>NC_132912.1:33096012-35718512 GCF_047675955.1 Chlorocebus sabaeus
CCATCTCACACACACACACACACACCAGAGTGAGACTCCATCACACACACACACACACACACACCAGAGTGAGACTCCATCACACACACACACACTAGAGTGAGACTCCATCTCACACACACACACACACAACCAGAGTGAGACTCCATCACACACACACACACACACACACCAGAGTGAGACTCCATCACACACACACACACTAGAGTGAGACTCCATCACACACACACACACTAGAGTGAGACTCCATCACACACACACACACACACACACACCAGAGTGAGACTCCATCACACACACACACACACACCCCAGAGTGAGACTCCATCACACACACACACACACACCAGAGTGAGACTCCATCACACACACACACAACCAGAGTGAGACTCCATCACACACACACACACACAACAGAGTGAGACTCCATCACGCACACACACACACACACACACGAATTAATTTTGCTCTACAAGCAACTTCCTTTCTACTTTCTATTCTGGTTCACTAAGAACTGTCATGAATGGACGTTGAATTTTACAAATGAATTTTCTGCATCTATGCAGACAACCCTTTGCTTTTTGTTCTTTAATTTGTTAATGTGGTGAATCACTTTAATCAAAATAAATTTGTCTCACTCTGTCACTCTCAGACTCAGGGGATCCTCCTGCCTCAGAGACTACAGGCATGCGTCAGCACACCCAGCTTATTTTATTTATTTATTTTTAGACTGAGGATCCCTATGTTATCCAGGCTGGTCTTGAACTCTGGGGCTCAAGTGATCCTCCCACCTTGGCCTCAAATCGGTTTTCTAATGTTAAGTGAACTTTCAGGTAAACTCAACTTGCTCATTTATTGTTTAGGCCTCTTTTCTTTCTTCCTTTTTCATTCTTTCTTTCCTTTTTTTTTTTTTTTTTTTTTGAGACGGAGTCTTGCTCTGTCGCCCAGGCTTGAGTGCAGTGGCACAATCTCCGCTCACGGCAACCTCTGCCTCCGGGTTCAAGCAGTTCTCCTGTCTCAGCCACCTGAGTAGCTAAGTTTACAGGCACGCACCACCACGCCCAGCTAATTTTTGTATTTTTAGTAGAGACAGAGTTTCACCATATTAGGCTGATCTCGAACTCCTGACCTCAGGTGATCCACCCGCCTTGGCCTCCTAAAGTTCTGGGATTACAGGTGTGAGCCATCATGCCCCACCTCTTCCTTCTTCTTTTAGAGACAGGGTCTCGCTCTGTCACCCAGCTTGGAGTGCAGTGGGATGATCATGGCTCACTGCACCTTCAACCTCCTGGGCTCAAGGGATCCTCCCACCTCAGCCTCCCAAGTAGCTGGGACCACAGACATGAGCTGTCGCACTCAGCAATGTTTAGGACTCTTGCGTCCATGTTCGTGGGTAAGACTGACAGGCAATATTCCTGTTTCATACTATCCTTTCTAGTTTTGATATCAAGATTTTGCTAACCTCAATACATAAGTTAGATGACTTCCAGCATTTTTTCCCCAGTAGAGTTTGTACAAGACTGGAATTATATGTCCCTAAATGCCTGAGAGAACAGTGTCTCCCCCTCTCTGTACTCTTTTTTCTTTGCAAACAGCTCCCACTACAGCAATGGCCCCCACAGCTCCAACTTCCTCCAGGAGCAGTCCCCAGCCAAAACAGGCTCACTTTCTCGTGGTCTAATAGCACAATCCTGAGTGAGAGAATATGATTAGAGATGTATGCCTGCATCACACAGATAGGAAAGGGTGGCCTGAGCTGCATAACACAAATGAAGATCCTGGCCAGAAAAGTCTACTTTTTTTTTTTTTGTTTTTAAGATGGAGTCTCAGTCTGTCACCCAGGCTGGAGTACAGTGGCGTAATTCCAGCTCATTGCAACCTCCGCCTCCTGGGTTCAAGTGATTCTCCTGCTTCAGCTTCCGGAGTAACTGGGACTATGGGTGCCTGCCACCACACCCGGCTAATTTTTGTATTTTTAGCAGAGACAAGGTTTCACCATGTTGGCCAGGCTGGTCTCGAACTCCTGACCTCAAGTGATCAGCCCGCCTCAGCCTCTCAAAGTGCTGGGATTATAGGCATGAGCCACTGTGCCTGGCTGCAAAATTAATTCCTAATGGTGGAAGGTTTAAAACATTTCCTCCAAGACCAGGATCAAAATAAACGTGTGCATTATCCTTCCTTCTATTCAACATCCTGCTGAAGGTCCTAGCCAGTGAGGAAAAAAAATAAAAAGGCATGAAGATTAGAAAGGAAAAAACAAACATATTATTTATTGATGATATGATTATATACACAGAAAACCCAAAATAATCCACAGAAAAATTATGAAAATCAATGAGTTTGGCTACATTGCTGAATACAAAATCAATGCATAAATGCCAATTGCGTTTTTATGCATTAGCGAAAGTAGTGAGAAAATGTAATTTTGAAAAAGGCACTGTTTGCAGCAGCAGCAAAACTATAGAGTAACAAAGGAGAAATCTTTCAAAATGAGCAAGTTGTTTATGAAATTTAAAATTTTTATGGGGTGCATTAAGGAACAGCAAAACAAATGGAAAGCTGTATCGTATTCATAAATGGAAAGACTTAATATCAATTGTTCCTAAATTGATCAATTCATTTTATTTTCTCTTTAGAGATAGGGTTTTGCTAGGTTGCCCAGGTTGGAGTGCAGTGGGGGTGATCATGGCCCACTACAACCTCGAACCTCTGGGCTCAAGTGATCCTCCTGCCTCAGCTTCGGGAATAGCTGGGACTACTGGCGTGCACCACCACACCTGGCTCTAATCAATTCATTTTAAATCAAGGTCTCAAGAGGTCTCCCCTGCCCCTCCCTATCTGGAACTTCATAAACCAATCCTAAAATGTGTGAAGAGAAAAAGGTGAAAAGTGGTCTAGAGACTATTGAAGCAGGGGATTGGTTTAGTGTATAAAAACTTATCGTCATAAAGCTATTGTAATAAAGGCAGTTGGGGCTGGGCGCAATGGCTCATGCCTGTATCCCAGCAATTTGGGAGGCCGGGGTAAGTGGATCATTTGAGGTCAGGAGTTCGAGACCAGCTTGGCCAACATGGTGAAACCCCTACCTCTACTAAAAATACAAAAATTATCTGGGTGTGGTGGCACACACCTGTGATCTCAGCTACTTGGGAGGCTGAGGCAGGAGAATCACTTGAACCTGGGAGGTGGAGGTTGCAGTGAGCAGAGATTGCGCCACTGCACTCCAGCCTGGGACAGAGTGAGGCTTTGTCTCAAGAAAAAAAAAAAAACCAGCAACAGACTAATGAAAATATGGAACATCTATTTGTACCTAAGCAAGGCATTACACATCAATGCAAAAAGGATGGAGAATTCAAGAAATGCTATTGAATCAATCAGCTATCCAGCAGGAAAAGATAAATTGGATTGCTCCCTTACACATCACAAAACTATTCTAGATTAATTAAAGACAACATTAAACAGCAGAACTTTGAAAACATTCTGAAGATCATTAGGATAATACATTTATGACCTCAGGGTGGGTACCGATTTTTTAAACAAGACACAAAAAGCACTAAGTATAAAGGAAAATAATTGGTCAGGCCCAGTGGCTCACGCCTGTAATCCCAGCACTTTGGGAGGCTGAGGCAGTGGATCACTTGAGGTCAGGAGTTCAAGACCAGCCTGGCCAATATGGTGAAACCCCATCTCTATTAAAATACAAAAATTGGCCAGGCATGGTGGTGCGTGCCTGTAATCCCAGCTACCTGGGAGGCTGAGGCAGGAGAATTGCTTGAACCCGGGAGGTGGAGGTTGCAATGAGCCGAGATCATGCCACTACACTTTAGCCTGGGTGACAGAGTGAGACTCCATCAAAAAAAAAAAAAAAAAAAAAAAAAAAAGCATATCATATACTGTATACCATACAATTTCATTTTTATGAAGTATAAAATAGGAAAAACTGAAGGAACATGTTGCTTAGGGATTTAGTATTTATCACATAAAACAAAGGAAAAAGTGGGGAGAGTTAATATGAAACTCAGGAAAGAGGATGAATGGAAAGGGCTTAGAATCACAGTGTTTCTGTGGCTTACTTAGAAACAATGTCTCTAAGGACAGATGTGGTGGCTCATGCCTGTAATCCCAACACTTTGGGAGGCTGCGGCAGGAGGATTGCTTGAGCCTAGGAATTGGAGACCAGCTTGCCCAGGGCAACACAGGCCCCATCTCTACAAAAAATTAACCAGGCATAGTGGCATGCGCCTGTGGTCCTAGCTACTTGGGAGGCTGATGTGGGAGGATCACTTGAGCTAGGGAGATAGAGGTTGCAGTGAGACGTGTAGCACCACTACACTCCAGCCTGGGTGGCAGAGAAGACCCTGTCTAAAAGAGAAAAGAAAGAAAGAAAGAAGGAAAGAAAGAAGGAAGGAAGGAAGGAAGGAAGGAAGGAAGGAAGGAAGGAAAGAAAGAAAGAAAATGAAAGAAAGAAAGAAAGAAAGAAAGAAAGAAAGAAAGAAAGAAAGAAAGAAAGAAAGAAAGAAAAGAAAGAAAGAAGATATGTAACTCTGTTAGTATTCTAACAGATACTAGAAGTATCTGTTTCTTATGGAAGAGTTATATAGATGGCTATTATCATTTTTTAAAACTGAATATCTATACAATTATATGAAAGAGACAGAAGGAGAGATGTAAGAATGAGGGGGCCAGAGAGAGAGAGGAAAAAAGAGAGACAAAGAAAGAGAGACTTTTCACGTGCTGAGCTGCTTTTTTTGTGTGACAGGGTCTGGCTTTGTCAACCGGGCTGGAGTGCAGTGGGATGATCTTGACTCACTGCAACCTCTCCCTCCCAGACTCAAACAATCCTCCTGCCTCAGCATCCCAGTAGCTGGGACTACAGGTGTGTGCCACCACACCCGGCTAATTTTTGTATTTTTTATAGAGATGGGGTCTCACCATGATGCCCAGTCTAGTCTCGAACTCCTGGGCTCAAGCGATCTTCCCACCTTGGCCTCCCAAAGTGCTGGAATTCCAGGCGTGAGCCCCCCATGCCCGGCCTCAGCGGCATTCTTGTCATGTGACATCCTGGTGTCTTTATGAGAAAATGTCCTTCTTTGTTTACTAATGTTATGTGCTGAGTTGTGCCCCAGCACCTCCCTGCCTCCACCCAATTCATCTATTGAAATCTTAACCCCCCGTATCTCAGAATGTGACTATATTTGGAGATACGGTCTTTAAAGAGGTAATTAAGTTAAAATGAGGTCATTCAGGCAGACCCTAATCTAATATGACTGGTGTCCTTATAAGAAGAGATTAGCACACAGACACACACAGAGGGACGACCATGTGAAGACACAGGGAGAAGACAGTCATTAATTTCTGTGTCACTGTTTCTGTGGCCATAGCCACCCAGTCTGTGGCACTCTGCAATAGCAGCCCTAGCAATCTAACACAAGTAGACTGAGCTCTTTTCTGTGATTTTTCTTTCTTTTCTTCAGAGTTCTTTCTGTTTGCCGGCTGTGCACTTTAATCTCCAGTGTTAGCCATTGCTCCTGCGTCCCCCTGTCTGGTTGACCATCTTCAGCTCATGCCTTCAGAGTCAGGCTTGTGGTTCCACCTCCAGGAAAACTTTAAAACTGGGTATCCTGGCCCAGGACTTCCAAGCAATCCCCGTCTGGCATTACAAGGACCACTGCAGATTGCAACCATCTGTTGTGTCTCTCTGTTCCCTAGAGTGTGAGCTCCTTGGGGGCAGAGTGACATTCATCTTTGCAGTCTCAGCAGTTGAGTGCCTGGTGCACAGTAGGGGCTCTGCGGCTGCTTACTGGGTGTGGGCAACCATACAATGCAGACCTCAGCCAGCGAAGGCAGTTTCAGGTCAGGTGCGGTAGCTCATGCCTGTAATCCTAGCACTTTGGGAGGCCAAGGTGGGTGGATCACCTGAGGTCAGGAGTTCGAGGCCAGCCTGCCCAATATACTGAAATCCTGTCTCCATTAAAAATACAAAAATTAGCTGGGTGTGGTGGTGGGCATCATGTTTCACCGTGTTGGTCAGGCTGGTCTCGAACTCCTGACCTCAGGTGATCCGTCCGCCTCAGCCTCCCATAGTGCTGGGATTATAGGTGTGAGCCACCGTGCCCGGCTACAGAAAATTTTAAAATTTGCTGGATGTGGTGGTATGTGCCTGTGGTCCCAGATACTCAGGCCGCTGAGGTGGGAGGATGGCTTAAGGCTACAATGAGGTATGACTGTGCTACTGCACTCCAGCTTGGGCAAAAGAGCACAAACTTTCTCAAAAAAAACACAAAACCTCTCTGTCTCTCTAGATATATATATGTACATATATGTATATCGGACAGTAGTATGTGTGTGCAATGCAAATGATTAACAAGGTTGTGAGATAGGCAGTAATATGGGTTCCTTTGGAGTGAGTGGTCAGGGAAGCCTTGTCTGAGGAGCTAACAACTGTGCTGAGACCTAATGACAAGAAGCAGACATGTTGGGAAAATCTTTGGGAAGAACATTCCTGATAGAGGGAATAGAAAGTACAGAGGCTGGCTGGTTGCAGTGGCTCACACCTGTAATCCCAACACTTCAGGAGGCCAAGGCAGGTGGATCACTTGAGGTCAAGAGTTCAAGATCAGCTTGGCCAACATGGTGAAACCCCATCTCTACTAAAAATGCAAAAAATTAGCTGGGCATGGTGACACGTACCTGTAGTCCCAGCTACTTGGGAGGCTAAGGGGCAGGAGAATTACTTGAACCTGGGAGGCAGAGGTTGCAGTGAGCTGCAGTGAACCAAGATCCCACCACTGCACTCCAGCCTGGGCAACAGAGGGAGACTCCATCTTAAAGAAAAAAAAAAAAAGAAAGAAAAGAAGGCCAAGCATGGTGGTTCAGACCTGTAATCCCAGCACTTTGGGAGGTCAAAGCCGGTGGATCACAAGGTCTGGAGTTTGAGACCAGCCTGGCCAATATGGTGAAACCTCATCTCTACTAAAAATACAAAAATTAGCTGGGCATGGTGGCGGGTGCCTGTAGTCCCAGATACTCGGGAGGCTGAGGCAGGAGAATCACTTGAACCCAGGAGGCAGAGGTTGCAGTGAGCCAAGATCACACCACTGCACTCCAGCCAGAGCAACAGAGTGAGACTCCGTCTCAAAACAAAACAAAACAAAACAAAACAAAAAATAGAGGAAGAATGTATAGAGGCCCAAGGGTGAACAGAGAACAGAAGACCAGCCAGTGCGTCAGGGTGTGGGAGTCGGGAGAAGTGGGCGGGGAATAAATGTGGGGAATAAACCAGAACACACAGGGTCTCCTGGGACCCTGCAAAGCTTTTATTCTGAGTGCGGTGGAAAGCCACCTACAAGTTTCAGAAGAGAAATAATCAAGACGAAGAGCGTGGTGCTTGCAAAGAACCTGGAGAGAACTGGGCAAATTCAGGGGAAGATTTGCAGATGGAGTCAATGAACCATGAGGACAGGGGGAAGGGAAGACTTGGCGATTTTCAGGTTTATGACTTAAGCAGCTGGGGGAACAGTGGAGCCATTTACTGAGTTTCAGAAGTCCGGGGGAAGTGAATGGAATGGGGTGTCAGGGAGTCTCTTTCGGCATGTTCCATTTCAAATGCCTTTTTTGCATCCAGGAGTTGATGTCATGAGCAGACAGAAAGAGGAGCCTGGGATTCAGAGAGAAAGTGGGGGCTAGATAACTATGCCCTTCCCTCTGCCCACAGACCTGTCTCTCTAGCAGAGACAAAGGTGTGGGTGCTGTTTAAGCCCACGTGGCTGTGGGTTATCTAGGCAGCTAGGAGATACGGAGAAGACAATGGGGCGATGAAGCCCTTCACAAAGTTTTGCTCTAAATGAGATAATGATGATGATTAGCTGGGCATGGAGCTGATCCTTGTGGTACTCCAAAATTTAGTGACTCTTTAGATTCCAGACATCCAGCCACGGTGAAGGAAAATGAGTAGGTAGGAAAGTAGAAGAAAGATCAAAGAGTATTATATTATGGAAGCCAAGAGATGAAGAGATGTTTCCAGACAGGGGAAATAGGCTGGGTATGGTGGCTCATGCCTGTAATCCTAGCACTTTGGGAGCCCAAGGCAGGCAATCACTTGAGCTTAGGAGTTCGAGATCAGCCTGGTCAACATGGCAAAACCCCATCTCCACTAAAAATACAAAAGTTAAAAAGAAAAAAGTACAAAAATTAGCCAGGCGTGGTAGTACATGCCTGTAATCCCAGCTACTCAGGAGACTGGTGTAGGAGAATCACTTGAACCTGGGTGTCGCAGGTTACAGTGAGCTGAGATCGTGCCACTGCACTTCAGCCTGGGCAACAGTGAGACCCTGTCTCAAAAAATAAAATAAAATAAAATAAAATAAAATAGGAAAAATAAAGAGTAACAGAAAAATGGGAGCGTTTTTCTGGAGGAGGTGAAGGGAAGGTGTTTGGTATTTTTGTTGTTGTCGTTCATTCAATCCATGAGATTTTAGAACTTGTTTGTATACTGATGGGAATAATTCAATAGAGTGAAATGTTGGCCAGGAGCAGTGACACACACCTGCAATCCCAACACTTTGGGAGGCTGAGGTGGGCAGATCGCTTGAGACCAGGAGTTTGAGACCAGCCTGACCAACATGATGAAACACCATTTCTACTAAAAATACAAAAATTAGCCATGGTGGTGGGTACTTGTAATCCCGGCTACTCAGGAGGCTGAAGCATGGGAATCACTTGAACCTGGAAGGTGGAGGCTACAGTCAGCCGAGACTGCACCACTGCACTGCAGCCTGGGCGACAGAGCAAGACTCTCTCTCAAAAAAAAAAGAGAGAGAGAGTGAAATGTTGAAGAAAAATTTGGGGACTAAAATTCTTGAGACAAGAGGAGATAAGAGGCTGGGGCACGATGGCTCATCCATGTAATCCCAACACTTTGGGAGGCTGAGGCAGGAGGATTTCTTGGGCCCAGGGGTTTGAGACTAGCCTGGGCAACATAATGAGACCGTATCTCTACAAAAAATACAAAAAGGCCAGGCACGGCGGCTCACGCCTGTAATCCCAGCACTTTGGGAGGCTGAGGTGGACAAATCACCTGAGATCGGGAGTTCAAGACCAGCCTGACTAACATGGAGAAGCCCTGTCTCTACTAAAAATACAAAATTTGTTGGGAGTGGTGGCGCATGCGTGTAATCCCAGCTACTTGGGAGGCTGAGGCAGGAGAATCACTTGGACCTGGGAGGTGGAGGTTGTGGTGAGCCGAGATTGCACCATTGTACTCCAGCCTGGATAACAAGAGCAAAACTCTGTCTCAAAAACAAAAACAAAAAAAGCCAGGCATGGTGGCACCCACCTGTAGCCTAGCTACTCAGGAGGCTGAGGTGGGAGGATCACTTGAGCCCAGGAGGTCAAGGCTTCAGTGAGCTATGATCATACCACTGCATTCCAGACTGGGTAACAGCAAGACTTTGTCCCCCCGTGCACCGCCCCCAACAAAAAGTGATAAGAAACGTAGAATTTGAGTTACTGTCAACAGATTGCTGCCAAAATTTTATTTTGAAAAAAAAATCAAGGTTCTTCTGTGACTCCGGAATGCAATATAAATATTATTTTAAAAAGTGACAATGACCATGGTGCAATAATAGATAGTGCTTAACAAAAATGGTTATAAGTCAGGTACTCTGCTGCTTTATTTACTTTATCACTCAGACAACACCCAAACTAAAAGAAATTACTATTTTTACAGATTCGTATGAATGAGGATGTTGAGGCTTAGAGCATCTAATTTGCTCACGATTAACAGTTAAGAGATCTAGGATCTCAATTCGGACCGGTGGGTGCCAAGGTGCTTCGATTGCCCAATGATGCGCAGACTCAGGTTTCGCAAACCCCCATTCCAATGCCTCTCCACCCTGTTTCCCACAACCCCACAGGCCCTGGGCTCCTACCAGAGAACCTCTTGGCTATGTTGCATCTGATGGTTGCCAAGATACTAGTCACCTGTCACACTGTTCTGTTTAGAAGCTGCTTCATTTTTTTCCCATTTGAAATTATTAAATTTTTTCTCCCTTGACTAAAATAGTCACCATTGTTAATGCAAGCACTATTTTCTCATACCAACCATTGCCTGAAAACAAAAAGTCTCCTGGGAATAGATGTGATCTGTTCAGGACAAGTTCTAGCAAGCTGTGTTTAAAGTTTTTATATTTTCTGAAGACTCTTTATTTGGAGTTCATAAATAACTGTGTGTGTTTGTATTGCAATCTGCTTGAGAACAAGAAATGTGTGGGGTATTTTTTTGTTTTTTGTTTTTTACTACATTTTATTTCCTTTGTAATTCTCTAAGAGCTTGATATGTAGAAAAGATGCTCCATAGTGGAATTATTGCCTTGGTGATGGGAATGTTTATGGAAAGCTAAGACTGCTACTGAGTTTCCTCCTATCTAGGTCATGAAGAGCTCCAGGGAATGAGAACTTTATTGGCTTGGACCCTTGATTGAAAAAGCCTTCCTTCCATTTTTAACATCATCCTGGAGAATGATCCATTGCTAAGCTTTAAAAGATATGCTCTGCTTTGTGCATGTATGCCACATAAGAGGCCCTTATTATCTGAGGATAAAAAGCCACTTTCAGCTGGGCACAGTGGCTCACGCCTGTAATCCCAGTACTTTGGGAGGCCAAGGTGGGTGGATCACCTGAGGTCAGGAGTTCCAGACAAGCCTGATCAATATGGTGAAACCCAGTCTCTACTAAAAATACAAAAAATTAGCCAGACATGGTGCCTTGCACCTGTAGTCCCAGCTACTCGGGAGGCTGAGATAGGAGAATTGCTTGAACCCAAGTGGAGGTTGCAGTGAGCTGAGATTGTGCCACTGTACTCCAGCCTGGGTGACAGAGCAAAACGCCATCTCAAAAAAAAAAAAAAAAAAAAAAAAAGACATTTTCCTGGAATCCACTTCCAATGGGGAATAAAATTTTATATGAATTTACTTTTTAAATATTTGATTGAAATTTATCTAGAAAAATGAAACAAAAAATGTGAGAAACTTTAAAATTTGTGTTTAGGAAGAGTGATGTTATACCATATTATAAAGATGAACTAAGTCTTTTTCTTTTCTTCCCTGTCACCCAGGCTAGAGTGCACTGGCATGATCTTGGCTCACTGTAGCCTCAAAGTCCCAGGCTCCTAGGGGATCCTACCACCTCAGCCTCCCGAGTAGCTGGGACTACAAGCCTGTGCCACCACACCTGGCCAATTTTTGTTTTTGTTTGTATTTTTGTTTGGTAGGGATAGGGTTTCACAGTGTTGCCCAGGCTGGTCTCAAACTCCCGGCCTCAAGCAATCCAATTGCCTTGGCCTCCCAAAGTGCTGGGATTATAGGCATGAGCCACGGCATCTGGCCTGAACTATGTCTTTTTTTCCCCATGGATAATGCTTGATTTATTAGTGTTAAAAAATAGTTCTCATGTACAAAACAAGCTGATTTTTGAGGGTTAAAAGCACTCTTTAAAAATTTAAATAAAAGTTAAAGCATGGATTACACGGGGTTGTTTCTCCTGGAAGCACTTAAGTGAATGAATATGCTACAATGAAGATATCAAACACACAAGAGTGCAATGGACAGGAACCTGGACTACACAGCCCCTTGTCACAGCTGCTGTTGCTGCTTCTGCTGCTGCTGCTTCTTTCTCCTCTTCCTGTTCCTCCTCCTCCTCCTCCTCCTCCTGCTTCTTCTTCTTTTTTTTTTTTTTTTTGAGATAGAGTCTTACTGTTTCGCCCAGGCTGGAGTGCAGTGGTGCCATTTCGGCTCACTGCAACCTCTGCCTCCTGGGTTCAAGCGATTCTCCTGTCTCACCCTCCCGAGTAGCTGGGATTACAGGCACACACCACCATGCCCAGCTAATTTTTTGTAGTTGTAGTAGAGACAGGATTTCACCACATTGGTCAGGCTGGTCTCCATCTCCTCACCTCAAATGATCTGCCCACCTCAGCCTCTAAAGTGCTGGGATTACAGGTGTGAGCCACCACACCCAGCCACCTTGTCACAGCTTCTGACCCAGCAGATGTTAACTGTGGATGGTACATGCCCATATTTGAAAGCAGAAGTGAATTACTGCTAAAGCCAAGGGTGCACAATGTGGAGACAATTCACTTGCATGTTGGAGTACCAACAAAACCATAACATGGAGTTGTGACTCTCAGGTGACAGATGAAAGTTTGCTGGACAGTTACAATGTAAACGTCACGACCCATCAGTGCCCAACACTGATTCAGTCTCCACAGCAGCCACAGGCACTGCAGCGGCCTCAGAGCAGAAGGCACAGGATACCAAGGCAGCACCCCGTGGCCTCAACATGGAGGACCTGAGGCCACTACCTTTAACCAAGCTGTGGTGCGGAAAAGGCAGGCCCGCAGAAAGCCATCCAAAGCACTGGTGGTGGTGTTCAGGCACACCTCTAATTGGGTTCCAGTTCCTGGAGGGTAGGTATGGGGAAGGCTTGTCCCCAGAACTAGGCTTTGCATGTCATCTGTGCTGAAGGTGTTTGGGGATCAAAAGTCTAAGCAGCACTTATTGGTGTGCACAAATCAAGAAAAGAAAATGTAAAATGCACATGTTGTGTTATCTTTTAGGACCATAATTAAAAATGAAGAAAAGGCTGGGCGTGGTGGCTCACGCCTGTAATCCCAGCACTTTGGGAGGTGAAGTGGGCAAATTACTTGAGGTCAGGAGTTCGAGACCAGCCTGGTCAACATGGTGAAAGTGTGTCTCTAAAAAATACAAAAATTGACCAGGCATGGTGGCTCACGCCTGTAATTCCAGCACCTTGGGAGGCCAAGGCAGGTGGATCACCTGAGGTTGGAAGTTTGAGACCAGCCTGACCAACATAGAGAAACCCCATCCCAAAAATACAAAACTAGCTGGGTGTGGTGGCACATGCCTGTAATCCCCGCTACTTGGGAGACTGAGGAGGGGAATCACTTGAACCTGGGAGGAAGAGGTTTTGGTGAGCTGAGATTGCTCCATTGCACTCCAGCTTGGGCAATAAGAGCGAAACTCCATGTCAAAAAAAAAAAAAAAAAAAAAAAAAAATTAGCCAGTCATGGTGGTAAGCACCTGTAATCCCAGCTACTTGGGAGGCTGAGGCAGGAGGATCGCTTGAACCTGGGAGGTGGAGATTGCAGTGAGTCAAAATCGTGCCACTGCACTCCAGCCTGGGCAATAGAGGAGATTCCATCTTGAAAAAAATAAAAAATAAAATAGAAAATAAAAATGAACAGTAGTCTCACATAAAAAGAGGTTTATTTAGATGTAAAGACTAAGTCTTGAAATAAACCAAAAATGCATGATTGGAGAGGGGAGGAACTTTTCTGACACAACTGTGCATTTGGGTTTTGCTTCCTGGTTGATTTCACAATCTTATAAAAATAATCCTTTTTACAAAAATATCCCCTAGCTTGATTCATTTTCCCAAGGGCCTTTTTTAATCCTTTGATGTTTAAACTATTCTTTGAAGCACCTATCTTGCATCGTGCTTGCAAATGTTCTCTTCAATTTTAAACAGTCTAACACTGATAGATCCTCCCTGCGCAACGGCTCTGCCTGTGATGACAGCAGCTGTCCAACGTCGTTTCCATGAAAACCCCCCTATTTCAGGAGATTGCAATTTCACTCCGTGCATATTTGCACCGGATGTTTACAACCTCTGACAATCAGATGGTTAATGAATTATTATCACATTGATGAGCCGCGTTGGATAGAGCAAGAAATGGTCATGAACAGCGCTTTGTTTGTTTTTCTCTTCCCTAAGGTATGCAATTTTGGAGCTAAGATAATAACTTTGCTCATGACTCTTTGTAGTGGAGCGGAAGTAGGGGAAGAAAGACAGGAAAGAATGGGGATGATTTGGAGAGAAGGTGTTTGCTCTTGCTTCCTTTCTCGCTGCATCTCATTCAGGCTTCTTGCTGCTTCATGTTTCTCTTGAATAGCACCCACTTTCCCCCTTCAATGGTAACCGCAATTATTAACATTTCCTACTCATCTTCTCTTCCCCTCAACCTCAAGCATTGAGGGGGAAAGAAAGTAAAAGTGAAAGAGCCTGAAGAATAGAAGGGCTTTTCCAAGATGCATTTGGACCATGAAACAATGATGAGCTGGACCCAGGGCCTGGAAAAGGCAGGAGGGTTGCACTTTTACTCCCCACCCCGTTATTATTATTATTATTTTAATTTAATTAATGAATTAATTAATCAATTTATTTATTTTTTGAGGCAGAGTCTTGCTGTGTCACCCGGGCTGGAGTTCAGTGGTGTGATCTCGGCTCACCACAATCTCTGCCTCCCGGGTTCAAGCAATTCTGCCTCAGCCTCCCGAGTAGCTGGGATTACAGGCGCCTGCCACCACAGCCAGCTAATTTTTGTATTTTTGGTAGAGATGGGATTTCACCATATTGGCCAGGCTGCTCTCGGACTCCTGACCTTGTGATCTGCCGGCCTCAGCCTCCCAAAGTGCTGGGATTACAGGCGTGAGCCACAGGGCCTATTTTGTTTTTTTGAGACAGAATCTGTTGCCCAGGCTGGAGTGCAGTGGCACAATCTTGGCTCACTACAACCTTCACCTCCTGGGTTCAAGTGATTCTCCTGCCTCAGCCTCCTGAGTAACCAGGATTACAGGTCCCTGCCACCACACCTGGCTTATTTTTGTATTTTTAGTAGAGACGAGGTTTCACTATGTTGCCCAGGCTGGTCTCAAACTCCTGGCCTCAGGTGGTCCACCCACCTCAATCTCCCAAAGTGCTGGGATTACAGGCATGAGCCACCGTGCCTGGCCCCCACCCCATTATTTAAATACTCAGTGCACCCAGGGACCAGGGTGTCACTCTGTGGAGCAGCTGCTCTTATCACAGCCCTTCAGGCAATGCTGCCCTACTACCCCAGCCTCCTGCCCCTCCACCCACCACCCACCACCAGCCACCTACCCATCACTGCTGCCCAACCCAGGCCCATAGCTATCATCTTCCTTGCTGCTGCAAGGCCAAAACCTAGGTTAAATAACCATTTTCTTCCAGAAGCAGTTTTAAATCACAACAGAATTTCTTTACATTTACAGGGCCTGTGTTCTTCAGGGTAATTATAACACTGCGTTCGGGTGGATCTGTTTGTACTGACATGCAGAGATGTCCAAGATATAAGTGGAAAACATTGAATTGCAAAACTTTCTTCGTAATATAACATTTTATTTAAATATATATTTACATATATATTAATACATGGAATTATCTGTTAAAATGTAACTTTCTACTGCATGATTAGGGTCTGATATCAGATATTAAATGGAGTGTGACACAGCCCACCTTGGAGGCATCTTCAAAGTAAATACTGAAAACTGGTTCTGCGACTGTTTATCTTACCCCCCCACCTTTTTTTTTTTTTTTTGAGACAGAGTCTCGCTCTGTCACCCAGGCTGGAGTGCAGTGGCGTAACCTCGGCTCACCGCGACCTCTGCCTCCTGGGTTCAAGCGATTCTCCTGCCTCAGTCTCCCCAAGTACCTGGGATTAAAGGCACAAGCCACCATGCCCAGCTAATTTTTTTGTATTTTTAGTAGAGATGGGTTTTCACCATGTTGGCCAGGCTGGTCTCAAACTCCTGACCTCAGGTGATCTGCCTGCCTTGGCCTCCCAAAGTGCTGAGATTATAGGCATGAGCCACCAAGCCTGACCTTCCTTCTCTTCTCCATCCCCCTTGACTTTGCCAATAAGCAAGAGAGAAAGAGGATAAAAGAGAAAGAAGACCAGACTATACCACCTTCAGGAAAGGAAACATCTTGTCTTTGAATCAAAGCTGAATTGATGAATGAAATCTCAAACCTAATTTCTGATTTGACACTGTATTTTGTGATTACAGGACAGTCTTCTGAGTAAGAAAATTGAGGGGACTGCCAAGTTTCCAGTCAGCAGGAGAGGAAAGGTTCCCCACTGAATAAACTTTTTTTTTTTTTTGAGATGAGAGTCTCATTCTGTTGCCCAGGCTAGAGTGCAATGGTGAGATCTTGGCTCACTGCAACCTCCACCTCCTGGGTTCAAGGGATTCTCCTGCCTCAGCCTCCCAAGTAGCTTGGACGACAGGCATGCGCCACCATGCCCGGCTAATTTTTATATTTTTAGTAGACATGGGGTTTCACCACATTGTCTAGGCTGGTCTCCAACTCCCAACCTCAGGTGATCCACCCACCTCGGTTTCCCAAACTGCTGGCATTACAAACATGAGCCACTGGTTCCAGCCTCCACTGAATAAACTTTAAAAAGGCAGAGAAAAACAAAAATAAAGTGGAATTTCTATGATATTTCCTTGTTGGGCTTAATGGAGAGACTAGGTTCATAAACAGAGGAAGATGTCTGGAAACAGGATGTAGCAAACTCCAGATATCTCTTGTGGGGAGTGGGGGGGAATGGGTGTTACTCACTTTTTCTCCTATTTACATTATGTCTGAATTGTGTTAACAGAGCATGTTTACTTTTGTAATCAGAAAAACCATAATGATAAACATGCACCTTTAAAATATTAGTGGAGATAATCACTGCCCTTGATGTTTCAAAGACATTTGTAAAATATTAGAAAGACGGCAAGCTGAAAAATGAAATAGGAACCATAATCACAGACATCTATAGAATGTATTACAATTTAACAAAACATTTTCATTTAAGAACCTTATTTGAGGCCAAGCCTGCTGGCTCATGTCTGTAGCCCCAGCACTTTGGGAGGCTGAGGTGGGAGGATCACTTGATCCCAGGAGCTTAAGACCAGCCTGGGCAACATAGTGAGACCCTCTCTCTACAAAAAGTTAAAAAATTATCTGGGTGTGGCGGTGTGCACTTGCAGTCCCAGCTACTTGGGAGACTGAGATAGGAACGATTGCTTGAGCCCAGGAGGTGAAGGCTGCAGTGAGTGCAGTGAGCCATGATCACGCCACTGCACTCCAGCCTGGGTGACAGAGCAAAACCTTGTTTAAAAAAACAAACAAACAAAAAAAAACAAAAAAAAAAAACCAAAAAGGAAACACCTCATTTGATTGTTACAGCAACCCTGGAGTTATGCACTTGAGTTTTTCACATTGTACAGATGTAGAAACAGAGTGTCATAATTATTGGTTACCTAAAGTGGCCAACCACACTGCCAGTGGAGAGAAGGCTCAAATTCAGGTCTTCTGGGTTTAAATCTCGTATTCTTTCCATTTCACAATACAGAGTGCTGTTCTACAATGATATTTATTTGCCAGAAAATGTTCTCCCAGCCCACTCTCAATGGATGCACAACATTCCCTAGTGCACATGATGTAATAAAGCCATACCATTACAGTCTGCAATAACAGTGTTCTTCTGAACTATATTCCACATTCCCCTCTAAACTGTGGAATCTTTACATATTTAACACCGTTTTCCTCATCTTAAAACTGCTACTCCTAAAACAGGTGTGGTGGCTCATGCCTGTAATCCTAGCACTTAGGGAAGTCGAGGCGGGTGGATCACCTGAGGTCACAAGTTCGAGGCCAGCCTGGCCAACATGGTGAAAACCCGTCTCTACTAAAAATACAAAAATTAGCCAGGCGTGGTGGCGTGCATCTGTAATTCCAATTACTCTGGAGGCTGAGGCATGAGAATCACTTGAACCCAAGAGGCGAAGGTTGCAGTGAGCTGAGATCATGCCACTGCATGCACTCCAGCCTGGGCAATAGAGCAAGACTTCATCTAAAAAAAAAAAAAAACAAAAACGAACAAACAAACAAAAAACCTGATACTCCTACTGAGTTCCATACCTGCCAACGACCCTATAATTTTCCTGTTATCACAGTATTAAACTTTAGTTATCTTTGCTCTCTTCTTCCTTTTTATTCTATATCTGGTCATTTTACAGTTGTGTGTGTGTGTGTGTGTTGTTTTTTGAGACAGTTTCACTCTGCCACGCAGGCTAGCATGCAGTGGCTTGATCTCTGCTGTAGTGGTGAAGGAGGCGCTGCAGTCCAGGGACCTGAACTTCTCCCACCCGAGCCTGCCTACTGCACACTACGCCCTGCCTCCGGGTATACTCACCTTGCTTCTGGTCACCTGTGAAGCTGGACACTCACCCTAGAAATGTGGCCAGTCACAACAGCCCAGTCACACCACCGTTAACATCTCATGCTACTGAACCTGAAGAGGTGGAGTCCAGTTTGTATCTAGACCCTTATCTGCAGAAGAGCCTGGGAAATAGAGCATTAGCCTTCCAGCCTCTGCAGCACAGGAACACGTTAGGAGAGCACTGAGACCCTCGTTGCCAATTAACCACATCCCCCTTGTTGACGCAGTTTCATTTTTAAATTTTTATTTATTTATTTTTTTGAGGCAGGTTCTTGCTCTGTCGCCTAGGCTGGAGTGTAGCGGAGCTATCTCAACTCACTGCAGCCTCGACCTAATGAGCTCAGGTGACCCTCCCACCTCAGCCTCCTGAGTACTGGGACTATAGGCGCATGCCACCACACCCGGTTAATTTTTGTATTTTTTGTAGAGATGGGGTTTTGCCATGTTGCCCAGGCTGGTTTCTAACTCCTGAGCGCATGCAATCCTCCTGCCTTGGCCTTCTGAAGTGCTGGGATTACAGGTGTGAGCAACCATGCCCAGCCTGCAGTCTTTTTGATTCTTTCTTAGAGGAACTCCTCAATCTGTTGGTAATCCATTTCCACCCTGCCCCACAGAGGTTTCTAGTCTTTGTTCCCATAATAAACTACATATTGTATTACAGTGGCCTATGTATATCAATCTCCAGGCCCCTCCTTGCAGGAAGAGAACATCCTTGAGGGCAGACACTAAATCTTATCTTTTTATCACCATTAGTTAACATAGTGCTTGACAAAATACTAATTGCCCAGTAAAAGTTGAATGAATCAATGAATTTTCTGCAGAAGACCGGAAGATCTACAAGGATGCCTTGGAGGCATGTGAAATCAGGGGTCGTGCTGCAGTGGAAAACAGGCTTGAAAGCACCAGGATCCAGGGTTAGGACCCAGGTATTCAGAGAGAGGGGAAGTGTGGCCTCAGGGCCACAGCTTACAGACCCCAACTTATTTCTGACTCTGGGCGGCTTTAGGACCCTGGGAAAATTTACTTAGGAGGAAACATGGCGCCCTGGTCTCTAACTGTGGCCAGTGAGGTGGGTGAAAAGCTTGGGGTTCACCCTGGAGCTTGGGGAGCAGAAGGATGTCCCAGCTTGGGGCAGGAGGGATACGCCACAGCAACGCAGCAGAGAATGTGGCAGTGGCCATGCCAAAGAGGGCAGCAGAGTGAGCTGGAGGCCCTAGCAGCTCGGGCAGGGGAGCAGCTGTCCATTCAGGGGGAGCCCTGATATCTCCAGCTTTAGCTGCAGGGGGCGGGGCACTCCCCACCTCAGAAAGTCTGCTTGTTACTATTCTGCCAGGATGGTGAATTGGATGCCACTTTAGCTGATGTGAATCTTTTCCAAGGCACTTTCACGGTCCCAGTCTTGTATTCCAAATCCTTCAAAGACCCCTATCTGAATAAACAGAGTAATTTGTGCACAAAAGGCCCACCACTATCAGGTTCCCAGATACATTTTTTTTTTTTTTTTTTTTTTTTTGAGACAGAATCTCACTCTGTGCCCAGATTGGGGCTCACTGCAATCTCTGCCCCAAGGGTTCAAGTAATTCTCATGCCTCAGCCCTCCGAGTAGCTGGATTACAGGCATGCGCCAGCACACCCGACTAATTTTTGTATTTTTTAAGTAGAGACTGGGTTTCACCATGTTGGCCAGGCTGGTCTCAAACTCCTGGGCTCAAGTCATCTGCCCACCTCAGCCTCCCAAGGTGCTGGGATGACAGGCATAAGCACCGTGCCTTGCCCCGTAGTATGCTTTTCACCCTTTTCCTCCGGCCACTCACTTCCAAGAATCCTCCAATTCCACAAAGCTTGTTGGTCACCAGTGCTCCTGTTCCTGCTTCCTGCACTTGCTCCTTGGGACACCCTGCCTGAATTACCCTCAGCACCAGCCTCAGGATGCAGGGAAGAAAGGCTATTGTTCTCAGCTCCACACCATTGCTGGGCTCATGAGGATCCACAGCAGCAAAGGGAGGTTGTGCTGGCAGGCACACATGCACACACACACACACACGTGTGCACTCACATATACACAGACACGTGCAGACACTAGCGTATCCAAAGCAGAGGCCCACACTCTCCACTTTCATGGCCATCTCACACATTGCATTCAGTGTTCACTTTAAAGCTTTTGAGATACTTTCCTCTGCACTAAATGTTCTCTTGACATTCATTTTAACCTGATTTCAATTACATAAAACTAGAAGGGACCATGTAATTCACTTGCCAGTATTCTAGACCCCACATCACACTAGGAATGATGGAAAGTTCAATCATCCATTACATAATTTATTCAACCCATGAATTAAGAACTTTTCATGGGCCGGGTGAGGTGGCTCACGCCAGCACTTTGGGAGGCTGAGGTGGGCGAATCACCTGAGGTCAGGAGTTTGAGACCAGCCTGACTAACATGGAGAAACCCTGTCTCTACTAAAAATACAAAATTAGCAGGGCGTGGTGGTGCACGCCTGTAATCTCAGCTACTTGGGAGGCTGAGGCAGGAGAATCATTTGAACCCGGGAGGTGGAGGTTGCAGTGAGCCAAGATGGCACCATTGCACTCCAGCCTAGGCAATAAGAGTGAAACTCCATCTCAAAGAAAAAATTTATGTACTGATTTCTAGCGTCTCACATTGAATATATTATAATACCTTGGCTCTAACTGGTAGACAAGTTTGAGACAAGCAGTGGCTCTCAAATTTCACTCTGCATTAGAGTAACCAGGAGATCATCCTAAAATATAGATGACCAGGCCAGGCACGATGGCTCATGTTTGTAATCACAGCATTTTGGGAAGCCATGGCAGGATGATGGCTTGAGGCCAAGAGTTCAAGACCAGAAAGGTAACATAGTGAGATCCTCCTCTTTTTCTTTTTTCTGTTTTTTTTTTTTTTTTTTTTGAGACGGAGTCTGCCTCTGTCACCAGGTTGGAGTGCAGTAGTGTGATCTCGGCTCACTGCAACTTCTGCCTCCCGGGTTCAAGTGATTCTCATGCGTCAGCCTCCTGAGTTGCTGGAACTACAGGCGTGCCACCACGCCCAGCTAATTTTTTTGTATTTTTAGTAGAGACGGGGTTTCACCATGTTGGCCAGGATGGTCTCGATCTCTTGACTTTATGATCCACCTGTCTCAGCCTCCCAAAATGCTGAGATTATAGGCGTGAGCCACCTCACCTGGCCTAGATCCCCGTCTTTAAAATAAATAAATAAATAAATAAATAAAAAGAAAGGCTGGATGCAGTGCCTCATACCTGTAATTCCAGCACTTTGGGAGGTTGAGGCAGGAGGACCACTTCACAACCAGCCAGGACAACATAGGAAGACCGTATCTCTACAAAATAAAATTTTTAAAAATTATCCGTGCATGGTGGAACACACCTGAAGTCCTAGCTTCTTGGGAGGCTGAGGCAGGAGGATTGCTTGAAGCCAGGAGTTCAAGGCTGCAGTGAGCTATGATTGCGACGCTGCACTCTAGCTTGGGGTACAGAGCATGCCTGCAAAAACAACAATAACAACGATAACAAAGAAAGATTTCTGTGGGTTCCGGATCTACCACTGCAGATTCACTGCCTTGTGTTCCATCCAAGTAAACCTCCCCAGCTGGAACAAGCATGTTGCCTCTGCCACGACACTGAGCGAATGAAATTCCAAAACACCACAGAGAGTTTTTGAAATTGAACTCCCGGCTTAACAGAGTAACTTGACAGAGGAGGAAGGGATGAGTCAGCCATTTAAAATCAGGTACAGGGGATTACTGGGGCTGGATGTGCACTCGTACAGCATACCAGAATTATTACACAGAATGTCGGGGGCCCCAGGCCCTGGGCCTCATCTGAAGCAGCCTCAAAGCCACTCACCTCCTCTGACACCTGTAGGTATGGCTCTGGAGAACCTATTGGGAAGAGAACTTTCCTGCTTCAGGTAGGTTGGAGGCAGTGCTGGAGAGGTTCAAGGCTGGAAACCCAGATAGGGCCATCAGTCCTAGACCTAATTTCTTTCTACCACACACTGACTCCAGTTAAAGCATTCCTTCCTTCCTCCCTCCCTCCCTCCCTCCCTCCCTCCTTTTTCTTCTTTCTTTCTTTCTTTCTTTCTTTCTTTCTTTCTTTCTTTCTTTCTTTCTTTCTTTCTTTCTTTCTTTTTCTTTCTTTCTTTCTTCTTTCTTTCTTTCTCCTTCCTTCCTTCCTTCCGCCCTCCCTCCCTTCCTCCCTTCTTTTTCTTTCCTTCTTTCTCTTTCTTTCTCTTTCTTTTTTTCTCTCTCTTTCTCCTTCCTTCCTTCCTTCCTTCCTTCCTTCCTTCCTTCCTTCCTTCCTTCCTTCCCTCCTTCCTTCCTTCCTCCCTCCCTCCCTCCCTCCCTCTCTCTCTCTGTCTTTCTTTCTTTTGTTCTTTCTTATTTTTTTAGAGATGGGTCTCACTCTGTTGCCCAGGCTACACTGCAATGTGCCATCATAACTCACTGCAACCTTGGACTCCTGGACTCAAATGATCCTCCTGCCTCAGCTTCTCCAGTAGCTGGGATTATAGGCTCCAGCTAAAGTATTTCTTTCACCCCATCCAGATTGTTTCAGGATTTGAGAATTTGAGCCATTTAATTTTTTTTAAATTATTTTTTTTGAGACAAAGTCTCGCTCTGTTGCCCAGGCTGGAGTGCAATGGTGTGATCTCAGTTCACTGCAACCTCCACCTCCCGGGTTTAAGGGATTCTCCCTGCCTCAGCCTTCCGAGTAGCTGGGATTACAGGAGCCTGTAACCATGCCTGGATGCTTTTTGTGTTTTTAGTAGAGACGGGGTTTTGCCATGTTGGCCAGGCTGGTCTCTAACTCCTGATCTCAGGTGATCTACCTGCCTCAGCCTCCCAAAGTGTTGGGATTACAGGCATGAGCCACCACACCCAGCCATTCTCAAAGATATTTAAAGGAGAGAGAGAGAAAGAGAGAGAGAGAGAGAGAGAGAGAGAAACAACAACAACAACAACAACAAACTTTTGGTAGATTTTTTTTTTTTTTTTTGGTCTTTTTATAGAGATAGGGTCTCACTTTGTCTCTCAAGCTGGAGTCCAGCAGTGCAATCATAGCTCACTGCAACTTCCAGCTCCTGGGCTCAAGTGATTCTCCCATCTTGGCCTTTCAGGTACTACAGGCATGCACCACCATGCTTGGCTAAATTTTTAACTTTTTGTAGAGATGTGGTCTCACTATGTTGCCCAGGTAGGCCTTGAACTTCCAGGCTCAAGTGATCCTCCCATCTCTGCCTCCCATGTAGCTGCGATTATAGGTGTGAGCCACCACATCCAGTTAACTTTTCAGTACCTTATGTTTCTGATAAAGCCATGCCTGCCTCAGAGGGAAGGCAGGATGGATTTTACCCACCAGAGAATCCTGGTTCAAGTGCTGAAATTCCCCCAAATAGCAGCAATCTTACTACCTGCACCTTTGGTTTCCCCCAGCAACCTAGAAGGCCAGGACTCTAAGCTTCACCAAAGAACTTGACTCTGAACTTCACTCTCGAAGATTAGGCTGGAATAACTGGCATTTATATTTATATTTTATTTTATTTATTTATTTATTTTGAGATGGAGTTTCACTCTTGTTGCCCAGGCTGGAGTGCAATGGTGTGATCTCAGTTCACTGCAACCTCCACCTCCTGGGTTCAAGCAATTCTCCTGCCTCAGTCTCACCAGTAGCTGGGATTACAGGTGTCCGCCACAATGCCCGGCTAATTTTTTAATATTTTTAGTAGAGACGAGGTTTCACCATGTTGGCCAGGCGAGTCTTGAATTCCTGACCTCAGGTGATCCACCGGCATCGGCCTCCCAAAATGCTGGTGAAGGGGTGGCCTGCCCCTCCACACCTGTGGGCATTTCTCGTTAGGTGGAACGAGAGACTTGAAAAAAGAAATGAAACACAGAGACGAAGTATAGAGAAAGAAAAAGTGGGCCCAGGGGACCGGCGCTCAGCATACAGAGGACCCACGCCAGCACCGGTCTCTGAGTTCCCTTAGTATTTATTGATAATTAGGTTTACCATCTTAGAAAAAGGGAAGTGACAGGATAATAGGATCATCACAGGGAGAAGGTCAGCAGTAAGACATATGAATCACATGTCTCTTGCAAGGACAAGGTTGGGGGTAGGGTCACAGATTAACAGCATTTCAAATACAGAACAAAATGGAGTCTCTTATGTCTACTTCTTTCTATATAGACACGGTAACAGTCTGATCTTTCTTTCTTTTCCCCACAGCTGGGATTACAGGCGTGAGCCACTGTGCCCAGCCCTATTCTATTTTTTGAGACAGTGTGTCACTCTGTTGCCCAGACTGGAGCGAAGGGGCATGATCATGGCTCACTGCAGCTTCAAACTCTTGGGTTCATGTGATCCTTCAGCGTCAGCTGCCTGAGTAGCTGAAACCACAGGTGTGTGCCACTATACCCAGCTAGTTTTTAACTTTCATATAGATGGAGTTTCACTATGTTACCCAGGCTGGTCTCAAACTCCTGGGCTCAAGTGATCCTCCCACCTCGGCCTCCCAAAGTCTGCAATTACAGGCATGAGCCACCACACTCAGCTAGAACTGGAATTTATAAAGTATCACCAGGAAGCACCTCTTCATATCACTGGACTCTTCAAATCCTGCCTCCAGTCAAGCTGGACCTCCAGAAAGTGAGTGGCTTAGGTGGTTTTATTCCACTTTGCTGCAGATTTGTCTTTAACAGAGTTGAATGTTAACATCACCAGCTCTGCTAGCCTACACCTTGTTCTGCCAACTTTCATGGACTTCACCAAGCAGCTCCCTCATTCTTCAGCTCTGGGACCTGGAAAGGAGGGAGATATTTGACCGGGGACTTGGGCTGTGAGCAGTGGGTCATGGCAAACATGGGTGCTTGCTTTCTGCAGGGAACCTGGGCCTTTTCCAGCATTGTGAGGCTGGGTGACACCAGGGCTTCTAGAAGTGGTGATCTCAGCTGGGACTCAAGTTTTGCAAGGTGGGCTGTCTGAGCAGGGCAGTGCTGACATACCTTCCAGCAGTGTCTGGGAACCGGAACAGGAGAATGAAAATGCAGAGAAGGGCCAGGGATGGTGGCTCACACCTGTAATCCCAGCACTTTGGGAGGCCGAGGTGGGTGGATCATTTGAGGTCAGGAGTTTGAGACCAGCTTGGCCAACATGGTGAGACCCTGTCTCTACTAAAAGGACAAAAATTAGCTAGGCGTGGTGGTGCACGCCTGTAATCCCAGTTACTTGGGAGGCTGAGGCGAGAGAATCCCTTAAACCTGGAAGGCAGAGGTTGCAGTGAGCTGAGATTGTGCTACTGTACTCCACCCTGGGCAACAGTGAGACTCCATCTCAAAAAAAAAAAAAAAAAAAAAAAAAAAAAAAAAAAAAAGGCAGTGGAGCTGGGCGCGGTGGCTCAAGCCTGTAATCCCAGCACTTTGGGAGGCGGGCGGATCACGAGGTCAGGAGATCAAGACCATCCTGGCTAACACAGTGAAACCCCATCTCTACTAAAAAATACAAAAAGCTAGCTGGGCTAGGTGGCGGGCGCCTGTAGTCCCAGCTACTCGGGAGGCTGAGGCAGGAGAATGGCGTAAACCCAGGAGGTGGAGCTTGCAGTGAGCTGAGATCTGGCCACTGCACTCCAGCCTGGGCAGCAGAGCGAGACTCTGTTTCAAAAAAAAAAAAAAAAAAAAAAGGCAGTGGATACTTTGGTGATGGTTGCTGATGGACTGGTTGAGGGCAACTCTGGAATATTTTGAAGGGGGCTCTATTTGGGTAGGTGAGGACTTGGATATGTATTCCCAATGTGTCATGAAATTTTATGAATTAAAAAAAATTTTCATGAATTTTGACTCAAGACACCAAAGGCTCTGGCATCTAGAACTATACAGTACTAGTTTTTCGTCAATTATTAATATAAAGGAAATCACTGCATCTAGATAAACTAGGTAGATTTAAATACAGCTCTAAGGCTTTATCTGGTTGGTGGAATCAGTGTTATTGATTCTCTGGATCATATTTTTAAAAAACCATCTATACCCTTATTAAGTATTGAATAGTTAAAGGAATTGATGTACATAAAACGGTACCCACATGTCCTGATGTCATCTCTGTTATGAAAGCTTCCCCCCACTCTAGTACTGCCATTAACGCTTTGCTGGCACTGAATATTTAATGTCTTGAATTATAGTTATTGGAATAGCTATCTTATTCTGACCTCTAGATTGTCCTTCTTTTACTCACCTTTATAATTCTGTAATATTTAGCCAGTGCTTCCTGCAAGGAAGGTCTTTACTAACTGAATGTGGAATCCAATTTAAGTGAATTGAGTGCAGGCCTGAGAGTCAGAGCTGGAGTTTTTGGTTGTAGTCCTGGCCCAGTCACTGGAAAGTTGTATTACCTGGCTAGTCATTTCTTTGAGCCTTGGTCTTCTCCTCTCCCCCTTATCTCTCCTGCTTCCTCCACTGTCATCATTTGCTATCCTGTCCTGGACTTTGTTACCCTCTGCCTTCTTTACGGTAACTGCACCGTACTATGCTATACATTCCCATGTGGCAGTGTGGCAGCATGTACTGTTTTGTTTTTTTTATTTTCTTTTGTGACGGAGTTTTGCTCTTGTTGCCCAGGCTGAAGTGCAATGGCGCCATGTCGCTCACTACAACCTCCACCTCCCGGGTTCAAGTGATTCTCCTGCCTCAGCCTCCCGAGTGGCTGGGATTACAGGCATGTGCCACCATGCCTGGCTAATTTTGTATTTTTAGTAGAGATGGAGTTTCTCCATGTTGGTTAGGCTGGTCTTAAACTCCCGACCTCAGGTGATCTGCCCACCTCGGCCTCCCAAAGTGGTGGGATTACAGGCGTGAGCCACTGTGCCTGGCCATACTGTTTCCAGACACATTATTTTATTTAATGTTCATAACTTGACTGGGTGCTGTAGCTCACACCTGTAATCCCAGCACTATGGCAGGCTGAAGCAGAAGAATCGCTTGAGGACAGGAGTTCAAGACCAGCCTGGGCCACATAGTGAGCCCTTATCTCTACAAACAATTTAATAATTAGCTGGGCATAGTGGTATTTGTCTGTAGTCTTAGCTGCTCTCCAGGCTGAGGAAGGATTGCTTGAGTCTGGGAGTCTGAGGCAGCAGTGAGCTAAGATTGTGCCACTGCCCTTCAGCCCGGACAACAGAGTAAGACTGTATCTCAAAAAAAAAAAAAAAAAAAAAAAAAAAAAAAGAAAAAAAGAAAAAAAGAAAGAAAGACTGACTCATAATCTATGAGATCTATGAGATGGATATGGATATAATAAGCTCTACTTCTCTACTTTTCAGCTAATAAGACAGGCTGGAGGAAGAGTGAGAGTTGTGTCTAAGGCACTAGTAAATGGCCGAATATGGATCTGAATCTAGATCTGTATGATGTCCTATGTACTCTGGTTATTACTGAAAAATGACTTTCGATTAGAATTATTTTGAGAAAGCCCCACTCTAATTTATTATACTCAAGCTAGTATACCCCTCTGAACTAGTATAGCATGTAAACTAGTATACACTCTCTGCCACGCAGTGGCTTGCGCTGTAATCTCAGCACTTTGGGAGGCTGAGGTGGGCGGATCTACCAGCCTGGCCAGCACGGTGAGAACTTGTCTCTACTGAAAATACAAAAATTAGCTGCGCGTGGTGGAGGGCACCTATAATCCCAGTTACTTGGTAGGCGGAGACAGGAGAACCGTTTGAACCCAGAAGGCGGAGGTTGCAGTGAGCCAAGATCACTGCCACAATCTTAGCTCACTGCTGCCTCAGACTCCCAGTCTGGGCAACAGAGCGAGACTTGGTCTCAAAATAAATAAATAAAATAAAAATACATAAATAAATTAAAACAAAACAAAATAAAATAAACTAGTACACATTCTAAACTAGTAGTATACTCCTCCAATGCATAAAAACAGAAACAACACCTATAATTATCAGTAATTGTTGTTGTGGATCCAAGTATCTATGTAAGAAGCAAAAAGCCCACAGCAACAGTTGTCATCGTTGTCAGAAACTTAATTAGTGGGTAGAAATGTCTAGTGCTGCAGCCAAACAGCAGTAGGAGGAGCCTTTCCCATGACTGAGTGGAAGGAGGGAAACCTAGACTATTTCTGGGTCTGCCTTGAGCTTTCTCTGCCGCCTTGGGCAAGTGACTTTGGCCCTTGGTCAATGTCCTGGAGTAAGATGGGGCTAGCACCACTGCACTGATTTGCTGGGACAGGTGGTGGAAAGTGGTGGTCCAGGGCTGGGAGAGGAGAGGAAGGGCAATGTTTCCTAGGAGAAACTGCACTATGCTGGGGCAGCTGTGGTGCTGCAAAGCGCAGGGAGTGTGGCAAGCGGACGAACCTCGTGTCTTGTTTCCTTGTTTTAAGATTGGAGGTGGAGTGGGATGGATGGTCAATCGCCAGCTCTTCCAGCTCTAAGTGCTCAAGTTCTGCGCCAACCCAGGGCAGCTTGATTGCTTTCACGTCCCTTGGAAATAACTGGCAAAAAAGAATTTCACATAATCTGGAACGGGCTTGGGACAGGGACCACTCTTTGCTGACATTTGTCGTTCTTTAAACACAATGACATACGTTTATTAAGGAATCATAGTCCATAACTAAGACAAAATGAGCTTCAGTTACGTTCCCTAACTCGGATCACGTTCCTTCAGAACTTCTCAAGCCCGCATGTCGGAGTCGGAGCCTTCCTCGGGGTTCAGGCGTCTGCGTTAAGCGCGGGCACACCGTGGGGATTCCCGCGTGAGATTTCTCCGCGGCGTCAGAATAGGCTGTTCACGGATTCGCGTTAGGATTGCTTATGCTGCAGAACTTGAAAGAAATAAATGTATCAGAATTGCGATGTTTAAGGTCTAATCTATTTAAGTGGGTGGGTCCGCGGAGGGTCAACCGGAAACTTCAAGGTAAACAGTGACCTCTGTAAAACGCCTGGTCGCTCACAGCTTCCCCACTGCCTCCCTAGAGCAGACTATTAATTCTTGCGTTTCAGGCAGAATTGCCGCTGCCCGACCCTGCAGCCGAGCTAGGGAGCGGGCAGGGCAGAAACCCAGCGGAGCAAGCCGCAGGCTCGAGTCCCCGAGGGCAGAGAGGCTCGGGCTGGAGCCTCCGGGGCGATGAGGAGGGGACTCGCCGCGCTGAGCAAAAACTGCCTTCCCCGGGAGCGCCTGCACCCGAAACCCTCCAGTCCAAGGAAGGGGATTAAAAGTGACAAAGGAAAGGGAAGGGGGGGGCTCCGTGGAGACCTCTGGAGGCGTGGAAGGGGCGTCCCCGAGGAGGGGCGAGCGCAGCCCTGCAGGGTGCTGGGCGGGCGGGGTGAAGGGGGCTGGGGGGCGCCTGGCCCACGGTTGGTGGGGGCAGATGGCCGCCTGCCCGGGTTGGCGGTAGGACCAGGGGTCCCGAGCCTCCGGAGGGAGGGAGGGAGGGACGGAGGGAGGCCGGCCCGGGAGGGCGGTGGCGGGGGCGCGGGCTGCGGTCTTGCGCTCCGCCCCGCGCGGGTAGCCGGCCGCGCCTCCCCCTGCCGCATGTGCGCGGTGTTGTGTGCCCGGCCCTGCTCCTCCCCCTCCCCTCCCCTCGCGCCGTCCCCTCCCCCAGCGGCCCCGAGCGAGCGCCAGCGCCACACAGCCCCGGGCCGCAGCCGGCGAGCGCGCCGAGACGCCGAACAGGTGGCCGGAGGCTGCGGGCGCCGCGGCGGGGAGAGGCGAGGCGAGCCCCGGGCGAGGCGAGGGTGGCCGGGCCGGACCGGGCATGCGAGCTGAGCGGCCCCCCGGCGTCGCCGCCGCCTGCCCTCGCCCCTAGCCGCCCGCGCGTCCGAGTCCCCCGCGGCTCCTCCGCGCCCAGCGTCCCTGGTCCCGGCCCCGGCCCCGGCTGCTCCGGCTGCGCTCGGCGAGGGGCGCGGGCCCGCCCGCCGGCGGCGGCGGCATGAAAGTGACCGTGTGCTTCGGACGGACCCGGGTGGTCGTGCCGTGCGGGGACGGCCACATGAAAGTTTTCAGCCTCATCCAGCAGGCGGTGACCCGCTACCGGAAGGCCATCGCCAAGGTGAGGGGCCGGGGGCGCGGGCGGGGAGGGGGCGGCGGCGGGGACGGCGCCGGGATCAATATGGCGCTTCCTGGAAGGGGGAGGAGAGGCGCAGGGAGGCGGGGAAAGGGAAAGTGCGGCCGGGCCGGCCTCGCGGGCGCCCCCCGCCCCGGGCTGCGGGCGCCAAAGTTCTCAGCGCTGACCGGGGCGCAGCCTCGGGGGCACCCAGCCGGGTCCCGCGGCCCCCGCCCTCCCCTTCCCCATCCCCCCCTCCCCGGGAACTCCGGCCTCAGGAGCGCGGGGCGAGCCGGGCAGCGGCGCACAGGCTGGCCCTGGGCGCTTCCCCGGAGTCTGTAGAGCCAGCCAAGCCCCGAGCCGGCGCGCAGGGGCGCGGGCCGGGAAATCCAGCCCTAGGCCTCTCCCGGCTCCCAGGCCCCGCGGGCACAGGCCGGGGACTGGGAACTTTTTTGGTGTGAGGAGAGTTTCGTGACTGCCCTCCCGACGGAGGCGGGCTGCGAGCCTTCTGTCTCCTCTCCCTTCCTCGGGCGGGGGCGGGACCGCGGCGGGGGGTCTTTTCCTCCACGTCCCTCGCGGGCAGGGGCGGGCCGGGGCGCGCGTCCGGGGGCTGCAGGGTTTGGGGAGTAGCCGGCTTGGGATCGGGGAGGCGTTCCCGGGAGGGCCACCGCTGGCACTCAGCACTCGCTTGCGGGCATTTACTGAGCTGATCCCCCTTGCTGGGCTCTGGAAAGCACAACCTTGAAATGGTCGCGGAAAGAAAAGTTTTCCTGCGAGGACCTCAGCTCCTACCTATCCTGGGCTGCTTCCATGAGGCTGGGCTGCGGAGCCGGGCCTGACTTCAGAGTTGAGTGGATTTCCCTTTTTCTTGCTGTAGTGATAACATTGTCTCTACTTCACAGCATTCCTCTACTATGTGTCAGAAGTGAAAAAGCATTTTGTTAAATTGTTTTACCGACTGTGTCTGTGTTTGACAACAGCCCACGCTGAAGTTTCTCCCAAGCACCCGGGGATATTTCCTTTGTAGTAGAGTCCTCTTTGGTGGGGAGTGCATTCACTTCGGTGCAGTATTTCCCATTTGTTCCCGACAGTGGCCTGGCCCCTGTGGGCTTGGGGGCTGCAGATGACGTTGGAAAGTGGCTTGGTCAGCCCTATTTAGCGTACACAGGGTACTCCGGTGGCCTCTTCAGTTCTCTCAGAAATTAAAAATAAAAAGCTTTTTAGACTGCTGTTTTGCTTTTAGTATACACTGGAAAAAAATAGCATAAATTTGGGCTTTTAAAGATAATTTTTGGGGACGTTTAGGAACCCGGCACAAGGATGGAAGACATTGGCTTTAATAGCTCTGTTATGTTCCTTACAGTTGGTTGAACTCTTTTATTGAAAATCAAATAAAATTAGTGGGAATTGGGCACCTGTTTATCTTGCAAAGCTGACAAAGGGAAAGAAAACCATCTCAATGGGCATTTACCTTTTTTAAGTGTTGTTTATGTGTGACAGTTTATGCTTTAAGTGTTCCGAAAGAGTACTCAAATTGTTCAGGCACTCTGGAAACCAACAAAATACTTTGTGCAAGGAAAGAGAAATAAAGTAATATGCACTCTGCAGTATGTCTAGGCTCCTGAATAGGGAGAGAGTGATCGACATTTTCTTTCACTTTATTAATTTTATGTGATTAAAATTGTTTTACCTACTGTGTCCCATGTTTCATCGTGCACAAAACAGACATAGGTTGAACTGCCTATTTGACAGTAGTTCAAATGTTGTTTGAGGCGTTCATTCCACAGAAATTTTGAAGCTTTGACTGTGTCCACAGCACTGTTCTGGGTGCTGGACATCTAGGGGACCCACTGGCTGTGAGAGGCTGAGCAAGAGGCTGCGCAGTCCTTCAGGTGAAGGGGCTGGTGGTGACATGGGGAGAAGAGGGGCCTCTGGGATGCTGGGTGGCTAAAGCGCAGGGCCTTGGTCACAGACTTGGTCCTTGTTATTAACAATTAGCAGCGGTTGTTTCACAGGGCATAGAAAAGGGAGTGCAGTTTTCTTACGGGTGTCTGGAAAGGTGTCACAAAGAGAAAAGGGGGCCTGTGAGCTGAAGGAAGGGAGGGTGATAGTGACATGGGAGTTGGAGATGAGAGGGAGGGTCAGAGATGGGTCAGGGGTTCCAACACTTACATGCTCTTTAAGTACAACTTAGAGTTCAGTAGGTGAATTTTAACGGGGGCTTTGCAGTATACCACGTTCAATCATTGGATCCCAAGACTGTTGACCCTCATGTTGCCAGAGCTTGAGTGTCTTCTAGGTCTCCTTTTTCTCGTTTTTATTCTGAAATTGCTAGACAATGATTGAGATTAATTTTCAGTCTTTCTTACTACTTTTCCCATTCTATATTAAGTGATGAGGAAGTGATATGTATTTAACACTGTTTTAACTTTTATTCTCTGTTCCTTACCGGTATTGCCTAATAGAACAAGAGAAATTCTGTATGAAGAATTGGGTGGCTGGATAGTTGTGGAGTGGTGTTTAGGTTGCTAGGTGACATGTGGTGTGATGAACTCCCATCTGGTGGGGAAAAATGTGGGCAGATCATGTTTATGGCTTTGTATAATAACCAACCAAGCCAAAAATAGGAAAAGAGAAAGATCCCAACTCTCAAATCACCAAGACTTTCTCTGCAGTAAACATTTTCTGGTGTGGTGGGGCTAATTTTCTGGCATTGCATCTGGGCTGTTTTCTCTTCAGGTTACACAAATCAATTTTTCTGGATAGTGAAATGTCATGATTTAATACTAGACATGTCCTCAGTGAGTAGATATTTGAAGGCTTACACTTAGTCATGTGTGACATTTCTTTTTTCCTTTCATGAAAGATGTTTTTGTGATTGTGATCACTGATGAGTGGGAATAGCTCTTCATCCTCATCCACCCATCTGCATTAGGAGCCTTGCTGAGGACAGTGCGGTGCTAGACATTGGGAACCAACGTTACATGGACCATTCTCATGGGGGTGTAGGATGGGAGGATGGACTGTGTCTGCATCTGTTCTTCTGTGCTTGCGACCTGATACCCGTGATTACGGTGCTGAGCTGCAGCGCTAAGTGTGGGGTTGGTTGAAGGGCTGCTGTGTATAAAAAGTCATGCTGTATGAAAAAAATATAAGATTGAATTCGTGCACTTTTCAAAAAAAAGTATAATCTAGGAGACAGGAAGAATATATAGCAGTGTAAATAACAGTAGGTGGTAGCATTATTGGCACCAGTGTGATACAGTCAGTAATCGCTTCTGAATTTTGGAGGTGGGTGCTATCATTATGGGGTGTGCGTGGGAGTCTCATTTAGTCACTAGGATTTGAACTGGGCTTGGTTGGTGGGAAGGCTGACCTTGATATAGGCAGTGCTTGCTAACTGGGTAAGGCACCTGCCTGCAGGGGTAGATGGGCTCTGGATCTGTAGGTCTGCAGTTGGGGTCTAGGTGTGTGAATCTGCAGAATGTCTGCTACGATTCTGAGCAGTGAAAGGGAGGGCATTCCAGGAAGGCAGCATGGACAAAGGCAATTCAGGCATTCAGCCCAGGGGGTCAGGATCAAACTGAGGAGGACTGAATGCCAGGGCAAGACCCTGGGACTTCGTGCAGTAGGAAGGACTGTGACGTTTAGCTAAGAGTCAGGGTGACAAGTAGTTCTAGGAGGATGACCTGAGCAACTGAGGTTTGTATGGATAATTTCTTAGCATTTCAGTCTAAATAAATGTTGCTGAGTGACCAAAAGGGGAAGGAGAGAGTGAAGGACAAAAGTGAGGGCGAGGAGGTGCTGGAACCCCTTTGCCGTCTGCTTCCACCTCCCTTATAGCCCTCCTCTCAGCCTGCAGGGGAGCTTTGGATCGGGTTTGGTGACCTAGGTTTACAAGTCATTTAACCTTGGGTACACCAACCCTATAGAGCCCCATTATCTCAAGTGGAATATTCCCTGGCAGGGTTAATGTAAGTATTGAACAGGATGATGAGAGGGAAACTCTGAAGTCCTGAGCTCGGCCCATACTAGCTGCTCCGTAAAGATGAATGGAATCACCAATATGTTTTATCCACCAAGCAGTTTTACACCCTGGGAACTTTCCCAAGTGTCCTACTATTGCTGCTTGGATTTTTCCCCTTTACTGAAAAAGGCAGCATGTAATTTCACTGAAGGATGGGTAAGAATGTTAGATTGAATGATGTGCAGCACCACAATCAGGAGAACAAAATTGTGTGTTGCATGTGTGTTTGGGCTGAGGAAGTAAAAGCTGCGGGTGTTGGCTTGATTACAGGTTGATTATTGGGGCCTCTGGCTTCTGTCCCCAAGCACATCACTTTAGTGATTTAATGGCAACCTGTTGTTATTACAGGTTGAGCATCCCTTATCCAAAATACTTGGGACCACAGAAGTGTTTTGGATTTTTCTGGACTTTGGGATATTTTTGTATATCTAATGAGATAGGTTGAAGATGGAACCCAAGTCTAATGTATTGTTAGAATTTATGTATGTTTCCTATGTACCTTTATACACATAGCCTGAAGGTAATTTTATGCAGTCTTTTTGTGCTTGAAGTCTGTGTTAAGTACTTATATGTGGAATTTTCCAGTTGTGGCGTCATGTGGGTGCTCAAAAAGTTTCAGATTTTGGAGTATTTGGATTTTGGATTTTTCAATTAGGGATGCTTGACCTGTGTTTTTTAAAAAGTTGAGTCCATAGACAGAAACTTTTGAAAATGTGCTTTTTTAGTGGCGGGAGACTATTGATTAGTAACATAATGACAGTCATGGTTTTTATGAAAAATCTTGTGGTTGGTATGGAATTTTTCTGTGAAAATGTGTATGACTGCATGTTATTCATTTACAAGCGTATTGAAACTTTTAGGAAAATAGTTGTACTGTTGCAGAGATTGAAAGAAAATAGAGGCGAGCATAAAAATAGTGAAATGAAAGCAGCTTTATTATTATTTTTAACATTTTCTGCCTTCTCAAAGAGGAAAAAGAAACCAAACATTTTTGAAAGGCTGATCTTTCTAGAATTCAAGTCACATTGTCCTCTGGTGCTGAAGCGCCTTTGTCCCGCATTCTCCAAGTCCTGCCTTCTGAGCACAGCCTGTCCCTGTAGGGACCCCTTTTGCCTCCCAGCCACTCCCTCTGCAGCCGCTCCACCCCCGAGACTCACAGACACTTCGCTGCCTCTGTTCTGGCATTTTCTGTTTCTTCTGCCTGGAACGTTTGCTCCCTCCTTGCACTCATTCGTGAGTCTCAGCCCATACCAGCCGTCTCTGGGAGGCTGGCTGTCCGTCCCAAGCTGCTAGAGGATCTTTCTCCCTGCCTGCTGCCTCTCCTGGGGACGTCCTGGGTGTAGCTTCTACACCGACTCAGATGCTTGGGCTGTGCTGTGTGGTTTTCAAGTGTATCCGTGTGCCCCTCCTCCCTCCGGGTGAAATGCTTGAAGCGGGTCGCTGAGCTTCAGTCTTAGTGAATAGCCCATGTCTGTCACATTGCAGTCAGAATGTTGAGTAAATACAAAGTTGAGAATCAACGTGTTAAACTGGTCTCACACAAAAAATACACTTCCGCTGAGAGGACTATCATCAGCACTTGGGGATTTAAAGGACTTTAAGGTTTGGTGTGTTTAACATACTGCACAAACAGCTTGTAATGGAAACTAAGATTTAGTGAGGTTTGGAGTACCTAGAAGTTATTCTTTTGTATCAGCTGTCTTGAGGGAGTTCAGTTTGTTTTTCAGATCAAGCAGAGGACCCTCCTGGGGTTCGCGTTGGGCGAGGTTCAAGGCAGGTGGCCAGGGCTGTGTGAGAATCTGGCCCTGGAACACACCTATGCTTGGTCTGGCGCCTCTGATTCCGTCAGTTGAGATGCTTGGCTGAGTGCCAGGACTAAGTAGGAATGTTTAGGATCTGAGATTCTCAGAGAGAATCTGGCGGATGTGAAGCGCTTCTTGGCTTATGGTAGACATGGATGAATTGGTTGTGGAGGGAGTATTTAAAGTCTCACTTGGATGCAAACCCACAGACTGATCCTCCATCTGTCCTGGGAGGTTCTACCTCCCCACAGAGTTGGGTGCAAGTTGGTGATGTTGAGCTCTCTGTAGATGATTAGAACCCTCTGTACTTTTTTCAATAGAAATAAACATGTAAGATTGGGCCAGAAGGTGCTTTCTATAGGTAATTTTCCATCCGGGGAGATGGCATGCTAAGCCCACACAGCATGCTTTCATCCTGCTTGGCCACTCGCTCAGCATTCCTGGCTGGGACCAAGGTCAATGGCAGTAGAGCTGGACATCAGTAAATGCGTACAGTTTTACCTGTTTTGGGTACCTTTTCTGTACAAAAACAAATCTTTATCAAAATAAGTGCTGAGTTCAGTGGATAAAGTAGAAAGGTGACTGATTTTGTCTTTTAGTCATGATTTAAAAGTTCCTTCCTTCCTTCTTTCCTTCTCCCCTCCCCTCCCCTCCCCTCCCCTCTCCTCCCCTCTCCTCCCCTCCCCTACCTTCTCCTTCTGGGTCTTACTTTGTCACCCATGCTGGAGTGAAGTGCGTGATCTCTGCTCACTGCAGCCTCTACCTCCCAGGCTCAAATGATCCTCCTGCTTTAGCCCCCCAAGTAGCTGGGACTACAGTTGTGTGCCACCATGCCTGGCTGATTTTTGTAGTTTTTGTAGAGATAGCATTTCTCCATGTTGGCTAGGCTGATATCAAACACCTAAGCTTAAGCTATCCACCTGCCTTGGTCCCCTAGAGTGCCGGGATTACAGGCATGAGCCACCATGCCTGGCCTAAATTTTAGCAAATAAGTAAAAATAACTTTGTTTTAACTTATTTAGTAAACAAGTAAAAATTTTAGTAAATAAATTAAAATAACTTTCCTGTGTAGGTCTGTGCCTTCTTGCAGCTGGCCTGCTATCTTTTCCATGGTTTTTGCCATTTAAATGTTACTTTTGTGTATTCCTTTTCTTCTCCATCAACTCGTATTGGTCCCTGCAAATAAGATTTCAAGCTCCACATCCAAGTGACTTTAAATATCAAGTATTTATTTATTTTTCACTTAAACAGAGTGTATTTTGTGTGTACTCTCTGTACTCTCTTCTGTATCTATTTTATGTATACTCTTAATATATATATACACACACAAACACACAAGAGAAATGAAAATGTGTGTCTATACAAAAACTGCACATCAGTTAGCAGCAAGCCCACATATTGTATAATTCTGTTCCTATAAAATGACCAGAGTGGGTAGCTCTGTAGAGACAGCAGAGTGGTGTCTCACTAGGACTGGGAATTTGGGGTAATGAAGACTGTGAATGGGTATGAGGTTTCTTTTTGGGATGATGAAAATATTCTAAGATCATGGTGATGATTGCACAATTCTATTCAAGTGTATACTTTCAATGGATGGATTTTTTGGTTATGTGATTATATGTCAATAAAGATGTTAGAAAAATAGGCTCTATAAGCCACTATGAACAATGCTCCATTTTTAGGTATTTTATAGTTCTGAGCATTTCATAAAATGACATATATATGTGTATCAGAGATGCTCAAAACACTTCAAATGAAAACTGGCTGTTTTTAGTTTTCCATACAGATACTGCTTTCTCAGACCTGTGCAGTGTGTCCTGTTTATTGTCTGGTAAGCCCCTGGCTGCTGAGCCTTCAGGTCCCTTGGTCTCTCTATGCTAACCCTTACCCCTCTAAGGGCTTCACCAATTGTTCTTCAGCCAGGGACTCCTTTCTGCCCAGCTCGCCAGCACCTTTGTGCATTGGAGGTTGAGAATTCCCCAAGTATGCACGTAATGGATCAGCCTTTCCAGCATTTGGCTTTGGCTCCCAGAAGTTTTGAGCTTTGGCAAATCTTACAAGCTCTGTGAGCCTCTGTTTCCCCATGTTCTCATATTCAGAGGTGCGGGGCTGGACTCCCACTGCCAGTTCCCTGAGCTGTGCAGGCACTCCTGCTCTGCATGGTTAGTGTTGGTGCTCATAGCACCATAAGTGATGTGCAGTAGCTTTTCAGAGGGTTATACAGGGTCCAGGACCTCTTACTCCTCCCACCCATGCTGTGAATTGAGTATTTTGCCTATCCCCCCACGCCCCCAACTTTGAAATGACGGGGCTTGCTCTCCAGGTCAAATGGATGCTTTTGAGAGTTAAGGTAAATTTTGCCTAGGGATGGCTGGGTGAGAAGGCTTATGCCTGTAATCCCAGTGCTTTGGGAAGCTGAGGTGGGAGGATTGCTTGAGGCCAGGAGTTCAAGACCCAGCCTGTGCTACATAGTGAGACCACGTCTCTTTTTTAAAAAATTAGCCAGGCATAGGCCAGGTGTGGTGGCTCACGCCTGTAAACCCAGCACTTTGGGAGGCTGAGGTGGGCGGATCACAAGGTCAGGAGTTTGAGACCAGCCTGGGCAAAGTGGTGAAATCCCATCTCTCCTAAGAGTACAAAAAATAGCTGGGCATGGCGGTGCACGTCTATAATCACAGCTACTCGGGAGGCTGAGGCAAGAGAATCACTTGAACCTGTGAGGCAGAGGTTGTAGTGAGCCGAGATCACGACACTGCACTCCAGCCTGGGCGATGGGGAGATTTGTGTCAAAAAAAAACAAAACAAAAAAAATTGCCAGGTATGGTTGTGTGCATCTTTAGTCCCAGTTGCTCAGGAGGCTGATGTGGGAGGATTGCTTGAGCTCAGGAGTTTAAGATTGCAGTGAACTATGGTGGTGTCACTGCACTCCAGCTTGGGTGACACAGTGAGACTCTGTCTCTAACAGAAAAAAAAAAAATTTTTGTCTAGGGTGTCTTTCAGAATTTCTTATTGTCTCAAGATAAGTATCTTTTAATGTAAATCACATCATGCTCAGAAGTGACTAAGACAATTCCCCTTGTGAATTATAGAGGTATGATATTTCATGATACGAACTGTACAATATACATATTTGTGCACATACGTGTGTATTTCTGGGGTTGATGTTTTATGGTGGCATAAATTTAAGTCATTTTAGAGATGACAGTCAACATTTTCCCAATCTTGGTGTTTTTAACTATTCAGACACTGTAAGATTTAAGTTTTTGGAACTCAGATGTATATTTTTCTAGTGTCTGGCTTTTCCCTTCTTTTTTTTGAGATGGAGTCTCACTCTGTTGCCCAGGTTGGAGTGCAGTGGCACAGTCTCGGCTCAGTGCAACCTTTGCCTCCTTGATTCAAGCGATTCTCATGTCTCAGCCTCCTGAGTAGCTGGGTTTACAGGCACCTGCCAACACACCTGGCTGATTTTTTGTATTTTTAGTAGAGTTGGGGTTTCACCATGTTGGCCAGGCTGGTCTGAAACTCCTAACCTCATGATCCGCCTGCCTCGACCTCGAAAAGTGCTGGGATTACAGGTGTGAGCTATCGCGCCCGGCCTTTCCCTTTTTGATTAGAAAACTAATCTATATTATGGTGTTTATATGTTTGAAAAAGCCTCTTTGAGATAGACTGCACTAAAAATCAGTGTTTCCTTCTTCAGCACGTAAGAAAACAACTTGATATATGTCTCAAAAACCTAAAATTGCTAACCAATCAAAATATGCGTATTAATATTAAAAACACACAAATAAAGGAGTGTTGTTTTTGTGTAGGTGGTATATATGAGACTAGGTTTTTTTGTTCAATTTCTTTTACGTAGACAATACAATTTGGAAAAAAGTTTTTCTGTCTGTGTTTTAATTTTCTTCTCCAAGTCCAATGTTAAGTCCAAAATTAAAAAATAAACTCTTTAGAAGTCTGAGGGACAAAGGAAAAAAGAAAACAACTTTTCAGGGAATATATCACACAAATGCATTTAAAATGTGTCATTTATAATGCTGAAACCCGGTGTGCAAAGCCGTATGTGAATAATGGTTAGCCAGATTCCTGCCCAGCAGAGTTATACTCTAAACTTGAATTTATTTTATTACAGACCAGTACCTGCAGAAGGAGGAGTACACACAACATATAACTAATCACTAAATTCATTAATGTTGAACACAGGATTTGGTACCTTTACCATTTTGTTAGAGATCTGGAAAAAAAATCTAGACAAATCAGGTTGATCTTGGCCGGGTGCAGTGGCCCGTGCCTGTACTCCCAGCACTTTGGGAGGCCAAGGCGGGCAGATCACTTGAGACCAGGAGTTCAAGACCAGCGTGTCCAACATGGCGAAACCCCGTCTCTACTAAAAATACAAAAACATTTAGCTGAGTGTGATGGCAGGCGCCTGTAATGCCAGCAACTTGGCAGTCTGAGTAGTGAGAATCGCTTGAACCCGGGAGGCAGAGGTTGCAGTGAGCTGAGATTGTGCCACTGCACTCCAGCCTCGGCGATCGAGCAAGACTCCATCTCAAAAAAACAAAAACAGATCAAGTAGATCTCTAAGTGCATCATTTGGATTGATAACTATTTTTTACTGCATCTGGAAGGTGGTGGCATTTTAGCAGTTGTACTGTTGAGGAATATGAAATAAGTATATTTTAAATTATGAAGACACATCCTATCAGGAATATTTTTTCCAGGGAAACTTGCAATACTAATAAACTCCTGAACTTTATTATTATTTTTTGTTTTTATTTTTTGTTTTTCTGAGATGGAGTCTCACTCTGTCACCCAGGCTGGAGTACAGTGACGTGATCTTGGCTGACTGCAAGCTCTGCCTCCTGGGTTCAAGCAATTCTACAACATCAGCCTCCCAAGTAGCTGGGCTTACAGGTTTCTGCCACCCCGCCTGGCTAAATTTTTGTATTTTTAGTAGAGATGGGGTTTCACCATGTTCGCCAGGCTGGTCTTGATGGAGTCTTGAACTCCTGACCTAACGTGATCTGCCCGCCTCGGCCTCCCAAAGTGCTGGGATGACAGGCGTGAGCCACTGTGCCTGGCCGACTCCTGAACTTTCCATGGTGGGGTCAGTTTTATCTTCTACATTTTATGACTCACACAGGTGTTTGCAAAAACACCATTAGCTGAAAGTGGAAAGTTTGGTGGTGAGTATTTTGCTTCTAGGAGGCAAAAACATCAGAGCGACACACCATGGATCAGGATTCTGAAAAGGAATCTCTCCCAGACGTTTATGGAGAGTTAAGAGCAGTACCTTTGTCAGCACGGGATTCCTGCCTTCTATTTTTTTTTTTTTTTTGAGACCGAGTCTCACTCTGTTGCCCAGGCTGGAGAGCAGTGGGGTGATCTCGGCTCACTGCAGCCTCCACCTCCTGGGTTCAACTGATTCTCTCATTTCAGCCTCCCAAATAGCTGGGATTACAGGCATGCACCACCGCACCCAGCTAATTTCTTTTCTTTTCTTTTTTTTTGCATTTTTAGTAGAGATGGGGTTTTACCTTGTTGGCCAGACTGGTCTCAAACTCCTGACCTCAAGTGATCCACCCGCCTCAGCTTCCCAAAGTACTGGGATTGCAGGCCTGAGTCACCGTGCTTGGTCAGGAGTCCTGCCTTTTGATACCACCTGCCTTACGGGGTTGTTGTCTGGGTTCAAAGAGAGAACGTGAAAAGGTATTGTAGGGAGGCCAGGTGGACTACTTGTTAGCTGTACTGTCCCTTTGTTTTTACCAGGAGTGTTTGCCAGTGATTAAGGCTCACTAGAATAAGTTTTTCTAAATTGTTTTATGTCGTCCTCATTAGAACTTCACTACATGTGGGAAATCATGTGGCAAAACTATCTCCCTTTAAAAAAAAGTCACCAACAAAACCTCCTTCTGCAATTTAAGAAATAAAATCCCAGTGACATTGATTTGGATGCTCCAAATATGTCCATAATGGAAGAGCTTTTCCAGGTTTTGGTTTGGGCCCCCCAGACCAAAACTTTGACACATAATACAAGCTCTGTAAGTCTGTTTTCCTGTCTGTAATTTGGGATTGTCATCTTTGTAGGGTGTCATGGAGATTAAGTGATTCACTGTAGACAATGCCCCGTCATGTAATAGATTCTGTCAGTATTAGATCTTTTTCTTTCTCTTCTAGTTTCAAACATAGATTAGGCAAAATTTTAATGGCTATTTCACAAAATCAGCTTGATTCTTATTTATGATAACAAGTGTTGTTTTTCCAGGTTATCTGTTAAAGGGCTTTTTTTATTTTTCTAAAAGTGCTTTAGAAATTCCAGTGTTAGTATGTATGCATCATTTAGCTAACAATGAAGATCTAAAGATCACCTAGCAGTTTAAGGTGATTCTTTTACAGGCCAAGGAGAATTGTGTTTGTCTAGCTGTCTTAGCGGTGTAGGACTTTCTACTTGTTACTTCCTAAAATAATTGCAGCTGCAACACTGCTACTTCAAAGGAAATTACATAAAGTTTATTTGCTGTATTTATGTTAAAAGCCATCACTTACACATTTTTCATTAAAAATACTTTTAAAATTTGGAAAGGATAAAAGTATAAAATGTAAATACTGTTTGTATTAATAAAATACAGAGATGTTTTAAAGGCCTTTAGTGTTTATTAACTAGTAGTAGTTCTGAGAATACCCTGGAGCTCAAAGAGATAATCTGTGTTATAAAATAAGTAGGAAAGTTGACATTTTTGTGACTTCTCTAATCCTTATTATATAGGCCTCTATAATTCATGTGTCCATAACACTTTTTAAGATGTGATTTTGGGTATCTGAAGATGGTGATTTCGGGCAGCTAAATCAGCAATAAAGGAACACAGAACATCTTTTGCTTAGGTTGGTAGTTGTAAGGGTTGACAGATTGATGCAACTTTTAATACTTTAGTTCAGCTGAAGGTACCCACTGCCAATCACCTGAAGACTTCACCCAGGAGTTGACCTATTTATCATACTAAATAGGGAGTGGCGTCTTGAAGGCTCATTCACATTCTGGGCTTGGCAGGCAGTGCGATGAAGTCAGACTTGCAGTTATCAACACCCTGGCTTTGTATTCAAGAGGACTACCTCCTCTCATCCATCTTTTTCATACCACAGTATTGAAAGTTGTTTTCCTCTTTGAAGACCTTAAACATCTCATTAATTAAAGTAATGCTTCTTTCCTCTCCCCATATGTATTTAAGGAAGTCGCTAAGCAGTGATTGAAGTAATAAAGCTTATCTAGTGGCATAGCACTCTTATTTTGACTCTGATCCCTTCCTGTATTTATTTGTAAACGTTTTTTCACGTGAGTGCGTTTGAAATTCCAAGTTTTACTTTCCTACAGGACGTGAAAAAGACCCAGCAGCATGGGAGATGGGAACGTATTTATGTGCGTTTGTCTCTTGCCTTCACACTTTCCCTTTGTTTTTGTGCTTTGCTAATGAAAGTGATGAATGGTGCTTTCAAAAACTTTCCAGAATACTCGAGTGTTTTATAACAAAATTGCAGAGAAATAATTGGGAGAATTTTCGACAGATCTTAGTGTGTTTTAGTAGGGGGGAATTTTAGTCCGAGGCAGAAGAGTTTTGGCCCTGCATTGTTTCTTTACCCATAAGAAGTGAAGCTGCTTTCTTTATAGATTCTGGGGGATGGTATTTTCCGCTCAGTCTCTGCTTTTGGTGTTAGAAAGCTTTCTAGGTCAGGACTCAAGATCGAAAGCTCTTGCATAAGAGGTGCTTTTATCAGGGGCATTATTTATCTGCCTATTAGTTGGGGAAGTTGTTGGGAAGGTTCCATTTTAACAACAGTGAAACCTGTCACTTTTTTTCAGTCCTAACTTACTGTGAAGGAGTTTCAGACAGCAAGGAGGAGATTCAGGAGACAGTGGTGTCAGAAAATGGTAGTATTACCATTATTATTATTTTTTTTTTGAGGTGGAATCTCGCTCTGTCACCCAGGATGGAGTGCAGTGGCACAGTCTTGGCTCACTGCAACCTCCGTCTTCCAGGTTCAAGCAATTCTCCTGCCTCAGCCTCCTGAGTAGCTGGGATTACAGGTGCCCACCACCACGCCTGGCTAATTTTTTGTATTTTTAGTAGAGATGGGGTTTCACCATGTTGGCCAGGCTAGTCTTGAACTCCTGACCTCAGGTGATTTGCCTGCCTTGGCCTCCCAAAGTGCTGGGATTTTCAGGCGTGAGCCACCGTGTCTGGCCAGTATTACCATTATTATCAAGAGTAACGGTAAGCACTCATAGCACATGTTGTATCAGGTCCTATGTGCTGGGCTCAGTGCTTTATGTGTGTATGTTAATCTCATGGAGTTGGATATTGGTGTAATCCAGAGTTTACAGATGAGTAAGCTTGGGCTAGAGAGGATAAGAAACTTTTTTTTTTTGGGGGGGAGGTTGCACAACTGAGGGTCTTGCTCTGTCACCCAGACTGGAGTGCAGTGGCATGAGCATGGCTCACTGCAGCCTCAACCTCCTGGGCTCGAGCATTCTTCCTGCCTCAGCTTCCCGAGTAGCTGGGACTACAGGTGTGTACCACCTATGCCTAGTTAATTTATTTTTGTTTGTAGGGATGGAGTCTCACTGTATTGCCCAGGCTGGTCTTGAACTTCTGGGCTCAAGTGATATTCCTGCCTCAGCTTCACAAGTAGCTGCGACTACAGGCATGTGCCACCACACTTGACTAACTTATTTCTTTTTTCTGTAGAGATGAGGTTTTACCTTTCTGCACAAGCTGATCTTGAACTCCTGGGCTCAAGTGACCCTTCCACTTTGGCTGCCCAAAGTGCTGGGATCGCAAGTGTCAGCTACCACACCCAGCCGGCTTGGCCGCCTTTGGCAGACTCTTAACTTCAGAGCCTGCACAGTGAATCGCTATACCATGACAAACTGATGTGCATTTTAGGATGCTGCAATTCTATAAGAAAGAGTAAGTGATCCTGCGGGAGAAGAACAGAATTTTTTCCTGACTTGGGTATGCTTGAATGGCTTATGGGTTCAGGGAAGAAGTACACCTTTGGGATCACCTTCAGGCTGGTGAGGGTAAAAAAGGCTCATGGTCTATGGGCCAGTGGCATTGGCATCTCTTGGGAACTTGCTGGAAATGTATAATCTTGGGGCCCATTCTACACACCTCTGTATAGGAATCTGTATTGAGGCCGGGCATGGTGGCTCCCGCTTGTAATTCCAGCACTTTGGGAGGCTGAGGCGGGTGGATCACCTGAGGTCAGGAGTTCGAGATCAGTCTGGCCAACATGGTGAAACCCCATCTCTACTAAAAATACAAAAATTAGCCGGGTGTGGTGGCGGGCGCCTGTAATCCCAGCTACTTGGGAGGCTGAGGCAGGAGAATCGCTTGATCCTGGGAGGTGGAGGTTGCAGTGAGCTGAGATCACGCCACTGCACTTCAGCCTGAGTGACATCCCCAGTTGGCGCTAGAGCAGCTGCTCTTAACCTTGGCAACAAAACTGTTAGAACGCTGATACCTGAGCTCCATATAAACCAAGGGGGTGAGGTCTCTGGGTCAGGGTTGGAGATTGGTGTTTCTGTAAAGCTCTTCAGGTGGTTGTCTGTGCAGCAAGGGTGGAGGACTCCTGACCCAGGCCAACCTCCAGACCCTTTGGAGTTGTTGCCTTATGTGATTTGCAGCCCTGCTCGCCTTTGGACTGTACATGGAAATTTCCAAAACACAAATTGAGAGGATCAGCCAGCATGCCCAAGGGTTGGTCACTGGTGTGACAGTGGATCAGCCTCTGTGTGTGTGTGTGTGTGTGTGTGTGTGTGTGTGTTTGTAGATGGAGTCTCATTCTGTTCCCCAGTCTGTAGCGCATTGGTGCCATCTTGGCTCACTGCAACCTCTGCCTCCTGGGTTCTAGTGATTCTCCTGCCTCAATTTCCCGAGTAGCTGGGATTACAGGCACCCACCAGCACGTCTGGCTAATTTTTTTTTTTTTTAGTAGAGATGGGGTTTCACCGTGTTGGTCAGGGTGGTCTTGAACTCCTGACCTCAGGTGATCCACCTGCCTCAGCCTCCCAAAGTGCTGGAATTACAGTTGTGAGCCACTGTGCCCAGTGTTTTTTTTTTTCTTTCTTCTTCTCCTCCTCCTTTCTTCTCATTTCTTCTTCTCCCTTCTCCTTCTCCTACTCCTCCTTCTTCATGGGACAGGGTTTTGTGCTTGCTGTGTTCTCCAGGTTGGAGTACAGTGGTGCCATCAGTAGCTCACTGCAGCCTCAAACTGCTGGGCTTAAGTGATCCTCCTGCCTCAGCCTCCTGAGTAGCTAGGACTACAGGTACATGCTACCATGCCCAGCTCATTAAGCATTTTTTTTTCTTTTTGTAGAGATGGGCTCTTGCTATGTTGCCCAGTCTGTTCTTGAACTTTTGGTCTCAAGTAATCCTCTTGCCTCAGCCTCCCATAGCGCTGGGGTTACAGGGGTGAGCTACTATACCCAGTCTGTATAATTTCTTTGTGTCTTTGTTTTCTTTTTTGAGACTGAGTCTTGAGCTGTTGCCCAGGCTGCATATGTTTTCATTTTTGACTTTTGAAGTCATTCAATTCTCCTCCCTGTTAATTTTGTTGAGTTTTATTTGTAGAAACAGCAGACAACACACGTGCAACATCATCCTTAGGTTTTAGTTGCTGACTCTAAATGATGTCTAGTCCAATAGCCACTTCTACTAAACAGAAATGGGTTAAGGAAGGGCAGTGAGAGACAACACAGGGGAGTTGTAATGAGATGGAGAAGGAAAGGCCAGCTTGAGTAAAACATATGAGTTATCCTATGAGCCAGGTTATGTCCTCTGGGTGTTTGTATATAAAGAAACAGGTCAACTCCGGTTTTGGTTTTGGGTAAAGCAGAGATGAGGGCTTCTGAGTAGCGGACAGAATACTTCTCTTGCAAGAGTTGTTTTTCAAGCTTGTTTGTGGATATGCATCCATTTTTGTTGCGTGGAACAGCAGTATTAGAGAAGACTGTTGGCACACTTTCACACAGTAGGTAGGGGATTCCTTTTCTACATGTTTATACTTTACTTTGGCCAGGTGCGGTGGCTCACGCCTGTAATCCCAGCACACTGGGAGACTGAGTTGGGAGGATTGCTTGAGGCCAGGAGTTGAGACCAGCCTGGGCAACATAATGAGACCCTGTTTTTTACAAAGAATAAACATAAATTAGCCAGGCAGGATGGCATGCACCTGTAGTCTTAGCTACTTGGGAGGCTGAGGTGGGAGACTTGCTTGAGCCCAAGAGTTCAAGGATGCAGTCAGTTATGGTTGTGCCCCTGCACTCCAGCCTGGGTGACAGAGGAAGACCTTGTCAACCACTTACTCAGCTCCTTGAACAGTCCCACTGAACAAGTCCCCTGATGATACCAGATTGCCGGTGGCCTGGGTGTTGTTGGCAAATATAAGCTCCTGGCTGTGCTGCCTCATGAACCTAACCATGGGTCTGACAATTTGTATGTCCATGGAATTATTTTATTTTATTTATTTTATTTTTTTGAGATGGAATCTCGCCCTGCTAGCCAGGCTGGAGTGCAGTGGCACGATCTCAGCTCATGGCAACCTCCATCTCCTGGGTTCAAGCGATTCTCCTGCCTTAGCCTCCCGAGTAGCTGGGATTACAGGCATGCATCACCACACCTGGCTAATTTTTGTATTTTTAGTAGAGACGGGGTTTTGCCATTTTGGCCAGGCTGGCCTTGAACTCCTAATCTCAGATGATCCACTTGCCTCGGCCTCCCAACGTGCTGGGATTACAAGCGTGAAACACTGCATCTGGCCAGGAAATAATTTCTTCAAGGGTACTTTCAGGACAGCTCTTTGAAATACTATTTTAAAATATTTTCTTCAAATCTACTGCAACTATGGGAACTGACTAGTACTGAATTTTATAGACCTGATAGAAATTACTCTAAATAATGTGTCTGATATTAATGTCCATGTAAGAATTTTAAAAATAATATTCAACAGTTTCAAATAGCACTTAACCCCAAGTTGATAGTAAAACTGTTTTTTGAACACTAGTTTATATTTAGGTGTTGCTGCATAACCAACCCAAAACTTAATGGCTTAAATAACGATTTAATTATATCTCATGATTTTGTGGGCCATGAATTTGGGCAGGGCTCAGCTGGGTTATTCTTCTGCACCACTTGGGGTTACTTGCATGTGTTTACTTGGCAGATGGTGACCTGGCCTGGAAAGTCGTAGATGGCTCCATTCATATGTCTGGTGTTTGGTGGGGGTAACTAACTAGAATGTTGGGCTCAGCTGGGACTTTTTTGTTTTGTTTTGTTTTGTTTTCAGGTTTATAGTTTATTGTACAAATTGAATTATCACATGATGAGTTGACATTAGCTTTTCCGTGGAACTTGGGTTAGCGTGGGAATTTAACAGATGAGGCGCAGTTTAGAACCCATGTATACTACTTTCACAGCTGGAGTTTTTAAAGACCTTAACTTGAAGTGTAATATCATGAAAGCCATGTTTCTGTATGTCAATTCATCCAACCTGTGTGAGTATGAGAGTTGACTTATTTATTTTTTGAGACAGGGTCTTGCTTTGTTGCTCAGGCTGGAGTACAGTGGTGCAGTCAGCTCACTACAGCTTCAAAATGCTGGGCTCAAGTGATTTCTCCCACCTCTCAGCCTCCCGAGTAGCAGGGACTACAGATGTGTGCCACCATGCCTGGCTAATTTTTAAATTTATGTAGAGACAGGGTCATACTATGTTGCCCAGGCTGGTCACGAATTCCTGGGCTTAAGTGAGGCTCCTCCCTTGGCCTCTCAAAGTGCTGGGATTATAGGCATGAACTACCATGCTCAGCCTGAAATACTTTTTACTACCAGTGAACTGGAATTGGGCATCACCTTCCGGACCTGCCATGATTTTAATCTTGCCAAAGCCATAGTCAGTCCCACAGCCAGTGTCCTCCAGGGTATGCAACCCTCAGCTGGGACTTGTTGACTGGAGCACCTGCATGTGGTGTCTCCAGCATAGAGGCCTCTGGATGGTTGGACTTCTTGTACTGTGGCTCGGGGCTCCTAGACAGTGTCCCAAGAGTCAGGAAGAAGCAGCTGTCACTCTTTCAAGTTATAGACCTGGAAGACAGCACAACTTTATTGTCCCTGTATTCTATTTGCCAAATTAGTCAATAAGCCTGCCTAGATTCAGGGCAGGGCGCGCAGACTCCACTTGTCAGTGTGAGGAGTGTCCAAGGCCTTGTGGTCATCTTTATTCTGCCGTAGATATGTGTGTGTGCATATGCTTGTGTATCACATATAACATCAAACATTTTTTTTTAGTTGTTATGTGTCATATTTCAAAGTCATCTTTTTCTTGATCTGGGCAAGGGCAATAAAATGTATGTCCTGAACTTTTGAAGCTGACACACTTAAGAAGTAGTTTGTGTTCATAGTTCTTGGGCCCAAAGATCTAACATTTTTCCTAGGCTATGTGGTAGAAAGAGATAATGATAATAACATCTTAGGTTTATGTGACGTCTTCTAAGAGGTTCAAAGTGGTGGTTCCACTCATTTCTTTATGGGAATATACTGTGAAGTCCATAAGCCATAGTACCCCCAAGTTCATACGCAGAGGTGGGAATGCAGTAATTTCATCATTCTACTAACGAACAGCATTCAGAGGGCAGTTTTTGTAGTGATCTGTTTACTGATAGAACTTCTGTGAATCAGCCGCCCCGCTGGTTATGGGAGCATCTCTTTGTACTTACGGGAAATTAAATGGAGTTTTCAAGTATAATTCAACCATATGTTGAGTTTGCTTACCTCTGCTCTTTAGAGCTTATCCTTTGAATAAGATGCAAGTCCACTGTAAATGTGGTATTACCTAAATTCATTCTGTCTAGCTTAAAATGAGGTACTTTACATCTAATTGATGGTATCAGGCTTTGGGACTAAACAGTTTTTCAGCCACCATTTGTTATGGATTATCTCCTGGTTCATGAATATTGCAGTCTTATGTGAAATGATCCAAATGATCCACCCTTCACGTTTCCCCAGAGTAAATTTTTTTCTATTTTTTTTGAGACAGTTTTGCTCTTGTTGCCCAGGCTGGAGTGCAATGGCATAATCTTGGCTCACTGCAACCTCCACCTCCCAGGTTCAAGTGATTCTCCTGCCTCAGTCTCCCAAGTAGCTGGGATTACAGGCGTATGCCACCAAGCCCAGCTAATTTTGCATTTTTAGTAGAGACGGAGTTTCTCCTTGTTGGTCAGGCTAGTCTCAAACTCCTGACCTCAGGTGATCTGACTGCCTTGGTCTCCCAAAGTGCTGGGATTACAGGCGTGAGGCACCGTGCCCGGCCTCCCCAGAGTAAACTTTCTAAGGATGGCTTTTATATCCCTGACTAGTACAGAGAACTCCATGGGTTCTGTGTGGTTTTCCAAGTAGAATTCAAATGTATCAGTCTGAAAACTGACCCCAGACTGCCATTTTCCCTTTATCCACTGCCACGACCCCTTCCTTCCCTCTCCCTGATCATGGCACAACTGACTGCTGCCCTGGAGTCCTACCACCCTCCAGCTCCCTTGTGTTCGTGTGTTGTCTCTGGCCTGGGATACTCTGTCCCTCCTTTTCCCTCTCCTCTTGGCTCTCCCATTTTTTCATCTGCACTGCTGCCAGAGCTGTGCTTTTTGTTCAGAAAGCTCCTTGTGGCCTCTGGGATGGCCCCCCAGCTCCCCAGGTGGGCTCAAGCCTGTCTGCGCCACCCTGGGCTTCTCAGTGCCACACCGAGTGCCACTGTTGGAGCCCACGCCTGCAGTCCCTGCTGCAGCCCCAGGCACTGCCCAGACTGTGCCTTCACAGATTCTCCACCCACAACCCAAGGAGATGCAAAAGTAGATTATGTCGAGTTCAAGGTATATAAATAATCACTGTACAAACATGTGCTTTTTGAAAGTAAGTTACCCCGATAATTTTGACTGTGTTATTACATGTTTTATTAGTTGTAAATAATTAAAAGTGGATGAACATTTAAGAGAGACTGAGCTGATACCATCAAGGAGGATTTCTGCAGTCTCCTTCTTTGGGGAGGGTGTTCACCCAGCAGCCTGTAGGCATGAGCAGTGCCTGGAGTCCTCTGCTTCCTCCTGCCGAATTTGCTTCTGCACAGGTCACTGTAGAGTTCCTGGGTGCAGGTGCAGCTCTAGGGGGTGGCGACTTGTTCCTAGGTAGACAGAACTGGGGGACATGCATCCTTGTGGGAAAACAGTGTACTTGAGAACTGCAGGGCAGCCACGACTAATGCTGTTATTAAGAAATACTCCTGGCTTTGTGGCGCTGAGTGTTTTTGATCTTTTATGATTAAACATAAGTGAACATTGAGGTATATTTTAGCATTTGCTGTACTCTGCTGAGTAGAGTTTGTGACGTGTTGATAATGGGAGAATGGGTGCTGCTATAGTAAGGAAAAACAGGGAGCTGGTGCTGGGCGTGGTGCCTGTGCCTGCAGTCCCAGTGCCTTGGGAGGCTGAGGCAGGCACGTGGCTTGAGGCCAGGAGTGTGAGACCTGCCTGGGCAACATAGCCAGACCTTGTACCTTTCTTTCTACAGGGAAGAGCCTGTAGACTCTATTCTGTCTCCACAGGTCTTCTCTCAACCAGCGCTGGGCAGAGCCAGAGAGTTCCGCAAAGAGCACGTGGGTGCACGTCCCAGGCGAGCTAGTGGTGTGCAGGTCCAACGCAAGCACGTGGGTGCACATCGTGAGGAGGAATGAGGCACATGTCTGGGCAAGCACGTGGGCGCACGTCACGAGGCGAGCACGTGATGCGTCCTGGGAGGTGGCCGAGGGAGACTCAGGAGAGGTTGGAGTGGGGTTGAAAAAGCAGGAAGCAGAGAGGGAAGTCCGTGGGTAACAGAGCATTCAGTTTGTAGACCCTTGTGTCAGAGGAGGTGACAGCCACAATTTTGGCTCCCTGGGAAGGGTCTCTGGCAGTTACCTGATTTTTTTTTTTTTTCCTTTTTTTTAAAGGAGGCAGGGTCTGGCTCTGTCTCCCTAGCTAGGGTGCAGTGGTGCCATCACAACTCACTGTAGCCTTGACCTCCTGGGCTCCAGTGGTCCTCCTGCTTACGCCACTCGAAGTGCTAGGACTACAGTGACTAATTTTTTAATTTTTTTTTTTCTAGAGATGGGGTTTTGAACCCCTGGCCTCAGGCAAGTGTCACGGCTGGGCCTCCCAAGGCACTGGCACTCCAGGTGCTCACCACCACGCCTGGTTCTGATGGTTTGAGGCTGTGGGGATCTGGCTCTTTCACTGTCCTTCTTTGCCATGTGTCCTCGGATCTTGTCTCTTCACGTGAGGGCTGAAGCCATGCTTTGGAGGAGCTCAGGAGCTCGTCCTCTTTATCCAGGGCTCAGTGTTGTCTTCTAGCTGGCTTCCTGGGGAGGAGACCCCAGCCTGGTCCCGGGCTTGGTGATGATGCTGCCCACAGTGGGATGCTGGGGAGCTTTGGAGCCTTGGTTTTGCGGCTGCCAGCAGCGTGGCGGAGCATCAAGAGGGAGGTAGGTGATGAGACTCAGGCCAGCGGCTTCTGCCTGGGACTGTCAGGGTTGCTTGCGTTGGCTGCTGGCTTCCTATGGAGCTGCTGCTAGTTGGTGACGGTGCAGGCGTCAGTGCCTCTCACTCAGGGCAGTGTAGAATGTTACACAGTGATAGTTTACTTCTAGCCAGGTTTTGAATGCTCTTACTGGAAACAGTCATATTTCCTGTTGTCTAACTGAATGGGGGAGTAAGCAGTTGAGAATACAGTTGGGCTGCCCATGTCTTTTCTTCCAAGTGAGTTATTTTGTATTTTTTGATACTCTCAAATGATCAATATGTGTGTCTGTGTGTGCGCCCATGCGCGTGTCATGTGTGTGCATCGCCGTGCATGCGTGTAGGAAGCTGGGATGGAAGGGATGACCATGACTGACTGTTGGAATTTCCAGGAAAGGCTTATAATTTATTTTTGGGTCACCGGCCATTTTTCTGGTTTCTTTTAAGCGCTAAATGATTTTTTTATGTAACTTCACAGATAAAGAAATGCAGTCCGTTTTTGTATGACTTAGTAAATCTTAAGGAAAAATCCCTACTTAGGATACATTTGCTGGAATATTTACACAAATCTTACAATAAAACTTTTCATCTTTTGAATTTTTTTATCAACTCAGCCCTAACTTATTTCTTTCTTTTTTGCTTTGTTTTAAAGGGAATACTCATTCTTTTTTTCCTCTTTCCTGGTACTTCAGCTTCTCATTTGCTTGCAGCCTCTGCATTGCATGAATGCTGGTTTTTCAGCAGTTCTGGCCCTAACAGAAGTGTCCCAAGGATAGGAGGATTTCAGTCTCGGCTTGCTAGCCTTATCATAGAGAAAGCAGAGTTGCTAAGATTCCATTCTCTGTCACTTTCAGTTACTCTGCCGTGGCTGCTCAGTGCTGTTCTCAGTGAAATAATTTTAGTGTATTTCTTCCTCTTGTTTCTGCATCAGCGTCATTACTGTGCATGCTTCCCTGAGGATCAGACTGATTGGTAAATTAGTGCCAGCAGAAGAAGTAGAAGACAATGTGTGAGCGTGTTTTATTTAAACAAATACACTCTACAATTTATTTTATTGGATTTTGCCCTTTGAGAACACTGTAAGTAATCTCATTACAGTCTAGAAACTGCTTGCTCACCACGCCTCCACCTTCGAAAGCACATAAGTCTTTAATAAATGGGGCAATTTCCAGATTCATCAATAATTAACCCAGAGTATGACAAGTTTTATCCCAACTCAAAGCTTTTCCATTATTCAAACAGTCTGCTCCTGCCACTGAATTGTCTGTATAGTTTCTGGCTCAGCATCCCAGAGCTCAGGATTCTGCCATGGAGACACTGGTTTGAGCAAGCATATGTTTTCTTGAAAAGAGATTATTTTACTTAATTTATCAGTGTCTTTTTGAGACAAGATGTTCTCTTGAAAAATGTTAAGCTTTGTTTATAATAAAATAAATTCATACTTACTGTAGGAAATGTGGGAAGTACAGATGGTTTTAAAGAAGATGGTAAACACCCATATTCTTGCCACCCAGAATAATCTACAAAAGAGCATTTCTTTCCTTTCTTTGCAGTCTTTCTGTTTGTGTATATATAATACAAATGCTTTTTTTTTTTTTTTTGGCAACAGACAGGATCTTGCTCTGTTGCCCAGGTTAGAGTGCAGTGGTGCAATCACAGCTTGTGGTGGACTTGACCTCCTGGGCTCCAGTGATCCTCCTGCCTCAGCCTACTGAGTAACTGGCACTACAGACACATGCCACCATGCCTGGCTAATTTGTTGTATTTTTTTTGTAGAGAGAGGGTCACACTAGGCTGCCCAGGCTGATCTTGGACTCCTGGCCTCAGACGATCCTCCTGTCTTGGCCAGCCAAAGTGTTTCCATTACAGGTGTGAGTCATGGCCCCTAACCAAATGCTTTTAAAAATATTGATAGTTGAAATCATAATGCATACACAGTTGTTCCTACTGATTTTACTTAATTTTTCAGTGTCTTCCCATGTCTTGCAAAAATTTTGATAATTTTTTTCTTTTTGAGACAAGGTCTCTGTCGCCCAGGCTGGAGTGCTGTGGCATAATTCTTCATGGCTCACTGCGGCCTTGACCTCCTGGGCTCCAGCCATTTTCCTGCCTTGGCCTCTAATAGTACTGGGATTATAGGCATGAGCCACTGTGCCCAGCTCATAATACTTTTTAAAGGTCATGTAGCACTTCATTATGTGGATATATAAGTATTAACCTATTTATTGTTGGGAAGTTAATTTTCTCACTTTTCACCATTTAAAAATACTGTAATAATCTTAGTGTATATTATTGACTTAAATTTTTCTGAAGTATAATTATTGGATAGGAAATTATGAACATTTCAAGGCCCTCAGTTTATGCCCTTGGCCAGCTTGCTTTCCAGATGGGGTTTGCCAGTGTACACCTGGCCTGCATGGGAGAGTGCTCTCTGCCTCTGCCAAGGAGGGAGACCTCTTGGGTCAGTAGGTGACAGTGCTGCCACTGTTTTGCAGCCGCTGTTGAGTGGCTGGGCCCAGGACTGCTGTCTCCAGTCTCATTTTGATCATATGTTAGTGGAGCTGTAATACCCTCTTCTTGAAGATTGTATGAGAGATACATATGTAAAGAACCAGACCTGGCCGGGCGCGGTGGCTCACGCCTGTAATCCCAGCACTTTGGGAGGCCGAGGCGGGCGGATCACAAGGTCAGGAGATCGAGACCACGGTGAAACCCTGTCTCTACTAAAAATACAAAAAATTAGCCAGGCGCGGTGGCAGGCGCCTGTAGTCCCAGCTACTCAGGAGGCTGAGGTGGGAGAATTGCTTAAGCCCAGGAGTTCGAGGCTGCAGAGAGATCTGATTGCACCACTGTACACCAGCGTGGGCAACAGAGTGACACCCTGTCTCAAAAGTAAAACAAACAAACAAACAAAAAAACACATTGGTTGCCCATTTGCTCTGTGCCTTGGGTGTGGACATTTTTCATATCTTTTCTGCTAGCCTGACTGGATTATGACCATGACGGTTATCTTTTCTCCCCTTCAAGACTTACACGTGTAATTTGCTTTTTCAGTCTTCAGGGATTGCTTCCATCTTTAATGAGATATAAAAATGCTGAGTACCTCTCTGCAGCATTGTCTGTGCTGCTGCTCAAATGCTCTCCAGCCTTACTGAGACCAGCTGTGAAGAGCATCTGCTCTTAGCAGTTTCCTTGACAAGTCTTGCTTGGCTGCTCACCTTCTTATGGATGTTGGTAACTTCATCTGGTTATCTGATTAGTACTTTGTCTTTCCTCAAGATTCTGCCATTTTGGAATCATTATTATTTTTGAGATGGAGTCTTGCTCTGTTGCTCAGGCTGGAGTGCAGTGGCGCGATCTCGGCTCACTGAAACCTCTGCCTCCTGGGTTCAAGCGATTCTCCTGCCTCAGCCTCCTCAGTAGCTGGGATTACAGGTGCATGTCACCACACCCAGCTAATTTCTGTATTTTTAGTAGAGTTGGGGTTTCACCATGTTGATAAGCTGGTCTCCAACTCCTGATCTCGTAATCTGCCCGCCTCGGCCTCCCAAAGTGCTGGGATTACGGGCGTAAGCCACTGCGCCCAGCCCATCTTTGTATTCTTGGTGTGTAGTAGATTCATAGGGATTTTTGCTAAGTCTCCAAGGATTGACAAAAGATGTAAAAGATCTAGCAGTTTTCTGGTTACATGACTTTTGAGCTGGTGCTAATTTTTAGACTAGTCATTTTAGATAATATGTGTTTAGAGCATTACAACTGTCTATCTATCAGTTTTTTTGTTTGATCTACCTAAAATAATGATCGCTTTGAACTCTGCATGCCATTTTTGGCCTTCCAGAAACCAAATCTATATATATATAGGAAAAGAGATATATGTAGGATCCTAAAACTCATTTTTCAGTTTTTAAAAGGCCCCTACTAAGCAGTAAGTGTTAGGAGTGGATAAATTTTAAGTGGCTCTTTACAGAGTACTTAAATAGAAACATTAATTGGATATTGTGTGGATCTCATGGAGATCTGTCCCTGTCATATGCTGGCAGACACATTACACTTCTTTCTAATCCCCAGATGTAATAAGATGCCTGGGACTGTGGTTACTTGCATTTGCCATTCATAAAATTGCTGGTCGGTCCTCCCAGGTGGCACTGTTGTTTATAAGGCTGTTCAAAATGTCAGCGGACTTCTGCCATCCCTAAGAGCCTCCTTGTTATTTCTCTTATGGGGCCTAGATGCTGTAAAATGTGTATTTTAACATCTAGTGGGATATATTTCTTTGTTTCTTTGGGCTAGTCCTTCATCATCTGTTGACCACTTTCAGTCAACAGTTATGGGTCAAAGCTTTGGCCAGAACACAAAATAGTTGATAGGAAGAGTCATCATGAGAATAAATAACATGTAGTGGAAACTCTGACCTTGCGATGGGGTATTGGCAGTGGGCTCATCAGCTGAGAATATTTACAAGGTGGAGCTTCCATAGAGCCTCATGGACGAAGCCTAAAGAGGTGAGTTAGCTGGGTGAGCTTTTATTGACTCGGCCTTTGTATGGGAAAAAGTAAATTGTCAGAGTTCTGTATTTCATATGTGATTTCGTTTGTATGTCTGCCTCTGTGTGTTGATATTACTTCGCTGATTATCAGCTTTACCACACACACGAGTGAAGAAGAGGAAGATGTGCAGGGTGGGGAGGAATGCAGAGAAGACATTGTTCCTTTTTTTGAGACAGGGTCTCACTCTGTCACCCAGGAGATGACACATAACTACATCAACTGGTCCTACGCTTTCAGGGGACGTACAAAGTGCTTCTTTGAACTAGGGTTCTGTATAAAATAGTTTGAAGAGCAATGTATAATGTTAATTTTTTTTTTCTTCTCTGGAATGTTACGTGGAGTGAAATTCAGAAGTTTCCTAATGTCTAGATAAATTCTTCTCTGTCCACACGGTCCACCCGTGTCTTATAAGGCCGTCACATGAGCCTGTCCCATTTGTGCCTTATAAATGCACGTTAGTGACGTGATCTCGGCTCACTGTAGCTTTGAATGCTTGGGCTCAGGCAATCCTCCCACCTCAGCCTCTTGAATGGCTGGTACTACAGGCGTGCACCACCATGCCTGGCTGATTTTTTTTGTAGACATGGTCTCGCTGTGTTGCCCAGGCTGGTCTCTAACTCTTGGGCTCAAGCAATCTGCCTGCCTCAGTCTCCCAAAGTGCTGGGATTACAGATATGAGCCACTGTGCCTGGCCTCTTTCTCTTTCTAAAAAAAAAAAAAAAGCAAAAAATGCTTTTGCTTCAAGAAGGTTATTCTGTACTTCAAGAGTATAAATTGCAAAATGCAAAATTAAGGATATAAAATTGTGGCTTTATATTTCTGGGGTTTCTAAATGTGTGATACATGTGCAGGTTTTTGGATATTGAGGTTTTTTGAGATTTGAAAAACCATTTATTTATTTATTTATTTATTTATTTATTTATTTATTTATTTTTGAGACGGAGTCTTGCTCTGTCGCCCAGGCTGGAGTGCAATGGTGGGATCTCAGCTCACTGCAAGCTCTGCCTCCCGGGTTTATGCCATTCTCCTGCCTCAGCCTCCCGAGTAGCTGGGACTACAGGCGTCCGCAACCTCACCCGGCTAGTTTTTTGTATTTTTTAGTAGAGACGGGGTTTCACCGTGTTAGCCAGGATGGTCTCGATCTCCTGACCTCGTGATCCGCCCATCTCGGCCTCCCAAAGTGCTGAGATTACAGGCTTGAGCCACCGTGCCCGGCTGAAAAACCATTTATTTTTTAAAAGATAAAGTTATATCTCATTTGTGTGTTTAAACAAAAGTATAACAACATCTCAGATAGCTTTGCATAGACTGAAAGATTGATGACATTGCTGCGTGAGGCATTAGCAATTATTTTCCCTGTAACAGTCCTTAGAACTCTTTGTCTAGTAGTACATGTATAGAATTTTTCTGCAGCACATATATTAAGTAATCAGTTTAATATTTGGAATACTATTAACTTTTTAGAATACTGATTTTTTATTTTATTTTTTGAGACAAGGTCTCTCTATCACCCAGGATGGAGTACAGTGGTATGGTCATAGCTCACTGCAGCTTCCACCACTGCAGCTCAAGCAATCCTCCTGCCTCAGCCTCCCAAGTAGCTGGGACTACAGGCATGCACCACCATGCCTGGCTAATTTTTAAAAAGTTTTTTGTAGAGATGTGGTCTCTTTATGTTGCCCAGGCGGATCTCAAACTCTTGGGCTCAAATGATTCTCCTGCCTCAGCCTTTTCAAGTACTGGGACTACAGCCATGAGACACTGTACCTGGCCTAGAATACTGATTTTAAATGATAGAATGATAGTTATAAAAACTGTGAAAGTTTGAAAAACCTCTTAATGAGTTGCTGTTACATATATAGTCTGCTTCCAAATAGTTAGAAAAAAAAAATGCACTAAGTGATTTGGCAATGTACTAAAGCCAGTAATAGTATTTGCTTTGGAGTAATGGGATTATGGGTTGTTCTCCCTGTTTTTCTTTCTAAAGTTTTTATGATGTGGTTGATTATATTTTTGTGATAAAACTGTATAATCACTTGTTTTTATTATAAACATGCAAGAGGACTAATATTCTTAAAAAATTAAAATATATCCTGAGGCAAAACTATTCCAAATAAAAATGGAGGCCAATCAGAAATATTTAGAAATTCAAATAAGTGTATTTTAGAGAGCATATTTAGAAACCCAGTTTCTAGATGAGAGTGGCGTCATTCAGTGTGTTATACTCCCAAATTAATGCTTTTTACCTATTGTCCCTTGGATTAAAATACATTCAACTTGACTCAACTAAATCTTAGGGTTTGACACTCTGACAAACACGTCTTAAAATGTTTTACAGTAAATAAGATTTAAAACCTTGGCCAGGCACGGTGGCTCATGCCTCTAATCCTAGCACTTTGGGAGGTCGAGGCAGGTGGATCATCTGAGGTCAGGAGTTCAAGACCATCCTGGCCAACATGGTGAAACCCGTCTGTACTAAAAATACAGAAATTAGCTGGGTGTGGTGGTGCATGCCTGTAATCCCAGCTACCCGGGAGGCTGGGGCAGGAGAATTGCTGGAACCTGGGAGGGGGAGGCTGCAGTGAGCCAAGATCATGCCACTGTACTCCAGCCTGGGTAACAGAACAAGACTCAGTCTCAAAAAAAAAAAACTTTCCTAATGTTTGTATATTCTGACTTTAAGTCCTTCTTGGAATAAAGTTGGTGTAGAGTGAGTATGGGAGGAAAAATACATTAATCCCTGTAAGTTGCTGGGTAGAGGTAACGGTGTTTTATGTGTAGAGGAAATAATGCCTACTGTTAAGTCTTTCGATCAGCCAAAAGTGGAGTGGTTAGTGCTTAACATGTTTTGATGTCATTGTGAGGATTAAAGTTATTTAAAAGGAATGGATGTGGAGTTGATTTTAACATTTTGGGATTATGAAGGGTGGAGAGTTCTCATGGAGATTTTTTTGATGTGCCCTAAGGTTGCTTGAGCACCTCTGGCTGCCTCTGAGCATGTTGCAGTCTCCTGTCAAGATTCCCTGGGTAACCTTTTTAAAACTTTGCTCCAGCGCCCAGTGGAGGAGGCTGGATTCTGCCTCTGCTGTCTTAGAACTTCAGTCTTTCCTTACAGGCATAGCTCTCTTCATACACACTGCTTGACTGCAATGTGTTTAGGTTACATGCTGTCCTTAAATCAGGCCTCCATAATTGGTTGGCAACTTTCCTTTTGCAGTCATATTAGCGCTTGGGTCTAGAAGCCAGTTAGGGTGATTGGAAGAAAAAAAATTACAGATGGTTAAAATTGGGTCAAAGTGCACTTCCTTACTCTGTTCTCTTTATGAGTTAAAAGTATCTAAAAAATCATTGCAGCTGTGTCACCATTTCTCAGTAGGTGCCAGAATTAGGTACTACCTTTCAGAATGTTTATGTTCTGTGAAGGGAAAAAAATCTATTAATTATACAGTTCTGTTTGTCTAAAACGTTCAAGAACATTTCCACTGCTGTCTGCATGTTTGTGATTATTTGGACCATTCAGTTCAGTTCTGGATTATCTGATAGAGCGCAATGTTCTCTCATTGGTTCAGGCATTTGTCTGTCTCACCCCACAGAGCTGTGCATTCTAGGTCGGGGGCAATATTTTGTGTCTTTTATACTCTGTGTATAGTGCTGAGCATGGTACAGTTGGAAATTGTTAATTAATTCCTGCCCTCACCTTTTCCTCCCAGAGGCCCCACCTGAATTTAAGAACAAATAATTTACTATAAAGTCTTGTAGGAAAAGGCCTGGTGTATTTAGAGAATCAGATCCAACTGTCACCTACCATTCATACAGAACCATACTAACCTTTTCCTAAGAGTACTGTCAGGCTGTTGGTTTTGTAAGTTTTCTTTTGTTCATTTTTGTTTTAAACCAAGCCTCAGCTGTGAAAGCAAGCTGAAATCGTGGACCTCTTTATTCTGCTCTATTTGTCCAAATGTAGAAACCACCAGAAACCAGTAAAAAAGAATGGGAAGTGACCAAAGAGCAGACAGGAAATACCAGTTGCCCTAGGGAGCACCCAGCTCTTCCAAGGACTGCATGGGTCCTGGTCAGAGGGGCAAGTGAAATACCACAGCTGCCTCCTGCAGAGGAATCTCTCTTTTACCTCATGAGCAGCGTCTGCAGCTGCGCAGGCTCTCAGCCTTAATGTCAGCCACGTCCCTTGATTTATGCCTTGATTTATGCTCGTGTGAGCCTCTGCACATGTTGGTGCTCCGGTGGGCTGGAGTGGGGAGGGGTGCCCCAGGTCCCCAGAGGCACAGAGCTTTCTCTGGATACCGAGCCTGAGCTGAGAAGCGTGGGATGAGAGAGTGATGTCCTGCCTCAAGTTCAAGGAAAGTACAAAGTAAACGGAAATGCATCCCTTCAAATAGAGGAAATCCCAAGTTGCTTTTATGTTTCCCGTTATAGCTGTGTGAAGTCATATCTTGAGGTTTAGCTTTCACGTTGAGTTTCAGCTGCTTTTTATGTGTGGCATGGTGAATGTTGGTTTTCAGCATTTCCTTATTTCAGCGTATCTTGCCTCCGCGCTGATTATTGTCCTTTGTTAGTTTAGAAGTCTTGTTTTATCCAGAGAAACAGAATAGGAAAATAACAGCAATTTTGAATGGCAGCTCCCCCCCCTTTTATGACAAAAAGTACAGCCTCTGTAAAAAACTGTGGCAAGAGAAAAGAAAGGGCATACTATTGTCCCTGGGGATAAAATAGAAGACCAAAGACGACATTTCTACCAAGCAGTGCTTTTATTAATGAATTCCGGTAGAGTTTTAACAGCAGGGCACGATTTCCTCCTATTGTGACTCCTGATGACCTCCAAGAAATAATTCCTGAATGTCACGCTTATAAGACATTTTGCTGATTATGGGCTTGTAATAATTAGATGTTTATCCCTAGAAAATATTGCCAACAAAAATTTATTAATAGTGCAAAGGACGTGCTTCTGCATCTTATTATGTAGATTGTTATTTTATATTCAACATCATTACAAACGTGTTTTGAGAGGGCTATTGAGATAAATCTCCAAGACATCTACCATAAACCAGTACTTGGACTTACAGCCAGTGCTATCCACATCTCCATGGTAAAGAACATTCAGGTCAAGAGGTAGAAATGGAAAACCAGGAAGGTGTTTGGTGATTAGTTTGTGAGGTTAGTTGTGTCAAGAGCAATTAATTTTTTTAATACAGTAAGTCTTAGCAATTTTAAAACCATTCATACAAAAGAATCAGAGTTAAAATGAAATTCACAGTAGTTTCCATGGGGATTACCGGCAGGTGTAATGTATCTTCCAGGGAAAGAAAATGATGGAGGGAAGTAGAATAGGATGGGGAATGGTAGAGAGTCACAGTTGACTTCAGTTGCCACTCGGTGGCATTACTGTCATTGTTTACTTCTTAGCATTTAGATCTAGAGCTAGAAGGGACTCAGAGAAGACAGACCCAAGAAAATCACCAAGGAGTTCGCCTGTGTGTAGGACTTTGAAATGGGCATGTCTCCTTGAAAGTGCCATGTTGGATGTCTCCAGGCATGGATCTTGTCTCGATGGCATTTGCAGTTTTGCATGCTATGCTATTGAAATGTTCCAGCTAATGAATGTCTTCCACTGCCTGCCTGTGTGTGTCAGGTAATGCATCTTTTTTCACAGAAGGACTGAATCCAGAGGGTTTCTTGAAGAAAATTTAAAAGCTGGTGATATCTGCATAGCTGCTTTATTTTATTTTATTTTATTTTTTTTGAGATGGAGTCTAGCTCTTTCGGCCAGGCCGGAGTGCAGTGGCATGATCTTGGTTCACTGCAGCCTTTGCCTCCTGGGTTCAAGCAATTCTTCTGCCTCAGCCTCCTGAGTAGCTGGGATTACAGGTGTGCACCACTTGGCTGATTTTTTTGTAGTTTTAGTGGAGACAGGGTTTCGCCATGTTGGCCAGGCTGCTCTTAAGCTCCTGACCCCAAGTGATTTGCCCACCTCAGCCTCCCAAAGTGCTGGGATTACACGAATGAGTCACTGTGCCTGGCCTGCTTTAGTTTATTTGGATGGTGACTGTAACTTTCAACATATTAATACTGAACGACTAAATATACTATGTATGCTGAAGGATGCTAGATTTTTCTGAGTTGGAATCTGACAACTTTCTCAATTAGCTGCTGCTTGTCAGTCCTTTGTGAACAAAAATACTAGTCTACCTCATGTTGAGGAAACGATAGGTGAAATGAGATTTATTTAATCATACCAGGTATTTTAAACAGCAAGCTCTTTTTTTTGGCAAGCTCTTAATGTGATTTAAAACATAAGTTGTCATTTACATATTTTCAGCATACATGTAGTATATTTCTTAGTCATATAATTCGTAAAACAGAATTTAGAGTCGAAAGGAACTTAAGAGGTCCCTTCTAAATGTGTAGACCTTCTAAATAGGGTAGAAATTTTCCTCCACCATGTCTCTGCTGAAGGATATTGTCTGTGGCCATGCACTTGGCGCCTTTCAAGGCAGCCAATTCTAAGGGATAACATTTCTTATTGAAAAATGCTCTGTTGGCCTGATTGTTGCTGCGTTTTCCCCCTTGTTAATTCATATTTGCCATTTAGCAACACAGGCCAAGTCTGTTCCCCTTCATTCATGATGCTCAGTTCTTAAAGCGGAGAACCTGATGATTAAGGCAGCACAGTGAAATTGCCGACTACTTGCCAGACAAGTGGATTTGAACCAGGCTTTGCTGGTTTCTGTCCTTGCTCATTTCTGTCCTTGGCCTGAGGGATTTAGAATCCAGCAGACTGCAACCCTCCTCTTGCAACCTTCCTCCCTATCTCCCCTGTCCATTTACAGATGAGCACCTCGAGATACCACAACCTTAAATGTCTTGCCTAAAGCCACACACATTGGCTTGGAGCTTAGTGAGTTTTGTATTAGGTATTATAAGTGATTTAGAGCTGATTTAGAGTATAGAAGAGGTTATATGCAAATGCTGTGCCATTTCTTATCAGGGACTTAAGCATCCTTGGATTTTGGTACCTGCAGGGGTCCTGTAACGAATCCCTCCCGGACATGGAGGGACAGTGGTACCTCTGAAGGCTGTTGGAGGATAAAGCTCTAACTCAAGAGCCATGGATGTGGTGGTAACTCAGCAGCAGTCTCTTTCCCAAAGGCCTCCTTGCAGGAGGGAGGGCAGTGCTCATCTTAATTTTCTGGTTTCTTTCCTAGATTCACCATCTTTCCTCAGGAAATCAGTTGATTAATTAACAAATGATTGCCTGGGTGAGGTGGCTCACACCTGTAATCCCAACACTTTGGGAGGCTGAGGCAGGAGGATCATTTGAGCCCAGGAGTTCAAGACCAGCCTGGGCGACAAAGCAAAACCCCCATCTCTACCAAAAAAAAAAAAAAAAAAAAAAAAAAAAAAAATTAGCTGACCATTGTAGTGCATGCGTATAGTTCCAGCTGCTCAGGAGGCTGAGGTGGGAGGATTGCTTGAGCTTGGGAGTTTGAGACTGCAGTGATTGCACCACTGTATTCCAGCCTGGGTGACAGAGTGAGACCCTGTCTCTAAAAAATAAAAATTATCCAAATGTCTAATGAGCATCTACTGTATACCTGGTGCTGCGCTGTGAGGATGCCCTCTAAGAGCCCCCTGTCCAGGGAGAGAGCTGTTGTTTAAAATGTTCGCAAAGGTGGACATGGAGTAGGAGACACATATGTGAGGACATGGGGCTGCAGGGAAGGCTGTCTGAACTCCTCTCAGCCTGACGGTGAGTTAGAGACCAGCCAGGGAAATGGACATCTGAGGCAGATCTGGCTGAGTCCACTAGGGGAAGAGGAAGGTGGAGGGAAGAGGCTTGAAGGACTGAGTACAGAGTCCTTTGTCACACAGGAAAATGTCCCCGCTTTGTGAGCAGGCAGGGGTCTTCGAAGGTTCCAAAGCAGGGAAATGACATAAGACTACTGAAGGCCAGGCGCCGTGGCTCACGCCTGTAATCCCAGAACTTTGGGAGGCCAAAGCGGGTGGATCACGAGGTCAGAAGTTTGAGACCAGCCTGGCCAACATGGTGAAACTCCGTCTCCACAAAGATACAAAAAAAAAAAAAAAAAAAAATAACCAGGTGTGGTGACATGTGCCTGTCATCCCAGCTACTCAGGAGGCTGAGGCAGGAGAATCTCTTGAATCTTGGAGGTGGAGGTTGCAGTGAGCCGAGATTGCGCCATTACACTCTAGCCTGGGTGACAGGGCGAGACTCCGCCTCAAAAAAAAAAAAAGACTACTGAAAATACTTGGAAATAGTCTCCTTAATTTTTTTTTTCCCACCAATGGTGGAATTCAGATGGGAGGAGGCTTCTAATTTTTTGCTCACAATGTTGTTCCTTCAGTAGTTTGAAGATTCTTCTTTTGTGAAAGACCAAGAAAACATATGATTAGTTAATAGGAGCTGTATTCTATCTGTAGCTTATCTCTTCCTGGCCCCAAATATAGCTTAAAACCTTGCTCTCCTTCCTCTGCTTACGAGAAAAAAAAAAGAAAAAAAAATTGTTCAAGAACTTCAGCTAATTCTGAATTTGTCTTCTGACAAAGTTCCCTGTGGTTCATACCACATTTTTGTTTCCTTCTTGGCCATGTGCTGGCCCCTAAAGCGTATAGATCTGCTGTTTTCAAAACTGAGCTCCACAGCCAGTCAGATTTATTGTTTCAGATCATGCCATTCTGTCCTTCTCAGATTGTCATATGTTAGTGTCTCCTGTGCCACATAAACAGTAATCTTCTTGTAGGTGTCTGAGGTATATTTTTCTTGGACTTGTCAAAATTAGTTCTCTAGAGCTTAGAGATGGTGTCCTGCTGGGTTTATTGTTCCCTTGTCTTCTTATTACTAGTTCCAAAATTGTATTCTCACTTTCTTCCAGGGTTCTTGGCTGCCTAACTGATCAATTCTTTTTTCTTCAGAGTTATGGATGAATTTTTTTGGCTTCATGCTTTTCCAAAATTTCAACCGTGAGCCTATAGTATTGTATATATAAATTTTTAGTAGAGACGAGGTCTTGCTGTGTTGCTCAGGCTGATCTCAAACTCCTGAGCTCAATTGATCCTTCTGCCTTGGCCTCTCAAAGTTCTGGGATTACAGGTGTAAGCCACCATGCCTGGTCATGTATCACTTTGGAAAATGAACAAAGTTATTAATTGAAAAGCACGAAGGTGGTGAGGATGATAGCTTTGCTTATTGCTTCTTGAGATATGGGTCAAGAGTTCTTATGATATGTCTTTTAAATTCTAGAATAATACCTACAGATTTTTGTTTACATCTTGATTCTGTACAAATTTGTGTGGTTAAAAACTGAGAGAGTTCCCTCCACTTCTTTGGTTTCTCTAGACAGTAAGTGACAAACTCTCATAGCAATACTTCATCTACTTTGCTTTCCTTTATATTTGCACCCAAATTCCTTCATTCTCTCACACATATATCTCTTGTGGTAGATTGTTTGGACGAAGGGCACCTTGAACTGGCGGCCTTGCTTGCTTGCCCAGGCTCGGTCCTGTAAGGAGACTTGTCCTTTCTTTTTGTTTGTGTTTTGAGATAGGGTCTTGCTCTGATGTCCAGGCTGGAGTGCAGTCGTGCATCACAGCTCACTGCAGCCTCAAACTCCTGGGCTAAAGCCATCCTCCTGTCTCAGCCTCCAAAGATGGGACTACCGGCACACACCACGATACCTGGCTAGTTTTTCTGTGGAGATGAGGTCCTGCTTTGTTGCCCAGGCTGGTCTCAACTCCTGACCTCGAGCAATCCTCCTGCTTCAGCCTCCCAAACTGTTGGGATTACAGGTGTGAGCCACCATGCCTGGCTGATTTGTTCTTTTTGGTGGTCAATCTTGGTTCAATAGCACATAAATTTAGAGTGCTGCTGTATTTTGAGCAGCTGCTCTGTTATATGAACTTGTAATGTTGGGTTCTATGCTGCTTCTATGTTGTGTAAGTCTCCAAATTGAAAGGATTTGTGACTTTAAAAAATCTCCACTTTTGCTGATGTTTTTTGTTTCCTCTGTTTGGCACTTGTTTTCAAAGCAGTGACTTTCAGAGCATAATTGAGAAACCTTGAGTGTTGATGTTAATCCTCCACTGGGTTCTACTATTCCGTACATCTTCATAACTAGGTAAACTTCCAGGAGTCACTGAAATTTAGTGTCTGTAAATGAAAAAGTATATCAAATACAGATACCAGTGAAATTGCTAGATTTCATTGATGATTTCAGTTCAGTATTCTAAAGTCTGGATGTCACTTAGTACTTGGCAGGATTGCAAAGCAATGACATATGTGCATGCAGGTAGTTCTAATTCAAGCCGATTGTGCGGAGGATATTTTATCGGTATAAGATCAGTGTAGTGTTGAGTTGGTTGTGGTTTTCAATTGCTGTTTTTGTTTTGGTTTTAAATTATAAATTAGTTTATTTGTCTTTATCATCAGTTTACAGTTGCATTGTATCATTTGCATTTAACTTATACTAATTCAAGTCTAAATGTTTGCTTAAAAATAATTAGCAATATATGTTTTTTTCATGCAACATCTCCTTAAATACAGAGGTGCATTTCTTCTGGTATTCAACCGTAGAAACAGCAGTCTCTTCCAACGCTGCAGGAAAATTGCCAGGGTTAGGCTTTGTAAAAGGTAATGCAGCTCTCAGAAAACCACATGTGCTTACTGTGTGTGCTATTTAAGTAATTTTCAAGGATAATTTTGTCTTAACCTTAGCCTTGATTTTAGAAGCCAAGCCTTGCCTAAAAGGTGACTCCATGCAGTTTGTTGTGAGTTCTTTGGCCAGCTCTACAGGATGTAGTACTGTGTTTTTAGCATCAACAGTGCTTTGGAGTTATAATTTCCTAATAATGAGAATTGAAGTCAGGTATGTTTTGCTGTTAAAATATGAATCATTTGTGACTGTTTCTAAATAGGTGTGTATTTTCTCCCCTCTTGTTTATGTGGTGATAGTTCCTTTTTATCACTGAGTTTGTTCTAGTGGAAAGTAGTGATGGGTGAGAAATGTGGACTGTGTTTAGTAACTTGGAGAGCCACTGGCTTAAAGTAAAGCACATTTTATTTCCCAGAGGTGGGAGTCCTTGGGGGTAGTGATATGTTGGTTTACTTCTGAACATTTATCCAACTGATCAGTGATGGAATTAAGTCTCTATTATTCTTTCGTATTATGAAAGCTTCTAATTGAACATGCAAAGCACTTATGAGGCACTTTGACTCCATCAAATTTATGAGAAGAACGTTAAGTGCCCAGTGGATGTTTGCCCAAAGGAACCAAGTGGGCAATTCACAAAGGAGGGAATTAACTGGTAAAAAGCTGCAGAAAAGCACTGAATAAACCTAGTCTTCAGTGCTTTGCTCAAAATTTAAAATATTATCCTATATCCTGTTAAATTGGCAAAACCAAAAACGATTAACATACCTGACACTGCAAAGTCCCAGTGGCCTGGTGCATTTGGATGTTGGTGATTTTGTGTAAAAGACTGCATCTTCTCAGAACAGCAATTTGGCATGATTATCAAGATCTACAAAAATGTTCATGCCCTTGCAGTCCTCTGTAATACTAGTTATCCCTAGGGAATTGAAATTATGGGTAAAGATATTCAGTCCCACATTATTTAATTTCGGAAGCCATTAGAATAACTTCAGAAGTTCAACAACAGGAAAATGGTGCAGTCAGCCACTTCACCATTATTCATTAGGGGTTATTCATTAGAAGAAACAACATGCAGCCATTTAATGGCTATAGAGACTATATAGCAGAGTGAAGCATGGTTATACTAGGCCAAGTGAAAAAAGGTAAAACATTAAATGAACACTGATGAGAACAAGGTTAAACATGTTACAACTAACATCATACCTAAGTGTTATTAGTTGTGGGGTGTTTATAGATGTATTTTTTTTTTTTGGTTTATAATTAAATTCCTCATCAAAGTAAAGAGAACATTAAAGAATTAGATAAGGCTATGGTAGGATGAAAATGAGATGCTGGGATGACTTTGTTTTAAATCCAAGGAGATGTGTCAGCTGTTTTTGGTGTGCCGCGTGGTTCTACAAACTGCTTATTTGCTGTGTAAATGGATGTAGCTTTCCAAGATGCCTGGGTATGAATGAGAAGTAATTTTGGTAAAGTAACATGTTAAGGCCATATTTTAAAGTTCAGATTCCATCTGCTGAGTGTTCTGTATTTGCAAAGGTATTTATTACAGGCTTTCTTGCTCCATTGAGAATACAAGCTATAGAACTATGTAGAAATAGTTTTTTTTTTTTTTTTTTTTGAGATGGAGTCTTGCTGTGTCACCCAGGTTGGAGTGCAGTGGCGCGATCTCGGCTCACTGCAACCTCTGCCTCTCGGGTTCAAGCAATTCTCCTGCCTCAGTCTCCTGAGTAGCTGGAATTACAGGTGCCCACTACCACACCTGGCTAATTTTTTTCTATTTTTAGCAGAGATGGGGTTTCTCCATCTTGGCCAGGCTGGTCTCGAACTCCTTAGCTCAAGTGGTCCGCCCACCTCAGCCTCCCAAAGTGCTGGGATTACAGGTGTGAGTCTCTGCACCTGGCCTATATTCCTCATTTTAAAGCTTCGGATCATTTTTATTTACTTTGATTTCAAAGGTACTGTCTTAATGTTTGATATTGTCAGTTGATATCGACATTTAAAAACAGGTTTACAATTGATAACAAGAAAATAACTTTTATTTGAGGAATGCAAGTCCTTTTATTTTTTATTTATTTTTGAGATGGAGTCTCGTTCTGTCGCCCAGGCTGAAGTGCAGTGGTGCCATCTCGGTTCAAGTGATTTTCTCCTGCCTCAACCTCCTGAGTAGCTGGGATTACAGGCGGCCGCCACCATGCCTTGCTAATTTTTTGTATTTTTAGTAGAGACGGGCTTTCGCTATGTTGGCCAGGCTGGTCTCAAACTCCTGAGCTCAAGTGATCCACCTGCCTCATCCTCCCAAAGTGCTAGGATTACAGGCGTGAGCCACTGTAACCGGCTTCAAGTCTTTTTGATGATCAGGCCCAGAGAGACATTAAAATGAGAGCAGTAACACCTTACTTCCCACTTTAGCTATGTAGTCATCTTTTATTTACTAATTTTTTGAGACAGGGTCTTCCTCTTGTCACCCAGATTGGAGTGCTGTGGCATGATCAGATCATATAGCTCACTGCAGCCTTGAACACCTGGGCTCAGGCTATCCTCTCGCCTGGACTCCCTGAGTAGCTGTGACTACAGGCATGTGCCACCATGCATGGCTTACATATTTGTCTTTTGAAACTGCTTGCTATTGCCACAAGTAGGTATAAATTAATCTTTTAATGACACTATAACCCACATCCTGTAGCTGTAGTGTATGGAAAATCACTAATCTATGTTATTTCTGTAAACTAGTGAAAATTCTTCACAACTGTGTGTCAGTCCACTGTCTGTCCCCCTCTTTTACCTTTAAAAATCCACTTTTTTTTTTTTTTTTTTTTGAGACAGCATCTCACTGTCATCCAGGCTGGCGTCATCTTGGCTTAGTGCAACCTCTGCCTCCAGGCTCAAGCAATCCTCCTACCTCAGCCTTCTGAGTTGCTGGGACTACAGGGATGCACCACCATGCTTGGCTAGTTTTTGTATTTTTTTGTAGAGACTGTGTTTTACCATATTGCCCAGGCTGGTCTTGAACTCTTGGACTCAAGCAATCTGCCTGCCTCGGCCTCCTGAATGCTGGGTTTACAGGTGTGAGCCACCTTGCCTGGCCTAAAAATCCACTTGTAACTGCTGCTTCTTGGAGTATTTTTCAGGGCAGCTTGAATCTATGCTTCTGGGTTGCAATCCTCAAGCTTGGCTCAAATAAACTCTCGACTTACATTAATTTTGCTCTAGTTCTTGCTTTGAGGTTGACAGTGTATAATTGTGTATCATATACACAAGTATGTATTGATGTATGCTTTTAAAAAGTGTGTAGAGTTTGCTTTATTTCCTACGTGTACACCTCTTTCAGAGATACCTATTCCTCATTAAGTAACTAAGATCACATGTTTTTGGTAGTGAATTTTCTGCATTTTTGTTTGCATTTAATATGTGTGCTTTATGGCAAGTGTTATGGATTATGTTATGCTTCATGGCAAGTGTGTGCTTATGGCAAGAGTCCAAAGGCATACTGGTCATTCACAGTAGAGTGATGCTTTTTCATTTAAATTTGCATCTTCTAAAGAACCTCATAAGTAAATGAAATTTGCTTTTTGGGAAATGGGAAAAAGAAATGGGTGAGGAGGTAAATTCTGCTTAGAGCTGATTCTTTACTGAGTTTCTGCAACTCTTCCATTTTCATTTGGGAACTTTAGTTCTATGCTTACTGGAGTCTCTTTGTATGAGAAATGGATCAAAGCAAAAGGAAACCGCCATCCATTTATTCAACAAATATTTGTTGGTCACTTACTACATCCCAGGTACTTTGTGAGACCCTTACAGATACATGGTGTCCCAGCACTTACATATTTTAGAGGCTGTTTTAGGAAGTAAGATTCATCTCTGCTTTTGGAATAAAATAATTGGCATAGCCCTAAGTTTTGGAAATTTGTGAGAGTTATACTTGTTTTGCAAATATAACATTTGGTAGAAAAAATTGTGTTGAGGGATCTCATTTTCCTTTTTCATCCAGAAAAGAAATAATTTCCTTATATTTGGGTGGGTGTGTTAGCACCAACTCAGAAGACATTCCTTTTGTTGCAGGCTTCGCCAGCCATTACTTACGCCCTGTTGTATTTGTTGATCCCCTCCTGGGTTTGCTGTTATAAAAGGTTTCAAAACATAGTCATTACCCTGACGGAACCTATGCTGGCTCCCTAGTAGTACAAGAGAAGAAAGCTGAGTGAATGTCAGCGAACATTAATTCTTCCAGGAGTTTTGGGACATGGAGAGCCCTGTGGCTTTGTATGCTCAAGGGAGGTTCCCTGGAGGAAGCAGGCCTTGGTCTTGAAGATTGGACTCTCTTTGGGTAACAAACTGCAGGTCAGACAACAAGCTTGAGCAACCTCGAATATGCAGATTCCAGTGAACTACAGTTTGCGAGTGCCTCAGAGGGGAGGTGTTGGGAGTCATGGAAAGGCAGGTAGGAGAGGTTGTGAGGCTGATGTCACATGCACATTTAGAAATGCTCCCTTATTCTCTTTCTCTTTTTTGGGACATGATCTCACTCTGTTGCCCAGGTTGGAGTGCAGTGTCTCAGTATAACACACTGCATGCTTGAACTCCTGGGAGCAACAAGCAATCCTCCTGCCTCAGCCTCCCAAGTAGCCAGGACTGTGGGTGCATGCCACCACACGTGGCTAATTTAAAAAACTTTTTTTTTTTTTTTTTTGAGAAATGAAGGTTCTCACTATGTTGTTCAGGCTGATCTCAAACTCCAGGCCTCAAGTGGTCCTACCACCTTGGCTTCCCAAAGCCCTGTGATAACAGGTGTGAGTCCTTGCACCTGGCTCCCGTGTTCTCTAAGAAATGTCATCAACAGATGACATTTCTGATGATATTTTAGGAAGATATTTTAAGATGACGATGCTGGCAGGGATCTGCAGGATGGATTTAATTTGGAGAGGTGGGAGACAGGCAAGCTGTCTGCAGTGCTGAATAGAAGTACGTTTGCATGGCATAGGTAGTGAAGTGATGAGCGTCTGAACAAAGATGCTAGTGGGACTCAAAAGGGCACATGCAAGAGACGTGGATGCTTCTTTGAGAAGGAGGAGGCAAAAATGCAGTTTAGACTGGAGGCAGGCAGAAGAACGGTAAGAGGAACAGTGACAGGCTTAAACATTTCTTTTTGGGCTGGTGCAAGAAGGGAGAAAGGAAATAGTGTAAAGATTGGAGGTCGTCTGGCAAGGTATGGGGGTTCAGGGAGGATTTTACTATACAAATGTCTTCTTTTAGAAAGGTTTGGATGTTATTCATGGTAGAGAACTTTTGTGCCAATCTTCAGCTACCCTTTGAGCTGAGTTCTGTTTTTCTCATCACTAGCATTTCCCATTCTTTGTTTCTTTTCCTTTCTTTCCTGAGAAAAGGACACAAAAACCTTAAAGATGTTAAACAGTCAAGAATTACAGGTGACTGAAAAATCACAGTACAGTGAGGAAGGCAGATCTGTCATCTAATAAGAATCTTTTCTCCATTTCTCTCACTCATTAATAACTCAACATTATAGCTCAGCGATCATCTTTGTAACTTGCACATGAATTTGCTTATCTAAACTGTGGAGTTAACCTGGAACTTTCCTGAAACTTCGAAGTATTAGAATGATCTCCTTTATGATAATCACATCTTATTATTTTTTTGGAACAGCCCTGATTTGAAGTCAGGGGATACTTTCAGGCCCCATACATTCGTAGTTTTAGTGTGCAAAATTTGTCATTTGGATATTACAGTAAGGTAATGTTGGGTTTTTATCACTGCTGCATTTGAGAGGCCTGGTTTTAACTGGTTTACTCTTGATATTTTTTGGAAAGGTTTTGTTTTTAATGCCATACTTTTCTACAGTCATGCTTCTCAAACACATGTCCCTGGGGGATCCTGTAATTACGCAGATTCTGATTCAGGAGACCTGGGGTGAGGCCTAAGAGTCTACATTTCAGACAAGTTCCCAGGGATGCTGATGCCTCTGGACTGTTAAGGACCAGGAGTAGGGAACTCTGCAGAAGGTAACTTCTACTTAAATTACAGACTTTGAAATTAATTACTGTGGGGAAGGAACTTCAGTGTACCTGGTTTTTAGCGTTATGTTAATATAGCTGTGAGAGCAGATTTTGTTTGCTCTTTGCTTTCCCTATTGCTGAAACATCAAAAAGAGTACTCTTTCCCCTTTCTTGAGCTTGCATTATAGAAATATTGTTTTTGAAAACACCTTATTAGAATAAACTTGACATTTGAATAGTGTTGTGTACTTTTTAATGTTAAAGAAACCCACACAATTTAATACTAGCTGCAAAATACAGTGTGTTTCCAAATGACTTTTGGCAAGAGTATATAATTCAGAGTAGTTTATAGAAAATTAGCGAGGTTTATTTTAATAGCTTCCAAAAAATGCCTTCCTTTTGTTTTGAATCATGAAAACACAGTAAAATAAAATATTCTGCAAAACATTTTGGAATGGATTAGTGAAATTTAAAATATAAATGTGTATCTATCACATTTAGTGCCAACTGATTTGAAACAAAAGTAGTTGAAGCTGCTTCAGAAGGTAATTGTGGGCAGAGAATGAAATTTTCCTTTCTTTGGGAGGTTGCCTCCTGGTTATATATCTCTTTTAGAGAAGGATCTGTAAATATGCATTTCAAATAAAGGGAATATGGAAAAATCAATTAAAAAAACAGGTCAAGTAAGCGTTACGTTAGTCTGCTTTTCAACATTCATTCTCATTGTGTTGTCTGTGCTTTTTGGAACATTTCACCCTGTTTATTGCTTTATTACTAACACTTAAGGTACTTTATGTATTTTAAAAAGTATTTTGTAGGCTGGGCATGGTGGCTCATGCCTGTAATCCCAGCACTTTTGGAGGCTGAGGTGAATGGATCGCTCGAGTGAAGGAGTTTGAGATCAGCCTGGGCAACATGGTGAAACCCTATCTTCACCCCTTGCCCACCAAAAATAAGTAAATAAAAATTAGTCAGGTGTGGCGATGCACACATGAAGTCGCAGCTACTTGGGAGGGTGAGACGGGAGGACTGCTTGAGCCTGGGAGGTCGAGACTGCAGTGAGTTGTGATTGTGCCACTGTACTCCAGCCTGGGTGACAGAGTGGAACTCTATCTCAAAAAAATAAATACATAAAAATAAAAGTATTGGTAGACTACCTTCCAAAGGCTGGCCTGATTGAGCTTATTGATTCCTGCCTTTTATTAAGAATTCTTAAGGATGTGTGTGTTGAAACTCAAACTATATCCTCAATGTGTGGAGTTGTTAGGTCCATTTCTGAATATTAAATCTAACATTTTTAAGCTCTGTTAAAATAATCACCTGGATTATTTTCCATTCACATTTTTAATATAATTGAGTCAGGGCACCACTTTTGCCAAGTTAAGTAAAATTTCCTTTGTTCAAAGATGTAGTGTGGGTCTATTTGTCTTGGCTGTTTTAAGTAGTTACTTGCTCAAGTTGCATGCCATGAACCCTTCACAGCAGCAACAGCAAAGCCATATACATAATATGTATGTCAGTTGTTTTAGTGAAAATACTCCTTGCACCCTGGTTCCCTTAGCATTGACAGCTGTGATGAGCCCAGACTGCACTGCCTTTGCCTGCCAGCTCCTTTAGCAAATGCTTCAGTAGCAGATGTGGGAGATTTTGCCATGACGGGTAGGGTTTCAGAGAGATTAGCTGACTTGAGAGGGTGGGCTTCAAACCTGCTAATGTGGCCTGTGCAAGACTTTTATATACAGGGCTTGTGTTTATATCCAGCTGTACTTAGTTGGTTTGTTCAGTCAATTTCAATGGGCTTGAGTGTCTTATTTTGTGCTAGACATTATAATCCAGTGTGAGTTGACCTTGGGTTTTCTTTTCCCTCTTCTCCTCTCCTTTCTCCTCTCCTTGTCTTTCTCTTTGCTCTCCTCTCTTCTCCTCTCCTCTCCTCTCTTCTCTTCTTCTCTTTTTTTTTTTGACAAATTTTCGCCCTTGTACCCCAGGCTGGAGTGCAGTGGCACAGTCTCAGCTCACTGCAACCTCCGCCTCCTGGGTTCAAGCAATTCTCCTGCTTCAGCCTCCCGAGTAGCTGGGATTATAGGTATGCACCACCATGTCCAGCTAATTTTTTTCTATTCTTAGTAGAGACGGGGGTTTCACCATGTCGGTCAGGCTGGTCTTGAACTTCTGACCTCAGGTGATCTGCCCGCCTTGTCCTCCCAAAGTGCTGGGATTATAGGCGTGAGCCACCGTGCCTGGTGAGCTTGGGTTTTCTGCTATAGAACTGACCAGGGCATTCTGGATTTGTGAGTGAAAACAGAAATCCGTGGAGGGGTGCATCTTGCATTCTGCTTCTCGGGTGAGATGAATGTAGGCTGCTCTACCTTCCAGACTGCAGAACTTCCTTGGTATTTACCTTTGTGAAAGGGATCCACGAATGATACCCCTGCCAGGGGTTGATGGAAGTTGTTTCCAGGTGTGACCCATCTTCATTGGCTTATCCTGGTGAGCTGTTAGGAAAAAGTGTCATTTTAACTTGCTGTATTCCTCTGAAGCTCCAGAAAACAAGGTCTGAGCTCACTCTGTTGAAAAACTCCTTTGTTTCTACCTAAAAGCACAGGATGTTCATTTCTATCACATCAGTTCTTTTCTGTATGCCAGCCTGAACATGTGTGTGTCTTTGTCTAAGCACCTATTGCTTCATAAGATACACCACCAAATTGAAAAGAGTTAGTGACAACTGTTCCTTGGCTGGCATCAAAACCAGACACCAAAGAAAAGCCAGCAAGTAATTTTGTAAGACTAGGTCGGGCTGACTGACTTTATTTTTCTTCCTCAATTTTGTGTAACTTTTCTGTTTTAAAAAACTGTTTCGCATTAACATGCAGATAGAAATATGCTGCTAGGACGGGCGCGGTGGCTCAAGCCTGTAATCCCAGCACTTTGGGAGGCCGAGGCGGGCGGATCACGAGGTCAGGAGATCGAGACCATCCTGGCTAACCTGGTGAAACCCCGTCTCTACTAAAAAATACAAAAAAAAACTAGCCGGGCGAGGTGGCGGGCGCCTGTAGTCCCAGCTGCTCCGGAGGCTGAGGCAGGAGAATGGCGTGAATCCAGGAGGCAGAGCTTGCAGTGAGCTGAGATCCGGCCACTGCACTCCAGCCTGGGCGACAGAGGGAGACTCCGTCTCAAAAAAAAAAAAAAAAAAAAAAAAAAAAAAAAAAAGAAATATGCTGCTAATGACAGAGTCATGATCTTGATGGTGATGATAACCGTAGCCTGCCTGCCTTCACTCTTCACTCCCCATATTCCAGGCACTATGCTACACGTGGGACCCCTTTAATCTCACAGTGATCCTGTGTCGGGGGCATGGTTGTTGCTGTTACCTCAGATGAAGTAGGGAGGCTGAGCAATGTTGAGTCAAACCACAGGGACAGGCAGAGCCATGTTCTGAGCTGCACCGTCTTCCTTCTGTAACCACTGTGCCCAGCGCATTTGGCATCACCAGCTCTTTGAACATGTTTGCTTTCAAAAGCCAGGACATTTTAATCAGGGGAATGTAAACTTTTAAAAGACATTATGAATTTACTTTTTGTACAGTTTCCTGATGAAAATCACAAGGGCTTGCATGTTTTCAAATGACAAATTTTAATACTAGGTTAGTATTCTTCCTTCCCTCCGTCTCTCCCTCTTTCCCTTTCTCTCTTCCGTCACAGGGAGTTCTGCAGCTCCATTGCCAAACAACCCCATAGACTTTTAGGGTTTTGAGTTCCCAGAAGGAGCATCTCATAGCCTCCCCAAATCCAATGATGTCAGACCTTAAAGACCACAGGGCCCAGGGCTGGCAAGTCCATGGCCTCACTTTGCTGTCCAGCTTTCGGGTCTATGGTGGAGACTGAGAACGGGGCACATCCCTGTCTGGAGTCTTGGAATCTCTACATCATTGCAGGTGATACCCCTAGGAAACTGGAACTTATGATACAATTTATCTGCCTTTCCTGATTTACTCTCAAAGCACAAGTTCTTGATTAGGTTCCTGTGGTCTGTGGTGGGAGTGTCATCTGTCCAAGGCCACATACCTCATTAAGTGGCAGGTGAGTCTTGACTGCAAGGCTAGTGTTTTCTGCTCTGCTGGGACACCTTGATTTTCTCAGAATGCAGGTCCAGTGCAAGGGTCTTCTGCTTAGAAATGCCCATGGCTCCCTTTCACTTACACACAGTTCTTCCTGACCCTCAGGACCTCTGGGATGAAAAGTCTGGGTGCAAGTGACTTCATCACATCCAGATAACCCTTTTATGTGCAGGGTGTTTGGTTGGAGGCGCTGCCCTCAAGGCATTTCCAGTCTAGCTGAGGGCTCGAGGTGTCATATCCATTTAAGAATGCTTAGAATACCAGGCAAAAAGTGATAGTTTTAATCAGCAGTAGAAAGTGCTTTTGCAGTTCAAAGGTGTGAGAGTTGATCATGGATTGACCATAACCAGGAAAGACTTTTGGGAGGAGATGGCATTGACTAGATCTTCATAGAAGGACAGATGTGTGGGCATGGTGACTGGAACAGCATGAAGGGATGACTTGTGTCTAAGGAGCAGGAAACATTTGGCTGGGTGATGTGGACTGAGAGCAGAAGATAAGGCTGGGAAATGACTGTCATGGAGGGTCTTGGATGAAGGGCCATCAGCTGATACTGAGGAAGTCATTGGGAGCTAGTGAAAATTTTTGAGCAGGGAAATTGTTTGGGTCTGTATTTTAACCAGGTGGAGCTGGTTTGATGGTAAGGGTGTACTAGAGAAGGGAACCCCCACATTCTGAATTAATGTCACTTAGGAAGGGATCCCTTGTAAGTATGAAATGGTTATAATTGTGTGTGTGTGTGTGTGTGTGTGTGTGTGAATTTGAGAAAAGTATAACTGAAGAACACTAGGTATGGTTTTCTTGTTTTTTTTTTTTTAAGACATGGTCTCTCTCTCTGTTGCCCAGGCTGGTGTGCAGTGGCGTGATCATGGTCACTGAAGCCTTGACCTCCTGGGCTCAAGCGATCCTCCCACTTCAGCCTCCTGAGTAGCTGTGACTACAGGCACGTGCCACTGTGAGCCCAGCTAATTTTTGTATTTTTTATGGAGACAGGGTTTTGCCGTGTTGCCCAGGCTGGTGTCAGACTCCTGGACTCAAGTGATCCACCTGCCTCATGTGCTGGGAAGTATGGTTTTAGACAAAGAAAAAATTTTACAGTAATGATTTTCGCCTGGATAGGATAAATGGGAGGAGGTGGGATAAATTCAGGGCTGACTGCGTTTCTGGCAGTGCTGATTTGGTGTTCAGTTTTCAGAGGCCTTCTGTTAAGCTGTTTGGAGGCAGTATTTTAAGTGAGAATGTGGCTATAGGGGTGGGCAGATAACCTTGTGACTGATTTGGTCAGGATGTTGGTAGGCAGCCCTAGCCCTGGTGGTGGCCGTACCAGTGGTGCTCAGTATCCGTGGAGGCCTGCCAGCATCCTGGAAGCTCTGGGGGTCGGCTGTGCCATCAGCCCTGTGCAGACAGCTGCAAAGCATGACTTGGAGCAGAAGGGGCCACCTTGTTTATGTGGAGAGTGAAGGTTTGCTGACAGTGACACCAGCTTGAGATTGAGAGACAGTGGGATAATGGAATTCATTCAGTTTTGGCAGGAGGCAGAAGTCAAGGGAGTTTATTGATCTGAGCCTTGAAAGGGCAGGTAATGAGCAGAGTATTCTTAGGTGGGCTGAGCGGTAAAGTTTGGGCACCGAGGGTGACATGAACTGGAGTTCGGTGATGGGAACTGGATATTCACCTCCCATCAGAGCTCTGTCACCATGCCTGGGGTGGAGCCGCACCCTGAGTGCGCTCAGCAGGGAGTGGCATGTGTGCAGGGCTTCAGCCAGGGCTGGCAGCCAAGGACCAAGCCATTTGCCTGGCTCCACCATCCAGAGTGCAGAGAAGAAAAGTGGGCCAGGGCCAAGTAAGTTTTCCCTTCTCTTTTCACGCTGCTGTGACACCCTCAGAGTGTTGAGTAATAGGGCTTGTGAAAGGAAAATAAATCTTGGGGGCCCAAAATCACTAAGCAGGGAAAAGGCAAGCTGACAACTGCTCGGGGCAAACCTGCCTCCCATAGTATTCAGAGTCACCCCTCTGCTCACGGAGATAAATGCTTATCTGATTGCCCCCTTTGGAGAGGCGAATCAGAAACTCAGAAGAATGCAACCATTTGTCTCTTACCTACCTATGACCTGGAAGCCCCTCCCCACTTCCAGTTGTCCTGCCTTTGCTTCGAGTTGTCCCACCTTTCCAGACCGAACCAATGTTCATCTTACATATGTTGATTGATGTCTCATGTCTCCCTAAAATGTATTAAACCAAGTTGTACCCTAACCACCTTGGGCACTTGTCATCAGGACCTCCCAAGGCTGTGTCATGGGCGTGCATCCTTAACTTTCGCAAAATAAACTTCCTAAATTAACCGAGACCTGTCTCAGATTTTTGGGGTTCACAGGCTCATGTATGGAGAACTTGGACTGTAGAATATCCTTGGAGCACTTACGTCTAGTTAAGTGATGGACAGACAACATAAGGAGATGTTGGAAAAGAGTTTCAAAGAAGAAAAAGTTGCACATGTTTTTGAAAACAAATTTATGCTTCTCATAGATTAAAATCTCATCACTTAACATTTCATATTTTTATCCCTTTAAAAATCTCTTTTTTTTTTTTTGGAGACAGAGTCTCACTGTTACCCAGGTTGGGGTGCAGTGGCGCAATATCTGCCCACTGCAACCACAGTCTCCCGAGTAGCTGGGATTACAAGGGTGCGTCACCATGTCCGGATAATATTTTTGTATTTTACCGTCTCTACTAAAAATACAAAAATATTAGCCCAGTGTGGTGGTGTGCGCCTGTAATCGCAGCTACTCAGGAGGCTGAGGCAGGAGAATCACATGAACCCAGGAGGCGGAGGCTGCAGTGAGCCAAGATCACACCACTGCTCTCCAGTCTGGTTGACAGAGCAAGACTCCATCTCAAAAAACAAACAAACAAACAAACAGAAGAAAGGCTGTAATTGTATAGTCTCACGAGCATACCAAAGTCATTTTGGAAGTAACCTCTCATTAGCTCAATTAATGAGGTTGAATTAAAAAGTCACAGAGTCGTCGGGCTGCTGGGTGGTTCTGAGCACTCTGTGAGGGCCAATCAATAGGATGTGCACCTCCTGAGCTGTGTTCCCCTCTTCCCTGCCCTGAGCAGACTTTTCAGAGGAACATGGTGAGTTCTCAGGCAGCGATGCTTCCCAGCTGCTGTGCCATCAGGTGGCACTCCACCTGCCCCTCTCTATCTCATGATCTTGTTTTATTTTCTTCAAGCGTGTTTCTTACTATCTTACGTGTTTGACTTTGTCTCGTTGCATAGAATCCCAGCTCTGTTATAACAAGCACTTTGTCTTTCTAGTTCATGCTGAATCCCCAGCCTTGGGCCCATAGTAGGTGCTGATTTATATGTTCATTGCATGAACTCCAGAGGGTTTCTGTAGCCTCTGTCTCCAGTTTGCCCCAAGCCGCTGTCTCAGGCCATCTTTATGAATGACACCGCAGGGGGTCCCTGGCGCTGCAGCTCCTGGTTAGGGATGTGCTGCTTGTGGGACCTCTTCTCCCTGGAATGCCTCCTTCCTTGCTGATTCTGGGTCTGAGGACTTGGGGATTCTTTAGGACCTAACTCAATTGCTGGTTTCTTCCACAGAACCTTTCCTAACATCCTAACAGGCTCTAGTGCTTGCCTGTTTGAGCCTCTGAAAGTCATTGTAATTATCTTAAAGATGCTTACATGGTGCTCCTGCATTGTAATTGTGTGCATAGTTGTCTGGCGGTAGGTCCCTTTGAGTCAGGGAGTCCCTTGAATTTTTTCCTCAAAGGCCTTTGTTTTCTATACCCCTGCTTTTCTTCCTCCTCTGAAAATTTTCTCAACAGCTCTCATGTTAGATCTTGGGGTTTTTTTTTTTTTTTGGTCAATTAAGTATTTTTAAAATATTAGAGCTGGTAGGAATCTTGGCTGATGTCTAGTCTCATTAGAATGTGTACCTGTACTGTGGTTTTTCCATTAACTTTTGCCCCAGGAGTTTCGAATCAGCTTTGGGGCTAGTAGCAAATGTAGATAATTGTTTCCTGATTAGGAGTCAGATTTGACACTTCCTTATTGAAATGTTTTGCTGTCTGGGATATGAAGCAGATGGTAGCTTCTGGCAGAGCAGATGTCTGTGTTGAATCAGAGTATTTTAAATCTGCTCTTGTACCTTGAAGTGTTTCCCTTGGCAAATACCCATTTCTGACCTGCTAGTGTCAGCTTTGGGTGATCCCCCCGCATCCCCCATACAGGATTACACAGATCCTTACTAAGAAGTCTGGTAAAATACAAGTAGTAAAACATAATATTGGTTAATCCATGATGCTTTATTCTGATGCAAGTACAATGTGTTGATTGACTTGGTAACCAGTGAATCATTAATAAATGCACAGTTAACATGGACTGTTGATTCATAACACTAGAAGGAGTAATTTCAATAAAATATAGTTTGATTCTTCAGATTCCCTATTGGGGTAGCTCAGAGCACAGACTGTAGGTAGGCTGTCTGGATTTGAAATTCAGCTCTGTGTAATCTTTAGGCAAATTACCTAACGTTGCAGTACCTCAGTTTCCTCATCTGTGGAGTGGGGTGTGTGTGTGTAATAATAGTACTTTTAGGATTGAACGAGGATCACATGAGTTAATAAATGAAAAGTGTTGAGAATGTTGCCTGCCTCACAATCCCTGCAGAGATGTTAGCCACTGTAATACTATCATTAAAGTCTCTTTTTCTCCTCTGAGAAATAAGTGCTAAACGCTATCACTGCTCCTGTTTTTAGTACAAAGACCGGAAGAAGCCCAAATCTTTTTTTTTTTTTTTTTTTTTTTTTTTTGAGTCTTACTCTGTTGCTCGGGCTGGAGTGCTGTGGTGCGATCTCAGCTGACTGCAATTTCTGCCTCCTAGGTTCAAGTGATTCTCCTGTCTCAGCCTCCTGAGTAGCTGGGATTACAGGCATGCACCACCACGCCTGGCTAATTTTTGTATTTTTAGTAGGGACGGGGTTTCACCATGTTGGCCAGGCTGGTCTCAAATTCCTGACCTCAGGTGATCCACCCGCCTCAGCCTCCCAAAGTGCTGGGATTACAGGTGTGACCCACTGCACCTGGCCGAGGAAGCCCAAATCTTAAGAAGAAATGCTCTACTCAAAACCATGCCTGGTTTACGTAGTATGGCTTTCTTTCTCCTGAGCTGGGGTTTGCACTAGCTGTTACCTGGGACACAAATAGTGTGGATGGAATGCTTTAGTTTGGAAGTGTAGGTTTTTGGACATCTTGCTTAGATTTGAGCTTTCACCCTTAAACTTTGTATTTTTCTTTGGGGATGGAGGTATTGGATAAAGGTACCAGAAAACCAGTGCGTTGAATTTGAACTGTATCTTTTTTTTGGGGAGTGGGTTGGGGGAGGGGAGGTGTGTCTTTCTGTCAATACTGTGTATACTTTTAGCTCTCCTATACCAAAAGGAAGGGAGGATGCTAAAGTCTAATAATTGGCAAATAGGCGAGTTTCTTCCTGTGGGTGGCACTGAGAAGGATGAGACCTAACCCTAACTTCCTAAACTTTTCAACTTATGGGAAGGTGAAGTACATAGATTATGGACAGTGCAGGCTATTAAGATAAATGTTTTCATCTTACAGTACTTTGAGTGCTGTGTGCTGGGCTAATGAGAAACACAAGACAGACAGGTGCTTATCTAGAAAAGCTGTCTCAGAAAAGGGTGGTTCGGAGCCAATATGAGAGGGAAACCCTGCTCCCACTCCTGGGCTCAGTGTTGCCTTCATTTTCTTTCCAGTCAGCAGTTCCCACCGTTTACCTCTTAACACACTACTCATAACACACACCGAGCTATTTTTTTATTTTTTATTTTTTTTATTTTTTGTAATCTTTCATTATGAAAATTTTCAAAGTAAGCAGAGAGCAGAATAATGAGCACTCAGGCACCCACCACTCAGCTCCAGCAGCTGCTGGCACAAACACATGGCTGGTCTTATTTATTTGTAACTCCCTTCCCCACTTCCTCCAGTACCTGCTGGATTAGGTCAGAGCAAATCCCCAAAAATATGTCATTTTTCCTATATATTCTTCTATGTGTATCACTCAAAGATGAGGAAGGACTCTTAAGGAATTCTATTTTAAACTGTATTTTCCAACCACCATTTTTTATTCAAGGACATTGCATTCATTGACTGAAGTACGTAGGCTGGCCATAACATGTCAGGTGAGTGTATAATTAGGAGATCGTATATTTAATGAGCACCCTGCATTTAGAATGCCTTCCTTCAGAAATTTCGAAGAAAGCCTAGGTTGCCCATTTTCCTTAAGGTCTTGCAGACAAACTCCTGTTGATAAATAAATTTCTACTGGGTTTCTTGAGAATTGTAAATCTGCAATAATATATGACCAGTGCCTGGGTCAGCTTCCCAACCAGCATGCAGGATGGTGATGCACCTTAGTCCTTGAGGAGGCCAGGTATGTGTAGTCCCGTGGTGTTGTACAAATTCCATTTTTTTTTTTTAATGCCATGGAGTATAAAGGCTTGGGAACCAGTGCCTATTTATTGGCAAACTAATTGAAAATCCAGTGACTTCGTCGACGTATTTGGATCTTAGTAGTATGTGGCTGGGAGGAGATTAAGTCATTTGAATTTATTTTAATTCTGAAAAAAAGTGCTGCCTAAAAATTATTATAGTATTTGGGAATATTTTTACCCAGTATACATGGTGGCAGAAAATCACATAATCTGTGTTGCAGCAAAAGCATTGATTTGGAAGCTAGGAGATGTGGGTTCTAATACCCACATGCCATCTCTCCTGAGTACCCAGGCAGCCTTGGGCTAGACACAGCTGCAGGTGTCTGGTTTGTAGGTGATGGATTAGAGATGGGCTGTAAATTAGAGATGAGATTAGAGATGAGATGAAGATTGCTTTGGCTTTGGTCGGGTGGAGTGGTGACATTTATCCTGATAAGTTCATGGTGGTGCTTCTCAGCCCCATATGACTCAACATCTCTATTTTTTCTTTTAATTTTGAAATAATTACAGATTCACAGGAAGTTGCAATGATACAGAGAATGACCCTGTATCCTTCTCCCAGCTTCCCCCAGAGGACACAGGATGGCAAGCTGATGCAGGTGGGTGGCATTGCCACTCAGTATTACAGACAGCCTTGCTGCAGCCCTCAGCTCTTCGAAAATAGTGACCTTTCCTTAGAAAGTTACTATTTCAGGAATGCAGTACCCATGCACTATCAACACTGGGCAAAAATACTTTGTGTTTATGTGTTCAAGGCTCAGACAATTATATACAAATTTCTGACTTGAGTGTCTGGTGGGACCTTTAGATACTGAAGACAGTTTCTTCCTTTTGTGGGACTGTCCCACACATTGCAGAATGTTTAGAGGTGCCTGACCTCTGCCACTAAATGCCAGCAGTGACCTCCAGTCATTGTGACAACAAAATTTCCAGAATGCCCTCTGGGCAGTGGTTCTGCCTCTTTAAGAGCTACTAAGATGGGGAACAAATATGCCTTCTGATGGAATCTGTCCCTCAGTGCCCCCACCGGTGAGAAAATTCTCAGCGTATGGAGTGTTGATTTGAATCATGTGATAATATTGATGGTCTGATGTACAATGTTTCTTATTCTTAAGACATACCCAGGTGTGTATTGTATTTGCAAAGTAAATTTAGTGCTTCCAGTGGTAGCCGGTAGGTTTGCTGGTAGCTGGATGTGGGAACTCTAGAAGTCACATCTGTGGCTCATCCTCACTGTGAGTGCAGAGCCCTGCCAGCCCAGCACAAATGGCTAGAGTTTCTTCAGCAACAGTCATTTTCCCTGACTCCCAGTCTCCAACACATCAAGACTATTTTGTGGAACTTAAGGGTTTTTGTCAAGTATTTAACGTCATATAGATAGACGTTACTTTTAAAAAGTAAACTTTTGGTCGGCCCGGTGGTTCACACCTTTCATCCTAGCACTTTGGGAGGCTGAGGATGGAGGATTGCTTGAGTCCAGGAGTTCAAGACCAGCCCGGGCAACCTAGCAGGACCCCATCTCTACCAAAAAAAAAAAAAAAAAAAAAAAAAGTCAGGCATGGTGGCATGTGCCCGTGTTCCCGACCAGTTGGACGACTGAAGTGGGATCACTTGAGCCTGGGAGGTTGAGTCTTCAGTGAGTTGAGCTGTACTCCAGCCTGGGCGACAGAGTGAGACCCCATCTCTCTCTTCTCTCTCTCTCTCTCTCTCCCCCCGCCTTTTTCCCTTCTCCCCCTCTCCCCCCTCTCTCTCCTTCCCTCCCTCCCTCCCTCTCTCTCTCTTTCTCACAAAAAAAAGTAAACTGTTTAGTAAAGTGGGTTGATAAATGTTTTAGGGTTTTATTTTAGAACCTGAACCTGTTGTAGGAGTGACCTGGGTGACTTTCAGGTTTGGAAATAGCATTAGAGTTTCTATTTATATGATTTTCTTTTTTAAAGACCAGCTTATTTCAATGTCAGTAAAAGTATGGGTGTAAACTAGGACATCAAAGTAGCTTCATAGAGTAAAATTGAATGTTCTTTTGTGAGTGTGTTCATATCACATATACCTGTATTTGTATTTAATATATATGTATTTGTATTTATGTCTGTGTTATATGTGTGGAAGCACTTTTTCAAATCCCATCCTTGACACGTCTTCCTTCCTGGTTCGTTTATCATGACATACATAATTATTTTGGTGGCTGTACTTTGTTCCTTTTGGACTCGTCATTTTCTTAAGTAAAAAGCCATAGCCCTTTCTTTGTAGAAGAGCAGTGCACTACAGAACATAAAATACTACAAAAAGATAATGGAAGGCAGGCATTTGTCTTTGCTTAACATTGATTCTCCAGGGTAATCTGCTCATTTTAATCATCAAGGGAGGAATGCTAGAATCATTTTATGTGAGTTCGTAGAAGAAATAGGCCATTATTTGCCTCTGGAAATCTCCCAGGAATTTTATAACTTGCTATATTTCTAAAATGTTTCACTAATTACTTCTTAGGACTGAAAAATAATCAATCTAATTTGTTTTGTTTTAAACTAGCCTAGATACCAGAATATGTGTATAATTTTTTTTTTATGTTTGAAAGATAATAAATCCAAATGGGGATTCCTTTTATTTTCTGAGAGAGTCTCGCTGTGTTACCCAGGCTGGAGTGCCGTGGTGTGATTGTGGCTCACTGCCACCTCAGCCTCCTGGGTTCAAGTGAGTCTCCTACCTCAGCCTCCTGAGTAGCTGGGACTACAGGTACACGCAACCACACCTGGCTAAGTTTTGTATATTTAGTAGAGATGGATGTTCATCATGTTGGCCAGGCTGGTCTCAAACTCCTGACCTCAAGTGATTTGCCTGCCTCAGCCTCCCAAAGTGCTGGGATAATAAGGCTTAAGTCACTGTGCCTGACCCCTTTTGTTTTTTAAGGCTAGGTACTTGAATATATTTGTATTCCACCCCACCTTTTTTTTTTGGTTGAACTTTATGTCCAAATAATATTGTATGTTCTGTGACAGGATCATATATAAAGAAATATATTAATTACCCAATTTATCTAATTAATTTAATTTATTTATTGCAGTATAACACATTATCCCCAAACTTAGTGGTTTAAAAAACAGACATTTACTGACACATAGTTTCTGTGGGCCAGAACTTCAGGTGTGTGTTAGTTGGATCTCCACTGCTGTCTCTCTGGGTTACCATCATCCGAAGGCTGGAGCAGGGCTGGGCATTCTGCTTCCAAGCTGATTCAGGTGGTTGTTGACCGGAGGTGTCAGCTCCTCACCACATGCAGCTCGTAATCTGAGAGAGAGCCAGTGAGTGCCTAAAACAGAAGGCACACGCTCTTTATAAACTAATTTGGAAGCGACATCCTGTCACTTCTGCTATATTCTATTCATTAGAAGTAGATTGGGGCTGGGCACAATGCACATGCCTGTAATCCCAGCACTTTGGGAGGCTGAGGCGGGCAGATCACTTGAGGTCAGGCGTTCTGGAAAGCCTGGCCAACAAGGTGAAACATCTCTACTAAAAATACAAAAATGAGCCAGATACGGTGTAGGTGCCTGTAGTCCCAGCTACTCAGGAGGCTGAGGTACAAGAATCACTTGAACCTAGGAGGTGGAGGTTACAGTGAGCAGAGATCCTACCACTGCACTCCAGCCTGGGTGACACAGTGAGACCCTGTCTCAAAACAAACACAAAAAGTAGTAGATTGGGACCAGGCATAATGGCTCATGCCTGTAATCTCAGCACTTTGGGAGGCCAAGGTGGGAGGCTCACTGGAGTCCAGGAGTTGGAGACCAGCTTGGGCAACATAATGAATACTGTTTCTACCCCTGCGCCTGCCAAAAAAAAAAAAAAAAGGTAGATTGGGGAGGGTTTACACAGACATGAAAGCCAGAAGATAGGGAGATCATTTTAGAGGCTGCCTCCCACATTGAGTTTACTTATACAATATAGTTGGCTAAGATTGGAAGTTTATAAGTTATTGGAAGTTGGCTAACTTTATACTAAACTCATTGAAACCTGTATACCTGATGGCAGTGTGAAAGATTTTGACAGGTAAAGTATTGTGCAAATATGAATAAAGAAATTCCACTCCCCAAAAACGGAGTATTTTTAGATTCATAAGTGTTCTCAGCTAATATTTAAAGTAGACAGAAATCAGAAAGTGCAGTAGTATATGCAGAGCTTTTTTTTTTTTTTTTTTTTTTTGAGACGGAGTCTCGCTCTTTCGCCCAGGCTGGGAGTGCAGTGGCCGGATCTCAGCTCACTGCAAGCTCCGCCTCCCGGGTTCACGCCATTCTCCTGCCTCAGCCTCCCGAGTAGCTGGGACTACAGGCGCCCGCCACCTCGCCTGGCTAGTTTTTTGTATTTTTTTAGTAGAGATGGGGTTTCACCGTGTTAGCCAGGATGGTCTCGATCTGCTGACCTCGTGATCCGCCCGTCTCGGCCTCCCATAGTGCTGGGATTACAGGCTTGAGCCACCGCGCCCGGCCTATGCAGAGCTTTTCACATGATATTAAAAGTTAAGCCATAAGGCAGTTTCTCTCTCTTATTCCACATGTAGAATAAAGTGACTTGTAAAATGCCGTGGTGGGTGACTAAATTGGCTGCCTCAAATTGTCCGTCTCATTTCCTGTTTTATATGAATACTTTTTCTTTGCTCTCTTTCACTTGTTTAAAATCGTAATGTTTGATTGCTGCGTGTGTCATCCTTCAGTAAAATGTTTGAGATGGAAAGTCCTAGAAGCTTCTTTTTCCCTTTTGCTGATGCGTTGAGTAGATGTTAGTCACTTTTGGAAATACTCTGGGTGGTTCCAGCTAAAATGTGATATTCTACTTTAGCAAGGCCACTTGTGAAACCGTTCTCAAGAGCACAGTGTATCTAGTAGGTGCTTACTCATTGATTAAGTATTATGTACATTGTTTTTCTTCTAATGTGATAGGACCGTTTAGGACCTAAGTTTAAAGATTTACAAGTGTGAATAAAATCCATTGCAAAACCTATTCTGACCCAGTTTTCTATGCCATAGTACATTCTTTGGTTCCTATTAGAAAAAAAAAAAAAGAAAAAAAAAAGTGCTTCATATCCAGTGCTCATTGATTTGTATCTATTGTCAGTATTGAGTTTTTTTTGTTTTTTTTTGGTCTTTTAAAAAAGTTTCAGTATTGAGTTTTGATTACTGGAAGCCATTTAATTTTGTCTTAATTTATTTTAGTTTTCATTTGTCTTCAGTTCCTATGATTCTGTAGCTTTTTCCTCCCGCCTCTTTCTGTTCTTCTTGTGCAGCAGAAATCATCCTCCATGTCATAGCCTTTGTTTGCATAACCTGTTCTGTCTGACACAACTATCTATCATGACCCAATTTAGCCGTTTCGGTCACACCCATTATAATTTATACCATGAGGGAATTTCCTGTGCTATTAAACCTTGCTTGTCACCCGTCACCAACTTAAGGAGCTTCCAGGTGTGCCCTTTCACAGGGTGGGCTTTGACTTTTCTAGTTCTTGCATTTTAGGTGGGAGCTGTTCTTAGGAATTTTTTTCTTCTGTGAATGAGTAAAGTGAAATTAATCCAAACTCAGTGCTTCCAGGATTAAAACACATTTCCGTATTACACTATCTGTAAGTTGAAGGGCCTTATGCTTGAGTGCCCCAACTAGAAAATGACTCATCATGAGGTGTCCTTCTGTAGAGAGTGTGACGTGATAGAGGAAGAAGGAAATTGAGGGCAACACAGTGACTTCCCAGTGACAGTTCACTTGCCTCTCCTAATATCTTTCATTCCAAAGCTGCTCTTCTGCAGATGGCTTTGAGACATAGTGTGGTGGAGTGGAAAGACTTTGGAATAATGCTCTGCCACTTTCTAGCTGTGTTATCTGGAAAAATTGCTTACCTCTCCCTGAACCTTGGTTTCCTTATCTGTAAAATGGGGAGCATACTACCTTTCTTGAAGGGATTTGTTAAAAAGAATTTATAAAATAACATATAGCAATGGCATGTGGAAATTGTTGGGTACTCCAAAAAAGTTGATGTGATTTTAAAACTTTTTCTTTACTCAGCTAATGTTTATCCTAGCTTTTCTCATGTCAGTACTACGCCCTGATTGCATGAGGTTTTCGTAAAGTGGCCCATGTAGATAATTGTAGCATTTTCTAGCATTTAATAGTTTAGGCCGATATTGGATTACAGAGTGAATACTTTGAGTGCTTGCAAAAGGGTCAGGAACAGATGCATTTTTAGGAGTAAATATCAAAGTCTGCCAATAAGGAAGCTGGTTTAGGAAATTAAATTTTATGCCTAAACATTTTATGTCTACAATTGTGGGTTTATCTAGACGAGAGGATAATTTTGGAATAGTATACTGAAGCATCATCAGCAGAGCCCCTCCAGTTCAAGGACAAAATGAGGCATTGTTTACTCTGAATTTTATGACCGGTGGCAGAAAAACGTGTCACTGATGAGGTTAACTGGGGACCAGAATCCTGGGCATGGTCCTAGCTGGCATGAGTAGAATTTGCAATTGTTTTCAGGATGTGTTTTCTTTTTTTCTTTTCTTTTCTTTTTCTTGCAGACAGGGTCTCGCTCTGTTGCCTAGGTTGAAGTGCAGTGGCACTATCTTGGCTCACTGCAACCTCTGCCTCCGTGGTTCAAGTGATTTTCCCACCTGAGCCTCCCAAGTAGCTGGGATTACAGGTGTGAGCCACTGTGTTTGGGTAATTTTTTTGTATTTTTAGTAGAGACATGGTTTTGCCATGTTGGTTGGCCAGGCTGGTCTTGAACTCCTGCCCTCAAGTGATCTGCCTGCCTTGGCCTCCAAAAATGTTGGGATTACAGGCATGAGCCCCTGCACCCGGCCAGGACGTGTTTTCTTAAAGACAATTTAAGAATCAGGAAAAGGAAAGACAGGTAGATGAAGGACAGGGTGTAGCATGTCACACCTCACAGTTATTTGCAACTTTCTGTTAACCAGATACAGTGTTAGATGAGAGTGAGAGCTTAATTTTTTTTTTTTTTTTAGTGCTGACTAATAATTAATTATAACTTTCAGTCATGATCACTGGGTTTGAACCTCCTGTGCAGATATTTTGGAAATACATATTTTAGATGTGAGGAAGTTCTAATACAAATGAAGGCTCAAAGTAAAGAAAAAGATGCAAAATGCTGTCATAGACATCGAAAATAGATTTGGATAAAAAACATTGCACCTACCAGAGGAATCAAGGAGAAATTTTTTCCCACAAATATTCAAGACATTATGTTATTTATCTCGTTTAGAACTTTAGAACCTTTCTTTTAGGGGAATGACAGTATTTTTTGGTGATTTGAGTCTAAAAGTTGAAACTAAGATTCATGCAGAAAAGTAAAGGAAAATTTTCAGAGAAGAAAGCAGTGGTTGAGAATCTGTTAGCAGTGTTCCCTTTTGTCTTTTCAGCCTGTTCACCAGGAACTTGGAGCTTTGCGCTGTGATTATTTTATTGGTTCAAAGGGCAGAAATTGTCTTTAAAATGATGAATGGCTCTGATTAGGTGCGGCAGTTCACACCTGTAATCCCAGCACTTAAGGAGGCTGAGGTGGAAAGATTGCTTGATGCCAGCAGTTTGAGGCCAGCTTGGGCAACATAGTGAGACCCCATCTCTATAAAAAGTAAAAAAAACTAGTCAAGTGTGATGGTGCATGCCTGTAGTCCTAGCTACTCGAGGCTGAGGCAGGAAGATCACTTGAGCTCAGGCGTTCAAGGCTACCACTACACCACAGCCTAGGCAACAGAGCTGACTTTTTTTTTGTTGTTTTTTGTTTTTTTGTTTTTTTTTTAAAAAAGGGTACATTTTTTTGCCAGCAGGAGATGGGGGGAGTGTGAGGGGTACTGCCTACCTGTACGGTGATATCAACCCAGATTTGCATCCTAGTCCCTTTGCTGGTTTTGTTTAACATCTTATTGTGAGTTTGGTGCTCCTGTTTGAGCCCAGAGTAAAGGACCAGGGACATCTCCATGATTGTGGGGAAGCTCTTAGTTCCCAGGACTAGAGCAAGTGGCACCAGTAAGTATAATTCTCAGATACGGTGGCCTTTGAAGCAGGTAAGCACAGCCTGTCTTTGGGCCTTAATATTAATGCCTATCTTGTTGATTTGTCATTATCATTTTAGTTTTGTAATTGGTTGATTGAGACAGAAAGGGAAAAATGGCCAAAAAGCATGTTATATACGCTTAGGATGGAATGTTTTCTTTTTCCCATTCCTCATCTCAACTCCCAGTTTAATGCTAAATCTTTGAGTGTCCATATCCTTGAGGAGAGACTGTTCTGACTGTTCTTGGAAATCACTTGATGAGAAAACTGCTGAGAAGCAGATCAGATGCCAACATCAGAGGCCAGTTTAGGTTATCTGTTAACTACAAGCAGATCCAGATCCTAGTAGCACTGAGCATAGAACGTCACCAAGTTATGACCTCCCAAGTTGCTGGTTGAGCCTCATGAAGGGAGGATTTGCTGTGGGAGGGCGTACCCTTGCACCTGGGCTCTTGTGATCAGCCCAGCAATTCTTTTTCTGTTATTTTTTTCAAGACAGGGTTGGATTACGGGCACATGCCACCACGCCCAGCTATTTTTTTTTTTTTTTTCAATTTTTAGTAGAGACAGGGTTTCACCATGTTGGCCAGACTGGTTTTGAGCTCCTGACCTCAAGTGATCTGCCCGCCTCAGCCTCCCAAAATCCTGGGATCACAAGTGTGAGCCACCACACCCAGCCTCGGCCCCGCCATTCTTCCTGAAGCTGTCCGTCATCCTTTGCCTCAGTGAAAATGTTGTTTTTTGGCTCATTCTGCCTGTTTTAAGGACCTTGGAAAAATGACAGTCTCACATTGACCAAAACGTTGCATTTGCTCGTGAGTTTTAAGGACTTCTTACACTTAGTCTTGCGTCCTTGTGGTCAAGGATGTAGGTCTCTGCTTATAAGCCCCATCTCATGTTCTCATCACTGTTGACATCATGGCTTTAGGTGAAGTGTCTCTTTCTGTTATTAGTTACTCATAAATGTCATTTATTAACAGGAGGAAGGTTATTCTGAGAATTATTTCTGATGAGGTATTTGTATGTGTGTAGTTTAAGTCAGGGGATTGTCTGTAATCCAACACAGTGTGAAATAGTTTTTGGAGGTTGGCATAGTTTCATTTCACCCTGTCCAATTTGTTCAGAGAAGCCTAGAATTTGTACACATTAGTAAAAGAAAGAAAAAATCTGCCTGATGTAAAAATTAGTAGCTTTTAACAATTGTATCTATGATATATGAAAAGGAGAGATTTGTTGCAAAAAAGACCCTCTATTAATAAAGTATTTGAGTATGTCCTGTGTAGCCATATGGGTGTGTACATGATAGGTAAATGTAAAATGTGATTCTTGCTTTTAAAGAACTTGCTTATTTGGGGAAGTACAGGATAAGACACATGATGTTTCCTAAGACAGGGGTTGTAGAAAGAGCTACTTATGACTTGAAAGTGTTTTTATTGGTAAGGTAAATAGATGCTTATATGTTTCTCAATAAATTAATCTAGCAGGATAAAAAATTCCAGGCCAGGCATGGTGGTTCATGCCTGTAATCCCAGCACTTCGGGAGGCTGAGGCAAGAGGATTGCTTGAGGTCAGGAGTTCAAATCCAGCCTGGATAACATAGCAAGATCCCATCTCTACAAAAAATAAAATTAGCCAAATATGGTGGCAGGTGCCTATAGTCCCAGCTATTCAGGAGGTTGAGACAAGAGAATCACTTGATCCAGGAGGCTGAGGCTTCAGTGAGCTATGACTGCATCAGTGCACTCCAGCCTGGGCGTCAAGGAGACGACGTCTCTAAGAAAAATAAAACCAAAATTCCATATGTCGTCTGATCTACGATGACTATTTTTGTTTTTTCTACATTATCATAAAAAACAGTTATTCAGGGGAAGTCACTTTAAAAGTATCCTAGATGAGATCTGTGTGCTCCTTTTTGTTTTAAGGTTGTGTTTTCTCCCTTGTCCTTTCCCTGACTCCCTGCATACTTTGAGATGGCCTCTGCAGCCCCGGCTTTTGTGTGGCATGCTCTTCCTGTCTCTGATTCTCTGCTTCTCTCTATGCCTGGATTTGCTAGTCTAGAGATATAAGAAGTTTTGAAACCAATATCCTCTTGGATTTTATTAATCAAACATCTGCCTGTCCAGAATTCACACAGCCCTCTGCCATGCCCTCCAGGATTGGGCTACTGGGAGGATATTTTTTATCAATAAGTAGGCTAAATATTTATTTTTATCCCACTGGGTGGTTTCACAGGCATCAGCAAAATACAAAATTGCATTATTCACCAGAGCATGAGCTACTTTCTGTGTTATCCGTGTGGCAAGGTCTTTAGAAATATTTGTGTGGGCCTTTGCCACGTTAAATGGCTGTATCCCAAGGCTTCATTTGTGGTGGTCTAGTCTTCTGTAGGACGATAGTAAGGACGAAATGAATTGGTGTCTTCCAATAGTCAGATGTGGCACACAGGGCTCAGGGCTGGCACCAGTCATCTGCCTGTTCTTCGAGGTTTGCCTGGAGCTTATTTGCCAGCTTCTCCAGGGGTGTCCGCAGCTCTTAGTTTGCTTTTCCATTTGTCAGTCCAAATGCCCCTGGGGCGTGGATAGAGTGTCATCCCATTTGGCTCCTCATGGGGGCATGTATAAAGAAGAGAGACTTCGTTTGTACACACAGCAGTCAGGACCCCTGCTGGAGCTGGAGAATCGAGGTGCTTTTCAGACCAATCCTGAGGCCCTGTCCTTGGAACTGAAACAACAGGCGGAGGTGACTGAAGTGCATTAAGGAGGAGACTTTCGCCTGCTGCCCTGGCTGTTTTCTTCCATTAGAAAACATCTCATGAATGGAGCATTTGGAAAAACAGATAGTGTTAGAAAAAGAAAAAGAATTCCCACTCTGACTTTGAGACCAATCTCTGTCATTGTTTTGGTAGGGTAAGGATAGGCTTTCTTGAAACACTAGCCTTTAGCTGAGGTATTCACAGACAGCACCTGCCTCTGCATGTGGAGATCATAACCCCACACCAAAGGACTGTCTTCTGGTAATTACCAAATTCCCATCTTTCCATTTTCAGTTGTGTGGCTGGGAATAGTGTCTCCCTTCTGATATGAGTCATAGCATGCAACATGCACTGCAAAATGCACTTGCATTTTGCTTGAATATTTTGCAAAGAGATTCCATTGAATTGAGAGGCAGCAAGTATTTGATGTAATGATTACACTTGATCACACAAAACACTTCACAGTGCCATGGCTGGTCTTTGTAGCAGTCAGCTCTTGACTTCGCTTCCTCCCTGCCCCCCACAAGAATGTTAGCTGTTGCTGTGGCTTCAGGAGTATTTAAATGTCTTAAAAGCTTATAAATAATATAAAAGGCTGACTGTGTCAGTAGTGCAGTAGTCCGTGCATAATGCCGAATTGGTGGTGATGTCTGCACGACATGCTGACTTGAATAAGTTGTTTTCAAGTTGTCTCATTAAGGTTTGAACTGGGGATGGGACAGAGATAGCTTTTATCACACACTTGTTTTTAATTTTTATCTTACTCTTTTTTTAGCTAAAGGCAAAAAGAACGCACATGCTTAGTTTAATGTGATTAGAAAATGAGTCGTTCCCTGGTGAGCTTGACCCACCAGTATGTGATGGTTTTGCAGCAGCCTTAGCAGCTGGGTTTTTCTCATCTCACAGAAAACCCTCCCACAGAAATACATTGTTATTCTATAAGACAATATGACTAAATTATCATGTACTGAGAAAAGCGTTAGGTTAACAAATTAGGAAAACCATGTCTTAGATGTACAACCAGCTTTATTCCCTGTTCTCTGGTGGGCAGGCCTATACAAACCTACTCTCAAAGTCTGAGGAAGCTGAGAGGCCAAAGAAAGAGGCTCACAATTCCAGTTTCTCATAAAGAAATGTTTAGGTTAAGGTGAGGTGGCCTAGGTTGGTAATCCCAGCACTTTGGGAGGCCAAGGCTGGAGGATCACTTGAGGCCAGGAGTTTGAGACCAGCCAGGGCAGCATAGCAAGACCTCATCTCTATTAAAAAACAAAAATAAAACAAAACAAAAAAACGAGATGGGCATGGTGACATACACATGTGGTCCCAGCTACTTGGGGGGCTGAGGTGGGAGGATTGCTTGAGCCTGGGAAGTCGAGGCTGCAGTGAGGTGTGATGGCCCCACAACACTCTAGCCTGGGTCATAGAGCGAGACGCCATCTCAAGAAAAGAGAGAAACATTAATTGGGACTTAGGAACAGAAGCCATGCCTGTGTCTCCGCACTACCCCCAGACCCAGGGCTGATACGCTGTGGGGAAAGGGTGACTCTGAAGGGATGTGTAGGACAATTAAAGTACTATAATGTCAAGTTTGTTTGACCTCTGGGCAGTGCCAGCTCTTGCGGTAGATAAACGGGAAATCTTAGAGGCCTTCCCAGAACTGGGGTTAATCGGAAGTCAGCATGGTGGATTAATATCCAAGATGGAGTTGCTTTGGCCACTGCACCTCTCTGTCTTATAAGCACAGAGTGTCAAGGTAATTGTTATTTTGACCCAAATCATCAGCACAGCAACCAATTCCATTTATTAGGTAATTATGTACCAAGTATGAGACTATTTTTTTTATTACATTTAATACTTATAACAACTCAGTTGAGGGTATTATCCCTATTTTGCAGCTGAATGGATGGACTTAATGGGAGATAAGCAGCTTCCCTGAGACATATGAACAATGTGTGGAAGTGACGCGTGTGAATCTGGTTCTATCTGTTGGCAAAACCTGAACTGATCTCTATGCCTCCCACTCCTAATATACAGTACAAGAGAGTATAAATAAGAAATATTCTTATGTCCTCTGGGCGTGGTGGCTCACGCCTGTAATCCCAGCACTTTGGGAGGGTGAGGCGGGCAGATCGCTTGAGGTCAGGAGTTCTAAACCAGCCTGGCCAACATGGCAAAAACCCGTCTCTACTAAAAATACAAAAACTAGCTGAGAGTGGTGGTGTGTGCCTGTAATCCCAGCTACTCAGGAGGCCGAGGCAGGAGAATCTCTTGAACCCAGGAGGCGGAGGTTGCAGTGAGCCAAGGTGGTGCCACTGCACTGCAGCCTGAGCAACAGAGTGAGACTCTGTCTCAAAAATAAATTAAAGTAAAATAAAAATAAACATTATGTCACTACCAAGAATAATCCAAATTAACATTAAAATGCTTTAACATTTATAAAAATTAGTTCAGAGAAGAAATAAGGCTCCGTGCCCCTAACTCCTCACTCCTCTGCTGTAAATGTAAACATGTGAATTATGCCTTCTGTGTAGCTTTCCTGTACTCTCTAATCTTAGGGTGTGTGCATGTGTGTGTGTGTGTGTGTGTGTGTGTGTATGTGTGTGTGTGTGTGAGAGAGAGGTTGAAAGAGAGAAAGAGGATGTAACTGTAATGTTGGTACTACAAGTGTGTAGCTTTCTAGAAATGGAATTTCTTCATCATTTTATTTTAAAAATAATCATTCTTTTCTGCTTTTGCTTGAAATGTCCTATTTTCCATAGATTAATATATGTTTGACTTTTTTGAATTATATATGCTGTTTTATTTGTTTTTTCTCTTTTTCTGTTTTCAATCCCAAGCTGTTTTTAATTCTAAAAAGGTACTTTCATATTGTTTTTTGTTCTCATAATTTTTGTGAATTTTCTGCTTTTATTTTCCAAGCTTATGACTTTGACTCATTTTGCCAAAGGGGACCCATCCCATGAAAACAACACAAATTCTGTTAATTTTTAAATTGAGACTGTGTGTGTGTGTGTGTGTACTTTTTTTCAGAGGGGGTCTCATTCTGTCGCCGAGGCTGGAGTGCAGCAGTGCCATCTCGGCTTATTGCAACCTTCGCCTCTTGGGCTCAAGGGATCCTCCCACCTCAGCCTCCTGAGTAGCTGGGACCACAGGCACACACCACCACGTCTGGCTAACTTTTTGTGTTTTTAGTAGATAGGGGGTTTCACCATGTTGCCCAGGCTGGTCTGAAACTCCTGAATTCAAGTGATCTGCCCTCCTGCCTCTCAAAGTGCTGAGATTACAGGTGTGAGCCCCACTGTGCCTGGCCTTATATATTATTTTAGGAGGGAATTGACATCTTTCAAGTAGTTACTTCTAACTATCCAAGAAATACATATATCCAGCATACATATTAAATGCTGTTCCACTTGTCTTCTTTTTTGTCACTTTTTAAAGTTCTCTATGCGTCATATAAGTTCTATATGTTTGCTAAGTATTTCCCAGGGATTTAAACTTTACATTGCTATTTTCAGTTTTTTCTTATTGTATCTTTTAAACTGGTTATAGTTTATATATAGTTTATTATTTTATTATATATTTTTTATAAACTTCATTTTTATAACCTTCAAAACTAAGAATCCTCTTAGTTGTATATTAATTCAAGTTCTTTTCTTGGGTTTTCCGGGTATACAGTTTTATTATGTGCAAATAATAACGTTACCCCCCTTTCTGTATTTGTAGCAAACATTTATTTCTCTGTTTAATTGCACTGGGTAGCATTTCCAGAGTAATGTGAAATAATCATGGTGTTAGGAAGCATCTAACTACATGCTAGACTTCATCGTAATGATTTTTGGTGTCAGGACATCAAGGTCTACCATAAGAACATGTGACTGCTATATTTATAATTTTGGAAACAGATAAAGGGAAAATAAAAGCAAAAGTATATGAGGTGAGGTAAGAGAATAGGACTAGAATTTGTAATGTACATAATGGACAAATCTAGTGGGAGGAAATTGAAGTCAGTCCCCAGGTTGATGGGTTATGCTGCATGCCGTTAGTATTTAACAGCCAGTTGTGCATCCGGTCTGACAGGTGCTACAAAGATAAGGAAGATAACATCCACTGTGAAGGGCCTGTGGCCCAGGGGCACTCTGCGTGTTGATGAGTACAAATGAGGGGAACATCCTTACTGATTAGTGCAGTGGAAGCCCGAATGTTGTGTCCTGAGTTATAGTGTCATAGGATTTTATTAGAAGGCACCGTCACCTACCTCTACTGCTGCAGTTCCTGCACCTAGAATGGCCCTTGGCGTGGAGTAGGTGCTGAAGTCTGTCTTCATGAATGAATGAAGCCGCTTCACTGTTCCTTGTGGTTCTTGGCCAGTGTTGTGGAGGAGGTGAGCCAGGTTTTTGCTGGTAGAGAGAGTGGGAGCAGAGGGGGATGCTGCTACTTGAAGAGTTTGCTACAGGGGGTCTGATTCCAGAGTTTAGGGCACATCTGTTCTATCTGAGGTGTGGAGTGCTTACAGAGGAGCGAGGGGTGAGAGGGGAGGATGTGGAGGTGACTGAGAACAAAGCTTCCTTTCCTTTTTCTTTTTTTGAGACAAAGTCTTGCTCTGTCGCTCAGGCTGGAGTACAGTGGCACAATCTGGCTCACTGCAACCTGCAACCTCCGCCTCCCGGGCTCAAGTGATTCTTGTGCCTCAGTAGTGCTACTACTCGGTGGTAGTAGTAGTAGCCTCCCGAGTAGCTGGGATTACAGGCGCACGCCACCACATCCAGCTAATTTTGGTATTTTTAGTAGAGACAGGGTTTCGCCGTGTTGGACAGGCTGATCTTGAACTCCTGACCTCAAGTGATCTGCCCGCCTCACCCTCCCAAAGTGCTGGGATTACAGGTGTAAGCCACCACACCTGGCCAAGAGCAGAGCTTTCTAAGTGATGCAGCATGGAGGGGTTCCAGTGGCTGAGATGTGGATTGCAGCCCTTGATGGCTGGCTGACCTAGACACCTCCTCCCACATTTTCTACTTTTTCCGTGATGTTCTGGACAGGAAAGAGGCTTGTCACGGTGGTAACTCCCACGTTCATTCCTGCACTCCCTCTCTGCTCCATGGCTACCTGGGTTTAGGTTTCCTTGGTTAGGAAACTGTCGTGTGATCATGCCCAGCTACAATGGGAGCCTGGACCAGTGAGGACAAGAGTTTTACTTTTCCAGCCACCGTAGGCAAAGAAAGGCAGGGAGAGAGGGCCTTAGGAGTGGATGCTGAGTCAGCCAATTGCAGTGTCTGCCCCAGAACCATCCTATAAAAGCCATTTTCAAACTTTATTCATTGTATGTGAACATGTTTCAACATCTTTCACAAGTGGCTTCTAAATCGTTGTTAGTCATGGAAGCTTTGATTAGATGAACTCTTCTGAGGGAACCTGGCACAATGGGCATACCACGACACCAGCTCTCAGAGACTCAGATGGAGGGAGCCGGGCTGGGTGTCGTGGAAGCCCCTTGAAGCTCAGTGAAGAGGGTATTGGCAAAGAGTAGTTGAAAATGAGAACTTTTCATTTTTAGTTGAGATAAGATGGCAGTAAAAGTTACCGCTATGAGGATTTGATTTTGCATTTAACGATCCATTTTTGCTTTTCTTTTTTTAAAGTAGGAGAATATGTTTTGAACATTTAGAAATGGCCTCTTTATTGAAATACAAAACCTTGCCTGATTTGGGCTGGTGCTTAGATCCCTCAAGAAAAATTTCCACGTGGGAAACGAATTGCCACGTTAGTCTTCTCCAGAGATGGCTGTCTGTCTCTAGAGTAGCTGTCTGCAGCCACTGCCACTCCAGTTGCCTTAGAATCGTGACTGGAATGATATTCCTAATTCCTAAAGCTAAAGGGAAAAGAAAAAAAAGCCAAAACAGCAAACCAGTCAGAAAACGTACATTAGATTTTTACATTGATTTCCAATGTACAAATTTCTGTTCTTTATAATCTTAGCAGAAGCCGGTATCTCAGCAGAAGCAAATATCTTTAATTGAAGATATTTGGTTTCCGTGATAAGCAGGGTTTCCAGAAAACCACATATGAGAGCAGGAAGCAATGCTGCTTTCTCTGCCTTCTAATCCCCGCAGTGAAGGACTGAGGAGCAGAAATGTGACCCTGAACCCCAACAGCCTGGGTGTCCACTGCAGCAGTCAGAATGTCTGGCCTGGGCATGGCTGAAAGATTATTCTCCAGCTGTCTGGAGGGAGATACGGCTCCCTTTTAGTAAAAATGTCAGCAAAATTTATGTTTTATGTTATTTCCAATTGATTCATTAGTAGAAATAAATTCCTGTTTCTCAGGGGAGATTCCTGGAAACCTAGAAACTTAACACAGAAAGGAAATTGGGTATGTACATAGCTACTCTTTTGAGCGTCTTTCATAATTTTTTATCTTTTAAAAAAGAGTGAAATCAGTGAAGTCGACAATTTTCATTACAGATGCTTGTGATTATTTCTACCTGATACGAAACTGGCTACAAGTTTGGGCTACTTATGGACATATTTGCAAAAGTACTTAGAATCTTAAATTTGAGACATTTGACTTCCATAGCATTAATAAGTAAGTTATGTTACTATTTTAAAATAGTATTAAGAAATTATTATTATATTTAGAGATGAGATCTTACTCTATTGCCCAGGTTGAGTGCAGCTGGGTGATCATGGCTCACTATAAACTTGATCTCCTGGGCTCAGACAATCCTCCTGCCTCAGCCTGCCAAGTAGTGGTGACTCTAGGTTTCTGCTGCCATGCCCGGCTAATTTTTTTTTTTTTTTCTTTAAAATTTCATAGAACAGAATCTTGCTTTTTTGGCCAGGCTGTTCCTGAACTCCTGGCCTCAAGTGATCCTCCTGCTGCGATTACAGGTATGAGTCACCGTTCCCAGTTAAGAAATTATTTTTGATAATAGAGTTATTGTTTAGTGGTTTCTGTGTTTCCTAATTATTTGTTTTTCTTTTTCTTTTTCTTTTTTTTTTGAGACGGAGTCTCGCTCTGTCGCCCAGGCTGGAGTGCAGTGGCGTAATCTCGGCTCACTGCAAGCTCCGCCTCCTGGGTTCACGCCATTTGCCTGCCTCAGCCTCCCGAGTAGCTGGGACTATAGGCGCTGCCACCACGCCTGGCTAATTTTTGTACTTTTTTAGTAGAGGTGGGATTTCACCGTGTTAGCCAGGATGGTCTCGATCTCCTGACCTCGTGATCCACCCACCTTGGCCTACCAAAGTGCTGGGATTACAGGCATGAGCCACCGCGCCCAGCTGTTTCTTAAATTATTTTCTAAGAATTACTGCGCCATTTCCTTTACATAGTATGGAGTGTAGTGGCATGATCATGGCTCAGGGCTCACTGCAGCATTGAACTCCTGAAATCAGTTGTAATCCCAAAGTGCTGGGATTACAGGCGTGAGCTGCTGTGCCCAGCTAAAATTTTTTAAGCAATAGAAGGCCTGTCTGCATTGCCGAGTCTTCCTGGGGTGATGGTTCATCTGAGGATTGCCAGGAATGCCTGAAGTGCTGGGGAGGGAGGCTTAGGTTCTTGTCCTAGCGTTTCCTCCAATAGTCGACACCCCAGAGTGTGTGTATTCGTTTCTTTCTTCCCTTTCTTCTCCCTCTTTCTCTCTCTCTCCTTCCCGCTTGCTCTCTCTTTCACTCTCTCTTTCCCTCCCTCCCTTTCCTTCCTTTTACTTCCTTTCTTTTCTTTCTTTTGTGGATACAGGGTCTTGCTCTGTCATCCAAGCTGGAGTGCAGTGGCATGATCGTAGTACACTGCATCCTCCAACTCTCGGGCTCTAGAGATCCTCCTGCCTCAGCCTCCAAATATCTGGGACTATAGGCTCATGCTACCAAGCCTGGCTAATTTTTAACATTTTTTGTAGAGACGAGATCTTGCTTTGTTGCCCAAGCTGGTCTCAAACTCCTGACCTCAAGTGATCCTCCTGCCTAGTCCTCCCAAAGCACTGAGATTACAGGTATGAGCCACCACAACCAGCCTTGTTTTTATTTGTAAAACGATGAGGTTGGTTGCTAGGTTATTGCTGTTCATTTTTCTGGAGTCAGGCCAGAGACTGGGTTCTGGGGAGGACCATAGGGTCCACGGGGTGTTGGAGGATGCAGAGGGTCCTAGGTGCCCGAGCTCCTGGGTGTGCACCCACTTCCTGCAGTCCACCAAAGCTCTTCGGGTCCCCTGCGATTGTGATGACCATCTGGAGAAAAGGTTTCTCATCTTCCCTCTTATCAGACAGGACACTCAGATGAATCCGTTTTTATTTAAAATTTTGGCATTTTGCTTATCTTGGATTTTTATGCAGCAGTTTCTTTGTTCAATTATCACATTAAACTGTTTCTCTTGACTACTGAGATTTTGGTCCTCCTTTAAATTTTGTGTCAGAGGCAAGTGCCTATAACTCACCCCTGTTCCAGCCCTTGTAAACACTATGATTCCTTGTAGTTTGTCATTAAAAATAGATATCAAAGCCAAGTAATTTGGAAGTTTAATCAAGAGATTCCAATGATGCGCTGGTAAGCGATGCCTGTTTATGCTCACTTAGTTGCTGGGCAATAGCAGTTGTAAAAACCTGACAAAAACAGCTGGAAGGCAGACCTCAAAGCTGCTGTCAGTCTCTCCCCTTGGGGACAAAAGAAGCCTTTCGGTTTTTTAATCTTGGAAAGTAAATCATAAATGACCAAATATTGGATTAACTTACAACAATTTTTTTTATTTTTGAGATAGTAAATGTAGTATCCTTACCGTTGAATATCTTCATGGTGGCTGTGTATTAAAACTGGGATTTTGCATGGAAAATATTTCAAGATTTGCATGGATAATGGCTAATGTACTGTCTGGCTTGTTACATTTTAACTATAAAATTAAGTTGTTGTGCTATTTATTGTTATTTCTAAGGGACACCATGGAGAGCCATGTGTCCAGGGGGAGATAGGCGGTGAGGAGCATGGTGACTGATCTAGTTGGCACAGCTGAGATTTTTGCTGCTCCAGCAGTCATCTGGATTGGCTTGGAACTGACTGTTTGTTGCTTCTTTCACAGGCTCAGAGTGTCTGGAGATCTTTTTAACTAGCCGAGACATGCTGTTACTCTGAGCAATTCTCCAGGCAGCCATGAGTGCAAAGGGAGTCTGTGCCAGGTGCCCAGCACTGCTATATATGGCAGAGAAGGGTGGCAGGGGAGGACCCACCATGCCCTTATCTGGGGGCTGCAGCCAGGCGTGATTGTGGGGGCAGTCACACAGCTTCCATGTGCTCCCAGACCAACCCTGTTTTTCCTCTCCCTCCTCCAACCTTGGCATTGATTCTAGACAGCCGATGTGCAGGTTCAATCTTCATATGAAATGGAACAGTGACTTCAAGTTCAGATGCCCATCACCGGCAGTGCTGTATGTACAATCTGTCAAGGCTAGTTAGGATATCTTTGTGGCTCGAGAAAGGAGATTTTTAGATACGGGAGAGTTTGGCTACTTGTGTTTGTGATTCTGTGCTCTATGTTAATTGGCATGGGATTTTTGGTCCTGAAATTTAGTGTAGATTTCAATTTATTCAGAAAGATAAGTGTGAGATTGAGGTGTGGTCTTCTGTGTGACAGGTGCTGATTTATGTTGGAGTCTTATTAGGATAGATGCATCCCACATTCAGTTATATGTTTCTTAGGTGAATCAAAGAAGCTGATCTGAAGGTGTACCACCACCTTCTCTCCCAAGATGACAAAGCTGTGTTGGGTCGTTGGTTGGGAGCAGTGCGAGTAAGAAGATGAACACTGTTGACAAGTTGTGTGTCTAGTTCCTTAGGAAACCACTCACCCGGTGTTGAAGACGGCAGCAGAAGAGTACTGTGGCCTAGCATGGAGCTCTGCCATGCCTTTGGTTTTTTCTGTGAACATGTTTTCATGGAACCTAGAGATTTTCTGGTTTGGGGAAGGATACAATGGAAAAATAATAATGAGAAGATGATGATAAGATTTAATTGAATATTTGCTAAGTCCAGTGCATACTATTAGGCCTTCAACATATGAATTTATAATCCAGTGAATTAGATATTATGTTCCTTTCATACGAAAGGACATTGAGGCTTGGCAGTATTAATAAATGGCCGAGTGGTACTTGGCACCCAAGACTGTGTGACTCCGAAGCTCCTGCTTTCAGCGAAGGAGCGTGTGATAGGAACGTAGGGTTCACAGTTTCAGATGTTGTAGCCTGCTGTGCCTTGTTGGTGATTGTAGATTCTTCACTATCAACATGGAGAGGCCTGCCTGCATTGTTTCCCTTCTTCTTTTGAAAAATTAGTTTTTACAGATAATTGCAAGCAATGCAGAATTAAGGAATGCAATCTCTTCTTGACGCTTTACTCCCTAGTAGTGACTGGTATTAAAAAGCCTCCACACAGTACAGGATGTGGGTAGATCAACCCAGGATTGGTTGGTTGGGATGTGGTGCATTAGATCATCTATGAGATTCTCTGTTTTTTAGGTCAGAGTAATCGCCATTCATCTTATGATGCAGTTCTGCTTCCAGGACATTTAATGAACACGGAAACTGAAAAGTAAAGAACTTGGCCTGTAGGGTCTGTGAGACGGAGACCACCTATGGGAGCCATGTTGTGTAGAGGCCATCCAGTCAAGGACTGCAAACCTGGAGATCTGTTGTGGCAGTGGATTGGATTAATCCCTATTAATCAGTCTGTTAATCTGTTGATCTCTCTCTGAACAATCTGTTTTGTTGAATTATTGCATTATAGTATTTATTGTGACTACTGAGATTTTGGTCCCCCCTTGGCATTTAGTGTCAGAGGCAAGTGCCTCTGATCTCACCCCAGTTCTGGCCCTTGTAAACTCTATGATTGTTTGTAGCTTGTCTTTAAAAATAGTTATCAAAGGCAAGTAATTTGGAAGTTTAATTGAGTGGAGGAAACTTGGAAGAACCAAGATTCCTCTCTCTGTATATCAGTAGCATGCAGGTATCATGTGAATTTTCATCCACCCAAGGTCGTTCTGGGGAGATTGAGACAAAAGAAGTACAAACACCTTGAAAACTAAATAGGCAGTTCCTGTGCCAGGCAATGGGATGGGATTGTCTATTGCTTCTAAGTATTGTCACTGAACTTACTTGTTATGAATTTACCTTGTTGTTATATTGTACGTTTTAAGAAATTTTGAAGTATTTTATGTTCTAATGCTTGCAAAATCTGGAGTCATCCTGTGAGTTTACAAAAACCAGTAATGGTCTTTTTGAAGTATTTTATTAACTTTTGTTCATTTTTCTGTGTTGTATGTGCTTCATTAACTTCTGTTAAACTATAAGAGATTTCTCAGTAGTGTCTACTGAATCCATACATGATGAGGGACAATATGATCCCAGGATCTTCTGCTCCATGGAAGCGGGTATCACAGTGGCACCGACCAGCATGGGAAGAGTTTTTGTGCCGACAGCAGGGCATTCTGTTTGTTCTGTGGTCCATTTGTAGATGGCTACACTCCTCTGCACAGGGACTGTCGCTTCTGCGTGTATTGGGGTCTTTAAAACCCCACACAAATGAGAATTAGATATTCCCTTTCTTCCTTACCCAGAATTTTTTTATAAATAAAAATAGGCCGGGTGCAGTGGCTCATGCCTGTAATCCCAGCACTTTGGGAGGCTGAGGCAGGAGGATTGCTTGAGCTCAGGAGTTCAAGACCAGCCTGGGCAACATAGTGAGACTCTACCACTACAAGAAATAAAAGAACTTAGCCAGATGTGTGGTGGTGCATGCCTGTAGTCCCAGCTCCTAGGGAGGCTGAGGTGGGAGGATTACTTGAGCCCAGGAAGTTGAAGCTGTAGTCGGTTGCGATCGCACCACTGCACTCCAGCTTGGCCAACAGAGTCTCTCTCTCTCTCTCTCTCTCTCTCGGGGGGGAAAAAATTGGCTTGTGGAAACACAGCAGTTGACTTTTCCATAGGCAATTTGTAGGTTTGGCATTTTACTGCCTTTAGAGATGTAGTATTGAGTATAGTCTGTTAGCCTGTTGGTCTGCTCACTCACAAATAGGTCAGTTCCAATATGCTATAATATTTATTTTAGGGGGAAAAAGTCTAGTGTAAACAAATTCTTTGCTTTTGTACTTCTGTTAAAAGTTGAACTCGAGTTAGTTGAGACACCAACATTACCTGCCTAACGTATTGTTGATATAGTGATAGTTTTGTGTTAAGTAGACTTTAGTCGAGCTTCACATTAAAAAAAATTTAACCACTGTTTACCCTACTGGGTATAATTAGTAGGCTTTATCAATTGTCTTATCTTGTGAAGTCTAGATCTCAAAAGATATATGTCAATTTTTTGTTGTTCAGAATGAACATTCTGTCTGAATCAGTAGGAAAAGAGGGGAGGGAACGTGATTTGTTCTTCACATGATATAGAAGAGGCTGCTGAGGGAGGCCTTTGGAAGCCTCAGAACAGCTTGGTGTGAAAGTTGGGCTGCCCTGGGAGCTGACAGGTAGGAGGAGTGGGAGTGGGAGATGGGGGCAGGAGTCAGAAGAACAGCTCAGCACCGAACATGCTTTTTACAGTCCTGTCACTCACTGATGCTAGAAAACTGCATTTTGTTGGAACGGGCACAGTGATTGTCAAGGAAGTTGTCTTGTGCTACTGCCACGGATTCAAAAGATTCTTGGGTCATGAAAGAGGTGGCATCAGAAGGATACGTTTGTTGACAGGGAGACCAGATGCACTGATCCATTTTTTTATCCTTTTGCCTTCAGAGCATCCTTGTCTCCTTGAATTCACTGCTGTCTCAGAACCCAGGAGAGCTCTGGGAGCCCTCTCCTGCAGCTCAGCTCCCAGGGGTTTTCCCAGCAGGCTGGGGCTGCCTCCCAGCCTGCTGCCTTTGCTGGAACCCCGGGGAGGCAGCCAGCTGCAATGGGATTGCCTCTTTTTCCTCTTGAAGTGGTTTCAGGTTTCCTCCCTTTCTCCTCTTGGGGTGGGGGCGGGAGGCTCTCACCAGCTGTCGCCTTTGTGTTTTTCTTTCTCTCCAGCTCAAGTCAGCTGACACCTTTCTTCTCTTCCCTTCCCTTCTCCATGAACTTGCACGGAGTCGCTGGCGGGTCAGTGTGTAGGAGGGTGAACACTAGCAGCTGTCCTTGCCTGCCAACTTTGGTTCTGCTCTCCTCCTGACTTATCCTTTCCCCATTTCTTTGACAGAGATAGGGAATATTTTCCAGCAAGCTTAAAAAAATATTCCATGTGGTATGTACAGAGAGATCCTTTATGTGTAGAATCTTGCATAGGATTTAAGAGTACAGTGCATGGGGTGTTTTCTGTCCCCTGCTCCCACTTTATTGAATATCATACTGAACTCAGTAGTTTAGGGTGCATTCCTAAGTTTAGGGAAAACTGTGGGGATCTTCTGATTTATTCTAGAACATTCTGAAGCACCACTGAGGTTGCACAAGGTGGTTGATGGCAATAGGACTGTGATACTTGTAGGGCAAGAGGAGGGGATATCACAGGACCTCTGGGACAGAGGGAAGCACTGAGGCCTTCTGCAGCTCTGCAACAAAGTTCCTGTGATTACCTGCACTCCCTTCTCTCCCAGTACTCCTGGGATTTCAACATTTTAATTAATATAAATCAGGTGGATGCTTATCTTGCTAGATTCCTCAGTAGTACTTGATATGGTTGATCCCTTCCTCATTTGTTGAACAGCTCTCTGGTTCAGTCATTCTTTAACGTAAACTTTTTATTTTAAAATAACTTTAGATTTATCAAAAACTGCAAAGATAGTACAGAGAGTGTACCCCTCACTCATCCTCTTTGCTAACATCACTGTGATGCGTTTGTCAAAATGAACCAACGTTGACTTTAACTAAACTTCAGACTTTATTTGCTGTTCACCAGTTTTTCAATTAGTGTCCTCTTTCTATTCTAGGATCCAGTCCAGAGGGCTAATTGCACTTAGTTGTCAACTTCATTTTATGTAATACAAACTTTACCTACATTTCAGTAGTCGGTAATTTTGTTTAAGGAGGTGATCCCTTAAACAAAAGAAAGAAAGTGAGTTACTTCTTGCTAGCTGAAGTGTTACTTGACATCCATTTGTAAATTTTTGTTCAGATATATCAATCATTACTATTTAATGAGCACCCCCATTTGTACTTGTTCTGGTTTTATGTTTTATGCTACAGTGTGCTCTAAACATTTTACTTATAAAATTAGCAGTCCTTTGTCTGAAGTGGCAATTGGCTTCCTCTCTTTGACCCCTTCTACCCCATTATTTTGAGACAGGGTCTTACTCTGTCACCCATCCTCGCCCTGACCTCTTCTGCCCCCTGTTTTGAGACAGGGTCTCACTCTGTCACCCAGGCTGGAGTGCAGTGCAGGGGTGCGAACACAGCTCACTCACTGCAGCCTGGACCTTCTGGGCTTAGGCGATCCTCTCACTTCAGCCTCTCCGGTAGCTGGAGCCACAGATGAGTGCCACTGTGCCTGGTTAATTTTTAAATTGTGTAGAGATGGGGTCTTCCTGTGTTGCCAGACTTTTCTTCCATGTTAATGAGGTATTTTAATGAGGTAAAGTGATGTGATGTGGAGCTTATTAAAAATGGGATTCTGAGGCCATGTGAGGTGGCTCACACCTGTAATCCCAGCACTTTGCGGGGACCCGTAGACAGGAGGATCCCTTGAGGCCAAGAGTTCCAGACCAGCCTGGGCAATATAGTGAGACACCATCTCTAAAATAAAATAAAAACAAAAATGGGATTCTTTCTGTCTGACTAAATGGATCTAATATCAGCTTTCCCAGGACTAGTGGTGCTTATAAAAGCCTGATCATTCCCTCCAGCTATCTTATTAGAAGTGTTTTCCTTAAAATCATACATGCATGTATCATGTAGGATGGTTAGTCTAGAATATGTGTGTTTGTGTTTGATGGTGGGGCAAGACTGGGAGAAGAGGAGGTTGTATTTCTTTGTAGGTTAAAATTGGCTTTAAAGACAGAGAAAGAGTAGAGTAGAAAATATTCGAGGGCATTGCCTGTAGTAAGACCCATATCCTGTATGAGGCAGTCCAGAGTCTCAGCTTTTTCAGCAAGACGCCCCCATCTGCTGTTGCCTTCTTCCTCCTGGGCCTTTGCCTAATGGGTCCTTGGCTCTGGGTGTTTTGTCTCAATGCCGGTTCTGAGAACCACCCGCGGACCCAGGCGTCCCTAGCATGGTGTGCTGTGTTCTTGTGTTCTTACTTTCCTGGATGTTTTCATGCTGGTTTGCTGTGTGTCTTAGTTCATTCCTGTTGCGAAAATACCTGAAGTTGGGTGATTTATAAAACAACAGATTTATTTCTCACAATTCTGAAGGCTGGGAAGTCCAAACTAGGTGCTGGTGTCTGGTGTGGGCCTGGTTTCTGCTGCTAGTTTGGTGCCTTGCAGCTAAACCCTCACGTGGTGGGGGGCAGAGGGCCCTTTTCCAAGGCTAATCTCCTTTAAAGGCCCCTCCTCTCTCTACTGTTGCATTGAGGATTAAGTGTCAGCATGAATTGTGGAGGGGACACAAATGTTCAAACCAGAGCACTGTGGTTTGGCCTCCCCCAAATAGAATGTTTGTTGTGAGAGGGGGTAGGATTTTCACCTCTGTGGTGAAATCTGCTCCATAATATGGGGCAAACGTCTTTCTCAGTCCTTGGTGGGGCTGAGGTAACCGCACAACTTCACCTGTCCTTTAAGGCAAAATGTAGCCAAGCACCTGAGCGGAGATTGCGGCTTCCGACTGTTGTTAGTGCAGAAGTAGGAAATCCTCCTTGCCTGACTACATAGTCACAGAATAACCTGTGGCTCCTGTTAAAAAGTGAAAGGCACATTGTACGCACGAGATACCTTTGACCTCACCCAACTGTTTGCTCAGCCACCTAAATAAACACCCTGGGTTCTTGGGACCAGTTCAGTACTGCAGACCCCTGCTTCTCTCCGTCCCCAATTGGGATTGTGGAGCATCAACAGTAAAAGGGGAGGGAGAAATGAGATTGTTGCCTCTGACCTTTTGGGATGTCTAAAGTAACCTATTTTGGCTGGGCATGATGGCTCATGCCTGTAATTCCAGCACTTTGGGAGGCAGAGGTGGGCAGATCACTTGAGGTCAGGAGTTCGAGACCAGCCTGGCCAATGTGGTGAAACCCTATTTCTACTAAAAATATAAATATTAGCTGGACGTGGCCGCGCATGCCTGTAATCCCAGCTACTTGGGAGGCTGAGGCAGGAGAACTGCTTGAACCTGGGAGGTGGGGGTTGCAGTGAGCCCAGATTGCACCACTGCACTCCAGCCAGGGCAATAGAGCGAGACTCTGTCTCAATAAATGAATGAATGGATGAACAAATGAATGAATAAATAAATAAAGTAACCTATTTCCAGTATTTTGAAATAACTCTTCTGTATAGTTAGTTGTCACTTCCTTTATGAACACAGTGGTGCCGATTCAAGCGATCTATTTTTGTCTCATTTATAGCTTTGTCTGCTGATGAAAAAAATTTTTTAGCTGGTTGTGGTGGCATGTATCTGTGTTCCCAGCTATTCAGGAGGCTGAGGTGGGAGGATCACTGGAGCACAGGAGTTTGAGCTGCAGTGAGCTGTGATCATGCCACTGCACTCCAACCTGGGCGACAGAGCAAGACCCTATCTCCAGAACAACAACGACAACAACAGCAAAAACCAAATTCGGTGTAGTGTCTCATGCCTGTAATCCCAACAATTTGGGAGGCTGAGGCAGAAGGATTGATGACTTGAGCCCAGGAGTTTGAGACCAGTCTGGGCAACAGAGCGAGACTCTTTTTTATTACTCCAAGAAAAGTGTCATTATGCAAGTGGAGCATATACCACATATATAAAAAAATATTTCTGTTAAAAATGGGATTATACTACAGCACATATACTGCATTGCTGAAATGATTACAGACAAAGTGTACTTATTGATATCTGCCACTTACTTTAAAAGGAATAAAAAATGAGACTAATTGTTTCAATTTTTTTTCCTTTTATACTGCAGAGGGTCTGATGAGAATGTTCTCAAATGAATCATTGCGTATATCTACTTTATTTTCTTACGGGAAAATTTGGAAGCCCATTTGGGTTAGTTAGCCCATTTTGATATTCATTGCTGATGAAGTCAGGGAGATGGAATGCTTAATATAAGCCAGATTTTAGGGCTGGCAGCATGTCTGTTGTGTTATAACAGATCATTCAAGGAGTGGGGACGGAACTTTGAATGTGGCTAGTTGTTTTGGGGTTCAGTGTCAGATTGAGTCAGAATTTCAATTTGCAACTAGTGAGAAGTCCTGTAATCATTATTGCATGTTCCATAATATCATATGAAACTATCATAACTTTATTCCTTTAATGAAAAGAATATTTTCTCAAATTTTCTGCTGTAAATAACTAGTGCTGTAGCTTCTCTAGAGCTCTATTCTTGTGTATGGAAGCTATGAGTAGCTTAGAACAAAAGAAATGTGTACAACCTGTGTTTTATTGTTTACAAATTGCCCTAAAAAAAGATAATTTATCTCTCTCTTGTGAATACTGGGTTATCTACTTATTATTTTCTCTTGTCCATTTGGATATACTCAAAAAGTGCTACATCATCATTGCCTTAATTTCCTTTAGCACCAGGGAATTTTACTGTTTTCTCACATGTTTACATCCTTTTCTTAGAATTTCGTATTAACTTACCCATTTTGCTCTTGGGTTTTTTTTTTTTTTTTTTTCCTTCCCCATAAGCCCTTTGTAATAGTAACTTTAAGTGCAGGACACATTGAAAATATATTTTCTGTATTTTGTCTGCTGTTTAACTTTTTAAAATGGTGTATACCATATTTTGTACAGAAATGTTAAACTTTCTGGCTTTTGGGTATTAGCATCTAGTGTCTTGCGTAAGAAGGTCTCACCTTAAATTGCAAAAATAGTCTCTTTTTATACCTAATAGTTTAAAATTAATGAAAGCAAGCATTTAGAATCTAATCTTGAATTCATATGGGATTTTGTATTTGGTAGGGTAGTGACCTGATTTCTTCCCCACACCCCTCCAATAGGAAAGCCAGTTGTTTCAACACAGCATGTGAAGTTTTTTGTTTTCTGTTTTGTTTTAAAAATGGCCCATCTATTTCTTACATGTGTAATCTTCAGTGATGGGAATTTGACCGATTTTCAAGTGCAGAAGTATGTCACTCACTTGCCTTTTTAAAGTACCGTGTTGACATAATATGAGTTTACTTTTTGATGGTTGGGTAATACTGATAAGGCATTACGGTAAAAGATTTTTAAAGGATTTTTTTTGAACCCGAGAAATAAGTTTTAACATTCTAAATAATAAATTAGGAGATTAGGAAACTTTAAAACCATATGGCTTGCTTATATACTCTTTACACTTTTTTTCCTGAATAAGTGATTGTTAAGTATGGGGCTAATTTTGTCAACGGAAAATAAGTATAAAACAGCTTTGTTTCTTTCTATGACTGCTTATAGTAAAACAAAAAAACAGCTTTGATTTTACTTTTGCAGAAGCATAATTTACTCTCTTGTGAATTGGCGTTAGCTTTATATTAGGAATTTTGAGAAAGATGGTTTATATTAATTTTGAGTCTGCTTACCAGAACAAATACCTGATAAAAACTCTAACCATGGCGGGGTGCAGTGGCTCACAATTCCAGCACTTTGAGAGGCCAAGGCGAGTGAATCACCTAAGGTCAGGAGTTCGAGACCAGCTTGGCCAACATGGTGAAACCCCACAGATCTCAAACCCCGTCCCTACTAAAAGTACAAAAATTACTTGGGTGTGGTGGCACACGCCTGTAATCCCAGCTGCTTGGGAGGCTGAGGCAGGAGAATTGCTTGAACCCAGGAGGAGGAGTTTATGGTGAACCGAGATGGTACCACTGCACTTCAACCTGGATGACAGAGCGAGACTCAATCTCAAAATGAACAAAACTCTAAACACGTTTGTCACTAGTTGTTTTTTTTTAGCTGAATAATTTTTCTTTTTAATCAACATAGAATTATGTTTATATTAGAATCTTAGACAAATGTTAGTGAATAAAATTTTTATTTTACTTTAAATTTTGTCTTAAAACATCTTTGGAACAGTGATTGTAAGGAATTTTCAACACATTCTAATAGTCACTGTCAATGATACTGGGAAAATTCTACTTCCATTTGCAATCAGGAAATGACTAGTTAATCATGACTTGGTTAGTCATGCTTTTGTGCATGGTGATTAATGGTGTTAACTTTGAACTTTGGGATAAAGTCTAAATAGAGGCAGGCAAATATTTCATTGTAGTAGTGAGACTTTTATGTTTTCCATTGATAGAGGTGAACTTCCTGTTGCCTTGTCTCAGACCCCTTTATTGTAGTATCAGCTCATTTCCTGTAGAGGGCAGAAGAGAGAGGGAGCTCAAAGAGAGGGTGGGAGGTGAGGAAGAGACACTAGACTGGGGTCTTCGTAGAGGAGCTCCTTCGTGGGTCCCTTGTCTGCCTGGTACCTGATGGCTGTCTGTCTCTCACGTTGCTATTTGTAGTGGCCTTCCAGTATGTTCCTCACACTAGGTGTGAGTATTGCTGGGGGAGGTATGGGTTTATCAGGGGCAGTTTTTCGTTTATCTGAAGGCTTGGCTTTCGTATTGTGAAGACAGATGTTATGGCGTAACGTAAATTTTACATGAATTTTAACTCAGTATTTACCTATTTGTCACCAATTAATTACTAATTATTTATTATGATTGATTGATTGTCATGCTCTGTCCTCCAGGCTGGAGTGCAGTGGTATGATCATAGCTCACTGTAGGCCCAAACTCCTGGGTTCAAGCAATCCTCCTGTCTCAGCCTCCCAAATAGCTGGAACTACAGGTACATGCCACCATGCCCGGCTAATTAAAAGAAATTTTTTTTTGTAGAAATGGAGCCTTGCTGTGTTGCCCAGCTGATCTCACACTTCTGGCCTCAAGCTGTCCTCCCACTATGCCATTATAAGTGTCAGCCATTGTGCCTGGCCTGTATGTATTTTAAAAATAAAATCAAGATACCCCACAAAATACTTCAAAGACATTTTGTATGGGTGGGGGTGGACAAAGGGGTTAGTGCAGTTTACTTCAGGCCTCCTACCCTAGAGTGTCTCCATTTTACTACTTTTGCATATAGTTGAGAAGATAATGTGACCTGCATTGTTGGGCTTAGCTGTACTTTTGTTAACCTGACTGTCTTGTAGTTTAACGTTTTCAGAAGATTGCACATCTTTTTTCCTTACCTTTCAATAAGCCTTCTCAGGTTGAAAGAGTGCATATCTTAATGATGGTATGTAATGTTTTCATTGAATAGCCCTTTGGCAGCTGGCCTTTTATAGTTAGAGACAGGGAAAACACCCTGCTGTCATATATTTTTCAAGAAAAGATTAATAGTTGTGATTCATTCTGCAAATAGCTATTCTTTTTGAGAGTTAGTCTTGCAAAATTTCTTCCCTTCCTTTTGTTGTTATCCTGTCAATTCTGAAAAACTGAGAAAAATGAGCCTTGGGATTCTTTCTCATTATACTTGTCTCACTGAATTTAGTGGGCTTACTTCTTCACTCTTGTAAATATTTGCAGATTCATTAAAGCATTTGCCTTTCCTGTGATTTAAATTAAAAATAAAGATTTTGGTAAGCTGTGTATGGCATGATGAAAAACTAGGAGACTATGAAACAAGGAGTTAGGAGATGGATTCGAATGTTGGATTTTGCTATTAACTACTATTTGATTGTAAAAAAAATTACTTTTTGATTTTTGAACTTCAACTTTTCTCAGTTGATGATCTCTAGAGTCTTTGCAATCTCTTAAAGTTCTGTGATTTTGATGGCAAATAAGTACTTTTATTATTTTATGACCTCAAGAGTATGGTCATTTTATGAGGAACCTTAATTTATAGGACATGTAGCTATAGGTTTTTGTGTTGCTTTCAGACAAACTTGCAACAATAGTTCAGGTAATGTGATAATCACTACAAATTTGTCTAGTCAGCGCTAGAGCAGCAAGTGTAACTTTTACAGCTGTCCATGTCAGTGGATTGTGTGTAGACTAATAAGACTTGAAAAGACTAAGAGGGAACGAACAACTCTCCAAATAAGTTAGTTGATTGAAGTCTGTGGAGGGTCTTATACCAGAATACATTTTCTTTGCATACATTTTCTGCCATGCATGTTGAAACTCAGGCCTGCTCTATAGAAGAATTCCTAAAAGATGATGTCTTAATTTTATATTTTGATGTTTTTTTCTGATTTGGAAGATTATAAAGGTGAGAGAACACAGCATAAATAAATTGCTCAAAGCATATTCGCAGATGTTTATAATGATGACTTAATCAAGTATACACAAATATCTATCATACGGAAACCCTGCCTGTAGAAATTTGTAACTGTGAAATTCTTAAGTTTGGGGCACAAAGTTGTGTACTTAAACTAACAGAGCTATGTAACTGGGCAAATTGTGGGCTGGTTTAAGAATTTCACAAGAGAAATGAATAGTTGTGGTTCTTTCCTTGTGTGTATACGCTCATTAAGGCTGCTGGAATCCTCACAGCATCTACTCGCTTTGCAGGGTCTAATGGAGTACGTTTTTTAAATTTAAATTTTTATTAATTTCAATTTTATTTTATTTTGGAGACAGAGTCACCTTGGCTGAGTGCAGTGGTGCAGTCATAGCTCACTGCAACCTTGTACTCCTGTGCCCAAGTGAGCCTCCCATCTCAGCCTATCTGGTGTAGGTAGGACTACAGGCATGCACCATCACACTTGGCTAATTTTTAAATTTTTTTGTAGAGATGATGGCTTGCCATATTGGCCAGGCTAGTCTCGAACTCCTGGGCTCAAGCCATCCTCCCTCCTGGGCCTCCCAAAGTGTTGGGATTACAGGCGTGAGCTCCTGGCCATGGAGTATATTTTGAATACTGCTTTTGGCTTCATCTTGTTTTTTAATAATTGATTTCCTCTGATTTCTATATTATTGTTAAAAAGTAGTCCTGCATTATGTAAATTTATAGCTGTACAGTGCAGTATAAAGTTGGTGAAAACTTTTCAGTCTGCAAACTCATTAATTTCCAGGTCTGGTTAATTTATCCTTTAGGAAAAAAAAATTGGATTTTGGAGAGAGAGAGTTGAGATTTGTATATGGGTTGCTTTTGTATTCCATCCACTTCTTTTTATATGTTGTTGGAATTAATTGGTGATATATTGTTGCTGATTTTTGTACCTTAGTTCATGAGGGAGAAGATATATACATATTTATCTGATTTTGGTATCAGGTTTATTCTGGCCTTTATAAAATATTGTAGGTCAGGATATAGCCCTGAGACAGTATTTTATTTTATTGAGTATTTTAAGAAACACTAAAATTCTTAATGAATTGCTCTTTAGCTCTGGTTCAGGCTATAAAACCTGTTAAAATTCTCCAAAGCACATGTTGAAAGCCCCTGATTTCTAGGGGAGGGAGGTGACGCTGGATGTGTTTTTATCGGAAGGAAGGATCTTTCCTTCTCTCTCCAATGCATTTAAATTTAATCTCTCCCTGGGGATGGATCACAGATGGATACACAACAGCCAGGAGTGAAGTACAAGGAACTCCTTGGACCGCGGTCAGATTACTTTTCCGGCTCCTCCAGGAGACTGCTCGCTGCATAATAAAGTTAATTTGTGTGTGTAACTTCCTTAGTGGAGTTTTAATTAAATGGAAACTTTTGGGGCCCTTACTTGTCAGGTTCGTTTATTGTAGGAGACCCTTGTATATTAAATCAAATTAAGCTAAACATATTTATAGATGTTTAGCTTCCATTTTACATGTAGAATCCTTCAAAATCTTACAACAATCCTTTTTTATAGCATCATATCTTATCTTTTTTTTTTTTTTTTTTTTTTTGGAGACAGAGTCTCGCCCTGTCGTCCTGGCTGGAGTGCAGTGGCGTGATGTCAGCTCACTGCAGCCTCCGCCTACTGGGTTCAAGTGATTCTCTTGCCTTAGCCTCCCGAGTAGCTGGGATTACAGGCACCCGCCACTATGCCTCGCTAATTTTTTATTTTTAGTAGAGACTGGGTTTCACCATGTTGGCCAGGCTGGTTTTGAACTCCTGACCTCAAGTGATCCGCCCACCTCAATCTCCCAAAGTGCTAGGATTATAGGCGTGAGCCACCACGCCCGGCCCGTAGCGTCATATCTTTAAAAGTGTAGGCTGCATTGAGCATTTTAAGGATTTATATTCATAGTCACGCACCGCTTAAGGAGGATTCATTCTGTGAAATGAGTTGTTAGGCAGTTTTGTTGTGCGAGCATCATAGGGTGAACTTACACAAATCTAGGTTACAGAGCCTACTGCACACTTAGGCTGTGTGGTCTAACCTGTTGCTCCTGGACTGCAAACCTGTACAGTATGTTACTGTCCTGAATACTGCAGGCAATTAGAACAGAGTGGTCCATAGTTGTTTCCAAACATATCGGAACCTAGAAAAGGTACAGTAGAAATACGGCATTACAGTCTTATCACAGTCTTATGGGACCACAGTCCGTTGTTGACTGAAATGTTATGCAGTGCATGGCTACATGAGGATAACTTGAGAATTTTGCCAGATACAAAACCTAGAATATTACATTAAATATGAGAAACCATTTTAAAAACTAATGTACCTCCTGTAAATTTGGACTTTTTGATTGCTACATCTAGGTAATGAGAAACAAAAGACAAGTACAGAAACGGTTGTATTCTGCTGGGCAATAAAAGCCTTTTACTGCTGCTTGGGATGACTTCATCCAAATTGGGAGCACTTTGAAATAGACAACAATGTGACATATTTACTCTAAACTGGTTAGCAGCATTAGGACAAACACAAGTGTGTCAGTTTAAAGTGGAGAGTACTTTGAGGTGCATATTTTCCATTTTTATTATTCATCTGTTAGGGCACATTTCAGGGTTGAAGAGAGGTTTGGTACTTTTTTTGCCTGAAGTGCTGCTACGTCATTGCAATTCAGTGAAAGTATTCAAGATGTGGGACTAGCTGGCTGCTAATGTGACTATTTTTCTAAATTACAAAAATGTTCAGAAATGACATTTAGTGTCAGAATCCTTTAGATATTTTATTTGCTATTTAATGTATAGGCTTCCTGAAGTGTATTTGTATGTATTTCAAGCAGTATATAATTTTGTCAAATATTCAAGAACCTAAATTTGAGTGTTTTCTAAAAACTGTGTTTTATTACTTATGGTAAATTTGGTAAATTCTTAACTAGATAGGAAAATAGAGAGTAAAGGGCTTTTACTCTGTGTTTTTCTTGCCTACAGATTCATCATACATACTGTGAAGCCTCAAAATGCCTGGAGTCTAATAAATTAGACTTAATATACCTACTTGTTGGTCCAGAATGCATTGCAAGGATCTTGTAGTGTTTCCGGGTTGACGTTGTTGAACATTGCTTGTCAGATACTGGGTGCTGAAAAGGGCTGTGCCCAGTATGTGGTAATGGCTGAGTCTGGAGGGGTTGGATGGAAGTAGTGTGTGTGTATGTGTGTGTGTGTGATGGAGGGAGGGGGTCGCATACTTGTGTCACCTGCAGAAGGGAAACCTGCTTTTCATTCTCCAACAGGTGTGGGTTTCATAACAGGGCTGGAGGAATGTTATTCTGGCAACAGTGTATATTATTGGGAATGGAGAGAGGAGAGATGGGGAGCAGAAAGAAAACCTTAAAGGCTTCAAAGTGCCTATACATCATTATGTATATAAACTCGGACTGGTTTTTTTTTGTTGTTGTTGTTCAAAAAAATAAACACAGCAGTCTCTCTTGTTGCTGTGCTCAGACTTGCTTTAGTTAAATAAATTTTGACTACAGAGTACAAGGTGGTAGTTCTCTGTGCTTTGAGGTGTCAGCAGTCTGAAAGGACTGATGGACTTTGGGTCCTATGAGGCTTGCCTTGCCAGCAGGGAGGAGGCTGGAGCACATTGCTTTAATAGTGTCTGTCATGGCCAGCCTGAGAAATTGAGAAGATGCTGCATAAAATGTGGGAACGTACAGTGCTTCCTGAGACCTGGGGAGCCTGGGCCAGAGCAAGCTTGTATGCTGCTGGTGGCAGCTGTTCCTTAGATAGGGTTCATGCTTTCAGGCTTGTAGGCACCCACTCATCCTGCCCCTCATTTACCCACTTGGCTCCTATAGGCTCACGAGCTTGTGACTCTTGGGCCACAGTCTTTAAACATATTGGAAGGATGGAATCCCCCACCACACAGGGTGCAGAGGGCATGGATGCTTTGTGGGCTCTTTGTATAGTGTAATGGTAAGAGCAGTGGTGTCTGTAGATCCTGTACTTCCCTTTTATTTTACAGGTTGGGGAATGGGCAGAGTTTTATTTGTCTGAGCTCACCCAGCTGGTTATTAGTAAAGCAGAGACTGGACTTGATTCCCTGTCCACAGAAAAGGGTGGAAAGTTGCCGAATGTAGAGGGCTCTGTGGTCAGAGAAGAAGTTCAAAAGTCTGTATTCAGAGAGGAGAAAGTTTAAAGATGTAATGCTGGCCTTTCCTGTACATATGACACAGAAAAGACCCCCCTCCGCCCATTTTTTTTGAGATGGAGTTTCACTCTTGCCGCCCAGGCTGGAGTGCGGTGGCGTGATCTCAGCTCACTGCAGCCTCCACCTCCCAGGTTCAAGCGATTCTGCTCAGCCTCAGCCCCCTGAGTAGCTGGGACTACAGGTGCCCGCCACCACACCCGGCTAATTTGTGTGTGTGTGTGTTTTGAGACAGGGTCTCACTATGTCGCCTAGGCTGGAGTTCAGTGGCACGATCTTGGCTCACTGCAAACTCTGCCTTCCGGGCTCAAGCGATTCTCTTGTCTCAGCCTCCTGAGTAGCTGGGATTATGGGTGTGCACCACCACGCCTGGCTAATTTTTGTATTTTTAGTAGAAATGGGGTTTCACCATGTTGCCGAGGCTCGTCTCAAACTCCTGACCTCAGGTGATCCACCCGCCTCGGCCTCCCAAATGCTGGGATTACAGGCATGAGCCACTGTGCCCAGCTAATTTTTTGTGTTTTTAATAGAGACACAGTTTCACCATGTTGACCAGGCTGGTCTCGAACTACTGACCTTAGGTGATTCGCCCACCTCCCAAAGTGCTGGGGTTACAGGCATGAACCACTGTGCCCGGCCAAAGCTTTTGTTTTAGTAAAACATTAACTTGATTTGTTCTAAGTATAAAAATAGTTATAACCAAGAGCTTTAGGAAGTTATATGACATCTGTTGATGGTTAAAAGACATGTTAGGCAGAAATCCTTGTGGTGCTAATTTAATCGATTACCTTTACACTCCCTTAAGGCTGGAAAGAACTTTAACCAAATGACATTGTAAAGACATGTATGCTTAGATACTGCAGTTATATGTTATGTGACTGAGAACGTGGGACTTAAAAAACAACAACACACAAATGCCTCCACTTAAGACAGTAGAACTAGTCCACAGCAAGCAAATAACGTTTTAGGTGTAGTAAAGTATCTGCCTTTTTGCAAAGTAACTTTTGTTGTTCGGTTGCAATCTGGTGTTAGCTCCCCAAGCTGGCTGGACGTTGTGTCATCTGAGTTTGTTTCTAATTCACTTGGTCTTGGTTGGGGTGTTGTGTAGTTAGTAAAGCTCGCATGTGTTCCTGATGTAGCCAGGATTGAGAACCACCATGTATTCCCTCATTCCCTTTTGAGATAGATTGACACTAGATATTGTGCCCCACAAGGGTAGATTTTAGTGATGTATAACACTAGTCTGCACAGTTGAGGAAGTAGGAACTGTTGTGAAAATCCTGGCTTATCAGAATGACAACAAATACTTACTGAGCAGTGACTGAATGCCTTGAGCTATTTGGAGAGCTTGAAAAGTTTTGACTCGGCTGGACATGGTGGCTCACACCTGGAATCCCAGCACTGTGGGAGGCCGAGGCAGGTGGATCACCAGAGGCCAGGAGTTCGAGACCAGCCTGGTCCAACGTGGTGAAACCCCGTCTCAACTGAAAATACAAAAATTAGCCGGGTGTGGTGGCAGGCGCCTGTAACCCCAGCTACTCAGGAGGCTGACTGAGGCGGCAGGAGAATCGCTTGAACCTGGGAGTTGGAGGTTGCAGTGAGCCAAGATCACGCCACTGCACTCCCGCCTGGGCGATAGAGTGAGACTCCATCTCAAAAAAAAAAAAAGACAAAGTTTTGACTCATTCAATCCTTTTAACAATTCTATGAGTAAGGGACTCCTGTTCCTCACATTTCTCAGATGAGGGAAACTGGGGCAGAGAGAGGTTAAGTCATTTGCTCCAGCTATGTCCAGTCTTCACTCTTAATCCCTAAGCTCCATTGCTTGTACTGAATGAGCTGATGCTTCCTTCATATTTGTGACTCATCAGCTCACGGAGCTGATTTTAGAAGCTCTGGCATTTCTACTGCTCCAGCATTTGCTCCGCAGTTCTGTCGTCGTCACTTGGGTTACAGCATCCAGTAGACTGTGTGATGTGCAGGGCTCTTCCTGCAGACTCCTGCTGCCTGTGGTAGCACAGCCCGGCTGACTTACCTATCCCCAGAGCTCTTCTTCACCCCTACACCCCTGCCTTTGTCTTGAGTTAATAATACAACATAACAGTAAGCAGAAAAACAAAAATATTTCATGGTCAGTTTTCTAGTTCCTGGGTTTAATGAGAACTAGCCAGTTTAGCTTATATATATTCACTATAGTATTTCCTTTAGTTCTATGTGCTATGTTTACTGTGATCATAATAAAATTATTTAAAACCCTTTATTGGGATTTGAACAGGGCAGCCTCTTATATATAGCTTATTTTTTTTACTAGCAAGTTTAGAAATGTACCAGCAAATTTATAATTTTTTCTAGCCAATGTATGAGCTTATAAACAAAACAAAAAACTCTTCAATTATGTAAGAGAACTGAAGGGAAATAACAGTGCTATCTTCACCATTGCAATAGAGTAGGTGCTTGTATAAGCTTTCAAAAATGGGCATGACTTGCAAGGCTATTTTAATTACATGGAGAAAGCCATAGATCACAATGCAGTTTCCAACCATACTGCATTGACTTAAAAAAAATACCCTAAGAGTATTATGTAGGAAAATAATTAAACAATATGGGATACATCTCATAGAATCTTTAGGATTGCAGGCTTATTTTCTGACGAACACTTGAGTTTATTTGAATTTTGGATTATACTGGCCTCTCTGCTCCATATGAAGTTTCCATTAAGCATGTGTTCTTTCCTTAATGATGTGTACTCCGGTTTCCCTCTGCAGTGAGCAGGAATGACTGAGCTTGTGCTCGTTGAGTGCTCTCTGCTGGCGGCTTTGGGTTTTAATATCAGTAACAGATCCACCAGTGAAGTGTAGACAAGGGAACTCGAACTGAAAAGTAAAAGGAGCCCGGCTCCCAGCCTGCGGCACCCCTCCATTGTGAGCCCAGAGTGTGATTACAGATGGCCCCTAAAGAAGCCACCCCATCCCTGGCCCTGCATCCCTGTGGTGTGGTCAAGCCCGCAGTTCCTCTGCTGCATCACCGTGATCAATACGTGAGCATATTTTAAAACACAGTGTACTAGGATGATGCCAGATTTATGAAGTGGTTGGGTTTTTTCCCCAAGCAGGGAACTAGCTGTGGAAAATGGGAAGTTTAAAAGTCTTATGACATAAAGCCGAGATGAATTACTATGATCTGATTGATACCTAATCTGTTTTAGTGTTTCAAACAGAGTTTGTAGTAATCGGTGATGTGAGCTAAAAGAAGTTTATGATCTTATCAGAGGTGAGCACTGACCTTAAAATTTGGGGAGTCGGTAATGGAAGTCAAAGGCACTATGCTTCTTTAAGGAAAAAAGCAACCAGAAATGCATAATAAGCATAGTGACTTTGCTTCTTTGTGTCTCTCTGGCTGTTTCAGCCATCACTGATGACCTTTTTCTTGTATGGCTTTATTGGATACATGTAAATCAAAGGCATCCTCTGCCCTTTCAAGTCAATATATGATTTCTTTCTTTCTTTCTTTTTTTTCCAGACAGAGTCTTGCTCTGTTGCCCAGGCCTCCTAGGTTCTCCTGCCTCTGCCTCCTAAGTAGCTGGGATTACAGTCGTGTGCCACCATGCTTGGCAAATTTTTGTATTTTTAGTAGAGACAGAGTTTTGCCATGTTGGCCAGGCTGGTCTTGAACTCCTGAGCTCAGGTGATCTGCCCACCTCAGCCTCCCAAACTGCTGGGATTAAAGGTGTAAGCCACTGTGCCTGGCTAATATATGTATTTTTGTAAAAATCTATTTTCATTAGGGAAAATTTCAAATATACGGCTATAGTTAAGAGAATAACATACCTCCATGTACCTGTCACCCAACATCAGCAATTCACATTTTTGGCCGATCTTGTTTCTTCTATACCCTCACACTATTTCCATTCCATCATTTTGAAATAAATCTTAGATATCAGACAGTTACACTGGTAAATATATCATTATGTTCAATATATGTATTTGGCAAAAAGGAATATTAAACTAATATCCTGCCTTCTGCCTCACTTTTTAAAGAAGATACTGTGTTTTGAAGGGTGGCTTACAAAATGCTTTGTGATATTCTAAATGCTGAGGCAAAAAATATGAAGTTAAATGTTTTTGAGATGAAGGCTGTCAACAGCTTTCATAGCATAGGCAAGAAGATTGTGGGGCAAGTGTGCACAGAAAATGTGAGGCCCAAAGTGTCCTACCCTGGAGAGTGAGACAGAACGATCCCAGGGAGCACCATGCTGAACATCAAGCCTGACCTTACCCTGCTGTCACAGGAGATTAAGTGGCCAGGCTGGTTCTTCAGTCCTCATTTCTCAAAACACATACATGGATGTTTTCTATGATTATAGTTTATAGTGACCTTGTGCAGAAGCATTGAGCCAGTTTATTATTAAAACTTGGACTAGGTAAACTATAATTTGTTTTCTGTGCAGGTTATAACCACTGGAGATAGCAAGAGTAAATGACAGTCTAGTGACGGGCAAATCTTACTTGTTTCTGTTTAGACAATCTGTATATAGACAGATAGTCAAACAGTCTATATATATACACATAAAACAATAGTGTGTGTGTGTATATATATATATGTCTCAAAAAATATATATTTTGAGACAGGATCTCACTTTATCACCAGGCTGGAGTGCAGTGGCACCATCATGGCTCACTGCAGCCTTGAACTCCCTGGACTCAGGTGGTCCTCTTACCTTAGCCTCTGGAGTAGCTGGGACTACAGGTGCATGGCGCCATACCTGGCTAATTTTTGTATTTTTTATTATTTTTTTTAAGAGATGGGGTTTCACCATGTTGCCTAGGCTGGCCTTGAACTCCTGGATTCAAGCGATCTGGCTGGCTTGGCCTTCCAAAGCTCTAGGATTATAGGTGTGAGACACTGCACCCGGCCTGTTTAGACAATATTAAAGCCATTGTTTGTCTAGTGTTAGAGATTATATGTTATAATTTAGTACATGCTTAATTGAAGGTATTGGTGTAACCCCAAAATATGTATTTTTCACATAACCCAGATTAGCAGTGGTATTTAATGTTTCAGTTATATCTGCCAGCAGATAACTGAATCTTTATTTTTATCGTCATTGGTGAGAGCTGGGAATCTTACAGCTCCAGGAGCTGCCTGTATAGGAATTGTGTGTGATTCGCAATGTGAAAGAGCAGGGTCTCGCTGCTCTGGGAATCCTGCAAGTAATTGAGCCCCCTGGTCACTCACTCAGCTTATCACTGTGGATGCCAGGCACTCTTGGGGAGTGCTCTCGAGCCCCTCTCAGGGTATCACCTTTTCACTGGCGATGGGGTTGGAGGAGAGGGTCAGACTCCTTCCCTGCCCTCAACTTGGCGGCTGCCCAGGCACACCCTGTGTGTGCAGCTTCAGCATTCCTGTGGCATTGGTCTCTGTGGTTTTTCTTCTTTACACATGGCTTACTTTACGCCCTGTTCGCTCCACAATTGTTTGACTCTTTTCAAAGACAGGATGGAGGTACAGGAAGGAAATAACTTAATTTGAAGATTAAAATTCTGTTAATTTTAGAATGCAGTCTCTTCAGTTCTGGAATTGATTTCTTTTGGTTGCCCTTGGTCTTTGTAAGGAGCGTGACATTGCTTAAGATTTATATATAACCGAGTCAGTTTCTGCCTCTGTATTGTATTACTTTAGGTAAGCTTTTTCAAAGTTACTTTGAATAGTTGATAATAGATTTAGAACAAATGGGTCACCATTCTCAGGATATTTCTATTGCCTTTCTGGAATAATGCAGCTCATCGTTCTGTCAGGTGTCCTCTAATCAGCCTGAAAAGTGTTTTCTTTTACTTCATCATAACATTGGGCCTTTTAATTGAGACATCTGGCAGATGTCTTTATCATGACTTATTTTAGGTCTTTATCATGTCTTATTTTAGGTGGGTTCAGAATTTTTTTTTTTTTTTTTTTCCCCCGAGACAGAGTTTCGCTCTTGTCGCTTAGGCTGGAGTGCAGTGGTGCGATCTGGGCTCACCGCAACCTCAGCCTCCCGAGTTCAAGTGATTCTCCTGCCTCAGTGTCCCAAGTAGCTGGGATTACAGGCATGCGCTACCATGCCTGGCTAATTTTGTATTTTTAGTAGAGACAAGATTTCTCCATGTTGGTCAGACTGGTCTCGAACTCCCGACCTCAGGTGATCCGCCTGCCTCAGCCTCCCAAAGTGCTGGGATTATAGGCCTGAGCCACTGCACCTGGCTAGAATTCTTGACATAGCACACAGTGGCATTATTTCCAAGGCGTTTTTTTTTTTTTTTTTTTTTGGAGACAGAGCCTTGCTCTGTTGCCCAGGCTGTAGTGCAGTGGTGTGATCTCAGCTCATTGCAACCTCTGCCTCCTGGGTTCAAGCAATTCTCCTGCCTCAGAGATCAAGCAGTTTTCCTCCCAAGTAGCTGGGATTACAGGCACCTGCCACCATACCTGGCTAATTTTTTGTATTTTTAATAGAGACAGGGTTTTGCCATGTTGACCAGGATGGTCTCGAACGCCTGACGCTCAGGCGATCCACCCACCTGGGCCTCCCAAAGTACTGGGATTACAGGCATGAGCCACCATGCCCGGTTTCAAAATTTTAAAAGTAAGAAAGCAAAATAACCCCCTATGTCAGTGTTTCAGTATTTACTTGAGGGGTAAATTGTATCCTAACATTCCCTGCACCATAAGCTGAAATTTCAGTGCCAGTTCCGTTGCTTGTGTGTCCATCCAAAATAAAGACAAGTTTTTGCAGGAATGTCAGATGGCTGTGGGACAGGCCTAGACAGGAACAAAACTGGAAGCTTCGCATCAAAACAGACACCCGCCTAACCACATGGGGTTTGCCCTGTGAGTTGTTTGTCATCCTAGATTTTCAGCAAGAATGGGCTTTAGTACCGTATGTCACATATGAGGAGGTGCTCATTTTGTTAATCAAATCACGTTGGTAATATTCATCACTACATTATCATATGAAGTTGAAAGTCTTAAACTTAAAAGTTCATAAATTCATTGCTCAAATCTCTGGTTGGCTTTAAATGTCTTTTTGGAGGGGAGAAGGCAAGAGGAGCATGGATTGAAGGTTATATTGAAATAATCTGCTTGCTGTACGATGTCGAACAGGTCCAACTAAAAAGGTAGGTGGCGGTTTCTCTCGCACACATACGAACATGTTTCTGGCCCCAGTTGTCAAACGAGTTTTGTGTTTTCCTTGTCTAGTCTTGTTGACCTGCTATTTGTTTTAGTCTTTTGATAAACAGGAAGTGTTGCTGCACTGCAGTCAGGAATGTAGTAAGTAACTATTAGTATTAAACAAGATGGGAGGGATGAGAAGGGATTTAACTTAAAAAAAGTAGAGGGGGAATATAAGAAAATGAAATAATCCTTAAAATTTTAGAATTAAGGCCGGGCGTGGTGGCTCAAGCCTGTAATCCCAGCACTTTGGGAGGCCGAGACGGGCGGACCACGAGGTCAGGAGATTGAGACCATCCTGCCTAACACGGTGAAACCCCGTCTCTACTAAAAAATACAAAAAACTAGCCGGGCGAGGTGGCAGGTGCCTGTAGTCCCAGCTACTCGGGAGGCTGAGGCGGGAGAATGGTGTAAACCCAGGAGGTGGAGCTTGCAGTGAGCTGAGATCCGGCCACTGCACTACAGCCTGGGCGACAGAGCGAGATTCCCTCTCAAAAAAAAAAAGAAAAAATTTTAGAATTAAAATTTATTTGGGGCTTTTTGAAATGCTTTTTTTCTCTTGAAACCTCTAATTCTGGATTTACATTTGTTTCCGCTGGTGGTGTATTACGTTGCTTTAGGTTTTTAGAACAAACATCACAATTAATGATGACATGAAGGTTAGGTTTCGAGCACTAGCTTTTTCCATAAAGGTCTAAAAAGAGCTGTGCCCAAGTCTACCGCTAGCAGAGATCTTATATGTGCCTGGCTCAACTCAACGTATCAGTATCTTGCGGGGAGAAAGGATGAATAAGGACAAAACCACAAGTTCTGAAGGAGTGTATTATTTCCAGGCTTTTCCCCTGGTTCCAATACACCATGCATTTTTTACAATTTTTATTTATTTATTTTTTTTTGAGAGAAGTCTCACTTGTCCCCCACGCTTGAGTGCAATAGCTCAGTCTTGGCTCTCTGCAACCTCCACCATCTGGTTTCAAATGATTCTCCTGCCTCTGCCTCCTAAGTAGCTGGGATTAAGGCATCTGCCACCACGCCCGGGTAATTTTTGTATTTTTTTGTAGACACAGGGTTTCACCATGTTGGCCAGGCTGGTCTCGAACTCCTGACCTCAGGAGTTCCCAAAGTACTGGGATTACAGGCTTGAGACACCGTGCCTGGCCAATTTATTTTTGTTTTTGAGATAGAGTCTGTCATGTTGCCCAGGCTGGAGTATAGTGGTATGATCACAGCTCACTGCATCCTTGGTCTCCTAGGCTCAAGCAATCCTATAGCCTCCACCTCTCGGTAGCTGTGACTACAGGCATGCACCACTATGCCTCGCTGATTATTTTGCCTTTTGCGGAGATGTGGTCTCACTTTGTTGCCCAAGCTGGTCTCGAACTCCTGGGTTCAAGCAATCCTCTGGCCTTGGCCTCCCACAGTGCTGGGATTACAGGTGTGACCCACCGTGTCCGACCTCACTGTGCATGTTTTGACCTCCTCACCTTTGTCCTAGGATTTCTCCTGATTGAAAATAAATGACAGTTTCTTCATGAAGTGTTCTTTGTCTTTGGTGTTTTCTGTATTTTCTCAATTCCTGTACTGCTTGGTTGGCACTTAATTTCCATAATTGAGTATTGTTAATGACCTTTTCATATACCTATGGATTGCCTCCCGTAATTGATTTTTTTTTTTTTTTTTTTTTTTTTTGAGACAGAGTTTCACTCTGTCACCCAGGCTGAAGTGTGGTGGCGCCATCTTGGCTCACTGCAACCTCCATCTCCTGGGCTGAAGCAGTTCTGTCTCAGCCTCCCAAGTAGCTGGATTTACAGGTGTGTGCCACCATGCCCAACTAATTTTTTGTATTTTGGTGGACATGGGGCTTTACCATGTTTCCCAGGGTGATTTCGAACTCGTGAGCTCAGATAATCCACCTGTCTTGGCCTCCCAGAGTGCTGGGATTACAGTCGTGAGCCACCGCGCTTGGCCCCGCAGTTGATATTTAAGTATTGTAGAACAGGGGTTTTATTATAGATTTGGCTATACCACTGTTATTCCATAACACAATTATTTTCAGACTGGGTGTTTGGTTCTTAATTCACTGGTGGTGTGCAACATGCCATCTTGCTATCCCCACCTGCTGTCAGAGTACATGGTAAATACAGAAATGTGTCCGGTCACCTGCCTGCTAGCCCATGGTCTGATGTTAATGACATTGAAGGCACCCCTCCTGAGGAAATCTCAACTGCACAACCCCTACTATGCCCCAGTTCAGCAGGAAGCAGTTAGAGCGGTCGTCGGCCAACCTCCCCAGCAACACACTTGGGTTTTCCTGTTGAGAGTGGGGACTGAGAGAGAGGACTAACTGGATTTCCTAGGCCGACTAAGAATCCCTAAGCCTAGCTGGGAAGGTGACTGCATCCACCTTTAAACATGGGGCTTGCAACTTAGCTCACACCCAACCAATCAGGTAGTAAAGAGAGCTCACTAAAATGCTAATTAGACAAAAGCAGGAGGTAAAGAAATAGCCAGTTATCTATTGCCTGAGAGCACAGTGGGAGGGACAGTGATCGGACTATGAACTCAGGCATTCGTCTACCCTCTTTGGGTCCCCTCCCTTTGTATGGGAGCTCTGTTTTCACTCTATTAAATCTTGCAACTGAAAAAAAAAAAAAAAAAAAAAAAAAAAGAAATGTGTCCAGTCAGTAGTATTAGCCACGTGGATGCTCTTCTCCATATTTGACTTTTCTTGCTCTTAGGAGGCTTTTCCAGTAATCTTCATGGGACCATGACCTTGCTTGCTCATAGTGTTTCCAGCACTTCCACCAGACTCTCAGGGTTTGGAGAGCTGTTCTGGGTGAATGGTGTCTACAGAGCTTTGAACTCTGCGACTGCAGGGGAACATGCTTATAAATGCATGTTTAACACAGAATGTTGTAGAGGAGATTAGGTACTTTTAATTTTGTATTATGAGTTGTTTTCAAGATCTAATTATGTGTTGGTAGGAATGGCTGTTTTATTTTTACTTGTGGAAAAAAGGCTGCCTGGAGTGTGTTTAATTTTTCTGATATAGCGTCATAGACTGGTAGAGCAATATAGGAACCCCAGAGACCATCCAACTCCCTCATTTCTGTACAGAAGGACTTGGGTGCCCACAAAGAGGAAATGACTTGTGCACTTTCAGGCCTCTTAACCACAGAGTCATTGTATTGTCCTTTTTGTGGCTATTGATAGGTAAGACTTGCACTCACTAGATGCCCTTGTCATCAAGGCCCAGGTCTCTTGCTGCGCACAATCTATCTGTATGTCTTTAAAGCAGTGGCGTCCAATCTTTTGGCATCCCTGGGCCACATTGGAAGAAGTGTTATCTTGGACCACACATAAAATACACTAACAATATCTGATGAGCTAAAACAAAAATTGCACCAAAAAAAAATCCGATATTGTTTTGAGGAAGTTTATGAATGTGTGTTGGACCATAGTCAAAGCCATCCTGAGGCCAGGCGCAGTGGCTCATGTCTGTAATTTCAGCACTTTAGGAGGCCAAGGTGGGTGGATCACCTGAGGTTGGGAGTTTGAGGCCAAGCCTGACCAACATGGAGAAACCCTGTCTCTACTAAAAATAGAAAATTAGCTGGGGGTGGTGGCGCATGCCTGTAATCCCAGCTACTCAGGAGGCTGAGGCAGGAGAATTGCTTGAACCCGAGAGGCAGAGGTTATGGTGAGCCTAGATTGGGCCATTGCACTCCAGCCTGGGCAACAAGAGCGAAACTCCATCTCAGAAGAAAAAGCCATCCTGGGCCACACGTAGCCCATGGGGCCGCGGGTTGGACAGGCTTGCTTTCGAGCTTCACAGCCTACTTTGCTCCTTTGTCCCCTCCTCCCATCTGATAAGTTTATAGTTACAAGTTTTATTGTTGTTTGAGGTAGTCCATTTCACACTTTAATTACTAGTTGTGTAATTATGTTTTGCCTGAGTTCCCATACAGCTAATTTGTTTCCATGCTTCCATGCAGGATTTTATCAGAAACTTTCAAGTATCCTATGGAATATTACCAGTGCAGACTAGTTGTATTTGTGCTTGATGTATTCTCTGTTTTAATGCGTTTTGTTAAACTTCCTTTTTCTGAGACACCATGTACCATAATTTCTTAAAATAAATAAACTGAAGGCAGAGACATTACATTTCAAAAGTCTCCTAAGGAAATACTTTATAGGAACAGATAACTAACCATGTATGTAAGGAATTATGAATTTTATGGAATTAATTTATAAAATGTCTTTTATGTGTATTTTATATGGTGTCTTGGAGCCCGTACTTTAAAATTCTCCTATTTTAAATGGATGCCTGTATTTGAAACTGTCCAGATGGCCTAGATAAAGTCTTGAGTCATAATATTAGGGCCTTTCAGAAAAATCTAAGTGCCAATAGATTTGGAAACAAAATAGGTTAGCAAGGGAATACAAATTGATCTTTGGCTTGAGATAACCAGTAACAGACTTCAGTGAATGTTTTGTGGTGTGGGGGCTGTGTTTAAGAGGGCACTCTAGTTGCTTCATATGCTAGAACACAGATTCTGGGAGGGTGGGGCCCATTCATTGTGATGACCCTGCATCTAGTTCCGTGCCTGCCACGTGGTAGATGCTTCATGAATATTTGCAGAATGAATGAATACTGTGGCCTGTGGGATTCACCATGGTGATAAATTGTAAAACACGCACATATTCAAGACATCATTTTAAGTGCTTTGGGGAGACTGGGCATAAGATAAAAGTAGGATTGAAGATGGTTGTCTTGCAGAGATACATTTCAGCCAGGAACTGAAATGTGGGTAAGATTTCAGCAAGGGAAGAGATAGGGATGGCTTTCTAGGAGGTACAGACAAGCAGATAACAGGTTTGAGCAACAGGGAGATTCCGTGGACTTCATGGCTTGTATCTTGTTATATATGAAGGTACATTTACATCCCCTGTGTGTATGGCTCAGTCTGTGCTCATATTCTTTCCTCAAAGTTGATGCATAGGGCCGGGTGCAGTCCTCAGCACTTTGGAAGGCCGAGGCAGGAGGATCACTTGAGCCCAGGAGTTGGAGGCCAGCCTGGGCATTACAGTAAGACCTCGTCTCTACAAAAAATTTAAAGATGGGCTGGGCATGGTGGCGTGTACCTGTAGTCTCAGCTACTTGGAAGGCTGAGGCAGGTGGATTGCTTGAGGCCAGGAGTTTGAGGCTACAGTGAGCTATCATAGCACCACTGTGCTCCAGCCTGGGTGACAGAGTGAGACCCTGTCTCTTTTTTAAAAAAAAAAAAAAAAAAAAAAAAAAAAAAAAAAAAAAAGGCTGGGCGTGGTGGCTTACGCCTGTGATCCCAGCACTTTAGGAGGCCGAGGCGGGTGTATCATGAAGTCAAGAGATCGAAACCATCCTGGCCAGCATGGTGAAACACCGTCTCTACAAAAAATACAAAATTAGCTGGCCATGGTGGCGCGTGCTTATAGTCCCAGCTATTCAGGAGGCTGAGGCAGGAGAATCACTTGAACCCGGGAGGCGGAGGTTGCAGTGAGCCAGGAATTCGCCACTGCACTCCAGCCTGGGCGACAGAGTGAGACTCCATCTCAAAAAAAAAAAAAAAAAAAAAAAAAAAAAAAAGTTGATGTGTGTTCTTTGCTTACAAAGATGTAATGAGACTCAGGAGCACCCTGTGATCTTATGGAAATCTTTTGAAGATACCATCATAGATCCCTCCCTTGGCTAAGAGTAGGAGTATCCTGTAAGGAGACAGGAACTCCACCTCAGACATCAGCAATCCTGAGGAGACATTAGGAACAGGCCCCTCCGTCCTCACAGGTGGCTGTGATCTAAGCTGTGCCGTGGTCTGGCGTCCACCCCTTGGGGCCACACTTAGGATGTTGGGGTGCTGTGGCACTTTAACTTGGACCCCATGCAGTGTGGGGTGTGCTGGATTTAAGTACAGAGGCCACGAGGTGCAGTTGGATAACTGTTTGTCCGTAGCTCCAAAGAGGAAATCAGAGGTAGGTGCGAGGCTTCATGGGTTCATTTTTTCCTAATAATAGTCCACTCTGTTATATTCATGTAGGAATATTTCTTCTGATGCAGTTGGGTTTCATATAGCCAGGTGTGAGGAATTAATCTTGTATGTTGAAGTCATTTGGGAGCCTTTCTTTATGAAAAATCAGGTCATTTTTGGATTAAGTAATGTGACAGGGAAGTGGGGAGCTACTTCGGGGTCAGGTTTTTGCTTGTTGGTTTTAGGATTCAGAGCCATTTCGAATTTATCATGTTTCAGTGAGGTTTCTCTTTCCAGGTCAGAAAAATTCCTTTTGCTCTGAGTCAACATCTCTTGTTTGCTAGGGAGAAGTAAACAGGAGAGAGTAGGTATATTTCTTCTCTTAGGCTGGATGAGTAACCTTAAAGTTCTCCCAGGTTGGTTGTTTTGGATTATTTCTTTTATAAATAGGAGAGAAATATTCAACACTTTAGTTAATTTTTAAAAATATCACCCAGTACAATAGTTACTGGGCCTCAGAGGCCTCAGGGCAGATCTCTGCCTGGAGATGTCCGTGACCCTATTTTATGTTTATGGATTGTCTTTGTTTCTTTTTTCTTTTCCTTTTTTGAGACAGGGTCTCTCTTGTCACCCAGGCTGGAGTGCAGTGACGTGATAATAGCTTACTGGAGCCTTGACTGGGCTCAAGCGATTCTCCCGCCTCAGCCTTCCGAGCAGCTGGGACTATAGGTGCAGAACACCACGCCTGACTAATTTTATTTTTAAAATTTTTGGAGAGATGGGATTTCGCTTTGTTGCCCAGGCTGGTTTTGAACTCCTGGCCTCAAAACACTTGCCTGCCTTGGCCTCCCAAAGTGTTCTGGGATTACAGGTGTGAGCCACCACACCTGGTCTGGTTGTTTTTTCTGCAGCTTTGAATCTAGCACTGCCTGGAGCATGGAATGGAATGCGTCTTAGATTGTTTATCTGTGATAGGCAATGTGGTGCAAAGCGTGACTTCTTCATAGTGAAGTTAGTCTAGTATATTACCTGGTAGATAATACAGCTTTCACTATTCCGTTTTTTTTCTGTTCTAAGAAGAAAAGGTTTTTATTTTAAAATTTATTTTATTTTTAAAAAGAATTTCCACTTTTAATTAATTTATTTTTGAGACGGAGTCTCACTCTGTTGCCCAGCCTGGAGTGCAGTGGTGTGATCTCAGCTCACCACAACCTCCGCCTCCTGGGTTCAAGTGATTCTCCTGCACTTAGCCTCCCGAGTAGTTGGGATTACAGGTGCCTGCCACACGCCTGGCTAATTTTTTTTTTTGTTTTTTTTAATAGACAGGGTTTCACGATGTTGGCCAGGCTGGTCTTGAAATCCTGACTTAAAGCAATCTGCCTGCCTTGGCCTCTCAAAGTGCTATGATTACAGGCATGAGCCACTGCACCCGGCCTCAGCTTTTATTTTAGATTCAGGGATACTCGTGCAGGTTTGTTAATGGGTGTATTGCTTGATGCTGAGGCTTGGGGTACAATTGATTCCATCACCCAGGTAGTGAGCATAGTACCCAATAGCTTTTCAACCGTTTCCCCAGCCTCCCTTCTCCTTCTTGTAGTCCCCAGTGTTTATTGTTGCCATCTTTATGTCCATGTGTACCCCCTTGAAAAAAGTTTTTTATCGTGGGTGTTGCGACAGTCTCTCCCTTCCTGATGTGTCCCCTGGTAAACTTCTTGGAAGAGTCAGTGCGTTCTAAAGGGAAAATATGGATTTCCAGGTCAGCGCCTGAGCCTAAGCTGTGCTCGACTGCGACATTACGTGGTGTTGATCTCAGGCAAGTCGAGTGTCCTATTCCTTAGTCTCTTCTTCAAAAAAATACAGCTGAAAACATTGATCTTGCAGGATTGCCACACGGGAAAGCAAGCATCATGTCAGAAGTGCTCTGTAATCACAGTGAGGGTGAAGGAATGGAATGGATTAGGAGGTGGGCGCAGCACCAGGTGCCTGCTTTCATGGTGCTGATGGTTGTGAAGCTTGCAGATACAGATTCAAGTTCTGGAGCAGAATATCCTGTAGGTCCACACTGTGGTTTAGGGACTTAGGCTTGGATTAGTCCATATTCACTACCTGCCCTCAGTAAAGCCTTCTGTTTTCTGTCTACCAGTTCATCAGGTAACAATACTACTCACTGTTCATACCCTTCCACACTCTTAGATCCATTAGGACTAGAGTGGGGAGAACTGGGTTGGCCAAGGTGAGTTTTGGCTTGCCCTCTTTTTTCTGGGGTATGAGTAAGATATTTATCGGGGCTTAAACTCACTTCTTCTACCCAAGATTCCTGGCAGTCACGCTGGGGACCCACCTCTGCAGGTGAGGATGAAGGTATTCATATTGCAGTTTGGGTTCATTTTCATTGCAAGGGAAGAAGAGTATCTGGATGTCTTCTTTCCCCACATCTGAAATATTCTCTGGAATGTAAACTAGAATAATCACACAGCATTTCTTGAGCCAGCTCTGAGGGACAGGATAAAGGGTGAATGGGGGCGATGATCCTGACTTGGCCTGGCATGTCCAGGCATTTCTTTTGGCAGCTAGGAGAGCACAGGCCTGTGTTTGTTGATCATATTATCCTAGAAACTCTTGTGTAAGGTCTTCTATACCCAATAGGGGTATTATTTTTATTTTTTTCTAGGACACACTAGTTATGCAACACAGTGCTTTGTTCTTTGTTTTATGCAAAAAAAGCTGAAGATGTCCCCTGCCTTTGGAGACCTTATCTAGAGATAAAGTACCATGCATATACAGGAAATAAGCTATTAAGTGACAAATGTGTTCTAGGTAAATATTTATTTATTTTGAGCCAATCTCGCCCTGTGCCCAGGCTGGAGTGCAGTGGCACCGTCTCAGCTCATTGCAGCCTTCACCTCCTGGGTTCAAGTGATTCTTCTGCCTCAACCTTCCGAGTAGCTGGGATTACAGACGCCCACCACCAAGCCCAGCTAGTTTTTTGTATTTTTAGTAGAGATGGGGTTTCACCATGTTAGCCAGGCTGGTATCAAACTCCTGACCTCAAGTGATACACCCGTCTCGGCCTCCCAAAGTGCTGGGATTATAGGTGTGAGCCACTGCACCTGGCTTAGGTAAATACTTTAGAGTTGGAGCACATTTCATAGAGGGGGAGTTCTTGTTTTTTCTTTATTTAGACATGGGGTTTGGGTCTGTTACCCAGGCTGGAGTGTGGCGATGCAATCTTAGTTCATCTTTTGCCTTGAATTTTTGGGCTCAAGTGATCCTCCTGCCTCAGTCTCCAGAATACCTGGGACTATAGGTGTGCACCCTGATACCTGGCTAATTTTTAATTTGTTTTGTAGAGATGGAGTCTTGCTATGTTGACCAGGCTGGTCTTGAATTCCTGGCATCGAGTGATCCTCCTGCCTTGGTTTCCTGGAGTGCTGAGGTTATGGGTGCGAGCCACTGTGTCCAGCCAAGGGGATGGTTTTTAAACTGGATTTGAGAAGATGTACAATTTGGATAGTGGGAACTCTGGGGATGAAAGCTTTCCAGATATGTGGAAGAGAATAAACAAAAATATAAGAGTCTCTTCACTCGACCAGTATTTCTTGAGCATCTTCTCTGTCTCAGACACTGTTTTGGGTGCTTGGGGTTTATCAGTGAACAGAACAATTGAACATCCAAATATGGTGAGGCAACGCTGAGTCTGGGCGCAAACCGGCTTGGGATGAGCTTTGAGAGCTTGGCCAAGGACACCGGATTTTGACTTTTAGAAAGTAGTGAGTCATTGGAAATAACTCATATTACAGGACAGTGACATGATAAAAGAAATATTTTGCGAAGATAAATGTAGCAAGATGTGGGACAGGATTGAAGAGATGGGGTCTAGAAGCGAACTGGACAGTCATTATTTTATTGGGAACAGGAGAGGAAGGGGGGATGGGAAAGAAAGAAATGTATTCACTAGTTATTTAAGACGATAAAAATTTAAAACTGCACATATATATTTATTATGGAATGCCAGGAAATATAAACAAGCACTGCTAGTTGTATATAGCAGTTCTTTTGTCTATGGCTATAGATAGTACATTCTCCAAACTAGGGATGAAACAACGTCTTGTGTAACAGTTTGTGAACAACGTTGTGAATTGCTCTGTTGTGTTTCATTGATTGGATGTGTTCACCCTGTTTCCTATTTTTGCATGTATAGCTAGTTTCCCATTCTCTATTGTTATATATTATATATATATGCATCTTGACCATGTATCTTTCTCCACATTTTAAATTTCTGGATCAATGGGTATATTTTGTTTTAAGCATTTTGATGCATGGTACCAAATTCTACCTCTCTGTCCCCCTGCCTCTCCAAAAATGTGTGCAAAATACTCAGAAGCAGTATGTGAGAATGCCGGCTTCCTGTATTCTCATGAACCCTGGGTCATTAAATTTGTTTAAAATTAATCTGGTTTCCCAATTTGTTATGAAAAACTCAAATAGTAGCTGAGAGAATCATACAAAGCACAGCTGTGTCAGTTGACCTCTGGTTAGGTTTGGCCAGTGGGAGGTTTGGTGGGAGATAGGAGGCCCCGTGATGAGATAGCCCCAAAGTAGGTCCCTGCTCCCTCTCTGTTTTGGGCTGTCTCTGCAGCAAGCAAGTCTCTCCCCACATTCCAGTTCCTGCCCCTGAGTCCTCCATGGCTCCCACTTCCGCTGAGGCACTGCAGCCCTGCTCTCTGGTGCTACCTTCCCTTATCCCCTCAGCTCAGGGGTAGTCATAGCTTCCTGCTACTGCTAACCTGTGGGTGGCCCCCACCTCCACCGCCATCCTGGTTTAGAGTCACAACTCTTCTTACAAATCTTTGTACCAGTTCCCTGTATTAACTTCCCTCTCTTTAAAATACTTGAGATGATTTGCATTTTCCTGTTCGCACTCCTAATAATACATATTTATTCCTGCGTGTGTGTGTACAGGTGGAGCATCTGTCATCCAAAAATCTGAAATGCTCCCAAATTGGAACTTTTTGAGCCCTGACATGATACCACAAGTGGAAAATTACACACATAAGTACTTAACACAAACTTGGACTTAATACAAACTTGGTTTCGTGTAAAAAATTATTTAAAATATTGTACAAAATTACCTTCGGTTTATGTGTATAAGGCATATTTGAAACATAAATGACTTTTTTGTTTAATTTTGGGTCCCATCTTCGAGAAATCTCATTTCCCAAAATCTGAAAAAATTGGAAATGCGAAACACCTCTGGTCCCAAACATTTGAGTTAAGGGGTTCTCACCTGTATGTGTATATGTATATGTACATGTGTACATGTATGTATATGTGTATGTGTGTATATATATATTTTTTTGCACTATTTGCAGACATGGCTCTCTATCTTTGAATACTTCAGAACACAACTCCTTAGAACGAGGGTTTTTCCTTAAATATCCACAAAGCTATTATCACGTGGACAATTAAGAATCATTTCCTAATATTGTCTCGTATTGAGCCCATATTAAAATTTTCCTCATTGTTCCCAATATGTCTTCTACAGTGACTTCCTTTTTAACCCCAGCAAGGACCCAAACACGACTCACACCTTGAATTTGGGTATTCCTCCTTAATCTTTTTGGTCTAGAAAAGTCCCCAGGTTATTTTTTTAATGACCTATTTTTAACATTTTCTCTTGAAACATTTCTAATGTACACTTTAGTGAAATGCACCACTGATACTTTAGCTAGATTCACCAATTGTTTACATTTGCTACATTGTTATTCCATCTCTATAAACACACAGATACACATTAGTAATAGTATGCATTTTTTTTGTGCTGAACCATTTGAGACTAAACTACAGATAACACTTCTCACCCTTATTACTTAAGCATACATTTCCTCAAAACATGACTATTCTTTATATAACTATAGTACAATGATCACATTCTGAAAACTTACCAATGTATGATTCTGTTACCTAACTTAATCTGACAAATTTCTTCAGTCGTCCTTTCCTTTTTCATAGTACTTTTTCTTTCCAGATGCAGTATCCACTCCAGGATCACACATTACACTTAGATATCAGATGAAGTGGACTTTTTTTTTTTCCTTTAAAGATCAGTGCAATTGCGTTGTAAAGACAAACAAAACAAAAAAACGCACATTCTAGATTTGTCTGATTGTTTCCTTATGGTATCATTTACTTTGGTTCTCTCTCCCCTGTATTTCCTGTAAAGAAGAAGTTAGGTTATGTTTTGATTAGGTTAAATCAGGAGGATGCTGCTATCAGCAGGAATGAAGAAGGCAAGAAAGTTGGTGTTACAGGGAAGATAAGGAATATAAGCTTAATCTATTTGAAGTAAAGTAGGACTCCATAAAAACATTGTCCAGTCATAAGTAATTCCCAAATGGGTATTCTTTTGTTTGTTGCGTAAAAATTTCCTGGCAGACTTTTAAAACAGGCTTCTTGGAGGATTCAGACTGTTCCCAGGGTGAGGTGCAGTGAGAGGTGGATGTTTGAAGTGGGAGTGCTGGGAGGGTTCTGGTCTAAAGATGTGGCTTCAGCAATCCTCTGCACAGAGCCTGGAGTTGAAATAACACTGAGAAAGAGACTCTGGCAGTGAATACTAAGATAATCTGTATGCTTATAGGAGACAAATATGTATGTGTGTTCGTGGTAACCATTTTAAAGATGTCATAGCTAACATCTATTTGATTTCAAAAATTTGGGTAGAAGCGCTAAACCCACGAGTTGATGGTCTAAAACGTAGTGTATGGAAGAGGCCCAAGGTGTTTCAGCTTCCTCTCTGATCTCTTCTTGCCCCTTATTCTGAATCACTGGTTCTCAAACTTCAGTGTGCATCAGAAACACCTGAAGGGCTAGTTGAAATGTATTAACAGATGGCTGGGTCCTGCCTCCAGAGACACTTTTTTTGGTGGTGTATCCAGCTTGGGATTGGAATTTCCAGCGTATTATCAGGTGATGCTGGCCTGGACTCCCACTTGGAGAACCACCACTTTAAATCATGATGTGATTAGAGCATGTAATAGAATTTTTAACGGAGTGGCTTTTCAGACTTGGTTTTAACAACACACACCTTTTTTATCTTATTTTATTTTATTTTATTTTTTTGAAACAGGATCTCACTCTGTCACCCAGGTTGGAGTGCAGTGGCGCAATCACTGCTTATTATCACTGCTTACTGCAGCCTTGACCTCCTGAGCTGAAGCAATCATCCCACCTCAGCCTCCCCAAGTGGTTTGGACCACAGGTGCTCACCACCACAGCTGGCTAATTTTTGTATTTTTAGTATAGATGGGGTTTCATCATGTTGGCCAGGCTGGTCTCAAACTCCTGACCTCAAGTGATCTGCCCACCTCGGCCTCCCAAAGTGCTGGGAGTACAGGTGTGAGCCACTGCGCCCAACCCAAATTTTTTGTGGAGACAGTATCTCACTGTGTTGCCTAGGCTGGTTGCTAAGTCCTGGGCTCAAATGATCCTCCTGCCCCGTCCTCCCAAAGTGCTGGGATTAGAGGCATGAGCCACAACACCTGGTCCTTTTTATTAAAATAAACATTTTATGGACCTCATCTTTTAATTTTAATTAATTAATTTTAATTAATTTTTGGTACAAGGTCTCGCTTTGTTACCCCAGCTGGAGTGCAGTGGTACAATCATGACTCACAGTAGCCTCAACCTCCCAGGCTCAAGTGATCCTCATGTCTTAGCCTCCTGAGTAGCTGGGACTACCGGTGCCTGCCACCACGCCCAGCTAAGTTTTTTGTTTTGTTTTGATTTTTGTATTTTGTAGAGACAGGATCTTGCCATATTGCCCAGGCTGGTCTAGGACTCCTGAACTCAAGCAATCTGCCATGGCCTCCCAGAGTGCTGGGATTACAGGTGTGGGCCACCACGCCTGGCCTGGACCTTCTGTTTATGTACTATATTAACACATGAAGCTGTCAAAGAAGAGGCTGGCAGGAGGGGCTATGGAAAGAAGAGAGGCAACCCTGATGCTTCAGATTGGAAACTGTCAGTGTTAGTCTGAGAAAGGACTTGGGAATGAATCAGCAGACCTGGGCTGGAGTCCTGGCTGACAGCATTTATGAATTGTGACCTCTTGCCGGCAATTTATGCTCTCTGAGTCTCAGTTCTCTCATCTGAAAATAGGAATTATAAGCCCTCTTTCCACATGAGATAATGCACATGAATGCATTTTTTAAAATTGTAAAACACAGTGCAGATCTAACTGGTGGTTACTGCTGTCTCATTCTTGCCTTGGCTCTGTCCTGTGCCAGCGCTGTAGTCTGAGGCCATTCCCTCCGTTTCTGTAGAATAGTGGAGGAGTTGAGGGATTTCCATGACACTGTGTTGGCACGAAAGTCACGTCAGAGTTCGGAGGTTATCGATGGGCTGATTTCCCATATTATTGAATAATGTGTGACCCTGTGAGAGATTATGTGCTAGTTGTAATAAAACTAAATGCCAGAAAGTTATTTCCTTGAGGTTGGACTTCACCTGGTTTCATGCCTCCATTTTCACTTTTGATTGATGTGATAAATGAAGCTGTCCCCACCTGTCAAGGGAGGCAACAGGTTTGTGGTTTGCTGTCTTGTGTTGTGTTGCTGAGGCTTTGGCATTGGTATTGGGTGTGGTTTGGAGTGGAGAATGGGGGCTGAGCAGTGTACTTAGCATGAGATATTAGGCCCTCCCTTGTGGTGATACAGGTCATTATTTTGTTGTTGAACATCAGCTGTGACATCTGACTATGTCTTCTCCCTGTATTGAGAAGGCAACAAAAACATTTGTATAATGTTTAGCAGTGTTCCTGTAACAAGATTGAAAATGGGTCCTATGTTTCAGTTTATAGGGAAAGATTGGCTTTTTTTTTTCCCCCCTGAGACAGGGTCTCAACCTGTTGCTCAGGCTGGAGTGTAGTGGTACGATCATAGCTCACTGTATCCTCTACTTTCTGGGCTCAAGTGATCCTCCTGCTTTAGCCTCCCCAGTAGCTGGGACTACAGGCACACAGCACCATGCCCAGCTAATTAAAAAACCAAAATTAACAACAAGAAAAAACTGATTTGTAGAGATGGAGTCCCCCTACCTTGGCCAGGCTGGTCTCGAACTCCTGGGCTCAAGCAATCCACCTGCCTCCGCCTCTCAAAGTGTTGGGATTATAGGCGTGAGCTACTGCACCTGGCCAATCAGCATTTTAAAAAATGAAGCTGATTACATGAGGAAAAGTCAGAACTGCATGTGTGATATCTGTCTTGAAGTGCTAATGATTCTTTTTTTTTTTTTTTTTTTTTTTTTTAAAGAACAGAACTTCAGAATGTATTCTAAAAATGTTTGTTTTTGGCTTAAGTATATTGGAGAGTTACTTGCCCAGAGAATCTAGAGAGAAGCATAGTTCCTGCTGGTCGCACTCTTTTGTTGACTTTTTAAAATGAAGTGTTTTTGAAGTCTGAGGGACATTTTTAAAAACAAAACAAAAAAATGAAATGTTTTCTATTTGTTATATCACCAGTAGGACTTTATTTGTCTTGGTAACGCAACTGTCATGTGGCTAATCTGGTTGGTGGATGCTACACTGTACTGTGTGCCATGGTTATTATTTAAAGGACTTTTCAAACTTGTTTCATCTTTTTGTTTCTCAGCATGACATATGTGCACATGATCTGATAGCACTATTAGGACTATTATGAAAAAGAGCAGAGCCTTCTTTGGGAGAGGTTGCCTTTTCCAACTCTTGCTCCTGGTTCTTTTGATGTTTACTTTTATATTTTTATGTAAATTGCTTATCTCTTTCTTTTTTCTTTTGGTTTGTCATCATTTGTTGAATTAACATGGAAGGTTTAACCCTATTTCACTACCCTATGTGTGCTATGTCCCCACTCACAGGTAGCGACTTCTAGGATCTCTGTCTCTTTGTGGGTGTTTGTGTCTACGTTTCTCCTCTCTCTCACAGACTTTTTAGACCGCTTTGTTACAAATTTGATTACATATTCTAGGCTCACATTATTTTTACTATTAAAGCTGCTTATAGCTGAACCATGTATGATACCTTGATCACCTTTTCTTTCCTTCACAACTTTTGGGTTTTTCCTGAATGAAGAATGTTTTTTCCTTTGGTTGGTCTTCTGTATATTTATAACTAATGAGCATCAGCTTTAGCCAGTTGTTAAAATTGTGTCTTGCTGTGTTTAGTTGCACTGGGTACTCTTTCAGTGCTATCTTGAAGAGGCCACATTTGGGGTGTCTGGACTGGTCACTCTGCTCCAGGTTTGCAGCTGATGTCCTGGAATCTGGCATCCACCTTCACTCCACCTTCACCATCGTCCCGGGAGCTGTCTTCTGTGTTATGTCTCCCGTTTTCATATGTTGTGTCTTTCTCATTCATGGTTTATTGCCTTATTTTGTTGGAACACACCTTCCAGTTACAAAGGGGGTAATGTTTTTGGAAACGTTGCATTTCTAAAAATTGTCTTTTTTCTACCTTCGTACTTTACTGGTATTGGGGCAAGAAATGGAATTCTAGGATAGGGAACTATTTCTTGTAGGAATTTTGAAGTCACTGGTAGATTATTATCTAGATGCCGGTATTGCTGTGACTCCTTATCCCTCACTGTGGCCTGTGCTTTATTTTCTGGACGTTCTCCTTCCCTACCTGCCACCAGTCTTCTGTTTTTCTTCTGTGTTCTGATGTGCCTTGGTGTATGTCTGCTTTTATACATTGTGTTGGGATCTCTATGGAACTTTTAATGTGGAAATATATGTGATTTTGGGGAATTAACTTGAAATTGTTTTTGGTTATTTCTCTGTTTTCCCAGTTCTCTTTTTCTAGGACTCCTGTTATTCAGTTGCTTGACTTACTTGACTGGTCTAATTTTATTAGCCTTTTTTATCTTCTTCTTTTTTTTTTTCCAACTTCCTAGGGGAGATATTTTGAACTTCTCTCAATTTTCTTATTGAGCTCTTCATTTTTAGTATTTTATTTGTTTAGTTTTTTAGACAGAGTGTCTGTCACACAGGCTAGAGTGCAGTGGCCCAGTCATAGCTCACCATAGCCTTGAACTCCTGGGCTCAAGCAATCTTTCTGCCTCAGCCTCCTGAGTAGCTGGGACTGTAGGTGCATGCTACCACACCTGGCTTATTTTTATTTTTTTATTTTATTTTATTTTTGTATGGATGGGATCTTGCTGTGTTGCCTGGACTGGCCTTGAGCTCCTGGCCTCAAGCGGTTCACATGCCTTGGCCTCCAAAGCACTGGGAGTACAGGGATGAACCACTGTGCCTGGCCTGTTTTTCATATTTTAATTCCAAAATACTTTTTTTTTTTTTTTTTTTTAAATTATCCCTCAGCACGTTTCTTCCTTTCTTGCTTTCCTCCCTTCTCATCTTCCTCTGCAACCTAGATATACCATCATCTGACCTCTCTTAGAATATCAGTGATGGATTTTTGATAGCATCTTTTTATACAGTCTCTGGTTCTTTCAAGTTGTGTTTACTATTTGTTTTGTTCTCTCTTCCACTTGGGATGTTCTTAAAAGTCTGTCTCTGGCCGGGCGCGGTGGCTCACGCCTGTAATCCCAGCACTTTGGGAGGCCGAGGCGGGAGGATCACGAGGTCAGGAGATCAAGACCATCCTGGCTAACACAGTGAAACCCCGTCTCTACTAAAAATACAAAAAACTAGCCGGGCGAGGTGGCGGGCGCCTGTAGTCCCAGCTACTCGGGAGGCTGAGGCAGGAGAATGGTGAGAACCCGGGAAGCGGAGCTTGCAGTGAGCCGAGATCACGCCACCGCACTCCAGCCTGGGCGACTGAGCAAGACTCCGTCTCAAAAAAAGAAAAAAAAAAGAAAAAAAAAGTCTGTCTCTCCATGGTTGGCTCTGACTTAAGGCACTAATGGTAACTGGAGAACACTGAGTTCAGGCAAGGGCATACACTGTGAGTGAGCTTCACTGGGGCGGGTCCCTGGACTGGGCCAGATTCCCCGCCTGCCTTTTCTCTTTAGATGGACAGAGGCCCAGGGAAAGATCTTCCCACCTTTAGCCTGACAGGAATAAGCCCTGGCTGGCATTCTGAGAGCAAGTGGAAGCAGAGGGCTGGATTTTTCTACAATCATAAATATTCACTTAGCTCCTCTCATTTTTAACAAGGCACCTCTACAATTGTTCCTCCTCTAGTTTCTCAGCCCAGACCTGCTATCTGAGGCTGCAGTGAACTGCCAGGGGCTGGGAGGGGCAGCCACTGTGCTCTCTGGAAGCACTGGGAAGCTGGGGCTTTAATTACTACAGACTTTCAGACAATTTTCTTATTTTTCCTCCCATCTTTTAAATTTATTATTATTTTAATTTATTATTATTATTTTTTCTGAGACACGGTCTTTCTGTACCCAGCTGGAATGCAGTGACGCAGTCATGGCTCACTGCATCCTCAAATTCCCCAGGGTCAGGTGATCCTCCCACCTCAGCTTCCTAGGTGGCTGGGACTACAGGTATGTACTGTCATGCCTGGCTCCTTTTTTTAAATATTGAAATATTATTATTATTGTTATTTTGAGATGGAGTGTTGCCCTGTTGCCCAGGCTGGAGTGCAGTGGCACGATCTCGGCTCACTGCAACCTCCACCTCTTGGGTTCAAGCGATTCTCCTGCCTCAGCCTCCTGAGTAACTGGGATTACAGGCACCCGCCACCATGCCCAGCTAAATTTTTTGTATTTTTGGTAGAGACAGAGTTTCACCATGTTGGCCAGGCTGGTTTCGAACTTTTGACCTCAAGTGATCCACCCACCTTGGCCTCCCAAAGTGCTAGGATTACAGGCATGAGCCACCACACCCAGCCAAAATTGTTTTATTATTATATTTTAGAGACAAGCACACTGCAGCCTCGAACCCCTGGGCTCAAGAGATCCTCCACCTTAGCCTCCCAAGTAGCTGGACTGTAGGCACAGGCGCACACCACCACACCTCAGTGATTTTTCCAGTTTTTTGTAGAGATGGGGCCTCACTATGTTCCCTAAACTGGTCTGGAACTCCTGGGCTTGAGTGGTCCTCCTGCCCCTGCCTCCCAAAGTGCTGGGAGTACAGGCATAAAGTACCATGCCTAGCCTTTTCCCATCTCTGTTCCTGTGTTCTGACTTTCTTGGTTCTCCCCATTCCAGAGCCTCCGGTACGGCTCTGTGGGGGGGAGTCTTGCTGCTTCCTGGCTTTCCCCACAGTTACCTTGGGGTTCCATTTCTTAGTTCTGCAAAATGTGTTGTCTCTGGGCCATCTGCTTCTCAGCTTCCAAAAACTGTTTCCCTCATTTCCCTCTGTTCTCTTTGTTTTTGTGGGATTATGCTTGGAAAAAACAAACGACAACAACAAAATCCCCACATGTGTATTGTGGTTTCAGTGGGCTTTCAGGAGGAAATAAAAATAAAAGTGTGTCTTTTTGAGATGATGTTTTTACCCTTTCATTTTTATCTTTGTGTTCACAGTGTTCTGAATCACCTCTGCCTCTCTTCCCTGCTGCTCACACCCTTCCCCCGCTCAGGGTCCTCCTCTTGTGCCCTGTCCCTCTGGTCTACTCATTTGTTAAGAGCCGACTCTGCTAAAACCTCCCCATAAACTGACCTTTCCAAGTGAGAGTGATCTTTCCTTCCTGAGTTCACAAAACTTTTTTTTTTTTTTTTGGTGTAGTTTTCTTTGAACTCATAGTCTACCTCTTTTTTATGACTTGTTTATGTTTTGTCAGGTCAATTTTATTTTATTTTTGAGATGGAGTCTCGCTCTGTTGTTCAGGCTGGAGTGCAGTGGTGTGATCTCAGCTCACTGCAACCTCCGCCTCCCAGGTTCAAGTGATTCTCCTGGGACTACAGGAGAAGGAGGAGCTGGGACTACAGGCGCACACCACCATGCCTGGCTAATTTTTGTGATTTTTGTAGAGACAGGGTTTCCTCGTGTTGACCGGGTTGGTCTCTAACTCCTGACCTCAGGTGACCCGCCTGCCTTGGCCTCCCAAAGCGCTGGAATTATAGGTGTGAGCCACTGTGCCTGGCCTGTCAGATACATTTTAATTTCTGATGATGGGTGGTGATTGTTTCTTTGCCTTCATGCAATGCTTTGCATGTAGTAAATACTCAAAAATTTTTTTATCAACGTAAATTTTTTTCAGTGATCTTTTTCTGGTCTTAAGTTAGACAGGATATTGACGATTGCTGTATGCCATGGTTAATGCAAAAGTAGGATGCTATTTCTAGTTGCAGATACTTTTCTTGAAATTTGCACGTGCAGGTAATATGTGAAGCCTATGCATTATACATGTCATAACTCACGAAAGCTCATTAACTTGTTGCATAGGATAACGATGCTTTTTATAGAATCTGAGAGATTTCCTGAAGGTAGGTTAGGAAGTAATCTCTCCTTAAGACTTTGAGCTGTTCTCTCTTACCACATCCTGGAGTAGAGTGGGCCTCAGCATTCCTTGCAACTTGCATCTTGTAGGGTTACCTCTGCTTACATTCCAACTTAGTTTTCGGAAATGTTCTCTCTAGCACTAGGCCAGGTGAAGGTCATGTTCTTTATCTGAATAAGAGCAGTGATTCTTCATGTGGTTTTGTCTCCAGGTTTCTTCTGTGGGTTTGGACCTATCCTTGCAAGCCTTGCCCCATGGGGACATTTACTGCTTGATCATGTATTTGATGGATGAACTCTGCTCCTCATTTATTGCTGTGTATGATGGAGTTTTGGTTGTCATAATACACAATTATTGTTAAAGTCTTTTGTTATTTTAATTGGACATATCCTGAATGAGAAACCTTCTTCTTTTTTAATTGAATGTTGTGTTATGTTTGTTTATTCACCCAATGACTGATGCAATTATTGTAGAATTAGAGTTTATTGGTAGTATGAAAAGTGGCTTATCATAACTTTTATCTTCCCCCTAAGAGATGGGGCCTCACTCTGTTGCCCAGGCTGGAGTGCAGTGGTGTATTCACAGCTCACTGCAGCCTTGAACTCTTGTACTCAAGGGATCCCCCTGCCTCAGTCTCCCACTTAGCTGGGACTGCAGGTGTGGGTCACTATGCCTTGGCCTTCTAAAGTTCTGGGATTACAGGGATGAGCCATCATGCCAGACCTTATCACAATTTTTTGCTCAGCTACTTTTCTAAGTGTCTATGGACTGGACAGCAAAGATTCCTACCGTTATTATTTTAAACTTTTAATGCAAACTACTACAAAGTCAAATCAGTAAGTATGCTCTAACTTTTTCTCTATTGGATACTGGACTCTTCCCTTAAAAATAAAGCAAGTCCTCTGTTCATTGAAAGAGAATTATGTTATGAAAGCTGCCAGTTAAAATCTCCCAAGAGACCACTGTTCTAAGGAGTTGTATTTCTTGGTGGCAAAAATATCCTTCCTGGTTTTTAAACTCTTGTGGGAGGAGGTCAATGTTACATGTTTTTTTTTTTTTTTCCCCAATGCAGCATGCTCTGTTGGGGTTACTGTTGATCTCCTGCTCAGTTCTTTTCAAAAAGTCATATCCATTCAGCACATTTTTGTGGAGTGGCATTTAGTAAGTGGCAGCCTGATATTTGCCTTGGCATAATGTTATCATGACTGCTTGGCATAGCTGACTGTTGAGTCAGGACCCCTCCAGAGGCAGGAGTCAACTGTTGACTCTCAAAATTAGAAAAGCCTTGATCAGTTGGTTGGAGGATTGTAAGTCAAGTTTATAGAGTATTTCAAAGAGGGGGTAACAAATTCTGCTGATAGACCAAATAAGATGAGGACAGACAACAGACTTTTGTGTTAAGCATTGTGGAGGCTGTTGTGGATGTGATGGAAGAGGAAGCCTGATTGGAATGGGGTTATGGGAGGAAACACGCTTGAAGCAAGTATGGACAATTCTTTAAAAAATTTTGCTGTGAAGATCATCAGAGAATTGGTATAATAACTGGAAGGCAAAGTAGTGTCAACGAAAGGTTTTGTGCGGCATGTATAAAAATAATTCACAGCCTTTAAAGGCTGGAGCTTGACACCTGACTGCTATCTTCCATACGATTGTGGTTTTTAGGAACATTAACAGTGGGACAGGCTAGGCTCTGTGGCTCATGCCTAATCATCCCAGCACTTTGGGAGACTGAGGTGGGAGGATTGCTTGAGCCCAGGAGTTGGAGGCTGCAGTGAGCTATGATTGCACCATTGTACTCCAGCTTGGATGACAGAGCAAGACTCTGTCTATAAACAAAAGGAAACAGTGGACTGGAGTTCGACTGCTGATCTGCTTTGGGGGTGTGATGGTCAGGAAAAGCTCTTGGAGAAGAGGATGCCTGAGAAGTCTTGATGAACGGACAGGGCTGGCCTGGAGGGTAAGGTGGGGTCTAGGCATCGGAGGCCTTGGACACGGAGTTGGGGGGAAGTTGTGCAGGGCCTAACAGGCTGTGAAAGGGAAGATGCTGGGGAAAAGGTGGAAATGTAGCAGGTTCTGAGGGATGAAGTTAGGAGGTTGAGAAAGTCCTTAAGTGGGGATTTATTTCCAAGGGGTGGCTACAAATATTATATAAAGGCTGCAGATAATGATCTCATCTGGAGGGAGTGAACAGGATCAGGAAGCTTAAAGAATGGTTTCGTAAGCCACATTTTGGAGGTCGGTGTGCTTGTGTGTGTGGAAGTATTTTAGAAATGAAAGTTGATATTTAAGTTGATTGGTTCACCCTTAAACTTGCTTGGTGGGAAGAGGTGGGCAGGATGTGGCTATTCTAAGTGGCCAGGGGGCACCTCTTCCTTATTCACCCCCAGGACATTATTTCCAATTTTCCTTGAAGAGGAAATACCATTTACCATTAGTAAATGGTTTTGGGACTTCATTCTTTGGGGACTCAACACATCTGGACATGACAAATTCTGGAGCTGTCTCAGTGGCAGGTGTCCCAAGGACTCTTGGATGATATTGTAATTGGGATTCATGTGCAGTCAGAATAGGCCCCACAAATGAAGAGGATGCCAAGGGGTGTGTGTGTGTGTGTGTGTGTGTGTGTGTGTGTGTGTGTGTGTGTGTGTTTTACAAACTTAACTGTCAGCGTTCTATATAAATGATTCCTTTTATAGAGGTCCAGATAAATGAGGGTTCGGAGGAACTCTGTTACTTGCATAATGGTTTTAATGGTAATGCTTACTAACTTTGAGGATTAAGGTCTGAGTTACTTGCTGTGCTGGTTAAAAAGTGACAAGGATTGATCATTCTGCATTTTTAAAATAAGCATTCCATTTTAGTGATTCTTAGGCATGCTTTGTTAGAGATGGACTTGGAGAACTTCTTAAGAGTATGGATTCTCCCTGCACCCCTTCTCCAGGGTCTTGGTCAGTAGATCTGTAGTAGGGTCCAGGAATCTGTATTTGAAGTCTCATTAATCGTTTGCCTCCTTCTTGCAATCTTTGCTTCAGGAAAGAACTGTACCAAACATCACCTTTTCGGTTTGAAGAATGGAGGATTAACTTGAACTTTTGGGTAGCAAACGCAGTAGGGAATGGTGAAACATACAATTTAGTATATTTTCATTTGAACATGTATGTGAGAGTGATGTAGAAGTTCAGAAACACACAACAGTATTCCTTCTTCAGATAATTTGAAAGCAGAGTTTTAAGGATTTTAAAATATGCATACACCATATAAAAGTGTATAAAATTTAAAATATGTCCTTTTTTTTTTCATTCTCCCCAATCACACTGCAGGATAACCACTGCAAATTTGTGTGTGTGTGTGTGTGTGTGTGTGTGTTTAGGCATTTTGATGTGTGTGTGTGTGTGAGATTTTGTCTCTGTATAAAGAAACTCAAACCACACAGGTTGTGCTTTGTTCACTTTGGTCTTGTCAGCATCCTTCTGTGTCCCTATCTTTAGACCTGTTTGTAAGAAACACTTTGAGCCACCAAGTTGTGCAAACTACTTTATGCAGATAAGCAAAAATACGAATTCTTCAGACACATAATATGTGCTGTTTGCTTATTAGAATATTTCTGTAGATTGCACTGGGGGGATTAATAAGTATGATAAGTATTTCATATATTGGGCAATAGGAAATGTAGTATGCTTTAGAGAAATCAATATTACTTCTGCAGCACATATTGCTGGTTTGTGCAGTTCTATTATAATAGAGTATCAGCATCAGAGCCAAAGGGAAGAGTGTGTATGAGTCACTCCATAAAAGGAGCAGTGACTCAATACCAAACTTAGGGTGCTGCCTGAATTTTTAATCAATTGCAGTATTGTTGATATGGGGTTGATTCCTTTTTATGGGCAGGAAGTTATCATGGTTTGAAATGTCTAATTCCCTTTTGGTAATGCTAACTTGCTATATTCAATATTTCTGTTCTTTCGTATAGGACCCAAACTACTGGATACAAGTGCATCGCTTGGAACATGGAGATGGAGGAATACTAGACCTTGATGACATTCTCTGTGATGTAGCAGACGATAAAGACAGAGTGAGTTCAAGTCCTGGGGAACCTTTTTGAATGCATTTTTTTTTTTTTTTCTTTTCAGATCTGGGTACCGGGTGCGATTCTTTTCCTTTCTGTTTTAGACACATACTTTAAATTATGTTTGGGCCACCCACTCTAGTATATTTTCTTTTGTAATAAGTGTCATGAATCTTCACTGTCTTGAATACCAAGGTATAATGAGTTTCTTGATACCTGGGACTTAACACTAGATTTTGGGGTTTTAAAACTACAACTTTTACAATGGAAATATCACAAAAAGATTATGCCATATTCCACCTTAATTTAACCAAACATAACATCTTTCTTCACAACTCGGGCCTGTCCTCATCATCTCCGTATATACAGTGTACAGCCATTCTGCATTCTGGTCCCAGTGTTGGCCCAGAGAAGATCGATCCCAACAGTGGCCTGTGCGGTGCACCGTGTTACTATGCGATGGGCGAGTGTGTCCCAGGCAGCCTCCCCTGTGTGGGGCCTGGCCCTTAGGAAGCTCGGCCTTGCTGTGTGATGGGCCATTTGTGTCCTGGGCAGCCTCTCCCATGCAGGGCCTGGGTCTCAGGAAGCTCAGCCTTTTCTCTGTCAGTGCTCTGATGCTCTGTGTGTGCTTCCCCGGTCTTTACTGTGGTATGTGAGTTCGGCTCCTGGACGTTTCCACCTACTGCTCTTCTGTGTTCCCTCCCACTACCCCACTTTTTTTCTGTACTCTTGAGAGGAATGAGGAAGAGTAAGAGGAGGGGGAGGAGGAACGTTCATCGTTTTGAGAATGCCTGACAGGATGTGTGGCTCTTTTTTTTTTTTTTGAGACGGAGTCTCGCTCTGTTGCCCAGACTGTAATGCAGTGGCATGAGCTCAGCTCACTGCAACCTCTGCCTCCTGGGTTCAAGCGATTCTCCTGTCTCAGCCTCTTGAATAGCTGGGATTATAGGTGTGCGCTACCACGCCCGGCTAATTTTTGTATTTTTAGTAGAGACATGGTTTCACTGTGTTGGTCAGGCTGGTCTCAAACTCCTGACCTCATGATCCACCTGGTTTGGCCACCTGAGCCACCGCACCCAGCCCTGGCCACTGCTTTTGTATTTGGCTTATAAGGAATTGCAGAAGGGCTCATAGCCACATACGTAGTTACATCAGCATGGTTGTATGGAGGCAGCGACCTGGTTGACTGTCTCCTAAAACCTCATGGCAGTAGCACAGGATATTCAACCAGCTAGGTTACATCACGAGGTCAGAAGATGGTAAGATCACCCAGATACTCACTCTGCTTCCTACTGGGGCTCCCTCTGGTTGCTGGCCCTCTCCCTGTCAGCCTGCTTTTCTTTCCCTCAGCCATGAGCTGGGTGCACACAGCTGTTGTGTCTTGCTCACAGCTATATTCCTGACAGCATCATGCCTGGCTGAGAGTTGATGCATATCTTAAATTTTTTTTTTTTTTTTTGAGACGGAGTCTCGCTCTGTCGCCCAGGCTGGAGTGCAGTGGCCAGATCTCAGCTCACTGCAAGCTCCGCCTCCCGTGTTCATGCCATTCTCCTGCCTCAGCCTCCCGAGTAGCTGGGACTACAGGCGCCCGCCACCTCGCCCACCTAGTTTTTTTTGTATTTTTTTAAGTAGAGACGGGGTTTCACCGTATTAGCCAGGATGGTCTCGATCTTCTGACCTTGTGATCCGCCTGTCTCGGCCTCCCAAAGTGCTGGGATTACAGGCTTGAGCCACCGCGCCCGGCCTACAATTTCAAGTAAGACAAAAAAACATCAAATACCAAATATTGTGTAAATTTGGAAGATTAGATTCACTGTTGCACCTGTCACTGTGGAATTTGTCCCATGTGGCTCCTGTGGGCCAGGAATACATTGTATCAAAAAATGCAGAAGTTTTCTGCCGACTTATGTTCTGATGCTATTTTTCTTGGTGTCATTTCTCCTTCTTGGGCTTTTGAGTGAGCCAGGCTTAGGGTAACTCTGAAATCCTTTCCTGCAGTCCACTTGAAGAGTACCATCTTTCATTTGTTGTGTGGCTCAATTCCAACATTTAAGGCAACTACAGAGATTTATGAAGAATTTAAACAGGTGCTCTTTTTCCGCCAGAATGTTAGAAAGGGATGAATTAATGTATCAATCTTTCAATGTCTTCCTCTTCTCCCTTCTTCCTTCTTTTTTTTTTTTTTTTTTTGGTCTTCTCTCCTCCCTCTCTTTCTCGGTCCCTCTCTCGTTGTTACTTCCTATGTAAAAATAGCACAACTCCGTGTGAGGAAAAATTGGAAAATGCAGAAACATACAAAGAAACTAATCGCCTGCCATCCTGCTGTTGCTGAGAGCTCATCACTGTTGTTTGAGGTTTTCATCCTGACTCTTCCCTTTCTTCAGATAGATAGAGACACAGTCTTTTTCTTTTAAACAAAGAAACTTGAATAGTAGTTTTTTTTTTTTTTTTTGAGGTTAGCATATATATATTTCTGTGACCATGAACCGTAGCTATGCCAACATGGCTGTGTAGTCTTTTGTTTAAATTTAATTTACTGATTTAGAGACCCAAGCTGTCACCCAGGCTGGAGTGCAGTGGCATAATCATAGCTCACTGCAGCCTCAACCTCCCAGGCTCAAGTGATTTTCCTGCCTCAGCCTTTTATTTTAGAAAGAGTTGTATTCTAGATTCAGGGGCACATGTGCAGGTTTGTTATATAGGTAAACTGAGTGTCATGGGGGTTTGGTATACAGATTATTTTGTCACCCAGGTAATAAACATAGTACCCAGTAGACTAATTTTTTGATCCTTTCCCTCTTCAAGTAGGCCCTGCTGTCTGTTGTTTTCCTCTTTATGTTCATGTGAGATCATGCATTGTTTGATTTTCTCTTCCCATGTTAGTTCACTTAGGAATAATAGCCTCCAGCTCCATTCATGTTGTTGCAAAAAACATAACCTTGTTCTTTTTTATGGCTGCCTGGTATTCCATGATATGTTTGTACCATTTTTTCTTTATCCAGTCTACCACTTACATGTATTTAGGTTGATTCTATGTCTTTGCTATTGTGAATAGTGTTGTGATGAACATATGTGTGCATGTATCTTTATGGCAGAACAATTTCTTTGGATATATACATAGTAATGGGATTGCTGGGTTGAATGATAACTCTGTTTAAATTCATTGAGAAATTGCCACACTGCATTCCACGATGGCTGAACTAATTTACATTCCCACCAGCAATGTATAAACATTCCCTTTTCTCTTCACCCTTGCCAGCACCTGTTATTTTTGACTTTTATTTTTTTTCCTTCAGATTTCTCACACCACACGGATGTATTGTTTGACTTAATAATAGCCACTCTGACTGGTGTAGGTGATGTCTCATTGTGGTTTTGACTTGCGTTTCTCTGATAGTAATGTTGAACTTTTTTTCATAAACTTATTGGCCATGTGTATGTATTCTTTTGAAAAATGTCTGTTCTTGTTCTTTGCCCCCCCCCCACCCTTTTTTTTTTGAGATGGAATCTCGCTCTTTCGCCCAAACTGGAGTGAAGTGGTACGATCTCAGCTCATTGCAACCTCCGTTCCCTGGGTTTAAGTGATTCTCTGGCCTCAGCCTCCCGAGTAGCTGGGATTACAGGTGCCCACCACCATGCCCAGCTAATTTTTGTATTTTTATTAGATACAGGTTTTTGCCATGTTGGCCAGGCTGGTCTCAAACTCCTGACATCACGTGATCCACCCACCTTGGGCCTCCCAAAGTGCTAGGATTACAGGCGTAAGCCACCACGCCTGGCCTCTTTGCCCACTTTTTAATGGGGTTGTTTTATGCTTGTTAGTTTGCTTAAGTTCTTTATAGATGCTGGATATTCACCCTTTGTTGGATGCATAATTTGCTAATATTTTCTCCCATTCTGTAGGTTGTCTGTTTACTCTGTTGATAGTTTCTTTTGCTCTGCAGAAGGTTTTTAGTTTAATTAGGTCCCATTTGTCAATTTTTGTTTTTGTTGTAAATTTTTTCTGTTTTCATCATGAAGTCTTGTCCAGGACCTGTAGTCAGAATGGTATTTCCTAGGTTATCTTCCAGGGTTTTTATAGTTTTAGATTTTATGTTTAATTCTTTAATCTATCTTGAATTGATTTTTTTTTTTTTTTTTTTTTTGAGGTGAAGTCTCGCTCTTATCACCCAGGCTGGAGTGCAAAGGTGCGATCTCAGCTCACTGCAACCTCTGCCTCCCAGGTTCAAGTGATTCTCCTGCCTCAGCCTCCCGAGTAGCTGGGATTACAGGCACGCATCACCATGCCTGGCTAATTTTTGTATTCTTAGTAGAGATGGGATTTCACCATGGTGGCCATGCTGGTCTCGAACTCCTGACCTCAAGCGATCCTGAGCCTGCCTTGGCCTCCTGAGGTGCTGGGATTACAGGCGTGAGCCACTGTGCCCAGCCCTTTGAATTGATTTTTATGTGTGGTGTAAGGAAAGGGTTCAGTGTCAATATTCAGCATATGGCTAGCCAGTTATCCCAACACCATTTATTGAATGGGGTGTCCTTTCCCCGTTGCTTGTTTTTGTCAGCTTTGTCAAAGATCAGATGGTTGTAGGTGTGTGGCATTATATCTGGGCTCTCTGTTCTGTTCCATGGGTCTGTGTGTCTGTTTTTGTACCAGTACCATGCTGTTTTGGTTACTGTAGCCTTGTACTGTAGTTTAAAGTTGGGTAATGTGATGCCTCCAGCTTTGTTCTTTTTGCTTAGGATTGGCTTGGCTATTCAGGCTCTTTTTCAGTTCCATGTGAATTAATTTTTTTTTTTTTTTCTAATTCTGTGAAGAATATCATTGGTAGTTTGATAGGGGTAGCATTGAATCTGTAAATTTCTTTGGGCAGTGTGGCCATGTTAACAATATTTGTTGTTTCAATCCAAGAGCATGGAACATTTTTCCATTTGTTTGTATCATATCTGGTTTCTTTGAGCAGTGTTTTTAAATTCTCATTGTAGATATCTTGTCTTTGGTTAGCTGTATTCCTAGGCATGTTACTCTTTTTGTGGCTGTTGTGAATGGGAATGTGTTTTTGATTTGGCTCTTAGTTCAGATGTTGGTGTGTAGGAATGCTACTGATTTTTATACATTGGTTTTGCATCCTGAAACTTTGCTGAAGTTGTTTATCAGATCCAGGAGCTTTTGGGCGGAGACTGTGGGGTTTACCATATCATCTGCAAACAGGGATAGTTTGACTTCCTCTCTTCCTATTTGGGTGCCACCTCAGCCTGTTGAGTAGTTGGGACTATAGGCATACTGGACAATGCCTGGCTAATTTATTTAAACATTTTTGTAGAGACAGGATCTCACTATATTGCCAAGGCTTGTATCAAACTCGTGGGCTCAAGCGCTCCTCCTGCCTTTGCCTCCCAAAGTGCTGGGACTGCAGGCATGAGCCACTGCTCCTGGCTGTGTTTTGATGTATGGATTCATGTACAGTCTCACTGTACTTGCTGTGAACACTTAGGTGACTATGGAGCCAGCTGCTGTGCTCACTTGTACACTTGTCCCTTTGGTACTCTCTGTTCTCTGAACAGCTGGGATGAGCACGCCTGTTTCTTCACCACATTTCCTTTTTATTTTTACAGATGCAAGCTTTCCCTCAGGGTGGTGCCATCCTGCTTTACACTTTGACTTTGTGCTTTTCCATAGAGCAAGTGAGGCGTGGCTTATAACATGTTTTCTGGGATATGCTTGGCTTTGGCGTGTGGCTTGGAATAACCTGTTGTGGAAGTTTGGTTGTTGCACAAGTAGGATTTATGGGGCTATATGATCTCAGTGCTTCTGAGAATACTGAACTCAATGGACTCATTTATGTGTAGCACAATGTAGTAAGGCCTGAAGGGTTATGCAGTACCAATTACTGTTTCCATTCATCCCCCTGCACTCCAGCCGACATTAGATGCCCTCAGAGTTTATGTGTTGAGCCAGTAGAGCATCATGATGTAGATGTTCAGCACGATGATTTTTGCAAAGTCTTTTGAAATGTATGGAGACTTATTTTTTGGTCCAGCGTATGGCCTTTTTGGTGGACATTTTATGGGTACTTGAAAATAATGTATTCTGCAGTCATTGGGCTGTTATAAAAATCAGTGAGGCCATGCAGGCATGCTGGCTCACACCTTTAATCCCAGCACTTTGGGAGGCTGAGGTGGGCAGATCACGTGAGGTCAGGAGTTCAGGACAAGCCTGGCCAACATGGTGAAACCCCATCTCTACTAAAAATACAAAAATTAGCTGGGTGTGGTGGCACATGCATGTAATCCCAGCTACTTGGGAGGCTGAGGCAGGAGAATTGCTTGAACCCAGGGAACAGAGGTTGCAGTGAGCTGAGATCATCCCACTGCACTCCAGCCTGGGTGACATAGCATGACTCCGTCTCATAAATAAATAAATAAAAATAAAATGTAAAAATCAGTGAGGTTAAGGTGGATGATGTTAGTTTGGATCTTTAGTGAATAATGTGTTATTCAGCAACTGAAAGTCATGCACTCTTGTTTCAACACAATTAACTGTTAGATTATACACAAAACCAAGCAAAAGGCAAACTATGCTTGATATTTTTAAATAGTGGCATATTAAAATCATATAATCTTAATAAATGACATTTTAGATTTTAGATTTTGTATCCTTCTGTGAATTTGATGATAAAAATATATATTTCCTAGAGTCTTTTATCATGTTTCCTGTACAAATTAAAATGTCCTTTAACCTGAGAAAAATATTTTAAACATCAATAGGTGAAATAACGCTTTAAACAATTCTATATCATGTTGATTGAAATCAGTTTCCAAACAGAAACATGCTGGAGCACATTATACCATAGAGTAGCTTTTAAAGCTGTTTTTTATTTGTTCAGAAATACTTTAAAATATATGCATAATTGATGTAAATATTGTTGAGTGACATTCCTAGATTAAGTGCCCATTGTAAGTTGAAACTGTAAGAAATATGATTAGTAGCTTAGACTCACAACACCCAGATTCACAGGCATGGCTGGATGCATCATTCAGACTGAGAGATTGCATGATGCAGTCGTTCGCCCGGCTCTTTTCCGTGGCTCTGATGTTCAATCCTGATTTAATCATCTTGGAGTGTTTTCAGCTATTTTTGTCAGCTACTCCGAGTGAGGATTTTGACACTTGTTTTGCTTTTTGGTTTAAGGAAAAAAGAACGAGCATTATACCTGTCTTAAATAACATTTATCTAAAAAAATGTCCTGTTTTGTGAATATCCCCGGATGCATGTTCAAAATGTAGATACCTAGTCTGGGAAGTAGGCTCTCTGTGAAGGGGCCTGGGCATGTGCATTTTAACAGTCCCCCTCCTGCTGGTGTTTAGGCTCACTAAGTTATGAAACCACAACTGTAATGGCTGTGCCTCTGTAGTAGGGAAGATGCTCTCGAAGATGCAAATTTTATACTTGGTCATTGTGAATTTGTAACATTGTTAAAAACTTTGTTTTTTATGGAGGGGAAGAGACAATATTTTAAATGATAGCAAAAGAAAATTAAAGTCAAGTACTTATTACCCCTGATTTTCCTCATTATCCTTTAATTATTAGCGTTCAGGGCACAGCACTGAGGAAGTTTTCTGTTAGTGCCCATACAGTTCTCATTTCCAGGATTTACCCAAATTTGTTCAAATGGTGCTATTATAGATTGCCCTGGCCCCTTGGAGTAGGTTTGATTTTCTAAGGTGTAGAATACTCTAGATCTACTTTGAGTGTAAAATGGTACTTTGTTTTGTTTGTCCTTTCTTTGTGTTTCTGCTTTCCAGTAAGGGAACAGTGATGTCCTGTTTACTCTTAGCATCTCAGTCTCAGTTTTCTCAATTGACATTTTGCCAAATTATTAAAATATTATGGGCTGGGCACAGTGGTTCACGCCTGTAATCCCCGCACTTTGGGAGGCTGAGGTGGACAAATCACCTGAGATCGGGAGTTCAAGACCAGCCTGGCCAACATGCTGAAACCCCGCCTCTACTAAAAATACAAAAATTAGCCGGGTTTGGTCATGCATGCCTGTCGTCCCAGTTACTTGAGAGGCTGAGGCATGAGAATCATGTAGGGCCAGGAGGCGGAGGTTACAGTGAGCCAAGATTGCCCCACTGTGCTCTAGCCTGGGCGACAAAGTGAGACTCTGTCTCAAAAATAAAAATAAAAATAAATAAATAAAATGATTGCGGGAATCGTGCATTAAGTTGTTAACTCCCTTAGGATATTTCAGCCACCGGTTTACTCTGGGAGTTTTTTCCTTTGTGCACACTGTGGCTTAACTTCCATAAGTTAACATGAATTATGATGTCTGCCTAGGGTGTTACATGGTGACCAGCGTACTGTTTTTTGCTGATCAGGTAGGTGAGTTGTTGAATCTCTATTCCTTGTCTTCCCTCAGGTGAAGTGGATGTAGCCCAGGAGAACGTGCTTTTAATGCAGGCATCTTAATCTTTCCATCTTGGGGAAATACACGTTTTAAAGAAGCAGTGATTTCTGAAGGCATACCTTATCATAAATCCTACTTACAGAAAACAGTATAATGAAAAACTTATGAAATGTGTTTTCTGTTGTCTTAATCAAAAGGAATAATTTACTTATTCATAACTACATACACTACTGTCTTTTGATGAATACTTGAGATTAAGATTAAATGGGATAAATGAAAACCTAGTTTCAATGTTGAATCAAAGCTAAGTGGCCTCCCTCCCGTTCTCAAAAGTTAATAAGAGAAGTTTTTCAAACCAGAGTGCTTGAATAATTTAAAAGACAGCATATGGAATAATTTCCTTTGCAAGAAAATCAGACTAATATTTTTAGGTAATTCAGTTTACTGAGCACCTATTGTGTACCAGGCATTGAGCTTAATGCTACTATACAATGTGTGTGTATATATGCGTGTGTGTGTGTATATGTATGTGTATATATACATGTATGTATGTGTGTGTGTATATATATCTATGAGCAAGGCAAAGTCTTGTAGATATGTAAGTGAAAGACCAGTGGGTGTTAAGTGATCTGGTTTACATTTGAGAAATATCCCCCAGATGGCTGTGTGAAGAATGAATGAGGAGGCAGCATGAAAGGCAGAGGCCAGACAGCAGGTTTTGTGGAACCAGGATTCGAATGCAGGCAGTGTGTGGCTCCTGCAGGTTTTGTGGATGGAGGTCGAAATTGATGGCGATTGGGCTGGGTGGAGATGGTGGGGCATTCACCAAGGTAGGGACTGCTGCAAGGTTGCCAGACTGGGGATGGGAGATTAGGTTCAGTGTTGCCTTCTGTGAGTTTGAGTGTCTAGGAGCTGTTAGTTAGACAGCTGGATATTTGTGACTAACCATAGATAAATTTGTGAATCCAATATAAATTTGTTAAAAATCAGTTTAAAACAGTGTACCAAGTATGGTCTAATTTTAGTGCAAATAATTATGTACATTGGAAAAAGTTTGAGGAGTAGACCAAAAAGTGTCAGTACTGGTCATCTCTGAGGACAGTGTGCGTGGTTCACTGTTTTGTTTTTGTTTTCACTGTCCGCTCCATATTCTGCTTCTACTTAATTCCAGTAAGAAAGAAGCATTAGATTTAGTTATAAATATAGCTTAGAATAGAAACATCTTTTTTTTGACCTTTAGTATGAATTGGCCTAGGAACTGAATGATTTAAAGATTTTGATAACCTGGAAATGAAATAACTTGTATAAATTGACTTCATTAACTAGATGACTTTGTTCATTTCCTTCTAAGTAAACTTATTTTAGAGTGTAAAGAAGCAAATATTTAAATTTGCTGCCAAGCAGAGCACCAAATGGTTAATTAATTCAGAAGGATTACTTCCCAGCGTTTAAGTGTTTTGTGGCCACTGGTTTGACCACAGTTCATCAGTTTGTGGGAGCACAGGGCCCAGATATGGTACAGGTAGAGCAGTGAGGTGTTAGTGAAAGGGAGTTGGGAGGGGGTCAGGCCTCCTGCATGAGAAGTGAGGGTCTTCATGAGCAGTAGGAGCTTTGGGGTCAGCCTGCACAAGATGGCCTGGGCCTCAGTCCTTTTAGCGAAAGCCCTCAAGACTTTGCTTATCTGGGGCCACCCAGTGAGTCAGGGGACAGAGGCTCTCTTTCAGTTACACCAAACCCATGCTGGGGTTTGATAACTTGGTGTGCCACACTGTGCTTTTCTGTTGCTTTGGAAGTGCTAGGCATCTCGTATGGTGGGTTGTGGAGCCACACTGCCTGCATTTGAATTCCGGCTTCACGCTGTCTTTACATGACTTCTCTTACCTCAGTTTTCCCATCTGTAAATGGGGTATAATCATAGTACCTATCTTACGAGTTTTTTGTTGGTTTGTTTGTTTTTAAATTTCAGATTCAGGAGATACATGTGTAGTTATATTACATAGGTATATTGGGTGATGATGGGATTTGAGCATCGGTGAACTCATCACCTAAACTGTGAATGTAGTACCTGGTAAATAGTTTTGCAAGCCTTGCTTCCTTCCATGCCTTCCCACTTTTGGAGTCGCCAGTGTCCATGGTTTCCATCTTTATGACCATGTGTGCCCATTGTTTAGCTTCCACTTATGAATGAGAATATGTGGTACTCACCTTTCTGTGTCAGAGTTATTTCACTTAGGGTATTGGCTTCCAGCTCCATCTATGTGGCTGCAAAGGACATGATTTCATTGTGAGGTTAAGTTTAAGATTAAGCCTTAGAATTCACATTAAGGTTTTGTGCTTGGCAAAAATAAGGTCCCAGGAAATGTTAATTGTGGTTGCCATTGTCGGCCACCATTACCACCACCACCATTGTCAAATTAGGCTCTTCATTCTTTTAATAACAACTTCTAAGGTTTTTTGTTTTGTTTTGTTTTGTTTTTCTTCGAGACAGGCCCTCGCTCTGTCACCCAGGCTGGAGTGCAGTGATGCAATCTCTGCAACCTCTATCTCCTGGACTCGCACTTCAGCCGCCTGAGTAGCTTGGACCACAGATGTGCATCACCATGCGTGGCTTTTTGTTTGTTTATTTAAGATGGGTCTTGGTCTGTCACCCAGGCTGGAGTGCAGTGACCTGATCTAGCTCACTGCAGCCTCTAGCATCTGGGCTTAAATGATCCTCCTGCCTCAGCCTCCCAAAAGTGCTTAGATTACAGGTGTGAGTCACTGCACCTGGATTGAGGATTTAAAAACAAGCGAGCAAACAAACCAGGCTATCCTAGATATTTGTATTATGAAATGACTTTCTATAGGTAATCAGCTTCACTTATTTTTTATTTCTATGAATTTATGGAGAGCATGGTGTATAATTGGTGCCCAGAGATAGTTGTTGTAAGAAATACATTGTTCATTTTCCGTATCTTAGAATTTGAGGATTCTCAGTACACTATTAAAATATATGTTCTTCTGAAACAGAAAAGTAGCAAAGATCTCAGTTTATATTTTCAGTATTTGGTAATCAAATAAGGACTGTATCTATTAGCTCTTCCCCCTAGAAACCCTCCCAAAAAATAAAAAACCAAAAAGAGGAGGAAGGCAGATGACTCTTGGTTGCTTCTTCTTCATTAACAGCTTCTGAATAATTTTGGAGAAGTCATTTTAAATGCTAAACAACATCATGCCATTCATTCATAAAAAAGGATAGGAATCATATAGAAAATAGCAGGACCATTTTTTTTTCCTTCTGGATTTTATAGGAAAAGAAGAAAACAGGCAGAGCCTGTACCCTTTGATCCTGTCACTGCAGAATAAGTCAACTATTATAACTAAGAAATCTTTTTCCACCTTGTGTGCTACACATTGTAGTAGGATTTAGTCACATTTTACATCAGCCCTGCAAGGTACATGGTGGTGTCCCCATTTTTAAAAAGAGAGAGATCGAATATGCCTCCCATATTTACGGATCTCTTTCCACTTACTTGGGCTTCTCCCTGGCCCCACATAACTAATACTTTGATTATTGATTGCAGTTGGAGAAGGAAGCCAGTTTGGTTAGTGAAAATGTGGATTGTAACTCTATTTCATTTTCTCAGATCCATCTCCCTTTCTCCCTCGCCCTTTTTCTCTTTCTCTCTTTTTTTCCTATATCCTCTTTCATTTTATTTTCTTCTTTATTTCCTTTCTTTGACAAGGTCTCTGTCACCCAGGCTGGAGTGCAGTGGTGCAGTCATAGCTCACTGCAGCCTCAAACGTCTGGGATCAGGTGATCCTCCTGCCTCAGCCTCCCACGTAGCTGAGACTACATGTGTGTGCCACCACATGCTTGGCTAATTAAACAAAAAAAATTTTCTTGAGTGACAGGGAAATTAGCTTAAAGGTTTTTTTGAGATGGGGGCAGGTCTCACTGTGTTGTTCAGGTTGATCTTAAACTCCTGGGCTCAAGCCATCTTCCTGTGTTGTTGGTGCGAGCCACCACACCTGTCTCCATTTTGTCAGATTTCTGTGTTTTCTTTTTCTTCTATGTCTTCTAATATGATTATTTGTTAAGAGGTCAGGAGTTTAGTGTTGCGTATAATTCTACCACAGTTCGTGTTTATTGATGCCCATTGTTCATATGTCCAACTAAAATGATAGCATTTGTTTGAGCAAAGGTTAAGTATGTCTTGCAGATTCATTCATCCTGTCCTTTCTGCATTCATTTAGAAATACTTGTTCAGTTCCTAATATGTTTGAGAAACAGCCAGAGGTGCTGAGGATGCGTCAGTGAGCAGGAGGTGAGTTTCTGGTTCACAGAGCTGCTTACAGTGAGGAATACAGAGTAAAGGAGGTGAGTGTGGATGTGATAGACAGTAGAGGGTGTGGGTGGCCCCTTGAGGTTGTTGGAAAGGACAGCTCTCCAGAGGAGACAGGTGGGCTGGACTTTGGATGATAAAGAAACATTTCTGGGATCCGTTGGGGGCAGAGCAGTCTAGATGGAGATAGCATGTACAAACATGTGAAGTGGAAAAAAGGTGGAAGTGTTTATGAATCAAAAGGGAATTAGCGTGGCTAGGATGCAGCAAGCAATCAGGAGAGGAGAATGATATGGGGTTGGAGAGGAAGGTAGGGTTGAGATTAGGGATGACATTAAAGACTGTGTTAAGGGATTTTTAAGATTTGACATGAAATGCCATAAAAAGTCACCAAACTGTCACACTGTGGAGTGACATAATCAGGTCTATATTTTTAGAAGATTGCTGTGGGAAGAGTGCATTGTAGATGGGCAAGAGATGGGGAAAGACCAATGAGAAGGCAGCCAGCCATCCAGGGAAGAGGGGATGGTGGCTGAAACTACAGTGGCATTGGGAGAAAATGTATAGAGTTCAGATATGTTTCAGAATTAAAATTTCCAGAATTTCAGGCTGTGAGGAATGAGGGCAAGCAAGGAATTAAGGATGAGTTTTGGAGCAAATGGAAGAGGGATATGGAGGCTCCCTTACTGGGATATAGAAGGCTCAAGGAGGGAAGTAGGACACAGGGACAAGGCAAGTCTTCCACGGCACATTGAGCTGAATGTGAAATGCCCATGAGGTTCCAGCACAGATGTCAGGTATTGGACGTATGTCTGAAGCTCAAGGGAGAGAGTTGGATATAGGAATTTGGAAGTCACATCTGTATAGAACAGATAGTATTTAAAGGCATGCAGCAAATATTTCCGCAGGGCAGAAATGTGAATTCTTCCAGCCTGATAACCTTTATTGGTGGTTCTTTTATTATTTTTTATTTTTTTGAAACAGAGTCTTGCTCTGTTGCCCAGCCTGGAGTGCAGTGGCATGATCTCAGCTCACTGCAACCTCTGCCTCCGGGGTTCAAGCAATTCTCGTGCCTTAGCCTTCCAAGTAGCTGGGATTACAGGCGCCTGCCACCACGCACAGCTATTTTTGTATCTGAAGTAGAGATGAGGTTTCACCATGTTGGCCAGGCTGGTCTCGAACTGGCAACCTTAGGTTATCCACCAGTCTTGGCCTCTCAAAGGGTTTATTGATTCTTCTGATGGTGCATACCCTTTGCCTAATACCAGCCTTTGACTATGATGGAAAATACCAATAAATTTATTTTATTTATTTTTATTTTTTTGAGACAGAGCCTCTCTCTGTCACTCAGGCTGGATTGCAGTGGCACCATCTTGGTTCACTGCAACCTCTGTCTCCCAGGTTCAAGCAGTTCTTCTGCCCCAGCCTCCTGAGTAGCTGGGATTACAGGCATGCACCACCATGCCCGGCTAATTTTTTTGTATTTTAGTAGAGACAGAGTTTTACCATGTTGGCCAGACTGGTCTTGGACTCCTGACCTCAAGTGATCCACCCACCTTGGCCTCCCAAAGTGTTGGGATTACAATCGTGAGCCACCATGCTCAGCCAAGGAAAATACCAGTAAATTTAAATTAAGAAATAGAGTCTCGGATGTGGATGGGGAACTCTGCAAATTCTCCTGCGTCTAAACATCTGGGTGAGAGGAACATAAAATTTGGATTTTGGGAAAAAAATAACCCGCTGAATTTGAAATACTACAAAGGGAAATGACTCTGCAGACATGAGACAAATTGTCATATGGTTTCTAAAATATGTTCTGAAATCAGATTCAGAAAGCTGCTAGAAATTCAACATCTATAACCATTTCATATTTGATGGCATTTGACTGCCATTCAGCAAAGAGCTTATTTAATGTGAAATAAAGGTGCACAGTGTAAAATCAGAGATTCTCCTGGAATGAGAGAATTAGAGAATCTGTACCCTGTCTTTCAGAATTCTGAAGTTCCTTGTGTGTCTGAATGTGTGGTATACTGCTTGACTTAATTTCTTACAAAAGATTGTCAAGAGATATTTCTTTTCAAGGGCGCAGTCGAATGATGACCGTCCGCTCTTAGGCATTTTGTTGTCAGCACTTGTGAGTAGTATCAACAGGGATCTCCTGGCTGCTGGGAACTTGAGGTTGGGATGACACTGCAGTTGCATTTCTGTAGTAGCATCATTTTCTTTCATCTAGCCCTCACATATTTGTTGAGCATCTGTTCCATTCTAGGCAGGATTTGAGAGATTGAAGTGAATAGAGAACACTTGTCCTTAGGGATCTGTTGTAAAATTGGGAGATGAAAATGTTGGTGGGGTGCTGGTAGCTCATGCCTATAATCTCAACACTTTGGGAGGCTGAAGTGGGAGATCTGCTTGAGCCCAGGAGTTTGAGGGCAGCCTGGGCAACATAGTGAGACCTTGTCTTACTTAAAAAAAAAAATATATATATATATATATACACACACACACACACACACACACACATGTGTATATATATACACACGTATATATGTATATATATCATAAAAAACTATATACATGTAGATTATATATAACATATATTGCCATATATTTGATATGTATTATATATAATAAAAAAATGCTAGCAAAATATTTGCAGCTACAACTGTGGTGTTCCATGTTCTATAAAGTATATGAAGTTTTGTATCCTTTTTTTCTCAGTATAGCTGCATTCCACATCCTTTTAAAGCAAGAAAAGCCCCATATGTAGGTGAGAATATTCAGGCTAGGTAAATTAGGAGGAGTGTTCAGGTCAGCCTCCAGATGGGCTGGTTCTAACTTTCCCTCCCTCTCCAAAAAGGCAGTCTTGAATATTCTTTCTACCTTTAGTTAACACAACTAATTACTTCTCAAACTGTCGCTATGTAGGACTAGATTTGTTTTTTGTTTTTTGTTTTTTTTCCTCCAACCTGTGGCAGAATAATACTTTTAAAACACAATGCAAATAAATTACTAGTGGCTTGTGTTTTATGGGCCTTTATTTTAGCTATTATTAGAGTTAACAGATATAAAATTACTCAGTCAAGTTGCTATGTTCTCAAAAGCTTACTCTGTTTCTGTACTTTATGCAGACTGGGACCACACTTTGAGTATATTGCATTGTATAACACTGTTAAATACAATTGTCCTTAAATTTTCTGTGTTTATATTATTCATCAGCTGTGTCTTTCTGGTGTAGGCTGTTTGGTTATATAGTTTCTTTAATGATTGGTATGTGTTTTTAAAAATAATCCATGCCTCTTGTTACCTTGAACATTTTCTTTCTTTCTGTTTCCCCCTCCCCTCCTCTCCCCTCCCCTCCCCTCCCCTCCTCTCCCCTCCTCTCCCCTCCTCCCCCTTCCCCCTTCCCTTTCTTTCTTTCTTTTTTTTTTTTTTTTGAGACGGAGTCTTGCTCTGTCGCCCAGGCTGGAGTACAGTGGTGCGATATTGGTTCACTGCAACCTCCACCTCCTGGGTTCAAGTGATTCTCCTACCTCATCCTCCAGAGTAGCTGGGATTACACGCGCCCACCACCACACCCGGCTCATTTTTAAATTTTATTTATTTATTTTTTGAGATGGAGTCTCACTCTGTCGCCCAGACTGGAGTGCAGTGGCACGATCTTGGCTCACTGCAAGCTCCGCCTCCCAGGTTCAAGCCATTCTCCAGCCTCAGCCTCCCGAGTAGCTGGGACTACAGGCACCCGCCACCACGCCTGGCTAATTTTTTGTATTTTTTAGTAGAGACGGGGTTTCACCGTGTTAGCCAGGGTGGTCTCGATCTCCTGACCTCATGATCCGCCTGCCTCGGCCTCCCAAAGTGCTGAGATTACAGGCGTGAGCCCCCGCGCCTGGCCTAATTTTTTAATTTTTTAGTGGAGATGGAGTTTCACCATGTTTTGCAGGCTGATCTTGAACTCCTGACCTCAGTTGATCAGCCCGCCTCGGCCTCCCAAAGTGCTGGGATTACAGGCATGAGCTACCACACCAGCCTGAATGTACTGTATCTTTCAGTCCTTGGGTTAGGCTTGTACGTGTCCTAAAGCATTGAGTTTTGTGGGTGTCTAGTGTTAATAGTATTATAAGTCTAATTGTATTCCAGATATTCCTAGCATTCAGTACTTTCTCTAGAGACCTATTTCTCCATTTTCTTATATTTTATTTTCTTTCTTTAAAAAAATTTTTTAAAAATATATTTGGATAGTACAAGTGCAGGTTTCTTACATGCTTATATTGGTTAGTGGTGGAGTCTGGGCTTTTAGTGCATCCATCACTTGAATAGTGAACATTGTACACAGAAGGTAATTTTCTGTCCTCACCCCTCCCACCCTCCCACCCTCCCACCTTTTGGAGTCTCCAGTGTCTGTTATTCACTCTGTGTATCTGCATGTACCCACTCTTTGGCTTCCACTTGTAAGTGGAACATGCAGTGTCTGATTTGGTGATTCGCGTAGGATAATGGACCCTAGTTCCATCCCTGTTCCTGCACAGACGACTTGTCTTATTTTCATGACCTGTTCTTGCGCTCAACTTCAGTTCAGTGAGACCTGAGATAAAACGAAGGAAAGATATTCCTGTTGCCTTTTGATTCCTCCTCTTTCTGTGACATGGCAGGCGGTGTTCCAGACTCCTAATTCGTAATGCTTGCGACTATTTTGTTCTGTATTTCTCTGAGTAAAGTGTGTATTTGAGCATCCGATCACTACATTTCTCATTCATTGGAAGAAGAGAGTGCTCAAAGAGCTTAACAAAAAAGTCACGCTCTGAGGGCTCCTGGTTTGAAGTAGGAGTGGTGATTTGATCCTATCCTGTAGCCCTCTGTCTATTTTGGCAGGGAATGCCTTGAGAGACTTCTTTGAACCCGATGTGTGCGCTCACACGCTGCTGACTCCAAGGTGTTTTGCTACACCCTGTTTTACTCTTGACAAACTACCTCTGGCCTGTTTGACTGGTGCAGTTGTAATTTGGTGCAGTTGAGCTGTGCCTGGTTTCCCTGGTGAACCTGGAGTCCACACTGCTGAATGCCGTCTGTGCTGTCCATTGAGGGGTTACTTAGGTGGTGGAATCTGTTCCCCTATTTTCCACCTGCTTTCCATTTTTTTACCCTTTACTTGAGGTTTTGCCCTTTCCTTGAGGACTCAGCAAAACAGATTGTTTATTTATGTTTTGGGTGGACTGTGTTTTGGGGGATCATTTTATTCTGTAGTTAGTTTTGAAGTCTATGCCATTGAGGATTTTGCCTTCCTAATGGATTGAGATGGCAGACAGAGCGAAGGAGAAACCTGCAAAGAGGTATTACTCCTTTTCTGGGACCCCTCGGAAGGATTCGGTGAAGGCGCTAAGGTTTTCAAGGTCATTGAACCTCAAGAGAGCCACTTCAGAAGTCAGCAAAAGGCAGGTTGGTACAGAAACTTCCTCTAAACACTCCTTTAATTTTTTTTTGGTTGGGGAGAATTGAAAGTCATGCTTACTCTTTGTGTTTATTCCTTAAAAAGTTTCCTGATTAATTTTTGATGATTTTTCTGTTTTTAAAATCATACTGATATTTTCTGTGCTATCAATTCATTTGTGAATGCTTATTATTTATTAGTGTTTATGTTTATTCATTTATTGCAAGGGTTTAAATTACTATATGCCGCAATACTAACAAGTTGTGATGTTAGCAGATCCTTATTACTCATATGGAATCTTTTACTAAAACATGTTTTTAGTGAAGACCCTGTTTTTACAAAAACATCTCACTAAAAGGGATTCGTTGATTTTTATGTATAACAAAATAATAGAATAAAAGCAAATTAGTGTTTCTGTAATTTCACAGTTCTGTAGATTGTTCAGAATTAAAAATATTTTTTCTGAAGAATACTTTGGGCCAGGCATGGTGGTATGTGCTTGTAATCCCAGCACTTTGGATGGCCGAAGGAGGTGGATCACTTGAACCTAGAAGTTCGAGACCAGCCTGGGCATCATGGTGAAACCACGTCTCTACAAACAATAGAAACATAGCCAGGCATGGTGGTGCATGCCTATAGGCCCAGCTACTCGGGAGGCTGAGGTGGGAGAATCACCTGAGCCTGGGGAGGTTGAGGCTGCAGTGAGCCGAGATTGCACCACTGCATTCCAGCCTTGGTGACAGAGTGAGACCCTCTCTCAAAAAAGTAAAAATAAAAAAAAAAAATTAAAAAAACATTTTTTAAAAAGAGTTCTTTGAAGCTATTGGATATATGATGGTATAAGTTTAGGCTATACAATACATAGTGGATCTTTTAACAGTGTTATAAAGATTGCTTTTCTTAATGTTGATGTTTTTGGAACTAGTTTGTAATTACCAAACAACAATAACAGGTATAAAGTAAAGATTACCCTGCACATAAAATATGCTTTTTTATTTTTACTTTTGGATGAGTGCCATGGGTTATGTGTGCCCTCCAGTGGTCTTTCATTAGAATGGTGATTTTCAAGCTGTGAAACCATTGAGAGTTTTAGTCATGATATCTGTGTCCCCCTGCCTGGGGAAGAATGGTGCACTGCAGCATTACGGATAGGTGCCTCAGAACTGTTTCCCTCTTAGTACAAATTCAGTTCAAATGTGTGATATTGATTCTGGCCAGTTGATGAATGATGTGTGTTTTGGGAATATCTTTTAATGGTTTATAGATTGGACACTTAAAATTAATGTGTCATCAGTTCTACACTTACTTTGGTCCTCGTATGTCTGCTAAATCTTATTGTTTTAGTTTCATCTTTTTTTTTTTTTTTTTGAGACAGAGTCTAGATCTGTTGCCCAGCCTGGAGTGCAGTGGCATGACCACAGCTCTTGGTAGTCTCAATCTCCTGGGTTGAAGCAATCCTCCCCCCTCAGCCTCACAAGTAGCTGAGACCACAGGCATGTGCTACCACACCCTGTTAATTTTATTTTTTTTGTAGATATGGGGGTCTCACTATGTTGCCTAGGCTGGTTGCAAACTCATGGTCTCAAGCAATCCTCCTGCCTCAGCCTCTCAAAGTTCTGGGATTATACATGTGAGCCACTGTGCCTGGTCAGTTTAATCATCTTTCTTATATTTTCATTATTATCATGGACAACACTGAAATACTGAAAATAAATCAAGTCCAAGACATTCCAAATCTCTTAATTATTTTATATATAACTTACTTCCTTCAGCAGAAACTGCCACCATATTGGATGTTTGTTGGTAAAGAATTTTCAGCAAACCTGATTTTCTTCATTGTGATGATATTTTCTTCAAATTAATTAATTTGAGTAAAGACACAGAATAAAACCTGTTTTTATGACTTTAAACCTCCTGTATAGACTATGCAGAAAGTAATACCAGAAATGAATGAGGAAATTCAGAGACTGCCTGAAAGTATTGTTGCTGATTCAGTTGGCAGAATCTTTTTCTCTTCCCTTTTGAAGAATCATAGAGTTTAAAACTGCTTGAACCTGAGGGTGGTGGCCTAAGTGTTGGTATTTGCCAATTGAGAATTTAAGAATGAGTGCCTTGTATTGTTATTAAGAATTCCATGACATTGTTTATAGAAGTAGGGTGTTGACCTAGAGATCTCTGCCAAAACTCAATTTGTCTAATTAAATTCTGCCGAGCATTTCTAACTTCCTTCCCTAAATGACTTCTAATTGCGTGTTGTTCCAGTGGTAGTGATGATAATGATGATGTTCTGCCTTTGTAAACATGCCTTTAAATTATTAAGTTCTAAGCTGGCAGGTAAAATGGAATTACTTTTCATCTTATTGATGAGATGTGGCCTTTTGGAGGATGTGTGTGGAGGGGGACATTGCGGGTAGATGAAAAATCATGTAGACTTCTTGTACAAAATTCCTAGATCATTTGTTTATTGTGGGATGGAGCACTGATAAGAAAGACAGACTTTTTCCCCCTCAAGCAGGAACCATCCCCTCTTCAGAGCATTTTGTTTCTCTGCTAGGAGCCAGGATGTGACATTTAAGCAGCCGTATATTTTCAGTTTTGTGCATTACTTTGTTTGAGGTGAGGTTGCCATAGAAAACGTAAATTTTGAAATTGTTTTGTGTGTGTTTCTTGGGGGAGGGAGATGTAATTGGAATAAGAGTATAATACCTCTGAGATTTATCAAGAGAATTGAGACCATGCTTTTTCCCTGCTGCTGTTGAGTTATGGAGGCAGAGCCTTGGGTGTGTTCAAGATGGGGCTTCACTCATTGCCTGTGGCCTGTCTTGGTGGCTGAGGAGGGCATTGCTGCTGGCAGTGTGATGGATGTTAACACTGCTTTACAAGGGGTGCTGAAGACCACTCTCGTCCATGACGGCCCAGCACGTGGGATTTCCGGAGCCACCAGTGCCTTAGACAAGCACCAAGCCCATCTTTGTGTGCCTGTATCCAACTGTGATGAGCGTTTGTGTGTGTGAAGTTGGTGGAGGCCCATGTGCTGAATACCAGATTAGCCTAATTAAAGTTGACGAAAACAAGAAACTAGGGAATGGGTAGGCCTCTGTAATACTGACAGAGGGAAGACCCTGCAGAGTGGCTGGTTGCAGTTGTTTAGTACTTAAGGACTGTGGCAGTTACAAGGAATCTCAGGCCAAGGATGTCATTGAAGAGCACTTTAAATGCAAGAAATGAACAAATAAAACTTTGGCTCACATTCCTCAAAAAAAAAAAAAAAAGGTTGGGATGTTGTATAAAATGGAATTAAAAAAAGAGAAGCAGCAGCTAAAATATCATATATTGGGGGAGCTTTCTGAGCTCACGGGGTGAGAGGTTCAGTTTATAGCATAGACGATTGTAATTTCTGCCTCAGCAAAAGCAGAACATGGTTTTTGAAGTAAATGGTTGAAATTCATGCATCCAGATGTCTGCATGACTGGGTTCATGGACTTCAGTCATCTTCTTTAACACCTATGTTATGATTATCTGTACATCTGAATCTGTATACTGACTTCTAGGTTTTGATTATATAGAAAATAACAACCAAGATGTAGAAGTCATCAGAATGATACAATCTGACAAAGTTGTTTAATAGCAGAAAAACAATGATGCTAACTCAGAAAGTTAGATGATTTAAAAAAATTTAACGAAAAAGCTTTAAAAGCTGTTAATTAGAGATTTATAGATTATAGCTTACCTGTTAAAAAGACTTCCTTTTCAAAGAGGTATTAATAGAAGACACAACTCAAAATAACTCTGCCTTGATCTTGTAAGGCCTTAAGGTAATTGTGAATTCCCTTGCTAGAAAAGGTAAGAAGCAAAGCAAATTGGGTGGATTTTGTATTTAAGCAATCTAGAGATTTATAATAGCTATTATGTGCATATACATGTGTGAAGACAACATAGTAAGGTGTGTTGTTTTATAGTTTTCTATGTTCTACTCAAATTGGCTTGCAGTAGAATTATAGTTAAATTGATGCCGGGCAGGTAAGCCTCAAAATCGGGCTTAGACTGGGAAGGTTCTTGGCTTTGCTCAGGAAAGAATTCAAGAGTGAGGGCCGGGCACTGTGGCTCACGCCTGTAATCCCAGCACTTTGGGAGGCTGAGGCAGGTGGATCACCTTAGGTCAGGAGTTCAAGACCAGCCTGGCCAACATGGTGAAACCCCGTCTCTACTAAAAATACAAAAATTAGCTGGTCGTGGTGGCGGGCGCCTGTAATCCCAGCTACTCAGGAGGCTGAGGCAGGAGAATTGCTTGAACCCAGGAGATGGAGGTTGCAGTCAGCCGAGATTGCACCACTGCACTCCAGCCTGGGCAACAGAGTAAAACTTTATCTCAAAAAAAAAAAAAAAAAAAAAAAATCAAGAGTGTGCAGGTTGGTAGAAGAAAACAGCTTTATTGAGGCTGTAGTGTTACAGCTCTGTGACTGCTCCCGCAGAGCAGAGCTACCCGCTAGGCAGTGCATGCAGGGTGACAGCTCAGGGGCAGTTCTACAGTCATTTTTATACCCACTTTTAATTAATGCAAATTAAGGGACAGATTATTCAGATATTTCTAGAAAAAAGGGGGTGACTTTCAGGTGTGGCTGTGGCAGTGTTAAACTGTCAAGGAGCTGGTGGGGATGTCTTGTGGAGAGGTGCTTTTTATACAGTCGTTCTTTTTACAATAGACAGTGTTACTTCTTGTTAGTGAGATAACCAGGATAATTTTAAGTACAAAACTGTTCATCAAAAAAATATTAAAACATACCTATGTTCTGGCTAAGTGCTGTGCTAGAAAGAAAGCTACTTGTTAAGAATATGTAACAAGTTGGGAATTAGAACTCTCCTCCTGTGGGGTTTTTTTTTTTTTGTTTTTTTGTTTTTTTTTTTTTGATGCAGAGTCTCACTCTGTCTTCCACGCTGGAGTGCAGTGGCACAATCTTGGCTCACTGCAGCCTCTTCCTCCTGGGTTCAAATGAGTCTTCAGCCTCCCACATAGTTGGGATAAAAAGCATGCGTGACTACGCCTGGCTAATTTTTGTGTTTTTAGTAGAGATGGGGTTTCACCGTGTTGCCCAGGCTGGTCTCAATTTCCTGTCTCGATCTCTTCTCTTCTCTGTCTCTTGTTTGTAGTGGAGAGAATAACTTTGATTCCTAAATAGAAAACAGAATATATGTGTGTGGATACTTGTAGTGTGTTTATTGTCTTCGTTACTAATTTCCTAATCATAGCAGAAAAGGTGGTGTTCGCTACCGTTGTCACCCCAGCCCTAAAGGAGTAATGTGTTCTTTTTTTTTGAGAGGGAGTTTTGCACTGTCGCCCAGGCTGTGCAGTGGCACTATCTCGGCTCACTACAAGCTCTGCCTCCTGGGTTCACACTGTTCTCCTGCCTCAGCCTCCCAAGTAGCTGGGATTACAGGCGCCCACCACCATGCCCAGCTAATTTTTTGTATTTTTAGTAGAGGCGGGGTTTCACCGTGTTAGCCAGGATGGTCTCGATCTCCTGACCTCATGATCCGCCTGCCTCGGCCTCCCAAAGTGCTGGGATTACAGGCATGAGCCACCATGCCTGGCCTGAGTAATGTGTTTTTGCTAAGTTTGTGACATTGCTTTCCTGTGTAAATATGAAAATATTCTGAAACTTGATTTCTTGTTACTCTTGTGTTGTGCAAATTGTGTGTTCTGGCTTCCTTTACCAACCACAAGTAATGAGAGGTTCCACAACTTAAATATAATTCATATTTTCTAGGATAGCTTATAATTTTTGAAATAATTAAGTTTAGCTTTATGTAACTAGGTAAAAATGTGCATACCACAGTACTCAAGATATTAGTTTAAAATGAAAAAAAAAAAAAACAAAACACTTTAAGTTTTTGCTATGTTTAGTTTAATCTGTGGCAAATAAGCTTTCTTCCAAAAGCATGCTCTCCCCAGATAGAGAGATTCCTGATTTGGTTTGAAGCAGGTTCTCCTTAGTTATTTTTAAGGAAATATTATGCAGTGTGTTGAACATTATTTTTAAGGAAATATTATGCAGTGTGTTGAGCATTAATTCTTCCGGTGCTTCCTGGTTCTCCGTTAAGATTTTTTTTTTCTTCCCGGAAATGGAAGCCAAGTTTAAACTATTCTGAGATAACGTTGGATTTAAGAATATGATATTTTAGATCACTGAAGCCCTAGATGTTAAAGAGAAATGAAGTACACGTAGGTGAGAGAGAGGATGGAATTTATCATCCTAGAGGTATTAACAACAAAAAAGATTGCTGAATACAGTTCAGTCAAGAAAGAATCAGGCAAGTCAAGGTCTTTAAGCTTTACCCTTATTCCACGTCCCTTATTCCAGATAGAATTTTTGCCACTTCATAATGCTAATCAAGCAGGCAGCAGATGTCAACGTACAGGAGGATCAACATGGAACCATTGCTTATTTTGAAGAAAAAAAACGTAGATCATTTAGTTAGAGGATTAATACATATTTCCCGAAAGGCAACAGTTCTTCTACAAGGAACATACTTGTTATATGTTTTTAGAAATAGGGCCTTGCTCTGTTACCCAGGCTACGGTGCAGTAGTGTGATCATAGCTCACTGTAGCCTCAAACTCCTGACCTCAAGCAATCCTCCTGCCTTGGCCTGTCAAAGTGCTAGGATTACAGGCATGAGCCAGTGCAGTGGGCCATTCGTGTGTTTAATAATACCAAGTGGATATAATGCAGTTAAAGTTAGGAAACAGGGTACATACTGAGAACTGTTAGTTATTTGATTATATGATCACAGCGAGGAGCTGTTTCTGTAAGATCAGAATGAATGGAGCATACTGCCTGGGAACCTGTAGCTGCTTGGTTAGAATGAGTGGGTGCTCAGCTGGTGGTAAATTTTTTGTTTACCTTTTTAGGTTGTGAACTAACTGCACTGTAATTTATGTTAATTTGTGCTTTAAAAGTCTTCAGGGTTGTACTCGATCTTAAGTGTGGGTGAGAAAGATACAAATTATGCATAAATACTAATGGCAGTCATGAAAGGGAGAGAGGTTATTCTTTTTGGGAAAAAAGAGAATCCTCCTCTGTCACCCAGGCTGGAGTGTAGTGGCGTGATCATGGCTCACTCCAGCCTCGAACTCCTGGGCTCAGGTGATCCTTCTGCCTCAGCCTCCCAGTAGCTGACAGGCATGCACCATCATACCTGGCTAATTTTTTACTTTTTGTACAGATGGGGTTCCCTGTGTTGCCCAGGCTGGTCGTGAATGCCTGTCCTCCAGCAATCCTCACACCTTGGCCTCCAAGGTTATCCTTTTGAATAAAAGTCATATGTAACTAAGCCCAGTTATTTGTGATATTTAAATCTTAGAGTTAAATCTTTAGAACTGTAAAGCATGTTTTTGTAATTCATGACCTACTTCTTTTTTTCCTTAGGAGTGCTACTTCTGAATTCTTGCAGAAGTACAGATTGATTGTACAGTTAATGCTGATCTTTGCAAAAGATAGAACAACTTACATTAACTCTGAAAAGAATCAGTTCTCCCTGATGTGAAAATACATATAATCTTATTTTGGCAAGCATTTTACCCCTTTCAGTTTCTACTTTTCCTGATGTTTAAATTTATCTTGTGGCCTTGTATGGTGATAGGAACTCCTTGGTATTTTTCTTGATTTTAGTTTTCTTCTGCAGTTTGAAAGATTGTATTCATTGCTGTGATGCGTATAAGATTTCTTAGTTTTTTACCACTATAGTTTAATATGAAATACCAAAAAATTTTAAAGTTTTTTTAAAATTAAGATTTCAATATTGAGGCCTAGACGAATGTATTACTTGAGGAAGGAGGTTTTAAATTCATCCTATTTAATGTGAAAGTTTGACTTGCATGCATCACTTTATTTTTCCCTAACAAAATCATTTTATAGTGTTAGAATATCTATCAATATGTTTGGGTTACCTGACTCAAACCTATTTCTTAAAAGCAGAAAGCAGTTAACTATTTCCTTATAATGTTTCTCCACTTCCATTGGAGCCATGACATTGCAACAGAAATTATATTCACAGGCAAAGTTCCACAGCAACTGTCTTATGCTATGTGTTGCAGCCTAAACGCTTATTTCTTTTGATTTGAAGGCTGTAATTCTTACTGTGAGTCTCAGTAACTTTTGCAAGAGCAGCCATTGACAGGTGCCCACCATCTCTCTAGCCAGATGCTACCTCATCTGCCTCTGTCGGATGACTCTGGAGTTGGTCTGATCTCAATTTAGTAAAGCTTGATGGCTGCTGATGTGTTACTAAAGTAATCAGTTGTAAAATGAGGAGGTAGAAATGCATTCTTGTCTTTTCTGGGAGGTCCAGTTACACACAGCTTCAGGTTAATGACGATCCAAGTTCCTTCCCTGTTTGTGTCTTAAAAACAAGATTGAAAGCATAAACAAAACCAACAACAAAGTTCTTTGATCAAGGGAAGGGATTACGACTGTTCACAGATGGAATTGGATCGGACCCTGAATTCTTATAGCTTGCTTTGGCTTTGTCATTTAGTCTAGGATTTCTTAGTCTAGGATTTCTTTCACTAGGGGCTTATAGATATTCTAAAACATGCACACATTCACACATCCCACCCCATAGATGCCCAGAAACCACTTAGGACTCGCTGAATCAGAATCTCCAGTGGTAGTGGGATGGGGCTGGGGCTAGTCAGGTACCCTCACTCCCTCCCTCAAAGGTCCCAAAGTGAATCTGACCTAAACACTGCCAGGTGAAGAAACTGAAGTCTAGAGTGGCCAGGCGATATGAAGATAATAGAACTGTTTAGCGACAGATTTGAGAAAGAAGCCGTGGCATTTGAGCATATGCTCTGTGCTCACCCCAGTAAGAAATCATAAGCATAGTGGTGCAGATCACCTGCCTGCACCTGCCTGAGAGCCAGCGGTGGCCTGGTGAGCCGGTGTGCACGTGCTGACTGGTATTAGCGTCAGCTTTCATGAAGGCGTCCCTTGTGTTTTGAGGCTTCTCAAGTTCTGAGGAAGCACCTGCAGCTTCGCAGAGGTGCCTGTGCGTGGAGATGGGAGGCTAGCCACCAACTGCTGCTCAGATTCCCAGGCCAGAGAGATGGTCTTTATCAGTGGTAACAGTACGGATAAGCCACCTGCTTTGGGATCAAAATTAAAAAGTCAATATACAAGTCTCTAACCTGGTGACTAATAAGAATCACTCAGCCCTGTTAACGTAAACTATGACTTTATTCTTGTTAGCCATTTTCTGGTTATGTTTCGTTGAATGACCTTTCACTATAAATCTTTTAGACACGCAAGTAGCTTTGTCAAAGAGTACTGTATTTTTATTCTTCCTAGTAGAATTTTACTTTTTTCATAGGATCGAAAGCCAAATTTTAAACAAATGCTTTTGGAATTTTTTTTTTGTACCTATGTTTGAGGACCACGCGAGGTGTCAGATACCTTAGATACATTTTTTTTTTTTTTTAAATCACATGTTGATGCAGATACTCAGAACATCAAATCATTAAATTATGTGAAAATAAGTATTTTATGAAGGGTCCTGTTCCTTTTCATTTGTTGCAAGCAAATTATCACCTCCTTCTCTCTTACAGTGCATAATTTTGTTAGTAGGTATGGTAATTTTTTTCTGTGTTTTTTTTTTTTTTAATAAGATGTTCTAAAAATTGTGTAAATGTAAGGAATACAAATGCAGTTTTGTTACATGGATATGTTGTGTGGTGGTGAATTCTTGGCTTTTAACCATCACTGAAATAATGTATGTTGTTGTACCCATGAAGTACTTTCTCATCCCTCACCCCCTCCCATCCTCCCACCCTCCTGAGTCCCCACCATCTATCATTCCACACTCTGTGTCCATGTGTATACATTATTTAGCTTCCATTTATAAGTGAGAACATGTGATATTTGACTTTCTGAGTTGTTTCACTTTGAATAATGGCCTCCAGTTCCATCAGTATTGCTGCAAAAGACATGATTTCATTCTTTTTTATGGCTGAATAATATTCACTTGTGTCTATATACCACACTTTCTTTATCCAGTCATCTGTTGTTGGACACTTAGGTCGATTCCCTATCTTTGCTATTGTTTCTAGTGCTGAGATACATATATGAGTGCAGGTATCTTTTTGATGTAATGATTTCTTTTCCTTTGGGTAGATACCTGGTAGTGAGATTGCTGGATCAAATGGTAGTTGCAGTTTTAGTTCTTTGGGAAATCTCCATGTTGTTTTTCATAGAGATTGTACTAATTTACATTCCCACCTGTTTTAATCTGTTCTGTTCACTGCTATATCCCCATGTCCTAGAACAATGTTCATAAGCATTCAGTAAACATTTGTTGAATGAATGAATGAATGAATGGAATGGAAATGAACTAATACACAATCTATCTTTGCCTTGAGAAGGTCCTATTATGCAAATAAGTTTCTCTTTTTTTAAAAAAATCAAACTTTAAAAAAATTTTAGTAGAGATGGGGTTTTGGTATGTTGCCCAGCCTGGTCTTGAACTCCTGGGCTCAGGCGATCCTCCCACTGCAGCATCCAAAAGTACTGGGATTACAGGCATGAGCCACTGGGCCTGGCCATGTTTTTCTTCTTTTGCTTATCAATGAAGATTAAATATGTACCATAAGATATAACTTGGAAGATAAAAGGCTTCGGAGTGTTCTCTTCTTCCTGTGTTTGAATATATGTATTGTGGGAGTCACAATAATGAATGCTATAGAGCCAGATTTGGAGGAGGAGAGGTGTCTGTCTTTCATCATCTTCTCTCTGCTCTTCCTGGATTTTGAACTCTCTTGAAGCTACTCACGTGGATGTGAACTGTGATAGATAACACTCCTAGTTCAGATCTTTGATATGATGCAGTAACAATGTCAGTTACACTGAGCAGGTTATATCAGGCAGAGAGCACCCACAAAATCCCATGATAGACAATACTGTAATGAAAAGAGAAGGGTTCTCTATAGAAATGTATTTTTGTGCTAGTAACCACAGAACTTTTTTGATAAGGTCAAGACATTTGCCGGAAAAGAGGCTTGTCTTGGCACACAGTCCTGGAGTCTTCATGGTTTTCGTTTGTAGTTGTTGTAGATGAGAAATTGTTTCTTGCTGAGCTGTTTTTTTTTCTTGCATTTGTGAACCCATAGTAGTTACTCTCTTGCTTATTTTTCCACCTTGACCATTTCAGGCCGCTTGAAGACAATCCATATCCATCCTCACTCCATGAAGGAAGTTAAAGGCTGAGCAGGAGACGTGCACCATGAGTGTACTGCACCTCCTCCTCCTCTGGTTTCAGAACATCCCTCCTTCTCATTCCCTTTTATGTGACGTTGGAACATTAAAGCAGCAGGTGACTTCTCCGTCAGGCCCCACGGAGGAGAATGGAGCTTAGCATGATGTATTACCCTGTTGATAATAATATCATCACAATATTATTTGTTTCTTGTGGAATTGAAAAAAAAAACATTAGCCTCAGTGGCTCATGTTTATATTCTGCTTAGTTTACCATGCCTATTCAAGCTGGCTGTCAATTTTGGGGCTGGTCTTACTGGACTGGACTAGAAAGATGAGTTTGTCCGATATCACCCCTATATGAATGCCTTAATGCTTAGAATCATCTAGCAAATACTTTTCAAATGTGGCTAGAAACAAAATCATCTTAAATCATTTGGCATTTTTCAGTGCCAAAGACTATCAAATATCTTCTTTTCCCCCATTGTGTTTTTATGGTTCAGTGATGAATAGGTGACAGTTTTGTAGCCTTAAATTCCTGCACTACTATCAGTAACACCATGGTAAGTGCCACTGCAGAGAAAGGCACCATTGATCTTCCCACCACTGCCTCCGGGATGCTTTAGACATTGATAAATGTGCTTTGTGAAACCCTGTGGGAAGGGTTTAGTCTGTTCTTTCTTTAGAAATGAAACTTTTATTTTTGACCTATTGGCATTTTTTTAGCAGAAATATCACTCCTACCAGCTATCTAGATTTGCTGCAGATGATTTGTTCATTTTAATGTTTGAATTTTGTTCTTGGATTTTCAAACCTATTTCTTAACATACATATCAATAATCTTGTTATACACTATCTGTTCTGTGTTGCCCAGGCTGGAGTGTGGTGGTGTGATCTCAGCTCACTGCACCCTCTGCCTCCCGGGTCGCCTCCTAGGTTCAAGCGATTCTCGTGTCTCAGCCTACTGAGTAGCTGGATTACAGGCGTGTGCCACCACATCAGCTAAGTTTTGTATTTTTAGTAGAGACAGGGTTTCACCATGTTGGCAGGCTGGTCTCAAACTCCTCTCCTCAGGTGATCCACCCGCCTCGGCCTCCCAAAATGCTGGGATTACAGGTGTGACTCACTGCACCCAGCCAAGCTTAGAATATTTCTGAAATATTCTGAAAGATCTGAATTTTTTTTTTTTTTTTTTTTTTTTTTTTTTTGAGGGGCAGGGGTAGGTGAGGTGGAAGGTTCTGTATGCAAATCAAGGTCTGGTTTCCAAATTAGGTCCTCCAAACAAGGTCTGATTGAAAACTGAAGGCTTCAGGTTTTGGAACTGTCAATCCCATGTTAGATGTGCCTGCCCTGTCCCTCTCTTCCTGCCTGGAGGGCTGAGGGTGAGGTGAAGGAGTCCAGAAGCAGAAGCACAACACTTGAGGAATCCTTTTATGGACTCCTGGAGGTTAGTAAGGATGGACCTAAGTATCTGGCAGTGTGCTCGGAGTTTTCTTGAGCAATTCCTCGAGTGCCACCTAGAGTCTAATGGTAATACTGAATTAACTTCTAAGCTTTGTCAAGGAGCATGGAGAACTTGAGATTCTCATACATTTTTGTTCTGTATCATGAAGAGACTCAATAGTAATTGGAATCAGGATCAGTTTCTGGCTGTTTGATCAGCCATGTAATTAGTCAGCATGGTATGAATATATACATGCCAGAGTTCAGTAATGTACCTTCTGTACTTAAATGGGGATTTTTCTTTTTTTGAGAATCGGCTTCTATTTAAGGATAAAGAAATCAGTGGTTCATGAAAACATGGGAATTTTTTTTATCTTCTTCTTCTTTTTTTTTTTTTTTTTTTTTTTGGACAAGATCTTGCTCTGTCATCCAGGCTAGAGTGCACTGGTATAATCCTGGCTTACTGTAGCCTCCTGGGCTCAGCTATCCTCCCGCGTTAGCCTTCAGCCTTCCAAGTAGTTGGGACTACAGGCATATGCCACCATGCCTGGCTAATTTAATTTTTTTTTTGGAGAGTCAGGGTCTCACTTGGTTGTCAGACTGATCTCAAATCCTGGCTTCAAGTAATCCTCTTGCCTTGGCCTCCCATGGTGCTGGAATTATAGGTGTGAACACCCAGCCTAGAATTTTTCTTTTCTTTTTCTTTTCTGAGATGAAGTCTCAAAAAGCCCAGACTGGAGTGCAGTGGCACCATCTCAGCTCACTGCAACCTCTGCCTCCCGGGTTCAAGTGATTCTTCTGCTTCAGGCTTCTGAGTAGCTGGAACAACAGGAGTGTGCCACAATGCCAGGCTACTTTTCGTATTTTTAATAGAGACGGGGTTTCACCATATTGGCCAGGCTGGTCTTGAACTCCTGACCTCGTGATCTGCCTGCCTTGCCCTCCCAAACTGTTGGTATTACAGGTGTGAGCCACTGTGCCAGGCCCATCATTTCTTTTTTATTTTTGTTTTTTTGAGATGTAGTTTCACTCTTGTTGCCCAGGCTGGAGTGCAATGGCACAGTCTCAGCTCACTGCAACCTCTACCTCCCGGGTTCAAGTGATTCTCCTGCCTCAGCCTCCTGAGGAGCTGGGATTACAGGCATGCGCCACCACTCCCGGCTTTTTTTGTTTGTTTTTTTCAGTAGGTACGTGGCTTCTCCGTGTTGGTCAGGCTGGTCTCGAACTCCTGACCTCAGGTGATCTGCCCACCTTGGCCTCCCAAAGTGCTGGGATTACAGGCATGAGCTACTGTGCCCGGCCTTAGAATTTCTTTTTTAGTATGATTATCCCCTTATTTGAATTGCTATTTTAATAAACACATTCTGGAAATCTTTATTATTAACTTGAACTGAGTGTATTAGGCACGAAAAGTTAGGCAGATTTTTTTTTTTTTATTATTTAAAAAAAAATTTGTAATTGTGATTTTACTTATGTTGCCTCTATTCAGTAGGATCCCCTTCCCTCTCACCCTCTCTTTCCCTCCCTGTCTCTCCCTCTCTTTTCACACGCATACCACACCCACCCACCAGGAAGCAGTTCTGTACTGTCTGCCAATTCTCTGTAAGCCATCATAGAAGAGAAGTGAATCAGAGGAGGGGATTCAGTGTTCTCCACACTAAGACCTGCCTGGCACACACCTCTTCACAGCCTTTTCTGAAATGACAGACTGTAGCAATTGCCAATTTGACTAAGAAAAAGTTTTCTGGGCCAGGCACAGTGGCTCATGCCTGTAATCTCAGCACTTTGGGAGGCCAAGGTGGGCGGATTACCTAAGGTCAGGAGTTCAAGACCAGCCTGGCCAACATGGTGAAACCCCGTCTCTACTAAAAATATAAAAATTAGCTGGATGTGGTGGTGCGTGCCTGTAATCCCAGCTACCCGGGAGGCAAAGGATGCTGTGAGCTGAGATCATACCACTGCGCTCCAGCCTGGGCAACAGAGGGAGACACTGTCAAAAAAAAAAAAAAAAAAAGACAGTCGCAGTGGCTCACACCTGTAATCCCAGCACTTTGGGAGGCCGAGGTGGACGAATCACAAGGTCAGGATTTTGAGACCAGCCTGACCAACATGGCGAAACCCCGCCTCTACTAAAAATACAAAAATTAGCTGGGCCTGGCGGTGCACGCCCGTAATCCCAGCTTCTCAGGAGGCTGAGGCGGGAGAATCGCTTGAACCCGGGAGGCGGAGGTTGCAGTGAGCCGAGATCATGCTACTGCACTCCAGCCTGGGCAACAGAGTGAGACTCTGTCTCAAAAAAAAAAAAGAAAAAAGAAAAAGGTTTCCGATTGCCTTTGCTATCGATTCAGACAGTGACATAACCAAATGTATTAAAAAGAATAACTTTCACCTCTGGTCTCTTTGGTCTTGGCAGCAGAAGCGAGGTGAGGAAGGGAGTGTCATCCTTAAGGAAGCATTGCAGCTGGACACACTCCCTGTGCTGCTGTGGCCCTGAGGCCCCAGCCTACTAAGCCAAGAGAAGGCAGAACTGGAGTACCAAGGCAAAAAGATGAAGCAACACCAGGGCTGGTCGAATGAGGCGCCTAAACATTGTACACTGCAGATTCAGGCCTGGGCTTCATGGAGGACAGCACCCAGTCCCAAGGGCCAGCTACTGTAGCCTCCAGCTTGTCTTCAGAATTTCAGTAATTGGTCACGGAATACATGTTCTGGTTTTTTCTTTTAAAGAATTCTTTGGGAATAACAAAAACTGAGGGGGAAATGAAAAGTTTTGTGGATGAATGGAAGAATGACACAGCTTCTTTAAAATGTTTGACACTTCTGGAACCTCTGAAGCACAAATAGGTCACCATCCCCCTGTGTTCAGTGGGCCTGTCAACTCCATCTTCGTCTAAAATCAGATGCTTGGAAGTAGAGAAGGAACTTTTTAAAAAAATTTTTTAATTTTTGTGGATACATATTAGGTGTGTATATTTATGGGACATAAGAGATATTTTGGTACAGACATGTGATGGCTAATAATCACATGAAAGTAAATGGGTTATCTGCCCCAAGCATTTATCCTTCGTGTTACAAAGCTCTGTTGCCCAGGCTGGAGTGCAATGGTGCGATCTCAACTCACTGCAACCTCCACCTCCCGAGTTCAAGCAATTCTCCTGTCTCAGCCTCCTGAGTAGCCAAGATGACAGGCATGCACCACTACGCCTGGCTATTTTTTTGTATTTTTAGTAGAGACGGGGCTTTGCCATGTTGCCCAGGCTGGTCGCGAACTCCTGAGCTCAGACAGTCTGCCCGCCTCGGCCCTCCCAAAGTGCTAGGATTATAGGCGTGAGCCACTGCACCTGGCCTCTTTTAGTTATTTTAAATGTACAATGAAATTATTGTTGACTATAGTCACCCTGCTCTGGTAGCAAATACTAGTTCTTATTCATTCTTTCTAACTATATTTTTGTATTCTTTAACTCCACTCCCCTGCTCGTAGCCCCACACCCTTCTCAGCCTCTGCTAACTATCATCTACTCTCTATTTCCATGAATTCAGTTGTTTTAATTTTTAGCTCCCACAAATGAATGAGAACATGCGATGTTTGTCTTTCTGTGCCTGGCTTGTTTCACTTAACATAATGATCTTCAGTTTGATTTTTTTTTTTTTTTTGTCCTGAGACAGTTTCTCACTGTCACCCAGGCTGGAGTGCAGTGGCACTATCTCGCCTCACTGCAACCTCGGCCTCCCAGATTCAAAGGATTCTCCTGCCTCAGCCTCCCGAGTAGCTGGAATTACAGGCACCTACTACCACACTGGGCTAATTTTTGTATTTTCAGTAGAGATGGGGTTTCACCATGTTGCCCTGGCTGGTCTCGAACTCCTGGCTTCAAGTGATCCTCTTGCCTCTGCCTCCCAAAGTGCTGGGATTACAGGTGCGAGCCACCGCACCTGGCTGATCTCACTCTTTTTTATGGCTGAATAGTAACTCCATTGTGTGTGTGTACCGGATTTTCTTTATTATATATGAAGTTTCTTCTATATGTATGAAGTTCATTCATCTATTGACAGAAACTTAGGTTGCTTCCAAATCTTGGCTATTGTGAATAGTGCTGCAATGAACACAGGCGTGCAGATCTCTCTTTGATGTACTGATTTCCTTTATTTGGAGTATATACCCAGCAGTGTGATTGCTGGATCATGTGATAGCTCTAGTTTTAGTTTTTAAGGAACCTCCAAACTGTTTTCTATTGTGGTTGTACTAATTTACATTCCTACCAACAGTGTATGAAGTTTCCTTTTTCTCCACATCCTTGCTAGCATTTGTTATTACCTGTCTTTTGGGTAAAAGCCATTTTAACTGTGGTGAGATGATATCTCATTATAGTTTTGATTTGCATTTTTCTGATGATCAGTGATGTTGGGGAAAGGGAACATTTTGAGAATGAGGAATATTGATGAAAGGATGAGAAGTTCATTTTAGGAACTCTGAGATGTCAGCTGAGCAATTGTCTTAAGTAGCTCCCTGCCTGGTAGTAGCCCTCACGGTTAGGCCTGCAGGTCAAAGGAACAGAATTTGACCCTCTCCCCAGGCTGCTTATGTGCAGGATCTGGCTGCAGGATCTTCTTTCCAGTGGGACTTGCAGGTTAGAAATCTGCCTCTTTCTTGGACTGCTGCACTACTCCATGATTGGGAACCTTTATCTAACATTGATTGGATAAAATGCCCTACCTTCTACACTGACTTGTCTGAAAGCCAGAGCCTCTTTTCTCTGTTATCTCATTTACTGTCTGGGCGGTCCCTCCTTTGACAGCTGTTTTGCCCAAGATTTGATAATAATTCTGATCTCTGTGATTCTTTAATTGTAGACCATTGAATCTGGATGAAGGCCAGATGATGGATGAACCATAGCCAGGCCCAGTTTTTGCTGCAGATGAATAAATAGGTCATGTTCATTCTTGCTTCTTTCCCCTTTATTCTATGCAATGAAACATTCGGCTCTACTAATAGCTCTCACTTGCTTTTTCTAACCTCCGTAGAAAATAGATTTGCCCCTGTTTTTCTCCTACCAAGTTGCTTCGCATTGATTAACTCCATCAGGCCATCAGAGCGGTGGTTAGCCAATTCATGTTCTTTCATCAAATTTGGGGGAAAAAAGGGACCCTAATCAGGCATGATCAATACAAAAGTTTGACATTTGCACTGTGTAAATGTCCCGAGGTACTTTATTTGTACATTTCTTTTAGCATATTTGAAACTGTATTAGTTTCATAATAAACTGTTCCTTTATTAATTATAGATGAGTTAGCTTTGTCAGTACCTTGGGTATAAGAAATGTATCTTTTTGTTCCTTGTTTCTCAAGTAGAGTGATTATAGCTTCAATTAAAAATGAGTTTTTATCTGAGATTCCCACGATGCTCTGAAGGGCTATCTTATGTCAAAAGCTGAAAACCTCTGTGTTACACAGAATCCTCAAACTATCTCTACCAGTTCCATTAGTCATAATCTGAGTGTTTCTGCCTCATGTAAAAAGCGAATTTAATGTGCAAAAGAAACGAATGTTGTCAATTCAATTTTTTTAAAGAGTAACACTTATTTACGTTACTATTTCATTATGTCAGTAGTTTCAGCTCCTCAGTGGTAGTGTTGAGTATTAGGAATAAATTGGCACACAACCAAAAAAAAATTTAAAAAATTGTAATGAAACACAGTATTTCCATGTCATGTTTTAAAATAATTAAATTTTTTAAAATTGACTGTCTGGAAACAGCCAGTTTTTCCTTGTCTGGAAACAGCCAAGCATAGCTTCTGTTTTGTGCCTTAGTTCCTTGCATTCTTGCTGTGCAGGAATTGCTATCCTGTTTGGTGCTGATGGAATCTGGTATTGGCAGCTTCAGCCAAGGGATGCCTAGTGGTTGCTGAACTTACTTTCTAACCCTGAGAGTTGTCTATTCACACGTGCATTAGTGTGCATTCGGGTCAGTGAGCGGATGACACATACACTTTATTCTCAGATGCATCTCCATTTGCCCGGTTTTGCTGTGCATTTCAGCATCCGTGTGATGAGGGCTGCCGTGTACATGGCCATGCCCTCCGAGGCTCCCTTAAACCCAGGTGTGTGCAGCAGCCCTGCGCACAGTGACATATATTTGTGTAAGCTCCTTTGAAAATACCCCTGTGTTAAAGATGTTCTTTATGTACTAAAATTTTATTCTAACTTTCAAATTGCCCCTGTTTAGAGAAAAATAAACATAGATAATGTAAGTATTTATCGAGATATTATTTGTGGTTACCTAAACTTCTGTCCTATGATAAGCCTTAGTTAAAATCAAGGAAATATTTAGAAATTAGTTTCAAATTATAGAATTATCTTCCCAATAATTTGAGTTGGGAGAGAAATACACGCAATGGAAGGAGAGGCGGGGGGGGAAAATTGCATGTAATATGTAGCTATGTTTGGCTAGTATTTTAGGTTACAGTTTACATTGTGTTTTCTTAGAGTTATTGATGTTATGGGTTATTTCAACAATAGAGGGGAAAATTTGGCGGAAACATACGCATTTTAAATTAATAGGTTTTCTACCTTCCACAAAGTTAAATAAATTCTGAGAGATTTCTGAGTACTTTTTCGTAAATTCATTTTATGAAAATGAAGATGCTAATTCTAGTTTGTGGCTAATGTAAATAACCCTTGAATAGATTATTTCTAGGGAAGAAAACGCATGTTCGGAAGCAACAATAGTGCTAATTTAAATAAAAGTACCTATCATTGAAGGCCCTTGGGTTTGTGTTTTATAACCTAGAGGGCATGGCTTAGTAAAACAGGTTCTAACTAGCTAATAACTTGCACTACAGGAAGAAGAGAAGTAAGGCTTTATTGAGTCAGGTGGTATGAATTAGAAATTGATAGCGTTATCCTGAGTGGAGCTTGGTGGCTTTTTCAGTGGAGTCATTTTCACCATCCTTTTACATTAAAAATGTAAATTGATTCACAGTGGGGGGAAAATAAAAAGTGATCCAGATGTATACCTTAAGGAAAAGAATTAATACACCTTTATTCCTGTATGCTATTATGTCTTCATTTACATGTTATTATGTATCATCTAGCATAATCCTATGAACCATTAAGAAATGGCCTCTGGGTGCTACAACGTGAGTGGCACTTCCTTTAAAATACTCCAGCCAAAAATTAAAAAAATGAAGCAATGAAACAGTTTTGGCGAAGATTAATAATTACTGCAGCCGAGTGAGTGATACATAGGAGTTCATTAAATTATCCTCTCTACTTTTTTGCAAGTTTGGCAAATTAGATCATTAAAAAACTGAAAAGAGTTTTTGTAATGTATTTTTAAATACTGGGGGAAAAAACCCCTTAGACATAGTTTTCTCTTGCTCTGTTATTTAGTGGAAGAAACTCAGGGCAGATGACAGGTGTTGGTTTTCCCTGTGTATCAAGGCTCGTTGGAGGCAGAGCCTCTTGGGAGGTGCAGGTCTCCTGGTTCCTCACTTTGTGCTGGGTCTGCCTTTCAGGATCCGATTCCCGAGGGTGTGCACCAAGCCAGTGCTGTGTGTGCTCTTGCACTGTGTTTCTCTTCACTAAGAACATGGAATTTGTAGGTAAATTCTAAGCAGTGAAATTGTAGACACTAAAACACTTTGAAAATAATATATATAAATTTAGCATGTCTTGTGTGACATGCACAGTTCCAAGTGCTGCACTTACTTTAACACATGTGATGAACTCTGTGAATGGGCTGTGGTATTTTATCCATTTTATAGGTGAGGAAATTGAGGCTCAGTGAGAATGCACCGGGATTAAGTTGTTATTTCCCAGCTGCAGTTCAGCCATTTGTGCTCTGCTTTTTGAGGAGACGTTTCCTTTGCCAGCTACTTCCTGGAGCTTTAGAGGGAGCTGGAGCCTGGCAGGTAGGAGGGGGGACATGTCCCCTATTTGCTTCCTGTTCCTGTCTGCATTGCCCAGCAGTAGTCATTAATTGGCAGTTCCTTCTAGTTTTCAGATTTTTCCCCCGCCTGTCCACATCTTTAGGCCCCCTTGACGGAATCAGCACCAGCCCACGTGGGGCAGGGTCCCAGCTTCAGGAGGTCCTGCTAAGCTCCTCATGCCTCAGCCTCAGCCTCAGCACCCAGCGTCTTCTCCTCAGAGGATGGGTACCATCTGCCCCTGGTGCCACTTTCAAGCTTGTAAGTTCTCATTACTGAATTTTCTCAGCTCCGTAGGTGGTAGGTGTGCTGCAGTTACCTGTTTACCTTCTTCCTTATATTAAGGATTTGTTTTGTGATTTGTTTTCCTTACTGGATCCTGACCTTATTTTTGGCATTTTTTAAATGATATTCAGAATTCAGGTAATTGAATTTATTCTAAGGAATACTGTAATTTAAAATAGTATCTAGTTATTAGTACTAGTACTTATTTTTACATCTTTACCAAAAGGTATAAAACACATTTTTAAAAAAACATTTGAATAAATCCACTCATGTTGTTGGTCTCTTAAAAAGCTGAGAAGCAGCCGGGCGTGGTGGCTCACACCTGTAATCCCAGCACTTTGGGAGGCCGAGGCAGGCGGATCACTTGAGGTCAAGAGTTTGAGACCAGCTTGGCCAACATGGCAAAACCATGTCTCTACTAAAAATACAAAAATTAGCCAGGCGTAGTGGTGTGTGCCTGTAATCCCAGCTACTCGGGAGGCTGAGACAGGAGAATCACTTGAACCAAGAATCCCTTGAGGCGGAGGTTACAGTGAGCCGAGATCGTGCCACTGTACTCCAGTCTGGGCAACAGAACAAGACTCCATCTCAAAAACAAATACAGAAACAAACAAACAGAAAAAACAAAAAGGAACAAAAAAAAAAATGCCAAGAAGCAGAAAGGTAGCAGTGATGTGTTAATTACTAAAATCATGAGACTAAATGGTTATCAGGTGATTGTCAAATGATCCAAGTAGACATTTTTTTTTTTTTTTTTTGACAATAATTATTTTATCACCAAATGAATTTCAGGCCAATAAAAACTTCATTGTCTCAGTTCCTACCTTTCTCTCCCATTTCACCCCAAAATTTAAGGAACTGTGAAATGTTTGAAAGTGTGCATGTTCTCAATCTGGCTTTTCTGACTTTTTTTTTTTTTTTTTTGTAGAGGTGGGGTCTCCTCTGTTGCCCAGACTGATCTCAAACTTATGAATCAGCCCTCCCAGAGGTGCTGGAATTACAGACATCGTGCCCAGCTGTGATCTGGCTTTTCTTATTTATGCTATTGCCAACAGACCTGGGCCTTATCTGATAAGTTTAGGGTCAAACTTTGTATCAGGTCATAATTCCACACAGAGAAAATTTAGAAAATGTGACAGCTTGCCTCTTCCCCCCTTAGGCACAGTGTTGAATGTTTATTAGAAGGCTGTTTCCTCACAACATGTTTACATCAAGATGCATGCATGCCTTAGCTTGGTGCTTTTGCAATTTTTATGTAGCATCTGTTCCCAAATACAAGAGCGCTAACAAGGCCTTAATACAGATAGCAGTGAGGACAGCAGGGAGCTGCCCCTGTTGGTTTCTGACTTCTCTTGTGGTCCTGAGTTATTATTCATAATGTAAATTCTCTCTCAGTTCCCAGCATGTACATAATTAATGCAAAAGACTATCCAAGGAAGTTCAGCAGCCACAAGTAGGTCACCATTACCAGATGTTTAATTATTGTCATTAGGAAGCATTTGGAAATACCTGATGAGCTTTCTAAAAGCATAACAATAAGCAAATCCCTTTGGATTTTGATGGATTGGTTCTTTTGTATTGAACGATGATTAAAGTTATTACAGGCACAGCGCTCTTGCCTTCTTCCGAACATCTTTATCAAAAGTAATAATTATGCTATCCTCGATATGAATGCACGTCACCCTCTTTTCATAAGTTCTCTGATTTCCTTCAACTGTGCCAAGTTTTAATTAATGTACTTCAATAGTACGAAAACTTGAGCATCTATAATTACATCTTCAGTAGCAATATTTAAAACCTTTACCGACAATATATTTATCATAGAACACTTCCTGAAATTAAGGTCAGTTTATCTGGAACCGACATGCATTTCAGAAAGTTTTTTTTTAATCTTGAAGGTTACAAATAGAATACAATACAGGAGAAGCTAAGAGGAGCCCATTAACATTACGATTTTTGTGGTTTATGGGGGCAGTGGTGTTAAATAAATTTAACAAAGGCAGGGAATTTTAAAAATTACTCTTTGCTTTTTTTTTTCTTCAACATCAAATTTGTATACCATAAAAAGTTTTGACATTTTGCTAATATGTGAGTGAGCCATTCCCAAGCCATCCTTCTCAAATGTTATTTGTTTTTAAGTTCACATTGAAGAACACGATTACAAGTCTTTTGGTTTTTTAATTCAGTTCAGAACTGAATTTAAAAACAAGAAATCTCCGTGTCTCCTGCTCTTTGCTGCTTTCCTTCATGGCATCTGTTGTTCCTCTTAGACTTCATTCATTCCCATTTTGTGGCTTGTCTGTGGAATTTAAAATTCTTAAAAGCCCAATTTCCTAGTCTCCAGTTACTTTTAAGATGGACCCACTGGCTCCCCCTTGTGTCTAGTCTTTGTATTGTCATCCTTCAGGCTCTTGGTTAAACAGTTTGTAAGGTAACTTTATTTCTGCTCTTGAAGAAGGCACGATGGCTATATTCGTCAGTGTTCTCATCCCCTTATTTTACTCTCCTCTGCATTTTGCCCTCTTCTGCAGGGTTGGTAGAGAATAGCTTGGGAAGAGCCATAAAATGGAAGGTCTTGAAAGCCAGACATCAGAGTTGAGTTTTGGAGTATGAATCATGCACTAGTAATTTACGCTCCTCCGCATTCTGCCCTTTTCTCGAGGGTTGGTTGTGATGTCATGAACATCTCTCCCTCTCACACACACCCACAGTCCTGTATGATCAGGAGAAATACAGGCTAGGGCAGTGCCTATTGTGTGTTACAGATAAAACACACAAATCAATGTGAACTAGTATTCTAGAACAATTTATAGACAAACAGATGCATTGTGAAAAACACTAAATAGGGGGCCCTAGAAGAGAAACTCACATGTAACTTTATGTTGCATACAATTTGATCGCCATTTTGTAATGGTTTGATAGGGTGTTAAGTTTATTTTTCCTTTGAACAGACCTCGTCTTCAAATTGTCAGTATAACACAAGTAAGATTGCAGAGCAAGTATGTTAAGGCACATAAAAGTCATATGATATTATATAAAGGGAGTAGCTGTTTCCTTAGAAGGTTCGAATTGCAAGTATTACTATAAAAGTTGTTGATGTGCTTAACAAATGGTGGGTGGAAATGTTGGGCTCAGAAAAAGGATTTGTCCTGGGCCCGTCTGCTTTCATGACAAGAATACAAGGTAATTTTTAAGTGCTAATTTAATGGTTCTTACTGTAAGGCAGTGGGAGTGTTGATGAGGAAAGTTGGTAACAGGTGTGTGCAGTCACGGACCGATGGCAATGTTAGAAAAGGTGGGGTCAGAATTGTTTTGGGCATCGATCGGAATTAAGGAAAGTGTGCATGTGGAATGGTGCAGTGGGAAGAACTGTAGAATGGAAGATCTTGCAAGCTCCACATTAGAGGTGAACTTGGAGCATCTTGTGATCGCAGGGCAAATGGGTTGTAGGAAATGGAGAAGTAAGAAGTAGATTGTGATTGGTTTTTGTGTGTAATTTGATATAGCTTAGCAATGCAGGAGTTTTTGTGGAAACTGGAACTCTGTTTTTCATCAGTTGAACTTCTGCTATTCCGTAGAGTTATAGATATTTTTCCATAGAAAGGCAGGCAGTGCAGCTTGGATTCTAGAGCAGAGAGTTTGGATTCTGTTGGCTTCAGTTTAAAGTTCAGCCCTGCTGTTTATTGGCTGTGTGACCTTGGGCAAGTTACTTAACCTTTTAGCACATCTGTAAAATCATGATAACAGTTGTACCAATTGCATGGGATGTTGTGATGGTGAAAGCATTGTTTGTTATATGATAACACCTTATACATGTTAGCTATTAATCTTGCCATTTTTTGTATTTGCAAATTCTTTCCCCGGAGCCAGTAGTGGAATAATGTTTACGATAGTTCTTTGAACCTTTTTTTTTTTTTGCAATTTTACTGGCACCAAATGTGTTTATCTACCTAGTCCCCATTAGAGCCATGGGATTACATTCATATTTGTATAAAGGTTGTCAGTTTAATATTCAAGCAATTAATAAAGACAAGGTGTGAATTGCTCTGTTAACTTGTCTCTGTCTTAATGTGAAGCACTGTATAAGCATGCATCTTACCATGATTGGGTGTGTGTGTCTGTACATTTTGTGTCTGTACAAAAATTTCTCTTTCGGCCCTGTAATCACATCTCCAAGTAATCTAAGTCAAAAAGAGCAAAATCTAAGCCAGTGGACATGCTGAGGCTATCTCTGGGTCTTCTGGAATGATCAAAGCCAGAAATCCCATCTTTGTATGCATTTTTTTCTTTTTTTTTTTTTTTTTTGGAGATGAGGTCTTGCTATGTTGCCCAGGCTAGAGTGCAGTGGCTGTTCACAAGTGTGATCATAGCTCACTGCATCCTTGAGCTCCTGGGCTCAGGTGATCCTCCTGCCTCATCCTCTTGTGTAGCTGGAACCACAGGTGCACCACCACACCTGGCAGTTTCAAATGCATTTTTATATAAAATTGTGATGTTGGTCTGAGTCTTTTCCTCTTTACCTTCCAAACCTGGATTCTTCATCATGGCTCGTGTAGTATCTCGTGCTATACATGCTGTTCTTGTGTTCCTTGTGGGAGCATTTTTTTCTTTTTTCTTTTTTCTTTTTTTTTTTTTTGAGATGGAGTCTCGCTTTGTCACCCGGGCTGGAGTGCAGTGGCCAGATCTCAGCTCACTGCAAGCTCCGCCTCCCGGGTTTACGCCATTCTCCTGCCTCAGCCTCTGGAGTAGCTGGGACTACAGGCGCCCGCCACCTCGCCCGGGTAGTTTTTTGTATTTTTTAGAAGAGACGGGGTTTCACCGTGTTAGCCAGGATGGTCTTGATCTCCTGACCTCGTGATCCGCCCGTCTTGGCCTCCCAAAGTGCTGGGATTACAGGCTTGAGCCACCGCGCCCGGCCTTCATTTTTCTTTAGAGAAGAGAAAGTTTGTCAAAACAAGGGCAAAGGTGAAGATGTGTGACTTTTCAGTCCTTAAACATGACTAACCTGTTTCTGTTGAGGGACTGAGGAAAGAGTATTATTGGATGTGAGGGAAGAAGCCAGTGGGATTCTTCCTTGGTGGCTAAGAGAGCATGATGTGGGTGAAGGGCTCTAGAAGGACATCATATGTTGCACATTTTAGTATCGGAAACGGGCTTTTTTTCCTCAGTGGGTTCTACTCTCAAATATTATCTTTTTTTAAAATGTTTGAACATAATTTGCTTCCCTCTAAAGAATACAGTCCTTGAAATAGCCCAAAATACAATTTTTCTGATTACTATCACTTATATAAGACCCTCCAAACCTTTCCCATCCTTAAAAGTGATCCATGCTAACACATGTCACACTTTCTTCTCTTAAGCTTGTGATTTTTTTTGGCTGGTCTGTGCCCCCTCACTTCCTTTAGAACTCTAAGTTTTGTCATTAAAATGAGCACTTCTGTTTAAATGTCCCCCGGGCTCATCGGTCCATTTGCCTTAGGTACTCATTGTTTATTTGAAATGCAACTTTTTATATAACAGCCAAAACCTAACCCACTACGCACTGTTAACTTTATATATAAGCTCCTTCTTATAACTAAAGAATTCACATAGTTGTTAGTTATGGTTGCAGTCTGCCTTGCACTAATGTATTTTTATTTTCTAGAATATATGTGCCTGCCTGTTTTTTCCATATGGAATCTTCTAGGGAAATCATCAGCACACTGTGAGAGGGCAGTCATCTTGTTAAGTGTGAGTGAGATACCATCCCTTCCCCAAACAGCGTGCATTTCAGTAGGGCACTGTTTTTATGTGAGGCTGATCCACCCATATCTATGCTATTGTCTGTTACTTGAAGAATATTGATTGTCTTGGAGTCTCATTTCTATCATGTCTCTACCCTGCTGACTTCACCATCCGTGTGGTCCTTCAGCAAACTTCTCAAACTAGGCGCATTCCCTGTCTTCTGGGTTCTGGTGGTTACCTTGGGAAGAAAGTGAAATTTGACTTGCCTAAGAAAGTAAGACCCCCTCCCTATCACACCCATATGTGAAAGCTTCTTGGGCCATTATTCTTTTCATCTTAGCCAATAGCCTCTATCCTTGCTCCTTGACATACTTCTTGATGGCTGGTAGTGGACCAGCAAAGTAGTCCACCTGTCCCAAAATCACACACAGAGAGAGGCTACTGTTTACACAGTTTCAGCCAGCAAGCGTGGTGCAGTGGCGCATGCTTCTTGTCCCATCTGCTCAGAAGGTTGAGGTGGGAAAATCACTTGAGCCCAGGAGTTCAAATGTAGCATGGGAAGCATAGTGAGACCATGTCTCTAACAACAGTAACTTGCAGCCAGCTTGCTTGGGAGCTCAATGAGAACCCAGAGGGAAAAATGCTGGCCGTGTGGGTCAGACGCTGCGACTGACAGTGGGGATTGCTTGTTAAGCGAGAACAGATACTGTGCCTGCTTCTTGGAACTTCTTAGGGGCCAGTCATTAATCAATGAAGTGACTGCACTCCAAAGTATGAAATTTACCAGGAGGGTGATTGTATGGTGCAACTGGAATAAGGGAATTTCACTTACAGCTTTCTTAGGAAAAAATAATTGTGTCGAAATCTAAAGCATGAGCAGAAGTGGCCAGATTTGTCCACTTTGTTCTACGAAAAAAAGAAAATTCCTTGTTATCCATGATGAAAGGGTCTAAGTAACTAATATGATGCAGTTTTTGCAAAGCCCGGGTCTCTTACCAGTGTACAATATTGTCGTCGTTTATGAAAAAACAACCAGCACGGCCTGGCCTTTGTGGATCTGTCAGCAATGCTTGTGGTTTTCATCTTCGCTGCAGGCCCCTCTTCAGGGACCGCGGTTGGCTATAGAAAATGCAGTCCTTGGCTTCATCGTCCACACTTTCTGCCCAGAGCAGTAGTCTCTGTCTAGGGAACACCCACGTCTGGCTGGTGGGCAGGGAAGGGGCTTCACCAATTCCTGGTGTAAGTCTCTTTCCCACTTTCTCTTCTTTATATACAGGCTTCTTCCTCTGCACAGAGAAAGCTGGTGACATGCCCTTTAGAGGGGAGTATCAAGAGATTGTGAGTGCTCAGTATGTGAGAGAAAGACTAGTCTTAAGAGGATGTGTGTGTCATTCTTAGAACAACAAAAGAAGATGTGGAAAGTCTTTGACTATATTGATCTTTGCCATTTGGAGCAAAAATCTAATTTTTGTGAAAGTGATGCTGGGACCGTGTAATTTTGTGAAAGTGAGGCTGGGAACACATAATTCCTCACACCCTCGGCTGTGTGCGACTGTGCTTCCTTTGCCACCATAAGGTCGAGTGCATCCAGAGTGTGAGCGAGTGTGCTTTTTTTTTTTTTCTTCTTTTTTTTGAGACAGAGTGTTGTTCTCATTGCCCAGGCCGGAGTGCAATGGCACAATCTTGGCTCACCGCAACCTCTGTCTCCCGGGTTCAAGTGATTCTCCTGCCTCAGCCTCCCAAGTAGCTGAGATTACAGCTATGTGCCACCATGCCCAGCTAATTTTGTATTTTTCGTATTGACGAGATTTCTCCATGTTGGTCAGGCTGGTCTTGAACTCCTGACCTCAGGTGATCCGGCCACCTTGGCCTCCCAAAGTGCGGGATTACAGGTGTGCGCCACCATGCCCAGCTTCGGTGTGCTGCTTTTTGCACTTTTTGGTTTTTCATTTTAGTGTTCTTTTGTGCTTTCTGACCTAAGTGCTGGCAACATGTACCTTAATGCGTGAATTGGTTATGAAGACAGTTTCTGAGAGCAATCCTCAAGACTCAGTTTTTGTCTGGCTTTCTCTATTCATCGAAGCAACTTAAAAAAAAAAAAATCCCCTTCCTCTTTAGAGTTCTCCTCCTGCCCAGGCACACAGGTCTCACTGCACACACTGTTCATCACCCCACAAGATGCACGTGCTCTCTTTGGCTTAGCAGTTCACATGCAAATACAAATACAGTCACGTGCGGCATAAAAGCATGTCAGTCAGTGATGGACTGCGTAAACCACGATGGTCCCATCAGGTTATAATGGAACTGAGAAATTCCTATCGCCTAGTGACGTCGTAGCATGGAAGTGCAGCACATTCCTCAGGTGTCTGTGGTGATGCTGCTGCTGTGAACAAACCTACTGTGCTGTGGTTGTATAAACGTCTAGCACATACAGTTATGCACAGTGCCTAGTACTTGATCATGACAATCTGTGACTGACTCTGTTACTGGCTTATGTATTTACTATACTTTTAATTGTTATTTTAGAGAGTTGTCCTTCTTTAAAAAAAAGCCCGTTGTGAAACAGCTTCAGGCAGGGCCTTCACAAGGTCTCCAGAAGACGGCAACTCCACATGTGCTGTCACCTCTGAAGCCCTTCCAGTGGGACAGAGGTGCTGGTGGAAGACAGTGATGTTGATGATCCTGACCCTGTGTAGGCCTAGGCTAATGTGTGTGTGTGTGTGTGTGTGTTTTAGTTTTTCACAACAATGTTTAAAAAGTGAAAAACCATAATTTAAAAATAGAAAAGAATTTATAGGATAAGGATAGAAAGGAAATATTTGTGTACAGTTTCCAATGTGTGTGTAAGCCAAATGTTATGAGTCAAAAAGTTGAAAAAATTAAGTTTATAAAGCAAAAAAGTTACAGTAATCTAAGGTTAATTTATTGTGGAAGAAAGAATTTTTAGAAAATGTAGTGTAGCCTAAGCTGCCGTGTTTCTAAAGACTACAGTGGCGTACACTCATGCCCTAGGCCTCGACACTCACTCACCACCCACTCACCCACCCAGGGCAACTTCCAGTCCCGCAAGCTCCATTCATGGTGAGTGCCCTGTATGGGCATACTATCATTCACCCTTTATACCGTATGTTTTACTGTACTGTGTCTGTGTTTGGTTGCACAAGTACTTACCGTTGTGTTCCAGTTGCCTACAGTATTCAGGACAATAACATGTTGTACAGGTTTGTAGCCTGGGAGCAAGAGGCTATCCCACGTAGCCTAGATGTGTGGGAGGCTCTACCCTCTAGGTCTGTGTAAGTGCACTCTAGCATGATGGCACAACTATGAAATCCCTGAATCACACATTTCTCTTTTACCTTAATTAATTATGGAGATAAGGCCTTGCTGTGTTGCCCAGGCCAATCTCAAACTCCTGAGCTGAAATAATCCTCCTTCCTTGGCTTGCGAAGTGCTGAGATTACAGATGTGAGCCCTTCACCCAGGCCATGCATTTCTCAGAATGAGTGTGCCCCTGGCATTACCGATGCATGTCTCTGTATGCTCCTGTCATGCCTGGCCTTTACAGGCTACTTGTGCAGTCGTCTGTTAGCTGTGACTTTTGGGGCTATAAATCCATCAAAGTTCAGGAATCTCCCAAACTTGGTTCATTTAATGCTCAGCAGACGTAGCTCCACAGCTGTATTTAAAACTGATGATGATGGTGTCCCGTGTTTGGAGGATTCATTTGTAAGTGACCATAGTGAGTTTATCCTGGCCATTCCCCAGAGAACAGCAGGACTCCTGGTTCATCTAGGACGTGTGAAGTGACTGGCTCTCTGAGATTGCTGGGCTTCCTTAAAAGTGTCACATACAAGGACATAGAGTTTCACATTGTGTAGTATTGTTTAGATCAGGGATCCCCAACCCGCAGACCACTGTCTGGTACTGGTCCATGGCCTGTTAGGAACCAGGCCACACAGCAGGAGGTGAGCAGGGGGAGCGAGCATTACCGACTGAGCTCCGCCGCCTGTCAGGTCAGCATCGGTGTTAGCGGAACTGTGTGTGAGGGATCTAGGTTGCACGCCCCTTCTGAGAATCTAACTAATGCCTAATGATCTGAGGCAGAGGCCAAATGGTTTCATCCTGAAACCATCCTCCCAGGCCCCCATTCGTGGAAAAATTGTCTTAAGTGAAACTGGTCCTTGTTGTCAGAAAAAAGTTGGGGGCCACTGGTTTAGATCTTGCAGTGTTGTGAAGTAATGTTTGGTCTTCTCAGAGACTCCAAGCAAAACACCAGCATGAAAAGATGAGCCATTCACGGCAGCTCTTGGCATTGGTTTTAAGATGAAATACATCAATATTAAAAATAACCATAAAACATTCATGAACGTTTTTGGAGTTTCTTTGAAGAATGTCTTTGAAGCTGACTTAACATTATTGCATTTATTACAGTTGCTCTGCAGCTCAACTGGGTGTTGCAGGTTTTCATCTGGGGTTCACATACACATTTTAAGGGTTGAGTCTGTTGGTATAAATCAAATGCAGTCCTCAGACTCATGTGCAGGCCACATGGCGATCCCGGGATGAAGAAGATATTTCTATTTATAAACCGATTCCTGAGTACTTCAGATATTATTTGTATGTTGAACTCCTGTCTAGAATTGGTACATATCCACATGTACAGAGAAGAATAATGAAACGTCGGGGGTCTCACTGCACTCTCCTCTTTGATCCCATTCTCTGAGGTTTTAATTTAGGCCCAGGAAGCAGCACTTAAATATCCCTACTCCCAGCTGCTAGCTTCAAACAGTACAAAGCTAGGCTTCCAAATATATTTATCATTTCTTGGTTGAATATTTGCAAAAACTGACTTATCCTATTTACCCTACGATTTCTCTCAAATAGGACTTAGCAACTACTAATATGGATTAGAAGATAGAAAGGGAAGCTTTATGTTTGCTTGCATTTTAGCTAAAAGATAATTAGAACTACAATTGAAGTTATGATGCACATAATAGCAAAAAAGAGCTACATGTTAAGTGTGGTGCATTGACTGTGTCAAGAAAAGTGCAGTCAAAAGCCCAAGAAAGCTTAAAAGAGAAAAAAATAGAAAAAAAGAACTTTTTGGAATATAAACTCTGACAGATTTTTTGTAATTTCTGTGGGCTTGAAAAGTCTTTAACGTTTTCATTGTTACTGCCCTGGTACTATTTATGTGTTAGAATACAGAACAACTTTAAATTTGTGGAGTCTTATCAGTAGGACTGCTGGCTTTGCTAAACCCGTGCAAAACAGACACTTCGAAGTGACCTTGTTTAACTCATCCACTCCTCCCTTCAGTGAGGGCGTAGTACTGTGTGCGATGTGCTCTTCCAGATGCTGGGCTGCGTAGCGAATGGAGACAAAGCCCCTGCCCTCATGGGCTTAGACTCCAGCTGATGACTTGTGGTTTATAATAAACAGTGAACATTGTGAGGTTATTCACAGGAAGGGATGAGTAATGGATGGATCTTCAAAACATGATTCTGGTTAACTACAGACAAGCTGAAGTTCCAGGTGTAAAAAACCTTCTTCCTTATTTTATCCGTCCATCCCTCCCTCCCTCCCTCCCTCCCTCCCTCCCTTTTTAAGCATACTATGCAGTCAGAATGAATGAGTAGTTGATAAAGCTCTTTGCTGAAATACAAGCAAATATGTTCACATTTCCAAAAAATAAATACCCAAGTGGGAGTTGTATGGTTCTGATGTCAGACATGTTATGAGACCATCAGAGGTATATGGAAATTTGGGGAGCAAGACAGTAAGTATATAAAAGTACATGCAAGCCTGGGCAATATAGGGAGACCCTGTCAGCCTACAAAAAAAAAAAAAAAAAAAGAAAGAAAGATAATGAAAAATAATAGCTGCGGGCGGTGGTATATACCTGTGGGGCCCAGCTACACGGGAGGCTAAGGTAGAATTACTAAGGAGAATCACTTGGGGCAGGAAAGTGGTGGCTGCAGTGAGCTGTGATGGTGCCATTGGACTCCAGCCTGGGCGACAGAGCGAGATCCTGTCTCACACACACGAAGAGCAATTATTAGAGATGTGATACAGGAAACGCTCCCATCTAAGTAAGGACCAGAATATTCCGTGATAGAGATGAAGTCCTAGCAGGACTTCCCTCTCAGGTTATTAGTGGTGATGATCCTGCTTTGTTTTATTACCTTATTACTATTATGTTCTCTGAGGTATGAAGTGATATTAATCTGTTTTCAGTGAGAAATAACACTTTATAGCATTGCTATCATTTAAACATATTAAAATATGTTGTAATGCAGAAAAACACCCTAGGGGAGAGAGGTGAAAACTTAGGATTTTAATTTGAAATGCAGTTGGGAAATTATTTGGACAGCAGAGAAAGCTTTAGGGCAAAATTTCAGTAATAAAGTATATTGTTTTCTAAATTATTCATCAGGGAGTTGAGTTTGTTTTTCATGTACCTGGACTTAATTACGATTACGAAAAAATGCTTAGCTAATTGTAGTCATTCATCTGTACTAATCCAAAAACAAAAATGAGGCACTACCGATGGTTTTTATTTAGGTAAAACAATGTATTTTTTGACTGTGAGCAGTTAGATAGGATAACCATATATTCAGTCATTTCTAACTTGCCTGTTTTGTGAAGAGCGCTATTTTGTGACTGTTTCCTGCGTCTCGCTGTGTTTTGGGGGTTCTGGCCTAGTTCTTACAACGTATACTCTTATCCTGGTTCTATGTTGTCCTGGTGATTCTCCCAAGAGCTAATCAGTTAAAGAGATTTTCTTTTCCATTTTGGATTTTAGCCTGGAGTTTTACTCTTAGTAGTAAAATGATATCTAAAAATAAAACAGGGAAGAATTAGAACATGTCAGATATAGTAACACGTTTTAATAATTTGCTCTAAAAATCTGCTTATCAACTGATAACCTTTCCATTCACATGTCTACTTTTTAAAACACTTGGTTTCCTAATATCCCAGGGAGAACAGGCACCTACAGAGATACTTAGTTGCTTCCAGCCACAGCCCCAAAGTGACTTCTAGAATCTGCGTATCTTGGTTTATTTCATGTTGTTTTCTTTAAGCCATACTGCCTGCTGGTCAGATGGTAAGAGATGTCTGTTTTGGAAAATTAGGTAAATAATCCAGTGCCACAAGTAAATTTAGCATAATGTACAGGCTTTATTTTGCTCATTTAAAATATGTTGTCTTGGCTGGGTGCAGTGGCTCACACTTGTAATCCCAGCACTTTGGGAGGCCGAGGCGGGTGGCTCACTTGACGTCAGGAGTTCGAGACCAGCCTGGTCAACATGATGAAACCCGGTCTCTACTAATAATACAAAAATTAGCTGGGTGTGGTGGCACGCGCCTGTAATTCCAGCTACTGGGGAGGCTGAGGCATGAGAATCTCTTGAACCTAGGAGGTAGAGGTTGCAGTGAGCCGAGATCACGTCACTGCATTCTAGTCTGAGTGACAGAGTGAAACTATGTCTCAAAAAAAAAAAAAAAAAAAAAAATTAAAAAGATAAAGTAAAATAAGTCTTGGGTGGGTGCGATGACTCACACCTGTAATTCCAGCACTTTGGAAGGCCAAGGCGAGAGGATAATTTGAGGCCAGGAGTTTGAGACCAGCCTGGGCAACATAGTGAGACCCCCATCACTACAAAATATAAAAAAATAGCTGGGTGTGGTGGCAGTTGCCTGTAGTCCCAGCTATTCAGGAGGCGGATGCAGAAGGATTGCTTGAGCCCAGGAGTTCAAGGCTGCAGTGGGCTAGGATCGCATCATCGTACTCCAGCCTGGGCGACAGAATAAGACCCTATTTCTAAAATAAGTAAATAAAACATGTAATTTTACCACTAGTTATTCAGCAATTAAATTCCATACAACTCATAAACTATACGAGAAATTGAATTCCACTGTTTTTGTTACTGAGAATGCTTTTGTCCTAGCAGACCTGTGTGTGCTAAATTGAGGTCTAATCTCCATTAGTCACTAAGATGTGCCCAAACATAAAGGCTTTTCATAGTTGTTATATCCCTTAAGTGATGACCCTGAGAAATGAGAGTCAGACTGTCAAGGTATATCTTTTGTCCTTATTCCCTAGATTTGTTCTTGAAATAAGCCACTAGTTCAGAATTTTGGGGTTCCCTCTGCACTGGCAGTGGTTGAAGGGTTTAACGTGCCTGAAACCTTGAGCACAAATCCCTTCTGCAGCTGCCCTGGGCCATGTCAGCCAGCACCAGCCGTGCTGTGGCACCAGAGAATAAGCCTGCACTTAATGTCACAGCATTTCAGAGAACTGTTGGAGCATGGGGCTGGCCCTTGGGATTTAGCTGCTGCTTGTATGAAGCAGTTTTAAAATATTAAGCTTGGAAAGGTCCCACTGAGCTGGGTAAAGACTTTGTTCCCTTTGGGTCCGTCTGTATGTTTTATCGGTTTCCAGCTGCAGGGCAGATGTCTCCCCTGGGTTGCAGTCTTAGGCACTAAGATGTGTTGCTGGCAGATTTGACTCTAGAAGCCCCAAAGGGCAGGCAGGGATAGATGGTTTTGAATTCTGTTTCTTGTCTCTTCTGTGTTGTATTGGTTTCAGAGTTCAGTATCCAGTCACGGTGGACAGCTTTGTAGTATTTTGCAGCCTGAAAAATTTATGCAAGCAGTAAATTAAAAATCTGAAAAACACACACATACACGTGTGTGCACATGAAGGCACATGCACATCCCTCCATGGAATCTTCCACTCTTGTGTGCTCTGTAATTCTCTTTATTTTTATTTATTTAGTTAGAGACAGGGTCTTGCTCTGTTGCCCAGGGTGGAGTGCAGTGGTGCAGTCATAGCTCAGTGCAGCCTCCACCTGCTGGGCTCAAGCAGTTCTCCCACCTCAGCGTCCCAAGTAGCTGGGACTACAGGTGCACACCACCATGCCCAGTTAATTTTCTAATTTTTTTAGAGGTGGAGTCTTGCTGTGTTGCCCAGGTCAACCTTTAACTCCTGGTCTCAGATGGTCCTCCCCAGTTCTGCCTCTTAAACTGCTTAGATGATAGGTGTGAGCTACCACAACTGACCTATAATTTTATGTTAGATTTACATGAGAAGTGATGCTGTTTTAAAGTGTAATGCTCTCAATTAAAGGAATTCCCTATGATAATACATTTATACATAACAAAGCACTAACAGAATTACAGAAGGCCTTGATGCCAATTCTGTTATTTGTTTTATGTTTCTGTAATTGATGCTTTGATGTATTTTGGCCATAGAGGCACTATTATAATGCACATAGTCTGACTTTCACTGGACAGAGGTTTGTTGAGCCGGTTCTTTTCACGTGCTGTGGCAGGAGACGTGAGGCAGAGGACACAGAGGCCCTGCTCTGATGGCACTCACACTGTAAACTTGAGGCAGCGAGGACGCACAGTTAGGAGCTGAAGTTGTACCACAGAGCACGTAAAGGGAGAGTTAGACACAAGGCGAGGAGGCTCCAGGTGAGGCAGTGAGAGCCATGGGGCCTTCTGTCCCTCCAGCCAGCAGACGCCGAGTGACCACAGGACCCATTTGATTCCAGGTTCCTGAGCAAGCTGCCTTCTGTGCTTGTGATTTTTATGTTGTGGGGGGATTGATGGTGCCGGCGCAGGTGGAGATCAGTGTGACAGAGTCTGCAGGGCAGGACAGAGCACTGGATGTGTGGAGTAGGGTCTTCGGCTTTCTCTGGAGGAGCATTTCAGCAAAGGCCCTTCTGGGCATATGAAGTTTTCCGAGTCAGTTATCAGGACAATGGGAAGCCACAGAGCAGGGAGTCTGCTGTAGAGTGATCAGGCTTGAGCGTTAATAAGGTCATCTGGCTGCACTGTAGATGATGGAGCCAGGTAAGAGGCCCCTGTAGTCTAGGCAGGAGGTGTGGGTAGCTGACCAGCAGTGGAAGGAGGGCAAGGTGGCCAGATTTGAGAGATGCTATTTAGGGAGGTGGATTGGAAGGGCTCTCATGGGGATCATTGGGAGGGGGCTGTCCAGGTAGCTGTCCTCAGGGTTTATCACGGGTACCACAGAGAAGGGGAAGACATTTGGGCATTCACTAAGCAAATTTGGGGCATGCTGAGTGGGGGTGCCATGTGGCATTCAAATTGCAATTTGTGCAGGTAATCAAACTAGGGGCTCGGGAGAGGCCTGAGGAGGAGAAATGGACCTGGAAGTTCTCTGCCAGGTGGAGTGACTCAGGGTCTCAGGGAGAGCAGGCTGGCGGGGCAGAGCCAGGGTGTGGGGGTGCAGAGTGAGTGGAAGGCGAGGAGTTGGGCCCTGAGAGGCAGGGCCAGACGGGGCTGGGGATCAGGGAAGAGGGTCAAGGGCGGGCTTTCATTTGAGAGGGTGTAGAAAGCAAAAGAATGTTTTTAGAAAGATTCCTGACAGCTTGGGCCCTTTGACGTGGTTGGAAGGATTGAGTGGAGTGAGGGAGGTGGAGAGTACAGAAGCAGCAAGGGATGACAGAGGGTACGAGGCAGGACAGGAGGCTCAGGAAGGCAGGGACTGTGCATGGGGGCCACGAGCTTTGGGTGGGTGGGGATCCCATGTACCCAGGTGTGGGCCCAGGGTGGACGGGGGCCGTACTTACAGGGCAAGGGGCCCCAGGTGAGTGGGTGCTGTCCGCAGGGGCTGATGTGCCCCCAGTGGGCGCTGGGCACAGTATCCCAGTGCTGCCCCTCAGCCCTGGGACCTTAGGTGTTCATTACAGTTTAGTCTTGTTCACAGCCAGGGAGTTTCTAGTCAGGCACAGCTGGTGGGGAGGCCCCGTGCTCCTTCTTCTCTGCCACCTCCACCCTTGTACCCTCCCCTCCACCCTCCCTTCTGGATACCTCATGCACCTGTATTTAACGTGCAGGACAGGGTTCCATGGTCTGTCAGCCATCACCTACTGAGCTGTTCCCACGAGGCGCATGCCTCCCAGCCAGTGGGTCATCAGCCCGTTTCACAGATGGGGGCAGGCTCAGGGCTGATGAACTGCGGCACAGCTCACCCAGCCGTGTGCTCCACCGTGTGGAGAACTGTGTGGCCTCACTGCGGAGGCCATCGGTGAGGGGGTGCTGGGCCACGAGGACTTGGATGGACTGGGGCCATGTGCAGAATGGCCTTCCTGTTTCTTATTCACACCCCGAGGCTTCCTCCAGGCCCTGAGACTTTTCACGCAGTGCCTGTTACTATTATGTAATCTGCCAGTAAAGACCACTGTTCAGTCAAACACCAGAATGCAGGGCTCAGATACTTTCAGGTTCTCCCTTTGCAGACGTTAGCCCAGGTGGGACTGTGCCTTTCTACTGAAGAAGCAAAGCTAGGCCAAGCCCCAGTCCCCCATCCAGCCTCCTTGAGGCTTCCCCGGCGGCTCAGGGTGCAGGCAGGTGCCGAGAGGGAGAACCTGGTTAATTTTAATTGGCTTGCATTTTTGGCCTCTGTGATTTCCTTGTTGGCCTCCTTGGATGTGTGTTTAATTCAAGCAAGAGTTCATTATCGGAGTTCTTTTAATTATAAAATAAAGTGTGTTCGTGGTAAGGAGGTCACATCACAGAAGGCTGTAGGGAAGAGACTGGAAGTGCTTTTCATCTCCCCCCCACCCCCTCCCCAGAATTAATCACAAATACTTTTGTGTGTTTATTGTTCTGGAAATCGTAAATGTATAAACAAACCTACTAAGGTATACTCTTCTGAAATTTTCCTTTGAAAATTTAGCTTATAATTTGAGTTTGTTTCTTGATGAGCACGTGCTAAACCCATTCCACCCTTTTTTGATGAAAATTATTACATGTTTATTAATATATCACATTCCCTCCATCCTGTCCCTTGTTTCCCCCATAAAACACAACACTGCAGTGAATTTGTTTGAATACATCCCACAGAATATATAGCTGGCGATGGCATTGCTGGGTCAAAGGGAGTGTGCATTTCAAATCTGAATAGGTGGTGTCAAATTGTCCTCCTTAAAAGTGCCTTTTTTTTTTTTTTTTTTTTTTTTTTTTTTTTTTTTTTTTTTTTTTTTTTTGAGATGGAGTCTTACTCTTTTGCCTGGGCTGGAGTGCAGTGGTGCGATCTTGGCTCACTACAACCTCCACCTCCTGGGTTCAAGCGATTCTCGTGCCTCAGCCTGCTGAGTAGCTGGGATTACAGGCGCATGCCACCACACCTAGCTAATTTTTGTATTTTTAGTAGAGATGGGGTTTCACCATGTTGGACAGGCTGGTTTCAAACTCCTGACCTCAGGTGATCTGCCCGCCTCGGCCTCCCACATTGCTGGTGTTACAGGTGTGAGCCACCGCGCCTAGCCAGAAATGCCTTTTAAAAGGTGTGGATGATTTTCAGTTCCAGCTTCACTGAGCATTAGAATATTTTAAAGAACCTTGCAGGGTGCCCAGACCCTTTGCTTTAGTAGGTTTCATGGCTGCAGCCTCCGGGCCCCGAGGATGGGACAGGTGTGCTGTGCAGTTGCTGTGGGCCTCACTGTGTCATGGTGCACTCCACCTTCATTGCTGTAGCCTCATTTGTTCTTTCTTCAGTTGTACAACAGGAAGACTGAGACTGGTAGTCAGAGGGACTGGTATTTTCTTCTGTCCTGAATATAGAATCTTGGAAGGTTTTATGGAGAGAAATTAAGGGAATGTCTTTTATCTATATGTTTGTATGTGACATACTGTTTAGTGAGTATAATCCATGTGCTAGGTGCTTCACATGAATGGATTCTCATAACACTCTGCGAGGTAGCTGCTCTTTCACTCTGTATGTGTGTGTGTGTGTGTGTGTGTGTGTGTATGTGTCTGTCAGGGTCTTTCTCTGTTACTGAGGCTGGAGTGCAGTGTTGCAATTACAGCTCACTGCAGCCTTGGTCTCCTGGCCTCAAGCAATCCTTCCACCTCAGCCTCCCAAGTAGCCGGGACTACAGGCATGTGCCACCACAGTCAGCTAATTTTTGTGTTTTTTAGTAGAGACGGGGTTTCACCATGTTGGTCAGGCTGGTCTTGAACTGCTGACCTCAGGTGGTCCACCTGTCTCAGCCTCCCAAAATGCTGGGATTACAGGCGTGGGCCACGGCACCCGGCTGTAATTTGTTATCATCTTCATGCATAATAATATCTTCTTTCATAGATTAGAATGAATTTGAGAACAGAGGAAATTTTAGATATTATGCTAATGGCATGAGGATCCTAGGCCTAGTTGGAAATCATCTTTGAAATAACTTCATAGAGCCATATTTCATATTTCTCTTCTAAGAATTGTGAAAGAACTTAATTTTGTTTCCCCAGAGGGAGAACTATAAATCATACATACATAGTAACAAAGACAAAGAATGTTTGTGGAGGATTGAGCTCAATTTAGAACTGATTTACACATTAGAGCAAGCCTGCTGAAAGCATAAGATTTTTACGTGGTTTTGCCAAACAGGTTGAAGGGACTATATTAAGGATAAATAGTTGAGCTGTTTTGTGGTGTTTTTATTTCAAAATACCCGGAAATGGAAAACAATACTTTTCTTCTTTGGGTGTGATTCATAGACTCTCCAGCAGAGGGCACTGCCTGTTTGTGAGTGAGCGTTCTTGCTGGCAGCTGGGTGAGCCCGCGCCTGCACTTCCCAGAGGAAATGGGTCTGAGTGTGATGTGGAAATAGTTACATTTTATTTTAGAATGTTGTCATGAAAGTTATTATAGGTGTCATAATAGCATTTGTAAGGTGTCGCAGAAGATATTGCTGTTTGCTGCTACGTAGATGTACGGAACATTTTACAGTTCCCTACTTAGCATAGTTTAGCTAATTGGGGACTGTTACTCACACGTGGCTGGATCCCTACTTTGCCCGTCCTCCTTGAATTGGATTTGAGTTATATAGAGGAAATCTCATTACGTATGAATTTAGGGGAAATGTTTAATTTTTGATGTGTAACCAAGAAGAAAGCATGGCAGTTTCTTATTGGTGGCTTCATGACTTACTGTGAATTTTTAATTTTCTGAAATCTCAGGTATTTCTTTCCCTGCTCTGAATCCTGGGAAATGATTGCATTTGAAGTGGAGAATCACACAGCCTCCTTTAGTCCACTCTCCACGTTTCCTCCTCCCCACAATGTCCAAATTATCTTTTGGTTATTCCTTTGTCTACCAGACTGGCACAGCCATTATGTTCTGTGGACTGAATTGTCAGTTTTCTCCACTGTAAGAATGGCAGGTGCACCATCTGTGTGTGTGTCTTGTTTATGTGTACACTTGCAGATACAGAGGTATTTTTGCCTCAGCTTTTCTTATGTAAAAGTTTTAAGTACTGTGTAGACATGCTTGTATACCTGGCTTTTGAATATATTTTACGCCTGCAAACTTGATTATTTGATGTGCGTGGAAGTTTTAGAAGAGATCACTTGGTTTTTCACTTAGGTGCACTTCTGTTTTAGTTTTTCTTGCTCCTTGGACTCACTGGTGTCAGGCGCTTTCCAAACTGCCTGCCTGATGCGGAGGTGCTGATTCCCTATTTGCTCTGCCCTTCTTCAGGGCTGCTGTACCGGCAGTGCCCACTGGGGGGCAGCGGGATTGCACACCACCCTGCAAGGGTCTTGGCTTTCTTTTCAGTTGGCAGGTGTGGGGGGCATTTTTGAGAACAAAGCACATTATTACTGAACGCTGAAACCCCTAGCGACAAAGCATTGTAGTGAATTCAAATGCACGATCTGGGAAATTCTCGGAGCCACCACGACTGGTCTCCCCAACAGGGCCTGATACACAGGATCACTTGTAATTAAAACTAACACTTGTGGATGGGGGCGAGCTCGCACGTTAATGGACGTTTCTCATTGTACAACATTCAAAATATGTGGCAGGCCTTTGATAAAGAACCTTTTTTCTTTTACCCCTTGAATAGTTATTAGACGTGGAAATAAGAGGAGTTAGTTGGGAAAAAGCTTGCATGCTGGCTTTGTCGTTGTTTTTGAAAAGAATGGAAAATACTTGCAAATAAAGGCATATGGATTATTTTATCCATCTTGCACAAAACTGGGCTCATAGCACCTGATGGAGTCCTGGCTAACAGGTTTATTTTACTTATTGATTTCTGGAAATAAAGCAGGCAGTAAACTGGACCACTTAACTGTTTAAATCCTTGCAGTAGGGTATAATTGTACTTTCAGATTTGTTTTTATATCAGTTGTGCAACATGTCTTGGGCAGTCATCTTGATTTTAAGTTCCTTTCTTTTAAGTTCATGCCTTATTCTCAACTTTCTTGCTCCCTAACAGAGCTGTGAATGGATAAGGCTTGGCAGGCATTTGCCTAATAGGTTTTGATGCTAGGAGCAACTGCACTATTCCTTTGCCCTTCTTGGTTTTCCTGTTTTGTGCTTACTTATTCTTTATAAGCCATGCATTGTTGTCGTGTGCAACCGTGCACCCTCCTGCTGCCCGTCACGGCATCGGGTCTTTCCTGTGGGCCTCCTCACCCTGCCCCACCTTTTCTCCAGGCACGAATCCTCCCCTAGAGCGCATGCAGTCAAATTAACGCGGAGACAGAGCCCATTATGAAGGAAACCAATTTATACTAATTGGGTGACAACATTAGGCTTGACGGGAACTAGCACATCATCGTCAGCATCATGGTTACTTTGACTCTTCGTGAGGTGACTTAGGTGCAGTCTGATTTTTGTTTTCCATGCCCCCGCCCCGCAGAAGCACCTGTGTGGTAACTGTCTGGGTTCATGTGTCCTGTGCTTCCAAAGCCTCTCACCCGCGGCCTTTGAGGTGGGGTGGAGGGATTGGGCAGGCGGCCAGCAGTGAATTAACGCCAGAGGGTGGTCTGGCCTCAGAAGGGCCAGCGAGCAAAGGAGCGTTAGCCCCAAGCCCACAGGATGGGAGAGGCGGCTGTGTGGGTTTGGATGATGGAGGGAAAGTAGAGATTTGGGAAGAAGAGCGTGGAAACAGGGTGGGTCTCCCTGGATTGCAGGGGAGGGTTTGTCTGCAGGTGTGCAGGGAGTGCAGGCGCTGGTTTGGCTTAAACTGATGAGGGCCTTGGGCACATGCAAAGGCATCAATCTCTCCTTCAGGCAAGGGATAAAAAACTGTTGAAGAGTTTTGGCTTCTTTTTCTCCATCTTCTCCTTCTTTTTCTTCTTTTTCTTCTTCTTCTTCTTCTTGTTTGTTTTTTAGAATGAAAGTTACTTAAGAAAAGTTATCCTTGTCATAAAAAAAGTTCTGTGGAGGAATTGGGGTGGGAGGTGTCCAGGCTCTGTTCTCATTGACCTGGGGTTTTGAAGGCTCAGTCTACCCACCACTGTCAGCGTTGAGTAGTTCCAGAACCTTCCCGGACTTTGTCTATTAATCTGGTAAATATCAACTCACACAGCAAATGTGCAAAGAAAGTTCTACTGTATTTATAGAAGTCCAGCTCAGTTCTGGGACATATCAGTAGGTGCTCACTTGTTCTTTTCTTTTCCTACATCATCCTTTAAGATCGAATGAGTAGCAGAGAAGAAAAATTAAAACGTATCTCATTGAGTGTTTTCTACATGCCAGTTGACTAACCTCTAGGAACGGACCATTTAGCAGACTTGGTTGGTGTGTTCAGAGTCATAGGCATATAACTGAGTCGTACTGGGTGCTGTTCTGAGTGCTTTACTACCTCCCTTAGTTCTGTAACAACCCTGTCACATTGAGACCACTTACCACTGCCATCATTGTCTTACTCCAGAGGTCCCTCAGGACAGGCAGGAAAGTTAAGAAACTTTCCCATGTGGGGAAAAGGAGCTGAGGCCCAAATACACACTGTCTGGCTCTAGGGCCCAAGCCCTTAGCCTTTTGCCCGGCACCTCTCATTCAGACAGGTAGCCACGAGCTGACTTACTGCCTAATACTTGCTGGCTACGCCTGTTTAAAATCCTATACCTTTACATTTCTCTGCAAATAGAATCAGAGGACAGGCAATATGGTGGGCTGAGAGCACCCACGGGGAGAAACCTTGAATTCGTCCATGGAGCTTGAGCACGTTGCTACATTTCTCCAGTTCTCCTCTTCCTTTAAAAATGTGTTAAATATATATTTTTCTATAACCACATGTTAGAAGTAAATCTCCTGTTTTGAGCATCGTGATGCCATCTGGGTGTGCTCTGGAACTCAGTGACTATCTGGAGACCTAGTGGAAGCCACCGTTCTTCAGGGGGCCTCTAGACATTAAGCACCACTCTGCCCTGGACTCCTGCTTCACCTGTGGTGATGCCATCGTGGCTGTCCCCTCACCTCATTCACGTTCGGATGTCCCCTCTTTGCTTTTTGATGCCTTTTGTTCCCAGCACTCCAGCTTCAATCTTAACTCGAAATCGCCCAACAAACTGAAAAAGCTCCCAGTTTTGGAAATGGTACTTTGCAGCTTTCATTCTGTCTGTAATACGTTTGAAAGCACCAACTTTAGGGTCTTAGCAAAAAACCAAAGCTGTCTCCATGTTTCATTTGAAGGTACTTTTGTTTTCAGTTGTTTCTTTTTGCATGTAAGAGCGCTTTTTGCCCTGTATTTGTTTCTTTTCTTCCTACTGAACACAACAATTCTTTAAAACCTTGTACCTGTCTTGCTTTCAGTTCCTTCTGTTTCTTTAAAGCCTGAGTATTTCTTGTTTAGTTTTAACAGCAGTAGTACATGCTAATGGGAAAGAAAATGGAGAAGTGTGTAAACTGGAAAATAAATAAAAATACCCTGGATACCACATGCCTTCCCTCCCCTGGAGGGAAAACACAATTATCTTTTTCCCCCACATCCTTCCAGAAATTTTCTGCACATATATGAGCATTTTAAGCACACCCACACGCACAAATGGTTTCCTGCTATACATACTGTTCTGCCAATATATCTTGGATATGTTTCCGCATCACCAAATGTAGATTGACTTCATCTGTTAACAGCTCCTTAGTAATTAGGGGATAATTTCTCGCAACTCCCCTATTTTTTCTGGGTTTCCAAACAGGCCGCCTTGGATCTATTCCCAGGGTTCTCCCCAAATAGTGCTCTTCTGGTTCTGCTTCCTTTAGGAGGGAGCTGCTGCTTCTAGTGTCATCTACTCCTGCCATTGTGTAGCTTCTGGGGTCTGTTACTAATTCCCTTTTGAATAAAAAAGGGGCAGGTCAGAGGACTCAGGCTGGAACTAGACAGGTCAATGTAGTTGAGTGTGGAATAGGGGTTAAAATAGACAGTAATGGCCTTCTACTTAAAACTCTCCAAACTTGAGAAAGGCAAAGTGAAGCCACAGTGAAATGTCACCTCCCTCTTGTTAGAATGGCTATTATCTAAAAGATCCCAAAATGGCAAGTGTTGTGAGGATGTGGAGGAAAAGGAACCCTCATACACTGTTGGTAGGAATGTAAATTAATACAGACATTATAGAAAACAGCATGAAAGTTCTTCAAAAACCTAAAAATAGAACTTACCATATGATCCAGCAGTCCTACTTCTGGATGTTTACCTGAAAGACTTGAAATCAATATGTCGAAGAGATGTCTCCACACCCATGTTTGTTGCAGCGCCGTTCACTGTAGCTAAGATACGGCACCAGCCTACATTGGATGGATGGATAAATGGTATGTATACACAGTGCAGTACTAGTCAGTCATAAAATAGGAAGAACTTCTGTCATCTGTGACAGTGTGTATGGAACTAGAGAACATTGTGTTAGGTGAAATAAGCCAAACACAGAAAGACAAATACTGCATGTTTTCACTGATACACAGAATCTGAAACCACTAAATTCACAGAAGCAGAGAGGAATGGGGGTTAGAGGTTGGGAAGTTAGCGGTTGGGAGGGGGTTGGGGAGATCATAACCAAAGCGTACAAAGCCTGGGTTAGATAGGAGGCATAGGTTTGATTTTTTTTCTTATTCTTTTTTTTGGAGCTCTGTGGCATGGTGTAGTGAATATAGCTAATAATTGAGTTCTGTACGTTTTAATACTGCTGAGAGTAAATTTCAAATGTTCTCATCATAAAAAATGTTGAATATTTGAGGGGATGGAAATGTTAGTTAACTTGATTTATTCATTCCACATCATATTAAACGATAACATCACTTTTGTACCTCATAAATATATACAATGATAACTTGTCAATATAAAAAGAGAAATTTAAGAAATCTCAAATCCTGAGCCTCCAAGTCAGGGCAGCCTCTGGGGATGAAAGCCCTGCTCCGTTGTTTGGCCTGCAAGTTGGCCTCCCTTCTTAGCCTCTGCATAGCCTCCTCACTTCCTCCCTGAGCCACCTGTGGCCACTGGAGCTCTGTTAAGCCAACAGGAAGTAAAAACACTCCAACCGTGCATTAGAAAAATCACAGTCAGGATGATAATTGATTCCTTCTGCTTGAATCTATTCGAGTGTTACAGATGCTTTGATGAAGTTAAGACTTGGTGGGTTTATCCTCTAGAGCTGTATGCTAGTAATGCTTTGTGTTTATGTATAATCAGTATAATAAGCTTTTGACTGCATAAGATTCTCATTTTCAAAATATACATTTTTAGCTACCCCTTTTCTAATTTCTCTCAAAAGCTGCATTTCTGATTTGTATCTACCTGGTACAGATGCCAGAGGAGCTGGTGTTGGCAGCATTATCTGTTTACCTATGTTGAACAGTTCATACTCTCTTCTTAGGTACTGTTCTTCTCTGGTCTGTCTTTTGCCAGCCCCTTAAAACCAAAGCTCATTCCTTTGTTCTACATTGGCCTGATTCACTTCGGAGAAAAGTTATCCCCCATTGTCCCCTGGCTAGCGGCGTGTGAAGGTTGTGGTGGTCTCCTTAGCGCAGAGGATGGGGCTGGATTCTGGGAGTGGTTCTCAGGATTAGGGATGGGGGTGATCTAGGAAATGGAATCGCTAAAGTCGGCAGGTAGCCCACTGCTGAGGTCCTCTTTTTGAGACAGGGTCTTGCTCTGTTGCCCAGGATGGAGTGTAGTGGCGCAATCTTGGCTCACTGCAATCTCCGCCTCTTGGGTCCAAGCAATTCTGGTGCCTCAGCCGCTCAAGTAGCTGGGATTACAGGTGTCTGCCACCACACCTGGCTAATTTTTGTGTTTTCAGTAGAGATGGATTTTCACCATGTTGGCCAGGCTGATCTCCAAAGCTTCCCCCTTCCAAAGTGCTGGAATTACAGGCGTGAGCCACTCTGCCTGGCCTCAGGCTAATATTTCTAATTAAACATCAATATGAGAGACCTAAAATTTGGCAATGTTGTCACTTAAAAAAAAAACAAAACCAAACATCCATCTATTAAGACCTCAGCTGCTGGACATGGTGGCTCACACCTGTAATCCCAGTACTTTGGGAGGCCAAGGCAGGTGGATCACTTGAGGCGAGGAGTTTGAGACCAGCTTGGGCAACATGGTAAGACCTCATTTCTACAGAAAATAAAAAAATTTAACCAGGTATAATGGCATGTGCATATAGTACCAGCTACTCAGGAGGTTGGAGGATTGCTTGAGTGTAGGAGGTTGAGGCTATAGTAAGCCAAGATTGTGCCACTGCACTTCTGCCTGGGTGACAGAACTTTATATATTTGCATGATTATTTCAAGCCAAATACCAGCCTTTATGGTGTGAAATTAGAGCAATTTAGGATTTGTTTTCTGCATCTTGGTAATTCCTGTGATGCTGTAGGCATCAGTTATCTGGGCAGGTAGTAGGAAGGGGTCAGGTCTATATAAAGTGCCTTTACTGGCACTTACAGAAATGAAAAACGAGGCTCTCATACTACCTCTTAACCACTGCCTGCTGCTAAGGGTAAGGGCTGATGACTTGGCCTTGAGAATGTTTTTGCTACACCCACCCTTTCACTCTTACGTTACTCCAATCAAAGTACTTGCCTTGACGTCATGTACCTTTTCAGGCCATATGTGATTGTGTTTTTGTACCACATTTTGAGGGGAAAATGTTGGGTTGATGGTTAGAGAGCAGGAGAGGTAGGTCTGAGTGGGTACACCTGGAAAGGTAATCACATGGGCATTTTGCCTCAGTGATCACTTCTGCTAATTATGATGACTTGTGGATTTGGGATGCTGGAAAAGAAAAATCTAAGCTGGGGACAGTAGCTCATGCCTGTAATCCCACCACTTGGGGAGACTGATGTAGGAGGATCACTTGGGGCCTGGAGTTTGAGAGCAGCCTGGGCAACATAGCAAGACCCATCTCTACGAAAACATTAAACAATTATCCAGGCATGGTGGCGTGCACCTGTAGTCCTAGCCAGTTGGGAAGCTGAAGCGGCAGGATTGCATGAGCCCAGAAGCCCAGGAATTTGAGGCTATAGTGAACTATGATTGCACCACTGCACTCCAGCCCAGAGACCCCTTGTCTCTGAAAATCAATCATTCAGTCAATCAGACCATCAATCAGTCTGTTTACAGAAATCACTATGTGTTTGCTCCTCTTGGCACAGCCTTAGAGAGAGAGGATAAAAGACCAGGTACAGTGGCTCATGCCTGTAATCCCAGCTCTTTGGAGGGCCAAGGTGGGAGGATCGCTTGAGCTCAGGAGTTCAGGACTAGCCTGGGCAACATGGTGAAATGCTGTCTCCACAAAAAATACAAAAACTAGCCGGGCATGGTGGCTTGTGCATGTAGTCCTCAGTTACTCAGGAGGTTGAGGTGGGAGGATCATTTGAGCCCAGGAGGCAGAGGTTGCAGTGAGCTGAAATTGTGCCACTGCACTCCAGCCTGTGTGACAGAGCAAGACTCTGTCTCAAAAAAAAAAAAAAAAAAAGGGGAGGATAAGGGTGGACTGGGATGCTCTGGTCTAGACTTGTGGCCATAGTTGGTCATGGGTATTTGGAGATTGGGAACCTGGATGTGAAAAGCTGCGTTCCTGCAGGAGGAGTCTCTGCCAGATCTGGGCAGGGTGTTTTGACCATCGTTTAAACCTCTTTGAAATCAGGCAAGGCCTGGTCATAGATACAGAAGGGAATCTGTTTTTCCAGTTTTGGTGATCAAGGGTCCAACTCCATGCTGAGTAAGTGCAGGCTCACAAGGAGTTGAAATGCTTTGCATTTCTTAACTCCAGGAGTGTCATTGCCATGTCAGTGATTTTAGATCACTTTTTCCATCTCCTCTCTCCCTCCCTCCCTCTTCTAGTTTGATGGGCCATAAGTTTAGGCAGCCTGTGTAGGGGCTGCACGTTTTCATGAGTAATACCGGCCATGTTTTGCTGACCACAGTTGGGGACAGCTGCGTGTATTCTTTGTGTGTTTTATTTTGTAATGCATTAGATACTTAGATAAATATCTACATATATGAAATATATTTAATATCCATGCATATTCTATCTGTAATATTTGCTTATTGAATAAATTAACATTGTGGACCACTGACCTACAGAAAATGACAGATTATCCCCAAAATAGTCTTAAAATCTCCTAATAAAAGCTGCGAGTCTTGACTATTTTAGTGTTTGTTGTTTTAAATGAGTCACTAAACAAAGGGTTATGACAACCAGATGAAGTGTTTTATCTCAAACATTTTAGCCACTGGGTGGTCTCTTTTTAATGGATCTCAGATAATGCAATGCAATATTAATTTCGATCAATCTGTGTACATACATATGACATGTACAACTGAGGCCCTCTTTGTAGGTTTTCATCTAGCAGATTGGAAGTGATCTTTCTTGACTTTGCAGTTAGCCACACTCTGAGCAGCAAAACCTGTTCCCAAATTTGGATTCATTGACCTTAACGTGTGTGTGTGTGTGTGTGTGCGCGCGCACATGCGCACACATACACATGTGTAAATTGAGAAAATAACCCCCTTTGTGCCTTTGGATCACTACTTTTGTACATGTAGACGGAAAGACTTCCTTTTGTTTCTTGTCAAGGGCTATAAAGAGAGATCACATTAGTATAACCTTTGCCTCCTAAGGTGTAGATGAGTGAGTTGTGGTTGGAATTTAATTTTAACAGGTTTTATCGAACTGCTAAAAGATATTGAAAATGTTTAATATGAGAGTCCGGGGCAGTAAATCACACACAGGCTTGTTAAAATAGATGTCCACAGTGTATGGGCGGATGGAGCCTGTGTTTCTGCCCAGGGACTTTTCATTACTGCACCAATTGGGTACATTATTCTCACCTCATAACTCTGCAATATTAGATGACTGGTAGAGATGGTGGTGAAGGAAGAATTTAACACCCCTCTCTCCCCATTTTGGGGGAGGGCTTAAAGACCTATTCTTTTACCCATTTATAGGCCATTTGACTTTTCACAGGGATTTTTAAAAATCGTATTTGAAGGATGTAGGGAATTTTCATGTTACCTGCAACATTGGTTGGTGTCTTGTGAACCACTCCTATCTGTAATGCGTGGAATTTTTGTTTCTTGTTCTTCGTTTTTCTTTCCACTTTCTTTTTTCATTTTTTTTTAAATTTTTGGTTGTTTTCCAGTTTTTCACTGCCTCCCTCTCTAAAATTGTATTTGCTCCAGACACAGATGTAGCCACCTCTGTGTCCGTCCTGGTCAGGCCCATCAGTGCTGTGCAGTGTGGCTGTCAAAGCTCTTTGCTTTCTGGCCTCTGTCTCTCAGGCGTAATGAAGCCACTCACTCCAGGGCAGGGCTGCCTTGTCTCCCCAACCGCTAAGGCCAAGTGCAGCTCCGTTATTGGAGCACAGCCACACCCACTCATTTCTGTACTGACTGCAGCTGCTTCTCACTGGGACAGCATTGAGCACTGGCGATTCTTGGGACAGAGGATATGTGGCCTGCAAAGCCTAAAATCCATACTGTCTGGCCCTTTACAGGAAGCGTGTGCTGAGCCTTTACCTAAATTGTAGCAGGAATTCAATAAATGTTGACTGAATTGATCTATTACAGGTTTCCCCATCAGGTTTTACTTAATATGCACACAGAATCACTGGTCCCTGGCGTTTGACTACTTGAATACCCTGTAGTAAAGACACAGCAGAGTATGTGCTTGAGCTTATTTCTTGTGGATGGATCATCTCATCCCGTTCTTATTAAATGAAAATCTTGTCTAAGCTCCTGTGCAGTATCTCTCAACAGGAAAAAGGAAGAACTGGGGAGAGAAGTTGCCAGAGTTTGGAAAGTATTCCCACGTAGCATGGGTGAACATCCTGCATTCGTTGTGAATTGGTTCCCTCATCATGGCTGTGCAAATCCCAGGAGAGAGGGCAGATGAGGGCACAGCGTGTAAACTCGGCACCTCTTCTGCCTGGGCTTTAGAGCAGAAAGCAGACTCTGTCCACCAAGAGGGCTTGCAGCGACTTTGGACTCTTCATGAGGCTGATGAGGCAACCTGTGTGTACCTACTTCTGCCTATCATTTCTTCCTGGAATCAGTGATCTTCCCACATAACCCTTTAAACTATTTCAGTCAGAGGGCTTATGTATGGTCCATTAGTTCTGTAGGGACATCATAACAAAGTACCAACAACTGGATGGCTTAACGCACAGAAACTCATTGTCTCACAGTTCTGGAGGCTGGAAGTCTGGCATCAAGGCTTTGGCAGGGTCACAGCCCCCTCCCCAAAGGCTCTAGAGAAGAACCTGCTCCGTGCCTCTTCCTGGCCTCAGGATCCCAGGTGTTCCTGGCCTTGCGGTTGCATCAGTCCAGCCCTGCACCTTCACCTGGCCTTTTCTCTGTGTGTCTGCACAGCATCTTCCCTTTACGTCTGTCTGTCTCTGTGTTCACACTTCCCTTTTTTATAAGGACGTTAGTCATCTTGGATTAGGACCCACCCTAATGACCTCATTTTAACTTAATTACTCCTATAAAGATCCCATCTCCAAATAAGGTCACATTCTGACATACTGGGGTTTAGGACTTCACATATTTTTTTGTCGGGGGAGGGGAACACAATTCAATTCATAATAGATGGGCAGCGGGGCACGGTGGCTCTTGCCTGTAATCCCAGCACTTTGAGAGGCCATGGCAGGAGAATTGCTTGAGCTCAGGAGTTCAAGAGCAGCCTGGGCAACAAAGTGAGATCCCATCTCTACTTAAAACAAAAATTGAAAATTATCTGTTTGTGGTGGCACATGCTCGTGGTCCTAGCTGCCTGGAAGGCTAAGGCAGAGGATCCCCTGAGCCCAGGAGATCAAGGCTGCAATGAGCTGTGTTTGTGCCACTGCACTCTAACCTTCGTGACAGAATAAGACCCCATCTCCAAAAAAAAAAAGAAAAAAGAAAGAAAAAAGGGTGGGTATCTCAAATCAATATAATTCAAAAGAATATTTGGCTTTGAAAGTGGTGTCTTATAAAAATATAACCAGGCGAAGATGACATGTCATCCTCTGAGTCTAGAAAGTCTGGAACACAATCACCTGGACTTATGCATGGGCCTAGGTGTGGGTCGTGGTGGTTATGACATTTCACTTTGGATGTGCACATTCCATCACTCATATCTTTGGCTGTGGTTAGAAGGAAGGGAGTGTTTTTTGAAAGCTTGCCCTGAAATTATAGTATGCGCAACTATGTTAGAGTTGAGTGTCATAGCCATGTTCTTCTTGTGTGTTTTGTCAGTTCCTTGGCTAATTTTCAGATGTTTGCATCCAAATATGAGTTAGGGCTCTCAAAGCAGTCAGCGTTTTCTTCTTTATTTTACATTTTAGTCATAACAGATATAATATATGCTCTGTGAGTGGTTTCAGAAATTATGTAATGCCAAAATGTAGAGTTATGAGTTAATCACAGAATAATGTCCAATTACATTGTTTGTTCTCTTTGTCTTCCTTTCCATCCCTTGCCCTCCCCCAAAAGAAAGAGAAGTGAAAAAGAACAAGCTGTATTCTCACACAGAGAGGGGATGAGAGTCAGAAAGAAAGAAAGAGAGAGGGAGAAACAGATAGGACACCTCACACACAGAGAGGAGTGGGAAGAGAGGAAGTGTACATACACAGGGACAGCAAGTGACTTGAAAAGGGCTGCTAATGCACCTGCCATTCCACTCCGTGAATGCATGAGAGAATGAACATTAAATGGAGGTGTGAGTCTGCTTTTCCCTTGGTCCCAACTCTTGACTGTCCAGGGTCAGCATCTTGCTGCACTGAATGTAATTCCAATGTTTACAGGTCCTCCTTTCTTTTTGGGGAAGAGGGAGTGGTCTTTTATGACTCTTGAACACAAGCGAGCTACTTCATGTTTGAGGCGACCAAAACGATAGCAATCTGTTTACTACTAGGCAGTTTGAAGATACTTTAAGATAGAATATTGATTAGGCAAGGTCTTGGCATCTCTTATGAGGTAGACTTAAGAACCTGTCCCCACATTAAGATGGGGATCTGGTGAAGGTGACATTTTTTTTTTTTTTTTTTTTTTTTAGATAGAGTTTTGCTCTTCTTGCCCAGGCTGGAGTGCAATGGCGTGATCTCAGCTCACTGCAACCTCCGCCTCCCCGGTTTAAGCGATTCTCCTGCCTCAGCCTCCTGAGTGCCTGGGATTACAGGCAAGCACCACCACAGCTGGCTAATTTTTATTTTTAGTAGAGACAGGGTTTCTCCATGTTAGTCAGGCTTGTCTCAAACTCCCAACCTCAGGTGATCCACCCGCCTCGGCCTCCCAAAGTGCTAGGATTACAGGCGTGAGCCACCATGCCCAGCCTTGAAGTTGACTTTTCATCTTCCTTTGAATCCCTTCAAGTCCTTTGTTTTCAAAAGTCGAAAACCCTCCATGCAGTCCTCATTACCAGGAAATGACTGAGCTTGTGCTTTTCTAGCTATGTTGTGTCAACTTGAGTGCATGGACCAAAACGGCCTGTGTTTGGAGTTCCCAGGCCCACTGCCAGCGCAGACACCTGCTGTGTGTCTGCACCTGGAGATGGGCTTTCCCTGAGTTGGGTCTCACTAGCAGCCTAGATTTACACCAAGAAATTTGCCAGGTACATAGTTGGTGCTCAGTAAATGTGTTGTTTAAGCTCCTCTCTGATTTCACAAAGTAATTGCTGCTGGCTGTACTCATAAGAGCCAGGAGCCTCCCTGAGAACTGTAAAGTCTTACTTGCTTAGAAAGCGCATTTTAAAGCTTTTCCTGCTGTAATCAGAACCTGAAAGGAGAATAGGCTGTGGCCTCAGAATCTACAGGCACACTCAGTTTTTGACTCTCTGTTGTAGACCCTTGACAAGATTGGGGACTATTAACATGGTTCTTAGGCACCCAAATCAGTTACATGGAGGAAGGTCCCTGTGGAAGCCGAACGGTTGAGCTCATCCGGGGCTGAGGGCTCCTTGAGAGGTCACCTTTCTTAGCTCTTGTATGTCTTTGCAGCCAAGGGCTCAGAGCTGTTGACATGTGCTTGTTGAGGTCTGGTGACCCATACCCCTGGCCTGCGCCCTGAGAAGCTGGTTCCCCAGCAGCATGGCCTGGGTTGCATGGGAGGCTTTCTCAAAGCTTGGCTGGGTCCTTGTCTTGCTGCAGCGGGATGTGGGCCCTGAAGGATGCAGCCCCAACAGCCCTCACCTGTCTGACATCAGAGCGGGCTGAGCAGCTGGCACAGTGGGGTTTCTTGGGGATCTACATTGCAGAGAGGCCTGTGCAGTGTACAGTGTCAGCCTCTTGTCCTCTCCACCATCATCCTCCTGTCTGCGAGGAGGCCCAGAGGAGCCAGTTGAATGAAGGCCTTTTCTCCTCCTGGTCACTTTTGGGCTCAGTGCCTGACATTGAGTCCCACTGGCTACATCAGCCGCTGAGTGCACCAGGGATCTGTGACATCTCAGAGGCCTCACTCGACCCTGAAGTGACACGGCTCACTGTGTTTCTGCTCTGGGTACATGAGCAGTGACTGTTTATTCTGATTCTGTGGCCTTGAGCAGAAATCGATTTGTCTGAGAAGACTCTGCCCTTAGTCACAACAGATCCTTTTCGTTGTGTTTTTTTACCTAGTTTTTTTTCAAAAAGTTCTTTCCTCACAGCTGTGGGATGAGGGTCAAAACATCATGCTTGATAGTTCAAAGCTGCTGCTTCTATTCCAACTTCTACCTTCCCAGCAGAAAGGGGCGTTTAAATTGTTACCTTTTCCTGCCTAGAACAAGGTCACAAACATTAGCATGGGAGATGCATGCAGTCATGAAACGCAGTTCTTCACTGAAGGATTCTAGAGTCTTTTGGCAGATGATGGGAAACAACAAACAGCCATGTGGAATGGGAGCCATGTGGCAGCTGGTGCCTGGGACCGGCAGAGCAAGGACGGCTGCATGTGTGCTGACATTTTTTTTTTTTTGAGACAGAGTCTTGCTCTGTGGCCCAGGCTGGAGTGCAGTGGTGGATCTTGGCGCACTGCAACCTCTGCCTCCCAGATTCAAGTGATTCTCCTGCCTCAGCCTCCTGAGTAGCTGGGACTACAGGCGCATACCACCGTGCCCAGCTAATTTTTGGTATTTTTAGTAGAGGCAGGGTTTCACGGTGTTAGCCAGGATGGTTTCGATCTCCTGACCTTGTGATCTGCCCCACCTTGGCCTCCCAAAGTACTGGGATTACAGGCGTGAGCCACTGTACCTGGCCATGCACTGACATTGTTAAACAGGCCTGTCTGGAGTGAGTGGAGCTGGGGTTTAGGGGGTTCAAGAGTGAATTGGTTTATTACTTTTACTGAGATGTACCCAGTTAAAGCCTTTCCAACTCCTTTTGGTTAACTATAGGAAGTGTCTCTCTTAGTCTTCCTTTCAGCCACTTGTTTTGTTAAGACAGTGAAACACTCTGATCCAGAGGTTTTAAATAGAGATGCTTTGTTTTCAATTAAAGTTGAAGATTTAAGTTGTTTAAAACAACGTAATTATTGAAGGGAAGGAGAGTTTGAGGGCCTATTCAAAGATGCGTAGAAAATTCCCATTTTGGTGTAGGAGTACGTTAAATAATGCATATCTAATGTGCATAAATAATCATTGTCTGCAGAAATCACATCTACTATAAATAGATGTCAGACGTGGAGAAGTGCGGGTCCTTCATGGGCAGGAACAGCCTTCGGTGGTGTTCCTGGGCTTCTCCTGTATGTGTTAACGACACAGCCATGAAAGTATCATTTTTCACTTTCGGCTGTCGAAGCTCAACTTATATTCCCATATGCTTTTGTGTGTCTTTGTAGAGCGCTCTCAGGGTGGATTTTTGTAATTTCATCACTTTTCTTACTCTGCCTTCAGAGGCCAGAAACACTGAGGTTTCACATGTGACCTGTACACTCTTACACCTCTTGTACATGGCTGAGGGGCCAGGAGAGGAAAACACCACAGTCTGTCAGGAAAAAAGAAAATACGTGGGAAAAAGGTCCTGAGAAGGCTCACTTTACACTTTAGTGATTATTTCAGGAGGATTATAAGAAATAATATTAATATGGAATATGCCCTCTGTACTGGGAAAAAAAAAAAAAAAAGAAAACCAACTCAGACAATGTAAGTCATTGAACAGTTTGATTCCTGTGGACACCTGTATTACTGTTTGGCCTTAGATTTTTCTCCTAACAAAATCATCTTGTTTTCCCAAAAGCTTCTTGTTTTTGTGAAGAAACTGAAAACAACTAAGTTTGTCCAAGAAATTCATTCAACTGTAATTTATTCAGTGTTTCCATGTAGTCTGATGGGGCCTAACTGGAATTGATAGTCTTGCTTACAAATACAAACTCATTTTTATCAGTAAAATGACTTTCTCCCCCAACCATCAAAGAAGGAATAACTTCTCTTGTGACAAGTATTTTCGAACTTGTGCTTTTCTAACAATTGAAATGGCCAGCTTTTTAGATGAAAGTTCTGATATATTATTTTTAGAAATTTCAGAGAAGGAAACAAATAATTTGCTTATCTCATGTCCCTTTGTATGTTAATTCATGGTATTTTGAGGCTTTGTGTTTTAATTTAAACCAGCTTCAGTCTGAAAATTCAGAATTAATATTTATATCAAATTCATGCAAAATGTATAAATCTGAACAAAGTCATTTCTTCAGAATAAATGATGATCTTAGACTTATGTTCCTGGAATGTTTTCCAAATTGAGTTCTTTGATTTGCTTTTTTCTGTATATTTCTAATAGATGTGTAATATTGCCCTGTTTAAGGAATTCTATTCTTTGTTTTAACAAGAATGTTGTCAGATGTAATATAAGCTTGATTTAAGTAAAATAATATGAGTGCTGGTTCTTCTCCTGAATTTTAAGACATATGAAAACTAAATAATGATTAAATAAATGATTGATAGTCATGTATTGATTGATAACTCTTTTTCTTCAGCCTACATGGACTGTTATAACCTCTAAGCACCATGGTTCGGGAACTTACTTTTTCAAAATGCATTTTACGTGAAATAATGTTTGGATACACAATCTTTTTTCAGTTTTGGTACTATGAAGTTGATTTAATAAGAAAAAATCTGACATTAAAAAAATTCTAAAATCTGCACATAATGTAATTGCATTTGTGTTTATTGAAGTAGTTTGTCATAAAAACTTGTAGAGAACAATAACAATATCCATGCTCCTGTAGACAGTGTAGTGTGTAAAATAATCAGTGTAGTGATTTTTGTAAAAGGTGTTAAGGTAGCAGTGTTCTTTCTTTCAGTTTGTGCCATAAACTGTGGGGTTTGGGTTCTGTCTTAGGAGTTTCCAAGAGTGTTCTTGAAATGCTAGGAATGTACAAATACGTCATGTTCCAGTGTTAAAAGTTGGAAACTAGGCTGGGCGTGGTGGCTCATGCCTGTAGAACTGGCACCTTGGGAGGCCGTGCGTGGGTGGATCACTTGAGGTCAGGAGTTCGAGACCAGTCTGGCCAAGGTGGCAAAACTCCGTCTCTACTGAAAATACAAAAATTAGCCGGGTGTGGTGGCACATACCCTGTAATCCCAGCTAATCAGGAGGCTGAAACACGAGAGCCGCTTAAACCTGAGAGGTGGAGTTGCAGTGAGTCTGGGCGACAGAGACTTGCCCCGCCCCCCAAAAAAAACCAAAAGACAACCCCTCCCCCCCAAGAAAAAACAAAAACAAACAACAAAGAGAAGTGGAAACTACTGATTCTTTCATGTGTCCTGCCAGATGAAATCTTTTTCCACGCAAACCTTAGATTACAGCTGACGTCTCCTGCTGTCTCTGTTTGAAGGTTTCTCCAGTGTACTATTACTGGGGGAGGTTGGGTTTTCACCCTGGCCTTCTCTGGTAAATGTGTACCATTTTTGTGTATCGCAATTGCACTTGTACACCAGGCTTAGTTAAGTGCCAGGGAAGTTTTAGGTGCTCCACTTGTGTAATAATTAAAGAACACATGTAGCAAGATGTGGCAAGATGTATTTTTTTGTGCATATGTAGTTTTCCTTTTTTCTTTATTGGCCTATTCTAAGGAATGGGTGCTTGTTTCTCCTGCAGTTTTCATAAAAAAAGAGACTAGTTTATTGTTAGTGATTCATCTTTTTGACTAAGAAATTTCCTACTTCTTTTTCAAGCTTTTCAATCTGTTTAATTAAAGAGCATCCTGAAATTGCCAGGTGAACTTTTTATCTGTTTATCTGTGAGAGGTTTAAGCTGATGCTTTGTAAGTAGAACAGAAATGCAGAAACAAATGGGATTTCAAGGTTGATGTAATGCTCCATCCCAATTTCCAGTTACTGTTTTGTTCATCAAACAGCCTCGTTGTTTCCTTTGATTGTCTTTTTAATAAGAAATGGGCATGCATTCCAAATTAGAAGATAAATTTATCCTAATATTGACGTTATCTCTTTTGTGTGTTAGGGTTCTGTGAAATGTTTTGTTTGCAAAATGGGTCCACCTGTTTCAGATGGGGGAATGAGGAAGAGAGAGACTTCCTACATCACAAAAAACCTCTTGGTTTCCAGGAATGGTGAATTTGGACCTTACAGATGGGATCTGGGATCACAAATGCACATGGGTTTCGCTGCTTTGGCTACCAGTGGAGGAGTAGGAGTCATATCTTGGTTGTCAGGGAGGTGGGTGATGTTTTCTGTAATAAATTGGTGGCATTTGGGAGCAAGAACCCAGAATGACCAAGGGGAGGTGAGATTATACTGCATGCCAGTGGTTGATGAGCTGGACATATATGGCAAGGGTGATTATTTGAACAATGTCTATATTTTCTGCTTATTTTTAACTCTGTGAGCGTGGGGTCTCTGAGGAGGTGGTGGTGGTGTGTGTGTTCTTTATATCCCAGGTGCCTGGCCTCAGGGTATTTGTTGAATGAATGCATGAAGGGATGAACCTTCATGAAGGTGGTGGTGGTAAAATAAAAATTAAAAAAAAAAAAGTTGGCAAATAAAAGATTGTAATTCCATACAATAAAATGCAGGATATTGAAGCCATTTATTCATTCAATAAATATTTGAATGCCAATTAACTTCATAGGTGTCAGGGTCGTCATTGTAGTTGAAGAGAGAACAACACAATTTTTTAAGAGAAGGTGGAGTTGAGCTACATCATAAAGACTTTGTGGGACTGTGGGCCGGGTGTGGTGGCTCACACCTGTAATCCCAGCACTTTGGGAGGCTGAGACGGGCAGATCACTTGAGGTCCGCAGTTTGAGACCAGCTTGGCCAACACGTGAAACCCCGTCTCTATCAAAAATACAAAATTTAGCCAGGCGTGGTGGTGCATGCCTGTGATTTCAGCTACTTGGGAGGCTGAGGCACAAGAATCGCTTGAACCTGAGAGGTGGAAGTTGCAGTGAACCAAGATCACACCACTGTACTCTAACCTGGGCAATAGAGTGAGACTCTGTCTCAAACAAACAAACAAACAAAAAGCAAAAAAGACTTTATGGGACTATATTGGTGAACCCTTGAGCTTCCAGTGAGGGGCTGTGGGGTGAGTGAAAGCTAAGTTCTAGGAATCATGAGGTGCGCTCTGAGGACAATGAGGAAACTTTAGGGAAGTGGCACCAAGTGAAATCAGAAAGGAGACTACGACCATATGTGGTTGACCTTAAATGTTACCTTAGTGTTGAGGAGTCACCTGTGTAACTCAGGAGAGAGGAGGAGGTGTGCATGACTCCAGCGGGTTAGAAAAAGCCAGTGCCTCTGCCAGACAGAAATGTGGAGCGGGTGGAAAGCGGTGTGATCTTAGATGTGTAGAGTGTGATATTTTGGAAATCTCATTGGAAACAGTCAATCAGGAAGGATGTCCTAGCTAAGAAGACATTCAAAGTTTTGAAAGTGGCTCATCTATTTCCTGATTGATACATACCGTTGGTTCAGTTTGGGTCTATTATTTTTTGGGTCCACTCACATACAAGTGGAATTTTAAATATCAATTCTTTTAAAATGAATTGATAGCCATGTTTACCAGAGTGCTATTACCTCTAATTTGGAGATGTCATTTTCTCATTTTTACCTGAATTGTGACTTACTTTGTCACTGTTGTGGAAGCGTTCTTACATGCTGACTTCACATTACAAGATGTCACTTGATGTCGCCAAGAGTTAAGAAAAGCTGTTTTAAGTATGCTGGAAAAGGAATCTATTTCAGTGTTTGCGGGAGTCACTATTTTGAAGCAAACTAAGAATTTCTAAAGAGCTTAGAAACTTGCATGTCTTCTGATATTGGGAGGTCTTAGGTTAAAAGACTTTATTTGGATTCATTCACTGAGTGTAGGTCATTGTTAATGGGAAATTGTTGGACATAATAAATAGTAGTTTGTTTAAAGTTCTTAAAAATTTAAATATAGATTAGGAAGCCCAAATTTCAGAGGAACTGGTAGAGGATTTGTGCTTTATTTTTAATTTTTTAAACAACCCTGTGGTTATAGTTTAGAAAGGTCATAGTTTTGAGGGTCTTCTATTAAAAGAAAATAATTTTTCCATCAGAATAAAGTTGAGTGCCAGAATGTGTAGAGAAGCTATAGCTAATGCTTTAAAATGTTTTACTTTTAAAATTTCAAAACAAAATTTTCTCTCTCACAATTTTAACCCAATCTGAGAAATTGAAAAAAAAAAAAAAAAGTGTAATTTTGATCTCTCTAGGCTGAGTCCCTAGAGTGTAGCCCTTTATTCCTTGAAGGAGCCGTCCCTTTTGTGAGTTTAAATTGATGAAGCCAGTCCCATGAAAGCTGCCTACTCGTGTCTCCCTTGCCTTCATTCTGGTGTGCTTTGTTTTTAATTTGAGAAATAATCACTTGTTTGTGGTCTTGTGGATCAAATACTGTGTTACCTATAGACAAATAGAAATGTACTTTAAACATTATTTTATTATTTTTAATTGGCAAAAATTATACATATTTTTGGCATACAGTGTGATATTTAAGTGATGTGTAGTGGTCAAATTAGGGTAAGTAGTATATCAGTCACTTCAAACATTTTTCATTTCTTTGTATTGGGAACATTAGAAATTTTCTCTTCCAGTCATTTGAAAATATACAATACATTAGTATTTGTTTTCACCCTACAGTGCCTTCGACCACTAGAACTTGTTCTTCCTATATAGCTGTAATTTTGTGTCTGTTAACCAACCTCTTCCTACCTTTCCCTTCTCAGTCTCTGGTAAGCACTGGTTTACTCTCTACCTCTATGAGATCAACTTATTTTATTTTATTTATTTATTTATTTTTTGAGACAGAGTCTTGCTGTGTTGCCCAGGCTGGAGTGCAATGGCGCAATCTTGGCTCACTGCAGCCTCCACCTCCTGGGCTCAAGTGATTCTCCTGCCTCAGCCTCCTGCGTAGCTGGGATTACAGGTGTGTGGCCCCACGCCTGCTAATTTTTTTTTGTATTTTTAGTAGAGATGGGTTTTCACCTTGTTGGTCGGGCTGGTTTTGAACTCCTGACCTCAAGAAATCCCCATCTCGGCCTCCCAAAGTGCTATAATTATATGTGTGAGCCACTGCCCCTGGCGGAGATCAACTTTTTAATTTAGTTTTTTTTTTGTTTTTTTTTTTTTTTTTTTTTTTTTTGAGACAGGTGCTCTGTTGCCCATGCTGGAGTGCAGTGATGTGATCTTGGTTCACTGCAGCCTCGACGTCCCATGCTCAAATGTTTCTTCTACCTCAGCCTCCTGAGTAGCTGGGACCATAGGCCCATGCCACCATGCCTGGCTTTTGTTTTTTTTGGTAGAGATGGTTCTCCCTGTGTTGCCCAGGTTGGTCCCAAACTTCTGGGCTGAAGCTATCCTCCCTCCTCGGTCTCCCAAAAAGTGCTGGGATTACAGGCATGAGCCACCGCAGCCAGCCAGATCAACTTTTTTAGCTTCCACATACAAGTGAGAACATGCTGTATTTATCTTCTGTACCTAACTTATTTTCACTTAACATAATGTCCTCTAGGGTCATTCATGTTGCCTGAATAGTATTCAGTTGTGTGTATAGACCACTTTTGCTTTACCCGTTCATCAGTTGCTGCACACTTAGGTTGGTTCTAATATTTTATCTATTGTGAATAAGGCTACAGTGAACATGGGAGCGCAGATATCTCATTGATGTGCTGATTTCTTTTCCACTGGGTGTATATGCAGCAGTAGGGTTGCTGGATGTATGGTTGTTCTGCTTTTTTTTTTTCAATTTTTAGTTTTTGAGGCAGAGTCTCGCTCTGTCACCCAGGCTGGAGTGCAGTAGCGTGATCTTAGCTCACTGCAAAGTCCACCTCCTGGGTTCAAACAATTCTTGTACCACAGTCTCCCAAGTAGCTGGGAGTACAGGTGTGCACTACCACTCTTGGCTAATTTTTGTATTTTTAGTAGAGACAGGTTTTACCATGTTGGTCAGACTGGTCTCGAACTCCTGGCCTCAGATGATCCACCCGCCTCGGCCCCCCAAAGTGCTAGAGTTACAGGCTTTTTATTTTTTGAAAAAACTTTATTCTGTTTTCTATAATTGCTATACAAATTTGCATTCCCACCAATGGTGCACAAGAAGAGTTCTCCTTTCATTGCATCCTCACTAGCATCTGTTATTTTTTATCTTTTTGATAATAGCCATTCCAACTGGGGTGAGATGACATCACAGTGTGGTTTTGATTTGCATTTTTCTTATGAATAATGATGTTGAACATATTTTCATATATTTCTTGGCCATTTGTATGTCGTCTTTTGAGAAATCTCTAGGTCATTTCTCATTTTTAAGTTGTATTATTTGGTTTTTGTCTGTTGACAAAACCAAAACAGATATAGTTTTGTCTGTTGAAAAACTATGTAGTGTACATTTGACTCCGTTGTTGGATGAATGGTTTGCACATATTTTCTCCCATTCTGTAGTTGTCTCTTCACTTTTTTCATTGCTTCTGTTGCTGTGCAGAAGCTTTTAGTCTGATATAATTTTTTTAGTCTGATATAATTTTGTCTATTTTTGCTTTTGTTGACTGAGGTCTTAGCCATAAAATCTTTGCCCAGACCAATGCCGGGAAGCATTTTTCCTCTGTTCGTTTCTAGTAGTTTCATAGTTTTGGCCTTACATTTAAGTCTTTAACCCATTAGAGTTGATTTGTATATATTGAGAGACATACGGGTCTGCTTCCAGTCTGTTGCATATGGTTACACTGTTTCCTCAGCAGTGTTTGTTGAAGAGACTGTATGTGTGTTCTTTTTGCCTTTGTTGAAAATCAGTTGGCTACATGTATGTAGATTTGTTTCTGTTCCATTGGTCCATGTGTCTGTTTTTATGTCACTCCCATGCTGATGCTGTTTTGGTTACTGTAGCTTTGGTTTTTTAAATTTTTATTTTATAAATAGACGGAGTCTAGCTCTGTTGCCCAGGCTGGAGTGCAGTGGCACCATCTCGGCTCAGTGCAAGCTCTGCCTCCCGGGTTGACGCCATTCTCCTGCCTCAGCCTCCCGACTACAGGCACCTGCCACCACACCCGGCTAATTTTTTTTGTATTTTTAGTAGAGACGGGGTTTCACCATGTTAGCCAGGATGGTCTTGATCTCCTGACCTCGTGATCCGCCCGTCTCGGCCTCCCAAAGTGCTGAGATTACAGGCGTGAGCCACCGTGCCTGCCCTGCTTTGTGTTTTTTAAAGCCAGGTAGTGGGATGCTGCTTCTAGCTTTGTTTATTTTGCTTAGTGTCACTTTGGCTATTTGAGGTCTTTTGCGGTTTCATATAAAGTTTAGGATTGCTTTTTCCATTTCTGTGAAGAATGTCCTTGGCAATGTCTAGATAAGGATGCGTTGAATCTGTAGATCAATTTGGGTAATATGAAATGTACTTAATTTTTATTTAGAAAGTTAAGCAAGAATACCAACCAGAATTAAAAATGTTTTAAATATGTTAGACATTTAGACATCTCTAAAATGTTTTAAATATATCTAGACATTTTTATTTAAAACATTTAAAAATACATGTCTATGTTTAATTGTGTCTATGTCAGCATGATTTAAAGAAAGAAATGATCCGGGTCCAATGAGATAACTTGTTAATAAACTGTTTATCATTCATAGTCAGCCTTGTTACCCTAGAATAGGACACTTATTTCAAAGGTCTGACTTGGTTTCTTTTAAATTTATGGTTTTTATTTCTTTTTTCCCCTTAATCTTCTGACTACTCATTGTTAGAGAACTTGATATTTTCAAATTTAGTTTCCAGAGCTTCTGCTCTGGTTAGCTGTTTTTTTAGAGCCAACTCTGAAATAATTTCCCAGGTTCCTGGTCCTTCCTCTGAGAGATTTAGTCCTTCAGCCCATGTAGCGGAGCAAAAGGAGAGAGGTCATTGACTCTCATTACTTTTTTATGTTGGTCGACTTAATATTATTACTTTTCTCAAGAAGGAATACCTTTTTACAGTAGGAAAACTTTTTTTTCTTTCCTTGAATTTAGCTGTTTGCCTTTGAAAGCTAGATCAAGCATACAAACACATGTGTGTATGAGTATACATGTTCTCATGTTTCTTTGTTTATAAACTTTTCCTATAAGGATAGCCTAGGTAGTACATTCTTAATGATTACTATAGCTTTATATCTTGAATAAGTTAGTTCAGGAAAGGATTTGCTGACAGTAGATGATGAATTCATAGCTTGTGATGCAACATCATTTTAAAAAGCAAATTTAAAAATTAACAAAGTTATTAGAAAAAGATGCAAAATGGTTTCTGCACATTCACCCTAATTGGTTTCCCCCATAAACTGAGAATCTTGGAAGCTGATCTCCAGAGAATGTGGAGGAGAAAACTATGTTTTAAACCTTTTTTTAATTCTACAGGAAATGAATTTGTTTGCCGTTTTTCCTGTAGTGCCATCGTGTCTGAATTTTCTTTCTGTTCTTGTAATAGGCAGAATGAATAAGAAGGCCACACATTCTCTAATCCTCTGAATGCTGTGTGGGGCTATGCTGTGAGGTGAATAATTATTATTAATTGTAAGCTGGACCATGTGCATTTCAGAGAGTGGGTAGTAATTAAGTAAGAGTTAACGATTTTAACATTGGGCTACTGGTATGTATTTGTGATACATAGCTCTATTATTCCTGCAAGATATACTTTGTAGTTGCACAGATGTTGTTGAGCTCAAATTTCAAGCCGTAAAAGTGTTTTGGGGCTGCTTTCTAATGAAAATAAGAATTTATATATCTTTGCAGTTCACTAACAAGCCCTAAGAAAGGTGATCCTAAAAGCTGAATCAAAGGAGGTGGTCAGTGTATGTGTATGTGCACACATGTTAATCAGGAGGGGAATTTGCTTTTTTGATTTATTGTTCACTTTGCTATGTTTTAAATGTATTTTTATAAAAGTACAAAGATACACTTATTTTAATGCTTTAAAATAACTTGAAATGATCAAGCAATTGTAGGCTGGTTCTGAGCATGCCTTTAAATTCAGGAAAAAAGGGTTAGTTTGTATGTTGGACTTTAGGTAGAAATATTTATTAATATTTATACTGTTTGTAGCTTTGGTTGATTTATGGTCACCTATGTAGGTTTAGGTTTTGTATACTATGTGAATAATTATATATGTTAACTTCTTAAAAGATTTTTATTAAAGATTCAGAGAAACAATAACTAGCATTATTTATTTGATTGGCTATTCAACTACTTTATCACCTCTTCAGCTGTTTTCCAGTCCACAATTGCTCAATTATTTCACAGGCAAATAAGTTATACCTTCATATTTTCCCAAAATGAGAATAACGATATCCATCTTGCAGCATTGCTATGATGACTAGCAATAATGGTTTTTATTCCTTGTGTTTGGTACTATATGCCAACATTAAGAAGCTTTCTGCAGCCATTAGCTCATAAAACCTCACTATAGCCGTCTAGGGCAGGAATTGTTGCCCCAGTTTTCCAGATAAGGAAATTAATCATCAAGGTTCACATGGCTTTGCCAAAGCTGGGTGAAATTCCTAAGGAGCTGAGCTAGGACTGTGCTTGTAGTGCACCAGACATTGTGCCTCTCACACGATTGTCATCTTACAGGTCCATGTCAATCCTTTGGATAAAGTAGGTAAAGAGCAACTTTTTATTTTTTCTTTTCCCTAAGTGTTTTTTAACTTTCCATTGTATTAGGCTTTAAAAACAAAATGGTTGTCCTCTTGCTAAGGAATAGTTTCTCTCTGATAGGGAAAATATGTGTATATTTCAATATTTTGGTGGTATATTTGGAATAGGATGTGTTAAAATTGTTTTTAATTTTTATTATTACTATTTTTCATATTAAACACAGCTGTCAAACACTTGGGCATAAACATACAATTAAATATTTAAATTTCTAGCCTATGGTTTTGTTCCTGTATAGGTTATACACTGTGCGAGTAGATGCATACTACATTTCATTGTCTTTATTAGAAATGTATTGCATTTATTTCCCATCTTCATGTATGTGGATTAAAATAAATTCAGCAGTTTTTAGCTCCCCCCCGCCCCCATTTCATTATGGAAAATTGTGTACAGGGCCTCAGGAGTCAACGGGATTTTTGTGGTTGGTTTGAGATCCAGATTTTTTCCTAGACGGCCTATAATTGTATTGTGATTTGACTTATGAGAAGTCCAGAAGAGAGGGATTCTAAAATAGTATGAATATTGTAATTTGCCCAGTTAATTTTTCTGGTCATATTTGAAATTAAATTTAAAAGGCATCCGAAAATCCCGAAATTGCTCCTACGAGTGTCTTTTCCTTGCCTTTCTTGGTGTATGCTCTGCATTCCTTTTGGTGGTTTGTTTTTGATCTGTTCTGCCTTCCGGTTTGGACAGTGCGTGGTTAGGTAATGCCTAACCAAGGATTAGTAAACTCACTCAGATAGCATGTTTCTCAGATGTCATACTAAAGGTACAAAGTTGTGATGGAAAACATTTATTTATGTGTATATTACCTTATGTTGTAGAAGTAGCTGGTAAACACAGAATACCTTTGAAAGCTATAATTAATTTTACCAGCCATCACAGTTTTCCTTTATCTGAGCACTGAAGCATTAATACATGTAGGAATAAACTGGCCCTTATTCTGCCTCACTCAAGGTGCATGATTTTCTTCTATTTTTGGAACTGAGTTTGGGGTGCATCATTAACATAGACCGGTTTCAGCTCTGCTAAACTGTTCAAAGACTAGAATATTTTCAGCAACTAGGTATTTTTTAAAAAAGGAAAAGAAAGCTACCTACTTTTTCTGTCATTGCATGAATGCATTTCCCTGGGAGCTGCTTACTTTCTAAAATCATTAAGAGCTGAAAATTTCAACCCTCTCCCTGCCACCACACACACACACACTTTACAGACATAAACAGGTCTTGTATATTTTCAGTAATCAAAAGCTATGGGTACTTCTGATTGTTTTGTTGTATGCCAAACTTCATAAAACTTAGAGTGTACCTACTAGTTAATCATACATACACAATGATTAGCAGTTTAATTTTGCTCTGAAACAATAAAGATTATGAACTGAAATAAAACAAAATGCTATCAGCAACCACATTATATATATTTCAAAAAAGGAAACTCCTAATATGTCTAGCGTATTCTAGGAACTCCATGGTTCACCCACGATTGTACTGGCTCTGGAGAATTTTCCTCACACTCATTCTTGGTTACAGGCATGCTTATTTTTCCTTCTTTCATTAACTCAGGTCCACACGTAACCCTTTTTGGGTTACTTGGTCATCTTCCTTGCTGTCCTCTAAGGCTAGATTTCTGTTTAATATTACCCATATGATTCAGTTGTTTGAAGAGTGTTCTGTTCCCATAATGTCTGACGAATTCTTGATGAGTACTGCCATTTTTTAATTTTTTTAACAGTGACAGAATGTAGTGACAGTTTCTCTTTGTATGTATCAGAGCATTTCTTGTGACAATAGCTGTATCAGTGGCCACCTAATCAAGAGCATTCAGCAACTTTCACGTTCCCTGAATGGCTTGCTAGGTACCTGGATTATTGATTGGAACTTCAGGATAGTTTAATGCCTCTCATCCTTCTTGCCACATTCCCTAGCCGATATATTTAATATTACTTCCAGTCATTGCCAATAGAATGCACATTAAATAGTGTAGGAATATACTACCAGAGATCAGAGTAGATGTGGATGAGTCTATCACAAATAACCAGAGCTTCAATAAAAGGCCCCTTCGGTATAAAATTCTGAACTTTGAAACAATTGGCCTCTGCATAAGTTTTGGTATGTTTCCACTAGCTAGAAATTTCACTGCTCTTAATAAAAATAATAATTCTGCAGAAGGTTTCCCAGCTTTTCTGTTGATAATGTCAAATTATTTTTCTCGTCTCATAGTTTATTGCCTAGCACTTTGTAACATTCTGTTAACTTCTTGTGCTTTTAAAAACACGATCAAGAGAGTGAAGTGAGAGGCCAGGCGCGGTGGCTCACACTTATAATCCCAACACTTTGGGAGGTTGAAGTGGGAGAATTGCTTGAGGCCAGTAGTTTGAAACCAGCCTGCAAAACAGGTTTTTTGTTTTGTCTCGGCAAAACAAAAAATAAAAATAATAGGACGTGGTGGCTAGATGGTCCTAGCTACTATGGAGGCTGAGATAGGAGGATCACTGGAGTCCAGGAGTTCAGGAATACAGTGAGCTATGATTGTGCCCCTGCACTCCAGCCTGGGTGACAAAGGAAGACCCTGTATCTAAACAAACAAAAAGAGGGAAGTAAGTACTCGAGACCTTGATCTCTTCTTATGCTCCTTAACCAACTGGCTCAGTATCTCAGGAGTATGGTATACTTCTAAGAGCAGGTTTCAGTATCCACACAGTCTTGACAGTATTGCCATTGGTGGTGTTTGCCTTGCATTGTTTGAATTTTCTGTTTTTACAAAACCTGCCCTACAGACTTTCCTATACTAAATTCTTGGAGCTTATCTTTATCTACTGGTGATAATTTTGACCTGCTTTTGGCAGAGGAATCTTGTTTTAATGTTGTGTGACTATTAATTAATTTTAGACTCTTTAATTGACCAAAAGTAACTGAGTTGAAAATGTACCTGGGGATTCTAAATTTTAAATACATTTGTTAGTTTTAAAGATGTTTATGCCATTGCTTTAGAGGAAATACTGACTTGAGTCCAAAATTAGTCGAACTATGAATGACTTATCCACATGGAATCTCAGGATTGTAAAGGTTTTTTAAATGTTCTAGGCCTTTTGATGCACCTGTTAATAGGGGTTATCTAGTTAGTTCAGAGAAAATCTGAAGATGCCCAAGGTCCTCATATCGGATGGGGCAGTATTAGCATATCACCTCTTTCTACCCTCCTGTAGACTGTAGATGATCTCTAGATTACTTTGTAATGCCTAATACAATGTAAACACCATTTAAATTGTTGCTATACTCTGTTTTAAAAATTTGTAGGCTGGGGGCGGTGGCTCACGCCTTTACTGCCCACACTTTGGGAGGCCAAGGTGGATGGATCACCTGAGGTTAGGAGTTTGAGACCAGCCTGGCCAACATGGAGAAAGCCCATCTCTATTAAAAATACAAAATTAGCCAGGGGTGTTGGCAGGCACCTGTAATCCCAGCTACTCAGGAGGCTGAGGCAGGAGCATTGCTTGAACCTGGGAGGCAGAGGTTGCAGTGAGCCAAGATTGTGCCATTGCACTCCAGTCTGGGTGACAGAGTGAGACTCCGTCTCAAAAAGAAAAAAAGTATTCTTTTTTACTGTATTGTTTTGTTCTGGAGATTTTCAATCTGAGAATGCGTGGATACAGAGAGCTGATCGTGGTGCTGCCTGAGAACTAGATGGCTCTAGGAGGGTTTTTTGTCCTTTTTTAAAAATATGTAATGGAGAAGACAATGATTTCCATCTTTCCCAGCTTTTGTATTATCTTTTACGCTGTATACATTGTCAGGAATCTATGGGTGCGGGTAGTAATTGTGGAAGAGCCAGCCAAAAATCATGGAGAAACGGTTGTGGGTGGCTGTCAGTCTCTTTTAATTCTGGTATGTTTTACCAGCATGGAATTCAGAAGAGCTTGAAGTCCCCTGCTCTGATTGCTGCAGCATCCTGTGCTGGGACCGTGCAGCATCGAGAGGCTTGACACATGTCAGTATGTGGAAGAGTTTGGATAGCAGCCAGCAAGAGGAGTGAACCCCTAAGAACAAACAAGACTTACTCAGGATTACTCAGGGCTGGCTGCATGAGTTGCAGGACACAGTCCAGAATGAAAGTGTAGGGCACTTTGTTCAAAAATTAAGAATTTCAAGACTTTAACAACAGAACTTAAAAAAAAAAAAAAAAACAAACCATGGGAGATCTGTGCTGATGCCAGGGTGGATGGTATCCACAAAGCCTGCTCTGCTCTGACATTAGGTGAAAGAAAAGCACCTAAATGTTTCTCACAAAGCTTTGGTTCTTAATTCTAATGTGAGACAACAGAATGGCGTGGGAGTTGACTTAGCCCTAAACATTCTAGATCTTTAAAGTTTTCCTTTGTCCTCCCACAGACTGCAGACTGAGCTCACAGGAGTGTGTCTGTGATGCAAACAGAAGTGTCTGATAGGTGCCAAAGGAGGGACTTACCTTTTCCTGCCTTTTACCAACACATTTGCAACAGAAAAAGGATCATGTGAACAGATATCACCTAGGGTAGCTGTCATTTGGAATTCATATAATTATTAGAATTTGTATGAAACACAGAATATCCTTTTTTTTTTTTTTTTTAAACCGTTCATTCTCCGTTTGCACTCTTTTCCCTCCCACTATCCCAGGAAGTTACTTAATTATTCAGTGGCTCTTCTAGCTGTAATGCATTAAGAATTCCCATTGTTGGCACAAAATCCATCACTTAAGCCTCATCTTGGGGAGGTTGTCATCTTATTTCTGATATGTCTGTGAAATACTGTGTTTTTTTTTTTTTTTTTTTTAAGCACATTTGTGTGTACCCTGCAGGGTTGTTTGCAAATACATATCACCTGTGTTGTGCATTTATCTGTAAAATGCTGGAATTTCTTACACTTTTAATGGGTCTTGAGTAATGACTTCGTGGGTGGGAGAGTGAAGCTGTCTCAGTTTTGAAATCTGTAAAGTGAAGAAAACTTGGTACTAGTTTTCTAGGAACTTAGATGGGCCCCCAAAGATTAAGATTTATGCTGAAACACATTTCTCAATGAGGCCTCTCATCTTATGCATCTATCTACAAATCTGGACAGCTACTTACATGCTCATGGTCCAGCTGTGTTTGGCTTTTTTTTTTTTTTTTTTTTTTTGAGACAGAGTCTACCTCTGTTGCCAGGCTGGGATGCAGTGGCGTGATCTTGGCTCACTGCAGCCTCCACCTCCTGGGTTCAAGCGATTCTCCTGCCTCAGCCTCATGAGTAGCTGGGACTGCAGGCGTGCACCTCCATGCCCAGCTAATTTTTGTATTTTTAGTAGAGATGGGGTTTCACAATGTTGGCCAGGATGGTCTCGATCTCTTGACCTTGTGATCCGCCTGCCTTGGCCTCCCAAAGTGGTGGGATTACAGGCGTGAGCCACCATGCCCAGCTCAAGCTGTCTTACTGATAGACAGACTTTCTTTTTTTTTAAAGACATGGGATCTCACTATGTTGCCCAGGCTGGTCTTGAACTCCTGGCCTCAAGTGATCCTCCTGTCCCAGCCTCCCAAAAGGCTGGAATTATAGCCTTGAGCCACCATGCCAGGCTGATACTCCAAATGTAGCTTCTTTATTTTCCAAGTCCCAGGAAAAACCAACCAACCAAAAGAAATCTTCGAAAATCATGCTCCACAGCATGCGAATTTGAGGAGGGGTACTGGATCTGGCAGGCATGATTTTTCCACTCACCTCCGGCCTCATTTTTCTCCTCTTGGTGACTCTGCCTCAGTTTGCGGTGCCCATACTGCCTGTGGTGCCCATACTGCCTATGCACACCTGCACACATCTGTAGACATACGGTCTTTTAGTCAGGGTTCTGTTAAAGGGACAGAACTAATACACACACACACATGCACACACACACACATTTCCCTTTGTGTATATGTATAGGTATATAATATATGTAGTTCTATATATATATAGAGAGAGAAAGAACTAATAGGATATATCTATCTATATAAAGGGGAGTTTATCCTCATATTTCGTTTTGGGGCTGTTTCAGATCAGTGGCCTACCTCGTGTAGTTGACATTCAGTATGGATTATTTTTACACCACCCTAGTATACAACAAAATCATTTTCATTAATAATTAGAGCAGGAAACATATAATAATCACCAGAAGAGAAATTCAGTGAGTTTTCCACTAGTGGATCTACACTAGTTAATACTATCAGTTAAAAATAAATATGACTATACAAAGAAGGAAAAAAAGAAATGAACTACTAAAGAAGTTTTTTAGTAGCATTGAAATTTGTTTTGAAAAGTGAAAAATGTAAACATATATTGATCTGCCCAGTAATGAATAACAGCGTTGCAGTTTCTCTTGAGTCTTCTGCAAATTTATCAGTGACTTTGTCAGAATTTGTCTCTGCCATATATTCACATTCAGTAGACAGTATAGCGAGATTTGTCAATATCTTTGATGCTTATAGTTCAACAAAGTACACTTCTGTTTTTTATAATTTTAATCTTGAAAATATGTAATATAGAACTAATAGCACCTCTCTCTATATTTTATATCTTATATCTTTATATATTGTATATATCTTTATATATATATGAATAAAGGGGAGTTTATTAAATATTAACTTACATAATCACGAAGTCCCATAATAGGCTGTCTGCAAGCTGAGGAACAAGGAGAGCCAGTCTGAGCCCCAAAACGGAAGATCTTGGGTCCGATATTTGAGGTCAGGAAGCATCCAGCATGCGAGAAAGATGTAGGCTGGGAGGCTAGGCCTGTCTCTCCTTTTCATATTTTTCTGCCTGCTTTATATTTGTTGGAAGCTGACTAGATGGTGCCTACCATGTTAAGGGTGGATCTGCCTTCCCCAACCCACTGAGTCAAATGTTTATCTCTTTTGGCAACACTCACACAGACACACCCAGGATTCATACTTCCCATCCCTCAATCCAATCAAGTTGACACTCAGTATTAACCATCACATACCCAGTTTCCTTCTCCTTGGAAAACTGGGAAGTCTAACAAGAAATCAGTTGCGCTTGTTGACAGATGAGTTGCAGTTTATTTCACTTGTACATTTGCCTTTGCTTTTGGTCCCTGTTTTGTGGCCTGAGGGGATTTACTCCCTTGTTAAGAGGATTTTAAGGTAGCAGGGTTTGGGGGGAAAGCTGGATGGTTTTTAAATGTCTTGTTCCTGGAAGCACCTGGGACTAAAGACACCTTTTACCGTCACCGCCTCACTCCAGGATTTGGTTATGGAGGGATTGGCTGCGTGTCAGACAGTTTTCTCTGTGTACTGTGCCCTTGGTTGCTGTCTGTCATTGAGCTCAGGGTAGTGGCCTAAACCAGCTTAGCGCCTGCCCATCTTTTTCTTTTTGTTGTGAGTACCACATGCAGATTTAATGTTTTCTGGTACAGTTTTTCTGTTTTCATTCTGTGCTCATTTTCTGCCTCCTCTGATCCTTCTACTCTCTGTTTAATATGCTGGGATGAATATTATGGCCTCACATACTATTACATGCCTCTGGTTCTAAAGATCATGGCAAAGACATGAGTTGTTTGGAGTTCCTCTTTGCTAATTAGTTTGCTAATCAAAGTTCTGTTCTGCATGTTGAACTCTGATTGACTTGGAAGCCCCTTTGCCCAAACAAAAGGTGAAATGTTCCATCCTGAACTCAGCGTCTCCTGTTCAATATGTTCCTTGACTATTTGTCTTCCTCTTTTGAAGCAAATTAGGCAGAAGAGACAATCTTTGCAGATTGAAACTAGGCAAGTTAATAATGTCATTGGGCAAAGAACATTAACCCCTGGGGCTCTTGGAATGTATCAAGTCTTCTCTGCCAAGGGTGGATGCCGTCAGGGACAGAGATGAGCTCTTAAGGGACGCAAGGATGCAACTTAACACCAGAGCTGCGGAGCACCAGGCAGGTGGTCTTTTCTAATTTAAACTTGCAGCCCTCCAAGGCACGATTGCTTCATTCTGGGACATTTTGACAACCTGCCAGCTAGGGGTAATTTTCTAAGCACCACATTTATTTTTCTGGTATGCTCCCTCATGTCTGTTAATTTTGACAGCCGTTCGCTGCTCCAGGACTTGACTGTACTTTCTTCTTTCCCTGAATCTCTCTCCACCAGACTACTACTCCAAAGGATAGAACATAATTACATTTTGAAATTTCAAAACCACAGCACTATTATTTGTCAACTATTCTTAACTATCTCTAATAACTTTTAAGTACTAATGATGTCATATACACATCTGACAATTTTTGGACCTCAGTTTTGCTTTCTGTTAATTGTGTGCCTATGTGGGCAGTAGAGGCCTTTAAAAAAAATTCAAGAGGATATATAGTGAAGGCTTGTGAAGTTTTTACATGTCTATGAACCCATGTAACTTTCACGCAGATGAAGATACAGAACACTTTCTGTGCCCAGAAGGCTCGCCTGTGGCCTTCCCAGTCAATATCCTGCCCGATGTTCACACCATAGATTATACATACGTACATTATACATTCTCTTGTCGCTGGCTGCTTTTCTCATATCTGTGAGATTCATCTGTGGTGTTGGGTGTAACAGTAGTCCATCTTGTGCAGTGTTTTGTCGTATGATTTTTCCACAATTTTCCTTTTTCACTCCATTCTAGTGCTGATGGACATTTAAGAGTATTTCCATTTTGGGGCTGTTTCAGATCAGTGGCCTACCTCGTGTAGTTGACATCCAGTATGGATTATTTTCACACCACCCTAGTATACAACAAAATCATTTTCATTAATAATTAGAGCAGGAAACATATAATAATCACCAGAAGAGAAATTCAGTGAGTTTTCCACTAGTGAATCTACACTAGTTAATACTATCAGTTAAAAATAAATATGACTATACAAAGAAGGAAAAAAAGAAATGAACTACTAAAGAAGTTTTTTAGTAGCATTGAAATTTGTTTTGAAAAGTGAAAAATGTAAACATATATTGATCTGTCCAGTAATGAATAACAGCGTTGCCGTTTCTCTTTTGAGTCTTCTGCAAATTTATCAGTGACTTTGTCAGAATTTATCTCTGCCATATATTCGTGTTCAGTAAGACAGTATAGTGAGGTTTGTCAGTATCTTTGTTGCTTATAGTTCGACAAAGTACGCTTCTTTTTTTATAATTTTAATCTTGAAAAATTTCTTTCACATAAAGGAACAACCTCTATACAAGTAATTAGGAAACGTCTTACCGATAAAAGATAATTTTGCCTGAGTTTCATAAACATCTCATGTCACAGTAAATTCCAGGAATTGCAATTTTTTCCCCTTCTGGGGATTAAACTAGTGAGTTTCAAATGATGTCTCCATAGTTGAAAATTTTAAGCACATATAAAAAGTCCAAGGGCCCATGTAGAATGACAGAATGGAAATAAGTTGTATTTCTTTATCATTGCAATAAATGTTGCTATCATTTTTTAATGATTTTTAATGAATTTCAAATGTAGTGTAAAACTGAAGGATTCCATAGTGCCACAGGGATTGGAGAAACAAGCTGTGCTTAGGGCAAGCTCGAATGATTCTCAGCTCTTAGGAACTCACTTGAAATGATTCTGTGACTCAATACCTCTGGGGTGCGCTACTCTATAATGAGTTTTCTGAATTAACTTCCATGTGAAAAACAATGTTTGCTAAAGCATAAATAACATGGCTATATCCGTGTCATGTAACCTAATATGCTAATTTGAATTTTATTTACTTATTTATTCATGAATGAATGAATGACAGGGGTCTCATTTTGTCACCCAAGGTAGAGTATAGTGGCACCATCATAGCTTACTGCAGCCTTGAACTCATGGACTCAAGATCTTCCTGCCTCAACCTTCTGAGTAGCTAGGACCACAGGCCCCTGCAGCCATACTTGGGGCTAATTTTTGCTCTTTTTTTGTAGAGATAAGAGGCTTGCTGTGTTGCCCAGGCTGGTCTCAAACTCCTGGCCCTCAGGCGTGATCCTCCTCTTGCCTTGGCCTCCCAAAGCATTAGGATTACAAGGGTGAGCCACTGTGCCTGGCCTTGAATTTTAAATTGAAATTGAAATTTAGGCTTGGCACAATGGCTCACGCCCGTAATCCCAGCACTTTGGGAGACTGATGCAGGAGGATTGCTTGAGTTCAGGAGTTTGAGACCAGCCTGGGCAACATAGTGAGACTCCGTTTCTACCAAAAAAAAAAAAATTAAAAAAAATGAGTGGGCATGGTGGCACGTACTTGTGGTCTCAGCTACTTGGGAGGCTGAGGTGGGAATTACCACTTGAGCTTGGAAGGTCGAGCCTGTAGTAAGCCATGATGGTGGCACTGCACTCCAGTCTGAGCAACAGAGCAAGAATCTGTCTCAAAAAATTAAAACAAAAACAAAACTTGATGGTAGACCTACCAAGTATTTAGAACTTAGACGAATAGAATGATACTGTCTGGGGAGGAGTCTTTCATCTGTGACATTGTTTGAAATTGCTAGTACGTGGTGATCATAAAAACAAGACTAATTTTTAGACTAATTGTTTTCAGATTTTCAGTCTGTTCCTTAGTGCCTGTATCTGGGTCAGTCCCCTTGCCTTCCTTTGACTTGCCTTGCTTTCCTTGACTTAAGGTCCTGCTCTGAATATGCCTCCTTTCAATATTCATGTGCAGATATTCTGGTGGACACATGGGTGCTGTTTTTTCATATCCTCCCTAACACTGGATATTACTGATTTTTTTTTTCTCGTTTTAGACATTCTGCATGTGTACTGTAAATAACAGCAGTATTCTCTTCCTTTCCGATCTTCATACGTTTTGTTTTAATTAATTAATTAATTAATTAATTTTTGAAATGGGGTCTCGCTCTTTCGCGAGCCTGGGGTTGCCCAGCCTGGGGTTGCCCAGGCTGGAGTGCAGTGGTACAATCTTGGCTCACTGTAGCCTCTACCTCCCAGACTCAGACAATCCTTCACCTTAACCTTCTGAGTAGCTAGGACTACTGGCTTGTGACACCAAGTTTGGTTAATTTTTTTTTTTTTAATTTTTAATTTTTGGTAGAGACATAGTTTTAACATGTTCAGCCCAGGCTGGTCTCGAATTCCTGAGCTCAAGCCATCCACCTGACTCGGCCAAAGTGCTAGGATTACAGCCATGAGCCACTGAGCCTGGCCCTTTATTTCCTTTTTATGCCTTGTTGCTCTGGCTAGGATCTCATCACAGTGTCAGATATGGTGACAGTAGCATGTCTCGCTTTGTCTTGTTCATGAGCCTAGAGGAAAGGTTCCAGTTTGACAAATGTAGACTTCTTTGTAGATACCATTTATCAGATTAAAGAAGTTCCAAGAAGGCCTTTTATTAAAAGGAAAATTTAGTTATGCCATAGTAAATTTAAAACATGGCTTTAATATGATTTCATGAACATGTAGTAGAAAGAAAGGGCATTGCTGTCTTCTAGACCTCAGGTTGAATGTGGGTCTTACTATCTGTGATCTGGACTTCTGAACTTGCAGAGTAACCAAGTAAGCCCACGTAAGGTCATTCGAATTATGAAAGTAAAATGAGAGAATCTCTTCAGTTGTTGGCTATTTTTTTCCTGACATTAATTTGAATGAGGTCATAAAGTAAAATTTTGAAGTCAAATTTTATGTAGAGTTGGTTCATTCAAATACTTGAAGATAACAACATTCCTAGTCTGAGTTGTCTCTTAAGTAAGATTTAGTAGGGGTTAGGTTTTTCAGTTCCATGCCGGCAGTCTGAATTCTAATTATAAATGCCTGTTCTGTCATAATCTTCCAATGAGTGGAATTGAACTGTTCATATACGTTTTATTGATTTATGTCTGTATTTAAAGCCGAGTGATTTAATCATTTTGGATGGTGGAGTGAGCCGTGGAATCGGGTCCGGCTGAAGTGAGGGTTAGCTATCATTTGTTTAACCCTCATCTATCTGGTGCTGAGTAAGATGAGTTTTAGTGTTTATGTGAAGGGATTAGGTGACAGCAATGAAAATTCCAAGCCGTGCTTATGCTAAGAGTTATGATGGAGTCATCTTTGGAATGTGCTGACGACAGAAGTGGGGTGCGGTTGCATGTGGGTTTTGTTTTGTTTGGGGGAGTGGGGGAAGAGAGGGGTGATGGTTGCAGAGAGTGGGGAACGCTTTCAGGCATGACCCTTGTGTTAATTGGGTCAGTTTAGCTGCAGGGGAAGGCACAGGGATATTCCTGGTGTAGGGAGAGGTATCCATGCTGGCAGAGACTGGGGCAGGGTTGTGTGTGTGGAGTTCTGGACCATCAAGGGCAGGGTGGGCTGGACTCTGGAAGGCCATTCTCCATGGTGCTGAGGGGCTTGGGCTTTCAGTCTTGGGGATGCTTTGCCAAGATTTGCCAAATCTGAGTGTTCAGATTTGTAATTGCAGATCTATGGCAGTAGCATTGTCTCCTGTGTTAGAGGCTCTTCATAACTCTTTACTGCTGGTACCCCCAGGCCTTACTGATGGCTCTCGAACCCCTGCCCTTGTTTTCCCCAGTTTTCAAATGTATTTGGTAATGGGGTGTAACCCTATTCATTAATGAATTCCTGGTTTAAACTGAAGCATGCATAATAATAGTTCAGCTTAATAAATGTTTTGGAAAAAGAGCCTCGTTTACAGACATTCACTCTTCCCTTGATTTAAAAAAATATTCTTTTTTCATTCTCTTATTGTCAAGAGAGTGCTCTGAAAAGTTACAGTGTAACATTAATTGAATATTCTATTTATTTTTGCCTTTGCATACTAAGATATATAAATCAAGGGTGGACAATTCCTTGTCATAAAGCTGAAAGTTTAATTTCAAACTGACATCTGCTGCCAGTTTTATGTTTCAGTATTTTATTTATATTTAAAATTCCACCTTCCCTATATTTGTAATGTCATTTTTTTTTTTTTTTGTAATTGTGTCTTTGTGTTCTTCCTTTCAATAGGTGTTATTAGGCTCACTTTCATTCTGCAGGCACCTTCAGAGATCCCTTGTTCTCAGAACATATTAGAATTCCTTCTCTTCTTCAGTGTTCTAAGTAGATGATATGAATGTGCATAATTAACTACGTTTTGTAGTTCTGCTCAGGAATACTTTTCAGCTCTTACAGATGGACACTTAACGGGTAATGGTTGTTACTTATGAGCTCATTTTAAAAGTAGATAAATGTCTGAATTTTCAAAGACAAAAGGTTTCAGAGTTCTTGGTAGTTTCTTGTAGAGATAGGTATAGGGCCTGTGAGAAAACCACTACTTCAGAATCTTAACAAATAGTAATTGACACCCGGTGGCAAAAATCAGACTCCCCTTTTCTTTCAAGAGCAAGTATTTAAGGCTTAATTGCTGACTGAAAGTGCAGCTTGCCCTCTTCTGGAGACAGTGATGCCCCCAGCCCAGCTCATTGGACAATCAGGCAGGGCCAAGGTGTGGTCCCTATACCCAGAGACTTCATCTTCTCTTCTGATCTCCACATGTGTACCCCAGCTCACCCCAACTTCATCTTCCTTATGCACAGAAAATTAGAATAATTCTAAGAATTGTTTTTATTGGAAACAATGTTTTTAATATGGCAAAGTGAAAATTGTTTTTCTAAACACGATATTGGCTGGATGTGGTGGCTTACGCCTGCAGTCCCAGCTACTTGGGAGGCTGAGATGGGAGGATCACTTGAGCCCAGGAGTTGGGGTTGTTATTGTGATACTCCTACTCCAGCCTGGGTGACACAGTGAGACCCTGTCTCAAAAATAATAATAATAAATAAATAAAAATTTTAAAAGTTAAAAAAATAAGATATTGATGCCAGTAAAACTTATTGGTGATGACTGAAACTGAAAAATATATTATAAAAACACACAAGCAGTATAATATATCAATATTATACTTTATATAAATATAAACAAAAACAAAAAAAATCACTAAAACTATACTAGAAGAGGAGGTGTAGTAATGCTTCTTGGAGGTCAGGTGCTCTGAGCAGCAGCTGCCCTGCCGGTCCTGCCGTCACCACAAATCCAAGGCGACTGACAACACCAAACCCTTCCCAACTATTCTTCCTCTAATATATTCTTGATAATGCCTTTCAGTACTAATGTTTTCCCTGCTCCAGCATGACACCCAGAATCTTTTCCTTGACCATTCTGATAGGAGCCTAGAACCTTCTGTTGTTTTCAGTGTTTCTTTGATGAGGCAAATTCTTGGAATGTCTTTGGCACAGGGGGGTGTAAAATTTCCACTCCCTATATTTAAGCCTACAGCTGGGAGCAATTTCTTATTGATGTGCCTAAAGCTAGTTAAATCCCCACTCTCCTTAGCAGTCTCTCTTGAGAGTTAAGATTTAGGTAATATATTACAAATTGTGAGTGCAAACCTCTGCCACTCTCTGAGATTGCTGCACTAAGGAATCACTAACCCTTCCCTGTCTCATCCTCCCAGTGCCTGGAATTGGGTTAGCACCTATGGTGTGTGTTGGCATTTTCTACAGGGCTGATAGGATCTGGTTCTGTGTTCGCACCCAAATCTCATCTTGAGTTTGTAATCCAAATTGTCATCCCTGTGTGTTGGGGAAGGGAACTCCTGGAGGGTGATTAGATCATGGGGAAGTTCCCCTGTGCTGTTCTTGTGATAGTGAGTTCGTTCTCGCAAGATCTGATGGTTTTATAAGGGGCTTTCCCCTCTTTGCTCTGCACTAATTCTCTCTCCTGCTGTCTTGTGAAGAGGTGCCTTCCACCATGATTGTAAGTTTGCTGAGTTCTCCCTAGCCATGTGGAATTGTGAGTCTTTTCTTTATAAGTTACCCAGTCTCAGGTATTTCTTCATAGCAGTGTGAGATCAGACTAATACAAGGGCTTTGAACATTTATGTGTTTGTGATAGAAGGAAATTCCACGTGCAGTTATGGTCAACTAAGTGAACACATTTCCTTAAAAAAAAAAAAAGTAAAAATTTGGATTTGATGGATATTGCTTACAAACTTGAATGCTCCCAAGGTTATTTCCACAGGCATGCTGAATCTCATCTGATCTATAGTGACTCTTGCATTTAACTTGAATTAGAGCTTGGGCACAAAAGCAATAATTTGAACAAAGTTTGATTCTTAAAAAGTAATATAGTATCCACTTCCCCACTTCCATTGTTTTTCAGGGGAAAAGTTAGTATGCAACACAAAGGTAATATTAAGCTTTTATCTTATTTATTTATTTATTTATTTTTACAGAGACAGGGTCTCTCAGTGTTGGGAAGGCTGGTCTCGAACTCCTAGGCTTAAGCAATCCTGTCACCTCAGCCTCCCAAACTACTGGATTACAGGTGTGAGTCACTGCACCTGGCTTCATTTATTCAATATTTGAGGCAGAATAGGAAAAAAGAAAACCAAGGAAATTCTAATGTGTTAAATCAGACACAGTTTTTTTTTTTAACCTACATAATGAATTCCTTATATTTGAAAAAACTAGGTGAAAATAAAATTTTGTGTCTGCTTCAGTGTAAAAGCTTATTTTATTCCACTACAGCATACAGAAACTTTATTCTTTTTCCTAGAAGGTTATGGTACCAGACACCCTTCTTCCTTGAAATACTTTAGATGGGAAGGACTGAAAAGAATCACTGTAATTAGCATGTAGAGTGTCACTGGGTACTCGTTAGGATAAGAACATGTAGTGAAATCAACTTGAAACTTAACCAAATTGATGGTATTCTGCCTTGTAAGGTGCTTTATGAAATGTAGTCACATTTTATAGTAGACTTAAGTTCTAGTTTTCAGTAAAAATATATATATTTTTAATTTTTAGTGTTTCAAAGGACTTTTAACAAAAACTCTGAATGAATACTCTGTAAATATTAGGCCATTACTGTTTTGCAATGGAAATTTCTATTATAGTATATAAAATTTAGTATTTTCAGTTTATTAATCTTTGGCCCTTACCCCATCCCACAAGAAAGACTTAAACATTCAATGAGAGGCAAATTTGACTTCTTTAAAGCTAGTACAGAAGAATGGAGACAGAATTTCACAAAATTTAGTCTGAACTTGACATCCTGATATTCTTAGAGAATGTTTTGGCTTTTAAGCCTTAAAAAGTATTCATGTTTTTGAACTGCGGAACTCCAATCTCAAGTTTAGTTGTTTGGCAAGTAAATTAAGAATAATCATTATAACAGTCCTTTGCTACATGTCTACTGTAGCTGGGCTCTGTCCTGTGTGTTTTAGACATTACCGTATTTAGAAGGAGAACAACTCCAAGGTGCTACGTGGAGAAACTAAAGAGAGTCATGTGGCCAAGATGTACCACACTGGAAATGCCAAAACTGGGTTAAAAGCCCTGATCTGATTTATTTTATTTATTTTTATTATTATTTTTTTTGAGACATTGTCTCACACTTTTGCCTAGCCTGGAGTGCAGTGCTATGATGTTCGCTACAGCCTTGACCTCCCTGGGCTCAGGTGATCTTCTCACCTCACCCTCTCAAGAAGCTGAGACTACAGGCATGAGCCATCACACCTGGCTAATTTTTGTATGTTTTGTAGAGTTGAGGTCTCACGATGTTGCACAGGCTGGGTGACTTATTTTGAAGCCCATTTTCTTTTTGTCATCCTCCTCTACCTTCAGGACTTTTCAGATAGTTTAATCCTGTCCTTGTAATTCCTGGCATCGCTTACTCTATTCTTGAGGTTTTCTGGTCTCTTGCATAGCCAGGTGAGAGCTGAGTTGAAAAGCTTTTTATATAGGCTTCATGGATATGTATACTGGTGTAAGTGGGTCACACAGTTAATAAAAATACTGGAGAAGCCCATTTAGTTCACTTCTTTATAACAGCAGTGGCTGTATACACTTTCCTTAAGGCTCTCTGGTAGTTGGAAATATGAGTTTAGAAGTAATAGTCATTAAATTAAGTGGAAACTGTGGGTCATTTCAAAGACATTGTTTTTACAAATTGATTACACACATACTAGGTCTTTCCAAGAGCATGCTTAGATTGAACAGAAAGTCTTACTAACAGAACACGTGCCCTGTGCTCTGTATTGTCCTCAGGGCATATGATTGACTATTACAGTAATAAACCATTGCTTTCTCTGAGGTGCAAAAGGAAGCTACAGTCTGAGTGCTTGGGAGAGGCATAAGTCATAATTGTAGGCTGTAATAAATGTAAATCCATGAAAAATGGGTTAGCTTCAAACAGCTGAGTTGCAGAGTTTTGCAAAACCGTGCCCCAGTATTCCTCTCTGGAGCACAGATCATAGAAGAATTATCCATCTTTTTTAACAGTGGAATTTCTAAGGCTTCTCAGAAATCTCCGGTCTCTTGATTTCTAACAAGAGAACAATATCGGGTCTTAGATGACAGAAATGAATTCCTAAATAAGTTGAACTTTTTAAAGTTTTTACCAAATTTAAATAATAATGCTCATATAAATGGTAGCTCAGGTCTTCCCTGTGCGGGTGGTACTGAACTAAGATTCTAAATTTGAAATGGCAGGCTCTCTGTTCCCCTGTCTGGATAATCTCTGATAAAACATTAATCATCTCAAGGTTCTATTCAAGTCCATTGATGGAAATTGTGAAATGTAATTTAGCTTGAGGAATTGAATTAATGTTTTCTAATAGCCCTGAGATATTCACTGATTTATAGGTTTGAATGCTAGGAGGTGCATTTGTGTTTCTCTCTGTGTGTGTGAGCTCATCCTAGTTAATCTAAATAGGTGATTAGAAATGATGCACATTCTGTATCATAAAAATGTTAACGCTGTGACTGGTGAATATTGGTATGGTTTATTTGTGTCTGTCATTCAACTCACTCATTGCTTTATACACCTGGTATAAATTTGTGCTCAACTGAGAAATATTTGTTGAATTTTAAAAATCCTTTAAATGTATATGCATATATATGTAGGCATGGAATCATAGATGTATATATTTAATTCTAATGTTTTATTTTCAAGCAGGTGCAGAATTTATCTGATTTGATTAGTTACACGATGTGCCTCTGTTGTGCAATACTAGTTTTCTCATCCATTGTTTTTCTCCTTACAACTCCTTTATCACTTCCCAGTATCTAACTCTGCTCTGTAACATTTCTGCCTCAAACCCACGTTCATGATGTACTTCCCTCTTTCTCACTACCCTCTTCCTTTACAATGTTACAGCTTAACAATGGGTGCAGCATCCATTTGTCTTTCATTTCATTCCTTTCTGCATCTGTAGGGTCTGAGAAGTGTCTAGCCCAGGTAGACATGCAGTAACCATGTATTGAGTGAATATGGGAAGGGAAGAAGGAAAAAAACATGGTTCCAAGATCCTCGGGAGGTCTAGTTGAAAGGACTCTGCCTCTTTTATGTCATCTTGGAGCAGTCGTTTCATCTCTTGAGGCTTGGTTCCTTCTCTGTGAAATATGCATTATTATTATTATTATATACTATTTGAGACAGAGTATTGCTCTGTTGCCCATGCTGGTGTGATCCCTGCTCACTGTAACCTCCACTTCCTGGGTTCAAGCAATTCTCCTGCCTTAGCCTCCCGAGTAACTGGGACTGCACGTGTGTACCACCACACTCAGCTAATTTTTGTATTTTTAGTAGAGACAGGGTTTCACCGTGTTGGCCAGGCTGGTATTGAACTCCTGACCTCTGGTGATCTGTCCACCTTGGCCTCCCAAAGTGCTGGGATTACAGGTGTGAGCCACCATGCCCAGCCAGTCCTCTTTTTGACGGCAGTGTTCTGTATGAGGTGCTATGTGGAGCCTTCCAATAGAATGCTAATAGGATAGAATGCATTCTAAGATTACATTCTAGGAGAAGGGACATGTCAGTTCTTCAGTCCTTGTCCTCACCTGTATCTTTGTATCAGTTACCACTCACAGAGGAAAAAAATGAACGTCCCAGGTGATTCAAAGTAGGGAGGTTTCACCTGTTCTAATAGAATTTGTTACATCAATACATGTTACAGGCAAGTTCGAAGTGTTATGAAGAAATAGTGTGATATACTTCACTGGGAGTTCTGCATCATGAGTCCAGAAAAGAAAGTTGTGCCTACATTATGGAAGCCTGAATTAAGGATAAGTAATTAAAGTTGGTGGTTAGGAGCACCTAAAGTTTGGGTCTGTGTCAGGACTGAAGGTTGAGGTAAGAAATTTTGGAATCTAGGAGTGAAGAACTTTGGGATGGTGGCGCTTACTGGAGTGTGTTCTAGTCTGTGTTCCAAAGTGTTGCTAATTTCCCTTGTAGCTTTCTGCTGTTACCATTCATTGTACCTTAGGCCTGCGACTGCATAGAGGACAGGGCGTGGTAATCATGATTGTGTTGGCTCATCCCTGAAGCAGGCATGTTCAGGTTTTAAGTGTAGTAACAATGAATGCAGAAACTCCTAACCTTGACCGAAACTCCCCTGGCTTTGCTTGTACCAGTTGTACCGTACCCACCAACACTATGGTCATATGGAGTTTCTTTTCGCTCCTTGAGACCAGCAACTTCATTTCTGGATTAAGGCCTTGCATTCTTTCTCTCCACTGGGAATTCTCATCCCCCGATTTTAGGTGAGCTCCTCTTTGTCTTGGGTTTGTCTTCAGTCTTGATGCTCAGAAAAGTCTCCCCTGATCGACAAGTCATGCTCCATCACATCCTCCTATTTTAATTATTTATTTACTATATGATGTTACCTTATTAGTGTAATGTGAGCTCATGTGAGTAGGGTCTTTGTCTGGCTCACTGCTGTAGCTAGTGTTTAGAATGTTCAACATGTGGTAGAAACTCAAATGTTGGTTGAATGAGAGAATGAATGGGTAAAGACACCTCGGCCTCATTTCCTGTATCTGTTTTCCCTGCCCAGACCCACTTAAATGTAATAGGAAAACAGAGAGACTATATTTACTAATTATAAACACTTGCTGAGAGCTGGGTAATGGAGACCCTTTGTTTGGCCACACATAGAGATAAAGTAATATTTATTTATTATTGGCAAGAAGGTCCAGGCTCACCAATTGGTATTCTATTACCAGGGGTGAATGAATGATGTGAAGCAGGGTGGGGAGGGGGTGATGGGGTGGGGGAGTCTGGGAACAAGCTGGTTTCGTGACTGGGGCTGGGGCCCTCTGGGTTGGGACAGAATGGCGTGCAGGTGTGTTTTCCCCTGTTAACTTCCCGCTCTGTTTCTTGGTAGTCCTGCCATTGCAGACTCCTATCTGCGCCAGAAGGAGGCATTTCAAGGTGTTAGTGGGGTCGGTAGTGGCTGAGGAAGGAAAGGCGGAGAGTTAATAAATGGCCATAGTAAGGACGGAAAGAGATGTTTTCCAGCATCTGGGTGCTTTGCCTGCAGTGCCTGTCTCATGCAGCTGCTTGTGGACACAGCGTTTATGAGGTTTCTCTTGTGCATTTTAAAGAATCAGAATTTCCATAGGAGAAGTCCTAAAAGACAGATGTAGACTCTGAGCATGCCCATCTCCAGTTCTTCTTTTAGAAACCGTTTCAGGAAGGATTCTTTATACACCAGGAAGGATGCCCTAATGTGATCATTGTTTGACAGGGATCCTTAGCTGACAGCGAGAACAGGGTGGCAGGCACCTTTGAAGGTGACCTCTCCTTTGGTTAACACAAAATTCAAAAGCTGGTGTTTCCCTTGCTGTTCTTTAGCCGCATTTCCAATTACTCTGCCCACTCCCAGTTTTAAAATAGTAACAATTTTACTACGAATCAATGAAAATGCAATCAACTATGGATTATACAGTATTACAGTTTTCAATGAATGCTTATGTCTTTTCTTTCTCCTTTCCCTCCAAGGGAAAAGTTGGGAAGTAGGGGAGAACAAAAGGAGAAGGCATTCAAGCAACAATTCCTCATACATTCTTGAAAGCAATTAGACGCAAGTCACATTTGATTTGTTATAATTTTTAGGATCCTTTGAGTGGACGTTGGCGTGGGCTGGCCGGCAGGGCATCAGGGGGATGTTGTAAGTCCTGCCCCTCCTTTAGCACTAATTTTAAATTAGATTTGAAGAGTGGTTGGTGAACAGCCCTCCACTGGCCAACTGCAGCTAAAGAGAAGAGCCTTGAGAAGGACGTCGTGCTGAGATGGTTTTTCGTAGTAGGTATAATTATACCCTTTTAGGAAGACCCGGAGTGAGACTGGCAATTGGCATTTCATGGACATAAGTGTATGAGATGATCCTGGATTGGTAATGTTCACCATCTTTGTATAAATAACAAAAATGGAGGTTTTGGGTCACTACAGATGATGTCCATGTCATTCTCTGCTTCCTGTTAGCATGCAAGTTCTAGTGTGCATAGCAGTAGAAATTATGAGTAAATACTGTCTGTTACTGATACATATGATTCCTGTAGGTGGAATCACTTGAGTATTCTGATGTAAGGCCTTTTGGAGAATTCTAAAAATGCAACACTTGATTATCCCACCCCCCAGTAAAACTGTGAATTCAGGATTAACAAGATACAATGAGTTCATGGATGTTGTCCAAAAGAGGAAGAAACTGTGTTTGGACACACTTTTTTTTTTTTTTTTTTTTTGACATGTACTTATATTAGTTTGCTGGGATGCCATAACAAAGTGCCTCAGACTAGGTGGCTTAAACAACAGAAATTTATTTTCTCACAGCTCTGGAGGCTGGAAGTCCAAGATCAAGGTGTTGGCAGATGGCTATTTTCATGTTCACATGGAGTTCTCCTGCTGTGTGCATCTGTGTCCAAATTTTTTCTTCTTCTAAGGATGCCAGTCATATTGGATTAGGGCCCAATCTAATGACCTCATTTTAACTTAATTTCTTTTCTAAAGACTATTTCCAATTACAGTCATATTCTGATGTACTGGGGGTTAGGACTTTAACATGACTTTCTAGGGGATACAGTTCAACCTATAATAATACTACACTTTTTAAAGTGATTGTGGGGAGCTCTTGATAAATGAACTTAAGGGTATACGCTGGCTCTGTTTAACCAAGTTCTTACATTGATTTTTATAGAGCAAAATATTTCACTTCCACTCATTACTATGTAATCTCACAGGTCGGTTGAGTTTTGGACCATTTGTCATGTATCTTCCACATATCTCCTATGTCTCTCTCTCTATGTATACATAGTAGAGAGAGAGAGACAGGGTATCACTATGCTGTCCAGGCTTGACCAAATGAACCTTCTGTCTCAGCCTCCCAAAGTACTGAGATTATAGGCATGAGCCAGGGAGCCTGTGCTACTTTGTATTTTCATGTAAAATAAAGCAGTACCCCTCAGACTTTGAGGTTATATTAATGTCCTGCAGGTCTTGATTCAGTAGGTCTTGGGTGGAACTTGAGATCCTGCATTTCTAGCTTGTTCTCCAGTTGATACTAATGTTGCCAGCCCTCAGACCATAGCTTGAGGAATAGAGCTAGGAGTGGCCGCACAATTTGCAGGTTCAGTGTTACAGAACCACTCAGTGTAGCAAAGCCAAACACTGAGGAGATTGCAGCAAGAGAAAGTGAGACATTTATTGCATGGCCCCAAGCAAGGAGAATCAGGCAGCCCATGTTTAAAACCCCAACTCCCCGATGGCTTACAGGTAGGGATTTTTAAAGGCAGGAAGGCAGAGGTCACAAGTACGGTAATAAATTCATACATGGAGGTTGTACTTGGTTTTGACCTATAGAGGCGGGCTTTCTTGAAGCGCCAGGTGATTAAACGTGATAGGTAGATTTAAAAATTTTCAGATTTGCAGTTGGTTAAGGAAGAGAAGCTTTGTTTAAATATTTGAGGTCAGCAGAAAAGGATGTTAGCTATGGCTTGTGTCACCTCAGACGGACTTTACAGCAAAGAACAAGAAGAGCTGTCAGAGGCCTACCCTCAGTTTTCTGTCACCTGAGCTCTACATGCTAGCACGTCTGTTTAGTAGGGGTCCAGGTTTCTGAAAAACAGGAACATATGCTAAGATGTTATCTTATATTTCTGTTGAGAACAAACCATCTCATGACTCTAACTTTGTTGGTTACTGTTTTACGCAACTGTTACCTTCTCATCAAATTGCTCATTTACTTCTCAGGGCCAGTGAGGTGCCTGGAATTTCCCTCATATGAACTCAAGCTTTTTCTTTATTTCCATGCCTGGTGGGGGTAGGGGTTAGGTCCCTAAGAGGGGTCCCTGCTTCATCTTAGTAATGCAGAATGAAAATGCGGGTCCGTAGTTCAAAAGTGACTCAGAAGTATGAACTGGTCACTGCAGAGCAAGACACCTACTGTGGCCCCTGTGTGAGTGTACAGGTGATACCACCCACGGAGCCAGCCCTGAGCTATGTCGGAGTGCTGATGGAAATTATCTCAGGGCACTTATCCGTAATGATTTGTAAGATGATGGCTTTTATTGGCCAGTGATAAAATCCTTATACTTCTAACTAGTCATGGTTTTACATAGTATTTACACAAAACCCAGAGCATGGAGGAGCATAAGCATGCAGGAGGCATAGCTAAAGCAAGTTGCTCCTGACACTGTAGATATCTTGGTGCCTAAAACACAGAATATCACCACCAACACCACAGTGATTATAATATATAACTTGCCCTTCTTTTGCAAAGTTTCGAAGGAATCTAGGGTATGACACATGAATTCCTCTGCCCAATGATGGTGATTCTCCTTTGTCCTTGAGGTAGCACAGTGCCTGCTTTTTAATGGTGGTATTTAACTCTGGGAGCAACATTCATGCATTTTTCAGAGGGGAACAGTCATCATCATCATCATAATACAAGGCTATAAAATGCGTGAGTTAGGCCGTGCACGGTGGCTCACACCTGTAATCCTAGCATTTTGGGAGGTCAAGGAGTTAGAGACCAGCCTGGCCAAGATGGTGAAACCCCATCTCTACTAAAAATGTAAAAATTAGCCAGGTGTGCTGGCAGGCGCCTGTAATCCGAGCCACACAGGAGGCTGAGACACGAGAAGAGCTTGAACTTGGGAGGCGGAGGTTGTAGTGAGTCAAGATTATGTCACTGCCCTCCAGCCTGGGTGACAGAGGGAGACTCTGTCTCAAAAAAGCACAATAAAAAAAAAAAAACATTAGCCTCGGTGGCTTATATTTTCATTCTGCTTAATTTACCATGTCTACCCATGCTGGGCATTAGGATGTCAGTTTTGGGGCTGTGGTCCCAGTTGACTGGACTAGAAAAATGAGGTTATCCCATATCACCCCTATATGGGTGCCTTCTTTTTTTTTTTTGAGACTGAGTTTCAGTAGAGACAGTTTCTCCCTGTTGGTCAGGCTGGTCTCAAACTCCCGACCTCTGGTGATCCATTCGCCTCGGCCTCCCAAAGTGTTGGGATTACAGGCGTGAGCCACTGCGCGTGGTCATAGTGCCTTAATGCTTAGAATCATCTAGCAAATATTTTTCAAATATGACTAGAGGCAAAATCTTCTTTAATCATTTTGCATTTTTCAGTGCCAAAGACTGTCAAAGTATCTTTTCCCCCCCCATGGTGTTCTTATGGCTCAGTGATGAATAAGGTGGATTTGTCAATTGATCTGTATAAAAAACACAGACACTGATGTGCTCAGTCATACATCTTCAGACCTGTCTCCATTTCGCTGTCCCTTCCCCTCCCTTTACATTATGGGAGCTGTGCAGGTTCCCTTATGGAAGTCATGGAAATGTTTTTCACTTAACAAACTCGAGGTATGATGAAAATGGTCTGAGGTCTATTCCTACTTATCCTACTAGATTGCCTCTTGGTGCTTTTTCAAATTCTTGATCCTGAATTCCTTTAATCAAGTAATAATTTCAAAGAACATGATTCGGTTTCCATAGGGTCATTACTTCTTTTATATTCTTGGTTCTTTTTACCTTTTTCACCCATATCTTTATTTTCAGGGATTTCTTTTTTTTTTTTTTTTTTTTTTGAGACGGAGTCCCGCTCTGTCACCCAGGCTGGAGTGCAGTGGCTGGATCTCAGCTCACTGCAAGCTCCGCCTCCCGGGTTCACGCCATTCTCCTGCCTCAGCCTCCCGAGTAGTTGGGACTACAGGCGCCCGCCACCGCGCCCAGCTAGTTTTTTGTATTTTTTTAGTAGAGACAGGGTTTCACCGTGTTAGCCAGGATGGTCTTGATCTCCTGACCTCGTGATCCGCCCGTCTCAGCCTCCCAAAGTGCTGGGATTACAGGCTTGAGCCACCGCGCCCGGCCTATTTTCAGGGATTTCTATATCCATCAGTTGGGACCGAAAACTAATCTGCATTAAAGTAGCAGTTGTTACTTGATATGATTTATCTTTTTTTTTCTCATGAATATTTGAATGTTATGGGATTTGGGAAGGTAATTTTTAAAAATTACTGGTAAAAATCTTGTGGAGGATTCTGATTCTCAGGTCTGGAATAACCTACATTTTTTGAGTAAGTGGTGCATTCACATGGTTTAAAATTCAAAATATGTAATTGACGACACCATATCCGAGCCATTCAGTTTCCTTCTCAGGAGGCAGTATTGTTAGTGTGTGTGTCTGTTGTGTGTGTTCTTCTAGAGATAGTTTGTGCTTATATAAGCAAATGCAGATACACCTTCCTCTCATTTTACATAATTTTCAGTTTTCTAAGCCTTTAGCAAAAGTGTATAAACTAATGTTATGGGATTTTTACAAAAGGCAGAAGCCTTCAAGACTAGAAGCAGTGCAGACAGAGTGATTTGAATGATAGGAAGTATGCTAAGTAACCTCTGAAATCACACTCGCACACCACAGTTTTCACTTTCTGCACACAGAGATGGTACTATATGTAAGCTTCCAGAGTTTTGCCGTCCCCCCAAAAGAAAAGAAAGAAGAAAAAAAAAAAATTAGAAAAAGTGGTGAGCCTTAGTACTAGAAATAGTAAAGAATTAGCAGGTGAAGTTTAGCAGATTTTTTTTTTTAAATTAACATTCAGTTAGTTTAATTTCAATTCCTAATAGATTGATGAAATAAACATTAGCAAGACTTTGTAAACATCTGTAACATAATGGGTGCGGGACTAAAGAATTTAAAGTAGTAATCATGCAAAAACCTGATTGCTTTCCTTGATAGCTCTATGGAATTACTTAATTTTAAAAAGGCTATAGATGTTAAATGTCATGATTTTTGAGTAAGTGATATTTTTGAAATCTTATTCACCAAACTAACCGAATTAGATAAAGAAATGTCAAATGTGTAATAACCAAGAATTAGTGGCAAGTTGAAGAGAACCACAGGATAATGTGTATCTTTTCTTTAATGATCTAGAAGAATTAGCTAAGCAATATATTAAATCTACAGATGATAGTGAACGAGGTGTGTTCTTTTTGTTTTTTATGAGTGTTACTGAGAATGAAGCAGTAGGGTCAAACATGCAAGTTTAGTAAAACGGCAAAAGATGAAAAAGATGTCTTTGCAAAAAACTAACTAATGTTTCTGGGGATGGATAAATCCCTGGGATCAAGAGAAGGGAAAACCTAATGAGCCTAAAGTGTTTTATTCCATATAATGAAAACATATCAAACAGTAATGTTGGGTGACTAGCCAATTTTTTTGTCTGCCCAATTAGCTTAATTGGCAGCCATCATTAGATGGCATCATGATTGGGCAAACCAAGAACTTCTTCTGTAATGGAAGTTTTCAATAAAAGTTTTGTCTCTCAACTGAAAAATAATAGACAAACATCAGAGAGACACGTAAAAATTGTTTGAGTGAGGTGACATTTGTTTTCATGTGAATTATTAGGAAACTCCGCTCGATTAGTTGGACACCATGTACCTCTCTTCCTCAAGGTACTGTACACAGGAGCTTGAGAAGAGATGAAATGGGGCCAACAAACTAGCATCTGAATGCACTTTACTAAAGGCATTTTTTCTGTTTTACATGTATTTTGGCTTAGCCTTAGAGTTGTTGCAGTATCTTACCAAATGCCTTACAGAGAATCCATGGCCAAAGTGGAACTGAAAGTCCTAGGTCTTTCCGCCAAGTGCATAACTCTTTCTTCCTTACTACACTAGAAAGACTTTTGTGTTGTAATATTCTGAGACAACATCAGTGATTCATTCTTCATTTTAGGAAGCAGTAAGGGATAGGTCTGCATATGCAAAGAGAAAGGTAAGGTTTCAGTCTTTAAAGCAATAATGGTGGGTTGCCCTTTTGTTAAAGAGTCTCATGTCAACAAATGCATATCTAGTTTAGGCTAGGAAGAAATAATAGTTTGAAAAACAATAGCTTGAAAAATCAGTAGGGCATGCCAGGCATCCTCATATCTTCAAATTTGTGTATCATGTATAAGCTGAGTGATACTAAAAATTTGTTATGTTCTAATAAATGATGATTTATGTGTACCAAAAGCTCTAATATATAAAATATCTAGAATTGGTATCATCATAGATATAAATTAAATAGGTGGAAATGAAGTAATTAAAATTCGTTCCTAATTTGCATGGATTTTTTTTTTTAATCTTCAATTTTGTAGGGAAAAAAATTGGAACATTAAATTGATAGAAAATTGTAAAGAACATTCTGCTTCCAGTAGTGAAAATGGTCTGTTTTCTTATTTTAACATAAGATCAATACTAATGTCATTTATATTGTAGTTTAGTGTTTACAGAGTGGATTCACGTATATTCTCATATTTCATCTGTGCAGTAACCTCTGGAAGATAAGGTTTCTTCATTATGTTTTTAAATGTCTGTTTCTTAACTCTGTGTAGAGGCAGATTGATTGGGCTTCATTTCCTCAATTTAGAAGGCTGGACTGATTGATGAAACATTGAGGAAGGCAGAGGAAAATAAGGAATAGAGATTCTAAAAATAAAAGTGACGCTTGAAATGGTTTGACTAGCAATCTCACTTATTTTTCCAAAGGCAAAAATAAAAAAAATTTAAAAAGACAAAAATTAAAACCCAGAGATACTAATAAAAGCAGGGAGCACATGTGTCTCTCTGATCCTAACACTTAGAGTAGCAGCTTTATTGACAGTCTATTTTTGTGACTAGAACACTTAGATGTCCATTTTTTAAGGACAACTTTGTTTTTTCTTCCCAGTGTTTTGTTGTTTTACTGGCGTATATTTAAATTTGATTTAAATTTCATGGCATTAAACCGAAAACTTAGATGGTTATATCGTGTCATTTGTTATATTTATTCAGTATTTGTAGGTGAATTTTAGTAAATTTTTTACTTTATTAGTTGAGGTTATATACCCCCACTTTTAATCCCAAGTCCTCACAATAATAACGCTTAAACATGCTAAGAGTTTGTTTCTCTCTTACGTGAAAGAAGTCAAGCAGTTGGCAGTCCAGGTCTGGTATGTATTGACAGCCCCAGTGTCAGATAACCAGACACTTGTCTCCCTGAAGTATCATTCTTAGCAAATCACCTCATGGTCCAGGGTAGCTGCCTGAGCTTCAGCCATCAGGCTGACATTCCAGGCAGCAGAAAGGAAGAAAGAAGAAGGGCACCTGGTTTCCGTTTTAGGATGCTTTTGTGAGGTACCAGTTAGCATTCTTGTCTTTAACATCTTAAAGATGTTAGAGCTCATGCGAAAGCAGCTTACTGCAAGGTAAGCACGTGACTGCCTAGCTCAACACAATTTCCTTATGAAGGATGAATAGAACAGTGGATGCTGGTGTAGGCATCACTCAGTCTGTGTCACATATAGCACATAACACATCAGTAGTGAGGGTGCTTCAGTTCAACCAGTTCGTGGCTTTGGGGGCTGTACTAATTGGTTTATAATAGTTATGATTTTGTGACCAATTATTCTCTGTGGAGTGATACGTATGTTAGAGGAACTGCTTTGTTCATTTAGACCAATGAAAGCGACACCTGAAGTAATTTGTGGACAAGTGGCTCTAAGAGGATATTGGTGAGCATATTTGTTCCCATGAGTCATTTTCTAACCAGTTATCTTAACACTGGATTTCTGTACTGTCTTTAATTTTCACATTATCTCTAAAGTCTTCAGGAGGAAATGCAAGCAGTGTGGTGCTAGAATAGTTTTCTGTGTGAATTCTTTTCCCCTTTATTCTTTACTGGAACCAGTAATTGCCTAGAGAATGATGGGCAAAATGCCAGCTCACCATTTCTTTAAGGGTCTAATAATTGACTTTAGAGAATGGAAGAAAATTCCAGAAACACTGTTAAGAAAGTTATTATTTATTTCAAATGTTATTTGGAACAGCAAAGGACAATATGTTTTATAGCACAACTTTTAAGATGACTGAATTGGCAATCAATTCACATAATGAAACTTCCAGCAAGTCTTTATATTTCTGCCGGGGAATTCTTTGGTTCTTGGCGTAAATTTTTAAATAGTTGATATCAGCTTTCTATTCTTAACATTCCTTTAGTTGTAGAGCTAATGTGAAAACAGCTTGCTGTGTTGTAAAGAATGCCTTTAGTTAGCCAATGAATCAACTCATGCGTGTTTCAGTTGTCAAGCATGTTAAATAGTAGTTTTTAGACACAAGAGGGATTGCCCATAATATCGTTGTTGTGAGATTCTGTTTCTCATCCACAACGAATGAAATCCTTTCTTTCCCAGACTGCCTCTCACAGCCCCTCCAGCACTGTGGTTCAACTCTACACCAAGAGAGGACAAGTCCTGGGTTCTCAAAGACCTGGATTTTGGTTCTAGATTTGCAGTGTGGGAGTCAGGCAAACAGATGTGTCTCTTGAGGCTTTAGTATCCTCACATTTCGAACAAGGACTTAAGATACTGTTTCCTTTAACTTCCAAAATTCTATAACTCTGTGCAATGGATTTAACAAAAATCTTTAAAAAATAACCTAAATAAATTTCTAGAACAAATTTCCCAAGAATCCCAAATAAATATTAATTTATATTTAAAAATGCTGTATTTAGTTTAAACAATGCAATAATTATGAGCTTTAAAAGGAATCTAAATCAAGATATGTTTAACATTGGCTATTTACGATAAGTTCAAGTACTTAAGCTAATTTTTAGCGTGATACCTGTATTTTGTTGGGGGAAAGACAAACGGAAACAAAACAATATCACTTCACACACTGATCATGTTTTATATTTTCTTTTAGACATTCAATGATTAATGTGTTAGACCACGTAAGTCAGACAAGGAGGACTGAAGGACATACCTTATGAGTCAGCTAAAACTCATGCCAGTTCAAATAGTACATGCTTCCTTTTGTGAGCAGCTATCATTGTTCTGAAGTTTTGAAAGTTGTGGTGAATAGTACGTTGTGTCTCTAAGTGGCCCTGCTATTGTAATCTGTGGTTACTCTTTAAGTTATGGTGGAAATCTTTATATGCTCAAGCTTGATCATAGTTTCAAGCTTAAAAATTTAAATGTGGGAGATGATACTAAATTTTTGGCAAATGTTTTATGGCCCACAGCCAGGATTAGTAAAAAGTATGGTGAATAGATAATTTACAGTTTTCTCGGAACATATTAAAATGCTCTTTGGGATTAAATCAAGCTTGATGTATTTGTTTATGAATGAGTGAATGACAGAATTTCACTCTGTCACCCAGCTAGACTACAATGGTGAGATTACAGCTCACTGCAACCTCGACTTCCCAGGCTCCAGTGACCCTCCCACTTCAGCCTCCCAAGTAGCTGGGACCACAGGCACATGCCACCTTGCCTGGCTAATTTTTGTATTTACTTTTTTTTCCCCCCGCCCGGAGACGGGGATTCGTCATGTTGCCCAGGCTGGTCTCAAGTGATCTACCTACTTTGGCCTCCCAAAGTGCTGGGATTACAGGCATGAACCACTGCACCTGGCCAAGCGTGCTGTAATTGGAAAATTTAAAATGCTTCTCTGCTGGGCATGGTGGCTCACGTTTATAATCTCAGCACTTTGGGAGGCCGAGGTTGGTGGATCACCTGAGGAGTTTGAGACCAGCCTGGTCAACATGGTGAAACCTCATCTCTACTAAAAATACAAAATATTATCCGAGCATGGTGGTGCACACCTGTAATCCCAGTTACGCAGGAGGCTGAGACAGGAGAATCGCTTGAACTCAGGAGGCGGATGTTGCAGTGAGCTGAGATTGCACCACTGCACTCCAGCCTGGGTGACAGAGTGAGACTTCATCTCAAAAAAAGTTTTTTTTTTCTGTAGTGAAAGTGGTAGCTCTAGGCTGGGCGCGGTGGCTTATGCCTGTAATCCCAGCACTTTGGGAGGCCGAGGGGAGCGGATCATGAGGTCAGGAGTTCAAGAGCGGGTAGAAATTGAGGTCAGGAGATTGAGGACAGTCCGACCAACATGGTGAAACCCAGTCTCAAGAATACAACAGTTAGCCAGGCATAGTGGCGCACATTTGTAATCCCAGCCACTCAGGAGGCTGAGGCAGGAGAATTGCTTGAACACGGGAAGTGGAGGTTGCAGTGAGCCGAAATCATGCCACTGCACTCCAGCCTGGGAGACAGAGTGAAACTATGTGTCAAAAACAAAACAAAACAAAACACCCAAAACCAAAACAACCCACCCCCACACACAGAGAAAATGGTAGCTCTTATTTATTTAGCTCACGTTGTCTGACAATGAACTAGATTTCTTACATACATTTTTTTTTTCATTGAATTTTTAACCAAATGCCCATTCACAAGTGAGGAAACTAAGGTCATCTAGGGCACCTGGGAGGGGGAAGGGGAGTTACAGAAGGGCTCACCTGACAGCAGAGCCAGAGGTGCACATCCTCATACAAAGTAGTGCTTAGACACGCTGGGGTTTATTGAAAAGGATGCTGCTACATTGGTTTAATAATTTTATTTTCTTTCTTTTCTTCTTCTTCTTTCTTCTTTCTTCTTTCTTCTTTCTTTTTTTTTTTGAGATCAGTCTCACTCTGTTGCCCAGGCTGGAGTGCGGTGGCGCGATCTCGGCTCACTGCAAACTCTGCCTCCTGGGTTAAAACAATTCTCCTGCCTCAGCCTCTTGAATAGCTGGGATTACAGGCGTGTGCCACCATGCCCGGCTAAGTTTTGTATTTTTAGTACAGATGGGGTTTCACCATGTTGGTCAAGCTGGTTTTGAACTTCTGACCTTGTGATCCACCCACCTTGGTCTCCCAAAGTGCTGGGATTACAGGCATGAGCTACTGCGCCCAGCCTTATAATTTTCTCTTTGATTACGTAGATCTCTTGAAAATGTATATGCTTAGGCTATCTAGCTCCCCTCCGTCTTCCTCAGCACCTCTACCTATAAGTGGTATAAATTCAACCTGAACTAACTATAAAAGAAGAAATTAAAAATTGCAACCACATATAAGTGTGGTTAGTATGTATAATTCAAGGACTGGTAGTTAACTCACTCTTAGACATGTAGGTAATGTGTTCCCTCAGCGATTGAGTGTATTTGAGAAGTTGGAAACACTGAATATGGCTTGGTAAGAGTGCAGAGGCCTCTGTAGAATGGAGCTTGGGTTTGAATTCTCGCTCCACAAAGTACTTGATATGCGACCACCTAGAGCTTCAGTTTCTTCATATGTAAAATGGGCTAATAGAACTCACCTCTGAGTTGTCAGGTTAAAATGAGCTAATGTGTGGAAATTACAACCATGGTGCTTGGCATGTACTATGTTCTCAATAAACGTTAGTCGCTCTTGCTGTTTTAAAACTTACTCTTCGATAATTCTGTTGCTCATTGGTATGGGAATACTTTCTTAAGAAAAATGGCACGTTCTAACCCATTTATGCCTGAGGTTGCAAGTTTTTGAATTTTGAAAATCAGACCTTGACAATGACTGAGCAGTAGGATATAAACAACGCCCACATGCTTGGTGTTCCAATAATGGAACACCAGGCATGGATGGGCTTAAGGATGGCAGTATGTGATGATTCAGCTAAAAAACTTAAAAAAATTTTTTTCAGCATAAAGTTTTGCTGTGTTTTGGTTGGAATACTATGAGGAGGTATCACATTTTAAAAAAGCATATCTTAGCCTCTAATCTCAGCACTTTGGGGAGGCTGAAGCAGCAGTATTGCTTGAGGCCAGGAGTTCATACTGAGACACTGTCTCTACAAAAGAAAAAAAAAGAAAAAGCAACAGAAAACAAAAAACATAGACTGATGTGGCGAGGTGTGCTGGCATGTGCCTATACTCCCAGCTCCTCAGGAGGCCAAGGCAGGAAGATTGCATGAGCCCAGGAGTTCGAGGCTGCAATGAGCTATGATTGTGCCACTGCCCTCCAGCTTGGTTGACAGAGTGAGACCCGTGTCTGTTTGGGGGGGGAAAAAAAAAAAAGTTTATTCTAGCATTGACAAACACATTAAATAAAGAACTTCTATGCCTGGTCAGCATAAAGCCCTCATTTTAAAATTAAAGAAATGCATCCATCTACGTACCCACGTGTGTGCATGTGCTGCGCTTGCACACACTCCCACACATATTCTAGTAGTCCTCTGGAGTTAGTGATAACATTTGTTTTCATCCCCATTTTACAGACAGAGGAGATGAGCCATACGGTGCTCATTTTACAACAGTGATAGAATGATGGATTCAGACAGAAGGAAAGGTGTGTGAACGGAGGCACATTACCGATTCTCCTTCAAATCGGATTCATTCTGCTATGCTGTGTTGCCTTCATTCGAGTGGCCAGCGGTTTGAAACATTTGTCAATTTTGATTCGGGGCCATCATGCAGCTCAGTGCTTGTGTCTTGGTGCAAGGTCTCTTGGGCAGAGATGCTAATTTAAGAATGTTGTCGGTTTGAATGTTCCTAAGAGGATTAAGCAAATTCCACAGCATATAAATGGACATGTTTGGAAGGTTTTTTTCCCCCTAAGCAATTTCAGCAAACACACATGCATCATTTGCTAAAACTCTGCAGGTGTATTAATGAGTTCATCTCACATGAACGAACGGACAGTCACTGAGGGAACTTCATATGTAGGCTTGAGTTCAGTTATATGAAATGCAGGCTAAGTTTTAATTAGAATTTATTTACAGCTCGAAGCTGCTCCTGTGTTTTTCTGCCTAAAGTCAATAATGAACCATTCCTCTTTGCCTAGTCATTAGTATTCAGAGCTCCATCAGCCTGCAGTTCAAACCCTTTCCCTTGTTTTTGTCAGAGAAGATGATGGAGCAAGGTTGCTTAGAAACACTTAGGCACACTCTCAACGGGAATTATCAATCTGTTCTGTATGTTCACCCCCACACGCAGGGGAGAAAATTGAGTTTTGCTGCTGATGACGTTAATTGATTGCAAGTTGTTTTAGTGGAAGTGTGATGTTGGAAACTAGATTTCCTTTCATTTTTATGCATTAGATGCAGAGAAGCTGTACAGTGACATGTTCATTCCACTGTAACTAAAAATATCATAGAGGTATCTAAATTTGGTTTTGTATGTTTTAGTATTCAGATCTTGACACTGGTCAGCTTACAGGATTATCTTTGGCTGGAGACTGTTTCTGTAGTGATTTCTTTAGTTCCCGGTAAATTCACACAGCCATCTCCTTCAATAGAGTTCTGATTAGTGCAGTCAGGGGGTGACACACTAAATTAGGAGTGGACAGAGGGGAGAAATGGAAACCAGCTGTCATCTGCTTACCTATAATTTTATATGGTCCATAAAAAGCTTTTGTCTTTTTTTTTTTCTTTTTTCCCTGTTCTTTTCAGATCATCTTCTTCAAAGATTTCTTGCTTTAACATGTAAAGAAAAGAGTGCAGTGTGTTTCTGTGGTTCTATGGGTGATTTAATTTGACTTGTATTTGTTTTTAAAGATTTCTTGATTTGGCTATTAACAGCGTTTAAAAGGTGAAACAAACAGAAACATTGCTGATGAGAGAATGCACAAGCAAGCAGACAGAGCCCCTCTGGAAGGTCGGGATGGGGAGAATTGGGGTGAGGAAGAGAGGCCAGAGGCAAGCGAACTGTATTATGTTGTTTAGGATTTTGTCCTCCACGGCACCTAAGTACACGTGTATATTTAAGTATAGTGTCTTTTGTTATACTTTATCAAGGACTCCCATTGAAAGTAATAGATTGAGACTTTGGGGGGGAGGGCTTACCCTCTACTTCTCTGTCAAACATCAGTGATTCTGCTGCTTATTCATTCAAGACTGCACATAACCATCACCTGCAGAGCTTGAAGAAGCAATGCACGTTTCCCTGACTTGTTCTTGTGAGTCAGTAGAAAAGAAAAATGGCTCAGCCCATGCCTGGTGCATCTCAGTCAGAACCTACAGAGAAGGGCTCAAATATCTGATTTTCTTTCTCTCTCTCTCCTTCCTTCCTTTCCTTCCTTTCCTTCTTTCTTCTTTCCTTCTTTCTTTTATGACAGAGTTTCACTCTTGACACCTAGGCGACTCACTGCAACCTCTGCCTTCCAGGTTCAAGCAATTCTCCTGCCTCAGCCTTCTGAGTAGCTGGGATTACAGGCACCCGCCACCATGCCCAGCTAACTTTTGTGTTTTTCGTAGAGACGGGGTTTCACCATGTTGGCCAGGCTGGTCTCAAACTTCTGACCTTAGGTGATCTGCCTGCCTTGGCCTCCCAAAGTGCTGGGATTACAGGCATGAGCCACCATGCCCGGCCAAATACCTGATTTTCTACAAGTGTCACTGGAAAGCGCTGGTTCTGTAACTTAGGAGATATGAAATATGAGTTCCTGTGTCAGGCCTGGGGTTTCATATTACACAGAAGCTAACCCTATCCTAAGGGGTGTGCTGTTTGTATACAGAAATAGGAGATAGGATCCAAATTATTTCTGAGTCTACCAAATTTTTCCAATTTGAGGAAAATAGATAAAGCCTGCTCCCTCATGATTATGTCCCAAGAGTTTAAAATTGAATCAAAATTTGGTGTTGAAATCTCAATTTCCTTTAAATAAGATGACTTAAAAATTAATGATTACTGGTCTTAATTATGAATAATGCATTATTGTATAATATTAAGCCTCACATAAGATCTAATGAGATAAAATGTTCTGGGATGTTGAATCTGGTTTGTTAAGAATTGTGGCCGGGCGCGGTGGCTCAAGCCTGTAATCCCAGCACTTTGGGAGGCCGAGGCGGGCGGATCACGAGGTCAGGAGATCGAGACCATCCTGGCTAACACAGTGAAACCCCGTCTCTACTAAAAATACAAGAAAACTAGCCGGGCGAGGTGGCGGGCGCCTGTAGTCCCAGCTACCCGGGAGGCTGAGGCAGGAGAATGGCGTAAACCCGGGAGGCGGAGCTTGCAGTGAGCCGAGATCGCGCCACTGCACTCCAGCCTGGGGCACAGAGCGAGACTCTGTCTCAAAAAAAAAAAAAAAAAAAAAAAAAAAAAAAAAAAAAAGAATTTGTGCATTCTCAGAATTTTGTTTTACTTTCATTAAGAAACAATATGTTTAAGGCCAGGCATGATGGCTTATGCTTGTAATCCCAGCCCTTTGGGAGGCTGAGGCAGGAGGATTGCCTGAGCCCAGGAGTGAGCTAGGATTGGGCCACTGCCGTCCAGCCTGGGTGACGGAGTAGGACCCTGACTCTTTAAGTGGGCGGGGGGGGGGGGGCGTGGAGGGGGGAACCATTTCAGTAATCTTTTTCACTTTATGAATGTGTTCATAATAAGGACTCTTGTGGAAACTGTTCTGGTTAAAATTATTAGTGCAAGTGGTGCCAGAATAGCAGATATTTCTGCATGGCTGCCTAGGAACTTAGTTTTTGCTGACAATTTTGAAAATGTTTCTTATTCCAAAGTACTTAGAGGTCCTCCAGGCTTGTGATTGTTCTTTCCCAAGAGAGTGTTTTGAGGGACAGGGAGAAGGAGCTCCTATATCTTGGTTCCGTGGTTCTCTGTCTAAAGGGAACACTGCCATAAACACTTGAGTCATAGTTTAATGAAGCCCATAGAAGAGCGAATTGGGTTTAACTCCCTCATTTTTCATTTGAGGGAACTAAACTGCATGAGTGAGGCCTGAAAGCCGTTTTTGGTGATTTTCAGGCATATGCACTGGGGCGGGTCACTATTTTTGAGTCATGTAACTTTGGATTTTGCATGTGTCTTTGATTCCTGGTGAATGCAGAGGATTTCCATGCTCCTCTTGGTAGTAGGAGCACTGAAGAGTGAATCCTGCTGTATTGCTTATTCAGAGGCCTGGAGGACACAGGAATTACAGACAAGTGTCTAAATCTGGTGATGGTCAGATCAGAATGCTGAGAGACTAGCTATGTCTGTCAGTGAAACTGAATTCAAGGGAGGAGTTTAGGAAGGATTGGCACAATTAAGATAATTAAAATCATTTGCTTTTGATTGTTTACAGTAGTGATTTTTAACCCATAGATCCAGTGCCCCTTTTTATAATCAATATTTTGTAAATCATTTGGTATCCTAAAATAAAATTCGTAGAAAATATAACCTAACTGAAAATATAAATAAATGAATAATAGGTAAATAGAAAAAATAAAGTACCTGAATTCTTATAGAATGTACTATATTAATTTATAATATTAACATTATAGGATGTATTGTATTATAGTCTAATTAGTAAGCTCTCAAAAGATAAATACAAAGGGTGTAACTTATAATAAAAATATCAATCCAATATGTAAATGCTCAAACATGACTAAACTGGAAACAAATGCTTTCACAATGTCAAAACACCTTCCACCGGGTGGCAGAGCTCCTCTTGACAAACTCCTAGTTGAATACTTCACGGTGGCCTTGTATGAAGAGTGTGTGCATGAAGCAAGTATAGTTCAGTACGTGGAGGCTGATTCTGTGTTGTTTTTTTTTTTTTTGAGGTACGGAGTCTCGTTCTCTTGTCCAGGCTGGAATGCAGTGGTGCGATCTCGGCTTACTGCAACCTCCACCTCTTGGGTTCAAGCAGTTCTCCTGCCTCAGCCTCCTTAGTAGCTGGGACTATAGGTGCACGCTGCCATGCCTGGCTAATTTTTTTGTGTGTGTGTGTTTTAGTGGAGACGGTGTTTCACTGTGTTGCCCAGGCTGGTCTCGAACTCCGGAGCTCAGGCAATCCGCCTGCTTCGGCCTCCTAAAGTGCTAGAATTACAGGCGTGAGCCACTGCACCTTCTCAATTCTCTGTATTCTTATGTAGTGAAGACTGTAATACACACATTCTTGAAATTCTTACTTGTTTTTAAGAGACAAGGTCTTACTTTGTTGCCTAGGCTGGAATGCAGTGGTGTGATCATAGCGCACTACAGCCTCAACCTCCTGGGCCCAGGTGATCCTCCAACCTCAGCCTCTTGAGTAGCTGGGACTACAGACATGTGCCATCATACCTGGCCAATTTTTGAACTTTTTTGTAGAGATGGGGCCTCTCGCTGTGTGGCCCAGGCTGGTCTTGAACTCCTGCTCAAGAGATCCTCCCTCTTTGGCCTCCCAAAGTGCTGGGTTTACAGGTGTGAGCCATCACCTGGCTTATCCTTGAATTTCTTGATGTTAAGTACAGATGCTATTTTAAATCTTGAAAATTTGAAGTATCTGTGTGTGCAGTGTCCCCTAGAAAATATGTAAGGTAGACAACATTGAGACCTTTTTAGGATACAAATAGAAAATAAGATATTATTTTAAAAATTCTGCCACTGAAATGGATTTTATGTTAAAATTCATTATTAGGTTTCACAATTGCATTATCACTTTTAATACCACAACTAGTTGTTACGTTTTATCTGTATCTTTAGAAAGAAAAAAAAAAAACAGTCCATAAGGCCTGCATAAGAGATGACAGATGAAGAGCAACAAAACCCCCATTAGTTTTGATGCTGATCAGTTGAAAATTGAGTTAGTCAGTACTTAATGGTTCATCTGAGCTCAGTGTGCTTTTTCAAACTCTTTGTTTGTTTGTTTGTTTGTTTGTTTGTTTGTTTTTGAGATAGGGTCTCACTCTGTCACCCAGGCTGGAGTGTAGTGATATGATCTCAGCTTACTGCAACTGCTGCCTCCCAGGTTCAAGCAATTTTCCCTCTCAGCCTCCCGAGTAGCTGGGACTGCAGGCACGCCCATCACGCCTGGCTAATTTTTGTATTTTTAATAGAGACAGCGTTTTACCATGTTGGCCAGGCTGGTCTTAAACTCCTGACCTCAAGTGATCTGCTTGCCTTGGTCTCCCAAAGTCCTGGGATTACAGATGTGAGCCACCGTGTTTGCACCTCTTTAGGTTTCAGTGAGACAGGGTCTCACTGTGTTGCTTGTACTGGTCTCAGACTCCTAAGCTGAAGTGATCCCCCCATGTCAACCTCCTAAAGTGTTGGGATTTCAGGTGTGAACCACTCCTCCAGCCTCGCTGTGCTTTTTTCAAGTCACAGTCTTACTTGGAATAATTTCTGTCTTGGTTAGTTTTGTTAGTGAAACAAATCTTTTCCTTCCTTGTAGCATCAGTAATATTTTCAAGATACAAAAGAATTTGTAGAAGGTATTTAGAGTTAATACTTGCTTGATCTAGTAATTCATAGTTCCAAATGTTCATATTTATCACAATTTGAATTTTTTTTTTTTGTAGAAATTCTAGTTGCTTGGGTAATGCAAAGGCAAATAATTTCTTACCAGATAGAGCATAATCATATTTGTGTTCTCCCACTAAATTTAGAGTCCAGCATTATTTTTGCTTGTTAGGTAACTTTTTTTCAAAAAACAAATATTTTTGTTTACCTGAATAGCTAACCTTGTAGAAGTGGTGCACATCAAATTGGGACAGATATTAATACTTGCATTTAAATAAAAGAGTAATTTCACTACCCAGTGTTCCCAAAACTTGAATTGTTGGTTCAACCTTACTAAGTATATTAGCATTCTTAATTGAATCAGTCATTGCTTTCTTCAACAAAAGTTTCCATTCCATCTGTTCTTTGGTTTGTAATTCTTTGGTGTGTCGTTTGCTTTATTTCCCAAATATATAAGATTTTTTACAGTTAGAATTATTGCTAGTTTTGCTACATCATGCTGAAGAGGAAGCCTTGTGACTTTATGTTTTATAGTATCTGATTTGCAGTGGTTAATCCTCCTCACAGGATTGTAAAGCCCAAATGAGTGATGCGTGTAACAGACATAGAACAATGCATCAAAATGTTAGCTGCTCTTATCATCATCCTGTTAATATCAGCAGCAGCATTAATATTATCTTTATAATTGAAGAAGAAATTTATTCTAAATATAAAATCTTTGCCAAAATGTTATCAATTAAGATACTTTTTCTGTTTTGTTGTTTTTAAGACAGGATCTTCCTCTGTCACTTAGGCTGGAGTGCAGTGACATGATCATAGCTTCCCACAGTTGTGACTTCCTGGGCTCAAGTAATCCTCCAGCCTCAGCCTCCTGAGTAGCTAAGACTATAGGTGTGTGCACTACCACACCCAGCTAATTTTTAAATTTTTTTGTAGAGATAGGGTCTTGCTATGTTGCCCAGGCTGGCCTTGAACTCCTGGCCTCAAGCAGTCCTTCCCTCCTCAGCCTCCCAAAGTGTTGGGATTCCAGGCATGAGCTATTGTGCCCAGTTGAAACATTTCTGTAGATAGGACTGTAGGTGCTTTATATGTGTAGTTCTGCCCCTTCTACCTGTTGTTGCAGGAGTGTAGTTTTATATACCTGATCATCAGAACACTTGATACTTACAAGAATGTGGTCTAGGGACACCTGGGATCCTCAGGACCCTTTTAAGATTTACTGAGGTCACAAGTATTTTCATAATAATGCTGTCATTTATCTTTTAACTCCCATTCCCTCTAAAGTGTACAGTGCATTTTCCTTGTAGCTTCTTCATGTACTGGGGTGTCATCTGTCTGACAGTATGTTTGTGACAATATGCGCTTTTCTGTTGTTCTCTGAAAATTTTCTATTTCGGTTTCTGATATGTCGTATTCATGGATTTCACCCACATGAACAAAAGCTCTCTGGAGTTCTTCGTGGTTTTTAACAGCATCCAGATTCCTAAGACATTGAAACTTTGGTCTAAATTGGAGGGGGGCAGGCCACAGCTCCGAAGTCCCACCTGGCAGTTTGAGTTTGGCAACTCAGTTGGCTCACTGCAGCATTAGGGTAAAAAATTTTGAAAAGTCTATTCTGTGTTATCTTTCATAGGCTACCAGAATTGAACAGTTTAATATCTAAAGGGGAGTGGCAATTGTAATTTAACTTCATTTAGTAAGAATATATTGGTGTGCCTCTCACAATTTGGAACTCAATAATTATTAGAATTCTCAGCGGACACAAAAACAGTCTGTACATCTTGATTTTTCCTGAAAAGTCCTTGGACACCAACCTTCACCAGTAAGAAGACAAACATTGCCAAGCACAGTTGGAAAACCACATAGTTTGCTGTATTGTGTTGATAAAATAACTCCAACAATGGGTAGAAATTGAAATATATGTATTTGAGTATTTTGGCCAGAACTGGGAGAGTAAACAACTTTTAGAATTCAAAACCAAAACTTCTTTACTTATTATAGGGGGGGTAGATGTACTCTATTCATTTTTCTATTTTGAGAAAATTTTGTCTGAGCCTAATATTTGTCTCTGTTTGAGGGAATAAAAAAGTCTTATAACATTGGAATCACCTATTCTTTATTTTGGCAAGATATAAAGCTTTTAATAACAAAATGAAGAATATTTATAATCTAATCTGTTTCTTTTTGCTTGAGTAGGAAGAAAAGGCTTGCATAACTAATAGTCATTTAATCTTCATTGTGAATGATTTTAGCATTTTTTCCTGAGGTTAGATTTTTTTAAAAGTAAGTTTTGATATCCTTTAGTCATGCTGACTTGTATCTACTTTTTAATAACATTAGTCACGTGTAGGGGCCGGGCGTGGTAGTCCCAGCACTTTGGGAGGCTGAGGCGGGCGGATCATCAGGTCAGGAGATCGAGACCATCCTGGCTAACACGGTGAAACCCTGTCTCTACTAAAAACACAAAAAATTAGCCGGGTGTGGTGGTGGGCGCCTGTAGTCCCAGCTACTCGGGAGACTGAGGCAGGAGAATGATGTGAATCCAGAGGGCGGAGCTTGCAGTGAGCTGAGATCCTGCCACTGCCTGGGTGACAGAGCCAGACTCTGTCTTTAAAAAAAAAAAAAAATAGTCACGTGTAACAGAGTGTTATATTTAAGCATTGCAAATTTACTTTGTGAATAATTTCTCCCTCATAATTTAAAAATATTTAAAAATCAAACCCAAATTAAATAGTGTAAATTATCCTACGGTAAATGCCCTGTGGTAATATGAACAACTCCTCCCCAAACCCTCATTATTCTGTTGAATGATTTTGCATTTCTCTACAATTTCTGTATGTTGATGTTTAAACCTTAATGCAATAAAATTTTTCTCATGTTGCATTTGGCTAATGTCTGCTGTCTTTGCTTACTCGAGAGAGTGCCACAGTGGTTTGCTTCTGAAGGACAATAAAGTTATTCCTTAGATTATTATTTGTAAAATACAGTTCATCTGGCATTAAACACTTTTTAACTTTTACTTAGTATGAACAGGACTTTAGAAAATTTGATGAGTTTATATTTGAATATCAATAACCTTAGTGTTTATTTTTAGATGATTTTATTAACATTTTTATTTGGAGATGATAATATATACTGAAAATGTAATTACATCTTTACCAGTTGAAGTGTTTCATATTCAGTATTATTAGAAAAAATGAGAAGAGTAGGAATTGAGCAATTAACATTTGACAGCATCTTTTTTACAGTTGAGGAAATTGAAGTTCAGAGAGGTTAATTTGCCCTGAAGTTAAACAGCCAGCACGTTCTGGAGCAGAACTTTAGCTCTTCTTTGACTGCAGTGTCTCTGTTCTTTAGCTTGGAAATGGCTGCATCTGAGAACAGGAGAGGTCACTCCACATGTTCTGCCACCCCACAGCTGCGAGACTGTGTAAATCATCATTCTTAAGACCCAGAATTTTGTTACTTATGGAAATGAATGTAATCTCTGTAGTCTTTGTAAAAAATTAAATCCCTATGATTTTTATATCTTATTTCTGTAAATTCCATGAAATAAAATGTGTAGCGGTTCTTTGGTAAAATTGCCAGAGACCAGTTTTCTTTCTTGTTGTCTAGAAACTTTCAAAATGAACAAGATTTTGATTCAAAACAGAAGTATTTCAAATCCGAATGAATTAAGGCCTCTTAAAGGATATCTCATTTGCCAATAATGGAAACATCACCATATGACTTGTTGAATATAAACCTGTGATCATCATGGTGGCAAACTTCAACCACACTTGTAATACTAACTTTAGCAGGGTAAATTTTGATTTACCTTTATGGTCAGTGACATTTCCAGCAGCATAAAATGCAATTTTTGGAAGGCTGTTCCTAAAACCCATTCCCTCTTCACTAAGAACCATAGATAACAGACTCAAATGCAGTTCAGGGTGGTTGCAGATGGACACTGGGAGGCAGAGGTGAGACAGCAGAATATTCGATTACCCCACAGGAAGAGAGCTGCCTAGTGAATGGAAGACGGTTGATTTTGTTCCTTAACCTGCCCATGAGCAGTCATTATCCCATTGACAAAACTAGATTCTCTTTTGTTGGATATAGGGCTCGGTAACATGTGCCTCGTAGTGAACTAATCATGCTTGCTAGCTAGAGCCTACAACAATTACAACTCACGATTCTGAGGACAGATGGCTGGAGGATAATTTTGAAATTGTTCATGTCACATCTATTGTGCAAAGCTTCTTGGTGCAATATTGATAGCTTCACGTCCAGCTGTAGCTGCTGGTTTCAGATCTTCCTATTTTTATCTTATTGTTTAAATGAATAATGTCATTTCTACTTTAAAAGCCACTGAAAAATTTAAATTAGATTAAATTGTCAAAGTGCATAACTGATGTTTGTATCTCTCTGTCCTTGTGTTAATTAAGGATTTGTAGGAAGTGCTGTGGATGAGTTTAACCTCTGAATGTTTGAAATTCTGACTAGACTACTTGTTTGATGCTAAGTCAAACCTATGTAAAAAGAAAATGCCGCCAAAGGACTCAACTTTTCTTAAGGTTTAAAACTATTTCAGAAATGACTTGGCGGTTTAAATTCTTTATAATATTGATAATCACAGTATGTTAAGCACACATGCATATGTATGTATTTTAATATTTTAACGTAAAATAGTCTCGTTAGTCTCCATTCTTTACCATTATTTTTGAAGTGAACATTTATGTTGACATTGTTTTTAAAAAATTGTATAGTGGATTAGCTTTTATTTTTAGAACGTATGTAGAATCAGTACATCACATAATACAAATATAAATGTTGATATCAGTACTTTGTTTAGTATCATTTTCTCTGTTGCACATCACCTAGCAATCCTCCTTTTAGGAATGGTTGGCTCAACAAGATCTCATTAACCTCGTGTTTTCTTTGAGTGGTACACTATCCTAACAGCTATAAATTGCATTTCCTGTTATCTGTTTCCTATGTGGCAGTCTTTCTTAACTAGTCAATACTCCTCTTTATTTCCAAGTCTTTGTAGAGGAAATGACTACAGTTAAAGAAGTTAAATGGTATCTTAAAATATACTTAAAAAAAAATCCTGGAAATATCTGAAACATTTTAGAAATATTCTTGTCATGTTTACTCTTTAAAATAGTACATTCAAAAAAGAGTGTTAATAATAACACGTAAGATATATTCTTATCTTCAAGCAATATTGGCTTCAACAGCAGTCACATCAGTGTCTTGTGCTTTATTTGGCCTGATACGGGAATGGATAGTGCCAATTGTAAAAAAAACTTTGGTTAATTTGTGTAGTCAACATCTAGGTAGAACTATATACAACGACTATGATAGGACTTTTGTGTAATATTTTTTGTTGTAAAAGCAAAAGAACACATTTCTCGTGCATTTAGGTAAGAGAAAAAACTCACATATTTAAAACCTGCTTTTTTGGGGAGGGTGGAGATAATACACAGGTAAAATTTTTATTTTGATTTGTTTTGCACCACCTTCTTACCATTTTTGGCCAGCTGTTCTGGCTGCATTTCCGGGATAATGTATTTACCACGCATTTTAGTCATTGTACCTCTGAGCCTCCAGCTGGTTTCCCCCCAGGGTATCTTCGCACTTGCAGGTCAGAAAAGACCACGTTATGAATGTGATCTCATTTTTAAGGGTTTTAATCTGTTTTTGGAATTAGTAAAAATCTATGTTTTGCTGAAAGATTAAGCCTGTGAAAGGCTACAAGGCTTTCCTCTTTGCAGGTGCTTTGAATGACCTGTATAGAAATGTCCCACAGAGGTGCTTCCTATTGTTTTCACATCCTTTTCAGGAATACACAAGCCCCCTGTTTGTCCATCTCTGAGAAAAACAAAATAGCTCAATACTTTTTGCAGAATAGAAAATGTCATTTGTTGGTTGCAGTGGTAACAGCGTCGGACATTATTCCTCATTCCCATCCCAAAGCATTGTTGACTCAACCCCAGAGCTCATGTAGTAAGAACAGCCGTCCTCCTGCGTTATCACTGGGTAGCTCCAGGATCGATGGAATGTATTGAGTTGGATTATCAGTGCCAGTTCACTGGACTGTATTTAATCATTGAAAAATGAAGATGTGTATTTTCTTTTTGACACAATGGAAAATCAGTTGAATCATGACTTTTTGTTCCTTGAATTTGAAAAATGGAACAAACTATGAAGAGCCAATTATCACCATCATTTGAATTCAACATTTTTTGAAGCTTTCCTCCCCTCAAAAAACCCTGGTGATCTGATTAGTGTTGTCAGTTTCCACAGGATCTTAAGGGAAGGGGCCACTGTCAGTTCCACATCTGAAAAGTGAATGCCATAAAGATAAAACGGCTTATCTAAAGCCGTGGTGCCAGGCACACTGTGCATCAAAATCGCTTCTTTAGAACAAAGATTTTAAGAACCGGGACCACAAAGTTGTTAAAGAGCAAGTTATTTACAGAGTTAAGAAGAGTGTCCTGGCTGGGCACGGTGGCTCACATCTGTAATCCCAGCACTTTGGGAGGCCGAGGCGGGCAGATCACCTGAGGTCAGGAGTTTGAGACCAGTATGGCCAACATGGCGAAACCCCGTCTCTACTAAAAATACAGAGTTAACTGGTCATGGTGTCTCACCTGTAATCTCAGCTACTCGAGAGGCCGAGGCAAGAGAATCACTTGAACCCAGGAGGCAGAGACTGCAGTGAGCTGAGATTGCACCACTGCACTCCAGCCTGGGCGACGGAGCGAGACTGTCTCAAAAAAAAAAAAAAAAAAAAAAAGGAGCCTTACTCCTTGTCTTTTATCTGACCGTATCTCTTCTGTAGTGGCCAGATGAAGAACTGTCTTGATATAATTAAACTAGCTTTCATGATGAAGTATACTTGGCTACTAGATGATCTTAGATTTCTGGCCAGCAATTAATATCACTGATGGTCTAAAGTTATTTTAATGCTATTTGTTTTATAGGCAGTATTGCTCAACATAGTGAGTGTGGGCTTGAGAGCCTGTCTGCCTGATCTTGGCTCCAGAAGTTAATTAGTTCTGTGCACTTGGGCAAGTTTCTTGGCTTTTCTGGGAAGATAAGAGATGTACCTACATTGCAGAGTTGCTATGAGAATTAAATGAGTTGCATGAACATTTGGGATGTGTTGATTATTGTATTTCATACCTACATTAAAATTATATTGATGGCTTACAGTTGTAGACAGATCATCAAATGTGGTTACATATTTTCACAAAACAAGAACATCCTAAATGTCTACTCATTCAACCTGTATGCAAGTAACAGAAAATCCATCCAAAAGAGATTCAGACAATAAAGGATCTGTATGTTGCATAACCACAAAATAAGTTGACTGTGAAATTGTATTAAGTGCATAATGCAGTAATGTTAGCAAGGACCCAACTCTTTCTCTTTCCTCTCGGCCTCTCGGCTAGCTCTTTTCTGAATCACAGAGGCTACAGCAGCTCCATCACACATATTCTAGCTACCTGAGCTGGAAACCTATCCCTAAAACCCTCAGAAGATTGCTGATGACTCGTGAGCAAGACCTGTGTCTGTTGCCTTTTTCTAAGCAAATCCTGAAATGGAATGAAATTTACTGTGAGTTACCTGGTCAACCAGAGAAAAGTAGACCACTGAGAAAATCAGGGTTCTGTTAGTGAAGAAGGAAGGTTGGATGGATAGTGAGTTAGCCAACCTTGTCTTGTTGCATTATATACTTTTATGTATAAACAATATTCATGTATAAATTAAAAGGCTAATATTGGAGTACACACTACTTCTCTGTCAGGAGATGGTTAATTGATATTTTATGAAACATAAATTCATATACATGTGTAACATTTTTCTCGTAAAGGAATGCTTTGAAGTTGAAATTAACTTTATTTCATGCATAGAGAAGGTCAGTAACCCAAGGTGCTAGAACAAGTAACTGCTAGCAGGTATGTGATCCTCCAAAGATTTATGCTTTTCCCATCGTGACATGTAGTTTTTCATTTGCATTAAGTGTCAGGATATTAGATGTACCATTAATCTTATTTTATCATCAACACTGATTTACCCTAGTTATTTTTGAAAAGAGATATGAATTTTATCTATGAAAAGATTATATATACAAGACACGGTGTTTTATATCGTCATACTAGCAAAATTTTTCAAAATGAACTAGCTCTTTTTAAATATATATGGGCTGGGTGTGGTGGCTTATGCCTGTAATCCCAGCACTTTGGGAGGCCAGGGCAGGTGGATCATGAGGTCAAGAGACCATCCTGGCCAACTTAGTGAAACCTCATCTCTACTAAAAATACAAAAATTAGCCGGGCTTGGTGGCACAAGCCTGTAATCCCAGCTAGTAGGCTAAGGCAGAAGAATCACTTGAACCCGGGAGACAGAGGTTGCAGTGAGCCAAGATCATACCACTGCACTCCAGCCTGGGCGACATAGCGAGACTCTGTCTCAAAAAAAAAAAAAAAAAAAAAAATAGCTGGGCCTAGTGGCACACGCCTGTAGTCCCAGCTACTCGGGAGGCTGAGGCAGGAGAATCGCTTGAACCTGGGAGGTGGAGGTTGCAGTGAGCCGAGATCGTGCCACTGCACTCCAGCCTGGTGAGAGTGCGAGACTCTGCCTCAAAACAGACAGACAAACAAACAAACATGGGATATAGGATTTATGACATGTTTCATTAGCTCTTATGCAGTGATATGTATATACTTCTACTCGGCCTGTGACTTCAACCTCATTTTCAGGCTTTTAAATAATCAAAAAAAGCATTCATTTTTGCCCATATTCAAAATATTACATTTATAATCCAAGTAACTGAAAAAATGATGATACAAAATATGGTTGTATGTAGAAAAATGATTGTAGTGTCATGGTTAGTATAGAGTTAACTGATGTTCATGGAATTAGAAAAATGGATTTGTTTTTAGAAATCAATAAATAAGGTCAGGTGTGGTGGCTCATGCTTGTAATCCCAGCACTTTGGGAGAGCAAGGTTGAAGGATTGCTTAAAGGCAGGAGTTTGAGAGCAGTCTGGGCAACAAAGGTAGACCCCTGTCACTACAAAAAATGAAAATTAGGCGTGGTGACACATGCCTGTAGTCCCAGCTACTTGGGAGGCTGTTGTGGGAAGATGGTTTGAGGCCAGGAGTTTGAGGCTGCAGTAATCTGCGATGGAGCTGCTGTATTCCAGCCCAGGTGACAGAGCGAGACACTGTGCTTAAAAAAAAAATTAAAATAATTAGTTTTAATAAGTTAAAAAGACCATATTTCTCTGTTCCTCTCCTCTCTCCAGATAATGATGGTGTATCATTTGGCTGACACTATGTTCTGCTTGGTTTAAAAGAAAAAAGATTTTAACATTTATATAAATGATAGACTAAAAAAATAAAAATGGGAATTGTCCCATGAAATTTCTGATGTGCAGCTTGGAAGATGGAAAAGCAGATTGGGCCCGTAGAGTAGCCCTGCATGTGAGCTTGGTGCTGCTGATGCCGCTCGATGGGGAAATGTGGTAGATGGGAGCTGAGCTGATAGTTTTTTTGTTTGTTTCTTTTTTGTTTTTGAGACAGAGTTGGAGTGCAGTGGTGTGATCTTGGCTCACTGCAACCTCCGACTCCCTGCTTCAAGCGATTCTTCTGCCTCAGCCTCCCGAGTAGCTGGGATTAGAGGCACATGCCACCATGCCCTGCTGATTTTTGTTTTTTTTTTAAGTAGAGATGGTGTTTCACCATATTGGCCAGGCTGGTCTCGAACTCCTGACCTCAGGTGATCTGCCCGCCTCAGTCTCCCAAAGTGCTGGGATTACAGGCATGAGCCACCCCGCAGCCTTTTTTTTTTTTTTTGAGACAGTCGGGCTCTGTCACCCAGGCTGGAGTATAAGTGGCGTGATCTTGGTGCAGCCCCCACCTCCCAAGTTCAAGTGATTCTCCTCCCTCAGCATTCCAAGTAGCTGGAACTACAGGTGCCCTCCACCACACCCAGCTAATTTTTTTGTATTTTTAGTAGAGATGGGGTTTCACCATGTTGGCCAGGCTGGTCTTGAACCCCTGACCTCAAGTGATCCGCACACCTTGGCCTTCCAAAGTGCTAGGCTTACAGGTGTGAGCCACCATACTGGGCTGAGCGTTGATAGTTTTAAATGTGCGTTACAGCTTCCTAAGACATCTGTTGTGGAAAACAACATTTTAACGTGACTTTCCTACTGTACCCAGTTTTAATGACTATGACTTTGTATAAAGATAAATGGAAACTGGAACTGACAAATGAAATACTGGTTTGGGATTGAGAGGAAAAATTCAAAGCAATTGATTCACCTTTACAATTGTCATGATGAAAACTGTGTTTTAAGGCTGGAGTCATTTAATTCCCTGGAGAAGAAAAAGGTTGGGGGATGGTGGCCAAAGGATTTCAGAGACCTTTTGATTTTCTTATTCCTCCTCCCACCTCACACCCCTCAAGATTAGAGTCAGTATAATTTGCATCACACGTTTGGAATATTCAGAATAATATTTCCTAGGCCCTTCTCCCCTTCTCAGGATTAGAATGTCAGCAACTGCATTCTTGACGCTGAGTAGCAGGGCTGCTTATTTTTACCACCAGGATTTCTTTTTGCTTTAAAAGCTTATCCCAAATAGTGGTTTGAGGGAGCCCTCACCTGCGCACATACCCAGAGGGAAGGTCTGAGAACAGTTTGAAATACAGTTCTGACATTTTTGCATGAAAATGTTGAGTTCCAGATACCTCACCAGATTCAGATGTGGTGCTGACACTTATTCCCCTAGCTGTCCTTTGCACCTCATGAAAACGTGATCATAATTTATTTAACACCATTGTCTCGAAAGAAAAAGACTTAAAATGATCGCAGTGGACACGCCATGCTTTCTGCTGTTCCGGAACCACCCCATCTCCCCAAATTACAGGAGACAGGCCTCCATTCTTGAACAGGCTTTGTCTCTCTGGAATTTTAAAAACAAAATTCTTGCATCGGTTGACATTAACTTTCAAATGTAGAAATTGTTGTTAATATTACAGACATTTATTAAAATAATTGTGAAAATGCGTCTCATAGAAGAACCAAAAATCAAATGTGTTTTCACTTAGTAGATTGTTTTGGTTTTTTGTGACATTGTCTGTATTGGGCTTGTGTCCTCTTTTCATCATCAAGTCCTTCACATGTAACAACCCCCTGAACTCGTCAAATATTAGAACGAGAATTGATGTATATACAAATATCTGCTTAGACAAGTATCTGTCTTTTACAAAGTTAAGTATTGTTAACTTTTTCTGCGTGGCAGTGTTCTGAACAACAGCTGTTTTGGGTTTGAGAAATATGATTGATATGCGCCAGCACCCCTGTATAGTACCTATTGAAAAAAAAATATTCAGAGTAAAGTAACATTGGAAACTGAAGGTCAAGGAAGATTCCCACAAAATAATTGTTTTTGGCATTAGTACCTTCCTTAGGAATTATGGTTGGCTGTGGTTTCTTATGTGAGTCTTAGAAATAATTTCTATTTCCTTGGAAGCCAAAGATTTACCAGTATTTTCCATTATTCTGAAATTGTATGTGCAATCAGACTTACTGGTTTTTATGATGCAGATAAGTAATTGTATGTCCTATTTAACCCTGAATCCAAACTTTTAAAATGTTTTTCTTAAAAAAAGAACTCTCAAGCTTCTCTCTTCACTGACTCATTTTGAATGCCCTATATAATGTGAATGATCTCAGTTCATCTCCCAGGATCATTTTAACTAACACACGTTGTGCCCTTCTCCTTTTTGATGAGTGGTAACAGCCAAAGCCTCAGAAGTGTGTTTTTGTTGTTAACAGTCACTTCTATTCTCATCAAGTAGGTAAGGTCAAATTATATCGCTGTCCTGGGAGTCATCCTTTTCATCACTTATTGTGTGTCTCTTTGTTGGGTGAGTAACTCCATTTATTAAACTCTGGAATAATGATTTATAGAGGAAATTGTAGCATTGATGAGTGGGTATTCACTTCGAGAATCTTGATGTGTTAGGATGTTAAAAAGGTAGCAATCTTGTTTTCTCTTTTGTTGGTATGTCTATTCTTCTGACTGCTAATGCAACTCAGGTAGAATTCACATCTCAGTGTTTAGGTTCTCCTTTAGAAAATACTATGAAAGGCCTGGTGGCTTGCAGTTTCTTTTCTTTTCAGGAAAAAAATGAAAAACATCTCTGATCACTTCTCCAGTGTTTGTTTATGACCCCTGCCTAAAAATGCATGGCTAATTCTAGGTACTTAACAGTTACAAATAAGCCAAGACATTCCACCGAAGTCATGGGTTTTAGAAAATCATAACAGTTTTGTATCAATTAGCCTACAAGCCTTTGAATCTTGGATCAATGAAAAATACTTCTTTGCCAATAAGATCAATTCAGTTAAATTGAGCTCTTGTGAGACACGTCCGCAATTAACTAAGATATAAGGCCGAGTATGGTGCCTAAGTTAGAGACTTGTGGAAGTCCAGGTGAATGAGAAAGTAACAGTGCTTTGACATAGGGGCTCCAGAAAGTGCAAAAGGAGGTGGCCTTAGAGGCTTACTCTGGGAAAAAAAAAAAAAAAGAGTTTTCAATTCTTTTTTTTTTTTTTTTTTTGAGGCGGAGTCTGGCTCTCTTGCCCAGGCTGGAGTGCAGTGGCTGGATCTCAGCTCACTGCAAGCTCCGCCTCCTGGATTCACGCCATTCTCCTGCCTCAGCCTCCCGAGTAGCTGGGACTACAGGCGCCCGCCACTTTGCCCGGCTAGTTTTTTGTATTTTTTAGTAGAGACGGGGTTTCACCGGGTTAGCCAGGATGGTCTCGATCTCCTGACCTTGTGATCCGCCCGTCTCGGCCTCCCAAAGTGCTGGGATTACAGGCTTGAGCCACCGCGCCCGGCCAAGAGTTTTCAATTCTAATGAAGAAGATTCTTCTAGAAAAATTTATGGATTTGAAGGCAGCATTTATTTATTTGTTTGTTTGTTTGTTTACTTATTTGCTCATGAGACCGAGTCTTACTCTGTTGCCCAGGCTAGAGTGCAGTGGCTCAATCTCGGCTCACTGCAACCTCTGCCTCCCAGGTTTAAGTAATTCTCCCGCCTCAGCCTCCCGAGTAGCTGGGATTATAGGCATATGCCACGAAGCCCAGCTAATTTTTATATTTTTAGTAGAGACGGGGTTTGAGATCTGTGGGGTTTCACCATGTTGGCCAGGCTGGCCTCGAATTCCTGACCTCAAGTGATCTGCCCACCTCAGCCTCCCAAAGTGCTGGGATTACAGGCATGAACCACTGCACCTGGCCGGCAGTGTGCATTTATGTAATTAATAATTGGAGTAAAGGTAAATGTGTACATTTTCTGGGAAGGGAATATTCAGCAATGGAAGCTGAGGCACACTTTCTCTGGAATAATATAGCTTCAGCCTCTTGCAGATTTAGTATAATTAGAGTCAAGGGGACTGTCAGAAAGGAGATAGAACTCATTCCCCAATCATGGTTGACTTAACACTTTGAGGAAATGAGGTAGCAGGAATGATAAGTATTTTATCAATTATCCTGAAGATCAAAGCAATATGATAGTTTAGTCTATGATTCTTGCTTATAATCCCATATGACTAATACAGTGAAGCAGAAGTCCTATTAAGAACTGTAGCTACTGACAACTTTGTAACAGCATCCACTCAAATTGGTTTTTGAATAAGCAGATCATACATAAACCTCTGAAATAGCAGTAGTAGATTCATTTGGGGTGCTGCAATGTGGACTATAATTAGTTATTCAACTTTTTTTTTTGGCAAAAAGATGTGCAATCCACATGCAAAGTGAGAACACGGTAAGAAACGTTCAGTGTATTCTGCAGAGGAGTGTGGGGAGCCATACTTAGCACATACAGCCAACAACACCAAAGTCGTCATCATCTTTTGATTGAAAAATAGCCCTGGCAAAATCGTAACAAGAATAGTAACAGTTTTGTGATACCTTTTGTACTCCCTCCCTCCCTTCCTTCCTTTCTTCCTTTTTTTTTTTTTTTGTCTGGGTCTCACTCTGTTACCCAGGCTGGCTAGAGTGCAGTGGCATTGATCATAGCTCACTGAAGTTTCAACCTCCTGGACTCAAGCAGTCCTCCCACCTTAGCCTCCCAAGTAGCCGGGACTATAGATGCACACCACCACACCTAGCTAATTTTATTTTCTTTTATTTTTTTACAATAGAGATGGGAGGCTGGGTGCAGTGGCTCATGCCTGTAATCCCAGCACTTTGGGAGGCCGAGGCAGGTGGATTGCTTGAGGTCAGGAGTTTGAGAGTAGCCAGGCCGACATGGTGAAACCCTGTCTCTTAGCCGGACATGGTGGCAGGCACCTGTAATCCCAGCTACTTAGGAGGCTGAGACAGGAGAATTGCTTGAACCTGGGAGGCGGAGGTTACAGTGAGCCGAGATTGCACCCTTGCACTCCAGCCTGGGCAACAAGAGTGAAACTCCATCTCAAAAAAACAAAAAACAAACCAGTATGGATGGGACTCTCTCTGTATTGCCCAGGCTGGTCTCAGACTGCTGGGCTCAGGTGATCCTATTGCCTTGGCCTCCCAAAATGCTGGGATTTTACCGACCCTGGCTCTTTTGTATTTTCTAGTTATTCTGTTTGATAACTGTTTTCTAGGCATATACCTTATTCTGTATGATGTGTTGGGTACTGATGATACAAAAGTGAATAGAGCACACTCCCTCTTGTCAAGTCGTTTGGTTGGTTATAACCTATTTTTCTCCCTAAAACCAACGTACTTGGAGATAAGCACACATTCTAGCAGGAAGAGTGGCCTACTTTGGCAAGAGTAAAGACGAAGAGATCATGGAGTCAGTGTTTTCTGGCAGAAAGTCAGCTACACGGTGGGCATTCCTCTCTGCAGGGTGGACCCCTGGGTTGTTGAACATTGCTGAGCTATTGGCTGAGGAAGAACATGTAACTCCAGCAGTTATACCTTCCTTTACCACCTGTTAGGATTTAAAGGACAGGACATCTCACCTGGCTTGACTTGGGAGTAGGATAGAAACAGGTATATCTATGTGTCTAGAGAGGTTTTGTATAATAATATAAAATCTGTGAACAGGAGTATCCCTTTATACATAATTAGGGTGTAGAACATAGCCCAGTACAGGACAGTGGACTAGGGGAAGGGAAACGGTTTGTGTGGTTTTATGTGGGAGGGTTAGGTAACTCTTGAAGTTCATGGCTGGAACAGACATGGACAGAAAAAATAATAAACACTAACTTCGCTCATCTAAATTCTTTAAGCAAAGGAATTGGAGGTAGCACAGTTGTGTCTTAAATTCTTCTTGCACATAGGATGTTAGACTATATTCAATTGAGTTTCTTGATGTTTCACATAACAAAAGCCAGATTAATTTAGCTTTAGTAGAAAAGAAAAACATTGTTGTAACGGTACTACCGGGGTTCTTCATAACCTCAACCAGCATCGCAAGTTAAGGGAAAAAAGAACTAGAAAGACATTGAGAACTCCAGCAGTACCTCCACTCAGTCTCTGATTTCTGCTTTCTTCTGGGCTTCTGCTTTATTCCTGTTTCCCTTGAGTTGCTTTATTTACCTATTTCCTTGTTACAGTTTGTCTGATTCATGTTGCTGAGTTTTCTTTCTGATAGTTCTAGCCACAAGTAGAGATGTCTCTCTCTGTCCTACCTCCAAGTTCCGTGGAGAGATAATCTAGTTGGTTCCACTTAGATCAAAGGGTCCAACCCTGATCTCTTCAGCAGTGGCTAGAAGGAGGTGTTGCAGGGTGATGATAGTGAAGGTGCCTGTGGCTGTGGGTGATTGGGTGGAGTCATCCAGGACACCTGTGCCTCCCCAGGGCTCACTCCTTTGGATGGGGGGTAGGTAGGTGGGGGTGTGGGTGGGTGGTGGTATTTCCCAGAGACTGGAGGGGTACCACCAGAGCTTGGATAAACTGGTACCTTGTAAGATACATAGGATTAGAAAAGACTAATACATATTGAGGGTGTCGGAAAAATCAGGACACTTAAATAATGATGTAAAAGATAAGCACACAGCTCATGATTCAGCTTAGTTTAATGTTTCCTAATATTTAAAGCAAAAGTTGAAGTATCACTTACTCTATGATCCTGTACTTTTTTTGTTTTGTTTTGTTCCTCAGTTATTTCTGATACAAAATTTTCTTAGGAGACCATTTTCCCATGCAGGCAGCATAAAAGATTTTGTATTCTAAGTGAATTCCAAAACAGAAGAAAAACTTCCCATCATTTTCAAGTAAAAAACTGATTGTATGATTCTGTTGAGATGGAATGGGACCACAGTTCGTGTGTTTAAAGATAACATTCAAAGTGCCTTAAAGAAAAAAGGACTTTATTTTTTAGAGCAATGTTAGGTTTACAGCAAAATCGAGTGCAAGGTACAGAAATGTCCTTATATCCCCGTCTGCCACAAACTTGCATACCCTCCTCATTAACAACATCCCCCACTACAGTGGAACATTTGCTACAGTTGATGAACCTACATGGACACATCGTCATCACCCAGAGACCATGGTTTACACGAGGGTTCACTTTTGGTGTTGTACATTCAGTGGGTTTGGACAAATTTATAATGACACCATTGTAGTCTCATCCAATATGGTTTCACTGTCCTAAAATCTTCTGTGTTCTGTGCATTCATCCCTCCATCCCGTTGAATTTCTGTACCTAAAAGACTATCTACCTACCCTCAATTAAGTAATACATTCTGAAATACTAGACTCTGTCATCTCAGTATTTTAGTATTCGATGTCTAGATGTTTCTTCATGAATGAGTGCCTTTGGCTGTTTGTCTCATTGTGAAAAGTTAATTTGATTTTAATATAAATATATCCATTCCTCATATTAATAATTTTTGTTCCAATTTTAAAGCTTGATAATTTTTTAAAAAATGGGCACTAATACTGTGAGATTCTGATTCCTAACGATAGGCCGCTGAGTTGTCATTGGCCTTAATTCTAACTAGTATTAAGTTTCTTTGTGTTTCTATTACTTATTTCTGACTGTTAGATTTATTTTCCATAGAATTTAAAGTCTTTGAGTTATGAGAAATCTATATCCTCCCTTTTAAATTTCTTAAGAATAAAGCTTGCATTAAAACCATGTGCTAGACATTTTAATTTTTCCTGTTGTTTAAAAAAGGCCTTCATTAAAAGTTGGTACAAAGAAAGATCTTAAGCTACTCTCATTCAGAATCTTTCACATTCTTAGTACGCTGAAAGCATTTGTCAACACTTCATTACTAGCATGGAATATAAGTTAATGATGCAAAAAGTTTAAAACCTTATATTCAATTAGAGAACCTATTAGCTTTGAAAACAGTAAATAATAATTGGCATTTACTGAATTTTAAACAGGATCTACATGTTACATTTTCGTTTTAGAGTGCATATAACATTTTGCGTTATGCTGTGAAAACTTGATGTTTTGAGAATACAGTTGCCTTTTAGCATTTAACCTAAAGTCTCTTCCTGATTTTAATGTGGAATATTTCCTCCTTTTAATTGCTAACATGTTTTTCGAATATTTACACACAATTTTTAAGGTGCTAATTGGCACTGGAATAGCTGGTGGAATGTAAACTGTTGGAATCAACATTAACTTAAAGCACATCCACAATAAATTTTTGTATCCTGGCCTGGAATTGCTGGCATTTGTGCATTAAATGCATTGCTAGTCTAGCAGTAAAATTCATAAAACAGCAGTAGGCGGTTGTAGTATTTACCTTATCAGAGCCTCAAGATGCCAGCCACTGGATCTGCTCAGGAGAATTCCATAGCATCCTTTTTAGTGTTGTAAGTGTTGGGGTAAGTGTCTTAGACCTCTTTTGAACAAAAACATTGCATATATATGTGTTGAGCTCATTTGATCCAGGGGGGTTAATAAAATAAAAACCCAAACCATTCTCCTAAAACCCCAACATTCAATTCATGTAAGCCTTTGTTATCTCACACTTCCTTTTTGTTTTGTGCTTCTGTTTTCATCCTAAGTTGTCTTTAGTGGTGATTTGCTCTCCTTAGCATGTTTCATGAGAACCCAACATGCCAGTATCTTGCGTGTGCTGTGCTGTGCAAGACAGTTTTCTCATCTGTTTATCCCCTTTTCCCTCTTTGTGGTTTTGCTGAGAATTTGCCATTTATTTATCCCATACCCCAATTTTACAGTTATTCCTCCACTTGGTCATGGAAATTCTATTGTTTGTTATTAATAAAAGACTTTCAAAGGCCTTAATTTCTCTGAATCCAAAACATTGCTGGCAATCACAGTACCCAGGACATATTTTTGTATGGCTTCTTGGGTTCTGCTCTGTGCACTCAGATTCAGAGATTGGGGAGGAAGCTCTCCTTTAACCAGCCCCTTCCATGGTTCTGACCTAGGAATCATGTTTGGCAACCACCACAGCACTCAGGTAGTCATTTCCGGTCATTTCCACCACTCTGAACCTGGCTGCTGACTGGGCGAGACCGTTTCCCAGGCTTGGTGGATCAATGGCGATATACCTCCGTTCTGCTAAGTCTTTGCCAGGAGGTCACACAGGATGGGCCTGTCTACTTTAAGTACAGTCACATAGTACGTTGTTTAGTTCATTATGTAGCATCATTTTATAGGGCATTTGAGTATTCGAAGTGGCTGCCTCGTCTAAGGACAAAGTCACTTCAAGTTGGCATTGATGTAGTTTCAGTAGGTGTTACTGTTATATGAGGTTGGTGCAGAAGTAATTATGGTTTTTGCCATTAAAAACTGTCATTTCTTTTGCACCAATGCATTTTGATATTAATTTTGATATTTTAAGTGTTTTTTCAGTCCATTTGTTAAAGGTCTCTTCAGACTTAAAATTAGTCATGGTCGTAGGCAATAGTTAAAAATTAGATTCCTGAAAAGTAAGATTTTTTTTTTTTTTTTTTTTTTTTTTAACAGAGTTTTGTTCCTGTTGCCCAGGCTGGAGTGCAATGGTGAGGTCTCAGCTCACTGCAACCTCTGTCTCCCAGGTTTAACCAGTTCTCCTTCCTCAGCCTCCTGAGTAGCTGAGATTACAAGCATGCACCACCATGCGTGGCTAATTTTTCTTTTTGTATTTTTAGTAGAGATGGGGTTTCACCATGTTGGCCAGGCTGGTCTTGAACTCCTGACCTGAGGTGATCCACCCACTTTGGCCTCCCAAAGTGTTAGGATTACAGGCATGAGCCACCATTCTTCTCTCTTAGTTTTGGTCCCAGGCAGGAGTCAGGGGTGCAGGAGGCTCTCTGCTGAGGGCAATTTCTCAGCCCTCTCCACAAACCTCCAGCCCAAGGGCTGTTGCAATTGGAATCAAAGGTGGGGTCAGTGAATTCCTAGGCTCTTTGACCCTGAGGCGGCCTGTTAGAGTCTGTTATTTGTGTTCATTTGAGTGAGTGGATGGATACAGTGGGTTAAGAAGTGACTCTGTATGTTGTATATGACTTTAGGACATTTTGATGGATTAGTTGTGCAGTGATGTTGGCTAAAATTCACTGAGTCCACAGGTAGAGCTGGTGATGCTGGTGACTGGGCCTGCTGCATCCCACCCTGCTTCCTGGAGGAACTGAACAGGGCACTGCTTCGGGATATGAGCATTTCCTTCTTACCCCTTTGACAGGTGGATGTGCAAAATTTTGTGACTTTGAACTTTCATATCCAAGCATTCATAGTCAAGCAATGTGTCCTGTAATTCATATGAGGTTTCATTGATCATTTCAGTTGCTTTGGGTTAGTCTTTTTTGGTCTAATTTTGTATATGCAAAATGTATTATATTTTTGTAACTGGACTCAGGAGACCTGGGTAAATGTGAGAGAATTTCTCTTACTACTTATGGCATTAAAATGCCCTGCATAGGTGGAGCTCTTGCTCATGCTTGAAAGTGAAGGGCATATGTAATACAAAACACTGTATCTGTGATGTTTTAGATTGGGATTGTGCAGGCATGTTTTTTAAAATAATGCATAGGTGAAAAATGAGTAGATTATTAAAATAATGAAAAACATTCTGTTTTTGAAGTGAAGTCTTTTAATATTGTACTCCTGCTGTTTTATTTTTAAACTAATAGTTAAAAGAGCACAACGATTTATTTTTTTCTAGGTTGCAAGGAAATCCTAATTATCTGCAAATATGGAGTGACTGTAAAATAAGTGAGCCCTGAGGAGAGGGACATTTGTTTTTCTTAAGCTTCTGTGAGCAATGATTTCCTTGAAAATTTTTATTTTGCATTCTAATTTTTTTTTCAAAAGGAAGGTGTTTTTCTTTCCAGGCGGTATAGATTCCAGTACATTAAAGGTGGCTGGCAGGCCAGGTGAGGTGGCTCATGCCTGTAATCCAAGCACTTTTTGGGAGGCCTAGCCGGGCTGATCACTTGGGCTTAGGAGTTCGACACTAGCCTGGGCAGCTTGGCAAGACCCTGTCTCTACTAAAGATGTAAAAATTAGCTGGGTATGGTGGTACATGCCTATAGTCCCAACTACCTGGGAGGCAGAGCAGGGAGGATCGCTGGAACCCAGGACTTTGAGGCAGTGATCCTGCCACTGCACTCCAGCCTGGGTGACAGAGTGAGATCTTGTCTCAAAGATAAAAGGTGCAGGGCACATGGCAGTGACCCACCTGTCTGTGGTGATGTGCAAGGATGGTGTCCTCCTCACCATGCATATGTGCATCCAGCCCTACCTCGCACATTCGTGTGCTCCAGATGTTTGTGAAAAAATCAACCAGTGGACCGTGATTCACCTCATGCAGCCTGTGAGATTTTCTTTTAATGTATTCAGCCAGGATATGAGAAGGTCCAGCAAGGCTCTCGGTGATTAAAGCAGCATGATTCTTTTTGGCTGGAGCTTACATTTGTATGCTGGATGGTTCCTGCTTGTGCAGCTTTCTGGGTGTGGTCGTGGAAGAGAAGTGGAAATTTTGAAGGGCTTGGATGCTTGTGCTGTCATCAGAACCTTCTTACTTTCTGTGTGCTCAGAGGTACACAGCCCACCTCAGCCACAAAAGGAGACAGTGGGAGAGTATGCCTCATTGAAAGACAGACATGGTGACTTTACATTTTGAAATAAAGTTTCAATGAAGTTTATTCCTGTTTGAGGATAGTAGGATGAAAATTTTAAAGATAGTGGCAAAACCCCTCCAAATACAACTCTAACCACTGTGTAATTGAGTGTATTTTAGGGTATGTTGTAAATGTTTTGTCACTAAACCGGTAATCAATGTCATGAAAAAATACAACTGCATGGATGGGGTGGGGCTGCAGGGACTGGCTAAGTTTTGACAAAATACAGAATCTCAGTGGAATCAGCAGCCAAAACAAAGAAACAAAAACCAGATCCCATTCTTACCTTGTGTTGGTGAATTGTGGGCTACTTTGTAGGACTTCAGAAGAGAAGAGAATCTCATCTCTGAAAAGTGAAAACGGACTATGGATAAGAGAATGCTTTTACATACTTTTGATGTTGGACTATGAGGTCCATCAAAATCTAAGACCTTCAAAGGAAAAAATTATTTAAAATAGAGTTTCGTATATTAATTAAATAAGACTGTACTGTGAGGTACTCTAAGTTAAAGGCAACCACCCAAGTTCTGTTGAAACACATCCCCATAATCCCCACAGAGCTCCTCATTCAGAGGATTTCTCATGGGAACAAGTTCTATTGCTAGCAGTTTCCAGAATACTGAATTATCTATGTTATCACAGTTGTATGAAAAACATATAGGATCAAGATTTGTACTGTTTGCAAAAATATCGGCTACAAACAAAAAGAAATGCAACTGTCGGGCTCTGAGTTACCCGTTGGTTGCAGTTTTGTTTTCCGGCTGCAGCCCACTCTCTGGAAATGCTGGCGCAGCCACTGTTCGATTTGTTTTGACTCTGCCTGACGTAAGGTCTAAGAATGGATAGACCTGGATTATTCCTGTCCGAGTAGTTGAAAGTGGACTGTTTTTGAGAGTGCTGAACAGGAATTGGATTTGGAACTTGATAGAGACCAAAGAAAGACTTGTAGCAAGTGACTGTCATTTTTGTTCAAAGTATTTGCAAAACTAAAGCCAGTAAAAGGCTGCCTCCTCTGTGGCCCCATTTTTTTTTAGTTCCTGGCCTTTTCCTTGGAATCAGAGAAAAGAATGGTAAGTCTCCCCACAGAAGAGACTGGAATGTCGAGGAAGATTGTTCATAAACCACATTCATTGAGGACTGCTGTGTTTAGGGTGAAATTTTAATGCCAGATGGTAGTTAATTTCATGCTATTTTATTTTTTTCTGTTATCTTAAAATATCCTTCATACATGACCACGCTATTTTATTTATTAGTTTATTTTATTTCGAGACAGAGTCTTGCTCTGTTGCCCAGGCTGCAGTGCAGTGGTGCGATCTTGGCTCACTGCAACCTCCACCACCTGGGTTGAAGTGATTCTTGTGCCTTGACCTCCTGAGTAGCTGGGACTATAGTCACGTACCACCATGCCTGGCTGTTTTTTTTTTTTTTTTTTTTAAGTAGAGTTAGGGTTTTGCCACATTGCCCAGGCTGGTCTCCAACTCCTGGCTTCAAGTGATTCACCTGCCTCAGCCTCCCAATGTGTTGGGATTACAGGCATGAGCCACCATGTCCGCCCACCCTTACTATTTTAAACAGTGGGGAAACTTCTGTAGGAAATGAGATGGACAAATGAAGACATAAAGAGCCTGCCTATGACCTACAGAAAATGGAGTTTCCTGGATTAATTAATGTTATTGCTTACAATGTTTGAAGTATAGCCTAACTGCTCTAACTTAAAAATATCAAATGGAAAGACTGTGTGCTTGATCAGTAGAAGCTGAGTGGCCTGAAGGTGTCCATACCTTTGTATAATTTGCTTGTCACCATCTGGTTAGCTTTTAGAGCCCACTGATGTACAACAATATTTATGACATCATGGGGAATTTTTTATGTTAACACTTCATAATGTAGGCCATTTTTTTCAGTAGTTATCAACACCTAGGACCAGAATTTGCTGGTTAATTTAATGCTTAAATTTTTTAAGCATCATCATTGCCTGAGATATGGTTTTTTTTGGTTTTTCTTCCGTCTGCATAATGCATTTTTTCTCATCATTAAGCAATAGCATTTTAATTGGAGTCACCATTGATCAATAGATGTCAGGTCATGGCATGGGAAGAAGAGAAAAGCACGTTCAGTGATAGCCTATCCAATTGGGAACTCACCCAAGTACTTACCCTCCCCTCCCCTGCCTGCAGTGATCTTTTCTGTGTAATGTTAAACATGTGATTTCCTTGCAGAGCATAGAAGCTGTATATCTCAATGTAATAAATCTCAACAAGTTCTTGGCAATGATGCCTATATTTTATGTGTGCTATGATTATCTCTAGTCATAATTATTTAATACATATGTTATATGTAACATTTATAGCCTTCCCAAAGGGAAAAATGATATGGCATAATTCTGGCAGATTGTTTATACTGTTTACGTTCAAAATGTATTGTAAAAAATGCTATGCATGTGACTTTGAAACCCCAGTGTTCTATTTTTAAATGCTTGTATGACTATAAGAAACTAAGCGCAGTAAGTAATCCAGTTTTTAAATATTTCCTCTTGTAAATTACTGTTAATTGTTAATGTCCATTGAATTGACCTGCTAATGGGCACAGGCTGACAAAGGGAGTGTCCCTCTAGCTTTTTGATGAACTGTTTCAGTAATGTCAGGCAATCCATAACTTTACATGAAGGTTTAAGTTTCATCGGCCGTGGTCTAGGCAAATTTCTGTGTTCTTATTATCAAATATTGAGTAGCTAAATTTTATAAAAAGTAACTTGTTAGAGTGAGCTAAACATTTAAAAAGTATTTCTTGCTTTTGTGTGTTTGATGGGCTAAATAATTCCTTGCCTTTTCAGATTATTTCATTTGTGTTCTGACAGTAAGAACTGTGTTTTATCTGGCTGTCAGGGGTTCTTCTGGAATGGTCCTAAATTCTAATGTGCTCATTCATTGTGTTTAGCCTAAACAATACATTAAATAGCTTTAAAAAAAAAAATGAAATAATAGGAAAGCCAGCTCTGTTAATTCTAATGAAAATTAAAGCTATATATTTATTCCCAGTGAAACCCTGGAACTTATTGATGAGGTGGATGTTGATAATTGGTATGATCTGCAGAGTGCTTATTTTTTCTTTGTATAGGAGTATATTCATCTAGTACATTTAGTATTTTGCAGTAGTTATTTTATTTAAAATTTGCAAGGCCAGCCCGGGTGACAGAGCGAGACTCGGTCCCAAAAAAAAAAAAAGAAATTGCCGCCTTTTTTTTTTTTTTTTTTTCTTTTTTGAGGCAGAGTCTCTCATATCACCTGGGCTGGCGTGCAGTGGTGTAGTCTCGGCTCACTGCAACCTCCACCTCTCAGGTTCAAGTGATTCTCCTACTTCAGCCTCCTAAGTAGCTAGGCTTACAGGCGCCCGCCACCATGCCTGGCTAATTTTTTGTATTTTTAGTAGAGACGGGGGTTTCACTATCTTGGACAGGCTGGTCTTGAACTCCTGACCTTGTGGTTCACCCGCCTTGGCCTAACAAAGTGCTGGGATTACAGGTGAGAGCCACTGTGCCCGGCCTAAAATTTGCCACATTTTAACTCTTTATGTAAAGTGTTAACTTCAAAATGCAAAACAACTTTTCATCATTTAAAAAATATTAACAGCTACTATATGTTGGTAATTTGTTAGGTTCTAAAAGTATAGAACATATATTTTATTTATTGTATTTATTTCATTTTATTATAAATATACTTTTCCATTAAAGATGTGCTTATAGTACAAGCAACTGATAAAGTGCCAAGCAGAAAATAAATCCCTTGTAATTCTACAATGTTAAGTATGTCACACCACATGTTAATATTTTGGGGCATAGTTTTGCCTTTCTTTGCCTATGGATATATATTTTAATAACTACATAGGTTTTAATTAAAATGGATATAAAGGCCAGGTGCAGTGGCTCACGCCTGTAATGCCAGCACTTCAGGAGGCCGAGGCGGGCGGATTGCCTGAGGTCAGGAGTTCGAGACCAGTCTGGCCAACATGGTGAAACCCCGTCTCTACTAAAAATACAAAAAAATTAGCTGGGCGTGGTGGTGGGCACCTGTAATCCCAGTTACTCAAGAGGCTGAGGCAGGGGAATGGCTTGAACCAGGGAGGTGGAGATTGCAGTGAGCCGAGATCACGTCACTGCACTCCAGCCTGGGCGACAGAGCAAGACTCCATCTCAAAAAAAGGATATAAAGTGATTTGTTTAATTAGTCTCCTCTTCTGTATGTTTAAGGGTGTTTTAAATGATTTTCTTGTAAGGCAATTATAATATTTTTTTCTGTCAATGTCCATGTCAACAGATTTCTTCCTGGCACCGTGTCCAAATGTTTGTGTCTGTTGATGAGTGCTTTGGGGGCAGTGCTGGTGTTTGGCCCTAACAGTTGAGTTTGAGAGAGATGTTATTTTGAAAACTCTACTCCCAGGTTATCTGTTAAGTTCTTACCCTCCAACCTTGCCCTTTAGATTTGGAATGTTGAAGTTTTGGTTTGAGATGAACCAGTTGTGGAAATTTGCTTGATTCCGGAACAGGTGATCAGGTTGCAAAGATTAGGTAAGGTGGGCTATGTAGGTTATTGTTCAGTCGGGTAATTAAATAAAAATCTGATGAAAGAAGAATCAAATAGCCATTAACACCGTTCCTATTTTTTGAAGAGGGAACAGCGTTGGGTGTGTTGGGTTTTGAAGCTCATGTGATAGAAGACTGAAATTACGTCTTGACAGAACCCCTTTTCTTAAATTCTTTGGCAATTTATTGAGTGCATGAACTCAGTACAGGTACTATGAGAGCAGAAAGTGTGAGAAATTGTTCTTGCCTGTGGCTTGTAGTAGTGGTTAATGGTGGGCTTTATACTGTCTCTTAGTGTCTCTGCTTCATGGCTTAACTTCACTAAGCCAGAGTTGCTCCAGTGTAGATGAGAATAATAGTTACTACATCCTAACATTACTGTAAGAATTACACAAAATGAATTTATGGATGTCGCTTGGTACAGCAAGTCTTCATAAATACTCAAGTTTTTCTTTGTTCTTGTCCTTTATTCTCAAATTGGCATCTCTCTAAGGTTAGAACAGAGTTTCCCAAACTTGAGGTGGCATTACAGATTTCTGGGCTCCAGCCTCAGAGTTTCTGATTCAGCAGGACTGATGGGGCCTGAATATTTACCTTTCTAACAGTTCCCAGGTGATGCTGGTGCTACTGGGAGGGACCACATTTTGAGAAACTCTGGGTTAATGTATTATAAAGACAGGTGTTATTTTGAGCCAGTAAATTATATAACCCTTTCTTTTTAAACCCCCTGAGTAAATAACATTTAAGATGGGCAAACTTGATATTATATAGTGCCGTATGCCCCAAGCAGTTAAATTTGAATTTTTTTTGATTATTAAGGAAATTTAGAGCTAGAATGACCTAGTTAATTCAGAAATAGAATGATTTAGATTTTTGAGGACTTTGATAGCACCTAAGTGTATACCTATAATATTGGCTTAATTTTAATGAAAATTGTTAAATAAATGTTTTCCTTGAATGTGGACACTACTTATGTTTTAGTGAATTTTATTCACTTAAACATGTTCCCCCCCCCCCCCCCCCCCCCCCCCCAAATTTTAAGTGTTAATAGATGCAGAATTCAAAAAGAAAAGTTAAGGCTAGGAGCCTTTTAAATTTATTTTATAGCTTCCTGTGAAAGATCTGCAGAAACCAAACTCCTTTTAACATCATGATTTTTACCACATGTTGAAGATAACTCGAATTGTCAACCAAGTCTTGTTGTGAGTTGCCAATGATCTGCCATCATCTGTGAGAATTAAGCTTCACTCATGTAATTTTCTTGATGAGTGCCAGACAGGAGCAGGTACTGAATATATGGTGTTGACATACTTAATTTAGTGCTCTTTCCACAAAGCTATTACATTGACTATTAATTGGCCTTCTGATAAAATTTCAACTTAATGCAAATGATGAAAAAAGGCATCCTAGGATACTCGCTGCTGCTCCTGAAATTATTCACATGCCCTGAGAGCTCATTAGTGACAGTGCACTTACCCACTTTTCTTTGGAATGCAATTAGGGTTCTTTTAAATACAATGGCTAAAATTTAGACTGTGAATAAAAAAATATTTTTGACAAACCTTTAACTTAACACTTTATAGTTTGTTCTTATGTTGTATAGTTGCACGTCTTCCATAGTCTGAAAAGCAAAGAGGAGCTTATGTTCCATTCTTCACACTCTCTGGTTTTCCATTATACTGGCCTTGCCTGGAACAGGTTGCACAAGAAAAGTTCAACAAGAGCTTTAAGTTGCGTTTTTGGTTTATATAAGTATGCATGGTGAACAGCAAGTAGATTTCTGTCTTTTCATGGTTTAGTCTTTTCTTCTTTTCTTTTCAGTTTTCAGTCCTCTTCTCATTTATTAGGTTATGTTTTAGGATTTTACAAACTGTTATTCTTTTATTTATATTAAGTAGAAACATGAGAAAATCCTTTATTTTTTAATTTTTGTTTTTTGGAGACACGGTTTTGCTCTGCTGTCTAGGCTGGAGTGCAGTGGTGTGATCATGGCTCATAGCAGCCTCGACCTTCTAGGCTCCACGGTTCCTCCCACCTCAGCCTCCTGAGTAGCTGGGACCCTCATGTCTGGCTAATTTTTTTTTCTTTCTAAATTTGAAAAAAAGCCTTTTAAAAAAGGAAGTCAGAATATTCCTTATGAATCCAAACCAAGTTCATGGATGCAAGTAAATGTTGAGTTCTTTGTACACTTGCCTGTCATCTTAGAATTTTTTTAGTCAACCCTAACATCTAACTCTTTAGCATGTTCTGATGACCTGAATGAGAATTGTCTTATTTAAAGTTCTTGGGTGAAAACAGTGAAGTTTAAACAAAAATTCTGAAAAATAGTGAGTTTATTCACAATATATATATCACAGGAATGTATCACTTTCTGGTAAATGATGTATAAATAATGATGCCTTGTTCTATCTTTTTAAAATTATGTGACACAATGCTTTATGGTTTTTTTTTAGTTTTACGGTTCTCTGCAGTGAGCACTTACGATATTTTATAATCAGAAGAAAAATATTTGTAACCATGTTTTAACAATGTCCATTAAGAGGCTACTGTTACATTTACTTTGTAAATATTATCAGACTTTGCCTCAGGCATGTACATATAAATCCATATATGTTCTACAGGAGTGATCAGCAGATAGGATGAAGTGTAGGGTCAGTTAGTGGCCTTTAACTTTTCGGTTGTCTCCTATAATGGGGTTTCTCAGCCTTTGCACAAATGACATTTTGGACTGGATTATTCTTTGTTGTGTGGGGCTGTCCAGTGCATTGAGGATGTTTTGTAGTTTCCCTGACCTATACTGTTTAGAGATCAATAATATTGACCCCAGTTGTGACAACCAAATAGGTCTCACACAGTACCAGTGTCCCCTGGGGGCAAAATTGCCCCTCATTGAGAATCACTACCCTAGAGTAAAAAATACATTTCACTTGGCAGTCCAGTGGCTAAATGCAAACATGTGTGTGCGTGCACACACACACCAAACAACCTTACTACTTAAAGTGTACATTGATATTTTCTATTTTATTTTGTTCCATTCTATTCATTCCATATCATTTTCTTTAAAAATGTTTTTGAGGATACTTTTCTGAATAAAGTGGTTCCTATAACAGTGTTCACTTTAAAATGTACATAGGCCAGGGGCGGTGTTGCTCACCTGTGTCTCAGCTACTTGGGAGGCTGTGGCTGGAGGATTGCTTGAGCCCAGGACTTCAAGGCTGCAGGGAGCCATGATCATGCCACTGCACTCCAGCCTGGGCCACAGAGCGAGACCCTGTCCCACCTTCCCACCCAAAAAACTTACGTGGAGTAAAGATGAACTGTTTTGACTTTATGTGGGTTTTCTTAAAGCGAGGCGTACTAAGATTGAAGAACACTGCTTATTCTGGGTTCTCTGTGGATGGGATGTGTAGTGATGAATACATATAATATTGGCTTAATTTTAATGAAAGTTGTTAAATAAATGTTGTTTTCCTTGGATGTGGACACTGCATTTGTGGACACTTAAAAATTGCTGCAGTTTAGGCACCAGCACTTCCCAGGGGCCTCCTCCCTATAATCTGACACATCACACACAAGGCAGATCCTCTGAGGTGTGGTCTAAACGAGAGCAAGAGACAAAGGTTGTGCTGTTAGCATGAAAAGGTTGTGCCTTCTTGGACTTCAGGGTTTTGTACAAGGTTGAGATGGAAGACTGCCTATGAATTCAGAATCCCTATGCAGAAGATTCATATAGAATGAGAGAGTTTTGTTGTCCCTTCAGGAATATAGATTCTATCTTGGGGCAGATGGCTTTATATATCTCATACTGCAGAGTCGAGAGATTTGAATTTTCATTTCTCTAAAGGAAACATTTATAGTTTTCGTTTCTTAAGCACACTGGAAGTCCTTCCCTTCTCTTTGCATTTGTGTTTCTTATACAGATACCATGTGTAAAATATCAGTTATACTGCAGTTATGGACAGGATGAAGGTTTCTCCCTAGGAAATAAATAAACCATCCTCCACGTGCCTCATTAAATACTTGGTTAAGATTGGAGAAGAAATGTGGCTTTGTCTTCTAAAAATCAGTCACAATTTTCTATATTGTTATTCACAGTATGGCTTTATGGAATATTTTGATTATTCAGTGTTTTTTTTTTTTTTTTTTTTTTTTTTTTGAGATGGAGTCTTGGTCTGTCATCCAGGCTGTAGTGCAGTGGCGTGATCTCGGCTCACTGCAAACTCTGCCTCTTGGGTTCACGCCATTCTCCTGCCTCAGCCTTCCGAGTAACTGGGACTACAGGCGCTCACTACCACGTCCGGCTAACTTTTTTTTTGTATTTTTAGTAGAGACGGGGTTTCACTGTGTTAACCAGAATGGTCTTGATCTCCTGACCTTATGATCCGCCCCCCTCGGCCTCTCAAAGTACAGGGATTACAGGCATGAGCCACCATGCCTGGCCTGATTATGTAAATTTTTGAATGGCTTTTTGTTTTTGCTTTAAAATTTTACTTATATCTTAAATTAAGAATGTTGAATCTTGAAAAAGTTGCTATGGTGACTATATACTTAAGCTTGATGTCTCCAATTCAGAAATGTGTCTTCTAAAACTTCATTGTAAAATCGGTTATTTGGAACTTTACTTTTTCAGGGAAATAATATTGCAAGTAATAGATTCCAGAGTCAATAAAAATAACTTATTTAAATCAGAAAGTAAAAAAATTACATCCCTGGTCCCCTCTGAGACAGGATCTCACTCTGTTGCCCAGTCTGGAACACAGTGGCATGGTCATGGCTCACTGTAGCCTCAAGCTTCCCAGGCTTAGGTGATCTTCCCACCTCAGCCTTTCGAATAGTTGGGACTACAGGCAAATGGCCACCACGCCTGGCTAATTTTTCTTTTTCTTTTTTTTTTGGTAGAGACAACATCTTGCTATATTGTTCAGGCTGGTCTCGAACTCCCAAGCCCAAGCCATCTGCTGAGCAGGCAGCTCAGCCTCCTGAATTCCTGGGATTACAGGTGTGAGCCACAATGCCTGGCCAAGTAAAGGAAACGTTATATACTTATATCTGTGTATTTATACTGGAGTAGTCTCTCTCCCCATCCACCTTCCTTCCTTCCATGAATTCTCATGCTAGAAGACGAGGTTTAGCAGATAGTATGTTTAGCATTTTTTTTTTTTTTAATATAGTATGTTGTGAACCACAGGGTGCTTTGGAGGATTTGTTCATTCCCTCAATAGATATTTACTCTGTACCTCCTATGTGCAAGACACTGTTCTAGGTCCTGGGGATGCAGCAGAGCAGTCTGCTCTAATGCATGCTGTTGTTTGACAGCATAACCTGTAACTGAATGTCCTGGGAAGCAGGAGGCAGGCAGCGTGAAGAAGCCTTACAGCTGTCTGCAGCTGAGGGCACGACCATGGGAAAGGACACTGTGGTTCCTGAGACTTCTGTTCTGGGGACTCTGCCTCCCCATTCTGCCCTCCACACACAGTGTGGTTTTCTGGAACTCCTTTTCTAAATAGGAAGATCTGGAAGGTAGTCGCGTATGGTTTCAAGAGAGCTTATAGTGATAGTGTGTTAGTAAAATGTTTCACACCCACTCTCAGCTGAGGCTGAAGGAGTGAGGACTAATTTGTAGTGTTTGCCAATTTCTGTGGTGTACATACTCCCTCCCTGGCCTATTTCAGGAAGCCAATGGGCTGTCCCTGAGTGTGGAGTTGGAAAACACACCATCATACACTTTTACATAGAGTTTCCACCATGCAGATACAACAGACCTAGGACAATCCAAGGCCACACAGAATAGTAAAATGCAACACCGATGATAGGAAGTTTTACCTTTTTTTTTGTTTTTTTTGAGATGGAGTCTCGCTGTGTCACTGAAACTGGAGTGCAATGGCGCGATCTCGGCTCACTGCAACCTCTGCCTCCTGGGTTCAAGTGATTCTCCCTGTCTCAGCCTCCAGAGTAGCTGGGATTATAGGTGCCCGCCAGCATGCCTGGCTAATTTTTGTATTTTTAGTAGAGAGGGCGTTTTGCCATGTTGGCCAGGCTGGTCTCAAACTCCTAACCTCAGGTGATCTGCCCACCTTGGCTTCCCAAAGTGCTGGGAATACAGGCATGAGCCACTGTGCCTGGCTGAGTTTTACATATTTATTACTTTGCTTTTAATTTATTTAACTGTAAGTTTATATATCTTAATTTTTAAATGATGAATGTGGTAATAACTGGCTTGCAAAATTCCTGAAAACTTAAGAGTCCTTATGAGCCAGTCTTCACTGGCTCCAGCATCTGGGAGCACCACAATACTTTACTTAAAATCATTATGGCTGGATGTTAGAATACTGAGTTGCTCAGATTTTAGGCAGGTAATATGGAATATGTGTCATAAGATGTAACACCTCCTGTGATGTCTGAGGCAGGACGCTGTAGTCAAAATTTTGGTATTTCTGTAGCAAAATATGAATATTCACCAAGTGAGTAAATACTGTAAATAATCTTGGATTGGTTCAGGGTTGCTTTTGCCACCAAATGTACTTCTAACAAACTTATGAAAAAATATTTCATTTTCAGAGTCAGTTGATTTTGGAATTGTGGACAAGACATTATGAATCTGTGTCATTGTGTGTGCAAGTCAAGGTTGGTGTTCCAGGTCTAGAAGAACCTGTGTGTTTGCTTTCTCACAATGAGAAGGAGAAGAAACTCAGCATGATCTCCTACTTGGATCATTGGTGCCCTGCCAGAGTGGCACCTCGCCCCTGTGTTTCTGCAGCCTCTTCTTCATAGAAGGCTCCTGTCCTGGTAACTCTTCCACCCTTCACGACTCTTCCTGTACTTCTTCTTTCTGCCCAGCTTGTCTGGCCTCCACTCCTTGCCCAGTGCTTCATGCCAGATTGATCTGATTTTTCTTTTCACCTCCTCGGTTGGTGTGCAGCCCCCGAGCACATACTTGAAAGGGTGAAGTGAAACTTACGGCCGGGCGCGGTGGCTCAAGCCTGTAATCCCAGCACTTTGGGAGGCCGAGGCGGGCGGATCACAAGGTCAGGAGATCGAGACCATCCTGGCTAACATGGTGAAACCCCGTCTCTACTAAAAATACAAAAAACTAGCCGGGCGTGGTGGCGGGCGCCTGTAGTCCCAGCTACTCGGAGGCTGAGGCAGGAGAATGGCGTAAACCCGGGAGGCGGAGCTTGCAGTGAGCCGAGATCGCGCCACTGCACTCCAGCCTGGGTGACACAGCGAGACTCTGTCTCAAAAAAAAAAAAAAAAGAAACTTACAGCCACCTCTGAATAAACATCCCAGCAGTGGAACTGCATGTCCCAAAGTGCTTGGAATCTTGGCTTCTGTGTCTTGGCAAAGCTTATTTTCTTTCAATTCTATGATTCAGACAGGTTACAATCTGGTCAGTCGTTACCCACATCTTTCTATACCTGTTGTAGCCTGTTTATAAGTGAATGTATCTCTGAAGGATTTCCACTGGTGGATTTGCAGTAGAGGACAGAGGCAATTGAGCCAGTGTCTCCCAGAGTGGTCGTCTGTGCTAGGTGCTCTGATTTCTTGATGTTCCTGTTGTTTTTAAGATCCCACATGGAATACTTGATGGTAGGAACCCTAACTTAACAAATTCAGAGGTTTTTCTTTAGTATTACTTTTTATGAGTGGGAAACTATAAACATTACATTTTAGCTATTTATTTATTTTTGAGACGGAGTCTCGCTCTTGTTGCCCAGACTGGAGTACAGTGGCACATCTCGTCTAAACAATTCATAGTCTTGTTGTGTAGTATTCTGTTTTGTTCATTTATTACACTTAGGATGAGGTGTCACACTTTGTGAGGTGATTTTTTCCCCTTGTTATTTGCCACTTGCCTAAGTGTACTTTGCCGTCTGACGGTACTGAATCAGGTCAGTTTTTAGGTGGCAGCAATTTATAAATAACCTTCTCTTTCCAAAGAAGAAGCAACAGCTTATTAGTGGTTTGTTTACATGAAGCTTGCTTTTATTTTTAGGCAGCCTGGATGTTAATTGTCTAATCAGAGTTGTGTTTCACAATAAACACTAATTTGGTCAGTGTTTGAGTTTCTGTTTCTTTTGGACTGGTATTGAAAGACATAAAAACTGATTTTAGATGTTTAAGCATGACTTTTCTTTGTATTTGCTGTCATGTCTCCTTATTGCCATGGTCTGTGGGGACTCGTGTATGAAACTGACTTTATTGTCAGAGTGGCTTCCAGTTCCTGGGACATTAAGACATTTCCAGTAATTTCTGTGATTGCAGAGATAAAGTTGTTAGTGGGAAGTGTGGACCCCGGTGTAGTCAAGGTCTGGGTTGGTTGGACTTCGAATCTGTGAACACCCAGTATCTCCTTGGCTTTGGCAGATGCATCCTGGTTGCTCTTCTTCTTGTACTGCTCTTACTTCTTTCTATGTCATTGGCTCTCTCATTCTTCACCAGAAATTGTTTTTTTCATTTTTTTCTTTATTTTCTTTACCCAGAATATAACTCAATTCAGAATTGACCAGGTCTTCAAGAGAAGGAATCAAAAAGTTAGAATACAGGCCAGATGTGGTGGCTCATCCCAGTGCTTTGGGAGGCCAAGGTGGGAGGATCACCTGAGGCCAGGAATTTGAGACCAGCCTAGTCAATACAGTGAGACGCTGTCTCTACAGAAAACTAAAACAGAAGCCAGGTGTGGTGACATGCACCTGTAGTCAAAGCTGCGCTGGAGGCTGAGGTGGGAGGATCGTTTGAGTCCAGGAGTTTGAGGTTGCTGTGAGCTTAATTACACCCACTGCACTCCAGCCAGGACGACAGAAGAAGACCTTGTCTCTTAACAGAAAAACAAAACTTAGAAGTTACTTCCTGTTTTATTTCTAACTTTGACCCCAATTAAGTTTATCACTGAAGCCCTAATTCTTCTTTTGCTCAGTTACCCACCTAGGGGCTTTATCACTTTGTCTTTCAGTCTTTTGGTCATGAATACGGTTATGTTTTAAATGAATTATGTCTCATCCAAGGTGTTGACTGTATTGACTTCTGCCTAGAAGAGCAGGGTAATGAGTCAAGGCCACTGTGCCAAGTCAGAGGGACAGGAGGTATCATTGCAAAGGTTCAACCAAGAATGGGGAGAACCATAATTCAAGATTTCACACTGGTGATTGTATTCTGGTGTGGACACTGTCCACATTAAAGATTGTGAGATGTTTTCAGGACCTTCTAAAAGAAAACGTGATGGTTATTGGGAAATAATGATTCAGTACTGTATTTCCTTGTAACATCTTTATATAGGTTTTAAATAGTGTTTTTAGAAGACTGAGAGATTAAAGATAAAAGAAAGAGCTTAGGCTTTTTTCCCACTTGGATACTTGACATGTCTTTGGAACGTGTTGGTGTTGTAAAGCGGTACTGCTAGCACTGTGTTACTTCTTTCATAGATGTTTGGGGTGATTATTAATGGAGCCTTAGTTTTTCTCCAAATTTTCTCCTGTTCGGTGAAGTCACTGTAGTCACTGTAGATTTGAAGATATAACAACATTAAATGATTTAAGTACTTTTTATATGTATATTTGAGGGAGTGAGTAAAACTCTTAGAATATTTTAACTATTTTTTTGTTATACTGAAGTCCTACCAGTGGCTCCAATATGTGGGAGTGTTAGGTGTTAAGTAGAGGTCAAGGTGAATGGTGAGAGAGACACCAAAGTCTTTCAACAAGAGTTTTGAATTGGGGATGAATCAGTGGTGAAGAACTTGGGATTATTTTTGGAATGTTTTATCAGCTCTTGATGGACAGAATACACTCTCATTCTCAATTTTTTAACAACACTATTAATAACAGTACTGACTAGATTTGTTACTAAAAACTAACTTGGGTGTTTGTCCAGTAGGTTTACTGTCTTTGAAGGAAAAGCATTTTTTGTACCAACAAAATGTTGAGCATTGACATGGAGGTATAATCAGATTTGGTTTTTTAAAGCCTGAAAATAAATAAATAAATAAATAAATAAATAAATAAATAAATATAAAATTACAGGTTAAACATTAATTTAAAACTGTATTGGCCAGGCAGGGTGGCTCACGCCTATAATCACAGCACTTTGGGAGGCTGAGGCTGGTGGACCACCTGATGTCAGGAGTTCAAGACCAGCCTGGCTAACATGGTGAAACCCTGTCTCTACTAAAAATACAAAAATTAGCTAGGTGTTAGTGGTGCATGCCTGTAATCCCAGCTACTCAGGAGGCTGAGTCAGGAGAATCACTTGAGCCTGGGAGACAGAGGTTGCAGTGAGCCGAGATTGCGCCGCTGCACTCCAGCCTGGGCAACAGAGTGAGACTCTAAAAACAAAACAAAACAAAACAAAATGAAACAAAACCCCCAAACCTGTCTTACTTTAATATTGCTCTGTTTTAATTTGTGTTACTCTTCTTGGTCATGGAAGATGCTAGAATATTCTCGTCCCATTGCATGAACTGTCTGGTATCCGTTTCAATTTCCCTGTTTCCCTTTGTGTCTTAGAATGGGGGATTTTCAGGCACACCAAGACAGCATTCTCTGATGGCGATAAGCCCTTTGATCTTTTCCCCAGTACTTAACATTTTTTGCTAATGTGTTAGAAGAATTTTTTCTTTCCATTCTCCTAATCTCTTCCTGCTTCTACCATGCCAATATACTTCCTCAAGACCTATTGGGATTAAAACGTAGGAATATTCAGAGCAGCTGCTTATACAGAATTTTATGTAGATTGTTACATATTTTTTTTTGTTGCTCTTAATATTATTCTTAAGCCCTGGGTATCCTGCTCAGGACTACAATTTGTCTGCATGATAAAATAGGATGATTCGTATTTTTTGAGACAAGGTCTTGCTTTGTTGCCCAGGCTGGAGTGCAGTGGCGTGATCTTGGCTCACTGCAACCTCTGCCTCCCAGGTTCAAGCAATTCCCCTGCCTCAGCCTCCGGAGAAGCTGGGATTACAGGCATGCACCACCCTGCTTGGCTAATTTTTGTATTTTTTAATAGAGACATGGTTTTGCCATATTGGCCAGACTAGTCTTGAATTCCTGACCTCAAGTGATCCCCCAGCCTCGGCCTCCCAAAGTGCTAGGATTACAGGTGTGAGCCACCATGCTTGGCCCTAAAATAGGATGATTCTAATGATAGCAACAGTAACATCAACTGCTGCCCCCACTGTTCTCCAGCCACTGGACCTTGGGCTCACTTGCTTTTGTGCCTGTGATTTTGTTTACTGTCTGCATATACAGGCACATTTGCTCATAATGACCTCGGAAGTTTATGGCAACTTCCTGTGGTTGGCATTGTAGCCCTCTTCATTTATTAGACGAACAGAAACTGAGGCACTGAGAGCTCATATGACCCATTCAGTGTCACCCACTAGTCAGTGAAAATGTGTGGATTTGAATGTTTGTCTTCTGACCTCTAGGGCTGCCCCCTCAAATTTCTCCTGCTGCTCTTCAGCCTGAGAGGCACACCCATCCTTTGGAGTGGAACTCAATTCTTTCCATTGACTTGACCCAGACGGACTCCTGTCTGCATTTCCACAGCATTCACATTCCTTCTGGGTCTTAAGATCTCCTCACACTGATACTCATTGCCTTACAAGTAGGTCTGCCTCCGAAAGTTAACCTGTTGGCTATGTGGAAATTGAAGTGCAGCCTTTCGTGGAAATGGGGGTGTTTATTATCTGCTACCAACCTACTGAATGCTTTCTAGAGCTGAAATATTTGTGCCAAAAATAGAATTACAAAGGACTGTTTTGCCATTTCTAGTGGATGTAGATGTTTAGAGCAAACGGTGTTAATCCAAGGAGTAACTGTACTTTTGGCTCAGTAGTCTGGTTGTGTTTTTTTCTTTTTTTTTTTTTGAGGTGGAGTCTCACTGTCACCCAGGCTGCAGTGCTGTGGTGCGATCTCGGCTCACCGCAACCTCCGCCTCCCGAGTAGCTGGGATTACAGATTGCAGGTGTGTACCATCACACCTGGCTAATTTTTGTATTTTTAGTAGAGATGGAGTTTCACCATGTTGCCCGGGCTGATCTTGAATTCCTGACCTCAAGTAATTCACCCACCTCGGCCTCCGAAAATGCTGGGATTAGAGGTGTGAGCCACCACGCCTGACCAGTAGTCTCTCTTGACAGTAGTTCTCTTTGTCGTCTTGCTTTACATGGAAACTTGGGGCTCTCTTTTTCCTTGATGTGACCATCCTTGAATGACCCCTCTGCTTGTTGGCTCTGATGTGGGTGAGTGCTGGACACTGCCAGGGTCTGCTCAAAACTGTTTGCTTCAGGTGTGCCTGGAGAGTTCTGACTCTTAGAAATGAAGGCAGACCATAGCCAAGTAACTAAACCCTCTAGATTTTCAGTTTCCTTGGGCTTGAAATGGGTATGATATTAGCAGTCTTTATATTTTATGGATGAAAAGAAATAATATATAAAAGGCCAAAGTCACAGTATTGGTAAAAAATGCTAGCTAGTACCGTTAATATCACTATGATTGCTACTGTTGCTGCAATCATATATATATGTACATAGACATATAGCTATACATATATGTATGTATACATATAGATATACATATATATTTATTTTTTATTTTTATTTTTTTTGAGATGGAGTCTTGCTCTGTCGCCCAGGCTGGAGTGCAGTGGCGCGATCTCAGCTCACTATAACCTCCACCTCCCAGGTTCAAGTGACTCTCCTCTCATCCTCCCGAGTAGCTGGGAGTACAGGCATGCATCACCACGCCTGGCTAATTTTTTTATTTTTTAGTAGAGACGGGGTTCCACCATGTTGGCCAGGCTGGTCACAAACTCCTGAGCTCAAGCGATCTGCCCGCCTTGGCCCCCCAAAGTTCTGGGATTATAGATGTGAGCCACTGCGCCCTGTTGCAATCAAATTTTTTATATTCTCATGTTATAATTCTTTTATAGTTGATATAGAGTGATTGAATATTGCTTTTTAAAAAACATATTTTCAACTTTTATTCTGCATTCAGGAGATGCATGTGCAGGTTTGTTAAATGGGTATATTGTGTTATGTTGAGGTTTGGCATATGGATGGTGCCACCACCCAGGTAGTGAGCATAGTACCCAATAGGTAGTTTTTCAGTACATGCCCTTTTCTCTTCTTCCCTCTTCTAGTAGTGTTCAGTGTCTATTGCTCCCATCTTTATGTCCAGCTGTACTTAAAACATTGCTTATTTTTAGGTTCTGCCTTTGAACATTTATACAGTCATTCACTGAATAACAGTATTTTGGTCAGTATTGCATTGCATATAGGATGATGGTCCCATAAGATTATAATCCCATGTTCTTATTGTACTTTTTCTTTGGTTAGATAGGATTAGATATACAAATACTTACCACTATGTTTCAGTTGCATAGGGCATTCAGTACAGTGACATCTTGTACAAGTTTGTATCCTAGGAGCAAATAGGCTGTAACATAATAGCTTAGGTGTGTAATAGGCTATACTTTCAGGTTTATGTAATATACTCTATGATGTTCACACAACAATGAAATCACCTAACCATTTATTGCTCAGAACACATCCCTGTCGTTAAGTAACACGACTGTATCATAAAGTAGAAAAATGGAGTAGAACAACTGGAAGAGATATTTCAGTGTAAAAATAGAGTTAGAAGATATTCAAAAGAAATTCACACTCTGCTGATATGTAACTTTGTAGTGTCAGAGTGATATAATAGAATTGAGGAAATGCTCATTGATATTTAAGTGAATGTTAGAAAATGTATTTTTTCTTTTAATTTCTCATAGAGCAAGGAACTATGAATCTGCCAAAAGTATATCCAGAACGAAACACCTCTGTGCGTGTTTTTATGGAGAAAGTTCATTTGTAGCTTTATTAGATTAACAAAATGTTCTAAAGCAGCACTTCACACAGTTCACACCATGTGGCACATAGCGGGCACATGGTGTGAACAAAAGAATAAATATAAATAAAACACATGATGAGCCTAGCCTTATAAGCTGGTGCAAAGTTGTCTACTCAGAAATAATAGTTACAAAAGTATAGTTGACCCTTGAACAACTTGTGTTTGAACTGCTCGTGTGTACATATAAATGGATCTTTTTCACTAAGCATATTGGAAAATTTTTTGGAGATTTGGCATATTAAAACTTTTAGATGAACTATGTAGCAAGATAAGGAAAAAATGTAAAAATATATGTCATGAATGTGTAAAATATAGCTATCCTGTCATTTCTATAAAATATACAAAAATCTCTTATAAGAAGTTAAAATTTATCAAAACGTACACATACACAGAGCTTACATGGTGCCACTAGCAGTTGAGAGAAATGTAAGTAACCATAAAGATAAAGTATTAAATCGTAACTGCATAAAATTAACTGTAGCACAGACTGCACTACTGTAGTAATATCATAGCCTCCCTCCTGTTGTTACTTGCGATGAGCTTGAGTGTTGCGCTTGTCTGCTTAAGGTGCAGTGTGGTGCTCATCATCTACTTGTGAGCAACTTGTCTTTCCAGGAAATTGTATATCACAATAAAAAGTAATTGCTCTTGGTTCTCATGCATTTTCCATCATGTTTAATATGAAACTGTAAACCTTGAGTAACACCAGGGGACCCATATGAAGTGCCACTGGTGATGCTGGAAATGCTCCCAAAAAAGAAGAGAAAAGTCATGACATTACAACAAAGAGTTGATATGTACCATAGATTGAAGTCTGCAGCTGCTACAGTTGCCCACCATGTCAAGATAAATGAATCCAGTGTAGGGACCATTATGAAAAACAAGAAGGGAAATTCATGAAGCCGTTGCTGCAGGTATGCCAGCAGGCACGAAAACCTTGTACTTTTGTGAAATACTTTTTTATCTCATGTTGAAAATGTGGCTTTTATGTGGATGCAGGATGGTTAAAGGAAAAGCACCTATTGACTAATATGATTTGAGAAAAAGTAATGTCATTATATGGCAAGTTAAAGCAACAAGAAGGTGAAGGATTTAAAGCTGGAGAATTTAATGCCAGCAAAGGATGGTTTGATACTTTTTAAAAGAGGCTTGGCTTAAAAAAATGTTCAGCTAACAGAAGTATATAATAACTTCTGCCAACCAAGAGGCAGCAGATGAGTTTCCAGATGCGAAATCATTGAGGAGAAAGAGTGTCTGCGTAAACACGATTTTAATGCAGACAAAAGTGCTGGAAAAAATACCAAAAAAAGATATTTATTAGTAGGGAAAAGGATCAAGCACTAGGATTTAAGTCCAGAAGAGATAGGCTAACCCAATTTTATTGAGCAGACAGGACTGCCCTCATCTACAAAGCTGCTGACCCCTGAGCCTTGAAAGAAAAAGATAAACACCAGCTGCCAATCTTTTGATTGCACAGCATAAAGGCCTGGACACTGGGAACACTCTTCCAGATTGTTCTATTGATACTTTGTTCCTGAAGACAGGAAGTACCTTGCCAGTAAGGGACTGTTGCCTTTTAAAGTTCTTTTGATATTGACCAATGCCCCTGGCTACCCAGAACCCCAGGAGTTCAAGGTGTCGAAGTAGTCTAGTTGCCTCAAACACAACGGCTCTAATTTGGACCCGTAAGGCTCATTACACACAGTACCCTTGGAAAGGATGGTCATTACTAAGGAGGGGAACACTGATAGAACATTATTATGAACACTGATAGAACACTGGTAGTCTGGAAGAATTACCAATGAAGATGCTTTCCTTGTGATAGAAATACCGTGAAAGCCAGTAAACCACAAATAACAAATTCTTGCTGGAGACAACTGTGTCCAGATATTGTGAATGACTTCACAAAATTGACAACAAAGGCAGTCAAGGAAATCATTAAAGAGATTGTGGAAATGGCCAAGAAAATGGGGGATGAAGGACTTCAAGATATCAGGCTCAGATAAATTCAGGGGTTCATAGATACCACCGCTTAGGAGTTAATAGAAAATAACCTGATGGAGATGAGTATTTCTGAACCAGTGCCTGATCATGAGGAAGAAGACAGAGACGAAGCAGTGCCAGAAAACTGAAATTACACCATCTGACAGAAGGGTTCTGATTATTCAAGACTATTTTTGACTTCTTTTATAACATGGACACGTCTTTGATATGTACATTGTAATTAAATGGAACAGTGGAAGAAGGGTTGGTATTGTATAGAAATATTTTTAGAGAAATAAAAACACAAGTCAGAAATTGTGATGTATTGCTGTAAAGTTACACAGAGGTGCCTGTCTCTCCTGCCTCCCTTTTCACCTTCTCTACCTCTTCTGCCTCTGCCACCCCTGAGACAGCAAGACCAACCCCTCCTCTTCTTCCTTGTGAAGATGATGACGATGAAGACCTTTATGATGGTCCACTTCCACTTAATGATTATTAAATATATTTTCTGCCAGGCATGGTGGGTTAGGCCTGTAATCCCAGCACTTTGGGAGGCTGAGGCAGGAGGATCACTTGAGGTCAGGAGTTTGAGACCAGCCTGGTCAACATGGCAAAACCCTGTCTCTACTAAAAATACAAAAGTTAGCTGGGCTTGGTTGTGCACACCTGTAATCCCAGCTTCTCAGGAGGCTGAGGCAGGGGAATTGGCTTGAACCTGGGAGGTGGAAGTTGTAGTGAGCCAAGATTACACCACTGCACTCTAGCCTGCGTGACAGAATGAGACTCCATCTCAAAAAAAAAAAAAAAAAAAAGGATAGTAAAAAATGTAGTATACTTTTCCTTATGATTTTCTTAATAACATTTTCATTGCTCTAGGTTTACTTTATTGTAATAATTCGGTGTGGAATACATATAACATATAAAATAGGTGTTAACTGTTTCATGATAGTGGTTAGGCTTCCAGTCAACACTAGGCTTTGGTAGTTAAGTTCTTGGGGAGTCAGAAATTATACTCAGATTTTGACTGTGTGGCGGTTTGCGTCTCTGCATTGTTCTAAGGTCACTTGTTTAGTAACACTGGGGTGCTAATGCACGTGTCCTTGTTAGAGAAAGAGCACATGGGCCTCCTGGTGGTGTTGCGTACTGCGGATCCAACTCCTGCATTGTTCAGGGGTCACCTGTTTAGTAGCGCTGGGGTGATAGTGCACATGTGTGCTTGTTAGAGAAAGAGCTCATGGGCCACCTTGTGGTGTTGAGTACTGCCGATCCAACTATTCCATGCTACTTTTCTTTCTAGTTTTGTGAAACCCTGTTTCCTTGATTTTATTTATATTTAGTCAGTTCTCAAAATCCTTTGAAAGTGGTTTGGAGGAAGGGAAGAGGAACCTGCAATCTTAGCAGTTACCCAGGTTTTGGTTCTGATTTCCATGCGTGATCCACATTCAGATTGGATAAAACCTGTGGTGTCAATTGTACCTACATGTGGACGGCACCCAGCTACAAGTAGTTAGCCTTGAACTCTTTTTTGTACCATGGATCCCATCTCCAGTTGTGTCCCAGGAATTGGGTGAGAGCATGTAATAGTTTTCCTTCTAACTACGTGCATCATCTTTTGTCTTTGTTTGTCCTTGTGCCTGTCCTCTGCTCAACCACCCAAATCACAAACCTAGACACCTAAAATCTGTCCTCTTCCTTCATAATGGCACCCATCCACCACATACCAAGTCCTTTTAAATAAGTCTCCATTGTGCGTTTGAATAATTGTACATCCTGATTGTCTTTTCACCACCTTTCCATTAGCCTCGGCCCTCATGACTTCTTCATTATTGGAGTGATGAGCTACCATTGTTTACCCTCCTAGTCCTTCTCTATACCCCTTGAAACCTTGTGCAGAATGAATGCAAATTAAACTGCTGTGTGTTAATGACACCCCACAGTTTTCACCATAAAGTCTATATGGCTTAGCTCAGTTGTCTTTCCTCTTCCCCTCTTGATTACCTTAGTCTCTTGAAACTTTCTCAAATATTAATAACATTTCTTAAAAACTTGCTACTTACAGGAAACATCCTAAGCACTTTGTCATAATCAAATGAAATTTATGGGACAAAAAAAAAAAAAAATCCAAAAAAACCCTATCACTACTGAACCCAGAGAAATGAAGAAGTTACCTAGGGCCATGCAGCTGGTGAGTTGTTTCTTTGAGGCTGACTCATCCTAGAGAGCTCATTCATGATTAGCAACCTCATGGTAGTAGAATGAGTGGAGTTCCTGGCAATCCGCAGGATAAAGTGTCTCCATCTCCATTATTCTGGGTTCACTTGTGTAGATGTTGTCTTGGGAAGCAACTGAAGGCAAGTAGAGGCTTTGGCTTTCCTCAGAATAGATTTTCTTTACAACTTAAAATTTCTAAACTCTTTGTGCTTGACTAAGTCCATTAGATGGCACTAGTATTTACCTTCCAGAAGATTGGCATTAAATTTCAGTATTAAAGCAATTTGTGGATTGGGGGAAATGTTTAACTTGCAAGTTATTTCTTTTACCTGTCAAATATGGGGGTGAAAAGATCGGCACACAATTAGTATTTATTCTGTGTTCAGTTTTTAAAAAATATTGCTAAACAGGTTATACTAATGAAGAGTTGATAAAAATAATTTTATTATTTAGTTAGTTTTTGAATAAACCTGCCAGTTGATTAAATTGAGCCTAATTTAATCAGTATTATGTTGCATACTGAAGATAATTTAGGCTAATGTCAAGGACACCGTTATCTCTCCTTTGTAGAAGGTGTTGAAATAATGAGAGTAGCAAAAAAGGAGTCAGAAAATGAAGTTTTTCATCTGTGCCCCTGGGTGGATATTTAAAAATCACACCCTTCCTTTTTGCATGCAAATTAAACTGAAAGTCATTTTGTACTGTAACATTAGCCTTACATTTTACAAAACAAATTTATTAAACTTTGATCTTTTGCTAATATTGGCTTGTGGTGTCAGAATGAATTCGAGGTTTTCATTGTGTGTCATTTTCACCTGGACTTTCATTCAGAACTTGAAATGAACAGAAATAGTGGGTTTGATATATCTTAATTTGAAAATAAATCACTGTTAAGCAGCAACTCCTAGTTCTACTTTCTTCTTTTTTTTCTGAATCACTTTTTTCTTCTCTACCCTCCCCACTCCAGCCCATGTCTTAATAGAATCATCTGAATTCCTTTATTCCTTTAAAGTAGTTAAACTGCTCTCAGTTTTTCTTGTGATGCTTTTAGATGGAAGCTAAGTTATCGCTGAGGGTCTTGTTCAAATTGTGAAGTCAGCAGGTAAAGGGATTACAAACTCCCAAGTGAGTCCCCTATACAAAGGGCAGGTTGCCTTGGAAACAAGGCTAGTTCTTAGAGTTGGAAATACCATCTTGTCTTTAAATGCCAGGGCTGGTAATGTGCTGACCCCTGCTGCATCATCTCTAGACCTAATATTGTGCGGAGAAGTTTTCCGTGACTTTGTGCAAATTGCTTAACTGCTTCCCAGTTCTGATTGATTGGCCAAAGCCACAGCCAAGTTTTCTATTCTAGTGCTTCTTATTTTAAATATAATTTGCAAAATTTAGGACTAAGGAAGTGATCCTTCAAGTTTCTATTTTAGAATGAAAAGTTTTCCACTACTGATTGCCAAACAATAAAGTATAAAGTTTACCAGATTTGAATGGCAAGACATTTTAGTGATGAGTCATTTTTTTGCTAGTTCAACAATGGAATGAGTGATGGGTTGAGGAAGCCCAGCGAGGGAATGTCTTGGTTCTGTGAGATGGTGTTACTTGATGATAGAGAGAGATTGAATTACCCTTGTTTCTGGCGACACTGGATATGAACTGTAACAGGGAGCTCAATGGTATAAGTTGGTAGGAGACGGTTGTGGCTTAAGTGGGACTCTTACTTTCCTTGCAGCTAGACATTCGTAACTTGCTGGTGGCACTGCTGGAGGAGGGTTTGCGGGTGGTGTATGGGTGTGGAGACAAGGTCTTCCCATCCATGGAACCAGGCCCTGGTTTACTATATCCAGCTAGCTGAAGAGGAAAGCCTAGAAAGAAAGGGCCTTCCTAACTAAGGATCTCAGTTCTGTTTTCATGGACTCACCAATGGAGGCAGACATTCAGAGGAGCAGGAGAGCAGGGCATGCTCCTGCCTGGTGGTAACTGTCCTGCTGTGTTTCTGGGATGTGCATTCACATTGGCAGCTTTTCATGCCCTGGGACTATTACAGCTTAGGGACTTGGGAGACTTCAGGATGTAACTTATGCCTGGGAGTGAAGGGAGTGGTGGCTTGTGGAGAGTAGGAAGAAGGTGGAAAGTATTTCACCCCCACTTACTAGCTCAGTAATGTTTAACATTTTGATTGGTGCTGTGGGTTTTGGTGGTCGTTATCTTTTAATTACAGTTTAGAGAGGCTGTGTGTGTGTCTGTGTATGAGAGAAAGAGAGAGAGATTTTGATTTATCTCATTGAGAACTGTCTATTTCCTACATGATGTTGGATTTTTTTTTTTTTTTTTTAATTTAGATGGAGTCTCGCTCTGCCACCAGGCTGAAGTGCAGTGGCATGATCTCGGCCCATTGCAACCTTCACCTCCCAGGTTCAAGCGATTCTCCTGCCTCAGCCTCCTGAGTAGCTGGGACTACAGGTGCATGCTACCATGCCTGGCTAATTTTTGTATTTTTAGTAGAGACAAGGTTTCACCATGTTGGCCAGGATGGTCTCCATCTCTTTACTTCATGATCTACCCGCCTCTGCCTCACAAAGTGCTGGAATTACAGGCATGACCCACCATGCCTGGCAGACTTTTGATTAATAAAAATCTTTTGGCTGGGTGCAGAGGCTCACGCCTGTAATCCCAGCACTTTGAGAGGCCAAGGAGGGCAGATCAGTTGAGGTCAGGAGTTCGAGACCATCCTGACTAACATGGTGAAACCTTGTCGCTACTAAAAATACAAAAATTATTTAGGTGTGGTGGCAAGCGCCTGTAATCCCAGCTACTCAGGAAGCTGAAGCAGGAGAGTTGTTTGAACCCAGGAGGCAGAGGTTGCAATGAGTAGCAATCGCACCACTGCACTCCAGTCTAGGCAACAGAGCGAGACTTCGTCTCAAAAAAACAAAAAACAAAAAACAAAAAAAAAGAAAACCAAAAATCCTTTTTTTTTTTCTTTTCTTTTAAGCAAAATCCCTAGTATCCAGACTATGTTGTTAATTTAAAGAGTTACTATTGAGGGATTCTCTTATTCATCATTTGTTAATGCAGGCATTTCTGGATACACGTAAACATATGAGTTGTCAAGCCAAATTGTTCACAGATTAGAACACCATGCTGTTGACCCCTGTTTCCATGTTACTCCCTCTTAGATATGTTGGAAGATTGGCAGAATGGCAAGACTGGAACATACACCCATAGGTGAGAAACTGCTCTAATATCGCAAACCATGGGGCTAGAGCCTGAGACAGGTTTCTACCCACACTTGGCGGTTCTTGGCTTAGCCGGTAGGAACATTCGCTAGTCTTTAATGTGCTAATGGTATTTTAGAGTGCCTTCGTAAGTTTTGGGTCTTTTTCATCAGACAGTATATACACTTCTTAAAATGCTGATGAAGCACAGAGTTAATCTTGCATACATAAGATTTAAAGTTTTCTAATGGCAAGCTTGAGATTCTTGTTCTGTAGTGAGTTTTTATTGGTATAGTTTGTATTACTATGATTACAAAACATCATTGGTCCAAATATATCCTTTTGCTTACTCATCCAGTTAAACACTAGCTCTATTTAAATGAGTTTTTAATGAACCATACCAGCAAGCAAGGCTCAGAGAATGATTAAGGATTTAGTATTGTCTCTGTGTCATTAAAGTAAATTCAGTCATCAGAAAGCTTACAAATTGATTTTTAGTTTCCTTTTTTGTTGTGTCTACATAATAATTAGTTACTACATCATTGCATTTGCTTCTGAGATTATTCATCTTGCCCATTTGCCAGTCTTACCATGTTCTCTTTGAGGGAAAACTGCATGTGTTCATGATAAAATCACAACTCATGCTACTTCCTCCAGTTTGGAGTCAACCTATCTGTATGTGATTAGTGCATTTCAGAATTATTTTGTTCTGTCTTACTGTGCTATCCTACTTTTTATTGCTACTTAAGCAGTAGTGTAATGTAGTTGCAACCTCATGGGTGGGTACCAGTGTAACAGTGGCACTTGTGATAGAGAGTAGAGCAAGAGGGATTTATATTATATTTGGCAGGTGGGTCAGCTAGCTGATGACTATACAGATTTGCATATTTTCATTGTGGTTATTTGCATATTTTCATCAAGGCTATTAGTTGAACATAAGTCCTAAATTGGGAATCTAATTAGTCTGAATGCTCAGTGGGTGATAGACTGTGTCACCCTGAGGGACAACAGAATTAAATTTCAGTTCCGAAATGTAAGCATCAGGGCTAGGGAGTATCATAGGTGAATATCTTTCTCTGTGGTTTCCAGATGGAGTGGAATATCTCTATTAGGCATGAGTGTTCAAGAAATACTTTCTTCTCAAAGGATGGCATTAGCTCTTGTGGGGCAGGTCTCCCTTTGGCGATTGACAGATAGAAGCTTATGATGGTGGTGGCTTCCTGACTTGTTCAGGAAGCAGCGGGAATGTCTTGCCCTCTCCTGCGTGATATTTTGTCGGAAATGGCTCTATTAAAGATTGATCTTATAAATGGCTCTATTAAAGATTGATCTTATTTAGCTCCCTTCTTATGCTGGATAATATACTATGATAATCTACACAAGCATGTTAGTGTTTGGTTAGTTTTTCTTTTATGTAAGTGCCACAGGTTATCAAGTGTGCTTTATGGGAGACAAGTGTAAATGAAATCTTAAAAAAAAAAAAAGCAATAGATAAAGGGGAATTCAGAAGCTCAAATACTTGATCTAATTTATAAATTTTTTGGACATCCTTGAGTGAAAGGACAGAAGAAGAATTTAAATGTATTGGTAGGTACGATCCTAATTATAGAAATCTATAATTTAATAAACTATGGACAGGAAAAGTGATTTTTGAATTAGTGATAGTTTAGAATTATACATCATGGAACAGCCTTGCTTCAAACTTAAAAAATGTGTGTATCTCCAACTCCTTTAGTTTTATTTTTAATTTTTTGAAATTTATTGCATTGTGCTCTAGTTCTCCCATATCTGCTGAATTTTCTTTGTTTTATTCTGTCATATTTCTTCTTTATAGGCACATCTGCCCATGACATCTGCCTACTGTCTCTCATACACGCACTTTCGGTGTTGTGCTTCTTGTCGATTAAGCCGCTGGATCTGACTTGACTCATGGAGGCTGCTCATGTTTCTTAGGTGAAGAGAGAGTCATGGAGGCATCTTCAGGTTTATTCTTGTTTCTAGTATTCTCCAACATGTTTTGTGCTTTATCCAGGGCCAAAATATGATGCCTTTTTAAAAGAATTAAAAGTCTTTATTTCATAGTGAAACAATTCTATATATTGATATTGAGTATCCAATGACACCCATCATAATTGACTTCCCCTGGATATGTTTAGCTTATACATGAAGAAAGCAATGGAAAGTGAGAGATTGCTCACAGGGTGTCACAATAAAACGGCTTCTCAGGGTGTGTGGAGTTTGAACCTAGAGGTCTTTGAGATTTCACTTAGACTTGGCTTAAATCAGCTTTCATTTTCCTGTATGAGGGTAGAATCTGCAAGTTCTGATCCTTTTAAGCCCTCTGTTTAAGACTGAGTGATGGCATCAGCAGCATGGAATTGTCTGTGATGATCTTTGTTACCCTCAGATACGTTCAGAAAAATTTTAAGTGGTGTCATCAAAATTGCATTAATTTGGTAAAGGCAGGTTATTACCTTTGGTTAATCAAAAATGAACAGAATCCTATTCAGAGGCCTTCAGATGATCTTAGTTTGTAGACTGCCTGTGCTGTGAATATGTTAGATGCTCCAGAGCAGGAAGATTTGGAGAAAATAGGATCTTTGACTTGATTTCCTGTCTCAAATTTATTCTGTATTTATTTATATGGTAGTCAGATTCATCTCTCTGAGCCTCAGCTTTGCTTCCTGTTAAGTGAAATAACAAAAACGTCTTTGTATTTCTGTGGGGCCCTCTAGAGGAGGATGTAGAGCGTCTGTGGAAGCTCTTCATTTTGTGGCCATATCTATGTTGAACGTGCATTTTCTAGCATGTCGTCTTCTTTCCTTGTTCTTTTTTCCCTTACTATTCCCGTGTAGATCCAAGACACAGCGATTGAGCTTTGCATCAGTCTTCTTTACTCTTGAAACTGATTCTCATATTCACAAAAGTAGAATGTATTTATCAACCATCACAACATAATTTAATAAAAGCTCATAGTAAACGTGCATATTGTGTTCTGGGAGTTGTATACCTTATCTCTCTATTTGTCCCACATCTGGCAGAGCAGGAATAAGTGGCTGAAAACAATGCAAATTCATTACCTGACAGTTCTGCTTGGTAAAAGGCTGACATGGGTCAGAATGCTGTAAAATCAACGTGTTAACCATGCTCCTTTCTCGAGGCTGTAGGGGAGAATCCCTGTCCTTGTCTTCTAAATGCTGCTCACATTCCTTGGCTCATGACTCCCTTTGTTCATCTTCAAGGTGGGCAGTGTAGTATTTCTCTGGCCATCATCACGTCTCTCTCTGGCCACAGCCGGGCCTGGCTCTCCATTTTTCCAGACTTATGTAATTAGATGGGGCTCTACCTGGATAATGAAGGATAACCTTTCCATTTTAAGGTTCTTAAACTCCATTGGTCTGCAAAGTCCCTTTTGCCACAGAAGGTAACATTCACTGGTTCCAGGAGTTTGGGCATGGATAACTTTGGGGAGACCATTATTCTGTCTACCCACAACCACCATCCTGTTTTCCAAATGAGAGTAAGGTTTGGAGATGTTAGAGAGGCCACTGGATTTACCGACAGCTACCCCAAAAATAAGGTCAGAGCTGACTTTGAATGTAGCTTTCTCTGATTCTCTATTGCTGTTAGCCACTTTGCTACATGCAGTTGTGGGCTTTCAGGCCTTAATTTTACCTATTAAAGGGATTCCCTAGATTTAAGGGTTTTATAAGCATTTCTGTGTGATGTTTCTATAACAGGTTTTCTGTTGGGGGGTTCTGATGTTTCATAGTTAAAGTGACTTGTCCTGAGGTAGGGGAAAGTGGGTGACAATGTTTAGAGTTTTTTTATACTTGGGCTATTGTAGGTGTTATCCAAATTCTGCCTGTCTTTTCTCATAGAGACTTGATAGATGAATGGGACAGAAGAGAGATTAATAATTATTGCAAGGAAAAAATAAACTTTCAAAGTGATCTACTTTGTGGACAGCAGTGAAGATTCCATCTGTTAAATTAGAATTTGAGTAACATTTCACAAATTTAAAAGAGTTTTCCTTTACTTTTTGAAGGGCATGATAGAGATTTTTAATATGCAGTGCTTTTTTGTGAAGGTTCCCCTGTGATTTTTTTTTTTTTTTTTTTTTTTTTTTTTTTTTGCGCTGTGTTACTATATGTATTCTTTTAGAGTAGCTTTTCTAAAATTATATATCTTTCTCAATTTAACACAAAATTATTTCATCTGGGGACCTGGCACTTAAAGTTTGGTTTAAAAGAAAGCTGTAGAATTGTATGTTATTGGCACCAATTGTGATTCTATAATGTTTTCTAAAAATGCTGGAGATAATTATTGAAACTAATATATATGTATAAGCTCTTCCATCATGTGTGGCATTTAAAGACTTGTTCTTTGTAATTTTCAATCTCCATTTTCAGTTTGCAGAAAGGACTCGATTCTTGAGAGAACAAACACATCATTGTGAAAAGTTAATAACAAAACATGAATTTCATTTGCTTCCAATTAAGTACCAAAATGTCAAAACTTAATATCTTGAAAATGCATATTAAGCCACACACCTTATGAAAAGTATGATGATATGAAAATCAAGTGTAGCAATCCAAAATCCTCATGCAGAGCTTGAAATGAGTATTTTTACTTTTTTGGGGCTACAAAGGTACCTTGACTTTTAGTTTCATTGTTCAAACTGAAACTAAAATTGCATGTTACTAGAAAGATGGGCATTATACTTGAACTGGGTTGTCAGACTAGGGACCATGGGCTGAATTTGGCCTGTTTATTTTATAAATAAAGTTTTATTTAAATGTAGTCACAGTCATTTGTTTTTGTATTGTCTACTGGTACTCGTTCATACTATAATTGGTGAGTAGAGTTGTTATGAAAGAGACAGTATGGACCACAGCTCCAAAAATATTTACTGTCTTATTCTTTTCAGGAAAAATTGGCCAATTGACCCCTAATCTAGTGGCATGTCTGTGCCTCCTCTAGTACAGGCAGACACCTGCCAGTCACTGTCAGATAAACAAACTGATTTTACTATATATGGATAATTTGGTGTATACATATGCATACCTTTCCATTTTTTTGTAAATATTAAGGACTTCTTTTCCCATTTATGTTGTTCATTATAAGGTTGAGTAGCCCAATTATTCATCCTACTGTGATTTCTTCATACCAGTTACGCTGGTACGGTATGAACCCTGCTATGGTTCTTCCAGATTGTTTAATCAGCTGATTCTATCTATACATCAGCAGATTTCTGAGCTTCCTGTCTGTCTTTGTGACTGTACAATGATTTTCTTTGTTGTGTCGTAAATGGATCGATGATATATAAATGTTCATGGAAATGGCATTTGTTCAAAATGACAAAGCCATTTATAAAAGGAGGACTGTAATTATGAGTCCTACTCATATTCTGTATATTCACATTTCTGTTTTTTACCTGAGACAAGTATTGACCTTGAAAAAGCTTGAACTGGAGGCAGGGGAGGGGTTTGTTTTGGTTCCAGTCATGGTTCTTTTCTTGGAAGGCTAAGCTGAGTTGCTAGGTGTGGGATTGAAGGGTGACTCTCCAAGGTGACAGCCATTGTGGATCCTTAAAAGTTTTTTACTCTTTGGGGTATATTTTCTATTTTATTTATTTTTTTGAGATGGAGTCTTGCTCTGTTTCCCAGGCTGGAGTACAGTGGCAGGATCTTGGCTCACTGCAACCTCCGCCTTCTGGGTTCAAGCAGTTCTCCTGCCTCAGTCTCCTGAGTAGCTGGGATTACAGATGTGTGCCACCACACCTGGCTAATTTTTTATGTTTTTGGTAGAGACTGGATTTCATCATGTTGGCTAGGCTGGTCTTGAACTCCTGACCTCAAGTGATCCACCTGCTTCAGCCTCCCAAAGTGCTGGGATTATAGCCGTGAGCCACGGTGCTTCCCTACTCTTTGGGACTTATAAGAAGAAGTATATTAGCATCCTAAGAACTGTATTAGTTATAAGAAGACATAGAGTTATTTTTTTATTTTTATAGCTTTTTAAAATATAACATTTAAAACTTAATTTGAAATAATTTTATACTTCAGAAAAGTTGGTTTTATGGAAAGAGTATTTCCATATACGCTTCATCTATCCCTAATGTTAACATTTTACATAATCATAGAACAATTATCAAAAGTAAGAAACTCACACTGAGTCAGTACTGTCAACTAATCAGAGCTCATTAGAATTGTGCCTATTTTTTCACTAATGCCCTTTTTCTATCCTCCCACTGCATGTAGTTCTCATTCTTTCTCAGACTCCTCCAGTTTGCACAATTTCCTTATTCTCCTCATTCTTTCTTTTACTTTCATGACCCTTGATACTTTTGGAGAGCCTTATTTGTGTTTCAGAATATCCCTCAATTTGTGTTTGTCTGATGTTTCCTCACGATTAGATGGAAGTTATACATTTTTGGCAAGAGTACCACAAAAGTAATGTTATATACTTCCCAGTGCATTTTATCAGATGGTACGTGGTATTGCTACATCTTACTATGAATGATGTTAACCTGGGTACAGCAGTGGCTGCCAAGTTTCTCCACTTCAACGATATTGCTGTTTTGCTTTTTAGTCAAAATGACTCTTCTGGGGAGACATTCTGAGCTATGCAAATATGCCATTTATCATCATATTCACACCCATTAATGTTAGCATCCATTAGTAGATTTTACCTGAACAATTTTTACTGTGGGATTACCTAATGATGATTTCTGTTGCCATCATTCCTTCTGTGTATTATTTGGAATGCTATAGCAGAGAACAGCTGTTTATTCTCTACCATTTATTTGTTCAAATATTTATATTATGGACACATGGATTTTAGTTTATTCTTTGGATAATGATCCAATGCCAGTATGATTTCTTTAGTTTGTAAGTTGTCCCAGCTTTGTCCATTGGGAGCCCCTTCAGGTTGATACCTGCTTCCCTTTGATGTGCCTTCATCATTTTTGAGTACCCCTTACTTTTTGACATCACAAGGTATTCCAGGCTTACCATGTGTTTCCCTGACCACAGCCTTGAAATCAACCGTTTGTCAAGGAGCCCTTGTTCATTAACTGGAGAATGGTATTAGAAACCATGATCGGGATACTAGGTGTGCTCAGTGGCACTGGGGATGCCACTGTTTCTAGGATCTCTGTGTGGACAGAGCTGGGAACTCTGTATACTCAGACATTCATTAACAGTTGTTGGTATACTTACCCATTTGTCTGTGTGTTTACCTAACTATGTACTTATAAAAACTGTGAGTTTGGCCGGGAGCAGTGGCTCATGCCTGTAATCCTAGCACTTTGGGAGGCTGAGATGGGCAGATCGGTTGAGGTCAGAAGTTTGAGACTGGCCTGGCCAATATGTTGAAACCCTGTCTCTACCAAAAATACAAAAATTATCCAGGTGTGGTGGCATACGCCTGTAATCCCAGCTACTTGGGAGGCTGAGGCAGAAGAATCACTTGAACCCAGGAAGTGGCGGTTGCAGTGAGCCAAAATCATGCGGTTGCATTCCAGCCTGGGCGCCTCAGCGAGTCTCCATCTCAAAACAAAACAAACAAACAAAAACTGAGCTCATACTGATGTCCTGGATTCCATTCTGAACACCAGTTTATTCTAGCTTTTTCTTCTCTGTAACTTCTGTTTCTGTGAAAACATCTGCTTTCATTATCAAAAATATTTGCACTCTTTTGTTCATTCTTGGTGTGTGTTTGTGTGTGTGTGGGTGTAATAGAGAATTGCTAAAGAGAAACAAATTTACTAACTAGAATAAATATTTGTACAACAGTTTGTCTTTAGCGTGTGTCTTATGCACAAATGAGAAGATACATGTTTAGTTTTTAATATCCCCTTTTTATGTGAATAGTAGTTCATACCATGTGTGTATACACATATACACACACACACAGATATATGTGTATACTCATATATATATACACACACACTCTTCTGCATTTTTCTTTTCCATTTAAATATATATCCTATATTTTAAAGATTTGTGTCTGTCCCTGACTCAGCATGCTGTGATAGCAAAGAATTTTATTATTTTTTACCCATAGACTTTTGAATATGAAATGTACGACTTAGAATTATACAAGTAAAGCATCAAAATTTAGGGAAAGACTGTTTCTTTGAGGTTTTTCTTCCTAAAACTTACCATTCTAGGGTCATTTTTATCAGTAGTTTTGCACTATAGAATTATGTCGAAATAGTACAAAATTTTGATAGTAAATTAAGTGCCTTTATTTTTAAGTGCACATTTACCTTTCATTTCTAGCTGGTAGCAGTGTTTGATGAGCAGGATCCACATCATGGAGGTGATGGCACCAGTGCCAGTTCAACGGGTACCCAGAGCCCAGAGATATTTGGTAGTGAGCTTGGTACCAACAGTGTCTCAGCCTTTCATCCTTACCAAGCAACAAGTGAAATTGAGGTCACACCTTCAGTCCTTCGAGCAAGTAAGTGAAAGCTCTTTCTTCTCTTCACATTTCATCTTAATTTACGGGAATACCAACTTTTGTTATTCATCCATGCCCCTGTAAATGGAATTATATATATATATTTTTTTTCCCAAAAATTAAGTTTAGGACCCAGGCAAATGTCCTTTGCACGAGAAGTAGGCAGTTCTTTACATTGTAATAGATTAGGCTTACTTTACTTACGACTAGTAGACTTTCCGTGACTCACTAACTGTAAATAAGGACAATAGTTCAAGTTAAATTATTTGGATTTTCCTTTCCATATATTTATCTGAATGCTAGAACAAGTAGAAGTGACCAAAGAGCTTTGCATTGAAACAAAACATGGCATCATTCATTATAGTCAACTCTGTTACAACCATCATTTATATTATTTGAACTTTATCTGAAGAGCTGGGGAAGAAGAGACCTCCCTGTCAAAGTTATCTTCAGAGATTTGGGAGAGCAGAATACCTCTTTAGGGAAGGGGAATATGGACATAGTGAGTCCTATATGAGGAATCCTAGGACCCTTGGTATTCCAGATCTAGGATACTTGCCTGAAGAGTTCTGTTAGCCATTCTTGGAAGGTGCTCATAAAAGTCAGGTATTTTTACTACAAGTATTTAGTGTTTTTAGTTGTATAATCTTGTAATTGAGCAGTTGTTAAGAGTTAGAAGATCACTTTCAATAAATGTATAAGCTTAAAAGATTTTTTGTCTAGGCGAGGTGGCTTATGCCTATAATCCCAGCACTTTGGGAGGCCGAGGTGGGTGGATCACCTGAGGTCAGGAGTTTGAGACCAGCCTGGCCAACATGGTGAAATCCTGTCTCTACTAAAAATACAAAAATTAGCCAGGCATGGTGGCGGATGCCTGTAATCCCAGCTACTTGGGAGACTGAGACAAGAGAATTGCTTGAACGATTGGAGGATGGAGGTGGAGGTTGCAGTGAACTGAGATTGTGCCACTGCACTCCAGCCTGGGCAACAGAGTGAGGGGAAAAAAAAGGATTATTTATTTTTTAGGTACATCTATTTGGAAACACTTCAGTTTTTTCAGGTAGAAAATTTGGGTCTTACGTGTATTAAGTGATTGGTAGTCTTCAGTAGATCTTTATAAATAGATGAGTAATAATATATGTTAATTATATATATATTTAGGATATAGAATATCGGTAGATAATATTTAGAATGTATAATTTATTCTTCTAAAAATTCATCCTAATTCCCGTTTTTTGCATTGATAGCAATCTGTAGTAATTTGACAGTTTGCTTCTAGATGTTTACAAACTACTTCTGCTTCTGTTGTCCCTTGAAGATATATATAAAGAGAACAAGGAAAGAAGAGCAGTTTAACAGTTAGAGGTCTGTTAGCCCATCAGAACCCACAGGACAAGTGTGCCATACAGAGGTGTAGAGAATTTAGAAGGTATCGTTTAAGATGGGATATGTAAGTGATGCTCTAGAGGATTGCATGCAGCTGCAGACCAGTGCTATCCACTTACTACAGTTGCTTTCTATCATCCAGACAAGATCGGACTCAGATACAATGACGTGTTTCCAAGGATGCTTGGGGTGGAAGAGAACCTATAAGTTGTTTTAGTTGAATATTTTTTATATGCAAGAGATTTAGGTTTATTTATGCACATATGCAAGAAACTAATTTTGTGAAAATAATTTTGTTTACTAGGATATACTGTTTAAAAAGTCTTACATTGGATTTGCTTTGGGCAGTGTTTTTCAAAAGGTGAGGCATGTACCGTAAAGGGTATACAAAATGATGTGTAGGTGGTACACTAGTTACCCTGGTTGATTTTTTACTAGCTCATTAAACCTACGACTTAGTGGATATCTGCTTGGAATGATCCTGTGTATACAATGTTGACTGCCTAAATTTGACTCTTGGAAAATTTTAATTAAATAGTAGTTCAGGTCTTCAGATACCAGAAGTTTGGAAAATAGTGTCTTTATTTGAGTAATAACACTGTAATGTATGTACTTAAATACAGAACTTTCTGTTGTGTTATTGTTGTAGTGTATCTTTTCTAAAGCAATATGTAGCTTTAATATAGCTGAACCATAAAAATATTAGAACAAAGGTTAATTCCTTTATGTTGATTTATGAATTTGATTGACATACTTTCCATCAGTTTTTACCTTTTGACTGCCCTGGACTCAACAAAATTTCTAACACATAACCATCCACATATGTGTTAAAATTTAAATGGTGTTTTAAACCATTTAAACAAATATCTCTTTTTATCTTGTTTTTATTGAGAAAAAGAAGTTACATTTGAAACATATGTGTTGTCTTGCAGCCACCAGTGGGAGAATATGCAAATCTTATTTTCTTGTTCTCATTTTGGTATGCTAAGGTTTAGATTTTCAGGTCTTGGCAGGCATTGGGTTAAGCATCTACTATACGCAGGTCCATAACTGTGTGAACGTAATGCATCACACATGAGTCACCTGTCAAGGTGATTTTGCATACTGCATTAATGACATTCATTCAGACATGGAACATGAGTTTGTCTGTACTGGCCATGCTTTGTGCTAGGTGGTGAGTCCAGGGTTGAGTTAATAAGGCCTAGCGCTTGCTATCAAGGAGCTATAGTTAGTAGTAAATAGTTAGTAGTATAACTGTTTACAGATATGAAAAGAAAGAAGCCAACAATATGTAGAGATTTGCTTAACTGAAGGATAATCGACACTAATTGGGTACATGACTGATAAAGGCTTTTAGATAAATAAATTTCTAATTTTTGCCTTAAAGAAGGAGTGGTCACTTTCCTATGTTTTCCAATGAATGAATTCACTCATCTCCTCTGTTCCATAAAGAATTGGTGGAAATTGAGAAAAATATATAGAGTATGTATTTTTTTTTTTCCCGTAGAAAAATGGATATGAAGTTTGGGTATTAAGATAAAGCCTAGATGGTTTTCATAGATAGAATTCTCATCTTGAGGTCTTTTTATGTTTCCCTAGAAGCTGCCTTTAATTTAGCCTTGAGCTTTTTTTGTAGAAAATACAGAGAGATCGCTGATTTAGTTAAATCATTGCTCCTCAACCACAGGAGTGTTTTTTCTCCAAGGACCATTTATCAGTGTCTGGTGATAGTTTTGGTTGTGACAACTGGTGGAGTTGGGCATTGAGTAGAGGTCAAGGACACTAATACACGCCTTACAAGCACAGGACAGTCCCACATCAGAGAACTCTGCAGCCCAGATGTCAGTAGTGCCATGGTTAGAAATCCTGAATTAAATTTACGTCATTGTTTGTGTAGTCAAAATAGCAGTTAACTTAAAACTTGAGAAATATTTTATTTATTCAGGATATTGTTCAATATCCTGAATAACACCCTTAAGCTAGAAGACAAACATGTGATTACTAGTTAATAAAAATGTAAGAAAAGAGAAAGTTAAGTAAGATAATCCAGGCTGGGCGCGGTGGCTCACGCCTGTAATCCCAGCACTTTGGGATGCCAAGGCAGGCGAATCATGACGTCAGGAGTTTGAGACCAGCCTGGCCAACATGGTGAAACCCCATCTCCACTAAAAATACAAAAAAAATACCTGGGTATGGTGGCACACGCCTGTAGTCCCAGGTATTCGGGAGGCTGAGGCATGGAGAATCTCTTGAACCTGGGAGGTGGAGGTTGCAATGAGCCGAGATCACAGCCTTGCATTCCACCCTGGGCGACAGAATGAGACTCTGGCTCCAAACCTACCTACCTACCTATCTACCTACATACCTATGGTGAAGGGAGAGCATAGGATGGAGAAAGTAAAATAGAAACTAGATGCATACTACTTCCTTCCTTCTGTATATTTGAGGTTGGAACTATATCATCTTTTACATAATTATAAAATGATCAATTTTTAATTTTTACAGTAAACATTTCAAAGGAATATTAATATTCATACATTTAATAAATTTCAATTTTAAAAGGAAAAAATGAATATGAAATATCTGACCTTAAATATATTTTTAGTCGGTAGCCTAAATGTAACAAGAGTAACTATTTCAATTAACTTTAAGCAATTTGTACAAACAAAGGGAGATGTATCCTAAGGAAAAAAAGAACTGCCTAACAACAGGGACCCTGAAACTGTTTGTTGTTGGTATTGTTAATTTTAGAGTTTTGGGTGGGTATTACAGGATGAAAGAGATGAGAAATTATAATACTCTAATTCTGTCATTCCTGGTGTCATTGAGTACCCAGTATTCTTAGTATAGACGAAAAAGTGTACAGATACAAGTTAAAGGAGAATGAACAAAATTTGGATAGTTCTCAGTTTAGACATGTCAAAATTAATTCCTGATATGTTTTAGTTTTTAAAAAAGGAAGAGGGAAGAAAAACTGCCATGTATATTCATAGGAAAGGTCTAGAATCAATGACCAACCCAGTAACTCAGCATTTCTCAGTCCAGACTATGCTCTGGAAATAGCATTTTTTCATTTGAGGGGATCAGAGCTTCTTAGAGAAATGCCTGAATGCAAGTCTGTACAGGAAATGTATGGAGTCATCCTGTCATCAGAAAATAGAGCAATTTTGAAAGATTACTTGGGTGGGCCAGAGGGCCTAGGAGGCGACACGATGCTCCTCCTGGCCAAAGACGGGACAGTGGGAGCCTCAATAAAGATAGCAACAGCAATACATGCATGAATGTATAATGATAATGAAACCAGCAAGCAAGGAGAAAGCTACCAGTGAACCATCTTATTATTTGGAAACCTTATAAAGGAAAGCAGCAATAATTCATCTAGTCTATGTTTTCTTGTAGTGTGGTTTCACTGGATATTCAAATACTTGCTTTTTATGTAAGTATTTCAGCTAATAAATGAAGACATAATGATGGCATTGGAATATTGCTATTCTGCAACTTCTGATGAAATAGTGGATCTAGGTACTGATCATTGCTAGGGTCTTGATGTGTCCCCCAAATTTACATGTTGGAAATGTAATCCCTGATACAACAGTGTTGGGAGGTGTAGCCTAATGGGAAGTGTTCAGGTCATAAAGTTGCTTATGATTTGGAAAACTGTTCAAAGAAAGATAAAATTAACAGCCCAGGCTGGTAATTTATAAAGGACCTCATCTGTATTAAAAATCAAAATATTAGGTGAACATGGTGGTGTGTGACTGCACTCGCTGTGGCTCGGGACGCTGAGGCGAGAGGATTTCTTGAGCCTGGGAGATCAAGGCTACAGTGAGCTGTGATTGTCCACTGCACACCAGACTGAGTGACAGAGGGAGACTCTGTCACAAAGAAAAAAAGAAATGATCTATTCCGCATGTCCCTCATGTGAGTGGTATCACTGTATAACCAAATAGTAGATGAAGAGGAAATCACTTTGTATATATGTATTAAAAATTACTTCTTAGTATAAAAAGAGTTTAGTATGAAAATAACTTAGTATAAAAAGAGCTTGAAGTATTAGGGTTACTCTGTTGCTTTGTCATGTGAGGACGCTGCATTCATTCTCTTTCCCTTCTACCTTCCTACATGTGAGGATGCAGTAAGAAGGTCCTCTCCAGATGCCAGCCCCTTGATCTTGGGCTTCCTGGGCTCCAGAACTGTGAGAGAGTACCTTGCTGTTCTTTATAAATTATCAGTGTCAGGTACCTTGTTAGAGCAGGACAAAATGAACTAAGACAGTCACTATTAAAAAATAATGAGAGACAACCAAGCATTGTATGCCTTCTGATGAAAAAAACACAACACCTCCTATGAGGTAGTCTTGACAAAAGAAATTAATCATGAATCTGATCATACATCTAAATCCAAGTGCCTATTTACAGGAAATACAGAACCCTGAGAAGCATGTGAACACGATAGGGGTGCAGTCAGCCTAGTCAAGATGGTGGGAAACTGTGTAAGACAAATGGCCCACGTTCTTCAATAAAATCAACTGCATGGGCAGAAAGAGATGGAGAGGGAATTTATAAGTTAATAGAAACTTTTAAGAGATGTAACATCCAATCATAATGTCTGGATCTTATTTAAATCCTGATTTAAATGAAGCTTAATAGAAAGAATGACATATGTATGCTGATGAATAAAACACAAGTTGGGCATTTAATAGTAAGGAATTATTTAGATGCAATAACGTTATTGAAATTATTTTTAAAAGAACCTTTACCTTTTAGTGGCATGTAATGAATTATTTATGATTAAAATAATATCTCTAGAATTTGCTTCAGAATAGTACAGGCTAGGGGATGGGTTACATAGAGATTTAGTATACCATTCTGTCTACTTTTATATGTTGGTTCAAAATTATCCTTAACAAAGGTACTTTTTTTTTTTTTTAATAAAGGAAACACAAGGCACTTCTTAGTAGTTTGAAGGTTTATTTAATTACTTTTCTCTTTGAACTTTTTTCCTCCATTCCATATAGCACCGAATTTTAACCTAATCTTTTTTAGGCTTGAATATTTTTATTGGTCATCTTATTTCTTTGCCACAAACAAAATACATTAAAAATTTAAATATAGTACTGTGTTGTTATTAGAAAATAATTGATCAAAATAGCACATATATACAAATATGTAATATGTTTTGCTTTTTAATGTGGAAATAAGTGAAGGCCATCCAAATGAGAACAGGTGAAGGGTATTTATTCAGAGCTTGCTGTAGTAAGGGGGCAGCTATCATGGCTTGCCTTTGGCGGAGGCTCCCAGGCAGGCTGAGGAGTGAATGCTTTTGCATGGAGAAATAGGAAGACTTGGGTGTGCTCTGACTGGAAACTGCTGGCATGAGGTAACTGCAGGTGGGCTACCTAGAAGAGGGGCATATATGGTGTGATTGTTTAGAATTTCATATTTGGTGTTCTCTGGTTATCCCTACGTTGGAAGGAGAGTCAGAAATTAGGGAGTAAGTGCAGTTCTGTTACATCAGTGTTACTCAATTCTTCTAACTCCCTCCAAGTTAAATGCTAAACACCAATTAGTGATCCTTTGTCAGAAATTATTTTTATAGATATATCAATGAGCTAAAAACTGGCTTATGATATCCTTCTTTTTTGTTCAGAGATCTAGAAACTAGTTGAGTGGCAAAAGCGTTTGTTATCCAGAGGCATTTATGTTCTCAGCCTCAAGACTGTTGTATTAAAGTGTGCTTTGTCATCCTGGAAGTTTTTATGCACAGTTGTATATCAGTTGTTAAGATTCAGGACAGGTGATGCTTATTTTTTTTGTTGTTTTGTCATTTTTTTCAATGTACGTGTTTGTTGTTTGTTTTTGCAAAGCAGAAGAGCTATTTAGGACACCATCATGACTTTCCTGGACTCTGGGCACTTTGGCCATCATGGGCCACCCTCACCATATTAATGTCAGTCATAAAATTATATTTTATTTAACTTTAAATATTTCAGTATTGTACTTTTTCCATTTTATGCAACATTGAATCGATTTTCATGGTCCCTAAGAGAATCATTTTCTTCTGATGTGAGAAAAAAGTGAAAACATTTTCTTTGACTCTAAAAATTTGTTTTTCTCTTTTGATTTTAAAGGAAAATAAAACACTCCTGGGCTTCTAAACTTATTGTGGCCCTGGACACTGCCTCGTGGATGTATTGGCTTTGGGGCTGTTGACCATGGAGAATTGGGTGGGAAGAAATAGCATTACACCTTGACCCCCTTGTTTTCAGGCTTGTAGAACCATTTTAGGGAATGATGCATATTGAACACGAAGAACTTGACATGGGATAACTTAAAATGTATCTCTCAGAAGGTCTTTGCATGCTCCCAGGCAGATGCATGTTCTGCTCTAAAGGAAACTGGTTACTAGATACTCTATGTAACTGTTGGGGTCTTTTCCCCCACTCAGATTTTGATAAGTTTGAGTGTATATTATACTTTATGGGAGTATATTCTACTTTATGCTTTCAACATGAGCTTGTTATGCCGATGCTCCTTTGTAATATAGAGTGTTTACATTTCAGAAAGAGTACGGGAAAGAGAGTCGCACCATCTTGGACACTGGGCAAGGTTAGTAGGTAATTACACTGGTCACCTCTCTGAGTACCTGCCTCAGGATGGTGTTGTATAGTAATGAGATAATGTTCAAAGTTCTCATGCAGCCCGTGACACAGGAGAAGCACTAAACTAATGGATGGTTGTGGAATGGTGTAGACGATCATGTCTCCTGAGGGCAGATCCGCTTCCTGGGGATGTATAAAGGGGTTGAGATGCTACTGAGCCCAAGTAACTAGGACATGCATTCTGGAATGGAACACTACTGGCCCCTTAGGTAGATGGAGTGAAACTTTTGCAGAGTCAAATTGGAACCATGTCTGTGATATACATTTAGCTGTCTTTATTTTCAATATTAACAAATCAGACTTAGATCTAAAGCTTTCAGGGTCACACAGTTCAGATGCAAATCATTGACTCCAAGACTGGTGATATTTTATGTATGACTTTTTCACTCTATGATTTTTTTTTCTTCTTCAATTTCCAAGGATTTTTTGTAGAAGTCAGATATTTGAGGGTAGCCCAGGTTTAGATCATGGCTGGATTCCTTTTACCTCACAATTCAAATTTTTAAATATCTCCTCTGGAAGATCTAGACTGAAGAACGAAGTTTCCTTTGAAAATGATGTAAGCCCGAGGAATGGTGAAATTTTTGGAAATAGTATTGCTATAAAAATATGGGGAAACAAAGTATCTGATTTATTACATTTCTTTTTTTGCTGCCTTTTAAGTCTTTTGTCATTTTTAACCTTTTACAAGCTATGTTAATTTTAGTTAATTTTTATCCATTACTTGGGAAATTTGTCTGAAATGATGGTATTTAATTAACTGATAAGATTTTACTGTCTTCCTAACTTTTAGATCTTAAAGAAATATTGTCCCCTCCCACTTCTTGATTTCTTAATTTTTTTTCTTAGCAAGAATATACAGATTGATTTTGTCTTTCTAAAATATCCAAGACTTTTGGTATGGAGATCTGTCCTCCTAACATTTGCTGGTATCAGAGTACTATTTTCTGGATCTGATTTAAATACATATTGCAAATAGAAATAATATTCCTATTGTATTTCCTTTTAACTTGTGAAGTGGAGCATGGCATACAAATGGTATTCTCAGTATTTCAAATAATTACCTTCTTACTGTGCAAGTTCTATTCAGCATATAAAACCCATCCAGTTTTGTTGTAGATGCAATCTGATTATTACATGTTGACAAGGTCATATATCTATTAATTGGATTGGAGATGGGATACAAAATTGCTGTAATTATTGTAATTTTCTAGCTAATTGCAGGGTTGGTGGTGAATATTTTACTTCTGCAAAATGAAAAACAGTATTCCATCAGAAGTTGTTTTATGGGGTTTCAGACATTTTGTTTTATATCTTTGGTGCTTTTTGCCCACAAAGTATCTCCTTTTTTGTTTTTGTTTTTTTTGTTGTTGTTGTTGTTTTTGTTTTTTTTAAATCGATCTGAATGTCACAGTGCTCATTGGCAGGGATCGGCAAAATCAGGCACAGGCAGAGAGCTGAGTGGTACTCTCAGCTACCTCTTTGTTCCCGTTGCCACGTTACCTCTATTGTTTATTTATAAATTGGAGTACTCTTTTTTCCAACCTGTAACAAAGGTTGGAGGGGTCAGAGCCAATTGGAAGAGGATCTTCAGGTCTCTTGTCCCCTGCGCCCCACTCAGAAATACTCTCTAAAATGAGCATTTAAGAAATTAAGTTTATATGGTTTATGTGTTCTTTTTTGCATTAAAAAATTAAGTAAATTATTGGTCATCTTAGTATTTGTAATACAGGGCTTACTTTGTACATTCTGTAGTTTTGGTTAGAAAACTGGGAGCTGTATTGGCATTTAAAAATAATGGTGTATATGCAAGATGTGTTTGGAGGGGTGCAGATCAGGGACACCGAGCTACGATGGGAGTGTTGGAAGCTCACTGCAGAAGATGGTAAAAGCAGGCTGATGTGTATTTGCTGCTGAAATATAAACTGGAGGTGCAGGTGAAAATTGCCAAACCTAATGAGCAATTCGGCAGATAAGACAGGCTGTCAGGCGGTGGCAGATAAGACAGCAGCAGGCACACTGTGAACCAACTTGTGTGTTCAGAGAACTATATTTAAATAACACAAATAAAATCTTTTTCACTAGTATTTGCAATCACAATGAAATGTATTTTATCCTTCAGATTTACAATTAAATGGCCTTTAACATATGGTGATTTTTGTTGCAAAATTATTTTTTTAAATTTGTTGACATTTTTCATCCATAAAACATGAACAAGATATATTTTCCATACATAGCGACATAAGTAATATTAGGTTTTCTAATACATTAATAACATAAAAGTGATCACCTTGGTGGACTGAAACATTTCATCTGTGGAGTTGACATTGGAGCAGAGTTAGGTAACATTATACTCTTTTCAGTGTATCACGTCATTTATATCTGCTTACGTTACCCAGGAATTCTTTGCTCCCATTGGGTGCATGAAAATTGAGATACGTGTATGGTTTCTCCCCATTGAGGCCATCAATATATTGTATAGGAGACATTTGGAAAAGATTTTCATGAATCTGTTGGGTATAACAGCTCCTTAGGAAACTTCCCAGTTCACCTTCCTGATGTTTACCATTTGGAAATTGAGGCTCGATGTAAAATGATAGCATTCTGTACTCATGGCATAACTGAAGCTCAGGTCTCCAAATTCAAGACAAGCAGAGGTATTGCTGAAAATGTATGAGCATTTATTATCCCTCAAGATCTGTGGCATTTCCAAACACCTGACTTTGGTGGGTCCCAAGAATCTTTGCAGTTCCTATCTGTCATGTCATCAGTATTTCTTTTCCTTTTTTTTTTTTTTTCTTTTCTTTTTGATGGAGTCTCTCTCTGTTGCCTAGGCTGGAGTGCAGTAGTGCCATCTCGGCTCACTGCAACTTCCACCTCCTGGGTTCAAGTGATTCTCCTGCCTCAACCTCTCGAGTAGCTGGGATTACAGGCATCTGCCAGAATTCCTGGTAATTTTTGTATTTTTAGTAGTGATGGACTTTCATGATGTTGGCTAGGCTGGCTTCGACCTCCTGACCTCAAGTGATCCACCTGCCTCAGCTTCCCGAAGTGCTGGGATTATAAGCGTGAGCCACCATATGCAGCCTGACATCAGTATTTCTAAGTTATCTTTAAGCAGAATAAATATTTGGCCCATATATTTAATTGCATCTCTGTGAAGCCCTGAAATTAAAAATCTTCACATGTATGTAATATAATATTTTACACTTTATAATAGTAACTGGCACAGTCCACTGGCCCCATTTTTTAGAGATATTCTGCCCCATGTCATCAGATGTAGACATTGGCCTGGCCTTCATCTGGAAAGGCTTGCCTGTTGGGGGTCCACAGGGCTGTCTGTTGGATATCCACAGAGCCTTGACATGTGACCTATTAGGATGGTGTGAGTCACAGAATTTGCCTTTGAAACTAGACCCAAACCATGTGCTACTGCACCCCCTGTACACAAAACTCTCTGTATCATTCAAAACCTGATGAAATCTTAGGGAAGGACAGGTTTACACATTCATTCTTTTCCACACAAAAGATTCCCCTACTGCCCAATTCTTCCCTCTTCACTTCTCTTTGCCCTTGACTATTATATTTGACTTGACTCTGAGGTCTTGCCTGGTATTCTTACCTTTGCATGGGAATAAGCCTTATTTGCCTAATTTTGTTACCTGTTTATTGGAAGCAGAAATAGTTACTTACACTCGAAAATTTGTAATGGGAATGTAGCTGTGAATATGAAAGCCTGTTTAAATCAAAGCAAGAAATCCCATTTCCAAATGGTAATAAGACGTGTGTTAGAAGAAGAAAATAATGGTATGAAAGAGTTTGTTTCAATTGCCAAGATTAGACTGTACACTGGTCAATAAACAAGAGTTTTTTTTTGTTTGTTTGTTTTTTGTTTTTCTCTTTCAATCCAACCAGGTATTTGGGTTCTTTTTTCTGTTGGTGCATGTCACATAGAGACCCATATTGTGGATTATTTTGTCAACATGAAAGTCTGGCAGATAAAATCCTTTCCCCTCTTCTTGCTGCACTTGATACAGATCTCTTCTTTACTTCTTGAGAATATGTTTGCTTTTTTATTTGTTCGTTGCCTTTAGTGTCAGCAATGGCTTTGTGTCCCCAGTTCTGTTTGCTCCTGCCTGGCTCCTCTACAAAGCTAGAGAGGTGCCTCGTATCTCAGAATTTCAGAGTCATTCCCAACCAGTGAAGGACTAAGAGAAAGCTGCCCACGAGCCCGCAAGGTGCTGATAAGTGTGCCTCTGAGATTCTCACCTCTAACTTTTCCGTGGAATGGACAGCTAGTAGTTTCTCTCTGTGCTACATTTTAAAGGAAAAAAAGAAGTCTAAATCAGTTTATTAATTCATGGTGTTATTTTGTGTTTATTTATTTCTATTGATTGGTAAATTAGTAATTTACAAACTGTTATTTGTCAATTTATTGCCTACATATCAGCAAATACTTTTTTTTTTTTTTTTTTTAAATAATCTTGGGGCCGAGCACATTGGCTCAGTCCATAATCTCAGCACTTTGGGAGGCAGAGGTGGGAGGTTCACTACTTGAGGCCAGGAGTTCAAGACCAGCATGGGCAGCATAGTAAGATCCTGTCTCTGCAAAAAGAGTAAAAAATAAAAATAGCTGTACCTGGTGGCTCACACCTGTAGTCTCAGCTACTTAGGAGGCTGAGGCAAGTGGCTTGTTTGAACCAAGGAGTTTGGGCTGCAGTGAACTGTGATCATACTACTGCATTCTAGCCTAGGTGGCAGAGTGAGACTCCATCTCTTTAAAAAATCTGGGGACTCCAGTGTGTGCACTGCATGGCTTGTGAATGTGGAAGTGCAGTGAGCATAGTTTTGCTCAAGAATGGGTTGATGATGGCACTTTCCCAGAGTAAAGCTCATTTTTATAAAATCTCTATGTCTCAGAACTGATCCCTGCTTTAACTGCTTTTCTCTCTGGCGTTTGAAAACAGTTAACCATATATAAAATGAATGATTTTCATAACTCCATAAAAGGAGCATTATGACATCATCTACTATTTCTCCCTCTTGTTCTCATAAATCCAAACCATCAACCTGTTTATTCTTGTGTACTGGCACACTGTGTATTCCCAGCATAGAATGCCTTTCTATCTATGTTCTCTCTAAAACTGGAGAAAGTTTTCTGCACCCTAAATTTTCTACCCTAGGGATTAAACAGCCACTATAAATCACTTTCCCACTCTTCCTCACAGAGGAACGGGTAAATATGTAATAGCCATCACAGCAGCCTGTTGTCTCTCCTGCAGTTGTGTTTCTACCACATCACACAAAGCTTCTTTTTCTTGTCTCTTTAGCAGTGCTGTGGTAGTAATTTTTTTAAACAGTATGTAATGTCTGTATGTACAAATACATATATATGTATGCACACACTGAGCTGATATTTAGTGAGGTTATATATGGAAGGACTATAGGAATAGCATGTAATTTAAGAAAAATAAATTATTTTTAAAAGATAGATCCTGTGTTTAAGATGGAAAATTACAGTTAGATCAGTTAGGCATGCCTTGCCCAGCCATAATACGGAAAAAGTGTAAGGAAAGGGCATTTTAGCGAGCTGCTCGGGTACTCAACCTATCATCACATTTAATTAAAATGTCATTTTGAGCCATGGCCGATTCATTCGTTAATTTGTTATTTAAAACAGCTTGAGAAGTATTTATTTTAAATACAGAATTTGTGTTAATGAATTGGAAAAGAATATTGTATTGCTTGGCAGAGATGTTATAGCCTAACGATTTGTGGCTTAGAACAAGAGAAACCAGCTGGTGATCAGTTTGTCTAAGTAGTACATGAGTATCTACTAATATTCGATAATAGCCAATTTTTTTTTTAATAACCAGAATAAGGGAGTTGGGAATGGGAGGCAGAAACAAGGACACTGACGCCCAAAACTGCACAGTATGGGTCTGTGATCCATGGTTCAGTTGGATCCCTTATGAGGAGGGGGAGGAAAGCCAGCTGGGCAGGGATATGCATGGGCCTGCGTCTGTGCTTCTGCCAGAAGAGAAGTCACCAGCTCTGCCTTCCTCACTTTTCCCCCTTGTCTAAGATCTGTCCTTCTCTTTTCTTCAAAAGTGTGAAATTAGTTTAATCAAAGTTTTTTTTTTTTTTTTGAGATGGGATCCTGCTGTGTGGCCTATGCTCAAGTAATCCTCTCTCTGAGCCTCCGCAGTAGCTGGGACTATAGGTAGTCACCACCATACCTAGCCAAATCTAAGGCATAGTTTATTTTCTCCAATTTTGGAAAGCAGGGTATATGTAGTTCTGCATGTGTGTGTGTGTGTGTGTGTATGTGCGTCTATATCGCTACAAATGAGACCACTGTCTTAGTCCATTCAGGCTGCTTCAACAGAATACCTTAGACTGGGTGGCTTATAAACAACCAAACCACATTTCTCATGTCCTACAGGCTGGGAGTGCAAGATCAAGGTGCCAGCAGTTTTGGTGTCTAGTGAAGGCTTGCCTTCTCATAGATCTGTACTTCTCACTATGTCCTTACATGGTGGGAGGAGCAAACAAGCTCCATTGGGTCATTTTAATAAGGGCACTAATCCAAGTTATGAGGACACATCCTCCCACAAGGCCTCACATCCTATACCATCACCTTGGGGGTTAGGATGTCCACTCCTGAGTTTTGGTGGATGCAACATTCATTCCATACCACTAGGTTAATGTCCTGATGTCAAGTCTTTACCTTAATCACATGTGTGATGTAAGGTAACATGGCAGGTTCTAGGGAATAAGATGTGGACATCTTTTTTTTTTTTTTTTTTGGCAGGGGTGGGTGGTGAGGGACATTATTTTGCCTACCACATTTTACATACATTTAAATATTTACAGTAGTGTGAAAATAATGCACTTTACAAATGCATCGTCTTCCATGATAATATGAAATGAGCATCTGATCCAGTGATATTAATGGGCTGATCATTTTGATTTCAGTATTTTGGGAAGGAAAGTAATGAACAGTAATGATCTAGTGAGTGTATTAGCCCATTCTGAAATACCTGGGACTGGGGTAACTTTCATTGACTCACCGTTCTGCAGGCTTTCTAGGAGGCATGGCACTGGCATCTGCTTGGCATCTAGGGAAGCCTCTAGTAGCTTACAATCATGGTGAAAGTTGAAGAGGGAGCAGGCACATCACGTGACGAAAGCAGGAGCAAGTCAGGCGGAGGGGGGTGCCACACACACACATTTAAATTATCGGCTCTCCTGAGAACCCACTGTCATGAAGACAGCACCAAACCGTGAAGGATCCGTCCCCAGGATTCAGCCACCTCCCACCAGGCCCCACCTCCAGCATTGGGGATTACAGTTCAACATGAGATTTGGGCAGGGGGCAAGTATCCAAACTATATTAGTGTGTATTTCTTTGAGACCATTTTTTATTTAGGTGAGCCCTATGGGGCAATATTTGTACAAATAAAACTCTAGCCATTACATAATTGTGGTTGCTTGATAAAAAACAAAAATCTGTGGTAACAAAATTGGTTATTTTTAGCTCTTTTGCACAATTAAAAGTAATTTTTATAGTAATTTTTTAGTGCTATAGATGTGAAATTTTGATGAGAAAAATTATGTACAGGTTGTGAATATTGCGCATGTTGGGAAGTTTCATTCTTTCACTGGTACTCTCTTGTTCAAGCTCTCCTCCTCCCTTCTGTATGACTTATTTTACTTTCAAGCATTAAGTTATTGTAACACAAGTTATGTTACTGTATTCATTTTCTGTTATTACAATTTGTTATTTTATGTAACTTTTGTTATTGGAACATAACAGGCTGGAGTGCAGTGGTGTGATGTTGGCTCACTGCAGCCTCCAATCCCAGGTTCAAGCTGTTCTCCCACCTCAGCCTCCTGAGTAGCTGGGATTACAGGCATGAGCCACCACACCCAGCTAATTTTTGTATTTTTGTAGAGATGAGGTTTTGCCTTGTTGGCCAGGCTGGTCTCAAACTCCTGACCCCAGGTGATCTGCCTGCCTTGACCTCCCAAAGTGCTGGGGTTACAGGTGTGAGCCACTGTGCCTGGCCTATTGTAGACGTTTTCAATAATTCTGTTTTGAACAGATGCTTTAAAAATGATGGAAGATTGATTCTAATGAGTCTTCTTATGCACACTGACCTAAAGGCCATTTTTGTTTTACAACTTACTTTCTTCTTTCGATTGTGAAAAAGTGCATTCTTGGGCATTTGCTAATCTTTTAGAGAGTTAAAATTTTCTTAAGCATAGCACCCTTTTCTAGTTTTGTGTGTGTCCTACATTCTGCTTTATTTGGTAGCTACTTCCAGGCCTCTGTAGCACATAAGGTTTTATAAAGTCAGAATCACATCTTCATCATCCCTGTGAGTGTGTGTAGCATGGGTTTGATGCTTTGCATTCAAGAAATGTGTAGTCAGCCCTCCGTGCCTTTGTGTTGTATATCCATGGCTTCAACCAACATGAATTGAAAATGTTTGAAAAAAATTGCATCTGTACTGAACTTGTACAGACTTTTTTTCTTGTCAGTGTTCCCTAAACCATACAGTATAAAAACTATTTACATAGCAGTTACATTGTATTAGGTATTATAAATAACGTAGAGATGATTTAATGTGTCCTGGACGATATGTGTAGGTTGTATGCAAATACTATGCTATGTCATATCCGGGACTTGAGCATTCTCAGGCATCTGGGACCAATCTCCCACAGACACTGAGAGATGGCTGGACTCCCCTTTCTTCTCAGCCCTGTCAAACTGGCAGTGACATCAAAAGGAAGGGCCACATGGTCTTGGGCAGAGTTGGCTTAGAGAAATAGAGAGTATGCTTAATTCATTTCAGGTTCTAGATAATGCAGCATGATAAAAGACTATTCATATGTTATAAATATAAAATTTCAACAGATCCACGTTCATATGTGTACTTCATATTTTAGTTAGCAGATTCCTTTAATGGGGTTTTTTTTTTTTTTTTTTTTTTACACTGAGGAAATATTTCACACTATTTTCCACTAAAACCTGTTTCAATTTGTATACATTCACCAAGATTGTAATTTTATATGGAAACCTCACAGATAACTTTTTGTGTCTATTTCCTCACCTGGTATATGCTTGCTGAGTGTCCAGTGCAATAGTCTATCATCGTAGAAAATGGAGACACCCTTGATTAGAAAACATAGTTACAGAAAGCACATCTGAAATGATAACTCTTTGGTTTTTAATTTATCATCCATCTTCATATACTCTTTTTATTAAAGGATTGTAGATCGCTGCATTTTGTTAAAATCTAAGAACAAAGCTTTATTGCTTAAGAGGATGATTTAGCTATAATCTTGTAGTTATATTATTCCTTATCAACATAAAAAAAAACAAAACAAAGCATGTCCTTAGAGAAAAAAGGCTTGCGCTAAACAAATTGAGTAACCATTGGGGGCATACTTTTATTCTCAGGAACTTGGCAGCTGTATGTCTTCCTCTGGACTCATCTACAGTAAATGATGTTTCACCATCTATTGGTAATGAAATGGTCGTATGTGTGTTATACTTTCTTATGCAAGAGTCAGGGCTATTACTTCAGTGCTATTCTAAGTGTCTAAAAAAGGTAGGAGTGAGTGTGTGTGTATGTGTTGCAATGATTCATTACCTTTATTTTTCTATGTTCACACGTAAGTGATTATCCTTATTTATTGGCTGAAAATTGAGTATTGATGTAGGCTTTTAAATTTTTGTTCATTTTTAATTTCTTTCTGAGACAGAGTTTTGCTCTTTTGCTCAGGCTGGAGTGCAGTGGTGCAATCTCAGCTCACTGTAACCTCCGCCTCCTGGGTTCAAGAGGTTTTGTGTCTCAGCCCCCCAGGTAGCTGGGTTTACAGATGTGCACCACCATAGCTGGCTAATTTTTGTGTTTTTAGTAGAGACAGGGTTTGACCATGTTGGCCAGGCTGGTGTCGAACTCCTGGCCTCATCCAGTCCTCCCGCCTTGGCCTCCCAAAGTGCTGGAATTACAGGTGTGAGCAACACTGTGCCCAGGGGATAGTGGCCTTTTTACTTCAAGTATTCGTAGCAAGAATAAAGCGTGACATAAATGGCATGTGTGAAATTAGAATGATGTGTATAAAACTCACGAGACAGTGACTAATATGTCTTAAATAAATGTTGTATTCCATGGATTATTTTCTAGATTTATTTTCCTAAACACTGTCTTTGAAATGAATACCTACGTACCACATTTGTGCATCTCCCTCAGACTTTTAAAGGAATTATTAATCAAATGAAGCTGAGAAATACTGAAGTGTCTCTGTCTACATCTGACTGCTTCTTATAATTCGCTGTCAGTTCCTATGGGTTTCAAGCTTCTCAATTCTATGCTACTCGTATTTGACATTTTTGGTTTTTTTTTCTGCCTACTTACCTACAATCTTACTGGTAAATATAATCTTTTTGAACATCTTATAGTAATATACCTTATGGAAATCAAAATAGTATAAGAAGTTCTTTGAGGAGCTAGGAGAGGGAAATAAAAGCACTTCTTTACATTTCTTCACCACTGTTTTTGTATATTGCTCCATTGCCCCTTGAATTATTTTACAAGATCTAAGTATGTGTGGGTAAAATGCAACTGCTTTGCATTTGTAACTTTATTATAATTAAATGTGTTTCATCTTTTTTAAAGATGGAAGAAATCACACTACAATAGTATTTGTTACTTCTTTTCATAGTCAAAGCACTTGAGGCCACATCTTGACCCACTGATCATCTTGTTAAATTTCATGTTGCTTCCTAGCTCATTTAACGTGGGAGGAACAGCATTTTAGGAGGCTTGATTTAGCAATTCTTTTCAGTAAAACCATACCTCTTCTCAATGACTGTTGTATAAAGTCAGCACAACCTATTCTAAAGAGATTTATGACACTGTAATGCAGAAAATATTATAGAAATTATCATGGTGAAGATGTGACTTTAGGCAGCTTTTCTTTCAAAAAATATAGCCTTAATTATGGGGAAAAGCTCTCACTGTCATCCCTCAATATCACTTGGGGATTGGTTCCAGGAGCTCCTACAGCTACCAAAATCTGAAGATGCTTAGTTTCTTATTTAAAATCGTGTACTAGTTTGCATATAACCTGCACACATCCTCTTGTACACTTTAAATCATCTCCAGATTACTTATAAGGCCTAACACAATGTAAATGCTGTATAAATAGTTGTTATACTCTATTGTTTTTATTTGCATTATTTTTAATTTTTGCATTATTTGTTATTTCTATTTTCTTTTTCAAGTATTTTCAATCTGTTGAGATTCAATCCGTGCATTCAGTTTGAATCCATGGATGTGGAACCAACAGATAAGAAGACCAATGGTATTAAGTATTACTACATTGGATATTTTTCACTAGTCTTTATAATATTCTGCATTGCTGGATCACATTATTTCGTTAAGTTTTTTATTACAGAAAAGTTTAAACATACAGCTCAGCTATCAGCTCTAACAATTATTAATTTATGGCTAATCTTGCTGCATCTATATTCCTACAAACTCATCCAAACAGGATTATTTTGAAACATTTTCAGACCTCATGTCACTTCGTCTGAAAATGTTTTAGTATACATTTTCAAAACATGAAATATTAAAAATAGTACTGTTTAATAACAAAAATACTTAATGCTGTATGTAATAGGGTTATTAACATTTCTGATTGTTTTGTAAATGTCGCTTTATACTTGGCTTGTTTAGAGTCCACACAAAATCCACGCCTTACATTTGATTGATATAGCTCTTCAGATTCTTTCTTTTTTTTGAGGCGGAGTCTGGCTGTCTTGCCCAGGCTGGAGTGCAGTGGCCGGATCTCAGCTCACTGCAAGCTCCGCCTCCCGGGTTCACACCATTCTCCTGCCTCAGCTTCCCGAGTAGCTGGGACTACAGGCGCCTGCCACCTCGCCCGGCTAGTTTTTTGTATTTTTTAGTAGAGACGGGGTTTCACCATGTTAGCCAGGATGGTCTCGATCTCCTGACCTCGTGATCCACCCGTCTCGGCCTCCCAAAGTGCTGGGATTGCAGGCTTGAGCCACCGCGCCCAGCCCAGCTCTTCAGATTCTTTTAGTCTACAGGTTGTTCCTCCTCCTGACCCCTGTGCATGTGTTTCAGTTTCTTCATTGAAGTTGGGCTTGTTTTCTCCTGCAGCTTCCTCCTGTCTTGACTTCGCTGAATCCATCCCTGTGGTATCTACCATGTTCTATAACCTCTGTGTTTTTTATAACTGAGAGTCGGATGTAGACTCTTAACATAACTCTGATTTGAATTTGTAATAATATTATCTCCAGGTATTGTTGTGTGGTTCCATCAGCAGATGGGGGATATGTGGTTGTTCATCATTTTGTGAGCAGCCCCTGGTAATTATTACCTGGATCTTTTATCTGTTTACCTGTTATTACTCTCATTCCTTTATTTATTAGGGGAATATTTCTATAAACAGAAACTTTTCCTTGTCAGCTATTATTGCCAGTTAGTCTGAGGTATACTGTTCATACGGAAAATGTAGGCCAAATGCTTCATTTCATCTCTTTCTTAATCAGTTTTGTTTTTGTTTCTTTTTCTTTTTCTTCCCTTTTGAGACAAGGTCTTGCTTTGTCACTTAGGCTGGACACCCAGTGCGATGATGCAATCTTGGCTTGCTGCCAAGTCCTCCTGGGCTCAAGCAATCCTCCTACCTTAACCTGCCAGGTAGCTGGGACTATAGACGCACACCACCATGCCAGCTAATTTTTATATTTTTATAGAGACAGGGTTTTGCCATGTTGCCCAGGCGGGTCTCAAACTCCTGATCTCAAGTGATCCACCCACCTTAGCTTCCCAAAGTGTTGGTATTACAGGCATGAGCCACCATGGCTGGCCTCTTCCTTTATTGGTTTTAGAAAAAATAAGTTAGTTTTCTAGGGCCACATCCTCATGGTTCATGTTTCCCTTTTTTTTTTTTTTTTTTTTAAATAAAAGATATCAAGAACTCACAAATATCAACATAGTTATTATTGCAGCCGGTTGCATTATGCTTCTTACTGATGCTCCAGTTGCCCCACATTTGAATAACCAGGCCCTTCTAAGCTGACTCCTGAGAGCTGTTGGTAACAGCATCCTTAGTTTCTGCTGTGACTGTGTTCCATGCTCTTCTAATGTATTTTCTGCCCCATACCTATAATCAGTCATTTCTCAAAGTAGCCTTGCCCCTATTAATGGGCAAGGGTATTAACAGATTACTATTTGGAATCATTGCTTTTATTTTGCAAATCCTGAAAAGTAAGTTAACATCAAGAGCACCCTGGCTCAAATTCAGTTTTCACAGCAATGCCTGAAAATGTAGTGATTCTACCCTTGATTATCCGAGTGATGAATCTTTCCAAGGGTACGAATAAACGTGGGTTCTCCTTGCCAATTCAGATTTTCCTTTATTTGGCCTCTGATGAACTTCTTACAGAACTGCAGACTGATGTTTCTGTGGGCACTGTGACTGTGTGTTGGATGAGGTCTTACTTGGCAGGTGTCAGAAGCATTGATGGGCAGATCTGCTTGTCTGCAGTAGGATGCCAGAACACAGTGACCACTGTACTTGTGTTGAGTTGTGGGATTTTGTTTTTGCTTTTTTTGTTTATGAGTACAAATAGTTAGGAAGCAATGGCATCTCAATGAGTTTAACATTTTCTGTTTGCCCCTGGTGAAATTGAGTGCCAGGAAATTGGGCTCAACGATTGTGTTGTCTTCAGTAGGCAAATTGGGGTCAGGGGCTGGAACTTGGTCACAGTCATGGTGCTAAGTTTTGAAGAGGTTTTTCTTAGTGTGGAATGTCTGAGCATGAGCTTGGTCTTCCCTGACAGTGGAATTGGCTCCAGCTCTGCAGACCTTATCAATCCTGTTACCTGTGCATCCAACATTTCATCTCCCAAAGCTGGCTTCATCAGTGATCTGTGAAGTGTGATGTGGAACCATTGAGGCATGGAAAACGAATATGGGGACCTTTGATCAACATGGGGATTAGGGGAACAACAATTATTTTAAAAAGAGTATCAGGACTTAACATATTCGTATTTTATTATCTCACATGGTAAAATTTCCTATTTCTTGTATATGTTTAATAATATTTATATTAGTGGAATTGAGCATTTAAATGATCATTAAATAAAAGTCCTATACAGCTGCATGCTCAGAAAGATTTTCCTAACAGGGCTATGTTATCAGGAAAGTTTGGAGGCACTGGACCCGCTTTCTGGTTACTTTTTCTACATCTTTTCTTGGGCAGTCTTTTGATCCATTCTCCACTTTAGTCAAGCGTGATCGTTTAATAATTCACATCTCTCTTCCTTCTACCCCCATGCTTAAAAACCTTCAGTAGCTTCCCAGTACAGTTAAGAATACTGGTATGTTTTGTTCAAGTGTATAAGAATTGTTCCGTGTCTTTGCAGCCTTACCTCTTCTACCTCATGACTAGCACGCAGGGCTTCTGAATTTCTTGGATGAGGCTTCTTCCTACTTAACTCTAGGCACTTGCTTTTCCCTTTGCCTGGTAAAATTTCTCTTTGGTGCTCTCCTGTCTAACCTTACTTATGCCATAGGAGTCTGGTCAAGTCATAGTTTCTTCAGTAGGTATTTCCGGATTCCATAGAGTTGCTACATAATCCTGTAGCGCCTTGTATTTTTGGTGAGTACCGGAGAGTAGGGAATTTGTGTGGGTTCTCTAGATTCACCGCTGTGTTGGGAAATGTTAAGATCCGGCTCTCTGAAAACCACAGAAACCTGGCTTTGTCACATTTTCCCATTTCCATGGTGTAAATACGAGTATCATGTCCAGATTCAGGCTACCAAGTTGATGTCACTGAATGTTGAGTTGGGATGAGATGCATGGTGGCAAACAGTAATATGGTAACAGACGGAGAAGATGCATCATGTGTGTAGATACTAATAAAATATAGTAAAATAATTAGAACATGAATAGTTTTGAGTATTATCTTTGTTTTAATATAATTTAGTTGGAAGTTTATGTACTATAATTTTTTTTCTTTTCTTTCTTTCTCTCCCTGTCCTTCCTTCCTTCTTCCCATCCCCTTCCCCTTCCCTTCCCTCTCTTTCTCTCTTTCTCTTTCTCTCTCTCTCTCTGTCTTTCTCTCTTTCTCTCTCTCTCTTGCTTTCTTTTTTGAGACCAAGTTTAACTTTTGTTGCCCAGGTTAGAATGCAATGGCATTATCTCGGATCACTGCAGTCTCCACCTCCCGGGTTCAAGTGATTCTCCTGCCTCAGTCTCCTGAGTAGCTGGGATTACAGGTGCCTGCCACCACACTCAGCTGATTTTTGTATTTTTAGTAGAAATGGGGTTTTACCATGTTAGCCAGGCTGGTCTGGAACTCCTGACCTCAGGTGATCTGCCTGCCTTGGCCTCCCAAAATGCTGAGATTACAGACATGAGCCACCGTGCCTGGCCTGTATTATAATTTTTAATAATTTTATTTAACCATCAACTCTCAAAAAGTCCTGAAAATTTAATAATTCTCTCTCATGCAATAGTGTGAGCCAGGAGTAGAGATCCGCTGTGCCACACACAGGTCACATTTTTTTGAATTGATTGAAGACATTGGAATAAGGTAATGTATGCCTGTGCTGTCATTTGTTGGCATTTACTTTGCTTTGCATTATCAACTTATTCTTTTATAGCTTACATGTCTTGCATTATACTAGCTTTTAAATGAGGAGAAGTATATATCACAAAGGGAAATATGCGCAAATGCAGCCATATACTCAAGGCCACGCCAGTGGTGCAACTGATTGACTAAGGCATTAACATTGATCTAATGAAGCTCAGTGGCAGGTGGTTGGCTTGGAAAAATGAATTATATAATACATTAATCTTTGTAAATATATAAGGTAGACAGAAAAAATGGTAAACATTTGCTTTCTTGGAATTTCCATTTTGCTATTCATTCCCTCATTTACCAATCATTGAGAGGTGAATTATCAGAAAAACGCTTTAGTGATATTTGCCTGCAGCTACTGAATTGGTAGTTTTGACTGAATTCCTTAATCAATTCGACCTAAGTTTCTAAATTGACTAAGCGTTTGACTGAAAAGATTCTTCGGAAGAAAATACAGATGATTTCACAAGATGATAGTGACATATTGTTTGAAAGTGTAGATTAAGGGCACCCAACACATTTCTGTTAATCCAAGTAAATGTTTCTGACAAGGTTATAAGAGTAAATGCCATCAGGGTTACAAAAGCTGGTACAAGATTTAGACATTTTAATAGCCATGTAGTAGGACATTTCAAATATTATTTTCTAAAGGTTAACTGTCAATATTTAGGTTCTATAAAGAAAAAGTTTTAAAATGCCTTAGAATATAGTATTTACTTTGTAAGCAGTCTTTCTAGACAAAACAGCCCTTCTGTATTTTATTTCTAAAAATCAAAAGCTGGTAGGGCCAGAGAAGTTTTTAAGATAGAAGGTAAGCCGTTTTTGTTATAGATGAGGAAACGAGAGCCGTGCGTGAATATGAACAGCCTTGTTCTGTTTGAGTCTGTGTGTTGAAGTGTGTGGTTTACCATGTGAATTAAGACATGAGCAGGTACGAGCCTGTCTTTGCAGCAGATGATCTTCAGCCACATGCTTCATCTTATGCTAGCCCGTCGTCCTGGACGACTCTTCTTTTTATGTTGAATAAATGTATGGTAATATTTGCAGAGAAGACTAAGGAGGCGTATTAGAAATCCGTACTAATGTAGATACATTTTGTAAAATCAAATAAGATTGATCACCATCCCTACTTAATTTAGAGCAAAGGAAGGGAATCTAATTTTTCTATTTTTCCACACCTCGTTTGCTGTAATGAAAATGGCATTCTGCTTTGAATGATTTCCAAGGAAATGATTTTCAATATTGTTGTCTGTGACATTTTGACAATTAAAATGCATTTCTTAAGCCTACTGGAAATGCTGCGATGCTTTTTCTTGTTTTCATTTTTTTTTCTTTTTTCCCAGTGGTTCTATCTGTGCTTGTTGCCTAGGAAACCACCACTGGATTGAATTCTGTTTGCCTGGTTGTCTGACAGACTAGTAGAGTTATGGATAAAGTTCTTGGCTTTAGAATTGTAAAAGTGCTACTTAAATACTAGAAATGTTTTATCAATATTAAAGTGCTTTATCTCCTCAATTAAAAAGCAGCCAAGCATTTGTTTGGTTTTCTTAAAATGCTAAATAGAGAATTATTGTTTTCCTTGATTATTATTGAAATTTCCTGTTTTGTATACAAATTTGCAATAGGATTTGAATTGTCACAGTGAGCTAGTTCTAAAGATAGCACTTTAATAAAAAAATGCTTCTGTAAATTTGTTTACTTCCTTAGGGAGTCATGTGCGTGTATTATCATTCTCAAGAGGGACAAACATAAACATATTTCATGAAAAAATTCAAAGAGGTGTTAGAAAATGCAGATTATTAGAAAAACAATTATTTCTATATAACTTTTTCAAATTGAAGTTAGAAGTGTAGTGGAAATCCCTCAGATCTTTTCTGAGTGATTAAAAGTTAATAGAACTGAGAGTATATAATTAATGGTTATTTAATTATACTTTTCTCTAGCTAAATTCAGTGTCCTATAACATTGCTTAATACTAAAAAAATTTTAGAGAGATGTGTTTTTGGATGATCCTGTGACCACTAGCTCCATGAAGCTGTAGAGCCCTTGAAATGAGGCAAGGGTAACTGAGGAGCTGAATCTAAATAGCCATTGTGGCTAGTGACTCCATCATCTGGGGACTTGATGGAAATACAGAGTCTTCGGCCGCATCTGGACCTATTCATTCAGAATCTGTGTTTTTCATGAGGTCCCTTAGGGCTGATATGCAATGCTGTCTCTTCTAGAGCAATAATTCTCTTCTAGAGCAGTCTTGGCTGCACGTTACAATGACCTGAAGAGTTTGTGAAAGTAATTCTTTGGCTTCATCATAGGCCAGATTTTCAGTATTTCTTATGGAGATCTTGGAACCAGCATTTTACCGAGTATTCCCACATCATTTTAATGACTGGTGAAGTGTTAGAACCACATATATAACTCAGAGTATACAAACAAGTGTGGCCTTCGGATGGGGAGGTCTTAAGCACTGCCCTGGATTTTCCACTTTTTTGTTGAAGTTAATATAGGAGTGGTGTGTGTAAGAAAGAGTCCAGGCCAGGAGCAGTGGCTCAAGCCTGTAATCCCAGCACTTTGGGAGGTCGAGGTGGGCGGATCATGAGGTCGGGAGATTGAGAGCATCCTGGCTAACACGGTGAAACTCCATTCTTAAAAAAAAAAAAAAAATTACCTGGGTGTGTCGGCCGGGACCTGTAGTCCCAGTTACTCGGGAGACTGAGGCAGGAGAATGGCATGAACCTTGGAGGCGGAGGTTGCAGTGAGCCGAGATCGCATCACTGCACTGCAGCCTGGGCAACAGAGCAAGACTCCGTCTTGGAAAAAAAAAAAAAAAAGAAAGTCTGTACGGAGTGCTAAGTATATTATCTTAACTTGACTAAACATTTGACTGAGAAGACTCTTTTGGTAAAAATATACAAGACTGTATTGACAGACTGGGCATGGTGACTCATGCCTGTACTCCCAGAACTTTGGGGAGGCAAAGACGTTAATGACGTACTTTGTGAATGTATAGATTAAGGGCACCCAACACATCTCTGTTAATCCAAATAAATGTTCTTGACATAGATAAGAAGCACGAGCATTTTGTTTTGTGTACACACACACTCTCTCTCTCTGTAATGTGCCCTTCCGTCTGTACCACTCCCCATTTCTTCTCTCAAATCCCCTAGTAATAAAATAAATTGCGATGAATTTAAAAGCCTTATTTGTTTGCTCGTCTTAGCTAAAGGGAACTTATTTCATTCTTAAAATTTTTTTTCATGGTCTTTCTTTTTCCCTGTGAAGAACGATTACAAGATCCAAGCATGAGATGAGTCATTGTCGAAAGAACAGTGTCTTTTCTTCCAGCTCTGACTTGCAGTGTGGTTGAGTTCAGCTTATGTGCATTTACTGCACTCCTACCGTGTGATGGCATTGATGGTAGATGTAGGTGAGAAAGGTGCAAATTAGCCAGAGTCTCTTTCTTTCAGTTCTTGGTGTTCCTGGATTTCATGCATACTGGATAGGAGCATGTTTCTTATGGCTTGACTACTGAGGCTTAGATTTTTATTTCTACTAATTATTGTTGGATTAAAACTTTTGCCAGGATATCTGATCTCTGTAACACCAAGTCTTCATACCTGTAAGATGGGAATAATAATAGAACCTATTTTATGGCCTTGTTCTGAGGATTTGATCAGTTATGACATTAAGGTTCTTAGCATATACATAACCCATAGTAAATGCTCAACAAATGTTAGTGATTACAGACTTAATTGGCTTATTATAAATGATCAGGGCATGTTTACTTTTACATTACTCTTTCCTTAAGGAGGAGAATGAATGGTTTGGATTAGCTATGAAAGATCTGTGCACTTTGAAGGTAATACAAACAGACACGCAGCCATATGTTTCAGAGCCATGAAGTCTTATTGCCGCCTTGGAGCAACCAGTTGGTGCCAAATGGCCTTATTAATTGCCAGTGTGTACAGGGTTGTGTGGTAAGGAATTAATTTGAAACTGGAACAGTTAAGACAGAGAAGTGGATAATGAGCAATTTGAAAGTTTTTAAAGTGCTTCTGTCATACTCCCCCTGTAGAAAATAAAGCTTTTCAACTTCCGGCAGCATCTGATCCTTTACTTCGTTTTCGTTCCTAGCACTGATCTCCTCATGGCATAGGCTATGCTCACATGTGTATTCTTTGTCCTCTCCTCACCAGAATGGAGCATTCTGGAGGGATTATTGGCCTTCCAGGTTCAAATGATTCTTCTGCCCTCTGCCTCAGCCTCCCCTGAGACTATGGGCACACACCACCATGCCCAACTAATTTTTGTATTTTTAGTGGAGACAGGGTTTCACCATGTTGGCCAGGCTGGTCTAGAACTCCTGACATCACATGATCTGCCCACCTCAACATCCCAAAGTGCTGAGATTACAGGCTTGAACCATTGTGGCCCACTGTAGATGTTTGTCTTTGACAGAATGACTTTTTAAACCTCCTTAGAAAGCTTTTAGTGGGGCAGGCAAGGGACAGGGCCATGCATGTGGCATGCTGGGCTGTGGGCGCTGGCTGCTGGGAACCCGGCGAAACGTGGCCGCGCATGTGTGCTGAAGGGAGAGGTGGCCACAGAGATAGCATGTTCCTCATGATCCAGTGCCACTACATCACCATCTTCACAGATACCAAGGTGTCTAGCATGGTGTTTGAGTTGAAATGCATCGTCGAGGGCATCCTCAGCAGCTGTACAAGGATGACCAGCTCTTGGATGTTGGCAAGACGCTGGGCGAGTGTGGCTTCACCATCCAAAGTGCGCGGCCACAGCCCCGGCCACAGCTCTGCTGGGCTTCCAGGCGGATGACACCCTTGACGCCCTATACATCCAGCTGTTAGGAAGCCCACAGATGCAGGAAGCAGTGCCCATGAGCAAGCTGTGCACAGAGGGCACTCTGCCTGTCTGTGAGAGGCCCACTTCCACCAGTAAAAGAGATTTAGATTTAGATGTCAGGGGCAAAAAGAAAAGAAAAAATGGTTTTAGTACCATGAAGATTCATGTGCATCCCAGTGTGGTGGAGAGCCTGTGGTCCCAGCTGCTTAGGAGGCAGGGGTGGGAGGATCCCTTCAGCCTGGGAGGTTGAGGCTGCAGTGAGCCCAGATTACACCGCTGCACTCCAGCCTGGGTGACAGTGCTACACGCCGTCTCAAAAATAAAAAATAAAAAAATAAAAAATAATAAAAAATAAAAAATTCATATGCAAGATGAAAAGCCTAGCTCTGACAAAAATGAAGTATGGAGATTAGAGTGGAAGTTTAACACCTCATAGTTGTAGAGAGGCCTGCTGCTGTGAAGTAATTGTTGATGGTCAACATACACTGGGATAATTATAAAATCTCGTAAAATGCAGGAGCTTCAAACGCACATCCTGAGGTGACAGAAAACTGGCAAATGAAATTGGCAAATTGCTAGTCCCCAGGTAAGAGAAGAAGATTACGCTTTTATACAGTATTGTGGAGTAAAGGTTATAATAATAAAGAAATAGGGGAAATAATGCTCATCGAAAGTTAACTTGACAGTTACTGCTGTACTTGAATTCTTAATAAAATAATACAAGACAAATGTCAAAGGAGAGGGCATTGAGCATTTAGAGAGTATCTTCAATGCAATCAATAGTCAATGTCAATTTTTGAAAGACAAATTACTTGTTAGATGAAGTTATAATTTTAAAATTTAATTACATGATTGTTGAACTAAATTGGTAAAGGGGAAGTGATATGAGGAATTTCGTGCAGATATACACATAAAATTATATGTGAAGAATTAATTTAGATTGACTCCCACTCAGATATTCTCATAAGGGAGTCAGCACTTCATGAAGGACCATAGTGCAAAATTAATAATTAAAAAAAAAAAAAAGAAGTAAAACCTGGATGGGATTTCCAACCAGGGAGTTTATCACCAGTATTTGAAGCAGCAATTCTTTGTCCCTTTCCTGGTAGAAAACCTTTTTTTTGTTCTCTGGGGCCTTCCAACATCTGTAATTGTTTCTTTGCTACAGAGATTGCCCTTTCAATACTTGAGACAATCAATGTGAAAATGACAGAGATAGATGGAAGTCCTGTATCTGTAGATGGAAATCATTCATTTTCTTAATTTATTTATACAGTAACACTTTAACAAACATTTTCTCAGTGTCCTTTGCTGGACTAAACACTAGGGGTAGAATCACAAAATTTAATGAGGCGGACAGATGAGAAAGTATCAGATCTAACAAGTGAAATCAAACATGATTTCACTTAGGCTGTAGAAACCTGTTAAACTTCTCAGAGATGGCAATGCCTGCCCAGCCGACCTTAGAGAAGAGAGTGGGTGAGAAGAGGGCCCGGGGAGAGAACTGGAAAGCCTCTGTGACCTTCTACAGAGAGTGTTCCAGTTGAGTGTCAGGGTGCAGAGACGTTGTTCAGCTCACAGAGGGTACTCTAATGGTATTGTGCCCAAGCAGACCGAAGATTCTGAGTTATGACATCTGATTTGTGGTTTAGAAAAGGTATCATGAGTGCTTTGTAGAGGATGACTTGGAGATGGCCAAGCCTGAAGGGATAGAATAAATCAAGCTGAGAAATGATGAAGATCTGTGACTGCCAGTATGAAGTTCACATTTTAAAATAATCACAGCTGAACTAAATATGTGTGTGTGTGTATATATATAATATTTATTTTATATATATAGCAATTACATGTATATAGCATGACATAGCCCTGCTGCTCAGAGTCACAGAAGGGTGATGATCACTCAGACCAGCAGCACTGATGTCACCAGGACACTGAAATGCAGAATTTCAGATCCTACCCACTCCAGACCTACTGAAGTTCTTTAACAAGATTCCTAGGTGGTTTCTGTGCACATCAACTTTTGACAGTCTCTGTCTTGGAAGACACTGAGTTGCCTCATCCCAGCCTACCTTGCTTGCTTTATCACCTTCCAATCACTTTGTTTCCAATCACATCTGCTACACCCATACCAAATTTCTTATTTATTTATTTATTTATTTATATATTTAAATTATACTTTAAGTTCTAGGGTACATGTGTACAACATGCAGGTTTATTACATATGTATACATGTGCTATGTTGGTGTGCTGCACCCATTAACTCGTCATTTACATTAGGTATATCTCCTAATGCTATCCCTCCCCCGCTTCCCCCACCCCACGACAGGCCCCGGTGTGTGATGTTCCCTTTCCTGTGTCCAAGTGTTCTCATTGTTCATTTCCCACCTGTGAGTGAGAACATGCGGTGTTCAGTTTTCTGTTCTTGCGATAGTTTGCTGAGAATGATGGCTTCCAGCTGCATCTATGTCCCTACAAAGGACGTGAACTCATCCTTTTTTATGGTTGCATAGTATTCCATGGTGTATATGTGCCACATTTTCTTAATCCAGTCTGTCACTGATGGACATTTGGGTTGGTTCCAAGTCTTTGCTATTGTGAATAGTGCCGCAGTAAACACACATGTGCATGTGTCTTTATAGCAGCATGATTTATAATCCTTTGGGTATATACCCTGTAATGGGATGGCTGGGTCAAATGGTATTTCTAGTTCTAGATCCTTGAGGAGTCGCCACACTGTCTTCCACAATGGTTGAACTAGTTTACAGTCCCACCAACAGTGTAAAAGTGTTCTATTTCTCCACATCCTCTCCAGCAGTTGTTGTTTCCTGACTTTTTAAATGATCACCATTCTAACTGGTGTGAGATGGTATCTCATTGTGGTTTTGATTTGCATTTCTCTGATGGCCACTGATGATGAGCATTTTTTCATGTGTCTGTTGGCTGCATAAATGTCTTTTGAGAAGGGTCTGTTCATATCCTTCACCCACTTTTTGATGGGGTTGTTTTTTTCTTGTAAATTTATTTGAGTTCCTTATAGGTTCTGGATATTAGCCCTTTGTCAGATGAGTAGATTGCAAAAATGTTCTCCCATTCTGTAGGTTGCCTGTTTGCTCTGATGGTAGTTTCTTTTGCTGTGCAGAAGCTCTTTAGTTTAATTAGATGCCATTTGTCAATTTTGGATTTTGTTGCCGTTGCTTTTGGTGTTTTAGGCATGAAGTCGTTGCCAATGCCTATGTCCTGAATGGTATTGCCTAGGTTTTCTTCTAGAGTTTTTATGGTTTTAGGTCTAACATTTAAGTCAAGTTCATCTTGAATTAATTTTTGTATAAGGTGTAAGGAAGGGATCCAGTTTCAGCCTTCTACATATGGCTAGCCAGTTTTCCCAGCACCATTTATTAAATAGGGAATCCTTTCCCCATTTCTTGTTTTTGTCAGGTTTGTCAAAGATCAGATGGTTGTAGATGTGTGGTATTATTTCTGAGGACTCTGTTCTGTTCCATTGGTCTATATCTCTGTTTTGGTACCAGTACCATGCTGTTTTGGTTACTGTAGCCTTGAAGTCAGGTAGCGTGATGCCTCCAACTTTGTTCTTTTGGCTTAGGATTGTCTTGGCAATGCGGGCTCTTTTTTGGTTCCATATGAACTTTAAAGTAGTTTTTTCCAATTCTGTGAAGAAAGTCATTGGTAGCTTAATGGAGATGGCATTGAATCTATAAATTACCTTGAGTAGTATGGCCATTTTCATGATATTGGTTCTTCCTATCCATGAGCATGGAATATTCTTCCATTTGTTTGTGTCCTCTTTTATTTCGTTGAGCAGTGGTTTGTAGTTCTCCTTGAAGAGGTCCTTCACATCCCTTGTAAGTTGGATTCCTAGGTATTTTATTCTATTTGAAGCTATTGTGAATGGGGGTTCACTCATGATTTGACTCTCTGTTATTTGTATGTAAGAATGCTTATGATTTTTGCACATTGATTTTGTATCCTGAGACTTTGCTGAAGTTGCTTATCAGCTTGAGGAGATTTTGGCTGAGATGATGGGATTTTCTAAATATACAATCATGTCATCTGCAAACAGGGGCAATTTGACTTCTTCTTTTCCTAACTGAATACCCTTGATTTCTTTCTCCTGCCTGATGGCCCTGGCCAGAACTTCCAACACTATGTTGAATAGGAGTGATGAGAGAGGGCACCCCTGTCTTGTACCTGTTTTCAAAGGGAATGCTTCCAGTTTTTGCCTATTCAGTACGATATTGGCTGTGGGTTTGTCATAAATAGCTCTTATTATTTTGAGATATGTCCCATCAATACCAAATTTATTGAGAGTTTTTAGCATGAAGGGCTGTTGAATTTTGTCAAAGGCCTTTTCTGCATCTCTTGAGATAATCATGTGGTTTTTGTCTTTGGTTCTGTTTATATGCTGGATTACGTTTATTGATTTGTGTATATTTGACCAGCCTTGCATCCCAGGGATGAAGCCAGCTTGATCATGGTGGATAGGCTTTTTGATGTGCTGCTGGATTTGGTTTTCCAGTATTTTATTGAGGATTTTTGCATCGATGTTCATCAGGGGTATTGGTCTAAAATTCTCTTCTTTTGTTGTGTCTCTGCCAGGCTTTGGTATCAGGATGATGTTGCCCTCATAAAATGAGTTAGGGAGGATTCCCTCTTTTTCTATTGATTAGAATAGTTTCAGAAGGAATGGTACCAGTTCCTCCTTGTATCTCTGGTAGAATTCGGCTGTGAGTCCATCTAGTCCTGCACTTTTTCGGTTGGTAGGCTATTAATTATTTCCTCAATTTCAGAGTCTGCTATTGGTCTATTCAGGGATTCAGCTTCTTCCTGGTTTAGTCTTGGGAGAGTGTATGTGTCCAGGAATTTATCCATTTCTTCTAGGTTTTCTAGTTTATTTGCATAGAGGTGTTTATAGTATTCTCTGATGGTTGTTTGTATTTCTGTGGGGTTGGTGGTGATATCCCCTTTATCATTTTTTATTGCATCCATTTGATTCATCTCTCTTTTCTTCTGTATTAGTGGTGTATCAGTTTTGCTGATCTTTTCAAAAAACCAACTCCTGGATTCATTGATTTTTTTGGAGGGTTTTTTGTGTCTCTATCTCCTTCAGTTCTGCTCTGTTCTTAGTTATTTCTTGCCTTCTGCTAGCTTTTGAATGTGTTTGCTCTTGCTTCTCTTGTTCTTTTAATTGTGATGTTAGGGTGTCAGTTTTAGACCTTTCCAGCTTTCTCTTGTGGGCATTTAGTGCTATAAATTTCCCTCTACACACTGCTTTAAATGTGTCCCAGAGATTCTGGTATGTTGTGTCTTTGTTCTCATTGGTTTCAAAGAACATCTTTATTTCTGCCTTCATTTCGTTATGTACCTAGTAGTCATTCAGGAGCAGGTTTTCAATTTCCATGTAGTTGAGCGGTTTTGAGTGAGTTTCTTATTCCTGAGTTCTAGTTTGATTGCACTGTGGTCTGAGAGACAGTTTGTTATAATTTCTGTTATTTTACATTTGCTGAAGAGTACTTTACTTCCAATTATGTGGTCCATTTTGGAATAAGTGTGATGTGGTGCTGAGAAGAATGTATATTCTGTTGATTTGGGGTGGAAAGTTCTGTAAATGTGTATTAGGTCCGCTTGGTGCAGAGCTGAGTTCAATTCCTGGATATCTTTGTTAACTTTCTGTCTTGTTGATCTGTCTAATATTGACAGTGGAGTGTTAAAGTCTCCCATTATTATTGTGTGGGAGTCTAAGTCTCTTTGTAAGTCTCTAAGGACTTGCTTTTTGAATCTGGGTGCTCCTGTATTGGTTGCATATATATTTAGGATAGTTAGCTCTTCCTGTTGAATTGATCCCTTTACCATTATGTAATAGCCTTTTTTGTCTCTTTTGATCTTTGTTAGTTTAAAGTCTGTTTTATCAGAGACTGAGATTGCAACCCCTGCCTTTTTTTGTTTTCCATTTGCTTGGTAGATCTGCCTCCATCCCTTTATTTTGAGCCTATGTATGTCTCTGCACGTGAGATGGGTCTCCCAAATACATCACACAGATGGGTCTTGACTCTATCCAATTTGCCAGTGTGTGTCTTTTAATTGGAGCATTTAGCCCATTTACATTAAAGGTTAATATTTTTGTGTGTGAATTTGATCCTGTCATTATGATGTTAGCTGGTTATTTTGCTCGTGCTCGTTAGTTGATGCAATTTCTTCCTAGCATCGATGGTCTTTACATTTTGGCATGTTTTTTCAGTGGCTGATACTGATTGTTCCTTTCCATGTTTAGTGTTTCCTTCAGGATCTCTTGTAGGGCAGGCCTGGTGGTGACAAAATCTCTAAGCATTTGCTTGTCTGTAAAGGATTTTATTTCTCCTTCACTTATGAAACTTAGTTTGGCTTTATATGAAATTATGGGTTGAAAATTCTTTTCTTTAAGAATGTTGAATGCTGGCTCCCACTCTCTCCTGGCTTGTAGAGTTCCTTCCGAGAGATCCGCTGTTAGTCTGATGTGTTTCCCTTTGTGGGTAACCTGACCTTTCTTTCTGGCTGCCCTTAACATTTTTTTCCTTCATTTCAACTTTGGTGAATCTGACAATTATGTGTCTTGGAGTTGGTCTTCTCGAGGAGTATCTTTTTTGTGTTCTCTGTATTTCCTGAATTTGAATGTTGGCCTGCCTTGCTAGGTTGGGGAAGTTGTCCTGGATAATATCCTGCGGAGTGTTTTCCAACTTGATTCCATTCTCCTATCACTTTCAGGTACACCAATCAGACGTAGAGCTTAAAACCTTGAATAAAAATTGGACGAATGGCTAACTAGAATAACCAATGTAGAGATGTCCTTAAATGACCTGATAGAGCTGAAAACAATGGCAGGAAAACTACGTGACAAATACACAAGCTTCAGTAACCGATGCATTCAATTGGAAGAAAGGTTATCAGTGATTGAAGATCAAGTGAATGAAATGAAGCGAGAAGAGAAGTTTAGAGAAAAAAAAGAGTAAAAAGAAACGAACAAAGCCTCCAACTAATATGGGACTATGTGAAAAGACTAAATCTACATCTGATTGGTGTCGCTTGAATTTCACTGTCTGGCTTTTGCACCTGCGGTTTTCTCTGCTCATTTATTCTCTTCCTTCTGCCCCATTCTTCTGGCCAGGCACCACCACCATTGCCCTGAAACAAAACCAAAATAGACTGCAAACAAAAAATGAAATTCTGAGACCCCTAACCAACTGAATGGACCCATTCTTGACCAAGGATATACCAAAGTAAACCTGAAAACTAGTTCAGGCCATGATGGGAAAGGGGATTGGATATACCTTTTTATACCCTCATCCCTTTGGAATTCAGGTGTTACTGACCAGCATTAACATTAAAACAGGCTGGCTGGTGCCTCTAATCCCAACACTTTGGGAGGCCATGGCAGGAGGATCACTCGAGCCCAGAATTTTGAGACCAGCCTGGACAGCATGACACTGTCTCTACAAAAATAAGAAAATTAGCCAGTCATCATGGTGTGCACCTGTAGTCCCAGCTACTTGGTAAGCTGAGGCAGGAGGATCACGTGAGCCTGGGAGTTCAAGGATGCAGTGATCTATGATCATGCCACTGCTCTCCAGCCTGGGTGACAAAGTAAAACCCTGTCTCAAAAAAAAAAAAAAAACAAACAAAAAACCAAAACATTAAAACAGCCACCTTATAGTCTCTTGGTAGTGATAAAGTATATAACAAAATGCCAGGTAGCTGGTCCTTAAAGAAATCAAAGTGTTTTACCCCAAAATATATTTCTTTGATGTGTTTTGAAATGACCTCACAAATCTCTCTCATAAAGAGTCTGGCACCTTTTTAAGTCTGATTAAAAATCATTTGCCATCTATTCTCCCTGAAGCCTGCTACCTGGATGTTTCATCTGCATAGTAAGAACCTTGGACTCCACAACCCCTTATATTAACCAGACACTTCTTTCTGTTTATTCCAGATCTTTAGATAATAACTTAACTCTTTCAGCCAATTGACAGTCAAAATATCTTTGAATCTATAACCTGGAATCCCTTGCTTCATTGTCCTACCTTTCCAGACTAAACCAGTGTACACCTTACATGTATTGATTGATGTGTGCTTATAACTTCTGTCCTCTAAAATGTATAAAATCAAGCTGTAACAAATCACCTTGGGCAGTTGTTCTCAGGATCTCCTGTGGCTGTGTTGGGGCATGTCTTTAACCTTGGCAAAAATAAACTTTTTTAAATTTTATTTTTATGTTTTGAGACAGAGTCTTGCTCTGTCTCCCAGGCCGTAGTGCAGTGGCATGATCTTGGCTCACTGCCATCTGTGCCTCCCAGGTTCAAAGGATTATTGTGCCTCAGCCTGCCAAGTAGCTGGGGTCACAGGTGCACACCACCACGCCTGTCTTATTTTTGTATTTCTAGTAGAGACGGGGTTGCACCATGTTGATCAGACTGGTCTCGAACTCCTGACCTCAGGTGATCCACCTGCATTGACCTCCCGAAGTGTTGGGATTACAGATATGTGCCACTGTGCCCTGCCTAAACTTCTAAATTGATTGAGACTTGTCTCAGATACTTTTAAGGGCCTTGGCTCTGTGGATATGACAGTGAAAGGCATGATGGGGTTGTCTAGGAGTGGGTTGCCAGTGAGGAGGAAGGTCCTAAAACCTAGCAGGGCAATGTGGCAAACACAATGATACGATCTGGCAGCCGTGAAAAGAGCTTTTGGAGGCGTGATCAGAGGCTTTCCACAAGAGGTGGCCTGCAGAAGAATACAAAAGGTTCATAGGTAAAGTTTAGCTGTTCTTTTTCACTTGAAGTCTTTGCTAAAGCTCTTAAAGACAGTGCCTTTCTTAGACGTTCCTGTAGTGCTGTGTACTTATGAAGCAGCAGGATCACACTGAAGGGCTGGATCATGTCTACCTTCTCCAGGGCACTGAAAACTTCACGAGGGCAGAGACCAGGTCTATGTTGTGTACTATGAAATCCTAGGGATATGGGGCTCAAAAATACGGGTTGATAAAGGGAAAGACGTTTATGGCACTCTTGGCAAAACAGCAACAACAACAAGAAACAACAACAGCAGCAACAATAACAACAGCAAAAACTATGTTAGTTGAGTACTGGAGAGGAGCAATGAAACAGCACCCTCCTGTCAAAAGATTGCCTGTGGGGACAAAAGCATAAGAGCAGTATCTGGAATGGAATCTGACAGAGGGAATGGTATAGTTCCTTTAAAGATTTATAAGAGTCATTCATTTAGTAAATACCTAAAATTCTCATGATTTGTGAAGTCCATATTTGTGATTTTAGCTATTTGCTAAAATTTATTTGTAACTCCTGAATTAATACTCGGGGCACCTTTGTGCTCATTCATGAACGTGTGTTGGATGGCAGACAGTTTGAGTGACTTGACTATGTTTCCAGTTGAGGTTGAAGAATGGGAAACTACCTTCTTGCTCTGGTTTTCATATTGTAAAAAAGTGTCCTTTTCATGGGCTATTTGTCGCCTTCTTTTTTGTGCTTTTTTGCTGGTGATTTTGCTGTTAAAGTGGTGCCCAAGCATAATACCAAAATGCTGTCTAGTATTCCTCAGCACAGTTAGTCTATGATACACCTTCCAGAGAAAGTGTATGTATTAGGTAAGCTTCGTTCAGGTATGAGTTATAGTCCTGTTGGCTGTGAGTTTAATCAACAATATATATTAAGTAAGATGTCTTTATACAGATCACACCTAAGGCAAGGCTCTGTATTGAATGGTGAACAACGGGATTGTGATCAGAGGCTCTACCTAACCTTGTAGTTCTCCTAGGAACAATGGTTGAGTATTTGCTCATTCAGTGTTTACAGTTACTTTATATAACATAACTATTGTGTAAAACTAGAATCAACCGTATTTAGTTTTCCAGGCACTGTTTTGGGCACTGAGGGTGAGACAGTGAGGAAGAAAGGTATGTTCTATCCCCTTGTGGGTCCTACATTCTAACTGGGGCTGTTGGCCATATGGAAATAGAAAGGTAGCATATCTCCTGCTTAGCACATATATGAAGAAAAACAATGTTATAAATAACAATAACATAAGCCTCCCCCCTTTTTTCTGTTTTCTCTCTCTCTCATTTCTATTTTGATTTTTTTGTGACACAGTCTCACTGTGTTGTCCAGGCTTGAGTGCAGTGGCATGAAATGGGCTCACAGCAGCCATGACCTCCCAGGCTCAAGCGATTCTCCTGCCTCATCTTCCAGAATAGCTAGAACCACAGATGCGTGCCACTGTGCCTAGCTAATGTTTGTATTTTTTGTAGAGACGAGGTCTCACTATGTTGGTCAGGTAGGTCTCAAACTCCTGGGCTCAAGTGATCCACCTAAGCCCAGGAGTTTGTTTTATTTTCTCATGTTTTATTCATTTTTGTTTATCTGTAAGAGAAACACATTTTTGTTTGTTTCTTTTCTGAGATGGAGTTTCGCTCTTCTTGCCCAGGCTGAGGTGCAATGGCGTGATCTCGGCTCACCGCAACATCCGCCTCCCGGGTTCAGGCTGTTCTCCTGCCTCAGCCTCCTGAATAGCTGGGATTACAGGCATGCATCACCACACCTGGCTAATTCTTTTTGTATTTTTAGTAGAGTCTGGGTTTCTCCATGTTGGTCAGGATGGTCTCGAACTCCCAACCTCAGGTGATCCACCCGCCTCGGCCTCGCAAAGTGCTGGGATTACAGGCGTGAGCCACAGCACCTTGCATTTTAAAAAAATTTTTAGTAAAATTGCTCACTCTTGCCTGCTCATACGCCCATCTATCCTCCCTCTAACTTGCTTCTTTTTTTTTTTTCCTCAATTTCTTTCCACCTTACATTCCCCTAGTCTCAGCTTCAGTGTCCTCATTGCCCATTAAGGTATGTTTCTGAAAGTACAAAGACAATCCAGAAAAATAATTTCATAATATTGTCGCAATGAAAGTCTCTGGTACCAGTTGTGTAATTACCCTTGGTTATTTTTATCTGGACTTCTCATCGTATTTAGTACTCTTCTAACTGTCCCTGTTGGACACTTACTAACATTTGCCTTTTACCTGTCCTGAGCCAGTCGCTGGGGAGGGAGTAGCAATCTGTTAGAGGAATTGTTCCTTTTTGAATGGTCAGAGGCCTGGTGTAGGGGCTCACACCTTGTAATCCCAGTGCTTTGGGAGACCAAGACAGCAGGACTGCTTGAGGCCAGGAGTTTGAGACCAGCCTTGGTAATATAGCGAGACCCATTAATTTAAAAAATAAAAACATTAGCCAGGTCGGGCATGATGACTCATGCCTGTACCAGCACTTTGGTAGGCTGAGGTGGGAGGATAGCTTGAGGCCAGGAGTTCAAGACCAGCTTAGACAACATAGTGAGACCCTGTCTCTACAGAAAATAAAAAAATTAGCTGGGCATGGTGGGGGGCACCTGTGGTCCCGCTACATGGGATGCTGAGGCAGGAGGATTCCCTGAGCTCAGGAGCTTGAGGATGCAGTGAGCAATGATAGTGCCACTGCAGTCCAGCCTGGGAGGCAGAGTAAGATGCTGTTTCAAAAAAAAGAGAAGAAAAATTATCAGGGCACGGTGGAGTGTGCCTGTAGTCTCTGTTCCTTGGGAGGCTGTGACAGGAGGATCGCTTGAGCCCAGGAGTTAAGGCTGCAGTGAGCTATGATTGTACCACTCTACTCCCATTTGGGAGACAGAGCAAGACCCTGTCTCAAATAAATGAATGAATGAATGGGCAGAATGGGATTCAATTTAGAGCGATTTTTTTTTCCTACAGTAAAGGACTCTCAACATCTTGCTTCCATATTTATTAGTTTTTAAAATCACTAGGATAATGATGTCTGGTTAGATGCTAATCAAATATTTATTGGTTGAAGTAGCCAGACAGTATCTCAACCATAGCAAAATAGGGACACCAAAATATATATAATAGAGAAAAAGTCATTGTTGTGAACTACTGCGTTCTGTTTGCTCTCTGGGTGGCCAGATCACGCCGTGATGTATCTGGCAGGGGCTCAACTAACTTTTCCCCTAAACTGTAATGGCTTAGCAAAGGACCTGAGGATACTATGTTTTTGTGCAGAGGATTCAGTAGCCAGTGCCTGTTTTGATAAGTAGCTGGTCATTTACATCATTGCCTCGGGCCAGGTCCTTCACTCTCCCCTGGGAGGCGGGAAGAGAGAAGTCAAAGGCTTTTCACCTCTGATGTCCATTTCTTATGCCCCTTAACCACTCTGTTCTACCCTGGGGATGAAAGGAAAGGAGTGCCTGAACACACACTGGGCCTACATGAGCGTGGAGACAGGGAGAGGGAGAAGGAGAGGGAGGAGGTCATGATAAAATAAATAAATAAAAACAACTATTGGATACTATGCTTATTACTTGGGTGGCGAAATAATCTGTACACCAAACCTGTGACACAAAATTTACCTGTATTAGAAACCTACAGGGACTGGGCGCAGTGGCTTACACCTGTAACCCCAGCACTTTGGGAGACTGAGGTGGGTGGATCACTTGAGATGAGGAGTTCAAGAGCAGCCTGGCCAACACAGTGAAACCCCATCTCTACTAAAATTAGAAAAATTAGCCAGGTGTGGTAGCAGGCACCTGTAATCCCAGCTACTTGGGCGGCTGAGGCAGGAGAAGAGCTTGAACCGGGAGGCGGAAGTTGCAGTGAGCTGAGATCGCGCCACTGCACTCCAGGCTGGTGACAGAGCAAGACTCTGTCTCAAAAAAAAAAAAAAAAAAAAAGAAAAGAAAAGAAAAAGAAACCTGCCTCTCTATCCCTGCAGCTAAAATAAAAGTTTAAAATAAAAATAAAATATTGGAATACATCTATTTAAAAAATGAATTGGGAAGTATTTTTGTTTCTGACTGATGTATCTTAGCCAACTTTAAAACATTTTGTTCCTACTTTGTTGGGGTGTGTGTCTAGAGTGGATGGGTTGTAAAAATGAAGAGAGTAAATACTTGTCCTCTTGCTGAATAACTGACCAGTGCTATTAAAAGTAGAAACAGGTTGAGCGCAGTGGTTCATGCTGGTAATCTCAAGGCTTTTGGAGACTGAGATGGGAAGTTCACTTTGAGGTCAGGAGTTTGTGATCAGCCTGGGCCACACTGTGAAATCCTATTTTTACAAAAAATTAATTAGCCGAGAGTAGTGGCGTCTACCTATAGTCTCACTTACTGGTGCAGCTGAGGCTGGAGGAGCACTAAGCCCAGTGGTTCAAGGCTGCAGTGAGCTGTGATCTTGCACTGCACTCCAGCCTGGATGACAGAGCAAGACCTTGTCTCTTAAAAAAAAGGAGAAGCAAGGTGCAGTGGGAGAAAGAGGCAGAGGAATTTTACTAGTACGTCTGAGCTGGATCGTTTCCTTTGATCCTCCACACCTGTCTGCTCTGCTGCATGTGTCAAGAGGCCAGCCTCTCACACTGACTGTCCAGGCTCTGTGCCCTCTGCCCCTTTTCCATGCTAGGACTGCGGCAGCAGGGCATTGACGGAAGTGGAAAGAGGGAGTCAGCCTTCCTGGCTGTGGCTTTTGTGTAGCTGTGGCCCTCTGGGGAATGTCACAGCTCCCCTTGCCTCAGGTGAGCAGAGGGCACTATACCCTTTGCTGTCATTCCTTAATCCTGCCATATGTTAGAAACAGTCTTTCCGCTAAACTGTCCTCAAAGACCCCTCTCTGAGTTTGCCAAACACTTGCTGCCAGGACACAAATACTAGATCTGATGGGTTGGAGGAGATGCTGTCATTTGAGGAGGACTTCTAGGGTATAGGACACACTGAAGTGGGTGGAGAGGCGGGCAAAGGTTCCTGGTAACGGTAGTTGCAGCACTGGTGAGCCATGTGGTTGTCTACTGTGGTGCATGTTCAGGGAGCTGTCTGTGTGGACAGGCTACAGAGCACTGGCAGTGGCTGTAGGGGCTAAACATTGGGTGATAAGCAGAGTATTAGGGGAAATAATGTTAGGAAGGTACCCTAAGTCTCAATTGTGGCAGGCCTTGACATTGAGAATTTGTACCTGGGATTTTGTTTAACTCTTTGTGCTTTAAAAAAAATTTAAATTTGGGCTAATTATAGAATCTCATGCAGTTATGAGAAATGATACAGAGAGATTCATTTCAATGGTTAAGATTTTGAGAAAAGTTCCTGTTCTGTCATAACCACAACATTAACATTTATACAGCGTTAATATACAGTCTTTATATAAAATGTATACAATCTTATTCAGATTTCCTCACTTGTTCTCAGGTGAGTGAGTAGAGGATTTTTGATCAGAGTGGTTATATTGTCAGTTTCAGAGTGAGAATCATAATGGTATAAATTTAATATGCCACGGAAAAATGCTTGGCTTTTGGGTGGAGACATTAATATGTCATTAGAAAATTGCATATATTCTCACCTGTAATCCCAGCACTTTGGGAAGCTGAAGTGGGCGGATCACCCGAGGTCGGGAATTCAAGACCAGCCTGACCAACATGGAGAAAACCCGTCTCTACTAAAAATACAAAATTAGCCGGGCTTGGTGGTGCATGCCTGTAATCCCAGCTACTTGGGAGGCTGAGGCAGGAGAATCACTTAAACCCGGGAGGCGGAGGTTGCGGTGAGCCGAGATCGCACCATTGCACTCCAGCCTGGGCAACTAGAGTGAAACTCTGTCTTGAAAGAAAATTGCATATATTTTTTCCCCTTGACTTTGTTTTCCCTCGTTATGTTTGTTGGATTCATTGCAACCATTGAAAACATCCTGTTATCTACAGTAATGTATCTTAAACTTACCAAGAAATCACCTGTTGTTTCAAGTGCAATATAGGCATCTTGTACTTTTCATATGTCTTATTTTTGTCTGGATAGCGATGTGATCAGATCTGAATTGCACAGGACAGGGAGTTGATTACCAAGTACTCCAGATGCAGCTGTGTCTCCTTGGAGCATAGCGACCTTTGACCTGGCCCTTAAACTATGTATGTGGTGCTCATTGCACTTATCTGTAAAATATATTATTTCAGTTTATCACTAAACATCTTCCAACCATAGTGTCCTGTATTTATTGCTTATATAGAAAAAATATTTAATAACGAGGTGATAAAACTCATTTTAATATCCTTCTCTCTCAGTCGTTTGTTGTTTTTCAAAGCTTATTTCTTGCTTTGCCTTGCATAAATTTCTTCCAAAGATTCTAGGAAATAAGTGAAATATGGATAAATACCTTTATGAAAAGGAGTAACACATATCTGAAGGTGGGGTTTGCAATCGTGATAACAGGTTTGTATCCCCACAACATGTAATAATAACTTGCTTCTTCCCATGGTCAGGTGTCTCTTTAGGAAATGTATAATTGCCCTGAAGATGGGAGAGAGATAATTTTCATTTTACATGAAGAGTAATTTTGCTGTTTGCATCATAAGTTCTAAAAGCACACATGTAACTGCATATTATTTTAGATTCGATTAAATACCTTGATGATTTATGCCTGTCTTCTTGGCAGAGGTTTATTTGTTGCCTTAAGTGGTTAAATAATTGAAAAACAACTTGAAGAATGAAGGAAGAGAGCATTTGGGCAAGTTGATGAGAAGAAAGAGTGGGATATTTAACAGTTAAAATGTATATGTCTGCCCTTTGGTATTTGCTCTAATTCATAATTAGATCACCATTCCTTCCACTTATTTAAAAGGCACCTTACCTAGAGAGAGACATCAATATTTACAGTGCATTAGTGCCATGGAGAATTTCAGATCTTGTGATGAGGGTTTATTGCTGTTTTATCCCCTCTTCAAAGCAGTGTACACATCAAACAGTCTTCACCATCATTCTGGACCCAGTGACATCGCACCATTCGCTCTGTGCTTCGTGCAGCAGCTTAATTATTGAAGATCCTTGTCTTTGAATTTTCTTTTTAATATTTCAGGGGATATACTTTGAAAATCTATATATTAAATAAATCAGAAGATTATGGAATTAGAAAGTTTTATCATATTTTAAAATGCATCAGTTTTGCTAAAATTTGAGATAAGGAATGGCTATAATAGTGACCAAATTACATTAAATGAGAAGCTCCTATTATTTCTAATTACTGAAATGAACACAATTACATCAGATTATTAATAATGCTGAAATAGGCCATGGGTCCCAGAAACGTAGCAAATCATAGGTGAGAAGATTATGTTTTATTCATCTGAGGCCAATGCAAAATTACCTTCTTTATGCCAAATTGTATTTAGCCAGGACAGTTAGAGTTGGGAATCCTTCTAGGGTGAACTTTTAGATGAATGAGGAAGTTGTGTTTCGTGATTCATTTTGTTGATAAGACCAGATGTTTATACGAATGTCTTTCTTTCCTTAAAATAAGGTGAAACTTGTGAAAGGACCTCATGCCATTTGTGGCTACTACTGCACCATTCTCTAGAACTCTGTGTTGCTTGTCATACTTTGACCTGTTGGGAGCTACCCTGAGAATGGCTGCTGAGACTGCTTTGCAGTGCTTTTATGTTTTTTATAATACTTTTTTTTCATAAATTGTTATTCTGCAAGGATGAGGTTTGGTGGATGATCCCTGGTTGGGGGTGTATGAACATACGTGGACTGTTACCTTTCTGGTATTAAAGGAAACTTCTAAACCCAGTAATGCCACCTCTGAATTTATACATTAGGGATGGAGGCCCAGAGAGGTGACTGATGTGCCATGATCACAGGTCTAGGCCAGTGGTTCTTAGTGTGTGGTCTCTGGGCCCTAAGGGATCATTAAGATCATTTCAGGAAGGCCTTGGGTGCGATACTGTTTTCAGAGTGTTATGAAAACCGATTTTGTGTTGTTCACTGGGTTGACATCTACATCAGTGGTGCCCAGGCCCTGAGGGGCAAAAATGTAGATCACTTGACACAAATCGAGGCAGTGGCACCAAGTGTATTCTTTACCCCACACACTCACAGTTTTTTTTAAAGCCATGTTCACACACTGTTTTTGATTAAGAAACAAAAGTAATTACTTAAAATCTGATCCTTTAATATACAATTTAACATTTCATGTGATGATGTAGGCATAAAACACTTCTCCAACATATGGAAGCTCAGTGGTTCCTTTTTAAATTTAAATTTTATTTTATTTTTGTTGAGGTATGGTCTCACTGTGTTGCCCAGGTTGGCCTCCAACTCCTGGGCTCAAGTGATCTGTCTGCTTCAGCCTCCCTGAGTAGCTAGTGTTAGATTTGTGAGCCACTGTGCTCAGCTTCTCAGTGGTTGTCTTGAGAAATACTTTTATGCGAAAGCTTGATTTACATGGGAGGTTTTTTCATGGAACAGCATTTTCCTTTGAAATACGGACAGAAAAACTGTGGTTATTCAGACTTGAGTGTCTGGCAGAGAGTTTCTTAAGAATGAGTGACGCAAACCTGTCACTACAAGGCAAAAAATGGGCAGTATTTGTTGCTAAAGATAAAATTCAAACTTTCTAGTGAAAATTAGATTTTGGAAAACTTATGTCCCACTGTGAGCATGACTGCTTCCCAATACGTAAAGATATTTCTGATTAAATTGGCAGAGATATTAACATGTGATTTTCTGTAATAAAGAAATGTATCAACATTTGGAAGATTGGCTTAACTCAGTAACTAATATTTTCCAAATGACTAATGTTATGGAATTTTTTGTGGGTAGAAGTTTCATTCAAAATGTGAGACAGACAAATAGATTTTAATGTAACAAAGAAAGAAAGCTTCACATTCATATTGCAACTGACCTTTGAGAAACCACTACTGGTCGAGTTATGGTGTGGTATCAGAGAAGAAAATCTAAAAATTTCTGGAAAAGCTATTAAGATATTATTCCCTCTTCCAGCTGCATATTTGTGAAGTTCTTTTTTTCCTTTATATACTTTTTCATATGGCAGCTGAGAATGCAGAAGCAGATATGAGAATCCAGATGTCTTCTGTTAAGCAAAATGTAAAACATTGCTGCTCTTTCCACTAAATGTGCTTTGTTTTATAAAATACAATTTTCATAAAATTGAGTTGTGTTAACATGTGATGGGTTTTATTATTATTAAAGTAAATTAGTACATATTTTAAAGTTGTTCTCATTCAGTCCTAAAATGGTAAATACCACTAGCTCTGCCCTCACATAAACAAAACTCTTTGAGACCGTCAATTTTTAGAGTATGAAAGGGCCCTGAAATCAGAGTTTGGGAACCACTGAATCTAGTCCTGTTTCCTTGCAGGCATGCTTTCCTATTTTATACGTAGTACTTCCTCCATTTAACGATAGATTTTTTCCTTTTCCTATCTTAACATTTCTGAAATTTGGGTGCCTGTTGTTACAATATATGTTTATGGCTAATGTAACGTTTCTTCCTCTTCCCAAAATGAAATCATGCTGTGAATTAAAATCAGGATATGATTTCTCAGAGCATAATTCTACTAGGAAAACAACAAAATTCTTCTCTTTTTTTTTTGAGACGGAGTCTCGTTCTGTCATCGAGGCTGGAGTGCAGTGGCACAATCTCGGCTCACTGCAACCTCCGCCTCCCAGGCTCACGCCATTCTCCTGCCTCAGCCTCCTGAGCAGCTGGGACTACAGGTGCCCACCACCACGCCCACCTAATTTTTTTTTTTTTCTTTTTTTTTTTTGTATTTTTAGTAGAGACGGGGTTTCACTGTGTTCGCCAGGATGGTCTCCATCTCCTGATCTCGTGATCCGCCCGCCTCGGCCTCCCAAAGTGCTGGGATTACAGGCGTGAGCCACCGCGCCCGGCCCAAAATTCTCTTTTAAAAAACTGAAACTAACATTTATATCCTCAGGTAGCTAGAAATGGAACTTAATAGATCTGATTTCATAATTTGTGTTTGGTGATTGAGCACTGGCTCAGGAGCCTGAAGTCTTAGTTGGAAAACTTTTCATGTCATCTCTCTAAGCCTCAGCTTACTCATCTGTGACGTGCATTACATGTTTTTCTATGTGTCTAATGTAGTGCCTTATTTAAATAAAAAAATTTCAGATCCCTCCATTTAAGTGGTGGGTTCTAGTACAATGTTACTACACTGTATGTGCATGCGTGTGTATGTGTGTGTGAAAACTCCATAAAAATGCCTTATAATTTTCATGCAATCATAAAACCAAGAAGAAATCATAAACCAATACACATCCAGATGTGTAACAGATATCCATCAGATAGATACATATCACTGTGAGAGATAAAGATGCCTTGCTGAGTCTAAATCGTATGCTGTATGAACCTAGACCTGCCCCGGGGTGGCATGGGGTCTTTTTATTTGGACCTTGGTTATGGTGCCTTTATGTACTATGATGACTCAGGTCTTACAGCGCTTCCAACCATAAGAAAACCTTGATTTCAACATCATTATGATGTCGTTTGGCCATCCTTTTATGAGAACATGCTGTTAAGTGACTGACTGACTGACAGGGCCTTGCTCTGTTGCCCAGGTTGGAGTGCAGTAGTACAATCACGGCTCACTGCAGCCTTGAACTCCTGGGCTCAAGTGGTCTTCCCACCTAAGACTCCTGAGTAGCTGAGACTGATGCAGGACATGTGAGCCCCACAGTGGGCCTTAGCCCATAAGGGTCCTTGTCTTTGCCCAGGAAAGAATTCAAGGGCAAGCTGGGGCTAGAAAAAAACAGCTTTATTGAAGCAACAGTGCCGCAGCTCTGATTGCTTCTGCAGAGCTGGGATACTCTATGGGCAGAGAGTGGCAGCCCAGGACAGTTTTCCAATCATATTTATACTCACTTTTAATTACATGCAGATTAAAGGGAAGTTTATACAGACATTTTTAGGAAAGGAGTAGTAACTGGGACATTAGGTTATTACCATGCAAACGGTAGGTAACACCTAGGTGTTGCCATGGCAATAGTAAACTGACATGACAGCTGGTGAGTGTGTTTGATTGAAAACTTTTTCTGTCCCAGCCCTGTTTTAGCTAGTCCTCTAAAACAGTTTGGTCTGGTGTCCAAGCCCTGCCTCTGCAGTCAAGTCCTGCTTCCTGCCCTAGGACTACAGCAAAGTTCTAATACAGTTGCCTGATTTTTTAATTTTATTTTTTGTAGAGACAGGATCTCACTGTGTTGCCCAAGTTGGTCTTGAACTCCTGTCCTCAAGCATTTCTCCCACCTTGGCCTCCCAAACTGCTGGGATTATAGGTGTGAACCATTGCACCTGGCCTTGTTGACTTCTTTTATTGGGTTTTGTTCTTTCTCATCAGTGTGGTAATCAAATCTAGGACACCTTCCTGAATTTGACAGTGGACACAAATGTAAACATGGTGCCTGAAATTGTATGGGAGCACTCCGTGATGAGGTAGTGCAAATAGGAGATCCAGACCATATTTAATTTAATTTAATTTATTTTATCAATATCACTGAAATGCAAACAAAAAGTTTAATGTTGGAAGAACTCACAAGAAGGGCTGCATGACAGAGCATTCTCTGTAGCATCCTTCACAATGCAGTTTATGCAAACACCACCTTATCCATGAGCTCCATCACCTACTATAAGAGACATCCCACAGGGTCTGGAGCTCCCTCTGTTATCTGCCTCTTCTCAAATCCCCTCTTTCCCCTAGTCCACATTTTATTCAAAAGCTACAGGTATATAGAGATAAATACTAATTATTTTTGTCTGTCTGTTGCAGACTAACACATTAACACAGTGTTTGTGTCTAGTCTGAAGAAGATGGTCTTAATTATTTAATTGAAATCATGTATGCAATGTATTCTCCTGAGGAAAATTTCAAACGCAATAGGGTGAGCGGTTTTATTGTGACCAAGCAAGTTCAGTATATCGTCCCTGAATTTACTGAGAGGTTGGAATATACTTTTATTTGATTATTTTACTGTAGATATTGGGTACTGCTTTTGGTCCTATGTCTGTGCTATTTTTTAAAGGCCTTCTCTTCTGAGTTAATAGTGCTTCTTGTAGACTTACACACAGATGGGTGACAGGAAGAGGGAGAGAAGTTGAGGTGTACAGAGGTACTTAACAACTGAATAATTAACCCTGTAATTGGAAAGCAACAGAACCTGTGTCTAAGTAACAACATTGTCTAAAAGTATTTGGTCTTTTCCTACCCATCCCTCCCCATTTTGTTGCTGTTTTGCTTATAGTTTTTAATGTGATGATTCTGGAAATTTTGCTTCCTCTTGGTAGAGAACTTTTCTTATAGTAAGGGCATTGTAATATTAATGCACATCGATTTTTAGATGTGTATTTTTGCGACCTTGTTCTGAGAGTGACTATATAGTTCTTATTGGTGTTTATTTTTGGGGGTGTATATTAATAAGCAGTAAAGGCTGTCATGAGTGTTTATACACACTAAAATCTAGAAATTATTAAAATCTTCATGTTTATGTTTCTCTCAGCAAATTAAGATAGCCACCAACAGTATTAAATTCGGAGTTGACTAAATTTTTGCTCTGGTAATGTTGCTCAGACTGTGTTATTATTATCGAATCCTCCTGATGTAGAAATCAGTGTTAAATTTGATATTATTATGTTTCATATGCTTCTGTTTGCTCTGATAAGTTCTAATTTGCTTTCATTGGAGACTATTGGATTGACAGTGGTTTAAATATAGCCTTCACTGTATATAAATAGCCTGTCTTTAGTTTGGTATCCTCAAGGTTTCCATATCTTTACCATTGACCAGTGCACTAATGTTTCAGAAATATCCCTCCTAGAATAAATGATGAGTTTACTGCTTCATGGTTAAAGCTATGTCATTAGACCAGACGTGGTGGCTCACACCTGTAATCCTAGTACTTTTTGGGGCTGAGGCGGGTGGGTAACCTGAGGTCAGGAGTTCAAGACCAGCCTGGCTAACATGGTGAAACCCCGTCTCTACTAAAAACACGAAAACTAGCTTGTCATGGTGGTGCACACTTGTAGTAGCCTGTAGCTACTCAGGAGGCTGAGGCAGGAGAATTGCTTGAACCCAGGAGGCGGAGGTTGCTGTGAGCCGAGATCGTGCCACTGCATTCCAGCTTGGGTGACAGAGCCAGACTCTGTCTCAATCAATCAATCAATCAATCAATCAATCAATCAAGCTGTATTATTAGAGGCTTTAAAACAAATACATCCTAGTTTTTAAAAACAGAGTACTCTAAACATAATTTAAATTTTGTCTTATGTTTTTGAGTGATTTCACTCAGTTGCTGAGTGGAACTTTTAGTTCTGATTCCAGCTGTTGCAGACTCTTTTCTTCTTCGCTTTGCATTTTTAATTCTGTTTCTTATTTGCTGTGACGGTGATCATGTTTGCCAGGCTGTTGTCAGTGTTACTGATAATGATCAAGTGTTCACCTGAGTTTAGTATTGATGTTGTTACAGCAATTGCAAGCAAGCTCTTCTATGCAAATATATTTGCTAAAATACTACCTTTCGTGTAATTGTATATGTGAGTATATGACAGAAACTACCTGCGGATTAACGTATTACTTTGAGTATTTTCTTTTTTTTTTTTTTTTTTTTTGAGACGGAGTCTCGCTCTGTCACCCAGGCTGGAGTGCAGTGGCCGGATCTCAGCTCACTGCAAGCTCCACCTCCCGGGTTTATGCCATTCTCCTGCCTCAGCCTCCCGAGTAGCTGGGACTACAGGCGCCCGCCACCTCGCCCAGCTAGTTTTTTGTATTTTTTTTTTAGTAGAGACGGGGTTTCACCGTGTTCGCCAGGATGGTCTCGATCTCCTGACCTCGTGATCCGCCCATCTCGGCCTCCCAAAGTGCTGGGATTACAGGCTTGAGCCACCGCGCCCGGCCAAGTATTTTCTTTCTTAAGTAGAAATAATATATTTTCTGGTAATACTTTATTGAACAAAAGAAACATTTTATTCAACAAAATTTTTCAGTAGAGCAGCCAAATGTCTAGATTCTATAGATTTTAAAAAATTGATACATAATTTTACATATTTATGGAGAATATGTGATGTTTTGGTACATGCATACCAGGTGTAATGGTCAAATCAAGGTAATTAGGATATTCGCACCTCAATGATTTATCATTTTTTGTGTTGGAAACATTTCAGATCCTCTCTTCTAGCTACTTTGAAATATACAATAAGTTATTTGTCAACTATGTAGATTCCGTATTTTTATTCCAGTAGATACGATTAAAAGGTAGGTGAAATTTGTTTACTTGCTTAGAATCATTATTTTTTGAATGATATATGTGATGATTATTTAGAAATATTGGGGCAATGATCACAGTATTGGTTATTATATTACTCTCTACTGAGTACACACTATATGTCAAGCACTGCTTTACCCCTTTATATTATTTAGTACTCACATTACCCTGATCAAAGATGTACTGTTTTATTTTCATTTGAGTTGGAAGGAACTAGAGGCAGAGAGAACAGTTAGGCACCCTGGCCAGGGCCACATAGATAACAAGGAGTGAAGTCCAAATACAAACTTGGGCAGTTTTGCTCAGAGCTGACACTTGACCGCATCTCTTTCACCATGTAGTATTTTAAAGGACCTAAAGGAATTTGTATTTAGAATACTGACCCATTGTCTCCTTTTACGAAAGTGAAATTCTGTTCCTTAATCTTTAGGATTTCCCTGTGTTCTCCTAACATATAGTTTACCAACATTAGTATCTTATTTTTCAGCGTAGTGCTTTTGTGTTTACAGATATGCCTCTTCATGTTCGACGCAGTAGTGACCCAGCTCTAATTGGCATCTCCACTTCTGTCAGTGATCATAATTTTTCCTCTGAAGAGCCTTCAAGGAAAAATCCCACACGCTGGTCAACAACAGCTGGCTTCCTAAAGCAGAACACTGCTGGGAGTCCTAAAACCTGCGACAGGAAGGTAACCACCTCTGCTTGTTTGCTGCCATCCCTTGCCCCTCCTGACTTCTTGGTGTCCATGATGAGTGTTGTGTCTTGGGTAAACCATTGGTTTCCAGGGCATCTTCACGATGGCCTTTTGTGAGCATGGTACCAACTTTCATATCAAAGTTCAGATACTCTCCTATTTTATATCACACTTGAAATTTCTGATGAAAATCAGTGCCATGTATCGTATGCACTTATTAATATATCCATTTTTTGAATAGATTCCATTTCATGTCATTAAAAATGAAAACAATTTGGCACAATATGTGTACCATATAAAGTCCCTTTCTTGCTGTCTCTCCTGGTCTCCTCTCCCATTTCTCCTCACAGGCAGCCTCTTTATTTGCTTTTTCTATGTTCTTACAGGGATATTTGACACATGTATAAGCAAATATTTATATTGGTTCATGAGGTACATTAAGGAACTTAGAACATTATGAACTTTTAAGGATGAAAGTGGACTTCATGGTAATTTAGTTTGACTACTCAGTTGATCATTTTATCCTAAGTCTCCTTGTAAATGGAAGTTTGTTGTCTAGTCTTCATAATATTTTATTCCTTGACCTGATTTATTTTAGTCCTTGACCTAATTTATTTAATCTGAATGAAAAAACTTTATTTTAACCTGTTTTGTCTGTTTTAAAAAATTTGTTGGCCGGGCATGGTGGCTCCCACCTATAATCTCAGCGCTTTGGGAGGCCAGGGTGGGTGGAACTCCTGGCCAGGAGTTCAAGGCCACCCTGGTTAACATGGCAAAACCTCATCTCTACTAAAAATACAAAAATTAACCAGGTGTGCTGGCATGCACCTGTAATCCCAACTACTCAGGATGCTGAGGCACAATAATTGCTTGAACCCAGGAGGCGGAGGTTGCAGTGAGCCGAGGTTGCGCCACTGCACTTTAGGCTGGGCAACAGAGTGAGACTCCATCTCAACAACAACAAAAAGCATGTTGATGCTCTTTGTCAGAACCCTTATTGTTCCTTTTCATCACACTTCTCACCTCTTATTTAATGTGCATTTTGCTGAATCTGTCATTTTCACTTTTGAATCTGTAGATGCTCAGTAAACTTCTGTTGAATGAATTAGTAAACATTTTTTCAGTGCAGCCAGTAATTTAGCACAGTATATATTGAGGAATGTTGAAGTAATACTAATCACATAAGATTAAAAAGGATGTAGCTTGATATTTGCTTGATTTATTCTTTGCATAGGTATAAAAATACCTGTTTTAAATATTTCAACTTTGTTTTGCATTTCAGCACACTCCTTTCTGTAGTAGTTCAAGTGGAAAAAAAAGTGCATGGAAAACACAGGTTTAAACTGAGAAGAGTCTGCTTGGAAAAAAAGTATATTTAGTTTCTGATTTTTTTGAATTATGAACTTAACTTTTAGGTTTAGTCTCCTGAAATACTTTGTTTTTATAGCTGTGTTGAGGAGCCACATTGGAAGATCTTTTCATTAAGATTAGCTTGAAATTTTTGAGGACTTTATCTTGCAGTAGACTATCCAAAGAACCAGAATCCAGTTTATCAGTGGGTCTCGTGCCAGTTAATTCTCTTTTAGAATAGACCTAATTTAATTTACCTGGATATTCACAGATGTGCAAACAAGTCAAGTTGGCAGTTAAAAGAAATTTTTTAACTAGGTTTTCAACTGTTTGAAGCATACTGAAGTTTCTTTTCAAGTTATTCAGTATCTTGGATGTGTGAGTCCGTTTCAGTTGCAGCAGACAGAACGTGTTTGTATCATAAACATTTTTGAACAAAAGGGATTTATCACTTAGAATTTTTTTTCTCACAAAATCACTGGAAGGGTTTGCAGAGCAGATCCTAGGATGGTCCTGGAGAACCTTTAAAGCTATGCAGTAACAAACATGTGGCTTGCCTGTGGAGCTACCCTCTCTGCTTTCGTGGTGAAAGAGGTGCTGCAATCCAGGGACCTGAACTCCTCCCATCGGAGCCTGCCTTCTTCACACTACACACCGCCCTGCCTCCAGGTGTACTCACCTTGCTTCTGTCATTTGTCAAGCTGGAGACCCACCCTAGAAGTGCTGCCAGTCATAACAGCCCAGGAAAATCTGTTTCACACCACTATTAAAATCTCATGCTAGTGAATCTGAGTGGGTGGAGTACAGTTTGTATCTAGACCCTTATCTGCAGAAGAGCCTGGGAAATAGAGCATTAGCCTTAAAACCTCTGCAGCACAGGAACACATGTTAGGAGACCACTGAGACCCTTGTTGCCAATTAACAACATCCACCTTGTTGACGCAGTTTCATTTTTAAATATTTATTTATTTATTTATTTAGAGACAGGGTCTTGCTTTGTCACCCAGGCTGGAGAGCAGTGGCACAGCCTCAGCTCACTGCAACTTCTATCTCCCAGGTTCAAGCATTCTCCTGCCTCAGCCTCCCGAGTAGCTGGGTCTACAGGCACTAGCCATCACACCTGGCTGATTGTTTAATTTTTTGTAGAGATGGGGTCTTGCTATGTTGCCCAGGCTGGTCTCAAACTTTTGGACTTGGGTGATCCTTCCATCTCAGCCTCCCAAAGGCTGGAATTACGGACATGAGCCACCATATCCAGCCTGACATGTTTTAAATAACATGCTTCTATCATTGTAGAAAATTTGGCAAACTCATAGAATAGAACAAAATAAAATTATTCATAACTCCAGAACCCAGCAACAACCAGTATTCACACACACACACGTTGGAGTCATGCTATGTTCATGTATTCGTATCCTGATTATTTCAACATTATTTTTCATACAATAGGAATTTTCCCTGGTGTGAATTTTATTGTAACTATTTTAATGAGTGTAAAACATTTCATTGTAGGTTGTATTGTCTTCTGTCAATTTTGGACATTCATGCTCTTTCTCTTTTTTTCACATTATAATATTTATCTTAAAAATTGTTACATATTCAGCCATCTTTTTGCTTACATGGAACATTATTTAATGTAGCCAGATGCCCATATTTTCCCATAGGAAAAGCCTTGATCTACATATATATTTCTAGATGAAGTGATATTTGCATACAATATACTTGAATAGTAATGTGTAATGAATTAGTCTTTTGAATTTTCTTTGGCTTTACTCTTCAAATACTAATCTTGCTGTCTGCATTTTATACTGTTTGTATTTTAGTCTGAGAGCTCATATATAAATATGATTAAATGGTATTTTATTTTCAGTTATAAAAAGCCTTCTCATCTTTTCAGTATTCAGATGGAAGGAAAGCATACTTGCTGCTTAGGTACAAAGCATTCAATTTCTTTATTTCTGTGAAGCCCATGAGAACTTACCTATGCTGTCATGCTTCAAGATGTTATAAATTCTTATGAGTGTGTTGTGGTTCAGGTTTTCTGTGTAAAATTGTGGAAATAAATTAGTTGTGCATTCATAGCCCTCTGATTTAGTGATCTCTAGTGGTTAAAAACAGTTAACATTTTTAAATAACTCATCTTCATAGTTAAGTGGTTTATATTCCTGCAAGTTAAATGAATAGAGTAAATTATTTTAGAATAACATTAAATTAAAATCTCTTGTTTCTAAGCAGGAAAGTTGTATTCTGATACGTTAGAGCACCATCAGGTCAAACTCTCTCCTTTGGTTCAAAACCACAAATGAGAGGTGGAGTCTTCCTTGTTGAAATAGTGGTCATAATCTCATTCCACTATTAGGCTTAGTGGGCAGGGTGTACAGATGATGATGATACTCTATTGCCTGAGAGCCTGAAGAGTCCAAGGGTCCCATGGGCTTCTGGATTTCTGAAAAATTTTAACGCTTTTATTCGGAAGTGAGATGGAGAGGGTAAGGGAGCTGTGGCTTTTTTCAAAGTTATTTGACATACTCACCTTTGTGTCCAGTATTTTGTGGCTGACTACCTTTTCCAACTGTTTTAGGGAACATTTTGCTCACACTTGGTGTGGGAAGTTTCTTGCTAGAGGCTGTATTTTCATTTGAAAGTAAACATGTTAATATTTTATCCTGCAGGAGAGTATTTCAATCGGTGTGAATACTTTAATCATCTTTGCCACCTCTTTGGTCTTCCTTATTAAGTCAGTGTTGCTGTGAATATAGAGGCCAGCTAGTCTGTGGAGAGCGTGTGATTCATCCCATCAAGAAAGATGTAATGAGCTCTTAGAAGAATCAGCCTACCATGCAGTTCTAGGGATAAGGACTATGGACTATTTCACTGTGCAGTTGCTACAAGCCATTGTTCTGTCCCTGTAAATAATGAGTGGCATTGTTTTTGTAAATTATATTTCCTCCTAAACAATTAACATAGGTAGACTTAGTATAAAACCAGTTGTGGACAAGTTTCCAAAAGAGATTCTTACCTGATTAGGGAAAGGGGAAGAAGGTAATAAAGGGAACCTATTGCATTGGCATAATTAGCTTCCTTTTCTTTTGATTTTTTTAAAGGGAGACCTTGAACTGTTTCTTACCTGCTGGGTTTATTATTTCTTATTTCTATTTGGTTTAGTTGCTTGGCATGTTTGGTATCTTTCCAATACCCCTGATACACACAACCTCTTGTAAGAGATGCTTTCTTAGTTATGTCTTTGTCGTCTCACTTTTCTTTCTATTGGAAAGGTGAGATGTTTTGTCTTAAGTTTAGGAAATTACTTTTATAAACATTTTTGAAGTATATTTCAAGGTTCCCCAACCTCCTTTTTCCCGCTGATAGTAATACAGCTTGCTCTTTGCATATATACAGTAATGAAGGGTATACAGAAGCAGGGAAATGCCATCAGGCTTCTGTGTCCATGGGTTCTGCATCCATGGATTCAATGAAGATTAGATTGAAAATATTTGGAACAACAACAAAAGAAGAATCGTTGTGTCTGAACACATAGAAACTTTCCTTCGTCCTCATTTCCTAAATAACACAGTGTAACACCTATTTACACAAAGCATTTTCTTTGTATTAGGTCATGTAAATCATCTAGAGATCATTTAAACTATATGGGAGCATGTGCATAGGTTATGTGCAGTACTCCACCATTTCATGTAAGGGTCTTTAGCATCTGTGGATTTTGGTATCTGCGAGGGGTCCTGGAACCAGTCCCCCAAGGATACTGAGGGATGATTGTAATTGGAAATTTTGAAGATGACTAGTAATGACATTTTGATGTATTAACTTTAGGACTTCTGTGGAGCATGGCTCTATACAGATGTTGGCTATTCTTACTACCAGGGGGAACATCCAGGTATAGTTTAATTTCCTGCAGTTTTTCCCAATTTCTGCTATATTGAGAATTTTCCTATGCCTCATAAATATGTCTAGTTTGCATAATGTTATATTATGTGCTGATTTTTTATAGTTAATGTTTAACTCTATTTGATGGTTTTTTTCTGTCATATGACATTTATATTTTTGTCAATTTTGTTTGCTTTTATAAGTAACCTTTAGAAGTACCCTTCAGAGAATGTCCTTGTATATCAATTTATGTTGGCATCTCTGATTATTTTCTTTGACTAGATTCCTCAAGTAGACTTATGTGGTAAGGAGTTGAACATTTTTAAAACTATTGGTAATTGTTTCACATAAATTCCAGACTAATAAAGTATGAAGTAGTTAGGATGTATAAAATGCTCTGAGAAGTCCTAGATAGGATAGGAGTGAGGTTGGGGGTGGTGGTGAAGGAAACAAGCAGCTGGTACTATTCCTGAGTTCCAGAACTTACTCTCTCACTAGATGGCTTAAGGGTTCTACATGAATGTGCATCAGAATTACCTGTAGACTTCCAAGAGATGAAACACAGGCATTACTCACACCAACAGATTCCTTTACCCACTCCAGAAAATTTGTGGGTTTCCTTAAAGCTCTTCTGTGGTTTTCAGGGCTCAGTCTTTTTTTTTTTTTTTTTTTTTTTTTTTTGCCCCAGAACCTCGGGTCTAGCTGAAAACAGAAAGTGTGGTTACATTTTAAGGGAGAGGAAATAGAAGTATAGTCATGCCTCGCTTAATGACAGAGATACATCCTGAGAATTGCATTGTTGGGTGATTTCATCCTTGTGTGAACATCATAGAGTGCACTTACACAAACCTCGATGGTGTAGCCGACAACACACCTAGGTTACATGGTATATCCTGTTCTTCTAGGCTGCAAACCTATACAGCATGCAACTATACTGAATAGGCAGCGGGGACACAATGCATTCATATTTAGATATTTGTATATCCAATATATCTAAACATAGAAGAAGTACAGTAAAAATACAGGATTTTAATCTTATGTGATCACCATTGTATATGTGGTCCATTGTTTATAAGAACGTTATTATGGGGTGCATGACTGTATTTTTTTTTTGAGATATCTTCTCTTTAAGCTAATTTTTCTATAATAGAATAGAATCTAGTACATTTGCTGTATTTGGGTTTGTGACATTTCACTTCCTCTCATACTTAGATTGCACAAATGTATCATTTTCAAATGAAAATTAAATTAGAGTCTTTTAAAAGTCCTACAACTCATTGAATATTGAATGTTGACTATCAATGCAAAAATAGAACTGGAAATATTTTTCCAGATTGAACCCTTAATAAAAACAATGTTTCTGTCTACTGTTTCTTTCTGTGTGTTCCTTCATTCCTTTCAAAACCCCTTTGTTTCTTCTTTTCCTTCCCTTCCTTTTCCCCTTCTCCTTCCCTTCCCCTTCCCTTTCCCATTCCTTTCCCATTCCTATTCCTTTCCCTTTCCCCTCTCCTTTCTCGTTCTGTTCCCTTCCCCTTCCTCTTCCGCTTCCTCTTACCCATCCTTTCCACTTTTCTTCCCTTCCCCTTCCCCTTTGTTCCCCTTCCCTTCCCCTTCCCCTTTTTACCCCTTCCCTTTCCCTTCCCCTCCCCTTCCCCTTTCTTTCCCTTCCCCTTCCCATTCCCTTTTCCTCCCTCCCCTTCATCTTTCCCTTCCCCTTCCCTTCCCTTCCCATTCCTTTCCCTTTCCCTTTCTCTTCCCTTCCCCTTCCCCTCCCCCTTCACCTTCCCCTTCCCATCCCCCTTCCCCTGCTCCTTCCCATCCCCCTTCCCCTCCTCCTTCCCATCCCCCTTCCCTTTCCTCCCCTTCCCCTTCCCTCCCTTTCCCCTTTTCCTTCCCCTTTCCCTTCCCTTTACCCTCCCCTCCCCTTCCCTCCCCTCTCCCCTCCTGCTTCCCCTCCCCCCTTTCCCTTCCTCTTCCTGTTCCTTTTTCCTTTTTTTCCTCTCCTCCTCCTCTCCTCCTCCTCTCCTCTGCTCTCCTCTCCTCTTCTTTTCTTTTCTTTTGCTACTGTCTGGCTCTGCTCTATTGCCCAGTCTGGAGTTCAGTGCATGGCTTACTGCAGTTTCAGCCTTGTGGGTTCAAGTGATCCTCCCATCTCAGCCCATGGAGTAGCTTGAACTATAAGCAAGGACCACCCCACCCAGCTATTTTTTTTTTTTAAGAGATGGGGTCTCACTATGTTGCCCAGGCTGGTCTTGAACTCCTGGGCTCAAGTGATCCTCCCATCTTGGCCTCCCAATGTGTTTGGATTACAGGCCTGAGCCACTGCGCCTGCCCCAGTTTGACTTCTTGATTTCTGCTTCTCATTTATTCTTTCTAATTTATAAGGCCAACTGTCATATTAGTAAATTTGAAAGCACTATTTTATTTCTAAACTACGTTTTTAAAAGTTTATTTATTTTTTTGCCTTTATGCTCTGTTGGATTTGAAGAAGATTATTTTAAAACACAAAATACACTTGACCAGTTGGCTGCTGAGAAGAAGTTGTTTATCGTTTGGTTATTTGTGAGCCAAGCATAGCTTCCAGCATTATGGTAACCATCCAAAAGCTTAAAGGATGAGATGAGATAGTTCTTTAGCATCACAAGTCCTCCGTGACAGACCTGTAGCTCTCTTTAATTTTCTGCGGCATTAGTTTCAAGGGAGATCCAGCTGAGAGTAGACTTTAAACTATTCTGCTGCAACATTTGTATTTCCTATTAGCAGTCTCTATATCTATAAATTTTACCCTTCTATTTTGCATATTAAAATATCTTAATTTGAATACAGCACATTTTTGGACTTTCAGTTATGGTTATAATTATTTCTACAATAGGCAGGGCTCACTGAGTTATTGATAACCTCGTCTACTCTATTTCTATGCTACATTAGGAATACAGTCTGCCTTCATATGCTTTAAATATTTTGTGTTCAAAGTGATAAAATCCTAAGGTGTTATTGATAAAATTTTGGAGCCTGGTTGTGATATTTTTAGAGTTCACAAACTACTACAGGATGCAATATTTTTAGAGTTCACAAACTACTATGGGAGTATAAATCCCAAATAAAATCAGAAGCCGCCTTGTGTGCCCCCAAACTTGCATATATCACAGAGAGAAATGAATATGTTATACCCGATTGTCTTGACTTAGGGGAGAGGACCAGGAAGTATCATTGGTTAAATTATATGGAACAAAATTTTGTGTAGTCTATATACATTGAAAAATATTTTAATCTCATTTGATCTCATTTCATCTTTTTATTTATTTTTTTTCTTGAGATGGAGTCTCACTCTGTTGCCCAGGCCGGAATGCAATGGCGTGATCTCAGCTCACTGCAACGTCTGCCTCCCGGGTTCAAGCGATACTCTTGCCTCAGCCTCCCCAGTAGCTGGGATTACAGGCGCTCACTACCACGCCTGGCTAAGTTTTTGTATTTTTAGTAGAGACAGGTTTTCACCGTATTGGCCAGGCTGATCTTGACCTCCTGACCTCAGGTGATCTACCCGCCTTGGTCTCCCAAAGTGCTGGGATTACAGGCATCAGCCACCGTGCCTGGCTTCATCTTTTTAAGCTAGTTTCTATTTTTAATTTTTTATAATTTAGCTTATAAACCTAAGTATTTTCAGTTGTGAAGTTAGATCTAGTCCCTTCAAGTCCTGTTATTAACAAGTAGAGTATCAGATGGATTGCTGCAACTGGAGCACCTGTTTGCATTCTGAGGGCTCTGGCTTTAAGCATCCTTTCTTTTAATTTTGCATATATTCCTGCTACTGTTATCATCTGGGCTGCCTTTGGAGAAATGTGTTCCAGTCAACATTTCTCGAAATTTGGTAGTAGAAATGGTTTCCATTTATTTTACCTATAAGCCATATCTGTTTTTGTGGTTTTAATATTTTCAGTAATGATAACCAAGTTGTTTTTGAATACTTGCTATTCCTAGGCATTATGCCATGCTTGGTATGTTACATGTTATGTATAATTTAATTATACCTATGCCAGAAGTATAGGCACTGTTGCTGTACCCATTTTATTGGTGAGCAAGTAGAGCCCTAGAGAGTTTAAATAACTCACCTAATAATTCAACCAGCTGTTAAATGATAAAGTTATGATATAAATGTGCTGAGTTATCGTGGCTGGATACTTGCACTTTTGTTTTTACTTTTTATTGTGGCATCTTGTTGCAATAGCTGTTTTATTTGCACTTTATGTTTTTTTGTGGGGGGAGGGGAGAGTAAGGTTTCAATAGCATTATTCAAATTCCCTGAATCACATTTTCTAAAATTGTAGTTTTTAGCCATAAATGGAGGACAGAAATAGTTTCCTTGAATATTAATATCCTGTTTATAGAACATGCTTTTTCTGCTAATGAGGTTGTAGAGAGGAACTCAGGTCTTTAGAAGTTTGTGCCATCCATTTCTTTACTCTCAATGCTTCCCATGTGGCAGTGTAATTCTTCACAAAAGTCATTACTGTATGAGAAACAATATGTAGGATAAGATTATGATAAATGAAAGTAAACACTTTCTACATTAAGAAAAGAAGTATCTGTGGAGATAGTGTACCTGAGGAGGCACTTTCACAATTAAGGGGAAAGCTAAGGTAGACTGTACCTATGGACTTTCACAGAAATTACCCAGTTCTTCTGCTCATCCATCCAGTCCATTGGAGTTTGGATTGTGGGCTGAAAAGTGGAAGGAAGTGGTAATTATCTTACATTGTCAGGCTAGTTATATGTGATGTAAATCTCTTCATTTTCAAATTGTAGTAATTTATTTAAATATATATGTGTATATATATGTTTTTAAATTCAGATGAAAAATATTTAGATAAATATAAAATATTTATGATGCACATCTAAATAATGTATAAGACTGTAGGTATTTTGGAATTAGGCAACCGCTATAAGTATTTTACTATCTCTCTCCCTCTCTCTAGCATCTGTTCCGTTTTTCTTGTATTGTGCATAGTACTCTTGATGCAAAATGCTACTGTTACTTATAATTTTAGTTTTGGAGCGTACATATTTAGAGTTGAGCATTTTTGAAAGAAAATGAAATGTTGGGTATTTCTTGCCTTCAAAGTTAAGCACTTTCTAAAATGTTTTTAAATTATTTCAGATATAAATTTGTTTTTCAGAGCAACTTTAGTCAAATGTTGCTCCTCATGTTTAGTGTAGTGTAAGAAAGTGAGTCAAGAACTTCAAAATTTAAATGGACCTGAAATATTTATTTATTTATTCTTTCACACACTCACCTTTCTTGTTTTAAGGAGTATAGGTCAAAAATGGTGGTCCCGTATTCTCCATTCCTGCCCACTGCTGATAGTGGAATGCTGGTGGTTCTAGGGGAATTCTGGGACCATGCTGGCCCTTATGAAATACTGTGCAGGAAAGCAAGTGGAGGCTGTGGTTAGTGCAGCTTTCCTTTAGGCTGCATCCTTCAGTTCCTTAGAGTCCAAGAGTGGACAACATTTTTGTAATTTTTTATAAATGTTAAACTCCCCCCATCTATCTCCTTCTCACCTCTTTCTGCATGTTTTCTTAGGATAAAGAAGATAATCTAAGTAATACCTGGAAAGAGATTTTCTTTTTTTTTTTTTGAGACAGGATCTCTCTCTGTTGCCCAGACTGGATTGCAGTAGTCCAACTGTTGCTCACTACAGTCTCAAGCTCCTGGAATTAATCAGATCTTTGTATTGTAAAACAATTTTAGGCTGGGCACAGTGCCTCACACCTATAATCTCAGCACTTTGGGAGGCCAAGATGGGAGGATTTCTTGAGGCCAGGAGCTTGAGACCAGATTATGAGCAACATAGTAAGATTCAGTCTCTACAAAAAATAAAAAAAATCAGCCACGTGTGGTGATGTGTGCCTGTAGTCTCAGCTACTCGGAAGGCTGAGGTGGGTGGATCACTTGAGCTGGGCAGGTTGAGGCTTCAGGGAGCTATGATTATGCCTCTGCACTCCAGCCTGGGTGACAGAGCGAGGCCTTGTCTCCCACAAAATAATAAAGAAAACTTAAAACAAAATTAACATATTATTTTAAGAATGAAATGAGACAATTTTAAAGCCAACATTTTATGTATGATCATTCTTAACACTGTATAGTATTTCTTAATGAACCAACCATCTCTATGAAAATATAATTTGTGATCAAAGATTATATCATCGTTTTGAATTCAAGAAATGCCTTCCCATGTGATGGGATCCTTGTGTAGCAGTGACTACATATCAGAAATTATTGTCATTACGTGCCTAAACTATGGTTCCATGTTAGATTAAGAATGAGAAGTTGGAAATTTTATTACTCATGATTGAGTGGAGGCTAGGCTGGTGGTGCACACCTGTAATTCCATACTTTGGGAGGCTTAGGCAGGAGGATCATTTGAACCCAGGAGTTTAAGACCAACCTTGGCAATATAGTGAGACCTTGTCTCTCCAAAAAGTTAAAAAATTAGCTGAGTGTGTTGGCTTGCATCTGTAGTCTTAGGTACTTGGGAGTCTGAGGTGGGAGGATCACTTGAGCCCGGGCAGTGGAGGTTGCAGTTAGCCAAGATTGTGCCATTGCTCTCCAGCCTGGATGACAGAGTGAGACCCTGTCTCAAAAAAAGAAAAAGGAAATTGAGTGAGTAGAATTTGGGCATTGAGGTGGGTAGGTGTAACCATGAGAATGGGTTGCCATCCTCATCTCCACAATTTATTTGTTACCACTTCTGCAGATACCTGTTTCTTCTTTCAGTCAGTAAGAGGTTAACCTGGCTGTTGTCTCTAGCTTGTTCCTTCCAGCATTAAAATGCTGTATCCAGAATTTTTCATGGCTTCCTTCTCTGTCAAAGTGGATTAGGAACAGCTGAGAAAATTGGTTCAAACAAGCACCCTGGATGTGCTTGAGTTTTGCTAATCTTTCTCTTCTCCTTGGATTCCGTGGTTGGCTCTCTGGACAGATTCGGTGGCTTCAGAGAAATCTGTGCCCCTTTTAGTTTGATCAGACCTGCGTCTCCAGGAGAGATTTTTGAGCAATCCTTTTTCATATTGGATCCCTTTATGTTCATAGTCTGATACAGATCCATACTCCTGCGATTATTTTTCTTGTTTGATTTATAAAGATCGTTAACAAGATACTGGCCAGTTATAGGTTATGACTTAAAACATAAATGTCATGCTTCTGATTTTGCCAGTGTATCAACTTGAAGGGTTTGCTGCCGTGACAGGAATTGTATTTGGAAACTTAATTCTAATTTTCAGATTCTTTCTAATATAGAAATTTTTCTATATTAGAATTCCACCACGAAAATTTTTTGGCATATTCAGCATTCTTGAGTTTCTCACCAAATTAAATGAATTTTATTATCTAGAAGATACTGAGTATGTATCAGAATGACTGGAAAAGGCATTATCAAATGTGGAGAATGGGCCGGGCGCGGTGGCTCAAGCCTGTAATCCCAGCACTTTGGGAGGCCGAGACGGGTGGATCACGAGGTCAGGAGATCGAGACCTTCCTGGCTGACACGGTGAAACCCCGTCTCTACTAAAAAATACAAAAAACTAGCCGGGCGAGGTGGCAGGCGCCTGTAGTCCCAGCTACTCGGGAGGCTGAGGCAGGAGAATGGCGTGAACCCGGTTGGCGGAGCTTGCAGTGAGCTGAGATCTGGCCACTGCACTCTAGCCTGGGCCTCAGAGCGAGACTCCGTCTCAAAAAAAAAAAAAAAAAAAAAAAAAAAAAAAAAAAGTGGAGAATGATATAGTTCATTTTTCAGGTCAGAATGAGTTTTAAGAACTATGGATAATACTTTTAACATTTCAAAGGAAAAATCTTAGTAAAAATTTGATGTGTGTGTTAGGATATTTTATTTTGTATATTATTAATTTGTTGGATAGTTAATTTGCTTGGATAAATTATTTTCAAATTGTTTTACTTATTCCTGTTCAAAACATTAACTCAGTTGAAAATTGGCTGGGCATGGTGGCTCACGCCTGTAATCCCAGCACTTTGGGAGGCCGAGGCGAGTGGATCACCTGAGGTCAGAAGTTCGAGACCAGTCTGCTGAACAGGGCGAAAGCCTGTCTCTACTAAAAATACAAAAAATTAGCCAGGCGTGATGGCGGGTGCCTGTAATCCCGTATACTTGGGAGGCTGAGGCAGGAGAATTGCTTGAACCCTGGAGACGGAGATTGTGGTGAGCCGAGATTGAGCCACTGCACTCCAGCCTGGGCCACAAGAGTAAAACTTCGTCTCAAAAAAAAAAAAAAAAAAGAATAAAAAGAATAAAAAGAAAGTTGACATTTAAAAATGAAATATTACTTAAGAAATTTGAGCTAAATTGGTGCTACAGTATGTCTTTTGGCATTCAAAATCTCTGGATTCTGACCAGTGTTTCTGGTTGCAGGCTCCACCATAGTTTAGCAAACTATTTATTATCACTAATGATCCCAATGTGGTTGTTTTGACAACAAATGTATGGATGTTTGAGTTTCCTCTTTGTCTTGCCATAGTTCTGTTATAACAGCTTTATAAACACATACTCTTTCCTTTGTCTTTTCCACACCTCTCATTAATAGTTATTAAGAATGTGGGGAAAACATATTAGCAAAAAGGAAAAGTAAGATGTACACATGTATCAGTGCTGATTTATGTGCTGGATACTGGCTTAGGAATTACAGATAATATAGGAACAGATTGCTTGGCCTCAGTTCTACAACATTAGGCATTACATGTAGGAAGTTGCTTTGCATGGATTTCAAATATTACTTTTTAGTTAGTTCATTATACTTAGGAATAGACGTGTACCTAGAGTAAATGATAACGAATACTGTGTTTGGAATAAAAGCCTAGATTTCCTTATTTAAAGAAGAGTCTTAATAGGCATTTAGTTTATTTAAACTAATAGCAACTGCCAAATTTTCTGCCTTCATTTACAAGTTGGTGATTAAACCTGCTTTTTGTGTGTGTGAGTCATTTTATTTCACCCTTATCTGTCTCTCTTTTTTTTCTATTTTTATTTATTTTTTAGAAGATGAATGAATGAAGGTCAGAAAGTACAGATCATATTTATAGATCACCTTCTCGTTGTTATCTTCTCACTTTAGCTATGGCATTGCTTCCCCAAGGTCATACTCTGGTGTATCCATAAGGAGGTACAAAAAATAAACTCCTGCCACAAAGGCAGTAAGGAGTCTGCTACATTAAATCAGTAATATGATTGCTGATAATTTTAGCAAGCTTCATGTAATTAAAATTATTCTGGCCGGGCGCGGTGCCTCACACCTATAATCCCAGCACTTTGGGAGGCCCAGGCGGGTGGATCACAAGGTCAGGAAATCAAGACCATCCTGGCTAACATGGTGAAACCCTGTCTCTACTAAAAATGCAAAAAATTAGCTGGACGTGGGTGGCGGGCGTCTGTAGTCCCACCTACTCGGGAGGTTGAGGCAGGAGAATGGCATAAACCCAGGAGGCGGAGTTTGCAGTGAGCCGAGATTGCGCCACTGCACTCCAGCCTCAGCAATAGAGCGAGACTCCATCTCAAAAAAAATTATAAGCCATTATTATTAATTTTACGTCAGTCTCCTAATTTCAGATTAGATATCCTGAAAATAGTTCCCTTCGTTTTTTGTGTATCGTTTCCTGGAGAAATAATTAAGTAAAACATTGGATTTTCTTTTACTGTAATTACAGTGTTGAAAAATGTGAAATGTAAAATCTTAACATCTCACGGGCATATTTGAAACCATATGATACATAGAGGTTCTGAATGAAATGTATATGTATTGAGTATTTTGTATTTCAAAATATGGTATGATTTCTCATAATTCTTTAAAAAAATTGAAATTTTTGCACTGAAGTGAAGTAGAAACATAGTTGGGTTTCCTATGCCAACATAGAAATGTTTATTACTTCTGTAATGTTCATGAAACCCCAGTTCTGACTTCTGCAACATAGGGATATAGTCTTGCCAAGAAATCTGACCATCAGCTAAATAGCTGTTTCTGGGAGATAAAGCCTTGGAGTTGCAGCTTAGTATGCCGGGAATGAGCTTCTATCTCAAGGCATTGGGTGGGTTCTACATGATTTTACTGAATTGTAATAAGCTTGGGGAGGGCTGAGGTGGGAGAAGACATTACTTTCCCTACCCTGAAAGAGATTTTCTCCATAGCCGGGATACCACTACCAGGGAGCAGCAAATTAATATGCATTTCCCAGCCGGAGTGGCTTTTTGACACCTGATGCTGTGGCAGTACATTTAGATGATAAGGAAAATCCCTGATCACAGCAGGAACATCTGTTTTTTTCTGGCAAGAAGGAAAATTTCCCACCTAGCTCAAAGCTGAGCAGCTATTTGGGGCAGCCTCATAAGTGGAGGATTAAAGTTATAATTTAAAAAAGGGAGAATAATTTCTTATGGTATTTTTCTTGTATAATCTTTTAGATAAAGTAATAACTCTAACAAATAAATTTGACAGTAAGTTTTATAATCATTAGAATTGTGTATATTTAATTTAAAATTTTTGGTTTATAGTTATAATTTGATTCATAAGTGAGTGTATATAGTCTTGAATAGACTAGTTACGACTGCCATATTTTAACAGTTATTTACACTAAAGCAAATATTTTCAAATTGAAAATAGAGTGCATGATGTATATTTCAATGGACAGTGGTATCTAGTATAAATTGTGTTGTAGAAAATATTTAATACATTGTATGCTGCGATGTTTATCATAAATACAGACACACAGCTTTACAGGCCTACAGTCCTTGTATGCACTTGATACACATTGTATGCAGTAGATGGTGAACTAGATTTGTGGCCAGATTTCAGGATTGGGAGGAAGGAACATGACTGAAATGCTAGTAGGACCTGCATGATGCTGTCAGAAATATAACAAGTATGTTGATAGGAATTAATAGTGTATTTTAAAAATTATTCAATTGATTGATCATTCAAGATTGCTGTAAGTAACTGCAGTTTTCATACATTATACATAAGTCAATATATGGATTCATTATTGATTTTACATGAATTAGGAAAATTGCTTTGTTATGAGAGTGAACGCCAGTTTTAGTTTTATTATCCATGAACTCAAAGTTGATTCCACAATTATAAAATTGTGGAATTCTTCAAGTGTAGTGGAAAATCGCAGACCTTGCCATCTTCAGCCATTCTGTCTCTTAATCTGATTATTGTATGTTGCTGTGCTGCAGGTACTGCATGTCATAATTGACTTACATGGAGAAACAGTGTACTATTTTTTCTATGCAATTGGAAATAATCACATTTGCCAGAGACATCATATGCTGTAGGTGTGACATGAAGTTGAAATAGGCATATAACAGTGGTATACATCTTTTAGTATAAATCTAAAAATACAGTCATTACATTTCACCGAAAATACATTTTACTAAAGTTTATCTTAATACCTCTTCGAAGTATTCCCTAAACAATTTTTAAAACAACTTATCAAAATATTCTTTTAAAATTCCAGGATTCTGAAACCATGTGAAATAGGCAACATAAAAAATATTCATGAAAAAGTCACCCAGGTTGGTGTAAGCCACTGTGCTAAGTGCTTGGGTTTAAAGGTGAATGATGATTTTCCCAGGCTTCCCTGTAAGAATAGAAATAGCAGCTTTTAAAGTTAACTAAATTATAAGTTAGAACCATAATTAAAGTAAAATTAGAACAGAGTGGTAACAGAAAGCATGGCATGATTAGTTCTATTGAGAATCAGGGACTACTTCTTAGAAAGTAGCATTTGAACTGGGCTTTGAAGAATATTCAGTATTTCTATAGGAGAAATGATATGGGAAGTCCAGGTGTCAAAGAAAGCAAGAATGAAGGTGAAGAAATTTGTGTGGCACAGCAAGCACCATTGTCTGAAATTCCCTCTGGTCTACCTACAGTGTTTGCTGGAGGTTTGATGTGACCCAACATACGTTTCAGGAAACTCCTCTGCCAGAAAGTGGTGCGGAGCATTATTAGAGAGGCTGCGACTAGAGCCTGTGTCCAGTTAGAAGGCCACTGTTAAAATGTCAGGTCAGAGACAAGCTGATCCTGAACTAGGTTTATGGCCGAGGACCAAAATCAGCAAAAATGTTGGATCAATAAGACCTAGAAGCTGTGGAGATCAAAGATGGAGGAAAGAGAGTAAAACTAATTCTAAATATTTTAGGGAATGGTGCCTGAGCAAAATAGGGAGCTCATTTTCGAGGTATCTTTGGGACCTCTTGTTGGAAACTGAGATCATGAATTCAGGAAACAGTTTCTTTTTCGTGACTTATGCCTAAAAGTTGTCAGGGTGGGATGTGGTGAAATTGTGCGGTTTTTGAGCTTGTCCAGAGAGGTAATACTCAGCAGTTCATAGAGCTAACAAGACCATTTACGGGAAGAGGAAAAGTGGCATAGATTCAGGAAGGAGCAGAGGGGTGGGTACCAGTAGCATACTGGATTCCAGACACCAAAAGGTGACAATTGTGTGGAGCCTGATCTCTTCATTTCGAAAGTAGACTCGTTTTCTTTTCAAGTGGTATTTTGTCACTGTGCAAATATCCAGTTATCTATCAACTCTTAAAATAATGGTTTTAGTATGGTTATCTTTGCCTGAATTATTTCATTAGGAATTGAAAATGGTCATGTTTCTAATTCTGTTGTTAGTTCTATTTCTATTATTTGGCATTCTTCTGAAAAGATAAGTTTCCCCTCATCAGCTGGTACTGTTGATGTCTCTGAAATACAGTTCTTACTGAAAAGAGAGGGTAGATTTTTAAAAATACTTTTGGTTTAATTATTCATTTTCTAAGTAAGCAGTTGGTGTAATAATCACCTCAAATGGTGGGTAATGAGTATGAAAGCCTGGTCCCTAGTCAATGATAGCCTCAATTTTTATTTTTGACATAAAAATTATACTTGCATTTCAGTGTACTTTAAATCGTCCTCCTCTTTGTAGACACATAAGGTTCTGTCACTAATAAATAAGGTTCTGTCATTAGTAAGTTTACCCTTTATGACTTATCTGAATTTCTATGATTTATAAAAAATTCTTATCAGAATAAGCTTATCAGTGTATCTATGGACTATCATATGAAACAGTATTTCTTTTTTTCTGAAGCTTAAGTTTTAAGGAGAGACTCTTAGTATCATGAGATACGGTGAACTTTAGTTTCTAGTTTGCTTCCTTAGTTAGTTTTTTGTCCATGTCTTCTCCTTGCCATTTCTATTAAAAAACAAACAAACAAACAAACAAAAAACTTGCTGCTAAAGTTCTGTCTCGCTAGTGAGTTTTTAAAGATTTTATTTCTTGCAGGTTAATTCTTAAAGTTTATAGTTTCATGTCAAAGTTTATGTTGGTAAATGTTTATCAGTTTCTTTTTGTTTGAACATATGTCCCAATATTGACATAAACCCAAGACTATCAATTCATTTTTAAGTTTTATTCCCTGATAGAACTCATGAAGGAAGAGCAAATAGTATCCTGATCTATAACTAAGTTATACACACTGCAAACCTATTCTATTGCACTTTTTTGTTTCTGTGTTTGTATTGAGTGTTCATATAGTTTAGCACATGAAGAGTAAGTATCAATCCCACATGTAATACTTATAGCCAGATTACTCTTAACAGTGTTACTAAGAACAATATGTTAGTACTTCTTCTAACTTGGTGTACTGAGCTAAGTGGATCCAACTAACAGTAATATTTTACTTTGTTCTTGTAGGAGATGATTTAGATTTAGTCATTGAACTAAAAAGTATGACTCTCCTAGTTTATCCTAGGTTTCTCATTTCTTTTTAGAACATTGAAAGGAAGTTTTACAGCTCATAAGCCAAAGGAAGTTACTATAATTTTTTATTTGAAATAAATATCAAGTAGCATTTGGTTGTTCTGGGGAGTATTAAAAACTTAGTTGATAAATATTTATTTATGTAAAGACATCACTTGTCATATTCATGTCACAGTGAACAATTATGTATCTATTATGTAACAAATAATTGTGAAAGGCCAGTTTTTTCCCCTGATACTTGAATTAATGCTGACTACTAACTTGTGAAGTAGATAATAGAAACAACCTGGATAATCTAAATCTCTTATCCAAAAATCACAAAACCATAAGGCTTTGAAGAAAGGGCAAATTTATTGTCTTCCTTATTTTTAGCATTTCTAATGAATTAAGATGGTACCTCATAATTTAGTTATGAGACTGGAAAGAAGAGAAAATGCTCCAGTTGAGAAAGACTGAAAGTCTCATATAGAAGTTCACTTTTCGGTGCACGTACTTGGTTTAGGTGATTGATTTGGGTAGGAGTGCAAAGTGTAGTGTTGTGTCTGTTGTGTGCCGTGTGTGCCCTTCCTGCTGTAATTATTAGACTTGCCTGTCCTCGGCACATGGTTATAATTCCAAGGTCTAATCTGGGTGGAATGTTCTCAATCAGCTATTTTGTATAGGATTGGAAAGATGTTTTAAATATGTAGAATCATTTTTCTGCTACTTTTGAAAAACCAGGTGCATTACTGATTTGCAAGGTCTGGTTTTTTACAAGACGCCTTTTTGTTTCTTTTTGAATAGAAAGATGAAAACTACAGAAGCCTCCCACGGGATACTAGTAACTGGTCTAACCAATTTCAGAGAGACAATGCTCGCTCGTCTCTGAGTGCCAGTCACCCAATGGTGGGCAAGTGGCTGGAGAAACAAGAACAGGTAACATGACAAATCCTTATATGTGCGTCATTGCTGTAACATCCTGTCCCATACCCCAAAGATATTTCTCCCATCTCAATCATTGGTGATGATTAAAAGTAAATTATTTTAACAAATTTTAGTTAAGTACCAGTCTCTATGTCAGAGTTTAACATAAATGCAGGATATTTCTGGTTGGTCTCTGATCACAGATTTATTGTGAGCAGTTATGAATATTTGCAGTAGTTTCTGAAGGTTCAGGGCTTTAGAGTTTGTAATGCAGAGGTGCAGATGTTTGGCAGTGAATCGTGCTGTGAGTGAGTAGACTTTCAAGACTCTTCTTTTCTTTGATAGGCAATAATTCAAAGGATCTGAAGATGCAAATTGAAACTTTCTGTTTTATCTAACTTCACTGTACAAGAGAAATATATCCTATGGTGTTGTTTTAGAATTTAGATTACTGTATTTTGTCATGTTTGGGCACTTATCCCTTCATAAATTTCAAGGACCTATTTTAGGTTTATCAGTCTTTAGAGTTATCTGTTTCACTGTGCAGTGCATCCACCTACAATTCATGAAATCAGAATTGTTTACCACTCAGAAATAATTGTTTTCTGCCTTGGAAAGAATGACTGTTTACAAAGTTGTTGCATCACTGTTAGAAAAGTCCTCCTTTCATATGACGACTCAGAATGTATCTGATGAGTTAATTCTTTCAGTGTTTTTTTTTTAATGCCTTAGTTGTTTGTTACTGACTCACAATGGGTTTTTTTGGTGGAAGGGAATCCCAGTGTTTTATAATTTTAATTGTGCTTTCTCCCAGCTTTATTGAAGTATAATTGACAAGTAAAAATAGTATATATTTAAAGAGTACAGTGTGAGGTTTTGATATATGTATATATTAGTAAAATGATTGACACAATCAAGATAATTTATCCATCACATTACATAGATATAATTTTGTGTGTATATGTGGTGAAAACACTTGAGATCTACTCTGTTAGCAAATTTTTAAAAATTTAATTTAATTTAATTTTTTTGAGATAGGGTCTTGCTCTGTCACCCAGGCTGGAGTGCAGTGGTGCAATCATAGCTCACTGTAGCCTTGAACTTCTAGGCTCAAGTGTTCCTCCTACCTCATCCTCCCTGGTAGCTAGGACTATAGGTATACACCACCATGCCCAGCTAATTAAATTTTTTTTTTTTTTTTTTTTTTTTTTTTTTTGTGGAGACAGGGTCTCACTTTGCTACCCAGGCTGGTCTTGAACTCCTGGCCTCAAGCAGTCCTACTGTCTTGGCCTCCCAAAGTGTCATAGTTATAGGCATGAGCCACTGTGCCTAGCCTCTTAGCAAATTTCAAGTATAAAATATGTTAATTAGACTCACCATGCTATATGTTAGGTCTCCAGAATTCATTCATCTTACAATTGAAAGTTTTTACCCTATGGCCAATATTTTTCCTTTTTTCACACCCCACTCCCTGTGGTAACTGCCATTCTACTCTATTAGCATAAGTTCATTTTCTTTCTCCTCCAAGATTCCACTTATAAGTAAAATCATACAGATTTTGTCTTTCTGTGTTTGGCTTATTTCTCTTAGCATAATGCCCTTTAGGTTCATCCATGTTGTCACAAATGTCAGAATGTCCTTCTTTATGAAAGGCTGAATAATATTCCATTTTATACATTTATGTGCACACAGACACACACACACACAGTGTATATCACATTTTTTTTAATCCATTCATCTGTTGTAGGTCACTTAGGTTGTTTCCATATCTTGGCTGTTGTGAATTTATGTTTCCGTGTACATGGAATTGCAAATATGTCTTTGATATAGTGATTTTATTTATTATGGATATATATGCAGAAGCGGAATTGCTGGATCATATGGTAGTTCTATTTTTGAGGAGACTTCATACTGTTTCATAGAGGCTGTCCCAATTTACATTACCACCAGCAGTATACCAGGGTTTCCTTCTCTTCGCATCCTTGCTATCACTATATTTTGACTTTTTTTTTTTCTTTTCTTCTTTCTTTTTTCTATTTTTTTGAGATGGAGTCTTGCTCTGTCGCCCAGACTTGAGTGCGGTGGTACGATCTCGGTTCATCACAGCCTCTGCCTCCTGGGTTCAAGCAATTCTTCTGCCTCAGCCTCCTGGGTAGCTGGGATTACAGGTGCCCACCACCACGCCTGGCTAAATTTTTTTGTATTTTTAGTAGAGACGGGGTTTCACCATGTGGCTTAAACTGGTCTCGATCTGTTGACCTCGTGATCTGCCCACCTCGGCCTCTCAAAGTGCTGGGATTACAGGCATGAGCCACGGTGCCCGGCCTTTTTTTTTTTTGGAACAGAGTCTTGCTCTGTTGCCCAGGCTGGAGTGCAGTGGCGCAATCTCGGCTCACTGCAACTTCTACCTCCTGGGTTCAAGCAGTTCTCCTGTCTCAGTCTCCAAAGTAACTGGGATTACAGGCACACACCACCATGCCCAGTTAATTTTTTGTATTTTTAGTACAGATGGGGTTTCACCATGTTGGCCAGGGTGGCCTCAAACTGCTGACCTCAAGTGAGACACCCGCCTCCGCCTCCCAAAGTGCTGAATTCAGGCGTGAGTCACTGTACCTGGCCATATTTTGGTGTTGTGATAACAGCCATCCTAACAGTATGAGGTGATGTCCTACTTTGCTTTTGATTTACATTTCCCTGGTGATGAGTGATATCAAGCATTTTTCAGTGCTTTTGATAAAAAGCCACATGTTTGTTTAGTTGGTCACTTATTTTCTTTTTCGTTTTTTTTCTTTTTTGAGACGGAGACTCACTCTGTTGCCCAGGCTGGAGTGCAGTGGCACGATTGTGGCTCACTGCAACTTCCACCTCCCCGGTTCAAGTGATTCTCCTGCCTCAGCCTCCCGAGTAGCTGGGATTATAGGCACATGCCTGTACAAAAACCATGCCCAGCTCATTTTTGTATTTTTAGTAGAGACAGGGTTTCACCATGTTGGCCAGGCTGGTCTCGAACTCCTGACCTCAGGCGATCCACCTGCCTCGGCCTCCCAAAGTGCTGGGATTACAGGTCTGAGCCACTGCACCCAGCCAACTTATTTTCTTTAAAAAGTTTATGTGGATGGAAAACAAGGTGAGTGCTCAAAGAAAGTTTAGTTACTTTAGTAATTTTAAAAATTATGGCCGGGCGCGGTGGCTCAAGCCTCTAATCCCAGCACTTTGGGAGGCCGAGATGGGCGGATCACGAGGTCAGGAGATCGAGACCATCCTGGCAAACACGGTGAAACCCCGTCTCTACTAAAAATACAAAAAACTAGCCGGGCGAGGTGGCGGCGCCTGTAGTCCCAGCTACTCGGGAGGCTGAGGCAGGAGAATGGCGTGAACCCGGGAGGCGGAGCTTGCAGTGAGCTGAGATCCGGTCACTGCACTCCAGCCTGGGTGACAGAGCAAGACTCCGTCTCAAAAAAAAAAAAAAAAAATTATTAGTAATTTTGTTGACTAAATACTGGAATAAATTGTTTTTCAATTTAGATTAATGATAGCTATAGAATAAAATCATAAATGTTTTACATATTTCATCTCAACCTATGTTTTATGGTATAAAGATCCTAAAATAACTTTGTGGATGTAGGGTATTCAAATATGAAATAATAAAAAGGGACAGCTTGCCTTGCCCACCCAGATGGCACAGGAAATGTCCTAATTTTATCATATATTAAGTGTTAGCACACAAACATTGTGTGATGGAAATAATTTTAAATAATAAAACAACCATGGCAGTTCCTTGAAGGAAACATAATTTTCTCAACATGATACAGATTTTTAAACTAATTGATATTGGTATCTTATTATTACTTTGAAATGAATGTTTTTAAGATTTAGGTAGTTTCTCATGGGCCCAGGAGTCAGACTGACTGGTTACTAGCTGTTTACCATATATGAGATTGGGCACATTACTCTACTTGTCCATACATCAGTTTACTCATCCAGCAAATAGGGATACTTGTAGACCTTGTCTCAGGGATTGCTATGTAAAGTGATACAATACCCGCCAAAGGCTTAGAATCAGGCCTGGTACCTAGAAATACTCAATGTATTAATATAATAGGACCGGTGGCAGATAACCTGGAATCTAGAATGAGGAAATGTTTGGCATATATGTAGCAGGAAGTCTGGAGCTAGGGAAGATGTGGGGGTTAAGTCTGTAGCTTAGCAACTTCACTCACATTTTTTCAGGGAGCCTTCCTGAAGGCCACCTTAGCTCTGTGCTCTAGCTTGTCCTTTTCTTTCAGAGCCACATCCTTGCACAAAGGAAGGGGAACAGGGCCTTTGTCTTCTTTTTGTGGCTCTTTTTAAAAGCAAATACATTTTTCCTAATAACCTCCTGACAGATCCCTGATTGTGTTTGTTGGCTGGAATTGCCCTACTCTTCTGCCCATGTCAAAATCAAAGGGAATAAAAGCACCAGTACAGGTTTCGATGGATAGAGCTTGACCGCTGGGGCTGTGGTGGGGGAGCCCACTTGTTTATCTTCCCTGAAACACAGTTGCCCATCACTGCACACAGTCTCATCTGTTAAGCAAGGGATGTGTGGGCAGGGGTAGGGAGTGACAACCAGAAGTTGGCTGAATATGAATGTGCTAAATAGGACCTTTTTTTTGTTTGTTTTTTTAACTCCAAAATTGGTAGAAAAAGATTGGTAGCCCAGAGTTTCTAAAATATGATACAACTTAATTATATTGTAAAGATATAACTTTTATTTTTCTATTGTCATTGTAGACCTATTTTTAAGGAAGTAGTATATTCTTTGTAATTTTGTTATAAAATAGTTTCTTTTTTGAGCAAAAGGAATGGCATCGAGAAGCCACACACAGCAAAGACTGAGCATTGATTTGCTTCTGTTGAAGTTATTTGAGTTAGTTGTCTAGGTAGACTGAGAGGGTACCTAAGTCTAAAAACATCATCTTTGGCTTAAGTGTAAAAAAAAAGATGTTCCATTCCTGCAGTTTGATTTGAGTGAGACTGTATACTAGAAGAGTAGAAGCCATTGATGTTTTCACATCCAGCAGAATAATTAATTAAAGTAAAATCTATTGAAGAGGACAAGAACCACAGAAACAAAACAAAACTCCCTCTCAAATTTTTTCAGAAGTAAGCACTATTGTTTGTGTAGAAGAGGAGTCTTAGGTTATGCTTTATACACTAAAAATCTATTCCAGCTATTCCCATTTAATTATGGATTTATTCTGTTAACCATTCCCAGAAGTCATCTGACTTTAATGACCTGATGTCTCTTCTGAGGCTTTCTTTTTCTCTTTAGTTTTTGCTATTAAACATAATAAAGAGGATTGCATCATGTAGATGAAAAAATATTTTGTATGCTTAAAAAAAAACAAAACCCTCTGCCTTTCCAATTTGGGAACGTCAGGGTAGAACTGATGGCCATCTTCCTTAAATTGTGTGGTCTGGAGCGAGGTCAGCAGAGTTCTAGATTTTATGTGCCTCCAGTGGTTTTGTTTTTGCTCTGTTTTCTACTTAGTACTTATCTCTCATTATCTGTTTCTGAAGGCAGTTATGACCTTATCAGCTTTGCCAGTGGGAACAAGCAGAAGGAGTGGAAAGGCAAAAGAGTGCTTTAAAGTGCTAAGCTAGCCAGCCCCTCTAGAAGTCTGGAGTGTCTTATTCTTTGGATGGTATTGATTCTACTTATGGGGATAGTGAATCTTCTTTCTATAAGAATATTGTTTAGTTTCACTTCAGTAAGAAAAGATAGGTTATATATCTTATTAGAAGTCTGTAGCAGCAAGCACAATATGATTTCCAAAAAGAGTAGTCGGGGTTTTCAGTGACTAATCACCTTGTTCGGAGTAGCCCATAGCTGAATCCTACATCAGAGTCATCTCACAAGGTAGAGGACTGTTTATCTCTTAAGCATCCTTTTATGTCAATCTTGACATAGGAGGGGAGATCTCAGAAAAAGCAAAAGATTTGAAAACTAAATGGTTTGTAGTTGTCTTACTTTGAACACATTTTTATGCTTCTGAAATTTTGACTCTGACACTCAAGAAACAAACAAACAAACAAAAAAACAACACTTTTAGTTTTGATGTTTGACAGTATTTTAAGAAGTTCAAATTCTGTTTTAATGGTAACTGTTTCCCTGACTCAGCATAGAATATAGTTTGATATTGGCAGATAATAGGTCATAAGCTGACTTTGTTCTTATATCCCCACACTTTATTGCAACTAATAAATTCCACAGAAGAGGCAGCAGGAACTTTGTGATACACGATTGGAAGAATTTAGGACCAGAAGGTAGAGGGACCTTAAGGAAAACATAAGCTAATTGGGAGCCTGCCATTTTCACAACCTTCTCTTGATGAATAGGCCTGAGCCCAATTAGCAGAAACAGCAAGGAGGCACAAGGCACGTTCCAGCCGCTGCTTAAGCTCTGTTATAGGGGAATGACTGCCCTGACCTTTAGAGCAAAATTCATGTTTTAGGGCTCTCTCCATCAAGAAAAACATCATTTAGTTGGAGATTATACAAACTGAGGCAAACTGGAGGGAAAACTAACTTAAATGTTTATTGATGAAGACACAATGCCAATGTGTACCTCACTTTTGTACCTTTGGCAGCCACGAAGGAATCCCACCATCTGGTGTCAAGTCTCAGAGGCCAGCGTTTTGGGAGCAATGATGATGCCTTTTTTCCTTTTTATTTTATATACTTTTGTCACTTTCTGGAGCTGTGATGCTTTTTCTTTATACTTTTGAGAATATTTATGCATTATAAACAGTATTCACATGATACATGGTATGCTTTGGCTGTGTCCCCACCCAAATCTCATCTTGAATTGCAACTCCCACAGTTTCCACATATTGTGGGAGGGACCTGGTGGGAGGTAATTGAATCATGGGGGCAGGTCTTTCCCATGCTGTTCTCGTGATAGTAAGTCTCATGAACTGTAATGGTTTTAAAAATGGGAGTTTCCCTGCACGAGCTCTTTGCCTGCCGCTATCCATGGAAGACATGACTTGCTCTTCCCTGTCTTCTGCCTTGATTGTGAGGCCTCCCTAGCCACGTGGAACTGTATTTCCATTAAACCTCTTCCTTTTGTAAATTGCCCAGTCTTGGGTATGTGTTTATCAGCAGCATGAGAACAGACTAATATAATACACAATCTATAAGTTATATTCACAAATTATTTGAAAAGGTAAGTTTCTATGAGTTTAATTTTTTGTTTTCATTATAATTTACAGCCAAATTCTTGAAGATTGAGGGCAAAAGTAAATTTAAAAATAGTGAAAAAAATTTTTCAGCATATCCAGGTTTTATGGAGGCAGTTTTTAAAAAATGTGTTTTTCTCCAGGCTAGTCAATGTAATTGTGGAAGTAAGTTTTGCTTAGGTTTTAGCTTGTTCTTATAAAATGGTGGGTGTCTGGGATGATCAACCTGTGGTTCCTGTGTCCACACGACTTACCAGAGTTGTTTTTTTTTCCCACTGATCTGCCTACATAGAGGAAAATCCCCTTCCTTGCCCAAGTGCTTACTAGCCTTTTCTAAGTGGGGGGGAAAAAAGTTCTAATTTCCCTGAGATCTAGAACTATCTAGCTGACATAAAGAAGATGTTTTCTGGAGTATGAAATGATAATGTTTTCTTATCTTTTTTCTGTTTTAATCTTTAAGAGGCAGGGTTCTTGCTCTGTTGCCCAGACTGGAGTGCAGTGGTGCAGTCATAGCTCACTAAAGCCTCAAACTTCTGTGCTCAAGCAATCGTCCTGCTTTAGCCTTCTGAGTAGCTGGGACTACTGATGTGCACCATCACACCTGACTAATTAAAAAAAATTTTTTTTGTACAGGTGGGGTCCCACTATGTTTCCTAAACTGGTCTCAAACTCCTGGCTTCAAATGATTCTCCTGCTTTGGCCTCCCAAAGTACTGGGATTACAGGTGCGAGCCACGATGCCTGTATTTTCTTTCTTTTCTTTCTTTCTTTTTTTTTTTTTTTTTGACAGATGTGAGGCTTTTTAAACGTTGCCCAGATTGGCCTCGAACGCGTAGCCTTGCCTGCTTATGCGCCAGGATAACCGGCCTGAGCCACCGAGGCTTCCCCCAGTGCCTGTGTTTTCTTAATTACAGTAGGAGGTGGTTTATTCAGCAGTCTGATTACAATAGCTTCAGATCGGTCAGGGAAATGACTGAGGGGTCACAGCATTAAACCATGGAAGAGCTATAGAAATTCTGATACAGGAATAGATAGGGCTTCATGTTATCTGCCATCATTGGTGAGACTTAAGGATAGATTCTGATGCTGCCAGATAGTAATTAAAATGTGTTTTTTGGAAGGTTGTTAATTCTGTAGCCTGTAGTCAGTGAGGATCCAAATGACTGTTCATATTATTTGGTTAAAAATAAGCCCGTTGCCTCCAAATTCTGAAAGTTCTGTGAAAAGGAAGGGGATTTTTAAATATTATTTACCAGTTGGCAAACCTTCATAAAATTTGTAGAGAAGCAAAATAATTGTGTTTGTCTCTAGCAACACCAAATGTAGAAACTAAAAACATCAAGATTATTTTAAAATTAAACTTCGTTTTCGTTATAAAATACCAGAGCTTTTATTTTATAGGAGAAATCTGTCATGTTCACAATAACACCCAAAATAAAACCAGAACAACCTTTTAAGAGACTTGTTACCTGGATATATTAATGACAATAGCAGATTATTTTGTTGTGCTTTGATAATAGAATGCCTGCTATTCTAACACGTGTTAAAAAAAAATTTTTTTTTTAAACAATGATGAAAATACCCTATATGTATGGGACACATTATTTTCCATGATTCCTACATATTTTCTGCTTTTATTATCCAAGAATTCTGGACTAGAAACTGCAGTGGAAGCACAGGACCGGAGTGTGGAGCTCTGGTGCACATTCTTCTTAGAAGGACACACGCATTTTCTGGGGAGCTTCCAGTCATGTGCAGGGTTACTTTTAGGAATACCAGATGGCATTTTACTTTTCCATATATTTAACAACACAAGACATAGTGAGTCTGGGAAGCATGTTTCAGGGTTTGAAACCTGCCCGTCCAATGAGTGTATCCTGTTTTCTGACCCCTAAGACTGGTTGTATGGAAAGAATCAAAGATGGATAAACCATGCGGACTTCATTTTCATTGTATACAAAATAGAGAAGATCATACCCATTTGGCAGATGTTAACTTTGTAGGCAAAGCTGAAGTGATGTAGCACACATTTCAGTGCAGACTCAGTTTCTTGTATATGAAGACACTCATAAGATGTTTTCTTTCCTATCTTTTTAGGTAACATTAGGTTTATTGGTTACACCTCAACAACTACCTCATGTATTGGGTATCTCATTTTCTTAAATTTTATTTTTCTCCTCCCGTATTGGAAGTACCATTTGGTATCCTGGGGAGATTTATTTTCACCCCTGGTGTATTTCTAATGCCCCCATTGTCATTTCACAATTTGATTTTTACTTCGGTGGCATCTTATCAGAATTAGAATAAAATTTAATCTTTTAAAATCATCTCTGGTTCTTTTCTGAACAACATAATCTGACACAAAAATGACATCAGTGTTAATCTCTATGTCTGCTTCCATTTCCTATATTCCCTTTTGTTTTTGGCGAGCGTGTGTAGTTTTAATAAGATTAAATGTAAGGATACCATTAAGAATGCTAAGTATCTTATGAGGGCTTCTGCTTGGCCACTTGCTAAGCATCTGGGTCCCTTTGTGATATGAATGGAGTTTGGAGGCCACAGCATCACTCATTTGCTTTTGGATCTGGGGTATGCAGTTGAATGAGGTACTCATCAATTTATCCTTTAAAACAAATTTTACAACTGTCTTTATTTATTGCTACTTTGGCCTATGGAGCTAAAAGCCTACAAGCAGCGGGGAAGTAAGTTAGAAATTTTACTGAGTGAAAAATCTTTGGTGGTGTGTGGATAAACCTTCAGTGGAAATCTGTTAGGAGCGGATGGTTTTCTTACCTGTGAATACTGCTGCTAGAACTGGACATTTAGAGCTTGCAGTACAGATAAAGATACATTTTCATTTTTAACTTTGACCTTCAGGTGCCTTTGCATATTTTCATTGCAGGCAGTCTTAAAGATTTTTGTTGTGAGCTGTGTGATTAAATATGACAATGGAAGGAATACATGCTTTGTACTATAACTCTTTTTATTCCCACCCATCTGTATGTCATTTGCTTTTGAAATTTTGTTCTTTATTTCTACATTCCATCTACGTTCCATGAGCTGTGCAACTGTGTTTCTTTAAAAAATACTGGTTATGAAATTGCATTAACATTTTCAGCCTACAATGTGTTGTTTTCACTGCCTGTATCCTACAAGCCTGCTTGTAGAAATTGAATCACTTTTATAAGTCATTTTTTAATTTTGGAATTTTATGATCTAGCTATATAGACTTTTTAATCTATTTCTATCCAGGATTTTTCCAGTTACCTTCAACATGGTCTTGAAATGGCCCAAAAAATTTCAGACATTTTGCCCAGTGGTTTTATGTTTTCTTTCCACCACTGAGGCCTGGGTATACGTGCTCTATAGTATTTTTGTGACTTCTGTAGATATATGAACCATGTTTTTCCTTTATTTTTTAATTTTTTTCCCTGTGCTCTAATGTCAGTAGGAGACTGTAGATTATCTTTTTAAATAGCTGAACAAATTATAAAGAAATTAAAGTATGGTATTGGGGTAGGGTTAGTGTAGGCTTTTGGGTTTCATTTCATATGTCAACATTATTACTGTCCTTTATAGTAGGCATGTAATACTTTTGACATGTTATTATTTTTAGTAATCTCAACACTTTGGGAGGCTGAGGCAGGTGGATTACTTAAGATCAGGAGTTTGAGACCAGCCTTGCCAACATGATGAAACCCTGTCTCTACTAAAAATACAAAAATTAGCTGGGTGTGGTGACACACGCCTGTAATCCCAACTACTCAGATGGTTGAGGCAGGCTAATCATTTGAACCCAGGAGGCAGAGGTTGCAGTAAGCCAAGATTGCAACACTACACTCCAGCCTGGGCAACAGAGTGAGACTCTGTCTCAAAAAAAAGTTAAAAAATGTTTTTATTTTTAATACATAACTTCGCAAGGTTGGAAGACTGAGCTTTTTTCTTTTTGTAAGTTACTGTCATTTCCAAATTGTAAGATGGAATTGCAATCTTGATATGTGTTGGAATTAAGTTTAACCCTTTGAGAAGCACCACCTCTTTTCCTACCTATGACCTAGCTTTTTATTCCATTGAAAAAATGAAACTGTGATTCCCACCACCATTTTTACAGCCCTGCCCTTCCTCATATGCAGAAGCTTCCCTGACCTCTCAAATGTCAAAGTTTTCACTCTCATCCTGTCTCCCAACCCTTCCCAGTATTAGGATATTGCTTTTGTATTAATCTCCTGCCTGCGGAGTCATGCATGTAATCGCATGTCTACGCAGTCATGAATGTCTCTTGTTTTTCTCCCGCTCTGCTAGAACTTTCCTATCAGCATATAGACTCAACCAACCCCAATCCTCCTTGGCAAACATCTGTCTCATTGTGGCACCAGCCTGGCTTGCACTCCTTCACAGTTCACACACTTTGTTCCCTCTTAGCTTTCATGCAGTCACCTATCTTCCCCTCAGGGACCTTCCTCCATCCCCCATTTAATGGCAGGTGATATCCCTGGAGCCTTCCATTATTGTCTCTTTGCTCACCATCCTTTTCTCTGTGATATTTATGAATCTAAATTTGTCTTTTGTTTCTTTCTTATTTTTTTCTCTTTGTTTCTGTCTATTTTGGTGTCCTAAAATGGCCCAGGCATTGTCTTGTTTACTGTAGCTCCTAGTGAACCCTCATATACTTTTGCGTAAATAAGTCTTTCAATAAACTGAAAGGAAAAAGTTCATAATATCCTTACTTTTTCTGATATCTTGTATGAGTGGATCTTTGTTGGGTGAACTATATTGACTCTTTTATAATGCCATATAATGTGATCTTGTGATTTTCATTAATTATGAGCTATAAACTGTAGATTATAGGTAAATAAATGAAAACTTGCTGAAGACATGTACATTTGTAAACCTCATAAATAATTGTACTATTTTGATGACATTATTGCTTGTCACTTAGCATCTGCATATGACAAAAAGAAAAAAATGATTATAAACCAAAAGACCAAGAAATGGGGGGAAATGTAAGTTCTCTCAAAGTAATGCAATGTTCCTATTTTTTAAAATCTTGATATATGGAGAGCACAGCCTTTCTTGTGCTTAAGTTTAATTGTTTGTGAACTTTCTTCAAGAATGTCTTGTAGTTGAGTATGTATTCAAGTATTAGAAGATGAGCACGCTCAGTCTGTCCCTGCTGGCCTGTGTCCAGTGGTGTCTGCTCTATCACCGTTGATCACAGTAGCGTTGGGAAAGCCACCTGCCTCTCCAGAGGCTTTGCTGAGGCAGTGAGGGGGCAGAGGGTAAGAGCTGCTGTGAGCTACTTATGTGAGACTTTTGTGGGACAAAAGGAAAAGCCAAAAAAGTGTTCTTAGAGTCCCAAGATAGTTGTCAACTCCATTGGCTCTAAAAATATTTAATTAAATATTTAAGATGTTTAATTATCTGGAAATATTAAATAACTTCATATTTATATAATTAAAGTGACATAAATTTTGTTAAATTGGAAAAACAATATTTGAACGAACCATTTGATTATATTGAATAATTTATAAGCAATTGACTTGAACATAACATAGTTAAATATTCCCTCCATAAAATATTACATGTCTTATTTGTTTGTGAGCTGATTTTATCTGTTTAAATTATTTTTCTTCCAGGGGAAGAGAGTCCAGGGGTTTTTCATATTTATTCAAATGAAAATAAATTATACTGTTAATTTAGGACCCCAAACTGGCACAATTTTTTTCTTGGAGATGAATTTTTTCTTATTCTAGGAATAATGGATATTTGCTTACATGTTCAATATATGAAATATGGATGTTACAAATTCTCATCTATTAATATGTAATATCTAGTATATAGCTTTTGGGGAGTATTTTCCTCAGTTCTCTGAATAAAGCTTTTTTTTTACATGGATATTTGGTACAAATTGATATTTGATGCAAGAATTATTTTGAGTTTTGGAAATCATTTTCAAATACAGAGGAAATATTCTTCATTATGGTATTACATAAAACGTTTCTTCGTCAGTGGAGTGTATCCTGGTGTGAGGATACCCCATGCAGGCTGTAGAGGATTTTTTGTTTTTTCAAGTTGGTGATGATAGTTGTCCCTATTCCTTATTATCATTAGCGTTCATTCAACATCTGTATGAGACACAGGATTCGAATCGTCCCTGTTCCCATGGGATACAGTATAACTCTTCAGACTATAGGGGATTAATTTGATAACATTATTTCTTTTTTAATTTTTAAAATATTTATTTGAATTTTGCAAAGGTAATATATTCATAGTTCCAAAATCAAACATTATACATGCATATGCAAAATAGTAGTCTCTCTCCCCCAGCTGTCTCTTAGCCAGCTGTCCTCCCTGTATGCAGCCACAGTTATTTGTTTCCTGTGGCTCCTTTCACATGGTACTACGCTTTTATGAGCAAATATGAAAACATATTCTCTTTTCACCTTTTTATGTAAATACTAATACAATATCCTGTGCTTTGATTTTTTTTTTCTTAACATAGGGTGGCAATCCTTACAGACAGACACATAAAAGGTGTCCATTTTTGAAACACTTTGATAATTTTCCTTTGTATAGCTGGGCCAATGTTTATTGATAGGCGTTAAGTTTATTTACTGTGCTTTACTATTGCATAAGTATACTGTAGTAAATAACTCGTTATACATAAGTCATTTTGTATTGAGTTTCTCGCAGATACATGCCTAAAAATGAAAGTGTATGTTTACACATTGTACAGGAATATTATATACATTTGTAACTTTGATAGATGTTATCACCTGACCTCAATAGACATTGTACCATGTTGCACTCCACTAGCAATGCCCAAGAGACCCTGTTCACTCTATCATCTCACATTGTGACATGATGTTGTATGCAGTCTGTTAAACTGACTTGATCAGTTATACCTTTAAAATATCGCCCTTTACACATTCTCTAAAGCGGAAGGCTGTTGATGCAGTTGGCCAACATATAGGCTGCAAGTGGGCTTCCTATACTGTTTAGGAGTACAGACCATTCAAAACCTTCCCCTTTCCTCCAACAAATAAACAACAGTTCAGGAAAAGGACGTCTTGGGGAGGGAGTTGAGTTCTTGTTGCTCTGTTAGAGCATGTTCAGTTCTTCGGCATTTGCTCAGATGTCAATCACTCTGAAATGCCTTGGATTCCCTTTTTTCTTGTCTCAGTGTTTTCCTTCCTTCCTTAATTTCTTGGTGGACATTATCGGAGTTTGAGTAAAGGGAAGCCTTCAGACACTGCAAAAAATCCATTTTTAAGTGACCAGCTTTCATTAAAGTTATTGTTTTTTAATTCAAGTGCAATATATTTAGTAAATTTGCCTGAATAATCTTATGGAAAAACATTGGTAAGTATAGGTTTAAGAAATGTTTTCCTTCAGTTGACTAACTTTGAATCTTTTAAATAATGTGTTTAGAAATGTTAAGTACATAAAATTCACATAAATCAAATGAGACTTTCTGAAAGTTCTTACCTTTGGCATAACTTGTGTATTCTTTTCATATTTTAAATCTCGTATTTGATTCATATTTTTATGGTTTTTTTTTTTTTTTTTTGAGATGGAGTCTTGCTCTGTCACCCAGGCTGAAGTGCAGTGGCGCGATCCCAGCTCACTGCAAGCTCTGCCTCCCAGGTTCACGCCATTCTCCTGCCTCAGCCTCCCGAGTAGCTGGGACTACAGGCGCCCGCCACCTCGCCCGGCTAGTTCTTTGTATTTTTTTAGTAGAGACGGGGTTTCACCGTGTTAGCCAAGATGGTCTCGATCTCCTGACCTCGTGATCCACCCGTCTCGGCCTCCCAAAATGCTGGGATTACAGGCTTGAGCCACCGCGCCCGGCCCATATTTTTATGTTAACTGGAATTCAGTTATTACCCGTGACCATTCCTATCTCCTATTTGATAGTTGTTGTTTTTGCATACTTTGCTAGAATGAAAATGAGTAGAATAATGGGTCAGAAAAAGGACAAGATTTTCTTTTTTTAAGATGGGTAGTTCACTAAGTGATTGTTGAAAAGTAAGAGTTTTATACTGTGTTCTCATCAGTAACTTTAGCCTATAAATTCTGTCTGAACAGAATCAATAGTGTTTTCTTCCCTTAGTATGTCCCAAAGTGGGGTGCTTTGTAATTTACTTCTGTGTTAACTTTTTTCCTGTTATGTTTTAGACTGTATGTTCTATAACAGTATAGAAGCCACCTATGTGAAATATTGAAACTTTTGTGAATGAATGTAGTCTTCTTGCCAAACTTAAACATACTGTGTTTTTCTTGATTGCTTGGGTTCACTGAAGAAAGCACGCCTTCTTGAGATACAAGATTTCTGTTGATGGGATTGGTCTATTTAGGGGCTTAGTCAGCAGATACTAGTGTCTCGTTTGTAACCTTTCTCATTCCATGAAAGGTTGTTGGCAATTTGTATTCTCATTATTTTACTACCTATTCGGATCTGGTAGTCTTTCTCTTTCTTTCATGATTCCATCATTTATTGGCTTAAATGAGTATTTGGAAGTCCTGACTGGTAAGAATTCTGTGTCTTTGGATATACTGTTTAGTTGACTCTGGGAAGCAACTGATTTTAGATTGTTCTTGATGTTTCCAAACATTTCCCTTTCTGATGTTTAAGAAGTTGCGATGATGAAGTGTTGCCATCTGCAATTACAACAGAAAGTATCAGAGATAGCCACAAATGCAGTGACTTCCTTCTGAATTTTTTTTCTGTTATCTGTAATATCAAAATGTAAACCGGAAACAGCTATGCACACATATACACAGGATAAATAATTATTAAATTAATAATAGATATCAAATGTGGAATTTCTAAAATTGCATGTAAGTGTTTAGAATGACAGAATGTTTAAATATCTTTTACCATTCCCTGATAACTTTATTTATTTTGGTTTTCTGTCTCTTATATGTCAACTTGTTCTAATTAATTAAATTAATTTTATGCTTGATCAAAATAAATACAGAATTTGTGCAGCTCACAGCAAAACCTCATGTGAATGTGAATATGTGCTGGTGTGTGAATGTGGTAGTTATGATGTTATTTTGAGGCTATTTTCGCCGAGGAAAAGACAGTCCAGGATACTGATGCTGCACCTTTTATCAGCAAGTGATATTTAGGGTGTTCTTTGCTTTTTCCTCTTTTCTGTATGCCTCTAATCTTGGTAATTGTCTTTTTAAATTCATTCGTCCCTCTGCATCTTCATTACTACTTCCAAAGTCCAAGCTGTCAACAGCTCTCCTGGGTCACTACACAACATTGCAGCCCTCCTCCGTGTTTACATCTCCTTGTCCACTGTGGCTAGACTGATGTGTGGTCAGGAGCACTGCTTAACACACTTTGGGGCTCTGACCATACCCAGGAACACTGTGGGTGAAGTGGTTAACAGCTGCTTGAAGTTGCAGCAACCTGGATTAAAATTGTACAGCATGTCTTATGCTGAGTAAGCTCCTGAACTTTCTAAGTGTCAGAGCAAGCTTCATAATCTATTGTGATATATTTCAGAGGATTGTGAGGATGAGATGAGATGAGTCATGGAAAGCTCTTAAGACAGTAGCTAAAACACATGAAATACTCTGTAAGTGTGAGGGTTGATATTGGTGTTTTTGTCCTTTTTGAGTCTTCCTCATGTTCCTTCACCATGCATATCGCAGCTGCTTCCAGGGTGCATTCCCAGGTTAGGCAGCCCTGCTGAACTCACTCTAGTCCCCAGATCTATGCTGTTCTTGCATCTCTGGGCCTTTGAACATGCTGGCCAACTCTTCCCTTTTTCCTGCCTAGGATCTGCTGTTCTGATCTCCTGCCACCTGCCTCCTTCAGCTCATTATTCTTAGCCACACCCCATCCCTGCCAAAACCAATGGGAGGCACACATAATAGTGTCTTATTCTTTCCCCATCCTTGTACTTCTCAAATTTCATTTTAATTATGTCTTTTTAAAGAGGGAGGGACCCATATGTGTTCCTCTGCATTTTTAATTTGTTTTGTTTTCGAGGGAGGCATGACTCAACCTGTGGAGGCATTGGGTCTCTGTCACATACATTTGCAGCCTAGTGTAACCATGCTTTTATTGGATACATTTGTTATTGTAAAGGGCTTTCTGCTTGTAATTTGTATATCTGGAAATGTTCTTCTCTGAAAACATTTTTACAGTAACCATTTTGATAAAAAATATCTTATTCCATAGATAGTATATATTTTCTTACATTGAATGTTTAACTTTTCAAGAATCTCTTCTAGATTAAATTGGAGAAAGTTTGAGGGGAGGGCAGGGAATGTTAGTTTGATTATATCAACAGAAATCTATGCTTTTTGAATTACTCATATTTTAAGTCCCTTGGGGGACTAATTTTCCTGAGAACTTTGTATTATAATCATAAACAGACCCAGTTCAGTAATACTTTTATAAACTTTTGGCTGAGACTTTGGTATTAATGTCCTGAACTCTTAGAAAGAGAAACATATTTTTGTAGGTTGGCCAAGAAAAATAGGTCTTGATTCAAATAAAATAATGTATTTGTTATTTTTAAGAGATTTTTCCATTGAACAATCTGTGAAACTTTTTGGTAATTTAGTTGTCTAATATTGGACATGACTTAGGCAGTGACTTGGTGTATTTTCTGTGGCTCAGTATAATGACTATTTGAATTTTTAAGTTTTTGCTTTTGACTTGGGAGTAAGTTATGTTAGATTACACATTATTACTGAACGGTTAACTCTTATTCCTTTGGTTGTAGATTTTAATAAAAGGTAGAATCCTGTGTCTTACTTTCTTAAATATATTTGAAATGGTAAAATACGCAGAGAATTTTTTATTGAAGTTAAGCATTTTATTTAAGGTACTTTAAATGTACTTTTAGGTGCTTTCTTTAAGGTACATGTGCAGTTTTCCCCCTGCTGTTAGTAAATGACTGAAATAGCACTTTGGATCCATGACACCGTGGAGAAGCTTCCCTCTTCACTCTTCTGACATTCTGTTTCTAAGTTCATTCATATTATTTATAGAAATTTCTTCTTTTTGCTCTACCTCCGTGAATGCTGGTCATTTCTCTGTATGGGTTTTTACATGCTCTTCCTTGGTGAACTTATTTGTTACTTTAGTTTCTCTTCCTCTTCCTTCATACTTGTGCTTACCTGCAAGGACTAGCTGGTCACTACTGTCTAGATGTCTTTTTGATCACTCAGATTCAACATGGGTGAAGGTAAACCATCTTTATGTTTTCCCCGAGTTGGGAAGTGGTCCCTAGTAAAAAGGGCAATGTGACTTGAAACTGCCAGTTCTGAACCTCACTGTCCATGGATCTGGGCCATATATAGCAACCTCTATGTGCAGAATTACCTTACCACCTGTGAAATCATGAGTAGTTAATTTCTAGTATTTCCTACACCCAGAAAAATTCTATGATTGGCCATTCTTTTCTTGTTTCTTTTAATTTTGCTTGTGTCTCCCAGGCTTCAAACTTACTTTCTTCTTATCTTCTCTAATTTTTCATGTCTTACCTAGGGCCAGGTACTATATATTATACCTTTACTCCTCTGTATGTGTATGTGTGTGTGTGTGGACATGTGTATCTTTCTATTTTCACAGCACCTGTTCTTGTTTCAGCCATATTCCTTTTGACTAGACCTATGTAATATTTGTCTCCCTCTCCATCTGTTCCTTTTTAAAATAAGTTCTGCGTTTTCCTATTTGCTTAGTCTTCCAAATTGCCACTGGGATTGCCTCACCTGCAAGTTTAAAAGCATGCAGAAAACTCCCTTCTGTATTTTGATTTAAGTTAAATCAAATTTATTATCTTGATATTCTGGGTTCTCTGCAATCCTTTTTTTCTTTTTCTTTTTTTTTGGAGACAGAGTTTTGTTCCTGTCACCCAAGCTGGAGTGCAGTGGTGTGATCTTGGCTCACTGCAACCTCTGCCTCCCAGGTTCAAGCAATTCTCTTGCCTCAGCTTCCCAAGTAGCTGGGATCACAGGCATGCACCACTGCGCCTAGCTAATTTTGTATTTTTAGTAGAGATGGGGTTTCACCATGTTGGCCAGGCTGGTCTTCAACTCCTGACCTCAGGTGGTCCACCTGCCTTGGCCCCCCAAAGTGCTGTGATTACAGGCATGAGACCCTTGTGCCCAGCCTGAGCTACCACACTTGGCCCAAATTTCTATTTAACTTTTTAAGGCATCGTCTCTTACCATGATCTCATGCATATTTTGTGCTCTGGTGGACTGCTGTGCCTTCCTTTAAAATCAATTCTGTTCCTTCTGACTTCAGATATTCCTACAATGCTAGACACCCCCCACTTTTTGAATCAGCATTGTGTCATTCATTACTTAATTCTGTCTTTGATCACATGTGTATTGATGCTCACACTAAGACGACACTCTGCTTGAAAATAAAGGGGTAGGATCGGGGTGTTATTCATGCACAGACCCAAGATGGATCTCAGCATCATGCTTGTTAACTGGAATCTGGAGTAAGCTTCTTAATCTGTAGTTTTCTTGAGGGGCCTCAACTTGGGCTAAAATGGTCACCTAATGAAAACTGATATCCAAAAAAGAAAGTGTGTGGTACAGTTTTGTGGAAATCCAAATCATTTATTTCAGTTAATGATCTGCTTAGAAAACGCCAATCAGTTTTTGTCACATGACCTACGTGTTCCTCTTCATTTCTGTGGAGTAAAAGGTGTTGTGGTGCTCCCTCTGTGTCATACCCTGTGAGGAAGTGGTGTAATATGCCCACAATCAGATGGCCTCGATTTGACTTTCTGAGACGTTCATTAGCCTGACCCCTGTGAGCCTCCATTCCCTTATCTGGATAATTGGGGAAATTGCCTCTTTCTTCCTGATGCAGTTGTTCAAAAGCTTTAATGATTATACCACAGTGGACGGCATAGCTCTTGACCCAGAAAAAGCTAAAATTTCTGTTTCTTTTACTTATGTGACCTTGGCAATATTGATTGTTTCCTGATTTAGTTTTCTTATTTGTAAAATGGTAGATGATAGAACCAATTTCATGGACTTCAGTAAGGATAACATAAAATAATATAGTTCAGTATTAATGAATGTTATTTGAGTTACCATATGCTAGTTCATTCAAGCTTATTATAAAATTTGTTTTTCTTCTCACTGCTTATCCAATCCTAGTGATTGCTACAAATTTTTGATAGTCATATTCTATCATTAGGAAGTCAACTTGCTGCTTAAAATGGAAAGCCTTATTAGATAGAATAATATAAGTAAATTAAATACAACAGTCTATTCTATTATAAGATATTCTAGGTTAGGATTTTTAAAATTTAGAACAAATTTGTAGTGTATGATCAGTGTTATCTTTATATTTCTCACATGCATTAGATGGTTGTATTTTTCGTATAGTCATACATATGGTTAAAATCCTTTGATAACAAAAGAAAAAATACCATGTAGCCAATAATTCAAGAACATGCCAGTTGGCATATTCTCAGATTGTACTCGAATGGTAGACGCTTTCAATAAGGTATTTCTTAATATCTGACTAAGAAGTACTAGCATTGTGGCTAAGCTGCTTTTTATAAATAAAACAGATTTTTATAGCCAGGCGCAGTGAGTCGTTCCTATAATCTTAGCACTTTGGGAGACCAAATCAGGAGGATTGCTTGGGCCTAGGAGTTCGAGATCAGCCTGGGCAGCATGATGAGAATCCATCTCTACAAAAAAATTTAAAAATAACTAGATTAGAGTGGGGCTGTAGTCTTAGCTACCCAGAATGCTGAGGCAGGATGATCCCTTGAGCCCAGGGAGTGGAGGCAGTAGCTACCCAGAAGGCTGAGGCAGGATGATCGCTTGAGCCCAGGGAGTGGAGGCAGTAGCTACCCAGAAGGCTGAGGCAGGATGATCGCTTGAGCCCAGGGAGTGGAGGCAGTAGCTACCCAGAAGGCTGAGACAGGATGATCGCTTGAGCCCAGGGAGTGGAGGCAGTAGCTACCCAGAAGGCTGAGACAGGATGATCGCTTGAGCCCAGGAAGTGGAGGCTGTAGCTACCCAGAAGGCTGAGACAGGATGATCGCTTGAGCCCAGGAAGTGGAGGCTGTAGTAACCTATTATCGTGCCACTTGTACTCCAGCCTGGGTGACACAGTGAGACCCTGTCTCAAAAAAAGGAAAAAAAAAAAAAAAAGATTTTTATTTACTTGTGGTTCTAATGCTTCTCATCTAGGTTAATCTTTGCTTAAATTCAAAGAGGTGTCTAGACAGAAGTAACTTTGTAACTAAAACCTTCATTCATGACTATGTTTTATATATATATATAAAAAATGAAATATTTCATTTCATGAATATTTTATCCAGCATACATTAGATATAAAAATTCATTTTCACAGTTTCTGAGATTGTACTTCTTTTTCTTCTCATAGAACCTAAGTCTTTTTCAAGTTCTGCACTGTACCTACTTTTGGCTTTAAAATATAAAATGAATTAATTTGTTTGATGTTTTCAGTGTGAATTCATTTACAACCTGAATTTATAAGCATTCTACTCTGACTATGACTTCTAAAAAAATTTCCATATGCATACTGTGGTTTTTAAAATAATTGTTTATTGTTTATTCTTTCCTTTACTACCTCCAGTCTGGGCAAGAGTTCTTTCTTTGGTGTGCCATTTTGCATTGCTAACAAATTTTCCTTGACTGATTCGTACTTTTATTTTGGTTGTGCATATATATTTGTGTGTTTGTGCAAGCTTACATAAAATTTAGCGTTAGTGTTTTTTCATGATTTCCCTTAGTTTATAACGTAGGAAAAAAATAGTTCTTCATGATTTCCCTTAGTTTATAACGTAGGAAAAAAATAGTTCTTACCGTCTCTCACCCCACCAGTGATTTGAAATAGCAAAACCACTGGCTTTGTATGCCTTCCTGGCCCTTTTGTCCCATTGGCAGGACTCTGACCTCTTTACTCCAGAGAAAACACAGCTATTCTCTTCTTCTTTCCGAACAGTGAAGGGGGCTTCATCATTTTCAACTGTATTTTGAAGAATTAATTTGTGCACTAATGTAAGTGAGTTTTCTAAATTTAAATGTTTGAAATAAAGACAATTTATAGAATTTTAGGCCTTTTTTTTTTTTTTTTTCTTTTAGAAATGGGATCTCACTATGAGGCCCAGACTGGGTTTGAATTTCTGGGCTCAAATGATCTTGCTACCTCAGCCTCACAAATAGCTGCAACTGCAAACACACGCCACCATACCTGGCTTAAGACATTTTTAGCAATAAAGCAATCATAGGTATTTGTGAGTAGATGAAGAGCTTTTAGTTATGCTGGACTCTTTGCATTGTCTCTTACAACTGGCTTATTCATAAGAATCCTCTAAGTCATACTGCTTTAAAATTTTCATTATCACTGGGGTCAGGGGAATAGGGAGAGATTCTTCTTCAATTAGTTGTTCTATCTTGAAGACTGGGGAAGTGCTGGAGGTTTGTTGATCGGGAGAGATTCTTCCTCAATTAGTTGTCCTATTTTGAAGATGGAGGAAGTGCTGGATGTTTGTTGTGGGATGATGTCGTTTCTCGGGAGTTGCTCACCTTGCAGGAGCCTTGGTCTACCTGCCTTCTCTCTCAGGTAGCATTTGCCCATTGCCATCACATATTCCACCTCACTGCCCAGCTTCCCCATTCCTCTACATGGTGATATGGGGTGTTTGTGTCTCCGTGTCTGTGCTATGTAGTTGCCACTTCCCCCTACCCCTTTGTCGCCTCCACATGCCTGGGATTGCTCTTCTACTTCCTTTTCTGGTTGTGACTCATCTTTTAACTGTAACTTATTGAGGGTCTCCTACATTTTTAACACTGAGGTACTTGTGAGGAAAAAGGTCATTCATTTGAACAAATATTTGCCACTAAATTTTAGTCTTAAACTTAAGCCGTTATGCTACTGTTATTTAGAAATATTTTAACAAGTAAAGTTTTTGGAATAACCATGTAATTATTGATTCTTAAGTTGCCCTGTCTTATTTTTTTAATTATAGAAGTGGATTCTATAGCACTGTAACTATTTTGGTTCTCTTTTCCTTATCTCTTTTCTACAAAAGAATAGCATTCTCCAAAAGGACATTTTAGTGTAAAGTAAGCCACCAAGCACATGCAAAAAGTGGATGGGTTCTGTTTACTGTGTTTTTAGTTGTTTAACATTTATGTCGAAAATGCTACAAGTAACAAGGAAACTCAGTTTGTTGAATGTCCACCATGTACCAGGGTTTGTGCTAAATATCAGTGTTCATGATCTTGTAAGTAAAGCAGGCATTACTATTCCTGTTTAAAAATGAGAAAACTCATCCTTTTACTAAACTGTTTGTATGTTACCTACCTAGTAAATGATAGAGATACAATTTAAAAACCAGCTGATTCTGGTTTTCAAACCTATTTCTTGTACAGTTGAAAACATAATACTAAACTTGCCATTTTGTTTTTGCTTAAATATTTCTTTAGTATTGACTCTAGGCTTTGGTGTTCAGTATTGATTTTAAAAAGTTCAACTCTGTTCTCAGATACCTGACAAGAGTATTGGGTCCACAGAAGATTGGAATCATTGTTGTGTTTATGATGAAGTAATATAGGTGGATATAAAGCATCTTGGAACGTTTCAGTGGCTTTGACAGTTGAACAGAGATTTGGGTACTCTGCCCAAAACACTAAAGCTGCTTTGTGTGAACAAATAGTATTGACTTTAGGCCTTGAAGCACCAGTAAGAGTTAAACTAGAAGGGAGTTAAAATCCTTGACAAAGAGTCAGAGTTTATGGATTACAGTAGCATGCCACCATGCCCAGCCCCACCTATTTTCACAGTGACATGCCCCTGTAATCCCAGCACTTTGGGAGGCCAAGGCAGCAGGATCATTTGAGCCCAGGAGTTTAAGACCAGCCTGGGCAACATAGGGAGACCCCCATCTCTACAAAGAGTAAAAAGTTAGCTGGACATAGTGGTGCACACCTGTAGTCCCAGCTGCTAGGAAGGCTGAAGTGAGAGGATCCCTTGAGCCCAGGAGTTCGAGGCTGCAGTGAGCTATGATTGTGCCACAGAGCGAGACCCTGTCTCCAAAAAAGAAAATAAAAGAAAATTGGTGGAATTTTTGTTTGTGAGTAATCTGATGTGTTGAGAGTTGTTTGTCAGTGGCCAGGGTGCATAGAACTTAGATTGGGTTCTGGTTGTGAAAGTATCCAGATGTATAACATTAAGAGGCACTGTTGGTGAAAGAAGGGGTCTAGAGTGTCACATTGCTTCCTAATGAATGTTTCATTCGTTAAAGTATAATGAAAATGGATTTGAGAAGAGAGAGACAAAAGAGAGCACACTTAGTGAGGAGGGCGAGCAGGCTATTCCAGTAGAGAGAGAAAAAAATGGGAGATAGTAGGAGGTAGAATAAAAAAAATGGTCTTGGTAATCATTAAGATGTGATTTTTGTATGATTGAGACATTAAAAATGGCTCACAGCAATGTCAGTAGAATGGAGGGACACGCCCCAGGTTTCTAGGAGGCTATGAAGAAAATGGGAGGCATGAAATGTGGAATGCTAAGAGAAATAGAGGACGCTTCTTTAATTTTTTAAATAGTAAAGGAGACTTCTGCCCAGTTGACTGCTGATAGGAAAGAGTTATTACTCATGTCATAGGACTTTTTGCTCAAAATCTAAAGTTAGGCCAGGCACTCTGGCTCACCCCTGTAATCCCAGCACTTTGGGAGGCTGAGGTGGGTGGATCACCTGAGGTCAGGAGTTTGAGACCAGCCTGGGCAACATGATGAAACCCCGTCTCTATTAAAAATACAAAAATTAGCCCAGTGTGGTGGTGTGCACCTGTAGTCCCAGCTACCGCTGAGGCTGAGGAATGAGAATCGCTTGAACCCAGGAGACGGAGGTTGCAGTGAACTGAGACCATGCTATTGCACTCCACCCTGGGTGACAGAGCAAGACTCTGTCTCAAATGAATGAATGAATGAATGAATGAATGAATGAATGAATGTTAGAATCTTGATTACTTGAATTACTAAGCCAGATTTCATCATGCTTCATATTTGATTTGTTCCTTCTGGAGTCTTTCAAAGACCCTTGGTTTCTACTTACCTAAATGGTTTTCTGTTACTGGAATACATCTTGTTGAATGTATTAAATAACATTGGTCTTGATTCTTATCCCTGGGGATTCTGCTACTAAAATCTCTCTTCATGCTGAGAAACTCTTTATGTTTGTTTGTTAGAGAAAATATGACTGGTAATTTTATTTTTTATCCCCTGCATGCATTGCTGTATGTAAGAAAAGAATGGAAGTGTTCATCAATTTTTAGCTGCTCTTTGACTTTTCTGTTAGGTTTGTATTATATTAGGTAAGATGTTAATATACAATAACAGCAGTTGCAAATGTAGAAATATATATGACCTTAAAAATAAAAGGGAATTTAAGGGTTAATCTTTAGTCTGTGGTGAGTTGCTTTTGCTGGAATAATATTGCTTGGGGACTTCCTATGAATAAGTAGATAAAAATTGGACCAGAGTTTCATGATTTCTTTTCAATTCCCCATGTGATTATAAATTTGCCAGATTGTTAATATTTGAACTTTAATAACGGTTCTGTGAGTTAAAAAACACCACTATGATTTTAAGGTGGTCTGGAAAACCTAGGTAGTTGTTGCATAATTTGACTTAACTACTTGAAACTCTGGTTCTCATAAAAACAATTTTGATAATAGTAATAACATTACTAGCTTTTTAAAAAATACACCCAAATTCAATTGTGTATGTATTTGTGTATATGTGAATCATTGTGCTATATTTAGGGTACTTTTTGGTTAATAACAGTAATTGCAAGAATTATTCCTTTTCAAATTTTATAAAACATTTTAATTGACAAAAATGTATCTATTATGCACGACTTGATTTGAAATACATATATATTTATGTATATATATTATGAAATGGCTAAGTTGAGCTAATTAAGACATGTAATACCTCACATACTTCATTTATTTTGTGTGGCGAGAACACCTAAAATCTGTTTTCTTAGCAGTTTTCAAGTATGCAGTATATTGTTAATAACTATAGTCACTGTGTTATACAGTAGATCTCTTGAACTTATTCCTCCTAATGGAAATTTTGTATACTTTTACCAACACATCCCCACCCACCCACCATCCCCCTAACCCCAGGTAACCACAGTTCCACTCTCTACCAAATTTGATGAGTTCAGTGTTTTTAGATTCCACAATAAGTGAGATCATACAGTATTTGTCTTTCTGTCCCTGTCCTATTTCACTTAACATAATGTCCTCCACTATCATTCATGTTGCCACAGTGATAGATTTCTTTCTTTTTAAAGGCAGAACAGTATTTTGTTGTGTGTGTGTGTGTTTGTGTATGTATGTATCTGTGTATTACACATTTTTCTTATTCAGGGTCTATTGATAAACACTGTTGATAAACAACAAGATAGGTTGATTCCATATCTTGGCTAATGTAAATAGTGCTGCAATAAACATGTGAGTGCAGCTATCTCTTCAACATACTGATTGCATTTTCTTTGGATACATGCCCAGTGGTTGGATTGCTAGGTTGTATAATAGCACTGTTTTTAACTTTTTGAAGAACCTCTATACCCTTTTTCATAATGGCTGTACTAATTTATATTCCCACCAACCGAATGCAAGGGTTCCCTTTGTCCACATCCTCTTTAGTACTTGTTATCATTCATCTTTTTGATAATAGCCATTCTAACAGGTGGAAGGTGATATGTCATTCTGGTTTTAATTTGCAATTCCCTGATGATTAGAAATGTTAAGCATTTTTCATATACCTGTTGGCTATTCATATGTCTTCTTTTGAGAAATGTCTATTCAGATTCTTTGCCCATTTTTAAATTGAGTTATTTGTTTTCTTTTTGTCAAGTTGCTTGAGGTTTTTTTTTGTATTTATTTTGGATATTAATCTCTTATGAGAGAGATAATTTCCCAGTATTTCTTCTGTTCCATATATTGTCTTTTTACTCTGTTGATTGTTTCCTTAGCTATACAGAAGCTTTTTAGTTTAGTTTGATGCAATCTTGTTTGTGTATTTTTACTTTTGTTACCTGTGCTTTGGGTTCATATCTGACAAGAACTAGCATGTCTTGAATTTTACCCCGCTAAGTTCTTTATGTACATTGTTCTTAAACAGATCCTGTGGGGTAGATGTTAGGATTATTACATCAGTTTTCTGGATGAGGAACTTGAGGTATGAACACCGTATTATTTACTAAAGATCACACAGTAAATATACCTTGGCTTTAAATCTCAGCCTTTCTAACTTTAAAATCCATAATGTTATCTACTAAATTATAACTGCATAGACAAAGGTGGATTATTCATAAACCGAGATTCCCAGGGGTGAGAGTGGGTGTCCCTGGATGTGCTGTGGGAAGTCTGTGAAATCTGTTCCTTCCTTAGGGCCTTGGTCTGGTCCTCTGCCTGGAAATTGCTTTACCCAGCTATCCCCTTGCTTAATTCTCCTGAATCCTTCAAGTCTTTACTTGAATTTCACCTCCTCACTGAGACCTTCTCTGACCTCTGTTTACAACTTTATCTTGCTGGCTCTGCAATGTCCTCACCTCTTCAAAATTCTGTATTCCCGGGTCTCCTTACCTTACTCATTTTTAATAGCACTAGCATACATACAGTTCTTTACATTTATTGTATATTTTCTTTCCCTGCCTATTGAAATATGAGTTTCAGAAGGGCAGAAATCTTTTCTGTTTTCTTCACTCATCTGTTCTAAGCACCTGGGATGGCCCTTAGCATATCATAGGCTTTCAGTAATTGAATAAATAAGTGAATGATTCAGGGTGAGAATTCTCTCTGAATTCATAAATAAGATATATTGTTTAATGAGCTTGCATCTAGGAAAAGAGTTCATGGCTTTTTAGCGATTTTCACTTTAACAGACCAGACCCAAAGTTTACTTCAAGCCGTAGTGATCCCTATGCTTTTAAGTTGAATGAAAAAAAAAAAAAATGGATGCTCATTTTCAGTTGTATGTGAGTCACATAATCTACATTAATAACTAGTATAATTATTAATAACTAATATAACTAATCATTACTAATTATAATTATTTTATTTAAATAATTTTATATTTTATACTTACTTTAAATATTATAATTTACTTAAATAATTATAACAATTATTAATAACCAGTACAATAACTTGTATAATACACATTAATAACTAGTAAATGCTAGTTCAGTTTGCAGTTTTCCTTGGGATCGTTTTGGAAAGATAAATTATGCTTTGCATTTCATTTTTGTTTTGTTTTGAGACGGGATCTTGCTTTGTTGCCCAGGCTGGAGTGCAGTGGCATGATCACAGCTCACTGCAGCCTTGACCACCCAGGCTCAAGCAGTTTCACCTCAGCCTCCCAAGTAGTTGGGACCGTGGGTGCCCACCACCACGCTTGGCTGATTTTTTTTTTTTTAATTTGTAGAGATGAGGCCTTGCGATGTTGCCTGGGCTGGTCTCAAACTCCTGGGCTCAAGCAATCCCCCACACCTTGGCCTCCCAAAGTGTTGGGATTACAGACATGAGCCACTACTCCTGGCCTGTTTTGCAGTTTAAAATTACAGATTGAAGACTATTAAAATTTGTTCTGAACATGTTAACATGCATATATTTTTGAATGTCACCATTTAAGACAAGAAACCAAACTGTGGGATTTAATGCTTACATATTTGTTATAAATACACAGTACAAATTGCCATGGTAGTCTTTGTCTTCTATTTGTGCATGCAATTGATGTGTTTTTATTAATTTCTTCAAGAATCATTGTACATGTACATGTAAAATATGTAACAGAGTTGATTAGGCAGTAACCATCGAGAGACGACTCCTGTTGTCAGTCATTTAAATAGTTGCCTGTAATGCTACATATTCAGTAAACTTAAAAGCAGGAATCCTTGTGTGGATGCAAACATAGTGAGGCCCAAAGAATTCCAGGATCATGATCTCTGAGTCATTTGTTTAACTGTTTCATCCTCTTTAAGATCATACACCCTTATCTTGGGCATCTGTCTCCCATATATAAACTGATTGTTAAAAGTTTGAATGCTCTTGATCAGAGTGAATAATTTACTAAAACAAGTAGGAATAAAGAAATCCCTCTTCAGGTATCTACAGGAATATTTGCATGTGAATAAGGTTGCTAATTGTAGCAGTAAAGACAAGGTGCTAGAAACAGGCTTAAGTGTCCATTAATGGAGGAGTGACTAAATCAATGATTTTATATTTGCACTGTGAGGATACTCTGCAGCTATTAAAACAGTTGATTTTGCCTGGGCAATATAGTGAGCCTTTATGTCTATAAAAATTTTAAAAATACCAGACGAGTGTGGTGGCATGCATCTGTAGTACTAGCTACTCTGGAGGCTAAGGTAGAGGAATCACTTGAGCCCAAAAGACAGAAGCTGCAGTATGCCAAGATTGTGCCATTGCACTCCAGCCTGGCTGACAGAGCAAAGCAAGAATCTGTCTCAATCAATCATTCAATACGGTTGAGGTAAAAATAAATTCATAGGTATTGAAATATTTGCAAGGCATGTTGTTAAGTAAAAAGAACAAGTTTTACATAATTTGTATGTTTTAATTCTTGTGAAAAGTTGCACTTGAGTATATGGGTATGTCCTATATATAAAACAATAGAGAATTGTTTTCCAAATTGTAATGATGGTTAATTCTTTCTGAAGGGAGAGTTAGAATAGAAATGTAGGGTGAAATATTGTATTTTACATATTTTACCACTAATTAAATATTTTATGAAACTACTTAATAATGGCAGAATACTACCTAGTAACTCCTTAATATTTAAAACATTTTCTAAATAGACCTACATACACTCCAAACTGAAATGGATTGGTTTTCCGTGCCTTAAATAATGTTTCTTTGCACATTACTTCTTTTCTTTTTTCTTTTTTGTTTTGTTTTTGAGACGAAGTCTCACTCTGTCACTGGGCTGGAGTGCAGTGGCGTAATCTCAGCTCACTGAAACCTCCGCCTGCTGGGATCAAGCAGTTTTCCTGTCTCAGCCTCCCAAGTAGCTGGGACTACAGGCATATGCCACCATGTCTGGCTAAGTTTTGTGTTTTTAGTAGAGGCAGGGTTTCACCATATTGGTCAGGCTGGTCTTGAACTCCTGATCTCAGGTGATCTGCCTGCCTCGGCTTACCAAAGTGCTGGGATTACAGGCATGACCCACTGCACCCAGCCTGTTTCTTTGCATTACTTCTTATCCATTCTCCCCTCAACACTGAACCTTTACTCTTAATTATAATTTACTTGATGACAAATTTTAAGATTTTAATATTCAACAGTTATTGTGGTATTTAAATTTAATTTTATGAACACATGTCTTCTATTAAAAATTATAGGCTAGGTGCAGTGTCTCATGCCTGTAGTCCCAGCACTTTGGGAGGCTTAGGTAGTTGGATTGCTTGAACCCAGGAGTTCGAGACCTGCCTGGGCTGGGCAACAAAGTGAGACCTTGTCTATGCAAAAAAATACAAAAATTAGCCAGTTATGGTGACATGTGCCTGTAGTTCCAGCTGTTCAGGAGGCAGAGGCAGGAAGATTGCTTGAGCCCAAGAGGTGGAGGCTGCAATGAGCTGTGATTATGCCACTGCACTCCAGTCTGAGTGACAGAGAAAGACACTGTCTCCAGAAAATACAGAAATTCTAAAGCTCTCTCAGGGGACAAGGTTGGAGTTACTTGCCCTCTGAAAATGGAACACACTAGACAAATGTTTTTATGTCAGCTACAATGATTTGAAGTTAGTCACTCGATAAAGACTAGTGAGTTAAACATTTCTGAAACAGATTTAGGTAATTTTCTAAAGATTAATAATCGTGAATATTTAAGTAGACCTGTATTTTATTTGCTCATGTTTGTGAGATATAAGATTAAGGCTTGCAGATTAACAGTTATTTCACATTCCCATTGGAAATGTGGTTAATGTGCAAAATAAAGAATATATGCTGGGTGTGGTGGCTCACACCTGTAGTCCCAACACTTTGGGAGGCCTACGTGGGCAGATCGCTTGAGCCTAGGAGTTCAAGACTGGTCTGAGCAACATGGTGAAACCTCATCTCTACAAAAATATAAGAATTAGCCAGGCGTGGTGGTGAGTGCCTACACTTCCAGCTACTCAGGCGGCTGAGGTGGGAGGATCACTTGAGCCCAGGAGGTGTAGTATGCATTGAGCTAAGATCAAGCCACTGCACTCCAGTCTGGCGATGAAACAGGACCTTGTCTCAAATAGTAAATATCTAAAAATAAAGAATATATAATATAATCATCCATGGCACTTTACTGTCTTGAAAAGTTAAATGATAGACACTTAAAATTTACTTTTTAAATTTTGAAGTTTACTATTCTTGCTTTTAGAGTGTAGAATTATACTCTTTTCAGAGTTAGGACAAATTGTTGAAAATGAATAGCTGTGAAATAGATTTATTTTTATGAATTTAAGTTTTAATAAATAATGCTTTTACTGAAAAAAGATGTTGTATATTTAATTTCTAAAGTTTTATTTTAGACTTGTCTTGCTACTTTCTCCAGACTCTGAAAGAAGAACTTTATTTTTTCTGGATGGGTCATTGGTCATGTTTCCTCTGTTGAAATTTTTTATAAAATCACATTGGTAACTTGGTTAAGGAAGGATATTTCTATTTGTACCACATTGAAAAGTACCTGTGGAATTTAGGGTCAGCCTATTTTCTGCTTTTTGTGGTGAAAAGTCAGAAAAGCTGAACAGTAATAAATGCAGTTGGTAATTGAAAACCATTAAGACAAATGCACTCTTTATTTCCTTTCAAAAATTTCCTCAAGTTCAAAATAAATCCAAACAATCGAAATTACATTTTCTTTATTTTGAAAATAATTAATCCATTACCTTCAAATCACCTTTAAGAATTTCTGTTGCAACTTAAACATAATGATTCAAAAATAAGAAAAAAAATCATTAGAGAAGAGACACAATGTTGGTGGTTCATAGGTGAGGGGGGTATGATGTTGAGTGTATTCTTTCAATTTCCTTGAGGTTTGAAGTTTTCCCAAATAAAAATTTTGAGCATAGGAAATTCAGTGTAAACCATGTTCTTTTCTGTGACTTTTTAAAACTGCAAAGTGAATTTATTCTTACCAGAATACTGTAATCGCCTGATGGGTTCTTCGTTCCCGCTGCACAGACAAAATCAGTCCACTGAGACCACAGCATTACAGTAGAGAAAGTTTAATTGACACAATGCTGGTTCATGCTGAAGAACTGGAGTTATAACTTAAGTCAATCTCCTGGAAGGCTTGAAGCTTAGGGTTTTTATGAACAATTTGGTGGGCAGAGGGCTGGGGAATGGGTGCTGCTTATTGGTTGGGGATGAAATCATAGGGGTAGGGGAACCATTCCTAATGCCTCTGGGTGGGACCACAGGATCTATTGAGTTATGAGTAAAGGGTCCCCTGTTATCATCCTTGCTTTAAAGTTAAACTATAAACTAAATTCCTCCCAAAGTTAGCTTGGCCTATGGCCAGGAATGACCAAGGACAGTTTGGAGGTCAGAAGCAAGATGAAGTCAAGTATGTCAGATTCCTACTGTTATAATTTTGCAAAGACATTTCAATCTGGCCATTGTAATTCATCATATAATACCATCTTTTTTTTAAAGGTATTTAAAGTCACAAAATTCATACACTATTTTATTTGCAGCCACCTCTGTTCGTTCATAGTCTCACCTTCCATATTCCCTCTCTAGCAAATGGATGTCAATGTTAATACTGGGCAGTGTGTGGCTAGGTTTTCATTTTCATTTTGCATTAGGTTGTTCCCTTAGTAATCCAATGCATTCTGGACAACTGAACACTAGAGTCAGGAACTGAGCTAGATGCTGTAGGTGCAAAGATGCCTGAGGGAGGCCTGGCCCTGATAGGTGCTTAATGAAGAGCTGTTTGCTCGCTGTTAATATAGAACCTCTCATCTCTGCAGGCTGCCTTTTTCTGACATGGTCTCATTTTGATCAGGAAACTCATGTTGTTTGTTGTTAGTGATGTTGTCTGCAAAGTCCCCCCTGCCCTCCTTATATTGGTGTCAAGTGTCACTGAAACGGGCCACTCTCCTGGACCTCTTTTAAGAGTGCATCTAGTCTAGTTATATCTGCTCAAAGCATAGCTGACTGTGACATGACAAAATTTGGGTTGTTGTGGGACTCCCTCTGCTCCTTCCCTACCTGTGACACCTTCCCCAGTAAACTCTATTTCCTATTTACATCTTGTGATTTTGGCAATGTGTATTTTGCACTCTCTTTGCAAGTGGTGTGTCCTATTCTTAAGTAGCTCTCTTTTGAGGAGGGTAGAACTACATACACGAAGACAGCTGACTTCGTGGATTGATAGTACAGACAGGAGATGGATTACCTAACTACTCTGAGCTGCAGTTCTCTGTTCCTAGAATAGGAACAGCATGTGTATAGTGCCTGGCGGATTCATGAAGGCTTTTAAATCTGTGACCACTCAGTTAATGCCTTCTGTCCTCCTACCCATCTTTACCCTCTGAGGGTACCCTCCATGTAAAGTTGTTTTTAGTATTTAAGTGTAATATCCATAAGATAAACTGTTTTCTCCAGACAGTGTGTATGCACTTAACAGGTATACTTGTAAAACACCAAATAGCAATTCTGTGTTCAGGACCACTTTGCTGATGGGTAGATTTTGGGGTGCAATGCCACCCCAAACTGTGTCCCCTCCAAGTGTCTCCTTAATCCCACTGAGGTGCCATAACTGTGAGCAGAGGCACTGTGCTGTTTAATCCCTTTCTACTGGTCTTTTATGCAATTCAGGTTCCTTTTTAGATAAGAATTGTTCTTTGCTGTTTGACTGGTTTGTTTTAAATTCATTGGTTGATAGCATTTCATTTGTTGGTTCAAGTAACATTTAAACGTGATATATGAATAGGCTTTCTAGAATGCAAAACAATACATATAAAAGCAATAATCTGGCCAACTATGAGTATGATTCAGAGTGTTGATACTTTATATTATTGGTTTTGCTTATTTATTGATCTAGGAACTCTTTCTTTTCTTTCTAATGGTACTCAAGTACCACTTCATTCACTTGGCTGGCTTCTCCCTTCTCCTGAGCCGACTGTGCATGTGTCTTCCCAAGTCTGTGTTCAGTGACACTATATTGGTTGCCAGGGTGGGTGTGTTTGTGCCGCAGGTATCAACAAACACTACATATAGGGCTCCCCCCCTCCTTTTTTTTTTTTTTTTTTTTTTGGAGATTCTATTAGATGTTTATTAGCACGCTCCTGGTTCTCTCAGTTCTTCATACCAGTTCCTATGCTTTGGTGGTTATTCCTCCAGAAGTTGGTGGTTCTTCCTCCTGGTCATGGCTTTAACAGTCTGTTTCTTGCATAGATTTTTGTCTTTCACCTGTAAAATCAAACTTCTGGTTACTGCAAATGAATCTGCATGTCTGCATCTGCTTGTCTGGCCTGCCCACCCCCATTCCTCTCCCCATGAGTCCCTGGAAGAGTTGTGATATGGAGGCACTTGGGGAGGTCTTTTCAGTTTCCTTTTCCCAGTACTTAGTGATGTTGCTTTAAATTTTTTTTTAATTTTTTTCTAAATATATAATACGCATGCATGCAATATTTTGTTATATCCGTAGAAGGTATAATGATCAGAGTACTGGGCATGTCCATCACCTTGAGTATTTACCATTTCTCTGGGTATGTTTCAAGTCCTCTCTACTTTCTATTTTGAAATATGCAATAGATTATTTATTTGTTCTTTTAATTTTTTTTTTTTTTAGAGACTGGGTCTCGCTGTGTTGCCCAGGCTGGTTTTGAACTCCTGAGCTCAAGCAATCAGCCCATCTTGGCCTCCCAAGTGCTGAGATTACAGATGTGAGCCCACGCCCAGCCAGATTGTTGTTAACTGTGGTCATTAGTTTCAGCTTTTATAGAAACCCTAGGGTTTTGACCTGAGGATGTGATTTAAAACTGATCCTTTCCAACTTCTCAGTCCTATCGGAGTTGCAAGGCCGACTGAGTGTTCCTTTAGGATATTTTATGGCCAGCAACATCATGGGGTTTTAAGTGCCTTGAGAAGACAGCTGAGCCATAGCGGTGCTCTTCTTGGGCATGTGGGTACAGTAGACATGCTTCTATTTTTTAAATATGATTTGTACTCTGTACCTTGATGATATTTATTTCTCTTCCCCGCACCCCCCCACCTTTTTTTTTTTTAAGAGCGAGGGTCTTGCTCTGTCACCCAGGCTGGAGTCGCTCTGTCACCCAAGCTGGACTGCAGTGGCATGATTATAGCTCACTGCAGTGTAGACCTTTGGGGCTCAAGTGATCCTTCCACCTTAGCCTCCTGAGTAGCTGGGACTATAGGCACGTTTTACCACCCCCAGCCAGTTTTTGTGTGTGTGTTTCTTTGTTGTAAAGACAAGGTCTCACTGGGTTGCCCAGGCTAGATGGGGTTTCTTTTAAACTGTCAGAAGAAATGATATCGTTAACTATTAATCTCGTTGACCTTGTCAATTGTTTAACTCAACTACTTTGACATTTGCAATATTATTACTAGTATCACACGTTTTCTCGAGGTTTAATGATTCTTTTAGGGTAGAATTTTACTAATATCTGACTTGCTACTCTAAAGAATATTTATAGTCATCAACTTGCTCCCCCTTTCCCTTGCAATTGCAATTTTTTAAAAAAAATCCTCATATATAGGGGTGATTTTCAGAATGACAGAGAACAGAGCCAAAATGGTTTGGCCACATAAGGAGTGGGTTTCCTACTTAATGTTCAAGGCACAGACCTAAGTCCGTGAAACTCAGCGTGGTGATACAGACCTGTGAGGCAGGCAACTCGGGACCCTTAGAGATAAAGAAGAATCTGGACAAAAGAGCTGTGAGACTTATTTTAGAAATTGACTAATGACAGATTCAGGGTTTTGAATAGGAAATAGTATCTGGTATTCAAAAGGTTTCTCGAATAAGTGGGGGAAAAAATAAAAAAGAAAAAGAAGGGTAGAGCTGGCCCTTGAAACGCTAATCTGAAAAACAAAAGACTGAGCTGACTTTCCAGGAAAGTGTGAACGGCTTCTGAACCCACTTTCCTTGTCTTTGTCTTTGTGTGACTGTACTGCCCATTGTTCCTACACACAATTAAATACATCCATGCTCTAGAGTCAGGTGTTAATGCATAGGTGTTAAGGTTTTTAAAAATATACCTACAGTCCGATATTTTAAAATTGACTTTAGTTTCTTATCAGTTACAAAGTCTAATTAATTTATATTATAGATCTGAAGGGCTGCCTAATAAACTTTTTTTCAAGAGAGAAAATTTCTGTTGCTAGTAACCCAGTTCACCCTAGTCTATTATTTGGAGAACAAATAAGCAGTCATCTTGATGCTCTTTTATCTGAACATTTTAAGAGTAAACGTTTCAAGAGTAAAACAGTTCTGATCCCCCAGTATGACCTAAACAAATATTTCGAATCTTTTATTTTTGTAAGTGAAAGTAGTATCTTCTTTATTTTCTATTTCTTATTTGTCCTATGTATCATTTGTTTAATCATTTTTCTAAAAATTATAATGTCTCTTTCTCTGAAGGCATCTCTTTCTGGTAAATATTGATATGAAAATGTTTCATATAAAATGAGCTGAAGTTCTTTTAGTCCATTTGTAAATATGAGTCCAGATTTAATTAAATCCCAAGGGAAGAACCTGAGGAAACCAAAACTACTAACATAATTGGGCCAAATTGTGTAATCAAAAGCAAATGATATGGTTATTAAATCTAATGAAATGATTTCCCAGCATTTAATTCATTTCTCTGATTCAAGATATTTTAGTAATAAATACGTTTATTGAAATGGACGTTCTGTGCTGTCACCACTTTTAAACAGTTCTTTTCTCAAGACCATTTCTGGTTAGAAATATTTCTAAAGGTTACACCTTAATGCAGATAGTGGATGTCTGCTGGGGCTGGGAGAAAAGGAAGGTGGAGCAGGAGGTGATGTGTAGGTCCTTATGAAAGCCAAGGGAAAGGAATGAAGACACTACATTGCTTTTTAAAAAGTGTTATTCTCTTGTATCAGCATCTTCATTTTACATAAAATGAAAACATGCCATTGCTTGGTAAAATCTATATGATATCTAAGGGATTAATGGCTAGTTTGGCTGGTGCCGGGGTTCATGCCTGTATTCCTAGCACTTTGAGAGGCCAAGGTGGGAAGATCGCTTGAGGCCAGGACTTAGAGACCAAAATGGGCAACATACTGAGACCCAGATTGTACAAACATTGTAAAAATTGGCCAGGTGTGATGGTGCACATCTTTAGTCCTAGCCACTCAGGAGGCTAAGGCAGGAGGATTGCTTGAGCCCAGGAGTTTGAGGCTGCAGTAAGCTATGATTATACCACTGCACTCCAGCCTAGGTGACAGAATAATGAGACCCTGTCTCTTAAAAAAGGAGGAAATATACACACGCATACACAGCATACACACACACACACACACACACACACACACACACACATGATTAGCTTATAAAGGTTTTGTTAAAATACTTAGAAGAAAACTCTTGATACATAAACTTGCAAAATAGTATATGTAATCATTCCACAAATGTGATTGTATTACGGTTTTTCAGAGAAACAGAACTGGTAAAATGGAGATTATATTTACCTATCTATATATATAGATATGTATGTCTTTAGATATATACAGATATATACACACATATAACGTTTACTATAAGGAATTGGCTCATGTGATTATGAAGTCTGAAAAGTCCCAAGACCTGCAGTCACCAAGCAGGACCCCCAGGAGAACCAGTGGTGTAAGGATCAGCCCAAATGCCTGCAGCTCTAGTCCCCCAGAAGATCTGATACTTCAGTCCAAAGGCAAGAAAAGACCAGTGTCTCCTCTTCCTCAGCCTTTTTGTTCTATTCAGGTCTCCAAATGATTGGATGATGCTCATCCACATTAGGGAGGACACTGGACTTTTCTCAGTTTACTGATTTAAATGTTAATCTCTTTCAGAAACACCTTGGCAGATACATCCAGAATAATGTTGGGCCAAATGTCTGGGTGTCATGGGACCCAGTCAAGTTGACATATAAACTTAACTTTCACTATGATATCTTCAATCTCACTTGCAATCTTAAATTCCAGCTAGAATAGCAGCAAGACTTTTTGCTGATAGATTAAAGGGAAAAAGGGGTATGTGTGTCTTTTTGTCTATCTCCTTATCTCCCTCCTCCCCCATCTCTGTCTATTAGAGCAGCTGTCTAAGAACCGAGAAGGGTCTAAGATATTATCCTACTTGTGGGCTAACAGGTTAGCCTACCTTGGTTTCATGGTTGCTGACAGAAGACATGAGGCTCCTAGGTCAGAGATGAGAAATTGTATTACTCTTAGCACAGCATGCAACATAAGCATCAGCATATTTGGTTCAGTTCTCCCTATTCCCTTGACCTATGGAAGTGATGCCCTTGGGCCCAGATGGATGCCTGCATGCTCTATGGGTAATGTTACAGGAGAGGACTCTGAGGTGAGGAATCTTTTATAATGGCCGTAAGCAAGACTCACTGCCCTTGGCCCTGGAGGGAGACACTATGTCTGTCTCCCACGGCTTATCTCTGTACAGATATCTTTGAAAAGCAAGTCCAGAACAAAAGCAATCAGTGCCTCTGTTTGCAAGACATGCAGATTTTTAAGAGACAAATGGAGAATTGTCTCTTAACACAGAAAATAAAAGTTGTGAAATGAACAGTTTAATAAGAGACTGGTAATGATATCAGTTGGCTTGGTCATTTTTGAAAGTAGTTTGATACTGGCTACCTTAAAACGATCATGCCATTTGAAACATTATGTTATAGACTTCCTTCAAAGAAGTGAATCCTAAATATTGAAATGTTTTTATTTAGAAATCTGTCAGTTACTGGAGTTGAAATGTTCTTTGATGAGTGAAATGTGAAATGATGATATATTTACCTGATAGAATATTGAATCATTAAAAATTGTTTAATGATTGCAATATTTATATTATTACTATGTAAGAAAAGAAAAACCTATATGATCTCAAAAAACTGGAAGTAAACACCAAAGGTAAGAGGAAAAAAAGACAGAAATCATCTCACATCAGTACAACAGTGTCCTGGAGAGCCTGGTGTTCTTTAATCACTCTAACTGAAGTTTTGTGCCACAGAAGATAAAGGACACTTATTTTTTAAAACAAATATGTTATCAAATTCCCATTTTCTTTTTTAAATGTATCTAGAGGGTGGTGTTAGCACCTAGTTAGCCCTTAATAGTTACAAGACAGTTTTCTGAGTACTTCAATTAGCTCATTTGATTTTTATGGAAACTCTGAGATAGATGCTATTACTTTCCACAATTTGTAAATGAGTAAACTGAGGCACAGAGAAGTTAAATAACTTGTCAAAATGATTCTGCATGCAAAATCCACTTTTTTTTGTTACTGTGCTCAGCTGCCATATCAAATACAACATGTGTAATACTTTAAATTATTGTATTTGTTTAATATCTTATTTTTTGTTTCACATTTGTATCATATACTGGGAATTAAGGACAATGCAATAAATACATAGCTAATGAGTTTTATTTTCAAAAGAAAAGTGTTACTCTGGTAAGCAAGCCACTTCTGAAAAGAGATTGATTAGTCTGAATAAAATCATGTCAACTAGAGGGTGGCCACTTGGTCACTAGTGTGTGGTGGGAGAACCCTGAACAGTGCAGACACACTTCTTGCAAAACAAGCGGTGCCGGTGTTCCTGACATGGTAGTATCTGCTTGAGTGGTCATCTGGGATAAATATGTATGGGAATGTGGCAGATGACGGCAGGTGAGGTGCTGGGACTAGTTATTAGATTCAGTGATTCTTATTAAGCATCAGTATGTAAATCTTCCTATGTGAATCATTGATGACAGGCAAAATGGAAGAAGAATGTGAAGACAAATTGCACTGTACTTTTGGATGCTGGATCAAATATCTTCCAAGAAGATTCCTTCATGTTCTGGAATCCTAATAATCAATGAGAAGACTTACATATTGGAACTGAATTTTAAGATTCCATTATGCATGGAACTGGTGCAAAGATGCATACTTTTTGTTCTCTGTGGTTAGATAGCTTTCATAAATCAGCACCATCTGTTCTTCTTTTGCTTTTGGTTGTGTGGAGTCATGTTGTGTACGTATCAAGACAGGAGGCATTTCATTTCTCTGGGAAATGGAAATTTCATGGACTGTGTTACATACTACATTTGATCAATACTAGCTTGAGATAAGAATAGTAGGAATCTAGGTGAGGGGATGACACTCATATACAGTAATTACATCACAGGCGCTGAATAATTCTTCATAGACTCCTAAATAATTTGATGTTGAGCTTTGTTTAGTAGAGCATAGTTTATATTATAAGGAACTGGACTTTGTCTAAAAGTATAACAAGTAGAATTTCCCTCTACAAGGGAATATTTTTAATTGTAAAATATCTTATTTTTGCTATATATTGTTATATTATTATATCTTACCTAATATTGTCTTTTCTAAAAAGTATTTGCACTTTTTCATGAATGTTTTTGTTCTGACAGAATATAATGATCATGAATTAAAGTTGTATTACACATTTCCTGATTTTATTTCTTTGGAAGGTTGCTATAGATTTATCATTTTAAATTGTGAAGACCTTTCTCCCACAGATGTTTTCAATTGTTTTCCATATATGATGGGAAATTACTTTTTCCTGGCAATTCGGCCAGTTAATCAAGTAGTTGGGACATTAACACGAACGCCTTCTGGAATCCTATTTGTGATACCTAGGAGACTTGGAAACAGATTCCCTTTGGAATTATTTTTCACCAAATGTAATCCAAAGAAAAAGTGCTTTAATTCACTCTGTCAACATCCTAATAAATATTTTCTCTAGGATACCATAGCTCACTAATAGTTAACATGTCTCTCATTAAGTTAGGAAAATCTTGGAGGGATTCTAAAAAGTATGAAAAAGAACATTTAGTTGAGTGGTTTTTAGCAATATATTTGAACTGATTAAAATATTTTACTGTTATGAGTAATTTTTTAAAAAACATTTGACAGAAAATATTGTAAATTGTACCATGAGAATTTTCATTTTCTTGTGCTTTCTAAACATCAAAATCAAAGATAATATGTAGGAAATTTAAGTAGAGAAGTATAACTTTAATTTTTATAAAACAGTTTTTAAATGATACATATAGGCTTTTCTTTCAAGTGATAAATATCCAAAATATTTACTTCTTGGACCTCAGAATTTGAATGTAGATATGCAGATGACTGGTTTCTAGATTAAATTTTATAGTATTCCTCTGAATTAGACAGTACGGTTTGTGTTCCTGTTTTCTATGGTGAGAGATGGAGGCAGGATTCTAGTCTCAAGTGTTCTAGTTACGAGTCCTGTACTTTTTTGTGGTAAGATCACTTAAGTTTTTGGATTTTTTTCCTTTTTTTTAGACATAAGGACTCACTCTGTTGCCCAGCCTGGAGTGCAGTGGTATGAACATAACTTACTGCAGCCTTGAACTCCCTGGGCTCAAGTGATCCTCCTGCCTCAGTCTCCCAAGTAGCTGAGACTACAGGCGCACACTACCGTGCCTGGCTCTTTTCCAATTTCTGCATGAGAAGTTAAACTTCAGTTATTTTTTGGTCCCCCCCGCTTTGTGGAATCCTAATAAAGGTAGTATGTCAACTGCCTTTTTATGGCAAAAGTAACCACTGATTGGTAAATCACATCAAGACTTGAAAAACTATAAATATCTGAGAAGCAGTTTACATCTGTGGCATTGTTCCAAGAGACACTGGCTTCTCTGGGGCATGAGGCTTTTCATCCGTGCTAACTCTTGCAACCTCCTGATGTGAGTCACCACGCTTGAGCTGCCTGCTGGGGACCCCAAGAGAGTGGCTCCTGCACAGCTGTGAGGACTGCTGGGACTGCTGGGTGCACACTCCTCTGGTAAACAAGGCATGATGCAACCTTGCTGGCAAGTGGAGTCTCCTGCCTTACACCCTGCACAGTCAATCCAATGCCAGGCGGTCTGTGGGGACCTTGAGAGTCTGCATGTTTGTTAGACCTGAGAAGCCCCTCCACCCCCTTGGCAGGCATTTCAGAATAAAAATAAAGACGTAATGCTAAAAGACTTATCATAAAAATGAACAGCTTCTCTGCGCCACTGTTCCCGTCTTTGTCCCTAAATGTCTGCTCTGATATTTACTTCCATGTTTCTAAATAATATATTTATGTTGCTCTTTCCTGATTACCAGTTACTGACATCTGTTGACTTGCCATATGGAAGATGAGAGTTGTTCCTTTTATACTGCTTCCAGTTTCTCGCTCCCATCCTCTCAGTGCTGTTACATCCAATGTCTAAGTTCAGTCAATAGCCTGTGTCACAGCACATGGCAATGTGACAGTTGCTCACCGCATAAGCAAGTGGATACTCTGATTATACTTCCTCTTCTATAGATTTTTTTTCTCCTGGAGCAAGTTTTTTTATGTTGCTTTCTTTTCTGTGTATATATTTTTGATTTTCCCCCTGGATTCTGTGTCAGGTCTGGCAAGATGCCTTTTATTTTTCAAATACTCAAAAGTATCAGACCTGAGCCCAGGGAGGAGGTACAAACTTGTAGTCGCAGCTATTTGGGAGGCCTAGACTGGAGGATTGTTTGAGCCTAGGAGTCTGAGGTTAGAACTGGACAACATAGCAAGGCCCCATGTCAAAAAAGAGAAAAACTAAAGGGGAATGAAAGAACTTTTAGAATAATATCAGACCAATTACTAGTTTCTTTTTTTCTCATGGAGATGTACTTACTAGACCTCTCCATCCTCCTGCTGTTATCTGAACTGGTTTCTGCTTGCTTCCCTAAACTGCCCTTTCTCCCATATTCTAGGACTTTCCTTGGGTTCTGACTGATTTCTTACTGTGTTTTCTGGATTTTGCTGGAGCACATCCAAAAAGAGCTTTATAATAAAGTGTTCATGCGAAGGAAGTAAAGATCTTCTTTGCATGTCTCAAAGTTTCTTTTATCTTTCATGCTTGGTCTTTTTAAGCATGTAGTTCTACACTGAATTTTTTTCAGTATAGAAGATACGACTTTTAGTAGAATTTAATATCACTATTCAGAAGGCATTTTTATCATAATCATTTGTTAATAATATTCCTAGTTTTAGTCTCCTAGCAATCATCCACATGCTATCATTTGTCAATCCTTCGATTAAACTCTGCAGTTTTGAGATAACTCCTCGTAATTCTCTTGCATTTTGTACAGATGCCTCATCTAAGAGGAGGAGGTATTAGGAAAAAAAAAAAAAAAACAACAGAACAGATGCCTTCAAGGTGGACAGTCTTTTCAAGGATGTTTGTAGAGCTATCTAGGCATAGGATGTCATCTGACAGCAGCAAGCAAGGATACTACCTGTCTATATAAAAGATTCGGGTTTCCTGAGCCTAGAGTTCTTCTTTGTGTGCCAGTGTCCCTGGATCCTCTTCACATCACCTTGTGAGAATCTTAGCTGAGGAACCACTACATAAAAGGGCCATATTCTGGCTAACGGTGTGGCTGTGAGTTGTGAATAGTTCTTTGTCTGTGACCCAGGAATCTTCTGCCTTCTGCCAGCATTGATGAAACTGTTGCTTTCAGGTAGGTTAAAAATCCTAGACCCCTCCTACCTTTTTTACATCTACTTTCTTTCTGAAAATGTCTTCAACCACCACCCCATAGAGTTTTCTTCTTGTTGCCATGTACTTGATTGTATGTAGCATTTAGTTATCTTTTTCTTGGTTTCTTTACTTGTCCTGAAGACATTTTACAATGAAAATATTTTGTATATAGCAAAGCGCAGTAAATACCAGGTGTCAGCAAGTTTCTAAATTATAAATAATATGTTTTTTATTTGATTGAGTGGGTAATATGTTTCATATTAAATTGTTTTGCAAGGTACAGTGTATGAATAGATGAATACATGTATATACCCTTAAAATGTTTTATATTTGTACATAATTGCCCCAAAAGATTTATCAAGGTATGTTTTCTATATTATATACATATTATCTATTTCTGTCTTCAATAATGTTTACAAATTACCATTTGTTGGGTAATTACTATGTGTCAGGCACCATGTAATGCTTGTGATATGGAGGATTTTCTTACTAATTCTCTCAGTAGTCCTAAGAGGAAGAGTTTTTTTTTTCTTTTTTTTTTTTTTGAGATGGAGTCTTGCTCTGTCACCCAGGCTGGAGTGCAGTGGCTTGATCTCGGCTCACTGCAAGCTCCACCCCCTGGGTTCACGCCATTCTCCTGCCTCAGCCTCCCGAGTAGCTGGGACTACAGGCGCCCGCCACCACACCCGGCTAATTTTTTAATATTTTTCATAGAGACGGGGATTCACCGTGTTAGCCAGGATAGTCTCGATCTCCTGACCTCGTGATCTGCCTGTCTCAGCCTCCTAAAGTGCTGGGATTACAGGCGTGAGCCACCGCACCCGGCCTGAGGAAGAGTTTTTAAAGTGTGTGTGTGTGTGTGTGTGTGTGTGTGTGTCAGAGAGAGAGAGACGGGGGTCTAACTCTGTCACCCAGGCTGGAGTGCAGTGGCATGGTCATAGCTCACTGCAGCCTTGAACTCCTGGGCTCAAGCTTTCTTCTTGCTTCAGCCTTCCCAGTAGTTGGGACTACAGGTACACACTATCTCACCTGGTTTTTTGTAGAGACTGAGTCTTGCTACGCTGCCCAGGCTGATCTTGAACTCCTGGTGTTAAGCCATTGTCTGTCTCAGCCTTCTAAAGTGCTGGGGTTACAGGTGTGAGCCACTAAACCCAGCCAAGGAAAATGTTTATGTTGTTCATATTTTACAGAAGAAGGGATAGAAACATGGAAAGGTACATAACTTGTATAAGGTTATAAAATTGGCAGATGATAGAATTGCTGTTCACGCCCAGGTCTGTTTAATGCTTGAACCCAAGCTCTTAATGTCTGTACTCTGCTATGAAATGGAGAGTAGGGAAAGGAAAAAGAAAAAGAAAAAAAAAACAAGTGGCTGGATTGTATCATCTGAAAGTTCTTTGGCACTGTTTAGTTTAAATTAATACTATATAGTTCTATTTTTTTCTTACTTAAAAAAAAATAGAGGTAGGGTCTCACCATGGTGCCCACGCTGGTCTTGAAATCCTGGGTTCAAGTGGTCCTCCCACCTCGGCCTCTGAAAGTACTGGGATTACAGGCATGAGCCACTTCACCTGGCCAGTACTGTATAGTTCTTAAATATTGATTTGACATACATAATAACAGCTTTGTTTACTGTAGTTATAATGGAATTCAGTGTATAGTTCTTGCTAAAAGTAACTACATTTAGTCACAGCTTAAAAAAAAAAGTACCAGACAACAGAATAAAATCATATAGGAGCTGATAATTTACACGTCCTAATGTTGGGAAAATCTAAGTTGAGGTTCCACAGCAACTGCAGCTCAGCCTCAGGGCAGTGAATGTTGCCATCCAAACTGGACACCGTGTGTAGCTTCATGAAATAATATTCTCCATGCTCTTGGGTGCCTGATAATGGCCACTGTGGGAACAATGTGTGAATTATCAGTGACTGTTTTATCATTGTAGTTTGGGGCATTTCATTTATGTGGCTGTTTCATAGTGCAACATAGGTGTTTCAAGTGGTGATACATCTTGGTGGAATTTCAGTAGTCCTTAAATTATTAATGAATCCTGAAAAACAGATCTGTAATGTGTAAGATTATTTTTATGTGCTACATCTGGTTCATAAACAAATCACATTTGCTCTCCTTCCTGTCCCCACTCCCATTGGAAAAGCATAATTTTGGAAGTTCGTGTTTACATTCCACGTGCAATTCTCAGGCAGGTTCAAGATGCTGGTTAACCTTTGAAATGTATTATGTGCTGGTGCTTAAAGGAGATAGATGACTGAGAAGTACATATTAGAGCCTCTCAAGTCACAGCATCATCAATCAAATAGCCTGGCTTCATGCAGAGCTCCACCATCCAGAAAGCACAGAGCACAGCTATGACTCATAGAAAAGCTTGATGCCCTTAGTTTCTACTTTTCATAGATTTGAAAGGGAAGTGTCAGTTGGGCCTTACTGCCTGCTTTGCCTTCTCTTAGTATCTCTTCAATGATTTAATATATTGTTGGACATTGTATCTTGAATGTGTAACTCTTGCTTATCATTTTGTTGATTGTTGTTCCTGTTGATGGCATGCACATTTCCACTGAGTCTCTCAAATAGCATGATTGAAAATATAAAATTTTTCTCCAGTGTTGGACTTCCTGTCCTAATATAGATGGCTTAATAAGTTCCCAATATGTGCACCTATGAATTATGTTGAAAAAGTTCACAATAAAATCACCATTGTCAAATTTATGTAATAGAAAAGATAAACCTAACAAATTATATGTATACATAAATTATACATATAAACTTCTAAGAAATGGATTAAATACATTTTACTCAGTTGCATTTGGGGAACATATTACCACAGAGATTCCTAGGCATGATTTTACTTTAATTAGCAAAACATTTACAGAGCTTCTACTAGGTGCCAGAGAGTATGTCTCCATCATCGTGTTTGGAGAATCTGAGGATCTCTTAACTGTTCTAATCTGGCTAGTAAGTCCATTGATCTCAGTTAGGTATCTTTATCATTATTCAAATGATTTTGGAAAGCCAACTTTTAACTATTAATAATAGTGAACTCTTTAATGAAAAGACAGTGGCCGAGATTATAAATGAAGGTATATTCTTGGGTGACTTTTATTTTTGTGACCTACCACATTTATTCCACAGGCACCTTTTTGAGTACGGATTATCTCATCTGAACACCTATCTAATCATTAGTTTGTAAGCTAAGAATAATATAACTTCAATAAACTGACATATATAAACACCAGCAAACTTATTGGATTTCTGCAACACATTGGAACAATTTGTACAAAATATTGCCTTGTCAAAGGAAGCATAGGAGGATGAGGGCTGAGTACTTTGTTTCTTTTGCTTGTCCTTTTGTTTGGTCCTTCATGCACAGAAGTAAACAAAAGTGGTCCATTATGGCTAAGACCTTAATGCCTTTACAGACACCTCTAAATAATCAGTCGATTGGCTTAGGTTAATTTTATGTGAAATTGTATGGGATGAAGGCTGTAAAGTCTGGAACTATGCCACTGCATGCTCCTTTTGACGAGCTATGTTAGTAGGAATCAAGAACTGAGAAATATGACTTTGAAGCTTTTGGTAATGGTTATGGTTTGTAATTGATTTAACTGTTTTGAGTAGGAAGCTGTTTTCAAACATGCATTTCCAATGTCATGTATATTTGTTTATCAATATATCGTAACAATGGAGTAATATATAATAACTTCCTAAAATGTACATGAAAAGCAGTGAAAAATGACCAGATAATAAAATTAGCATGAAGATAAGTTTTTTTCTTTGTATGTTTGTTTTCTTTCCTTATCCCAGTAGTATATCTTATTCACTTTCTGGGATACACTATCTCACGAGACTCTTGTTTTCAGTTTTAGCTCTTTACAACACACACTCATCCTGTCATTAAAGGTCATCCTTCTTCAAGGAAACAGTTACCATAATCATACTGCCTATTAGATTCCCGTTTTATCCAGTTTCCTTTCACATTACAGCAAGAAACCTAACACAGATTGTACTGTTCTTTGTGTTGGCTGCCTCTAGGATGAGGATGGGACAGAAGAGGATAACAGTCGTGTTGAACCTGTTGGACATGCTGACACGGGTTTGGAGAATATACCCAACTTTTCTCTGGAGTAAGTTACTGATGGTTTCAACTAACTTTGCAATGTACATGTAGCGTCATTAATTGCAGCAAGTATTCTGAAAACATATGGCATGAGGAATGTTTGTGCTTAGTTAAAAACATGCCGTGCATTGATTTGTTTTTATAAAGAACATCTTTTATGTCTTGAGTTAATTATGTAATGTAAGCAGTATAGCATGGAAGTTCATGTCTACCTGTCCTGAGTTTCATGCCCTGGCAAATACTATTAAATTATAATATAAAATAGTATTTGATTGAAGATGTTTGTCATGTTAACAACACTGTAAACACCATAACTCTTTTCAGATTGCTTTGTGTGTCAATATTTTGATCATGTGTTTGTTCTTCACTTTGCTAAATTAAAAAAATTTGCAGACATACTTGAAAAACTAGTTAGATCATGTTCGCATTAATTATTATAGTGTATGTGTGTATATATATATGTATTTATTGTAGTTTGAAGAAATAGAATCTCTCTAGATATTTAATGAAAAATTGGAGGTCCTAGATTAGGGACCTTGAAAACAATTTTAAATATAAAAGGACAAAGAAAAATCTCCTATTTGTTCCACAATGTTCTGATTATTTTACGTATTGACATGTGTAAATGGTAGGCATTCTCAGGACTTCTTTCCTTGGTAGCTTAGAGCAGGGAGGACAGTCATTTTGGATTTTTTTCTTTGACTTTGGGTAAAAGTTGGGGATATAGGCATTGACATGTATGTACTTAATTCTGTCTTCTCTTGGTCTTCCAAGAGAAGTGAGATTAAGCAGGCACTAGGATCAGATGCTGTTTGAATGTATGGCAGTCAGCAAACTGAGTATTTACATTTAGTAAAGTACTTGCCATGCCATAGTTCTCTTTAGAATGTGGGATAAAATCAGTTTATTGAAGTTATACTATTCTTAGCTTACAAACCAATGATTAGATAGGTGTTCAAATGGGATAATCAGTATCCAAAATAGAATTTTATGAAATTTGGTAAAAAAATAAAAGTAATAAAAAATCCATTTAACCATTTGGCAGTATGGAAGAATTTTTATGTTGTCTTAATTAGTACATGTGATTAAATCTGTGCACATGTTTTAAATTTTGATTTGTTTGATATTCCTGTCTTTATGTAGGACATTCATAGTATATAGGATAACCTCAGGTTTTTATATTAGAAACATAATTGAAAAATTGGCATTTTCCATCACATAAAATCTATATTGTGATCTTTGTGAAATTCATTGGTAATAATTGATTGTTTTCCAGCTGGCTTGAAATAGATATTTAATTGAAGTACTGTTTCCAAATATTGGTTGTTAGGTAAATACTGAATAGACCTCTGATGTAATATGTATATATGAAAAAAATCTACAAAGAAAGCAGAATCTCGTTTAAATAGTTTAGAAAATTACATTGTCTCTACCAATTTTCATTAAACTCAGGCTTTATTGTATTAATAGTAAAGATTCATAGAAGAGACTTGACAAATCCATACGATATGTAAGGTTATGTTCCTTCTACAGAATAGTTTTATAATAGAAGTAACTTCATGTTATGTCATATAATATAAATAGCTTCATAACTGTAATCCCAGCTCCTCAGAATACTGAGCAAGAAGGTTGCTTGAGCCCAAGAGTTCTAGGCCAGCCTGAGCAACATAGCAAGACTCCCTTTCTAAAAAGAAAATTGATTATGAGCAATTTTATGAAAATTATTTGATTTGTAGTAGATGCCTATTGGCTTTGAGAAAGGTTTTATAAGCTGCACTTGCAGCTGTCTTATAGCAGTTTAGGAAATAGTGACTGACTTGTCATGAAGTAGTGAGTAGTAAGGACAATGGTGATCTCCCTTGGACTGTCACTTACAGTAGTGAAAACTTGGATCTCATTGGATTATTGGAAGGATTAATGATGTGACATATAAAAGAGCACTTTGTAAATTAGAAAGTGTTCTGTAGCTGCAACATCTTTATTCACTTAATCTTTAGAGTCCTTGACATAGGTGTTGGGATAGAAGAATTTCAGTGTAAGTCTAAAGATTTGACTTGAAACACATAAACTTGTATTACACAGAAGAATAGGGTCGATCCAAGAGAAATGTTCTGTGTCATTTTAATGTAGTTACCTCTGATGATTGCTCTCCCTCCATGCCATCAGACTAGTGTTCAGGTATGTAGTGTTTAATGTTGCCTTCATCACCATGCTTATATTCCAGAATATGTATATATATGCCTATGCGCTTGGTGGGATTTTTGTTCTGTTCTCTTTCGTTGTTTATTATGTGTCTGTGTTGTTGCAGTTTTTCGTTTTGCTTTTTGGTTTTGGTTTGTTTACAGTACACGTTCATGCTCCCTCATTCATCATTGTCTCACAGTGATATGGTAAAGCTCGTAGAAGTCCCCAACGATGGAGGGCCTCTGGGAATCCATGTAGTGCCTTTCAGTGCTCGAGGCGGCAGGTAACGTATCTTGGAGGTTTTTAATTGAATCATAATGTAGAGTGTTTTATCTTCATTTATGCTCAGATGGAGAGTGGTGTTGACTTAGCATATGCTTGATAGGAAACATTCTCATTTGGAAGCAACTGCTCCTTCATTCCTATATATATGTCATAATCACAGAAAGCACTTAGCCCAATGAGGAGAGGTTTTGCAGGAACATGAAGAAATGGCATTTGAATTATCCTAATAAATTTATTGTTCATCACACTCAAGCAAACATTTTACTTTGCTATAAATTAATGATGGACCCTTTCAAGTCAGAACTCCAGATGGATTTGCAATGTTAAGGAGAGCATAAAAGCAGTTTTTTGGGAAAGCTTAATGCAATAAAAATTATCTGGATGACTTAATTTGATTTAAGCTTTAAATTTGTGTTTATTTAGTTCTTCATTTTTATCATTTTTTTAATTGCTAAAAACCTTTAATATGAAATTTTTAAAAATCAGGCAAGCCATAGATTTCTGAGCATTCAGAGTCTAAAAATGTTGTACTGTTTGTTAATCTCAACTTCATTACTTCACAGAACATGCATCCTTAAAAACTGCAAATGTTATATCAGTTTCCTTGATTCTGTTCCTTTTTGTGTGTGATAGAACTGTTGTGATATTTTTGGTCTTAATGTAGTATGAGTTCAGATAGTATGAGTTGATTTTCCAACAAAGGCTTGGCAGACCTCTGTCATAGACAAGTGAGGTGCACCGCATCCTTCCCCATGAGTCTGAACTTGTGCATGTTTAACTTGTTTAATTTAATTGCATCTTCTCTTACTTACTCTCTGATGATTACCTGGGAAAATATATTTGTGAACTGTTTTGGCTTTTTAATTTTTAACTTATTTCTTGTATTGTTATCACCTTTTTTTTTTCTTTTTCTTTTAACTTTCTTTACATGGTGAGAAAAAGTGGGGAAGGTGGAGGGTAGACTTACAGCAGTGACTGAGACCGTAGAACTTAGTTTAAACTGTTGTCAAGTAATTACAGGCATCTAGGGTGTTGTAAAAGATAGATGTGTGGGATTAAACCATGCATTTTATTTTTTAAAATGAGTATTTGAGCAATGTGGTACCTTCTTGTTACATGTAAGTAACTGTGGTGAGTTCAGATTTCATCTCTCATGGTTCATCCAGTATTCTAAAACTGAAACTTGACTTAGAACTCTGCTGGAATATGAACGAGGCTTGAATGGTAGTGTTACATAACAAGGTATAAAATTCACCTTGAATTTTCGAGTGGTGTTATATTCATAGTTGTAGCTGCTTTTACTTTTTAAATTCTCTTTAAAATTCTTTTTTTTTTTAACTTTGGAGAAGCATTAACATTTCTTCAAATAACTTATAGTTAAACAATATTATTTTCAACATGGACTTGCCTTTATTTCATGTAAGAAATCAAGTTCTAAATTACCTCAAAAGTTCAATGTTGTTTTCATGTCTTTCCTGAGTAGGAAAAAAAAGATAAGGTAAAATGCATGGATTATAGCTTCCCAATATGCATATGCTTTAAAATGCCTGTGAAACATAACTCATCACAAATGAGATTTAATTGTGTTTGTACCAGCTTTGAGCCAGCATTGCAATTACATGTTATTATATTTTCTGTCATTTATTGTGTATTTTCTACCTCACTGTGAAATGATATCAGGGTAAAGTGAACAGATGAAAAGCCTAAAGCAAAAGGAGAGTAAGATGGAAAAATAAACTTAGTATCTAGATTAAGTCAAAGGAAGGCATTTCACAAAATCCACCACAGTTTCTGGTTGCCATGGCATTTAATTTTGATACACCAAACAGATTCAAGAAAACAAGTATGTCTTTGCAGAACTAGAAGTTCTTTTATAGCTGAGTCATTTTTAAGCCCTGTTAGTTTGGCACTTAATGAAGAAAGTCGTGCACAGAGATTTTCAAAGAGACAGAGAGATTTAAGAAAAACAGATTGGTTATAATCTCTTTTTAGGCATCACCAATTTTCATATGGAAACAGAACAGAAATAGTTTGTGATTCTCCAACACCTGTGTTACATAGTTAAGCTTCCTTGTGGAATTGATAGTCATGGTTCCTCACAGTTGGATTAACAATGGGAGAGAAAAAGTAGGTGGTCTGCTCAGATTGACAGATACAAATCTACAAGAGCCCAGAGATACCCACCTTCCTCATTCTCAGAAATGCTCAGAAATGGATTCCTGTTATTTCATAAGAAACCTTTCCAGGCATTTCTCTTGTGATAATCCCTGTGTTAGGTGCTAGGAAACGAAGATGAATGGAATATGTTCTTCCTCCAGAGATTTGCAGCCTAGATGGAGTCATAGCCAAGAAATCACACAATTATAATTATGTGATAAATGTTGATATAGTTCTATAATAGGTGTTCTGTGAACGGATAGGGGAAGAATGGTCTGAATTAGGTAACTGAAAGTGGCTTGTTGTGGAAGATGATTTTAAATGTGATGATAGCTTGTAAAGGTAGCTGTGTCAGCTCCATGGTAGCTTGTGGAAGAGTAAATTAAGCAATGTAGTATAGCAGAAAGGAAGAAATTAAGTGAAATTAAGAAATTTCAGATATATCTAGTAGGAATACAATAATATATATTCATGATATGTAAGTAGAAATTTCCAAGATAACTTCCCTTATACAAAATTCCAGTCATTCTTGGGCCTTCTCAATTTTGGAGGATAACTAATTGAATAACACTTACTGAATACTTACTTTTATAAAAGTGACAAATACATGTCAGTATTGCTTTCTCATTTAGATTTTCAAAGTCAAAGAGTCTAAGGAATAATGCAGAATCCCAATTGTATATTTTGAAGAGAAGGAACACAACCCAGACCACCTCAAATATCAAATGTCATTAAGGAAAATAGTAATGTAAGCTTGTGAAGTTAATGTTAGCGAGATTTTTACAGCCATTTAGATCTTATTATGTCCTGATGTATGATGAAATTTTTGTTGTTGTTGGATTTTTTTGTTTGTTTTTTGTTTTTTTGAGGTGGAGTCTCACTCTGTCGCACAGGTTGGAGATCCTGGCTCACTGCAACCTCCGCTTCCTGGGTTCAAGCAATTCTCTTGCATCAGCCTTCCTAAAAGCTGGGACTAGAGGTGTGTGCTACCATGCCTGGCTAGTTTTTGAATTTTTAGCAGAGACCGGATTTCACCACATTGGCCAGGTTGGTCTGGAACACTTGATGTCAAGTGATCTGCCCGCCTCAGCCTCCCAAAGTGCTGGGATTACAGGCGTGAGCCACCATGCCTGGCTTAAGTTTTTTAAAATAAGAATTTTGCACTGCCTACTTTCAAAACTATTTTCTAGACTAGGTTGAATGTTGTTTTTCAATCAGGGGCATTAATGACAATTAGCTCATCCTCCAACCCCTGCCTTAGTTGACTACCTGCTGATATTTAGAAATGGAGACAAATAGGTAGAGAGACAATATTATCTTCCCCATGATGATGTTTCTCTTGAGTTATTTTCTTGTATGTTACCCAAAAATAAAATTAACTGATCCTCACTAGAACTATTCATTCACAGTTTCATTACTTCGGTGATTCCTTTTTTTAAATTATTTTCTTAGTAGACAAACATTTACCTGAAATGTTTCGTTACCTTGGAATCAATTTTTATTTCACCTATATCATTTCATTTCCTCTTGATTTACATGGGAAACATCGACTGGGCGCGGTGGCTCATGCCCGTAATCCCAACACTTTGGGAGGTCTAGGTGGGTGGAGCACTTCACGTCAAGAGTTCAAGAACAACCTGGTCAACATGATGAAACCCTGTCTCTACGAAAAATACAAAAGTTAGCCGGGCATTGTGGCAGGTGCCTGTAATCCCAGCTACATGGGAGGCTGAGGCATGAGAATCACTTGAACCCAGGAGATTGAGGTTGCAGTGAGCTGAGGTAATGCCACTGCACTCCAGCCTAGGTGACAAAGTGAGACTCTGTCTCAAAAACAAATAGGAAACATAATCTCTTTATTTAAACCACAAATGCCACTATTTTCAGGCAGGTTATGCCAAGTAATTGTGATTACCTTTGGCAGAAGAACCTTGCTTTTTTTTTTTTTTTTTTTTTTTTTTTAGTATTTCTAGAACCTGGTTGTAGGTATTGGTCTACAGGACCATAGGTATTGCTTAGTAAAGCGTAATCAGTGCAGGAGCAAATGAACCCTTGACTATCCATATTAGATATGGTGTTACTATATTAACAAATAAACGGTAATGATACTTCCTGGCCTGGATGGTGGTTAAGAAGTATTTCTCACACTTTCTCATGAAATATAAATTTGATTATGATATAAGGTTAAGTATATAAAAAGCAACATATAAAATTGTATGCTAAAATAGGGACTGGACCTATGAAATGATAAGATTTTGTGTTTGAGGCCGGACATGATGGCTCATGCATGTAATCCCAGTACTTTTGGAAGCTGAAGTGGAAGGATCACTTGAAGCCAGGAGTTCAAGTCCAGTCTTGGCAACATGGCAAAACTTTGTCTTCACAAAGAATACAAAAGTTAGCCGAGTGTGGTGGCACACACCAATGGTCTCAGCAATTGAGAGGCTTAGGTGTAGGTGGGAGAGTCACTTGAATCTGGGAGTTTGAGGCTGCAGTGAGCCGTGATCATGCCTCTGTACTCCATATTGCATGGCAAAGTGAGAGCCTGTCTTAAACAAACAAAAATAAAATAAGGTCGGGCATGATGGCTTATGCCTGTAATCCCAGACCTTTGGGAGGCCAAGGTGGGCAGATCACTTGAGGTCAGGATTGCAAGACCAGCCGGCCAACGTGGTAAAACCACCCTATGTATACTAAAAATACAAACACTAGCCAGATGTGGTGATGGGTGCCTGTAGTCCCACCTACTCTAGAGGCTGAGGGATGGGCCAGGTGTGGTGGTTCACAACTGTAATCCCAGCACTTTGGGAGGCTGAGGTGGGTGGATCATGAAGTCAAGCGATCGAGGCCATCCTGGCCAACATGGTGAAGCCCCGTCTCTACTAAAAATACAAAAATTACCTGGGCGTGGTGATGCACACCTATAATCCCAGCCACTCAGAAGGCTGAGGCAGGAGAATCGCTTGAACCCAGGAGGTGGAGGTTGCAGTGAGCCAAGATTGCGCCACTGCATTCTTGCCTGGGTGACAGAGTGAGACTCTGTCTAAAAAAAAAAAAAAATTACTAGTGTTCTTACTTGGGATTCATAGTCTAACTTAAAGTAGATACTCTAAATCTTTTCCCCTATAGAAAATAATTATGGCTAAAACATTTTAAATTAATTAATTAAGTAGAAACTGGGTCTTGCTTTGTTGCCTAGGCTGGTCTGAAACCCCTGGCCTCAAGTGATCCTGCTACCCTGGCTTCCCACAGTACTGGGATTACAGGTGTGAGTGACTGCACCCGGCCTAAAGTTTTCTTCTCTGCATCTTTTTTTTCCTTTTGAGACAGGGTCTCACTCTGTTGCTGGAGAGTAGTGACTCACTGCAGCCTTAACCTGCCGGGCTTAGGTGAATTTTCCACCTCAACCTCCCAGGCAGTTGGGACTATAGGCAAGTGCCTCCATGCCCAGCTAATTTTTTATATTTTTTTGTAGACATGGAGTTTCCCTGTGTTGCCCAGTCTAGTCTCAAACTCTTCGGCTCAAGTGTTCTGCCAGCTTTGTCCTCCCAAAGTGCATGGAGTATGGGCACGAGCCACCTTGCCTGGCCCGGATCTTTTCTAAAATGGACATTTCTCACTTATTTACATCTACCTTTATTCTTAAGTTTGTTGCACTTAAATTTGTTTCACATTACTTTTCCTTGTGAAAATAGTAATTGTATGTTGGTGTTTATATAAACTTTTATTTATTTATTTATTTTAGATCTAGTATCTATTAGTTAGCATTTTTGGTGCCTTTGATATCTCAGATCAAAGATTGGCAGACTTTCTGTAAAGGGTCAGATAATCAGTATTTTAGCATCATGGCCCTGAAAATCTGCCGTTGTAGCATGAAATCAACCATTGACAAGATATAAACAAAGCTTCATTTACAAAAACAGATTGCTGGCTGAATGGACTCATAGGCTGCAGTTGTCAGCCCTTGCCCTAGGGAACCAAACAAATAAAAATGGCTGCCATGATGGTTTTACATTCTAGTATTTTTCATGTCTAAAACTCCTTCACCTCTGTTTTCTATTCATATCTTTGGGGGACAAGAGTGTACAGGATTTTCTTTTTTTTTTTTTTTTTTTTTTTTTTTTTAATTTATTTATTATTATTAAACTTCAAGTTGTAGGGTACATGTGCGCAACGTGTAGGGACATGGATGCAGCTGGAAACCATCATTCTTAGCAAACTATCACAAGAACAGAAAACCAAACACCGCATGTTCTCACTCGTAGGTGGGAACTGAACAATGAGATCACTTGGACTCGGGAAGGGGAACATCACACACTGGGGCCTATCATGGGGAGGGGGGAGGGGGGAGGGATTGCATTGGGAGTTATACCTGATGTAAATGACGAGTTGATGGGTGCAGCACACCAACATGGCACAAGTATACATATGTAGGATTTTCATTTCCACTTACTGTTTGATAAGAAATCCTCTTTTATTGTAACTACATATTAATTCCCAGAAGTGCAGGCCCTTGATTCTCAGAAAGAAGGGACGTTGAAAAAACCATACAAACCCATTTACCGTACTCTCATTAGTAGTATGTACTCACAGAACAATCCTTCTTAACATCTGCTTATCAATCGTAAGACTTAAGGAAAAATCTGAAGTTTCACAGTTAGCAAATCAGGCCCTGTGAAGATGATGGTGAGGGAAATGAAGGAGCTCTGGGTGTGGGGCTGGCTTTCCGCTACTGACTCATGTTGGCAGGTATCTTATTTATTAATTTATTCTAAAATTTTTACCGATTTGCCATCATTTGATTTGTCTGATTAACTTTGATTTTTATCCCAAATAATTTTTTTCATCTGTTTATCTTCAATGTAATATTCAGAATATCAGGTGAAGTGTCAACATCCTTTGTAAAAAGCTTTTTCAATTTTTGTGTTAAGTTTATTTTTATGACTTTTCCCCTCTTTATTTGCTTAGTTACATTATTGTCCATAAATTCCATCATCTAAGCTGAAAAATGAAATCACATCTCTAAGAGAATATTTTTTATTTTTAAAATGTTATTTATTCTTTTTTTAACTTTCTTTCTTTATATTTTTTGAGACAGAGACTCACTCTGTCACCCAGGCTGGAGTACAGTGGCAGGATCTTCAGGCTCAAGTGATCCTCCCACCTCAGCCTCCCTAGTAGCTGGGACCACAGGCACACACCACTATGCCTGGCTAATTTTCTGTATTTTTGGTAAAGGCAGGGTTTCTCCGTGTTTCCTAGGCCGATCCTGGAACTCCTGAACTCAAGTGATTCACCCACCTCGGCCTCCCAAAGTGCTGGGATTACAGGTGTGAGCCATCATACCTGGCCACTAAGAGAATATTTTTAATATTTTGCATTTTTGAGTTGAAATAAAAGTGACCCTGTTGAAAAATATGTATTTCATAAGTATTATTATTTGCATTCTATTTAAACCTGAATATAGATTAATTAGAAGGTGATTAAAATCATCTATATGCAGATTGTATTTTGTAATTAATCTATATCCAGGAAATCACTGAAATATAAAAATTTGTTTTTTACATCCTGCATTCATGTCTTGAGTAATTTCTCCCTCAAATATAAACTGATATTTCTCTGTTTATAAGACTAGTAGGCAAACATCTTTGGGTGGTCTTGAGGTATATCGTACTCATCCATTTAATTCAGCAGAATCTGAGCTTCACTGTCCCCTCAACTAAGATTTACAGGATTATAATTACATTGTTATACCCTTTTGTTCATCTAAGATATACTTTATCATTTTTTGCTCTATTATGTATTGAAAACACAAAATTTCCCCGAGATTTGAAGTCGGGAATTTTGTATTACCTCTCTGTGTCAGTCAGTGACTGACTTGACCTTATGTTGTCCTCGTTTTATTGGCAGGGGGATTGTCAGGACTGGATGAGGATACCTCGCTCAGTATTTTTTACGTAGTGCGGCCTTGGGCAAGTTAGCCTCACTTAGCCCTACTCCTTACCTATGAAGGATAGGAATCACGACTTTTGTATGGTTTACATAAGAAAATAAATGTAAATCATTTAGCAAGGTCCTTGGCAGTGGCAGCTAATAAGAATGATCAAATCATTAGAAGAGATTTTAAACTCAATTTATCTTTTGTTATGTGCCTTGAAATTCCCTCCAGTGGTGTTTGGTATTCTGGTTGTCTAGATAGGTAGTGATTAGTCTACCCAATCAGAGAAAGTGATCATTTTCTTCTTATAGCATGAATCTGGGAGAAAATTTACTATTATATCATAAAATTGAGAATCCCAATGCACATTTGTTTAGTTAATTGGGTACATATGCTAATGAAGAATTACAGTCAATTTGAACTTCACGGGACTAGCTGAGAATAAATATGCTCTTGAACTTTGAGTCAATTTTAATTTAATTACTTTTGAAAAAAACGCAATTTAACTTTATTTGCTGAATCAATAGTCTTTTGTCTGAAAGTTTTCAATTGTGCATTCTCAGCTGCAGACTCGTTTGTTATAATGAAGAACTATAACATATGCATTGGTTTTAGAAAAGTTGCAGTTTACACTTACATGAATCATGTTCTTTAAACATAGCAATATGACATCTGTGATTTCTGCTCTAATCTAAAGGAATTCTCTTTGTTTATTTACCTTTTTGGCCTGATTTATCTCGTTCGTTGAAGTTTTTCTAAAAAAAAATTAAGATTTAAAGTTTTAACTTGGCGTTCCTTTAAACTTTCCCCTTTTGACTTTCATGCTTTCAGTGGTAGTACTTTCTGTGCTCATGTAGGTGGTTGCTGGCCCCCCATGGGCTGTATTCAGGGAGCTGAGCTGTTCTTGTTGATGAGACCCTACTCTGCCCACTTATATTCTGCCTTCCCTACCGTTGTGATGTTTATACTGTGTCAGCCTTTATTAAGATGAATTATAATCATTTCCATACAGCTGGGTGGCAGTTGTGGTAGTTTACATTATCAACGCAAAACTCAGACTTACTCAGCCAATTTGGATGTCAATAAAACATTTGTTACTTATTTTCAGTTTTATCATTGGTTGTAATTTATAGTTAGAATTGAAAATGTTAACATGTGTGACTGCGTTTGTTTTAATTAAGTGTATAATTAGGCTAATGAACCTTGTAAAAATGTAGTGCTGCAATCCTTAATATAATCTAAGTAGTTAAATTTCTAATTGTGCTCCAAAATCATGTACAAAGATGCAGCATTTCAATGGCTCGCTTTGTGCTACTGTACCCTTGCTTGTCTTTTTTTTTTAAAGAAACATTGTTCAAAAACGAAGTCTTGAAAGAAATATGTGTGTAACATACTTTTGTATTAGGAAAATTATTCAGAAGTGAAATTTGTATGCAGCGGATGTAGTGTTTTCTTCTTTTCAAATTTTGAAGAAAATATAGGAAACCAGAAGAGGAATAGATCTGGGGATGTTTCAGATCCATCAGGAAAAGTCCATTTGCTTTAAAAGCATAGAGCCAAGTAGGGTTTACCTTAGATTCATAAGGAAGGTAGAGGAGGTTCTGTTTCACATAACCCTAAACCCTGTAGTCATTTCTTCTTAAATCTGCGCTATCCCACTAATAAATGCCCAAGTCTTTTCTCTTACATCTTTTCTCCTAGCATAACCAATCTGGGTTTGTTCTGCTCCCAGAACAATTCCCCAAACAGAGCTTACTCCAATTCCTCCTTTCCTGACACCTACCTTTTTTATTTTTTGCAAAGTGGTTTCTTAGGATGGAACATGTTTGCCCCAATAAGGAATTCTGGCATTAGCTGCCAAGAAGGAACACTGTTCTCTCTGCCAGCACACTGACATGCCAAAATGTTTAGAACTTCATTTGCTTTGATTCCTTTCTCTAATAAAACTGTTGAAGCAGCCATACCGTAGGCAGTTGGTTCTTTATTACTTTAGAACAAATTCTGATTTCTAGTTGAGTTTACAAAATATATCCCTAAAATTTGTTTTTAATTATATTGTTTGATATAGCTTTAAGTTGAAAATGGGGACTATGGAAATACATCTGCTTGCGAGCACACATTTTTCAGGAAAGTGTCTCTTCTTACTACTTTTGATTTCCTTCAGAGGTTCTTTTCATTTTCAGTGTAGCTGTTATCAGTTCAATTTTCTTGTGATTTTTTTTTTCTTTTGATAGTTCATTCCCATTCCTTTGTAATCATTTTCACCTAGTGGAGTAAATGAGATAATTTTGCGGATTGTACCACTTCCCTTTTAAATTAATCCGTTCTTTTTGAGAGAATGATTCTAATAGTGTGGTTAAGTACTTAGAAATCAGCAGGCTACTAACTTCACCTTAATTCAGTCTGTTCCCTTGATTCCCTGATCTCTTGCTGTGTCTGTCAGGGTGAAGTTCTTTCTCTTCTGCAATCTTCTTCCTCTCTCTAACTCCCAGCCCCCCATCAGGTCTCTAGTACTGAGTAAAAGGAATCTGAGATTTTCATGACTTATAACAATGTTGGTTGCTAAAGCCTCAGTTAATAAATTTCCATTATATTTTCTCTGACTACATGGTGTATTTATGATTTGTAGAATTTGTACTGTATGTTAGGATTACTGATGCATTTGGCCATTGACTTATTTAGAAAGACAACCATTCAAGAAATGAAGCATGGTATGCTTTTTTACTTTGGATTATTAGTCTAGATGATTACCAGAAAAAAACACATAGGTTTAAAACAGAAAAATTATGAGATGAATATAAATCTGTTCATCTACTTATCTGAAAAAAATTATTGATGTTACTTGTAGAATTAAAGAGCAGATTTCAGCTGGGCACAGTGGCTCAAGCCTGTAATCCCAATACTTTTGGGAGGTCAAGTCCAGGAGTTCGAGACCAGCCTGGTTTACATAGTAAGAACCCAATTCTACAAGACAAACAAACAAACAAACTAGCCAGGGGTCATGGCATACACCTCTAATCCCAGCTACTCAGGAGGCTGACACAGGAGGACTGCTTGAGCCCAGGGGTTTGAGCTTGCAGGGAGCTGTGATTGAGCCCAGTATACCTCCAGCCTGGGTGACAGACCAAGATCCTGTCTCAAAAAAATTAAAGTGAAAGTATTTATAAGTTACACTATCTTAAGTTATCATAAATACATGTATCCAAGATAATTTTATAAATTTAAATAAATGATCAGTGCTAATTAACTGCTAATTTCCATTAAAGACAGTTTATATGTATTTTTTCTTAAAAATTTTTTATGGAATATTTTAGATTACACAAAATATTTCAAAATACATAAAAACATACTAATTATTAGTCACATATTACAGTAATATGTAGTCATATTGAGAAATCGCTTAGGATTTCACCAATTAAAAACTCATTAACTGGAGTGAGTCTTGGTAGGGCATATTTTTATTGCAATGACTGAAAGCATACACATTCCAAGAATGTGTTTGGTTTATAGTGGTGGCTTTTAACTACAGCTGTGGCACCTCACATGTGGTTCTGTTATGATTACCGGTGGGTGACTGCAACATTGTTCCCTTCAAGATGTTCTTTGAAAGTGAAGTGCTCAGATTATCTTCTGCTTGTTCTAGGTGGTATCGATAACTGTGATTTAATTTGTACTAATCTTCCTCATTCATCGGAATCATAGTTATTAATTCCTTTTTTTTTTTTTTTGAGATGGAATTTCGCTCTTGTTGGCCAGGCTGGAGTGCAGTGGCGCGATCTCGGCTCACTGCAACCTCCACCTCCCGGGTTCAAGCGATTCTCCTATCTCAGCCTCCCAAGTAGCTGGGATTACAGGTGCCCACCATCACGCGAAGCTAATTTTGTGCTTTTAGTAGAGACGGGCTTTCTCCATATTCATCAGGCTGATTTCAAACTCCCGACCTCAGGTGATCTGCCCACCTCGGCTTCTCAAAGTGCTGGGATTACAGGCGTGAACCACTGCGCCGGCCTATAATGCCTTTGATTCCTGTGATGGAACACTTTGTTCAGTTGCAGATAGAAACAAACAATAGGGAATCCTAGGGAGATAAATTATGGACATGATCACATTTAAACAATAACTTAAATTTTGGTTTGGCATATTATGGAATCTCTTTCTCCCAAATGTGAACTGAGAGTTAAGTTGCTCCTGAAAGTAAATCAGTGTACTTTATTCTTACCTTTGAGTTGAGGTACTTTTATGTCTTTATATAGCTGCAACTATATAAAGTAAAGTAACTAAATATTACCTACATAATATTGTTTTTGCTAGTCACTAATATTTTGAGACTCTTACACTAGTAGGTGCTGATTCTCAACTGTTAAAATTACAGTTCTTGCAAGCTGATAGGCTTGACTCTAGTATAATGCCACCTCATATTTATTAATAAAAATTAGAATGAAATTATGACCTTATAAATATTTGTAAAAATGTTAAACTACAAAATAACAAGTGAAATAGGACTTTTGCCTGTGTTTCATTTATTTCAGTTTTGTCATATCTTTAGTAGAAATGATACTTTCATGAAGAAATTGTCTGAATCTAAATTCTGTTCACTTGTATTTTGTTTTGCAAAAGCTTGTTAGAAATAGACTTGTTTGCCTCAGCTAAACTCAATCATGCCTTCGTTCAGTTGTCATTTATCAAGACCTTACTACTAGTTCAGTGCTTGAACTGCTGAATCTTATGTTCTCTGCTAGGAGCTTACAATGCGCTAATAGAGATAAGGTATGTATATAACAGAAGAATATGATAAATGCCCATGGAACAGATACAACAATTACTGGAAAAGTATAGAAGCAGCAGCTATCTATTTTGGTGTATTTCTACTGGAAAACATACACAGATGACTGCAAGTTGTAATTCTCTTGGAAATCATATAGACGTTATTTGAAAATAGGATGTCTTCAATTTTAATTTATGCAGGATTCTCAATTTTAGTGCCTGTCTAGGCATTTTTGTCTCTTTATTAGGATTATGAAGGAAAATACAAATTTTGGAAGTACAAAAAATAAGTTCATATAAAAATTTTAATATCATGATACAAAATTTATGCCAGCCACCAAGTAATTAACAGCAGTCAGGCCGGATGCAGTGCCTCATGCCTGTAATCCCAGCACTTTGGGAGGCTGAGGTGGGTGGATTACCTGAGGTCAGGAGTTTGAGACCAGCCTGGCCAACATGGTGAAACCCCGGCTCTACTAAAAATACAAAAAAATTAGCTGGACGTGGTGGCGTATGCCTATGCCTATGATCCCAGCTACTTGGGAGGCTGAGGCAGGAGAATCACTTGAACCCAGGAGGTGGAGGTTGCAGTGAGCCAAGACCATGCCATTGCACTACAGCCTGGACGACAAGAATGAAACTCCATTTAAAAAAAAAGTAAGAGTAAAAAAATAAAAATAACAATCCGAGCTAGGTTAAGACCCCTGTTGCTTATACTGTGATTTAAAGAAGTATTTCCTATTTGTCCCAGTCTGTATAGAATGTCCTGTCAGTTATGAAGTTAGTGTTCTAGAGCAAGTAGGGAGTCTCTCAAAGGTCATTCACACTTTTCTTTTCAACCTGAGTGAGTACATATATGAAAGAGATGAATGGCGATTGGCATTATTTGAACCTCTCACTGCTGTTTTTCTGTTTGGTCATTTGTTTTTCCACATGGGAATATTGACAATAAATGACTTACTTTTAGGAGACCTAACAGGTTTTGAAATTCACAATACTAAGCACTATCAAATTCAAATGCAAAGCACGGAAACTCTTTTATTTCTGAAATCTTTCCTATTATCATTCTCAAACCTGCAGTGCAATGAGGTTAGCTTTTCCTCATTACCTTTACTTTCACAGAAAGATGGGGGTTGCAGTCGTTTTTTAAGCTAGCATACCAGCTGGCTTAAAACAGAAAATTGCCCAAGTCATTCAAAAATACATGCTTATCCATGCTCCACACTGCAATACCCACTCAACCATTAGGCGGGCTCTGTTTGGGGCATTTGTAAACAGAGAGAGTGTTATAGCTTGTTCTCGAAACATAATACTGACCAGCCAGAAAATGATTTTTCACGTTTTTGGAAGGGATGCATTTTTACATATCATTTAAACTGTTGTGATTTTTGTCCGTTGTTTAAAAATGTATGAATAGTGATTTTGACATGCTTCTTTGTAAGGAAGTCTTTGTAAATATAATACCAGCATTAAAGTGGTAGGGCAGTGTGCATGGTGGAGATATTACATGTGTAATCATTTGCATTCTTAATGTTCCAGAACCCTGGGGTTATTAGTAAAACGATTGGAGAAAGGTGGTAAAGCTGAACATGAAAATCTTTTTCATGAGAATGATTGCATTGTCAGGATTAATGATGGCGACCTTCGAAATAGAAGATTTGAACAGTAAGTGTGTGCTCGCTGCATTTCTCTTCTTACTTGCATTAGGCATGACAGAGTGCAGTCAGTTGAAATGCTTCAAACAACATATTTGTGATCTCAGTCTGTATACTAGACAGGAATATTTTCTGCCATTAGCTTTTAAAAATTTAATCATACTCAAAGTAATTAATACCATTAGACTATATGTCAGAATGTCCTCTGATGGATATAGCTCTTCTTAAGTAGCATAGCCCCCGTTTCAGCTTTACGGTTTTGCTGGTTCCTCCCCTTTTGGAAAATTGACAGTGTGCCCATTTTTATCATACTTTAATTCACCCATCCACCTTTGCTGCACACAATTTCTCTAGATACAAACAGGCAGATAAAGCTCGTTTGCATCTCAATATTGGGTTGTATTCAGATATACTTTATCTTGATTCAGGCCCTTAGTCAATGAAAAACATAAAAGTTGGCCAGTTCTTACAAAACAAGGCAGGAGCAAACAGAACTCTTAAGAACTTGAGGTCCTGACCAGGGAACCAGCATGAGAAAGAGCTGCTTCCCAGGCTGGTCATATGGTTGCACTGTGACCACAGCTGTCAGCATTTTGAATTATTGAGCCTGGATTGCTGTTCTTGATATTTTTGCATATACCAACTTAGTGTGGTTGGTAGCCTTCTAAGTGTGCGTGTGTGTGTTTTAAAAATTTTAAATACACATCTAAGCCAATCCAAGATTCTATATATAATTATAAAGCTCTTTCTTTGAAAACTTAAATGGAAATATTTTGTAATGTCTACAAGTTGTATTAGACAATGTTGTAAAGAGAAGGTTCCATTTGGTTTCTATTATTGAAATTATAATACCTCTGTTGTACTTAAAACATGTTTAATGATTTACAATTGAGAGAACAGAATTTTTTCTGTAGTTGTAGATAATTTTTTTATTTTTATTGAGAGAATGAGAAATTTATATTTGGAGAAACAGCTATTCGTAGATCAGAGCTACAAACTTGATTGATAAATGGGTTATTAGAATTTTGCTTTTCAATTTCAACAGCCTGTCAGTTCTTATTGCTTAATTAGTATACTTAATTAAGCTCATAATATCTTCTAGTCTGCCAGTCTTAATTTGCTAATTTTCTATCCTTTCTCAAACCCAGAGCACAACATATGTTTCGCCAAGCCATGCGTACACCCATCATTTGGTTCCATGTGGTTCCTGCAGCAAATAAAGAACAGTATGAACAACTATCTCAAAGTGAGAAGAACAATTACTATTCAAGCCGTTTTAGCCCTGACAGCCAGTATATTGACAACAGGAGTGTGAACAGTGCAGGGCTTCACACGGTGCAGAGAGCACCCCGACTGAACCACCCGCCTGAGCAGATAGACTCTCACTCACGACTACCTCATAGCGCTCACCCCTCGGGAAAACCGCCATCCGCTCCAGCCTCGGCACCTCAGAATGTATTTAGTGCTACTGTAAGCAGTGGTTATAACACCAAAAAAATAGGCAAGAGGCTTAATATCCAGCTTAAGAAAGGTATAACCTATCTTGTTTTTGTTTTGTGGAATTTCTTTTCTTAGTAGCAACACACAAGGGTTGAAATGGAATTTATTTTAAAAATCAACCTACTAACCCAAAGCACCCTAAGTCTTATCTCATTATTTTGTGAAAGAACTGATAGATTTTTAAAAGCTACTTACCTTTTAACACGTTTAAAATTGTATTTCTTATATGTCTCAGGTTTATTTTGCTCTGTAGAAATTAAAATGTAAAAGTGCAGAGAATAAGACTTTAAAATATGTCTATGAGAAGAAGATAGCAGCTACTACTGCAGTAAAATTTTTGATTGTGAATGAAAATGGCTTCAGGACATTAATATCAAACACAGAACAATAGTAAGGATTTGACCATTTTGACTGCCCCATTTGCTGTCTAAGTCCAGCCCTCAAAGAGGACTTGAGAGGTAGTGCACATCAATCCCAGTATTTGGTGTGGGGAGGAACTGATTTGTTTGAGGCTGCCAGGAGTTGATAGTAGGTTGCTGAGAAGCCAGGCCATTGGCTCTTGTCTTTTGTTTTCTTGAATTATTGCATTATTTCCCTTTCTTTTTTTTTCTTTTCTTTTCCTTTTCTCTCCTTTTTCTTTTCTCTTTTTTTTTTTTTTTTTTTTTTTTTGAGACAGGGCCTTGCTTTGTTGCCCAGGCTACAGTGCAGTGGCACAATCATAGCTCACTGTAGCCCACAGCACCGCACGTCAGCCTTCCAAGTACTGGGACAAGAGGCATGTGCCGCCATGCCCATCTCATTTAAAAATTTTTTGTAGTGAGGGAGTCTTGCCATGTTGCCCAGGTTGATCTGGAACTCCTGGCCTCAAGTAGTCCTTCTACCTCGGATTCCCAAAGTGCTGGGATTATGGAGTGAGCCACCATGTCCAGGCCTGCTTCTCTTTCTTATGGTGATGTGGAAGTCATGATGGCGATTACCGATTCTTCATGCATCTTTCAGCCGTTTATGTATTTTAGTACCCTTCTTGTATACAGTGGATCTCTGTGTATAGAGAGCATGTTCTTGCAGTTTGCCTCCTTCAAAGTTGAGTGCAAACTATTGGACTTTACTTTATGATTTTCACCCAGTGTTTGCTCCAGGCACCAAGATACACTTTTACTGTTCATGATCCATTTTAGCTGATCATTTTTATATATTTTTAAATCATGTCTTTCAAAATGGTATTATTATAAAGAATATTTATTTTTATAGGCTCAACCATCAACTCTTATAGTTGGATGGAAATGATTCCAAGAGAGGTTCATTATTTCCTCAGGTCATGTGGCTGTTGGCCACAGATTCTTACTAGAATGTTTTCCATATCCAGATATTCAGACCATTCTTCTTTCCATTTGGGGTAGCATTTACAAGGTTGTAAACACTGAGACTGCTGTTTCCTTTCTAAATCATATTCTTTCATTGAACTTTATGTGAACCTCAAGTTTCTTTTTCTGGTTACTGGCTTTTAAGCTCTAAATACTGGATTGACATGATCAGAAGTTGACAGCTTGCCTCCTTGCAAACACAGAGGCATATCAACAGAAACCCCTTTGGCTCTGTCACTTCCTAAATGAGAGAAATATCACATCCTCTTTCCTCCTTTTGCTCTACTTAAATGACAGGCCCTTGTTTTTAACCAAAAACATATCAAGAACCACAAATAGAGTTGTATAAAAAATAAAATTCTGCTTGAGATCTCTAAAAGGTATAGTATTTTGCTTCACCACTGTCATAAAGATATTGGTTCATAAATATCTTTTCCTTTTTATACTGATACAGCAGTATTCATTTAGTTAATTACAGTTTTTCAAAAATTAGGATATTTGACAAATCATGATATAACGTGAACTTTTTAAATGAGGTGATTTGCCACTAAAAGTACCATTGTTTTGAATACAGATTTTATTTTAATAGCATTTAATGAAAAATATGATTGCATTTACACAAGCTAATTTAGAAAGATTGTGCTTAATCACTGTAAGGAGAAACAATGGTTTTAAGTGTTTTTCAGACCTTGAATAATCTTAATGATATAGAGTCCCATAGATCTATCTTGATTTTAATTTACCAACTGTGAGAGTGTATGACAAAAAACACATGCTGCTTGTGCATGCCGCCAGTACTTACAAATATTTTATATAAAAATTGTGTTTAGTATAAATGTGGGGAAGAATGCAGATTATCTTTGATTAGGATTAAATGCATATATTTTAATAATAATGATTGTAGGAGAATTGAACAGGCTTTCCTTGTAGCTAGCAGATTTGTTCTTACCAGTTACTACATTTATTAGTGAAGTACATTAAAAACATAGGGTGTGTCAGTGTTAAACTTGAGATTCAGTTCAAAGCGAGCTAATGTGCTTTGAGTGGCAGCAATTCTTCAAAAACTGGGATCAACTCTTAGTACAAAAAAAGATGTCAGTATAATGATTCTTTGGCCTAATTTTGGATCTGTATTATATAACATGACAACAGAATAGCCTCAGTGTACTTGCTTCCATAATTATGATTTCTTAATATTTATTGCCATTTTGGTATTCTCAAATACCCTGCTCTTTTGTAGAAATTAGCTTTTTAATAAAGTCAGAGGAGAAGGTCAGTAATCTGTTTCAGTCAGTGCAGAGCGTTTTGTTGGCTTTGTTAAATGAAAATTGATATCTACTTATCTTTCCTTGAAAGGTCATTGCCTGGACTTTTAGCTTACAGATTTAGGGGTTATTGCTGATATTTTAATAGTATTGAGGTTCCTACAACAGTCAGCATTCATAGTTCAGAGAAATTAGTATTGAAAAAGGAGAGTAATTAAGAATTCTTTCTTAATAAATGTTATTGCAAGTCATTAGAGTTTCGTGAAAGCAGAGACATATGGAAAAATCTCCGCAGAGCAATTACAAACATTTCATATAGACAATATGCCATTCAGGTGTTCAGCATGGAAGACGTTAGAAATATTAATAGCCCAGGCACCCTAAAGTGACTTCAGACTAGAAGTAAATGAATGCTTTGTTTGATGTTGAGAATAACTATGGTAAGTTTTGCTACAGGAATAATTATGGAGTGTTTTCTTTATTTCTCCTTTAATGTTTCTTTAATCTACATTTGTATTCACCCATTTTTTTGTTCAGTTGTATTTTATACTTTTCATTACAGTTTTATACTGAGTGAGGTATCAGATTAATATGCTCTTTTCTAGATTTTTCACCTTTACAGATCTCTTTATTCTTCCCATAATGAGCAAGCATTTGACTTAACAATATTTTAACTGAAATGGAAATTAATAACTTAAGAAGTAACTTTTTAAAAAAAGCTTAGGTAGAAATCATGATTGTAAAGATTTTGTGATTCATTGGAAATGTATCATTATCTTCCCAGTTTTTCCTGGGCACATGTTGGCTTATTGCATGTTGATTCAAGTGACAAATAAATGCTTTTCTGCGTTGTATTGAGCATATAAGACTGCCTGTCAAGAAAGCTGCCAAAGAAATGAGAATTTAAATTCTGTGAATCATCAGAGTAATTTATAAATGCATCATTCATTTAGTACCTTTAAACATATATGATGATCCCCAGATTTGGTAGCCATGATCTGAGATGGAGTCTTCACTGAGTAATTTGCCTTTTTTGGGAGTGGGGGATGGGGAAGGAAATATACATGATAAGATTTAGGTGAATTAGAAGTGAACTAGGCAAAGATAATATGGTTCATGGTTTATTCTCTTAGTAAATTGCTTTGAATAATTATGATTTGGGGAGGTTCCATTACCTCTATGTAGAGAGATCTCTCATTTCACTATTCCTTTCCATCTTCCTGGACATTTTCGTCTCCCTTGCTCATACCTCCTACCCTTGAAATTTAGATGTCATTATTGCACAATAATATTTGAGTTTTGAGGTACTGTGGGTCTTAACAGAAGTTTTTTTCTTTCTTCATGTAGTGAATTTCCTATTCAAAGATTTACATTGATTACATTTTAGCAGTCGTATTTGTCTTTGAGAAGATTGCTGTTTCTTCTTAGATTAATAACTGCTGATATGCAAACCATTTAAATCTTCCACAATTTAGTCTATTTTGAACAATTTCATTACAACTTTTAAAGTATTAAAAGAAATGTGGACCATTGTGAAAGTTACAAAATGTCAAGTTGAGGTTGAGTATACTAGTGCAATACACTTGTAAAATTCAAGATATCTCATTTTATTTACTTTTCTTCCCCTTCACGTACCTAGGTACAGAAGGTTTGGGATTCAGCATCACTTCCAGAGATGTAACAATAGGTGGCTCAGCTCCAATCTATGTGAAGAACATCCTCCCCCGGGGGGCGGCCATTCAGGATGGCCGACTTAAGGCAGGAGACAGACTTATAGAGGTAAGTGATATCCCTAAGCAGGATATTCCCTAATTCTGGAAATGTTCCATTTCCAGGAGCCAACTTTTAAAAACATTTTCATACAATATGAAATTAAACGATACACATTTTAGTGGAAGTATGCGTCACAAAATGTGTTTCTGTTTTACGTTTAAATTTTCCATGTTATCTTTTATATATGTATATTTTTTAATTGTTAAAATTTTTTGTAGAGACAGAGTCTTGTTATGTTGCCCCAGCTGGTCTTGAATTGCTTGAATTGCTCGCCTCAAGTGATCCTCCTACCTCCCAGTGTGCTTGAATTACAGGTGTGAGCCATTGTGCCCAGGTCTTTTTTCCATGTTATCTGATGAGAAATTAACTTTCCATTTAATTTTTTTTTTTTTTTAATGAGATGGAGTCTAACTCTGTCACCCAGGCTGGAGTGCAGTGGCACCATCTCGGCTTACTGCAGCCTCTGCCTTCTGGGTTCAAGTGATTCTCCTGCCTCAGCCTCCCTGGTAGCTGGGACTACAGGTGTGCACTGCCATGCCTGGCTAATTTTTGTATTTTTCATAGAGACAGGGTCTCACCACATTGGCAAGGCTGGCCTTGAACTCCTGCCTTGGCCTCCCAAAATGCTGGGATTACAGGCATCGGCCACCATGCCCAGCCCCATTTAGTTTAGTTATAAATTTTTAGTTACTCAGACATTTGGTTTATGAGTAACATTTTGTCATATAAAATGTCTATAAGGTTACATTTCTAGATGACTTTATATTTATATCTGGCAATATGGAAACGTTATCCACTTTGTATTCGGAACAGAGACAGATGAAATAAATGAAAACAGTGTGTCTTGATAAGAGGAGCAAGAAAATCTTGAAATGGCAGCATGAAGAATAAATTGAGACATAAGAGTCAAATGTCAGGAAAGAAAAAAATCATTTTTGAAATTTTTTTCTATGTCTTATGAGTTTGGGTTCATTGGTATTTGAAGCTGCCTTGGAAATACATTAACATACATAATTTGTGTTTGATGATTTGCATATAAAAGAGAAAACGAAAATTGAAAAATATATTTTTAACCATTTTTCTTAGTTTTTTTCCCAGAAAATACAGTCTGTATTTTTATTAGCAGATACTGAATTTCCTAATTAACTAGTATTCAAATATTAATGCTAAGGTAAACTTTTACCACACTGTCCTTTTTTCTTATAGTTTCATATATGGTTTCTATTTCTCCAGATTGAGTTTTCCTAAAGAATTTTTGTAAAGTAGGGGAGGAGAGGGATACCATCCATATTTTTTTCCATGTCTACATTTGGGGCCTGGTCCTTTCCATTTTATTCCCACTGTTTTGGTCCTGTGCATGTGACAATGTGTGTTAAATAGGCACTGTTAGAAATGAAGTAACAGATGTTTGAGTACAAATTATGTTTAGGGTCCTGCTTCTTGAAAAAGTCACTTGTCCTGGGGGTATAAATTGAGTGGTACATTAGCCCATGCCTGCAGTCGTAGCTTGTTTTATTTTTAAGAGTCTTCACTGGGACTTGAATTCAGTCCTCCTGTCTTCTAAGTCCAAAAAAATATGTCTGTATTTTCTGGCTCTCTCAGTCTTTCTTTCTAAAGATAATTGCTTTATTATTGAGTCACTTTTTTCTTTTATTACATAATTGCTTTACTTTCAACATATCAGAAAAACCTTTTTATTTTAAAACAATGAGAAAGACCTGCAACCTGTACGTCTTTAGAGTTAGGCTTTATTTCCATAGCTGTCATCTTTGTCTTAAAATGGAAACTTCATTTTTGCATGTTTTAAGCCCAACCTTTTAGTATCTACAGTTGCAGCTATACACTATTGATACTTACGTGCATTTTCTCAGAGTGTCCAGATAATTAGAATCATATAGAGAAAAAAGTATCAAGTGACTTAATCATCTAGATTTTTTTTCACTTTCTTTTGTTTGAGTACAAATTATGTATAGGGTCCTGCTTCCTGAAAAGGCCGCTTGTCCTGGGGGTGTAAATTGAGTGGTACATTAGCCCATGTGTGCAGTCGTAGCTTGTTTTATTTTGTAAGTCTCCGCTGGGAATTGAATTCTGTCCTCCTGTCTGCAATTCCTTAATAGTAGTACCTTGAGCTATATGAGGTTGATTTTTTTTAGAAGGGGAAATGTTCTGAAATATATTTTAACTACAGGAAAATTTTAATACTGCAATTTAAGTTATAAACTTATTTGCCTTGGACAAAATGTCATTTTTGTCTAAAGAAAAAAATGTAGAACACCTTTTAAAGGAAACATATGCTCTCATTTCTGTGGAATATATAGTGCTTTCTGATAATGATGTTATACTTCCTATTAGATAAAAGATTCCCTAAGAACAAGTTGTTTTAAATTTTTTTCCTGCTTGAGTTCTCTCATAACATTGAAAAAATTTCATGAGAAATATTACTTCCCTACTAAAAAATATTGTTTTGTAGCTGTGTTTCTTTAATGTTTACCTTTTAGAGGTAAACGTTTTATTATATTTATCAGCAAAATTTCATTGAAAGTGAAAATACTGTACCAAAATATTTTTGGTGTGTTTTTATTAATCTTTATAAGAGCAACACCTTTTTATTTTGGTATAAGAAAATCTATGATGCACAAGGCTATCAAAATATCTCAGTTCTAAGCTAGTAAGTTTTGTGTTAACTTGACATTTTTGAATTATTTATTACTTGTTACTTGTCAGTGCCCTGGTGATTGTCACTTTGGGTTTAATGACAAACACTAAAAGATTGACCACTTCCTTTCTTACTTCCAGATATCTGGTCTTAGTTTCTTTATTAGTCACAAAATCTTAGTGGTTCCCAGATCATGGCAGAATTGTGTGTGAAATGAGTTATGTTCCATAGCAGATATGGCTAGTCCTACAGTGTGTGTGTGTGTTTTTTTCCTGTTGTTTCCACAGGATTACAGCTGAAAACTTTTGTTTTGTTTTGTTTTAGGTAAATGGAGTAGATTTAGCAGGCAAATCCCAAGAGGAAGTTGTTTCCCTGTTGAGAAGCACCAAGATGGAAGGAACTGTGAGCCTTCTGGTCTTTCGCCAGGAAGACGCCTTCCACCCAAGGGAACTGGTGTGTAAATTTAGAGTAGATGAAAGATTTCTGATATGCAGCAGCTAGGGGTCTGGGTTAGTTGCCTGATGGCAAATGTTTATTGAGACATTTTCCAAGGAGTTTCTAGATCTTACATATCTTTCAGCCCTCACTGAATACAGACATTCTTTTCTCTAATACTTCCTTAGTTTCAGAAATGGATATCCTCAGTAATAAATGGAGGGGTATTTAAACATCAGACTGTAGGGATATTTTCAAGGGCATCAAATGTTCATCACTGTACACCCTCAGATGGACTGACTGAATACAGAAACGCTGATTATTTCAGAACTGTCACTCCACAGACTGTCGCTGAAAGCTTGCCATCTTCCACACTACATATGACAAATTTTCATATTTCAAATTTTCATAGTACATGTCAGTAAGCCAAATAGATGCTTGCTTCCTGTTGTGTGAAAAGGAATACCTTTTAAAAAAATATTAAAAATAAAAAGACCTAAGTGGCAATAAGCCTCATGGCTATTAATTATACAAATATAGGTCATGTTATTTAGGATGACATAAATGAAGGAAGTGAAAAGGCATTTACAACTTTTGCAACCTATCTCCTTCACTTTCCATACATACATTAATACATCTGAAGATTTACGTGGTATTGGTGTGAATGAAATAAATGTCTTAGATGTACATGTTCTGAGTGTTTTTCTGCAAAAGTGCTAGGTTTCATTTATATATAAAAATGACATAATTGGAGGAGTTGCCTTTGTCTTTTAATGTGGTAAGAAAGTTGTTTTATTTCAAGTACAAGTGGTATTTTAAATATTTCAAAACAGATTCTACTTGGATCCTTTTGGAATACATCCTTTTCATCTAGCTCTTAGCTCTAAACAAAAATTAATTTGTATAATCTAGAGTGACAAGGTTTTAGGAATGAGGTTTCCAAATTTATCATATAGCCCAAATTCCCTTAAGTTCTATCTTCAAGTATGGATGTGTTATGATAAAATGTATATTTTATTTATAAATACAATAACTATATTTTATTCTCTATATAAACTATATATTTCTATAAATATTATAAATCAAAGTAAATTTTAGTCATAATATCTCATCCCCTGGTTACACACTTGTCTTAAAACTTAATGTGGATTTTGTGGAAATTTCAGACTGTGATAGGGTTGAAAAGTGAACACTTTTATTTTAAGTAGATTTTGAATAAATTATGAAAACTTCTTTATATTTAAAAATGTTTAATGCATTATTTCTCAATTTAAATTCAGTTTTTCGTTTTCCCCCCACTGTTATCCAATTTTGAGCTTAAAATGCCACCTGATCCTAAATCTGGAGATGTCTCTATTAAATTGTAAATGAGCACTTAAAAAAAAACAACTAGCTTTCCATGTGATTTGCTGAAGCTTTAATTCTTCCTCAGTGTCTCAGAGTGCACTAGTTAGCATTATTAGGTTGCCAAAGCTTAGACACTGCTCTTAAGCAGCCTTTTCCAGAGTTAGTGCCAGCATATAGCCAGCTTAAGGTTATTCAGGTTCTTCTTGTCCAATTTTGATCTTCCAGGCTTCTGTTTTTCCCTTCTGCTACCTACTGTTTTTTTTCTTGGTTATGTAATTTATTGCTTGTGAGCTTTTCATTAAGGAGTACGCCAGTAGGCCGTCAATCTATTATGCATGTTGCAGCTGCTTTTCAAAATTTAAAAGAATAAAATCCTGAAAACTTAAAGGGAGGGGGCATTTAAAAATAATCTTTGAATCTAGTAGACATAACTATTTTCCTCTGTTTGGGGGGTCTGTGTTTAAATTCTCTGTCTAAATCTAAATACATTTATCAATCTGTGCCTTTTTTATAAATCATCCTTGTAAGTTCCTACGTAATTAGGGCAAGTCAACATTATATGAAAAAAAAAATCACATTTATTTCCTGTGCAACATTTTAAAGTATAAAGCTGGTAGTTCAGACTGTAGTTAAAACTGTTATTATCTAGTCTAGCTATCAAATGATTCTATACCTTAAAACTTTGTTGATTGGGAAAATTTAAAAGCAAAATTAGAAACAGTGCCATGATTAGGAAAGCAGTTTGGTGAGACTTCTTTTCCTCCAAATAATAAATTCATGATGTACTGTGAATGAGCAAGTAAAGATGTATATCTAGAAAAATTTCTTAAAACATACACATAAACACACACACCAGCAAAAGGTTGGAAGACAGAGCATTACATCAGCCATCATATAATTACCCTTGATACATTTTGTGGATTTTAAGAATCAACAAAATTTTCTTTAAAATAAATCATTGTGTCCCTATGTGTTGAAGATGGCTTTGGTCAGTCTGTATTTATGTTTTTCTTCAATTCTTCTAGAATGCAGAGCCAAGCCAGATGCAGATTCCAAAAGAAACGGTAAGAGCTTTGTCTTTTGAAGGATGCAGAGATGTTGGAAAGATACATGGAACTAACTTCTTACTAATTTAATATGAAGTTACTTGTCCTGCCTTTTCCTGGCTCATAATATTTAATACATGGGTTTATTAAATGCCAAAGTGGTCTTATTTTAAGGTGACTTATTGTTACCACCCCAAATGGAGTATATTTTGTGATTAATTTTGATCAGACAGACACAAAAAAGAGAGGGATTTCCTATTCACTTGCATAATGAGGACCAAAGCTTAGTAGTGTTACATATATGCAGAGTATTTCATGACTTATGAAATGCTCAATTATAAGTGGCCACAAAATGGAAAGAAAAGTTAAAAAACTTGATTCAGTCATAGAAAAAAAGGGAGAGCTAAGAGAATACAGTAAAAAAAGTATACCCAGGAAAATTAAAGTGACGTGTCAGTATTAGGCTAAGCATAGTTGTTAGAAATAAAAGAGATAATTTCTCTTACCAAAAGTTAAGGCCTCACAGCTCACATTAAAATGCAAACATAGTTGCATCCTGTTAAGAAAACAAGTCCTGAGACAGACTGGGGATAAAAGAGTAAGCTTAGTTCCAGCAGGCAGAACTAACACAGTAAAAGGAAGGTTTGCTCTATCAGTCTCTGTGATGATGCACTACATGGGAGTAAAAAGGGCATTTTATATTGACATGGTAGAAATTCTAACAGTCAGGATCTTGTTTCCTTTTTTCATCAAACAACATAGCACAAAAACATTCATTCTCAAACTATTGTAAATGGAAATTTTAGCAAAGTCGTTTCCATAGTAGGTAATGTTGATATGTCCCTTTCCAAAAATTTTTACATTGTCGACTAAAAAAAGTAAGAATATAAAGAATTGAAATAACATAATAAACAGTTTTCATTTTCTGTACAGTTTTATAAACAGAAAACTTTGAACTAATAAACAAAATGTTATTTTTCAAATATTCCTTCTTTTTTTTTTTTGAGTCTAGAATCTCACCATGTTTCACAGCTCACTGCAGCCTTGACCTCCTGAGCTCAAGTGATCCTCCTATAAATATTCCACAATTCTGAAAATGGATGACAAATTACATCTTGGAGGAAAATCAGTAAACAACCTTGAGAATATTCTGCATTAATAAGCGTGTGTTGTAGACAATTCCTAGCTTTAATTTTTGGTTTACAATATAAATAGGGCAATTATATCTAATCAAAATCAGACTGATATTTATGTGTTGTTGGTAGATTAGACAAGGAGAAATTGGACAAATTGATTCTAAATAATAAATGGGGTACAATAGCAATTTATACTACTCTTTGAAAAGGCAGTAATTGTGGCAGAGTATAATGTAAAGCTACAATACCTAAAACAGCATGGCATTGTTATAGTGGTAAACAAATAGATCATTTAAACAGATTAAGGGTTACAGAAACAGATATGTGTATAGGTATGTGCATGTATGTTAAAGAAGGTACTTCAAATTAGTAGCTTTAAAAGGATAATTTACATAGTGTTTATAACAATTGCCCATTTACTTACAAAAGTAAATGGGCACCATATGTCAAAATAGATAGAAAAGATCTATAAAACAAAATAGATCCGCAGTCATTTACACACACACACACACACACACACACACACACACCCCTTTGGTATCTGTACCATGAAATAGTTATAGGATAAATGCAAAAGGAGGAAGTATTTACAATGTGATCCTCAGGGGAAGAGCTATTCCTTTATGGTTTAGGATAAATATCAGAATATTTTGGAAAACACAATGACTTTGCACACAGACTAATCTATTAATGTCTAAGACAATCTGAGTTGGAAAATGATGCTTTAAGTAGTAAAGATAGGGATGTTCTTTCAAAACATGTAGTCAGTGCCAGGTGCAGTGGCTCACACCTGTTATACTAGCACTTTGGGAGGATCACCTGAGCCGAGGAGATTAAGACCAGCCTGGGCAACATAGCAAGACCTCATCTCTACCAAAAAGTTAAAAATAAACCACAAAAAACATGTAGTCAGTCCTGTTGAGGAAACCGATGATTGGCTGTGAACTTCTCAGTCACCAGAGGTAAAGAAGCATCTTTTGATGTGGTATTCTGTTAAGAAATGCAAGGTGCATTTCAGTTCACAAGCTGTGTGTTTACGGTAGCATGACGTGGCAACTGGGAGTCACCTTAAAAAAGGAAGTCATGCTGGGCACGGTGGCTCACACCTGTAATCCCAGCACTTTGGGAGGCCGAGGTGGGTGGATCACGATGTCAGGAGATTGAGACCATCCTGGCTAACAAGGTGAAACCCCGTGTCTACTAAAAGTACAAAAATTAGCTGGGCATGGTGGCAGACGCCTGTAGTCTCAGCTACTTGGGAGGCTGAGGCAGGAGAGTGGCGTGAATCCAAGAGGCGGAGCATGCAGTGAGCCGAGATTGTGCCACTGCACTCCAGCCTGGGTGACAGAGTGAGACACTGTCTCCAAGAAAAAAAAAAAGGAAAGGAAGTCATATATACTTTTACATGTGTCTGACTACTGGTTATACTTGGACTTTTTTTCTAATATGAGTTTCCCAAACTAAGTTAAAAGCATAGTTTAGTTTAAAATATTGTTTATTAATTTTTTATGAGTGCTCTCACATCTGTGCCTCTCTTTGTGCTCCAGTTATGCAGTATCATTTTGAGTTGTAAAAGGCTTAATATTAACATGATAATTTAAGAAATTAATGGGGCACAGTCTCTGCCTTTCTACCTTTTGATGGCCAAGGATCTGTTTTAGGCTTTTTGAATATTGCTAGTTCTTGTCACATAGTATTGCTCAAGGAAAACTCCATGATAGGCTTTTGCTGTTTTTATTAGTGTTTCTTAATGACTTTTCTAAGGTTCTAGGTCTGTGAAATCTTTGCCTATTTTGTCAGTGCCTAGAAATGGGGAGGAGAGGAGCAGTAATGATCTCACCACAAATCCAAGTCCAATGCCCACTTTCATTTTGGGCTTTCTCAGGGTTGATTTTGGAGCAAACCATCTTGTATCCACTTTAAGCCACAGGAATGGTACCTGTGCGTACAGTATGATTCTTTTTCTTTTCCTGAAGGAGATACATTACTTCTGTCAGGAACTATATGTGATTTATGCAGGCTCACAAAAAATAGAAGACAGTTTTTTTTACCTCTAATGCTTAACATTGCTTATAACATTGCAGTCCTATCTATGACTGACATTTATTCATCAGTTATTGTGTGAAACTCTTTATGTGGATTATCTTATTTAATCTTTAAAATGTTCATGACTTGGTTCAGGCATGTCCAATATTTTGGCTTCCCTGGCCCACATTGAAAGAATTGTCTTGGGCCACACGTAAAATACACTAACACTAATGAGAGCAGATAAGCCAACAAATAAATAAATAAATAAATCGCAAAAATTTCATAATATGTTAAGAAAGTTTAGGTAGGAATTTGTGTTGGGCCACATTCAAAGTCAGCCTGGACTACATGCGGCCCACAGGTCTCAGGTTGGACAAACTTTACTTAGTTGGTGATATTATCCTATTGAAAGGGGAAGAACAAAGAATTAACCTTAGGACGCTCCAAATCTTAGAGTCCAGAATATACTCAGGTTGTCTGACACCAGAATCTGCAGGGCAGTTTTTATATCTCCTTAATATGGCTTGGTATGTTAAGGGGAATATAAAAAAGCTAAGCTACATATATAGTTTCAGGTAATACAGTATAAGTTCCATGTTGGAGGTTGATAAACTGTGATTGAATTTTATTAAAATAAATAAGCAATAAAGAAATCTAGGGTTAGATGCCATCTCATTAGTCAAGATAGTGGGAAGAGATCTTGTTGATTTTTTTGTTGTTGTTTATATTGCTCATGGATTGATACATAGGCTTTCCTAGAACACGTGTTTAGTACCATTGATTTCCATTAACTGCTGCATGGACACGTCTGTCCTTTCCCAGCCCAGTGACCAATTTTGCAAATACTTTCTCCTGACTTGGGCTGCTCTCACCTTCTTTGCCTGTCCATATGGACGCCAGCTTCTAATCCTGCTGACCTCTACCCGTCTCATGAGGCTTACCCTAACCGGAACTAATGTTCTCTCCCATTTGTAGTTCTTTGTCATCTTTGTCTTTGTTTGTTTGTATTTGTAGAATGCATTTGTCTTGCTTTATTAATAAAATTCACTGATCTTGGCTCACTGGAGCCTCCGCCTCCTGGGTTCATGCGATTCTTTTGCCTCAGCCTTTTGAATAGTTGGGATTACAGGCATGCGCCACTAAGCCCGGCTAATTGTTTGTGTTTTTAGTAGAACGGAGTTTTACTCTGTTGGTCAGGCTGGTCTCAAACTCCTGACTTTCAGTGATCCGCCCACCATGGCCTTCCAAAGTGCTGAGACTATAGGCGTGAGCCACCGCACCTAGCCACATGCTTAACTTTCAAGAATTCAAAATGCATTCTAGAACATGTTAGTGGGCTTTCCCTACAGAAACCACAGGGATACGTTGGGGATTCTTTAGGAACTTTTTTGAAGGTCAGAAGCCATCTTGATAGGCTAACTTCAGAAAGGTTATAGTCTCAACTTAGAAATTTAATGAGCTAGGAATTAAGCATGGGCCTTATTAGGTTTATTTTACTAACAGTTATTAATAGGTCAAGTGTAGGCTGCCGTATTGTGTGTATGTATATGTGTGGTGGTGTGTGTGTGACTGAGTCTGACTCTGTTGCCCGGGCTGGAGTGCAGTGGCTCGATCTTGGCTCACTGCAGCCCTTCCGCCCAGGCTCAAGCAATTCTCCTGCCTCAGCCTCCCAAGTAGCTGGCAATACAGGTGCCCCTGACCATGCCTGGCTTTTATATATATATAAATAAATATATGTAGAGATAGGGTTATGAGTATATATGTACACTATGAGTATATATGAGTATATATATACACTATGAGTATATATATACTATGAGTATATATGAGTATATATATACTATGAGTATATATGAGTATATGTAGAGATATATATGTATATATATGTAGAGATAGAAATATATATATGTAGAGAGAGGGTTTCACCATGTTGGCCAGGCTGGTCTTGAACTTTTGACTCAAGTGATCTGTCTACCTTGGCCTCCCAAAGTGCTGGGATTATAGACATGAGCCACCTCGCCCTGCCTAGGCTGCCATATTGCTCCACTGTAAGTTGAGAAAACAGTTGAGTCAGACAAAGTGGAGAGGAACCTCAAAGAGGAGTGAATCTGCGAGCCATTACCTCTTAATCCAAAAGTGTTTAGACTCTTGGAGATAAAATCATCGTCAAATACTTCTTTAGGCCTATAATGCAAATTAATTTTAATATTCTTGAGAATATACATGAAAGTGTACACAACTCTAGATTTTTGTGGAAGATTTATGCTGACATACAGTAATCGTATGTTGACCTCAGTAGTTTGATTTTTAGCAGCAAGTGTTGCTATTGTGACAACCAAATTTTATAACGTGTGTACTTCTAGTGCCTTAAATGTTGATTCAGACTTATTTTAAAACAACCTTATTCCAAAATTGGAATTCAGTAATATTTTCGTGGTCTTACAGAAACGGTAATGGTTATGGATAGTGAATACCTGCAGCAGATTTTACGGAATTCATTTGAGATGGCTTACTATTATTATAATAAGATAATGATTTTTTTAATGTTGGGTGTGTTTTTGTTTCAGGAATACATCTTGGTTTTTGTTTAACTGTAGCCCTTTTGCAACATAGTGATAAAATTGATAATATCTTTGTGATTTATTATATTACCTTTTTGCTGTTGAAATCTTAAGTTACAATAAAGATGGTTTTTAGATATAGCAAAACTATTGTGACTTAATTACTGTATGTAATTTTTATTCTGAACTGTTAAGACTTTTAGAAAAGTTTCAAGAATAGTACAAAGAACTCTACTAAGAATTATTTATGCACATTCCCCAGTTGTTAATATTTTACCACGTTTGCTACATAATTTTCCTCCCTCCTCCCTTTCTTCCTTCCTCTACCTATTCTTCCCTTTTCCCTCCCCCATATAATTTTTTTTTTTTTTTTTTTGAGAGTGTTATTCTGTTGCCCAACCTGGAGTATAGTGGTACGATCTCAGCTTACTACAACCTCCGTCTCCTGGGTTCAAGCAATTCTCCCACCTCAGCCTCCCATGTAGCTTGGATTACAGGTGCCTGCCACCATGCCCGGCTAATTTTTGTGTTTTTAGTAGAGATGGGGTTTCACCGTGTTGGCCAGGATGGTCTTGATCTCCTGACCTTGCAATCTGCCTGCCTCGGCCTCCGAAAGTGCTGGGATTATAGGCGTGAGCCACCGTGCCCGGCCAGAAGGAGGACATTTTCTTATGTAACTGCATTATAGTTATGAAAATGATTAAATTGATTGTATTATCAGTTGCCCCAGTTAATGTTCTTTATATCATAAATAAATGAGAGAACGAATTACAAGTAAGAATAGAATTTGGTCCTGTTTCCAATTCAGGATCATGCATGGCACTTAGTTCTTATGGCTTTTTAATCTCCTTTAACCTATTATATTTGTTAATATTTTCTCAAGAACAAATTACTCCAAGCAAATTTTTAATTTTTGAAGGGGCAGATTACTTTGAGAATATCCCTCAATTTGAGTTTGTCTGATGTTTCTTTGATTGGGTGAGAATTTTGGGGGTTAACATTAGAGATTAATAATTGTGCAAAACATTTTTTCCTCAGCATTATTTTACCAAGCAAAAAGTTTAAAAGTGTTCCAAAATGTGTTTGGCATCTACCATTCGAATTAGAAAACAGCGTAATAAAGCCAGATATGACTTTGAACTTTACTAACAAGAATAATGAACTTTATAATATCAGTACAAATAACATACAGAAATGTTCATCTCACATATGGGATAAATTAAAATGGGGAACTTAAGGAAATTTTGAAGTTTGATTGGAGGGTTATTCTTTTATTAAGAGGTTTATCATGGTTCTTAAATTTAAGAAGAATTTAAGAAAAATTTAAGAACCATGATAATTTCTCCATTTAAAAAATCCTTCTCTTAAAAATATAAATGGTTGTTCATATTGTCTCAGATACCTACCTGCATATTATTTAATGTCTGTTTATTGAATAAGTATATTCTCTCTTATGTCTATGAAAAGTTCTGTTGTGCGTGACGCTGTGATGGTCTGCTGTCATGGCATGGTTGTTTTTTTAGAACTGTCCTAAGGTGCTCATTCATAGCCCATCTTTGTCCCCAGCAGCAGCCCCTGCCCATCATATACAGGTGCCCCTCAATTTATGATGGGGTTACTTCCCTGTAAGTTTGTCAGTAAACCCACTGTGTGTTGAAAATATTGTTATGGTGAAAATGCATTTATACACTTAACCTACGATACTGTAACCCAGCCTAGCCTACCTCATGTGCTCGGAACGTTTACCTTAGCCTTCAATTGGGCAAAATAATTAAGACAAAGTTATTTTACAGTAAAGTGTTGAATATCTTATCTAATTTGTGGGATGCTATACTGAAAGTGAGCAATAGAATGGTTTCATGGGCACCATCAAAAGTTGAAAAATCGTTATGTTGAAACATTGTAAGTTGTGGACCATCTGTATAACCCTCTACCAATTTCTCCTCCTCCATGCAGTGTTTTTTTTTGAGGAAGCAGAATTAAAGAAATGATATAAAATGGAATTTTTTGTATTGTAAAAATAATGCATATCAACTGTAGAAAATTCAGTTACATGTAGAAGAAAATTAAAATCACTTGTAATTCTGTGACTTATCGTCATTTTGATGTATTTTTTTTATATACATATTTCTGTCTGTGAGCCTAGCCAAAGATAATATATATTTTTAAAATGATTTTCTTGGTCTTGTGTGGTGGCTCATGTCTGTCATCCCAGACTTTGGGAGGCCAAGATGGGTGGGTCACCTGAGGTCAGGAGTTTGAGACCAGCCTAACCAACATGGCAAAACCCTGTCTCTACTAAAAATACAAAAATTAGCCAGGCGTAGTGGCATACGTCTTTAGTGCCAACTGCTTTGGAGACTGAGGCAAGACAATTGCTTGAACCCGGAAAGCAAGATTGCAGTGAGTTGAGATCATACCACTGCACTTCAGCCTGGGCAACAGAGCGAGACTCCATCTCACAAAAAATAAATAAATAAAAAGATGTTCTTGTCTACCTATTTAATATGTATCATGTCCCAGCCACATATCCTATTATTGTTAATAAATGTCATGCCCCAGGCATGAGTGAAGACTGACATAAATTCCTAGCTTCTGAAGCTTCTAGTGATCTTTGAAGGCAGACATTAATTCATAAAAATATGTTGTGGAGGTTTTTGATTGGCGTACTGGAAGTTATGAAAGCCCAAAGGGTAAAACTCAATTTCTTAGTCACAAATACTTTCTTGTCTTACATAATATTTTGATAAGACACTTTATTAGCTGAATGGCATCCCCATTGTGTAGCTATATCTTAATTTTCCTAACTTACTGTCATACATGTCAGTTTTTAGCTATCGTAATTAAAACAATACCCTCACAGTTAAATCTTTGTACATGATCACAACTATTTTTGTAGGCCATATTACTAAAAGTAATATTTCTAGCTTAAGAAAAAGGCAAACTGTAGAAGGTTTAGATAAGCATTGCCAAGTTGGTTTCCATAATTATTGTACCATTTTTTACATTCACCAGCAGTGCAAGAACATGCCCATTTCACCACACCTTCCACAGTATTAAATATCATTACTTTTATTTTTTTAATGTTCTATGGCATAGCAATATTTGTTGGATATCATTAAAGAAAATGTATGGAGCAATTTGATAACCTTTGATTGATTTGCAAGTAAGATTGAACCTTGTAGTTGGAGGTTTATTTATTGGTTCTCTCATCTTTCTTTAGTGAATGGCTTGTTTATATCCCTTTCTTGTTTGATGCAGACTGCTTATCTTTTTGTTATTAATTTACTAGGGATTTGTGCATTAAAGATAATAACTCAGCTGGGCATGGTGGCTCTTGCCTATAATCCCAGCACATTGGGAAACTGAGGTGGGAGGATTGCTTGAGCCCAGGAATTTGAGACCAGCATGGGCAACATAGCAAGACCCTGTCTCTACAAAAAAAAGAAGAAGTTAGTCAGGCTTGGTGGTGTGCCCTGGGATCCCAGCTACTTGGGAGGCTGAGGGCAGGAGAATCACTTGAGTCCAGGAGTTCAAGGTTATGGGGAGCTATGATCACGCCACTACACTCCAGCCTGGACAACAGAGCAAGACCCTGTCTAAAAAAAAAGATAGTTCTCTAGATAAGGGCAGATCTTGAGAGAGAGAAATTAATGATTTATAGTGGAGTGATAAAACTTTTGCTGAGTCACATATTTTGTTACAAAGTCGAAAATTGGCTATTGAGCTCACTCCTATAATTTTATGGCCTTCTCTCATTTGTGCACAGACCATGTTTCTTTTGCCTCTCTTCACAATATTTTATACATTCTCATCCAAATTTTCATTTGTTGTGGCTTAGAGATTACCCTTCCCATGATTGTTTTTCTGCTGCTTAGTACAATCAACTCTTATTTCCTTTTTTATAGATAACACCTGTGCTGTAGATTAACTGTGGAATTGGGCCTATAGGCCAGCTCTATTCTCAGTTTTTTGGACTGATATTTGGGGAAGAAGGAAAAAGGGGCCGTGGTGATGACCACTTGTGACTCTTTCTCTGTCTCACTACAGATAGAAATGTACATCTTTTCTGCTGTTCTCAGGAGGGTGGGATAGGAAGTAGTTTTCACAATACCCACTCAGCAGGTTGCTTAGCAAAGGTGCCCTTTTGTTCTGGGCATTTGAAGACAACAAATGGTAATGGAGAAATGGGCAAAGGAAGAACTGACAGGCTTTATTGATGAAAACAATCACTGAGGTATACACACATGTATGTGCATGAGAAAGGTGTGCTTGAGTGACATGACTGTGCACAGATGACAGGAGCGAGTTAAAGAAAATATTTTTTACATTTCTGTAGAAAGATCTTAATTCAAGAAACAATTGATAAGGTGCAGAATCTGGGTGGAATAACAAGGTGATAGAAAGTTTCTACTTTACATCAGAAGATGGAGATTCCTATACTATCTGACTTTATGAACGTTCTCAGTAATACAGCATTTCAAATGATTTTTGAAGAGCAAAATTTTTTAAAAACACTTTTCTGCCAGAGAACTAAGTTCTAAAAGCTGGCATTAATTTCTGTCTATGTCAAAAGCCAAATGGATTAATAATGGAATATCACATGAAACATACAATGTTTCACATCAGTGTTCTTAATGATAATAATAAGACTTGATAAGAAAGCTGAAAAAGATTATTCCCATTCTGCAGTTGTTATAATAAATGAAACTGTCCCCTGGAGAATATGCTCTTTTTTAAAACAGGTTCAGAGATCGGCAGTCAGAAAATATTCCAACTTGATTAAAATTTTTCATTATATGTGCAGCCAGCTCCTTACCTGATCCTTCAAGTAGGAAAAATATGAGAATTGTAAGCCTTGGTAAAATGTTATGGAAATGTAAAACTCAGTAAACACTAAAAAAGCAACTGAAGATTCAAATCAGAAAGTAACAATTAAGAACCTTCCAGAGTTGAAGCAAGTAAGCATAGTGAATGATGAGACTTAGATGTGTCCATAGAAAGACTATTCTTGTTTTCCATTTTTTCAAATGTAGCTTTTCCGGGCAGTACTGATTGACAGAGTAATATTTTATTTGAATGACCTCCAGATTTAAAGGCAAGGGAGAACTATGGTGTATATTGATGCTGTTTTGTATTTTAAACATCAAAATTTACCATACTTTATATTTCTGTAACCGATTTTATATTGAGGTAGTGCAGTTCATTTACACACAGTCATTATTTAGTACTCTGTTAATGTTTCAAGGGGCTGGGCACGTAAGCCCAACACTTTGGGAGGCCAAAGCAGGCAGATCGCTTGAGCCCAGGAGTCTGAAACCAGCCTGGCCAACATGGTGAAACCCCATCTCTAAAGAAATACAAAAATTCGCCCTGTTTGATGGCATGCACCTGTAGTCCCAGCTACTCTAGAAGCTGCAGTGGGAGGATCACCTTAGCCTGGGGAGGTCAAAGGTGTAGTGAGTGTTGATTGACCACTGCATTCTAGCCTCGGTGACAGAGTGAGACCCTTGAGCCACATGGACCAAAATAAAAAGTGTGTTGAATATTCATGTTTATAGAGCAAAGCATGTATATAAAAATACTTTTGTATCAAAGTGTTTGATATATTTCATCTTTTTTTGCTCACAATACATTGTTTTTATTTGAGCTATAATTGTTCTCTGGGAATATTTTAAATCTGGTTTTTATAATGAGCAGGCTTAAGGCTTTATTTGGACTTTGATTGTAAAATGTACTTACTTTGCATAGTTAACATGGCTATTACCCTGTATTTTTTCAGGTTCTTATTTTGAGTTCTTCATTATATAAGTTTTAATTTTTTTTAACCCATTAGCAAGTTTATTGTAATTGAAGTGTTACTTGTCCTTTAAAAACTATGAGGCCATCCTTTGAGATAGCACAAAGATGTCCTACCATAAAATGTTAACTTTACATATTTGTAAATTAGAAACATCACTTTACATATCACATTACTATGGGTCTAACGATTTATAAATAGCATTTTGCTTGTTTTATGATGATCTAAAAAATTCACTTACAGATGAATAGTGTACTCTCAAAATGTATTTTATCTAATTGAGACATCTGAGATTGCATGTTTATGCCCCAAATTCCTTGTATTCCAAATTTTCTTGAATTCCAAATTCCTTGGGTTGATTTTTATTCTTATTAGGACATTTCAAAAATTTGGTAGGATGCAGTCACCTACTTTTTTCATGTTCTTGAACATTCTGTAAAAGCACTATCTGTTTAAAGTGTATATTCCTACATATCTGTGTACCATTATATTTCTTATTCTTTAATTATAATTTGATAAGTCAAGCTTGAGTGATTAAACAGTTGCTGGATAAATATTTCAAAAGTGGGAAAAGAGGAGGAGAAATAGGTTTTAGAACTAGATGAACCATTCAGTTTTTACTTGAAGAGCCTGTGCCACATGTCTGTTATGTGGTTGGAGCAAGAATTTGTGCTTAAACAAGCATCCTGGCCTTACTGATTTGGACATGACCAGTATAGAGATGGTGGAAATCTTTGCCATGAGTGGGACTGCTGGGGAGGAGGACCTCAGAAGGCTGGGTGCTTCCTCTTCGGGAGTGTAGCCTTTCTTAATGATAGACTGTCGTCTTAATGCAGTTTATTCAGTTATACATTAAGCTTTCATTTCTTCCTCTGTTTTAAGGGAGGTGAACAAGAATTCGTATATCCTAAATGTTTTTTTATTTTAAAAGTCTTCCTTGTCTTCTGTACTTGGTGACTATGAAATTAAATCTGATATATAACTAATTAATTAAACAAGATTACCTGAATAATATTTACCAGCTCTATTATGTACGCTACAATGTTGTGGAAAAGTTTTCTGTGATGTTATATATCTCTACTTGGTCTCACAGATGTTGACGTTGCAATTAGTTAGAGGCTGTCTGAACCCAGATACCGTTTTCTGCTGATTTTGTATGATCAGGATTTGTTTTTTTTTTGTGAATAAACACCATTAGTGAACATTAAATGTATTGATAACTTCAGAATTTCCTTATAAAAAGGGAGACAAGTGAATTATATTTATTTATTTTTACTCCTGTTGTTACTGTTTTTCTTGTCGTTTAGAGTATATAATGAGACCAAAAAAATCCCGAACTCTAGAACTCTACTAGTCTTTAGTCCTTCCACTACATTTTCCCCCTAACTTTCTCAAATCTGGTTTAGGTTTGGTTCAATATTGAATAATTGCTACATACAAATATTAACAGCTGGTTCCAGAAATCTTCTGGAGTGGGTGCAGATGTACTGTTTTCATGGTTCTTGCTATGGAAACTTGGTGGAAATATTTTGCCTCTTATGATTAAGGAGCTGCTCATTAGCAGTCTTTAAAAATAACTTTGAGAAAGAAACATTGGAATATAATGTGCTGTGCAATTTTTTTCCCTATTAGAAAGCAGAAGATGAGGATATTGTTCTCACACCTGATGGCACCAGAGAATTTCTGACGTTTGAAGTCCCACTTAATGATTCGGGATCTGCTGGCCTTGGTGTCAGTGTCAAAGGTAACCGGTCAAAAGAGAACCACGCAGATTTGGGAATCTTTGTCAAGTCCATTATTAATGGAGGAGCAGCATCTAAAGTGAGTGTCAACTTTACCATGCGTATGCCTTTTAATTTCAACATTGTTCCTATTTTGAAAACATATTCCTATTGAAACTTTTAATTTCAACCCTGTTCCTATTTTGAAAACATATGCAGTTAACAGAAGTTTTCTCATTTCTTCATGGTACTGACATTCACAATCAAACAACTAGGAGATGTCTCAGTGATGTGTCACGTGGGGATGGAGTCCATAACTTCAACTCTTCATTTTTTTCTCTCACAGAACATACAACCCATAGACATGCTAGTTAAATGAAGTTAATCTATGCAAAGACTTGGCATAGGTCCTAACACAGAATGGGCATATAGTAGACATTAATCTTTCCCCTCCCCTCCCTTGTTTGTGGGTCACTTACTCTATTTCTCAGCCTAGAGAAAATTTCCTGGCCATTTGTTAAGGGGACAGTTCTCTGCAACTGTCTAATAGCCTTGAGCTTTTACATGTCTTGGTTTCTAAATAACCTCTACGGGTGTTTCTGGAAGCAAGAAAGTAATCACTTTGTGTCCTTTGAATTAGTATGCTATTTTGGTAAACAGATTATGATAATGACTTGATTTACAAATGTATAAATGATTGAAATAGACACAGGCTACAATAGCTGCTTAGACGTTATTATGCCAGTGTTCAATTGGGCATAATCCATTAGGATTAAAGCTCTCCACTTTTTTTTTTTTTTGCTTTGTTTTTTATTTTATTTATTAACTAAAGGAAAAGCTACTTCTTTTATAGCAGTCTATTTAATAGCATTTATTTTTACCTGTTTTCTTCCCAGGATGGAAGGCTTCGGGTGAATGATCAACTGATAGCAGTAAATGGAGAATCCCTGTTGGGCAAGACAAACCAAGATGCCATGGAAACCCTAAGAAGGTCTATGTCTACTGAAGGCAATAAACGAGGAATGATCCAGCTTATTGTTGCAAGGAGAATAAGCAAGTGCAGTGAGGTAAAAATTGCAAAAAAGTGCTAGCATCTGAAATTGTAATAAAACTACATTTCTGTCCTAATTTTGGACAAAGGGTGTTAGGTTCCAGGACCTTACCTCAAAAGACCATAAATTATCTTTGGTGGTTGTGGTTTTGTTATTTTGTAGGTAGATTGTGATTTGTGTTCCTAATTCTTGTGATCAACATATTCCTAAGTGGATATTAATACTTCTATTGCCAACTCAGCAGGAAACACTGGGATCTCAAAAGCCCCTTTAGCTGAATTTTTTCTTGAAATCAGGGTCACATCTTCCTTCTCAGAGCCAACAGTTTCTCTTCTAGTTGGCAGAGTTATACCTGGGAGGTGAATCATGCAGAGAAACAGTTGCTTATTCATTTGTTTATCTAAAATGGGATGCCTCTTACAAAGTCCCTAGTAGGGAACAGTCTTTCTTTCTCCCATCCTTTCTTTTTTTTTTTTTTTTTTTTAAGACAGGATCTCACTGTGTTGACCACGCTGCAGTTCAGTGTTGTGGTCACAACTCAATGCAGCCTCCATCTTCTGGGCTCAATTGATCCTCCTGCCTCAGTCTGCCAAAGTCCTGGGATTACAGGCATGCGCCATAGCATATGGCCCATAGTCTGACTTTCTTAGATGATGGTGTTCTCTTGTGAGATTATCAATAGCGTATACCTCCCTCTCTTTCTTCAGTCCCCATTTTCTCTTTCTCTATGGGATTGAGTCTGTTCTCTTTGAATGCCTCCTTTTTCAGTAATCTGTATTGCATTATACTTGGCTTGTTCTAAATGTATGTTGCAGTTTGGAATTAGGAGTGAGGAGAACACAGAGCATCCTCTTTTGAAGGATAGGATCATCTATTTTCCCAAATATGGAAAAACATATTTGTTGTATAATAGGACATTTGAAAGTTAAAAATAAATTATATGTAGACTTGATAATATTGGAGCTTGAAAAAAACTAATTTTCATGGATCCATTATAAATTATGTGCCATCTGTAGAAAATAGGTCAGACTAGCCCGTGTGCAAAATGAGCTGTTGAAAATGTGAAGTTTTTCTTAATCAGTGTTCAGATTCCCACATTTTAAGATCAACTAAGATAAAATGATTAACAAATAATACAAACTGAAATTATACCTAAATTTTTTAAGTATTTTTCTTAATTTTTAAACTTCTGTTTACTAAACATATAAAGCAAACTTTTCAGGTTGCAGTGTCCACTCATCTGAACCTATGATACAAGCATATTTTACAAAGAAAATGTACTCTTGAGCTCAGCTGGTAGTCAATATAGAGGTGACGTATTCTGAAAGATCACTGACCATTGAATTATTTTGTTATTTGTATTTGCCAAATGTAGAATGAGTTAGCAGTAATCAACAAATTAATTTCCATATCAAGAGAACAACATAACCTTAACTAAAAAATCTCAGAATGGAGAAGAGTGGGACATAAAAACATTCATTTGTGTAAGATAAATATAAAAGCTAATCCCTCACAGTAGGATACTGGACTGATATTTTCCTCTCTTCCCTCCCTCCTGGACTAATGGAATAATAGTTTTTACTCATTGCAAAATCATTAGCTGATCCTTTAACTTAAGTCCCACAAAGCACTATATGAAAACGTCTCAGCTTAAGTTTACAAAACATATCATTCTCTATTTTCTTTTGACCACCTGAATACTTTCCCATTCCACAGGACAGTTTTCATTCCATAGATATTTATTGAGCATCTTATGTATATCAGAAAATGTGTTAGATCCTGGGGACATAGCAATGAAAAAGACAGATGGCATGCATTCTACTGGACGACGTATCACCTTCGTCTTTTAGAGACCAACTAAAATTTTTAACACCTGCGCAACGTTTTCCTTCACAGAAAACATTGAATGCTGTAGGAGGACTTAAAATGCAGAAATGGACTGAAGATCAGTGTCCTACTTTTATCTGATTCAGATTATCCCTGTTGTTCCCCCCAAGCAGTGACAAAGTAAACCTGTACCGGCCTGAAAATGTTTTGATAAAAGCACTGATTTTATTCTCTCTTGTCCTGTAAGAGACATGAAATTGGAATCCCCCTGAAATATCTCTCTGTCTTATTCACTTCTCCATATTAATTTGTGTGAATGAATATGATTTAAGTAAGGAAACAGCTGCAATAGACAGTGATAGACTTTAATATTCAATATTCCTTTTGGTATCATTTTCATACATTGCTGGTTATTACTATTTCTTAGGACAGCATAAGCTTATAAAGCAATTATATAAAAAAAAAATCTTATGAGTACTGTGGTATCTTTGTAATACTAGCAAGAAGCCTTTTGTACTGATAGGGTTTAACTAAAGAATTACACGAAGACAGAAGATCTCAATTCAGCTTCCCATAAGGCATAAGACATGATTTTTCTGCTGTTGTACTTATGTATTACCTTTGGAAAACCTTCTCCTTTGCACACTGGGAGGGTATGTGTAAATTATTTTACAGTAAATATTGATATAAGCATAGGGCATCATGCTGTCCTGAACAAATCTCAAGCCAGAATAATGTGCTGAGTTTTCTTTCTAGGTCTTTTAATCAGCCGTATAGTCCAGTCTTTGCCAATCAGAAAACTGTATTTTGCTATCTCATCTTTAAATCCAAGATTTGCATATTTCATTTCAAGTTAGGGAAGGTAAGAATGTGTAAAAGAAAATCTTTTGTTCTTTGTCACATTTTTCTTTCTCTTATACATGGAAGTGCTGTGTATTAATATGTCTTCTTTATTTTTCATTTTTGTAGAGACAGGGTCTTGCTATGTTGTCCAGTCTGTTCACCAACTCCTGGCCTCAGCCTGCCAAAGTGCCGAGATTTCAGGCATGAGCCACCTCACCTGGTCCAATATGTTTTCTTTGAATTTATTTGTCAGCTCCCTTCACCAGTTATTATGTTAAAGCCCTGTATTTCCCTAACATTAGTCCTGACAAGACACATCGGAGACATTCTCCGGGAGCTATTTCTTAGCCTATTTTGCTTGGCCTTTCAGAAATCTGCAGGCACTATCTCATTCTCAAAGTGTCTCCTATCTACTGTCTCTAGTTTTCTGCTACCATACTCTGGGTCTTCTCTAAGGTTTCCTCTTTTCTGCCTGTTCTTTCATTGTTCCTGTCGCTCAAAGTTCCTCTGGGTCTGTTGTCTGTTTTTTTGGTTGTGTGTGTGTGTGTGTTTTTTTTTTTTTTTTTGGAGACAGAGTCTCACTCTGTCACCCAGGCTGGAGTGCAGTGGCGCGATCTTAACTCACTACAACCTCTGCCTCCTGGGTTCAAGTGATTCTCCAGCTTCAGCCTCCTGAGCAGCTGGGATTACAGACGTGCGCCATACCCAGCTAATTTTTTGTGTTTTTAGTAGAGATGGGGTTTCACCATGTTGGTCAGGCTGGTCTCAAACTCCCGACCTCGTGATCTGCCCACCTCAGCCTCCCAAAGTGCTGGGATTACAGGCGTGAGTCACTGCGCCCTTCCAGGTCTCTTTGTTTTTAACTCTGCTCATACTCCCTACCTGATCTCCACTCCCTGGTCCTCTGAAACCACTTGTTAGGATGGATACCATCATCCTCTTTCCAGCTCACAACTCCACTCTGGCACCAGATCCCTCTGTTCACCTGCCTAGGGAAATATTTCCTGCTCTGTCTTATGGGCACCTAATTCACAAGGGATCACCTTCTTTCTGTTGTAGAAGGCAGAGATCTGGGGTCACCCAAATGACCCTCTCAATGCTGTCAATATGCCTGTTGCCTGTTGCCTGTTGCCTCTACCTCTAGAATTTCCCTCTTTTCTTTTTTGGAGACAGAATCTCAACGTCTCGCTCTGTTGCCTAGGCTAGAGTGCAGTGGTGCAGTCTCAGCTCACTGTAGCTTCGACTTCCCATGCTCCAGCAATGAGGCCACCTGTCTCCCTAGTAGCTGGGACCACAGGCATGCACCACCGTACTCAACTAATTTTTTCTTTAAAGATGGGATCTCACTGTGTTGCCCAGGATGATTTTCAACTCCTGGGCTCAAGTACTCCTTTGGCCTCAGCTTCCCAAAGTGCTGAAATTACGTCTGTGAGCCACTGCGCCTGGCCTAAAATCTCTTTTTCCTCAGCTGCTCCCGTCTCTCCCCTCTGCCACTGCCTGAGTTCAGACCTCATCCTCTCACCAGGCTCATTGCTGCAGCTCCCTGAGGGGTTTCTCTGCAATCAGGCTTTCTCCCTCATTCCATTCTCTGCACTGCAGTCAAGCAAATTTTTCTACAAAACACATTGATCATGTCAGTCCCTGCTGAAACCCCTTTGGGAGCTTTCCACGTCTCCAGGATCAACCAGTCTCCATTCGTGGGGTCCACTGGGACATGCCTGATTGTCATCGGTGCCCTACAGCCCCTGCAGCACCTCTGCTCCAGCTACTCAGTGTTTCTGGTAATTTCTCAGACATGGGATGCTCTTTCACACCTCTAGGTCTTCCACTTGCGTCCATCTGCCCCTCATCCTAGCAAAGGCTTACACAGTCTTTCATTTTCCATTTTCTCTTCCAAAGTATTTTCATAGCCTCATATACCGCCCCCACCCAGCAGCTGTCACACTATCGTGGTTTCCTCTTTGATTTTCTTTTGCTGGAATTGTGGATTCTGAGACTGCCAGGACTTGATCCATCTACCACTTTCCTATGTATCCATTGCTGGTATCCAACCCAGGCCTGACCTATCAGCACAGGCTGAATGATGAAGAGCAACCCTGGAGAGTCTGGCTTTTTAAAATTCTTTTTTGAGATGGAATCTCGCTCTGTCACCCAGGCTGGAGTGCAGTGGCGCCATCTTGGCTCACCATAAGCTCTGCCTCCCGGGTTCACACCATTCTCCTGCCTCAGCCTCCCAAGCACCTGGGACTACAGGCACCCACCACCATCTGGCGTTGTTTTTTTTTTTTTTTTTTTTTTTAAAGAAAAAGAGTGTTACTAACACTTGTTAGTGTTAGAAACTGAAATTCCAAAGTCACCCTCAGACAAGGCAAACAAGATGAATTTGGAGGCAGTAATTCTTATTTCCCTTGCTTTCCTTCTTTCCATAGATCTAATGGTCTCACCTAACTACACTTAAAAACATTGTATAAGCAATCATTGTTTGTTTTCTTTTTCCTTTCTTCAAAGAAAAAGAGATGGCTTCCCATTGTTTAAATCCCTTAAAGGATTGTTTCACTTTTTTAGAGAAAAACTGAGTCCTGGCATTCTTTTCCATTGTTTCAGTTTTGGAATATACAAAGCAAGAAGAGAAAAATTGTTTTCACTTACTCCAAAGGACACATTTGTTGAAGACTTTTAAACAAGGCTGGAGGGGAATGCAAGTAAATACCAGGCATCATTCCTTGAGTGTTGAAAATAGCCTCTATATGAAAATTATGCTGATTTTTAAATATTTTAAGGAAATTAATATTTGTAGAAATTACTGTAATTTAACATAACTTCCAGGCATTTTATTATATCCATGTTAGAAGTGATTTTATATAAAGCTTTTTCTTAGTGCCAGTAGAGAATATCGCCAGGTGAGCTTTCTGTCTTAGACCTCATATTGGGGGATTAGTCATCAAGGACTTTAAAATGAATTCTTTCTCTAGGCTTAATCCTTTTAGAATGGGAAAGGTATGTTAGAATAGGAAAGGGGCCAAAGGTATCATTAATGAATCTCTTCATTTTCTGTATTAAGAAATAAATGCAAAGAGGTCAAATGATTTGCTTTAATGGCTGCAAGGCCAACATAGGTGGCAAAGTAATTTAGAAGCAAAATGTCTGTTTCTCTTACACAAGTGAGTGGATCTAATTGACTGTGATTGTGTTGTTCAGGCACTTTATATCCCAGTTGCGTTGGGAAGTAGTGTACGATAAAAGCATGGGCTTTACAATCTGATGTAATCAGTGAAATTCTGGTTCTGCCATGTGCTGACTTGAGGAGCTCACCTCACATTTCTGATTATTGCCATTGCCCTCATGGGGATGTGAAGGAAAATAAATGTGGTCCTGCTTGAAAAGAGAATGTGAAACTGTACCCTAAATCTTCCTTCACTCTCCTCGAAAACTAAAAATCTGTCTTTTCATTAGTTGCTTTGTGTTCACCTGTCCTCTGGAAGTTAGTATTTTCCAGAATGTATATTTGTAATCTAGGTTAAATGTCTTTTAATTTCAACATCATGCTGTGTCCTCAGTTTTAACAGCCTGTTTCCACATAATGTAGTGTGTTTTAAGGAAAATATGACTCACTCACTTTTAGGAATGAATTTATTAATCTATTCTGCCAGTGCCTGCTCTACGCTAGGCATTGGGGATAAATACAACATGCTAAAAAAAACCTTGAAATATTGAATAATATGATCTTGCCAATCACCAGTGAGAATCCAGTTTTAGGTTTGCTGAAGGGGGTTAAGACCATTCCAATACGAACTTTCAGTGTTTCTAGTGGAGATGGTGGGATACGTTTTCTTTAGGTGAAGGACACTATTTGACTTGCTGATGCATACTTACAACAAACGGAGATTTTATTAAGCCCCGCAGATAAATTCACATGAATTTTCATTATTCACTTAGCTTATTATTTCCTTTGGGATAGTGACAACAACATGAAATAAAGGCCTGTTCAAAGAGTTAAAAATAAGATTTTTTTTACCTGTGGTAATATATTTCCAAGTTACTGTAGCAAAAAACGCTATCACTTTACACTCCTACGAGTGTGGGTTATCTTGCTGCAACCTAAAGCTATTTTTGTTCTTTAATAGGTAGAAAGACTTTCCTTGGGATGGAACTGAGGGGCCAAATAGCCACTGCTATAGGGTACTGTATTTAGCTGGAGTCAAGAAAATTTTTGCATGTTAAACCACAAATAGACAACAAAATGAAAATTGCAGTTGTACTTACTTCGGTTTCTAATAATGAAGCTTAACTTTTTCCCCCCTGAGATGGAGTCTGTCTCTGTTGCCCAGGCTGGAGCGCAGTGGCGCGATCTCGGCTCACTGCAACCTCTGCCTCCTGGGTTCAAGCAATTCTCTGCCTCAGCCTCCCAAGTAGCTAGAATTACGGGTGCCCACCACCACACCTGGCTAATTTTTGTATTTTTAGTAGAGATGGTGTTTTACCATGTTGGTCAGGCTGATCTTGAACTTCTGACCTCGTGATCCACCTGCCTCAGCCTCCCAAAGTGCTGGGATTACAGGCGTGAACCACTGCACCCAACTGAATCTTAATTTTAATGAGGTTTCAATATAAGGAACCTGCAAGAGCGTGAGAGCAGTCAGGGGAGCAGAGGCCAGCCATTCTCCCAGGACCACTGGGGTTGCCTCTCTTCCTCAGTGCCACTGGTGCCCCCTCCAACATTTCCTAAACTGGTGTTCTTGCAACAGCAAAAAATCACCAAAAGATTTAAAACAAAACTGTAACCCCAATCAGTTTTTTTTAAAAGAAATTAAAAGCCATTGTATCTTCTGTTAAATATTTATGTAGTCAACTATTGATGTCTTCATTTAAATCTGTCTTTTGAGATGCAAATTAAACATGGGTAGAGAGGTAGGGGAGGTGGAGAATCTTTCCCATGAAAATGTTCAAGTGCTTGGTTTTTTTCTGAACAGGCGTCTTTTCTCTAGAAAACATGCGTGTACTACTTTTTAACAGAATTTTTATTTGGCTTTATAAAATTTTAAAATAGCCTTTTGGGATATTTAGGGATTTCTCAAGAAGTTTTATAAAGGTTTTATCATGTAGAACATTGCAGCATTATACAGTTCAATTAAATACATTTTTCAGGCAAGCTTCAAGATATGTTTTTGATAAATTGTTTTAGAGTCTTATATAGCAAGTCTTTATGTAGGTATACTTTTTAGTGTGTGTATTCATTGAAAAGCTATACTTGTTCTTAATGGTATAGGGTATTCGTTTTATTAGCTTTTTTTTTTTTTTTTTAAACTTCTCCAGAGTCTCATGGAATTTAGGCATTACATTCTTTTAGAAACTGTTCTTTTATTTCTTTACATCAGAGACCTTGAATATTTAATTTACTTTTCAGTAAAGCTGTCAGTTGTAATCTACAATTTAAAAAAAAAAAAAACCTAATAAAACAAATCCTCATTTCACAATTTAAACCTTATTGAGTCTAATTCACTAGAGCTGCAAGTTTATTATTCTCCTGCAGTTTGACGTGCCTCCAATTGTAATTGTGTTGACCCTTCAATGCATTAAATCTCCCCAGTGCTTATCAAACTGGGAGAGATAAGTCTACAATTCGGAACTTCATTAAATATCTCATTTATATTAAACAGATGATAGCTTCTAACAGAAATAATAATTTGTTCAGCTGAAGGAAGTGCGACAGTTGTGATTTCATGTGTGAGATGAGCACTTTCTCTCTTGCTGTGCTGTGTGGTGCTGCCCTCCTGCCTACTCCCCCACATTGGCCCTCCCTGACTGGCTAACACCAAAGCATCATACCATCCTTGTGGCGAACCTCAGAGCCTGCGTCGTGAAGATTGTAGTTAAATGTACTTTGTTCTTCCTTAAAACAGATTTTTTTGAAGGCCTTACAAACGTGAATTTCTTACTATATTAATTATATGTAAAATATGACTTATCAGACACAGCTAACTGTTTAAAGAAATGCCCCATACCATTTTAATTTATTGTCATTGAAATTGACATACATTCATTGCTTATTTATTAGATTGTATATGTTTTTGAAATCCTCTTTGTGTGCTTTATTAGAATATTTGGTCCCGATTTTCATATTGTTCTGCATACTACTAAAGTGATTATTGCAGCTGCTGTCTTAAACATTACAGTAAGATAATACCATGATTATTCTTAATTTCTAGCAGGAGGAATTTAAAATCAGTGTGTTGTTCAAGACACGTGAGCTGATAAATAGAGTCTTTAGGTCTTGTAGAGTAGGTAATAATTCCACCAGCACACATGGAAAAATGTGTGCTAATTGTTAGATGTATTTACATACCATAAGTATAAGATCTGTAGCTAAATTGCAGCTTCCATTCTGATAAAGCACACCTTTTATAGAGTAACATCTAGTAAAGAATTCTGAATTACACTGTAACTTAAATTGACTTAAACAGACACTAACAGTCAAATTCGAAAAATAAACAGCGAGCTCTGATTTTTAAAAAGCCTTAAATATACATATTTTTCCCTCAGTGGTTGAAATCTGACAGAACTTCATGGGAGGCATGGTATAAAGTGGCACAGAAAGGTGGTCATTAGGCAGAGCTGTCATCACAAATTATTTTGGTACAGGGTGAAAAGTTCTAGTTCATTTGGTACCCTGTTGGATACAGGCCTTGGGCAAGTTGTTATAATTCCCCCATGCTGCTCATGGGCCTCCAGGTACTGATTTTTCTTTGCCCCCACCCCCCTTACTCTGTAGCTAAAGTCACCTGGGAGCCCCCCTGGACCTGAGCTGCCCGTTGAAACAGCGTTGGATGATAGAGAACGAAGAATTTCCCATTCCCTCTACAGTGGGATTGAGGGGCTTGATGAATCGCCTAGCAGAAATGCTGCTCTCAGTAGGATAATGGGTGAGTCAGGTAAAACTCTGTTTATCACATCTTACTTTGATGCTTTCATTGGTTTACTGAGAGGTTATTAGTGTAATATTAATGTAAATAAAAATATAATGTTTTCAAGACAAAGGAGAACAGGTTTATTAAAATCATTCAGGAAGTGTTCATGTGAAGAGGTAAATCAACCCATTGATTTAAGTGACTTGTAGATCCTGTAACATGAGGAAAGAACCAAAAAGAAAGGGATCATATGGAAATGTTTTCCAGTGATCAAGATATTCTTTACTTACTTGAAATAATAAGTGAAGCTATGTTTAAAAAGAAATAAAAATTTAATGGCTTATGGCAAGAAGGATTCAAAAGTTACATATCATTCACAATGGTACTGCCTGGAGGGGGAGAAAAAATATGTATATATAGATATACGCACACATATGTAAAATATTCACATGTATTTGATTTGTATTTAATAGGATGTTACTGTATTTTAATTGTATTTTACTTTTCTGAAGCCTTAGTTTTAAAATCCCGAAACTAGTCTTCTGCATCCTTTGTTTGGATTCAGTACCATCCTATCTGCATGGCCCCCAGTGGGTAATGAGGTTATTAGCACTTGCTTTGCAGCAGTTCAGCTTTCTACTAACAGATCCAGTTAATAAAGACTTGCTTTGCCACAGGAGTGGTTGGATTTACTGAGTTGCTCATCTTGGGATTAGCTTGTGAGAGTTTTCAAATTTAAAACACAAGAAGTCATTTTGATTAAAGTAACACCTGACATAAAGCACTTTTATTACTGGTATATTTTACAAGGCTTTCATTTAAAGTAAAACCCTAAATTTAACTCTATTTCGAGTACATTTAATGCAGATTTGGTATAATTCAAGTTTCCATTATGGAGCCTCATTGAAACAGTAATTTATTCATCAGTGGGTGTTTATGGAAAGTCTGCTATTGGCAAGACATTGTGTATATACTTTTGCTATAGATACAAAGATGAGTAAGAAGCAATCTCTGCCTTCAAAGAACTATCTACTGGGCATCATCAAAAACATACATAAACATGTCTAGTAGAATTGTCTGTTTTTCTTCCTCTAATCTCTCTAGCTTTCTAATTTAGAAAAATTGCTGAATATGTAATTTCTTGTCTTGTTACTTGTGGAACTTAGACAAGCCAGCTTTCTGGTTTTACTTTGTCAACATTTTTCTTTTTACCTGCTTGGCATAAGTGAACATCAGGGAAGAGTGCCACACCTGTTGGGTTGAACACCTGTAGGTGAAAGGCTTTGTACATAGTTTCTCACTTTTAAATCTTTGCTTATTACTTACCACTCTCTTCACTGCTGTTGGTTTTTCCGTACTTTCTTGGCTTTGGTATAAAACTTCATCTTTGTTAAATTATTTTTTTATTGATGAAATTTCAGTCCCCTTTAGAGAGAAAGAGTGTGCATGTATCCCTAGATAATGTGTGCACACAAAGTGATATGCTGTAATTTCCCCTTTATTATAGGAACATAGGACTTGCCATACTGAATCAGACCATTGGTCCACCAGTTCCTGTAACCTGCGTCCTGCCTCCAATCCCTGATGCTTCAGAGGAAGGCGAAAAACTAAAACTAAAACTCAAACCAAAAAAAAATCCCTAAATTCAGCTAGTAACCTTTTGAAATGCTGTATATATGAGTTGAAGAGTCATTCATTTTCTTCCTAGTCTGTTGCCCTGATTTTGTTAGCTACAGCTTTATTAGTCCTCTTCGGTTTGCATTATAGTTGACATTGTTTCCTCTTCCTTCTGCTAGATATGTAATGAACTCTTAATACTCCAGATGCCTCCTTAGGGCAGTAACTTCTCTCCCAGTTCTCTGTTTTGTAATGTGTATGCCCTTTTACCATTTTGGGCTGGGGGTGACAAATGCATTACTATTTAAGGGTAGGCTAAGTTGATGTTTTTGTGATTTGGATATTTTCTTAAGATAATTTTTTACAATTTGTACCAGAAACTAGGGATTCTAAATAGTTTTACCCTGACAAGTGTATATGCGTATTTTGATTCATCTTGTGTTTTGCAAATCTGAAAATTCCTCACTCTTCGTCAGTCCTTATTCTAATATCATTGGCCATAATAATCAAATGCGATTTGTGATATAGTTACCACTTAAAGTTAGAAATCCTGTTCAAGATGTTACCTTGCAACAGAACGCCCAAACAGGGCATTAGGAGAGCTATGGGGCACAAAATTTAAGAAACTTGACAAATCACAGTTTCTGAACCAAAATTTGGATGTATGTTTTTCTGAGCCATGAATTCCGTAGTTCCAAAGACATTAGAACATTGAATTTCCATTCATCTAAACCAATAACAACAGTATTTATTGAACTGCACATTATCTAGGCATGTGGAAATTCCTCAGACTGTTTGGTTAATAATTGTCTTCTAAATGTTTGGAATCACTCCTATGTAGACATTAGTGGAGGTGAAGGTATTTACTTCATGATCTGCTATGATACAAAAAGAACTTTGTATTGAAATTCTGGCTCTTTACCTTAGGGAGTTATTAATTTTGTGTTAACAGGTTGAATTTTCATACGGAATAATCGCCTGTGTAGGACTCTAGGCTGCAGGGAGCTTTGAGGCTTTGTGATGCATTCCTTTGTGAACACATCCCTGGAGAAAGGCTTTTAAAAGCTATACCCCAAAAGGAAGAGCTTCTAGAGTTGGAAGGATGTCAGATGCCATCAGTCACACTTTCCCACTTAACAGATGAAGGAACTAAGTCCTGATATCCCAGGATGTTTTTTGTTTTACTTTGTTTTTGGCTATTTCCTTTTTCTAAAAATAGCCTTCTCTAGGGAATGCTGAGATCTTCATTCTTTATTAGTATCAATTTATAATTATCTATATCTGTAAGCAGATATTCGAAAGTCTCCATATCTTGTTCTATCCTGGCACCTACGGTGACTAAAAACATCAAAGACGTTAAATCTTTGAAAACAGCCTTCAAACCACGTACTCCAACCGACTTACCTTATATGTCGGGGAGTTATGGAGCAAATAAATTAAGTAACTTAACAGAAGCTGCACACTTTCTGTACTTCTGAACCAAAATTTGGATGCATGCTTTTCTTTGTCATGAGTCACACCTGATTAGGATTTCCTTAGCTTTTATTGGGGTCAGCCAGGATTGTAACCAAAGGCAAGATTTCTGTGTCATCTCTTTTGACAGAATTCCCACTATCATGGATTTTCTAATAGTCCTGAACATTTATCAGAAAGTAATCTGTAGTGGGCCTGCCTGCATAGGATTCTTCCTTTGAAAAGCCTTAATTTTTCTAATGGTTGGTCTCTCTTAACTAACAATCAAAAACAGCAACAAGGCAGCTGGGCACAGTGGCTTATGCCTGTAATCCCAAAACTTTGGGAGGCCCAGGCAGGTGGATCACCTGAGGTCAGGAGTTCAAGACTAGCCTGGCCAACATATGAAACCCTGTCTCTACAAAAAATACAAAAATTAGCTGGATGTGGTGGTATACACCTATAGTCCCACCTACTGGGGAGGCTGAGGCAGGAGAATCGCTTAAACCCGGGAGGCAGAGTTTGCATTGAGCTGAAATCGCACCACAGCACTCCAGCCTGGGCAACAGAGTGAGACTCCATCTCAAAAAAACAAAACCAAACTAAACAAAAAACAGCAACAAGGATGATCGGCATAACTAATTTAACCAGCACATCCATTTCATACAAGACATCACACGTTGTCATTTGTAAGCCTGGGACTTTAACTTTTTCTCAACTTTTTTAGCTGAATAATTTTTCTTTTTAAAACAAAACTGAAATCTGTTGTATCCGTTTTAGAATTTATCTCAGTAGTTTGTATATTCATATATATGTGGTGAGTTTAAGAAGACGTTATATTTAGAACATTTTTATCTTGTTAGCAATTTGACATAGAAAAATGGAACATTAATGTTTTTATTGTGAGTCATGTCACTGGCACGGTTTTCTTCTAGTATCATATGTGGTGTTACCTTCTATGTAAATTTGCCAATGAATAAATGTTTAGTGAACAAACATTTTGTATTTCCTTGTTTCACTCCTTTACAAGACACTGACTAGTTTACTTAGTTTGTAGGTCACTAGTTAACTAGTTGAAGAAAGAGGAAAATTTACCTATCAAAAATAAATTGAAGCCTTCTGAAGTCATAGAAGGTTTCACATTTATCATGTGCCAACTACTAGCAAACATAATTAAGGGATCGTTGTATTGTCTTGGTGGAGCTTAGTAGAATATGTAGTTAAGTTTTTTAGCTGTCCGTTACCCTGATATAATCTTGGAGCCATAACCCAAAACTATATTCCTGGCAAGCATGTTAAGAAGCAGAAAATAGAAATTTTCAAATCTTGTGAAATGTTAGCCTTTCAAATCATGGGTGAGAAAAAAAATGCTAAATTATTTTCTTACTATGAGGAAGATTTCTAGCCATTTATTTGTGTATACAATATTGTATCACAACAGTTAAGGTACAATATTTCTTCTCAGAACAACAGATTACAAAAAGAAAAATCATATGCACCTTTCAGTGTTCCATATTGCTTATTAGGCCATCTCTCAGAATATATTGTGTAAAACCAGGAGTTTTAGTTTTGTGTTTAAAAATGAATGCACTATGATTATACTGTAATATTTCCTTTAAAAAATTATGCCCGTGTGGGGACTTGGTATTTAATATTGTGACATGCCTCCTCAGTGGTGAGTTGTCCATTGGGGTAACTGGTTTTACAATTCTATATGCTTTGAAGAAAAAAGTATGTCTTGAGAAGGAAACATTTCTTTGGCTAATAGTGCTAGAAAGTCCTGTCTTATTGATGAATATTACTTTTGCTGAACAGGTTTCTATCCTAATATTCTAACACTGTATTAGAAATAAATGAGTAATTTGAATTCAGGTAAGGGAAATGGCAAAGTATTACATTTGATTTACATTTTTATCATTAGCATTTATATAAAGCTGTTAATTTTCATAGTTTGTCAAAATGGGTGCATTTGAAATCAAAGTAGAAAGTTTTTCTTGGTAACATGCCGAGAAGAGGTTTCAGTGAACTTACAGTATTACTACAATAGTGAAGTTGATGTTAAATGAGGAATGCAGTTGAAATCTCCAGCAAGTTTACTTTTTGTGAGTTATCCTGAAAAGATGTAGCAATTTAAATAAATTCTGTTCCTTTGCTGAAATGTCTGGAACAATACAATACAGACTTTTAAAAATCCTTCAAGCTTGTATATGCCATCCCAACATCCTCAGTCAGGGCCTGAAAACCTCTGGCCACTCAGCTCCTAATTTTTTGCATCAAGATCACTCCAGGTATCTCTCTAGGCTTTGTTTCTGGTGATACTCATCTTTTAAGTGTCACCTGACTGCACCATGGACTTTTCTCCATCATGCATTTAATACTGATGTTGCTGATATCTAAAATAAATGTCATCATTTCTTCTGGCAGAAAAGATAATATTGACCATTTAAAACCTAATTCTGATGTTAATTTTGCCAAGATTTCCAGCACTTTCCACCCGCAGTGACCCAGACAATTACAACACAAGTGAATGGCTTTGGGCTCATCTCTCACACCACCATACAATTATCAGTGCTTGTAATTCTTTCTCCTTCACTAGGGCATACGCCCTTTAAGGACAGAGACTGTGTCTTACAGTACATGCTCTGCGGCAGTTGCTCAATGAATGAATGAATGAATGAACAATGCAAGTTAGTGGGGCTTCTTCGTAAATTTCCTGGTAAAATTTTTCAAAAGACATTCATAGTTTAGAATGCACGTAGCATTTTCACATTAGAAGACATTTGAGAGAGTATCTTTGGCTTTAGGAAACTTAAAACCAGAAAAATTGCATGCATTGCCCTGAGCTATACAGTTGTCGCGTCAGAGGTATAGACTCAAGGTCTCTGTTTGACAATCATTTATGAAAAATAAATGTGCTAAATTCTGTTTTGTTCTACCAGGTTGAGCAGATATATGGAAAGTTAGACATTTACTAATATAGCAAAGTATTAAAATTAATAGATGTAACACTTTGATCGATGTCTAGAATTTCTCTTCTTTTTTCACTGGACAGGTAAATACCAGCTGTCCCCTACAGTGAATATGCCCCAAGATGACACTGTCATTATAGAAGATGACAGGTTGCCAGTGCTTCCTCCACATCTCTCTGACCAGTCCTCTTCCAGCTCGCATGATGATGTGGGGTTCGTGACGGCAGATGCTGGTACTTGGGCCAAGGCTGCAATCAGTGATTCAGCCGACTGGTAAGCTCATCGTCCAGGTTTGGAAAACATGAATTAATTACAGTCACATCTTATGTTTAAGTGGCTTACCACTAAATACAGTTAATCATTTTTTTAATAGCCATGCTCTGTCTTAATGGTTTTTATATACTTAATTATCACTCTTTTAATAAAAGATTTTGCCCCAACCCTGTAAATTTAATTGTTTTAGCCTTCAAGATCTACAGTTAGTAATGTAACCAAAACAACAACAGAACTACTACCAATCAAAAAACCATGCTCATTTGTTTTTCAGTTTCACTATTTATGGTTTATTTCACATCTGTGTTAATTTGATGCATTGTTTTTCAATTAAATTCTTGTCATCTCCCTAAATCAATTCCAACAATTAGATAACTTTGCAAAACTAACAGTTGATGTGTTCTAAGAGTGGGAGGAGGCTTTTTTTTAAGTGTGTGTTTTTTGTTTTTGTTTTTTTCCAGAGTGCTATAACCATACTGTTTAAAATGCTTTGTAATTGCTTTTAACATAGTGACTTCTGGGGCACTCCCTGCTAATTTTTTTTTTCCTGTGTCTTTCAAAATAGAAGAAAGCATTTGATACTACTGAGCCAATGTGTGGCTCATGAATGCAGATGTGTGTCTTAGTGTTTATGCCTAGTAATTATATACATCAATAAGCAAAAGCAAAGCTCCTCTTGGGGACGACCTCACAAGGTTGTAGTGATAATTAACACAAACCATGTGAAGTATTGTACCAGAATTTTCTCATTGCCCTTTCTCTGGGGTCTTTTATGAATATATCAGCAAAATCATATTTAAATGTTATGGTGTTGTTTCTTCACCACTTAGCCATTCCTGCTTCCTACTGTTTTTCTGGCTTGTGTCAACATTAATATTAGATAGGAGGTGTCTGGGGGCCTGGCATTTATTTGCGTTAACATTTTTAGTAATGATCTTAACAAAGTGAACCACTCCCCCCCGTCCTCTTCCCTGGCTCTCCACATGAACACACAAAATACAGTTCATTTATCTGTTAATTATGAAGATGTTCTCTTGGAATAAATCACACCTCTTATTTGGGACCTTGAAAAGTTCATCTCTAGCTTTTCATTTCTTTCTTTTTTAATTCTCTTTTTGAAAGCACAGGATTTAAAAATAGAACTACACTCAAACCTGCATGATAATGGCCCATCTTTGAATGAGGTTTTTGGTTAAACATAGAAGGGACGACTACAATATAAAGTAAAAACCCATTTGAAATCTGCAAATGGTGTTACATTGACTGCTGTGTCTCATATCTCTTTCTGAAAATGAAAGTAACAACAGAGAAAGCAAGGATTAGATAGACGCAGTATTCATCTTAGGGACAAAAGCCTTTAAATCTCTACCATGATGAGAAATTGTGGAGGTGGTCATAGTCTTTGGGGCCTTATAAAGCAGTATATTAGTAAAAATAGATAAATAACTAGAAGGGATAGACTGTGGCATTAATTTCCCTAAGGGGGATTTGCAAAATGGTGAGGACTTGTATAATTTTGCTGTGGGGAATGTGGGACAAAGAAAATAATATGAATGAAGGGTTATCCAAACAAGAATGGCAGCTGTTCTGAATCACAGCAGAAAATGCAGGCATTTCCAGCCTGACAATATCTTCCCTAATCCTTGATGAAAATGTTATGAAAACAAAAGGCCAATAAGACAGGATTAATAACTGGAATTTTAATAACATTAGGGGTCAAGATATGGTTACATTCTTTAAAGAATCAGCTGTCATTCCTGCAATCTAACTTGTTAAATATTCCAGTGTACTGTTTATTGTGTCTGAAATTAGTTTAATGGGAATATTGATAGGGAAGAATTAATTTTGTCATAATTTAAGAGTATTTAGTTATTTTAAAACTCTTACTAATGTACAAACTCATTTGACATTTTAAATTGTATCTGTAGTTCACTGCACAGTTGTTGAAGGCTATGTCAAATGGTTAAACTTATTTGTTTGTTTATAGAATATACTGTTTTCAATCCATTAATTGATTGAAAGAACATTAATAATGTGTTTCTGGGGGAAAGGAAATAACAGCAAGTTCTAATCTTAATGGCAGCATAATTTTAGAGGTTATAAAATTAAAGATGCACCAATACGTGGTTTTCAGGCAAGATTGGCAGTGACAATTTGTATTTCTTTGAAAAATCTTTTACCAACGATTTCTACTAACACTGTAGTTCAAATGCGTTCTGTTCGCAAGTTTGGTGCAGTATTGGAGTTCAGATTTTAAATTATTCCAGAAAAGGTAAAAATAATTGGTCAGCATGTACAGAGTGACTGAAGAGATCCACTGACAATATATAAAAGAATTATTGGAAATGTATTATTTAGAGTTTGCTGCTGCAAGATTGTGTCATATTATCATATGGGTTTTAATTTTTTACTTCTAGAAGTGTGTTTTTTTTCACTTGGGTTCATGTGCTCTCATCTTTATAAACCATTTACACCAAAGCATAGTAGTATATGAAGAGGCATCTGAGGGTAGGTGTCTGTCATCATAATTTGTATTACTTTGAGATAGTCTTCATTGGGTGATGACTGACTTGTTTAGTAGTTAGCAATTTACATGGGGCTTTCACCTTAGGTTGCTGCATTCTCTCATTAGCTTTTTAAGTGGGTGAGACAACTATTCTTCTTATTGAATATATTAATACATAATGAGCTGAAAACATTTCAAGTCACCCTACCCAGTGGCGTGGCTTTTGCCTGCTATCTTACTTTTCACACTTTTAGCATAGTTCTTTAAGAGCCAACTCTCATTTCATGCACAGTAAATTGCAGCTAAATTTCTGATGTACATCCAAAGGTTGACTGTCTTTTTACTAGTATGGATGATAATTCTTATAAGGCCATAAAGGGTTACAAAAGCTTGCTTCCATCAGAAACATGAGGAAGACTATCATAAGTTCAGCTGACAGTGGAAGGAGCCCTGGGCATTTTTAGTGTGCTCAGTCAGCTGTAGAGGGATGTTCTCTCACCTGACCAGATAGGTAAGGTGGCTAGACCTGATATAGTAGAGCTAGTATACTTACTTACCCAATGTACCCAGCACAGAGAAAACCTTTTTCATATTATGAACTGTGGCTAGAACACCTTATAGCACTTTAGAATGTGTTCACAGATTTTTACAAACAGGAGTGATTCTGGGACATCTTGCATTGGAGGAACACTTCAGAAGGCATCCCGTTACCAGGGATTTGCCATATGCTTCCTTATCATCCCCACTTGAGCCACTGTGTTGGTGTCACCAAAATCAAATGTCATCTAAACTTAGTCATGTTCTTCCTGACTCTCATATACTGTTTTTTCATTCATCCGTGCATCCTCAGCCTCTGTTTCATGCTTCTGCTATAGTATTTTTCTTGTGAGCTCATAGAGTACAGGGATCTTTCTTATCTGTTATTTGGACCTATGTCTGGTACAAATAACAGTCCCTCAATCAGAATAGGTTCTAATCAATGTTTGTTGAATTGATTTGTTGATTTAATATTTCAGAGAAACTGCAGCCTTATGAAATGGCATGCCATAATGACATTTTTTCTTTCCTTAAAACACAACATAAAAGATACATAAGAAGGCTAGAATATACTCTTTTTGAAACTTCTATTTAATTACAACTTATATGGTCACTTGTTCGCTGCTAGTATTTGTATATAATATATGACAGGTTTCCTGAAAAATTCAATCGTTCCAATATCAGGCTCATTTTTTATAGTCACCTTGAAATAATTCTGTATTGTCAGAGTGAAGAAGCAGGAAAGTAGAGAAGGAGGATATTCACATGGAGGAAGAGTTACTCTAAATTTAAATTAATTTTGTATTTTTCTATCACCTTCTATACAGCCGCAGTTCTTTTTTAATGGACTGTATTTGTGTTATTTATTTCAATTTTTCTTGAGGAATATACCTATGTATATTCACATTTGCAGGTATGTATGAACCTCCCTAAAATGGATGTCTGCTATTTTTAGTAAATATTTTTATGTTTATATTTTTCTTCACTCCAGCTCTTTGAGTCCAGATGTTGATCCAGTTCTTGCTTTTCAACGAGAAGGATTTGGACGTCAGAGTATGTCAGAAAAACGCACAAAGCAATTTTCAGATGCCAGTCAATTGGATTTCGTTAAAACACGAAAATCAAAAAGCATGGATTTAGGTAGTGAGTACAATCTCCATGAATCTTTATCTAAATAAGGTTTAAATGCTTTCAGGATAAAATTGATGGTCCCAAACAGATGTCTGTTTACTTTGAGAAAATAAATGTGAAATGTGGCAATTTGGCAAAAATTAGTTTTTCTCCCGGTTTGAGATAACGATATTACTCATAAGTGGCATGTTTACATAGTATGCAATATGTTAATATATATGTTTTCTTAAGAGAATGGAAACAAACACATGTGCATATCATACTATGTCCATGTATCTTTATTTTACACAATGAAATGTTTTAACACTTTGGCTATTTAAAACCAGTTTCATTGAAATTGTATTAGGTTGGTGGTGGGATTTTTCAACTAGAAGAGAAAATTTTGGAGAGAAACCATTATCTCAATCCATGTCTGGAATTTGGTTACTTCATGATGTCTTCCTTTCATTGCTGTTCTTTAAGGTTTATTTATTGGAAACTTTCATGTTTTGATAATTAAGGCATTTAATCAAAGTAGTAATTTGAGAGTATTTCTTATAGAAAGTATTTAAGAGCAAATGAGAGGAGGAAAATAATCATAGTTGTTCAAACACCAATCAGGTGTGTCTCTTTAAATCCAAATCCACCAAAAAAAAAAGTAAAATAATTATATCTATACACTGAATGATTTAAAACCTTTGTTAATCAACTGTAACTTATGCTGTTCTCTGGTGGCTGTTTGTATTCCAAGACTAAAAGCATTAATTTATCATATGCATAAAGAAAAATTTGATGATGCATTGCCTTGGCTAATTATGATATGCTAACATATAACACACATGTCTGTGAAATGAAATGACTGGCATATTGCATGGAGACACTGCTTTTTTTTCCTCCTTTTTTGATTATGAATGTTTGCTTGATGTTTCATAGTATTTGCATGACATGTTAGCTGAGGATCGTCACCTAACTGAAAAGATCTGGGAATGGTGGAAGCATGATGGGCTATGGGAACTAACTGGGCTAACCATTATACATTTACCTTTTAACAGTAGCTGACGAGACTAAACTCAATACAGTGGATGACCAGAAAGCAGGTAAGAATGGACAGTTAGACTGTTGCCATAGAAACCATGGCCTATAGAGCTTATCACAATTATAGAGCTGCCAATCATATGCCATGTAAACATACATATTCCAGTCTTACACAGATGTTTTCGTTGTGAGAAATCAAATTACATAAGAAATATTTTCTGTTAGTAGAAATTTATCAATGGTGTACTTACTAAATAGGAATATAATTTACTGCTTCAAAAAGGCTAGAAACAACCTAGATTTTCTTAATTATATTCATGTAAAGATGTTTTATCCCAATTTTTAAAAAGTCAAAATCCTGCAAACATGATCTGTTATGGTAGACTCCTAGGTTTTAAGTCATCTATGTGATGTCTAGGTTAACATCCAAAAAGTGATTCTCAGAGTGGTGATTTTGATTTGAAAGATAGTAGTGCCAATATAAATATTTTTCATTGTAGGACAACGTCCGGTATTGCTATCATTAGTCATTCAGAAAGGCTTATTCTTTTTATTGATGCTGGAATTAGCTTATAGTTAACCTGACATTGTATTAGACTATATAATGCATATGGTTTCATTTCTTAACTTTGTGAGCTTGTTCTAAATTCATTACTTCTAAAATATTGTTAAATTGTTCCATAGAAACAATGGATTATATTGAATTGGGATTGTATTATAGTCATCGATTTTGCTTTTTATGTTATTATTGTATGACAGTAATCACAGGAAAGTCTTTTAAGTGTAGTTAACGTGCTTTGTATAATTGACCATTTATGACATAAGTTTGGAATAGTGTTTTAATCTGTATCCAGTATGATGTAGTTACACTACTTAGCACTAATTAGCTTCAATTTGCCTTTTTAACCTGCAGTAGTAAATTAGTTTTAGCGTGCTTAAAAAATGTATATCCCACATATATATGTAAAAATTATTGTGGACATGGTTGGAGTTATATTCTGTGGAGTATAAGAGAAGGCGTAAAAAATACATCTAATAAATCATAAGATTAACTGTATTGCGAGGCAATTAATTGTAGCCTTAGCCCTTACTGAGTTGTTTGTTGTTCTTATGAAACCTAAAGTTTATTGAATCAGAGCTAAAGAGAAATGTTATGGGATAGTTCACATATGTGAAATAGTAGTTTTTAGAGTTAGCAGTATTTCGTACTTTTCAAGCAACAACCCCGATCCGAGTAAATAGTCATAAAAACCAAATTGAACTGCTCAGGTTAAAGGACCTGACTTCATATACAATGTCAGTTAGGTAAAATAAGAAAAATACCTAATTTAACCAACTCACAGCTACTATAAGGAAAAGGACAGTTTATTGTGATCTACAACATAATGATATACAAGTTATAACTCAATGCATTAGATAACTTTCATGGAAAGTCATTACATAAGTTTCAAGGCAGATTGTATAGTCTAATCAAAAATCAGACTGCTTTTGTGTTTTAAAGTATTAGATTCTAGAGAAAAAGATTTTTTTTTTTTTTTTTTTTTTTTTTGCACTTTGTGCAGTCTATTCTACCAAATTAAATTAGAAAATCTTGGGGCAAAAAGTTGTTACAAAGATATCAAAATACTTGGTCTGTTGATTTTACATCTAAATGAATAAAATACCTTAAGTATTTTATTATGTCCCTGTCCTCTAATATTAGATGGTGAAAATATTTTCACTTATCTTTCTTTCGTCACTTCACTTGACTTGAGTTTTCAAGAAAGATTATGATTTTATAGATTAGTCCAAAGGTTTTTGGGAGAATCATAGTGGCATCTTAGCATTGAGCATCTGTCTAACCTAGCCATAAGCCTTTCATAATGAAAATTGAATTACATTTCCCTCTGCCCCTTGCAAAAGACCTCCCTCCCTCCCTTCCTTCCTCTCTCTCCCTCTCCCTCTCCCTCTCCCGGCAATAGGGATATTACTAAGTAGGAATAAAAACCAGATCTAGGAAAATAGTATGACTATGATTTCCCTCTTTTTTTTTTTTTTCTTCCAGATTTAGGAATCTTGTATCATATTTTGGGGATAAATATTTCTCCCCAAATTATAACAAGGGAGAACAGGTATAAGAGAATTGTATTTCTAATGGTTTCATTCTTGAAATATAAAGATTAGCAAAGTATGCTAATGACCTAAAAGATTTGTGTAAAGTAAGAGCTTAAAATACTGTTTTAAAATTAAGACAAAAGATACTGATTTTTATGGTGTAAAGACAATCTTTTGCATGTATTTTACATACAGAAAGACTTTTTCAATTTTCATTACTAGTAAAATGCTAAGTTTGTATTGTTAGGGAATCCTTCTAATTTTTTTCTAAAGGCACTTGACTGAATCAATGTATTAGGGATTTTAATAACTTCATTGAGAAATCCTAACATATCATTCAAAATCTTTGTTATAGTTTCTTGGTCAAATATAGTACTAAAATGTACGTTGCTCATGTTATAAATCGAAAGTTAGCAAGCTCTTTCTGTAAAGGAACAGATGGTAAATATTTTAGGTCTCTGTTGCAGCTTTTACATTCTACCATTGTTGAATGAAAGTAGCCATAGACAATATGTAAATACATGGGCATGGCTGTGTTCCAGTAAAATTTTCCACATTTGACTCTCGGTTTGCTGATCTGTGTTACAGATTCAGAAGTTCTAGATAATTGACATTTTGTATATTTTTTTAATTATAAAAGTTTTCATCTCTACGTAAATATACAGAGAGTAGTTGATTGACCTTCCACAAACTCAGGGCCCACCATCCACAATGATCAACATTTTGCCAAAAGGTTATTTCAGAATGTTTTCAATTTAGGGAAATGAATAGGTAGGTAAGCGCTGAATAGAACTTACACAATTATCATTTATTGAATTATACTTTGACCATTGTTTTTCTTTCCTAGTTTGCCTGTAGGGACACTCAATTTTAATGAACACTAATGCCATTCCTGAAATTCATTATTTAAGTTTGTATTGCTCTCAGTACACTAAGTAAAATCTCAACTAACTTTACATAAAGAAAAGCTTAATATATATAAATGGTGTTTTTATGAGAATTCTTTCTGGAAGCATGAAATCTTTATTCATGATATATACTCCCATACAAATACATACACACATACACATATCCTTAATAAACCCAAGAAAGCACCAAATATTTGCCTAATACGTGTTTATAGAACCCAAATATAGCTGGTAAATTATGAAAACTGATAGGCATTTATTCACAAAAAGATCTTTCCAGTGCAAATTCTAGGAACTATAAAGGTAAATATCCCTGCCCAGGAATGATCTTTTCCCATTCTTTTTGATACCTTGATTTCTTATTATATAGGTTTTTGGAACAAAATTCATTTTCCTTCCCGTGACATGACTTTTATGAGTAATTTAGAAAATGTAGTTATCAAAAATTGTAGTGCTACCCAGAGAAAAAGTAAGATTGATCTCATTGAAAGAAATAAATCTCATGAACTTTTGTCATAAAATAAAGAAATGTAGACAAACCCGCATTGAGAAAGCTAAATATGACATCTTTTTATTTCCAGCACAACAATTTGTGGAGTATTATTTCTTCCTTAGAATCATGTGTTTGCCTTCCTGTTTGTGCAACATTTTTAAACATATCTATTCTTACCTAAAACAGCTTCATTTAACCTCAATGAATCTTAAAAAGTTAATTTTTGTTTTGAGTCTTTCAGTGTAATTTTAATTCTGTTTTATTTTCTGAGCTGTGAAAAGCCTGTGTCACAACTACTTGTCTTCTGGGTAATAACGTGATCAACATATGGGCTGATGACCCCATACAGAGATAAACTATTTTGTTTCTCCTACCCTCTATTTTTTTCACCTGTCTTTTTAATAGTATACATGAAGAACCAGTTCTATAACCTGGATTGCCCAAGTGGTGGTGCAGAGCTGGCATTTCAGTCATCCAGAAGCTAAATTAGTCTACCTTTGAGTGTCAGGTCAGGCAGTGATAGATGAGGCTGTCTTACCTAGTTAAAGAAATCAGTTTTGATTGCCTTCCACAGCTTGGCACTATTGGTATTATTTCGGGTCCTTCTGCCCTAGATCCTCAGGAAATAGAGCCAAATTTTTAATTGCCGGAATTTGTCCCTGTCATCCTCATGAAATGTTCTTGTTAATTGCTAAGTTGTCTGTCTTCTTTCCATCACCTGTTTTTCAAACGTATTATTCCCAGGTCTAGAGCTAGAAGTACTCATATCCAGTCTCTCCTTTTTTATTTCCCTCTGGGAGAGAGCCCTTACATAATCTGTTTCTGGTCAAAGCTTGTGTTACTCTTTCTATGGAATATCCATATTTCCCAACCTGCTGCCAGGTTGCCCTAATTGTTTTGGTGACATGTCGGCCCCCGTGGTCTTACTCCTTATGCAGTGTTGTGAGTCTGCACTTTAGCAAGGAAGAGACTTGACAGAGCACATTGATGTCCATGTCTAACTTCTGTTTTAAGTAATTTTAAATTGCCAAAAAAAGGTTTTAATTAAGTGCAAAACTTATTCTTGGTTGTTTACCTTATCCTTCTTCTCATCTTCCCTTGCTTTTCAAAGGAGCTTCCTAATTATTCTGGTTCTTTTAGATTATTTCTATTACTGGAGCAAAACGATTTGACAACAGTTTCACCTGTTGAAATGTTTTTTAAAAAGTAATGACTTAGAGGTTTTCCTAATGCAAAGAGAGAAAATAGACCAAGTCTAATATAAATTTGGGAAAAATAAAAATTAGCAACTATTGCTTCATTTATTCTTTGTCTTTTCCATCCACATTCCAGAACTCATCATTGAGCAAATAATTGTTATGTACCTGAAGTTTTCCACAGTGCATATTCAGGTACATAATTTTCACTAATTCACACTAACACTTTTTTCTGTAAACCTCCCAGGTTCTCCCAGCAGAGATGTGGGTCCTTCCCTGGGTCTGAAAAAGTCAAGCTCATTAGAGAGTCTGCAGACTGCAGTTGCCGAGGTGACTTTGAATGGGGATATTCCTTTCCATCGCCCACGGCCACGGATAATCAGAGGCAGGGGATGCAATGAGAGCTTCAGAGCTGCCATCGACAAATCTTATGATAAACCCGTGGTAGATGATGATGATGAAGGCATGGAGACCTGTAAGTTTATAATGGCTGAAAGAGTAACAATTAAAATGACTCTATTTCTTCAAGTGAGCTCCAGGGAGCCCTGGGGGTTTCCTAAGACTCTTCAGGGGAATCTCTTGAGATCTCGGAGGTCTAATAATCTCTTATTTCATAATAAGAAGATGATATTATTTGCCCTTTACTCACATTCTTTTATAAGTATACATCGGGGTTTTCTGGAGGCCACATGTCATGTGATACTACGTTAGACTGAATGCAGAAGCAGATATGAGAATCTGTCTTATAGGCCAATATTAAACTAAAAATTTTGAAAAAATATTTAACAGTGCCATTGTTCTCACTTCTTTTGGAATATATGTATTTTTTGGTAAAAATGTAATTTTTGTTAACACGAAGCTGCTTGTTTTTAAAAAGTAATATTTTCAAACTTTCCCAGTTTTCATTCAGTACATGTTGCTAGATATAATCCACATACAAAAAGGTTATTTAGAGTGCTTAATAATTTTTGGGGGTATAAAGTCATCATGAGAGCAAAATATTTGAAAACCACTGCTTTGTAGTATCCCTAATGTGATGTCTCCATTGAATATCTGTAATAATCTGTGATCTTAAAAACACGTTTTTGTTTTGCTTTCAGGAATTACTCTTGCTTTCCTATAACTAGCAAGCTATATTTGTGTGCGTATATTTTGAAATTGCAAAATATTTAAAACCAAGATTATTAAAAGTCAAAGGTTAATATGAATATTTTCCATGCTTTATTGAAGAAAAAATAAATTTATAGATAGGTACAAATATATCCTTCCAGAGAATTAAACATTTATTATATTAAAGTAACCATTCTATTAAAAAATAATGGAAAAACTCTACTCATATATTTACTAAGAAGCAAAATGGCTTAGGAGAGCTAACAGTGAAAATTGTTGATTATCTTATATTGTTCATAACTACTAATTTACCTTTTAGTGTTTTAACCTCAAATGTGACTCACCCATCAAACTATTGTAAGAATAGTTGGAGGGACCACAGAATAAAGCTAAAGCAGAGACCAGAGATAATGTGTGTGGATTGTAAATTACTTGCAATTCAACATTTGAGTGGACCACTTCTATCACATATACCTAAGAAATTCTTTTGTGGGAAGAAGAGTTTTAAGTAACAAATACCACATTTTGAGAATAAGGAAAAACTTACGTATTTTGCTTATACATATAATGCATTTGAGAAGATGAATATTTCTGTCATAACGTAATATGCAAAGCATAACTTTGAGGATTGGCTACACTTCTCTCCACCTCCGCCTGATTCTCCATCTAAATCCAGACAGTTTTTTCACTATGATCAGCCAGTGATTACAAATATATGCAGCCCATTCTTGCAGGATGAAGAGCATATTTCCTATTTTTGCTGCCAAACCTGGTCTCCAAGATCCTGAGTCATATGAGCTTTCGAGTCTATTGAGTTTTTTCCCTTTGTAATAATGGTTCCTTGCCATCCTAATCAATATTACTTGACAATTATAGTGCTTGCTTCTATCTTGGATGTATATTTAATCAAAAATTACTATGCTTTGGCCCCTCGATATATATTTTTTAAGTATCTACAATTTGTGATGCTTTTGAACTTTTTTCTTGTTCTGGTTAAAATGTTATTTAATTTTCCTTAAAAAATGCAGTTTGCTCTTACAATATGTCACTCATATCAAATGTAATGGGATAGAATACATATGAATATAAGGTATATTTTTAATTCTGTAGAGATAGCCTTCAGAGTGTCCCACCAATGTGGACATCTGATTTTGTCCCTATGTAAACTTATTTTTCTTAAAATGAGAAATAACATATATTAAAGTTCGTTCATATATCTGTCCTTTAGAGAAAAAAAGTGAAATGAAACACATGGATAGACAAATTACAATTTGCAAACCAAATATAAAGTTCTGGACAAGACCTGGGAAATATACGTGTGGCAGGTGCCCTAAAACACACTGCACCTACAACCACCAAATGTCGTATTCTTCAAAAGTCCTGTTTTTATTATTTTTTGCATAACAGTTTTATGAACTTTTCCTATGGCAAATGAAAGGCAACTATTGTAAATTCCAAACTTTTCCAATTTTGGTCGTTGAAATTGTGTTTATAGGGTGGAATGAGCACGGAAGTGGAATTCAGGTGACTTGCGTACTTATCTACATTCTTCTAAGTAATTTGGGATTTTAGTCCAAACTTCAACTGCTTGAGCTTTAATTTCTTCATTTGTAAAACTGAAGATTTGGACTAGATCATTGACTTTCAATTGGTGTGTTGTGATCTCTGGTCAGGAGCAGTACCTCGGTGGATTTGGAGAGTGGGAAAGGCCACCAGCGTCTCCTTCCCCTGCCCTCTCCCGCCCCCCACCAACCTTGACAGTTGTTTTAATCACTTCTGTACATGGGGATCCTTCGTAAATTTTAGTTTTTAAAAAGAGTGTTTTTGAGTATTTAGGAAAAAGTTGTAAAAGTTCTGGCTTAGATGGTTTAGATGGTTCCCAGAGTCCCTCCTAGTTTAACATTCCATGATTCTATGTACCCCCTCACTGCCCTACATCTGGCGTGCTAACCCCCTCACCTTCTGCGAGGCCTACGTGGAAAACACCCTATCTGTTTTCATCTTGCTTTACCAAACACAAAGCTTGGCAAATCATAGAATTCAATGAATGTCGGCCAAATCGATGAGTGGGTGAGTGAGGTATCCCACACTGGACCTTGTATCTACTAGATCTTCAATACCTCAGCAAGCTCTTTGTTTTTCTTTAAAAAAAAATGTCTATCAAACGTGGTGTTACTGCTGGTAGTCATTAGGCTATCAGCTTATGTAAAACTGAAGATGCAAAGGCACTTTCTGCCTCCAGCTTTGGAAAGAAGGCCGGCTTAGTGAGCCCTCCTTCGGTTTCCTAACCACACCATTTTCAGGATCTGGCCTGTGGACTTGCACAGCCAGGTCTCTGGACTTGCTGTCTCTGTGGCTGTGCTCCTGCATTTTTGCCTTTCTGGGCTTGTCCCTTAGCTATGTGTCCCCTGGCTGCATGTCCAACATCCTCCATTGTCTGTGCTAAGTGGGCCTCAGGGGAAGTGGGTTCTTTCTTGTCCCGATGGTCTGACTCAGTTACAGCTGCCCATAGAAATTAAAAAGCCACATCCCCCTTGAACCTGGATCTGAAAAGAGGACCATTGTCTAGGCAGACGGTCTTTTTGTCACACGGGACATTTCCTGAGGATGCAGTGCACCCTGGAAATGTGTGGCTAGAGAACAAGCCATTGTGTAAAAGCTAGTTATGGAGGTCAGCAGGAACAGAGAGCTCCTTCCACCATGCTGCAGGCTCTGGTTTCTACCATCATGTGGCACTTTTCCTCTTTACAAGTAAGACACGTAGGCGTAGGCATGGCTGATTGCTCTTGTCAGTTGGGTCGAGCCCCTCCCCAGTGACTGTATTCATGGCACTGAACAGGCTGGCCTCTTCTCAGCAGTGTGGAAATCATGGCATGGGCACAGCAATGGGGCCAAGAGACTGGGGTGGGATCCATGTGGTATCTGGTAACTGTCATCTTCTGCAGCACTTGCATTGTTCCTGTGGAGATGGCAGAAGCCAGCATTTTTGTCTCTCATGTAATCCATCTGGCATCTCCATGTTGTGTGCGTCTGTCTGGATCAAGATGGAGCTTTGTATTCTGGGACCCATTATCTCCGAGGCCCTACCTGTGTTTGACAGGTCAGGGCACTGACAATCTGCTCCCTCTTCTATGCAAATTACATACCCAGCCTGGCTCTCAGCAAGTGACTTCTACTTTCCCCGTGATAAATCAGTTTCTATTGCTACCAAGAAAATGCATGCAGTAAGATTGCTTTGTTTTCTTTTAAAAAATACATTAATTCTACTTTTTCATAATTAGAAGTTACCAGAAATTGTAAGCCTTGCACTCAGTTTTGAAACAGCTCTTTGATAAGGTTGAGGAAGTAAAACGGCAAAACTAAATATCTCCTACTAATTGTACCTATTGATTTTAAGATACATTCAACTTCAGAATTTTAAATGTGACAAACTTTGTGCCTTGCAAACATGAAGGCATTATCTTCAAACATGAAGATGGTAGCTTGCATACTTTCCTGTAGAGCTCTTATTAGGAGATAGGAGAAAAGCACTGCTCCAAAATACACGTAATTTAGGTTTTCAGTATGAAATTTGAAGAAACTGAATTTACGTTATTAAATCAACTAATACGAAAGTTTCCAGGGGAATTTCGTTATTGTTTTATTAGCTATGAAATAACATATTGCATTTGATATCTCAGATTTTCTACTCTCAGCATGCTGCTCACTTCTAGCCACCTTTCATCACCACCTATTTCAGCAAAAATAATGCAAACTAAGTCTATTTCCTATTTGTTAATCTGTTTTAGTGGATAATTGGATGTTGATCTATAAAAATACTTGTTCTGAAATGCTAAGAATAACCTATCACATCATTTTATGCTAATAAAATAATACATATACTTAACCTGCAGTTTAAGAAAAGGAGCTTTGATTCATTTTTAGGAGGTTTCTGATCATAGTGTGGGTGTATGGTTGTGAAATAACTGAAAGTATTCCTTACATTTCTTTTTCTAGATAAAATGTAACTTAGCAGAAAGTGCAATGAATATTCACATCTGAAGTAAAGTGTTTGAATGATACACTCCTCATTTATAACCTTTTTTTTTTTTTTTTTTTTTTTTTTTTTTTTAAAGAAAGAGTCTCTCTCTGTAGCCCAGGCTGGAATGGCAGTGGCACAGTCTTGGCTCATTGCAACCTCCAACTCCCAGGTCCTGGTTCAAGCAATTCTTCTACCTCAGCCTCCCAAATAACTGGAATTACAGGAATATGCCACCATGCCCAGCTAATTTTTGTATTTTTAGTAAAGACAGGGTTTCACCATGTTGGCCAGGCTAGTCTTGAACTCCTGACCTCGTGATCTGCCCACCTTGGCCTCCCAAAGTGCTGGGATTACAGACCTGAGCCACCGCACCAGGCCCCATTTTTTTAGAGGAAATAATATTTATATATTTGACTAAGATTACACTGAGGAACTGAATCTTAGAATACATGTCTTCTAGTTCTCAGCCCTGTGGTTTTTCTAGAATATGAAACACACTTCCAAACAGGAAAGCCCATTGCGCTAAAACTACTGCAAAGTATTGAAGTATATACCTAAAGTCTGATATTTAGGCTATTAGTTCCTAAGGGCTTGGGGTTGAGGGATGATTCAACCCAGTGGAAAAATGAGCACTTGATAAGGAGTGTGGTTCAGTTCCATGGTAGAGTGTAGGTTAGTGTGACCCTGGGGAGGGGGTGGTGTAGGGTTGCCCAGCTGATGTGGAATTAGGGAGGAGAGGAAAGTAGAGGAGGAGATTTCCAGAAGAGAGGTATTGGCTGAGTTGAGAGTTATAGATTGAGAGTCTTCAACTGGATGCACGGAGAAATATGGAACATAGGGAATGGGGAGCCATCTCTGGGCTGCAGTAGTTCTGTTAGGTTGGTGCGTATGGGGCAGGTGAGAGCATAGTGAGGAGTGAGGTTTAAGATGTAGGTTCCTGTCATACGAGCGCTTTGGGAGGTTGAGGCAGGTGGATCATTTGAGATCAGGTGTTTGAGACCAGCCTGGCCAACATGGTGAGACCCCATCTCTACTGAAAATACAAAGATTAGCCAGGCGTGGTGGTGCATGCCTGTAATTCCAGCCACTTTGGAGGTTGAGGCATGAGAATTGCTTGAACCTGGGAGGTGGAGGTTGCAGTGAGCCAAGATTATGCCATTACACTCCAGTTTGGGCGACAAAGCAAAACTCCATCTCAAAAAAAAAAAAAAAAAGAAAGAAAAAGATGTGGACAGAGAACAGATCACAGATTATTTAAAATTACTAGCATTTCAAATAAAATAATATGATTGTTGGGACTCTGGGGTAGAGGGTGGCTTATCGGGATGGGATAAGTAGCAACGTCAGGGCAAGGAGCTCATTTCTGTGACAGTACAACAATAATCCAGGTGAGTGATGATGCTTGGCAGTACCAGAGCAAAGGAAGAAACTGTTTACGGGCTTAGTGTCTCGCACACAAAGATGGATGATGATTATGTGATTTCTCTCATTAGCACTTCCAGACTCAGAAACTTGGATTCATCATCTCACTGTGTCACCACTCCATTACCAAGCTTTCTTAATCTTTCCACATGTAGTCTAATCTTCACCCCTTACTTCCACTCCAGGCCCAACCCTCATTATTTAATATCAGAAGGTATTATTAGTGTCTCCCAACTGGGCCACCTGTCTCTAGATGTGCCCAGTGAGCTCTGCAGTTACCTTCTGACTCTCATAGCCCCTCAAGTGTCCGTGCTTACTGTTGCCCATGCCATGCGGTGCACGCTTCATGAGGTGTATCTTCTTTCTCCCCCAACCCTCTAATGTGTGTATATTGTACTGTCATCTTCCTTCTTCAAGAAACTTTTCCCTGACAATCTGGTTTTTCTCAAGATCCAGCTGATTCTACACAGTGCATCCGAGACTTTTTAGTATAAAGTATTTTTTTAACATCAGGAAATTTTTGTGGATCACTCAATATAGATTATGTTTCATGGTAGTTAAGAACACTCGCTTTTGGGGAGCAAGCATTCTGATTGCTCACACACACAAAAGCAAAATAAAGCATTGCCAGCCATTCACTATTTTATAATCTCTAAACATTTTTATGCTGTTAATTTTTGTGTTTCACTTAAAAGAGTCTGAGCAGTGGCCTGAAATCTCTTTCTTTGACCATAAATAATAGTTTGCATGTTGTTCAAACAGATGTTGTGTACGTTAAGCTCACTCCTTGATTAAAATAAAATTCTTAGTGGCAATTCCAAATGTAGGGTTAGGAATGCTGTCATTTCGATTGTGTAGCCAGCCCTTTCGGTCAGAATTGGTTTTTTTTTTTTTTTTTTTTTTTGAGACGGAGTCTCGCTCTGTCGCCCAGGCTGCAGTGCAGTGGCGCAATCTCGGCTCACTGCAAGCTCCGCCTCCCGGGTTCACGCCATTCTCCTCCCTCAGCCTCCCGAGTAGCTGGGACTACAGGCGCCCGCCACTGCGCCCGGCTAATTTTTTTTTTTCTATTTTTAGTAGAGACGGGGTTTCACCATGGTCTCGATCTCCTGACCTTGTGATCCGCCCGCCTCGGCCTCCCAAAGTGCTGGGATTACAGGCGTGAGCCACCGCGCCCGGCCCAGAATTGGTTTTTAAAAAGCCTTCGGCTTCATTTTAAATTGTCCACATGGACAGAAAACAGCATCTACTGTGGGCCATCATTTGAATGTTAAAATCAATTGGACACTAAAAGCGAATTTGCAAAGGTTCAGAAAATTGAGGGTGTGACCCTCATTGTGACTGCGCTGCAACATTGTCTTGGGAAGGGAGGGATAATGGAGGTGACGTTCTACCATTATCTGTGGGAGCATTTTACCTGCTTCCTTTGGGGTGGGAGTGGGTTAAAGAGAAGTTTAGAATGTCAAGTAAAAGTGAAGAAAGGTTTTTGGTAATAACTCTTTAAAAGAGTGATTCTATTGTTTTTCTTCTTTCACCCACATATATTGAAAGGTTTCTTAAAAATGAAATAAAGCTATTTTTAGAGTAGAGTGTCTGAGGAGTCATCTGTTTGAACTTTCTCCCAGTTGCTGAAACCACTCTACAATATCACTAATAAATGTCACCTGATTCCTTCATAGCTTTTTACCTTCTCACAGTCTGCATCATATCAGTTATTATTCTCATCCCATGTATTAGTCTAAAAGCTCTAAAGTCTTCCTGTTTCATGCCAGCTTTGTGTGTGTGTGGTTTTATTTTATTTTTTTTGGTTTTCAGAAAAAGCTAAGTTTTTCTGCTGCCAAGAACTCATCATTCTAATGTTAAAAGTCAGAGTCCAGAACAGCAGATCCTGTTATTCGACACCATCTGTGTATCACTAGCTGTTCATTTCCTACATCTTTCTTTCTCTTCCAAAGTCAAAGTATTCCACCAAAATAAGAAATAAAAACAATATTTATGTCCCCAGCGTTCTTGATTCCTATGCAGCAGTTTTCAGTGACTGAAAGTCCAGTCCTCATTTAGTTTTGTTACCTTTTTACCTAACACTAATAGAAATTGGTAGTGGTCAGTGGATTTACTAAATCCAGTGAAATTTTCTGTTTGAATGTCTCATTTTAACTTAAAAGTTTTGTTTTAAGAATATAGCTTGTGAAGACTGAGTCATTCTGTGTAGAATTTTTACATTTCATCCTTTATCTTTCAATATAAATTGTAAATTACTCAAGAATCTGTGTTCCTATTATTAAGTATTCCTAATACTAGGGTAGTTTGTAGTTAATCAGGTGCAACAAAGGGCAGTTCTTCATATTGTTGGCTGCTTATTCAGTCCTTCATTTAATTGCTCAGTGAGTACTTAATGATGCTACCTGGGGCCTCTCCCTCAGAGGAGAGTATTGTTGAGTTTTAAATAAAAAGTAATACTAGGTTATTTTCATTTTGTATATCTCTATTTTTACCTATTGAACAATTCATTTTAATCTAGTAGCAAATCTAAACAAATTATTTAAATCCAGTAAAATTGCCAAAGCTACCTAAAATGATATTTATTGCTAAATTATACACTTAGGACAAATGACACAATAGATATTCCACAGCTTCTCTAACACTTGCTTTATGCGGTATACCTCTTAAGATGCTTTCAGCTGTATGTAATAGAAAGTGCAACTCAGAACAACTCAAACAATAAGGAAATACATTTTCCTGCATAACTTGAGTTCTAGAGTTGGGTAGCTTCAGGGAGATTTCTCCAAAGACCCAACATTTTTCTGCCCCTTCTGCTCCGCTATCCATGAGTTAGCTACGCACAAAATAATTCCATAATTCAGCTATCCATAGGGTAATTTTAGGACTCAGAGGCCTTTTACTGTCTTACTCCTGTCCAACAGAAGGGAATGAGCCCTCTCCCTGAGCATGGAATATGTCCATTGAGTCCAATGGGGCCATTCTTGGTCTGATAACCTTGGACTGGCAAATCTGCAGGGGTATGGCATCCATAAATTTAATAATGAATTCACCCCTTGGAGCTAGGTTGCATTCCTGGACTTAGTTCTATTAGGAAGAAGAAAGGGAGAAATGGATTTTGGATAAGCAGCCAACAGAAATCATTACAGTATCAACAGTAGCATCACTTCTCAATGGAGGAAAAAAATAAACTCTAATGACCTTAAGGCTTTGAATCAACCTTGACCGTAAAATGTTTGTAAAGTTTAGATAGAAATAGATTATTTATGGCAGAAGCTGCAGAACTTTGTGCTTCAATGAAAACCCAAAGCCATTTTCTCCATCATCATTAACACGTAAATGCCTGATCTTTTCCAAACTTCTTGGTGATCCAGTCCTAACATGATACCTTTCAGAGTTGAGTGACTTAATTTGTAGCGTGGACTAGAATTTTAATTGAGCTACATTTGCATCTGTTGAAAACATGGTAATTAGGTATGTCTTAATTGCAGAATGACTGTGCCACATTAAAGAGAAATAAGCAGCTTCATGCTCTACCTTCTTTAAAAAAAAGAAACTCGAAAGTGCCCGTCTTTATAGGTGACCACATGGAAATGTAGCTGGTAGTTCAGTACATAGAGCAGGTTCAAACAGGCAGAAGTGTTGTCAAAAATAGAAAGTTCTGTTTGTTTGGAAGGAGATAATCATCTCTCTTTGTGCGGGCTTTCTGCAAAAGGAAAGCAAATAATCTGTCAAAGTGAGCAAAATTAAAGAGAAAAAATCAAGAAATGTATATAGCACTTAAAATAGTACATTATCTAAATGTAGATTTATGATTAGTTCTTACCTTGTAATTTGCTGTCTGAACACAATAGATCAAGCCATTTATTGCTGATATATTACTAGTACTTTTCTTACTTGAAAAATTGTTTATATGCATATGTTTTCTTAGTTTAAGGGAATAAAGACATTTTATGTACCTAATTATAAAGCTAGTATTGAATGTACAGATTTATTTTAAAACCTAAAATCTGACTAGTATATCAGTGACTTTAAATATGTATATTTTTTTCAAAAATTAAGCATGTGTAACCAATTTATTTGAGCTTTTAAAACTACAATATTTCTGCATAGGAGCAGGATAAAGATTTTTCTCTATCAAATAATTTCAGAATTTGAAGTGTATATAATTCAGTACTTTAAAAGAACATCTTATGTTTATACATATGAAGCTACATATTGCTAAATATTTTTAATTAGTTGGCATTCAAAGGGATTAGTTAAATCAGTACACCCCCAGAAGAGTTTCTGTGATAATGTATTATCTAAACTAGAATGTTCAGAACAAGTATAAAGAATCCTCCAATGTGCAAGTATCATTTTAAAGAGTCCACTGGCTTGGGCCAGGAAACAGTGGTAGGAGTTTTAATTTTATAAAATGAGGTTACAAAACCTGAAGCTAATAAATGATTTCATACTAACTTTATTTAACATACTTAGAAAATAAGTTGCGTTACATACACCAGAAAATTATTTTGAATATGAAAAGAATTGGCAACAAACATGACTTCAGCATATAGTGAGTTGTGAAGGCACTGCCATTATTCTGTTCCCAAGCCAAGAGCCGACATATGCCCCTTGAACTTCTGCCAAAACTATTAGGCAGAAAACTAACAGAATCACTACTGATCGTTCCATTCATGATTTATGATAATGGTTGCTGTGGAAGACTAAATCATTTACATTTATTGAGCTCATTTTTCTGTTTATAGTTTCAGACATTGTAGAGGGTCGCAAAATCTATTAAATGATGCATATAGCACTAAAAATAATAGCATGAAAATATACCAGAAACCAATTAGAGCTAAACCAAATACTATGAGCATTCCTACCTCGTGTTACTGTAGTCAGATTGTGGCTAGTCTTGTCAGGCTTGATGAGAGAACAGTAGGCATTTTTCTAAAGCTAGAGGAATGGTGATACCTGGCAATTAAATGAAGTTTGGTCAGGATAAAGTCACAAGTCAGTTTTTACCAAAAGTCTTTCATTTACACAGCCATTTGTGAGCAGCTGCTGTTTGCCCCACAGTCTTCATTTGAAGAGCTTAGAGAATGGGAGGGAGACATGTACATGATATCATAGGAGAAGTGCAATAATAAAAGATTGTACAAAGAAAGGGCTTTGGAAGTATAGGTGAAAGGAGGTTTCCATACAGGAATTATACAAAATTCACTAGCATCCATTTATCTAGCTTGAGTGTACCAAGGTACCTAGGTTTTCATAGCTCCAGAGAACTTTTGGGAATTGTTCAGTAATTATTTGGTCAATTATCTCACATTTGTGGCCATGCCCATATCTCAAAGAGTTGAAGTAGTGGTTCACAAGTAGATAGAACACAGCCATGTTCAAGGGCATTAAGCAACACACTACAACCCTGCTTGAGCTATATTTACAGTCTTTGGGGGAGCTCTCGTTTGAAAAGGCTACACATAATTAGCAAGCCCATGAGCCAGTTGCCAGGATATTCTTTCCCTGCTCTGTGTACACCACAAAAAATTATAGCCTGAACTCAGTATTATTTGCAAGATTATGGATTTTCACTATGTCCTTCTAGTTGTAACTGGCTGCTTCTAATAAACCTGCACAATTACTATTTATATCTTAATAGAGAGGAAAAGGAACAAATTTTCTTAAAAGCTTCCATGTCCTTTGGAGGAAGACAATGGCTTACAATGAGATAACTCACAGTACAGAGGAAGGCTAACCTTTCTGAAGTCATTTATATGCTTGGGCTGGGCGCAGTGACTCACACCTGTAATCCCAGCCCTTTGGGAGGCCGAGGCTGGTGGATCATTAGGTCAAGAAATCAAGACCATCCTGGCCAACATGGCAAAATCCCGTCTCTACTAAAAGTACAAAAATTAGCTGGGTGTGGTGGCGCATGCCTGTAGTCCCAGCTACTTGGGAGGCTGAGGCAAAAGAATCACTTGAACTGGAGAGGTGGCGATTGCAGTGAGCCAAGATCATGCCACTGCACTCCAGCCTGGTGACAGAGTGAAACTCCGTCTCAAGAAAAAAAAATAAAAAGTCTGGGTGCAGTGGTTCACTCCTGTAATCCCAGCACTTTGGGAGGCCGAGGTGGGCGGATCACGAGGTCAGGAGTTCAAGACCAGCCTGGCCAACATAGTGGAATTCTACTACTAAAAATACAAAAAATTAGCTGGGCATGGTGGTGGGCACCTGTAATCCCAGCTACCCAGGAGGCTGAGGTCGGAGAATGGCTTGAACCCAGGAGGCGGAGGTTGCAGTGAGTTGAGATCACATCATTGCACTCTAGCCTGGATGACAGAGCGAGACTCTGTCTCAAAAAAATAAAAAATAAATATAAAAAAAATTCTGAGCTTTGGTTTTTGCATTATGACAAATAGCTGGCTTTTTAACAACAACAACAACAAAAACACAACTGTGTTACTTGGGCATAACTGTACCATAATTTGATAGTCTCTTTTCAGATTTGTGAGGGTTTAATAGCAGAAATCTAAGATATTGGGATCCTTTTAGCTGGTCTTATTATACCCATGATAATTGTGTATTGCTAATGAAAGTGCTCCTTACTGGTGGAGAGGAAGGACTGAATTTTACTGAGGATATATTAACCTGATTTGGAGGTCAGTTCTTTGCAAAAGTTTGGGAAGAGGCTGAACCATTCTCTTTGGCTCTTTGTTACAAGAAACTTAGAAATACTGATCTATACTTTCTCTGTTGATGCTGGAAAAAGAAAAATGACTTCGGAATGCACGGAGTAATTAACCTTATGGCCCCTATAATTCTTACTGTATTTGGAGGAGAACTTTAGCTGACCAGTCCCGAAAGAAGATTTCTGAGAGTGGCTGTTCATATGTGCCTTTCTGCTCCTTATTTAATGGAGAAATGTTTAAAGCTCTTTTGATAGGTGGAGACCTACTTCAGTTACTTGTCATTCTTTCAACTGCAAAAAGTTTGGGGTATTGAAGTGCCCTTGGACCATGTGCTTACGAAGTGTTGGATCAAGGAATGGAATGTTGTTATCACTAAGTAGATCTTTTATCTGCAAAGTCCAGAGAAGTGAGCTTATTGATTTACTCATTTTCATGGCTCCCTCTACCTCTGTTCAGCTGCCATGATGCAGATAGGCATGCAAGATTGTTTAGGGTTAGAATATATGGTAGCATTTACTTCTGATGTTGGCCTTATGCAAAGAAAAGTTACAGAGGCTGTGCAGATCTGTTGTAGATAATCTGCTCTTCTGTGTCAGCAGGATATGTTGGGAGCCTGAGGAAAGAAGTCATTGTGCTGACATTGAATGGTGTAGTCCAGCAAATTAGTGAGGGGCCAGAGTATATCTGCATTATTCTTACCCAAGAAGAAAGGAAGCATTTTGGGAAGGGCTGCTTGTTTTCTCTCTTTTCATCTTGCAAATATAGTACACGGGACCCTTAGATGTGTGCGCTGTATAACAAGGTCTTGCTGGGCCCCCTAGTAGTGTACAATCTGATTCTTAGAGGGTGTTTCTGTGGGTGCATCAGCATCCCACCAGGAAGCTGCTTCTCTGCTACTACTGACTTGGCACACGATCTTCACATAGGAGGCATCCACATCACATATTCCATTTTAATTCTACTCAAACAACATCGCAGTCCATGTTGTTGGCAGGGCCATACTGCAGTAAAAGTATGGGAAAGTAAAGTCCTTGAATATATTTTAGCTTTATTATTTTTGTTGCATTGGTTCACTGTGTGCCTATTTTTTTTTCTTTCCTTCCAAGTGGAAGAAGACACAGAAGAAAGTTCAAGATCAGGGAGAGAGTCTGTATCCACAGCCAGTGATCAGCCTTCCCACTCTCTGGAGAGACAAATGAATGGAAACCAAGAGAAAGGTGATAAGACTGATAGAAAAAAGGATAAAACTGGAAAAGAAAAGAAGAAAGATAGAGATAAGGAGAAGGATAAAATGAAAGCCAAGAAGGGAATGCTGAAGGGCTTGGGAGACATGTTCAGGTAAGTCTTTACCCAGAATCCCAAACCTGAATCTCCTTAAACGTACAGGAGTGTAAACTTAGCAAAAAGTACTAAAAACTGGACACAGTAGTGCACAACTGTAATCCCAGCTACTTAGGAGGCTGAGCTGGGAGGAATGCTTGAGCCCAGGATTCCAGATCCAGCCTGGGCAACAGATCATTCCATGCTCTAAAAAAAAAAAAAAAAAAATTAAAAGCACTGAAAACACAGATTTGAAAACATTATCTTTGAGATCAACCAAAATTCTTGTATAATCTTTTCCTACCTCATTTTTACTTTGTTATGGATTTCATGTTAGGTATTTTCAGACTATTTTAGCAGCCTAAATGATTATATCTTCCCAAACCATGTAAATAATTGTTGAGAGGTAGGAGGGACATGTCTGTATCTTAGTTATGCATAAGAGTGAAAGTCCCATTGAGACAAAGGGCTATTAAAGCAGTGTTTGTTCTTTTTTTGTGTGTGAACAATGGTTCATTATTTAAATTTAAACATAGAACTAAAGTTAGTGGTAGCATTTAAAGGTTCATTAATAACAAGTCTAATAAAAAATGTTACAAATAGAGCTTCAATTAAGCTGTGTTGATTAATTTAATACTTATTACTTCAGTCTGTAAAGATTTCATTAAATGTGGTCTCTGGCTGTTTCTTGACAGTTGTTTTTGTGCCCCTAAATTATACTCTAGGATTACTTAGCATATCATTTTTTACAAATCATTGCCATACAATAAAAGTGACAAGTTGTTCAGAAGTTGCACTGCAACTCTCCCATAAACGTTCATCTAAGATGATTTATAATATTCGGGCATTTAATGTTAAATATAAAGATTGCTTGATTGTTCCATAAATTAAACCCCTAAACATATCAAGATGGTGGTTTAAAATTGAAAACATACAGCACAGCCATTTGACTTTTCCAAAAGTAGTTATCCTGCATTATGGATCCCCTCCTTTTAAAAAACTGTTTTTAAAATTGCAAAATGCAAACAACAGTTTTCATTTTCATAGAATTTGTTGATTTACAATCCTGAAATTGACCTCCATAACTCAGGGAGTTATAGATAGTCAGACCTGGAAAGTTGAGGAACCGTGGCCCAGCCTAAAGGCTACATAGCTCAACAGATGTGTTCTGTAGATGTCTGATTAAGTGCATAGAAGAAGGAGATTTAACTCTAGACTTACATTAACACAAAGCCTAGTCTATGAGCAGTACTTTATTTCAATATGATTAGATTTTTGTCTCTCAGTGCTTCAGAACTGTGAGATTTTCATGGTTTTTCATTAGAGTTTTTCTAGTTTATATAGGGCTCCCCCTCGAATCCTTTTTCAGTCAGATCATGTTTCTTCATTATACTCTGTGTCCAAGAATCACATAGGAAGAAATTGCTCTAACTGCCACTTTATTTCAGTTTCTGTGTTAGCGAAGGGCCTTTTTGTTCAGTATGTGCAGACTGACAGCTCATAAACTGGCACCTCCACAGTGCACAGAAATAAGGCTGCTGCCCGTCAATTAACATGGAAGGAATTTATACTACTGTCTTCTTCAAATTATAGGGTTAGAGATGGGAGAAACCTTCCCCTGAGACTCGTGGCACATTCTCACTTCCAGGGGCTCTCCTGACATCTTACTGAAAGCTAACGGCTCGTTAGTTTTCATTCATTGGCCAACATTTGTCTGATAAAGTGCTCTGTTCTGGTTATGGAATAAAAAAATATACTTCTAGTATCTTAGAATTACTTTAATTATAAGTGATCTTTTTCTGTAGCTTGCAACTCCAGAAGAAAGGCCTGTGGTAGAGCTTTCTATCTGGGGCCAGAGGAGCAGAGTGTGGGAGAAATGTGTATTGTTTCTAAGGGACCTTGAAGAACACCACCACACAACTCTCTTCTAGAAGTCCTGTCAAGCATTACATGATGCTTTCTCTAGATCAGTATCTATAGCCTGTACCCATAACCTATAATGAAAGCCAGCTTTATGATAAAGAAGTTGACCGTGCATATTCTTGAAAATAAAATTCTATATGCAGGTGCAGGGGCTGAAGGTCCCCCCCCCCACTAAAAATTAGACTGATAGTCTCCCAGTGTTTAAGAATGACTAGTAAGAAAATAACAGACAGTCATACTTTTTTAGGTATGTGGTATCAGTGGTATATGGGAGTCAGGCCCGCTTTGGCTGGCAAGAGCCAATTGATCAATTTTTAGAAACTTTGCAAGCTGGTTGTCAAACATAGCCATTATTAAAAATTAAATACATTATCTAAAAAGCAAAGGTAATTAATACTCAAAATACATGACTTCCTAATTAATTTTGCTATACTATGATCTCTACTTTTGACATTATTTGCATTTATGGCATGGACATAGGGCTAATACTATATAATGATGACTGTGCAGCTTTCCTAGCCCTGTGTTTAGTGACATCATGCTGATAGCTGAAAATTTGCCATGGTGCAGTGTTTACACCAGGAAGTCTATGGAATTCCACAAAACAGAGCTCTTCTCCCAGCAGAGCAACAGATTACCCCACAGTGAATGTAAATACCTTTGACCAGAGTGGCAGCATCTTGTCTAGTGCCCCTGGGCATGGCTGGGTTCTATCAGATTGCAAACCGCTGCGCCAGCCCTTTCCCAGTGGATTGCCACATATTGCCCCTTGAATATGAGTTCAGAATAATATATTAAACAGGAAATAGCTTTTTTGTTACTGAATGTTGGCTCTTGATCCTTCCTTCACACGATGATGGTAGTCATTAGTCTTTGAGAAGACTCTTAAAGCATTGTTAGATTTTTTGAAACATTCTCTTAAACTACCTTCCTTCCATACCTACTGGATCTGATTGTTTGAGGTGAATATACTCTCAGGTTGATTATTTTATGTTTCCTTCTTTTTTCTTTCTCCTAACAACATAGGGGACTACAGTAAGATTTTAAAATTGGTCTATTCCTTTCTCTTTGTTCTTTTAAGGAAACTAGGATGTGGTTTCCTTAGCAGTGCTGCTTTTAAACAGCTTAATCAGAACATGCATGTGCATATATATATTTCTTAGTATGGTTTGCAAGAGGGTTCATGTATGGAGGATCATGCAGGTCTGAAGTATAAAGCAGGGGTGCGTCTGTGATGCTTTTCTTTCTATCTTGTAGTTCAGAAAACAAAAGGCTAAGGGACATTCGGTATTGGGAGTCTAGATTTGTAGGTAAATATAGCAGCCTATGAGCTTATTCTCTTTAGTCTGCTTGAGGAAGTAATACATTTTCTTTTAGAAACAGGCTCACAGACTCTCCTCCCTCTACCATCCTGTCCTACCCTCATCATCCTGTTGCCTCCCCGCAACCCCCACTCATACACTATTCCTACCCCAGCAGGTTGTCTATGATGCTTGGTTAAATATGATGAGGGTCAAATAGCTAGACCTTGTTTTAAATACTGTACCAGAGGAAATGAGTAGATAATTTTTAGTCATTGGTATATACAGATAGCATGGTTTTCTGTTTCACACGTTGAATGGTAGTCACAAAGATGCTTTAATTATTGATAAACAGCTCTAGGAAAGAATGTTGTGAGTCATATGAATCACTCTTCTGTTTATAGATTATGGAGTATATGAACTACAAAAGCCGCCTTAATGCAAGTCTTAAATGAGAAATTTAAATCTATAAGGAATCAAATAACAAATGCAAGGTTTTTCCTGTTTGTATTAATTTCTCCTCGTACATACTACATCTTTTGCACACAAGGAGCTTCTGTCACCTTAATTAAAATGCTTTGTATCTGAGAAACCTGAGTGTGCTTACAAAACAGGTAAACATGACTTGTAAATGTAATCATTCTGTGTGCAGAGTGCAGAGCAGAGTGGGGAGCACAAAGTTTGAGTCTGTGTATGTTTGATTCTCAGACACTCAGCTATTCAAATTTAATGCTGGAGGATATTGCTGAGAATTCTTCAATTATATGAAATTGTCATGAAAGAGGAAATTGAGTATGTTCTTTAGGAGAAGGGAGAGATGTTTTTTAATGTTTTAAATGTGTTCGTTTTTAAAGGAAAGCAGCCTTCTTAAGCAACATGGTTTTGCCTTAGCTTTTAATCTCCAAACTGAAATAACCAGCAAGATACTAAAATACTGTATTTTCAGATATTAAGAAATTAAAATCATGTGCTCCCTTTTTGTGAGCCCTAGAGTAAGTGTAATTTGATATTGCTTTGCTACGAAATTGGAACTGTTATCGTTTGAATATCATAAAATTGTATGTACTCTAAAATTGAAGGTTCTTCCACGCGATCTTATTGTACGTCTCAGATTTATTTCTAGCTGTTGTCCATAGTGATAGCTGAGAGCCTATCACTGCAGAAAGCTAAAGCAAAAGTAATGTTGCAATATTACCATTAAAATTGAATCCTCCAATTACATTTAAAATGATTACCTGAGTCCCCGAAGCATTGTTTTATTCAGTTCTGAAGAGGAAATAGATAATTTAGTTTGTAACCTTGTTTGGTTGAAATCAGATATATTGCTCTCTTTTCCTTTTTAGAATATGATCATTTTCAGAACACAATGAACATGATCAGGTTTTAAAACTGAATGTTGTAGTTTGGATTATACATCCTAGGCGTTTGAGAAAAGAACACAGATTCTTGTTGCTTTCCTCACCTGTACTAACTGTGTGTCTGTACCATGTCTCTCATTTAGCCTTGCCAAACTGAAGCCCGAGAAGAGATGAACAACAAAGCGATTCAAAACATGTCTTGAGCAGCACATATTGCACAGTTGTTGTTTTTTTTTAAACAAACAATAAATTTACTTTTAATGAATTCTTAGTGGCTGTTGACGAATTTTGTTTACGACATCAGCAGTTTGATGGTTTAGTAATTTCCTTATTAATCCATTTGGAACTTTTTGATCTTAATTTCAAGCTTGGGGTTTAAATTACTGCTTGAAAAGGCAGAGATATGTTTGTTTCTCTTTCCTTTCTTTATTGGCCCCTTTTCATAGTGGAAAACCATAGTCCTCTCACTGCTGGCGTATTCAGAAATCATCAGCACACACCCATTGCATGTTAGAATCAGAGTTTTCAAGATTCTGTTAAGGGCCACCACCCATTTGGTTGTGTTGTGTAACCACCAATGACTTGGGACACAGGCAGATGTCACAGGTGATGCAGGGCAGAGGCAAAGAGGTCTGTGGGCTGGTACAGTCACCCATCGGGGATGAGATGCAGCGGATAGATTCATGGCCAGATGGACCAGTTTTGGCAAAGGTTTCAGTCCCTTTGTGGATTACAGAGTTTAGACCAAAAATGGACGGTTGCGGGGCTGGTGGCCTAGGAAAATAAATTTCTGTGCTTAGATGGCTGAACCAGCAGGTTCTTCCTATGTGAAAAAAGCAGAGCTACTTTGGCACATAGTAATCCCAAGGTTTGCTGAGACCACGTGTCGAGAGAGCACACATTCTTTCATAAATGTTTCTGCAAAGACTCTGCCCAACCAACCATTTCAACCACAGATCCAATGCTAGTGCAGGTGGATCTCCAATGGTCCTTACTTTGGATTGAAGCCTTCTCTCTTGTAAGAAACCTTAATTCACAGTTTCAGTATTCATGGCTTCCCAGAATTTGAGACAGAGACTATTTATTTAGTTAGCTCTTTTTCCTGAAAAATGTTAGTATTGCATTCTTACTGAAAATAAACATGGGTTGGGTGCATTGGCTGACACCTGTAATTCCAGGCACAGGAGTTTGAGACAAGCGTGGGCCACACAGTAAGCCCTTGTCTCTATTAACAAAAATTTGAAAATAAAAAATAAAAATAAATAACTGAAGTCTTGAAAACCATCTGATAAAGGGTATTGTGGATTGGGTTGAGTGCCTGTGAGAAGGCTTGACCTCTGCTCTGACGTGAGAGCAGTTTGCAGTCCTACCCTCACCCCCGCCCAAGTGAAAGCCCTCAGTTCTAGTAAGGAGACACACAGAAGAGGGTTTATTTGGTCATGCTAGTTTTTGATGACTTGGGCCCTAATTGCAATGGGGATTAATGTAACCAGTTTCACACTGGTACATCAAGTGGCATCCTGTGCCATCTGCTGATGATTTAAGGAATGCAGTTAAAGTATGCATATAGAAAGCAATGCTTCTCCAAGTGAAACACAGTGAGATTTTACATAATTTTATTTGCTTTCTTGTTTGTCACCTGGACAAAGAACAGCTGTGGTTTGTAATTATACATGCTGAGAGGTTTCCTTGGAAGGAGTTCTGAATTTGTAAATCCCAAGGACTTAACGTATGCGTCTGTTAATTTGAATTGAAGCAGAGGTTCCCATTTTTAACACAGGAAAATAAATGTCCAACTGACCTGCTAGCAAAGACAAGTTCTAAGGTAGCTGATATCATATTCTTCAAGTATTCTTCTTTTCCTGGTTAGCAGTTTTAAATAGAGAACCTCTGACATCCACAGCGCCCAGGCTGAATGCAGAGGAAGCTGAGGAGGCACAAAGCATGACGGCCGGGCCTCTCTCAGACCTTTTCTGACGTTCTTTAACGTTTCTTTTCCATAGACCTGTGGCGTGAATATAGAATGCAAGTGTCAAGGATGACACCTACTTTATAGTCTCTGTAAAGCAAACCTTTTCGCAAAAGAAATTCTTGACAGTTCTGAGATGCTAAGTCAATTTCAATTCCAGGCTGTGTGGAAAATAGAATCTTTTTTCTGCAATTGATGTGAAAATTGAAGGCTAGTGACTATTCACTTTCTAATAACATAGGGTAAATAAATACTATCACACCATTGAAAAATGCACTTAGAAGACAAGCTCAGCTAATGACATTCACAACATATGTTGGAAATATTCCTTCTGAATGCTTGTTACCATTAAGTCTCCATATTGTTTACATTAAATATAATAGATCAAGTACGTGTTATTCCTAAATGTATTTTTATCAAGCCACAAATTAGTGTATAAAGGTAATTGTTTTATCCTGACAATCTTTTAAATAATTCACTGGGGGACCTCTTTCCTAATTGAGTGTCGAATGGTTTTCTTCTGACCTTTGTTTAATAATAGCCAATTTAGAAGCAAAAGACTAAAATCAGATTAAATTTTGGATCATAGTGAAATAACCAGGTCTCCTATTAACCTTTCTGCTTGCAATTTTTTTTTTTGATGGTTGACCCTTTTGCCCACTTGCATCTTATGCTTTAAGCCAAGAGCCAAACCATTGTGGTCCTCTGAGGCAGGCAATTCTCAATCCTTTCTGCATCATCCATGACTACTCTTTTTTTATGGCAGGGGATGGTTGAACCTCTGTCCCCACCTCCATCCCATGCTGTAAGCCAAGGCCAAGCTCCCAAAAAACCATTCTGGTCCTCTCTTGCCTCTTGCAGGACATTGCCCCAACAATTTTTAATTCTTTCTTCTCTCTTCTAAATCGATGTGATCCCTCTGTGACTGCCCGCCCCCTTTTTTTTTTTTTTTTTTTTTTTGGAGACAGGGTCTTGCTCTGTTGCCCAGCAGCAGTACAGTGGTGCAATCATGCCTCACTGCACCTTGAACTGCTGGGCTCAAGTGATGCTCCCACCTCAGCCTTCCCAGTAGCTGGGACTACAGACATGCACCACTGTGCCTACTACTTTTTACATTTTATATAGAGGTGGGATCTCACTTTCTTGACCAGGTTGGTCTCAAACTTCTGGCCTCAAGCAATCCTCTGGCCTCTGCCTCCCAGCATGCTGAGATGAGGCATGAGCCACTACCCCTGGCATTGCTCTTCTCTTTACAGGGTCATTCACATTGTTTTGCACCATGCTGTCACCTCCTCCATCTTAGAGAAAATTCTCTCTTAGCCCTACTTACTCTCCAACTACGATCTCATGTCCTCTTGTGCCCATCACAGCAGACCCTTTGATTTATTTGCTGTCTTTTTTTTCCCATTCTCTCTTGAACTTGCTTCAATGAATCCTTCACCCCTTCTGCTCAACAAATCCTGTTCTCATCTAGGTCACCGGTTCCCACTTCCTTGGGAAGTCTGGGTCCATTTTCATTCCTCATCATGGTCCGCCAGCAGTACCCAGCATGTTGATCTTGGCTCTCCTTTGTGATCACCTTTACCAGCTTTCCCTCCTCCTCCTCGGCCTACCCTGTCTTGTCTCCTTTGCTAATTCTGTGCCATACTCTATCCTCCAGGTCTCGTTGTGCCCCAGGGCTCAGCAGTCCAAAATCCTTTTTTTTTCTCTTTTTGGTGACACAGAGTTTTGATATTCTCGGGAAACAGAGCCTTTGTGATCTAAATACAGCCTATAGGCAAATGACTCTCAAATTCACCTCTCCTGCCTGGACATTTTCTTGGAACTCTTCATTTGTAGTCTCAACCGTCTTCTTGACACATTCACTTGGAGATCAACCAGACACTTGAAACTTCACAGGCTCCCACCTCACTGCTGGATTCCCCCTCCCCACAAACTGCTCCCGTGAGCCTTCCCTTTCTTAGATAATGGCAATTCTGTCTTCTCAATAGGTTAGATCCAAGGCTTTGGAGTGATCCTTGACACCTGATTTTCCCTTCTGCCCCACAAGCAGTTTATGAATGTGTAAAAGCAGAAGTCCATCAGCTCTGTTTCTGGTACACATCTGCCATCCTACTTTTCAGCTCCCCCACTGCTGCTACTGTGCTCCAGTGGTCCAAGCTCTGTGTGCTCTCTTCCGGGCTTAGGCAGTAACCCTCTCACTGTGCTCCCTGCCTCAACCCCGGCTTCCTGCAGTATGTTCTCACCACCACAGCGAGAAGTCACTTTTCCCTCCTCTGTTCAACGCCCCAGTAGCCCTCAGCGCCACACAGAGCAAAAGCCAAATCCTTAGGGTCCTGCAGAACTTGGTCCCCCACCCCAACCTCTCTGACCTTGTCCCTGCCGCTCTTTTGTTCAGTAACTTTACTCTTCCCTGAACCTGCCGGGTGCACTAGAGCCTTTTCCCTTGCTCCTCCCTCTACCTGGAATAGCCTTTTCTCAGGTATTCCTAGGTTCACTCTTGCACCTTTAACATCTTTATTCAAGAGTCAGCTTTGTAGAGGGTCTAGTCAAATTTTCAAACTCCACTCCCTTCCACCCTGATGCTTTCTAACCCACTTTTTGGCATCATTTTTCGCATTTGCATTGCTACCTGAGATATGATAGATCCCACTCATTTGATATAAATATACATTGACATTGACAGAGAATGTTAACCGATTTTTCCCCTGCTGTATCCCTGGCAGACTGCATGGTGCGTCCATCATCAGTGCCTAGTAAGTGTAACAGATGCCCATTGCCAAACCCCTTTAGTGGCCATTCTCTGCCTCTGTGCCCGAGGCCTCTCCGAAGCCTAGGAAGGCAGCTCTGTGTTTCCATCTGGGCCTGCTGGATGTGTCCAGGAATAACACCTTGAAGCAGCCTTCATCCCAGTGTAAATGTACCCTAGTCCCCATGGGCCTTGGGTTTATAGCACTGAGTCATAAGGTCTGCACCCTTCACCCTCAGACCAGGAGCTTGTCGGAAATGCGGAATCCCAGGCCCTTCCCACATCTGCTGACGTTAGAATGTGCAGCTTAACAACCCTGGAGATTCCTGTGCACATTTCAGGTCAAGAGGCAGCAGCCCCTACCCCGCTTCCAGAGTTTGCCTGTGGGGTTGTGTTCCACTTACCCACAGTGTCACAGGCTCAGTAACACTCCTTTGTGACAGCCTCTCCTCCCCACTATGACGTCTCCACTTCCCTCCCAAGTGTTTCTTCCCTTAAACCACTGTCCTGAATCCTTGTCCCAGGGTCTGCTTGTGATGAAATCCAGACTAAAACAGTGTTAAGTGAATGAATAAATAAAACTTTTGGAATCAGTGGTAAATAGCATATGCTGGAAACTTCTGTTGGGGGTAATTTTGCAATTTATGACAAGTCTTCATACCAGGACAGTGCTGGCGTTCCCGTCTTTGGAAGGCAATGTCACTGTCGTCTCTGCCTTTGTATATGTACATACCTGTGACTGCACAGACAGTCCCCAAAGAGCAGCCTTTCATGCTCCATGGATCTACATCATGGTATTTGGTTGTTTATTATTATTATTATTATTATTATTATTATTTTGAGATGGAGTTTCACTCTTGTTGCCCAGGCTTGAGTGCAGTGGCACAATTTTGGCTCATTGCAACCTCCACCTCCCAGGTTCAAGTGATTCTCCTGCCTCAGCCTCCCAAGTAGCTGGGATTACAGGCATGCACCACCACACCCGGCTAATTTTGTAATTTTAGTAGAGATGGGGTTTCATCAGCCTGGTCTCAAACTCCTGACCTTGTGATCCACCCACCTCGGCCTCCTAAAATGCTGGGATTACAGGTGTGAGCCACCACGGCCAGCCAGGTTTATTATTGAAGTTCTTTTGTTCTGCTAAAAATAGCCATAGATGATTTTTGTAAATTAAAAAAAAATTAATTTTGTTCTTTTTTTTTTTTTTTTTTTTTACATTCTTGCTCTGTCACCCAGGCTGGTGTGCACTGGTGCGATCCCAGCCCACTGCAACCTCCGCCTCCTGGGTTCAATCAGTTCTCCCTCAAGCCTCCCAAGTAGCTGCGATTATGGGCATGAGCCACCACCATACCCACCTAATTTCGCAGAGACAAGATTTCACTATGTATGCCAGGCTGGTCTTAAACTCCGGACCTCAGATGATCCGCCCACCTGGGCCTCTCAAAGTGCTGGGATTACAGGCGTGAGCTACCATGCCTGGCTTAATTTTGAATTTTTTTAATAAAAAAATTTTTTTTTAGAGACAGGATCTTGCTCTGTCACTCAGGCTGGATGGTATGCAGTAATGTGGTCCTTGCAACCTTGAACTCCTGGGTGATTCTCCTGCCTTGGTCTCCTGAGTAGCTGGGACTATAGATGCATGTCACCATGCCCAGCTATTTTTTTTTTTTTTTTTTTTTTTTTACTTTTTGTAGAGATAGGGTCTCACTTTGTTGCCCAGGGCATTTTCAAACTCCTGGCCTCAAGTGGTCCTCCTGCCTGGCCTCCCAGACTACTAGGATTGCAGGCATGCACCACCATGCCTAGCCATGATTTAAGTATTCTCTACATAAGGCTGTCAGGAAAGATAATTATGATTACCAGATTAAATATTCCATGTTGGGCAATTCCCTGTTTTCAGGCTGAGGATTGTATAGTTGAGTGGTGATAGATTTAAGCGAAGAGTTTGTGTTAAAATTGTCCTTTCATATCTGCTTATGCCTCAAAACATCAGGGTCCGGGAGATGTATAAGATTCTGTTTCTAAAGAAGTCAAAACTGGTTTTACTCCTTACAAGCTTTGTGGGCAGCTGCTGCAGAGCAAATGAGCGGGTGGAAGGCCTCCCTTCTGAAGGCCCCAGCCATGGGCCACTTACAACCTCTGCCTCGCCCACTGGAGGCGCTCTTGGGCTTTCGCTTTCACTACCGCTGCTTGGTATCCACACATTTCTCCAGAGGCACCAGGGCCCAGCCCACACCTGGGACCTGGATCTGAGGTATGCCTTCACAGACTGATGACTACCTCACCTTCTTAGTTTCTTCTCCCATGACATTTATAATATTTATACTGTGCCTTCCCTTTCTTTTATAATGATAATATTATCTAGTAATGTATCTTTTTTTAAAAAAGGAAATAAAGGAAGAACTTTACAGTCTGTGCTCATACAAAGGAACAGATACTTTGAAATGATGGAAACCAACTACAGAATTTTTCTAACTGGCTGTATTAAGGTTTCTCAATTTCCCCCCTCCTGGCTACTTTAGAGGATTATCTATTATCAGTTTTATTACATTTCTGATTTTGTTAGGTGGTATGTTAGTCATTCTGACTTTTTAAGGCAAACAATAAGCTATTTCTTATATAGCCAATACTGTGGCTAGCAGTCAGCATTCGTTGCATGTTGATACTGGCAGACACTGCAGAGAGCATTGGTTTCAATAACCCCTTTACGCCTCATAATAACCCTATAAGGTACTAATTTTAGCCCTGTTTTATGAATGAAGAAACTAAAACATAAAGGTTTGGAGAAGAACTAACTTACCAAGGTCACAAGGTAATTGAGTCACAAATTTGAACAATGGTCAACCTCAAAGGCCATGTTCCTAACACTCTTCTGCACCATCTGAGCCTTCTTTGCCCTTCTGGGTAGGTTTTGGCACCCCCAAAACCTGTGTGGGAGCCAAGATTGCTATGCGACATGGCATTGCTCTTGTGAGTACTATGGAAAAAAGATGTCTGTTACTAGCTTGGAAATGCAGAAGTTAGTATTTTTTGAACCTGACCTTCACAGCTTGTTCCTACTTGATTTCTATAGTTTTCTGTGTCTATGGTCTCTTCTCTTCCCAAAATAATATATATATATTTAATTTTGTAGACATGGGGACTCACTTTGTTGCCCTGGCTGGTCTCACACTCCTGGCTTCGAGTGATTCTCCCACCTCGGCCTCCCAAAGTGCTGGGATTACAGGCATGGAACACAGTGCCCGGCACCAAAATAATTCTGAAGGATTTTTACTGCTAATGAAAAACTTACCTGCTGTCCCATTCCTCTCCCTCTTCACAGACCCTCAAACCTGTCTGTATAGATGCAATGGCAGCTGTCCCTGCTCCAGAACACGAACGAGGATGATTTTAAAACAATGCCCTCTTTCCTCCGGCTCTCTTCCTTCCAGGTGGCTCTGTCCTGCACATTCTCTGCCTCTTCCTGTTCCCATCCTCATTTTCCCCTTTCCTTACTGCATGCCGCCTTGTGCCTCCATCTTGCTCCACCATTGCTGCCTCTTGTTTTTCCCTATCAAAACAATCATGAGGTCATTCTTCTTTTCCACAGAATGTGTTAGCAGTTTTTGCATCCTCTGCTCTTTCCTCTGTTTCCTTGTCTTCCTCTCCACCTCAACCATGCCCTGTCAGTGCCGCCCAGATCACAATTGGCTGATCCTTGGTGGGTACAGGCCCACCTCTCAGGGCTTTGCTCCTTGGCGGAGTTATTCAAGCTCAGCGTCACCTGACTCACATCTGTCTGGGGTCCTCCAACCTGACCTTTGTAAATTTCCACTAACTGAAGATTGTAGGGGGAAAAAAAAATTTATCGAATTCCTGCTTTTATAGTTGATTTTATCTATTAGGAAAACATCCCAAATTGAACTTTCGAATTCCCAGAATTTCAGATTTCTTTCCTTTTTAAAAATTTTATCTCCTTTTATAGTAGTAAAAAGATTTTTTTTTTTTCTGGAGTGGATGTCTTAAGCTCAGTGTCAAGAATAAAATCATTTTCTTTCTTTTTTTTTTTTTTAATTTATTTATTATTATTAAACTTCAAGTTGTAGGGTACATGTGCACAACGTGCAGGTTTGCTACATATGTATACTTGTGCCATGTTGGTGTGCTGCACCCATCAACTCGTCATTTACATCAGGTATAACTCCCAATGCAATCCCTCCCAAAATCATTTTCTTAATTGAGAAAGTGATGACATCTGTTTAATTTATCTCAGGATATCTTGATTCTGGAACAATTTTGAGAAAGTAAAGATTAGATCAACTGCAAGTAGGCACTCTTAACAGGATGGAAATTTTCCTCTGATGTTCTTTCTAGGCTGTAGCAACAGCCAGTTGCCTGATGTTACTTTGAGCACAGTGGCAAAGCATTGATAATCACTTAGGCAGAACACATTCACATAAATTTTTACCTGCGTTGGGAAAAAAAAAAAAATCACCTGGGCAGTAAAATAAATTCTGAGCGTTTTATTGCTCACCTGGCAAAAATGATTTCTAATGATGAGCAGGTGGATTTTTTTAATTTGGTTGTGGAGCAGGTGTGATGTTTTTAGTAATTGAGAGGTAAAACCATTTGTTTCATACGTTCAACAAATATTTACTGGAATGCCTACTACATCCTTGGCACTGTTAGAGGTGTTGGGGATTTAGTGGTGGATACAGGAGAGAGGACAGTCGCTGAGTAAGTAGGTCCTGCTCCAGGACCTCATGAAAGGGAGATGGGGAAATTGTGGGAACTTGCCACAAATGGGCCTGGCTCAGACTAGAAGCCATCTGCCTTCTTCTGAAAAATGACATTAAAACTGAGGTGTGAAAGAGGTTTTGACTTCTTTCTCTGAACTCAAAGGGGAGAAAGGAGTGTTTTGCATCAGTGGGATTTAAACTTTTTGGTATCATCTGTGAGAAGAAATACATCCTACTTTGCAATCTTGTGTACAGGTATGGGCACAAATAGCTAAAATAAGCATTTCACAAAACAAAAGATACCTGCCCTTCTCAGTGTAATGCAGTGTGATATATTTTATTGAGCAACAGCGTAGAGTAGTGGCTAAGAACCTAAACTCTAAAGTTTGATGTCCTGTGTTCAAATCCCAGCTGTGTGCTCAGCAGCCTTGTATGTGGGACCAGTTAATTAACCTCTTTGTGTTTTACTTTTTCAGTTGTGAAGTGTGGATAATAATGGTACCTGCCTCACAGGGTTGTTTTGAAGCTAATGTGAATTAATAGATACAAAGCATTTTAGAACTCCTCCTGGTACAAAGTAAGTACTTTGTGGGTATTAGCTGCTGCTGTTGGTACCAGTAGTCTGCAATTCATTTTTTTAAAATGGTAAGTAAGTGCCACTAAATCAATTTCAAGTCTTCAGTGAGTTCCACAACAGAATTTGAAGAACACCATTTAAATGGTGGAAATCCTCTCAGTTTGCAAGGGTGGGATGAGGAGCCTGGAGGCATTGGAGAGGCAGGTGGCCTCTCATAAATGACTCTTGATATGGCTTGGCTCTGCTCCTAAAGATAGTGGGTAACCATTCAAGAGAATAGCTTGATAAAGTTTACAGTGTTTAGAAAATTAGATTCCTTTAACCACAATGTGTAGAGTGAACTGAAGGGCTAGACCAGAGTGATACCAGGAACCGTGAGGCAGCTTTTGTAAAAATCATGGCCAGAGATGGAGGTAGCCGTAGGGACAGAGACATATAGATGTATTTCTCAGGTAGACTCCAGGGGACTTGCTTATTTGGTTTGATGTTTAAAAAAAAAGAAAAGAAAAGAAAGGAGAAAGAACAATAAGAAAGAATTGCCACAGCCACAGTTTTAGCCTGATCAGCTGGGTGGATAGTCACACACCAGTAAATACTGGAAGAGGATCCTGTTTGGAGGACATGTGACATGTTGCATCTGATATGCCTGTGAAAGGTCTACCTGGAGGTAACAGGAGGGTGGAAGAGGGGGAAGGGCTGGCACTGTAGAGGTTTGGAAATCAAAGACATGCCAGATAGTACTTGAAACCATGGCAGTGTGAGTGAACGGATGGTCTGGAAAGTGCATGTAGAGGGAAGGAGTAATAGAAGGTGGCCGGAGAGGGTTCTAAGGCCCCTTCGAATATCACTGGAGCTCAGGGCAGGAGTGGGGCAGAGGAAGGAGCTGTTGGTAACTGAGAAGAGGCCACTGCAGAGAGAGGAGGAAAAGCAAAAGAGTGCGGTCAAAGCCAGTAAAGCAAGGATGTGTTTTTAATTAATTAGAATGATGTGGTCAACATCGTTCCTGCTGAGAGGTCAGAAAGTCCTCCTGGTCTTGGCTACATGGAGTGTTTAGTCAATGAGTGTCAACTGGGCCTATTTTGAAGGGTTACCCAGCACTCTGTGATATACTTGAATCATTTCTATATGATGCAGGTGTGGCTAGCATCGCCGAGGCTAATGCTTGTTCAAGTTAAGAATATCACATATCCCTGTTTTAAGAAGCAGAGCTTTTTTCCTGACACTGTGATACAAACACAGGCACAATACCTGTGCCAGATTTCCATAGTTTTTGAGCAATAGAAATGACAATTTAGGTGATATATGAATCCTAATTGCAGATTTTCACAAAGGATTGTAGCTTTTAGGATATAAGGAATTAATTTGTAAGTAAATACTTAACATACAAAAGTTGCAGGAAAAATAAATTTGGTGATTGATTTTGCTGCCTGTAGGATCGCTTCTTACTCTCCGTGGTGAGAGACTGTCATTCACTGTCTCTGCCTTTCTCTTGTGTGTTGGGAGTTGTCCTGCTGCATACGACCTTCCTAGAGATATCTGTGGGTTAAGGATCTTCATAGTATCAGCTACGCTAAATTAGCTGCCTAGTTCCAGTCTTCTCTCATGTTTACAGAACAAAAAAAGTACTTATAGTCAGTAAATTGTTTTGTCAAAGTCCAAGCTTTAAAATTGCCCCCAACCTCGCCATTTTTTTTTTTTTTAAACAAAGCCTTGCTCTGTCACCCTTGCTCTGTCACCCAGTTTGGACAGCCTAGAGTGCAGTAGAGCAAGCACGGCTCTCTGCAGCCTCCTGCCTCAGCCTCCCATGTAGCTGGGACCACAGGCATGCACATTCATTCATTCATTTATTTGTAGAGATAGTTTCTCACTTTGTTATCCAGGGTGGTCTTGAACTCCTGACCTTAAGTGATCCTCCCATCTTGGCCTCCCAGAGTGTTGGGATTACAGGTCTCAGCTACCACGCCTGGCCAAAATTATCTTTTTAGAAAGCTTTCTTTTTCCAGTATTGTTTTAAAATATTGTGTCATGTAACCATTGTAACACATAATCAGGAGCCCCCACTATGTACTTGGATACATTTCCGGATTGTGTTTTCCCAGGGTTTGTTTTTCCAAGATTCATGAATGCTTCTATTCCCATGACTTCCAAAAAAAAATTGTAATATACTATAATTTGCAGATATCTTTGTTTTTCAGGGCAACAGTGTCCATCTTTCATGTCTATCCAAAGGGACATAAAGTCTTTGGTATGTTCAAACTATTAATGCAAACTTTTTATTTGTACATGCATTTTTAATTTTGTGAGTCAGTCTGTGTATTATGTACTCTCCGTTTATTGCATTCAGAAACATTTTAACTGGAATTATTTCTGAAAGTGTATTTCCCAGGAAAATGTAGACTTACGTGTATTTCGTACTGTGACACAATTTTGATTTTTTTTTATATTTTCAGTAATAAAGTTTTATGAACTAATTATTATTTTTAAAAAGGTAGACCATGTAACCAGTTAGCTGTTGTTTCGTCATTTTGGTGATAGTTAGATGCCATTACAGTCTGTAAGTGGGCTACCACTAAGATTTTATCTTTCTTAATTTTAATGAACAAACAAAAATTTATATAGCATTTTTCCTGTGGAACTCCTTTTTGAGAAGGTCCCACACTCAAATTAGTTTTATCCATGCAATTCTTATTATATTTTATTCTCCAAGTTCTATGCTTTACTCTTTGGCTACACTCCTGTCTATTTGACAGAATTTCTTTAAACATTATTTATCTTGTAAGATGGACATTCTCTGAGTCATGAAAGCGGAATTTTTATTCTGTTTCCATTTAGTCTGGTCAGCAAAGGAAAAGGACCTCTCCCTTCAGAAGTGTCTTCCACCGATGTCTATACACACAGCTGGTGGACAGCCATCTGACTAGAGAGAAAGCACTTATTAACAGCCAACATAATAGAAAGTGCGTGAAGCCATCACCAACTGGAGAGTACCCAAATAGCATCAGAAACAATGAGGAGAAAATGAAAATCAGTTCTGACTCATGGATTGTTGTTTTCCTTTTGTTTTCAGTACTGACAGTCTTTATCAGCTGGAATAGCAGCTTTGGCCTGAATATCTATTGGTGTTTATTTGCAGTTGTCTCAATTAGTCCTGCTCTTAGCCTTTTGGGAGGCACTGGGCTCCTCCCTGCACTGTGTTGACCACTGTGGGTTGACTTTGAGGGTACCATCCTGACAGAATCAGTTGTTGGGGACTAAGACTGAACAAGTTAGGTATTGATCTGAAGATGGGAACATTTCCAAAGATGTTACAAAGGATATTTTCTTTTCTCTCACTGGGAAGCCAAATAGATGAAAGCAGACACTCCTTGCTTGCTTATCTCCATGCCTCGATCTGTAAAAAACTGTCTTGGTTGGAGCCCAGAGTCAAATACCTGTGGCTTAAACAAGCCAGAGTTTTATTTTCTCTCATTAAGTCTGGAGATTGGAAGCCCAAAGATTATATGGTCGCCTCAGAGTGTTATCAGCGCCACCACCTCCTTTTTATTCCACCATCCTTAGTCTGTATTTTATTATTGTTATCATTTTAAGTTGTGGCTAAATATACCTAATATTTACCACCATAACCATTTTTAAGCCATCTAGTTCAGCAGCAGTAAGTGTGCTCACATTGTTGTGCACTACACCACCACCATGAATTTGCAGAACTCCTTTCATCTTGCAAAACTGAAACTCTGTACCCATCAGCCACCATCTCCCCAATTCCCTCTCCCCCGCCCCTGGAAACCACCACTTCACTCTGTCTCTATGAGTTTGACTACTCGAGCTACCTCATATGAGCTGAATCAGTATTTATCTCCTTGCCGTTGATTGACTTCACTTAGTATAATGTCCTCAAGGTTTATCTGTGTTGTAGTGTGTGTCAGGATTTCCTTCCTTTTGAAGCTGAGTATTTTACTGTATGTACATACGTCATTTTGTTTGTCCACTCATCCCTCTGTGCACACTAGCTGTTGTAATAAGGCTGCTGTGAACACGAGTGTCTTAACATGCATTTCTATCCTCACTGTCACCTCAGGGTTACAACTCTAGCTAAGTCAGCTTCTTAGGAGCTTTTCCAGAAGTGCCACTCAGTTTCTATGCACCAGAAATTAAGGATAGCAATGATAATAAAATAGCTCATATTTATTTAGTGTTTTTATGTGCCAACACACCAGGCTGAATAATTCATTTCATCTTCGCAGTACATCTGTGAGGATGGTTGCATTTTACCAAAGAGGAAATTGAGGTTTAAAGAGGTTAAATGAGTTGCCCCTCACAGCCAGTTCACAGCATAGTGCTAGGAAGAGGCAGAGCTGGAATTTGAACCTGGGATTCTGGCTCCAGAGGCCATGCTCTTAACTGCTGTCTTTTATCTTCAGCTCCTGTTTTCAAGGGAAGCTGGGGAATGTAGTTTGATCCCAAATAGGTACATTTCCTCTCCCAGCCACATCCGGGTTTTAGTAGTAAGGAGAAAGAAGAGAATGGATGTTGGGTGAGCAGCTCGTAGCACCTGCCTTTCCAGCTCACTGCTCTGAAGCCAGGTGGCCTTGGGCCTCTGAAAGTGCAGCTGCTTTGTAACTCTGGGCTGCTGTCCACCCTTACTTTATTGTGGTGGCCAAGACTAACCACCACTGGTCAGGTCATTTTCATTTAATCAAAAAGACACACAATAGGCCACAAGTGATGGAAAATGCTACCACTGAGATGGTCATAGGCTTCCAAACTGAGGTATACTAGAGTGGCTACCTGGAAATAGAGGAGGAGATGAATGTTTAGATACTCTTGTTAGGAAATTGTGTCTATTACATATTCAGTGATGATTTCTGGCAGCAAATGCTATGTATTTTAAAAAATGATTGCATTGTATCTTTGCTATTTTTTATACAGTATTTTTGTTATAATTTAATAGTGCCAGTTACCACACATCAAATACTCCATGTCTTTCTGATTTGGGAATTAAGCTCTTATTTATTATTTATTTTTTTAGAGACAGGGTCTTGCTTTGTCACTGAGACTGAAGTGCAGTGGCGTGATCATAACTCACCACAGCCTCAAACTCTTGGGCTCAAGCAATCTTCCCACCTAAGCCTCCTGAGTAACTAGGATGACAGTCGTGCGCCACCATACCCAGCTAATTTTTGTATTTTTTCTAGAGACGGGGTCTCACTCTGTTGTCAGGCTGGTCTTGAACTTCTGTGCTCAAGCAATCCTCTCACCTTGGCTTCCCTAAGTGCTGGAATTCCAGTTATGAGCCACAGTGCCCAGGCTGAGTGAGGCTGTTTAGCATGCTGTTTTAATGTTGCTTGTACTGACCTCGGTGTCTTTTTAGTCTTGTAGGTCTTGTTTGTTGGTCAGTTGGTTTGTTTGATTTTAAGAGATGGTTTTGCTCTGTTGCCCGGGCTGTTCTCAAACTCATTTGACCTCAGCCTCCCAAGTAGCTGGGATTACAGGACCATGCCTTTGTGCCTAGCTCTTCTGTGATTACTTTGAAAATATCCCCCAAAGTATTCTTTTTCTAGCATGTTAGATCTTGTCTTCTGGGACTTAGATGGAATGCTTTAATACTTTTATGTCTGATACTTTCAAGCCCATCCACCATTAGCATGTACTGATTGTTACTCTGTATTGAGAAATACCACATCATGCATTTTGGTAGACGTTTAAGAGTCCAGGTTACGTTTCCAACATCCAAGTATTTTACAGTCTAGTTAAAGATTCTTACATAGTGATCTTTATAAAGTTTATTTTAATATAATTTTAGTGTAATAATAATGAATTGGTCAGGTATGAGGGCTCATGCTTGTAATCCAAGCACTTTGGGAGGCCGAGACAGGGATTGCTTGAGCCCAGGAATTTGAGACCAGCCTGGGCAACATAGCAAGACCTTGTCTCGACAAAAAATTTAAAAATTCACTGGGTGTGGTAGTACGTGCTTATAGTCCCAGCTACTTGGGAGGCTGAGGCGGCAGAATTCTTGAGCCCAGGAGTTTGATGCTGCAGTGAGCTATGATTGCACCAGTGCACTCCAGCCTGGGTGACAGAGCAAGACCCTGTCTCTAGTCCAACGTGTTCTTTGTGCAAAGGCTAATAGTTGGGTAGTCAATAACTTATTTTAAAATATAATAGAGTTTACTTCATGAACTCTTAATGTGTGAAACTAAATGAAGAACCTAGTCATTGAAAGCAGTGGAGGTAAATCAGAGAGAGATGAGTATACTGTAGTAGAGAGAATTTGGGATTTAGACTTTCTAGCCTTTCCTGCCCAACCCAGCTAGCTCAGCCCCGTCCTGCCCCACCGCCTCTGGCATTTAAACATATCAGCCTCAGTTTTCCTTCTTTCCACGTTCTTCACATTTAATTTTAAGAACTAAATGAAAGAATGGGTATGGAAGGCTTTTGAAATTTTAGGGTGGGGTACATCTGTCTGCTCATGTTGTTCGCTAAGTTCCTTTTCACAGGGTTTTCTGCCCTTAGCTTAATTATGCCTGAATTATTTCCTCAATAGAGTCTCTGAACTCCTTTGCTAAAAAAAGGTATCCAGGTTATTTCTACCCTCTGAGGTTTGTGTGTATACTGTCCCCTGTGAAGTAAGTTTTGCTAATAGGTCGTGAGTATACACACTAGTTTAGACAAGATAGTTTCCACCTGCAGCCAGGGAAAAGCAACATAATGATATCCTGCAAAAGCAGCTCTGACTGGAGGAGCCTCAGATAATGAGACTGAAGGCAATGATGAAGCATTGCGTTCAGTTCCAGGATGCCGTCTTGGATAAACAGGATCTACTTCCCCCAGAACTTCACCCTTGCTTGTGATGGCCAGCGAGCCCATCTAGGGACTGAGACCACACAGCAGGCAGTGCAGACGTGACAGTTCTGAGAAGATGGAAATGGGATGAGAGGAATTCCAGGCCAGTGCACAAATCAACAAGTTGTATATTTGGACGCTTGTTGAACTATTTGGTCAAATAAGGAAGAATGTGGTGGTTTGACATTTGTTGAATTTCATGTTCCTTTCACATGAGCAGCATTCAGATTGGAGATGAGACAACACATCTTCATATTCTGACCCCTTGCCGCTCCATCCCTGAAACCACCCCAGGATTCCAGATCCTAGTTCCAGCTGGTTTCTTAACCACAGTTGAGTTGTAAATGATTAGTGCTGTATATCCTGGTAGAGAGAAACCACAGCACAAAGAGTGAAGGATCTTTTCTGGAAGACAGCCATTGACATTTTTTGGTGTCTCACCATTTTCTGTACGTGTTTTTAAATTTTTGAGATTTTGGAGGTGGGATGTCACTATGTTGCCCATGCTGGTCTTGAACTACTGTCCTAAGGGATCCTCCTGCCCCTGTCTCCCAAAGTGCTGGTATTATAGGCGTGGTCTACCATGCCCAGCTTTCTCTGTGTGTTAAACTTTCCAGGATACAGGCATGCTGCACAGATGGTGACTTTAAGCAAATATGTGACCTCTAGTCCCTTGTTCTTCAAAAGGGCATTGTGACACAGGTAGATGGTGGGTGTTTGCCTCTTGACTTGAACCTGCTCCATCTGTGGGAATCTTTTCCTTCCTGTGCTAAGAATTAGGTGTAGTCTCCAATTCTTAGCAGTTTGTCCACAGAGCCCTTTTTGGGGTCTTATAAACATGTCAACTCCCTAATGTAGAATCTGAATATGCGAATTAACTTAAAGATTATAAAAAAGAAAATCTGCACCTCTTAATTTACTCTGTAGAGAGCATTCGCTAAGAAATGTGAATCAAAAGAAATTGTTTCCTATAATCTACAGAAAAAAGTGCTGACAGACACCTTGACTTTACAGATAATGAGATCTTTAGGGAAGCTTTAATCTTTCAAAGTTTCCAGAAGCTATGCAAAGAGCCTGGGGCTCCCCCACCACCAATCCCAAACCTTTAATGATCACATTATTTATCTGTCTTTGTGACTTTAGTCTGCTCTATGAACATACAAGGGTAAGAAAATATTGGAGGGTGTTTCCGTTGCTGTAACGTATGTACATGTATCACTTCCTATCAGTAGCTGAAACATAGAATTTGAATCACAATGCTTATTTAATTGAGGGTGGATGTTTATAACTCAAAGAAGATATCCTTACCTTGTGTGTGTGTTTGTACTACCTCATAAGCATTTACAACCTGGATAGCCATTTGATTAGCTAGGCAGATGGCAACCTGAATTATTATCTTTGTTACTGAATACCTCCTGCTCTTTGTCATCCTAGAGAAAGGTGTGTAGTGAAATATCATTCCACCTTTTCCTTTTTCTTCCTTCAAGTGCCTTTTAAATGTATGTGTTTTTGTGACTTAGGTCTCATTAGCATTTCTTATGGGGACTGCCTTCAGGGCAGCACCACTTACTAAATTGTTCCCTTGCTTTAGGAAAAGGAAAACCATGGTAACCAGATGTAGGGTATGATTATTTGCCTCTGACCTGGCGAAGTGTTGGGTTTAACAAAAGAAGCTTAATAGAAATGTTCAAATTGACCCTTCTCATCACTTGGGCTGCTTAAAGCTCAATCAATCTCTCATTATTATCAGAGTTATTCGAGCAAAGGCAGCAGTGATAGTATTTTTCATAATCACTCCTTGCGCCCAATGTAATTTGCAATTTGTAGTATTGTATTATGAAACAATAATGCATTAAAATGAACAGTGCAAGAATTAGGAGTATAGTCATAAAAGAAAGGATCCACAGAAGTAGTTGTGTGAAAGGCACTCTCAAAATCATTTTAAGTAGACATGACTGATTTCAATGCCAAATTAAGCATTTAGAAAAATCAGAATTCTGTGCTTTTACTATATTTAAAGTATATATGTATGTATGTTTGTATATATTTTATAATAAAGTCAATTTAGTTGGGGGGAAACAGAAATATAATTTGATTATTATTTGCATTTGGGTATTTGGGGTTATGGGGTTAGTGTGGTTTGATTACCTGGGTGGGTATAATTTGAAAAAAATAAAGTGCATCAAGCAAAGGTACATCTTTTGCAAAGAGGGAATGTTTTGCCACAGAAATTATGTCTTTTTTGTCTATGAGCTAGTCAATGTCCAAAAAGCTTCAGCATCTTAATTAAAATATGCTTTCACTCATCTTCTTTCATTTTACTAGAATGGCTTTAAGTATAGACTATATATATTATTTCAGTGATTTGTGTATTTATCTTGTGTTTTGAAGCAATAAATCTTTATGTTTGAGTCCCACAGTTTTTTGTTTATTTGTTTGATTTTTAGATCTGTGGAGTTTGTGGCGATTCTTGTAAAGTCAAAATTGATTTTGTGCTGGGTTCCCTTTGTCCCCCCCATTTCCAATTCCTCAACTATTGCTTTAATATTTCCTTGTTCCATATCCTTCCAGGATTTCTGAAGTGTCAGGTTACGAGGCATATCAGTGCATCCTTGATTAGCTAACACAGGCTATGCTGGAGTAGGAGTGCACTTATGAGGACATTTAATAGGAGTCCTGAAAGGGATATGTTATTCATTAAGTTTGCATTGCACATTTAAAGGTTGTTCTAGCTTGGTTAAGTAGAAGCTGCTTTTTCTTTGAAAATAATAATAAAGTTACCTCTTTTTCCCAAGATGCCAAGCAATCTAAGTTTATTTTATTGAATCTAATCAGACTGGCACTGATGAAAAGTACACAATCAAATAATTATTTTCAAGGTTGTGAATTTCGTTTTAAAGAGAACCTCTGCCAAACTCCACCAACTTAAAACTGCATCCCGTCTTACAAAAGCGCTATCAAGTTGTCATGTACCCTTTCTAAGGCTCCTCTCTCATCATTGTTGATTACCAAGATGCTTTTTTGCCTAAATAGGAGCTTTCTGCTTTTCATAATCAACCTCCTCTTCCCTGATTCATCCAGCATTGCCACAATCTACTGCTGAGCAAATCAGTAGTCTTTCATGGTAGTGATTTCTTAAAATGACACTAAAATATGTAAGATCCTGTACAGGAAGGACATATTAGAAGTGACTTATTTTCTTTTTCTTTTTCCCATTTGTAAAATGGAGGCTGAGGTACAAAAAATGTGGCCAGAATCCATGAGCATGTAATTACAAATGATAACTGCATGCAGTGAATTCCTTGTTATTTTACCCTCTGAATGGGTTTGGGCAGTTTGACGTGCTTCTGCTGTTGCCTGACAGTATTTGCATATGCCAGCACAGATGATTTTGACATTTGGAGTGTCACTGCATTTAGAAAGGTTGGCAACATCCTGTGAATGGTTATGTGGGCAGTTTTTCTGATCCTTTGCAATGGTTACGAGCAGTTCCTGACCTTGCCTTCAAATCCCTGGCCTTCAGAGATAAGTTCTATTCAGGAACAATGTCCTTTAGACCTAATTTCCACTGGCAATGCAAGATTTACTCATTGATTGATTGTGGAGAGAGTTGCCTAGCTCTGTTGCCCAAGCTGGTCTCGAATCCCTGGCTTCAAGTGATCCTCCTGCCTTGGCCTCGCAAAGTGTTGGGATTACAGATGTGAACGACTGCACCCAGTCCTATCTCATTTATTTAAACATAGATTTATTAACGAGCCGCTTTCAGTGTGAGAGCACACAGTCACTGTCTTTGCTTCCTAAAGCTTAGGAGGTGCCTGGGTGTGGTAAAAAGTGTCTCTGGTATGAATTCTGGCTTTGCTACTCACTCACTATATGACCTAACAAATCCTTCAAGCCCCTGTGCTTACTGAGGTTTCCCCTAAGCATGAGGATGATAACACCTGTCTTGCATGCTGGTTGCAGGAATCAATGAGATGAAAGCACATAAAAGAATTCAGTTAGTTCTAGCTAAGTGTAATTAAATAATCAAAAGAACATTCAACAAGTGCCAAATTATGTCTCACTTAGGAATTACACAAAATGAACTTCATAGGTCTTGGAATTTCATTTTCTCTTAGGTGTATCCAAGTTAAGACCAATTAAGACCTTTTAAACTAGCTACAAGCTGAACTGAACCCTTGTCCTAGCTTGCAGTGGGCTTTTTAATCTTCTTTGATTTTCAGAAACATGTGGACATACATCTCAGTGCATATGGACAAGAGTGCAGTAGGACAATCTGCAAAGATATATGGCTAGATTTTTTTTTCCTTTGGATAAAATCTAGAGTAATTACCTGTTGAGACTTTAAGCAAAAATAAGTTTGTTATTGTGTTAGAGACCAGGGTAATTGGTTGAGGGAAGTTAGTTCTACACCAAGAATGTGGATAAAGTACAAGAATCAATTAAAAGGTTTTCCAGAGAAACCTGGATCAAAAACCATTTAGGTGATGTATGACTCAGAGGAATAGAAGAATGATAGAAAGTTCATGGGTTTGTTTTGATTTGAGTGAATAATGAGCTCTGGACTATGCAGAGAACTGGATTGAGACACAGGAATGACACAGGACAGGGAGTGTGCTTTTGCTGTACAGGATCTTGAGGCCAGCTCAGTGGGCGGCTGGTATCTCTCAAGGATCTTTAGGACAAATGACAGCATTACCACAGCTGGCCATGGTCGAAGACAGGTTATACAATGGCTGTACAAACAGACGGTCTTCAAAAATAACAGGAAGGTTCCAGAAAGAGAAAATGAATTCCTGAAGAAAAGGACAGAATGGATCATGTGATAGTGCAAATATGTAGAAATAAGGGGCAGACACAAGGCAGATTATTGAACTAGTGACTATATTGACCATTCCAGGACAGGAGTCGGGCATTTGCAGAGGATATGTGACTTCTGGTAGCTGAGACTGAATTCGTATTTGATTCATTTTAAATTATCTTCCCCAGCCAAGCAGTATCACATAACCTACAAATTTCTTTGGGTAAATAGACATGCGGTGTAGCAAAGACTTCTTAGACATGAAGACCTGGGTAATTAGCAGTGAGAAATACCAGATTTCTAAGTGACATTTCAGTGGGGTGTTTTGAAGAAAAACTTATTTTAAAGACTATTCCTAAACCTTACAAGATAATTGGTTCCGGATATTCTGTTCATCTATTTTTAAATATGGCAGCAGATTTTTAAGACTTTTTTTAAAACATTGTATCATGTTTCAAAGTATGGTATTAGGAAAAACACGTTCATTGCAAAATTAATTGTATTTTTATTTATCGCAGGATGCTATGCATTGTTACTGCATGTAATTTTTTTCTAAAGACCTCTAATTTTGGTAGCAGCAGAAATATTACTATTTAAATAGTAAAATATTTCCGTAGTATTTATACTACAGAGAGAATTAGGTGACTTTGCTGAAAACCCAAACGATGGTTTTAATAGCAAGGAAACTCTTAGCAGTAGTTACTTTTCAATGACTTTTATTTCATTATAAAAACAATAGAATTTGTTGCCATCCCTAGTTGTCATTTTGTTTGCTTTTTGCTTTCCCCATTCATCATCAAGTTCAGGTTTTGGCCATCATTGTTGACGGTAATGGTACACATGGCTGATCTGGCAGATTGCAGTGATCTCATTTGTAACGCGTCATTGTAAAACCCATTTAGCAGATTAGTTTGAGATTCCTTCAGCTGAACGAAGACATTGCTGTGTCCTTTATGAAGAAAACCGTACACTGAAGATGGGTTACAATCAATTCTGCTCTGAATAAGACAGGGTTCACTCACTGCATCTTTCTGTGAAGGAGTTTCTGGTGGAGTGTGGCATTTTTAAAAGTGTACCTTCACTCCTAATGCAGCACTGCCTCTAAGCAACTAAGCAATTTTTCATTTCTCTCAACTTTTTAAAGGTATTTTCTTTTTATCCCTCTGCTTTTATTATTATTATTAATTATTAAGATCTGGCCAGATGCAGTAGCTCACGCTTGTAGTCCCAGCACTCTGGGAGTCTGGTGCGGGTGGATCACTTGAGACCAGGAGTTTGAGACCAGTCTGGCCAACATGACGAAACCCCACCTCTACTAAAAATGCAAAAATTAGCCAGGTGTGGTGGCACACGACTGTAGTCCTAGCTTCTTGGGAGGCTGAGGCAGGAAAATCACTTGAACCTGGGAGGCGGAGGTTGCAGCAAGCTGAGATCTCGCCACTGCAGTCTAGCCTGGGCAACAGAGCAAGCCTATGTTCTCAAAAAAAAAAAAAAAAAAAAAAAAAAAAGACCTGCCTGGGCAATATGGGAAACCCCATCTCTACCAACAAAAATACAAAAATAAGCTGAGCATGGTAGGTACTATGCACCTGTAGTCCCAGCTACTCAGGAGGCTGAGGTGGGAAGAAGGCATGAGCCCAGGAGGTTGCAGTGAGCTGAGATTGGATTGCACCGCTGCACTCTAGCCTGACTGACAGAGTGAGACACTGTCTCCAAAAAAGACGGTCATTCATCTATGTTGATATGACTTAAGACATGACTAGCAGATTCTTCCTGAGGTACCAGTGTAGGTGGCCACTTTACCTTTCAGTGTGACACCTGCTGGGTAGTAGAGTTTTCTTTGAACATTTGTGTGAGTCAGAGCAGATTGCAGAACTCTGATTCTGTGCTGAGAATGGTTTTGGTCCTGGAGAAACCATTACCACAGTATTTCTTCAGCTATGCTGTTTCTTGGAAAGTGACTCATCTGACATTCATCCATGGCTTTTAAAAGATGATAACGTGCAAATAATTGATACCTTCCAGGTTTTTGAGCATTTTACTGTTAAGTGATTGTCTTCATAGTTTAATTGCCAATTTCAGCTCTGAAACTATCTTTGCGAGTATATGTATAGGTGAAATTTTTCAATGACTGCCTCCCCTTTTCAGGAATTAAGCAACTATAAAATAAGAAGTACAATGATATTGGCTATTAGGGTGAATATGGGTATAGATGCTTTTTTCTCTTTTTTTACATTTTAGAATGGTTGGTGTATTTTTTATTTACAGTTTATTTCATTTGTCAAAAAATTACAGCTGTGAGTGATCCATTTTTGCCCCAATTATAAAGTAATATGCTGTGATTTTATAGTATACCTTAAAGAAATCACATGATTTATAAACTATAGCAATTACTAAAAGAAATGTCCAATACTGACCTATTAACATTTTACCTATGGCTTCTTTAATTTTCATACGTTAATCTTGAATCTGTATTATTTTTTGAGACAGGGTCTTACTCTGTCACCCAGGCTGGAGTACAGTGGCACAATCATGGATCACTGCAGCCTCAACCTCCCAGGCTCAAACAGTTCTTATACCTCAGTCCCTTGAGTAGCTGAGACTACAGGCATGCACCATCACACACAGCTACTTTTTATATTGTTAGTAAAGACGGGGTTTCATCATGTTGCCCAGGCTGGTCTTGAACTCCTGACCTTAAGTGATCTGTCCACCTCGACCTCCCAAAGTGCTGGGATTAGAGGCATGAGCCGCTGCACCTGGCCAAATCTATACTCTTAAAAAAGGAAAGTGCTTTATAACAGTTTGGTAATACATTTACAAATAATAAAATAGTTATTCCAGTGATTAGGGGGTGGTCTAGGAACCTAACTAATATTTTCATACCAAACACAGTGGGAAAATATGGAATCCTTAAGTATGAATCAGGATTCTACTCTTTAAAAAATGTCATATATACTTATGAGAAAAAGGTGAAGGTTGGGCTGGGCGCGGTGGCTCATGTCTGTAATCCCAGCACTTTGGGAATCTGAGGCTGGCAGATCACGAGGTCAGGAGATCGAGACCATCCTGGTTAACACAGTGAAACCCCGCCTCTACTAAAAATAAAATAAAATAAAAATTAGCCGGGCGTGGTGATGGGCGCCTGTAGTCTCAGCTACTCGGGAGGCTGAGGCAGGAGAATGGCGTGAACCCGGGAGGCAGAGCTTGCGGTGAGCCAAGATTGTGCCACTGTACTCTAGCCCGGGTGACAGAACGAGACTCTGTCTAAAAAAAAAAATGGTGAAGGTTGATTGACTGAGTTCATATATGTATGAGACTATGTGGGCAAACTGAAACCTTCTTTACAATATAGGAACAATACCATTTTCTACAAAGATTTTAACATAGCTAATTAACTCAACATTACGTTTTGGCTGAAAGTATCTAATCTGTTTTAAAACATGCAAAATCAATCTAAGTCTTTGCTCACAATTACTAACTTAAGGAGCATATGTACACTATTTCTTAAAGACTAAACTGTACCTTTTGGTACAGATAGAGAATAGTTTGTTCTCGGTGTCACTGCATGGTGTTTCTCAATTATGGTGTAGAGTTGTATTTCTATCATTTGGCATGTAGGAATATGAACCAGCACAGTGTCTTAAAAATCAGTAAGTCAGCATGGCAACATTGTATCATTTGAAAGACTTATGAACAGAAACACTGAATGGATAAAATGATTTACCTTTAGGAATACCTCATTATAAGTAAAAGGATGTGTTAAAATTTGAACTTACACTTTTCTGAAAGTTAGGATTTGTACATTTTTATACTTTGAGATGCCTCAGTGTTGCAGAACTTCCAGGACGAAGTGAATGCCCTGGCTTTAAATGCTGTCTGCTGACACTCAGATTAATCCATCCAGCCCTATGCTGTCCCTTGGATTTTTGTTATTATGACATCTTCACTCCCAAGTCCTCCAAACCTTTTCCTTCCCTGGCCCTGCGTATCTTGCTGGACAGTAACTCCTTTCTTCCAGTTGCTTGGCTAAAACCCTGGAATCATCAGTGACTATCTTTCCCTAACGTCCATGACCTCCCCATCAGCAAATTTTATTGGTGCTGCTATCAAAATATGTCCAGAAACTAAGCACTTCTCTCACTCTCCTCCTACCAGCTGGTTCATCACCATAGCCTCCTGACCGTTCTCCCTGGTTTCAGCTTTTCACCTGCAGTTCTTCACACTACATCCAGGGTCATTAAAATGTCACCAATGCTGCTCCTCTGTTCCATATCCTTCAGTGGCTTTTCAGGTCATCCCAGTAAAATCCAAAATCCTGTGTGGTGGGCAAGAACCCATATGGTCTGGCCCCTGATGCTGCTCTTCTTCATTTCCTGCTGCCTTCTCTTTTTCTCTCCCATTCTAGCCCTATCACTGCCCTTGCCATTCCTCAGAGACACTCAGCCTGCCTGTGTCTGAGGGCCTTGGCACTTGCCTGCTCTTCTGCCTTGCTGACTCATGCCAATGAGGTTGGCTCCCTCTAGCTCAGATCTCTGCTCACATGTCGACTTAGGAGAGAGGCCATCCCCCTCCCCATCACTCCTGGTCTCCTTACTTGCTTTGCTTTCCCTCTTAACACTGTGCACTCTGATGTGTTATATGCGAATTCGTTACCTGAGTATAAGCAGTCGAAGCTCTATGGCAGTTGAAATGACCTAATGTGCTCTGTTTACTGTTTATAGCCTGAGTGTCTCAAATAAGCCCTGACTGCATGGTAGATGCTCGGTACGTTTTTGTCTGATGAATGAGTGTGATGTTTTAAATGTTGACTTCTCCTGAGATGTATCAGTTTTTAATATATTTTCTTTCATTTATTCATTCATTCTGTAAAGCCCATCATTATGCATAATTGATATTTTGACAAAAATAATGTGAAGTCTTTTATTTTTAATGTTTTATATTTATTAGTTTTAAATGCATCGCATGTATTTTATACCTTGTGAAACATGGTCAGATTCTGGATTTCAGTTCTGGAGAATTTTCTCTTTTTCTTTTTTGCAATCGCAGTGATCAAAAATTTAATTTTAAGGATAGATTTGCCTTATAAAGTTAATTTACAGCCAGTTTTGATTGCTGTATAATAATGTATGTAATTTTTAAAGTAGTGGTGGTGGTGTTTTACCTTTCTTCTGTTTTAACATTTTCAGAATACTTTCCTTTCTGTATTTATAGACCCCTTTCAAACATAGTGTTACTTTAATCAACATATGAGGTGTGCCGACATACACTTTAATTCATATGTAGACAAGTATTTGAAATCAGATTTGTGTTAATAAAAAAACTATACTATCAACCAAACCATTAATAGAAATAATTTTTTCTCTTTTATGTCAACTTTGGGACCCTTTCCTCTTCTCTGTTTCTTTCTTTCTTTTTAGAAACAGGGTCTCCCTCTTTCCCAGGCTGAAACCCAGTGGCGCCATCATGGTTCACACAGCTTCGAACTCCCAGGCTCAAGCGATCCTTCTGCCTCAGCCTCTGGAGTAGCTGGGGTTACAGGTGCACACCACCACAACTGGCTGGCTGATTGTTTTGACATTTAGTAGAGACGAGGTCTCGCTATGTTGCCCAGGCTGGTCTTGAACTCCAAGGCTCAAGCAGCCCTTCTGCCTCAGCCTCCCAACGCCTCAGCCTCCCAGAATGCTAGGATTACAGGCGTGAACCACTGGGCCTGACCCTCTTTTTTGATATGAAATTATCACAGTAAGCCAGATTCCTGTTATTCTTCAGAAAGAAATACTAAATATACTTTAATTATTTCTGAATGCTTAGTCGTGTGACTGTCTATAAAATATTTCTTTTTTGAAACATCTGGTGACCAGTGCATTACAGATGAAGATTGCTTACGGATATAGAGTGCATGCATTCCAGGCAATATGGTCTCTTACAGAGAAAAATAACAGAGCAGGGAAAGGAATTGATACCAAGTTTGAGTATCAAACTGAGATATTTTGGATGCCAGAAGAGAATAATATTAATGTTTTCTTAAAGAGCTCACCACTCATCTGCAGAAGTTTTTGTGAACTGTTTTTGAATCATGGGTTTGTTCCATGTGTTTGTTTTTGATCAGATGTGGATTTGTAAGTCATAGATGCCACATTCAGTGATTGCTTTTATCACATTTAGGAGAGTATTTGATGAGAATACCTCAAACCTTTCAATTTAATTAAAGTGCAGTGTAAATTATCCGTTGTACTTTAAACCTTGCAAACATGGCCTTCTTTGTCAGTTTTTAAACTATGATGAATGTTTCCAATAAGCCTGGCTGTGAAAATAAAGAATAGTTGTTTATGGAGAGATTATTAACTAGATGATTGTGGATTATCATTTTTTAGTCCTAAGAAAAACCCACTCCAATGCAGATCTTTCTTCCTCTAGCATCTGAAGTATTCAGCACTGAGTCCTACCGATATATTAATCATTTAATAAGGGTAAACCACAACTCTTGTTGTTGTTTGTTTTTGTTTTACTAAAAGAAAAACGGCTATTGAGATCATTTTCCTTGAGAGTTTTCTCTGGGAAGTTCTAATTAAAAACGACTAAAATAATCTGATTCAAAATACTAGTCCTGACCCAAACTACTGACTACAGAAGACACCCGGTCCCTGTTTTGAAGAAGCTAACACTCATTTCACTGGGTACATGTCATTACCACAAACAAAAGAAAGCTCATTTTGTATATATTGACAAGTTAGAATTTTTTGTTATTAACAGGTTTGGCAAACATCGAAAAGATGACAAGATTGAGAAAACGGGTAAAATAAAAATACAGGAATCCTTTACGTCAGAAGAGGAGAGGATGCGAATGAAGCAGGAACAGGAGAGGTAGACCTCAGTTACTTGATTAAACTTCCTTAGAAAGAGGTTCTTTTTTTTTTCTTTCTACTTTCTTCTTTTTTAATGTAAAGATTTTGCATTTAATTACTCTTTATATTTCCTGTATCAACCCAAATACTGATGGTTGTGAGTGAATATACTGTAAAGAGAGATTAAAAAAAAAAAAAACTTATATGTATTTGTGACATCAAAGTGGATTTTAATTGCTTTAGTTAAGATCTTTTGCATAGGAAATAGAACAGCATATTAGATGAATAAATAAACATTAATACTGAATTTATGATTTTTTTAAAATAACACAAAAAGTACTTAAAATCCTGTCTCACTGATATGTGGATATTTACTATACTATAATAATTTTAAAGAAATACTCTTCTGGAAATAAAACTCTTCAAATTTTTATGTCACACTTTAAGTATAATAAGAATTCAGGAGGTTGTTATTCATTATGTTGTTTTTCTTTCAAACCTGACACTTACTTCTTGATTCTCCTTCTATTTCACCATCTTCACATTTTGTGACATTTTCCACTTAAGTTTTCCATGTCTTCCAGATAGATTGTTACCTATTGTTGAATCATTTCCATGTTGAGAACTTAAAGACCAATGAAACGAATGAAAAGAGTTACTCTAAGCAGGCGCTCGAAAACCATTTTTCTAAGTGATTAGAATTTTTCTCATTATAATTCCAGGGGGTGAGAAAGCCATCTCACACTTTTGTTATTAGAGTTTACAGACTCATAGTGAGCTTCTCTCTGTCATCACATTTCATTTTCTAAGCAGCCAGAGTGAGAGGTACTATGTCTGTTTTACTTTGAGTAATCTGGGATTTCAGTGAGTTTCTGGTACCTTCATGAAGGTTATAAAGCTAAGTACTGTCCATAAAGGACTGTAGCCCAGCATCTTTAAGATTAAGTCCAGTATTCCTACCATAATTCTAAAGCTAGGATGCTTTTACTCTAATTCTTAATGAATGAAAGAACTGAAAATGGTATCCTACAACAGTTTTATTTAAAAGAGATTAGTGTTTATGTATTTTTTCATTCATCGTTCTAATACCTCTAAGGGTTTTTTTGAGTAGAATGGTTACTCTGAGTCTGCATAGCTTTTCAGGGTAGAAAATGTATGAGGGAAAAATACAGATTTTAAATTTATGAAGCAAGTGTGCTGGTTCTTCCTCAATTTTTATTTTTAAAAAATCATTTCACCTTGCTTTATAGGACTCTATTTTTTCATCAATTTTGGGATTCCCAAACTTATTAGTGAACTCACTATTTTGGGGTTTGGGTGCATAGTGTTCCTTAGTGTACGTGCCATAGCATTTAGTGACTCAGAATTATAAACTTCTGTCCTAGAAGAGTTTCTTCTCCCCTAAAGGAGGAGACTATACCAGGTAAATGTATGAACTCAGATTCATCCACAGGCAGATATGTAATTTACTTAGAGAGTAATCTCAGTGACAGAAACATTATACCTCCCCCTATATCTTGATACCTGCCACAGGGGATAGATAGCTTCATTAATCCTGTACTATTTTTCATCTTCTAAATATTCTTTGCAGTTTAAGGTGACTGCTCTGTTTCCATGCAGAATTCTATCAACGTTTTCCAAAATACTTTTATGATGCTTAGTCAGATATTTCCAGCCAAACAATGATTTTTACATAATGGTTTCACTTGTATTATTAATTTGCCTAAGGCACAGTTCACTTCTCAGTTTTGCTTTTAATTTCCATCTCTGTACCTCTAATGATGCAATACTTCTGGGAACTAGGTTGATCAAAATGAATTTACAATGTACAGGAGGCCTAAAATAAAAATCTTTCAGGGTCAAGGAACAAGTGAATGGTCCATTAAAAAAATCAATTAGGCTCATAATTTAAGAAAATTATTATACTTTGACTTTGTATTTCAATAACAACTTTTTGCAAGTATGTTTTATTTAAACTCATGGATTTTGTAATAGAGCAAGTGAATGCAAGAAACAGACTGAACTACGAAGTGGAGTAGGTTTGGCGCTTGTGTTTTAATAGGGCAAGCCTTCTTCTATATGTCCTCCTTTCTGTTCTGCCTGTAGTATTGGCAGTGTTCTTTCTGAGAATGGAAACTGCAGCTTCGTTGAAAAAATTTTGACTGGAGGAATCAATAAAAATAAATAAACCACAACTTATATTCTCCTCACAACCTTTCCCTCACTGCTGACTAGTAGTGAAATATCTCCTGGGATATTATTTACCACTGTAGCTATTTGAATTCTAAAAATTATTTTGGCTAGTTCTATATAAAAATAGAAAACTCAACATTCCCCCATGAGTTATGATTGTCCACAAACCAAAACTTTTTTTGCCTGTATACATCTGTGAATCCTGAATATTGCTCAAGATATAAATACTGAAAAACTAAAAGGGCTACAATATAATTTTAAATGTTTTTTTTTCAATGTTAAGATCTATTTAGATGGTGACAATAAACTAGATTGTTCTGAGCAGGGTCCAAGATGAAGTTTGACTTCATTCTTGCTGACCTCCTTTCCTTTCCGTCACTCGCTACCAACACTGTGAGGTTGGGTCTTGAGTAAATGCCATCCATGTGGGAGAAATGGACTAGGAAGATCACTGTATGGATCTGTGCTCTGCTCTACTAGCCCTGCCCTGCCTCAGACTAGAGCCTCCATGAGTACAGTCTTCTTCAGAAGTGGGGAGTCTGGGCATGATGCCAAGGAGGAAGGTAACGGGTTTTCTGACATGCTGTTTTTGACTTTTCATTCTGGAGCACTGAACCTAAGTACCCTATCTTTTCAGAGACGCTGTTGGCTGCATTGGAGATAGACTGGAAAACTAAGCAAAAATGTGAATTCAGTGCTTCGTCCCTCTGACTTGTGTTTCAGGCATGCCTAGGGACAGCACCTCTACTGATTCATTTCCACCACATGAAAGGTTTAGGCGCCAAACTCAAAACAGAACACACTCCAATTAAGTGATCTGTGTAATTTCAGGTCTATTTAGCCTCCCGTACAAAGCCCAGTGGTAGATTTCTCTGTTGACCAAGCATCACAAATAACATGTTGGCTTTCTGTTGTTTTTGCTCCAGTGATACCTCCATGTATTTTTAAATGGTAGTATATATACTGTGTGGTACAGGATTGCCCAGTGTTCAGCAGCAGAGAATGTGTTCTATTTACAAGTATGTTTGAGAAACACTTGTTTAAACCAGTGTATGCATATTTTTCTACTCTGTTATTTCTCAAAATTCTACCAAGTTCATGTACATTATGAGTCACCAAGATAGGAACAGAGAGTCACCATTCTCTAAACTTATTTCTTCTCAAAACATCCTCTCAACCCCTCACTTTTTGCTTTTCCTGGAATACTGACATCCCACAACATTCTGAGTCACTGGGGAAACACCGAGGGCAAGTGAAGACCGTTGACTCCTGGCTCAGCCGTGTCCAGCTTACTCCTCTAACTGGCTGTAGAAACCAGAGTTGATTGTTTTATAGACCTGCGAGCAAGTTTAAAGCAGTGTTGTAACCTGTCTCTACTTTCTGGCTTCTGTTTTGTGGACTTATGAAAGTATGTGCTTACCGCTGCTCCTTCTTTTTCAGTTTTCTCTTTCCCACCTTTCTCACTTGTTTAAAACATTTACCTTTTGAAACTCTAGTTCTAAGTTTATTCTAACACTGAAAACTACAGAAAAATTTGGGAGAAACCCATAAAATTACAATCAACAAAAAAAAAATTATCTGTATTAACACACTGTTAACATACTGGTCTGTGCCATTCTAATCATTTTTTTCCTATAAAGTACACTTTTTCCACACGTACATACTTTTAAGAAGTTGACATCTATTTTCATTTTTATTTTGCATTTTTATGCGTTCTTAGGAAATCATGTTAAATGTTTTCTGGATCGCGGTCAGGTCTGTGTGAAAAGACAAATGGGAAAGAAGGACAGAAAGAAGGAAAGATGTTCTGAAACATAAAATATTAGTTGTGATATCTGGCCAAATTTCCAAACTCTCAAATAATATTCTCCTCATGTTATTCATTCTATTAAATGAGGTTTATAATGTTAGCTGGCTTGTATTTTGTAGTTATTCAGCCATTGAAAGCTATTACAATATTATTATCTATATCTACATAGTAAGTTGTGCTTGGGAACATTTCCAGGGATACTGAATGCTTCTAGTGGAAATATGTAAAAGTTAATTAATTTCTTATGAAATCCTCCTAGTATAGAAGGAATATTTATAAATCTCCTTAGGAAACAGATGATCTGAAACTTTCCATTATTCAGTGTTCTAATCATCTTTCCAAGCCTTGTGTTTTCAGTACTAGACCATTGAACTCTCTGTGTCCTTCAGTGGGATACTCCCCATTCTTGGTGTGTCATTTTGCGAGTTTATGTGGATTTTCTGCATGCCATTTCCTCTCTTTTTGATTTTACCAACTGCTCTCAGTAATACCTGCTTCAAGTAATTACTTGAACTTTTGACAGACGTTTTTTGTCATCTCGGTTGGTAGGATCCTTTTCAGCAGAGGATACATGTTTGTTTTCCTAACAAGAATCTTTGCATTTAGATCACTTGTTGTCATGCAAAGATTGCCTTTTAAAAATTAACCTTTTATGGGAAACATTTTTTCTATCCTGTAGCATCATTTTTCATGTTTTTTTGACCTCGTGAATCCTTTAGAAAAGTCAATTCTAATCTATACTTTCAAGTTTTTTTTTTTTTTTAATTTTTATTGCACAGGTAAATAAGAATTTTTAAGAATCTGTTAACCTGCTTTGTAGAACGTAACTACTTAGATAAATACTTGACTGGGTGTGTTGGCTCACACCTGTAATCCTAACACTTTGTAATCCTAACACTGTGGCAAGAGCATCACTTCAGCCCAGGAGTTCGAGGCTGCAGTGAGCTGCTGTGGTTGTGCCACTGCACTCCAGCTTGTGCGACAGAGTGAGAGCCTGTCTCTAAAAAAAAGTAAATAAATAAATAAGGAAAAAATATAGATGAATACTTGAGGAAAATTAAGCCTTAGGCATACTGTATTAAGTAAATTAAGCCTTAGGCATATTTGAAACTGATTTTATTGACAGATACTGCAAATGAAGTAGGAAAATGCAGTTTGATTTCTGATGAGAGCTGTCCTAGATGTATTTGGCTTAAGAGCATCTCTCTGCATTGGCAATAATTGTAGGTGCTTTAATACCCATGAAAGCCTGAACATGACTTGAGTATCTATTGAGATGTCTTTGTGTCTGTTGGTTAGGGAAATACTATTCTAATGTTTTATTAGTCAGTATAAGACAATGGTTCTTGTTGTTTCACAATATATTAAGTGTATCAGACAGTATATTAGTCTATTCTCATGCTGCTATAAGGACATACTTGAGACTCGAGACTGGGTAATTTATAAAGGAAAGAGGTCTAATTGACTCACAGTTCCACAGGGCTAGGGAGGTCTCAGGAAACTTAAAAGCATGGCAGAAGAGGAAGCAAACACGTCCTTCTTCACATGGTGGCAGGAAAGAGAAGAATGAGAGCCCAGCAAAGGGGGAAGCCCCTTATAAAACCATCAGATTTTGTAAGAACTAACTCACTATCACAAGGAACAGGAGGCGAAACTGCCCCCATGATTCCATTATCTCCACCTAGTCCCTCCCATGACACGTGGGGATTATGGGAACTACAATTCACGATGAGATTTGGGTGGGGACACAGCCAACCCATATCAGATAGTATGTCTTTTTAAAATTATTATTTTAATAATGTTGTTTCCTCTCTCAGGGATCCCTTACCTTTGTTAAGAGAAAAAGATTTAAACGCATTAACATTAAAAAATTGATGTAAAGCTGATTTTTTTTATATCAGAAGGCTGAGGTGGGAGGATCACTTGAGGCCAGGAGTTCGAGATCAGCCTGGGCAACATAGCAAGACTCTATCTCTAAAAAAAATTTTTTTAATTAGTGGGGCATGGGGGTGTGCACCTGTAGTCCCAGATACTCAGGAGGCTCGTATGGGAGGATGGCTTGAGCCCAGGAGTTCAGTGATGAAGGGAGCACTCTGGCCTAGGCAACAGAGTAAGACCCCTGTCTCTGGGCAGGGGGGAAAAGATCATATAATCAATTGTTAAAATAGATGATTACAGAGCTTTGGGAAGGGGAACGATCAGTGGGGCTGGAGTTAGTAGTGATTGCTTCATAGAGATGGCAGTTTGGGAGCTAGGTCTTGTTCCCAAGAATATGTATAATTTAGCAAACTAGAAAAATTCTACCCTCACGTTCAGTCTCCCTCCCCCTAAGCACAAAGCTTATGGAAGGTGGACAGTCTTTTAACTGCCTGGATTCTTCACAAGTTGTGATTGTGTTAATGGTTAGTAGTCTCCCTGTTAATGCTTTCTTTTATCTTTTTCAACTTCTAACCATTTTGTATTTTAAAACCGGTTTCATCTCATTTTAGCATTGAGGGATGCAAGTTAATTTTCCCTCCCACCTGTTCTAGGGAACCACTGTGTATTTCAGCAACTTGCTGAATTCTTCCTGGAATTCCAATTCTCCTCTGGAATTGGAAGTGTACCTTTAAAACAGTTGTTTTCACTCAAGAAAATTTTTTTGGGGACCCATTTGGGATATGGAAGTCCTTTCTTCTCAATCAGCTTTTACCCAAATATGACAAAGATATTAAAATCCCACTTAAAATTGGAACTGTTATCAGAGTAAGAAATTTAGTGGATTAGTTTCTCTCTTTTGGGAATTCAGCATTGGCACCAAACTGGCAAGTTACCTACTGTTAGGGGGCAGTTGTTAGATTCATCTGGCAGGGGGAGGATCACCCAAAAGATGCATGAGTTGAGCTGCAGTATTTTTGAAGTCTGCCATCTGCTAAGTACTCTGAGGGCCAAATAAAGCCTTCCATCAGTGGACTATAACTGCTTTCGCCACAAACTGTTCCTTCCAGTTGTTTTGTAGCATAAATTTCCTTTTGCCATGAATTTGGGTTTTCTTTATTTGATCACTTTCTATAATAATGACTTTTTGAGAGAAGAAATACTGTTGGGAAAAGATCCATGAACTGTTGTTCCCAGAATGAGGCTTCTGGATGGCAGTGCAGTAAGTTGGGGGTAAAATGTTTCCCAAAAGAGTTGATTCCAAGATCCTGAACATTGTTTTGAAGATAGTCAACAACTATCTGATATGTAGCAATCTGAAATTTATTAAAAACATTTTTTCTGTTAAACTAATATTAGTATATTCTATCTTCTGTAGACATTAACAACTTTTTTTATTAAAAATCATTAAAAGTTTCTATTTCTTGTAGTCTTTTAAAAAAAATACACCATGAAAAAAGAGATGTCTTGAAGCATCATAGCTTTGGAAATAGAGGTATTTGGTATGTAACTGGCAGGTTTAAGGACACCAGTGGTTTTCCATCCTAAGGAGTTTGGTCACTTCGGTGGTGATTCCCATACCTGGTACCTTTTCTGGATATATAAAGACTATACTTTATGTTCATAAAAAGTTCCTTTCATCTTATTCTACTGCAATTAGTGCTAAAAGCCATTGATTGTAAAAGCAAAAATACTAATGAATAGAAATGTTACAAAAACAGAAGCCTTGTGTGTTTTATCTGCATCGAGCGTCATCCATTTTAATTAGAGAAAAGGGGAGTGAACACTGTGACAAGAGCCTGGAATTAAAATCATTAATTGATGTCAAGCTGAAGAGAGACTGTTAGCATGAATATTAGTGACAGCAGGAAAGAAATTAACCTTATTACTTTATTTAGTATATTACATTATTTTGTGTATTATTCTCTATGCAGGTTCAAGGCAATTTCATTATCATAATGGAAGACTTTTTTTTTTTACGAAAAGGAAAGATATATTTATGATTGAACATAAGTTGAAGTGATAAGTTCTTTATTAAGTTAAAAATGTCTTGATAAAAGATTTTAATTGTTTGATTTTTTTTTTTTTCAATTTTCAAGGATAGGAAACAGTATAAATGTTGTCCATCAATGTCAGGTGGTACAACTGCCTGTGATAATCTGAACCTCAGAATAGTTCTTTTTAGAACTAGGAAGGACTCACTGAAATGTTTAAAGCAGAAGACATTTATGTCTTTTGCTGGGTTTTGGACTAATCAGTTGCTTCTGTCATTGTTGAGGTTTGGCCTGAGATAAATGGGATAGAGAATGCTGAACAACAATCTGACTGTTGAGAAAAATGAGTGACTCTTACATCTTGGAGATAATTTGTGACCTCAGGGTCACAATAAAAGAGTAGAGGGGGTATGCTTTTATAGCCCTGGCCATCTGGATCCATTAAGGGCGCAACTGCAAGATACTCACTGTCTTTTCAAAGTTTCCTTAAGAAGTCATGTTATTTTTATGAGGACACCAAACATGTTTTTTTTTCCTGAGCCAAATATTTTCTTACTGGAATACATTTCTCCACAGAGTGGAAATACATAACATGCAAATATAACCTTTTGGTTGTGTTAGAAAGTTCATTTTCTCACTTTGTAACAAGACATTCAAATATCAAAGAATATAATAAATTCAGTTGTGTCTTTTGTTAATTTTGCTTGTGAATCGCCACTAAAATTTATGAAAATCACAGTGCATGCCTAGTTTCAAAAGTCTACTCTAAAGTGCTATTTGTACAGCAAGCCTTATTAGCATTAATTTCTAGAATGAACTTGAGAATGCACATTAGTTCAGGCTACTGACCAGATCCGTTAGCCTTTTGCGGCAGTAGTTCTACCTGGTGGACCACATGTATGCTATACTTTTATTCTAAGGTTTTCGTCACCAGTGTAAGCTGACCCATTGGAAAGCAGTGATGCAGGTTTTAGAACTTTGGGGATGACATTATTGGTAATGACAAGATAAGCAATACAAATACAATTCCTTCATTATTAGAGCCTTGAGGAAAAAAATCAGTGCTTCTGGAAGGTATTACAGATGGTGCTTTAACATTTATTAGACTCAATGACTGGTAGTGATTAGTCATAATGTACAAATTTGAGTAAAAGATGGCAGTTGAGATCTGGGCTTTATAAATAGTACTTCATGCTGCTGAGCACTTCTTTTGAGAGACTGACTTGTTAGAAATTGACCACTAATTAATATTGTTTTGTGTCTTTTGGAACAAAAGAACATTCAAATCCAGGACCCATCAGTAATATAATGAAACTGATGTACAAGAAGTTTGGGGAGATTATTTAGGTTTATGCCTCCCTTGAAAAGAGTGTGTTCCTATTCTCTTTCTGATAGCTTTCGTTCTTAAGAGGGATGCATTTTCTGACATAGGTAAGCTGGATTTTTCACTTTTAATGAATTGAGCTTCATGTATCATAGAGTTTAGTCATTAATAAATCAGTCTGAGTCATTCTCTTTGATTTTTGAAGGTTCTTCAAATTCAGAAATTTCAGCTTTATATTTATATAATTATACTTAGGTCTGTTGTATTCCTTCAAATTTCTTCAGTTTGCCGAACTTCAAGACTTAAGTGAATGCCTAGTCACCCTGGATATTACCTATGATTAAGTGATTGACGAATGGTGACCAAATATCATGGTATAGTGGGTTGTCAGATAAGCGAACATAATTGAGTTTAAAACTAATATCCCATTGAATGTAAGAAAGAACTCATTTTCTTCTTTCTGCTAGTGATTTCTGGCCAAATCCATAGTCAAAAAGATATTATGGTGCAAATAATAAAATTATCTCCTAACTCCTATCAACTTTCCATTATGGGTAGCTAGTATTTAGTGGTAACCAGCTTTTATAATAGCGTCCTTAACTGTCATTGTTAAATAGCATAATTAAATAGCATCCTTAATTGCTCTTAAATGGATAAATGGAGTAAAACTTTAAAAAATGTCTAGTAGAATTTTAGCTAAATTTGACATTAGAATTTGAGTTGCCATTTCTCCTGTCAGTATTCTGTCTGTAGAACTTACAGTCTCAGAGTTGTTAGAATCTAGAACAGTCCTGATAAAAGTTTCTAACTTTCTAATATTCGCTTATGAGGTAAGAAAGTCATTGATTGTCACCTCAGGAAATAAGGTTCTCCTAGGGTGTTTTAGGGAACATGAGAAGCAGTTTTGGTTGCCCTAGTGGCTAGGGGACACTGCTGGATTACATGTGGCTGTGACCAGTTCTGGTAAAAGTCCTGCGTGATGACAAATAGCCCCTTCTCAAATGTCATTGGGTCCTGTTGAGAAACACTGAGCTAGGTGAATTTATGTACTTTTTATAGCTGGGAAAGAAGAAAAATCAGACAAATTTGATTTCCTGTATTCAAAATTGGAAAACAAGAGTGGGGTGATGGTGATACACTAGATACAAGAAAGAAACAAGGAAAATGCAAAGTTTGCTTATAATGCTATGTGACAATTTTCTGTCTTTAAAAAAACTTTTAAGTTTGTAATAATTTTAGATTCATAGGAAGTTATGAATATAGTACAGAGAGGTCCTATGTACCCTTCATCCAGTTTCCCCCAATGGTTAAGTTAGATAACTGTAGTACAGCATCAAAACCAGGAAATTCGCATTGGTATAGGGTGTGTGTAGTTCTGTCAGCACCTGTGCACGTTAGTGTATCCACTCCTACAGTGAAGAAACAGAACTATTTCATCACAGAGGACTTCCTCTGTAGCTAACCCCTAGCCATCACTAACCTGTTCACCAACTCCATACTTTTGTCATTTTGAGAATGTTATATAAGTGAAATCATATACGACCTGTGAGATTGGCTGGACTTTTTTTCACGTCACATAATGCCTTGAGACAGATTCAAGTTGCTATATGTATCACTAGTTTGTTTATTCATATGGCTGAGTAATATTCTGTGATATGAACACACCCCAGTTTTTTTTTTTATAACTATTCCCCTATTGTGGGCTATTTTGGGTGTTTCCAATATTTAAATATTACAAATAAGGTAATATTTGTCAATGAACAATTGCATACAGATTTTTGCTTTGACATAAGTTTTCACACCTTTGGAATAAGTACCTGGAGGCACAATTGCTGGACAGTATGATAAGTGTATGTTTAATTTTTAAACATACTACCAGGCTGTTTTCCAGGGTGACAGTACCATTTTAAATTTCCAACTGCGATGTATGAGAAGCCCAGTTTCCCTACATCCATGGCTGCATTTGGTATTGTCACTGTTTTTTATTTTAACCAATCAGGTGTGTAGTAATAGCTCATCATGGTCTTACTTGCATTTCCCTAATAGCTGGTGGTATTGAACATCTTTTCACATGCTTGTCATCCATATTTCCTCTTCAGTGAAACGTCTCTTTGTGTCTTTTGCCATTTTCTAATTGGATTGTTTTCTCATTGTTGAGGTTTCAAGGTTTTTGTTTGTTTGTTTTTTGTTTGTTTTTTTTGAGTCAGGATCTTGCTCTGTCACATGGGCTGGAGTGCAGTGGCACAATCATGGTTCACTGCAGTCTCGGCCTCCAGGTCCCAGGCAATCCTCTCACCTCAGCTGAGTAGCTGGGATTACAGGCGTGCACCACCATGCCCAGCTAATTTTTGCATTTCTTGTAGAGACAGGGTTTTACTGTGTTGCCTAGGCTGGTCCCGAACTCCTGGGCTCAAGCAGCACGCCCCCATCAGCATCCTAAAGTGCTGGGATTACAGGTATGAGCCGAGTGAAAGGGACTGAGTATTTTAAAAAATATTTCCTGGATATGAGTCCTTTGTCAGATACGTGTCTTGCAAATATTTTTTTCAAGTCTGTACTTATTTTTTCATCTTCTAATTAGAGCTTTTCACAGAGGAAAAGTTTTTTTATGTTGATGATGTCCAATTTATATACTTTTAAAATTTAATGGATAATGATTTTGGTATTAGTCCTAAAAACCCTTCACCACGTACTAGTTCCTAAAGAATTCCTTACATTTTTTCTTAAATTTTATACTTTTACATTTACATTTAAACCTGTGATCCATTTTGAGTTAGTTTTTTAGTAAGGTATGACATTTATTTTTCCTTTTCTTTTTGCCTATGGCTATCTCATGGCTCCTGCACCACTGGTTGAAAAAACTATTTTATTACATTGAATTGTTTTTGATGCAGCATTGTGTAGTTTTCAACGTATATATCTTACACAGATCTACATAAACTAAAGTTTGGCTTATAGATGTGTATCTATGTGTTGTGTTTTGTTAGGGTTTAGAAATAGCATTGCATTTTTAATTTCAGTGACTATGTGTTCATTGCCAGCATATGGAAAATACAATGGATTTTTATATGTTAATCTTGTATCGTCTGACTTTGTTGAACTTGCTTTTTAGTTCTGGGAGATTTTTGTAGATTCTTTGGAATTTTCTATGTAGATCATCATGTCATTTGCAAGTAAGAAGCATTTTATTTCTTACTTTTCAATCTGTGTACTTTTATTTCCTTTTCTAGGCTTATTGCATTGCCTAGAACTTCCAACACTATGTGGAATTACAGTGGTAGGAGCACACATCCTCAGTTTATCATAGGGAAAGCATTCAGTCTTCCCCATTATGTGTGATGCAACCTGTCAGCTTCTGGGAGATGCTCTTAAGTTTAGGAAGTTTCACTTTATTTCTAGTTTTCTGAAGGTTTTCTCACATGATGGGTGTTGAATTTTGTCAAATGCTTCTTCTGCATCAATTGATATAATCATGTAACATTTCTTCTTTAATATGATGGATTGTAGTAATTGATTTTTGAGTATTGAACCAGGCTTGAATTTCTGCAGTAAACACTATTTGGTCATGGTGTATAATTTCTTTTGTATATTGCTGAATTTCATTTACTAATATTTCATTAAGGGTTTTTGCTTTCATATTCATGAGGAATATTGGTCTATAGCTTTCTTTTCTTTCTTCCTTTTTTTTGCTGCTGTCTTTATCTGATTTTGGTATCTTTTCTGGATTTTTTTTGAATATGTATTTATGTATTGTTTATGCTAACAGAGGTCTAATTCAAACATGAAAAGAAATAACTGCAATAAAAGATTAAACTCAGTCTAAAGTATTGCTTTGTAGAAGTAAGATTTTACTGCATTTAGATGTATATTTAAATTTGTAAGTATATAAAGGAGATTTTTTTCCATTAAAATTCTATTGAGGGTTTAAAAATTATTTCCAGGTAACTAAGATTGACTTAGGGTATAAATAATGTCAATATATTATAAGTTGAAAAGGACGTTGTACCAAATAGTTTAGTAAAATCATAGTAAACTAAATGTAGCTTCAGTAAAGGTGAACATTTAGGTTTGTTTCTTAGTTGTAATGTAGGCAAGTTTTACTTCAGAATTCGATTGGATACATGCCTTCTACTCCTTAATTTAAGGATTCCCCATTTCTGTATGCATCCCATAAAATGACAGAGTCGATGTCATTAAGCTGAGATCCTCTTTTGCCAGTAATGAAGAGTTATAGTGTAGATTCATGTTTAAGCTTTGTAGTATGTTGAATGTTTATGGTGTATTAATAATGAGTAAGATATATATATATTACATATAAACATTTTCATATACAAAGTGTATGTAACTTTTAAAAAATTATTTCTTGCCTTAAACAAATTCATGAGTAATATCCAAGTAGATGCCAGAAATGATCTGTTCCTTGTGAGGTTTTTTTTTTTTTTTTTTTTTTTTTTTATGAGATGGAGTCTCGCTCTGTCTCCCAGGCTGGAGTGCAGTGGCGCGATCTTGGCTCACTGCAAGCTCCGCCTCCCGGGTTCACGCCATTCTCCTGCCTCAGCCTCCCGAGTAGCTGGGACTACAGGCGCCCACCACTACGCCTGGCTAATTTTTTGTATTTTTAGTAGAGACAGGGTTTCACTGTGTTAGCCAGGATGGTCTTGATCCCCTGACCTTGTGATCCGCCCGTCTAGGCCTCCCAAAGTGCTGGGATTACAGTCATGAGCCACCGTGCCTGGCCCCTTGTGAGTTTTTAAAGCTAGTTAATAAGTGAAAATTTAAACTTAAGATTCAAATTATGGCCAGGCACGGAGGATCACTTGAGATCAGGAGTTTGAGACCAGCCTGGCCAACATGGTGAAACCCCATCTCTACTGAAAATACAAAAATTAGCCAGGCATGGTGGTGCACACCTGTAATCCCTGCTACTTGGCAGGCTAGGGCACAAGAATCGCTTGAACGTGGGAGGCGGAGGTTGCAGTGAGCCAAGATCTCAGGCCGCTGCACTCCAGCCTGGGGAACAGAGTGAGACTCTGTCTCAAAAACAAAAAGAAGATTTAAATTATGACTGCAATCTTGTTGACATGAACAAAGGGTATCTAAAATTATTCTTTTTGAGCATCCATAGCATTACTTAGCAATCTACAATGTGTATGACCTATCATTTACACCACTGATCTTCTATAGCTGCATGAAATAAAATACATTTTACAACATATTTTAATAAATGTTTCTATATGCAGTTCCTCGAAAAGGAAAGGTTTCTCTTATTTCAGCTTTGTTCTGATTTCATAGGATTCAAGCCAAAACTCGAGAATTTAGGGAACGACAAGCTCGAGAGCGTGACTATGCTGAAATCCAAGATTTTCATCGGACGTTTGGCTGTGATGATGAGTTGATGTATGGGGGAGTTTCTTCTTATGAAGGTTCCATGGCTCTCAACGCTAGACCTCAGAGCCCACGAGAAGGGCACATGATGGATGCTTTGTATGCCCAAGTCAAGAAGCCGCGGAATTCCAAACCCTCACCTGTAGACAGGTAGGCGCCAGGGGCAATCATGGTATTGCTTCCAAATCAACTTTTATATAGCTTCTGACAAGGGAGTAGACCGTTCATCAATCCTCAAACCAGAATTGCCTTTTATTAATGGCCTTTAAAAAGCTGTTGTGTCTAAAAGTATTGAGTTTACACAAATTGAAACCTAATGGAAGGATCAGCAGAGGTTTTGATGGCTTTTCTAATGATTCCAACATATTTCATTTTGTTCCTAAGATGGTTTTATACCTGAGAACCAACCTCTAGTTTATAACTCAAATAAAAAGCCCAACTTAAAATTATGACTCTTGTACTTAAGTGATACGTCCTTTTATGGCTAGGAGAGCCTCTAGGTGTGGCAGTTAAGCAGATGAGGAATGACATGATTTGTTCCAATTATGATTTAGATGGATCACTTTTTTTTAGGCGGCATAACTTTATATTATGAAAGAATTGGTAAATGAGAAGAATAGTGTAGTATAACAGATTACTTATTAACAGCCACAGACCACAGGTCTGAATTATGTATATCAGCGTAGCACACAGGAGTGCAATGTTAACTGTATTCTTTAATTGACACATAGTATTTTACATGTTGATGGGATACATGTAGTATTTACATGCATAGAATGCGTAACGATCATGTCAGGGCGTTTGGGGTATCCCTCATCTTGAGTATTTATTTATCTGTTAATTGTGTTTTAATGGCTATATATTTATTTGAAATTTTAACTGAAGCAATTTTAAATAGATCTTTTCCCGCTCTTTTGTTTGTATGTTCAAGCACCATGAATTTAGTTCACAAATAATTTTTTTATATCAGACATATATATGCATGTTGTTGTCATAAATGATATACTCAGCGCGTCTCTTATAATGATTTCTAATAAGTGTTGCTCTATTTAGGAACTGGACTTTGAACATTATGAGTATCAGGTTTCATTAAAACCAGGGGCTCTCAAGCTTTAGTGCTTTAGCTTTAGCGTGTGTCAGAATCTCCTGGAGGGCTTCTTAAAATGCGCATTGATGGACTCTCCGCAAATTTTGATTCAGTAGGTCTGAGGTTGAGCCCAAGAATTTTCATTTCTTACACAAGTCCAGGTTTGATGCTGGTACCGTTGGTCCTGGGGATGGCACTGTAAGAACCCTCACAAGGCTAGAGACGTACTGGAATTACTTCATCCATAGTATCCATGTGTTATTGGTTGCTGTGTTTTACACCCAGTTTCTATTTTAGCTACTTTCAGCTGTTTTTAATAGAGGTTTGCAGATGCAGCAGGTAACTCTCAGGCAAACCCAGGAGGAAGTATTTTTAAAAATAGCAAATGCGAAGCCAGATCTTAAGGTGAAATGCTATGGCCAGAGTATTTTGTTTGTTTGTTTTTTGTTTTGTTTTCCTTTTGTTGGGTTTTAGCTTTTCCTTATGGTCTTATGAAAATCTGTAAATCTGTTTGATACTGACTATAATGACTGAATAACATAAGTTAACATAGGAGGTATATGGTTTATTTAGACCCCTTTGGTGTGATCACCTAGAAGGTTCACTTGCTTATTATCTAACCACAGATATGTCAGGATCCAAAGAATAAAATTATTATCAGTGACAGTGACATTTTCTTTAAAAGCTTTTACTTGGTTTCTGCCATACTTGTGAATGCTGCTTATAAAAGGTCACACAGCATTTGAAGGTCATGAATGTCCCATTGGAATTTTTTTCTTGGGAGAAAGGACACCAGAACACTGGTGTTGTCAGTTAGTAACTTTTGGAAGACGTGAAAAAAAAATTAGTCGACATATTATTGATCATTGATAAAAACACTCATCATTTTCAGCACCTTCCACAACCAGTTTGAAAACCTGAAAAATAGTAGACTTCTCGTAGCCGTTTTCTACACAGCTCAGAAGTCCCACATGACATCAGAGGCAGGAGTCCGATGGCTTCTGTCTTCCCAGCTCCTGGGGCCCAGAAGTGTTTGCTTTAAACCCCAGTTTAAATCATATGCCCTACAAGAGTCTAAATCTTGCATGTAAATGTCTGCAAATTTTCAGTCGCACTTACATGCTTAGAATAGCCTCTGTATCTGGACTCCAGCATCCCCACCTGGAGTGTCTACCCTGCACTGTGCTAACCCCAAACTGAAACTCAGCCTCCTAATTTCTGCCAAAATCCACTCAGCGAAACATTCTGAAGGAGACTTTAGTCGTGAGGACGAGTTACACCAAACAATAAGTAACTCAGAATCACATCTTAGACATTGCTGTATTCAAAAGCCCCTCTCAGCCTAACTCAAGCACAGCCTCAGCAGCTGTCAGACCTCTTATGCTTTTACGCATTTGTGCCCCAGAAGGGTGATTAGACTAGATAATTTGTAAGATGCTTCCAACTCAGGAGAGACTTAATTTATACTTTTAAGAAAAAGGACTGTGGAAACTTCAGTTTTTTGTAATTATTATTTTTGCAGAGAGTAAGATGTCCATTAAACAGTGATTGATGTCACTAATCCAAAAAGCTGGGAATGATCGTACCTGTAAAGCACTTCTTCACCTACCTTTAACAGAATGTGAATTTGGCTTCGATGTCATGGTGTCACCTCCATTGTCTGTTCCTGTCACAGAGAAAGCTATAGAAAAGTGCTTCTCAGACTTGAGGAGTATAGGAATTCTTTTTTTTTTTTTTTTTTTTTTTTTTTTTTTTTTTTTTTAAAGGAAAGACAATCTCTTGCTACTGCAGTATTGAACTAAATTGTTTTGATTATAATGTTACTTAAATATGTATAAAAATAAAATAGGACTAAACTCCTTCTGTTGACAACCATTATACAACCATAAAGCCAAACATCTTTACAAATTAAATACAAATGAAATGGCAAAGCCATTACATTCAAATGAACAACATTAACTTAATGTGGCCAGTAATGTTTCTTAAATCTAAACTCTTGCACAAATCATGAATATGGTGGTGGCTGCTCTATGGCAGGTTCATCTGGGTTTGTTTGCCGACCCCCATAGTCTTGCCCATCCCTTTTCTCTGTTAAATTTCTGCAGTTCTCTTGTATGTTCCTGTTCAGCAGCCTTTGGCCTGCACCTCCCGCAGGGACATCATGTGTGCATGAAGTTCAGCCCACTTCTGTTGTCATTAACCAGAGACAGTGAAAATAACATTCCATGGTGCCTTCATGTGTGTAACCCCAAATTCAGACAGTGAAATAACATGCCTGTAAGAAGATCTGGAATATGCTTATACTAACGTTTTTGAAGAGTAATTATTCAAGTGGAAACATGCAACTTGAAACTCTGCAGATATTATTTCCTGAATGAAGAATATACACAATAGAGAAACTCCTGTCAACTGACTAAATTCCACCAAAGTTTGCAATTGATGTCCAATGACCTTTACTATTCAAATTTTTGGATTTCATGGGAATGCAAGCAGTTGACAGTCTGATGCGTAGCCTGCATCTGTTCTGGGATTTTCATTGTTTGGTGAGGAAGCAGTATTCTACATTTCACTGCTTAGTCATTTTAATTGATCTTATAGTCAGAAATGTGGATCTGGTAGCCCCACATGGAAACAGCCAGGGATGATTTATTAAATGCAGTGAATTTGGTGTCAAAATGGGACATTTTCTCGATTTCCACGTGTTACTTATAAAATGTTTCTTATAAGATAGCATCATGCTATGTCTAGAAATAGTCCCATGTCTGTTTAATTGTATTACCACATGAACTGTAGGCTGTAGTCACAGTGTCATTGTTACTACTATTTGTTAGTGTCGTGGGTAACATTTTGATTTTTCACGTTGGATTGATGCTAAAGAGAAACAGATCCTATCCTTGTGTTTGATATGAATAACAAGGCTTAAAACTCACAAAAATGTTGGCGTAGGCCGGGCCCAGTGGCTTACACCTGTAATCCCAGCACTTTGGGAAGCGAAGGCAAGAGGATTGCTTGAAGCCCAACATCTGAGACCAGCCTAGGCAACAAAGTGAGACCTCGTCTCTACAAAAATAAAAATAAATTAGCCAGGCGTGGTGGCGTGCATCTATAGTCTCAGCTACTCAGGAGGCCAGGGCAGGAGGATCACTTGAACCTAGGAATCTGAGGCTACAGTGAGCTATGATTGTACTGCTGCACTCCAGTCTGGGCGACAGAACAAGATTCTGTCTCTAAAAAAAAAAAAATCTTAGTTTTTTTCTGGCTAGCAGAATGCCTAGCTAAAAGTTTCCCAGGCTCCCTTGCATTAAGAGGTGACCATGTGACATAGTTCTGACTCCTAAGTGAGGAACAGACCTAGACTGGGGACTTTCTATAAAGCTAGTCTTTTCCTGAGTGCAATGGGACTGACTCCTTTTGTCCTTTGCCATTTTCCCTGATTCTAAAGGTATAGGCTACATGAAGGAAGAGGGTAGCAGTCTGGTCCTGTGAACAGCTCTTCTAGTTCTCGTCACCTGTGAAAAGTGAATTTGTTACCTGTTTAAGTTACCTGCAATCAGGTTTCTATTTCATGAAGCCAAAAACCATTCTGAATACAGATGCTCCTCAACTTTCAATGGTGTTCTGTCCTGATAAACTCATTATAAGTTGAAAATAACATGTTGGAAATGCATTGAATACACCTCACCTACCAAACATCAGGGGTTAGCCTAGCCTATCTTAAACATGCTCAGAACACTTACCTCAGCCTACAGTTGGACAAAATCCTCTATTCTAACACAAAACCTATTTTATAACAAAGTGTTGGATATCTTGTAGAATTTATTGAGTACTGTACTAAAAGTGAAAAACAGATTGGTTGTGTGGGTACTTAAGGTATGGTTTCTACTGAATAGTTAGCACTTTTGCACTATCTAAAGTTGAAAAATCTTAAGCTGAATCGTAGCAAGTCCAGGACCATCTGTATAATGAATTGTGCACAGAAGAGCCCAGAGGGAATCATTGTCTTTTGATCAAGATTGTGTACATTTTGGAGTACTAGATGCTGGTCAAATAATTTCCACAATATTTTGTGAAATTAAGTAATGAGCAGTATTCTCCAGTGGTGCTCAATTAGCTCTTCTGCCTTTCATTTTGTTATACATCTAGTTAAAGAAATGTTACCAATCAAATGTCCGCCAGCAGCTATTCTTAATTCTTTAAGACGCTGCTATCCTCTGATAACTCCTACTTCCACCAACAATTCTGCTATACAGTAAGAAGCAGTTGAGTGTAATGTACAAGAGAATGAACTATGGAGCCAGAATGCTTGAGTTTGATCCTGGGCTCTTCTTTTTTCTTTGAGACAGGATCTCACTCTGTCACCTAGGCTGGCTGGAGTATGATTCGGACTCACTACAGCCTCAACCTCCTGGGCTTAAGCAGTCCTCCCACCTCAGCTTCCTGAGTAGCTGGGACTACAGGCATATGACATGACGCCCAACTATTTTTATTTATTTTTTGTAGAGATGGGGTCTCACTGTGTTGCCCAGGCTGGTCTCAAACTCCTGGGCTCAAGTGATGCACCTGCCTCAGCCTCCTGTAGTGCTGGGATTACAGGCGTGAGCCACACCGTGCTCTTCCTTCTGGGCTCTTCTGCCATCAGCTGTGTAAAGTCTCTGCTTCACTTTCCTCATCTATAAAATGGGGATAATAATGGTACTTACCTCATTAGATTTTCCCAGGATTAACTGTGTCATTGACATATAAAGCACTTCACACTGAGCATGGTCTGTAATCAGCACTATTTGTGTGCTGTTGCAACTGTTACTTAGGAAATGGGCTTTTACTCTCAGGAAAGCACATATGCTTTCAGCATCGCCACATAGATGCAGAAACAAGCAAGGAATAAAACTGAAATCAATAAAGACAGGTTTGATTCTTCATACTTAACATAGATATAGGAGTGTGGGAATACAGTTCTGCTGATGCCACTTCCTTCATTAAATAGCTTGGTCTCCTAAGTATTCTCCATAAATTACATCACATCATGAACTGTTTCTCTTTAAATTAGGAGTTACTGAATTCAGGATAAGGCACTCCAGATGGCTTCTATAATATAAATATTTAGATTAAAAGTAAATGTTGGGTAACATGAAACGTCTTATTTGAGAGTGACAGACGGGTCATGGTATAAGGATTTGACCGAGTCTTGATCAATTCCAGCCTTTCGTTTGGTAATTTGAAGGTTTTATTTTGTACTTGCATGAAATTCTTTGAAGTTTCTCATGTTTTGCTTTCATGAAATTCTTACTGAGTCTGAGTTTGCAATACTCCATGGAAATAGGGAGGCTTGAATGTCTCAAACCTTGTCTAAAGTGTTGGTATTTCTGTTTATATCAAGTTTTCTCTTAGAGGGACAGGCAAGCCTGAATCATGATTTTAAGAACTATAAAGGCTAGACACAGTGGCTCACATCTATAATCCCAGCATTTTGAGAAGCAGAGGTGGGAGGATCACTTGAGGCCAGGAGTTCAAGACCATCTTAGACAACACAGTGAGATGCTGTCTCTAAAAAAACACTAAAATTATCCAAGCATGGTGGTCACACACCTATAGTCCCAGCTACTCAGGAGGCTGAGGTGGAAGGGTTGCTTGAGCCCAGGAGTTGGAGGCTGCAGTGGGCCATGATCATAGCACCGTACTCCAGAATCAGTGACAGAGTGAGACGTCGTCTCTAAAAAGTAAAAACATTTAAAAAAAAAAAAAAATGTAAAATTAGAAAAAACAGTGGTTTTTCTAATTTTAGCATATGTAGAAAGACCCTGGAGCACTTCTCACAGATCTTGACCTCCCCTCATAGATATTTTGATTCAGTAGATATAGTTGACTACAAACCCACATTTTAAACAAGTACCCCAGGTGACTCTGATGCAGCCGTTCTTTGGAAAATATTACTCTTGGGCTAACAAAAAAACAATTTGGAACTCCAGTATGAGTTAGTTTGTTACTGTTAACAGTGAAGCTGTGAAATAATTTATCATTTCTGTTAGACATAGCTTTATACTGGCATTTATAATGACCATTGTTCATCTATGATCAAATAATCATTTTGTTTAAAAGGTCATCTTGCAGGTATCATATTCCTAAACTTCATTCTGTCTAGTGTTTTTGTTTTGTTTTGTTTTTCTTTGAGACAGAGTCTCACTCTGTTGCCTAGGCTGGAGTGCAGTGGTGTGATCTTGGCTCATTGCAGCCTCCGCCTCCTGGGTTCAAGCAATTCTCCTGCTTCAGCCTCTTGAGTAGCTGGGATTACAGGCACGTGCCATCACGCTTGGCTAATTTTTATATTTTTAGTAGAGACAGGGTTTCACCATGTTGGCCAGGCTGGTCTCGAACTCCTGACCTCAAGTGATCCACGCACCTCGACCTCCCAAAGTGCTGGGATTACAGGCATGAGCCACCATGCCCGGTCCCTGTTCAGTGTTTCTTGACACCAGAAAGTTTCTTTTCCTATAGGTTACACAATTCTAATTTGGAAAGTTTAATACACTTTAAATTCTTAACAAAGAAATGATAAAATCCTGGTCAATAATGTTTTTTTTATTTGCTTGAGGACACCATGCAATTTGTATTTTTATATCCAGAGATCAGAATCTGTAGTTAAATATTCTACAGAAAGACAGCTTTAATGGACATTTGCTGACTGTCACTATGCAATCATTTGTCACCAGGAGTGCACTGTCCTCAAATATAATGGGAATAAAATAGGAACTGTGTCACTATAAATCTAAATAGCAAGAAAATAGTAGGCTAGACTCCCCCTGTTTGCTGAGGACACCTTAATGGAAACATAAATACCATAATCACATGCTTTTTGCATGCATTTTACCACTAAAGAGAAAAATGTCGATTTTAAAAGAAAAGACCTTTGTGAACTTGTTTTCCCCTACTGTTAAAATCAGAATCTGGTTGTGTCAAAAGGAAGCCTGGCAAACACGGAACAAAACTAATTTTCTTAGATATAGGCACTTATTAAGCATGTGCTCTTTTAGAAGTGTTGGGTCATATAACAAAGTTGCATTTGCTACTCAAAAAGTCAAATACTACTTATGTTTGTTTAGTATTACTTACCTCTGCTTTTCTTGAAACATGAGAAAGAAATTCTCAAAGGTAGTCAATCTCATTGTAATGTGAGTTCTGTAAGTTGGTGCCTTTGCTAATTAATGTGCTCCATCCAACCTGGACCTGATCTCAGTGTCCTTGGCTGTCTACTAATATCTCTGGCCTTGGGTAGCTCCTTCTCCATTCGTGCTAACAACTCTTCCCAACTTTGTTGCTCCCTTCAACACAACTCAGCTCCAGACCTCTAGCCCATCCACATGTGTACCTGGGCCACTTGCCTCTCCTTAATAGCTGAAGATCACCTTTCTTCCTTCCAGGCCAGCTCTCTAAACAGTCTTCCAGATCCCAGCCCCACTCCTTCAAGGCATCTGCTCCGTTAGTGTCTCCCTCTGAGCCCGTTTTCAGCCTCTGCCTCTCTACTAGAACTTCCACGTAAACATGTTAATGTCTACCTTACTGTTTAAAAAGAAAAAAATTGGCCAGGTGTGGCAGCTCACGCCTGTAATCCCAACACTTTGGGAGGGTGAGTCTGGAGGATTGCTGGAGCCCAGGAGTTTGAGACCACTTCGGGTAACATGGCGAAAACCCATTTTTACAAAAAAGTTAACAATTAGCTGGGCATGATGGTACCTACCTGTAGTCTCAGCTACTTGGAAGGCTGACATGGGAGGATCGCTTGAGCCCAGGAGTTCGAAATCAGCCTGGGCAACACAGTGAGACCCCGTCTCTACAAAAAATAAAATTAGTTGGGCATGGTGGCACTTACCTGTAGTCTCAGCTACTTGGGAGGCTGAGGCAGGAGGATCACTTGAGTCCAGGAGTTCGAAGCTTCAGTGAGCTATGATTGTCATACCGACGTACTCCAGCCTAGGCAACAGAATGAGACCCTGCACTGCAACCTGGGCGATAAATGAGATTCTGTCTCTCAAAAAGATAAAAAGAAAAATTCCCTTTTTACCATCTAGCTATTTGCTTCCCTGTTTTTCTCCTTCACTTCTAATTCAAACTTCTTGAAAGATTATTAGTACATTTGACGTAGACTGCCGGATCTTCTTTCCCACATCTCTGGTTCATTCCTCTCATTGTATGATGGGCATGATAATGCTTCCCCAAAGATGCCCACACCCTAATTTCTGGAACTTGTGAATGTTAAAAGGCGAAAAGGACCTTCAAATGGGGAGGTTTTCCTGGATTATCCTTTTGGGCCCAGTGTAATCACAAGGTTTTATCAGTGAAAAAGGGAGTCAGAAGGGGCAGAGTCAGAAAGGAACTCAAGATGCTGCCCTATTGACTTTGAAGTCAGAGGAAAGGACCACGAGCCAAGGGATGCAGATGGCTTCCAGTAGCTGGAAAAAAGCAAGGAAGCAGATTCTTCCCTCAAGCCTCCAGAAGGAACTTGGCCCTGATTTTCACCCAGTGAAACCCATTTCAGACTTCTGACCACCAGAACTATAATATAATAAATGTGTGTTGTCTCAAGGCAATACACTTGTGGTGATTTGTTGCAGTATCCATCATGTATTTATTTCCTAATGGCTTCCTAGAAGCCTGATTCAATGAAACTTGAGTCCTTTGCATTCTAGATTACTCGGTGGCATTCCTGAAACTCTGTTCTCTTTGTTTTTGTGACACTGCTTTCTCCTTCCTTTGAAACTATCCTTTTTTTTTTTTTTTTTAAGAGATAGTCTTGCTCTGTCACCCAAGCTGGAGCCAGTGGTACAATCATAGCTCACTGCAACCTCAAATTCCTGGGCCCAAGCGCTTCTCCCACCTCAGCCTCTTGAGTAGCTGGGACTACAGGCATGTGCCACCATGCACAGCTAATTTTTAAAATTTTTTGTAGACATAGGGTCTTGCTATACTGCCTTAAACTCCTGGGTTAAGCGATCCTCCCACCTTGGCCTCCGAAAGCACTGAGGTTATAGGTGTGAGCCACTGTGCCCTTTTGAACTGTTCTTTAGTTGTCTCTTCAGAGGTTCTATTTCACTTTTTCCTCTTAGATTTTGGATTCCCTAGGGAAATAGCTCTGGACCTCTGCTATTTACTGTATGTTTTTCTTGGTTAGTGTTTTAACTACCATTAGGCATGATCTCACTAGCCCAGTTTTCTCTTTACAAGCCCCAGATTTCTCCAGCACCACCAGCTGGGAATGCACATTTCCTGTGCCTATCAGTCACCTGATCCCAACCGATCTAAAACAGAATTCATCATTCTTCATTCTAAACCTCCTCTAGTTTCATCTGCCTAATCTCAGCAAATGCAATCACAACCCACACATCTCAAGCCAGAGCCTTTCTTTTGTAGCCTGCTCCCCCCATGACAGTCAGAGACAAAGCCATTATAAGTAATTCTACATCCTTCTCTCCTTCTGTCGTGCAGCCCATGGATACTGATGGTCATCTCCTGACCCCTCTCCCATCTCCAGTCTTGTTCTCCACAAGTCCATATTTCACCCAGTACCTGGAGTTTTGTACCTGCAACAAAATATGACCATGTCATTCCCTTGCTTAAAATAATTTTGTGACTTATTGTCTCCAAGATGCAGTCTAAGCCCTCAGTATGGTGTTTATGGGCTGTAAGACGTCCAGTCTCCGGCTAATTGTATCAGACTGTGTCATATTGGTTCACATCATACTAGAGGATCAGTTTAAAAGGATAAATCCAATTGCATCTAATACATGGGTGAATTACGTGGCTCCTTGGTGTTATACATTTTGCAAATGTTAAATTTTGGTGAGTTAAAAACAAGCAATCACCATCCATTAAGCTATTCTAATATAGTTAGAGATGCAGCAATGAAATTAAAGGCTGAGGTGACATAAACCACCCAACAAATGAAATCTTAAAAGTAATGAAGCCATAAATAAGGTCATGGCTAATTTTAAAGACTTCTTGTTTAATTCTTTTTGTTGATTAACATTGCCCGAAACCACAATTTGTTTGTAGAAGTAATGTGTAATGGGGGTTATTTATATATTTATTTTAGCCTTAGAGGAAGTGTAAATATTCTGCAGAAATATGGGGATAAGTGAAAACTGTTTTAGACTTTGGTCGTTAGCAGGCAAATAATCCTCCAGCAGAGTATCTGCATTTTTGTTTTAATGTCTTTCCCTTCGTAGGCCACTGAACTTTTAGGTCTTTAAAGATATTTTAGGCCGTTCCATGATCAAAATCTCCTTGAGCTGCCTGGAATTTCTTTTGATTGTAGCCTTCTAACAAAAGCTCCAAGATTCTGCTTCATGTGCAGTTTGGCACGATAGCTCATCTTTCTATTTCGACCTAATCGCTTGGTTCTCCTGTCCTTTAGATAGTCCAAACCCATGGCTTCAAGTACCAATCTTGTTGGTATTTTGTGATCTTAAGTTCGTGTTATTTTCTTCCTTGCTCCTGCATAAGGATGGAATATCAATCAACTATTAATAAAAATTCATGAGGATTTATGTGGAGTCCCATTGTGAGATGCATTTTCAACTTCTTAGGAGACTTTATCGAGCCCTAAATCCACAATCCAGTTTTAAATTAACTTCCCAGATGTTCTAGAGCTTTTCCTTGGGTACCCTAAGTCCTTGGTGTAAATAATTATTTGATTACTTTCTCTTGTTGTTTCATTTCTTCTTCCATTTTTTTCCCCATTGGTTGATTTTGTGTAACTAAAGAAGATGCAGTGGTTGATTTTAGAAGATACCTGTTTTCTTTTCCAATCAAGGAAGTTGAGATATCCTTAGCATTTTTCATTAAAACAGTTGTGTACATAGAAATGTAAAAATTATAAACTTTCTGTATCGTTACAGAACAGAAAGTAACTAGATAATTCGTTTGTTCTATGGCTATGTAATAACTATTTGAATTGCATTTGACATTGCATAAAATGGACTCCAATGTTAGAGTGAATTAATGTAGATTCGTGTATATATACATTTCTGTAAAACTCACAGATATTTTTAAACTGAGTTTTCTGTATCAGTTTATGCCTTTCATCACTAGTTCTATTCCATAGACTATATAGGGGGTCTTGTGTTGACTCTTTAAGAATACAAGGATTTGAAAATATTTGTTCCTAAAACAAAATGCTTTGGGACCAGGTAGTTGTCTCCAAGGTGATTCCTTTTGGTGAAGTAGGTGGATGTCTCTTGCAGCTTAACTGTTTTTACAGACTATAAATGTAAATTAAATATTACTTACAGGCAAGGAACTGATCTTAGCCTGAGACTGCACTTCCTTATCACCTTTGTTTTAACTGAAAGTCCTGATTGCCTCCAAGAGAGGCCAGCCTGGCCCTGCTCCGGCTATGGTGACCTTGCCGGGGTTTGGGGCCTGACCGAGTGTGGAGCAAACGAAAGAGCAGAAGCCCATGGAGCCCAGTTCATGAGCAAAGCTGCGGACTATCCAGAGGAAATGGTGAATACCAAGTTCATGAGGCTAGAGGATTTCCTGGATGTGCACAAATTCGGACAAAAGCTTCACTACTTGGAATTGATTGATAATGTCCGTCTAAGTGGACAAAATAATATAAAGTCTGAATTAGTGAATAATTAGTGAATATGTTCAGAGATATGATATTCTGAACTTTAAAGTGTATCCAGCAGCTCAGATGAAAGGATTACACTGCTTCAGTTAGTAAATCTTTATTTTTTAAACTCTACTATAGATTGTTTTTAATTCCAATTTTGAAATCAGATTTGCTTAAACTTTGTTTTGATGTGATTCATGTGTTGATTCCAACAGCATTAGAATAGAAAGTAGTTATTCTAAGTTCCCCTCAAATGAATCCCCGTAAAATCTTATTTATACTATAAATTTATATGGAAAAATGTACTTAATAGTGGAAGAGTAAGTTTCTTTATAAATTTTCAAAAGCTACAAATAGTGGCATGTAGAATAATTAGAAATCATCTCTGTGAAAAATACTGCTATAGTTTCATGTTGACTTCATATAATTCTGGAATTGTGAAAATCTGTTTTAAAAATAAGAGTATGTCATCTTGCATGAAGAAAAATGTTATTTAAAAGGAAAAAAGTTTTCCATTTCAGAACTTACTGATTATGATGACCCGAAAACAGTTCCCTCCAGATAAATCTGCATGACAATCACAGAACAGATATCTTTTTCCTCTTTTCTCTGGCCTCTGCTTTGATTACTTAACAGGTCATTCATTACGAGACAGAAAGTTTGAAAAGCAATAATTTTTTATTCTTTTGAAAGTTATATCATACACTGAACCTGCATCAGGTACTTAGAAGGCGGTGCAGTGGTAAAATAAAAATTTAATTCCAAGTTTGTTTTTAATTCTATTATTACCTGGGATTTTTAAAGAAGGGGGAAGGGCAGGATGCAAATGGAATTGGGGTGTGCTGGGGATGTAGAGGACCAGTTGAGCAAGGTACAGACAATACAACTCCAAGGGGTGCTATGAAACTACAGCGTGGATTGGAACACTTCCGGTGATTTTTTTTTCTGGCAGTTGGCAGCCAAGTGTCTTGAGGAATGAGGGTTTTCTCTATATTTCACAGAGTCACTGTGTGGTCTGTGGCGGAAAGGAGGGAGACCTAAAAATGATTTAAATCGTAAATTATTAGAATTTGGATACAACAGAATTTGTGGGGGAGAGTTTTGGGGGTTTTGCAAGCTGTTAGCATAATTTAAAAAATACCTGCTTTGTAACAAAAACTAAAGCTGATTGAGGATAAAGACTTCTAATTATTATTTTCCTTTTCTTTCTTTCCTTTGGTCTGTATATTTCAGCCCTGTGAAATAGTCAAGGGTTTAAAGTCTTTGCATAAGCCCAAAGTTCTTGTGCACATCTGTCTGTCAGTGTATCTGGCAGCCTTTGTGACTGATTACTCACTTCCCCATAATTTGGTGGTGACTGTGGGCCAAGAATTGTGGTAGGTGCCTAGGGTAGAAAGGAGTAAGACCTATTCACCCCTCAAGGTCACCCCCTCTGGTATCACATAGCAGACCACACTCAATATATTGTGTACAGAGTGATAAGAATTAAATAGGATGCTAAGGAGACTGACTCGGGTTGAGGAAGGATGGGCTTCTATGGGGTGGTGTGCTTGAGCTGCATCCTGAATTCCTAAATGAGAAAGAGCTAAATTTATACACACACAAACACACACACGTATACATACCTCGATGTTAATACTCACTTTTCATCACTGTTTATAAATGTTGATTACACAATTACAATGACAAAAAGAGAGATCATAGATGTTATAACAAATGTAACTTTATCTTAATTTTTTTTTTTTTTTTTTTGAGATGGAGTCTGGCTCTGTTGCCGAGGCTGTGGCACCATCTCGGCTCACTGCAAGCTCTGACTCCTGGGTTCATGCCATTCTCCTGCCTCACCTCCCGAGTAGCTGGGACTACAGTCATGTGCCACTACGCCTGGCTACCTTTTGTATTTTTAGTAGAGATGGGGTTTCGCCATGTTGGCCGGCTGGTCTCAAACTCCTGATGTTGTGATCCGCCCACCTCGGCCTCCCAAAGTGCTGGAATTACAGGCATGAGCCACCGTGCCCAGCCTTAAAAATGTTTTAATTTGTTTATATTAATTAGGTACAAGTGCAGTGTTGCTATACTGGTATATTATATTGTGGGAAGTCAGGGCCTTCAGTGCACCTATCACTGGGGCAATGTGCATTCTGTACACACCAAGCAACTTCTCATCATCCAGCCCCTCCCACTCCCACGCCTCCAAGTCTCTGCTGCCCATGATGCCACACTCTACTTCCATGTGTCCACATTATTAAGGTCCCACTTAGGAGTTACAACATGCTGACCTAGTTTTGATAGACAGGGGACCTAGTTAAGGTACTGGATTTCTGTCTTCCTGGTATATATTAAATATGATGAGCACTTTACTATGAAAGTTCCTAGATACCTCTTACCCTGAAAAGCCACTGGCAGACTGCTGTGTCTTGTCTAAGTGGCCTGATTCCTTGAAACTTTCTGTGATGTTTCAGCAATGAAAGGTTGCTTAGCCTCTACACTCATGTTGTCCTGAAACCTCAGGTAGCTGAGACCTTAAGACCTGCGGGATGATGAGGGAGAGCCAGGCCATGAAGAGATACTGCAGACCCTCCAAGGTAGCAACCAGATGGCTTCTAGGCCTCAGGTGCCATGGCTCATCACTGTGGGTGGTGAATGTGACAGTATGGATCAGTTCCAGAGTATGTCTGTCAGAATATCGATGTCTTTGATATAGTTTCAGCATGTGAGGAATTTAACGTTCTTGGTTTGGCCATTCATGACTGTGAATGGCACATGATTTACAGTATTGCTAGAGCCTATAGGCTTTGCTGGAGCATCAGGGGCGAAAGAACTAATGTGAGTCAGGGACAGTATCTGTTGAGCACCTACTTGACCCAAACTACCTTACTAGGCCATTTCAGATACACAGACAAATGTCATAAAGTCATGATTGAGTCCACACCTTCCTTCTGATACTTATTTGTAAGGAATTTTATTTGCATCTGGGAGAGTTCCATTAGTCTCTGTAACAGACAAATCTAAAACCTACTCCCACAGTTTCTTGTAAAGACCAGCACATCTTTGAATTGTCTTGGTTTTTTGATAAGATTTCCAGCTTTTATACCAGACCAAGGCAAACTGGATGTAAATGTAGCATTATCCTTGCTGACCACTGTTGCAGACCAACAGGTTCATAGTTTCCAACATCCTACCCATTTATAACTGAAATGGTATGTCAGTTGATTTTTAAAAGTGCAGGTGGTCTTCTGATCGTTCACTATGACTTCCCTTACAGCAAGGGCGTGAGAGCACCATTTCCCCACTTTTGTATCTAGTCCGTTCTTGAAAATGTGTAACAAACGACTATGCCTATATATATATATATATATAGACATATGCACACACATATATAAAAGTCATACATATACACACACATAGACATATATATTCACAAAGGTTGTGTTCTCAGAATAACGGTAGAATAAACAATGATGTTTCCTGCAGGCACTGGTGATAAACTCCACTGTTTCGGGATGATCCAGGGCTGAGACACAGATCAGCAAGGGCTTTTGCCATTTCCCCATCACTGTAGAGACGTGTGTGCAGACAGGAAGCACCCTTTTCCATGAACTGTCTCTCCTGACCCCTCTGTGGACTCTGCCAGCACTTGCCCATGGCCACCACAGTTAAGTTTGCCTGCGTGGCTTCCAGGGAGAGCAGCTGGGAAGGGAGAGGAAGGGCCAGGAGATAACAAGTTGGTTGGCAGCCCAGGCAAATTTTGGGATGTCACAGGAGCCTCAGTCCTTAGGAGGGAGTGAGTCACAGGTGCTTCTGCATGGAATGTCACGCTCTCAGGAGCACACACCTGTAGGGACCTCAGCTGCCTCTAAGGGGCCTGGCTCTGTCCCCACAGCACAGCAGCTGGGGGCAGGCAGGCAACACCACCACGCAGTGACTGGAGTTAGTTGACGTGACAACACGCAGGTAATTTAAAAGTGCAGCTTTCCCCTCCCCCTCCCCAGCACACCCTGACTCCCTTCCCTGCCTTCTTTTCTTACTAGTCCTTATGGCATTATGATACGGCATTAATGCACTTTAAAAATGTTATCATCCGTCTCCTCCAGCTAGAATGAAGTTCTTTTTAGAGCGGGGAAGGGGGTGTTGTCTGTTTCATTCACTGCTATATTCCAAGTTCTACCACGTAGACATTCAAATATGTTCGATCAATTAAGGAATGGATAAACCAAACTCCGTATCAGCACAGCAGAAACAGTTGATGGGATGTATGTGTGATAAGACCGTAAGCTGTGTAGGAGCAGAGAGGGCCTGTTTCTAGAAAAGAAACCTGGAATTTCTGTCGGCAAAATGTAGTTAAACATTTTAACTGTTAAAGTCCCTTTTGCTTATTGTATGTTAAACTTATAATTCTTATAGGTTTCATAGAACTTGTATAGCTTTGAGAGAGAGAGGGGGAAGAGAAAAAGAGGATTTGATACAACACCATACCATAAGATGATAAGGTAAGATGTGATGTAGGTGTTTTTAAGAGCACAAGCTCTGAAGCCAGCTTAAGTTCACATCCCAGCTCTGCCATTTAACCTTCTGTGCCTTACTTCTTGTATCTGTAAAATGGGGATAATAACACCTCACGGTTTTTTTTGAGCATGACATGAATGACTACATGTAAGACACTTTGAACACTGCCTGGCACACAGAGCAGTCCCATAAGTGTTAGTTGCTATTATTAGTATGATACCACCACTACCATCACCATCGTCTTTATTCTTGAGTTCTAAGGGCATTTCAAAGCTAAAAGGTTTGCCACAGAGATTGTTTTTGCATGGGTGTGATACTGGATTCTGTATCTTATTTTTAGCATCTTTTATATGTAAACACTTAAGTTAGATTTCTCACCTTTGTATTTTATGATACAACTGATGTCTGTACCTCTTTACCTTACATACTGCTGCTAAAATGGGCATGGTTATGGACATTTGATTATTTTCTGTAATTAGGAAGCATCTTAATCTTTAGTAATTTGGTATAGTATTTCACTTGAATAGCTAAAGATTAATTTCCATAACAGGAGACTAAGGTAAAAGAGGTTTGTGATATTAGAGGATGTGATTGAAGATTGTGCAGGCCTCAGGCCTGGAGTCAGACTCTCCCAGAGCTTGTGATGCAACCTGAATAATTCTCACTCTTAAGAGAGAACTGCTTTCCTCCTGGAAGTATGGAGGGGAATGATAAAGCCATCTTCAATAGCTCTATGATATATTTAAATAAAATCTGCCATAGAATTGCATAGTAGTATTAGAAATGCCTTGTATCAGTATATGATAATTAATTAAAATAAGTTCTATGTTAATAAATATGTAGTGTACTATTATTGATGTTTGCTTTATGGTAAACAAGAAATATCCTGAGTGATTTTTTTTTTTTTTTTCCAGCTTGGAAATGATAAACTAAATCTGAAAAGGGGCTTACTTTTTTTTCTTTTATTACTGAGTATGTCTTTTTCTGGCACATTTTTTCCACTTACCTGGGGTCAACTACATACATACCTCCTAAAATGAAGTCTCTCTATACCCAAGGATAGCTAAATGCCCGTCAAGGAATAAATGAATGCATTTGAGTTGCTTTAATTAGCTAGGTGTGATTTAAAGGTTGCTGAAATCAAAAAGCCTTATTCATTTTTCATCAATAATCACTTACCTTAATATTTCATTAGAACCTGCTGATTTGTAGACCTCCTTCTGGGCTTTGATTCATTATGACTGCAGACATAATTTAACTTTCTCTCTTTTTCTTGTTCTGTATTATGCTCTTTCATCTCTGAGACACTGTTAAGATGTTTCCAACATTCAGAAGGCTGCTAATTGATCCAACTTTTTTTCTCTTTTTTTAACTGTACTTAAAGTTAAGAGTTCTAGGCTGTGGAAAGTGTGTGTGTGTGTGTGTGTGTGTGTGTGTGTGTGTGTGTATGTGTATTTAGGCAGTTTTCTTTAATTCTTTAAACAGCTGATAATAATGTGTAAATTTTCTATTTCATGTGTTCTGAGAGTTAAGATGGATTTATCATATGCAGCAGGCAGGAAGTACATAGTTTGGCCACATTCTTAGACTATGCCATCAATTAGAAAGAACAAAGCATCTCATGTGTGGCATGCTCACCAGATAAGATCGCTATCCATGCATTTACCTTATTTTCAAAATATTGCTCTAGTTGCTTTAGATGCAGCCTAGCCCGTGGCCTCGGATGCGCAGCGTGCCTGGTGGACTCAGGTAGTGGCTGCTATCCCGGGCATCTGTGCTGCCACCTAGGGAGTATGACTCTGAGGCAGAGAAGTTGAGAGATGGGCCCTCAGATTAATAGGACGCTTGTGCAGAAAAGAGCCATTCTTCTTCTTAAACTGTACCTTGACTTTATATGAATGATCAGATCAGAGCCAGAGACAGACCATCCAGGGTGGGGGACATCTGGTTGGAACTTCTTAAAAGCCAAAATTCCAGGCACCTGTCTTTAAACACAGTTATGTCTTAGGATTTTTGGGGGGAGTAGCTAATCTAAAACATAAAAATATACCCAGCATAGACTGGAATTCTGACCGGCTGATGGTGGCAATGAGAACAGAAAATAAATAAATATGTAATTAGGTATTTTTCATTTCTTCCAGATTATGAAATGCTGCATGTCTGTCTTTTATAACCATGTTAAATGGTTTGTATAAAGTGCATATTATTAACTTTCACTAGCTGTGCCAGTTTTGATGCTGAGTAAAAATTGCTAAATGTTAAGGAATAAATTTGTGTCCTTAAAATCTTGGTAAATTCAGGCCGAGCATGCTGGCTTATGCCTGTAATCCCAGCACTTTGGGAGGCTGAGGTGGGAGGATCGCTTGAAGCCAGGAGTTTAAGACCAGCCTGGGCAACATAATGAGATGCCTATCTCTTAAATTTTTTAAAATTAGAAATAATGAAAAAATTTGGTAGATGTAGATTTATTCAGTAGTGTAAGTATATTCATTGGACTAGACCTTTTATTAACTTATTGATACTTTCCATAAAACATAATGCTGGTCTCCCTTACATCCTAGATTTCTGTTTCAAACACAAGTCTAAAAAATTAACAAGCCACCATTGTAAATATCTACTGATGGAAAATTAGAAGAACTCTTATGTGTTATGAGATTTTAGCCACCATTTAAAATTATCAATCCCTGGTTAACCAAGGCTACTCTTCACATTTTGCTTTCCTTTGGAATATTTATTGATAGTGCTTTCTAATACACTGTGTGTGTGTGTGTGTATGTGTGTGTATGTGTGTGTTACAGTTAACATGAATTGCTTTGTGTATGAGTTTTAATACTATTCTTTGCTTATGATGATCTTCAGGATTCTAGAAGAAGTTTTCAGTATAGACTGTCTCTTCATTGGGCCTTAACTTTGTGACCTCAGCCTGCCTTTGTGGCTTCACAGCCATTGTTCTACCTGTGTGTATAGGTGTGTGCTGGTGCCGGGAGGTGCTATTGTAGGTAGACCCATGAGGCATTGGATTCAGATCCTGGCTCTGCCACTTACTTGGATGTTGGGCAAGTTATTTGACCTCTGTGAGCCTCATTATATTCATCTGTATTTCCATTTTTTTGTCCTATTGTTAGACCATATGTCAGCTGTGTCCTGATTTTTATATTTGGAGAATATGTTCTTGCCATGCATCATGATCTGTGTTAGAAGCTATTGGGGCTGAAAGAGAAATACAGATTCAATTTCTGATAGTAATGTTCCTCCAGTCTTTTGGGAGGATAACAGACGGACTTAAATAACACCACCAGTTTTATTGACCATGCTGTTTATTTTAATAGCTAAGCCAGAATGGTTTGATTGACTTTTGAAAAATCTGGTATTTTTTTTTACCATATGGACAAGGCCATATCTGGAGTGCCAAGCTAATAAGCCTTCTTTTCTTTGCCAGTGAACCATGAAAGTTGTTAGCAAAATGTTTTATCTTGAATTGATCCATTTTCCAAGCTCTTGGTGATACAAACACCCATCTTAAGGGATAAAGTGCAGATTATCTTTCATCAGTCATTGAATTTTGTCGCATCAAAGAACTGCAGGCAACTTTTTGGAATGATCTAAAAAGGAATGTACATAGTGTGGTTTGGGATGCCTAAAAATGTGTAGGACTACTGTAAATTGGTTACTTATCAGTACAACGTACAGGTTACATTATTTTGAATGATGTTGTAATACTTGAATGTAAAAAATGGGAGTATAGTAGTACTTAATTGTAACTTTTTAAAAAAAACAGTTAAAGTTTAAAGAAGGATGACTGTACTTTTCCCATTCTTACAAAAGGTCCAATGCACACATCATTCTGAGTCAGAATGCCACCAATTTCTGTATCTAGCAATGAAACAATGTAACCAGTATTAGTTGTCTTTCAGTCTAATCAATGAATTAAGTATTCATTCCATCCCAGGCCTCCTTGGTACCATCAAAATATTTGTATTTTTCATTTCTCTCCTCTTTATGTTCCTGTTTTTCTTTATGTTCTTTAGCATGTATTTGAAGCATCTTTTTAAAAGTTATTTTTCCTCTGATTCTATCATCACTGTCCTTTCTGGGTCTGTTTTTGTGTTTTTTGTTTTGTTTTGTTTTGTTTCTTTCAGACAGAGTCGCTATGTGGCCCAGGTTGGAGTGCAGTGGCATGATCTCGACTCATTGCCACCTCCACCTCCCAGGTTCAAGCGAATCTCCTGCCTCAGTCTCCTAAGTAGTTGGGATTACAGGTGCCCGCCACCATGCCCAGATAATTTTTGTATTTTTAGTAGAGATGACAGTTCACCATGTTGGCCAGGCTGGTCTTGAACTCCTGACCTCAGGTGATCCACCCACCTTGGCCTCCCAAAGTGCTGGGATTACAAGTGTGAACCACTGTGTCCATCCTGTCTGTTTCTATTGATTGATCTTTCTCCTGATTGTGGGCCACATTTCCCTCTTCCTTTCTATGTCTAATAGTTTTTTATCGGATATCAGGCATTATACGTTTTGTATTACTGGGGGCTTGGGTTTCATTTTTTTTTTTCTTTGAAAGGAGGCTCTTGCTCTGATACCCAAGTTGGAGTGTGGTGGCTCACTGCAGCCTCACACTCCTGGGCTCCAGCAGTCCTCCCACCGCGGCCTCCTGAGTAGCTGGGACTGCAGGCATGCACCACCACACCTGGCTTCATTGTGTTTTGTGTGTGTTGGATCTTTCCCAGAAGGCAGTTAAGTTACATGCTAATCCTTTATTTTTAAATTGCCTTTTAATTGCTTTTAGACCAGTTTCAGAGTAACCTTCATTCTAAGGCCTAATTTAGCCCCATTTCCAAGGCGTAGCCCTGCTTGACTGAGTACCCAGGATATTCAGCCAGCATGATCAATGCAGTCTCTTCCTCTTTGTGGGTACTGTCACGGTGCCTGCAGTTGTTCATCTTATGGCCGCCTGGTATTCTTTTCACAGAAGTTGTTCTTGTCTGGGCTTACAGGATTTTCCCTTCCTCATGCCCAGATTGGGAATCAAAGACTGAAGAGGGCCCGTGCCCATTTCTGGAGCTCTTTCTCTGTGTAGCTCTCTCCTCTCAGGTCATCTGTCTAAAGATACTGACCACCTTAGCCTCCCCAAATTCATAATTCTGCCCCCTCAGCTCAGGGTGGCTGCAGTGTGGTTTGGTTTCACTCTCTGCACTGCAGTGCCCAGCAAGCTGAGGTGGTGGTAGGGTACCCCTTCTTTATTTCCTTTTCTCAGGGGTTACAGTTTTATCCATCTTGGCCCCCAATTCCTGCTGAAAATAGTTGTTTCCTGTATTTTGTCTAGTTTTCTAGTTGCTTGTAGTAGGAAGTTAATTCTAGACTGCTGTATCTTCTTATTGCTGGAAGTGGAAATCCCTTAAAATATATTTGAACAATTGTTCTACCAAAGGCTTCTGCCATCTCCTTACCTCATTCTTACACTTAAACCCCTTAAAATGGGTTTCAGCCCCTCTCTACTAAAGAAGATTCTTTTCAGGTGACAAAATTGCCAAATCTGGAGGCCATATCATAAAAATGTGTCCTCATTTGACCCTTCTTCCTTGGTCTCTAGCGCTCTTGTGTGTCTTCACTGCTCATCCCCACCTTTTGGGAGGTTCATTTGTCCCTGTTGTGATTCTCATGTGCCTACTCCCTTGTCTAGGTTTCTCCCTATCACATCTTCAGCTGTCACTGGTGTGATTTCCAGAGTCACTGCAGTAGCACCACTCTGTGCCACACACCAGGCCTGGCTCCACACACATGTCTCTGGGCATCCTGACTACATCACAAACTCAATGGGGACAGATCTGGTGGGGTCTTTATTATCCAGACTGTGGCTGCCACTCTGTCCCCTCTCTCTGCTCTTTTTACCAGCATCCTGCGCATGTCCTGTGCTCTTCTTGCTTCTCCATCCTTAGCCCTCATACCTGGTTCTGGAGTGCTATTGATTCTATTCCTGTACTTTTTCTCAGATCAGTTCTTCCCCACCCATTCCTTTTGTTTGTCTGTTTGTTTGTTTCAGGGATGTATTACCCCTTGTCTGACATAATGAAGTCACAGAATTTCCGTGTCCACACCCCTCTCAGCCCCCTGTGATCCCTCTTAGTCCTGTCTGTTACCTTTCTAAATTCTAACCTGGGTCATCTCACTCACCCTCTCCAAAGAACAATGGCAGAATCAAGTCCAACTGACTTGGTGTGGCATTCTCATTCTAGGGGAGCATTGCTGACTCCATCCCCAGTATTTATCCTCTTCGAAACTAGTCACCTAGGGCTCTTTCCCCTCCCAGATTGCATCAAGCATTTTCCTACCCCCATTACATATGCCTTCTCAACAGTGTGGAATGCCCTGCTGTAGCCCTCTGCTAATTCTCCAATGCCACCTTTTCTGCAAATTTAGTGCTTTTAGTTGGAATGAACCTCTTCCCATCCTCAGATCTGAAAGAGTTTGTATGTCTGCTAAGACTTCCTTGGGTGTTTCAACAGGATTGTTAAAAGCTATCTGTATCCCCTCCACTTTTTGCACAGTTTGTACTTTTCCCGTGTTCTCTGGACATCTTCTTTGGTGATGTTGGGAAGTCATTAAGGCATTTCCTGAGATCTGTTTTTAGGACTCACACTGCTGCTAGAAAACAGTCTCATGCATAGGGCTGTGGGATCACTGTGTACAAGACAAGCTCTCCTGTGAGGAATAACTTATCTTAAGGAGATAAGGATAAGGACCATGCCTTAATTCACCCTTATCCCCTCCAAATGCATTTGTACATTTTTGGAGAATTTAAAGGCAATATGTAAGATGAATTAGTGAAAAACGATGACTTCAAGTTACTTAATGACTCGATTCATTTATTTAAGAAGATTCCTTTATATAGCATATGAACTCAGCATGTAAAAATGATTCAGTTTTTAAAATTAGATTGTATAAGATTTTTAGTAACATATCAATGACATGGGACAGAATATATCACTTTACAAATCTATTATTACACTGTGATTTTTTGCTAGGACTTCTTTCCTCAAAAATAACCGTAATTTAGAATTGTTAACATTGCATGTTTTTCTTGGTGACTTTCTTAAGCCAGTGATCATGATATATTATCCTCCTGATACTGCTGGATTCAAGAACAGGTATCAAAAGGCAACAAAGTGTGTAGGTTATTTTGAGGCCCTTCAGTATCTCTGCCCATCTGTATTTTCTTCCTGTGCAGTTATTCAGGCAAGACTGGGCACTATGTTTAACTAGACGCAACATTTTGCTGATTTCCTTTAAATGTTTCCTGAGTAAGAAATATATTATCCCTTAATCAGCCTCTTTTGAGATGTCTGTTTATACTAAACAAAATCTTACTTCAATTAGTTTCAAATTCTAAGCAAAAGTACTGGTAATTAGACATTGTCTGAAGTAACATCCTGTTACTGTACTGCAATATTGAAGTTGAAATGCAATAGAAACAAATATTAAGCTTATTACCACATTTATCAATTTATTGGTATTCTTTAACTGATCAGCCACATAGAAAAACTAATACTGACAAGGAATTTTTCTTTTCTCAAACTTAAGCACTGAGAATTTGGGAAGCTTAACACCTTTCTCTTCTTATCTGTAAAATTAGATAACTGTATATAAATAAATAATTATAATCACTATCTTGTAGGGTTGTTGTGCTGGAGGAATGATCTAACCTAGCTAAAACGTTTGGCATAGTGACTGCTTGCAGTATTATACACATATTTAATTATGGCACAGGTCAAATTTGATGACTCTATATATATACACATATATACATATACACACACACATATACATATATATAGACATATATATACATACACATATATATATATATTTTGTTGTTTTTTTGAGACAGAATCTTGCTCTGTCACCCAGGCTGGGGTGCAGTGGCACGATCTCGGCTCACCGTAACCTCTGTCTCCCAGGTTCAAGCAATTCTCCTGCCTCAGCGCGCACCACCACGCCCAGCTGATTTTTGTATTTTTAGTAGAGACGGGGCTTCACCATGTTAGCCAGGCTGGTCTCGAACTCCTGACCTCGTGATCCATCCACCTCGGCCTCCCGAAGTTCTGGGATTACAGGTGTGAGCCACCGCGCCCGGCCGTATTATGATTTTTAAAAAGTCCTTCCAGTAAGTAGATCTTCAGACTTCAATGAGTAGCTCAGTTACTTGAAGAAGCATTTCATTTTAGCACATCATAGAATATTGGACAACACCTTGGAGTTTATTTTAAATGGAAATTAATCTGTAAAAACTGTGGGCCATCTATGGAGCAAACAAAATGAAATAATCTCTGAATGTGACATACTGGGCAGTGTACTTAATATATGTTACATATGCATAAGGATGATTTGCATCTATCTAGTGTTTTCCGGGTCCCGTGTTTTGAATATGGGCATCAGGTGGGATGAAAGCATTTCAAACTTGAACTGTCAGTACATGAACCACCGTAACATTAATTGGCAGTATTATTTCATAATGTGTGTGATCTGTTGCAGTGGTAAAATAGATTATTTTTAGATTCCCAATATAAAATTGTTTTCTCACTAGGTAATTAAAATTGGTTCTATGTGTAACACAAATTTTAAATATTTTATGTTATTAGTTAACACCAGCATAACACAGATACTAACAACGTAGAAATGCAAATGGATGTTCCTGTTTCTTAAACTGTGGCTACAAATGGAGAATTGGTTCCGTATTGAGATGGAGTCTTGTCTGTTGCCCAGGCTGGAGTGCAGTGGTGGGATCTCGGCTCACTGCAACCTCCGCCTCCCAAATTGAAGTGATTCTCCTGCCTCAGCCTCCCGAGTAGTTGGGATTACAGGAGTGCACCACCACGCCCCACTAATTTTTTGTATTTTTAGTAGAGGCAGAGTTTCACCATGTTGGTCAGACTGGTCTCAAACTCCTGACCTCAGATGATCTGCCTGCCTCCACCTTTCAAAATGTTTAAATTATTTTTAATGTAAGTACTTTTTACGGGGTCTTTACAGTGGTCATCATTTCTCATGGAGAGGTAGTGATGTTTTGACATGCTACTTTTGTTCGTGGTGAAATATTGGTTTTCATTAAACTTCATGTTGAAAATAAAACTTTTAGAATCATAGATTTCTGCCATTTTAGAGCTGGAAGGAGCGTGATTTAACAACCCTCATTTTATGGAAGTTGAACTGGTCTGGGGGTGTGGCGCTGGGGATGAAGGGTGCAGATGAACGTAGTCGCCTCTTACCATCGTCTTTCCTTTTATGGATGCCCTCTCACACCTCTCACACCTGATGTGGATTTGGACACCTGCAGGCTAGAGGGGCCACTGTCCTTAAATAGGAGTGCTGCCTTGGTCAAGGTCACCTGATTATCAGTAGCCTTTTATTAAATTCATAAACAGGCATGATCATACCTAGTTTTCCGATTAAAAAAAGAAGATACACTGATCAAGTAAATTACGTATATGAAAGCATGCATAAAAACGTAAAACTGTACCAGTGTGTTATGTTCTACTGTGATTATAATGACCCCTGTATACTGACCTCTCCCATGAGCTCCAGGAGTGAATTCAAATGCAAAGATGTATATGATAGCAACTTTGGAAAGTAGAGTACACTTGACCATGCCAGCTGGTGATCGTAAATATACCTGGATTTAGGTATTTCTGTTTAAATGATACCTAGTTAAGGGTCTTACTTGGACTGAGAAGAGATTTTTTTTAAAAAAAGAGACTCAATATGCACAATACAGGTAGTTATAACTATGTTGACTTGAGAGTTAAACAGATACAGCTGTTTGTGAGTAAGCCAGACAAATGTGATTTGAATGTTGAAGTACTGATCACGCCTCTTTAGAACCTGGTAAGAATGCCGTGGTCTGGGACATCTGGGTCCATTTCTTCTGGCGTTGGCACTGAGACCTTGCTCCCTCCTGAATTCCACGTCTTCCCTATTACTCCCGTAGGCTCAGGTGGTGGTAGTACCCTGGAGTGCACCTGTGGCCATTGCGCAGTTCGTTCAGGTTCTTCTGAAACATCTTGATGGCCCTTCATTGCAGCTGTGATGAAGATGTGTTGCCCTGCTGTGTGTGTTGAGTGCTCACTGTTTCCCTGCTTCCTTCTTCTTTTGCCTCCTCCAGTGCTGCTTTCCACTCCTCTGTTCTGTGCTTTTCCTTTTTCCTCTCTTTATGGACCTGTCTTTGCCTTTTCACTTCTGTGAACACCAGACACCCTGTGCCCTCCCACTGCTGAGGCCCGCCAGGACCACTGGGTCTCCCACCGCCCGTGCTCCCCAGGGTTCACTGTCCAGCCACGCTGGCCTCCTTGCACTCCTTGACTAGGCCAAATGCAGAGTCCTAGGCTGCTCATGCCCCTGCCCTTGCCATTTCATCTGCTGGGTGTCCTGCTCTGGATCTTGAAATGACTGGAGTCTTCCTGTTATCCAGGCTCAACTTAAGAGTTTCCTCTTTAGTATGGTCTCCCTGATGTCCTGTCTGAAGCACAAGCCGGGCCCCACCACATACACATCCTCTCAAGCACATGGTCCCTCTTGAATGCTTTTTATACGTAGATCCATATCTCACATTGCCCTGTTCATTCCTGTGTTTTTCTATTTCTGATTCTGCCCTCTTAAGTGTAACTCTAGGAGAGCAGAGACCCCATCTGTCTTGTAAAGCTGTGTGTCTGCAAGCTCCGAAACAGCGGCTGGCAGACAGTGGCTGCTCAGTTGACACTGGTTTCACGGATGTGTGTGTGCAGGGTGTGGGCTCCACAGCCCTGAGCGTTTCTTTGGTGGTGCACGCTCAGGCAGTTTCTGTCTGTGTTGTCTTCTCTAGGTCCTTCTGTCTATAGTTTTGAACTCTGCTTGGTGGGAGGGAGTGCTTAGCTCTCAGAAAATCTTGCTCTGGAGACAGGAAGGGGGCGGTTGGGGAAAAGGAGGCTGACTCCTGGATGTGCCACCGAGAGGACAGTCTCCACCAGGAAGCAAAAGAAGTCCTCTCTTTATGGCGCTTCCTGTTTCTTGTTTTTTTTTTTTTTTTTTTTTGAGACGGAGTCTTGCTCTGTAGCCCGGGCTGGAGTGCAGTGGCCGGATCTCAGCTCACTGCAAGCTCCGCCTCCCGGGTTCACGCCATTCTCCTGCCTCAGCCTCCGGAGTAGCTGGGACTACAGGCGCCCGCCACCTCGCCCGGCTAGTTTTTTGTATTTTTAGTAGAGACGGGGTTTCACCGTGTTAGCCAGGATGGTCTCGATCTCCTGACCTCGTGATCCACCCGTCTCGGCCTCCCTAAGTGCTGGGATTACAGGCTTGAGCCACCGCGCCCGGCCCTGTTTCTTGTTTTTAAAGCAACTTCTTTTCACCAAATCCAAAAATCCCACCTTACCTCAAGGCAGCTGTAATTAAAAGCCTGTGTGTCAAAGATTTTGCTATTCAAAATTTCACACGCCTTCTGAGAAACTAAAACTCCTGAAAATTGTTATCATTGAATACAAAAATAGAATTATCCCTTTGACTAAAGCTTAAAATTCTCTGAATATGAAATTGATACTTTTTTGTATAAAACTTACAAAACACAGAAAAGGGAAAAGAACATCCAGTCCCCAAAACAGTAATTTTTAATATTTTAGAGTATATTCTTAGACACATACAGTTATTTGCACATCTGTACTTATTCAGAACTCAAAATAAAATCATACTCTACATAACTCTTTAGTAATATGCCCTCTTACCTAATATGTCACAAACATCTTTCCAGACCACTCAGTGTTCTCTTACGAGAACATTTTTTAAGTGGCTACATGATGTTTCCTTTTATGGATTTTTCTCGGTCAAGTTGCTTAACCTCTAAGCCTCGGTTTCTTGGTCTGTAAAAGGGAATCATAATTGTGCCTTAAATAACCTAAAGGAATTAGACGGGGGTCGTACACTAAAGCGCTGAGAATGTTCCTGCCACATAGGATGTGCTCAGTGATTATTAGCTGCTGTTTCTGTTTATCCAATTTCCTACTACCTTGTAACAACTTAAAATGAACTATGATTGATGTCTATGATCTGTCCTATTTCCTGCCAATAAAATATTTTTAAAGTCTAAAAGTATTCATATTTTTTATTTTCAAATAATATTATCAAAAGATGGTAGGGTATTTCTACTTAAGGCAAACACCAGTTTTTTTTTGTTTTTTGTTTTTTGTTTTTTGAGATAGAGTGTCACTCCGTCGCCCAGGCTGAAATGCAGTGGTGCATTATTGGCTCACCGCAAACTCCACCTCCTGGGTTCAAGTGACTCTCCTATCGCAGTCTCCTGAGTAGCTGGGATCACAGGCACACGTCACCATGCCCAGCTAATTTTTTGTATTTTTAGTAGAGACGAAGTTTTACCAGGTTGACCAGGCTGGTCTCGAACTCCTGACCTCAAGTGATCCACCTGCCTCGGCCTCCCAAAGTGCTGGGATTACAGGCGTGAGCCACCATACCAGGCCCACAAACACCAATTTTTAAAAACTTTGGTTTTAGCAGAAAGATCTTAGGGAAGCCAGGATTCCATCTGAAAGTAGACTTCAGCCCACTTCTCTCAGGCTGTGTCCACCTCTGTCTTGACACTGCCACTGAGCCCTCTGCTTAAGGCTGAGGCTCTGCTTTTGGTACTGATTTCCACCAGCCTGTTTCAGAAAGAAGCCAGAGAGCACCTTGCCATCGTCACCGTGCCTAGAGCTATTCTCCAGATTCTCTTTCTGCTCATCCTCTCAGCACTCAGTGGGCTTCCAGCCTCAGGATGGTGTTAGATTAAAGAAATGACCTGTCAGAGTTTAGTAATTCAGCAATATTCTTTAAGAATTCACATGACCTTAAATAAAACGTTCGATTTAATTTAAAATAAATCATGTCAAGCATGTAAGCAAACAAATTCCAAAATGGCAAACTGTTTCTCTTATTTTAGATTATTTTCTTAAAATACCCGTCTCTATTTCTAGTGAAGGTCTATTCTCCTTATAAAATATGTCAATGCTCTTAAACTAGGTGGCCTGAGGAAGAAAAAAAAGTTTAAAATAAAATATGTCCGTGTTAAATTTCTATTCTGAAGTTATGTATATTTAAAATCATGTATATTCATGGTTGTACAGTGCAGTTATTAAGAGCTGGAAAAAATGCTGCTTATTTTTAATCAGGTTGACACAGTGAAAAGGTTTATTAGGTTTTTCCTCCTTTTCATGAGTTACTCAGAATCTTTCTTGTAGGAGATGGAGTGAGTTAGCTGAGACACATATTCCTTCCAGTTAGAGTCATCTTCCAAGTGAGTGTCTATTCCCATCACCACTGTTTCTCTGAGAAGATTTTAAAGTGTTCAGCACTGCATGGTTTTTTAAAAAGCATTTTCTGTGATTTTGAACATATTTTGTTAGCCTTTTTTTTTTTTTTTTAATAGCATGCTTTTTATTTTCCTGTATTTCTCTTTCTTAGTCAAAACTAATTGTTGGCTACCAGCTTCTTTGTCTGGGACCCCTATGTGTGGGAGATGTTTGGGACTGGGGGAGTTTGTTAGCCCTACTGACATTTGTATTGTTTAAGTGGAACTAGCTATTGAAAAATGCTAACACAAAACCTCAGCTATTCTTTTATTAATGTATTAAAAATTCTGACCAAATTAAAACAGCCAGCAGAGCCTTGTTGAGCCTGAATCTGTTAGGCTATGAAATGCACCCTGGGTTTTGGGGAAGAAGTGAGCACATTTATAGCCTTAATTACTCATTTGGGATACTACAGTCTGTTGCCAAAGCCAGTTATCATCAGCTTTGATTAGAAATCAGGAAAGACAGCTGCTGAAATGCAGAGTGAAAAGAATTGTATTGGATTAGAGAGGCGTTCTTTTGAATCTGAAAGAGAAGGAAAGCATCTTTGGGAAACATCTGAATATGCATTTATTTTAATAATTCAATGGCTAGAGGTGGAATACAGTACATTGTAAGTTGAAGTGGTTTTCATTATTAAATTAAGTGCCTTTGTTTAGTTCATCTAGATTTTCCTATTGGCTGCTGCTTTTTTCTCTTTTTGCTCCATTTTGATGCAATGTTATATTCCTATTTGTGGGTTGAAATATGTCAGTGTTCATAAACTAAATTCATGGACCACCCTTCCCATCATTTGGCCTGATGCAACACCATTTACCAGTGTGAAGCCAAGCCAGGAGAGGCATGTAAAATACTGCATTCAAATGCTAAGTGTAAAAAGACAGCATGCTTCATTCCCAATCCTACATACATGGAGAAGTACTACTTTGAGCTTTATTATTTTAACAATGTAATGTGGGATTATAACATATATCAGAATAATGTCCTAATCAAGTGTCCCTGAGTAAATCAAAATTTCAGAGTTATATTGACTTGTATATGTTCATAGTTTATATAATCAAAAGATGTGTCAGGAAGATTTACTTTCTGCCTTTTGAAAGCTGTTTGAGATATTGTATGGAAATTTACACATGACTGTTTCCCCCATCCTTAATTCAACTTGTTAAACAGCAGCATTTCTCCTATTTCTACAAAAAACTATCATGGTTGTTAAAATATATATATATATATATATATATATATATATATATATACAGTGTATACAGAAGTACACCTAACCCTTAACTAAATAAATAAGAATACTTGTATTTATATTCATATTTGCAGGAGAGTAAACATTTGTGCAAATACACTAAGGAAAATTATCAAACACTTTGTCTCCATGTGCTCTAGCTTCAAAGTTAAAGCTGGGAATTTTCACCCAATTATTTAACTCTAGGCAGTGTAGTGCTTAAACAAAACAAAGATAACATTCTGTACCTACACAATGGATCAAAACAGCTTCCTTCATCCTCACTTTGGACCATCTGTTTAAAAGAAACTAAAAACCCTCAGGAAGCAAGCCTCTAATCTGTGGTTAAGAGTTTACAGACACATGCTCATTCTCACAACCCAGCAATGTGTACTGAGGGCTGTAATAGGTTTTGTATTAGCTGTAAAAGGCTAGATGTCTTGACCTCAGCATCTGTCAGTTACAGCTTCTCTGTTATTCAGAGAAATTTAAACACTCTTTTTGTAGAGGATCTAATTTTATGTTATTTTAACGTCAACTTTGATAAATACTGGGAATAATATTTTCCAAGAGCTAAATTATTCTTAGTTTCCCAATCCTTTTAAGAACCCTAATTCTCACTCTATCCCTACACTCCCTTGATGAAAAGAGTTGCAGTCATCCAGACTTATTGGAGAATAGACTTGATTGGTGCTAAGAGAATTGTGAAGGTCTTTAGCCTCACCTTATTTCTTATTGAATCCCACTAAAACTTTTGAAAATTTCACATTGGTTTAAGAGATTTGGACATCTGTTAACATTTTCCATCTTGGGCACTAGCACAGGTCTAGGTCTGTTCCTCCCTGTAAACTAGTTGTAGGAAGGCACTCAGGGTTGCAAGACAATTTTTCCATAATACCAAACAGGAAAAACAACAATAGCGCAACAAAAGGTTTCTACCTTGCTAAAAGGAAAAGAATATTTTCATAATTAAAGCTTTTAGTTATTTGTCATATACTCATTATTGGAAAATGTTGTTATCTTTAGTCCTGTATTGACACAAATGTGTTACCTGTTCTTTATTATAGTTGTGGAAAACTTTAGTAAAGGTGATATTAAAGTAGTCCTGGGCAGGCAGCCCTGGAAACTGAAATAAATGCAATAAGAGTGGGAAGTAAAAAAATAAGCTTCAATATCTGTGTTTAGTCCAGTAAATGGTGTCTACTACTACAGATGCAGTTTTCTTTGATGGATATTATATCACTGGACAGACAGTAGGCTGTGTAGGTTGTGAAATTTAGTCATCAGCCCTCCAGTAAGTGCTCTCTCTCCCCGTTTCCTTAGATCATAAGCTGTAGGTTACCCATATTATAGCCATCACATACCCCAGAACTAGCCTTGTACTTCAATAGATGGTCGGATTAGGTGTCATCTCGAAGGTCTTTTAAAACTCTGATTCCAGCATTTGGCATTCACCAACTATAGAGAAGATGACATTGTGACACCCTTTTAGTTGTGCAGTTTTCTTAGTATCTCTGTTAATTCAAATACGTTTAAAAGTGTTTGAATGTACTTATATGGTTGGATATTTTTAGAGAGAAATACTGTGTTTGGAAACATTTCAACTGGAAAATGCATTGAACTGGAAGTTGTCAGACATTTTCTGAGAACAAATGAAAATCATTTAGTACAATGTAAAATATAAAAGACATGCAAAAGCCAGAACAATTATTGCAACCTTCCTTCTTCGTACATATGCATCCCTGACTCACATTCAGACCAGTAAGACCACAAGTGGATATCATTAGTCAGAACTTGGCAAGATCCAATTTCATGCCAGTCACATTCACACACACATTTGTTTGTTTATGTCAGTCATTAGAACTCAGTAACTAAACGTCAGGGGTAGTTAATGTGGCGTTTTATAAACACATAAGATGAATTGGGGGGAAAAAAGCAAAGTATCCACAAATAGCCACCAATTGCAAATAATGCAATATCCATCACAAAAATATCTGTGAGTAGGAGAGAACATGACAAGGGCAAACAATTTGAATGAGGTTATACAAAAAGTCAATGTGGTCGACTCTGGAAGCATGCCTAGAATCTTACCAACCCCTGAGCTGATTCTCACCCAAGTCATTGTCATGTTTAGCAGCAGAACTGGGCTGCCTGCAGATCTCTCAGATGCTTCAGCCCTGACATTAGCTTTTATAGTTCCAGGAAGATTTGTTAGGAATTTCAACCTAGTAATTTAAGAAATTGTTTTAGTTCTATAACGTAATAATTTTACCTTTAAAAAATGAATGAAGAAAATATGGCAAAACTTAATACATTCACATTAAGCAGTAGAAAGACCTAACTAAATTAGTAATCTGAATTATAGAATCTTTTTAAAAAATTAATAGTAACTTAAGTACTGTCAGATTCATGGAGTTCCTTGGAGAAATTGCTTTGGCAAATAGATAAGGAAAGTTTACAAATAGCACGAAACTTGGTAAATAAAGCAATTTCTAAAGAATCCACCATGGACTAGTATTTTTAAGTTATTTTCTCCCTAAAGTGCATGTATGTTATCAATTTGCCTTGCAAAATCATTTTTATAAGAAAGAGAGCTATTTCTGTTTTTACCAATTATTTGTGATATTTAAAAGTCATTCATTTACAAAAACATAAGAATGCTATCCATTTATTCATTCATTCATTGAGCAAATATATATTGGAGGTTCATTGAGCAAATATATATATATGTGCAGGGTACATAGTGGTGAGTTCAATAAAGTCCTTGCCTTTTCTAGCATGGGGGATGGGAGTTAACTAAAAAATAAAACAAATGAATAAATATTTAGTAATACTTTATGATAAGAGCATATTCAAGGTGCTGAATAATTTCTTTGGGAAGATGACATTTGGCTCAGTACTGAAGGAGGCAAAGAAGTCATTCATGCAGAGAAGGGAGGAAAGAGGCACCCAGGCAGAAGGGAGCTATGCGGACAAAGCGAAAGGCAGGGAGATGTTTAGCATGGGCCAGAAACTAGAAGGTAGTCAAGTGTGGCTATAGTGCGTTGAGTGGTATGGGATGAAATCAGAGAGGTATGTGGCGGATGAACCTACCGAGGCAAAGCTAAAATATGAAATTTTATTCAGGATGTCTTGGGGAGCCATATAGTGTTCTTTAGATTGTGGGCATAGTCTGATTCATAATTTTGAAACATCCCAGTGGCTTTTGTGAGGGAAATTGATTACAATGTAGTTGTATCAGCCAAAGTAGTTACATCAGTAGTGATATCAGAAATTGATTACAAAGTAGCTATATTTCAGTAGTTATATCAGAAATTGATTACAAAGTAGTTATGTATCAGTGGTTATATCAGAAATTGCACTACTTACTTCATACAGATGAGATTTAGTATAGGGGCTTGGTTACCCAGGTGTTGGAAGTAGAAGAAAAAGACAACACAGGGGTAACTGTAGATAATAACTGCAGAAGGCAGCTCCCACATCACAGTGCAGAGTGGAAAGGGCCACCTTGGAGCTCAGAGACAGTAGGTGAATACCAAGCATGGTGGGCAGCCTTGAGACAGGGAAGCCTGTGTGAGCGAGCTGCTGCTGCAGTCCTGGGACAGAATCATGGAGGCTTGCACTAGGAGGTGGGATGGGATAGAAATAAATAGACTTGAGAGAGATTTTAAACCTAGAGCCTATAGGACCTGATACTTATTGGGTAGGAAATAAAAAATTACTGGCAAGATTCTGACTTGAACAACTAAATATCTGGGGCACTGCTTTATGAGATAGAGAAAGCAAGAGAAACAGGCTTAGAGCATTGTCGGTGTTGAGTTTAGAACATACTAAGCTTGAGATGTCAAGCAAATGGTTAGATATGTGAGTATGGTAGACAGAGAAGACATGTAGGCTGGAGATATGGATGTGGAAATCAACATGCAGATGGTATTTAAAACCATGGAAATGGATGATATCATCTAGGGGGAGAATGGAAGAGAGAGACGGGCTAGTTCTGAGCCCTTGGGATCTCCTGTGTTGAGAGATCAGTACAGAAGCGAGAAGGAGCAAAGGAAACTGAGATGGGGTAGCAAGAACAATAGAAATCAAGAGGGTGCGGTCCTCTAGAAACCAAGACAGGAAGGAGGCAGTGGTCCATTGTTTCTAGCGGAGTGAAGAGATGCTTAAGATGTGACCAAATGATGTCCATGTATTTAGCCACATGAGGATATCTGGCTACATGCCTGATGGGGTAGAAGGCTGAAGAGTTTACAGGAGGCAAGGGCACTCCATTCTGACGCAGAGAGTCCAAGGGAATATAAAGGCCAAATTGTTTCCTCAGTTCAGGGCCCTACTTGGAGCTAGGCAAAAAAAAAAAAAAGTGTTAACATTTGAGGATGGGCCAGGCACGGTGGCTCAGACATGTAATCCCACAGCTTTGGGAGGCTGAGACTGGAGGATTGCTGGAGGTCAGGAGTTTCAGACCAGCCTGGGCAACATAGTGAGACCTCATCGATACAAAAAATTAAAAAATCAGCCACGCATGATGGTGTGTGACTGTAGTCCTGGTTACTTGTGGGGCTGAGATGGGAGAATCGCATGAGCCCAGCAGTTCAAAGTTATAGTGAGCTATGATCACACCATTGCACTCCCGCTTGGGCAATACAGCAAGACTTTGTCTCTAAAAGAAAAAAGAAAAACATTTGACTATATCCTACCTACCCTTCCCAATTACTTTCTCTGTACTGTAATTTGGTGACCAAGTTCTTGTTTGTATTGTACAATATTCATTACTTTATGATTTTCGTTTTGAACTTTCTTCCATCATACTGTTCTATAAATGAGGAAAATTTCCTCCACGTGTCTAGAAGTCATCTTGTTTGAAAAATCTCAGAAGATGTAAGTTGTTGGGATTTTAAGTCCTGATTAAAGGTTTGCCTCTCATGAGGTCTAAAGAGAAGGCCACGTGGCAGCGTTTTAGCAGGTTTCCTAAACCATTTAGGTGTATGCTGTGACTCGAAAGATCAGAAATGTTACCGTAACCTTTTCAAGCTCCCCTTCCTGTCTGTCATATCCAGGTCAAGTCATCTTTACTGAATAGATAGGGTCATAAAATTGCAATTGATTGGAGTCCTTGGAAGAAACATTTTGTGAGTTTTATCAGTCCCCAAATACCTCATATCTGGACTAATAGTATAATTTAGATATTGCTATTTGAATACCTGTAAGACATGTTATCTGGTAATATTATCTCAGCAGCATTAACCTCTGACTCTGCTCTCAAACCAGGATTGGGAAAATGAAGTATTTGCTTCATGATTGATTAATATTTGGACCTTTGTTCGAGTTCTATAAAGTGCCTAACATAGCACTGAGTGTTTCGGCCTATTATCTCTTGATATGTAAGTTATCTCTTAGTTTGCTTTGCTGTTGTAATTAAGGAGATAAGAACAGAAAGCCTATTTCTTGGTCAAAGTGCTATTTTTATAGGAGGACAAAACATGTGTTGTTTTACTTTACTTATCAACAGGCCACACTGCTGTTCACTAAGGTTGTGTTTAATAAGTATGTTCTCTTGGGCCAGAATGTCAAATATATCCCTAATGAGTTCAGTGACATCACTGAGCATGCTTATGTTCCTTGCCAATAGTCGGCATTATTGGAGCAGATCACATTAGCTGTCATCTGAGCACAGATGCCAAGGTCGGGGCGTTAACGAGCAAGAGAGCTTCAAGAGGAAAAAAAAAAAAAAGATGAAGGTTTAAAGCAAATCTGTCCATGTCAGAGAACAATGGGTGGCTGTTTAGGGAGAGTGGTAGAGACATTCAAGAGAAGACATTTGCCTCATACAAGTTTTCTGCACATCTCTGCCCTGTGGAAATTGTGTCAGTTGGGGAGGGACCTGAAAGATGATCATCTGTAAGCCACAGCTGCCACTTTGAATGCTGAGGTTTGGAATATGCCATAGACAGCCCTGACATTCTAAAATTGATTGAAATTTTGTGACCTTCAGAAGTAACTAATATATTTCTGGTAGTGTAACTTCTGGAAGTAATATAGTTCAGGAACCAAAAGTTGATTCTTTGCAGCAAATAGTTCATGAACAAGTTTTTTGGTTTTTTTTCTAAGATTATATTAATAACACTAGTGTATGTCAAAAGGAAAAAATATCTCATGCATATATTTTTTCCTGTAAGAATAGAGTATATAAAGCTATTTTAAGAAATTTTGTTGAACATGTGTATATATATGTGGATGTCTAAAGCAAATATGACAAACAGAAATTTTTGTGGCTAGGAGAAACCTCCACTTTTGGATACAACTGGAGTAACTTAAGAACGAAAAGCAACCTTAGAAGAAATTGTTTTGGTTTTGAGTTTGAATAGGGTTTACTTTTTTATGATACAGGGTCTCGCTGTGTCACCCAGGCTGGAATGCTAGTGTTGCGATTATAGCTCACTGCAGCCTTGAACTCCTACACTCAAGAGATCTTCCCACCTCAGTCTTCCAAGCAGCTGGGACTGTATCCCCACCCCAATGCCCAGCTATTTTTAATTTTTTTGATAAAGATGAGGTCTCACTGTGTTGCCCAGGCTGTTCTCAAACTCCTGACCTCAAGTGCACCTCCCACCCTAGCCTCCCAAAGCACTGGGATTATGGGCGTGAGCCACCAGTCCCAGCCCCTATTTTTTTTTTTAAGTTGCCAGTCTACAGTTTCCTCTCTACCCTCTAAACTTGTCATTTTAGAATGAAAAGAAAAAGAGTTTCTAGTTTTCCTGGTGGTTGGTTTGCGTTGAGAAGGAAAAGGCCAAAATAGGACAAGACATCCTCAGTATTCTGTTGACTAAAGGAAAAATAATTTGGAGGAGATAGAACCAGTCCAGATCTATATTCAGGTGACTAGTGGGAGTTGCTAGGTATGGAAAACTTTCAGTCTATTTCTTCTCTAGATATTGGCTGTATTGAGATGTCTTTGTACACTGCTTTTTGGCAAAGATAAACAAAATACTTAGCTTTACCAATGTGCATTTAGAACAGAATCTGTCTTCATACAGAGGCCTGGGGTAGAGGTAGAAGGGGATGATGGAAGAGGCACACAGCTCTTCCAGGTAGTCCCCGCTGCTGCAGGGTGCACCAAGCCCTGGTGTGTTTCTCCCTGCTCAGGAAATCCACATGTTGAGGCTTTCCTGGTTTCTGTGGCCGGGTTGGTTTATGTTCTGTGGTATGTATTTATTTATTGGTTACAGTCTTTGATTTGTGGTTGCTCAATGTATTAAATAGAAACAGAAGGCCACATTGTTTCCTCAGCTCGGGGCCTCCCCAGAGCTGGGCAAGGAAAAGTTATTTATATTTGACACTAATGTGTTTGCCTTTTCTGTCGCACCTCATTGCTGCCCAAGTGTATAAATATGAACTAAAGCTTCAGTGTTTTTAAGCTGTCCAAATGCAAATAGGAATTCGTTTGAGAGCCACATGACAAAAGCTAGATGAATAATTCTTACTTAAGACTTTTATGTAACAAAAGGTACTAAAATGCACAAATTGATGAATAAAATGAAAGAAGTGTTTCTTTGTTGCATCAGCACTTCACTCCTTCTCTCTTTTGGTTATTTGTTTGCTTGTTCATTCATTGTCCAGCAACGAAAACAACAAAAATTGATTAGGTGTGCCGAAAACATAAGAAATATGGGGCAGAACAGAGTTTGTGACCTCGAGTTTTTGAGCAGGTTGAACCCATACACACATACACACACCTCAGCTAGAGAAGAATTACCAAGGGATGTATGAATAAGAGCAAAATGATAGTATTAAAGAGGCATACTTAGGCTTAATAGTTGTGGAATGTGTTTAAAAAGAAGAGTTTGGGCCAGATGTGGCTCACACCTGTAATCCTAGCACTTTGGGAGGTCAGGGTAGGAGAATCACTCAAAGTGAGGATTTCAGAGACCAGCCTGGGCCACATAGCGAGACCCTATCACTACAATACAATTCTACACTACGGTAAAAATTCTAAAATTCTAAAATTAGCTGAGCATAGTGGTACACACCTGTAGTCCCAGCTTACTTAGGAGGTCAAGGTGGGAGAATTGCTTGAGCCCAGGAGTTCAAGGCTGCAGTGAGCTATGGTCATAACACCGTACACCAAGCTGGGCACTGTGGCTCATGCCTGTAATCTCAGCACTTTTGGAGGCCAAGGCGGGCGAATCACGAGGTCGGGAGATCGAGACCATCCTGGCTAACATGGTGAAACCCGCCTCTACTAAAAATACAAAAAGTTAGCCCAGCATGGTGGTGGGCACCTGTAGTTCGAGCTACTCTGGAGGCTGAGGCAGGAGAATGGTGTGAACCTGGGAGGCGGAGCTTGAAGTGAGCCAAGATCACGCCACTGCACTCCAGCCTGGGTGACAGAGCAAGACTGCATCTCAAAAACAAACAAAACAAACAACAACAAAACACACACACACACACACACACACAAACACTGTACTCCAGCCTGGGTGACAGAGCAAATTTCTGTCTCTAAATAAAATAAAAAGGAGGAGGAAAGTTTTAAGCTGTATTTGGAGGAGAGGCATCTCATGCAGAAGCAATCATATAGCTGATGCTGAGAAGCTGGGCTTGGTGAGTCCACTGGCTCGGTGTGTGGCTGTTGTGAGGATTGAGTCAAAGGGACAAGGGAGCCAGTTGCTGGAGGTTTGGAGGCTGAAGGAAATGATAAGGAAGCTCTGTTATGATGTCCTCATCAGCCCTCCACTCAGGAGAAACAGAGACCAGGGCCATGGAGTAACTTGGATATAAAGAGGAAAGAAGTGTGATCTCAGACGAGATATAGTGACTATAGTAATAAAAAGCAAAAAAGAGAGAGGATTCAATATAATCCCAGAGTTACCTGCCTCAGAAACACACGTGCATAATAAAGGGACAGGTGCAGAGAGTTTCACATGGTGGAGGGGATGTCTCAGCTTGCTTTTGGGAGCACGGTGTCCGTTTTTTCATTTAAGCAATTTTGTTGAACACAGTTCAGCTTCTGTGCAGCCTAAAATCCCGTATCTTCCCCCGCCATTTTCATCCTTACTGATGCTTTATACCAGCTTTATTGAAGTATAATGTTCATATCACGTAATTCACCTGTTTAAAGTGTACAAGTCTATAATTTTTAGTAAATTCATAGAGCTGTGCAACTGTCACCACAATCTAGTCTTTTAACATTTCTATCCACAAAAAATCCAGCACTGTTCTCACCCCGCCATATCTGCTTCTGTGGATTTACTTCTTCTAGACATTTCATATACGTGGAACTATTAATATGTATAATTTTTTACATGTGGATTCGTTTTTATTTTTCTTCCAGCTTTTATTTTTTGGTTTGGGGGTACACGTGCAGGTTTGTTACATGGGCAAATTGCATGTGGTGGGGGCTTGGTGTACACATTATTTTGTCATCCGAATAGTGAGCATAGTAGTGGTTAGGTAGTTTTTCAGTCCTTAACTTCCTCCCTCCAGTAAGCCCCGGTGTCTGTTGTTCCCTCTTTGTGTCCATGTGTACTCAATGTTTAGCTCCCACTTGTAATTGAGAATGTACAGTATTTGATTTTCTGTTCTCACATTCATTTCCTTAGGATAATGGCCCCCAGCTCCATCTGTGTTGCTGCAAAGGACAGGATCTCATTCCTTTTTGTGGCTGCCTGGTATTCCATGGTGTATATATGCCACATTTTCTTTATTCAGTCCACCATTGGTGGGCATCTAGGCGGGTTCCATTATCTTTGCTATTGTAGATAGTGCTGTGATAAACATAGGCGTGCATGTGTCTTTATGGTAGAATGATTTATATTCCTTTGGGTATATAAATAATATATACTCAAAGGATTGCTGTAATGGGATTGCTGAGTTGAATGGTAGTTGTAAATTCTTTGAGAAATCTCCAAACTGCTTTCCACTAGTGGCTGAAATAATTTACATTCCTTCCAGCAGTTTGTAAACATTCGCTTTTCTCCACAACCTCACCAACATCTGTTTTTTGTTTGTTTGTTTGTTTGTTTGTTTTGAGATGGAGTCTTACTCTGTCGCCCAGTCTGGAGTAGAGTGCTGCAATCTCGGCTCGCTGCAAGCTCTGCCTCCCGGGTTCACGCCATTCTCCTGCCTCAACCTCCCGAGTAGCTGGGACTACAGGCGCCCGCCACCAAGCCGACTAATTTTTTTGTATTTTTAGTAGAGACAGGGTTTCACCATGTTAGCCAGGATGGCCTCGATCTCCCGACCTCGTGATCCACCCGCCTCAGCCTCCCAAAGTGCTGGGATCACAGACGTGAGCCACCGCGCCTGGCCTGTTATTTTTTATTTATTTATTTATTTATTTATTTAGAGACAGTGTTTCACTCTTGTTGCCCATGCTGGAGTGCAGTGGTGCAATCTCAGCTCACTGCAACCTCTGCCTCCTGGGTTCAAACGCTGCTTCTGCCTCAACCTCCCTAGTAGCTGGGATTATAGGCATGTACCACCATGCCCAGCTAATTTTTTTGTATTTTTAGTAGAGATGGGGTTTTTCCATGTTGGTCAGGCTGGTGTCGAACTCCCAACCTCAGCTGATCCACCCACCTCGGCCTCCCAAAGTGCTGAGATTACAGGTGTGAGCCACTGCACCCAGCCTTGACTTTTTAGTAATAGTCATTCTGACTGGTGTGAGATGGTATCATTGTGGTTTTGATTTGTATTTCTCTAATGATTAGTGATATTGATTGAGCTCTTTTTTCATATACTTGTTGGCCACATGTATGTCTTCTTTTGGGAAATGTCTGTTCATGTCCTTTGCCCATTTCTTAATGGAGCTGTTTGTTTTTTGCATGTTGATTTAAATTTCTTAGAGATTCCAGATATTAGATCTTTTTCTTTTTTTTTTTTTTTTTGAGACGGAGTCTCGCTCTGTCCCCCAGGCCGGAGTGCAGTGGCCGGATCTCAGCTCACTGCAAGCTCTGCCTCCCGGGTTCACGCCATTCTCCTGCCTCAGCCTCCTGAGTAGCTGGGACTACAGGTGCCCGCCACCGCGCCCGGCTAATTTTTGTATTTTTTTAGTAGAGACGGGGTTTCACCGTGTTAGCCAGGATGGTCTCGATCTCCTGACCTCGTGATCCGCCCGTCTCGGCCTCCCAAAGTGCTGGGATTACAGGCTTGAGCCACCGTGCCCGGCCCGATATTAGATCTTCGTTGGACGCATGGTTTGCAAATACTTTTTCCCGTTCTGTAGGTTGTGTGTTTACTCTGTTGATAATTTCTTTTGTTGTGCAGAAGCTCTTTAGTTTAATTAGGCCCCATTTGTCAATTTTTGTTTGTGTTGCAGTTGCTTTTGAGTCTTTGTGAAATCTGTGCCATGCATGTGGATTCTTTAACTTAGCATTCATCCATGCTGTTGTATATATCAATAGTTCCTTCCTTTATTTTGCTTCATAGTATTCCATTATAAGATATACTACTTTTTTAAATTCATTCAACAGTAGATGAATATTTGGACTTTTCAGTTTGGGGCTACTATGAATCATACTGTTATGAACTTGTGCATAGAAGTTTTTGTGTGGAAACATTTTATTTCCCAGGGGCGAGATTGCTGAGTTATATACTAAGTTTGTGTTTAACTTTTTAATAAATTGCCACACTGGTTTTCAAAGTGACAGGATCATTTTACATTCCCACCAGCAATGTTTGAGAGTTCTAATATAGTCACATCTCCACCAATACTACTTATTGTCTGTCTGGTTTTTTTTTTTTGAGACAAAGTTTCGCTCTTTCACCCAGGCTGGAGTGCGATGGTGCGATCTTGGCTCACTGCAACCTCTGCCTCCCGGGTTCAAGCAGTTCTCCTGCCTCAGCCTCTCAAATAGCTGGAATTACAGGCATGTGCCAACACATCCAGCTACTTTTTGTTTTTTCAGTAGAGATGGGTTTTCGCCGTGTTGGTCAGGCTAGTCTCGAACTCCTGACCTTAAGTGATCCAGCCGCCTCAGCCTCCCAAAGTGTTGGAATTACAGGCGTGAGCCACCATGCCCAGCCTATTGCCTGTCCTTTTTATTATAGCCATCCTTGTGAGTGAGTGTGAAGTGGTTTAATTTTAATTTGCATTTTTCTAATGATGTTGAACATCTTTTTATTTGATTAATAATAGCCCATTTTATTTCTTTTTTGGTAAACTATTCATATCTTTGCCTCTGTTTTTATAAGATTGCTTATCTTCTGACTGAATTGTAAGAGTCATTTATAGATCTGGGTACTAGTCTTGTAATAGATACATGATTTGCCAGTGTTTCGCCCAGTCTGGGACTTGTTTATGTATTTTTTATTTTTTTATTTTTTTCAAGGCCCAACGCTACAACAATGTAGCTTGTTTCTTAATTTACTTACTGTTGTCTTTTGAAGTATAAAAATTTTTCATTTTGATGAATCCAATTTATCAAATTTATTTTCCTTGATCGTGCTTTTGGTGTCATGTCTAAGAACTCTTTCTCTGTCCCAGAACCATGAGGATTTTTCTTTTATGTTTTCTTCCAGAAGTTTTGCAGTTTTAGCTCTTATATACAGGCCTGCGGTCCATTTTGAGATAATTTTTGTATATGAGATGAGGTAAGAAACTCAAGTTATCTTGCTCACATGTGTATGTTTTAACCGATAATTACAATAGACCAGTCTGGCTGGGCATGGTGGCTCACACCTTTAAAACCAGCACTTTAGGAGGCCAGGGTGGGTGGATCACCTGAGGACAGGAGTTCAAGACCAGCCCGGCCAACATGGTGAAACCTCATCTCTACTAAAAATACAAAAATTAGCTGGGTGTAGTGGCACGTGCCTGTAGTCCTAGCTATGTCGGAGACTGAGGCAGGGGAATCACTTGAACCCAGGAGGTGGAGGTTGCAGTGAGCCGAGATTGCACCACTGTACTCCAGCCTGGGTGACAAGATTGAAACTCTATCCTAAAAAAATAAAAAAAGGCCAGTCTGCCTGGTGAACTTCCATTTGTCCTCTGGAACCCATCTTGGATATTGAAGCCCTCTGTGGTACTTTCCATGTCATCTCTTCTCCACTGTGATACAACTTCCTCCTGCTTATCTCTGTGTACATTTGTCTGTTGTTGAATATGAAATCCAGTATTGTCATGATGTGTAAAAGTCTGTGTTCCCTCCTGGAATATGAGCTTATTCATCTTGGTATTCTCAGTGGCTGAAACATAGTAGGACCCAAAATATTTTTGGTTAAATTTGATTAAATATGAACATCTCTAAACCTTGAAAATCTTGGTCTCCTTTTTTTCTGTCTCTCTTTCAAAATTTAAAACACTCAAGCATTTGAAACAACAACAACAATGAGAATAGAGCCAGGGAACCAGCTTGTTCAGGAAAAGGAATAAATCATTCTAGCTGACAATACTCAGTAGACCTGCTTTGTAGCTTTTTGAGATAGACATATAAAAAGGGACACTGATTTGATGGGACTTGAACAGGATGATGGATAAGTGCTCCAGGCCTAATGAAATAGCATGTCTAAGAAAACCTGGAAACCCTCAGATGACAGCAGACACGCGACCAGCTCCACCTCTGCTGTTTACTCCCAGTCATTCTGTGCTTTGTTCGGCAGAGGGTTTCATGGCTCCCTGTTGATTGCAGAGATGGGCCCTTGTCCCTCTGCCTGCTCTGTGCACTTCCTGTTACGGCACCTAAGTTTTCCTACTTCACAGGTGTGACAACCACCAGTGCCTTAGAGAGTTATCTTAAATGTGCTGCATTGGAGTTTATTTATATCTCTGCATATTCAGGTGAGAGAGAATCTAGTCTCCTTTCTCCACAGATATTTACTGAGGATTTAGAGTGTATAAAGCTCTGTGCCCTGTGCCCTGTGGAAGACACATGCACACTCGAGTGACACCTGGCCTGTTCCCCTGAGGGGGAGTTTCAATATGCTTAAAAGATTGATGAAAGAAGAAGAAATATTGCTCTCATTCCCCCATGTACCTCTGCAAAATCTTGTGAGATTTTCCCCAATCTAGCTAATTATCTTTCCATATTGTCAACTTAAGCAGGATTCACTGAGCAATGTATTCAGATATTGATCTTCTTAACTATGTCTTATGAAAAGCTTTTAGGTCAATCTCTTGAAGTTTGTTGTTTTGAGACAGGAATATAAGGGTGTTGATGATTATAGGAACTGGCTTAGGCTGTCAGAATGAGGCGACTTCTCCCTCCTGAGGCTGACCTGCTCAGGAGTTTGAAACACATCAAACTGTAAGGATCAAGTACACGCTCAAGGTTTAAGAACAAGCTTTTAAAATATCCACCTTTATTGTCTCACCTCTGATGTAGTTTAAAACATGTCGTTAAGAAAAGTGATTAGGCTGGGATTTAGAGCCACGAAGACCTGGGTTAGAATCCCGGGGCTGCCACCTGCTGGCTGTGTGTCCTTGAGTCTGTGACATGGTCTCTGAGCCCCAGTTTCCCATTCTATACAAGCAGTGTTCACACCTGTCTCACAGAGATGTTACAAAGGTTAACGAGGAAATATACAGCGGCTGGGTGGACCGACCTTGTGCATAAGAAGTTATTAATAGGTGGCTGTCATTATTACTGTTTTCAACTATTTCAGTGCTGACATGAACTTGATTATGCTAAGCCCATACAGTTTCTCCATAGCAGTCTGTGGCTCATATGGTATCTCTTGATTGTTTTTTATCCTTTAGAGTTCTTATTACATAAACCACACATTATGGATGTGGTCAAATTTATCTCTAACCCTGTTCACCTTCCCCCATGTAAAGAGCTAAGCAGTCTCCTGAGATGGGTCTGTGTCCCTTGTTTGTTTTTAGAAACTCACCCAACAATGAATAAACACACCGATTCCATAGTGTCTGATATATAACCTGTTTTCAAGTTCCTTCATTGGTATAGTTTGTTTTTGATCTGGGATCCAGCTAAATTGTATGCATTGCATTTGGCTGTCATGTCTTTTTCAGTTTCTTCTCACCTGGAACGTTCATTCTCCCACCCTTCCCCTTTTTATGTCCCTCTTGATGGTGGCATTTTGGCAGAATCTGGGCCAGTTGTCTTGTGTAACATCCTGTCCTCCGACCCTGCCTGGTGGCTTCCTCCTGCCCTGCGAGCCCCGTGAGGTGATGGTAAAGTGTGGTCTGCAGGCCCGGTGTGTTTCCTGCTGCGCCCCTGCTCTCAGACTCCACATGTCCAGCTTCATCTCTCAGAACCTGCTTCTCTTCCAACTATGGGACTTACAGAACACAGAGGGTTACTGTGAGTTCCCAGTGAGATGACTGAGGGGAAGGCCTGGACAATTCCGGGCACGCAGTACAACGGCGAAAGGTTTTCAGCAGCTGAATAGGCACAGGAGTGCTGCCCAGAGAGGTGAGAGGAGAGCCGGGTGGGCCAGGCGAGGATGGGAGCAGAGTGTCCTGAGTGTGGTCAAAGCTAGCAAATGCTTAAGAGAGTGGTTTTGTTTTTGTTTTCCTTTCTTGGATTTATTGTGCGGTGATTTGGAATACAGAGGAGCAATGCGACTCTAAACTGAGGCAGCAGATTCAGCAGGGTTGATAGAGCAGAAAACCTCCCTTTGAAGGTAGAAATTAAGTAAAGTACTGGTCCAGTTCTGAGCATCTGGCAAGTGCTTTCTGGACCTTGGGGACGCTCACAGACCTGGGGTACCTTCATGTAGGTGAGAACCACACTCTCCCTTCACCACCAGATGGATCTCTCTCTCTCCATTTATTACTAACCTGGTTATGCCAGAAAGCTTCTGCTGTTGCTGCTGTTTGTGTTTTCACATTTATTTCAAGAGCAGCTAGGTACGTACATAGAAGGTTCCTAGATCTTGAAGGGGTCTCCCATTTGGGGCCTTATGCTGTCGGTCCCTAGTAGGAGGGACTGCTTTCTGCAGGGCAAAGGGAAAGTCCCAATCCTTCCTGGGCAAGCCTCAGTTGTCCTTTTGCCACTCCAGGGACAAAGACTGACTCAAATAACTGGCTCCTGGTCAGTGCTAGCTGTTAGTACATGCTTTGTGAGGTCCTATGCAAAATGAAAATGCTGGGCCCCTTATTCAGAGCACAAGAAAAAAATCCCTTTAAAGATATTAAAATAAAAGACTTGTTTCTCTCTTCTGTGGTCTCCTTCCTGACTTGTCGTGATGTTTTTAATTTGCTATTGAATGTTACTCCAAGAAAAAAAATTAAAATTTAAAATCATTAGCATGAATTTTACCATTCTTCTTTATATAGTGCAATGCTAGAGGTTTTTGGTTTTTTTTTAATAAAATTTACCATCTTGACCATTTTTAAGGGTACAGTTCAGTAACATTAAGTGTATTCACATTGTTGTGATGAATGCCAGTTTTAAAGCAAATGTAAGAATGTTTAGCCGGTATGTAGAATCACTGAAATGACGTCACTCGTATTTCATAGCTTATACATGGATGTGTATCGCATTGTCGGTTGAATGGTGAAACACTACACAAAACTAACTCAGCGGTTTGTATCTCATTTCTTTACACACGGACAGTGTACCCACACCCTTGACTTTTGGCTTACTGATGAGTAAGGAGGGACTAAAAGGAAGGACACTATAGGTTGCCTGATCTTTTTCTTTCTATGTCATCTTTGGTGTAAGTGGTTGACTAACAGAAATATAACACACTTGTTAAGAAAAGAACGGATAGGGCTCCCTGGTCATTCATGTTTTATAAAATGCCATTGCCTTCTTTCTGCATTCAGAGCAAGTTCTGATTACCAAGAAAGTAGATTTTAAGTATTCTCACCACAAAAAAATAAGTATGTGAGGTCATGCATATGCTAATTGATTAGATTTAGCCATTCCACCACCTATACATATATCAAAACATCATATTGTACACCATAAATATCTACAATTTTTACTTATTTAAAAAAAAAAAAAAAAAGAGGCAAGTCCTGGTTTGAATGGAAAGAGTGGCCTCCTGAGGCTCTCAGCACCTCCGCGGAACTCCCAAGCTTCCCGGGTCCATGGGAAGCTTGCACTCATGGGGCAACAAGGAATGCGGTGGACGTGCACATCGCCAGATGGCCTCTCCCATGCACCACGCACGTGTGCCCTTAACCCATCAGACTTCACTTACACAAGTTCAAAGGTAAATTAGTGAAAGTGGCAAGATGGGAACAGCAGAGCCCCTCCACGCATGGGCTCTGTGTGCCTGTCAGGGTTGCATACCCACGGAGGAGGTCCTGCTCAGAGCAGATGTTTCACCCAGCCCTGCAGGCAGGGAAGATATTGGGGACGGCACTGCTTTTGGGAGCCCCTTAAATCAGACCATTTGAAGTGGCCAGTCCGTCTCCCAAAGGTGGCCCCACTCGCATTCTAGCCCTTTCCTCACATTCATTAGCTCTCTCCTGCGGCTATCCCAGATGTAATGAATGCGTCGGTACCAAGAGGTGGGATTGGGTAGGCTTTATTAGAATCCATTTAACTAATTCAAACTGTTTGGGGAATCATAGACCCATACTTTTACAAAATATGTAGCACATTAGTCCCCACTGTGAATATGTTATTGAACCAACTATGTGCTGAGAAGTGCACGCAATCTTCCCAGCTAGGCTAGGACCTAAGCAGAAGGTGCCATCACCCCCATTTCACAGCTTAGGAAATGGAGGCCCCAAGTAGGTAAGGCGGAATTAGGCATTCCTCCATTCCATTTCGGGTGCCTGTATTCTAGTTTCAGAGCTTTGTCAATCACCCTATTCAGAGGGCTGAAGGAAAACTTCATTCTCTGCCAAGAGTCACCAGCCCTCTTTGAAACAGCTCTCGTTTGAGCACAAAATCGCACAGGTGAAATGCACTCTGGGTGTGAGGCACCAGGTGCGATCCAAGCAGAGGAAAGTGCTCATTATTTTGAAGGTTACAAATGGATTTCAAACGTGGGACTGTTCTTTTGGTTACTTCCGGAGATGAAAGTGCAATTTTCACAACATACTTTTTCAAAAGCTATCAGAAGCTTCATATTTTTTAAAAATGCGGGATGTCACTCCCCATCGTCTCTGTGGTTCCCTTGTGGCTGAATATTTTAATCAGGTGTTTCTGTGCTTTAAAGATTTTTTCATTTGATTTACAACTTGTAGGAGTGGAGTTGCAGTGAGTAATTAGGAAGAATGCCATAAAGAGGACAAAAGGAAGGTGAAACCCAGTGTTAATAATTTAGTTTCAATAACCTTAAAAGGTTTACTGTTCACTTTCAACCTTGTATCCCAAAAAGCAAGCTACTGCAGTGAATCATAAAAATGTTTCTTTTAATTTGCAAGTCATTTATCTAAGTAGGCTTACAGGGACTGATGTGTTCGTAAAACAAAAAGGTCACGAAACGACAGCAGCTGCTCGATTCGATCCTGGCCATTTGAGGTCGCCTTGCCTTGGATTGGAAAGATCTTAGGGTTTAAACTCTGTAGAGGCTTAAATGTATAGATTAGTACAGTGCCAAATTTAGTAGCATGTTAGTTAGTACCAGGCAAATCAAAATAGACTCACACTAGTGGAGAGGCAAGAAGAGACTATAAGTGATTTTTGATGGGGACAAAATAACTAAGAGATTTACAGGTGATATGTAAATCCTAACGTCAAAACTAGGGGGCAGGCTGAGGTTAGACTCAGCAAGGAACTTCAAAACACCTGCAAACTAGAATTTTTACATCTCAGGAGGCCTGCTAAATTAACAGAGAGATTTTTCACCCAGATCTCATTACCAGCCCTATTAAAACAATCCCTGTTGAACATTCTACTACGTCATTGCATAGAAAATCACCAAGTGCGTGAAGGTGTGCTTTGTTTCATAATTAAGAGGGGGGTGCATACCCCAGCAAAAGTGGAAAAGCTAATGGCATCTTTTGTGGGGGTTCTTCCTCATCTTTAATTAAAAAATCTGTACCGTAATAAATGGAACCATTTTTTTTTCTTGGAGTTATGTTCTTTCTGCTAATGAAGTTCATCAGTATTTTGTTTCTCAGTGTTTCAGGCATTCTCTCCAACTCTTCCTACTGCCGGGCCCCTCTGCTGCAGTTGGGAAATCAGCCTCCTAAGACTGCCTTGTATGATTGACCTTGAAAAAAGAGGGAGGCTGAGATTATTGAGAAATCCAGAAAATGGGTTACTAGATTTTTTCATTTTGATTTTGACATAAAGTAGGCAGGCACAGCTGAAAAAGTGAGCTAATAATTCCTAGACTTTTAATGGATTTTCACTTTTTAGCATGAACATTTAAAGTGAGTTCTTCCTGCTCTAGGCCTTTAAATACTATGACTACTTTTGGCCCGTCCTGAAATCCTGTGATGATTTGAACTATTTATTCGGTGTTGGTTGATGGACTTGGAATACCGATCTGACCTTAAAATACCTTTATGGTCTATTATTTTTAGGTGCCTCTGATTACAGAATAGTCAGGTTTTCACCCTTTCTCTTCCTCTTTCTGGTTCTGCATCCCCACCCGCCCACCCCCCACGACATCCCTCCTCCCACAAGCCATCTCCCATTCCCCGTTTCCCATGCCCTCTCCATCTCCTGTCCTCCATGTTCTCTCCAATCCATCTTTCCATTCATAGCTGATTCTTTTTTTTCTTCCTCTTCCAACTTCTTCATTGTTAATAAGTTTGAAACCTTTAAATTTTTTTTTTTTTTTTCCCTTGAAGTGCCCCGATTGGCAAAGTATTTCCTGCCCTTCCCAGTTTTACCAGTGATTTGCTAAGTAGTCTGTTACTTGGGCACATCTCAAAATTGAGTAGGTTTGTGGAGGGCTGGGTGGGGACGGAGTGGTTAGAAGCTAGTCTGCTTTAAATGGTACTTAGAGATACTGTTTTGACCTACATCTTCAGGGTGATCATCTGTACCTTATTTTTTCATGATGGTTAGTTAACAGAAGTTGCTTATGAGATTTTTCTGGTCCTATTTATTAATTTATTCATTCAGCAAACAATGACGGAGCACCAAGTGTGGTCCTGTTTGCCAACTCCTCCAACTCCTATGCTAAGAATGAAAAGATGTCGTGTGCCTTCCATAGAATTTTCCAGAATAAAGTCTAATGGGTTCAGAAGTCCTGAGATTCAGAGCATAATTTGGAAACTACAAGCATTTGAAGGTTAAAAGACCAGCAGTCAGGTGTGCGTGGTGTTCCTTCCTTGTCTTGAATCTCCTTTGTGAGTGATGTTTCAGGGATGTAGGGGCGTGCAGGGATGCCTGTGGAAGGGAGGTAGTATTCTGGCATCAGTTGCAAACATGGGCCCCGATATCATGTCTTCAGAGGCCAGCTCCTGCCCCCCAGTGTGTCCAGTTCCCACCGTCACTCTTCATGACTTCATTATATTTTTTAAGGTATCCATCAATATCTGAAACTATATTACTTATTTATGTACCTTTTGGTGTCTGCCTTCCTCTTTAGAGTCACAGAGGGAGGAACCCTGCCTGTCTTGTTCAACATTATGTTCCTAGTACCTCGAACAAAGCCTGACCTGCGATAGGAATTCAGTAAATATGAGCTGAATAAATACCCCGGGATTCAAAATCCAAAAGCATCTCACCCTTGGGCCACAGTCATGCATGACTGCCTTTGAACTTCATGATTACAAAGCTTCTCCTCATGCACTGCCTTGTCTCAGTGCACGCCATGAGCATGGTTCTATGCCCATCTATCCCTGTAATCTGCTGTCTGCTCCAAGGTGTGGCACTTGACAGACCAGCCCTCCGTTTCCTTACCCATGAAGTGGGATCGCACACCTGTTACACCTCTGTAACTGTCATTTTAAGGATGACAGTGATAATGAATTAGCCTTTCCAAAGGCTTATCCTTATACGTACAAGTATTGAGACTTGTACAAAGGGAGTGTTTTTACAAGGGTAGAAGATGATATGTACCCTTCCTTTTTAGATAATTCAAGGACAATTTGCACCAAAGCTGTGAGCAGTATCAGGTATTTAACCCTCTCTATCTTCCAAGTGATGACGTGTACGATCTAGTTCTCCCTTCCTGGAGAGAGACAGAGACAGCACAGGAACAAGCAAGTGAGAGCACCCAGGGACAGGGAAGCAGTGAGGTAGACATCCTCCCACCAAGATGGTAATGTCTAAGGTAGACTAGAGTTACTGGATTTCACACTGTGTCTTCTGTACCAACCCACCATTTTCTGTCACCCACACTATCACACTATTCCAAGGAAGAAGAATGATGCTCTGATGGATAATTGTTTGAGATTTCATAACCACAGGAGTCATTTGTCTAATATAGTTAAAGAGACAAATATTTATATAAATCAAAGCATTTCTTTTTCTCGGAAGAATGCCATTCAATGAGGATGGGGATGGGGACAGAGTTTAAAGATGGCATTAGCTAAAAATGGGGACCCAAGCAATTTCCTCTAAAGTGTAATTGGCTGTAGTGTTAATCTTTATGTCCATAGTCAGGGAAATCACCATTATAGTTTTCACATGTGAGGGAAGTCAGACATGCCTTGTTTACATTACTGCCATTTATAAAACATTTAAAGCAGCTATTCTGCTGAATAAACATTCAAGAGCCTGAAGGATAAGCATATCACTTAAACTTCTTAAGACTAAACTTTCCAAACCATTTCCTGCCAGAGGGACCCAACAGCAGAATTGCAAACTCTGTGCCCTGAGATGAGATAGGCTGAATTAGATTAAGCAGCTTACTGTTGACATGTCTATTGATCTGGGTTCAGTGCAGTTTCCTGTCTCTGCCAGCAGTCAGATTGCTGTATACAATAACACAGTGTCCTGGTTTATGTGAAATTGGGGACTCCAAGCATCAATTACTCCAGGAAGGCAGTGGCACTAGGAGATAAGGTTAAGCCGCTTGCAGTGTTTAAGACGGCGAAAATCCAGGCAACATATTTGCTGTCTAAAATGTTGCTTACAAATTTGACAGTGTTCCATTTATAAAATTTCCAAGGAGACCATCCAGTGTTATTCTCTGCAGGTAGTCGCACAAATAGCATTATGAACGCTTATTGGTAAAGTGGTATATCCCACTTGCTCAATTTCGTGCATGTTTCTTAAGTATTTGCATACAAATATTGAACTGGGTAGCAGGACATCAGGAATGTTGTGGCACCATCTTAGACCATCAGCTGTGCCCAAATGAGGGAATGCAGTTGATGTAAGAAATAAATGTCAACCATCTGACTTGGGTATTTTCTTTTCTCTGGGACCAATCAAGTAGATTCAGTCAGCTACTCTCTTTGTATTTCTAATTTTTATTTGTTTTCATAGAGCAATTATTTTTCTAAATACTACTGCATATTTAATGCAAAAAGTGTATACAATACAGAAAAGCAACTGCAAACCACAAATGTCACCACCCAGTGATAATTATTTTGAATTTTTGGATGCTAGCAGTATTTTAGATATTATTTTTAAATACACCCTCCTCCATCCACCCGTGCCTGCGTGTGACACACACACTTCTTTGCTAAGCACTCATTTAACTGTCAGTATAATTTGCTATCTTTTTTGATTAAAGGAAATACGGCTTTCCTTAGAAGATTCTTACCTCTTACAGTCCTACAAACATTATAGAAAGGATAGAAGTTAAGCCTATGTTTTTAGACTTCTGAAGAGTGTAACTAAAAGGCATTTTTATAATCCATGGAGTTGGAACTCTTCAGAATTCTTGGTGGGTCAGCTCTGTTCATGAAAGTTGTCCTTAAGTTTCATGCTTAAAATGTAACTTCTTATTTCTGTAAAAGATGTTCACAGAGCAAATTCCACGCTTTCTGGTGAAACATATGTGCTATGAATTGGATTAAAGGATACAGTTTTGAAAGTGACATTTCAGCTTTCCTATCATGACATTTTATGTATTTTTCAATACATATTTATCTCAGAAATATCTCCCTTTCTTTTTATTACAGGTAGAAACAGAGTTTCGCATAAAAACTTAGGAAATCCCTCAAATACAGTACTGATAGAAACCAGACCTGGAAATTTGACAAGTCTAGGCATATTTTACTAACTTAATTGTATTTTCCAGGCTGACCTCCTGAGACTGGTACTGTCCTCAATAAGTCTTTGCAACATTCACACTATTCTTTTCCATTTTATACCTTCCAAGAATGAGGCAAAATGCATGTATTTAAAGTGTATTTAGCATTTATTGGCAAAGTTTTAGGTTTTATCTTTTAATGAGATTTTAATTGGTTTTATTGCAGAATTGATGCAAGGTGCCCGGAATGCCAATAGGTGAGAGGGCCCTAATCAGCAAAATGGGCCATTGCAATTAATGTTGGTCTGAGAACCCTTAACAAAACTAGCATGTCACATTCCTGACTGCGTCTCACCCTTAAAGGAAACCAGGCCTGATCATTTTAGATTTTTTTTCAAGGGGCCTAGCCTCTTCGAAGTACTGAGGATTCCTCTCATAGTCTTTCCTGAAATATCTTGACTTTGTAAATTTTTAGTTATCTTCAAAATCACTTCTGATGTTATGCTTCTCCTGAGAAAGAGGGTCCTCTCTGTATGATACTTTGAGGTATCCATTATACAATGATTAACCCAATGTAAACAACCACACTTTAAAATAATTTTTTTGAAATTTTTTGTAGAGACAGAGTCTTGCTACATTGCACAGGCTGGTCTTAAACTTTTGGCCTCAAGCAGTCCTCTTGCCTGAGCTCCCAAAGTGGTAGAATTAGAGGCACGAGCCACTTCATTCATATAGTGGTAGTGGTGTCTGCAAGGAAGAGCCAAAGGGAGCTCCTCAGCTGCTTTTCTCTCCCCTGTGCCCAGAAACAGGCATCACCACCCCATGTTGCTTATGTTGCTCAAAACCATAAAGGCCTTTGTGGTCAGTTTAGCTTATCATTGATGATTGCAAGGAAGAATTATTGAATTTTTTGATAAGAATCACATGTATAGCCAGACTAATAATGGCAATAATGTTATTAGGACTTTCTGAAATCACAACACCCACCATCTCCAATTTGCGGACCCTGAAGAGCTATAAATTTAGGTACTCTACTTAATCAAAAGCATCCACACATGAGAATTAATATAAGGCCGGCACGGTGGCTCACACCTGTAATCCCCGTGCTTGGGAACCTGAGGCGGGAGTATCACTTGAGGCTAGGAGTTCAAGACCAGTCTCGTCAACATAGTGAAACCCCGTCTCTACAAAAAAAATATGTTTTTAATTAGCTGGGCGTGGTGGGGCACACCTGTCATTCCAGCTACTCAGGAGGCTAAGGTGGGAGGATTGCCTGAGCCCAGAAGTTCAAGGCTACAGTGAACTATGATTACACCACTGTAACTGCTCTCCAACCTGGGCAACAGAGCAAGACCCCGTCTCTAAAAAATAAAGAAAAAAAAGAATGAATATAAAAAGACACCCTGCAAAAAATCAAAATAAGTTGAAAAATGTATAACAGAAAAAAGTCAGTCATTTGTCATTATCACACAAAACATTCATGAATCGTGGAGCAGCACTGCCCACATCGCCTCCCGTCCTCTGCTGCCAGGTGGTGATTTCTCCTCACCTTTATCCCTGGTGTTATGTAGCCATCTTATCTCTGCTATAGGATTGAGAGCCCTTTGAAGGCCTCTGTCTTTTATCTTTACACCTCCCACACAACTAAATAGGAAACCAAACCCTTAGAATTGTCTGTAAACATTTATTTCATCATCAATTGAGTCAAGTTAGACCACTAGGCTTTCCAGGCCTGAGTGGAGTGTAAGAAGTGAGAGTGAAGTAAAGGTTGGCTTCAGCTGCGCTCTGGTTAGGAAATAGTTCATCCCCACCAAAGCTCATATTGACATTTGACCCCCAGTGTGGTGGTGCTGGGAGGTGGGGCGTGGTGGGCTTGGGTCATTGGGGCAGATCCTCATGAATAGATTAATGTCCTCCCGTAGGGGTGAGTTCTTGCTCTGGTGTGAGTGGATGCAGATTGTTAAAGGAATCCGGCTTCCTCAGTTTCTCTTTCTTGCTTTCTCTCTTGCCATGTGGTCTCTTTGCACACACACACCCCTTTCCCTTTCTGCCATGAGTTGAAACAGGCTGAGACCCTTGCCAGATGCAGCTGCCCAATCTTGAACCTTCTAGCCACCAGAATTGTGGGCCAAGTGAAACTCTTTTCTTTGTAAATTACATGGTCTTAGGTATTCTGTGATAATAACACAAAACAGATTAAGATAATATGATAAAACACTTGGGCAAGCTTTGGAAAGGCCTAAGATAGTGTGGAGGGCAAAGACAAGCCAGTGAATTTTTAGGATGACTTAAGCTGATTTGAAGAGGGAAATAGATGAAGCAAGATGAAGGGGCTTTGAGGAGAATGTCCTGATGATGCCTCTGAGCCTGAGGTTTGGTGGCAGTATTGGTGAAGATAAGTTAGACTCTCCTGGATGTTTGCAAGGCCTCTGAACTGGTTTTTAATCATGAGTTTCTTTTTTTCCAGTTCATCCTCAATGTAAGGGTTTTCTGACCAGGTTGAACTCCTGATTTATTAATGGCCTTTCAAGCTGCTCCACAGAACTCCATCCACCTCTGCAAGCTTTGCCCCTCAGAATCCGCCCTCCCCGCACTGACCTTCCCATTGTTCCCGACTCCATCAGGGGCTGTAGGGTGCACCGGGGACAGTTCTGGTCTTATCTGCCTTGTATTTTTAACATTTTATGGTGACACATTGGGAGTTATTGCCCTAAGTGAGGCCCTTTTTTGAATATATCCGTGCCCTCATAGCCTTGCAGAGTATTCAGACCTTTGGATGATTGAAACAAAGCTGTGGGAAAAGAGCAGAAAACTAAATAACAATGCCAATGTGAGCTAGCAGACGTTGCTGTCAGGGGTTGGGCTGGAAAGATGAGAAAAACTGAAGCCTGCTTAGAGAGGTGTTGACAACCACTAGATCTGGAAGAATGACCTAGATAACAGGACTTCAAGTTCTGACATGATTTTATTAGAGATGTTTCAGAAATCTCTACTGGAGAAGTTGTAGGAACACAGGGGAATAAAGTCATGGGCGGGGGGGGTGGGGGCGTGGGCGGAGGAGTCATGATGGTAAGTGTTGATTTCCCCAGCGTGGATCACCTGATAGCATCTTCAGTTAAGTTAGGATAATAGTGATTTGAGCATACTTAAGTTAGTAGATGCAAGAATGGGAGGAAAGGGCAGAAATATACATGGAAGCAAAATAGAGTAGAAATATATGGGAGCCAAAAAAAAAGCTTAGAGCACTCTGAGATTCCAAAGAAGTAACATCTTATGTGATATACCAAAAAGTGGCCTTTTCTCTTGATGGAAAGAAGGAAGTGCAGTGTCCCCAAATACCACCAAGAGCCTTGGGAAGATGTTTTGGGATAACCCCAGGGAAGCTGGAGATACTGATATGCTCACAGATAGTGAGACTCCTGGGAGAGGGACAGGCATCTCTACTCCTTTTTCTTTTTCTTTTCTTTTTTTTTTTTTTTTTTTTTTTTTTTGAGATGGAGTCTCGCTCTGTCACCCAGGCTAGAGTACAGTGGTGCCATTGTGGCTCACTGCAACCTCCGCCTCCTGGGTTCAAGTGATTCTCCTGCCTCAGCCTCCCCAGTAGCTGGGATTACAGGCGCCCACCACCATGCTCAGCTAATTTTTGTATTTTTAGAAGAGATGGGGTTTCACCATGTTGGCCAGGCTGGTCTCGAACTTCTGACTTGGAGTGATCCACCTGCCTCAGCCTCCCAGAGTGCTGAGATTACAGGCGTGAGCCATCATGCCCAGCCTCCATTTTCTAACTAGAAGTTTGCTCCCTTCCTCTGTCGTTTCCTGCTTTCCCTTTTTCTTCTGCCTCCTCTCTGCATACGCCCCACTCAGTCCTGAGCATTTGTAAGTGTTTCCTCATTCCCTTCCCACTGGCATAACTGTGATCTGAAAGAGGAAACACACACTTTGTAGGAGGTGACTTGGCAGAGGCAAGGGCCTACCTGGGCTATGGGGTCAGATGGGCCAGAACTGGGCCCAAATCCTTATGCAGCCCCCTTTTTATCTTTAAGACCCTAGACACATTTCCACATCTCTTGGTTGGAGGTGATTTCACTGGCCCTCACAGAAATGCAAGAATGGAGGGTCCAGGGAAGAAAGCAAATGTTTATTGGTGCTTTTCGTGAGCCCGTCACAGGCCGAAGAGCTGTGTATCTGTTCTCATTTCTCACATCAACCTGTGAAGTAGATTCTGTTAATCCGTGTTAATGAGATAACACATGCAAACACAGTTCCTCCCTCCTCCTAAGCCCATAAACATGTCACCTCTCCTCCCTTATGATTGGTAAGTGTCACCTGAACAGTGAAAAACAGTACGTTCCTTTAATATTGGGGACACAGGGTCATAGGAGAGTGTGCAGCCAACCCATTGCCACCACACTGTGTTGAAAAGTCGGGGCCGGGCGTGGTGGTCCACGCCTGTAATCCCAGCACTTTGGGAGGCCGAGGCGGGCGGATCACAAGGTCAGGAGATCGAGATCATCCTGGTTCACACGGTGAAACCCCGTCTCTACGAAAAATACACAAAATTAGCCAGGTGCGGTGGTGGGCACTTGTAGTCCCAGCTACTCTGGAGTCTGAGGCAGGAGGATGGCGCTAACCCAGGAGACGGAGCTTGCAGTGAGCCGCGATGCACTCCAGCCTGGGCGACAGAGTGAGACTGTGTCTCAAAAAAAAAGAAAGAAAAAGAAAAAAAAGAAAAGTCAGGAAGAAATTGTCTGTATTCCTAAATGACTATTGTGCACTGAGTTCTAGTTTTCCTAGAAGTTCCATGGTTGAAATCATCCCAGACACCCTATTTCCTGAGAATCAAGTCCAGGCCATGGCTGTGATGACAGTGACGTGGTGAACTTCCTCTAGGAGACCACAGAGTTAGAGTCACTCTTGTTGAATAGTCTGAGCACCTTCCCACATATCAAGTTTTTGATCGTTAATATCTACTGTGTCAGTCAGAAGAGAATGATCAATTATTTCCACTTTGTACCACTGGATGTATCTCTCCTCCTTGTATGTAGAAAAGTCATAACACCTTGAGCTGTTGCATATACTCCTCAGGCCAGCCGGCTCCAGTGCAGAAGGTGGTGTCTAAAAGAAATACTCCCCATTGCCACTCAGCCCACTAAATGCTTCAGCCAACATCCACACGCAAAGTATGTGGGGCAATTCACCCGTGAAAGAGTGGTTCTGATTTATGTTAACATGTCACAGAGGAATTAAACCACAAGCTTACTGATAAAGAAAACTCAGATATTCCTTATACTCTTCCAGTTCCTCTTCTGTCCTCCACCTGCACCACACACACACATGCATACATGCACAATACATGTTTGAGTACCCACATGACCTGTTTTTGCATTGATGATAACAGAGAAGATAGGTGTTTATATGTTGTATGTTGGGAAGTCCTTAGTTCTGGCCTCGCATTGAGCACATTTCATAAACACTCACATGTTCACATTTTGGTATGAATTCTAAAACTCTTCCTAGCCTTGTAATATGTGGCTAATTTTATAAATTTACAATATATAAAATAAATGTTAGAAATTCAATGAGTCTCATCTCCACTAGGTAAGATTTTTGGTAACTGAGGATGAACTTGACATATAAATATTAAAGTGGTGACTTATTTTGGGTTTCTGTCCATAACGTCTTACCTGATACAGTTTTATCATTATAACAGCTTTGTGATTAAAATAATAATGTTAGTGATAACTAATAATAGCTAACATTTACTAAATGCTTTCTCTCCCAAGAATTTGCATGTGTTTTCTCATTTGGTTTCTGTAGCATCCCTGTGAGGTGAGCACTTTTTTAAAAAACCACACTACAGCACACAGAATGTGTAGAAACTTAGAGAAGTGACTCAGCCAAGACCCCATCGCTAGTAATTGGTGGGAACCAAGATTTGAACCCCTGTCTCTCTGACCCGTTTCTTTGCTTTTGGTTAGGAAAACTGAATTGAGGAATATTTTTCTCCATTTATAAAAGATGTTAATTTTTGACTGCCCCCCACAACACACTAACATTAATTTTAATATAATTCATCTCACAGAAGACAGAATTGACTACACCTGACTTCTTGAAGCAGTTCTCTTCATCGCTGAAACTCCGATACTGCCCCGATGACATCTCCACATCAGCTCTGCCTTGTTCATGTCGAGAATATTTAATAGCATGACATTAAAAGAATCCTTGGGGCTCCTGCTCCTGATAACCAAATAACCCTCCAACTAAATATTCCGCTAGATTTTGGATGAGAAATTTCCTGTGAAACGAAGTTTGTTTCTCATTCAAACAACCAGTTCATTTGTCAGCGAAAGCGCTGTTCATCTCTTGACCCAAGAATTAGAATTAAAAGAAGAAGGGATTCTAGGTCACCCAAGTAGAAACAAAATCTGAAGTCATCTTCTTCCCTCTAGTTAAAGTTTACTTTGCCTTACTTTTTTTATTCCTAGTCAGAATATTATATGTGAAATTTTAGTTTGCATTAAAATGGTCATTCTCAAATACTATTACTTTAACTTTTCACCATCATGTATCTATTGGACAAGTATATTTCTGAAAGCTTAAAGAACTTGAGGTATTTAAATTCTTGGAGTAATTCTAACATATCTGTTTGTAGAGGTTTCAAACATTTAATATTCATTGAAGAACTGTGGGCTCCCTTTTTAATTTGTTCAATGATATCAAAACCCTCGACCATTAAATGTCTGAAAGGACCTCAGAGCGCTTGCCCCACACCATGCTGATAGCTACCTGGCTGCCGAGGATTCTGATGGCCCTCAGCTTCTTGAGGTTCACAAGACTGATCACTGGGTGGTACCACTCCTGTCTCCTGAACGCTTGCCCTGCGTGAGCAGTTCTAGGGAACTGTTGGGTCATGCCTAACACATTTCTGTAGCCATCTTTGCCTACCTCTCTCCTCTGCATCCTTAACCCTCTGCAAAATGATTTCACAAGAAATCAACTATAGATGCCTGTGCCATGAGGTGTGATCTATTAGTAAACAGCCTTGTTAAAAACGTACTGAAAGGCTGGCATTCCCCTAGTGGTCCTGGCAAGGATTCATAAGATGGAAGATAGAAGAGACGTGTTGGTAACGTTAGGTGAGAAGTCACTAATATTGCTGTTCTCTTATTGAACAACTGGATAACTAGTTATGCAAAGCCTCTATAATTTGGTTCTGCTGCCCACATTCAGGCCACCTGCAGACAGTCTTCACTTAGGCACCATCCTTATTGTCAATTACTTTTCTTCGCTGAAATACTTCTTCTTTAATGAATGTTATTATTTGCACTTTGGAGAGTAGTTCATGATACCTGATTTGACTTGTGTCCACGACAGAGACTTTTATTTTTTCAAAGATGCATAAGAAAAACAGTAAATCATGTGTTCATGGTTATGTCTCGAAAAAATGCAGTTCTGCTGATTTGTAGCTAAAGCAGCCTATTAATTAGCAAAGGCACTTACCATTGTTTTACACCGCAGACAGTATTCAAGTTTTGAGAAATAGAAAGGTATGTTCTTTGCATGAGAAGCTCAGGCATATATTTTCTGGAGAGAACTCATTACTTTTTTCTGTTTTACAGAAAGTTAGATAACAGCCTCTTTTGACAGAAAAAATGTCTAATTTTCTGACAAAGGACAGGAGGAATTCTTGTCAAAATCAGTAATTTTGGGTTTTCTAATAAAGCCTCAATGTTGTTCATTCTAAAGAAAATTGTGTCACCTTAAAAACTAGATTCATGCTGGTTATTTCTATTTAAAATAGGGATTAAGAGATTTGAAACAAAACTCTTGGTAAATATCAATTGGGAATGTCCATAAAGTTTATAGTATCTCTTCATTAGTGTGCGGTTTTGGGGATTTGTAAAAAGGGTGAAAATATCATCTTGGTAAAAGAAAAGGTAGTGTACAAATTTAATCCTTGAATGATTCTATGCCTTATTTGTGTAACGTGCTTTGTCCTGAAGCGAGTGAAACTTGATCTATGGTGTCCCAGCCTGCAGTGACCTCTGACACTCCATCTGAGGACCAGGGACAGTTGTTCCACTTCCACCATCAGAAATGCTTTTGCCAGAACCCCACGGCTGGGGTTTCACTTTTTCTGTGTCCTGACTTGTTTACATTTAATTTAATGCTGAGAGATGTAGGAAATCAGCTCCATCTCTCAGCAGTTAGGGTGAGGGTTCCTTATTGAAAACACTTGCTGCTGTGCTTATTTTAAAAACATATTTGGTTACCTTTTTGTCCCCACCCAAGAATGACAAAAAACCAACCATTTGAATGGGAGATAATCAGAATACTGAATCTTAACTAATCATGAGCCCCTGTGTGAGATAAAGGAGGAAGTATTTGAGGCGTGAATTGCTGATGCAGGCTTGATAAGTCTTGTTTTCCTAGTTAAACTGTAAGCAGAGAGCTCTCAGCCACCCGAACCACACACCCAGGTGAGCACACCTGTGTACCAGCACACACCATGGCGGATAGTGGCTTAAAGCTGGGCACACAGAACGTGACAGCTAGGGTGCTTGTCGGTTGATGAAGCTGTGTAAGCTAGAGTCCAGGATTGATCCTGTGGAATTGTAGGTGATACTGCTTTTCTCTGACTGTATGGGACAAGACCTTGATCTAGTAGTAAGGTAGGAGGCGAGACTTTACTCCAGACCAGATTGAAGACTGGTTGAAACAGAAGTGGTGAGAGCACCTCTCCATAAGACACACCCACCAGTGCCATGTCACTTTACCATTGCTATGGCAACCTGGAAGTTTCCACTGCTTTCCATGGCAGCAACCTGGAAGTTACCACCCTTCTTCTAGAAATTTCTAAATAACCCAACCCTTAATTTGCATGTAGTTAAAAGTGGGTATAAACATGACTGCAGAACTGCCCCGAGCTGCTTCTCTCCACCCACTGCCCAGGGGGTAGCTCTGCTCTGCAGGAGCAGTCAGGGAGATTGAACACTACGTCCTCAATAAAGCTGTTTTCTTCTATCACTGACTGGCTCTGGAGTTCTTGCCCAAGTGTTGCCAAGAGCCTTCCTGGGCTAAGCCCCAGTTTTGGGGCTTGCCTGCCCTGCATCAGTAGGAGCTGACAAATCTTAGTAGCAGAAGGAAGGCCATAAAAGGGGCTCACTCCAGGCAAACGCTGCCCATTTCCTATTTCCACCCACCCCTCCCCCCCGCCCCGTGCTGGATTTGCTGAAACTGTCACCGTAGCGAATGACATCTGAGACCTGTAGTCTGGTTTCATACCCCAATGTGCTGAAGAGGTGCAGTGAATAGCCAGGGGTGCTAGAGCCCTGGACCAGCAAGCAGCCTGTGCCACTGACTGCCCTGTTCTTGTTCCGCCTGGCCCAGCAGCCACCTTCCACACCTGCACTGGGACCTCCCACCATGCCTCTCCTCCCTTCCATGGGACTCAAGTGAAGAGGCGGTCAAATTACGCTTCACTGTTGTGATTTATACATGTGAAAGGTGTTTTTAAATGATCCACGCGGCCCCCACCGCCACGGGTGCTGCCCCTTCTCCCAGCATCAGCATGCGTCCTCAGCCATGAGCTGCTGTGGTTTAGTAGCAGCAGCCCTCAGATGCCCAGCCCCAGGGGGTGGGGGCACTCTATCCGGAGCATATGCTGAGGTGTTCTGCCTGCCGCCCGCACAATAGCCACAGCAGAAACAAGTCAAAATCCTGAGATATGTGGCTTTTTCTCAACCCCAGAGGAAGTTAGGAAAGTGAAGGGGCAAGAGGAATCGCAGGAGGTGAGTCCTTGCTCGTTTTCAGACTCAGCCTCTGCTACCCATCCTCTTCCTTTCCAGCTCCCAGGCTTTCACCACGCACCCTCTTCCTGGCTGCCCACTTCCTCTTCGCAGAGCCTGGCATTCTTCCTTCAAACTTCAAGCCCCTCTGCTTGCCTTTGCATCTGACACTTCACTGCACTCATATGGGATTAAGGTTTGTGGATTTGACTTCTGAAAACGGATAAAGTGAACAGAGGAGAATGTTTTTCTTAAAATCATTTTTTAAAAACTCTGCAGACGGATTTGAATGCTTTATTAATTTGTTTTCTAATGCATGAAAACATTTTTCATTTCACCTGGCCTATCTAGCATGTGAAGAGAATTTAGGCCAGCATAGGAATATGAGCCAGCATAGGAATATATCAATTGAGTTCAGATGTCAGCATAACGGGCTAAATATAGTCAGATTAGGCAAGTTCAACAAACAGGTGTTAAAGATCTCATTTCCTGCTGATTCTCACCTGAAAGTCCCAGTGACTTCAGCATCAGATGTCTCTTAATTGAGAAATACAAAATCAAAGATTTTTTTCCAGTAAGTGTATAACACACCTAACTGATTTCACTAGAGCCCTGAGGCTGATGTTGGTGAAATGTGCTTATGATGCAAAGGTTTACAGTGTGTTGTTTTCCAACTTTTTTGACGATAATCATCCCCAGACTCAAATTACTCCCTATAGTTGCTATAATGATGCAGGTACAATCGTTTGGCTTAATTACGGTTGACTGTCTAAAACTACCTTTCCCTGGAGTCATTGAAAGTTTTATTGGAGTTCTTTAATATGATTATAAAAATTAATGGACTTGTAATTAGGTATAAGAGAAGCACATCCAAAGTTTGCCAAATAAACAAGTGTTCTACTTACGAGGTTACACATTTCTGCTTATGAGGCCATAATATACCACGAGTTCAAAATCTTATTCTGGCTCATGTTTACATCAAGAAAGATAATTTGAAAAGGAATTCAGATCCTCTTATTGTAGGGGGAAGGTATCTGATAGCAATAACATAAGCACACCCTTAGGATGATCCTGTATGGCAGATGCATCTGAATGTGTGTTTCAAGGTAGGGCATCCAGGAGTAGCCAACCCAGAGATTTGTTCCTTGTCTGTGAGGAACATGTGCGCCCCCATCCTGTTCTGTTGAACACAAGCTGTATGGGGGATTGAGGCCCTGAGTTTTGGGTTAAATGAAGGTTGCGAGGTGGAGGTCGTTAAGGGGAGGGTGTTAAGTGAAAATGCTGTATAAACTGCATGCTGTTTGCAAGTGGCTGTGGTTTTCCTACCCAGCCTGCCAACACTGTCCTGTGAGGTTATGCTGTCCAGCCTGCCACCACTGGACCATATGTAAGGCGGATGTCTTGTCCAGCCCATTGCCATTGGACTCTCTTTCCTGTATGTAAGCCCCTAATAAAACCCCATGTGTCATTTGCTCCCTCTGGGTCTCTCCTTCAGCCTCTTGAACTTGGTGCCTTCCCTACTGAGGTTAATAGAGGTTCCACACAGTACTTGCAACTTTCTTTGAAAAGGGAATATGCTATCATTAACATCAGTACTGTCAACACTATCAGTAAATGTTGATGTGCTTAGCTTTCTACATACCTTCCATTTGCTAAGTGAGATCTAGGCTTAGTCAACACATTTACTATTCAGAAACCTCTAATCAAGTGATAGAACTCCTATGAAAATTCTAACTACAATCTAGCTGCCACTGAGTTTTAATCATAACATGAGAGGCATCTTTGAGGCATTTAGAACCTTCTTTGAAAGATATTAGATATCTCCCAAACTTCCCTTGCACGTGAACAAAATGTCTTCACAATATCCCTATTCTATAATTTGAGTATATCTTCTGCTGTTGCAAAACCAGGCATTGACAGATCCATAGAACTCAGGTGTGTGGATTCCTGATGGTACTTGTCTCTGAATATACAGTCAGCCCTCTGCATTCAAGGGTTCTGCATCGATGAATTTGACCAACCACAGATCATAAATATCTGGGAAAAATGAATGAATGATTGCATCCATACTGAACGTGTTCAGACATTTTTTCCTTGTTATTCCCTAAACAACACAGTATAACAACTATTTACATAGCATTTGCATTTTATTAGGTATCATAGATAATCTAGGGATGATTTAAACTATACAGGAGGCTGTGGGTAGGTCATATGCAAATACTACACCAATTTATATAATAGACTTGTGCATGCGTGGATTTTGGCATCCACGGGGTGTCCTGGAACTGATCCCCCGTGGATACCAAGGGACAACTGTATTTGGAAAGCTTCAGAAGCTTTGCAGCTGAATGCAGAAGGCTAGGAGTCAGTGGGAGCTTTACTAACCTCAGAACAGCCATTCATTTGATCTGTGTCTAGAATGAGAATTTCTCTGTATGAGCTATGGGTGATTAATCCATTTTGCCTCCATTCTTCAGTGGTTTGGCGTATAGATTGAAGTGTTTTGCTTTTCTATCTATTGGCAGAGGCAACTAGAAACAGAGCTGTCTCTCTCTTGCAGTGTACCCACACTCCAAAGTGCCATAAAACGACCTTCAAAATTAAACCATCATATTTTCTTGGCACAGGCAAAGCGAGAAACTGGGGACGTATGCACTGGGGCTGCAGCTGGCAGTGGGGCCTGGGTGGTGGAGTGGGGGCGTTAGCAAGAGGTAACTGTGCCCATTTGGTTGTACTCAAGTGCAGACCTTAGTGAATTGAAGTTCTAGCCTCTCAGGATGCCAGACATTGTGGTTGCTTCTCAGTCACAGCCAGCTCAGTACAACCATTGTCACTGAGAGGGTTGTGTTTTTTTTCTGAATCTAAGCCATTTGTGTGTCACAGTAAGGGCAACAGATTCATGTATTGTGCCTCAAATATTGCCAGGAAAGTAACATATTAAGCACATACTTAGACCCTTCTTTTTCCTTCTGTTATTAAATTGGATATAAACTCGTATAAAGAATAGATTCTAGAATGCAATTTGTCTATATTGATGCATAAAAGAAATACCACTCTTTGCAAAAGCAACAGGGAGTAAAAGGAAGAGAATGTTTGTTTTATTGAGTTCTCAGATATGTTAAGCAAAGTTTTAGTCTCTTGTCTGGTTCTTGATCATCTGTGTGATGTGGTGAAGACACTTAGCTTTCTGTACCTCTGTTAACATGCCTGTGTCATTTATGCAATGTGACATTTGGACTAGAAATGATGCTTTCCTCTTCTAAAGACTGGCTCTCAATCTCAGTGGGCTCTTTCACACTTCTTAGCTGTAAAAAGTTGAAGATATATATAATGAATATATTCAGAAGTCTTTAAAATATTTTCACCAAATGCAGTGCCTCACGCCTATAATCCCAGCACTTTGGGAGGCCAAGGCTGGAGGATTGCTTCAAGCCAGGAGTTCAAGACCAACCTGGACAACATAGTGAGATCCCATCTTTGTAACAGATTTAAAAAATTCCTGGCCAACATGGTGAAACCCCGTCTCTACTAAAAATACAAAAGGTAGCCAGGCGTGGTGGTGGGCGCCTGTAGTCCCAGCTACTCAGGAGGCTCAGGCAGGAGAATGGCGTGAACCCGGGAGGCAAAGCTTGCAGTGAGCCAAGATTGCGCCACTGCTCTCCACCCTGGGTAACAGAGCGAGACTGTCTCAAAAGAAAAAAAAAAAATAGCCGGATATTGTGGTATGTGCCTGTAATTCCAGCTACTCAGGAGGCTGAGGCGGGAGGATTGCTTGGCCCTGGGAGGTCGAGGCTGCAGTGAGCTGTGATCACACCACTGCACTCTTGCCTGAGCAACAAAGAGAGACCCTATCTCTAAAAAAATAAAAATAGGCTGGTTCGATGGTAGTAGGTTATCAGAACTTATTAGTGTCACAAAAGTCGGTGTATACACCCCACTGCTAAAATCTGACTGGCTAAAAATAGTAAAAATAAAAACAAAAAAAGATACTTTGCAAGCCTCCTGATCCTTCTCTCCAAGAGCAATGGTGCACTGGGGTGGGGATCCTGTCGTTCAGCGTTTCCTCACTAGTATCCAGCACAAGGGTCCGCAGAAGTGAGTGCTCAATGAATGTTTGCGAAACAGCACCACGTTTCTTCCCTTCAGTTCTTACGATAATGGAAGCTCTGTATCCTGATGGTGTGGTGAGTACATGAATCTCTTGATGTGTTAAAATTCATTTTATTTTTAAACATACCCTAGAGTTGCTTTTTTGGGTGAATAACTCTATGAATTTTAACACAGAGAACTGCATACCACAAAAAAGTCCATTTTACTGTATGTTAATTTAAAGATAAAATTTTAAAACATGGCTCCCCTTTTGAAAGAGTCACTTTCAGCACTCTGAGGAGATGAACCAGCAGCTGAAACTTCTCTTTCCAAAGCATTCTATGTCTCTTAGTGTAGATGGCTTTTCATTTTCTTCTATTTATAGTTCTCTTTGATTTCTTCATGATTTATTTAAATAAACTTTTTATGCTGAGATAAGGATCTACCTTTGTTATAAAATACTGCTTTTAAATAATGGGAGAATACCTGTTTTCTTCCAATAAGTTTTTCAGTGGAAATAAAATGATTTCTCAGCATTTCTTGAAGCAGTGACGAACAGAAGTATTAGTGAACAGCATTCATTGAGTGCGGTATGCCACACTGCTAGCTCAGTAACCTGCCTTGGTTCCCTTTATCCTCAGAGCTCCCCCAAAGTATAGGACTGCATCTTTCTTTGACAGATGAGAATTTAAAGACTCTAGAGTGGCCCATAGTACATGGTGACAGAGATGGGATTGGAACCCAGTTATCTCTGTCTCTAAATCCGATGCCTTTCCTATTCCAAGAGGCCTCCCTGTAAACAGATACAGTTTATAAAGGTAATTTGGCAGGGGTGTGTGTCTGCTTGTATACACAGGCACTCACACGTACACTGGGGGGAGGAAAGGTGGGCAGTGAAGGGAAGAGTGTTGCCAAGGAGCTGCCAGAGTGTTTGTTCAGTGTCTGCCCTGTTTCTGAAATAGCAGAAGCTGATGCAGGAACAGCCACATTCATTGAGATGCCTGTGTCGACCACTGCAACCAGCTGAAAAACCATCTGCTCTTGTAGCTCTGGCGTCTGCACGTGAGCTTTTGTTCCATAATGCAGCAATATCCCTAGAGTGGAGAGAGCCAGTAGCCTAGTAACTAATGCTTTGTCCCCTCCTTTTCCTGCTGTCACGATTCTGTGTCTGCAGCTAGTCCTCTATTTTTTATTGTCCCATCTAGTGAGTGGCTGGACCCTCACTGATGTGCTGTTGATGCCTTATCAGGGTTCAATAAGTACTAAGCCGTGTGACGGATGGGCAGAGGGCTGGCAACAGTTTCCTCTTTCTGCTACAGACTAAGACTCCTTAACTAAGAGATGAGGCAAGGAGGCAGATAGACCCCATCTGCTGCCGCAGATTCATTTCCTGACTTGCATTTCTTGCCTCTCCTGAGGGTTTGTTAACTCTTCAGTCTTTGGCAAAAGTTCCACTGGGCAGCAACCACAAATATCAGCCATCCCCTAATAAGTTTACTCTCTGCAGGAAAACGAAGATTTTTTTTTTTTTCTGTTATTGCTTAAGAGGTGTTGGAAGTCAGCAGTCTCGAGTCTTGTTCTTCCTGCCTTTAATTAGCTAGGTGACATTATACCAGTTACTTAAACTCTATTAGCTATATTCTTCCATGAAAGAAGAATTATAAAACTCCCTGTCTTACAAGGTGGTTTTCAGGATTAACTGAGATAATGAATATGAAGCCACCTAACATAGCTAGAGATCAATTGTGATTATGATTGTTATTTATAACCAAGATCCGCATGATCATAGCTCACAAAGATAGTTCCTTTATAAAAATCCACCTTCTTTCACCATGACCTTCACTTACCAATCATGTTCCATGGCTGTCTAGATGATTTCCTCTACATTACCAAATTCAGAATAATAACACAATATCCTGGAATCACTAAACCGTTTTTCATGGACGTGGTATTCTGCTTTTTTTGCATTGGGCAGTTGTAACACATTCAAATAGTCTTTGTTGCTAAAGAACCTAGGAGAAGCCAGGTAGAAATTGCTCTAACGAGGAACTTGCCTCGTTTTATGGTCCAGTTACTGATTGTCCAGTTCTCATTAATCACTCGCTCAGAAGGGAAAGCTTGCATCCTTTATTCTTGAAAGTAGGAAGGAGGTGGTCTTGCTCCACACCTAGTAGGAAGTAAATGTTTGATACTCCTATTTTTTAAAACCCTATTCATGCTTTTATTCAGATTTTTCAGATTTCCTTAACACAGCAGGCTAGGCTTTGCTGAAGGTAACCGGGGTTGGGGGTGCCACCCATGGCTGTAGGGCAGAACAAAGCTCCCTGGTCACCCTCATGAAACCATGGCCATGACCTCGTTAACTCTGAGCTCTGCCTTCACTGACCAGCCACTGGGGATTGTCAGCTTAGGGCAATTACTCCTTAGTCCTCACACCAGCTCCATGTGTGAGATGTCTGTGGCTTCTCCAGGCTAAGCCCTGTCACTGAACCAAACTGGGTCCATTTGCCTGTTCACAACAGAAAGCCAAACACCAAAGCACTAGGTTTTTACGGCAAGCAAGGTTAATTGTGAATCGACTGACAAGGAGACGGGAAAATACGCTCAAATCTATCTCCCGAAGCTGGGGCCTGGGTTGCATTTTATGAGCATAGGATAATGAGATCCGATCTGATTGGATTTTGAGATGAGGTGATGCTGGGAGGCATGATCTCTTTGGATCCTGCCATGGAGTGCTGCCAGAGCTCAGTCTTATTGGATTCTGGATCCTGCCATGTAATGTCCACTTCTTAATTCAGTCCCATTCCTTGGTCCCAGTGCTTAGGTTCTGCCCATGGTTGCATGCTTGGATCATCTAGGGATGCTCAGGTCTTGTGACCTTTAACCTGAGAGTCCATGGCAACTGAAAAGCAACTCACAGCTTGGTTACATAAAAGTTGAACCCGATTGGTCTGACGTTGTTATAGCTGTTCCACAATGGAGCAGGGCTCCTGAGCATTAATGATCACCCATTGTGTCACAGTCCCAGATACATGGGAGGCCTGGGGTTCAATCTCACTGTTTGACTTTCCCTCTGCATTTGCCTGTTTTCTGACACCCTTCTAAGGAGTTCACTGTTTCGGGCATTTTTCACAATCTGTAAAGGACATCAAGGTGCAGTTCAGTTGACTGTTGTAAAACAAAATGACAGCTAGTGAAAATTTTCTATCAAAATAGAATAATTTTAACTTTTAAAATAAGGGAACAGCATTCATTATAAATATTCTAAAATGCAGAAAAATATAAAGAAAAAATAACAATGACCCACTTCCCACTGACATCTTCTAGGATTATCCTTCCAGTTACCTCTTCACACACAGGCGCGCACACACACACACACACACACACAGCAATTAGTGATTTCAAATAGGCATTCTTCTGGATTTTTAATTAACTTTAGTTAAAATTGGTACCCAGGTTGGAACTTAGTGAAATATGATAAATCTGTCTTTTGCTGAGTCACTAAGTGAATGTTGACTGTTTACAGAAAAAAAGACAAAAATGTGAAACTCATAGTCACCAGTGTTATGTGTGATTTTTATCTTCTTTTTGAAATAGCTGCATTATCCTGAATTTAATATTAATATGGTTCCTTAAGATCAAAAAATGAAGTGATTTTAAAATTGGCTGGAAAGTATCTATTTGCTTGGCTTATTGAATTTTTTACAACTTTAATTTCTGAATCTTGCTGTTATCATTGTTAATGTTAGAAGCTACAGTGTGAATGCCAAGGTCCAAAAACCATTTTTCACTTTTAGCTTCTCATTAAAAAACAGCAGATTCGGCCGGGCGCAATGGCTCACGCTTACACTTTGGGAGGCCAAGGAAGGTGTATCACGAGGTCAAGAGATCAAGACCATCCTGGTCAACATGGTGAAACCCTGTCTCTACTAAAAATACAGAAATTAGCTGGGCACGGTGGCGTGTGCCTATAGTCCCAGCTGCTTGGGAAGCTGGGGCGGGATAATCACTTGAACCCAGGAGGCAGAGGTTGCAGTGAGCTGAGATCACGCCACTGCACTCCAGCCTGGCGACAGAGTGAGACTCTGTCTCAAAATAAATAAATAAATAAATAAATAACAGCAGATTCACCTCCTGCAGTAGGAGCAAAGGTTACCCAGCAAAATACAGTGGAGAATTCAAACGAAGACCTAGTTAACTTGTGTTAAAATTACTGTAAGGTAACCTGGAGGCCTGAGTTTACTAGCTCACTCAGCATACACCTGGTCTAAGTAAGAGAGAAGGGATAGAACAATTTTTTATGTCCCGAAGTCATTAAATGCAAACTAATGATGTTTACATTGTTGAAGGTTTGACAAAGGAACACTTGCTGGAAGCTTGGAGGTTGATTTCTGAGGAGGTTTGTTCGGTGGGAATGGGCAGGTGGTCTGTGTTTCTTTAGAGGAGAACGTGTAGTCCTAAGTGTTCGTTCTGAACTAGGAGTTCGTGGACAAAAACCAGGAGGGGGAAGGTTTCATTCCAGGCCTGGTCCAATCAGTCCCCTCAGATTGAGTAGTTTAACGCATGGAGAGCATCTGTGAATACTCAGAAGCCAACTCAATCTTGAGAAACAAGCAAGCATTTTTCCTAAAAATAGAAGGTATTTGGTCACTGTGATAAAATCATTTAAGATTATGAGCTAAGTGTGTGTACATATACACACTTTAAATTGGGAGGAGAACACAGTTTTTGAAGACCCTGCACTCTTCAAATTAATTTAACTTGGTTTTGAGCTGAACATTTGTTCATGTAGTGGGTGCAGTCGGGAAGGCACAGGGTGGCAAAGCATAATGCCTCCATACACCACCAACCATTTCACGACGCAGGTGGACGGACAAAGCTCGCGGTGCATAGTAACGTCAGTATCAAAAGAATTAGCATGGGAGGCACCGTGTGGGCTGTCACCCAGACACAGGCCTTAGGGCTGGTCTCCCTCTTACCTGCATTAGCAATCAGAACAGAAAAGGGCACAAAGTATTTGTAACTCAGGAGACAATACAGTCAAAAGTAAGTAACAAGAAATGCCACTGTTGTGAAAATCATTTCTCTCAAGCATTGTTCAATTTAAGATGGGAGCTGGGACCATCCTGTATGGTATCAAAAATTGTCGTCAACATAAGAACCAGTGCAATATAAGGAGATTCCAGGATATTAAGAATAAAGGTGATTTTTTTAAAGTGATTCTCAAATGAGAGTGCTCTTTAACTAGAGTTGATGGGGTATTAACAAGCGGAGCTTAATGCACTCTATTCAAAGGTATTATGTATTATGTCACAAAGTGGAGATGTGGTCATTGTGCGCCACGTAACCCTGCAGAGCACAGGAATACAGAACTCCTTCTGGGCCACTTATTTCTAGAAAGCTATAGACAAAGGAGCTCACAGGCCAGCAATGGAATTGATTAAAGGGATAGGAAGAGTCATGATGAGAGCAAATTAAATGGCATAAGTATGAATAATTGGGCTAAGAAAGGGTGAAGTAAGTTTAAAGTAAAGCAATTCTATTATAGCTAATATTTCTTGAATGCATATTCTGTGTCCCAGGCACTGCATAAACCCTTTATGTGGGTTTAGTTTTCACAACATCTCACTTTCACAGCAACACTGTGAGTTTCCACTGTTATCCACATGTACTGTACCAGGAAACTCAGGTTTGAGGTAGTGGTAAGGAGCTTGGCCTCATCTTCATAGCTAGCAAGTGGCAAGATTTTCAGGTTTGCAGTGATCCACCCTGTCCTGTGCTATTTGATGACGTCACATACCTCTTCCTAAAATTTGGACTGGGATGTTTGTGCACATCCACATGACTCTAAATACATTTTTTCAGTGTTGACTCTATGTCACCTTCTGTCCCTTCTCATTCTCCTCGGAACATATGATGCCTTATATTCTTAGTTATGTAAACATCTTGTCTCTTAAAGTGGAGCTGATTTATTGAGGATGGAGAATGTGTTTCCTGTCCAATACATAAGCACTCTAGAAGTGTTTGCCTTTGATGTATTTCTTTTGATTATGTCTATTTAAAGGATTTTTCTCTGATAAGCACCTAGCATGTTGCTGTGCGTTGTCAGTTAATACTTATTTGTGTGTTTGTGTGTGTGTGTGTGTGTGTGTATTTGTAGCAGGCATTCTGTGCATGTGCATTTTATTCCTTATATGCACAGAATGCCAGTTCTAAGTGCCAGGCACTACTAGGACAACAAAGAAAAGAGCAGACACTTTGCTCAGTGTGGTGAAGAAAACCGCCTGTCAGCACTGAGGATCCTATTACAAGTCTGAAAATGGACATGTAAAAATAATTAAGTTTATCTTGAAGTTAGGATTAGAAAAGATGAATATTTAAGAAAGCATAAACATTGAATTAATTGTGTTCAATTTTTTGCAACTTATTTTGCAGCTACTCCATTAATTATTGGTTGCTCTTTTCCTTAAGAGACATTGTTTGGCATATTTATTTGTGAAAAAGCAATTTGGATTCTCCTGTTAACTTTACATAGAGAAATTACATTGGTATATGTTGAAACAGGAAGGTACAGAATCAGGACAGGCTTACTCTGCCAGGCCAAATGTGGCACATCTGTTTTATAAATAAATAGTAGCTGAAATTTTATCTTAGATAAAGTTCATCAAATTTTACTTTCTCTAATACATGTAATCACTTCAGCTATATAGTTTAAGTATTTAATGACAGTAAACCAGTAATATTCTTTTTTTTTTTTTTTTTTTTTTTTGAGACGGAGTCTCGCTCTGTCACCCGGGCTGGAGTGCAGTGGCCGGATCTCAGCTCACTGCAAGCTCCGCCTCCCAGGTTTACGCCATTCTATAAACTATAAGTATTTAACAAACTATAACTATCTAAGAAACTCTAAGTATTTTTAAGCACAGAGATTTCATTGATCCCCTTCAGGGACTGTGAATAATAACTTACACATTTCATTTTCAGTCCAGCTCCCCATTATCCACCTAACACTGCCTTGAACATGGAAGGGGAAAAATGTGTTAATTTAAGGAAGAAAAAAAAAAAAAAGCTTTGGCATATTCCAGGGTATTCGTAGTGATTTCTTGAGTTATTTTAGGAAACAGTTCCAACTGATTTCCAGAAACCACAGTTGATGCATAAATTCCCTAATTTGTTTACTTTAGAGAGATCATCTCAAGTGCAGCATCTGTTTTTTGCTTTCTCTGTGAGATCTTGGTTTTACATTAGGAGGAGTGAGGCACAGGGACATAGAAGACCGGCTCGGGCCACACAGGCAGCTCCTGAACCTGCTGTGTGCTGTGTCAGGAGCTTTCTGAAACAGTGGTGGGTGTGCCTCCTGTTACTGCTCTGGGTGGGCAGCTTCCACGTCTGCCTTTTCAACTGTTTCTCAGGGATAAACTCCATCTGCCAGATAACACTATTTTGCAGCTAGAAGAATGTCGCAACTCAAATTTTGCTTAGTATGTCTTATTTTGGAGAAGCAGCTTTCTTCTGTGAAGCTCAGAGCAGTAACCTAAAATTACTCTCAGTATGTAGAGGGAGAGCCTTCTGGAAGTGCAGTGGTTATTTATGAAGCTTGGGTGGGGGAGCTCCCTGCCATGTTCCAGTGAAATCGGAGAGATAAAATTTTAATGTTGGAGACTTTTCTACCATTTTGCTCCTTCTGCAGTCCTTGCAGAAGCTGCTGCTACAGGAAATATATTTCCAGAGCCCTTTCCAAGCCCATGCCCAGGGTCACAGGAGGAGGAGCACCCCATAGTTTGTGATGTTAGTAGAAAATTCAGGGCATTGAAAACCAGGGAAGTATCAACAGCCTCCATCTCTGAAAAACAGCCAACTGAATTTTCTCTCATAAAGGGTGGTCCACACTGGTCCTCCAGCTTCACTTAGCGCTCTTATAAGGATGTGCAGGAATTATTGTGAATATAAATTCGAGCTGAAGAGAAGAAAGGGAAGTGCAGAAAATCCAATTAACTGAAGTGAAAGTCATACAGAATAAACTACCCATTGCTAAAAGAAATAGGTTTTAAATTGAATGAATCTTTAGAGCAGAATTGATCAAATATGTCCTTATTGTATGAGAAGATGTACTTTGCAAATAATATTTGTCAGCAGGCATCATCTGCTTGAGGACGTTTCATCTTCTTATTAAGAAGGCCGTTAGAAGTTTGGAGCCTTTTTCATCGTTGTTATTAACTTGCAGGGGAAAATCTTCCTACTCCAATATTCATTAAATGGATCTCTTTGTGTATACAAATATTAAAAGTAGTTTTGAAAGTACTATAGGTAAGCAAGGGGAAAAAATGCATTGTTTGTTTCTTCATAGAACTGACATTTTTATTTAGGGAAAAATCCATGAATTTACTATCTCTCCCTTTCTAGGTTTTTCAACATTTCTTGCAAATTGTATGTAAATGAATGCAAATAAGCAATCCTCACTAGCAAGCTGCTTAGAAGTGTAAAATGCATAAAATTAAGATGCTGAGAGAAACGTGCATCTAATTAAGGTAGCATGTAAAGAAATGTTTAAATTCAAATTAGATACTTCAGTGGAAAGAATTTACTTGTTTAATTCAAAAGGTGTTTTGTATAATTCTGAGAAGCTTGTCCTTAGTGGTACTCCCATTTCCTTCAAAGCTCCAAAAATCAGTTTTAGGAGCTTGCCCTGGTTCAGTTAAACTTTAAAATTGGGTTTAAGCTAAGAATTGGAATGCCATAAAAATAAATTCTAGTTTTAATGCCTTTACCTCAAAAACAGACTTAGAGAGGCGGGCATGATAATTTGAGAGTGAGAGTGGGTGGATGTGTGGATCACTATTTCTGTCCCATTCATAGAAATCCCACGTGGTACTTGGATTTCTTGGGTTCTTAGAAAGCCTGGAGATACACAGATCACAGCCATCTGGTTATCCCTGGATCTTAAGGACATTTTAGGAGCAAGACAGGAAGGATGCCGACCTGCGCCATCAGCAGCCCCACCACACTCTGACGTCTAGGAGGTCACCTTTACTCTTTGGAGCCATGTGAGTCCAGTCCAACCTCCAGCTCTGCCAGGGACAGAAGAGGAGGAAAGGAATTTGGTCTCAATTTAGAAGCCTTTTGTCTAAGCAGATGAAAAAAATTTTTGCAAAGCATTAAGCAACAAGCAAAGTATTGGAGAAATGTAAGATCTGTGTGGAGAAGACAGAAACCATCTTCTAAGGTTGGTGCTGTTTCTGTCTCAGACACAACAATCGAAAGGCAGATAGAAAAACAAGCAGGGCTGGGGATGGTGGCTCAGGCCTATAATCACAGCACTTTGGGAGGCCAAGGTGGAAGAGTCTCTTGAGCCCAGGAGTTTGAGACCAGCCCAGGCAACATGGCAAAACCCTGTCTCTCTATCCAAAACAAAACAAAACAAAGCAAACAAACAAAAACACCCCACAAACAAGAATTAGCTGGGCATGGTGACACATGCCTGTAGTCCCAGCTACTCCAGAGGCTGAGGTGGGAGGATCACTTGAGCCCAGGAGGCAGAGGTTGCAATGAGCCGTGATGGTACTGCTGCACTGAAGCCAGGATGACAGAGCCAGACCCGGTCTCAAAAAGGAAAAAAAAAAGAAAAAAAGCAGGAAAGTGGCTTTTGCTAGTTTTTAGAATGCCTGATTTTGAAGTGTTCCACTGAGTTCCACTTCTTTTAGTGAGAGTTACTGCTTTCTACCAGATCACATATTCCTCCTATTTCAGCTGAGCCCGTGTTTTAGCCCGTAAGCCTATAGTCTCTATTTTCTGGCCTCACAGATGAGAAGTCATTCATTAAGTTTTGATCATGTGCAGTGTACAAATTCTCTCTTAGACTCAGGTTCCCTCATCTGAAGTTCCTGTCTATGTCTGAGCTGAGGAATTAGAAAATGACACTGAGACTGTTCTTCTTCACTGGGGAGTTGGATCTGCTCTGTCTCTTCAGCAGGGCCAGGAATCCTTCTGAATCAATGCCAGACTTCTTTCATCCTCCCTCCCCCTAGGTTCCCAGACCCCATCCTTACCCCCACCCCCAAGGCTGAAGCACAGACCAAACCATCCAGGACTGTTAATTGAAAAGCATCTTCTGGCTGGTGACATCTGTTTCCAAATATCCAGCAAGTCCACTTAGGTTGAATCAGAAGGGTCACAGTTGGTGTTTCCTCCTTGGGCCAGGAGGTTTTTCTCCTATGGGACTTGGGCCTGATGCCTTCCAGTCAATTAGAGCTCCTCTCCCTCTCTGATTCCTTGATACTTTCAGTGGCTGCCTCTCAGCCAATGACTGGTTGGATTAGTGAGTCCTCTAGTTATAGCACAGACTACATCTACCGCCCACTTCCTGGATATCCCACATTCACCATAGTCGTCATATTCCAAATTCAGCTCAATAACTTTCCTCTGTAGTGGCTTATTCTCCACTCTAAATCCCTCCCGGTTAATGATGCTGTTATCAGCCCTCTTCTCCTTGCAAATTGCCAATGCTATCATTAGGCCATTTTTATTTCTTACCTAAGTTTATGCAGTAGCCTCCTAGCTGCTCTCCCATCTCATCGCACACTTCTTCACTCCTTTCTTCACACTGTTGATGAAACAGCTTTTTCTCACAACACAAATCTTGCATAACATTTCCTGATTAAAGGCTTTCTGATGATCCCTTGTTAACTTGTTTCCTGTCTTAAGGGATCTGGGCTCTATCTAACATTGCATTCAAATGTCTCCTCTCCTCCCCGCACTCCACGCACCAGCCTAGTTGAACTACAGGACCCAAGAGATGCCATGCTGCCATTTATATTTCCGTGCCTTTGCATATGCTGTTTTCTCTGCTCCTCCTCACCGGCATCCTCCAAGTTGGCCTGGAAAACTCCTCCTCACTTTCCTCCTCCTCCTCAGAGAGTTTTTTCTTTTCTCACCCTCCCAGGCTGAATTTGTCACGCTCTCTTTTGTGGCATTCTGGGCCTCTGGTTACAGCATTCATCATGCAGTACTGTAAAGGTTGTTTCCTGGTGTATCTCCCATTTAGGCCATGAGCTCCCAAGGGCAGAAATTGTGTTGGGTGAGAAGGTGCCCAGAGATAAGACTAGGGCAGTGTTTCTCAAACTTTGTGGCCCCAGGATCCCTTTACACTCTTAAAAACTGTTGAGAACCTCAAAGGGCGTTTAGTTTATTATTTGGGTAAACATCTGTTGATATTTCCCACTGAAACGTAAACTGGGAAATTTAAAACTAATTTGTTCCTTCAAAATCAACAATAATGAACTTATTAAGTAGTATTATAAAATACATTTTATATAAATAACTGTGCAGAATAAAAAATTGTAAGACCAGTGGCATTGTCTCAGATTTTTAGAAATTTCTTTGTGTCTGGCTTATGAAGGGAAGACAACTAGATTCTCCTATTTGCTCCTTTAGTCAGTCTGGTTCATTGTGTTTTTTAATGTCTGTAAAGACAATACATTCTAATTGCAGATGTTTTTCTGGATCAAAACTTGACAAGTGGTAGTTTCTTACTAGTTACTGTAATGGGAAACCTAAAACCTGAGGGAACTTTCCTTACTGCTTCGTTAAAACCGCTCATCTTTCTTGCACTTCAGATGGCCCTTTTGCCCATGAATGTTTTACTTCTATCATGCATTGGTGACTTGGAAAATATGAGACCACTGAGTTATGCAAATCCTTCAACAGATGGTACACTCTGTCATACAATAAGAAAAGACAAAAGAAATCTTTATTAGGCAGCCATCAAAGTCATGGTGGTAGACACAAGTTTTCCGAAGTTCTGATTTTCACTTGAAAGCTCAAATTTTATCATTGACGACAAATACTGTCGGTTTTCCTCAAAGGGACAGGCTCATTTTGCTCTTTTTCAAGAAAATGGCTTTTTAAATGCCTAAGTCTGAATCACAGGTTTTTGTCAGTTGTCCTTTTTCGGAAAAAGTTCTGTGAAGCAGGTGGGTAGTTCAGCTCGCAACTCAATTGCACGGGTGCTTTTCCTTGAGACAAACATCATACATCAGTAGGTCATGGAAACCTGTACTTGCCTTCTCATAACAGACTGTTTAAAAGATACTTACTCAGATCAAGATTTACCAAATTAATACTTACCACTTCATCCAGGGCATGCCTAAGTGACACTGGCATTGATTTTCCTTCAAGTGCTCAGAGGGACAGATGCAGTGACCACTAGTATTGTTTGGTGTCACTGGCTGCCTTGATCTATGCCAAGTTGCCAGCTGTTTTCCCCCCTCCGCTACGGCCTTTGCACCACCAACAAAGTGTTAACCCCATAAAGAAGGAAAGAAATGTCTTAGCAGTATTTTTTACATTTATTTTTATTTTTGTAATGCAGAGTCTTGCTCTATTACCCAGGCTGCAGTGCAGTGGCACTATCATGGCTCACTGCATCCTCCAGCTCCTGGGCTCAAGGGCTCCTCCCCTCATCTCAGCCTCACAAGTAGCTGGGTACCATGCCTAGGCTATTTATTATTTTTATTTTTATTTTTGTAGAGATAGGGTCTCTCTACATTGCCCCGGCTTGTCTTGAACTCTTGGCCTCGGGCAGCCCTCCCACCTCAGCCTCCCAAAGTACTGAGATTACAGACATGAACCATGGCGCCCAGCCAAGAAATATCTTAGTATTTTTATCAGATACTTTTGACTTTATAAAACCCCTAGGAGTCCATAGACCACACTTTGGGGCCCATGGGACTGATGGGAGTGAAGCAGAAGCCCCTCATCTCAGGTTGCAGAGTCCATGCTGTGTTGGGAAGGGTGTGAGGGGAGAAGTGCTGTGGTCAGATTTGTTTCTTAGCGTGACCACGGTGGTAAAAGAGTGGAGCATCTTCTGGGGAGTTGGAAAATTGGAACTGGAGATCATTGCTGGAAAAAAAAATAGCAATTTTTTAAAGTTGCCATATGAATATAGAATGATTATGTAAGCCCCAAATTCTTAAACCTTTTGGAGTGGTGTTTTCATTCCAAATCACATTAAATTGTGTGAAACTAGGTTGAAGTATTTTCTGATATTATTTCAGAATAGTATTATTTCTATTCTGTGAATGAATTTGGGTGTGCATGCACATGTGTTGGTGCACTTTCCGTACGTACTTTATGTATGCTTATATGTGCGTGTACTGTTGGCTGGTGGGTATCCCGGGCGACTCCTTTCTGGCCCAGGTTGTCTTTGTGTTTTGTCATCAGAAGTTCATTCCTTAGACTCTACATATTATCCTGGATCGTATGTAAAAAACATTTGTTTACCCTAAAGACCTCCCACTCAGTGGAAGCGTGGGAGACACATTCCTGAGTTAAAAGGTCTAGATCAATATAATATTCAGAAGTAATGGCAAGTGATTCTAACCAACCCAGCAGTGCTTACTTAGGACTCTGTTCAAGAGCCTCCTTGCCTCTTTGTTGATCTCTTTAAATACCAAACAAAAGACAACGAATCTTCCAACTCCGGCGATTCCATTGTGATTGATCTGAGCCAATTTTTTGAGGTAATTGATGATATTGCCTTAGTTGAGTCTGTTAGTGCAAATAATTATTAATCAATATGCTCTCAGCTCTTAGTTCAGAAGATAATTCTAACACATGATTTATGCTGAACATTTCAATTGAGCTACCTTTACAAGAGGAAAATCAATTGGCGAGTGTTCTAAAGCACTTTAATTATCTGCAGCTCCACGTTCCTCTGCAGCCATATTTACCCAGACAGCTAGTTGTCCCATCCTAGAAAGAGTCAAACAGGAAGTTTTTCATCACCACGGTAGAGAGATAATATATCGTGCATCTTAGATTGACTATGTTGATTTAAAGTAATTTAGTGGAATACCTTAAAATCAAAGCATTGCTGCTTTCTTTTGGAGAGCATAATTAACACTGCCCGGGAAAAAGAAGGAACATGTTACTGATCTCCATTTAGTTGGAAAACAGTTTGCCAATGTGGATAGTGAATGTCATGTAAGTCAATTTAGCCATAAAACATGAGGAGATCTGAATCACAAAAAGGAGGTTGAGGTGTAAAATATTTTAGGGGCTAAATTTATATCACTCCCCTAAACTGTTGTTAAGATGCTTTGTGACTTCCTTGTGCTAAGGCTTTCTAGTATGGAATTTGTTGTTTTACCCTTTTAGACAATGTCTTGATGAATATTGTGGTTTGATTTTTCCCCCCTGTGAGAGGAGATGCAGAAGAAATTAATCACCACTAGGAATGAGCCTGCCTTTGTTCAAAGTGGAGCTTCCAAGCATCTGTTTTTGTTGTACTTGTGGTGGGTACAGGAATGTGTGGGCTCTGGCCTGGGACTTTTAGACATGATTACAACAGATGGAATTTTTAAATGACAGTTCCCTGCATTGTCATGGTGGAGCCCCTTCAATAGCACTGAGATGCTCTGTTACACTTCTTGCCCGGTACTCTCTCTCTCTTGCTGCTATTAAAGCATCTCTAAATGATAAAACGTGAAGGCATTTGGCAGCTTTCAAGGGCAGTTCTTTAATGTCTCCACTCCCTACCGCCTTGTACCCCTGGGACCCCCAAAACTTGGACCCAAGACTTCACGTAGCAATAAACTGAAACACCACTCATTGTTCACAGCTGGTCCAGTGTTGGGTCTCCAGAAGGTAATGCTCTTAAGCACTGAATTGTGAGTTCATACTATCAGTTAAACAGCGGGAGAGAGGAAAGGGAGGTTTTGACTTGAGATTTTTCAGGAGCTAATTCAGTAGGCATTTTTGGAATGCCTGGCTTGAAGCTAGCTCTACAGGGAAGACCAAGAAACATGAAGCCCTGCTTTTGCCTTTAGGAAGTCACAGTCCTGTTGGGAAGGGTTGAAGTGGAGAGGGGAGACCTCAGCCGTTAGGAATACAGGAGAGAGGGGCTGACACCAGAAGGTCTGTGGGCAGAGACAGATGGCTGAGCCCTTGGTGCCCAGGGAAGAGGAAAGAGAGGCTGATGGGTCACAGAATGGCATCTGACATGGCCCTTTGAGGTTGCCACTGCTTATGTCCTCCTCCTTCTGTTCCCCAACTGCTCCCCTCATTCTTCCCTGGGAACAGTAGCTCACTCTGGGCTCATCAGAAGGAAACCAAGAAACTGTGAGACATAAAGTCTGTAACTGATTGTGGTCCTGGTGATGACTTCTGCCAGAATGGCTCTGTTAGTCCAACAGTGAGGTGAGATTGAGGGTCAGAACCATTAGGGGACAGTGTTCCAGCCTGCACCTGAAAATCCCAGTGTTTGGGACTCTCACTGGGGAGCATCCTGGAGGCAGGCTGGGTTTTTTTTTGTTTTGTTTTGGTTTTGGTTTTTTTTTTTTTTTTTAGAGAGTCTCATTCTGTCACCCAGGCTGGAGTGCAGTGGTGCTATCATAGCCCACTACAGCCTTGAACTCCTGGACTCAAGCCATCTCTCCACCTCGGCCTTCCAGAGCGCTGAGATTGCAGTCGTGAGCCACCGCACCCAGCCTTAGGGCTGGGTTTTGAGGAAGTTGTGTCATCGTGGCCTGAACTTTTCTTTTCTTCCTGTTCCTCCTGCATCTCCTCCCCCATGCAATGCCTCCCCCCTGCTTATTGTTTGGGTTACAGGGTGATAGAGAGAGAGAACCTTCTCCAAGTCCTAACTGCTCCCTGGGCCCAAGTTCAGGCCGAGCACCTTGACTGGCCCTGCAATCTTACACATGCCACTCAACTCCTTGGAAGCAAAGGTTTTCTCTCTGTAAGTTGAAGATGATACATAACCCCTGGGGTTGTGAGAATTAAAGGATGCACATTTTAAAACACTTTTTAAACTGTACAACTCTGCAATATAATGTGTAATATGGATATTCATATACTAATATAATATAGAAGATGTTATTTTGTTCAGTTTTATTATCGTACCTGGCTGCCTGCTCAGGGTCCTGCGATGTTCTCTGTAACTGCTCTAGTTTAGAGATGAAGCCTCGAGTAGGAGATGTGGGCACTGCCTGCCCTGGCTTCTTTCTACTGAAGTGACTTAGATGTCTTGGAGCTAAAACATGAGAGGCAAAAAATATCTTAAATGCCGTGTCTGTGTTGCATACAGTAATTCAGTAAATATCCAGTAACTGTTCAGATATGAGCCCATGAATAGAAAAAAGGAAAAAAAATCCAGTAAATGAAGGAATTACTTTAAAAGATTTCAGTCTTTTCCTTTTGTGTTTTTCTGTTTTTAATATACGTGAAGACTAATTTAAACCCTTTTCTCTTTTTAAGTATGTTTGGAGATCTATATGACAAATTGACTCCTAACATTGTGTAATACTAATGACAGGATATGAAAGACAACATTCTTTAGGACAAAGGAATGCAATTTTCAAAGACCAATAAAAATTGGCAAAGAAATTTGCAGATCAGGACCCAGGACAATGCTTACATAACCTCTCAACTGTTTTCCCAGGTTTGAAGTGCAAATAACAGAGATAAATACAGAAACTACACATGTAAACCTGATACATTAATAGCTCATCCAATCTACGTAACAAAATAAACCAGGGGTCTACCCTAAAAGTGATAGCTGTGGTGTTAGATTTCTGGGCCTCCTTTATTCCAGGGGATGGGGCTCTGACAGGTGAAACACAGCATTTGTTTAAACAGAATAGAGAAAGTCTGCAAAACATTCAAGGGCAGGAAGTAGCAATAAATACTCCTCTGTGCAACTGAAGCAGCACAGAGCTTGGGGTGAGCAGAATGTCATCACTCAAAGTAGAATTTGGCCAGGGCCTCCCAGGGTCCCACCAAGGGATACAGTGAACTTTCTAAAAGTCAAGACCTCTGTCTTATCTCCTCCAAAAGATGAGAAAGTGAGATGTGAAGCTCCTTTCTGGAGATGGGATGTGTTTTTCATGGTAGATTCTGATCTCTTTTGCAGGCTTTGAGCATAAGAACCAAGGGCATAAAAATAGCTCCTTGAGGGAAAAAAAAAAAAAGCCCCAAAGGCCTGGAACACAGGATGGTGTGCAGGCGTTGGTGAGCTGGGGTTGTAAATTGACAATCCCTTGAACAGAGGAAGACCTAGTTAAAGAGACTTTAGTCTTCTTATAAGGCATGAATAAATGCTCTGGGCAGTCTGCCCCATTGGAAAACAGAATAATGCTAATAATTTGCATTTATATAATACTCCTCCCCCCCGCCCCCCGCTTGTGGATCTACAAGCACTTTGCAAACATTAATTAATTCTCTAAACCCTGTATGAGCCAGGGGGTGCCATCAGTAAGTAATCATGAAGGAGGGCCAGTGATTCTTGACAGAGTGGATATGCAAGTTAGAGAACACTGCGAGCTTGGGAGGTGAAGACGTTGAGTGGAATTTTTATGAGAAACAACCAAGGTGGAATGTTGATCAGACTGTGTGGGAAACAAACCTTGATATTATAACCATGGGTGAAGGCTATCAACTAACAATTCAGTTTCTCTCCTGTTGTTCGCCGCCTCTTCATTTTCTTTTTTTTTTTTTTTTGAAACGGAGTCTCGCTCTGTCACCCCTGCTGGAGTGCAGTGGCCGGATCTCAGCTCACTGCAAGCTCCACCTCCCGGGCTTAGGCCATTCTCCTGCCTCAGCCTCCTGAGTAGCTGGGACTACAGGCGCCCGCCACGTCACCTGGCTAGTTTTTTTGTATTTTTTTTTAGTAGAGACAGGGTTTCAACGTGTTAGCCAAGATGGTCTCGATCTCCTGACCTCGTGATCCGCCCATCTCGGCCTCCCAAAGTGCTGGGATTACAGGCTTGAGCCACTGCGCCCGGCCTCGCCTCTTCGTTTTCAAAGCTCAGCTTATGCTTGGTCGGAAACCTCAGCGTGAAGGTCTGGATTCAGTTCACTATTCCCAGTATAAAAGGATGTGCAGACTGAGCATAGTGGCTCACACCTGTAATCCTAGCACTTTGGGAGGCCGAGGCATGTGGATTGCTTGAGCCTAGGGGTTAGAGACTAGCCTGGGCAACACAGCAGAAACCCTGTCTGTACAAAAAAATACAAAAATTAGCCAGCTGTGGCGGCGCACACCTATAGTCTCAGCTACCCAGGAGGCTGAGGTTGGAGTGATACGGCTCCGATGACTAGAGGAACACCAGGGTTCTTGGTTTCGTGCCGGTAGGATTACTGACACGTACATATATGGAGTGGTTTTAAGGAGTGAAAAATTTAATAGGCAAGCAAGAAAGAAGAGAACAGCTCCCCCATACAGAGACAAGGAAGGGGGCTTGGAACAAAGAGAAACTCAGTGTGCGGCAGAAAAGTGGTTGCTTATATTGGGATGCTGGAGGAGATGGTGTCTGATTTGCATAGGGCCCAGGGGATTGGTTTGACCAGATGTGTTATTTACGTAGCCTCACAAAAACCTGGCCCTCCCACCTTAGACTTTTAATATGCAAATGCAGAGCGCCATGATGTTTTGAACACATAGTATTATCTGCAGGTGACCATGACACTTGGTACACCTGGTGAGGAGAAGAGGGAAGGAATCACCATGTTGGCCATGTTGGGTAGACCCAGTTTCTACTCGCCCGCATTTGCGTATTAAAGCTTGCCAGCCTGGCTCTTCAAGCTACCTTTCTGTTAGAAAAGAAATGGTTTGGAGGTTGCTTTTATTGAAATAAAAACCCTTACTATGAAGTCCTTTTACCCTCTCTATCTGCCTAAAAATTGTTTCTTAATAACTGCTGTATTAGGAGGATCACCTGAGCCTGGGGAGGTAGAGGCTGTGGTGAGCTGTGATCACACCACTGCACTCTAGCCTGGGCGACAGAGCAAGACCCTGTCTCAGAAAGATATGCAGCAGCTGGACCATACTAGAAATCAGTATTTCTGTTGCTGTTTTAATAGTTCAGAGATTCATTCATGCATTGACTTATTCACTCAGTCACTACTAAATTTGGCAGATAGGAGTTTTTGAGTTCTTGCTCCCTGTTAGACATGGGAGTTATCCCCCCAAAGGCTCATATATAATGAGAAAAGCAATTCCCTGCTCTTGGTCTAGTGGCTCAGTAATACTTTCTTTATTCTCTATCATGTATTTTTGTTTCCTCAGTCTGCTCATCTGACATAGATGTTAGGATTATTGAAATGTTTTTGCAATGTTGATGTAATTTATGAGTAAACATTGCTGTATATATTTGAATTTCTGATGAGAAAGACACTATGCACAGAGGAGAGTAATGACCTGGCATAAGAGAACCCATTTACACCAATAGTTACATCTCACTAAATTGGGCCTGTTAGATTAAAGGACTGTTGGTATTCATGACTTTTTTTTTTTTTTTAAAGAAATGTAGTTTGAAGCTAAACCAACAAAGTGCCACTTATTGGTGGTACTGAGGGAGTTTGCATTTACTGAATAGATAAAATTTGTTCGTGATCTTTTGACTGATATCACAGTGGAACAGATAGGCTACTTTTCGGATCCTCAGAAGTTGGATATAGCAGGTGTTTTCCAAAATTGATTCCCATTCTTTTAGATGTCCCAAAAATTCAAGAAATTTGCACAATATCCCTTTATAAATTAGTAGAAAAGCCAAGTTTACTCTAGCTCTTTCTAAATAGTAGGAATGAATGGCATATGAATTCTTGAGATGTTTTTATGTTCACGCACATACATCTCTACTACAGTGTAAGTCAGATGAAATGCATCATTTTTTGTTAAATCATTTTTATGTTACTTTCAAGTTAACTAGTATACATAGAGCAATCTATATGTAAAGAAGTGTCAATATTTTTCTTCAAGTATTTTGAACTTTAGGAGAGATGATGCTAACGAGGCCAGTCCTTGCTGGAGCTGCCTGTCAGAGCAGCAAGGTAGGCGTGGCCTGGGGCAGGGGAGCTCTGTCTGCTCTGTGGACAATCAAGCCAGCGCTTGGACTCTTCCTCCCAGAAAGACATGCACTTTCTCTCGGGCTGCTGCCAGCTGGTTTTGTTGTATGGTAGTGTTAAGCTTTCCAGATTGAAAACATCTGGCTTTTCATCAGCCGTATAGACTCAGAAAGAGAGCAGTGTTAGCCAAAGTAAATTCAACAAATTCTTATCTGACACATTCAGTTTACCCTAATGTGATAAACTGGGCCAGTCTCTGAGGATGAGTCCTGTTTCCAACTGTGCACCTTTTCCCTCTATCCTTGCCCTGTCCTTGGAAGAATCTTGATGTTAAAATTTGGAAGTATGTCTTTATTGGAGGCGTCAGATGCACTGTTGGTAGTGATTTCTGAAAGTCCAGAGAGTCATTTGCATAGAGGTCAAACACAATGTTTCCTGCAGGAACTTCCTGAATGATGAAGTTTCAGAGGAATCTCATGTCACCAGATGTCAGCAGGTTCCATAAAGATCACTGGCTACCTGTTGCTGTTACAAGCAGGAGACTTCTAGTGTTAACTAATTTCAGAGGAAATAGAGGAAATTTGTAAATATTAAGAGTAGAAAACTGTATGTATCTACTAAACACATATTGGGAAACAATGACAGATTGTGGTGATGTGGTACTTTGGGTCGTATCTGTCTTCTGAAAGCATCCTTTATGTTTTCTCACTCATTTCTTCGACAGCACTTTACATGGCTTAGCGGGGAAATTCTGAGACTAAAAATCAATACCATCATCCCTCTGAGTTTTTACATGTGAATGTTTTTCAACTTGCAAACTGGTCATTATATAGATACGTATTTTTGAACAGTGATTTACAAATCCAACTTTTGTTAACTGGATCATAGCTTCCCACTGAGTTAAGGCTTCAGAGCTGGCTGATCAGTGTTTATAATTGGTCTGGTGTTGTTATTGGTCTTTGCACTTTAGTTTGAAGTACCTCAAGAAGTTAATGACCTGTTAAAACAAAATCCACTACAGAATGTTCTCCTTAAAAGATACGGGTATAAGCCATGAGTATTTGTATTGTGTTAGCAATAATGTTGCACAGGTATAGTATGTCAGTTGTATGTGAGCACAACAGTCTATCAAGATGGTAGTAATTAGCCCCATGTTACATTAAGGCTCAGAGAGGTAAAGTAGCTCACCTCAGAACACTCTCAGAACTCCCCTCTCTTTCAGAACTCCCCTCTCTTTAGAGAGCTCAAGCAGGCCAGCACTTAGACTCCTCCTCCCAGCAAGATACGAGGGCAGTTGTTTCCTTTGATTCCCATTGATTTAGATTTTCTACAAATTTGCACAAAACTTTATAAATTAGTAGAAAAGCCAATTTCAGTAGTCCAGCTCTTTCCAAGTTGTAGGAATTAATGGTATGTGAATTTTTGAGGTTTTTATGTTCACACATTTATGTTTCTACAACAGTATAAGTCAAATGAAGTGGTTAAATAATTTTTCATGTGTTAAATCATTTTTACATTCTTCTCCAGTTATGACCACGCTGTCTCAGCTAAATGATGCCTCAAACCACTCAAGAGAGACTCTCCTTCCTGCAGTTACCTAGAACCAACCTCTGTAATCTCTCTGCCTCCATTATTGCTATTCTGTATTAATAAGGAGTTTTATAAAGAGTATAATTTGGATTGTTTACAACTCAATGGAAAATGCTTGAAGGGGTCCAGGCACATTGGCTCATGCCTGTAATCCCAACACTTTGGGAGGCCAAGGCAGGCGGATCATGAGGTGAGGAGACCGAGACCATCTTGGCCAACGTGGTGAAACCCTATCTCTACTGAAAAACACAAAATTAGCCGGGTGTGGTGGCTGGTACCTATAATCCCACCTCTCAGGTGGCTGAGGCAGGAGAATCGCTTGAACCTGGGAGGAGGAGGTGGAGGTTGCAGTGAGTCAAGATGGTGCCACTGCACTCTAGCCTGGTGACAGAGTGAGACTCCATCTCAAAAACGAAAAAAATGCTTGAAGGGATGGATAACCCACTCTTCATGATGTGCTTATGTCACATTGCATACCTGTATCAAAACAGCTCATGTACCCCATAAATATATACCCCTACTATACTCCCACAAAAATTAAAAATTAAAAAAATAAGGCATTTTAACCACAGTCCCACCTAAAGCATGCCTGCTACCTGCACATGTGCCCTTTCTCCTCTTTTGCTTTTTCCTAAAGGACATAGTTGAGAAACCTGCTCTATTAAAATATAATGTGGTTCAGTTTGGTATATATTGTGATTATTTTATTTGCTTTTTACCTTGGACTCAGTCTTCTACTTTCATAAACCTGAATATGCATGTTGTGTAGCTTTGCTGGATTCAAATTGGATAATTTCATTTCAAACAGATACAGCCAAGCATATGGTATTTGGTATGAGTTATGCGAGGAAAGTCAAGTTAGGTTATGAACAACTGAGTTCTGAGTTTCTTTTTAGCGAAGGGACATTTATTTATCTTGGATTGTTACAGTGATTTTCTGGACTATTTTTCTATAATTACCTTGATTAATACTTAAGTGGTGTGTTTACATTTTGAGTTGATTTATATGAAGTTTTGCTTTTCCTCCACTTGAAACACTCAGGTATCTCATATTACCATGATGACAGAAACCATTCTCTGCTTCTTGCTTTCCCAATTGAAGACTGGCAGTTTATCCACGGGTATTTGGAGAAGGAGCAGCATTCACACAGCAGAAATGTTCCACTAGAGGGCTATCCTTCCAGAGCCCCTTGCTAGTTATAGATACCTCCACTTAGGGCCTCTGTGACTGGCAATAAATTAAAAAATACAGTCTCTAAACTTTGTGTGTGTGTGTGTGTGTGTGTGTGTGTGCGCGCGCGCGCGCGCGATATAAACAAATTCCCTATTTGCTATTTCTGTGTTAGAAGGACAGGGAGAAATACTGACATCTTTTCTCCCTATTTTGGTATTTTCCCTTGCTTCTCTCCCTTCCTCAGGTCCCCTGGGAGGTGAGGCATTTGGGGCAGGGTCAGTGTGTTTTCTTGGTGGTCTGGGTGAACTTGCAGAGGCCATCAGTCATGACTCAGCATCAAGTCCTGACACTAATTCTTGTTTCCTGTCACATCCTAACCAAGACATTTATCTTCTTGGAACCTCAATTCCATCACTGGTAAGGCAGTTATGATAATATACTGGGTCCTTGTTAAAGTTATGAAAGCATTCTGTTAGGTGACCACTATGCAAATTATGGGAAGTTAAAATTATTATATCCATTATCACCAAATTGTATTTTCATTCTACCACAGAGCTTGCTTGCTTTCTTGGAGTTGGCAAATGTCTACTCCTTTGTAGGTCCCAAACCCTGTGCCTAAAGGTTTAGCATCTCTGTGACAAATTTAATGGAGGCAGGACCAGTCTGTTCTCCGTGGTGATTGCAGACTTTGAGGTGGATCCTGGAGGTTTACTTTCTTATCCCTGTTTTTCCTTGGGAGAAATTCTTATGCTAAGTGTCAATGTTTGTGAAACATGCTATCCCTCCTGCATTTCTTTTTTGCCTGGGGACATTAAAAGTCATTATCTTGCCTTGAAAAGATTAAAAAAATGTTGGTGCCCCCGTCTTTGTGGTCTGGTGCAAAGTGGTCTGTGGACTGTTGACCAAGCTGACTTGATCCCTGGAATGTCTTGACCTAAATTCATCTTTTCTTTTGTTGCTGAAATTTTAGGATTTCCGTTTGCTGAAGTGGGATTTATGAATAAAAGAACCCAACTTTGCTTTAGGTAATTGTGTCAGAGGCAAGATCATCAATGTCAGTGTTCATTTTATTAGAGAAGGCTTAGCTTATTCACAATGCATCTTTTATCCCCTTGTCTCTAATAAATGCATGATTTTCAGAGATTTGCAGCCAAAAGTGTGTTATTCCAATTAAGTCACTTTTGTCAAACATAAACCTTTCCTATATATATGTTATTTTTTTACAGCTAAGTTAGTAGAAAATACTTATGCAGATATTGATATGTATATTTTAGGTTATGTTTTCGTACAATAATGTCTCAGGACAAGTGATAGTAATTTGTGTCAATAACTTTGTAAGGCGAGAAGCACTTGAAGAAATTAGAACGGCTGAGGGCCAGAAGTCCTCAGCAGGGAAGAGAAACACAAGTGCAACAGATTAAGGGGAAAGGGCCAAGGAAAGCGAGGACCCCCACTTTCTGGTGTCTCTCTGGTAACTGGAAGGGCGGATATGAGCGGTTCGCAGGCACCAGTCTTTAAAGCGCCTGTGATGTTCTCTTGACTGGCGTGGGCTTCCTGCCCTTTCAAGGGAACTCCTTGATCATTCATTCTACTAAAACGAGGCAGCCCTGGGAAGCGAGTCTTGCGTCCTAATTGCCCAGTGGGTTGAGGTTTGGGGACAATAAGTGGATATCAAGGAAAGGTCAGACTTGAAAGCTGGCAACCCAGTGAGCAGACCAAATCAGAGAGAACGAAGAATGACTTTTTTTCTTCTTCTTCTTAATTACTTTGTCTAAGGTAGAGGGTTTCCTTCTTAAACATTTTGAAATCTGGTTGATGAATACTTGTCAAACTGATTTGGGCGGTATTTGTCAAATCTTTTATCTTATTCCATCAGATCATGAATGAAAATCAAAGCTCTGAAAGAGGTTTGCTCCCAATGGAAAAAAATAATAGCACAGGAGCTGCACAGGGAGACGAGGAGGGGCTGGAAAAGTCATGGGGTCAAAGCGGTACATAGCACATGGGTTATCTTTTGCTACTATCTTCCACATCTGCTGGGCTATGGTGAAATTTGAAATATTTCATATTTTTTGAATATTATATATCCTTTTGCTCTTTCTTGCCTTCAGCATACCTGTATACGTTAGCCTTAAATTGTAAGACCAAGACATTTATAATAAAAGCAAAATAATAGTATAGGTTCCTTCATGAAATGAGAGGGTAAATCATCCCATCCAAACCAACACAAAAACAGACCCCACACCGACAAACACACACACATGTACACCACACCACACCCCAACACACACACACACACACACACACACACACCGGCTTCTCCTAAGGAAGGAATTTAAAGAGAAAAACACTCTTGATTGTGCACAATTACAAATCACTTTCCATTGACAATTTTATAACCAAGGAAAGCCCTGGGAATTCAGTGGCTTTGTCATTTAGGGTTTTACCATTGTCTGACTTTCATCTCCACAGCGCAGCCTTGCTTACTCCTTTGCAAGCTGTCATTTTTGTTTGTTTTTAAGTGTTAGTCATTTTCTGATCTGATTGCACCAGCCTTTCCAAAACCTAAGTCTCTTACCCCAGAAGTCCAGGCCTCTTTGTAATGGTGCTGGAGAGAATGATTGGCAAGCCTGAGATCTGGGAGTGGAGATTATGGGGAATGGTACAGGTGGCAGGAGTTGCCCCAGAGAGAAAGTCAGCACCACTGGGGCCATTATTTTGGTTGGAAATGCGTAAGAAAACCATTCCTCAAAGTGGAAACAATAAACACATTATCTACTTCCACCATCAGCTAATTGAGGTTGTCTCTCAATAAACAAGTAGATTTTCTGCTAACAAGCACATCTGTCTACAACTTTAATCTCCTGTGCTTTTCTGCCCTGTCCCTGTTTTATTTATACTCGTTCCAGTTTTTCTTAATAATGTTACATATTAGACTTAAAGTCTCTCCTTTTGCATCCTCTTGGCTTAGAAGTTGGTGACTGCCATTTTATTGTAGGACAATTTTTGAAATTGAAATTAAAATTAAATTGATTTAACTCTTCATTTCCTTGGCTCTAATATGTCAAAGAAGGGAGCCCAAATGCATGCAAAACCTAGTAATTTTAGCAACATGATCATAGCCTCCTTTTTTTATAATGACACCTTATGGTAAAATCATATCAAATTAGATCACTTTTAGTTGAAAAATATGAAATAAAGTTTTAGAGAAACATATTTCCTAAACTAATTACCTACTAATTTATCTATTTGTGGATTGTTCTCAGTGTGTGAAGAATGCTCAGTGACTGAAGTCACCATTTGAAAATTGTCTTAATTCAGTAAGAAGAGAAGAGATTGTTATGAGTATGATACAGGTAGCTTAGGAACGTAAACACCTGTTCTGTTTAGCAATAAAAGGGGGTTTGAATAAACTGACATGTGGGGATTTAACACTTAAATTGTTCATATAATTTTACTTCAAAATTCTCAGACATCCCATAAAACTGATTGTTTTAAACTCCCTTTCCTATATCCTATAATATTCACTTTGTATTTTCTTCTAATACAGGGGAAAGTAGTGGCTTTATTAGCCTCTTTAAAATCCAGAACATTCATTTATTATAAATTGTCTGATACTTGAATGTCTAAATAAAATATCCCATTGCTTGCCTAAGGAATATTTTTCCCCAGGTGAAAATGTATTTTACTTTATGTGACTGTGATGATAAAATTGCTTAGTATACTTTTTGAATCAAAAATTCATGTAGACAATTTAAATGTGGAAGTTTATGATCCAGTCTCTGGGGCCCCTGCATTGGCATATGGAAGCATATCTAAGTTTATTTTTAATTTCCTTTATGGCTGGCAGGGTTTCTTTGGGTTCTGACACAGGCATAAGCACAAACACATACACACACACTAGCAGAGAGCATAAACAGGGCTTTCCCAACTTATCCAGACAATTTTCTGAATGAGTTGCAGAACTGAAATTAATATCTATCTTTAGAGTCTTCAAGGACAAAAGCACATCATCTGCCAGCCCTGCTCGATGCTTAGCTCTCCATGAAGTTCATGTGGGTTTTGTGCATACAAAGGCAAATGATTCTTTTTTACCATGTGTGGTTAAATCCCATAATGGTACATGCTCCGATTTAATTAGTTCTCATAACGGGATGCAGCCAGATTGATATAATTAATAATGATGTTAGTAAAAACTTCCCCATTCTAGATACCCGGAATTCCAGATGTCAAAATAAGCATGTATATCATTTTTAAAATACAATGAATTGGCCTTGAGAAGAAAAAAAAACAATGAATCTTAAATTAATTTTGAAGTGAATTGTATTATAAATAAAATACTTTAACAGATACTGTTTTTCCTGTGATAACTAAAAAGATACTTTCCCATTATCAGTGTCATTCTTTTTTTTCCAGTAAAATCATATGTGGAACCATAATATGGAAGAACAATCAAAACAATTTTATTTTACTAGTATAAATTTATTTTAAGGTCAAAGTCACCACATTTGTTTATTCTTAATATCAATCTTTGAGAATGTTGAGGCACCTCTGTAGACTCATAGAATTCTGAGAAATGCTATTTGAAAAATTGTCATCTTCTGCATAGAACCCAAGCTCTTTGATGACTTCCTCACTTCATCCACAACCTAAATTTTTGCCTGATAACTGTCCCTTTTATGCCAGCCAGACAGGTGGCCTCACTGTGCTCTAAGTACCAGGGTTTCAGAACTCCATGCCCCCAACCTTGAATGCTCGTCCCCTCTTTCTTACACATTTTTCCTGACCTTCAAGGTGTAACACAAGCATTTCTTTTCTGTAGTGAATACAGTTTCATAATATCTCTTGCATTAGGATCCCTGGCTCTGTAAACTACTTACCTGCTTATGTGTGTACATCTTATCTTCCCATCTAGATTGCAAGTGTCAGTAAGGGAAAAAAATTTGCACTCTTCTCAAGCTCAACCTAGCACAGTACTCATGCATATAGTTGTTAATTCTCGACAGATGAATTTACAATGTTAGTATTTTTCCAAAAATCTGTTTTGAGCAGCCCCACTAGAATAGGGCACTTAAGTTTGTTTCTAGTTGGCCGCGTGTATGCTGAAGTACATTTTCCTAATGAAGCATCGTTATGCTTGGTGACATCCCTGACACGGAGGTCTAATGGTCCATCCATCAGCCAGCACATATGGCTTTCATGACCAACCATGTAACATGCTGATATGAGGAAATCGTATCAGTTATTGCCTTGGGGGTGCAGCAGTGTCTAGGTACAGCTTCCTTGATGATAGGGACCTAGGGCCTTGGGATTTGACTGCAGAAAAACTCAAAACAGAGATAGGAGATGATAGCTAGAATTCCTGGGTCCACATTCACCAGTTAAACTTCATTTGCCTTGGGTGTTTGGCTCGCCCAGGTGCTCTGATGTGGAAATTAAGGGCAGTGGCTGGGTGGCTCATTCAGTAGCAGAGTGTTTAATCTGGTTTTCTAGAAGCTGGTGATGACCTGCCCTTGGAGAGGCAGTCAAATCAGTGTCTTCCTCTTAGAAAAGTGTGAGTGATGACTGGAGTGTTGGAGCTTTTGACAAACACTTTTCCCAGCTTTGCCATTGTGGTATACAGGTGTGGGATATGTAAAAGTTAGTTTCTTCTATACTTCAATTTACTCAAGAGGAAAATTATAGCATTCTTCATCTTAACAAGATCCCTGTAAAGTTGCATGCATGAAAAACGGGCCAAGGGGAGGAAAAAGTTACAATATTTACATCGAGCCTGTGGATACGTATTAAATGTGTTCTCAGATCATTGGATGTTTCTGTATGCACCTCCCAAAGTTCATTCCTGCCCTCAACCCTTGATCCCCATTGACAAACAGAACTGCATTTATTACAACCTGAGCACCACAAATCCTGGTACTGTGGACATGGGTTTGCTTATTGCATGGCCTTGAAATATTATGAGCTGAGGTTTGCCAGTACTCTGTCTGGTTATACAGGATATACAGTTTCTTTCACAGTCAACCAGGAGGCCATGTTGCAAGACTTCGGGGTTTTTAGGAAGGAGGAAGACACAGCCCACACCCGCACAGAGATTCAGATGTAGTTGTGAAAATAAGACATCCATATGTGCAAAATTAGTGCCTGCAACAGGGCTAGCCGATTCCTGACTAATTAGTCATGTGGTAAACAAAGAAGTGCTTGAATTCAAAACAGGCAGTATCTCTGATGTCTGAAGTGATTTGGAAGATTTCATAAAAGGATTTCCCGATGGAGTAGGATATAAAGTAGTAGCAGAGCTGGTAGTGATGAATATTTACTGTTTCTTATTTGTTTTCTCATTGTTCATATGTAATAATGAATACATTACTCATTACTTCTAATCAGTGAATATTGTTATGTAAATTTCACAGCAATTATCTGTACCTTTTTAGCAGGATATTTTAATTCCCATTTATGTCATTTTGCTTGGTTGGTCTTTTTTTATTTTTTTTGGTCACCAAATGATGAATCTCAGAAGATTTGTAACAGAACATAAACTGGCTTGCGCAGTGAGTTGTGACTTACAGCATGGGGGATCTGAGTCCTTGCTACTCAAAATGTGGTCCATGCACAGCAGTCTCGGCATCACAGACTCTCACACCCCACCCCAGACCTGCTGAATCAGAATTTGCATTTTTAAAAGATCCCTAAATAGCACACGTGCACATTACATGGTAGAAATCACTCGTCTCAGGTATTTGCATTAAGCATTTAGTATTCCATTCTCATCCTGTTATGTTGGAGCTTTTTACAGAATTGTGAAGGTGGGTGTTTAATCTCTACAGATGCAATTTTCTCTGAGCATGACACATTATTTAGTAGAATGAAGTTTTATAGTACTATGGATGAGTGATTCTGACCATAGTTAAAAGTTTGGTGAATACCTAAACTTTTCCCAGCACTTGGAGTTTTTCAAAACTCAGTCATGTTTTGGAAAACACTTATTTTTCCCTTTTATATCTAAGCCCATATGAATTCAATTTTGTGGGACATTTAAGCCACATGTTTCTGATTCATTTACACTTAACCCTTGAGAAGGTTGTGTTACAACAGCAATTGCCTGTCCAAAAAAATCTCTTTTTAGTAAATCTTTCATAAGTGTAGAGAGATTGGGTAAAAGAGAAATGGGAAGAAGTCACTGAAGAGACCCTGAGAAGTTGGGGGTTGGGTTTAGAACTCTGAACTTTTTTTTTTTTTTTTTTTGTGAGATGGAGTCTCATCTCTGTCACCCAGGCTGGTATGCAGTGGCTCAGTCTTGGCTCACTGCAACCTCCACCTCCTAGGTTCAAGTGATTCTCTTGCCTCAGCCTCCTGAGTAGCTGGGATTACAGGCATGCGCCACCATACCTGGCTTATTTTTATCTTTTTAATAGAAACGGGCTTACACCATGTTGGCCGGGCTGGTCTTGAACTCCTGACCTCAGGTGATCCACCCTGCCTCGGCCTCCCAAAGTGCTAGGATTACAGGTGTGAGCCACCACACCCGGCCTGAGGACTCTGAATCTTGATGCAGGACTGTGCAGATTGTATTTGTGAATAACTTCTTTTCTATACATCTGAGGGAGGACAGGAGGGGTAGGAGGGCCATGTAGTCTCATGTGTTGAAACAGTGGACACACAGTTCCTGCAACATTGTCAAAATCCATATTTTTACTAAACATACATTAATATTTCTTTCCCTTACTTCTACCAGTTAAATTAATATCACTTTATGGAATTTTTGGTTTTGGGCTCCTGCAGAAATCTTGTCCATATTTAGTCTTAGCCAACCTCTTAGCAATGTTGACAAAAGGTGAGAGGAAAAATTGCTGAACATGATGCTGCAAAAGTCTCAGTGTGTGATGAACTGAAAAAGGCAACCTTCATTATCTTTTTTGAGTGTTTCAGTTTGAGCTGATGTATAACCAGGGAATGTAAAAGATCTATTAACCTTCTTTTTGCCTTTCAGTAAAGCTTGAGTTTTAGCTTGTCAAATTATACATTAAATGATTGTATGGATACTGTCTTTTTTTGATGGATGGATAGCGTGTATTAACGTGTGTTTACATATGAGAATATACGTCATGAATAAAGAGTGAGTGTTTATGGTGGAGGAAAACAATGATCAAATTAATCATGTTTTCTATTTAGACATCTATCCCTAAATTTAGTGAGTTTGTTTAGATAAGACAACCTGGCTTGATTACAGCTCTGAGTAGCCATTGGTAAATGAAAGAGCATTTGAATTCTGCGTCTAGCACATTATTCCAGGGAGCCAGCAAATACATATTCATATGACAGATGCACTAATCAAGGCTGAAGGTCTTACTTAAATATTTTAAAAAGCAACCTTGGCAGTAGAAGGCAAATAGAACTCTAGTCTAGATGGTGTTTTTGCCAGTTTCCCTCTTGCTGTAGGCTTTCTCATACTCCTCTTTTGTTGTGACATGGAATGTCTTTAAGCATGCCATGCCCTTTATCTAGAAAGAAGGCTTTTCTCCTCCTCCATCAGCTGCCTCTTTCCTTCTAGGATCAGCCCAGTGTCTGTCTGTGGTCCTTCCCTGGGCCTCTCTGTGTAGGGTTGGTGTCTACAATCTGAGCTTCCCACACACTCTGTGCTTACCTCTATCCTAATGTTTGTCACAGTGGTATATAAATAACTGTTTACATGCCAGTCTTCCCCAGGGTAGTCACTGTCCTGTGCTTCTCTGTGTCTACCACCTAACTCGCACTCAATGAAGTTATTGAATTGATAGACCCATGACTGAAAAAGTATCCTAAGGGCCAGGCATGGTGGCTTACACCTGTAATACCAATACTTTGGGAGACTGAGGTGGGAGGATTGCTTGATACCAGAGTTCTAGACCAGCCTGGGCAGCATAGCAAGACCAGTCTCTACAAGAAATTTTAAAATTAGCTGGGCGTGGTGGTGTGCAACTGCAGTCCCAGCTACTTGGGAGGCTGAGGTAGGAGGATCTCTTGAGCCCAGAGGTTGGAGGCTGCAGTGGACTATGATGGTACCACTGGACTCCAACCTGGGCAACAGACCCTGTCTTTAAAAATAGCAACAATAAAAGTATCCTAAATTAGCTCTGAAAAGCTATAAACGTCTAATAATGTCAAAATTGAGTTTGTGGATTGAGTATATGTTGAGGATTCTGTAAGTGAACCTAGTGTTGTCAGTTCATGTCACGCAGAAGCTGAGCCTTGCTTCTCTGGTTACAGTCCGGGTTCCTCTTTGCTGGGCACCCTGCAGATACATCCTGCAGGGCAGGGGAGGCTGTGTAAAAGAAGCTGGTGGCCCACTATGGCCATCTTTCTTAGAGAACCCCAGGCAGAGGTATCCAGGGAACCTTCATTCAGTTGTCAGAACTTAATGCCGTAATGCCTTAACTGTGGTTTCCACGAGTCTATACGTGCCATCCTTCACTCTGTTCTTTAGGTTGTTGAAACTATATCCCAGTTTTAAAGACTTTCACAGATGACATCTTCATCGTTTCCTTCTCTAACCTGTTCCATTGGGTGTTTAATAAGTCTTTCTGTCAGAAAGGTATTCTTTTTCTCTCGTCTAAATCCCCACATGCCCATTTTTCTCTATTTGGTCCCTAGTAGTGAGGAGGAACAGCTGACCACCTCAAAGTTTTCTTCTCTGTCCATCCCCTGGCTCATGTATCATCCCCTTAGGGTTTTCAAGTTTCTCATTATATTTGTCAGTAAAACTAAGGTATGAACTTTCAACTCCAAGTTTATCACCAGAATATCCAGCTTCTTTTGTCATCTCCTGCGCTCCTGCGTGTCTTCTCCCAGGCTATTTTCTGTTTCCTTTTGTCACCATCATGGAATAAGGAACTTATTCGTTCACTGTGCTTTATATTTTATCTTCTTGTGCAATTGTAAGCATCTTGAGAGTGAAAATTGCACAGATCTTTGTATTTCCTGCAATGCACAGCACATAGAAATTGAATTTCCTAATAGCTGTTCCTGTGTTTGACATACCTAGCCCTAGTTTGTCTGAAATTGATCAAGAAATGTAGCTGGCAAACTTAGTTCCTACTCAAAGGGGAAAGTGTGTACTATATACAGAAGAGGCATTTTACATAGAGAAGCTCAGCACCAAAATCTAATGTGCAAAAGCAAGATGCAGAGCAGAGCAGATTCTCTACTCTACATTTGAGAGCCCTTTATTTGTCAACAAGGCAGCAGATATTTCTAGGTAGTGTTAGTGCAATCCAGTATAGAAAGTGGATTTGTTGGTATTACACATAATTAGGAAACAGGAACATCAATAATTACTGTGAGAGGATTTTGTATGGCATAATTAATGCCCTCAAACTATTTAGAAATTCTTAGATGAAAGAAAATACAGAAGTGGGAATTTTCGTGTTGAAAAGACAAAGGAAAACTGTGTTGGAAATATGTTACCAAACATCATGTTTTATGAGCACAGATTGGCAAAACATCAGGACACAGCTGTTGATTATAGCTGCTCCTTTCAGTAACTACCTCGGAGCCAGTGAATCCTGTGTGGGGAGAGCCTGTCAGGACACATCAGAGCGCAGCTCCTCGCCCTCCCGATGACTTACCGAATCACACGCCTGCCCTAGAGAGGCCCACCAGTGTCTTAGGAAGTATTGGCTAAATGGAACCACATAGCAATGTGTGGCCTTGAATATTTAACATCAAAATCATGCTTTGGCAAGACATGTTGGCATCGCTCATCAACAAGCTCTCAGTTCTCTGGATTAAAGGCAAAAAATAAAATAAAGAATCAGAAAGTCATTTTAAAATTAGTGTTTACTATGACATGTTCTATACTAAGATAATTTTGCAGAAAAACTGCCATTTTAAATCAAAGTATGCAGCAAGGGAGTGATCTACTAGGCTTTCATATCAAATATAAAACTACCACTAAATAACTTTCTGAAACTTCATGTGTAGTTTATCATATATTATTAACATTTCTGTTGGAGGAGGTATTTTTCATAAAATATTTAAGCTTCACATCTCAGAACACTATTTCAGCAACAGATACCAAAGCTATAAAATGAATGTTACAGTTCTATCAAATATTCAGCCTTTTCGTTAAGGAAAAAAGAAAAAAAACCATATCAAGCCATTACTAGTGACACGACCTTTGCTCAAAAAAAACCCGTGTTTCAACATAACACTCTTGCACCCCTGGGAACATGAAGGTCAGAGGTCACCCTTCGTTTTGTTCATGGTAGTACATGATTTGGGGACATAGGGTCAGTGGATATTTCAGTTAGTATCAAGAGGTAATTATTGTATCAAAGGACACAATTAAGGAGCTATCAAAATAATTAAATTAGAAAACAAATTACAAATTACATCTTATAAAATGACCTTCCATTCCTAGAGTAGAGACATGTTGAAACATAAGCAAGTTATTCTGCCTGAAGTTGGTAGAATAAGCTTAGCATATATCAAAGAAGAAACTACCCTTAAGCAAAACATTTTTCTATTTTATTCGGTTCTGCTTTTCATATGCTTTCTCATTGTTTTTTTCATTTCAGGTGTTCTTCCTTACATATACCTAAATATTACCTTTTGCCATTTTCTACTGCTAACCACGGAAGTAACTTCAGGACTTGAGGGTTCTTGGGGCTTTTGGGTTTTTTTTTATGTTTCATATTTCTTCAGAGAAGGAAAAAGTCTTGTCATTTGTGGAGCACCTTTTCACGAAAACCACGCAGTGCTGTTCCTAGTGTAGACCGTTAAAGTGAAAAAGCATTACTGGCAGGCTCATTGTGCATGACGTAGCTTGCAGTCTAGCACAGTAACCCATCACACAACAAAACGCACGTGCTGGCAGACTTGTGCGACGATGGTTGGTGTTCACAGTGACCCTGAGGTGGTTCTGTGTCATTTTGAGCTAAGGATACTTTATTATAGTCCAACTTTTTGGAGGTAAGGTCTATATGAATACTTATTAGTGAAAAACATATAATTGGTCATTGTGGATAATTGGGAGATTTCCTTGACGGGTTATTGCCTCAGACACACAGACCCAGGCCCATAAGCAGCAGATTTAGACAGCAGAAAATCCAAGCCCGACGCTGCAGCAGGTGTAAATCTTTAGTGGTACAGCAGGTTGACGTCATGACTGCCCAGACAAATTGGTCATGCGTCTTTAATTTGTTCTCACAAATCACTCCCTTCACTAGTGTGATAGTTTTGTTTTGCAAATAGTGACTCCAACAGAGTGTATAGATTCAGATAGAATATTCGGAATGTTGATGCTGAATCGTGCCAGCCACCTTTCCTTAAGGAGGAATGGAGGAAAAAACACACCTTACAACAATCTTTAAGGTTCACATTTGGTTGGTGTTCTTAAAAAAGAAGGATTTGAGGAGAATTATAGGTTGGCTATTGTGTGTGTGGTGGGGGTGCTTGCTTGGTGTTTTGTGAGTGTACACTCATCCTGGAGGAAGGAAGGGGCCTCGGGCAGTCCCAGCCAGGGTACGTGGATGTAGAGTCCTTTCTGAGCTCTTTTTTGTTTGTTTGTTTGTTTGTTTTTGTTTAGACAGGATCTTACTCTGTTACCCAGGCTGGAGTGAAGCGGCATGGTCATAGTTCACTGTAGGCTCAAACTCCTGGACTCAAGCAATTGCGCTCCACCACCTTAGCCTCCTGAGTAGTTGGGACTATAGGCGCACCACCATCCCCTGGCTAATTAAAAAGTACATATTTTTTGTAGAGACATGATCTCACTGTGTTACCCAGGCTAGTCTTGAACTCCTGGTGTCAAGCAGTCTCCTTACCTTGGCTTCCCATAGAGCTCGGATTACAAGTGTGAGCCACATCGCCCAGGCCTGAGGTTTTTTTTGTTTTGTTTTTCTGAGTCGGAGTTTCACTCTTGTTGCCCAGGCTGGAGTGCAATGGCACAAACTTGGCTCACCGCAACCTCCGCCTCCCGGGCTCAAGCAGTTCTCCTGCCTCAGCCACCTGAGTAGCTGGGATTACAGGCATGTGCCACCGTGCCCGGCTAATTTTGTATTTTTAATAGAGACGGGATTTCTCCATGTTGGCCAGGCTGGTCTCAAACTCCCAACCTCAGGTGATCCGCCCACCTCAGCCTCCCAAAGTGCTGGGATTACAGGCGTGAGCCACCGCGCCTGGCCAAAGGCCTGAGCTCTTTTCAATGCAAGTGAGATTTTTGGTGTTTGCTTATGTCAGGGTCAAATGGAATTTTGCCTTCAGACTCAGGGAAAGAATTAACATCCATCAAGACTTAAGAAAGCACAGTCTATGCTTTGGAACACACCAAGCCCTATTGCTAAATTTAATTTTGTTTTCTAATTAATTTTTTTTCCAATAGAACAACTTTTTCAAAGCTTCATGTTTTATCAGCAATAAAGTACTTCATATCTGTAAGTCCAGCTCAGTGGATTTGAGGGAAGCTTTAGGGAAAGAAACAAGTGACTGATGTTAAAACAGAATAGTGATAGCATTAACTGATAAAGGGATAATAGAAATAGAGGAAGGTTAGAGAGAAAGGTAGTTCTTTCTTGTATATATATATTTCCAAATGCTGTCAGCATATTCAGGTGAAACACTCACCAGGCAATTAGAATAATGGATGTGTTTTTTAGATGAGGTAGATTTCACTGCATGAAAATGGCGATTGATATGGGGTATACCAGCCGATGAATGAGAATGGACCAAACAAAGGGATGTAAAAGATGAGCAGTAATTTGGGTAACTCCTCAACAAATATGGAGAATTAACGTTTTAGTCAATAGAGGAGAGCCAGCAGGGTTAAGTTTTGCAAGAAATATGAAAACCAAAACCAGGCCACTCTATTAAGCTGTTAGAACATCATTTGAGAATGCAGTGAGAGCTTAAGGCCAAATTGTTGGGTGTCGAGAAGGCAGAGAGGGGTGGAACTGGCTCTGTACATTAGCCTTGTACAAGAACAAAGTGGTTTTTCCTCTTGGGGCACGAGGAGGTTTGTCTCCCAATGGCACCTTGCAAAATGCTAGACATTAAGGAAAATTCCAGTAAACACATGGTTCTGGCTCTTAAAATTCCGAAGTTTCCTGATTTTAATATAAGAATGTTCTGGCATGCTAGAGATAGTGATGGCAGGCCACAGTAAAAATTTTAATCTCCTCATTCAAAAGGGAAGTGAAGAAGCTGACCAGCTCAGCAAACACTACTGAAGGGACGGATGTAGGGCTCCATGTAAGTTAAAATTGAGATCAGTTCAGCTCAGAAAAGAGAAAACTGGGTGAGACTTGGTTCATATTCTCAGAGATGCAGAGGGTTTTATAAGGATGAGTCCAACAAGTTTCCCCGTTTCTCTAGAGACCCAAATAAAGAGAAATGAGTTGAAATTAAAGGAACCTTTTTTTTTTTTTTTTTTTTTTTGTTCTGTATCTTAGAAGATAATGAAATGTTAGGGTGGTCCTCTAACAGGGGCCACAAAGCGTCTTTAAGAGAAAAAAAAGGAGAGTCTAGTATCCATGTTAAATTATCTTACATGCAGTTGGCTGAAGTGACGGGTCAAGGCCAGGTGATTTCTTGAGAACCTTTTCAGTAAATGACTTGATTACTATCGTGAATACATTTAGTCAGTGCGCTTCAGACAAGCAAATATGCTATTGCTTGTTTTCGCTAATCCCCAAAAATGACTGAAAATCATTGTGTGTGTGTGTGTGTCCAGCTAGGAGGGAAACTACAAGTAGTACGTTCTGATTTTTGAAAAAAGAACAAGTTTACTTACAATTCAGTTTTAGATTGTTTCTGCACAGGAAAACTGCGTGTCATCTTCTGCTGTAACTGTAAAACACATTCGCAAAAGTTGCCACTGGAATTTGCTTAAATGTTTCTCAAAGCAGAAAAAGAAATGACTGGTCTCTGGTTCATTCAGACCGCTACTTGTGATCACAATTCTGTTGTCTTACATTGTCATATTCTGCTGAGAATAGTTCAACAAATACTACTCTTCATTGAAAGCTTTAGAATTTTCCTTTCTGGAATATTTAGAGATGCGACAAAATGTATTTGTTATAAATATGTTCTTATCATATCAAATGACCTGAAATTTGCCATTTTTGATTAATTCCTGGAGATTACAAGAATGATGAGAGCAGTTGCATTCAGAAGTTGCACATGGTTGCCCTTTGCAGAAGTAGATGCGCATGCTTCAGTGTATTTAATGATGTTAACAGTTCATTGATTAATGTTCACCTTGGAAATAAACAGAAACTTTCCTATTCATCTTTCAAAGTTGATGCAAAAACAGAAGAAGGTTTTTTTTAATGGCCTTTTCTTCCTTAGTTAGTGGCTCTTTGTTTTGAATTCCCATAGTAGCTGTTTATTTTTCTGCTTTGCGCAATGTCTGTATTAGTGATTTACTACTCGCTGTCTTTCACAAGACCTATGAGTGTGGTGTTTTAATTAACCATATTTTGTGCATGTTTACTTTTGACATATTAAGAAAATAATAACAATTGCTTAAACTAACAAATGGAATATTAATCCAGTTTAGTTACTTTACTCCTTGTTACCTCATTCCCTCAGGTGTTTATTGTTCCTGTAGCCATTTGATGTGAATAACAAGAATTCATTATTTCAGTGTATTAATGTTACTCATTGGACTCCTTCCTTCCTCCAGTAGATCCTTGCTGCAAAACATCCTGGATTCTCATGTGAGCAGATCACATCTCTCTGACAGAAGGGTTTGCAAACTATGCCCACAGACCAGATCCTCAGGGCTATTTGTTTATGCATTGCCTGTGGCGACTTTTGCAGTATAATGGCAGAGTTGAGTAGTTGCAACAGACTGGCCCACAAGGCCAAAAATATTTATTATTAGGGCCTTATGGAAGTAGTTTGCTAGTTGTTCCCAGTTCCGCTGTAAAGGATTTTGTCCCTGTGTCTTTCTAGTGTGATCTCCACTCTTTTCTAACTTTTTCCGTGGTTGAGTATTCTGTGTCCCAGCCAAACCGACATTCCTTTCTATTTAACTACAGCATCTTGCCTATGCTATCTTTTCATCTCATGCCCTTTCTTCATCTTTTCAAATTCTGCTTCTCTTTTAAGAACCAGCATATATGCTGCCTCACCCAAGAAGCTGTATCTGGTTCCTCCAGCATGGATGGCTCTAATCATAGTCTAATTGTTTTCTCCCACATCTTGTGGGTGTTTCCTCTCCCAGGCTGTGGAGTGGCCAGGAACATAAGCCTCCTCCCCAAGACTTAACTTCCTAGGTGGAGACTCAACTCCCTCCCCGGAGTGGTGGCCACTCTAAGGCCTGCCAAGGATATTGGACTTAAATGCCATTATCTTTCGTGTAGTGGTGACAAGTCGTTTGTTTCTGAAGTCAAAAATAATTACCTAGTGTAATTAGGTAATCACTTTTTATGTAATCATGTAATATAATGTAATAATCTACCTATGTGTGTAGAGCATTCACTCAGAACCCTACTTGCTGATTTTTGAACTATGCCCAGCCCTGAAATGATGTGGTGTCAGATTCCTGTGTGGTGGTGGCATCTATCTGGGCAGCTCCTCCAGGAGTTGAGGGAGTGGGTCTGAATTCTCACAGTCCTATTGGAAGTGTGTGGCCAGGCTGGTTCCTTTAACTGCCCATTAGAGGACACTTTCCTTCCTTCTGGGGCCCTTCTAGCCTATCAGGTCAGATTTTTGTGGAGTTTCCTTACTAGTCATTTCCATTGAGTTCACAAAATCAGAATTCAGGTGAATGTAGCAAGCTTAGCTCAATCAAGTTACACTCTCTTCTTCTCCTTCCCAGCATATAAGACAATTCTAGTTGATTTATTATTAGCACAGTTGTTCTGTAAGGACAGGAAACATACCTCTTCTAGTGATCACCTTATGCATAACACATAGCATAGTAGGCACTGCCAAAATGCATATAGTAACATGAGTGTGTGTATATACATACTCACATGTGTATGTGATGCAGGATTTTTTAAAACTCTTTCACTCAGCTAGATCCAGGTTCTTGTCTCATGACCAGGAAAAATTAGGTATGTGGACATCGAAGAGTGAGTGGAATAGAATTTATTAAATGAAAAGGAAAGCTCTTAGCAAAAAGAGGGGTCCTGAAAGCAGGTTGCCAGTTGCCCCCCTTCCCAGTTGAATATGAGGGCTTTTGTATATCCAAGCTGATGGCGCTGGGTTCCCTATTTGTAAAAGGTGTGAATTCCTTGTGGCTCCACCCCTTCCCCCCAGTGTGCGTATGGTCCCTTAGTCTGTTCTGCGCTTGTTCAGGCAAACTCCCTGTGCAGGTTGCCTTATCTGCACAAAACATGTGGTATAAACACTGGTGGGGTGGGTCAGAGATTCTTCTGGGACCCTCCCCTATCTGCCTAGAAGAGTTCTCTGCCTCCTGCCTCTATCATAATGTACATATATGTCATGCATTTGCAACTACAATGATTATATTTCATTCATATTTGTATTTCCTGTAGGCATAACACTAATATTACTGACAAAGCTGGTCCCACCAAAATGGGCTCTTTCCCTGTTTGGTGCTTCAAAGCTAGTACACAAAACTGAAAGTGAGTGTCAAGCAGTGCAGGCTTTAATTTGATGGCCATGGAATTGAGCGGGAGCTTGGATCACAGATCAGCTTACCAGCCTATGAGAGCCAGGAAGTCACAGATATAGGGCATCTTTAATGAATGGGTTGGGCATTAAAAGCAAAGGGAGGAATATTCATGTCTTGAAATGAATGACAAACATCTTGAAACCAGAGTTGCCACTTTCCTTTTTGTTCTTTTATGTTTTTTTCCAGTTATTGTCATAGTGATTATCAACTGTCATGGTGCTGGTGGAAGTGTCATTTAGCATGGAAATTAGATTATAATGAAGTTAGAGGTTCTTCAGAGGTCAAGTGAGCCAGCATCTTTGGATTTCCACCAGTCTTAGCCAGTTTGGTTATGCAGGAGATTTGACTTCAGGCATCCTGTTTCCTAAAGTAAAGCAGGTAGAAATTTAGCTAGGTCATGTAGGCATTACACTGGGTGACAGTGTAATATTTACTGTACACTGTTAAAACAGCTGAATTAATCCATTCTTTACTCTCTTGGCATTGAATTTCAGTTGAGCACTCCCTCCCCACTCACTCTCCTCCCCATTTCATACTGATTCTAACTTGATTCTCTCTCTCTTTTTTTTTTTTTTTTTTTTTTGACAGGGTCTTACTCTGTTGCCCAGCCTGGAGTGGAGTGGCAGTCTTGGCTCACTGCAGTCTCAGCCTCCTGGGCTCAAGTTATCCTCCCATCTCAGCCTCCCAAGTAGCTGGAACTATAGGTGTGCACCACCATGCCTGGCTAATTTTTAAATTTTTTTTTTTTTGTAAAGATGAGATCTCACTATATTGCCCAGGCTGGTCTCAAACTTCTGGGCTCAAGCAGTCCCTCAAAGTGCTGGGATTACAGGCATGAGCCACCACACCTGGCCTTGAGTCTCTCTTCTAACTATATTACTTCTTCCTAGTTGGCACTAGTCTACAACTTAACCTCACATGGGATGATTAAATCTTCCTCTACATGCTCCCTCAGTTAGACCTAGGTACTAGAAACAGGTTCCAAAGGCACTTCACTCCTTTCGAAATGAGATTGTGGTAAGTTAATGGCAGCACTGTCCTTTAGTCCAGCTGTCAATAACTGCATACTGTAAACAGTCAAAGTTTACATGTTGGTAAGAAGTCTGGGGATGTGTGCCGTTGTTCTCTTGCTTTATTTTTCCATTGGAAAGCAATTGCTTTGAACACCAAAAAAAAAAAAAAAAATTATAGAAGATTATACCTTTTAAAGGCAATCTCTGCATCTTGTTTAGTGCAAGAACACAGTCTGTAAAATGTAGTGTGACTTGCACAGCAATTATTCACTGTGTTAGATCTAATTTCAGAATGTTTCAATTGCCCATTATTTTAGCACATTTTTTAAAAATGTAATCAACAGCAGTGTTGAAACTGAAGTTCTCTTGAAGGCTGATGTGTTGGTGCCTACTGATTGTACAAAGCTGTATACTGTCTCTTGAGTATAAGTGCTTAGAGAACATTGAGATCAATCTGCTTCATTAACTGAAGCCTTATTAGTTCTGCAAGAGTGTGCAATGTGCTCAATACAGTGAATCATCCAAATAACCAAAACTTACTAATTTTACGAATCAAAGTTTTTCCCTATATTATATGTACGATTTTATGATTTCCTGCCTTCTTAACAGCGCATTCAAATAATAACTGAACCTTATGTTATGGTTCTAGGCCATCTATTTGCATTGTTGCATTGATTATTTTGTTGAGTTAATAAGACATAAGGAACTGATTGCCCCTATATTAAATAACTCCAAAGTGTTGAAATACTTTAGTCTCTTTTGATAATATTCTATCTACTTTCTCTCTAGTCCTCTATGATTTTTCAGTTCTACCAATGCACCCTTGATGCTATTAACATGTTTATTTTAAACACAAGTTCCTAAGATAACTGCCCTCCTCATAGAGTCCACTCCTCATATCAAAGCAGATTTGTGCAGCAATGAAAAGTATGCACTCTATTTAATTCCAGCTCTGCTTCCTACTAGCTGTTTATCTTGGGCAAGTTACTTAAGCTTTCAATTTCTCTCTCTTAATCTCATCTATAAAATGGGCATAATAGTACTCACCTACTAGAATTGTTGTAAGGCCCAAGTGCCTAGAACAGAGCCTCGTATATAGAAAGTGCTAAATAGCTACATTAGCTTTGTTTGTTGTAGATACACTAATGGATAAGGATCCTGTTGAAACTGTCTTTCAGTTCAGAGAACTTCTGATTTTGACCAGCCATATTCCAGCTTTCAGGACTGACTGGTTACCTAGATGTAAGAAGTTGGAACATTTGCTATTCAGATTATCCTATCTCCCGCAATTTTCTGATTACCTCATCATTTCCTGGGAGTTACAGGGATGTGAAATGAATAAACTTAGCCTTCTTTCTACCTATGTGATTTAATGGGTAGTTATTCTAGGGCAGAGTGAGTTATTTGCACATCCGCCTGAGTGCACACACTATTGACTGTTGTGAATAACCACCATAAACCACAGCGTTCAGTGCTTTCCCTGCTTACACCAACTCATCTACTACTCAACAGCCCATGAGTAGCTGTAGAAGCTAAAAAGAACACGTATAACCTCCTCCAAGTCTTCAGCAAATTAGTGACAATGCAGAATCTAAAACCTAGGTCTTTCCAAAACTTCAGAATGAACTAGATTCTTGCCTCCCCTCCTCTTAAAAGACCATGCAACTGTTTGTACAGCACCTCTCACTACAGTTCTAGTTGAAAGGAATTGTTTATTACCAGTGAACACATTTCATAGTTGAATCTCTGTGGTTGTTTGGTTCTATAACTTCTTGTTTCTTTTTCAAGATTTGAGAATGCAAAATGCTGCAATTCAGTCTTCATCCTTGGAAATATCTGATGGAAAGATATGGCCAGCATCAATGTCTTCAAATTCTCACTTGTCCCAAAGCCTTTCAACCTCACTTCTCTTACCCATCTTTGATAGGTTCAAGGGCTATGTCTGTCCACTATGGAAGCCACAGCCACATATGGCTCTTTACCTTTCAATTAATTAAAATTAAATAAATTTAAGAATTCATTCCTTTGTTGAATTAGTCACACATCAAGTGCTTAATAGCCACTTGTAGCTAGTGGCAACCATAGTAACTAGTGATGTGGAACACCTCCGTCATGGCAGACATTGTGTTGGACAGCGTTCTAGGAGGATCATCACAGAGGCAGTTGCCACATACACACTCTTTCTCATTAGCTAGGGCTTGGGACCCGGTTTCTTACAGGTGGGCTGGAAATCTTCCTCTTGCCTTTCGGAATGAAGCTGCACTAACCGAGTCAGGCCCGGGCAGCAATCGCTTCTTTAGGTCTCCATGGGTACCACCCTGTGTCTTGCTTAGCTTTCACCCTGGCCTTAACCACATGGGTAACATGAAATGGAAAAGAATCATGAATCAAACACACAGAAGCTATCCAAGAAAACCACAGGAGTGGAGATGCCAAAGAGACAAGAAATGGAGAGAGATGACTTCAGAAGATTCTAGGTTCTTTAGTGCCTCCCATAAAAGTTGTCTCCTACCTCATGGGTCTTGATGACTCTAGTTGGTCTTTTCTCTCTCTCTCTCTTTTGTGTTTTTTTGTTTGTTTGTTTTTTATTTGGAGAGATGAAGTCTTGCTTCATTGTCCAGGCTGGTTTCAAACTCTGGGCTTCAAGAGATCCTCCTGCCTCAGCCTCCCAAAGTGCTGGGATTACAGGCATGAGTTACCTTGCATTGTCAGGCTTTGAAATTGTCTGAGTAGGCTGACATCAGCAATGTTTAAAGAGAATGAGGTAGAAGGAGTAGAAAATGTTTGAGTATGTTGGAAATATAAATGGTTTTATTTCATAGTCTGTTTCACTTTTGTATTTATGTACATTTATACTGGTTGCTACATGAAATGTCACTTTTATTGTAGGTTGTGGTCAAAGTTTGAAAAATACTGGGTTAGAATTGTAGTTAACACAATAAACAGAATTCTTTTTCTAATTTCCTAACATCTCTTTCCATAACAGTGTTATACTTGCTTTGTCATATGTTTTATGTCACCCTTTTATGTGTATCAGAACCATGAAAAACAAGTGCTTCATTTGGGTGTGTGTCATTAGGAATAGGGAACCCTCTGTAGGAAGCAGACGATGGTTTCAGATTTTAAATATGAGCCACAAGTTTAGTAGAAGAATCACACACAAAACAGTTTTATTGTGAAATTTGTAGATTTGGGAATAGGGAATCCTTTCTGGTTAGTTTTATGGGGAAAATTATTGTACATGGACTCATAATGATCTGTGTTAGGTGCAGACAGAGAATATAAATACTTGTAAAAGAAGAAAAAATGGGAGAAAAAGGTACACATGGCTGGAGAGTGCAGATCAGAGGTCCTTATTTATTCGAGTTCATGGGGCGCTTACTCATCTGACGCTGGCATCAGGGCTAAGGAAACAAAGATGAGTATGACTGGCTCCCTGCCCTCAAAATCTGACTTCTTAATTCCAGAGAGAGGCAAGTCCAGTAAACAAACAGCTACAACGCAGCAGGAATCTAAGACAGCTGAGCACAGAGGGCACTCAGATGTGTGGATGCATCTGACTCAGCCAGCAGAAGGATATTTTCATCCTTGGAACCTTGCCTTGTCCAAGCCAGGATCTTCTGCCTCCGCATCACCCTTGTCTTCCCTACCAACCTTGCAAATCTCTGACCTTGATAATGCGTTTTCTTTTGTACGTTTGCTGAGATCAATGTACAACTATTCTCAGGGTTTTTAAGCAACTATAAAATGAAGTTTTTATAATTGAGTTTGAATCTTCTCATACAATTATCATGTTCATGATTCAGCCTAGGTTTTTACATGTTGCATTCCTACTCAAGGGCTGGGTTTTTTTTCCCTCCTTTTTTCCACTGAAAGAATGCCAACAGGAATAAATTGAGTGGGATGAGCCCTCATAGTTACCTTTTATCTTCACTTGGGTATTTATAGTAAGATGAAATGTGCAGAAGTTCTTTCCTTTCATATAAACCAAAGATACAAGGAATTTACTAAGTGTCTGGGCAGTGATTTGGTCTAATGAGAACAGCGTGGAAGCTGCAGGGGCCTGGGTGGCCTCTGGGAGGCTGCTCCTCAAAGTGGGGCCGGCCAGTGCCAGCAGCCGCGCTGCTAGTGAGGGCTTGACTTGGGGGTACAACGAGGAACTTTCTCATGCAAGTGAAATGGTGACTCTTGTTCATTGCTTCTGAGTTTTCTTGTGGGAGCGTTTGCAAACAAACCCTTTCCTTTTAAGTTCTTGCCTCCTATTGATCATTTTATTCCAACTAAAAAAACTTAAAAATTATACCTATAGTTTGACCATGAGCAGTCTCTTTATGAGCATTAGAATATTGGAAATTGTGATGTTCAGCAAAATGTAGAACACATGGCTGCTTTATAAAAATATGAGATTCATGGCCAGGCATGGTGACTCACACCTATAATTCTAGCACTTTGGGAGGCCAAGGAAGGAGGATCACTGGAGCCCTGGAGTCTGAGACCTGCTTGGACAACATAACAAGACCTCCATGTCTAAAAATATGAAAAAATTAGTGGCTTATACCTGTAGTCCGAGCTACTTGGGAGGCCGAGGCAGGACGATTGCTTGAGTGCAGGAGTTGGAGGTTACCGTGAGCTATGATTGCACCACTGCACTCCACCCTGGGTGACAGTGAGATTCTGTCTCTAAAAACAATAATAATCAGAAAAATGTGAGAATCAGTCATCCAATGTAATACTTATCTGTAGCCTTGAGGTCACGTGCCTTGCATAGGCTTCCCACTTCCTGCTGAAAGTACTATCTTAAAATTATCAGAGTGGGAGCAGCCTCCAGATCAGGTGGGAGCTGTGGGCCCTCGGACTTTGCTAAATAGCTGTGTTTGTTGTACTGCTTTTGTAAGTCAACTCAAGCCACAGGATGTACATTGTGAGTGAACCATATTGCATCTGCCTCCTGCCTCTGAATACGGTGGTCCCAGCATTAGATGCTCCATTCACAGAGCATCTGCATGACCCCCATGGTCAGCACTGCTCCACTGTGCTCCTTTCATTGATCCTGTTGTTGCTGCCACGAGAGCAAAATAGAATTCATGTAAATATATATACTACACAAACACACGCGCACACACACACACACACATTTTTAGAGGACTTGTGGTTTCTGAAGATGACAAAAGGAAAAAAAAACACAGCTGTGAAAAGCAAAAATATCCAAAGGTTCATCTTCTGCCCTGACCCATCACCCGTCTTCAGAGGTACCCAGTACCTCCAATTCCCAAGCCTTTCTTGGGTTCTGCTGAGCCAACACTTAGCTGTTTACTGTATCCCTTCATGTAAGCTTAGGGTTCTACATTTTCCATTATGCTCAGCCCCATCCATTAGCCTTACAGCTCCTAAAATGTTATCTTTCATTTGCTATAGTCTCCTCTGTTGTTATTCTTGTTATCTGAGTGATTTAAAGACTTTTCGTATGTTCATTGGCATTTTGGTAGGGTTTTAGAAGAGCGTCGAGGCTGCATAGATGTGTTTGATCTGTCTTGTTTATTTGGACATCTCAGCAGCCTCTTTTTAAAGAATAATCAGTCCCTGGTCCAGAGACCCCTGGGACCACTTGGTACTTCTTAAACTTGCCTTCCCTTCACATGGGCTGATCACTTAACCTGACTTCTATTCCTCACTCCAAACCCAGCCCAAATTTAGGGAACCTATGGAAATGCATCTGGCCTGGTCCCTACCATTTCCTTAAGAAATGATCACTCCCTTCTATTATTTTCCCCAAAAACATACGTTAACTTTATCACTTAATGTCTTGTCTATTATTGTTACCTGACCGTTGAGTATAGGAGCCATTGTCACACCTCTGTATTCTCAACAATTTACATAATGCCTGTATTTAATGGGTGCTTAGTAAATAACGATAGTAATTGTCACTACAAATTACAAAAATATGTTTATAGTAGTTCTAAGTCTCAATCAGTCTTCCCAAATTAACCGAGAAAGAAACATGCTCAGGCACAACCCATGAGTTTCAACACCTGGAGGTAGTTACTACATTGGCAGAATAGTGTTGCAGGGGAGGGGAAGGGATGGATGCAAAGAAATAAATCTCTTTCTCTCTCTCCCTCTCTCTCTCTCTGTCTCTGTCTCAAAACATGAGAGGTGGTATGTGAAAGATGAGGGCATTGTCTGGGGAGAAACAGAATCTTCTGTGAATGCACTTTAGTCTTCCACAGGGCAAGTATGACCTAGATATTCAACAATTGGAATTACTTTTGACTGCTCACCTGTTTACTGTTGTGCCTTGTTGTGAGGAAAATCAGGTGATGCTTATCTTAAAGATAAGGTGTTTGTATCCTCCCCTGAAGCCTCAGGATCCAAGCAGGCTTCATTCCAGACATCCTTAAGTGAGTCTGTTGCCCGGAAAGCTGCAGTGTGGGGGTTCACCATGACCACTAAATTTGCAGCATTGCTTTTCATTCAAACTCATGGATACAGGAGCGGGTCTCACTTGTATTTGCCCAACATGTATTATTAGTAGTAGTGTTGTTTTACATTTCTGCAGTTTTTTTCATGGAAGCCTCACACTCTACTTTCCCATCTCACAGGCCGTCCTCACCACGATACACATGATCGTTTAGTGGCAAAGTCTGTTCGTCAGAAAACTCTAATTGCTTTATGTGTGAGAACATTAAACTGCAATAAATTTATGGATGCAGCTGCTCCATTACTGGAGAACGAGTTTTATCTCCTAATAAATTGATGTTTCTTTTTAGTGTCAACTAAAACCAAAATTTACACCCAAGGAATTGAACCTTAACATTAAATAATTACTTCAATGCCACCAGTGGTAAGAAAGGGTCCTCACTTCCCAATTCTAAAAAGGCTGGAGTGAGGGAAATGGTTTTTTCCTCTGTTAATTGTTTCTTGAAAGCATAATTGCACAAGAGCTTTAGTTGAAATAAGCATAGGAGCTATGCCCTTTTAAAGAAGATACTGTAAATAGTGTCATCATTTGGTATGAGTTACACATAAGGGGAAACACTAAGAGGCTGATTTATGTTGAAGGGTAAGGGGGGAAAAAAGAGGTTTGCTTTGGTGGTTTGTCTGCAGTTCCATTTAAGATAATGGAAGAGATGCTTAAAATTCTCTGGACTTTGATGAATATTTAATTCATCTTTTCTACAAGACTTTTGAATTAAACTGACTACTGATAAAAGATACAGTGTGGACAATGGAATTATGTAAATTTGGCTTGCTCTGAGGGGATCTGAATTTAAATGACCAAAGGATGGGTTTTTTTTGTTGTTGTTGTTGTTTATTATAACTCAATGTACTAATCTAGTAATACTGTACATTAAGGACCTCAGTTGGCTGGTCCCATGTGAAATAAGAAGTGGTATCAGGTTTACTTTATATCATATTATGGATTAAAAGTCTGTTATTATGTGTGTGTGTGTGTGTGTGCGCGCGCGCACACGAGTATGTATGTGTGTGTGTGAGGGAGAGCTCTCCCCTAATTCAAATACAACACAGATTAAAATGGCTCCTGGACAGGTGCAGTATCTCACACCTGTAATTCCAGCACTTTAAGAGACCAAGTTGGGAGGATCACTTGAGGCCTCTCAGGAGGCTGAGGTGGGATTGCCTGATCCCAGGAGTTTAAGGCTGCAATGAGCTTTGATTGCATCAGTGTACTTCAGCCAGGGTGATAGAGGGAAACTCTGTTTCAAAAAAAAAGTTTTCTCCAAATTTCTATGAATCAGGAAGACTTTAGCAGTTGAGTGTTAGAATATTAGCCAAGCTGAAGTAGCCCTGGGCAGGGATCTACATCTCTGCATTGCTCCAAGTCAGCCATCTGCCTAGTTTATTAGCTTTGTCATGTCACTGGGTCTCTCTGGGCCTCAGTTTCCTCATCAGTAAAGTGAAAAGGTTGGTCCTGATAATCACAAAGCTATCTTGTCATCAGAATGCTCTTTAATTCTGTCACTCATTCCACAACATGTAATTAACACCTACATCTTACTTTTCTCTGCCTTTAACCTTCCACTCAGTGCTGTGTATAGCCAATGTCTGAACGGAAAAACAGGAAAGCAAACAATCCAAGTACAGACTGGATATTGTTCTATGCCAGTTCTATCAGTTATCTTGGATATGATTGAATAGTCCTTTTGAAAAAAACGTAAAGTATCAGATGCCATAATAGAGATCAGCACACACTGAAGTACTTAATGGAGCAATGTGTGACCTCCTGGCTCTGGCATTTTGGAATACGATTCTGTGCCATATAACCACATGTCAGTCAATGACAGACTGCACATATCACAGTGGTTCCATAAGATTATAATACCACATTGGTACTGTACCTTTTCGAATGTACATATATTTAGATATACAAATACCATTGTGTTCCAGTTGACTGCAGTCTTCAGTGCAGTCACATGCTGTACAGGTTGACAGCCTAGGAGCAATAGGCTCCACCACACAGCCTAGCTGTGTAGTAGACCACATCATCTGTGTTCATGTGAGTAACTCTACCATATTCACACGACGGTATTGCCTAACAACCCTTTCTCAGAATGGAGCTGCGTTGTAAATGGATGACTGTAGTTCTACGGTTGATGGAATTTTTTTTTTTTTTAAGTCTCTGCTAGCTACAGGGAAATTTTTCCAAAGTAAGAGAAAGATCTTGTGAAAAATCACATAAGAAACACATTGGGTCTCTGGGGTAAAATTAAAGGATTTAACCAGAAGACATCCTTATTCCTCTTCAAGAACTCGGATCTAAGTCCTCTGCAGAGCCATTTTAGGTCTTTTAAGAAAAGGCAAAAGTATTATAATATTTAGTTATTAGCATGTTCCTTTGCCAAAGTTCTAAAAATTCCTTAATACTGTATATGTATATTTTATAGAATCTTGAGGTCTCTTGAATAAGTAACAGAATATATTTAAAGCTGTCTTATGGTACTTGCAATCTACTTTTACTATTAAAATTACTATAAAGATTTAGAGATATTATATCTTTGCCTGTGTGATCCATTGTTACTATATCATGGAGCCAACTCCTTGGTCAGAAACATAACCTCCAATTATATCATTGCTCCTATGGGACAATCTGATCCACTTTATGATGTGGTTTCTAAGAACATATTGTGGTGAAAAGGAGAGGATGCCTGTATTTTTTAAAATTGAAGCTTTTCAACCTTTATAACATCAGTTATGACTTGGCAAGATGTGAACAATGTGTCGTTTATGGATTGAATTTGAGTGTGGTCTCACGGCCTTTTCCCTAATGCATACAAAATGGACAAAAAAATGTATACATCAAACTGAAGCTTTAATTGGAAAATTTGGAACTGTACATATATACACTCATGTTTTTAGAATAAGGATTTTATTACAATTGTCATTAAAAAAAAAAACTGTCTTCTCTGCAGGGTCAAACATCTTGAACTTCCAAACATCGACTAAAGCCACAGTTATTGATAACAAATCCTGGCTTTTCTCTCAAAACGTCAGAAAGCTTATTGTCCTTTTGGGTCCTTTTTGTCATTAATCAGACTACATTTCTTGGTGAAATCTTTAAATCTTTAACTTAATAATTACTTCTAAATCCTGGACAGAATCATCGTCCCTAAGTTATAAGGGAAAAAAAAAAAAAAGAAAAGAAACTTATAAAGTTTTTGTTTGCTCGTTTGGAAAGTATTGGTGTATATCGAAGATGTCCAATCAGCTTTCTTTGAAAGATCTCTTTCACAATACTATTCACTGGGCCTTGGAAACTGCATTACCTAAATAGTTCATCTGCAAAGAAATCCTGAAGATATGGTGAACTTGCTCAAGAGAAGGATTCAATGTGTACGATTTCTTTTCCTCTTTTCATGAGAAGATCTAGCCAAACTATAGAAGGGACAAAACATGTATTTGAAAACAGGTATTCATCTCACATCGAGGAAGTAGGAAGGTCAAATCTTAGAGATGGACTTGGAGAGGATAATAAGATAACAATACATTAGAGCTGCCATATTTTATTAATTTAAACAAATTTTTAATTTACTTTAGAGTTTTTTGTAACTAGGGAAACCTTAGCACTCATGGAAGTAATTGGATTGGCAGCCCCCGAGAAAACTCTTCTTTTCACCAGCAAAGCAGATTCACCTGCTGCAGCCCAAGTATCCCCAAGCCTGAGGCCCAGCAGCAGGGAGCAGCGAGAGTCAAGTCTCCCACCTGCTCCCTACAATGAGTGTTTTGCAGCGGAGTCCTGCACATCCCCTCACACTCTGCTCTCAAAGCCAGCACATTGTAACATCCCACGACATCCCGACTTCATGAGCAAGCCAGGCTTCTTTTTTGCTTCTCTCTTGCTGTGACTCAACTACTACGGAAAGTAAAAATTGTTATTTTCTAAGAATGTTGTTGATTGGGTTTATCATATCTCTCCGGCCCTCTTCTCCATACTCTGTCACTGTGATTTCGTCCACTTCCATGACTTACATTACAGTTGTGTATATGTCGATGACTGCCAAAGCTAAATCTTCAGTTTCACTTCTCTCCTGAGCTGCAGGCGTGGATTTCTAATGACCCACTCTATGTCTCTGCCTAGATGTCATTTTTCTTCATTGTATTGAATATTTATGAAGTGCCTTTTCTGTGTTCAACACTGGATTAGATGTTTACTTGTATCTCATCTCATATTATTCACATATACTTGAAGCCAATACTATTATTTCTATAAGGAGTATCAGAAGAAATTATTCAAAATAGGACAAGAAACTCTGTGCTTTATATTTCATACTTAACAAATTGGTCATTGTGACCCTCTATGAGTTAAGACCACCTTATTTCCAAAAAATTATTTGAAGCAGCTTCTTAAAATAGCTATTCAAATGAAGTTTACAGGGACACAAAAGTGATAAAAAGAACATTACAAAATTGATATGACTACCTAATTGGAATGAATGACTAATTATAATTGTACATCAATTTTATCTCAGAGTTTCCTGGCAGCCAAGGCAGAAAGAACAACATCAACTCCTTAATCTGCAATCAGAGGAAATATATTAGTTCATGTAGAGAATAATTTCACTAGTGCTGAATTCTAGGAGTATTTTTAACATACATACTTGTAATAGAGAAATTGTGAAACAGAATAAGCATTTTCAAATGAAGACTTGTTTGAGATTCATGAATTTTTTTGTGCTCAATTCTTTGATAAATGTGAGATCATCTGTAGCAACACCTTCTCTGGCATTAAACTGTACTATATAATTTCACTGTGAAGTCTATATTTATTATAGAAGAAAAAATATATAACAAATCAAATAACTTTTTTTTTAATATAGGCTTGCAAAGACACAGAAATGTTCCCGTTATGACCATTTGTCATATTGGCTTTTGGTCAAAGCTGAAGATATATCATTACATTGTAAAGATGTTTTCCTGGGATTTAAGTTAATAGAATTTAGAAATATGCAGCTTTAGAGGTCAGTATGCTTGGTCTTATTACAAATAGTAAAATGTTCATAGAGAATTTTGTGAATACAAGAAGAAAGAGGAGACTACCAGGAAAGGGGGAAGTCTGTTTCAAACCTCTCTCAGGATAATCACTAGATGATTTCTACGTAAAACTGCAAAATCAGCTTAAGACTCATGTTTTTATCCTATTGTTTATTTAAAAATACTCAAATGGTCATCAATTTTTCTATTGCTGTTTCTGGTAATGCTAATTTTATTAATACATACCATCACCATTTTTAATCAATTATAAGATTCAGCTTTTCACAATTTAAAATCCCTGATATCAAGATACTTTATTATAATCCATGGCATTTTAATTGACAGCATTTTCTGTCTTCTTAGACATTTATAAAATGTGTCATGATCAATGGTTTCTTAAACTCAACAATTAAAAGGGTTATAGTTGTTTACTTCATAAATACTTCCTACAGTTCTGCAGCACAAAATTCAGGCCATATTCATTAAAAAAAAAAAAAACTTGGTTCTGGCAACAGAGGGATAGAGGATTAATTCTTTGAAGGTTTTGACATGTAAAAGAGATTGTGGGATCTCCTTTTATTGGAAAGACAGAATTAACACCTTAAGTGAATCTATATTGTAATAAACCCTAGGACTTGGAAACAATATTGCAAATATTAGGTATCAGATAAATTTATCTCTAGGGAAAACATCTTCAACTTCATTAAATTTCTGCATGGTGCCATTTTACTTACCTATTTCATGCACCCCTATACCTTCTCCAAAAGTTCTCTAGACAATGTTGCACTGAGACCACAGAGATGGCATTTTAATGTCAAAGCAAATAATGTAGCAGAAACCTATAGAAACAATGTTGTGGTGACAAAATGAAATGTCAGTGGAGGTCTGTTGTAACATAATGTCAAAACAAAATGTCAGCCAAAATCCATGGAGACACTATTATGATATCAAAATGAAACCATATCAGCGCCAGTCTGCAGAGACATTACAATATGAGAAAAGACAAAACAAAACGGTGTCTGTGGAGGCCTGTGACTTCTGAGGCTTAACCTAGCTTCATGTCAAACGTGGCTAATATTTCAGTATGTATTTTCTAAGTCTTTTCTTTTCCAACTCAAGAGAAGAAATCCCAAAGGGGTTCTTTAGTATAAGTGGCTGGGTTAGACAATTGCTGATATTGATATCTAAATCTATGCCTGTGTCCGTATGTATATCAGTGTGTTTGTCAGTATCTCTGTCTATTCATTCTGGGCTTCTAATGCTTCCAAACACATCATTAGTCCCATTTGGTCTTGGCTTAGTTTCCCTACACACCAGTACTTGGATATCAGTCGGAAGTATAAAATACAGGCAAGGCAGTGTTCCAGTCTGCTTGGGAAGGATCATGCTGAGTTCTAACAGATGCTTTGCTCCATTCTTTTCTCCTCTGTCCTCAGGTAGAAGCTGGCACTGCCCCTTCCTTACTGAGCCTTGAGGCACCAGGTGGTTTTGAAATGTGCACCTGAATTCCTGTGACCTTTGGCCCTTGTGCTCATGTTCTGGTAGCACCTCGGCTGGGTAATACTGGTACTCTGTTTTCCCAGCCCTTTCATAGGAGCTGAAAGATTAAAGAAAATATTATATTTATATATAAACAGAAAAATATTTTTTAAATCTATAATCATATTAAGTTGGGATTTTTTTCCAAAACAAAGTTAGTAAAGTATCAAATTAAAGTAGATATCATTGTGAGACAAATTTTATTATGTGGAGATAAATTTAGACATTGTAAAGGGAAAATTTTACTATATAAATAAACTTATGAAGATCAAAAGATTTTTTATCCACATATTAAGCATTTGAGTCAGGAATTAAATATTGATTTGTTTTTGTTTTAGAAATTTGAAAATCCCTGAAATTGAGAGAAAAAAAAAAGTCGAACTAGAGAAAAAAAAGCAAAAACTTCCACAATAGTAAAGATGTATTTTTCTCATTTTAATCAGCTGCAGTATAATTTTAAAATCATGTATTAAGCAACAACACAATGAAGTCTCAATTAGCTAGAAACCAAGCAAACCCACAGTTAGCCAATATGTTTGCAAATTACACTTTTAGAAGCAAGAGGTTGATACCTATAAAAGTGCTGTTATTGGGGCGAGGTGGGGGTCTGTCAGAAAAATAGTGAGAAAGCAAAAGAACTCAACTTCCTCCTTATTTTCTACAAAGTACTCAACGATCAGTCGTGAAAATCTCAAAAGTGTTTTTTTTAAGTTAAATATCCATTATTCCTTCTTTTCAAGATGGACGAGACCTTTATTGCTTTCTAGAAGCACTTTCAAACACAAGGATTGAAACAAACAAAAAAGGCTTTCAGTAAATCTTTGGCTAATCAGCTTACCACTTGGTTCTTCTAAGACTGTGATTTTCAGGAACTTATATCAGGTTCAATTTGCATGTCTTAGCCACAAAACTACAATATCTACCGGCGCGGATGTGCTGGAGCCTGAAATTGAATTCTCGAGGCATGCGCTTCCATACTGGTGACAGGAGCATGCAGTGGGAAAAGTGGGAAGCGTTCTTTATCACCAGCATCAGTGGGATACTCTTGAGAGATCAGAATAGGAGCTGGTCACTCTTTAGCAGGAGATTGAAGAATGAAGACCAGCAAAGATTGAAACGGAGGATTAAAAATTGTATGTCACAGTCACCACATTGACCAGCAGGAGTAAATGTGGGCAAAAACTAAAGCCAAACTGATTTTCATCACATGTCAAAGAAAGGAAAAATAGCTTGAGTATAGCACCAGATCATGTGCTTGGGAGAAAAAGTTTGAAGGACTTGATTAAATCTTTAAGAGAGTATTTGTATTTGGAGCTTTGTAGATTACAAATTCAATGTTTTAAAAATTTACTCCCTAAGTTAACCATAAATATTGTAAATAAGTAATACAGAAATTATTCGTAAAATGTGTTAGGAAGTGGTGGACATAATCCTGTAATTATAACCAATAGCTGTTACCATTTTGGAACATTTACATCCATGCCTTTCATCTACTTAAAAAAATATATAAGCATCCATATACCAGTTTTATTCTTGAAAAGATATTTGAGCTATTTGAAAATAATTGAGAATTAAGAATAACAGAAATTAGAAAGTCTAACATTAGAGAGTAAAGCTATTTCTTCCTCTTTTCCTTTTGGAAATCACTCCAAGACAACAAACAGAATGAGATATAGAAATAGTAACTCTATTTTTGTGAAAATGGGCATAGTTATTATAATATAGAATGACAGAATCACACTGGAATGTCAAGAATCAAGCTTACGCACCCTGCACCAAAGATTGTTAGTTTCTCTTCAGAAGACATGGAATTGCCCTGGAAACGGAGTCCGCATACACTGTCATGAGAATTCCCAACCAAAAAAGTAATGTTCTGCCCAGCCTTCCCGTCCACCACTTCATAAACCCCCCTGAAGCACACAGTGACTAATCTGCTTTTCAGTGCTTCACTCTTAAATGTAAAAGGGCAGAAAAACATGTGAAACATTTCAGAAAAGGCTTAATTGTGGAAGACAGAGTCCAAAACAACAAAGTTTGGTTTTGTTTTGCTTTTTTTATTTTTTGAGAACTTGGAGGAAACATAAAATTAAGAGAAAAGAAAAATATTAGAGAATTATAAACAGTAATTGTGTGAAATAGAAATGATATTAAAACCATCAAAGATGAACGGGAGGCTATGGAAAGGATTATTGAGTAAACGTGAAAGAACTCTTAGAAAATAATAAATACAATATCAGTATTAAGAAACACCATAGAAGGCTTGATAGATGAGGTTGAGAAGTTTCCCATAAAGGAAAACATGAGATGTAGGACAAAGAGCAGCATAGTGAGAAAGAAAGGAAGTCAAAAGTTCATTCTGGGAGGTCCAGCGTTTAAAGAAAACAATTTCTAGAAAGAGAGAATAGAGATAATGAGAGATTATTAGAGAAATAACACAAGAATCTTTTCCAGAACGGGAGAACGTAAGAGTCCAGATTAAAGAATCACCTAGTGCTAAGTAAAATGCATTTTTCCAAAAAGGGTAGCATTGTGAAGTTTTGGAATACCGGAAAGAGAAGATCCTGTAAAAAAAAATACACACACACACACACACACACACACACACACACACACACAGAGTAAAGAGTTGGGAATCAGAATACAATCAGATTTCTTCACATCAGCCTTGTAAGCTAGAAGATGGTAGAGCAACACAGTCAAATATTGAAGGGTAATGTTTTATTACCTGAAATTCCTTACCTAGCCAAACTGTCAGTGAGTGGTAGAAATATAGAATACATATATTTAAAGGATACAAACACAAAATATTTTACTTCTGATACCTTTTTAGGCAGCTACAGAATGTGTGCTTTAACAAGCCCCAGGACTTCTGTGGTGCAGAAAACCAGGGAGCAGGCAGCCCAGATTGGAGTATGCTGTGGAAGCTTTCAAGGTTAGAGGGCTCCAGGAAAAAAAAAAATTGGGCTTAATAAGCCATGATAGATGTGTTCTCCTGGAAATCTGAAAAATTAGTTTGAAAAATCATTTTCATATAAATGTTGCTATAATTATATTGAGAAGATGTGAAAGATGGGAATTTGGAGTTAGAATTTGGATTTGAGTTTAGGAGAGCTAATACTTCATCTACCTTCATAGGAAGTCAATAGGTGTGTTTAACTAATAAATCAGGAGATACTGATATAAATATATTACTCAGAAATATCTAAATACCAGAGGAATTTGGTTAGACGTGGATTATTATTAAATCCCTAGCTTTTGCTTTGTGTGATAGATTCATATTGACAACTTACATTTAATAATATTGAGCATGGCACTGAAAATCATAACTAAATGAAAGTAAGCAATGAAACCATCACTAGCAACAGTGTATCACAAACCAGGAATTATGATTGATTCATTCTGAGTATCTCAGGTTGAGTTAAAAAAGAAATATCGTAGAAAACAGCTGAAAGCTTTTAAAAGTCTTTCATGGGATTGGGTGGTCAGAGACAAGATGTGATGAAGGATAAGTTTCTTTTAAGGCTTTTAGCATTTTAAAATATAAACTATACTCATGTAGTATTACTTTGAAAAAAATGTAATCAACAAAAGAATGTTGCAGGCCATTTCACAATCTATCAATAACTCCAAAATCTGTCAATAACTCCAGTTTTCAAAATCTATCAGTAACTCCAAACCAATATGGTCAGACTATTTTTGTTTTCCTAATATAATAATTTAACTAAATCCGACATGAGAAGTTAAATTAATTAACATTTCTATGTCATTTATTCCCTCTCTCCAGATAAATAATGGCCAAGTTGTAAATAGAAAAAAAGCTCAGAAAATTATTAATGAATAATTATGAAGTTCAAGGGCATAAATAGAAGTCAAAAAATCAATCAAGAAGAATATTTTAATGATCTTTAAAATGTTTAAAAAACAGTAATACAAACTCTTCATTAATGGTTTCTTTTTAGAAAACTGGTTATTAGATGTATGTTTCACTAATTTTATTCTGATTCTCAAAGAAGTTTCAGAGTTAGCCTCTTATGAAACTTACAGGTGATATATCTCCTGTTACATTATTTAATATTCTGAGTCATTTCAAGAAAGCCTGTAGAATTTAGCCATGATTTAGAATTATGACATGATTTAGAATTAAGTACTGCATTGCACTGGAATTTTTTCTTTTAGAAAAAGATAGTTTAGTTTCGTATACTGTTTTGCAATTATGCTATCATTAAAGACAGAAAGCAAAAACAAAGAAAATGTTCGCCTTGAATTCTTTGTAATCATTTCACGATTAAAGAATTAAAATAATGGTTCTATAATTAGTTTCCATGCCTGTATGATAAAACCTTTCTAATATGAAGGAGAACATGATAATCATTTTATTGTGTCATCAAAACCCATCAGGGTTTTGTAATTTAATTTCCATTGCCTTTTTATTTCAGTGTTGTTGTTGTTGTTGTTGTTGTTGTTGTTGTTGTTGTTTTGAGACAAAGTCTTGCTCTGTTGCCAGACTGGGGTGCGGTGGCGCAGTTGCAGCTCACTGCAACCTCCGCCTCCAGGGTTCAAGCGATTTTCCTGCCTCAGCCTCCAAAGTAGCTGGAACTACAGGCATGCACCACCACACCCAGCTAATTTTTGTATTTTTAGTAGAGACAGGGTTTCACCATGTTGGCCAGGATGGTCTCGATCTCTTGACCTCGGAATCCACCTGCCTCAACCTCCCAAAGTGCTGGGATTACAGGCGTGAGCCACTGCACCCAGGCTTTATTTCAAATTTTTATAATCCTGTTTTTCACTCTTTTTAGTTTGTCAAGATTTTTCACCTGTAACATTGAATTTCATTTGCTCTATAATCAGACACCTAAATGTATATTTTAGTTTGAGGCACAGACTTCAACTGTGGGTCACAACTGGCTAAACTTTGTATCCCCAGTGGTTTTATTGAATGAATAATATAATCCATAAAATTTCTTCAGTTCTCTAACCTGTTAGAATCCCTTACACATCCTTGCCATTTATTAGAGAATTGAAGAAAATCACACAATGAAAAGTAAGTGCACTTTGGGCATTAACCATCATAACTGCTTTCTTGCATTGTGTGAAGAAAATTGATGCCTGCCTGCTTGCCTGCCTTCCTTCCTTCCATCCATCCATCTTTCCTTCTTTCCTCCCTCCCTTCCTCCCCACCCCCACCCCGCTGTCTTTCCTTTCCCTTGTTTCTTTTCTTTGTTTCTTTCTTTTTCTTTGACAGAGTCTCGCTCTTTCACCCAGGCTAGAGTGCAGTGGTGCAGTCATGGCTCACTGCAGCCTCAGACTACTGGGCTCAAGCAGTTCTCCTGCTTCAGCCTTCCAAATAGCAGGGCCTACACGTACCACCACACCCAGCTAATTTTTTTTTAGAGATGGAGTCTTATGATGTTGTCCAGGCTTGTCTCAAACTACTAGCTAGAGCAACGCTCCCATCTTGGCCACCCAAAGTGTTGGGATTACAGGGATAAGCCCGCCCACCCAGCCAACATTTTATTTTCTAAAATGCATTTAAATTCATAGGTATACCCTGAAAAATTTTCTCTCATTCATTACTTGCCTAAATCTATGTTAAGATTGCCTGCTAGAGAGTCAAGAGACTTGAGAGGCCCAGACCTCAGCCCGTGCCCTTTGTCCACATACCTCACAGGGTCCTGAGGAAGCCAACCTTTAATGCTCTAACACACACTCTCACAATAGTCACTCTCATTCGAATATGGTTTCTTAAACCAAAATCTTGATAATTAGTTTGACAATGATAGTTTCTAAAACCTTGCTAAGCAGTGTTACTTTCGTGCTGAGTTTTCAGCAGATGCCCCATTGGAGGTATGGCTGTGATAGATTCAGCTGTCCTTTTGAGTAGAAACCAGCTTGAATCATTTTTGTGACACTGGGTAAGATCAGCTACCGAGGGCTTTCTTGTGGGTATTTATTGTTGGGTCCTGAAGTTATGGATGTCTGTGCATGTGTGTGTGTGTGCTTTGTTGCTGCAGGACTTCCCCTCAAAAAGTAAAACTAAATTTTTCTCACTCCTGCCTGAGACCAATGACAAGCTAATAAGGAAGAGTGATGAAAGTAATAAAATAGGGCGAGGGGTACATTCCTGAGGTTTTGTTGCTTATGAAATGATAGCCCTGTTACCCAGAGACCACAGAGGGACTTGGAGTAAGATCTAGTCCTGAGGCTCTCCAATGGAGAGACGACCTCCCTGTGATCCATAAAGCATCCGGAGAACTGGAACTATCACATCAGAAGCAAATGCAGGATTAACAGCTTTGAAGACCACCTTTTTAACCCAGAGAACATAGCTGTATGTTTTTAATTTGTTGTGATTTATTACACCGAAATTGGTGTGAAATGGACAACAAATCATGGGTGTCAGAATCTGGAAATGAATTTTATCAGCTGAGCAAAGTGAGTACCTTTGGGATTTGCATGAGTTTCTCATAATTCTTTTTATATTACAGATGATGAGTAAAACTGTGAAAATAAACTGAAACTGACATGATATTTCCTAAGTAGTTAATTTCACATGTATACATAGACACATATAAATATAGCCACTTAGCCTCAGTTTAGACTTTCTCTGTAATTCAGGGTGATTTGTACATAACCACAGAAATATTTGTCTAAAAACCTCAAAGTCAGTATCAAGACCATTTGTGCAATATCGTAAATGTCTGGGATTATCATAGAAAAATGCAAAGACTATAACAAGATATTTACGAACTATGATTTTTTTCAATGTTCAAATTTGGAGAAGAGAGTTTAGACTTACATACTAGTATACAAGTGGTAAGATTAAAGAAGGATCTATCCCAAAATTTCAGATGTTATAAATACCCTTAAGCATCACAAAAGAAGCAGCCCTTGTTAGAAACTAACTTTGCATGCATAATTAATGTGGGCACCACATTCCTACTTCACAACCAGAAGAGAAATTGAATTCAGGTGTTTGGTGAACATATGGGGGATTTACTGTGAATTTATGACCTGTGATTTGAGTGTAAAACCCCAAGATACTTGCTGATAAAACTTAATGAAGCTTGTGCAGAGGAGCTATTTTTATTTGTAGTTTAATAATTGATACATTTCTTGGTTTAACCCTCCCACCCTTCCTCCATTCCTCATAAGTCTTCCAGCCTGAGACAGAGCCATAGTGAAAAGCCCCAGTCTTCTCAGCCAGCTTGGTCTCATGCTTAACTAATTTGAAAATTCACAGTTTGCTTTTCTGTGGCATTTTAGTCTGTTCTTTCCCTTCTCTCTTAATTTAGCAATTAATACTTCTTCACAAACTGTACAGGTGATACAGGCGACAGGAGGCCCACCGTGTGCTTTGAACACGTACTGTGGGAGAAAGTGCAAACGCTTTCACAGGGGGTGACATCAGTTTACTCTTTCTTAAGAAAGCAAAGATAAAGGCACAATACTGCTCATTGTTAAAATTTAGACAAATCCATGGCCATTTAAAGTTTTCTCTCCAAGAATAAACACTTCAAGGGGCAGGAACCTGCTGCACGTCTCCTGACCATGTCTCTCTGCTTCACTGTTTATACCTAGGATTTTACCAAGAATGCTCCTGATTTGAGAACCAGGAGAAAAATATTCTAAAATAACAAAAAACAAAAGCAAATGACAAGTGTTCCATTTTAACATACAGGGCGTAATGGGTTTAATGAGAAACCTGTGTTTGCTCACTAATTTACAGCAATTAAGAACTCAGTTCTGACATCTGCAGATTAGAACTATTTACCTAGAGATGAGGAATATTTTATGGAATTGCTCATCAGTATAGAAAAATATCTAAGTGGGAAGCAGGTTGTTTGCCTGCCTCTCTGCATAGTGTCATTATCTGGTAGTTCTGTTTCATAGGATCCCTTTTTAGTTCAGTGACATTTATCCCCCCAATGCTTTAGTCATCCCAGTTCAAGAACTTGTTTGTATCCACTTTGTCATGCTGACAGTCTGTCTGTTTTGAAAAGATTACAACTCTGTACATCCATGCATGACATCACAGTAAGACATCGCTTAATGATCTGAGACGCTGGTGGTCACTGCTGGCTGCCTGTTACTAAGGCTTCGTGACAGGTCTGCCCTACATCTGCTTCTCCCAGAGTCACTTTTTGCCTACTCTGGTCCTGGTGTCTGCTTTAAATGACATCCGTGAAATAGCTGAAGTTTGGACCTAACCATTAGTACGAGTAAAATAACCCAGAGTATTTTCTTTCCCAGGATACGAGAAGAATTAGTTATTGGGCAAGGAAGGAAAAAGTGCTCTCATTTTTCTCCAGTGAAGATGAAACAATATTCTTAGAAAGTGGGTATTTTACTAATGTGCTGGATCTTGAGTCCTTCCATTTGTGGAACTATGAAGGAAGTCAGTAAAGCGATACATTTTTCTTAAGTGAGGAGACTACAATGCAAGAACCTCCTGTGAAGATTGAGTTGTTACCCAAAGACATCGTCAAGGCTTGGAAAAGTCAGGGTTCAATCAAACAGGACCTTCAAGTATAAATGAATTGAGTCTTAGAAGCTTTAACCTACTATCTTCTCCCTTCTGTGTGTGCTGAGAAGCAGACCATGATGATGTTTCTTAAGTTGCAGGACTTTGAATGCTGGCTGGTGAAAGAGAAAAGATTTTCTTAAGTGGAGAGCTTGGCAGTTAGCAGAACTATAGAATATGTTTTCCCCTGTGATGTGTACCTGGGAAAACTGTCAGAGTGATAGAAATGTATCAGTAGGAAAAAGCTTTTTTTTGAGTGTGGTATTGCATTATTTCCAGGATTGCTGACACAATTTGGAAATTAACTTCTTGAATTTTTAAATTATTTTTAATTGGGAAAAGAATAATGTCCCTTTTTCATCTGCAGTAATTGGATGCCAAGTGCAGGTGTGAAATTCGCTAGCATTTGGAATAGAATTTTGTACATAGGCCAAAAAGTAAATTGCTAGGGCTGAGAAGTAGATAGCAAAAAGAAAATGGCCAAATGATATAAGCTGATATGGTTAACAAAAAATCTGTACCATGTACCTATGCTTTTGTAAGTAGTGGATTTGAAGGGCATCTTTTAAGTCCTGAGCTCTTGGCAAACTAAGTAAATCAAATGCTAACGGGGATTATCTCTTTGTGAGTTGTGTGTTTGACCCAGATCCCAGCAGGTCATCAATCTCTGCCAGAAAGAGAAACCAGCAATGAGCCCCTGAGTTCAGTTTTACCGAATCACCTGGTTGGCAGGTATATTTCCCCGGACTCCAGGAAAGCACTCACATTCTTGCCTTGGTCTCTCAGGAGGCTGACTTTCAGAGATCACAGAGCCCTAGCGAGGTGTTTTGCGTGCAGTAGTGGGGAGGTTGACAAAAGATATCACCCTAAGCAATTGAATAGATTTCCATGGGACATTCTTGACTATAGACTGGTATTCACTGGAAAGCACATTTGATTGGTTTCATGTATTAAGATCTGGCAGTGAGCATTTTTCAGTTACATCTTCTGCAGTAGTGTTTACTTTGTGTAATTTTTCCCAGAGACCAGAACTTTTCAGTGACTTATTCTATGAATGATCATGGTAAAACTCACTTGTAAAATGTGATGCCTGTCTTTTATTCCACTCTTCTAGCAACATACTTTTGCAACAAGCAGCATTTGTTTGGTTCCACTTGTGGGGAGGGCCTATGTGTTTCTAGGACATTAGGGCCACCTTAAATCCGTCCATACTTTATTTCCTTGAATTTAACAAGAATGTACAGCCCCCATATTGCTGTTTAAAGTGATGGGGTGGCAGTATTTGTGTGGGGGCGGTCCGAGGAGGGAGGTCTAGAGAGTTTATTGCTGCAGTGCTGTCACATAGCAAATTTCCTAACATAGTGGCTGGCCTCTAATAACAAGCATTTACCTTTTGCTCAGACATCTACGGAGAGGCTACTGGGCTTGACTTTAAGCTGCAGGTTAGATTCATATTCACTCCATGTCTCTTAGACTGTGGGCATGTTCTTGTTACAGTAGAAGTCAGGAGCACAAAGAGTACACCCAGCATACAATCAGTTTCAAACTCCTTTTGTGTCACATCCACAGACATCCTGTTGGTCAAAACAAGTCACATGGCCAAGGCCAACATCAATGGGGTATTCGTTTTCTTTTGCTACAAAACAATGTAACACAAACTTTGCAGCTTAAAACAACACACATTGATTATATCACAGTGTCTGTGGGCCTGGAGTTCCAGCATGACTGAGCTGGATCCTCTGCCCAGCGTCTCCCTCAGGGTGCAATCAAGGAGTCAGCCAGACTGGGTTCTCACATAGAGGCTTCTACTTGGGAAATACCAGCTTCCCTGCTTCCATCATTGTTGACAGCATTCTGTTCTGTGCAGCTGTGGGATTCTTGGCTCCTTGCGGCTTCAGTACCAGCAAGGAGAGAGACAGAGGCAAGCAAGAGGGACACCACAGTTGTAACCACAAACATGGCATGATCACTGCTGCATTTCGCATTGGTTAGAAGCAAGTGCACAGCAAACCACCATGGCACACGTTTACCTCTGTAACAAACCTGCACATCCTGCACATGTATCCTGGCACTTAAAATCAAATTAAATCTTAAAAAAAGCAAGTGTGGGTTCTGTTCACATTTAAGGGTAGAGGAGTGCATAAAGGTGTGAACCCCAGAAGGTGTGGCCATTAGGGCCACCTTAAATCCATCCATCACAAATATTTGCTGATCAATTTGTTCTGCCACAGGGAAGTGACGTACAAGATATGTACATGTTGAATGGCTGTGATGAAGGCACAAACCTAAGAGAGACAATCCCATACACATGCCCATTCTGATAAACTCTAAGTCAGTATTTGGGTCAGAGGGACAATTACAGGTGAACTGAAAGGAAGAGATGAATGTGGGCTGGAGTAGTGAGGAAAGGCTGCAAGGAAGTGGATTGATGTCTTAGACTTACTGGTAGAATTTGGAAAGATGGAAGGGAAAGAAGACGGTATTAAAGAAAGAAAAACATGAGCAACTGTATCTTCCTCTCTTCTTTGGCAGCTTTTCTTCTCCTGTACCAGAGTTTATAATCATCTCTGCCTTCTGAACAATGTGGAGAGCCTGCCACAATTTATTTCCTCCTCCTGTCTACCTTCTCTCTTCCTTTTTTTCCCCCCTGCTATGGGAAGGATAGTGTATACCGAGACTACCTTACTTTAAAAAAAAGAGTGGTTACTTCTCCCTTCCATTGAATTCTGGATCTTAAAACTAATCTCTCTCCCAGGTTTTCAGATTTCTTTTGCATAATTAAAAATGCAAATGTTAAAGTATTTTTAATCCATAAAGAATTAATCAGTCACATCACAAACTCCTCTCTCTCAGCGTATACTCCTCTGAATAGATAGGTGAGACTTCAGGCCTGCAAGGAAGGATATCCAGGTTCAGGCTTAGGCAGCTCAGAAAGTGGGGACAGTTTAGGAGAAACAAGACTATCTGGACAGTGCCTGGTTATCAGTATTTTGGGGGACTGTTACTAGAGGACCACCTGCCTTATTATTTTGGTGCAATGAAAGTAAATAGCCTGCAGAAGCAACACATAAAACAGGCAATGTCTGCAGAATGTGAACCAGTGGTTACAGGCTAGCCACCAATGGACAAAATCGTTATTTGGCTTACCTAGAATTTAAAAAGTAAAGTAAGTGAACATTTTAAATTTGGGAGAGAAAACTGTCTTTCCAGCTTCTCTTAAAGAAGCAACACCAGGCCAGCATCCCTTCATGGCAGCAGTCTACTAACTGTGGGCATTATCTTCAGAGTGCTGTCTGTATACCTATAGTACGTTCTGAATTTGTATACGTATAAATGATTGGACCCTGCACTAGACTGACTCAGAATTTCTCAAGGCAAGCCTTGGCCATCAGTATTTTTTAACCGGCTCTCTGAATGGTTCTCATCTACACAGTGCATGTAGATGAGAACCGCTGTTGTGAGGTTTCTGTTCCCTCTCATCGTACCTAAGGAAATGGTTGAGTTGGCATGCCTGTGGGGCACAGGTGCAGGGCAGGCTTCAGTGCTTCCCTGCAGATAGGCTCATTGCTCCTTTTAGCCTGAATGGGTATCCTTAGCCACATTCAGGAAGCACATGGTAGTATCCAATCTGAAGATGTAAAAGCCTTGTATGCCGCATGGTCTGCCTCTGACATCAAAGACTGCAATCCCCATAGTAATTATGGATCTTGCATATAATTCAGGGTCACATTGTTCTGTGCACGCTGGGCTAGGAATCTCTGTAGTGTGTGATCCCAGGTACCGTACCTTCCTTAAACCTGTCAGGAAAAAACAACAAAAACCAAAGCCCAGATCATTACTGAACCAAAAGCAAACCCTCTTCATTTAGTTAAAACATGAAAGTAAGTTCCAGTTAGGTACAAAGCCAATGTGTTGGCGGAGGCTGAGTGTTGGTATTGGACTAAAACTGTCTTATAGCTGTCTGTGTGGATGTTTTATACAGAAAGTATCTCTCTGTTCCTCTCAGCATCCCGGTGTAGATGCCACTCATGTGGACTATCTGTAAACTATGATTTCTGACTCTTCATTAAGGGTTTTATTGTCTCACCCATCTGATCAACTCGGATAGTATTTTTATTATATTTCTCACACAAAAAAATAATGACCAACTTTAAGTTGGCACTGAACCTAAATATAAGTTGATTAGGATGTGTAGCGATGAGTCACTATTGCTAATGAATATTTCAAATTTCCTTTAGCTTTCTTGGCAGAAGAGCTCACCAAGAACTTTAAAAGTCCAAATTGGAATTATTGGCTCATTATAGACTGGCCTGAGAGACAGAACTGAGCAGTTGCAGTGGTTTCATCTCTCAAAGCCAGAATTTCACCTTCAGACTGCCAATTGTTGTTCCCCAAGGGGGCTTGACGGTCTTCCAGTCTTTGGAAATCATCATCAGTCATGAAAACCATCGCAGCCTGTTTTCCAACTTCAGACATTAAAGTGGTTTTGCTAGTCTTAGACAAGTCAGCCAGCTTTCTCTAGAGTATTGGAAGAGAAAGAGCAGAGGAAAAGAGGGTGAAACCAAAGGTCTGCCTAGCTCCCCAGATTTGGAAACAAAGGCAGAGGTGACTTCCAGAACTTATCTTTTGCTGTGAAAAACACCAGTGTCAGCAGAATTTAACATTGAGGATATTGGGTCAACTCCCTTTGTCGGGAAAACAGACTTTCAGTTAATTGCAAATAGTAGGAGATCAGTTTTTATCAATGGTTTGGACTTCATGATCCTAATAATTATGGACTTAAAACTCTCTATGCTGCATGAAAATAATAGAAGAATACTTCTGGTTAGATTTGTAAAATACTTTGTCAGTCAAACCTTCTATAATCCTCCCATAAAAGCTATAAAGTATGCCAGAAACAAAAAAGCACAGGTGGAAAAATGGCAGTGAGATTCAGGAATGCCCACTTTCCTATCTCTTTTGTGTTATGAAGGTAACCATCCTCATTCATGCCTACACTATTGTGGTTTCACATAGAGAGCAGAGTGTTTTTTAGATTAGACAGTTCAACAATATAGGATATATATATATTTTTTTAAGCCAGTGGGAATAACAACCTGCCTGTCTCAAAAGTGCGGAGGGACATTTTGAAGTGACGTGGACTGAAGCCTCATATCATCAGACAGCCCAATTTACAGACCTGTTCACCTTTAATGTTCCAGGCCAATCAGTTCAGATTTGTTAGAAGAAAAGCAAAGAAAGACAAGCTTTTATTGACTGAGAAAATAATCACATTGAATGTATTGACAGTATATTCTAGACACGCTAGTGAAATTGATACATGAAGGTACAGGGACCCCTCCCGATATGTTAAATGATGCAAGGCTATTCCATATTTTTAGGAGATGTTAACATGATGAGCCTGTACATGAACATGTTCAATCTGAAATTCTTGAACCTCTGAGATTCTTCAAAATATGTGGTATTACACGTAGACTTACGTCCGTTTGAGAATTTTATGTAGTCTACTGTGACAGAATTTCTCTTTCCAAGCTACCTCTCGCAAATCATATCATCCAGGAGGGGTGCAGCCAACAGAACCCTGGCACACACTGAGTAACCAGGGCAACATGCTTTTGTGAAGAGACCTGGTCTTCCTAATAGCTTTGCAGCTTTCCATTCTGCTAGCAGCTTGGAGGGTATATATGATAAGGAGAAGATGTGGTTCTTGTCCTCAAGAAGTCTGACGTTCTGTTGTGGAGACATAGATGCCTGATGGGCTTGAATAGTTTTCCTGATGAAACAAGAGAGTTCCCTGATTCCCCTCACAGGACATGCAACAGAGGCTCGTCTATTCGACTGCTGTGCGTGCCCAGACCCCTTAGGGGAGGGGGAGCACGCAGATGCGCAGGTACCGGAGCTGGGGCTCCATCCCCACGGTAATGTCTAGGTGTGGGTGCCTGCAACTCCTGAAGCTCCAGTGGGCGTGTTACAGTGCTCATTTAGCTCCCCCATCTGCAGATGGCTTAAGTGTTAACCAGCTCAGTGCCCCCCTTGGTAGCCAGGCCCTTGTCCGGCATCTAGGAAGAATCAGGTCACACACGGTCTTGAAAGATGGCAAATGTGGGGATTTTATTGGGTGATGGAGGTGGCTCTCAGTGGGATGGATGGGAAGCTGGAAAGGGGATGGGGTGGGAAGATGATCTTCAACTGGAGTTTGGCCATCCAGTGGCCCAATCTCCTTTCCAGCCATCCCCAGCCAAACTCCTCTTGACGTTTAGATGTTCCTTCTCATCTCTCCTTCTCCTTGCACCGTTCTGCCACTCTTCTACCCTTCTGTTTGTCTGTTCATGGAGCCTGGGCTTTGCAGGTACAGGATATGGGTACAGGATAGGGGGGCATGGTGGGCCAAAAAGGCAACTTTTGGGTGCAAAAACAGGAATACCTGTTCCCATTTAGGGTTATGGGTTTCCAGACTTTTGAGGGTGGGACCTTTGCCAAGGAACCACCCTCTCCCACCCAGTACTTCCCTGTCTCCCGTTCATATCACTGATAGGATGAAACTTACTGCTTTAGTGAATGGCATAGACCAAAAGTGCTGTGAGATTTATGATGGATTTAATTTTGGTCATCAATCTCTGTTACTCTTGTGAAAACACTCTTTTTAAAATTTGTATTTTACACATGAAGAGCTTTGGAGCCTGATACATGTTTTAAAAAGTGATATGCATGGCATAGTGAAATGAGTGTTGGACTGAGAGCCAGAAAATCTGGAATTTGGTCTCACTTTCCCCACTGGCCAGCTGGGAGATCCCCAAACAAACCACTTATCTTCTTTAAATGTCAGTTACTACATTTGTAAATGTGTGTGTAGGTGGGTGGGTGGGTAGGTGTATGAAATACTACCTTCTGCACCGATCTTTTAAGGTCTTTCTGAGAATAAAACAAAATTCAATACTATACAAAAAGAAGCCCATATTGTTATTAACTAACTGGTTAAATCAAACTACCACTTGAACTTATTTTTAAAATGCTGTTCATCAATGAGATCACTTGGACTCGGGAAGGGGAACATCATACACTGGGGCCTATCATGGGGAGGGGGGAGGGGGGAGGGATTGCATTGGGAGTTATACCTGATGTAAATGACGAGTTGATGGGTGCTGACAAGTCGATGGGTGCAGCACACCAACATGGCACAAGTATACATATGTAACAAACCTGCACGTTATCCACATGTACCCTAGAACTTAAAGTATAATAAAAGAAAAAAAAATAGAAAGCTATCCAAAAATAAAAAAATAAAATAAATAAAATAAAATGCTGTTCATTTTTGCTGTGAGGATTGCATTTATTTATAGATCTCTGATAACTTGTAAATAGGAACCTCATATTATGAAAATATTGCTGTACATTTCTGCAGCTATATTTCATGGTGTCCTATCACTTGATTATTACAACTCAGATATTTAGAGTAAAATTATTATCTGTACTTCATATATTTAAAAAACTTCAGCTTAGAAACATTAAGTACGTTAGTCTAAGAAGGTACAGAAACTAGGACCAGACCCTGTTGTTTCTGACTTTTAATGCAACGTCCTTTCCAAAAAAAACTTCCCTGCCAACACCTTGCTAGATTACAGAAAGGAAATGAAGCTTTTAAAGAACAGTGAAAAAAAAGAATATCTAAAAATACTGCTTACCCTCTTGAATATCTAAAATACCTCAATAAGCCTTAATCCTAAAACCAAAATGAAAACATATTTTAAATGCCCACATATTGTTTTAAAAATTCACTTTCTCTTAAATGGCATTATTTCATAGCAAGTTGCCATGTTTTGCTAGCAACTGCAGTTCACAGATAATATTTCTGAAGGGTATTCACTGCTGCCTCATCTTTCTTTCAGTAACAGATCAACTCCTAGCAATCATGATCGGATACAGCGTCTGAGGCAAGAATTTCAGCAAGCAAAGCAGGATGAAGATGTAGAAGATCGTCGACGGACCTACAGCTTTGAGCAACCCTGGGTAAGTAATTGGTTTTTCAGCACAGTGAATGATCCTACAACTTCCCTACAGCAAAGGCCAGTAAACTATGACCTCAATGCTCTATGAAATGAGACAAGATGGAGTCAAATTCCTTTGGCCTTTAACATATTGACCTTTTCCTCATTTCCATATGGGTTTCATCATTGCTAATTTCATTTTATATCTTGTTCCACCATCTGTCCGTTGCATAATAGGTTTCACTAGCCTTATGACAAGACATAACAAAAGTATTCTCACTCTCAACTGAGCATTTTTTAAAATTTAGTAACTATTTTTCTATAGATACATATTCTCAGAATCAGAGCCAAAATTAATTTGTTCAACACTTCTCCATTGTGCCTATAATGTACAAAGTACAGTGTTGAGTCATTTTTTTTTTTTAAGAGATGAGGTCTTGCTTTGTCACACAGGCTGGAGTGCAGTGGTGTGATCATAGCTCACTGCAGCCCCGAACTCCTAGGCTTAGGCAGTCCTCCTACCTCAGCCACCAGAGTAGCTGGACTACAGGCAAGTGCCACCACACTTGGTTAATTTTTTAGCTTTTTGTAGAGACCAGGTCTCACTATGTTGCCCAGGCTGGTCTCAACTCCTAGGCTCAAGTGATCCTGGTTCCTCAGCCTCCCAAAGTGTCAGGATTACAGGTGTGAGCCACTCTGCCAGATCTAGTACTCTAATCTCTTGCATCCCCCTTGTGTATTTGTTGAATCCATCTTATTCCAGTTCATCCTCCACATAGCCACCAGAGTGAAACAACTTCAAATGGCTTTCCCAATGCCAGAACTGTGTTCTGATCCTGTGTTTCACCCTAGAGATGACAGCACTTCTGAGAGTGGAGGTGTCGGGGCAGATTTTTTGAGATGAAGGGGAGTTTGAAGAATCTCTTTGGGAGAGTTGAGAGTGAGTCTGTTAGAGGTGAATAAATAAGCTGCTTAAGTTAGGACACTCTAGCATGGGTTATTAGGAAGTCCAGTTAGCATGGTAATTTGAGCTAACCAGCAATGCTTAGAGGACTGGGAATAGAAGGAATAAATTTGTGGATTCATTCTATAGTGGGGGTTGGAAGATAGACATGGCAGAAAGCCAGGGCAGGTGTCGGAGTCCTAGCAAGGACACTGGGGAAGCATCGTGTGGTCCAGGTGGGGTAGCAAGTATAGCTCAAGGAAAGATTAGCCTCACAGCCTAGCAGTGTGCAAGAGGGCTCAGGATCTAGGGGTTCTCAAGCCTAAGAGGTTGTGGTCAAAACAGTATATGTTTTGGACTCTAGGATCTTGGAAGTAGAGGTGATAGTTCAGACGATGTTGAGGTCTAAGGCACACCATCTTTGCATGTAAGTTACAGAAGTAAAGCAGAGATTAGTGTCCATAAAGTTGACGAGTTCAGTTCAGACAAAGTGTTGGGAATATAATTTACTAGATACTTGGAAGAGTAGGACAGAAGGAAGAATGGTGTTATAAAAGGCTGGAGGCCAGGCATGGTGGCTCATACCATCACCCCAACACTTTGGGAGGCGAAGGCAGGAGCATTGCTTGAGCCCAGGAGTTTGAGACCAGCTGGGCAACGTAGGAAGACCCCATCTCTACCAAAAAAAAAAAAAAAAAAAAAAAAAAAAAAAAAAAAAATTGTCTTTAATTACCCAGATATGGTGGCACATGCCTGTGGTCTCAGCTACTCAGGAGGCTGAGTTGAGAGGATTGCTTGAACCTGGGAGGTTAGGACTGCAGTGAGACTCTGTCTCAAAAAAAAAAAAAAAAAAAAGGAACATTTTATTTGAGGAAAAGTAAACTACCCAGCTGATGTGGAACTGAGAGGTTGGTTATGTTGAAGGGAAGAGGAGATTAAAGGTAGAAATGTAGGAAGAGGCTTCAATGCTAGATCGAAAGTTTGAAGAGAAATTGTGCTAGGAAAGAACACTGGCCCAGTAGCCAGGTGGCCCGGCTCTCCTGGCCTCAGTTTTCTTATGTCTCAACCAAGATTAGAATAAATGATTGCAGGCCAGGCACAATGGCTTACGCCTGTAATCCCAGCACTTTGGGAGGCCAAGGTTGGTGAATCACTTGAGGCCAGGTGTTTGAGACCAGCCTGGGCAACATGATGAAACCCCATCTCTACTAAAAATACAAAAATTATCCAGTCCTGGTGGCACATGCCTGTAATCCAGGCTACTCGGGAGACTGAGGCAGGAGAATTGCTTGAACCCAGGAGGCAGAGGTTGCAGTGAGCCGAGATCGCACCACTGCCCTCCAGCCTGGGCGACAGAATGAGACTCTACATCAAAAAAAAAAAAAGGAATAAATCATTGGATGTCAGTTACCATTTGATGAAATGGAAGTTTAAGAAGAAGCTAAATGTAAAGCAGATGCAAGTAGAACCTCTCTGGTTAACTATAGAGGCTGGATCCTGTTAGCTACTGCTGAAGATCAGAGCTTCTCAAAGATCACAGAAGAGCACCTTTAGCATCACCTAGAAACTTGTTAGAAATACATATTCTTGGGCCCTGCGTTAACCCTACTAGATCTAAACCTCTATGGGTGGGGCCTAGGAATCTGTATTTTAACAAGCCTTCCAATTCATTCTGAAACAAGTTCAACTTTGAGAATCACTGTTCTAAAGTCTAGACAATCTCTGAGGTCCTGTTTGGTCCTGAAACCCAATACTCACAGTATATTATTCTACATAAAGCAAGAAACCTATAAATGCTGCTCATTAAGGGATTTAGTAACCAAATTAGAGTTTGAGGAAGACTAATTTTGTGGAGGAAAGGCAAAGAGGAAGAAATGGAAGAAGCAGTACTACCGTTGGCCCTTAAACCACATGGGGGTTGGAGGACCATCCCCCTTCCTCCTTACACACTCAATCAGAAATCCCCATGCAGCTTCTGAATGCCCCAGAACTTCTGCACTAATATCCCACTGTTGAACAGAAACCTTACCAATAACATAGACAGTTGGTTAACACATACTCTGTACATTATATGTATTATAGGCTCTGTTCTTGCAGTAATATAAACTAGAAGGAAAATGTTATTAAGAAAATCGTAAAGAAGAGAACATACATTTCCCTTTCATTAAATAGAAGTGGATCATCATAAAGATCTTCTCCATTGTCTTCAGATTGAGTAGGCAGGGGAGGAGGAGAAAGGAGCGGGGGTAAGTCTTGTCTCAGGGTGGCAGAGGTGGAAGAAACTCTGTGTATCAGTGGACTCTCAAAGTTCAAACTCGTGGTGTTCAGGGGTCAAGTGTAGTTTGAAGGGCTTTAACTTAGTTCAGGTGAGGAAGATGGGGCAACTGGCACCGGGGGATCAGCATACAGGTGTAAAAGCTCCTCAGGAAATCAATTCTTGCCTAACTCTGGGAGGTTATAAAACAAGTTCCCTAGAAAATCTCTAATTGTCTTCTGCAACAATATTACTATTAATGACATTTTCTAAGGTATTTAGTTCATTTTCCTAGATGATCACGTAAATTGGGTCATTCCCATGTAGCAACATGACAGAATTATGTTAATCTGCTTATATTGTCTGGCATAATTGACTCAATCCATTCCTACTACATTTCTTGAAGCAGAATTCTTTTGTGATGTGTGATAAATACATTCTTAACTATGTATATTTACACAAAAGGGCTGAAAAGAGTAATGAGCATGGTGTCAAGCTGAAGAAGAAAATAGCAGCTGAATATGGAAATAGTTAACACACATGCACACAGTTCCAACCTGGCACAGCCCTGCCTGAGCCTATCATTCTCCATACCATGCCATTAGGAGCAGTGTTTGCCATTTGACTTTGCCTGGGAATGTGGATTCCAAACTAGCATCTTGACATTTACTCTTTAACTAATTATTTAATTCATCAAATTCAATGAGTTCTTACCATGTCCCAGGCATTGTGGTTGGTACAGGAGAACAAAGATCGAAAAGAAAAAATGCCCTCAGAACTCTCCAGTGGAACTGATAAAAAATAATCATAATAAAGGAATACTTGGTACCATATAGCAGAGGTAGGCTAGGGGTGTGCATGGGGTGAGAACCATGGAGCGGTGAGGACCACATCAGTGCGCAGTGGTGAGGAAAGGCTTGAAAGAACCCCTCTTTGAAGCTGGAATATATTTTAAATATATAACAGAGAAGCAGACATATGTCTTTGAGAACTCAGATTGATGAGTTTATTTCTGGTTTCTGACATTGTATCCACATGCGAGACCTCCAGGTTTCTTTGAGGCTAAATGAGTGTTTCCTACTTGTTAGTTCTAGATGTTTTTCATTTGGAAAAGTGAAAATGATTTGAAATTTATTTTGGTTTCTTTATAAGATTTTAACTTTGGGAACAGTGAATAGGCTGGAATGCATTTCTATGTGATCTATTTAATATGAACAATCATGTTAGGGAAAATGTTTGAAAAAATCTTGTACATTTGGAAACTCAACTACTGAAGGTCATGGGCCAAATTATTGTATATCAAAATGCCATAGCAACTTCAGATAGACAACTTGGCTTGTATTAACGTTTCCTGTAATGAGTGAGCAGGGAATTATTTGGATGACAGGCTGATTACCTTAGAAATGGAATAATTTCCTAAATTATGGGTCACAAGTTGACCTTTTCTTTTCTTTTTATTTTTTATTTTTTCATTTTCAAGCAACTAAGATCTTGCTCCATTTTACTGATCATGTAAATGAGCTTAAAGTGACTGTAATTCTACTTAGTGCATTAATTTTCATACCAATGCTTATGGTTACCTTAGGAAGAGCTGCTCAGTTGTTTAAAATGTAGCTTGGTCTATGGTTTTAATTATCTGTTTTACAAAATGAGCTTTTTGCATCTTGGAATCCTTCTCTTCTCTTATGTATTCTGACCTTGAAGGGTCACTGTATTTGGAAGGGATAGAACCATGATCTCATTCATTGGAATGGTTTATAATCATTTTAGTTTTAAGGAACCACAGACTCACCTTCAAGCTGTGTGTACAACTGAGCCCGTATTAGTTGAAATTGTCATGCTTGTTAGAAATGCCACACACAAAGTGCAGCCAGATGTGTCATATAGAAACATATGTAAGCCAATTACTTTACATACAGAGCAGGATGCTGCAGAAAACTCATCCAAGTAGCCCTTTCAATCCACCTATTTTGAAAATGTTCTCTGTAAGCTCTAGCAGTACGAAATGCACCTGTTCCTGGGCCTTTGTTCAAAATAATGTCTGGGCCTGAGGGAGCTGATTTGTGGCACAAAAGGTCTTTAGATGAGCAGAGGCCCAGAAAATTTCCTTAGCTACATAATTGAAGTGAATTCTCTCCCAAGTTGAGCAAGAGAAGAAGAAAAAGCAACTTCTTCCTCACGTAGTGCCAGGTGCAACATAAATAAAGCCGCAAGTTGCTTTAAATCTTTCTTAGGATAATGGAACAATAGGTGAGGTTAGGGTTATTATCACAGAGCTTCGATATGGACAGGACTTAGTGCTGCTTTTAAAAGAACTAAATTGCAGGCTGCAGACATAAGTACAGTATGCCGTAAAAACTTTGCAGATACCTGAGTGCTGCCCACAAGGAGACTTGCTGGCTGAGACGATTGATAGATGGGATAATGGAGCCTTTAATAATAGCTGTATTGCTAAATCCTTTCCATCCAAGGTTGGGAGTGACTGAAAGTAGTTTTAGTCCTTCAGGTAGAAAATTGATACTCTGCAGTGTGAATATCCTCTTCTCCCTCAAGCTTGCTTGTTTCCTAGCTGTCCATCTTTCAACGAATAACAAAATCTGTCCTTTTCTCCCTTTTCCTGTTTCAGACTTTAATAGCTCTCCCTGCCCTCTTAGGGCTCTGCCTGCTTTAATTGGCAAGGCAATCACAGCACACAGCCACTCTGCCACTCTGCACCACTAGATTGCCTCCCTGTGCCTGGGGAATTTCAGAAAATGGTGGTTTTCCTTTTGTTTCCATCTTTTTTAAGACTTAAAAAGTATCTGCTGTCATTTTCTCATAGCAGCCTCCATGCCTTGACTCAAAAAATGTTGCCTTAGTTGACAGCCTTGAAATGAGTATAACCCTAGCTCTAGTTGGGTCGAAATCACCTCCCATAGAAATAGACCTGGAGGGCCAGGCACAGTGGCTCATGCCTATAATCCCAGCACTTTGGGAGGCCAAGGTAGGTGGATCACAAGGTCAGGAGTTCGAGACCAGCCTGGCCAACATGGTGAAACCCCATCTCTATTAAAAATACAAAAATTAGCTGGGCATGGTGGCAGGCGCCTGTAATCCCAGCTACTCAGGTGGCTGAGGCAGGAGAATCGCTTGAACCCGGGAGGCAAAGGTTGCAGTGAGCCGAGATTGCTCCATTGCAGTCTAACCTGGCGACAAGAGCAAGACTCCGTCTCAAAAAAAAAAAAAGAAAAGGAAAGAAATAGACCTGGAGAAAGCCATCTGTAGAGAGGTGCCCGTCGCACATAGAGAGAGCCTCTGTACTGTCACAAAGTCAGCGCTTTCTTCTGCCCTGTGACCTGTCCCTGAGCCAAAGGCTCTGTGACTCATGGCCGTGCTATGCTCAGAAGCTTTGGGTGGTGGAAACTCCTGAAGCCACCTTAGGTTGCCATTAGCCCAGATACTAAAGTGCCTGGCTTGTTTTGTAGAGCAAGCTTTTTATTTTCCGTGTTCCTATTGCTTAAGATGGGGGCGAGGATAAAAGATCTAAGCACTGGTGGGAAAGGTGAGGTGAAGACAAATACAATTAAGACCAAAACGTTCATTTCCAAAAACTTCATGAGGGAAATGGGTGTGCTTTGCAGTCTTTTCAGCCATTACTCACATCCTTAGTAGCAATTAAGCTTTTCAGCATTCAAGACCCACAAGAGTTCAGTCAATAGTTATATTAATTATGGGGGGTGCAGGTGGGTGCAGAAGGCTGGGAAGGCAAGATGGATAGATAAAAGTTAACTTTGTTTTGATTAAAAGCTGTACATAAGTCTACTGAAGAAAATAATTACTAATATTAGCACTGGCCACTTTTCAACAGAGTCAACAGTTGACACTCTTTACATGATTTCATGGCATAAAAATGATTTCTGTTTAATCTTTAAATTGCTACTCTTATCAGAATATGGAATTCATATTAGGGTCACAGCTCATATGAATTGCTAAAGTAAGCATTGTGAATCTCAAGGGAATGCCATTGGTCTTTTTGTCATCAGCATCATTCTCACCATCATCTTCATCACAGGTTTTCATCCGAAGTGCTTGAATGTTTTGTATTTTATTTTTTGTTTTCTGTATGTGCCCTTGGACATATGAAATTTTGCAGATTTTTATCATTCATAATTTAAGGAGAAAATCTCAAAATGATCCTTTATAAAAATATTACGTGTGTGGATATATATACACACACACGTGCACACCCACACATACACACTATTTTCCTTATCTATAGGAAGAAAAATGATAGATTATTTGAAATTATTGAATATTCTATATAAATGTTAATATAACAATGATTTTATTTTATAAGTGGTAGCACACTTGCATATTAAGCTGTCAAAGTCTTACAGTATTACCTAGTTCTAATTAGTACTGAAACTTCGTACTGTGGATATTCATGTTTGTTCTTTACTCTAAACTGTCTATTAAATATTTTGTTTGGTATTTTCATTTTTTTCTATTTTTATTTTGAAGCAATGATTTTATTTAATTAAGAGAAATGCTTAACGACTTCATTCATAAAACACCGTATGAGACCATTACAAGCATGTAATCTCCAGCACTTTGGGAGGCGAAGGTGGGAGGATCACTTGAGATCAGGAGTTCAAGATCAGCCTGGGCAACATAGCAAGACCCTGCCTCTACAAAAATTAAAAAGAAAAACAATTAACCAGGCATGGTGCTGCATACCTGTAGTCCTGGCTACCTAGGAGGACAGTTTGAGCCCCGGAGTTTGAGGCTGTGGTGAGCTATGCTTGCGCCACTGCACTCCAGTCTTGGCAACAGAGCAAGATTCTGACTCTAAAAGAAAAACAAAAAACGTTTTTAAAAAATGTGGAAAATATTTTTTATATTTTACCTTACTAAGTGATACCAACATTGTATTGCTTCCTCAAGCTTGAACTATTATCCCTTTATAATCTATGAGAAAGACATGTACTTCGTAGTCCACTTACAAAAACAGCATACATATTTTTCACTAGTGGTTTTAAACATAGGCCATGAAGAGATTCACATATCGTGGCTCTCCAGCGTCCTGTGTCATATATACTCGTGTGTTTATTTCCATCTTACAGTCTCTATTGTTATTATGGCCCTGGCAACCGTGGTGGCTTTTTTATTTAAAAGGTCATTGCTTGTAACCAATTTCATCACAGGGTTATTTGTAATTAGCACTGTTAAAACAGAGCTTCGCCTTGTTCTCTGGTGAATCTCCAGAGTTATTACAATTATGCCTACGCAGGTATTTCCCTATATGGGTGTTACTTTGTCATTGCAGTTGTTGATGATATTTTATTTGAAAACATACACTTCTCTGTGAGGTTACAAATTACCTCTTTTCTTCACTTTAATTTTGTGCTTGGACTCGGATACATTATTTTTTCCTGCCATAGGGATTGAAGCCACAGTGTGTAAAATTCGAGATTGCCATTGTAATACTGTTCATCCAGTTTTTGTTTTTAAGAGGTCTTCATTTAAATTGTGAATTAGAGGGGTAATTTTTTATTCAGGCCAAGTGTCAAACTTGCCAGGATGAACTTAATTAGTTGTTGCTCTGAGCCGGTCATGTATACAATCTTCCTTGAAATATGTGGCCTGTTAGAGTTTTATCTTAAAAATAAGAGTGATCCCAGCACTTTGGGAGGCCGAGACGGGCGGATCGCGAGGTCAGGAGATCGAGACCATCCTGGCTAACATGGTGAAACCCCGTCTTTACTAAAAAATACAAAAAATTAGCCGGGCGAGGTGGCGGGCGCCTGTAGTCCCAGCTACTTGGGAGGCTGAGGCAGGAGAATGGCGTGAACCTGGGAGGCGGAGCTTGCAGTGAGCTGAGATCTGGCCACTGCACTCCAGCCTGGGCGACAAAGCGAGACTCCGTCTCCAAAAAAAAAAAAAAAAAAAAAATAAGAGTGATTCTCTTTAGTAACTCACCCTTTTGCAAGCTCTGAAAAGAGAAATGGAGTAAAATATTAATGGTGAAGCCAATGTTTATGTTTCCTCCTGGTGATTATGATAGTATGAAATATGTCAGTTTGCTGATCCCAAACTCATTCCTTCCTTTTAAGTTTTCAGAGCCCATATGCTGATAATGTCATCATTGGAATGTATCCAGATCCAACTAGATACTTGTAGCTGATAAAGTCTGAGGTGAACAGTGTCAGAAAACACATAGCAGAGAAAACAAGTCCTTCAACTTCTTTTTTCTCTGTCAGAAACACATTTTCAGGCCTATGGGAGAAACAACTTAAAAACATACCTGAAACTTCTACAAGACCTTGCAATTTCCCTTCACATCTCCACAAGCAGCTTGTCATAGAACAGCACGAGCTTAAAAAGCTGGTTACTAAATCCTGCTGCAGAATGCCAGATCTTTCAAGACTGTTTGACACATGCATAGAGCTTACACTGAGTGAAAAGGAAAGGAAAATGTGGTTCTTTTGAGGGTGTAAAGGAAATGGTGTAGTGTTTTCTCTCTGTCCAGTGGTTTATCTCAAGCTTCCCATTGCTCACCGTGACAAGAAAACAGCTCAGTTTCCTTTTTGGCCAGCCTCATCAAGTGTAATGGAAGAAAATGTCTGTCTCTTTTAATGCAGCTGATGAACAATTGTTTGCATAAGCAGAACTCGCTCAGAGAAGTGTTTTTCTTGCCGAAAGCCTCACTGATGTGTTATTTGAACGGTGTCGTGAAGCGGGTCTCTGAACACACATTTGTTCCAGTGAGTGTGGTTATAAACATCCCCTAGTAGAGACTGGGGTATTGTAAAGCCTAATCTCCTCACACATTATTTTTGTATCGGGATATTTTTAATATGCTCACTAACTAAGCCCATATGCTTTGAAATGTTTGTCCTGTATATTGCTTCATTACTGCTTATCAACAAGTAAGGTTGTGCTGGCTTTGCAGAAAGAGAACAATAGATGATGCTTGATTTCTTTCTGTCCTGGCCAAAGCCAACCATAGAGGCCATTCTTTTGGTAACAAGGCTACCTGTTATCTTACAGCTCGCCAAATCAATGCTAAGACTCTGTTGTTCTAGAAAATCATTATCAGGGCAAAGTCTACCATTAGCTTTCAACTCTAAAAGAAAATCAATAACTTGTTTCTAACAGACATTCCTCTCAGACTATGCCTGATACACAACATCGCATAACAGAGGGGGAACTCAGGGTGGCCAGTACTGAAAAGGATCACTTAAGGGGCCTCCTGCTGATGCTGTGACAAACCATTGAGATGTTTTGTAAATGTAGAGGCATCATTGTCTATTTTGAGCACAGCTGCTTTTATTTCAGAAGGCCAGATCTAGAAGGTAAGCTAACCATCATCAGTGAGAAGTTGAAGCATCCCAGAAACCTGATCTATACAGTGCAGTATACACGTTCAGTAATCTGATTTCAGTGAGAAGCGCCAATCACCAGATGACTTGCTGACCAAAGTATGGTTTTCTTTTCTTTCTTTTCGTTTTTCCTTTTTTTCTTTTCTTTTTTTGAGACAGTGTCTTGCACCATCACCCAGGCTGGAGTGCAGTGGCATGGTCATGGCTCACTGCAGCCTCAATCTCCTAGGCTCAAGTGGTCCTCCTGTCTCAATTTCCCAAGTAGCTGGGATCACAGACATGTGCCACTGCACCTGACTAATTTTTAAAATTTTTTCGTAGAGACAGAGTCTCACTGTGGTGCCCAGGCTGGTCTTGAACTCCTGAAATGGAGTGCTAACCAAAGTATTTCGTTAGGAGGGTTGAAGCTTTCTCTATAGGGGATGATCAACCTGGGTTAAATTGCCATTTCCTAATAACTAAGGTAAAATGCATTACCTAATAACCAATTTAAGTAGCGATTAGCTTTTGGATTTGTTCTTTTGATAGGCATTTCTGTTCCCTGTTTGGCTGCCATCTGTGGATTGCAGGAGGCCTGTCAGTACCTAGTTTAAACTAATCTTGGCTTAAAATTTCACTGTCATCCTGTAGTAAAAGGGGAATCAGCTATACTGTTTCCTGCTTTAAAACTAAAATATATACCTACCCCCCAAAATTCAGCATGGCCAACTCGCAAGTGTGCACTCCTGGACTTTCCCACTTTTGAGAGTTGTAGCAAATTTTTATCTTTCTTTCTTTATTTATTTATTTATTTATTTTTTAGTATTAACATCTTCTAGTTTTTGGAAGAGCCTCCCTCTCATTGTATCTGCTCTGTGTATTCTCAAGAGAGGTAAATGGCATCTTATGTCAGCATTTACCAAGTCTCATTAAAAAGACTAGATGCTGGGTATAGTGGCTTAAGCCTGTAATCTCAGCACTTCAGGAAGCTGAGGCAGGATTGCTTGAGGCCAGGACAACATAGGGAGACCCCATCTCTACCAAAAAAAAAATTAGCCAGGCATGATGGCCTGTGCCTGTAGTCCTAGTTACCCCAGAGACTGAGATGGGAGGACAGGAGTTCAAGGCTGCAGTGAGCCATGATTGTACTACTGTGCACTCCTGCTTGGGTGACAGAGTGAGATCCCATCTCTAAAAAAAGTTAAAGAAGAGTAGAAAGTTTGATCTCTTTAATTTAAAGCATATGCCAAAGCCAAAATCACAGTTTAAGAAAATTGAGTGTTTGTGGGCTCATAAGAAAAATTATATATATGCCACTTTTCTCAAAGAAACGATTTTGAAAAACAAATCACAGAATTTTCAAAATTTTCAAAGTCAATTGGTAAGAATCGAAACGGAGTCAACCAGTTGTGTGATCTGTGCGAATCTTTCTGGTTAACGATGTGCTTGCATTTTCCTCTTCCAGCCGAACGCACGGCCAGCGGCGCAGAGCGGGCGGCACTCGGTGTCCGTGGAGGTGCAGATGCAGCGGCAGCGGCAGGAGGAGCGCGAAAGCTCCCAGCAGGCCCAGCGCCAGTACAGCTCTCTGCCTCGGTATGAGGACGCCTGGCCGAGCCTCCAGATCCACGCCCCTGCCTCGGCCCTTTAAGATCCCCCGGCCCTTTAGGAACGCGCTCCTTCCCAAATCGCTGGGGCCTCTCCAGCTTGCCCCTGGTAGCAACAGAGGAACCAATAAATGTCTGGTGGCTACTGTTCCTTAGCGTGGGGGGCTGTCTTACTGCGAGGCCAGCGGAAATGCCTATTGCAGGAGATGCCAGTATTGAACCACAAGCTCCCTAAAAAAGTGAAGCAACTGGTGTACTGGCTTCTTAGTATTGGCTCTCCTGCTTCCCGTGTGGACAAGACAGTATCTTCATCTGAAAAATGAGAAGATAACCCTTATTTGGCTTAGCACATAGGGTAATTAGAATCAATGATACTTCATAAATCCAGAGCTCCATAAAAGGATTGGGATATGCCGTGGTTGTGTGGGATCCAAACCTCACTCTCTTACTGTCCCATCATCACTGTTGTCACCCGTGTTTAACTTTAGAGGGTCTCAGAGATGCTGAGCTTGTTAGCTGGGAACCAAGCAAGCAACCCGTACCTGCCTGCTCCCCAGGGGAGAGGCCTTGACCCAGTTCTCCGACAAAGGATCTCAGGTGACTGAGTGCCAGTACATTGAAATAGTAACTATTTTTCCATCAAAGTATTTCTTCCAGGCATAGTGAAGAATAAAAATATTGAAAAACATTCAGCTTTTTAAACTTCCCAAAACAAGTGACTCCAGTAGCCACAATTCTTATAGGCATTTGTTGCTGTATTTCAAAACCAAGGACAAAAATATTTTAAGTAGGAAAAGATTCATTTGCCATGTTGGTATCAGGTAGACTTTTGACTTTGAGCAAAACAGTTTTGGGGAGTTAGGAGACAAATGCTTATTTTGACTGACCAATGTAGATTGATCTTGATCAGTTTCTAATAAAGATGAGTCCTGGCCAGGCATGGTGGCTCTGGTCTGTAATCCCAGCACTTTGGGAGGCTAAGGCAGGCAGATCATTTGAGCCCAGGAGTTCGAGACCAGCCTGGGCAATATGGCAAAATGCTGTCTCCATAAAAAATACAAAAATTAGCCAGGCATGGTGGCACATGCCTGTACTCTCAGTTCCGTGAGAGGCTGAGATGGGAGGATCACTTGAGCCTGGGAAGCGGAGGTTACAGTGAGTCGAGATCACACCACTGCACTCCAGCGTGGGTGACAGAGCAAGACCCTGTCTCAAAAAGACGAATTTCTTTATATGTTAATAACCACTGTAACAACCACAAGGGACTTCACCACATGGACACAGGTCAGCCAAGGGGACATGGAGTGGATGAGTCTCCATGGGCATGTGTGCCATCTGTTGAAGCAATTTATTCATTCAGTTGTTCTGTTTCAATCCATAAGGCTATGTATAACCCCTTTGAGTACTAAATTATTTTTTCCTTTACAAAGGAAAATTGCCAGTTTCTTTAGCCTGCTCTAGGTAAGAGTCATTAGAGTTTTGGTCTTTATAGGACCTTTGATATAATCTTATCTTGTAAGGAAAGAGCTCAGAGTAGGTAAATTTCCCCCAGCTCACACAGCTCGTAAGTCATTTTGCCAGCATTCAAACCTGAACCTGCCCATGTCCTAAGCTATGATTTGATAAGGCCTATTGCTATCAAGGGCTTCTGTTCCCAATTTTTTTGGGACAGAGTCTTGTTCTGTTGGCCAGGCAGGAGTGCAGTGGCATGACCTTGGCTCACTTCAACCTCCGCCTCCCAGACTCAAGCAATTCTCATGCCTTAGCCTCCCAAGTAGCTGGGATTACAGGCGTGCGCCACCTCACCTGGCTAATTTTTGTATCTTTAGTAGAGAAGGGGTTTGCCATGTTGTCCAGGCTGGTTTCGAACCTCTGGCCTCAAGTGATCTGCTCACCTTAGCCCCTCAAAGTGCTGGGATTACAGGTGTGAGCCACCATGCCTGGCCCCAAATTTGGGATATTAACAGGTACAAAGTTCCCCTCAATGCTCTCCTGCCCTTAGCATTTAGAAGGAGGTCACTGTGTGAATCAACCCAGTGAATCAAATGCCTAGGCACTTGAATTAGACATGAAGGTTTGTCTGTGTAAAACCCACCCTCCCCGCCACACTGGCCCCCTCACCCGCCGCGGCCCAGCCAGTCTGTGTGGCTGCATTCCATCGGAAGGGTGAACTGACAGCGTGGACCCATTGGCCCACCTGGCACGGCCCTGCCTGCACGACCACACGGGTGGGCCAGGGCACTTCATAGCTTGTGTGGATGGTGTTGTCAGGGCAGGGGCTGTGTTCTTATTTTTATTGGTCAATTGTTTGGCTTCATAAATTTTGGCCATGCCTGAGAGTGTCTCTGAGGATTGAAGGAGAAACATAGCAAAGTGTGTATAATGAAAGCAGTGACGTGGGAGCTGCCAAGGGCTGAGAAAGGGAGGTGAGAGAGACAGCGGTGGGCGGCCGGGAAGGCAGGGCAATTGGGAGGGAGAAGGGGCGCTTGGGTCCCAGTCCTCAGAAGAGGCAAAAGAGAGAGGCAGGTGCTTCCACTGAATTTCTCCTGGTTGCATTCCAAAGTAGCTCATGCATTCCCAGCCGAACCTTTCGTCCTTGCCTTCCCATTCCTCTCCCTTCTTTACTCTCAGCCCTGACATCTCTTCCCTTCTCCGCCTCTCCCTGCGGAAGCGCCTGGTAGAAGTATCTATATTTACACGCAGAGGAGGGTTGCAGCCGCTACCGCTAGTGCCTCCGCTGTTATTTAGTGTTGCCCTAAATAACTACAGCTTTCCCTCTGGGTTAATTGTAGCTCCCTATTTTTAGTCATTTTATCCTATTTAGATATGAGAAAAGCAGACATCCTCAAAGAGTTATGTAAGTTTGGGCAGCAGAGGCTGGTAGGCTTCTGCAGTATCTTCTTGTCTTCCTTTAGAGAATAATTTATCAATGGGAATCTTCCTGTTTGTGGGGGAGATTAGGAACGTAGAACCCTGCGCCCAGCTTGATGCCTCGAAAAGCAGCCGCACTCTGCGGCAGGCTGTGTGCAGAGATCTGAAGCAAGGGAAAGAAAGCAAACAGGAGGTCGAGGGGACTGCAGCCACCTCCATGAGCTTGAGTCCAGTCCAAGTTTCTGACATGTGATATTCTTCAAAGACACTTGACCTCTGCTTTTCAGATGTTGACAATTAACAGAGTTTTGTCTAAACAAGTTGGTATGGCATTAGAAACCAAAAAGATTACACACATAAAAAAAGTATAGTTACAAAGTAGAGCATAAAATAAAACAAATGGTCTGGGCTTTGTATCAGTTGCGTTAGATAAGGTGGTTTGAATTAGAGACGTATATGAGAAACAGTGGTTTGTAAATTGTAACTGTAAGTAAGAAACTACAGACAGAATTCAAGTTACATTTTGGAATATCAGTGAGAAACACTGGCCAGGTGGTAACACTAGTTGGCAGGAAAAAGGACCCGTGTGGTGGCCCCACACTCAGTTCTCAATCAGAGTAGGATTTTTGTTTGTTTTTTTATTTTTCTAAAATAATGTATTTTTTATTATAAATTATAGGCCGGGCGCAGTGGCTCACGCCTGTAATCCCAGCACTTTGGGAGGCCGAGACGGGTGGATCACGAGGTCAGGAGATCGAGACCATCCTGGCTAACCCGGTGAAACCCCGTCTCTACTAAAAATACAAAACATTAGCTGGGCGTGGTGGCGGGCGCCTGTAGTCCCAGCTACTTGGGAGGCTGAGGCAGGAGAATGGCGTGAACCCGGGAGGCGGAGCTTGCAGTGAGCCGAGATCGTGCCACTGCACTCCAGCCTGGGCAACAGAGCAAGACTCCATCTAAAAAAAAAAAAATTATAAATTGACAGTTTGTATAATTTGTGGGGCACAAAATGATGTTATGATTTATGTATACAACATAAAATAATTGATTAAGCTTAACCAAGTTAGCTAACATATCCATCACCTCCAATATTTACTCTCTCAGCATTGTGAAATGTACAATACTCTGTTATTAACTATACCTACCATGCTGTGCAGTAGAACAAACAGAAAAATTGCTCCTCTGTCACTGATCTGTACCCTGTGACATCATCTTTCTTTAATTCCTAAATCAGTTTCTTTCCTTAGTATCCAAAAGGCAGCCCCCAAATGGAATAGAGGCGTGCGCAGTCACAGGCACTGGTAGAGAGACGTAAGGTTCTTGGTTTGGTGTTTCCCTTCATTTTCTTTTCCTGCCTCTCCATTTCTTGTTCTCCCCTCCCTCGGCTCCCTGTCTGCCATGGTCTGACTTCCTCGAAAGCCTTGTATACCTCACCCTCCAAGCTGTGTGTGTCTCTGCACCCTCCTGCGTTCTCTCCACGAGCCCCATTTATTATGTCTCCAATCTACTTCCCAACTTCTTAGCCTCGCTCCTTCTGTCTTCCTCCATCTGTCTGTGTCCCTGTCACCCTGGTGGCTTAATGGCTTTCCTTAGGCATCAGATTTTTGGTTTGAGTCCTCTCCGTGCTGATGGTCTCCAGGCCATGTTGGAGGTGGTTGTAATCTTTAGGTGATAGTTATTGCCAAACTGCGCTGTGTGCTTTGAGTGGATTCAGAATGTCCAGGGGGCTCATTGCATGCGGGACCAGACAGTCCTATGTGCTGGTTATAAAGAAATGCAGCGAAAGGAGATTGATGTTTTGTTGCTGTTGTTATCCATGACCTTAGCCAAGGGCTCACAGTACAGTGGGAAGAACGCGGGCTTCCCTCTGATGTCTGCAGCAGTTGCTGAGTTGCCCTCAATTAGCAAGGGCTCCTTTCTCTTCTGCTGTGTTTCTGTGTCTTGGCATCTCTACTCAATCCCTCCAACCAAGGAAGGGAAAGCTAACTTTAAAAAACAATTTTTGTCCAGGCAGAGTGGCTCATGCCTGTAATCCGAGGACTATGGGAGGCTGAGGTGGGCGGATCCCTTGCGTTCAGGAGTTCAAGACCAGCCTGGTCCAACGTGGTGAAATCCCATCTCTACTAATACAAAAATTAGCCAGGTGTGGTGGTGCGCTCCTGTAATCCCAGATACCCAGGAGGCTGAGGCAGGTGAATCCCTTGAACCCAGGAGGTAGAAGTTGCAGTGAGCCAAGATTGCACCACTATACTCCACCCTGGGCAAAAGAGTGAGGCTCTGTCTCAAAAACAAAATAATTAAAATAAAAACAATTTTCTTCTTTGCTCAAAAAGATGCCTCTCTAAATCCAGAGCCTTTTTTTCTTTTTTTCCTATTTTAGAGATGGGGTCTCACTTTGTCACCCAGGCTGCAGTGCAGTGGAGCAATCATGGCTCACTGCAGCCTCAACCTCCTGGGCTCAAGCACTTCTCCCACCTCAGCCTCCCAAGTAGCTGGGTACAGGCACCCACCACCACACCTGGCTGATTTTTTCAAAACATTTTTTGTAGTGGTGGGGTCTTGCTATGTTACCCAGGCTGATCTCAAACTCCTGGCCTCAAACAGTCCTCCCACCTTATCCTCCTAAAGTTCTGAGATTACAGGCCTGAGCCACCACACCCAGGCTCAGAGCCTAATCTTTGAAGGCAGTGTGACTTTGTCTTCAAACTACTCCTCTGGGACCTGTTAGTCAATCAGTTACTGAGTGCAAGTCACTTTTCTAAGCACTTTACATGTGTTATTTCATTTCTTTCTCCCCACAGCCTTTCAAGGTTAGAGACTATGCCTGTTTCACAGGTAAGGTAACTTGAGCCCAGTGAGCATAAGTCTCCCAGTGTCACACAGCCAGACAGAGGCAGGCTCAGGATTTGAATCTACGTTGCTCTGAGCCTAAGTCACTCTCCCACCTCGCCCTGCTGCCTGGATGCCTGGTTTCCTAGTGCAGGAAACTCTTATTGTCCGTTTCCTTCCCTTGGTCTCTACAATTGGCCCATTTCTCATTCTACCCTTAATCAAGAGCATATAGATACTGCTAACTTCCTTACCAAAGAAGAGTGTGTGTGTGTGTGTGTCTTACGTGCATTTTACCCACATATCTTACTTCAGACCTCAGGGCAGTCTGCTTCCTTCTCTCTTTACTGATTAATTTGAAGAAAATTTTAGCTGCAAAAAAACCATTTTCCCACATTGTTGTAATTTCCATCCCTAACAAACCTTTAGTGAATTCTCCCTGTTTAAATCTAGAAAGACTGTCTTCCGGGGATGATAGAGAATCCACTTAGGGTGCACAACCGCCATAGCGCGAAACCTGGGGCTCCATGGAGCTGGGGAGGAAGGGGGTTGATGGATCTTAGCAGGCCAGGGATGAAAAAGAGGTGAAATGTCTGCAGCCTATTTCTGATTATCTTCAAACTGATAACTCATAAAGGAATCCCATTTTTGTTGCTGTAATATCAGTCACAAGTTCCTTGTTTTAATTAAAGTTTCATGATTAATGTCAAATCCCTGGTTTCATACCAGCATTTTCCAACAGCCTTGTCTCTGGGCAGATTAATTTATGACTTTTTAAGTGAAGGTAATCAGTGCTTTAGGCAAATAAACTATTCCATCACATCTAAGGATTCTTGCCTGGGCTGACTGTACAAATGGTTCAGTCTTCCCTTAAAAGAGACCCAGACAGACGTGCTATGGAATGCTCATGCAGTCATCATCATAGCCAGAGGCGATGCTGGACATTACAGTCATTTTCCTTACTGAAAATGTTTCCGACTACATTTTAGGCCATATGGAAAATGGGTGGATTTCCCTCCAAACCATATTGATGCAATTCTGAATGTTCAAAAATGCAAATTGCATCATTCCTGCGGGAGATGCAGTGACTTCCCGGACCTTCTTTTCCTTCCATGAGTGTCTTTGTGAACATTCAGCCGTGTTGTGTATGTTGATGGAAAGGGCTGAGCAATACATACTGTCGCCAAATGATTTTCTTATTGATAAATGGAGCAATATATTTTGTTTTATTACTCAATTGTCTCTTCCCCTCTTCCATTTTCAAGGCAAAAAAATTAGGGCATGTCTTCCTTTCTGGCACAGAATTGTTTTACTTCATCATAGCCAATCTTACTGTAAATTCATAAAACCATCTAGAGACTTGATAGTAAATTAAAGATGTTTCAAAACAATAAAGTTTCCTGGAAATCATGCGCAACCCTGTTGCAGAAGTGGTAAGAATTTGAAATTTCCATATGACTCTGATTTACTTCCCTATCCTGGGGCGACAGAAAGCAAGTTAAGTAGGTTACCCTGGCCTTTGGTGAAGGTAAATGTATAAGAAAATAGTGCTTACTCTACAGACTTCCGGACTCTCCCTCCAGTCTTGATGAGCAGGTATCCCGGAGAGTGTAAGTTGCTGACATACACAACTCGAAAGCCAGAGCTTTAAGGGACTGCCTGTTGCATTTTTTATCATAAAGGAGTCTAGACTTAAATCTTTCATAACCAAACCCACATTGTAATCCATTACATGTACTTCATATTAGCTAGCGCTTCTGGCATTATGGTGGCAGCTGTGTAAAATATTTGCTGTGCTTGTTTAGAATTGAATTGTAATGTTCTAAAGCGAGCAGTTATTCCTACCATGGAAGCTGCCAAACCTCTAATACTTCTCTGCTTTGCCAGTGTGTCTAAACTGCAGGAGATATTGGTACCCTAAGCGGAACAGACACAACCTGCTCAGACACAGGAAGATGACTCTCTTTTTAAGTAGCTGCACAGTCGAGTTCTCTCTCCTGTTTACTCGTTGTTAGTTTAGTTGTCTAAGACTATGCGCTTGCTGAGGACAGTCACTTTTGAATTCTCCAGCCGCCCCTATCACAGTGTCTGGCATGTGATGAGAGAACAGGAATATTTATTGAAACATGAAAATGCATATTCCATCCCATCCTGCCCCCTTTCCTCCCTCTCCCTCCTCCTTCCTACCCTCACACTAACCTTTGGTTTTGCTTTCTAGGCAAAGCAGGAAAAACGCCAGCTCGGTCTCCCAGGACTCTTGGGAGCAGAACTACTCCCCCGGGGAAGGCTTCCAGAGTGCCAAAGAGAACCCCAGGTACTCCAGCTACCAAGGCTCCAGGAACGGCTACCTGGGAGGACACGGCTTCAACGCCAGGGTCATGCTGGAAACTCAGGAGCTCCTTCGCCAGGAGCAGAGGCGGAAGGAGCAGCAGATGAAGAAGCAGCCTCCTTCCGAGGGGCCGAGCAACTATGACTCCTATAAGAAAGTCCAGGACCCTAGTTACGCCCCTCCCAAGGGGCCCTTCCGGCAAGATGTGCCGCCCTCCCCTTCTCAGGTTGCGAGGCTGAACAGACTTCAGACTCCTGAGAAAGGGAGGCCCTTCTACTCCTGAGCGCGCAAAGAACGGATGCTTCATGTCACGCAATAAAAGACATTTTCCTATGAAGACTTGTATTTTGGGAGTTTTTTTAAAACCTCGATGGTACTATGGAGTATTTCTGTTGTTGGTATCAGTGCCTTTAAGCGGTATAGGCAAAGAAATGGAAGGCCTTAATGTCTTTGCCACGATGTCTCAAATGTCTGTTTCATGGAAGGATTTCCCACCCGTGACAATCATCTGTTCGAGGCGTTCACATGCTGTGCGCCTCTCCACAGTGCCGGGAGTCTCGGTCCGACTCATGCGCTGTCCGCAGCTTGGTTATAGCGTCCCTGCACCACGTGCGAGACAAATTCACCTGACGCGGAGGATGACGCGCGGCCCTGTTTCTCCCTCTAAGTTCTCTGAGCTGTGAGATGACATCTCAGTCTCTGGAGGAGGAAAAGTGGGCGACATACACCAAAAATTGGGGCTTTCTGGTACTTCACAGCACAGCCATTTGTCATACTTTGTCATCAGTGTGGTTTTCTCTTTCCTTTCTCAGCTCCTTGTGACGGGAGAGTCGGTCATCCTATTACAGAAGCTAAGCCATAGTCCAACATTGTTTGGTTACCATGGGGGTCCTTTTGTAACTGCCTTATAACTCAACATTACCAATAAAGCGATGATCATAGTCTGCGTTTATACATAGGCTTGTTCGGTCCTGTTCCTGACGCGTGGGTTGAGCCACCACAGCTCTGTGTGGGGAACGTGGGAGACGGGAGTGGCTCCTGCCGGGAGAAGCTGGGCATGCCATTGGCCATGTGTCTATCAGGAGGAGAGAGCTAAGAAAGAAATTCTCCTAGGAAGAGCTCATGGCCCAGTACATCCCAGTAATTATTTTCATTAGTTTTCGTTCTGACAGCTTGTCAGGAAGGGCACAGAATGGGACAGAGATAAACCAGACGGTCATTTTGATCTGCTCTCTACGGTTTTTCAAGTCAGAGGCAATTGATGCTTGTCTAATGCATCCACACACTGCATATCTGACTGGCGATGCCACGCTCCTAAGTAATTCTGCCATGAAACATGAAAGACAAAGGAAAAGCCGTTACACATCACACAGAGAACATTTTCGGGTCCCACAGCGGCGGTGGCAGGAAGCTCACTCTCGCGTCAGTGTTTGAGTGTGTGTGTGGGTCTCAGGGACCTCGGTGGCTCCCATCGTCCTTCATCGTTCTGAACATCCTGTATTGTAAACCGTGGCTGGGTTGCCAAAGTGCCTGTGAATTCCGATGTGGAAAAAGCTGGAGGTGAAAGCTCAGTATACCATGTATTCACTTTAAAAACAGAAAAAAAGACATGTATGGATATGCCTATTTTTTTTTTATTGGCACATTGTATTTTTGTGTTGACTTGTTTTTAGAAATGATGTGTCCACACACATACCTGTGTCTCTTCTGCACTTCTGTGTCATGGTTCTGTTTCTTAATAATGTGCGGCGGTGTCTAAGTGGTGTTACCAGTGTACGCGCAGTGACCTTGGATGACAGTGGCTCTTTCTCACAGCCTCCCCTGAGCTGTGAGAAACAGCTTTCTCTGTACATACGCGACTCCTAATAAAAGGCATATTTCTTCCTGTTCTTTTGGTGTCTCTGATGTTCCTGGGCAACCTTGCCTAGCTGGGGTTTTTTAAAAGGTATATTAACAGATGTGATTTTTTAAAAATATATTTAGAGAAAGTTGGAAGTTTCCTCACATCTGAGGAAAATGTGCATGAAACGGGGCAGGAGAACCCTGGGGCGAACTCTTGGATGAGGATGGAGAGGGGGGACTCACCTGTCCCTTGGAAAAGATGGTCCCCATTGTGACATCATTCTCACTCTTAGTCCATTAAGACAATATACAGCCTTACAGTTGGAAGTCTCAAACTGGGAAGTTTGCAAACACAGGAACTGGTGGTTGATTGCATATTTGAGCACCTGAGGAGAGAGGGGAAGGGGAGACAGAAGAACCTTCAAGAGTCCACTGCAAGGCCCAGGCTGCCTAAAGAAGCCTGAGGAGTTCTGAATTGAAGGAGCCAGTACAGCTCGAACTAAATCGAAAAATTATGCAGAAAGTGACATGATATTCCCATGATTGCCCTTTGCACCCTTGGAATCATCCTAGCAAGCCAGATGTTTTGATTGAGTCCTGGCCTTGAGTCGTGTGAGCCCAGAGAAAGGTCCAGATTTGAGTCCACTTCCAGTACAAACCTAGTTCTTATTTCCCAAATTACAAAGTAAGGTTTTGCTATTTCTTTGAGAGGGATGCCCACAAATACGCATGTGGTGTTTCGAAGGCATAAAGGGTGCTATGTCCCTAGGTATGTCTTGTGCACAAATATAGGAGATTTGGTCCCCACGCAAATGGCAGGCTTTGCGAGGACCTGTCAAAAATGCCCTCTTACGGAGCACCTAGCCTCAGTGGGTTGTCATAGCAACCCTCATCCTGTCACTACATCCAAATTCTGTCACCTCAAGATTAGGAATGAGGGGTACATGGCAAGCCAAGGCAATACCACCTCCTTGGTTCTTTCAAGCATTCCAGGTGTGGAGTGAAAAGGGAAGATGGACAGGTTTGTTCATTTCCTCCCTGAGCAGGAGGCCCATTGCCAATACCAAAACACATGGCTTATTTGTCTCAACTGACAGTGGACAGCAGAGTAGGAGAGGCAATAATCACACGGTGGGGACCCAAGGCACAAAGGGACCTGTGGGTTGAAACTGACAGTTTGAGCAGCACTGGGAAGAGAAGTAGGAATGGTCCACAGAGAAGTCAAAATAGGCTCTAGGAAGCAATCTTGACTCAGTCGACCAGGCTCCTGGCCTCAGGACCTTTTGCTAAGACTCAAGGGTATCCCCTGGGAGGGCGTGTCCCAAGGAGGAGCCGGCCCAGGTGCTGTCGAGATGGGCACTGGGATCTGCCCAGTTCCCTCAGAAGCCGCAATTGCATGAAAGGAAAGCAAGGGAGACCCTGGAGCCGACTCTCGGATGAGGATGGAGGTGGGGGAACTCACCTGTCCTTTGGAAAAGATGGTCTCCACTATGGCATCATTTCCACCATTAGTCCATGAAGACAGTATATAGTCATTTGTATTAGAAATTATAAAAATACTGCATAGCATATCTATATTATATGTAATTGAAGCCCTGCCATCCACCTTCTCTTTCTGTGGTTAGACCGAGGACAGCTCAAAGGTCAAAGTGTTAGGGTTCAATCACTTGGCGGTTCATGGTCCAATGACCACAGCCAGGGAGGATTTCACCAAGGGTTTTATTACTGGCAATACGTGAGGAGGACACAAGAGATAGTTCCCAAAAGCAGTACCTCCCTGAATGGAGGTGAAAACAGCTTTTATTGGGCTGGTGAGCTGAGTCATCGTATGTCAAGCTTGTCCAATCCGCAGCCCAAGGGCCACATGTGGCTCAAGATGGCTTTGAATGCAGCCCAACACAAATTTATAAACCTTCTGAAAATGTTAGGAGATTTTTTTCGCGATTTAAAAAAATTTTTTTTTAGCTCATCAGCTATTGTTAGTTAATGTTAGTGTATTTTATGTGTGGTCCAAGACAATTCTTCTTCCAACATGGCCCAGGGAAGCCAAAAGATTGGACACCCCTGTGAGGTGGAGTAAGGATGGTGCAGGGACAGTCATTGATCATGCTCTACATCCTTCGCATGGGTAGAAAATGGCAAATAAGTTCCTTCCTGGGTGGGGTGTTTAGTGCAGTAAGGAGAAGAGTTCACCAAAGTTCCCTCCAACTCAGGCACCTCTGGATCCAACTAGTTTTTATTTTGCTGGGTCTGGGCTGCTTCCTGGGACTTTTGTGAAATAAGGAGAACTCAGGGTGCAACAGTTACCAGTGGGCACTTTTCCACAGGTTCCCAGAAAACCCGAGGACCCTGGGTTACAAAAGCACCCCACAATTAACAGGGCTATCCCAGAACAGGGCGGAGAGTAGGACCCCAACTTCTCTGTGTTTCTACCAATGAAGTCCAATAGATCCAATGAGAGAGGGTAAACCCAATGAATTTTCTGTTTCATGGAGTTGGGATAGTTAGTTTTATTTCAAACCCATTTTGAAAAGTGGTGGAAAATAAGCAAACCACTTTGTCGGGTATCTTCTTTGTGATCATTGGCCACAAGAAGTATCACAATGAGGAGACAGCGAGTGGGAGACCAGGCATCCCAGTGACTTCTCTGTCCACGCCATTACCCTTGTTTCACCCACATACGGCAGTCGTCAAGAATGCTGCCCGGCTCCAGTATTTTTATTAGAAAGTGCACACATTTGCATATTTACGTAACAGGTATATGTAGTTTTGCATATGTCATTCTATCTTTGGTATTTTAATGGGTTTCTTATTTCATATGATGAGTCCTTAAAGCTCGGGTGTTTCTGAAACCAATCTAGGATGAGGCAGGTACTTCTTACTTTCTGGCTTTGTTTGCTAGTCATGGAAGAGTAAGTCATGAGGTTCAACTACCCACCTCCAGGTACATTCCATTAGAAACGTCTTCCTTCCAATAGCACAGTGTACCATACATTTAAATGTCTAGTTAACAGTCAGCTTTTTTCTTCTTCTGGGGTGGGGAGGAGGGAACAAAGATTACTTGGATAATGACATGTCAGGTAAGGAGATAATCTTTTCTTCAGAGACAGGATATCATCTTAATAAGGCAGCTAATAAGAACATTCACAGGTCAGAAAGTGAGAGTGACGGAGATGCTTTAATGGAAAACCACCTTCAGTTCTGAGTAATGATTAGATCACAAAAGCTGGTGGAATAAAATTGACTTTTTTTTAATGTGTCAGGGATGAGAGTTGTAATTCTGAACATAAGCTTTAAAGAATTTTTTTTTAAAACAAGAAACTGATATTCTGCTTTGGTGCTTATGGGGAAAAGGGAAGATTCTCATTGCATCCCATATAGAAGGATTTTTTTCCCCCTTGAGACAGAGTCTTGCTTTCTTGCCCAGGCTGGAGTGCAGTGGTGCAATCTCAGCTCACTGCAACCTCAGCCTCTTAGGATCAAGTGATTCTCCTGCCTCAGCCTCCCAAGTAGCTGGGATTATGTGTGAACCACCACGCCTGGCTGATTTTTGTTATTTTTAGTAGAGACGGGGTTTCACCATGTTGGCCAGACTGGTCTCGAACTCCTGACCCCAGGCAATCCCCCTGCCTCAGCCTCCCAAAGTGCTGAGATTACAGGGGTGAGCCATCACACCCAGCTAGATGGGTTCTTGTCTCCAGAATTTAGCATCTTTCTCGCCAGCAGGCATCCCTCTCCTCTCCTAAGCTTTCATATTCCATTCAGCAAAGTAAAAGCCTATGGATGTCCTCTGTCCATAAATTTAGTTGCCTTCAGTTAAGTCCCATCATAAGCCCCATCACAGGGAATTTCACTTTCACACTTGATCTTAGCCAAAAAAGGCTGAGACGTGATAGGGAATTTCACCTTTAAAGAATTCCATTATGGGCCGGGCGCGGTGGCTCAAGCCTGTAATCCCAGCACTTTGGGAGGCCGAGACGGGCAGATCACGAGGTCAGGAGATCGAGACCATCCTGGCTAACACAGTGAAACCCCGTCTCTACTAAAAACACAAAAAACTAGCCGGGCGAGGTGGCCGGCGCCTGTAGTCCCCGCTACTCGCGAGGCTGAGGCAGGAGAATGGCGTAAACCCGGGAGGCGGAGCTTGCAGTGAGCTGAGATCCGGCCACTGCACTCCAGCCCGGGCAACAGAGCAAGACTCCGTCTCAAAAAAAAAAAAAAAAAAAAGAATTCCATTATGGATCCCCTAAGATCAAAAATCCTTTCCTGAAGAAGATAACCGCTTTTTCTCATTATTTTTTTTCCCCTTTCTGAGCTCCGATTTAAATCATCAGTTTTTATTTCCTGATTTGTATGTTTTTTAAGCACATTGTATCTGTGCTGGCCTGCCCCACTCCGGATGGGTCTGTTTAACGCTGGACACGGGAGAAGAGGGCGGGAGGCAAGGAACTGAGTCCTCCTACTGTGAAGCTGAACAATTCCTCATCTTTCCTGCTTAGCACTTACTTGCTCACAGGATCAATTAAATGTGTGAAAACACCTTTTTTTGTGAATTGCACGGTGAACTGCTGAGTCACCTCACACCGTTGCTGGCTTAGAAAAGCCATTTCGAGTTTGTTCCTAGACGCTGTGGATGCCTCTCGATGATCTGATCCCACAGGGTGTCGGCAGCCTCAGCAGATCGTCTGCGGGAGGAGGGAGCGTGAGCAGGGGCCCTTCTTCGCTCGCTGGAGGCAGTCTCCCCTCTTGCGAGAAGGTTCCTTCTGAAACCGAGGTTTGGCTTCCATGAGGGATTTTATGATGCAAATATTTTAAGTACAACTTTGAAGGTTTTGCCATTAAAAACAGCTTCGCATGGCTCTGGGCCCAGCTGACTGCAAACTATGAGGGGGAAAGTGCCATAGATTGCTGGCAAGTGACGGAAGGAAAACAACACAAACTTCTAAACCAGTCGTGACCCGGGCTAATGATTTGGTTTCAGGGTTCAGTTCGTATCTGACTTGAGTTTACCCAGCTCGAGTTGTCAGCAGCAACGTATGCATTGCAGTTGTTTACGGTGGGATGAAATAGGTAAAAACGTTGGCTGACAACACTGAGATGGGTCAAATTAGGGCTCGCCAAAGAACGTGGGATGTTTTGGAATACAGCAAACCTTTGAACTCATAAAGCCTCAAAGTGAATTTGCTATGCACATGCCCTGACTTGGAGCTCCATTTCCAAACTTGCTTTAATTTTATCTGCTTGGCTTGACTTCTATCCAGGCCCAAGGGGCTCCCATTCCGGTCCCAACAACCAAAGCATTCCCGCAAAACATGAACCTGCAAAGTCCACTCCTGGCTTCTCACTTGTTTTGGTGGATTTATTTGCGTAGCACTTTACAATTTGCAAAACATTCCCATCTTTTCTTCTTGAGTCCCCAAACCCTGGGAAGCAGGCTAGAGAAATGATAGTTCAATTTTACACATGAGGAGACTGAGAAACTGAGAATTTGAGACTTGCCAGGTGATGAGTGGCTCAATGAGAACCCAAAATGTATTGTCCCAACTGTGACCCCTATTTGTGATGCAACATTTTTATCAAATAAAAATATTTTACTTTAGGCAATTTTAAATTCCTTACTTGATGGTCATTGTACTTTTCGTTGATGAGGAAAATAAGCACAACATAAAGTATAAACAATTGCAAAATTAGTAATCCTTTGAAAATAAATTTTATGGGTATGATGAAAGGTTCAAGCCTTTAATCCCAGCACTTTGGGAGGTCAAGCGGGAGGCCAAGAGTTTGAGACCAGCCTGGGCAACATAGCAAGACCCCCATCTCTTTATAAAGTTAAAAAAAAAACATTAGCCGGGCATGGCAGCATGCACCTATAGGCCTAACTACTTGGGAGGATGAGATGGGAGGTTTGGTTGAGCCCTGGAGTTCAAGGCCGCAGTGAGCTATGATCACACCATTGCACTCTAGCCTGGGCAACAGAGCAAGACCACGTCTTTAACATTTTTTTTTTTTTAATTTAAAGCCAGGCACGGTGGTTCACACCTGTAATCCCAGCACTTTGGGAGGCCGAGGCAGGTGGATCACTTGAGGTCAGGAGTTTGAAACCAGCCTGGTTAACACGATGAAACCCCGTCGCTACTAAAAATACAAAAAACAAAAACAAATTAGCTGGGTGTGGTGGTGCATACCTGTAATCCCACCTACTAGGGAGGCTGAGGCAAGAGAATCGCCTGAACCCAGGAGGTAGAGGTTGCAGTGACCCAAGATCACGCCCCTGCATTCCAGCCTGGGCAACAGAATGAGAATCCATCTAAAAAATTTTTTTTTAATTTAAAATATTTTGTGAATCATAATCCTATTTATATTATAAAATTACATATATATGTATGCAAATGCATTATACACATATACATATAATGGTTCATTTACACTTCAGGCACTGGGTGTCATAAATTTGAAAAGTCTACTGAAATAGATGTTTTAGCCAGGCTTCCATGTGGATGTGCAGAGCCTCCTAGGCTCCCTTGCTGGTGACCACGGTTTCATGCTCTGCCTTGTCTGCTTCAGTGTTTAAGACCCTCAGACCAGAAGGGGTTCATTTCTAAGCCAGGTTTCAAGGTTGAGAAAAGGAAGAGTTAAGTGATAATGTTGGAAACTGAGGAGGATCTGAAACACGAGGAAAGCAGGGCGCAGCAGAACACAGAAGGGCCTCGACGAAACGCCAGTTCCTCACAGTCAGGCTTCTGTAGCAGATGCAAAAAAAAGGCCTCGGATGCTAATCCAAAATAGCAAAGATCGCTGGGAGATTGCGAAACAATAACAATTTGCATTAAATCATCAGCTGCTTTCAGCACAGATGGGAAAAGCCTGTTACAAAATGTTGTAAGACATTTGCAGCGGGTTTCAAGCTGGACAGGCATTAAAAACATTCTTGAGCTTTTCATGTTGGGAATAAAAATGTAAATCATTTTTAGCGAGGATTTTTTTTTTAACATACCATTTTGTCTTTGTATTTTATTTTATTTTGGGAAAGGAGACGACATAGTAATAGCCAAGAGGAAATGATCCATTTACAGAGTTGGATAGATAACATTTATCTTCAAAGAGGTAGAATATTAATTATGCATACATAGAAAGAAACTTTGAGCTCTGAGACATTCCCAATGAAACGATGGCTTATTTCACTCAAGATCCTAATCAAGCACACACAGTTCCCGTATCTGAGAGAGAAACACTGCCAGTTGCTAACGTGCCTGCTTTTCTGGGTCAGTTTCAGAGCATGGAGGCAGAGTTGGGGAAGCCGGCTAGGACTGGAGGGCCTCTCTCTGGAAGCTCTCTAGGACTGGCTTGCGGCTTTGGCCCTGAGAGCACGGGCGCTTCTCTTCCATTGCGCCTTCAAATGGACTGCGGGGGCCGGGAGGCAGGAGCCAGGAGCTGATGCAGCAGGCCCATCTCCCGTGATCCCACGCCCCTGGAGAAGAGACTAGACAGCCACAGACTCTCAGCGTCTGGAAGGACTGGCTGGCCTAGGGAAACGAGTTTCCAATAACTAATCCAGCTGAACGAGGCACTTCCCTTGGCTTCGGTTCTCCTTCCCGTAAGCCAGGAAATGTTCTCTCCATTCATTCGGGGATGGCTCATCAGGGACTTCTAATCTCGGACTGGTTACTCTGCAGACTACGCTGATATCTTCTGCTCTGTATCCTAAGTCCTTTTAGTGGTTCCCTCTGGACTAATTGAAACTCAGAGATATCCTGTGTGTGTGATTTGTTCAAGGTAATTGTAAGGCCACAAAGAAGCCAATATTGATTTTTTTTAAGATGCCACTTTATGTGGCCTGAAATTTACTACATAGAATATGCAGTCAGTTTAGGGAAAATAATTATCTCATATTCATTTACTCATTCATTCATTCATTCATTCATGGCTCCTGCTGTAGGCCAGGTGCCATGTAGACGCTGGAAACTCACTAGGGAATAACCCAGTCTTACGCGAACGGGGAATAGCCAGGCTGTGTAACATTCAGAGAGTGATGCTTGGCACAGAGAAAATAAAGCAGGATTCAGGACTAGGAAGTGAGAAGGAGCAGACGGGTTGGAGTTGGGGGATCTGTGTTGTATGAGACTAGGGTGCTTTCAGTAGAGACTCTGGAGGGAATACTGGCAGAAGTGACATTGGTAAGAGTGACCCGGGACACGGTGGTGGACACAAGGCAGAAGGCGAGATAGGGAGTGAGGCAGTCAAGGAGCAGGGAGACCAGTGTGCTGGAGGACACCAAAATCATCATCAACAACAAATACGGTTACAAGACAGCGAGTCCAATGCTAAAACCTTCACAGAGTGCAAGCCTATGGGAGACGGTGAGAAGGAGTTAAATAACGCATGGTCTAATTACAAGGTTCGAGGGAGGAGGGGAGGCATTCCCGAAACTTCATAGAGTGTAAGCCCATGGGAGATAGTGAGAAGGAGTGAAATAACGCATGGTCTAATTATAAGCTTCGAGGGAGGAGGGGAGGCATTCCTGAGAAAGGAAGAACAACTACCTGGAAGTGTCAATGGGAGTAAGAAAGACACATGTCCCATTTCCAACCCCCAAATATGTGCGGGGGGAGCCTCCAGAAGCCACCACTGGGAAGGTGGCACCAGTGAGGGCAAGAATAGGGTGGGGCTGCACAATCCCTGAGGGAGGTGAGACCACCTAAAGATGGGACCTAGAGGTCTTGGGCTTCCTTCTGACATCTGAAGCAGAAAGGGGTGTGGAGCAGGGTGTGTTGTGGGGTCTCTGAGGGAGGCAGACGCTCAGCTCTAAACACTGCCCAGCCCTAGGAACTGAGGCAGGATTCACTGGGAGCATGTGGGCGTTGTGCCTAGAGGCGGGTGTCATAGCTCCACCCATCACAGCAGTCCCAGTTCCCAATCCCGCTTCCCTGCTGTGTGTCTGTGTCTTGATGATAGACACCACTCATTCATGCATTCATTCATTTATTCATTCATTCAGGGCCTACAATATACCAGACAATGTCTCCATCACTGGGCATTCAGTGGTGAACTAAAGCCACCCTGGGCTGGGCGCAGTGGCTGACACCTTTCATTCTAGCACTTTGGAGGCTGAGGTGGGTGGATCACTTGAGCTCAGAGTTTGAGACCAGCCTGGGCAACACGGCAAAACCCCATCTCCACAACTATAGCAACAATGAAGAGACCTTGATGTTCTCATTAAAATGACAGTCCAGAGGCAGGGGCAAACATTAATTAAGTAAACACACTACTAGATAGAGTGCACTAAGTTGTGACAAGAGCAGTGAAAACAGAGTTGCTGTGGTGGAATAATAGGGAAAGGAGTCATAATTAAGATGGGGGCCAGGTGCCGTGGCTCACGCCTATAATCCTAGCATTCTGGGAGGCCAAGGCCAGAGGATTACTTAGCCTGGGCAACATAGGGAGACCTCATCTCTACAAAAAATTCAAAAATTAGTTAGGTGTGGTCATGTGTGCCTGTAGTCTTAGCTATTTAGGGGGCTGAGGCAAGAGAATCCCTTGAGCCCAGGAAGTTGAGGCTGCAGCAAGCCATGATTGTGCCACTGCACTCCAGCCAGTGTGGCAGACAAGACCCTGTCTCGAAAGAAAAAAAAAAAGAGAGGCAGTGAAAGTTTGTGAGGAGTGATTTGTAAACTGAGTCCTGAAGGATTTGAACATCTAACAAGAATTTGGCAATATATCAAGATCCCAAAAACTCGATCCCCTGTGACCCCGAGGTTTCATTTTCTAGAATATAACTGATGAAACTCAAAAGGTAGACAGAGATTTATGCCCAAAGCTGTTAAAAAATATTGTTTATAGGCCAGAAAAATTGGATGTAAACATCCCAAACTAGGGAAATGGCTAAGGAAATTATGGCATAGAATGTAGTAGTATGTTATATCTATTAAAATGAATGTTTATGAATAAATTCCACCAATATAGAAATATAATCACAATATAATGTTCAATAAAAGATACTAGAATATCAAATTGTGCCTTCATCATGGCCACATATATATGTATGTATATGTGTAAATATGTGTGCATAGATACATATGTGTGCATATGTGTGTGTGTGTACAGAAAAGGAAGAAATAACCCCAATATTAACAACTTATCACCGAGTGTTTGGATTATGTAGCAAAGCTGAATTGTTTTTCAGCTGCCATGGACACCCTCAGGTTAAAGGTCATAGAACCTGAGCATGGCCCAACGACCCTAGCACGCAACCTCACGCAGAACTTAAGTGTTCAGATGGAGGAGTGGGGACTGAATTAAGATGCAAACACCACGTGGCAGGAGCCAGGATCCAATCATGTCATCTACAAATCAGAGGCAATTTAATTTCCTCATTTCCTATATGGATGCTTTTATTTTTTCTTGCCTAATTGCTCTGGCTAGGTCTTCTAGTACTATGCTGGATACAAGTGTCAAGAGTGGGCACCTGTGTCTTGTTCCTGATCTTGTTAGAGTAGCAGATAGCCAGAAATGAGCAGCAGGGGAGCCCCTGGTAAAAGAAGTCCTGGAGATGCTGCCCACTGGCAGTCAGCAAAAAGGACAAGATCACATCTGGTCTTGTCGTTGGGGCTCCTTCAGACCTGAAGGGGATTTATGAAGCCCTAGCCGGAGATAACCATGCTAGGGACTCTCCATTGACGAGCATGTGCACTCCTCCAAAAACTCACTCTAGAATATGCTCATTGTAATAGTAAAAAGCACACCCCTGGATGGAGATTTTAAATGCTACTGAGACACACGATGTGTGTACTGGAATGTACAACCACAGAGCATGTGCGTCCAAAGGACCTCCTGAAACAGGATTGTAAGTGACACCCCCTCATGCCCCTTTTTGAATAATCGTGTAAGAGTTTCATGAAGGGCATTTCCCCAGCACTAGTGGCTGCTGGCTCATTCTTTTGTGCTGCCTGCTCTCTCATCTTTCAGAGCTTACTGCCTCTTTAAATAAACACTGCTACTATGCTACTATGCTACTATGCTACTATGACTTTTCCAGCTGGACCAGCCTGGAACTTTTTCCACTGGTCTCTAGGCATGTACTTTATCTTCCTTCAATAAACTCTGCTGCTTAACCCTTGCTGTGCATCTCTTGGCTGAATGTTTTCTTCCAGGTTAGGCAAGAACCGAGGATTCCCTCACTTCCTGATAACAGTCTTAGAGGAAGAGCTGTTAGCAGCAGACTTGTCATATGTGGCTTTTATTATGTTGAGTTACATCCCTTCTATGTCTATTTTGTTGAGAGTTTTTACTCTTGAAAATGCATTTCATTTTGGCAAAAGCTTTTTCTGCATGCATTGAGATGATCATATGATTTTTATCTTTTTCTTCTGTCAATATGGTGTATATGATTTATTGATTTGTGTATGTTAAACCATCCTTGCATCTCAAGGATAAATCATGCATGAACGTGGTGTATGATCCTTTTCATGTGCGGTTGAATTTGGTTTGCTAGTATTTTATTGAGGATTTTTTGCATCTAGGTTCATCAGGAATATTAGCCTGTAATTTTGTTTTCTTGTAGCATTCTTACTTAGTTTTGGTATGAGGATCATACTGGCCTTGTAAAATGAGTTTGGAAGTGTTCCTCTTCCTTAGGTTTTTTGGAAGAGTTTGAGAAGGATTGGCATCAATTCTTCTTTAAACTCTTGGTAAAATTCACCAATGAAGCCATCTGGTTCTGGGCTTTACTTTGTTGGAAAGCTTTTGATTATTGATTCTATCTCCTTAGTTGTTACTGATCTGTTCAGATATTCTATTTTTTGTAATTTCGTCTTGATTGGTTGTCTGTTTTTAGGAATGTTTCAATTTCTTCTAAGTTATTCAAGACAGTTGTGTGCCACGTAACAATGTAGTAATCAATGATGAACTCCATATATGACTGTAATCCCATAAGATTATAATGGAGCTGAAAAACTCCTATTGCCTAGTGACCTCATAGCCATTGTGACACTGTAGTGCAATTTATCGCCTTTTCTTTAAGTATGCAAATACCATTATGCTACACCGGCCTATAGTATTCAGTATGGTAATAAGATGTACAGGTTTTAGTCTATATTATATAGCCTTGGTGTATAGCAGGCTCTTCCATCCAGGATTGTGTAAATACACTCTATGATGCTTACACAATGACAAAATTGCCTAACACATTTCTCTGAATATATCCCCATATATATATATATATAGCATATACCTCTTCTTATTAGTCTCTCATGATTCTTTGTATTTATTTGCTATTGTTACAATGTCTTCTTTTTAATTTATAATTTTATTTATTTGAGTCTTCTCTTTTTTTCTTGGTAGTCTAGCTAGTTGTATTGATTTTGTCTATCTTTTCAAAAAACAACTCTTGGTTTTGCTGATCTTTTGTCTTTCTATTCTCTTTCATTTATTTCTGTTCTAATCTTTTTTCTTTCTTCTGCTGACTTGGTCTTTGTTTTCTTGAGGTGTGAAGTTAGGTTGTTTCTTTGTTTTCTTTTTTCTTAAAGTAGACATTAATTGCTAAAACTTTCTTACCATTGCTTTTGCTGCCTCCCATAAGTTTTGGTATTTTGTGTCTCTGTTTTTCTTGGTCTCAAGATAATTTTTTATTTCCTCTTTGATTTTTTTGTTTGACCCATTTGTTGTTCAGGACTGTGTTGTTTAATTTCCACATACTTGTGAATTTTCCAAAATTTTTCCAGTTCTTGACTTCTCATTTATATTATTGTGGTGAGAAAAAAAAATGATTGGGATGATTTTTAATCTCCTTAAATTTGTTAAGACTTGTTTTATGGCTCAATAAAAGATCCAACCTGGAGAATGTTGCATGTGCACTTGAAAAGAATGTGTATTATACTACTAATGGATGGAATGTTCTGTATACATTAATTAGATCCTCTTGGTCCATAGTGTTATTCAAGTAGCTGTTTCCTTATGGTTTCTCTGTCTGGATGATCTAGCCATTGTTGAAAGTAGGATATTGAAGTCCCTTATTACTGTGTTGTTGTCTCTTTCTTCACTTCTGTTAAAAATTGCTTTATATATTTAAGTGATCTAATGTTGGATACATATATATTTCTAATTGTTATATTCTCTTGATGAATTGACCTCTTTATCATCATATGGTGACTCTCTTTGTCTCTTTAGACAGATTTTGATTGACAGTATATTTTGTCTGATATAAGGATAGCCACTCCTGCTCTATTTTGGTTTCCCTTTACATGGAATATGTTTTTTTATTTCTCACTTTCAGCCTGTGTGTGTCTTAAAGGCTAATGTAAGTCTCTGGTAAGCAGTATATTGTTGGATCTTGTTTTTTAAATCAATTTAGCTATTCTGTTACTTTTGGTTAGAAAATTTAATCCATTTCTAGTTAATGTAATTATTAAGAGGTAAGAAAATACTATTGCCATTTTGTTATTGTTTACTGACTGTTCTTTAGTTCCATTGTTTCTTTCTTCCTATTTGCTGTCTTCCTTTGTGATTTGTTAAATCTTTATATGGCATACTTTGGTTACTTTGTCTTTATGTTTTGCATATCTACTAGAGGTTTTTTTCCTCTATGGTTACCATGGGGCTTGTATAAAACATCTTATAACATTCTAATTAAGGCTGCTAACAACTTAATTTCAATTACATACAAAAACTCTACACATTGATTACTCCCCACTACATTTTATGCCACTGATGTCACATTTTACATCTTTTTATGTTGTGTATCTATTAACAAATTATTCTAGCTATAATTATTTGTAATACTTTTGTCTTTTAACTTTTATACTAACGTGAAAAGTGATTTACACACCACCATTACAGTATTATTCTGAATGTGACTATGTGTTTATCTTTTCTAGTAGTTTTATACTTTCATATGTTTTCATATTGTGACTGATCATTCTTTCATTTCAACTTGAAGAACTACCTTTAGCGTTTCTTGTAAAGCAGGTCTCATGGTAATGAGCTCCCTCAGCTTTTATTTGTCTGGGAATATCCTTATGTTTTTTCTGAAGGACAGTTTTGCTGGGCATATGATTCTTAGGTGGCATTTTTTTTCTTTCAATACTTTAAATATCTCATCCCATTCCCTTCTGACTTTCAAGGTTTCTGGCAAGAAGTCTACCTTATGGGGGTTCCTGTATGCATGATGAGTTTTTTCTCTTGTTGTTTTCAAGATTTCCTATTTGTCTTTGGCTTTTGACAATTTGATTATAATGTGTTTCAGAGTGTTCTTTTTTGGGTTTATCTTATTTGGGATCCTTTGAGATTCATGCATCTGAATGTCCATATCTTTCTTAAAATTTCATTTGTTTTCAGACAGTATACTTTAAAATAAGATTTCTTTTCCTTTCTATCTCTCTTCTCCTCCTAGGACTGCCATAATTTATATATTCATATGCTTGATAGTGTCCCACAGGTCCCTTATGCTTTCTCTTTTTTTTTTTTTTTTGCTCTTTTTCCATATTTGTCTTTTTCATTCCTCTAATTGGCTAATTTCAAGTGACCTATATTCGAGTTTGCTAATTTTTTCTTTTGCATGATTGTATCTGCTCTTGAAGCTCTCTGTTGAAGTTCTCAGATCTGTCACTATATTCTTCAGCTCCAGGATTTGTTTGATTCCTTTTTATGGTTTCTATTTCCTTATTAAACTTTTCATTTTGTTCACTCATTGTTTTTCTAATTTCATTTAACAATCTATCTGCATTTTCTTGGATCTCACTGTGCTTCTTTAATATGATTATTTTGAATTATTTTTCAGGCAATTTAGTGATATCCATTTCTTTGGTGTCAGATATTAGAGCTTTATTAGTTTCCATTGGTGGTATTATGTTAACTTGATTGTTATCTGTGTAGCCTTACATTGGTTTCTGTGAATCTGAAGGAGCCACACCTTTTCAAGTCTTTACAGTCTGGTTTTGATAGGTAAAGTCTTTGTCTTGTGTACCCAGGATGAGAAGATTGCCTCCAGGTTTGCAGTCAAGTGGGCCTGGAGCCTGGTCATGGGGCTGCTGTTGAGTCTTCAGTGAGGTCCAAGGCTGGTGGGCCTCTTACCAGGGGCTCTAGTGGGTGTGGATTCTATCTGGTTTCTGGGTAGACTGGACTACCTCCAGTTCCTTGGTTAGTAAGGCTAGTGCTGGAATGACAGTCTGCTTCTGCAGAAAGTGGGCCTCCTACCAGTTGCACAGACAGGTGTGGCTTCCTCTGGGTCTCTAGGAGGGCTTTCTCTGAGCCACTGGGTGGGCCCCTAGGCAGAAAGTACTTGCTTTGGACCATGGCTGAGAGGGACTGGGCTTGAGTCACAGGCTGCTTTGGGGTCTACAGCTGAGACCAAGGTCTGCAGGCCTGCCTCTGAGTCATGGACAGGTATGTTTCCTGGCGAGTCCCTGGGCAGGCAGGACTGCCCTCAGACCACAGCTGAGAGGGGCTGGAACTGAATTCTATGGCTGTAGTGCCAAATTTGGCTAGCCTGCCTGTGGAAGCACAGATGGGCGTGTCTCTCTCTAGGTCCCTAGGTGGACAGGACTGCTCTCAAACCACAGCCTTACATTCTGATCACCCCCTTTCTTCTGCATAATTCAGTGGCTAGACCAAGTGAGAGTTCTCTTGCATTGATGAACTCTTGGTCTGATCTTTTCTGACTGGCCTTTGTTGAAAGATTTTAAAGTTTAATCAGAAAAAGAATTGCTTAAGAGCTCAATTTTTACAAATACCAGAAATAAGGACCTTCACAATGTCTGCTGATTGATATCCAGGATGGAGAGCGAGACTCTAGTGGAGGAAGAGGACCCAAGCTTTCTGTGGAATGCAGACATTCTCGACAGGGTGGACCTCCTGAGAGTTCTCTCCTCTCATTTGTGGCCAAACCGCCACTTTTCCAGAATGTGTTCCTGAGATGATTATTTTTTCCCTGGAGCTCAAATTGACAGTGAGCCAGACATACAGAGAATTCATATCACATCCTGGGAATTGAGGAAGCAAGTTTTTCAGCTTATTCTTGGAAGGATGAGGAGATGGGACAAGGGATGGGAGCCTGGGGCTTATGCTTCCCTTTGAATCCTGAGCCGACAGGAGGCTGAGGCGTCTAGAGCCACATGGTTACTATTTAATAATGTTGGCCATTAGGAGACCACCTAAGATTCATGTTCTGCTCAGGACAGCCAACTTTCCTTTTGAGTCCAGGAGAGACTGGCAAAAAGGCTGGCATCGGCAGATGGCCTCTTGGCACAGGTGTGAGTATTGATCACCCTTGAAGGGGAGGAAATGCTATTCCCTCTCTGATTAAAAGTCTCTTACAAAGGAGAACAAAGGCCTAAGGTGGGCGGCATGGTTAATAGCCTACATTAAAGAAATCTCTACATTAAGGAGTATCTGTTGCCAGAATGTACTTTCTGATCGTTGCCACAGCGTAACTTTAATGGATCCTTTATTGTTCTCTTTTCCTTTCAGATGTTGTCTCCTCTCCTCTACCCTGACTTAATCGTTGTGCATCTTCTCTGAGACAATTTTCTTTATAGAGTTTTCTTTGCTAAGATCTATGGTCTTCCTGTGAAAATGGAATCATCAGCTGGGGGGAAAACAGCCCCACTGCTACCAGGATTTTTAGAGACACACGTTACATTCTATTTTGGTGAATCTGAAGGTAAGATTTCCAAAGGGGTATTGCAAAACCTTATAAAGTGATTTTCCTACATGCCATAGGGCTCAGATCCATTTAAATCCAGATAAAACTTTGGATTATTGTTTTTTAAAATAGCTGGAGCCCTTTGATATCCCCCGTGTACCCTGTGTCCTTCCTCTCAGCCTAGCTGGCAGGCAGGATTCCACTGCCTGCATCCCCCCATATGGATCTTTTCACTCAGCTAACCTCAAGGATTCATCTAATCCCAGTCTTGTGGTTTAGGTTTATTTCTGGCTTTGGTTTTACTTCTACCCTAAGCAAGTCTTTCTTTGGTTACCAGTGCTCCAGTATTCTTTGGTTTGACCAAACAGCTCAGCTGTATCTCTTCAAGTGCACTCCAGTTTTGGATCACACTCTGCCATCCCCAGATGGCACCTGGGGCACTAACATCCATCACTTCTGATAGGTTAACTTCATAAAATTAATTGACTGTGAAATTAATCTGGCACCTCCTGGGTTTTTTCTCATAGTAGGCACTCAATAAATATTTGTGGAATGAATTCTTTTCATGAAGCTTTAAAGGAATACTTTTCTTTCTTTTGCTGTAGAGTCTTCCTCATTTTCCTTTTTGTGCTTAAGGCAAATATGGAATGTTCCTGTAAATGATAATAGAGGAGGAGATCTTATGGGGAAAGAGATGTTGGTGTGAATCTGAAGTAGAGAAACTTAAGAAGGCAAATACTCCTGTGCTCTTGAGAGCATTGGGGAGTTAGTTACCCCTGATGAAATTCCACATCTTTTAATAAAGTCGAGTTGATGGAATCCTGACCCTCTCCTTCCTGGGTTTGATTTTGAGATCCCTCCCCTTCATTCATCTCTGAAGTATTGGTGTTCCTCTAGGATCAGTGCCATGGCCTCTTCTCTTCTGTCCCTTTCCCGACCAGTCTCTTCCATACCATCTGCATGTTGAAGATGTTCAGCCTGCAGTGTCTCTGGAGCCCCTTGGTTCTCTCATGGTGTTCACTCTGGCCTGCCTTGCTCCCATCTGCCACCCAAGAAGCCACTGCCTCCACTGCAGGTGCCCTCTGTGGATTCAGCAATGCCTCTGCTCAAGGCCCTGGTGTCCTGGAGCCCAGGTTGCCCCAATAGGGGCACCCCATCTCCCTCTCATCTCCTCCATTGTGCGTAGTATTGTTCTCAGCCTTGCTTGTGACACAATTTAGTGCAGAGTCTAAGGGCGTGGGCTTCACAGTCGGCTGACCGGGCTTTGAATCCCAGTTTTGCCACTTACCAGCTAATCTTGGGCGAGTCATTTAACTCCTCCAAGCCTCAGTGTCTGCAACCATCAAGTGGGGACAGTAATAATTCCTACCTCATGGGGTTGTTAGGAGGATTAACTGGTAATGCAACTGCCTAGTTCCATCCTCAGAATGTAGATTCTGGCCGAGTGCAGTGGCTCACGCCCGTTATCCCAGCATTTTGGGAGGCCAAGGTGGGTGGATCACCTGAGGTCAGGGGTTCCAAACCAGCTTGGCCAACATGACGAAACCCCGTCTCTACTAAAAATATAAAAATTAGCAGGGTGTGGTGGCAGGTGTCTGTAATCCCAGCTATTTGGGAGGCTGAGACGGGAGAATCGCTTGAATCCAGGAGGTGGAGCTTGCAGTGAGCCGAGATTGCACAAGTGCACTCTAGCCTGGGCAACAGAGCGAGACTCTGTCTCAAAAAAAAAAAAAAAAAAAAAGAACGTAGATTCGTACACTCTTCACAGATTCCTTTGGGAAAGTATTCCCTAAGTTTTTGTTGGCATTCACTCTCTGTCCGTGGGGCTTAGAAGGGAGTTTAGGGAGTTTACAGGGATGTACAAAAATCTATGTCCCAGACAGACCATCGCTATATTGTCCCTTGCCCATCCACGGTCCCCTTTTCCTCGTTCCCTCATCTCCTCCGCTTGAAGCCTTTTGTATAAACTAACCATGGGATGCTTTGCTTTCTCGTCACTCGATCAGAGCCTCCTACTCCAAGGCTGGGACCCCCTTCCCAACAATTTTTCCAGATTTATGGATTTGACTCTTCCTCCATGAGCAGAGACCACCATTCCTGTTCCCAAGAGAACAGGTCATCCTGTGGCCTGCTGTGTGTGATAACGCCATTGCTTCCTGAGGATGAGGCAGATGCATTCGGGATGTTTACTTTGATAGCTTTTTAGGTTCATTGTGCTTCGGAGCGAATTCCCCAACGTGTTTCTATGGAAGTTACATAAATAACTTCAAAATCATAATTTGTTTTTTAAGCTTATTATTTTTCCTAAATTCCTTAAATTATTAAGATTATCGGATTTCTCAGGAAGCCATTGTACTTTGGAATAACTTAATTCTACACTGTGGGGAACACTTGGGTACTGTCTGGGGGTACATACTAAAAAAAACCTATTAAATCAATTCGTTGTTTAATTTTCCTGGTTTTGCAGCTCAGTGAGGATACAGTCCCAGATAAGAGAATATTTGTTGATTACCCAGCTTGCACAGATGTTGCAAGAATTCTCAAATGGCTCTTTGTTGCTTTGTTTTTGTTTATTTTGCAATAAGAGGGGCTGCCTTCCTGAAAGACAGGCCAGCAGGTAGAAGGAATATCCAGACGTGAGTGAGTGACAAGTGTCCATGTGTGGGTGGACACAGGAAAAATGAAGGACACAGCACTGAAAAGTCCCTAGTGGGCAGGACCAGGCTGTCCTGTGGCCATGGGATAACTTTCTAAATGATTCGGGGCCAGCTATACTTGGAGTTTCCAGTTTGGGCTATACCCTGAAGCCAGACCCACCTTTCTCAGAATTGACATTATCAAGTCATTCTGCAGCCCCAGAGTCTCATTGATTTTCATGGTCTATGGTGAAATATCCAACTTCCTTAGCTTGGCTTTAAGGCTCTCTATGAGCCAGACTTAACCATCCCAGCCTTTTCTCTCATCGTGTCTCGTTCCTGAATTTCCCCATCTGTCAAATCACATCCTGCGTTTCTGCCTGATTCCTGGGTCCACGTTATTACTCCGGACTGAAATGTCTCCCCATCTCTAGCCATTTTGCTTGCCTGAATGCTACTCACCCCTCAATGTCCAACCCAATTTCTTTTTTCTTTCTTTCTTTCTTTTTTTTTTTTTGCGACGGAGTCTCTCTCTGTCGCCCAGGCTGGAGTGCAGTGGTGCAATCTCGGCTCAGGCTCACTGCAACCTCCGCCTCCCATGTTCAAGCGATTCTCCTGCCTCAGCCTCCCAAGTAGCCGGGACTTCAGGGGCGTGCCACCATACCTGGCTAATTTTTTGTATTTTTAGTAGAGAGGGGTTTCACTGTGTTAGCTAAGATGGTTTCGATCTCCTGACCTCGTGATCCACCTGCCTCAGCTTCCCAAAGTGCTGGGATTACAGGCGTGAACCACCGCGCCTGACCCCAACCCAATTTCTTAAACAACTGACCTCAGGTGATCTGCCTGCCTCGGCCTCCCCAAGTGCTGGGATTATAGGCATGAGACACCATGCCATCCTAAATTTCTATTTCCTTTCTATAAAACTCTCCCTGGCTGCTCCAGGATCATGGTTTCTTGACACACAGGGCTCTTTGGTGACATGTCCAGCTTCCCATGGAGCACTCGTGTTTGGTTCTTCATTGGAAACTCTTTTGTGTGTTCATGCTTTATTGGGCTCACTAATAAATGTCAACTTCTGAGGGACGAAGACCGCACTTTCTTTCTTCATCTACCCCTCAGTGCTTCCCACATGCAGGCTTCCTTGAAATGTTCTTGACTCACGAATTAATTTAAAGCCAGTCCAGAGTCTTTGGGAACCTGTCAACTTGTCAATCCCGCAAGTCCTGCCTAACAGTGGCACAGAAAGACAACATGATCCAATCAATTTCCTTCTGATCAAGGGATGAGAACTAATTAAAATCAACTCAGCAAGTGTTGAGCAGGTACCATGGGATAAACACAGTGCCAAATATGAAAAAGAAAAAAAAATATTGGGCACAGCCCCTACCTTCAAACAGCCAACTGTTTAGGAGGAGAATTCATTTGCAACATGAAAGAATTAGGAAAAAGTTAGCCAAAAATAAAAGACCATATTCATTAAAGTGCTAAATTGACTGGACTCCAGAGTTAGATGGGGAAAGGTAGTGAGTAGTGGGTTCCAAGATGAAAGAGAGATCAGAGAGGAAAGCCACAAAGAAGAGTCTCAGGCCGGGTGCTGTGGCTCACGCCTGTAATCCCAGCACTTTGGGAGGCCGAGGCAGGAAGATCATGAGGTCAGGATATCAAGACCATCCTGGCTAACATGGTGAAACCCCGTCTCTACTAAAAACACGAAAAATTAGCCAGGCGTGGTGGCCGGCGCCTGTAGTCCCAGCTACTCAGGAGGCTGAGGCAGGAGAATGGCGTAAACCCGGGAGGTGGAGCTTGCAGTGAGCTGAGATCGTGCCACTGCACTCCAGCCTGGGCGGCAGAGCGAGACTCCCTCTCAAGAAAAAAAAAAAAAAGAAGAAGTCTCAGGGGGTGACGGGGACCTGGAAGAGCCAGAAATTTTTAGGGAAGAGGCCAGGATGGATGATGCTTTCTTGCAGAGGGTCAAGAGATATCTCAAATCATGGGGTGATGGAAATGAAATTGAGTACTAGTTATTGACTAGGTGTGATGCAGATGCCAACGCACTTGCTACTCACAGCACCTGCAAGGTGTACTTTATCTTCATATGGCAGAGGCTGAGTCTCTAAGACAGGTTAAGTAAATTGCCCACTGCAAAGGCAGTGCCTAGCACTGTGCTTTGTCCATCACCTGGCCAGCAGGACCCCCAGGTGGCAGACTGAGCTGGGAGGGAGGGCACCTGACCTGGTGCAGTCTCCAGGTACCCAGGACTCACCCCTCTCTTCCTCTAGAATGTGGCTTAGAAGGGAAGAAGTGTTCAACTTAGGAAAGACACCTGCTCTAGGCTGCTTCTAAATGCCTCCCCATCATGCCTCCTGGTGCAAGGAATTCTTTTTTTGTTGTTGTTTTTTTTTGAGATGGAGCCTCAATCTGTCGCCCAGGCTGGAGTGCAGTGGCACGATCTCAGCTCACTGCAACCTCCACCTCCCAGGCTCAAGCAATCCTCCCACCTCAGCCTCCCAAGTAGCTGGGACCACCGGCACATACCACCACACCTGGCTAATTGTTTGCATTTTTGGTAGAGATGGAGTTTCTCCATGTTGGCCAGGCTGGTCTTGAACTCCTGACCTCAAGTGATCCACCCACCTTGGCCTCCCAAAGTGCTGGGATTACAGGCATGAGCCACCATGCTCGGCCTGGTGCTGGGAATTCTAAGACCATTTTCCATCATCAGAAATTCTAGAAAGAGGCAGGATAATCTGCGTTTATGAAAGCACTTCATGTGCAGCCGTGTTCTGGTCATGGATGGTAGGTACCTTTGAGAAAATGTGTTAAGCTGCAAAGTTATGATTTGTATATTTTTTTTCCCATTTGCTCTTTCAAAAAAGGTTTACTTTAAAAAGTGTTGCCGGGTGATGCTACGATACACCACACTGGAGATCCACTGGTCTGCATAATCGTCATTTAAAAGGGAACAGATAAGAACAGTAATTGCTTCTATTTATGATGACCCTGTCCTAAATGCTTTATGGACATTAATGCACAACAACCCTAGGAGGTAGATGCTAATACAGTACCCAGGTTACAGATGTGAAAACCAAGCACAGAGAGGCCTGTTATTTGTCCGAAGTCACACAGCCAATGAGTGGTTGAGCCAGGATTCCAGCCTAGGCAGCCTGGCTCTTCCTAGAGTCAATACTCTCCACTGTGACAAGAAAGACACAGAACCGGGGCAATCTGACGACTGGCTGTGTGGAGTGGCTGCCACAACTTCTCAATGGCTCTGGTTGCTAAATTTCCCTCTCACCTGAGCTGCTTCCCCAGGCCCTTCTCCCTCTCTTTCAGGCACTCCAGCCTTAGGCACAGGACAGAGCCATCCCTGGAGAGCTGCCCCAGTGAAGCAGGAGGGAGCCAGAAGCCCCGTGTCGGAGTTCCCTGGGCACTTGATTCCAGCCATCACAGGTCTCTGAGTGTCCATTTTGAAGGAGCAGCTCGGTTCTTAGAAGGCCCGCACCTATGGGCGGTGCACACAACATCGTCCCTGCTTCTGGTGGAGGAGGGCTTAATGGGCCATCTCCAGCCCGTTTTAGGTTCCTTTCCGGGGACCAGCCCCAGACACCGGCGCACTGCCTGCTTTCTCCACATTATCCAACCTCGGGGAAGCAAAACCACCCACCTCTTGGCGTAATTTTCTCCCCAGGCCTGGGTCGCAGCTTTATACAATGTTCCCGGCCTCTTTGCAGTTTGTCTCGTGGGCAGAGGTGGATTCACAGGGTAACTCAGGAAGCTTAAGTTCCAGAGCCCCTTCCAAGACCTTGTGCCTAATGGAGTATTCATAATTTTCTTTTTTCTTTTCTTTTCTTTTCATTTCCTTTTCTTTTCTTTTTTGTATTTTTCAGAGTCTCACTTTGTTGCCCAGGCTGGAGTGCAATGGCACAATCTCAGCTCACTGCAACCTCTGCCTCCTGGGTTCAAGTGATTCTCCCGTCCCAGCCTCCCAAGTAGCTGGGACTACAGGCGTGCGCCACCACATCTGGCTAATTTTGTATTTTTAGTAGAGACAGGGTTTTACTATGTTGGCCAGGCTGGTCTCAAACTCCTGACCTCAAGTGATCCGCCTGCCTCCGCCTCCCAAAGTGCTGGGATTACAGGCGTGAGCCACTGTGCCTGGCCATGTATTCATAATTTTATACTCCTTTCCTAAAGAGCCATCCCCTAACTGTACAAGTTTCACACTCCATTAACCATGATCCTTACTCAAGGGATTCTTCTGAGTGCTGTCCCTGAAAAAGAACCCTCCGGTGAGCCCCCTTAGTATGGCACGTGAGGCCTCTGTGACCTGGCCCGTAAGTACTGCTCTGTCTGGGACTGTGCCCTGTACTGGGTTCCCAAGCCTAGCTTTCCTGGGGTGAGAGAGAAAGATCCAGTTCTATGTTACTTTTGGCCTAGAATCACAGTAAGGCCTGCCTAGCCCTGGTTCCTAGAACCCAGCCAGGTGCATTGGCTAGAAAAAGGAAGGTCAGACACCCAGATTCTACTCTGTCTGCCCCAACCCATGCCCTCCCCATAGCCTCCACCTCCCACCTTCCAGGCTTCCAGAACATACCAACTTTCTAAGGAAGCATCCCTGCCCACACCAGTGCATTAGGCTGCAGAAGGCAAAGTAATTACCCTGCAACTGATTTAAACTTCCAGATTAAACACAAACCGTAGGGAGCTGTAGAAAAAGGGACTGTGCTGTCATTATCCGCACTATTAATTGTGGTGGAATCCTGTGATAAAGGTATGAAGAAAATCATTCTTTTTCTTGCTCTGGACTTTGACCAGGAGAAGGGTAGAGAAATTCTTTTGAGTAACCATTCGTGAATTTCAACAGTTGTTCACTCTCGATTCTAAAAGTCTCTTTGCATGAATAATTTTCTCATCTTTATGCAGAATTTTTCCACATTTTTGTTGACTAAAATATTACTAATCTAATTTCCTATTAAAAAACTCATTTCCAGCATTGCAGAGCTGAAAGGTGCTACCAACCATTTAGTCTTCAATTTACATACAACAAATCCTGTAATCTGATGGGGGCTTTTACACAAGGGTGGCTGCAAGCAATTACATGGGCAAAGAAATATTTCAGTCCAGAGCTGTGCACTGTGTTAATTTCATCTGCTGAACTCCCATTGAGATTTCTCCTATTGTTAAATTGCCTATTGATGTGGATTTAGAGAGAAAAGTCCACCAAATACAACAATTCAATGTCATAATGCTATTTGTGCTCTAATATTTTTCTTTTAATTATAATTTGGGAAATTGGGGTTTATTAGAAAGAAAAGAAAGCATCCGACTGGAATAAATTATTCCATTTTCCCCCACTCAGCACCATGACAAAGTAGAACATCCTAAAGGTGAAATATTGATGTGGAAAGGCCTGTCAAAAGTCCTGATGTCACAACAGGTTGAGCCAGGACTCTGGAGTGGACTGAGCCTAGGGATGCCTGATGTGGAGGAAGCAGGGCATCTGGGTTGCTGGCCTGGGGGCACTGTGGTTATTGGGAAGGGTTCAAGAGGAGATTTCAGAAGCTAACTCTAGGTCATAGGGAAATAGAGCCTGGTCTTGAACTCCTGGCCTCAGATGGTTCAGGCTGAGGTATGGTTAGGCTGTTAGATCCCCAACTATTCATGCATCCATCCATCCATCCATCCATCCATCCATCCATCCATCATTCCATCCTTTTAACCATCCATTTATCCATCCATCCATCCATCCATCCATCCATCCATCCATCCATCCATCCATTGTTTATTGAATGTTAAGCATATATTTTATCCCAAAGGAAGTGTCTAGTGTTTTAGAAGATTCAAACTAAATACTTTGAAATTCTTCTTTTTAACTTTTATTTTAAGTTTGGGGGTACATGTGAAGGTTTGTTATGCAGGCAAACTTGTGTCACGGGGATTTGTTATACAGATTATTTTGTCACCCAGGTATTAAGCCCAGTATGGAATAGTTATCTTTTCTGCTCCTCTCCCTCCTCCCAACCCCCTGCCTCCAGTGGACCCTAGTGTCTGTTCTTTCCTTCTTTGTGTTCATAAGTTCATACCATTTAACTCCCACTAATATGTGAGAACATGCAGTGTTTGGTTTTCTGTTCTTGCATTATAAAATTGTTTTATTTATTCATTCATTCAACAAATACTCGCTGAGCATCTATATGCCTCGCCCCATGGTGGTTCCAAGGATGCATCTAAAAGATGAAGCCCTGTCCTTCATCTTTATCACGCCAATCAATCATTAGAGAACACTCTAGTAAATGTTATTACAGAGAAACAGGCAAGCGTAGAGGAGGCCTAAGCAGAGTGAACACGTGAGAGAGAGAAGGAGCCGTGGCCAAGAACCCTTCCTTGGGAAGGTGACAGATGCTGAAGTTGAGTCTTAAGGATAAACAGGAGGCAGTTCCAGGAAGAGTGTGAAAGACGCATATGTTTAAAAACAGCTTTACTGAGGTACAACTAACGTATAATAAACTGCACAGGTTTGAAGGCTGTAATTGGTAAGTTGTGACATGTATGCACCTGTGAAATCACCATCACAGTAAAGAAAATGAACACACCCCTCACCACCAGAGTTTCCTTGTGCTCCTTTGTAACGCTTCTTTGACATTCACTCCATCCCCAGGCATCCACTGGTAAGCGCTCTGTCAATATAGATTAGCCTTCACCTTCTAGAACTTTTTTTTTTTTTTAATTTCAACTTGTATTTTATTTTATTTTTTATTTTTTGTTATGCTTTAAGTTCTGGGGTACATGTGCAGAACATGCAGCTTTGTTACATAGGTATACATGTGCCATGGTGGTTTGCTGCACCCATCAACTCATCATCTAGGTTTTAAACCCCACATGCATTAGGCATTTGTCCTAATGCTTTCCCTCCCCTTGCCTCCCAACCCCCAACAGGCCTCCAGTGTATGATGTTCCCTTCCCTGTGTCCATGTTAAGAACTTTATTTTTAAATTTAATTAAGTATTTTTGTTTAAAGAGATGGGATCTTGCTATTGCCCAGGCTGGTCTTGAACTCCTGGCCTCAAGCAATCCTCCAGCCTCAGTCCCCTAAAGTGCTGGCATTGTAGGCATGAGCCACCACGCCCAGCCCAATTCCTAGTACTTTACATAAGCAAAAGTATATAGTATGCTCTTTTTTGGGGGATCTGGCTTTTTCCATTCAGCATAATTATTTTGAGATTCTTCCATATCATATCAATGGCTCTTTCCTTCCTTAACTGTTATTCCGCTGCATGGATATACCATAATTTATTTATTCATTATTTTTTTGAGACAGAGTCTCACTCTGTCACCCAGGCTGGAGTGCAGTGGCTCAATATTGGCTCGCTGCAACCTCCTCCTCCCTGGTCCAAGCGATTTTCCTACCTCAGCCTCCCAAGTAGCTGGGATTACAGGCACATGCCACCACACCTGGCTAATTTTTCTATTTTTAATAAAGACAGGGTTATTCATCATGTCGGCCAGGCTGGTCTTGAACTTCTGACGTCAGGTGATTGGCCCACGTTGGCCTCCCAAAGTGCTGGGATTGCAGGCATAAGCCACCCCGCCCAGCCCCGTAATTTATTTTTATCTACTGTTGGTGGACCTCTGGGAGATTTCCAGGTTTGGGCTATTACAAATAAAGCTGCTACGAACATTCATGTACAAGCCTTTGTATGGAAGGAACTTTCTTTCCTTTGGGTAAATATCTAGGAGTAGAACAGCTGAGTCTCACAGTCGGTGTATGTTTACCTTTTTAAGAAACTGCCAAGCTGTTTCCAAAGCAGTTGTGCCACTTTACATCACCACCAGCAGTGTATGAGAGTTCCAGTTCCACATCCTCATAGAAGGTGTATCTTTTAAATCTGACACTGAGAGTGAAGGAAGTCAAGGTTCTGAGAGCTCAGAGACTTGGTCATTCAGTTACAGAAGCTCCCAACATCCTCCACTTCTGGGGCCACCAGGTCACCTGCTTTTCTTTCAGCTCCATTTGGACAAGTTTAGAATAAGAGCAGCCTCAGTGGTAGCTTGTGCTGTGAGGCCACACTGAGACCTCTGGTGACGATACGGTCTTCTAGCGTGGAGCCCAGATTGCAGCTTTTGTTGAACAATTCTTCCTGGGAAGGCGGTGAACTATAGACATTGCTCCTTTATCATTTTTTCCCACGAGAGATTTGAATTCCATCCACCTCACGGGACCCAAATCCTTCTCAAATGCGTGCATCTGGCAGGGAGGAGGATTGCAGAAAACAGCTCACACGATGTCCCAGAGCCTGCCTGGCATGCATTTTCTCCTTTAGCCTCGCCAGACCCTCGCTTTGTCCTGAATCCAACGGTACCATCAGACTTCAGTGGCCAGGAGACCAGACAGGCAAATAAAGCCTCTCTCCTGCCATTTCCCTTTGACCAGCCTTCACTTCAGAACCTTTTCCACCTAATGTTTCCTGACACTCTCTATAGGCATCTGAAAATGTGGTGATGGAGAGAGTAACCGTGTATCCATGACATGCCTGCAAAACAGGGGTGTTTATTCTGTTGAATCCCAACCCTCAGCCTCAGACCCAAATATCAGGAGCAGCGAACACCAGGGAAGATGAAGAAACGCTGCAGTGCCGGATGCATCTGTCCAGAAGAGACAGTGGCTGGGTTTGCCACTTGGCAGGGCTGCAGTTTTTCAGGCGCTGAACCTCAAACTGTGTTCCACTTCCTCTATTCACAACCACCCAAAGCAGCTTGTATTGCTGTCTTTGGTATTCTGTCCACAGTTCCCTGGCTTTCTTCTTCTAGGGGAATTACGGTTCAATTTGTGCTCTTGTGTTTGCACCTATGTGTCTCCAGAGATGAGGCTTAGTGGGAAATCTGCTAACAGAGAAAATCAGAAAAATCAGAAAATGGAAAGTCGATGTTTGCAATCACATATTCCCAGGGTGAGGGTTCCTTTTGAAATTTGGCATGTGGTTCCCAAGCCCAGGTTGGAGATGTTTGGGAAAGTAACTCAACCATCCCTTGGAGGAAGAATCAGGACTGTAACAGAAAGACGGCCTGCAATCCAGGGGTCAAGACCAGAACATGGAGGTGGGTGCAGGGATGTCAAGGGATGACATAGTCCTGCTGATGTTGCTGCCAATAAGCATCATTTTCTAAATTTTATTAAGCTTTTCATCAAGTTTCCCAACATCTGCCTTCTATGGGGTCTCATCCTCCTGGGAAATTTTCCTGTATTTCTTCATATCTAGACACGGTGCGGAAGGGAAGGGATTGGTGGGAATCACAGTGGCAGAATGTCCCATGGTGGCTCTTGAGAAGACCACAGTGATGTCCTTGTCCAAACCCCTGATCTCCAGATCTGCATGCTCAATCCCAGGGACAGGCTTCCTTATATTCTTTAGCTGGTTGTTTCACAAACAGGAAGCTTAAGACTTGGCTATAAATAACTCCAGGATAAAAGCAAATCCACCCTTGAAGGAAAATAGGCCACATGTGGGTCTTCCTAACGAAACCCACTGCTTGCGTGGAAGCAAGACCTTGAAGACTAGCCTTGGCAATGGCAGCATCATGTATCAAGAATATGGCGTGTTTCAAGCTGCTGTTTGGAAGGGGGCCGCCATGTTGTCCACCTGGTCTGTACCTTTTAGTTCCTGCTTCTTTGGAACATGGGCTGGTCATGACTCTACCTCAGAGCGCCTTTCATCCCTTCGATAAACATGCAGCGCTTTCTGTGTTCTGGGAGCATTTTCTTTACACCCTTTCAGATGCAATTCTTGATGCTCACTTGATTCAGTTTCACAGTTCAGATTTCTCACAAAGAGAATCTGATTAGCACATCTTATATTTTTCCGTGCCGGTGCCATTGATCAGTAGAGAGACTGGCTTGCCTGTGAATCAGTTGTCCACATATAGTCCAATGTGACCTGGCTGAGAAGAGGGACTGTGTTACTTAAAATGTGATCATTTAAGGACTTCCCTTCACTGCAAGGTCTGCTCACTGCAACCTCTGCTTCCCTGGTTCAAATGATTCTCCTGCCTCTGCCTCCCAAGTAGCTGGGATTATAGGCATGTGCCATCAGGTCTGGCTAAGTTTTACGTTTTGAGTTGGGATTTTAAAAGGCAGTCTAACAGAGAGAGATGTAAAACATCAGAGGTGAAAATGTAAGCAGCCAGCATTTATAGGGCTCCTCTTAAGGGAAGAGAGCAAGACATTTTGTTTCCTCCAACATCCGACACTGGGGCTTGGTGGGTGGGAGAGGCGCTGCCTGGGAAGGGGTCCTCACTTGGAGGCTTTGGTCCCTTCCCCAGCTTGTGAGCTCATGCAACCGCCTGCTGAACTTCTCCGACAGCCCCTGCAGCCCTAGATTCCGCACTTTCATCCTCATTTTCTCCTAGATTCTAAACTCTCAGAGGCCAAGGGCACCACTGTGGCCCCTGCAGCACACTCTTCCTGTGCTGTGTGTGAAGCGAATTGAATGTTCCCTCCACCCCCGTTAGGCATTGTGTTACACGTAAGAGTTAAGCAGTGAATAAAGCAAAGTCTCGTCCCCACAAAGCAGAAATTCTGGGCATTTTTAATATATAACATGGTCTGTGCTACTACTACTACAGTGAATGAAAGTCACAAGAATACACACAGGTTGTGACAGCATTTGGGAGGGACGTCTTACCAAACTTGGGGTTCAGGGAAGAGTCCTAGAGCGAAGGCATCTGTCTCATTCTGCACCCCACACCCTGAGCTAAGAGTGGCAGATGGGGGAAGGGAAATGGGGACTCAACTCAGTCGTTCCCTCCCCTCAGAGGCCACCCCGAGCTTCCACAGGCCCCTCGTGCACAGAACCCGGTTCTGCAATGTCTGTCCTTCCAGACAGAGTCATTCCCAAATGTAGCTCCAGCAACTTTCTCCTGGGTTAAGGAAGGCTGCCAGCTCTTACGGGAGGAATCCAAGCTATTTAAAGAGCAGAGCTCCAAGGACATCCTGTGATACCCCCTGAAATGATGTGGAGCAGCACAGGAGGGAGGTGCCTCCAAAAGAGGGAGCGTACAGGGTGGCCGGGGTTGGTGCCGGGACAAGTTGGGCCTCGCAGATTGCACCGCAGCAGTGAATGTACCGCGGGTGCTTCTGGGATGGCTCCTTCTGGGCCTCCCACACCCCCACCTGGTCACTTATAGGCCCAGCACTGGGGCTGGGGCCTCACTTGGCACCCACGCACCACGCGGTGCCAGCGATGCTGTTGTGGCTGAGGAGGAGAACCCCGTGGGAGTGTTGGCTGTGGAGGCCTCTTTGAGTCAAGGGCAGAGCATGTGTTTGGCCGGAAGTTCTGATTCAGAACTTGGAATCGGGATTTTCTGCTAATCTGGTGTTTTTCCTCTGACAGCACAATAATATTGTTTTGGTTGCTAAGAAACCCTCTTTTAATTGAACATTGGGTCGAGTGGCTATAGTACGATAATATACCATGCAGATGTCAAGAGAATAGCACAGCGCCCAAGTGACAATCAGGCCACTTCTCACAACAGGCAAGTCATAATACACAAGTGTCTTTCCAGATTTTCCTCACAGGGTGTGGAGGCATTGATTTGTGGTTGCAGACACAAGATTCTCTCTCCCCAGTCTGTGATATGGCCCTACAGTGGGTTATCTGTGCCTATAACCAAGCTCAGCTTTGTTTTATAGGCTGATATTTTGTGGGCTATTAGTCTGAATGAACCACTATTCTAATGATCAGATCATTATAATGGTGCATTAGTTTGATGCAGGGTAATGAAATATTGTTACTTCAATAGGGCTGGATGTCTATTACGGATCTTATCTCATAATCCCTGTTTAACAGAGGCATCCTTGGTTTCTTTTGCAGTACAGAGCGAATACCTGATTGAAGAACTCTTTGGAGAAAGGACTATAGTGTCATTTTAAAAGCTAAGAGTAAAGTTTAATATTCCTAATAGTAATTGCTTTCTATTTTGCTTTTCACAACTAAGAGACATTGTTTGGCTAAATCTCTAGGGGGCGATTGAGAGAGGCAGGCACATAATCCCAGCTCCGAATGCCCTGATAAAATTAATGTGTTCTTTTACTTTAGAGACAGAGAAGGTTCATGCATTGTTTGCTAGGCAATTTTCTAGCATGTAGCTGCAAGATTGGGTTCATATCTATTTGCTGAGGAATCAGATGTAAGCATAGGTTGAGTTGAGGCTGCTGTCGATTAGTATAAGACCTCAAGTAGATGTTTTGTTTTTCACCTTGAGGGGCTGATTTCAGTGTTAAAAGTGTGGCCTGAGTAAAAGAAAAGCAGTTCAAAAATTGGCTTTTAAAAATCTTTTAGTGGATAGAATTACAGTTGTGTTTTTACAAGACGGGAGTTATACCCCCCTCTGCCTCCTTGCAAACACGTGCCACAGGTTGTATTCCACCTGCAGTGGCCAGGGCTCTTTGATTGCAAGCAACAGCCACACTGCTTCCCCTAATTTGAAAGGAGTTATTTAAATGATATTGGGTGGCTCACGTATCTAAAAAAGAAAGAAAAAAAAATTGCACAACCAGGGATCTGGAAGGATGTGTACAAGGGATCCTAAAGGACAGCTGAGTCTGAATACTGTATCTTTCATCATTTCCTCTATTTTTATTACTTTGAGATTCAAATATCAGGAGAAAGGAATTCATTCAATTACTATAATTGCAGCTCTACGATTTTTATGTAAAAGGGACTTATGGAAGCAATTTGGTCAGAATGGGCAATGGCAAAACGTGGAAGGGGGATGATGGAAATTTTTTCTTTCTTTTTTTTTTTTTTAAAGACAGGGTCTCACTGTGTCACCCAGGCTGGAGTGCAGTGGCATGATCTTGGCTCACTGCAACCTCTGCCTCCCGGGCTCAAGTGATCCTCCCACCTCAGCCTCCCAAGTAGCTGGGACTACAGGTGTGTGCCACCATGCCCAGCTAATTTTTGTGTTTTTAGTAGAGACAGGGTTTTGCTATGTCATCCAGGCTGGTCTTAAACTCCTGAACTTGAGCAATCTGCCCGCCTTGGCCTCCCAAAGTGCTGGGATTACAGACATGAGCCACCGCGCCCAACCAGATGCAAGAGTTTTGAGTGGCTTGTGACACTTGACATCCCTTCTTAGTGCCAAGACCACAGGCCCACCCCTTGGCTGATGATAGTTTAGCACACCTCGACTGGAAGTTCCTTCAAGATTGGGTGAAGAAAAACAATTATTTCGATGCCATCTTTGTTAAGTATGTAGATAAATTCTCGTGACATAAGGCTCTAGGCAGTTCCCAAGACCTCAGTGTAGGCTGCTCTTGCAGAACAATGCCTGCCAACCCCAATGGTAGGCACCCCTCATTGTCTGTTAACATCCATTTCCAACCTGCTTCTTTGCTGGCAGAAGCCACTTCTCACAAAGACTTGAAAACATGCCCTGCCTATTTATTTTGGCATTCCCTCCTGCAGTGGTCATATGACTCAATTTGGGCCAATTAGATACAAGAGAAAGTACAAGAAAGGCTTTCCTCTTTAATATAGATATGGCACTATAGACTGTGGCAGCCATTTGGGACAGTTTGGAGAAAGCAGAAGGGTGAGGTCAGTAAACTAAGCATGGATGCGATGGATGACTTATTGTCCTGTTAAATTAACCAAACCTGAAATAAACTATCTCTAGGCCTCTTGCTAAGGGAAATAATAAATGTCCTTCACCTTTAAGCTGTTTGTCTTTGTCTATTCTAAGTCTAGGTTGATATAACAAAAATACCATGGACTAGGTGGCTTATACAACACACAGAAATTTAGTTCTCACAGTTCTGGAAACTGGGAAGTCCAAGATCAAGGCGCCTGCAGATGTGGCGTCTGGTGAGGGCAGGCTTCCTGGTTCATAGATGGCCATTTCTGTGTCCTCAAGTGGTGTGAGGGGTAAGGGAGCTCTCTGAGGCCTCTGTTATAAGGCCACTAATCCCATTCACAAAGGCTCCACCCTCATGACCTAATCACCTCCCAAGCCTCCACCTCTAATACCATGATATTGGGGATTAGGATTTAACGTATGAATTTTAGGGGGAACAAGCACAGTTTATAGCACCATTTTATTTTATTATTTATTTATTTTTAGAGACAGAGTCTTGCTCTGTCGCCCAGGCTAGAGTGCAGTGGTGCAATCATGGCTCACTGCAGCCTTGACTTCCTGGGCTTAAGCAATCCTCCCACCTCAGCCTCTTGAGTAGCTGGGACTATATACGTGCACACCACTGCATCTGGCTAATTTTTAAAAACATTTTTGTACAGATGGGGGTCTCACTACATTGCCCAGGCTGGTCTCGAACTCCTAGCCTCAAGGGATCCTCCTACCTTGGCCTCCCAAAGGGTTGGGAACTACAGGCAGGATCCACTGAGCTAGGTCTCTAGTACCATTTTAATAGAGACTAGTATCATGAGCAGCTGCAGCTTCTCAATTCACACACAGAGGAAACGTTCAGCTGCCCTCAGGAGGACCCATCCCCACAACAGTCAACTACAGGAGGGCCACTGATGGAGAATTCTCCATGGGTGCCCCCAAGAGCAGGAGCTGGTATAGTCAGCAGCTTTCCTGACCCCAGGACCTCCTTCTGACTCTTCCTGAGCAATAGGGAGCTCCTTGCTGTCTCCCTCCTTTGTCTCAGCCCTGTTTGAGGCATGGAATCTGATGGGGACAGAGGTTGATGGAGCTTCTCATGGGAGGAGACACTGTGGGCTCACCCCTCTGGGAGGACCTGGCTCCTCACCATCCCAGAGGGGAGGGAGGGAGCCTACTCTTGTGGCCTTGCCATTCCTCAGCATTTTCCTCACCCTTGGCCACAACTGAAGCCAAGAGACATCCGCCCATATGCTGACCCCCACCCGGCTCTCTACACCCGTCCTGACTCCAGGCTGGAGGGGTTTAAGAACTTGGCACCAAATCCCTTTTGCTGCTCATGCAGCTTTGCCATCAGGCCCTAGCTGGTCCTCATAATTGTGCTTTTATTTGTTCCTGGAACTCGGTCCTGGTTTTGTGTACACACTTTGGAACCTGGATGTCATCATTTCCCTGGACAAAGTTCCATCTGGACAACATGACCAGCAGCCCAGGTCCCTGGGAGGCTGGAGGGAGAGCCCTGACTTGCACGTGGGGTGGTGGTTCAAACCTCACTCTTTACTGGCCTTCCTCTCCAGCATCTGCAGCTGCTTCCCTGCCTGGGCCTCTGAATATCCTGTTCCTGTGCCTCTTTTTGTCCATAGTGTGAGTGAGGATTGCTGGGCTCACAGAGACCCAAATACATGGCATAAACAGAGGAAGTGTTCATTTGCTCCCATTAAAGAAAGCTTGAAGGTGAGCCGTCCAGTATAGCCATGTTGATTTCACAGAGTCATTGAGGACCCCAGCTCCTCTTATCTCTAGGATGTTTCTGGTATCTTCAGTATGATGGCTGCAGGAACTGCAGCTATGAGGTCCATATTCCACACAAGAAAAAAGGGAATAGTAGCCGTAGAGGAGCTTTCTTAGACATCCCATTCAACGATTTGCACATACATCTCATTGCCCACTCCTATTTGCAGGAGCAGGGAGAAGTGCAGGCTTTCTCCTGGGCGCATGGCCACACTGAATGGCATGTTGCAGTCACGGAGGAAGCAGGGAAGACTGGATACTGGCTAAGTACCCAGCAGTCTCTGTGACATCTTGCTCTTCTCATCTGCTGAGAATGATGCTGGTGGCTGGCTGGAGAGCCACCTTGCTGTGAACTCAGCCTTGCGCTAGCCTGCCTTCCTTCCTCCCCACCTGTCCAGCTGGTGAGGTGTCCCTGAGCCTGCTCCACTTGTGTGAAAAGACCTAGTTCCAGGGCCTGCTCCCCTCCTAAGCTACCTCTCCAACAATAGCTCACTGGGCTGCCCCCCAAGCTGTTTGACCAAGACAGAGCTGGAAGCATCTCTGATGACAACAATGTACAGACAGCGGTGGGATATATTTCTGGTTATACTTGTGAGAGTGACATTTAACTCCACACAGGATGGCCTTGCTTGACCTCATTAGAAACGGCAAGTGGGTCGTCACTGTTTAGGCCCTTGGAAAGAATCATGCAAGGGTTCGGAAATGAAAAAAGATCTTCACACAGTAAAGCTAGGAAAGAAAACTGATGAAAGAAACATCTTTGTGATCACATCTCTCCGTGTTTCTTGACACCTTTCACAACCTGACCTTGTATCTTTCACCACGAGAGAAGCAGGAGCTGCAGCCCTGTTTCCACCAAGCTGCAGATATTTCTCCTTTAAGATTCATCACATATTTATAATATTTTGCCTTCCTTTTTTGAGAGAATTGAGATTGTTTTTACAAGTTTGCCAAGTCGTGTATTACATCATTGGGCTGGGAAATATGGCCCTGCCTCAAAAAGAATGAATTAATTTTCTTTTTTCTTTCTTTCCCTCCTTCCTTCCTTCCTTCCTTCCCTCCCTCCCTCCCTCCCTCCTTCCTTCCTTCCTTCCTTCCTTCCTTCCTTCCTTCCTTCCTTCCTTCCTTCCTTCCTTCCTTCCTTCCTTCCTTCCTTCTTCTTCTTCTTCTTCTTTCTTTCTTTCTTTCTTTCTTTCTTTCTTTCTTTCTTTCTTTCTTTCTTTCTTCTTTCTTCTTTCTTTTTTCTTTGCTTCTTTCTTTCTTTCTTTCTTTCTTTCTTTCTCTTTCTTTCTTTCTTTTCTTCTTCTTTCTTTTTCTTTCTTTCTCTCTTTGTTTCTCTCCTTCCTTCCTTCCTTCCTTCCTTCCTTCCTTCCTTCCTTCCTTCCTTCCTTCCTTCCTTCCTTCTTTCCTTTTCTTTCTTTCATCTTTTTTTCTTTCATCTTATTCTGTCACCTAGGCTGGGGTGCTGTGACACAATCATGGCTCACTGCAGCCTTAACTTTCCAGGCTCAGGTGATCCTCCTACCTCAGCCTCCTGAGTAGCTGTGACTACAGGTGCATGCCACCATAGCTGGATAATTTTGGTATTTTTTTGTAGAGACAGAGTTTCCCCATGATGCCCAGGCTGGTCTTGAACTCCCGGGCTCAAGTGATCTACCTGCCTAAGCCTCCCAAAAGTACTGGGATTGCAGCAATGAGCCAGCTGAGAATAAGTTAATTTTATTATTATTATTATTATACTTTAAATTCTGGGTTACATGTGTAGAACGTGCAGTTTTGTTACATAGGTATACACGTGCCGTGGTGGTTTGCTGCACCCATCAACCCGTCACCTACATTAGGTATTTCTCCTAATGTTATCCCTCCCCTAGCTCCCTACCTCCCACAGGCCCCAGTGTGTGATGTTCCCCTCCCTGTGTTCATGTGTTCTTATTGTTCAACTCCCACTTATGAATGAGAATATGCAGTGTTTGGTTTTCTGATCTTGTGATAGTTTGTTGAGAATGATGGTTTCCAGCTTCATCCATGTCCCTTCATCCTTTTTTTGACTGCATAGTATTCCATGGTGTATATGTGCCACATTTTCTTTATTCAGTCTATCATTGATGGACATTTGGGTTGGTTCCAAGTCTTTGCTATTGTGAATAGTGCCACAATAAACATACATGTGCATGTGTCTTTATCATAGAATGATTTATAATCCTTTGGGTATATGCCCAGTAATGAGATTGCTGGGTCAAATGGTATTTCCAGTTCTACATCCTTGAGGAATCGTCATACTGTCTTCCACAATGGTTGAACTAATTTGCACTCCCACCAACAGTGTAAAAGCATTACTATTTCTCCACAACTTCTCCAACATCTGTTGTTTCCTGACTTTTTAAATGATCGCCATTCTAACTGGCGTGAGATGGTATCTCATTGTGGTTTTGCTTTGCATTCGATGACCAGTGATGATGGGCATTTTTTCGTATATCTGTTGGCTGTGTAAATGTCTTCTTTTGAGAAGTATCTGTTCATATCCTTTGCCCATTTTTTGATGTTTTTTTGTTTTTTTGGTTTTTTTTTGTAAATTTAAGTTCTTTGTAGATTCTGGATATTAGCCCTTTGTCAGATGGATAGATTGCAAAAATTTTCTCCCGTTCTGTAGGTTGCCTGTTCACTCTGATGATAGTTTCTTTTACTGTGCAGAAGCTCTTTAGTTTAATTAGATCCCATTTGTCAATTTTGGCTTTTGTTGCCATTGCTTTTGGTGTTTTGGACATGAAGTCTTTGGCCATGCCTATGTCCTGAATGGTATTACCCAGGTTTTCTTCTAGGATTTTTATGGTCCTAGGTCTTACATTTCAGTCTTTGATTGATCTTCAGTTGATTTTTGTATAAGGTGTAAGGAAGGGGTCCAGTTTCAGTTTTCTGCATATGGCTAGCCAGTTTTCCCAACACCATTTATTAAATAGGGAATTTTGTCCCCATTGCTTGTGTGTGTCAGGTTTGTCAAAGATCAGATGGTGGTAGATGTGTGGTGTTACTTCTGAGTCCTCTGTTCTATTCCATTGGTCTATATATCTGTTTGATACGAGTACCATTCTATTTTGGTTAACTGTAGCCTTGTAGTAAAGTTTGAAATCATGTAGCATGATGCCTCCAGCTTTGTTCTTCTTACCCAGGATTGTCTTGGATATGTGGGCTCTTTTTTGGTTCTATATGAAGTTTAAAGTAATTTTTTCCAATTCTGTGAAGAAAGTCAGTGAATCTATAAATTACTTTGGGCAGTAAGGCCATTTTCATGATATTGATTCTTCCTATCCATGAGCATGGAATGTTTTTTCATTTGTTTGTGTCCTGTCTTATTTCCTTGAGCAGTGGTTTGTAGTTCTCCTTCAAGAGGTCCTTCACATCCCTTGTAAATTGTATTCCTAGGTATTTTATCCTCTTTGTAGCAATTGTGAATAGGAGTTCACTCATGACTTGGCTCTCTGTCTGTTATTGGTGTATAGGAATGCTTGCGATTTTTGCACATTGATTTTGTATCCCGAGACTTTGCTGAAGTTGCTTATCAGCTTAAGGAGATTTTTGACTGAGATGATGGGGTTTTCTAAATATACAATCATGTCATCTGCAAACAGAGACAATTTGACTTCCTATCTTCCTATTTGAATACCTTTATTATTTTCTCTTGCCGGATTGCCCTGGCCAGAACTTCCAATACTATGTTGAATAGGAGTGGTGAGAGAGGGCATCCTTGTCTTCTGCCAATTTTCAAAGGGAATGCTTCCAGTTTTTGCCCATTCAGTATTATATTGGCTATGGGTTTGTCACAAATAGCTCTTATTGTTTTGAGATCCATTCCATCGATACCTAGTTTATTGAGAATTTTTAGCATGAAAGGCTGCTGAATTTTGTTGAAGGCCTTTTCTGCATCTATTGAGATAATCAAGTGGTTTTTGTCATTGGTTCTGTTATGTGATGGATTACACTTATTGATTTGTGTATGTTGAACCAGTCTTGCATCCCAGAGATGAAGCTGACTTGATTGTGGTGGATAAACTTTTTGATGTGCTGCTGGATTCAGTTTGCCAGTATTTTATTGAGGATTTTCACCTTGATGTTCATCAGGGATATTGGCCTAAAATTCTCTTTTTTTGTTGTGTCTGCCAGGCTTTGGTATCAGGATGACGCTGGCCTGATAAAATGAGTTAGGGAGGAGTCCCTCTTTTTCTATTATTGGAATAATTTCAGAAGGAATGGTACCAGCTTCTCTTTGTACCTCTGGTAGAATTCGACTGTGAATCTGTCTGGTCCTGGACTCTTTTTGGTTGGTAGGCTGTTAATTATTGCCTCAATTTCAGAACCTGTTATTGGTCTATTCAGAGATTCAGCTTCTTGCTGGTTTAGTCTTGGGAGGGTGTATGTGTCCAGGAATTTATCCATTTCTTCTGGATTTTCTAGTTTATTTGCATAGAGGTGTTTATAGTATTCTCTGATGGTAGTTTGTATTTCTGTGGGATCGGTGGTGATATCCCCTTTATTATTTTTTATTGTTTCTATTTGATTCTTCTCTCTTTTCTTCTGTATTAGTCTTGTTAGTGGTCTATTTTGTTGATCTCTTCAAAAATCCAGCTCCTGGATTCATTGATTTTTTGAAGGGTTTTTTTATGTCTCTATCTCCTTCAGTTCTGCTCTGATCTTACTTTTTTCTTGCCTTATGCTAGCTTTTAAATTTGTTTGCTCTTGTTTCTCTAGTTCTTTTAATTGTGATGTTAGGGTGTCGATTTTGGATCTTTCCTGTTTTCTCTTGTGGGCATTTGGTGCTATAAATTTCCCTCTGCACAATGCTTTAAATGTGTCCCAGAGATTCTGGTACATTTTGTCTTTTTTCTCATTGGTTTCGAAGAACACCTTTATTTCTTCCTTCTTTTTGTTATTTACCCAGTAGTCATTCAGGAGCAGGTTGTTTAGTTTCCATGTAGTTGTGTGGTTTTGAGTGAGTTTCTTAATCCTGAGTTCTAATTTGATTGCACTGTGGTCTGAGAGACTGTTTGTTTTGATTTTTGTTCTTTTACATGTGCTGAGGAGTGTTTTACTTCCAATTATGGAGTCAATTTTAGGATAAGTGTGATGTGGTGCTGAGAAGAATGTATATTCTGCTGATTTGGGGTGGAGAGTTCTGTAGATGTCTATTAGGTCGCTTGGTCCAGATCTGAGTTCTAGTCCTGGGTATCCTTGTTAATATTCTATCTCATTCATCTTTCTAATATTGACAGTGGGGTGTTAAAGTCTTCCATTATTATTGTGTGTGAGTGTAAGTCTCTTTGTAGGTCTCTAAGAACTTGCTTTATGAATCTGGGTGCTCTTATGTTGGGTGCATATATACTTAGGATAGTTAACTCTTCTTGTTGAATTGATCCCTTTGCCATTATGTAATGGCCTTATCTCTTTTGATCTTTGTTGGTTTAAAGTCTGTTTTATCAGAGACCAGGATTGCAACCCCTGCTTTTTTTTTTTTTTTTTTTTTTTTTTGCTTTCCATTTTCTTGGTAGATCTTCCTCCGTCCCTTTATTTTATTTATTTATAAGCATTTCATATCCAGCCAAACTAAGCTTCATAAATGAAGGAGAAATGAAATCCTTTACAGACAAGCAAATGCTGAGGGATTTTGTCACCACCAGGCCTGCCTTACAAGAGCTCCTGAAGTAAGCACTAAACATGGAAACGAAAACCAGTACCAACCACTGCAAAAACATGCCAAATTGTAAAGACCATTGATCCTATGAAGAAACTGCATCAATTAACAGGCAAAATAACCAGCTAGCATCATAATGACAGGATCAAATTCACATATAACAATATTAGCCTTAAATGTAAATAGGCTAAATGCCCCAATTAAAAGACACAGACTGGGAAATTGGATGAAGAATCAAGACCCATCAGTGTGCTGTATTCAGGAGATCCATCTCACGTTCAAAGACGCACATAGGCTCAAACTAAAGGGATGGAGGAAGATCTACCAAGCAAACGGAAAGCAAAAAATAAAGCAGGGGTTGCAATCCTGGTCTCTGATAACGATCAGGCCAGGTAGTAAGTCTTGAAAAACCCAATCCTAAATCTCAGCCCAGAAAACTAGGTGGCAGAATGACACCTGGTGAGATGTCTGCTGTGCCACAATGCTGCAGCAGGTCCTGGTGCAGAATCATCACCATGGGTGGCATTTTGGGTAGCCCATTCGCCCCCAGGGAAGGAAGAGACCATATATTAGTCTGTTTTCATGCTGCTGATAAAGACATACTCAAGACTTGGTAACTTATAAAGAAAAGAAAGGTTTCATGAGAAACCTTAAAGAAATAGGGTTTCATGGACTCACAACTCCATGTGGCTGGGGAGGCCTCACAATCATGGCAGAAGGTGAAAGCCACATCTTACATGGTGGAGGGCAAGAGAGAATGACAGCCAAGCAGAAAGGGAAACCCCTTATACAAACCATCAGATTGTGTGACACTAATTTGCTATGATGAGAACAGTATGATAGAACCACCCCCATGATTCAATTACTTCCTATGGAGTCCCTCCCACAACACGTGGGAATTGTGGGAGCTACAAGTCAAGATGTGGTTTGGGTGGGGACACAGCCAAACTATATCAGACCTCTCATAGTTTTGACTTTTTCATTATGGAATTGGTCCCCTTACAAAGCTGTGATTCCTACTACTCAAGTGTTAAAGCCAGACCAGGTATCCAGCCTAGACATCATACATGATGTAGGGAAAAGCCATCCTGGGAGGAGGGATGGATTTGACTTCAAAAGTCAATTTAACTTCTGTGAAACTTTGAGTTGATAAAATAAGGTGCCACTGGACTTGTAAAATGTACAATACAACACCATTTATATATCATAAAAATACCAGTGCACCAAACAACAATATGTATTTTGTGAGACTGTATACACATTACACACAATATCATGCGTTTTAATGAGGAATAGGGAATGAAAATGATGTATGAGGATAAAAGAAAATAAATTAATAAGTTCAGACAGGGAGAGGAAATGACAAGATTCAAATACATATGTTTTTGTTACTCTTATATAATGAACATGAAATAGTGGAGTGCCAGTTTCTGATTTAGTTGGTAGGATCAGTTCCTCTGCAGTCAGCAGTGAGAACCTTATTTTTAAGCCCTCCTTGTTTTGAAGAATACTAGACTTGGGTAGTAAATGTTTCTTTTATACTGTCCCATTATTGTTTATGAAAGCAATCAAAATAGAAGCACTGCTCCTGATCCTGCCATATTCTATTGGATCTCATCCTGAGAACTCTATAACTTATGTCACTCTAGCCATAGTTTGTTTCAGCTTGCTATTCATGATCATGTCGAAGAGAAAATATAGTTGATCTAAAAATTTGTTTTAGCAGGTTTTTCTGGGGCAATTTTCTTAAGCGGTTTTTTACAGTTACCTATATCATCATGGAAATGTAATAAGCCCTAATGGTTTGTGTGTGTATCATTACACAATGTATTAATATTAAAATGAGTAGGAAACTTCTCTCTCTCTCTCTCTCTCTTTGCAATGAGATTAACTCTTTTCTTCCACAAGTAAAAAGGTGGGTTATAAAACTTCTATAATGAGGCACCTCAGCTAACCAAGCTTTACTTTATTTAAAAGGAACTGTGATATTGTCCCTGTGTGAACTCAACAAGATCAATCACTTCCTTGGCTCTTTATTCTTTCTTGTATCTCAGCTCACTCATATGGGATCACTTTCCTTTTGTCTAAAGGGCATCCTTTAAAATTTTTTACTGAAAGTGTGGTCCATGGAATGGTCGTCAGTTTGCAAACTGTTACCAGTTCACCACAAGTGCAGAAAATGAGAGTCTAATTTGCATACCAATTTAACATTGCTGCAATATTCAGGTGCACAATCAGTTTACTTGACTTGCTGAACAAGGTATAAACTAAAAATTCAAGTCTATAACAGATCAGAAATTCAAAAAAATATAAATCCCACAAAACCTAGTCCTTCTCCTAGTATGCTGTTGACACATTTTTATTTTTTCCTTTACCCATATTTTTGGAAGATTATTGTAGTAGCTGTAGAATTCTACATCAAAGGTAATTTTTTTCAGTACGTGAAAGATGTTTTTCCATTGGCTTTCAGCTTTTAGTGTTACTTTTGAGAAATCAGCAGTCAGTCTTTTGTTCTCTTATTGTTTTAGATTTTTCTCTTTGCCTTTAGTTTTCCATAGTTTCACTATGATGTATGGATGTGTGAGTTTTTTTTTTTTTTTTAATACTTCAAGTTCTGGGGTACATGTGTAGAATGTGCAGGTTTGTTACATAGGTATACACGTCCCATGGTGGTTTGCTACGCTCTTCAACCCGTCATCTACATTAGGTATTTCTCTTAATGCTATCCCTCCCCTAGCCCACCACCCCCCAACAGGCCCCAGTGTGTGATGTTCCCCTCCCTGTGTCCATGTGTTCTCATTGTCCACCTCCCACTTATGAGTAAGAACATGTGGTGTTTGGTTTTCTATTCTTGTGTTAGTTTGCTAAGAATGATGGTTTCCAACTTCATCCATGTCCCTGCAAAGGATGTGAACTCATCCTTTTTTATGTCTGCATAGTATTCCATGGTGTATATGTGCCACGTTTTCTTTATCCACCCTGTCGTTGATGGGCATTTGGGTTGGTTCCAAGTCTTTGCTATTGTGAATAGTGCCACAGTAAACATAAGTGTGCATGTGTCTTTATCATAGAAAGATTTATAATCCTTGGGTATATACCCAGTAATGGGGTTGCTGGGTCAAATTGTATTTGTGGTTCTAGACCTTTGAGGAATCGCCACACTGTCTTCCACAATGGTTGAACTAATTTACACTCCCACCAACAGTCTAAAAGCATTCCTATTTTGGATGTGTGAATCTTTTTATTTACTCTACTTGAGATTTACTGTACCCCTTAAATCTGTAGTTTAGTATCTTTAATTATTCTTAACATTTTAAAATTATTATTTCTTCTAATACTTGTTCTGCCCTCTTCTTTTCCTTCTCCTTTTGGGACATCAAATAAAATGTATATCAGATATTTCAGTTTGTTTTCTATACCTCTTAATCTTATTTCTATATTTTCTATCTTTTTGTCTCCCCAGGTTGCATTCTAGATAACATTTTCCCATTTTTAATATAATGAACACCTGTGCTCATAATTATTGTCTGACAACTCTAATATCAAAAGCTCTTGCTTCTGTTAGTTCCTGCTTATGGTGTCTGGCCTCTCTGTTTGCCTCATTATCTTTGACTGAGTGCCGGTCATTGTACTTGAAAATTATGTTTAGGAATAATTTGAGGTCTAGAAAGTCCCTTCCTCTGCAGAGGGTTTATGTTTGCTTCTGCAAAGTGCTTGGGGTTACTTCCAGTCTCAGGCACTTAAACCAAGTGTAAAACTTGAGATAACATGAGTCTGGATGCAAATCTTTAAGAAGGATTTGTTACTTTTGGTTTGCTCTTATTCTAAGAGTATACCTCTTTTGTGTGCCAGTTTATTTGGAGCCACTTTACCCTTTGTGAACTCTGGACTATGATCTGTGCCCTCTTTCATCACAAACTGATCAGAATGAAATTCCTATTTCCCCAAATTAGCTAGTGTTCTCAAGGCAAAAGTGCTCTGTCCCTGTGTACCTCCCAGGGCTATGGATTCCTTTACATCTTATATCCTTAAGAAGGTAGTTTGTTTATTTTAGTCAGAAAATTTTTATTGTTATCAGCAGAATGATTGGTTTAAAATAACTGTCTTATCATTCCCCTAAATAGAAAATCGCTTCTATTTATAATTTGGAGCAGGATAATGACTAATAGAAGAAATACTTCTGTAACGGTTAGCAGGAAAGAAAGATCATTGTAGTAAGAGACTAGAGACGGCCATGCAGAAGAGGAAGTCTACTTACTCTTGTTACTCGTGACACAGAACGAAGTCCATGCTTTGACTCTTTAAGCGACTTGGGTATAATACCACAAATGTAACACGAGGTGGTGTAAAATACAATCCATCAGCTATGGTCCATGTAGCAGAATTTGTGGACCTTTTTCAGTCTGTCCTAGAAAATGTTTTAAAGACAACTGAGAATTCCATTCATGTTCAAACATATCCCCCTCATTTTCTTTAGAAGAATCTATCTGAAAGAAGGGCACTTGAGTTTTATTTTCCAGACTAGAGATTATGGGATGGAATTGCAAGCGATGTGGCCAGTTCATTTTAATTTCAGGACTGGTTCCTTGAGCAAACAAATTGGCCTCAAATGAGAGTTGCCAAAATGTTAGATTCCATAAACGTTGGAACTCTACAGCAATGTTTCTCAAAGATGAATGCCCTTGAAAGTCTCGTGATGATTTGCTAAAATGCAGGTTCTGATTCAGTAGATTGGAGGTGGGGCCAGAGATTCTGCTTTTCCAGCAAGTTCTCAAGTGATTCCAATGCTGCTGGTCCTCAGACCACACTTTGAGAAGCCAGGTTCTGTAGTGCTCAGAACATTTCACATTAAACCTGGATCTGCCTTTGTCCCCACACCAAGCCTTCCCACACATGGAGAATGTTTTTGGATTTAAGTAAGAACTGGGATGTCAAGAGAGGAGCCATCTGCATTGGCAAGGCAATGAAGAGCTTCAGCTGCACGGCAGGCCCACCCTCTCACAACTGGGATTATCTTTTGGGAGCCCAAAAGTATGAGAAGAGCAGAAGGCTGCATGGCACCCTGTAGAAACAGGACACCAAGCCAATCTCAGCTGGCAGTTTCACACTCTACTCTTTCATCAAACATACTGATGATGGCCAGGTGCAGTGGCTCATACCCGTGATCCTAGCACTTTGGAAGGCTGAGGCGAGAGGATCACTTGAGCCCAGGAGTTAGAGGCCAGCCTGGGCCACATAGCAAGACCCTGTTTCTTTGAAAACAAAACCAAACAAACAAACAAAAAACCATACTCATGAATGGTTGTTGTCATTTTTCTTGTTCCTCCCGTCCCCAGGTTATATTTTAATTAACCTCCTCCATCTTACTGCTTGCTTCCTCTAAGAAAACATATTTGTTCAAAAAGCTTCATCAGGTAGCAACCCACTAATCACTGATGTGTGGGGGACAAAGAAGATACCAGAAGTCTTCTCAGAACCACAGAGCCCAGCAGCCCCAAGTCCTAGGTGAGGACTCTTCATAACAAGCCCTGCTAAACTGGTGACAGGCTGAGTCCCTTTGTCCAAGATCAGCTCAGTGGTGGGCTTAGTGACTCACGCCTGTCATCCCAGCACTTTGGAAGGCCAAGACAAGTGGATCACCTGAGGTCAGGAGTTTGAGTCCAGCCTGACCAACATGGTGAAACCCTGTTTCTACTAAAAACACAAAAATTAGCAGAGTATGGTGGCAGGCACCTGTAGTCCCAACTACTCGGGAGATTGAGGTAGGAGAAATGCTTGAACTTGGGAGGCAGGGGAAGCAGTGAGCCGAGATTGCACCACTGCACTCCAGCCTGGGCAACAAAGTGAGACCCTGCCTCAAAAAAAAAAAAAAAAAAAAAAAAAAGCTCAGCTCAGAAAGGGGGTCAGGCAAGTCTGCCAACTTGTAAGAGTGAGGAAAGTCCCAAAAACAAGACTCTAACTAGTAAATCTAAAGTGCACCTGGGATTCTGTGTCCTTTGGCAGCATAAGATTTGGGCAACACTGAACAAGTATAGGGACAAGCCTTTGGAAGTGGTTCTGCTGGGCATCAGGTGGCATCTTGTTGGGTCTCGTCTCCCACGAGAGGCTGACAGAGGCCGTGCATAGGCTGAGGTCTCTGGGAGCCAGAGTGCCTTCCTCTCCAGGCGGCTCAGCCCAATCACTGTTCTCCAGCATCGCATTCTCCTCCTGATTTTATTTGGGAATCACTTCTGAGCAATGTGGTTGAGTTTTCACCCTCACAATCATCATCTGGAACCTCGCTACTCAAAGTGTGGTCCGTGGACCAGACTATCAGCCATCACCTTGGGGCTTCTTAAGAGTGCAACTTCTCAGAATACACCCCAGATCTCCTGAATCAAAACCTGAGTTTTAACAAGATCCCCTGGTGCTTCATACACCCTCATGTTAGAGAAAAGCTGACCAAGAAAACAGATGCATTTTCTTTTTTCTTTCTTTCTTTTTTTTAGATGGAGTCTTGTTCTGTCACCCAGGCTGGAGTGCGGTGGCGTGATCTCAGCTCACTGCAATGCTTACCTCCTGGGTTCAAGTGATTCTCCCACCTCAACCTCCCGAATAGCTGGGATTACAGGCATGCACCACCGCACCCTGCTAATTTTTGTATTTTTAGTAGAGTTGGGGTTTCACCATGTTGGCCAGGCTGGTCTTGAACTCCTGACCTCAAGTGATCCACCTGCCTCAGCCTTCCAAAGTGAGGGGATTACAGGCATGAGCCACTATGCCTGGCCAACACATGTGTTTTCTAAATGAAAATACTCTTCCCTGCACCAAATTTGAAGGCCCGACTGTGGCCTGGCCAGGAAAGCGGAGAAAGGCTCTTGGTGAACTTGTTCCTAACACAGACAGATTTCTCAAGGAAATGGAAGGCCCGGCCTTAACAGTGTTTATACGGTTGCATTCTCATGTTCCAACTTGTGACTTTGGAGTCTTCTGAAATTTTTCCTTTGATATAATGAGATAAATATATGATCTTGGATTCTCTTCCTCCCTCTTCACTAGACTGTTCCAGAAATAAAGAGTCAGCCATAAGCCTTAGGGGAGTTGAGATGAAAACTTTTAGAACATGAAATTTTGGTCCAAATGGGATTTTTGCTGGTGTTACTAATTAAGATTCTCTTTAAAACTAGGCCAGCCCTGTGCTCTCCGGTTGGCAGTCTGTTTAGAATCTCTCTGTAAACACGCAGTGGCTTGTACAAATAGGGAGGCTTTACTTTCCCATCATAAAGAGGGCCTGAAATAAATCCCAGACAACTCCAGAAGTTTGTCTTTGCCATAAAAATAGTGGAATTCATTGAAGGCTGCCTCATTGCACTCAGACAGGGTACAAGCTGGCCAGCTAATTGGCCCTGGGAACCAGCTGGTGGCGGGTTTTCACTCTCTTCAGACTGCGGAAGGGGGGTCACTCTTAGTTTTCCTTTCCAGGCTATTTTTTAAAGCTGTCTGTTTAGGCGATGTGCATTTTCCTATAGAGGAGGAGTGTCCAATCATTTGGATTCCCTGGGCCACATTGGAAGAAGAAAAAGTGTCTTGGGCCACACATAAAATATACTAACACTAGCGATAGCTGATGAGCTAAAGAAAAATTGCAAAAAAAGTCTCATAATGTTTTAAGAAAGTTTATGAATTTGTGTTGGGCAGCAGACAAAGCCATCCTGGGCTGCATGCGGCCCGTGGGCCACGGGTTGGACAAGCTTGCTATAGAGTAAACGAGACTGCCTGATTTTCAATTAGTGACCCTGTACAGCTCCAAAGCTTCCATGGCTGGTGTCTGGCAACACCATGCCCTTCTTTGAGATAGAATTTGTAATCGTCAGCTCCTGACTTCTGTATTGTTGACTGAAAGAAAGATGAGAGTTTCACACCCTTCTCTTTTACATATGCCAAAGGACGTGCTCGTGTGTGGCCACGTCGCCTAAAAACCTAAGTAGCTGAATGGCACTGGGGCTGGAAGAGCCAGAAATGAGCCATCTACCCCAGCTTTGAACACTGTGTGAGCCATAACTGTTTTCAGAGTGACTGACTGAGCAATTGAGTCTCCGCTGGTACAAACTGGCTGGACTTCCCTGACTCCTCATCCAAGCTGGTCTTCTTTGAGGAAGGGACTCCACCGGTCCCCAACTTGTCATGTTCATCTCTGTATACTCAGAGGAAAGGCCAGTGCCCAATACGTAGCAGATTCTTGCTAAATAATTGTGAAATGTGTGAATGGACTGGAGGTCCATTCACCTCTTGGAGGTAACTGTTGAAATAGAATCTATTTTCCACCACTTAATCTGTGCGTTTCTGCCCATTTTATATCGCCTACAATGTCCATATATCAGTTTCCCTTACTAACTTGAGGAAGTTTTCCCACACTCAAGCTGATCAAAGTGCTATTGTTTGTGCTAAGAGTAATTGCTTGTTTATCAAATTAAGACACGAGGACAGAGGTTGAAATCCAGTTGCGTTCAGTTCATATACATTTCAGTAGGAATTATAAACATTTTCATATGAAAATTTGCTAAGAGTTCATATAAATGTAGTGTATCTCACAAAATTGCAAACAATTTAACATAGCTGTTCTGCACTGCTCAGGGGCTATATAAAGACCTTGCATGTCCAGGCATTAGAATTTCTAGGATAGGCTGGGTGTGGTGGCTCACACCTGTAATCTCAGCACTTTGGGAGGCCAAGATGGGAGGATTGCTTGAGGCCAAAAGTGCAAGACCAGCCTGGGCAGCAAGGCAAGGCCCTATCTCTATAAAAAGATTTAAAAAATTAGCCAGGGCAGGTGGTGCATGCCTGTGGTCACAGCTACTTGGGAGGCTGAGGTGGGAGAATTGTTTGAGCCCAGGCATTCAAGGCTGTAGTGAGCTCTGACTGTGCCACTGCACTCCAGCCTGAGCCATGGAGTGAGATCCTCTCTCTAAAAACCAACCAAACAAAAGTTACCTAATCTCGTTTGCTGTGATGATGAGGGTGGTTATGAGAGTTAGGGAGAAGGTAGAGGACATCTGGCACCGGTGGGTGGGGACGGGTGCGTGCATCTCTTCCCACTGCACATGGTCGGGACAGCAGGAGGACTCTTGTTCCCAGTGTGCTGGAGTCTTCTTTGTTGAGCTGCTCTTACCAGTCACATCCTTAACAGAGAAAGTGGGTGATCCCTTTAGCAGGGAAGGGAAGGGTCAACCCCCAGTCTCCTTCCCAGGTTGGGAGAGTGACACAGTGTTGACACTGCAGTCGCTTTGCCCTATTCAGAGGTGCTGTGGTGAGAGAAGGGATTTTTTTTCCTGATCCTTGAAACACTAAAAATCTTTCCATTTTTTCCCTCTAGGTCTTTACCATCAAAGGGGTGAGGGGTCTTGTTCAGTTGAGTGAAGAGTGCCTGGGGGGAGGGAGATGCAGCCTCCATACAGAGTCAGGAAGAGAAAGGAGTAACAACATTCCTAGCTGTTACTTTTTTTATTTTTAATCTTGATCGAGATCGGGTCTTACTCTGTCACCAAGTCTGGAGTGCAGTGGCACAGTTACAGCTCACTGCAATCTCAAACTCCTGGGCCCAAGCGATCCTCTCACCTCCGCCTCCCCAGTCATGCCACCATACTTGGCTAATTTTTTTTTGTAGAGAGGGAGTCTCACTATGTTGCCCAGGCTGGTCTTGAACTCCTGGCCTCAAGTGACTCTCCTGTTTTGGCCTCCCAAAGTGTTGAGATTACAGGCATGGACCACTGAACCTGTCCCCCTGGCTGTGTGATCTTGAGCAAGAGCCTCAGCCTCTCTGAGTCTCAGGTGGGCAGGTTCTCATCACTTAGTGGGTCATTAGAACTCCCTTCATACATAGCTTGCAGTGTCATTGTGAGGATTTGGGACAGCACTGTTAGGGCTTCTGGCCTGCAGTGATGACAATGGCTGCTATTGACTGAGTACCTGCTGTTACTCTGACCGAAACTTTTAGAGTTAACCATGTAGGTTACAAAGGGAGTTATCAGCTTTATGTGGTACCATATCAATAGGAGGAGAGATGGCAAATGTTTCTTGGCATTCACCCAGCTTTCTTTAGAAACTTCCCTTGCCTTGTAACAAGAGGCACACATAGCCATGGGCCAGCACTGTGACCCCGCGCCAAAGCTTCCTTACTAGAGCACACTCAGCTAGTAAAGCAGTTAAACTCGGATGATTCTTCCTGTGTATCAGGTGTTTTAAAAAATTCCCAAGACAATTCTGTTAGGCTTGTTGGGTTACAATCACTATCCAGAAAGCCCCACTGCTGTGTTGATTTATGCAAAATCCCTGTAGAGTTCACTTTCCTTACAATGTTCTTTTAAAAGAAATTTTGAAACAATCTCGAAATTACAGAAAAGTTGCAAACACAGTACTTTTTTTTTTCTGGAACCATTTGAGATTAAGTTGTTGACCAAAGGCCCCATGATTTCTCTATTATTATTATTATTGTTAGAGACAGGGTCTTGCTCTGTCACCCAGGCTGGAGTGCAATGGTGCGATCATAGTTCACTGCAGCTTCGACCTCCTGGGTTCAAGCGATCCTTTTGCCTCAGCCTCCCAAGTACCTGGGACTACAGGCACCCATCACCAAGCCTGGCTAATTTTTAATTTTTGTGTAGAGCTGGGGCCTCCCAATGTTGCCTAGGGTGTTCTCAAACTCCTGGGCTCCAACAATCCTCCCTCCTTAGCCTCCCAAAGTGTTGGGATTATAGACGTGAGCCACCATGCCCACCTGATTTCTGAATTCTTGAGTATGTATTTTCTACAAACAGGGGCATTCTACTATATAATCATAATGCAACCATCAAAGTAGTGATGTTAAAAATGATACATTTCTTACTATTTGACTCAGCGATCCCATTACTGTGTATATACCCAAAGGATTATAAATCATGCTACTATAAAGACACACGCACACGTATGTTTATTGTGGCACTATTCACAATAGCAAAGACTTGGAACCAACCCAAATGTCCATCAATGATAGACTGGATTAAGAAAATGTGGCACATATACACCATGGAATACTATACAGCCATAAAAAAGGATGAGATCATGTCCTTTGTAGCGACATGGATGAAGCTGGAAACCATCATTCTGAGCAAACTATCGCAAGGACAGAAAACCAGACACCCCATGTTCTCACTCATAGGTGGGAATTGAACAATGAGAACACTTGGACACAGGGCAGGGAACATCACACACCAGGGCCTATCCTGGGGTTGGGGGAAGGGGGAGGGATAGCATTAGGAGAAATACCTAATGTAAATGATGAGTTAATGGGTATAGCACACCAACATGGCACATGTATACATATGTAACAAGCCTGCACGTTGTTCACATGTACCCTAGAACTTAAAGTATGATTAAACAAAATAAAATAAATTTAAAAAGATACATTTCTACAATCGAATCCTCTGACCTCATTCCAGTTTTACCAGTCGTCCCAATAAGAGTGTGGACAGCAAAAGGACAGAATCTTGAGTCAGGCATTGTGTTCAGTTGTCAGGTCACTGTAGTCTTGCAGTCTGGAGCAGTTTTTCAGTTTTAGCTTGACTTTAGGACCTTGACATTTTTGAAGACTACAGGCCAGACGAATGTAGAATGACCCTTGTCTGATGCATTTTCATGATTTGATTTTGATCATGTATTTTTGGCAGAAATATCACCGAGATGATACTGTGTTCTTCTCAATGCATCCTACCAGGAGGTACACAACTTCAGCCAATTTGTCCTGTTAATGGTGAGGCTGACTTCGATACTTGGTTATGGCATCTATCAGACTCCTCCACATTACATTTATTCTTTTACCCTTTATAATTAATATGCATTTTGAGTAGAGGAATTAGGAATTATGTCAGTATCCTGTTGCTCCATAAACTTTCAATCCATTCCTATTTATATCAATATGGATTCCTGTTTTTCTTTTTTTACTTATTAAGTTATTGTATCAGTCTGTTTAGTCTGTTCTTGCACTGCTATAAAAAATACCTGAGACTGAGAAATTTACAAAGAAAAGATGTTGAATTGGCTCATGGTTCCACAGGCTGTACAGGAAGCATAGTGGCTTCTGCTTCTGGGGAAGCCTCAGGAAGCTTCCAATCACGGCAGAAGCCAGAGCAGGAGTAAGCATCTTACGTGGCAGGAGAAGGAGCAAGAGAGTGGGGAGGTGCTACACACTGTTAAACAACCAGATCTCATGAGAACTCACTCACTATGGCAAGAACAGCAACAAGAGGATGGTGCTAAACCATTCATGAGAATCTGCCCCTAAAATTCAGTTGCCTCCCACCAGGCCCCACCTCCAACACTGGGGATTATAATTGAAGATGAGATGTGGGTGGGACACAGATCCAAACCATATCAGTTATGACCCATTTTTAACATTATTTTGATTCTCTAAATGCCCTAGGTTTGGCTTCTGTGACTCATTGTCCCTAGTTATTATTTGAACACTTCCTTCTTTTCTGGAACAATCAGATGTTTCAACTCATTCTTACTTTTCCTACCTTGGCCATGGAATCATCTATTTCCCCAAGGAGCCCTGGTTCCTTTCAGTAGAGGAGGGTATTTAGAGGCCAACTTCTGGGTGCTGGATGTGCCCATTACTATTGCAATGTTACGCGGTCAGTGGACAAAGAGTGACAGGGTATATATGTTTGTAGGGGATCAGTGTATGTACATATAAACACATGTGCATATATATATACATTTACCTTTATATTCAAGTCTACATCTATATCAGAGTCTATTTAATTTACCTATCCATCTATTTTGAAAATCCCAAGGAATCATATTAATACTTTCAGTTCCAATTCCTCTCTTTACATATTTATAACTTCCTTCTTTTGACAGCGAAAAACCTGAATCCCATTGTTCTTATTTTTTGTTTGCTTGTTTGCTTATTTGCTCAATTGTTCTTGTTCTTGGTTTTCCTGTTTGCTTATTTGCTCATTTCTTCCATATGTTTCCAGTGCTTACTGAAGCCATCCTCACACAGAGATCCCCTCACCCTACCCAGGCTCACCCCTACATCAATGCTCACCCATACATTAGTAATGCTTTTGAAAGGAATTACGTGAATACAACAGTCAACAGTTCCTATTGCAGAAAGCCTTTTACCAAACATCTACTTTGATTTTACACTTCTGAACACAGCGATCCCCTACTGATTCCCCTACTGCTGCCCCCCAAGGGAGGACACCCTCCTTCCCTGCTTGGGCTCTAATGCTCTTTGCAGGTGACCCTTCTGAGCAGATGTCCTCCTCATCCTTTTGGGCCTCTTCATCACTCTGGACTGCTGCAGCTCCCTCACTCCAACCCTTTCCCTACCCCACCTGATAGCTCTAAGACTGTATAGTTCAGGTAAGGGAAGGAAGAGGAAGGGCCACATCACATTTTATAATTTGGAGTACAAGTCTTTTCTTAGTTGGAAAGATTATCTCAGTTAGTTTGAATCAGTCCCAAACTTGAGCTGGCTGCAACCTCATCCTTAGGATGGGACAGAAACTTCTGTACCACATTGTGATGCTCTTGCTGTGGTCCTGGTGAAATAGCACCCTCTATTTTCTCTGAATGGAGCACCAGGAGCCGAGGTTTCCTTCCTAGCTGCATACTGTTCAGCAACTGCATTTTGACTGCTCTTTTTACTCCTCCCTTTTCTTTGCTTCTGTATCCCAAATCCAACAACCAAGCAACCAACCAACCAACCACTCAACCACCAACCAATCAACCAACCAAAAGAACTTTCACAACCTTCAATGCTTCCTGCTGATGCAATGGTGAAGAATAAGAACACCCTGGTTTTAAGTGAGAAACACACAAAAACCATAGCTCCTTTTCAATCCAAGTGTTGCCTAAAAGACTACCATTTCACTCAGCCTCTTCATTTTCTCTGGCTGTTTCTTTCTTTTCTTTCTTTCTTTCTTTCTTTTTTTTTTTTTTTTTTTTTGAGATGGAGTTTCACTCTTGTCACCCAGGCTAGAGTGCAATGGTGAGATCTTAGCTCACTGTAAACTCCACCTCCTGAGTTTAAGCAATTCTCCTGCTTCAGCCACCCAAGTAGCAGGGATTACAGGTGTCTGCCACCATGCCAAGCTAATTTTTATTTTCATTTTCTGTATTTTTAGTAGAGACAGGGTTTCACCATTTTGGCCAGGCTGGTCTCGAACTCTTGACCTCATGATCCACCTGCCTCGGACTCCCAAAATGCTGGGATTACAGGCGTAAGCCACCATGCCCAGCCTCTGACTGTTCCTTGATGTCTCACTACAACTATACCTTCCTTAGAGGAACGCTCTGCTCTTATTGTTGTTTAAGAGTTTTCTACCCCTTTTGGGTGGACTATTTAAGCATCCATGCTTGCCCCCCATAGATGCAGGGACATATGTTATGTAAGTGTGAGGAACTGCACAGAAGTCATTATTCCACATCACGTTTCTGCTTTGCTGCCCACCAGCTTCTTGGTTTCTTGGCAACGTTACTCATCCATTTCAGAACAGGGCTTACACCTAAAAGCATGGTCCTGGTTGCTTGTGTTCAGAAGTGTAAAATGAAAGTAGATATTTGGTAAAAGCTTTCTGCAATAATAGGAACTTTAGACTGTTCTCTTCACATAATTCCTTTCAAAAGCATTACTAACGTATGGGTGAGCGTTGATGTGGGCAATGTCGCTTGAAGTGGGAGGAATGATATTTACAAAATTCTCTTAGTTGTTGACGTTAGCTTCCTGGATTTTTTTCTTTTAAACAAACCTTAATGGAACAAATGAGATGACAAAATACGCTGAAAGCATCTGAAACACGAGATCCACCTACACACGCCTCCAGAAATCATCTCAAGCCTGAATGCTTGTTTGCAGTGGGCATCTCCAAGCCTGACTCACAGTTCCTGCTCTGAGCTCAGGACCTCCGTGCTGATCCCCCACACACTCTCATCTCTTGCCTTGATGTCATCCAGCAAGGCTAAAGCAATCCGCCTCTCAACTGTTCCGAACCCCTGGCACCTCTCTCAAATGAATTTGGTTTTTGAATGGTGCCTGGAGGGAAGAATTTCCTAGCACTTGATTTACATTATTTTCCTACTGTGCTTTAGATATCGTTTTAAAAATTCCATTCACACGACGAGAGGAAATAGTTTCAAGAAAGTAAAGGGACTGAAAATCTATATCCTCTGCATATCCCTAGTTCCCATCTGCCCCGCTGTCAATGATTCACAGAATCAGGCCAGCAGACATGGCCAGAATGACCTTCTCTGGAGGCATCAAAGATGATTTTTTTTTTAATTTTTAATTTTTATGGGTACATAGCAGATGGATATATTTATGGAGTACATGTGATATTTTGAGACAGGCATAGAATGCATAATAATCACATCAGAGTAATTGGGGTATCTATCACTTCAAGCATTTGTCATTTCTTTGTGCAAAATGATTTTTTAAAAACTAGATGAGAAGGGGATATGGCTCTTTCAAGTGGCTTCATTCTTCTCCCCTTGTAAATGGCAAATTTGCTTCTCAGAGTTGGACGGGATGTGTTAAGAGTGTTGGGCATGTGGCCTTAGTTTTCACTCTGTAGGCCATTGCTTTTCAGGAGAGAAATCTGGGTAGCAAGACAGTGTGCTTGATGGATGAGAAGGTGCCAGCAACTCAGAGTCTCCTTGCAAGGAGGGGTGGTCATTCCCAAGCAAGGGAAGTGCAGGGCATCGAGAACATCAGTGCTCAGAGTTCCTTAGGGAAGCTGGAGCCGTAATGTCCTAATTTTCACAAGGCTAAACTGATAGAATTTGCAGACAGCAAAGTGCTTAAATTAAATCCAGCTCAGTCAAGTGTGTCTAGAGAATCCCTTGAAGAGATGCTTAGAGAAGTGATCAATATGGTCTGATCATGATCCTTAATGGGGCTGGTTTTCAGACTGGTGTGGAGAGAAAATGACTATCGTTTTGAAATTGGACAGCTCATGATGAACTACCTGTTCTTTGTGTGTGAACCCGCACTCTGTTGATTGACAGGGGCAATGGATCAAGCTGCCCCAGTGAGCTGGTCCAACAGAAAAGATTTGTCCTTGGCCATGTGACATGCCCACCATTGCCTGACTGATAGGTTGAAAGGTCTGGGGCCATTATCATGTCCCTATTTTCTGTCTATCTGGTGCACCACCTAGAGCCCTACCATTCCCATTTGTGACGTGAAACTGATGTCATGTGATGACTTGGGGAAAATCAACTTGATATTGCAATTCTATTGTTTAAGGCTAAACACAGGACCCCACCGAGTAGTCGATGGTCATCTACCATCATTATACTGGGTTCTTCAATATTTATCTCACTGGTTAGCTTTCAATGCCCTATGTTTCTATCATTAGGCAGCACTTTTAATATCAAGATACTGAAGGTGTTAAATTGACAGTGGGGCACATCAAAAATCTTCATACTTTATTACTACTGCTTTATCAGTTAATTGGTCACCTTAACTAGCCAAGCAGACCCTCCCAAAATGGCACAGGAGGTAAGCACGCTTTGGTCTGGGAGAGGGAAGGGAGAGCTGGTAACTGCACTTTGTCTTCCCCCGATAAGAGGACAAAAACAGTCAACAATTACAATTAGCACCAACTTTGAAATAGACAAAGATAAGCTACTTTCCACTGAGAAAAGCCTCCCTTTTCTCAGTGAGGTTTCTGTGGGCTTATTCTTGGTGATAGCTGGGGGTATGGCTTGTAAGGCATTTGAAACTAACACAGAGAAACTTGGACTTTGGGGCCACTCAGACCTCCCAGCTGTTCAGGTGGGTAGAAGCCACACCCTGAAAGGTGGGTGATAACATAGGCATTCAACAAAAGCACTTCATGGAACATTATGTGGCTTTACATCTCTTCATGTACGTAGCGGGACTGTGAATGGTGCTGAACAAAACTAAATGATGTTCCAAGGTAGATGCTCTGAATGATCGCCGCCACCTCCTGAACAACCGCCTTCCTGCTTACTTGCCATGGGTGTGAGCACTTCAACTCGAGCCCAAGGTCCCATGGTGGCACAGACAAGACTGAGTTGCATGGAGATTTCCTGTCTCTCTGTCTTCTGCCCCAGCTGTGTCTCTGAGTGTTCCTTGGCTTTGTGTAGGTGCTGCATTATTGGTGATAGAGTGGACCACAAGACTGCCTAGAAATACACTGAACTGCAGGCTTCTAAGCTTGAGCCAGAAAGGAAAGTTAAGTAGAGTGATGAAAGCTCTTTTGGAAGGAGAAAGTGTTCCCGCAGCCGCCTTCTCCTGCCACTGCTGTTTTCTCGTGTGGATGACAGTACTCAATAATCACGCGTGACTCCATGTTTACGCCTGGCTCCCAGCAGAAAAGTCTGTTGTGGATCTAAGAGTAGGAGTTTGGTAACATTTTGCCCTTGGGGGTTTGTGTGAAGGGAAATGCGCAAAGTCTTTTTTAGCTTTGACTTCTGTGATTCTATGGAAACAAGGCAGCAGTGCTGAGAATCCAGTGAAAGATGGAAAAGCTAATACTGCAAAGCTTTGAGGTCGAAAGAAGAGAGGGAGGGTGGGAGAAAGAAGAATAGGATTTATTTGGGACTCTTCTTGGCTATTCACTTTTGTCTCTGGGATCTGAAGTAGGAACTTTTTCAATGGACTGTTGATTTGGATGTGAGAGCGAGAGTTATTGGTTGTGTTTGGAGAACAGCTTTGGATAAGGGAGAGAAAGGGTGTCTGGACACCCTATTGTCTGGGCATTTTCAACCTTGTCTTGTTAATAACGCTTTGGGGTCTCCCTGCTTATTTAGAACAATGGAACCATAAGACAAGACTTAATTCGAATTGTGGTTTTGATTTATTGTAATAATGTGAAGGGAAAACCTCAAAGACTCTGAAATTCAGTTCTGGGATTGTCTGTGTGCCCAGGTCTAAGACCCGGGTGGAGGTGCATGGTGCTTGCCCCATCTCCATCTGTGACACAGGGCTGCATCATCGGGACGCATGCTGCATTTGTGGCAGATGGCCAGACAGCTCTCAGAGTTCAGAGTGAGTGTGTGGATATTTACATACACACAAACACGCCGGGAGCAGCTGTCTGCCTGTGTCTCCCTCGCAAAATGGAAGACATGGACCCCTAGGTCAGTAGCCTTGGGCCATTGTCACCACACTCCCTGTACATCCTCTGACAGTGACCATCAAGGTGGAAGGAACACAGGGCTGGCCTCCCTGTGGGCCTGATCTTATCTTTCTCTGAGGGTCGGTCTGAGGAGCCATCAAGTTGTGCAGTTGGGGAGACAGATTGGAAATGAGGAGTGCTCATGAGAAAGGATAGTTATTGACCTCAGTGAATTTGAGACACCAAAGAATGTAGCCAGATGCTCAGTTCAGCGCTCAGGCTTGAACTTTAGAAGACCAACTGGTATTAGTCTGGTCTCCTTTAATTTCTCTGCTTTCTTCCACACCAGTGAAGTTTTGGATGTTAAAGTATCTGATTAAAAAATAATATGTGACAAGCCGTGGAAGAAGGAGATCTCTATCTAGGACTGAATACAAATGAGACAAATGGACGAGGGTGTTACCCGGGCATTTAATAGAATCCACGTAGATCCTGTTATAGGAAAGATTCTGAAGATGTTTAACAAGTGCTTGTTCGCCAATATTCTCCTCTGAAAGCATTTCGGAGCTGGGGTGGCTGTCACTTTCGTGCTGAACATGCATGCTTGACACCCAGAGTCCCTTAGGAAGTCACCATGTCACAGTGATGACACCAGTGCAGGTGTACATGTAAATGTCAGCCTGGCTGCAACCTCCACTCACATAACCAGTACCTATGGGAATGGCAGGATCTTTCTGGTCAGCTGATACTTGTGTGATAAACACTCTTCTATTTCTCCATATAGTTGCGTAACTCACCACTACTTTTAGCCTAAGTTTTTCTCCTTGAGACACTCCCATCACCTTCAACGTTGAGGGATCTTGGGGGTTCTGGGAGTCTTAAGAGTCTGGCTCAACAAACATATGAAAAAGGCTCAATATCACTGATCGTTAGAGAAATGCAAATCAAAATGAGATAACCACAATGAGATACCATCTCACACCAGTCAGAATGGAGATGATTAAAAAGTCAAGAAACAGCAGATGCTGGTAAGGCTGTGGAGAAATTGGAATGCTTTTTACACTGTTGGTGGGAGTGTAAATTAGTTCAACCACTGTGGAATACAGTGTGGTGATTCCTCAAAGATCTAAAACCAGAAATGCCATTTTACCCAGCAATCTCATTATTAGGTGTATACCCAAAGGAATATAAATCATTCTGTTATAAAGATACATGCACATGTATGTTCATTGCAGCACTATTCACAATAGCAAAGACATGAATCAACACAAATGCCCATCAATGATAGACTGGATAAAGAAAATGTGGTACATATACACCATGGAATACTATGCAGCTACAAAAAGTACTACACAGCTATAAAAAGGAACGAGATTATGTCCTTTGCAGGGACATGGATGAAGCTGGGAGCCATTATCCTCAGCAAACTAACACAGCAACAGAAAACCAAACACCGCATGTTCTCACTTATAAGTGGGAGCTGAACAATGAGAACACATGGACCCAGGGGGAATAACAGACACTGGGTCCTGTTGGCAGGGTGAGGAGGGAGAGCATCAAGATAAATAGCTAATGCATGTGGGGCTTAATACCTAGGTGATGGGTGCGGCAAACCACCATGGCACAGGTTTACCTATGTAACGAACCTGCATGTCCTGCACGTATGTAAACTTAAAATAAAATGAAAATTTTAAAAAGTTTGGCTCTGCTTCCAAACAGCAGGCAGAGAAAGAACTGAGAGCCTGATTGGTTGTTTAGCACAGATGCTTCTGTGCCCAGAATGAGGTAGTTGTTGCTGGGCAGAGTGATCCTGCAATGATGCCTGGCAGACAGCTCTCTTCTGCTTGACAGCCTGGCCTGGATCCCCTGAGTGTGTCTCGGTTGTATGTCCCATGTTTACTGGGCTTCAGGAATCCCACCCCTTTCGTTCATGCCCACATTCCCAGGCATTTGCTCCAAAATGCTGCTCCGTGCTGGCCTGGCCCCCGCTGAGAACCAGTTCTCAGCACAGACCTTCCCCTTTCCCTCTTTTTTTGTCTTGTTTTGTTTTGTTTTTGGGATGGAGTCCCACTCTGTTGCCCAGGCTGCAGTGCAGTGGCGCGATCTCTTCTCACTATAACTCCTGCCTCATGGGTTCAAGCAATTCTCGCACCTCAGCCTCTTGAATAGCTGGGATTACAGGCGCCCGCCACCATATCTGATTAATTTTTTGTATTTTAGTAGAGACGGGGTTTCGCCGTGTTGGCCAGGCTGGTCTCAAACTCCTGACCTCAGGCAATCCTTCTGCTTCGGCCTCCCAGAGTGCTGGGATTACATGAGCCACTGTGCTTGGCTCCCTTTTCTCTCTTGTAAATATCCTGTTGGGATCCTCGGGGTCTTTTCCAGCCACAGACCACAGTCAGGGTCCCTCCCCTGGCTTGTGCCAGCCAGTTTATCAGATTTTCTGAATTGGACGGCAAGGGGCTAGGCTCCCCCTGGCCACTGGAACACCCGCTCTGCAGAACTCTATATGCCAAGGGGCTTCTGGGGATCTTCCTCCAGCCACCAACATGTCTCTTCTGCGTTTTCCTCACACCAGTGGGAACCTGCTGGCTCTACATCATTTCACTAAGAGAAGCAGCTCAAGCTATTCTTTTCCTAAGAGTGAAAGTCAACTCTGGGCAGGGTGCGGTGACTCACACCTGTAACCTCAGCACTTTGGGAGGCTGAGGCAGGAGGATCGCTTGAGACCAGGAGTTTGAAACCAGCCTGGGCAACATAGTGAGACCCCGTCTCTACAAAAAATCAAAAACACAATTAGCTGGGCGTGGTGGTGTGCACCTGTAGTCCTGGCTACTTGGAAGGTGAAGGCAGGAGAATCACTACTTGCACCCAGGAGTTCAAGGCTGCAGTGAGCTGTGATGGTGCCACTGCACTCCAGCCAGGGCAACAGCACAAGACTCCATTTCTAACAACAATTTTAAAACAAAGAAAAAAGAAAATCAGCTCTGTATTTACTTGTTGGCTATGTCGAGGAAGAGAGAAGTGTCTGAGCATCAGGTAAACCCCGCCCTTCTCAGTGCTCTGTTTTGGCCATAAAGAATGGAGCAGAACTGTTGTGACTGAGACGGGTTGTTCACACTCCCAGTGGAGTGGATGGAAGTGTGTCCAGAGTCTCCCTAAATTCCACCCACGCAGACAGCATGCCCTTGTCCAGGCAGGCCCCAGATGTCGCTGCTCCTTGCTCATATAACACACTCCTTGTCCTTCTACCATCTGTCATGGTCCTGGGGGTCTCGGGGGTCTCTACTTCATTCAGCACTCTCTTTGGGGAGCCTTTCATCTGCCAGTGCATGGTCATGACACCTCACTCTGCCCCGGATGGCTCCTCACTCATTCTACATCACAAATGTCTGTTTTGTTCTTCTCTAGACCCACTAAAATATCATTTCCTTGAGGGAGGGGCATTGTTTTGTTCATCCAAGTCCCTCCCGACCCCCTCGAATCTCTCAGCACAGATCTCTCAGCATGCATCATGCAAATGTTTGACTCAATGAACTAAGGGCAGTGGAGGCAGCAGCCGTGGGCGGCCAGAGAAAGGATGGAATCGACAGAAAGCCAGGGGAACAGGAGCTCTGAGGTAGTCGAAGGCAGCCTGGAGAACCCTGAAATGGTGTCATGTTTGGCGTCCTAGAATGCACTGTGTTGTGGAGGAACACCAGAGACAACATCCTCTTCTGGACAAAAACACTCTGTATGGACTTCGGAAAGCCATTTACCATTACTGACAAACAATAACTGTGATAGTTACCATGTTAGGAATTTTGCTTCCATAATCTAATTTCATCCACTCAAGAAAGGTGGTCAGTATTATTATTACTATTGTTATTATTTTTGACATAGGTTCTCACTCTGTAACCCAGGCTGGAGGGCAGTGGTGTGATCATGGCTCACTGCAGCCTCAACCTCGCCAGGCCCAGGTGATCCTCCTACCTCAGCCTCCCAAGTAGCTGGGACCACAGGCACACACCACCATGTCTGCTTGATTTTTGTATTTCTTTGTAGAGACAGGATTTTGCCATGTTGCCCAAGCTGGTCTTGAACTCCTGAACTCAAGCAATCTGCCCACCTTGGCCTCCCAAAGTACTGAGATTACAGGTGTGAGGCACTGCGCTTGGTCAGTAAGTATTATTATTTCTGATTTTTATTTTCTTGTTTTATTATTTTATTTTTTTGAGACTGAGTCTTGCTCTGTCACCCAGGCTGGAGTGCAGTGGTACGATCTCGGCTCACTGCAACCTCCGCCTCCCTGGTTCAAGTGATTCTCATGTCTCAGCCTCCCGAGTAGCTGGGATTACAGGTGCCCACCACCATGCCTAGCTAATTTTTGTATTTTTAGTAGAGACAGGGTTTTGCCATGTTGGCCAGTCTGGTCTTGAACTCCTGGCCTCAAGTGATCTGCCCACTTTGGCCTCTCAAAGTGCTGGGATTACAGGTGTGAGCCACCACCCCCAGCCTATTTCTGATTTTTAGATTAAACAGAAGCTCAGAATTTATACTTGGTAATTGCAGAGCTGAGATGTAAATGCATGAGTGCTGTGTTTCTGCTACATCAGACTGCCTTCTACTGGCCTCCTTGGCACCCCATTAAGCCACCTCCAAGTTTCCCCCCAGTTCTTAGATCCCAAGACTGGGCTCTGCAGTCAAGATGGCGATGCCTGCATTAGAGATCACTGACGTAGTCCTCCCCTGTTCTCACCATTGGAGCCTGCCTGGATTGCTATGGTGGGCAGGGCTGACAACCTCCAGATAACCCTTCTATAGCTGACATCAATTCTTGAAAGAATCCATTAATGCAAAATTTTATGAAGACACAAAATATGGGGCTTAATGAGAAATACTGAACTTACACTGAGAAATGAGAGCTGCAGTTTGCTATAAGTTGCCTTTTTTTTTTTTTTTTTTTTAAGATGAGGTCTCACTCTGTTGCCCCGGCTGGAGTGTAGCGGCACAATCACGGCTCACTGCAGCCTCAACTACCTAGGCTCAAGCAATCCTTCCACCTCAGCTTCCCAAGTAGCTGGGACTAGAGGTGTGTGCCACTACTCCAGCCTAATTTTTAAAAATGTTTTTGTAGAAACAGGGTCTCACTGTGTTGCCCAGGCTGATCTCAACCTCCTGGGCTCAAGGGATGATCCTGCTTCAGCCCCTCAGAGCCCTGGGATTACAAGCATGAATCCCCACGCCCAGCCAGCTAACTTTAGCATAGCCCTTATGCAATAGACCATATGCAATAGACATGGACATGGTTGCTGGCTTAGCTTCCTGTTGCTGCTAGGACAAATGACCACAAATTTAGTGGCTCACAACAACACAAATCCTTTCTCTTACAGATCTGGAGGTCAGACTTCTAAAATCCAGGTGTCTGCAGGGCTATTGCCTTCTGAAAATTCCAGGAGAGAACCCTCTTCCTTCCTTCCTTCCTTCCTTCCTTCCTTCCTTCCTTCCTTCCTTCCCTCCTTCCCTCCTTCCCTCCTTCCCTCCTTCCCTCCTTCCCTCCTTCCCTCCTTCCCTCCTTCCCTCCTTCCTTCCTTCCTTCCTTCCTTCCTCCCTTCCTTCCTTCCTTCTTTGATGGAGTTTTGCTCTTGTCCCGGCTGGAGTGCAGTGGCATGATCTCGGCTCATTGCAACCTCTGTCTCCCAGGTTCAAGCAATTCTCTGCCTCAGCCTTCCAAGTAGCTGGGATTATAGGCGCCTGCCACACACTGGCCTCATTTTTGTATTTTTAGTAGAGATAGGGTTTCACCATGTTGGCCAGGCTGATCTCAAACTCCTGCCCTCAGGTGATCCGCCCTCTTTGGCTTCCCAAAGTGCTGGGATTACAGGTGTGAGCCACCGTGCCTGGCCTATTTCCGGGTTTTAAAGACTCCCGGCATTCCCTGCTGCGTGGCTGCATCACTCTAATCCACTTCTATCACCACATGGTTTTCTTTCTCTTTTGACTTCCTTACCTCCCTCTTAAAGGATGCTTGTGATTCCAGAGTCCATCCGACAGTGTAGGATCATCTCCCCATTTCAAGAGCCTTCATTCGATCACATCTTCAAAGTCCTTTTTGCCAGGTAATAGTCCCAGCTTCTGCGGAGTAAGACTGCGCACCTTTGGGTGGCAGTTATTTGACTTGCCGTGGTTAGTTTCTGATTTCTCACTTCAACTAAGGAATAGGAAATGCTGTCTGCAAAGTATGGCTAAGAGATGAGTGTCTGTCTTTTTCAGATCCAGTGACTATTCTAAGTTCTGTGTTTCATCGATTGCTTCCTCTCTTTGTTGGGGGATTCCCACCCTCCTCCTCCTCCCCTTACCCACCTCCTTCAACATGGTTCTGTGTTGAGGTGTTGCTTTTTGATACTTCACACATAATCAGAGGGCATTTAACTCCAGTGACATTTATCATGGAATTGCTAATGAGGCTTTGCTTAGCATAAATAAACTCTACAAAATTCCAGCTGCCTGCTTTACTTCATACCCCAGAATGGCTGCTGGATGCTGCATCTTACCTTCCTACTTGACTTTGAGGGCTCAGGGCCTATTGCACATGAGCTCTCTGAAGAGCTGCAAATGGAAGGAGACTGGGGACTCCTCTTGGCAGATGCCAGCGCCAAGACGCTTACCAGAACATCGTCAAAGCTCTCCTCTCTGGCTGATCAAGCATGTTTTTGTATAACAGTCTCATGCTGAGGATGGTGTGAACGAATCCAGAACTAATACTTGACTATAGAACAGCGGTTGGAGGAGAAGGAATTTCAGTGATGAGGAGGCTTAGTGGCAAATAAAAGATATTTGTTCTTGCACATTCTCATGGCCCTTGGAGGCCAAAAATACCATACCAATGCTCCCTTCACCTAAAAATGGAATTGGATCCGAGCGTGTCCTGGGCTGTCTGAAGAATTACATGTCTCTAGGCCCTTGAGATTGCTAAACACTCTGGAGTTTTTCAGTCAACTGTGAGTTGGAAACTCATGGAGTAGCACACCCCATGTTTTGCAAGGTGGAGAATGTCAGAGTTGCTAGGATTTCTTGAAAGAAAATTAGTCAGGCCAGGCGTGGTGGCTCACGCCTGTCATCCCAGCACTTTGGGAAGCCGAGGCGAGTGGATCACGAGGTCAGGAATTTGAGACCAAAACAGCCTGGCCAACATGTCCAAACGCCGTCTCCACTAAAAATACAAAAATTAGCCGGGTGTGGTGGTGCATGACTGTAATCCCAGCTATTTGGGAGGCTGAAGCAGGAGAATCCTTGGAACCTGGGAAGTGGAGGTTGCAGTGGGCCGAGAGAGTACCTCTGCACTCCAGCCTGGGTGACAGAGCAAGACTCCGTCTCAAAAAAAAAGAAAAAAAGAAAAAAGAAAATTAGATTCCGGGAGGAGATGCGGCAGGGGAGACATCTGCTTGCTTCTGTGGCTTGCAAGGGAAACCTGGGAAGTACATCACCCTTGGGTCCCCCAGTGGTGGCAAAGAGTCTGACATAGTCAAGCAGGCAGTGGTCACCCCCAGGTGGAAGGTGGGGGATGTGGGAATGGACAGGGAGGTAGGGGAGAGAGCAGCAAGGAAAACAGAGAGATTTGTTTTTCCCCAACTTTTTATTGAAAAAAATTTAATCTACAGAAAAGATGAAAAAGCAGAGCAAATACCCTAGTGTTACCAATCATCATTTAGTTATTATTATTATTTTTTTTAGAGATAGGGTCTCACTCTGTCGCACAGGCTGGAGTGCAGTGGTGTGACCATAGCTCACTGCAGCCTTGAACTCCTGGGCTCAAGGAATCCTCCCACCTCAGCTTCCCAAGTAGCTGGGACTACAGGCATGTACCACCACACCCTGCTAATTTTTTTTTTTGTAAGATGGGGTCTTGCTGTGTTGCCCAGGCTGGAGTGCAGTGGAACTCCTGGGCTTAAGGTGATTCTTCCACATCAGCCTCCTGAGTAGCTGGGACTATATAGGTGTACTCCACCACACCCTGCTATTTTTTTTTTTTTTTTTTGGTAGAAACAGGGTCTTGCTATGTTGCCCAGGCTGGTCTCAAACTCCTGGCCTCAAGCGATCCTCCTCACTCAGCCTCCCAATGTCTTGGGACTACAGGCACGAGCCAGCATACCTGGCCATAGCCAGGTTTGCTTTCTCTCTCTCTCACACACATACATATGCATGTATACATATACTTATATGTATATGTGTCTATATATGCATATCTGTAAAAACGTACACATATATATGCTTTTTTGCTGAGCTATTTGAAAGTAAGTTGAAGATGTCATGACACTTCACGCCTAAATACTTTGGCTCATGTAGTTCCTAAGACCAAGGACATTCACGTATATCACCACACCATTATGATTGCACCTAGCTATAATATTTAATATATAGCTCCATTCACATTGCTTCAAATACCCAAAGTTTTTTGTTTTTTTTTTTTACTTTTGTTTTTCAGTGCATAAGAAGGAAAGATTTGTAATAGCTTTTTTTCTTTCCTTGAAAGTAGAAAAACTGGGGCTGGTCGTGGTGGCTCGTGCCTGTAATCCCAGCACTTTGGGAGGCCAAGGCAGGCAGACTACTTGAGGTCAGGAGTTGGGGACCAGCCTGGCCAAAATGGTGAAACCCCGCCTCTACTAAAAATACAAAAATTAGCTGGGTGTGGTGGTGCGTGCCTGTAGTCCCAGCTACTCGGGAGGCTGAGGCAGGAGAATCACTTGAACCTGAGAGGTAGAAGTTGCAGTGAGCCGAGATCATGCCACTGAACTCCAGCCTGGTGACAGAAAGAGACTCTGTCTAAAAAACAAACAAACAAACAAACAAACAAAAAACAGAAATTGATTGGAGAAGCAGGAGAGATGCTTGTAAAAGATTATTAGGAATCTTTTTGGTATAAATTATTCTTTAAAAATCACGCCCTGTCATTGTCATGGAATCTATTCTAAAATAATTTCTTCGTGGATGATTCTGGAAACAGACTATTTCTTTGAATTCAAGTTGACAGAAAGACCAAGTCTTGATAGATCATGGTGTTTTTTGGTTTTCTTTTTAGTTTTTTTTTTAATTAATTAATTTATTTTGTGGAGAGACTTCATATGCTAGAATAATGATAGCCACTCTTACTATTTAATCCAGTGGTTGTCAGACTTTAGGGTTCTTAAGAATCACTTAGAGCATTTATTAAAAACACAGATGTTTGGCCTTTGCCACCAAAGCTTCTGATTTAGGAGACTTGGGGAAAGGCCCAGAAAGCTGCAGTTTTAAAGAATAGTCCAGGAGGTTCTGATACTTGGAGAAAGAATGACTTAATCAGGTAGGCCTATTACAGGTATACCTAAAAATAAAACTCTTCAAAAATCACACACACACAGACACACACACACACAGACACACACACACACAGACACACACACACAGACACACACACATTTAATTCCAAGTGGGTGATTTATTAATGGCAAGATTTTAGGTTTAAAAAATTGCAGGTTTGGTGCAGTGACTCACACCTGTAACCCCAGCACTTTGGGAGGCTGAGGCTGGTGGATCACCTGAGGTCAGGAGTTCTAGACCAGCCTGGCCAACATTGTGGAACCCCTTCTCTATTAAAAATACAAAATTAGCTGGGCGTGGTGGCATGTGCTTGTAGTCCCAGCTACTTAGGAGGCTGAGACAGGAGAATCACTTGAACCTGCGAGGTGGAGGTTGCAGTGAGCCGAGATCACGCCATTGCACCCCGGCTTGGGCAACAAGAGCGAAACTGCATCTCAAAAAAAAAAAAAAAAAAAAAAAAATTGCAGCTGAGCATGGTGTTTCATGTCTATAATGCCAGCACTTTAGGAGGCTCAGGTAGGAGGATCACTTGAGCCTAGGGGTTTGAGACTAGCCTGGCAACATAGTGAGATCTTGTCTCTACAAAACAAATTAAAAAATTTAGCTGGGCATGGTGGTGTGCACCTGTAGTCCCAGCTACTTGGGAGGCTGAGGTGAGAGCATCCCTTGAGTTGGGAGGTCAAGGCTTCCATGAGCTGTGGTTACATTATTCCAGCCTGGGCCACAGAGTGAGACCTTGTATCAAAAAAAAAAAAATTGTGACTGGGTGCCGTGGCTCACGTCTGTAATCCCAGCACTTTGGGAGGCTGAGGTGGATAGATCACCTGAGGTCAGAAGTTCAAGACCAGCCTGGCCAACATGGCAAAACCCTGTCTTTATTAAAAATACAAAAATTACACAGGTATGGTGGTGCACACCTGTAGTCCCAGCTACTTAGGAGGCTGAGGCAGGAGAATCGCTTGAACCTTGGAGACAGAGGTTGCAGTGAGCTGAGATTGTACCACTGCACTCCAGCCTGGGTGATAAAGTAAGACTGTGTCTCAAAAAAAAAAAAAAAAAAAGAAATTAAAAAGAAATTGTAAATATGCACACACACACATACACACACAGGCACCCACTCACTCTGGCATATATAGTGTTTTGAAGGGATTAAGGGACCTGCTACCTGTTACCATGATTCCACTTATGTATAATTTTGCAAAAACCACTGTAAGGTGACAAGCATACTAAAATAATAATAATAATAATAATAATAATAATCCTTTGAGATTTGAGAGAAATGAATGGAACCCAAGTCAAGGGCATCTTTCCCAAACCATTATCTTCTGACCACCAGAAAAAAAACCTAGATTGGATGACTGGGTGGAATAATATGTCTTCAAAAATACACATATTAGGTCTAGGAAAATAAATGCAGGGCAAGAATCTCCAATAGCCTCTTTCACCGGCTTCTGATGACTCCTAGAAAAGTCCTTTCTGGACTTAGTGAAGATCCAAGGTTAAGATTTGGCTAAAAATGAAGAAAAAGTTGTCCCAATCATGCTGTGAGTGCATCTTGAAATAGCACAGTTTTTGTGTCATTGGGAATCTCTGGGTGGACCACACTTACGGTGATCCTGTTCAAACATTTTAGACCATGTCAGGTAGTACGACAGAAATAAAACCTTCCGACACCCTTACACCAGTGGGTAAAATAGAATGCGAGACCAGTGTTACGGCACCCTGGAGATTCTGCCAACAGGCTCGGTATCTCAGGGACATGGAAGACGTCAAGCTCCTGGTGGCGTTACCTTATCCTGTGGTTTCCAGGTGGTGGAACCTCCACAGTTGGAAGGAATCCAGGACAGAATTCACAAGACCAGGTATGCTGCCAGGAGAGACATTTTTCAGAGCTGAGCAATTTTTTTTGAAAAAAGAGATCAGAAAGCTTAAGGAGACAAGGCCGGGTATAGTGGCTCATGCCTGTAATCCCAGCACTTTGGGAGGCTGAGGCAGGTGGATCATGAGGTCAGGAGATCAAGACCATCCTGGCCAACACAGTGAAACCCCATCTCTACTAAAAATACAAAAAATTAGCCAGGCATGGTGGCGGGCGCCTGTAGCCCCAGGTACTCGGGAGGCTGAGGCAGGAGAATGGCGTGAACCTGGGAGGCGGAGCTTGCAGTGAGCCGAGATCGCGCCACTAGACTCTAGCCTGGGCGACAGAGTGAGACTCTGTCTCAAAAAAAAAAAAAAAAAAAAAAAAAAAGAAAACTTAAGGAGACTAAAGAGACTATTTAAAAGAGATATGAATATACTTAGACTGGATTAAGATTTAGAGATGAGGGGTGAAGTAAATTATCTATCCTGAGTTCCTATTTTAGAAAGGTGATCTAAAATATTTTCTGAGCATAATTACTTAGTGACACCATGGGGGAGGAACTAGCCAGGTGGCTCAATGACCATAATAAGGACTGTGAAGCTGTATCTGGGTGAAATACAACTGCATTCATTCAGATTTGGATGGATTTACTAATAGCTCCTACTCTATCAATATCTGTGCTCTGGTGACTTTGATACGTTTAAAAGCCCATAGGAAAGTGTTTGATGAATCTCAAGAATTTTGTATTTTATGTGTGTAAGAAGTAGACATGTTAATAAAACCTGATAACCTTGATGGCATCTTATTTTTCCTTGTAATGATGCCATTTTTGTATCAATATCAATATATTGGCACAGGAGGTAAGAGAGCAGATACTTAATCTCTTGTAGTTTTAAAATGGGTGAAATAAATGCCTCTGCTAGAGCTGGCTTTTCTGAAACACAGATACAATCACATAATTTCTAAAATGAAATCTTGGTCAGACCTGCTGGCTCACACCTAATAATCCCAGAAATTTGGAAGGCCAAGGCAAGAGGATTGCTTGAGGCCAGGAGTTTGAGACCAGCCTGGGCAATATAGCAAAAAATAAATTAGCCAGGCATAGGGTGCACACCTGCAGTCCCAGCTACTCCAGAGGCTTGGACAGGAGAATCCCTTGAGCCCAGGAGTTGGGGGCTGCAGTGAGCTATAATCACACCACTGCACTCCAGCCTGGGCGATAGAGTGAGACCTTATTTCAAAAATCAAAAACAAACAAACAAATGAAATAAAATAAAATTGTTGGGTGGGGAACCCTACCTGCTTCTAGGACACCTCCCAAGCATGGCACGTAATGCCATTTCTAATGAGGCCCATTGCGTCATTCCAACCCCTGTGGCCACTCCTCATCCCCTACACACCTCTCACTGAAGGCAGGCACGTGAGGTTAGTCACTGCTCCTAAAGAACTCACATGTCTTCACTCTTCTGTGGCTGTGCTCACGATCTCCCCTGCTAGAAAGTTCTGTTCTTCTGCACTCTCACTTAGCCCTGCTTCCCGCAACCCCCACCCCCACCATACATACCTGGTATCTAGGAAAACCTTAGCCCTCACTCAGAACCCAGGGCAACATCACTTCCTAAATCAACCTTGCCCCTGCCTCCCTCCACCATCCCCACTTCCAGGAGCAATCATGCTAGTGGGTGTTATAGGACTTAGGTCTGTTAAACAAAAATTAGACAATTAAATGTCTTTATTTTTATGTATTTATTTTGTAGAGACAGGATCTTGATATGTTGCCCAGGCTGGTCTTGAACTTCTGGTCTCAAGTCATCCTCCTGCCTCAACCTCCCAAAGCACTGCAGTTGTGGGCATGAGCCACTGTGCTCAGTGTAGACAATTAAATTTAACAGAGTGAAGAACAATTCAGGAATCAGGCAGCATTCAGAACCAGAAGAGAGCTCCACTCAGCAGCATGACCAGCAAGCTTTTGTAGGGTGAACATAGAAGCAAAGTAGAGAAATCATCTAATTGGCTACAGCTAGGCATTTACCATGTTTGGGCATGGGGTGATCAGTTGGCTGCTTACGATTGGCTGAAGCTTGGCTGTTTGTAACAGAAAGATATTCCTAAACTAGGTTTTTGTTTGTTTACTTACTAAGTTAGGTTACAGTTTGTTACCTTGAAACTCAAAGTATAGAGCCAGCCTCAGGCCAACACTGAGGCTGGTGCCATACTTTGGAGCCAGTGATCTTCATCATCTTCATCATAATGAAGATGCATTGAGACCTGTTAACTAAGCAGGAAGCTGTTGGCCTGGTAAACTCATCCTTGCATACAGTTGTGCTTCCTGAAAACAGATGCTCTGTCCTTCTCATTCTGGTCTTGCAGCTGGCATAGAGGTTTGCGTAGAGAAGTCATATAATTGACATTAGTTGAGTTTAATGGAAATGATGAGATAGTAATTCTTTAATGGTTGTTTGTCTATACGGATATATAAGTATAAGTAATAAGTATAAGATACTTACTGTGTTGTTATCCATGCTTCAAGAATAATCCAATTAACAGGATTCCAGGAGGTATCCTGCAGGGAAGGCTCTCTAACAATCTTTCATGAGCACTTGATAATCCATGACAGTTTATGTCTTTGCACCAAAACTTTCAACAACCATTTATGCATCTTCTACGTGCTAGACACTGCCCTGGCTCTATGTCTACCGTTCCAGTGTAAGTTAGAGGTAGCAAGGAGGTTCAGAAGGAAATGCAGGAAGCCCAGCTACTTTGAGTCCTTTTGCCATTCCTATCCAGTTCACAGGGCCCCAAAAATATTCCAAGGTGAGAGCAAGTTTGGGATTCCCTCCAGGGAAAGAGAGGAGACACCATGGTGCAGAAATCTGTGACTGCTGGCAATGTTGAGCCCAAAGTGAGCTAATGCCTTTGTGCTTCTGAGAGGAAGGTCAGCCGAGAGTGGAGGCGAGATCTCTCTTGTGCAGTGTAAGTGGGCAGTAGAAGGAAGAAGTGAGCTTTCACATCCTGTGCTTGGCATGAGGCCTCTGGAAGTGACAGACGTTCCAGGCCTTTTGCTTAAGACCTGATTGAGTCATATTTGGCCAGAGAGAAGCTCTGCAGCAGGGAAAATTTTGGCAAACTTTCATGCTCCTTTGCCACAGATGGAAGTCGCATTTTCATAGATAGAGGATGGTTAGGATGGGGAACGAGGCTCAAAAACAGAGACTCAAAGCCCATGCATCCACCCTCAAACTCTAAATCCCAGTATATCCCTGGCACCCTGCTCTGCACTGTGCAAAAGTCACCATGACTTGGATGAGCACCTTATCCTTAAAGAGTCTGTGTAACACAATGCAGAGAAAAAGACTAATATGCACTAGCAATTAATCAACTGCTCCTGTGAAGAAAGTTAAGTACTGAAATAAATGGCCCTTTCTTCTCTGGTCTATCACTTGTGTGGCCTGTGGAATATTCTGCAATGCAGGCTGGGCTTAAGGGGAGCAGAGCCCACGGGAGACCCCAATTCCAGAGCCACACTAATCTCCTGTTTGCCCTCCAGCCATGCCTGCCCTCTAGGCCAGATTGCCAGGGCCTGGTTGCTGGACACAGTCCTACAGGAACATTCCCTCTGCTAGGAGCAAAGCTGGGCAGATGGAGATGTAACAAGAAGAGAGTAAGCATCCATGGGGGAATCCTGCAGCTCAGGGACACACACCTGATGGGTCTGAACCTCTCCAGGGACACTTGCTTGTCCTTAGAGCCACGGATGAACTAGGAAAGACGATGGGAGAAAAATCATTGTGAACTATTCTGACAACATTTCTGACCCTGCCATGATGCACTCAGACTTTAAGTTCAATCATCTGTGTCTCTTGTAGACGCCACAAGCAGGGCTAGATGCCGACGGGTTATGGCACCCGTGAGCCCTACAGGGTGTTGTTGGTCTGTGTGTGTCTGGTTATGTAAAACCATCAACTGTTCTTCCAGAATTAATTCTTCCCTTTGCTCCATCTATCTCGATCTTCAGCCTTCTCTCACCACGTTGCGTACTTTTCCTGGGTCTCTGCACCTTGCTAACATCATTTTCATTCCTACCCCCCTTTCTTTTGTAATATGTTAAAAATTTTTTTTTAATTTTTAATTTTTTTTAGAGACAGGGTCTTGCTCTGTTGTGCAGGCTGGAGTGCAGTGGTGCCATCATAGCTCACTGCAGCTTTGAGCTCCTGAGCTCACGTGATCCTCCCACCTCAGCCTCCCAAGTAGCTGGGACTATAAGCACACCCAGCTATCATCTCTTTGTAAAATGATGAGAATTCTTTTCAGGACTTGACATTTACACTTGAGAATATAGAACAGCAAGGGGAAAACAGGCCAGGCACAGTGGTCACACCTGTGATCTCAGCACTTTGGGAGGCCAAGGCAGGAGGATTACTTGAGCCCAGGAGTTCGAGATCAGCCTGGCCTGCTCTAATGAGATCTTGTCTCTACAGAAAAGTAAAAAATATTAACCGGGCATGGTTGCACTCACCTGTGGTCCCAGCTACTTGGGAGGCTGAGAGGGGAGGATCACTTGAGCCTGGGAGGTCAAGGCTGCAGTGAGCCGTGATTGCACCACTGCACTCCTGTGTGGGCAACAGAGCGAGACCCTCTCTCTCTAAAAAAATTAAAAGAGAGAAGAAATGTTTTCAGCTATTTATACAGCTCCCCAAGGCAAGGTTGAGATGATAATTGGAGCAAAGCCACCTGAACACCTGTCTTTGTTCTAAACCATAGGGCGGTGTGGAGGGCTGACAGACTGTGGTGGCCGAGTGGGGCCCTGTCTCATTCCATGGAGCAGGTGCTATGTTGTAAGTTTCCCACTCCTGCTATTTTCTCAGTTTTCTCTGCTCTCAGAGGCCAGGCTGCTTCCAGGGCAGGAACAGCTGCTGCCAGCTTCTGCGCCAGGGCCTGGGAATTCCTTCCTAGCAGGGGACTCACGGTGGCACGCACATCCTTGTTCCCTCCTTCCTCTCCTGCTGGCTGGCCCCTGGGCGGGACAGGCCACCATAGGGTGATGGAGGGAGGCAGTCCTACCTGGGGAGCAGAGCACAGATTGCTTCGACTGACTCACGCCTACTGCAGAGGCCACCAGAGTGTTAGCATCAGGTCAACCCCAGGAACTCAGAAGCAAACGTGACCTTCCCTCCTGGTAGGCCCGGGATGTGACTGGGAGTGCGGTGAGGAAGAGATGATGCGCCCACTGACTCACACTGTCCTTTCTGACAATGACACTGAGGGACAGAGGATGGAGAACCCCTTGGTGAAGGCCACCATGCTTACCAGCTTTGCGCCCTCCCTGCAGCAATCAGGATGGGTTTTTGCTTTGAAATGATATTTGGTGCATCTTTGAAAATGCTGGATACCAGCCCTGCACTTGATTCATTCTCTCGTTCACTGTTTCCTTAAACACATACTGAAGGTCTTCCATGAATAAGGTCATCGTGGTGTGGGTGGCACTGGGCACACTCACGTGGGGGGTTGGCATCACTGTCAGGTAGACCAGGGACAGAGGCCAGGACCAGATGGCTGGAGGAGAAGGAGATGTCAGTCGTGGAGGTTGCCTGACTGCTGAGAAGCAGCTCGGTGACTATGGAGTGGTGGCCAGGTGGAGGGGGGTTCAGGTCAGATACACTTTCTTTAAAAAAAAAAAAAAAGTTTTTTCTTTGCCAGTATCTTGAAAAAACACTTTAAAATGTGTATCTTTCCCCCATTTGAATATATGCTCCACAAAACAAATAATTTCTTCTTTCTCTTTTTCCTAGAGACAGGGCCTCACTCTGTTGCCCAGGCTGGTGTGTGGTGGCGTGATCACAGCTCACTGCAGCCTCAACCTCCCAGGCTCAAGTGATCCTCTCATCTCAGCTTCCATAGTGAGACTACACATATGCACACCACACCTGGCCTTTCTTTTTTTTCTTTTTTTTGAGACTGGATTTCATTACGTTGCCTGGCTGGCTTCAAACTCCTGTTCTTAAGTGATCCACCCACCTCAGCCTCCCGGGGAGCTGAGATTACAGGCATGCACCGCTGCACGCAGCCATAATTTCTTACATACTTACTACATGCCATTCAACTCTCAGAACAACTCTATAAGGTGATTGTTATTCTCTTCATTTTGAAGATGAAGCTACTGAGCCTTAGAAAGGTTAATTTTCCCGGCCGGGCACGGTGGCTTACGCCTGTAATCCCAGCACTTTGGGAGGCCAAGGCAGGTGGATCACCTGAGGTCAGGAGTTCAAGACCAGCCTGGTCAATGTGGTGAAACATACCAAATTATAAAAATACAAGATTTAGCTGGGTCTCATGGCAGGTGCCTGTAATCCCAGCTCCTCAAGAAGCTGAGGTGGAACAATTGCTTGAACCTGGGAGCTGGAGGTCGCAGTGAGTCAAGATCACGCCATTGCATTCCTGCCTGGGTGATAGAGCGAGACTCTGTCTCAAAAAAAAAAAAAAAAAAAAAAAAAAAAGTTAATTTTCCCAAGGTCACATTCATTACTTTACCTGATGGAAGTAGGATTTGAGCCCAAGTCTTCTGACTCAAATTGCAATCCACAGCTCAAACTGCAATCCACAGAGCATGCCTGAGTGCGGTTATGGCAGGTGTCAGTCAAGGCTCTCTCATTGGATGGGCTGTGCATGGCTGTATGTGTCAAGTCGGCAGGTAGGGGAATGGAATTAGGAATTGTTTTCATTTGTGGCAGGGCCCAATGAGCAAGAAAGATAGTTTGCAAGAATGTGGTATAGGATGTCAGGCCAGATTGGACGGGGCTCCAGTTCCAATAGAAACACAGAATAACAGGCAGGAAACAGAGAGGACACATGGTTGTAACAATTCAGGTGGCCTGATTTTGAAGGTGGGTGGGAAAATATCGTCCGGCACCTACAGCCAAAGATGACTTGGAATATTTCATTATTCACATACTTACAGCCCAATACATAAGAATGGACACTAGATTTAGCCTCAAATCAAATTCCCAGGGAGCTTTGCTAGCCAGAAGTTATATGCTAACCTTTTAATTGCTGGACACTGGGGGTAAGGGGCAAGGTGAGGGGTACTGGGGTATAAGTGTTAGTCCTGCTGTTAGGACTGCCCACACTCATGCCTGGCACGAGTGGCACGAAGGCCTGATAATTCTGCTGTGTCCTAGCAGCCGCACCTGTGCCTTATATAATAATACCAGCTCTCAGCCAGGCACGGTGGCTCATGCCTGTAATCCCAGCACTTTGGGAGGTGGAGGTGGGTGGATCATTTGAGGTCAGGAGTTTGAGACCAGCCTGGCCAACCTGGTGAAATCCCATTTTCACTAAAAGTACAAAAAAATTTAACAGGGTGTGGTGGTGCGTGCCTGTAACCCCAGCTACCTGGGAGGCTAAGTCAGGAGAATCACTTGAACCCAGGAAGTGGAGGTTGCAGTGAGCCGAGATTGCACCACTGCACTCCAGTCTGTGCAACAGAGTGAGAATCCATCTCAAAAAAATAAAAAAGTAAAAAAAATAAGCTCTCCAAGAGGAAGCTCATTTCGATTGAGCACAGCCTTGGTGATACCAAGGCAGCCAGTGCCTTTTATCCCCTGGCAAAAATGAGGTGGCCCTGGGCAGAGGCCTGCTTCCAGGAGGAAGGCAGGTACCAGCTGCCCCATGAGGTGGGGAAGGAGGGCCGGACAGAGGCACTGCCAGTTGCCAGAAACACCTTCAACTCTTTCTCCAGTGTTTACTACACTTTTCACATTCACGCCAGAAACTGAGTGCTTCTAGTCTTTGACTTCTAGGAACTTCAGTTCTGAGTCGAGTACCTACCAGGGTATGCATTTACATAGTGCTTGCAATAGTAGGAAATAATATCCAGCTGCCCTAACTGCCACCAATATAAAGTAGACTAGAGTGGGGTGCTGTGGTTCACGCTCATAATCCCAGGTACTTGGGAGGCTGAGGTAGGAAGATCACTTGAGCCTAGGAGTTGAAGGCTGTGATGAGCCATGGTAGTGTCCCTGTACTCCAGCCTGGGTCACAGAGCAAGACCCTTTATCTAAAATAAATAAATAAATAAATAAATAAATAAATAAATAAATAGTAGATTAAATAAGAGAGAAGTTTATTTCTCCATGTCATGTCCAGGGCTGATAGGGTGGCCACATTGAGGACCCAGGATCTTCCTGTCTAGGGACTCTGCCATCCCTAAAGTATGCATCATTCTTTTTTTTTTTTTTTTTAAATTTATTTATTATTATTATACTTTAAGTTGTAGGGTACATGTGCACAACGTGCAGGTTTGTTACATATGTACACTTGTGCCATGTTGGTGTGCTGCACCCATCAACTCGTCATTTACATCAGGTATAACTCCCAATGCAATCCCTCCCCTCTCCCCCCTCCCCATGATAGGCCCCGGTGTGTGATGTTCCCCTTCCCGAGTCCAAGTGATCTCATTGTTCAGTTCCCACCTATGAGTGAGAACATGCGGTGTTTGGTTTTCTGTTCTTGTGATAGTTTGCTAAGAATGATGGTTTCCAGCTGCATCCATGTCCCTACAAAGGACACAAACTCATCCTTTTTTATGGCTGCATAGTATTCCATGGTGTATATGTGCCACATTTGCTTAATCCAATCTGTCACTGATGGACATTTGGGTTGATTCCAAGTCTTTGCTATTGTGAATAGTGCTGCAATAAACATATGTGTGCATGTGTCTTTATAGCAGTATAATTTATAATCCTTTGGGTATATACCCAGTAATGGGATGGCTGGGTCATATGTTACATCTAGTTCTAGATCCTTGAGGAATCGCCATACTGTTTTCCATAATGGTTGAACTAGTAGTTTACAATCCCACCAACAGTGTAAAAGTGTTCCTATTTCTCCACATCCTCTCCAGCACCTGTTGTTTCCTGACTTTTGAATGATCGCCATTCTAACTGGTGTGAGATGGTATCTCATTGTGGTTTTGATTTGCATTTCTCTGATGGCCAGTGATGATGAGCATTTTTTCATGTGTCTGTTGGCTGTATGAATGTCTTCTTTTGAGAAATGTCTGTTCATATCCTTTGCCCACTTTTGGATGGGGTTGTTTGTTTTTTTCTTGTAAATTTGTTTGAGTTCTTTGTAGGTTCTGGATATTAGCCCTTTGTCAGATGAGTAGATTGCAAAAATGTTCTCCCATTCTGTAGGTTGCCTGTTCACTCTGATGGTAGTTTCTTTTGCTGTTCAGAAGCTCTTTAGTTTAATGAGATCCCATTTGTCAATTTTGGCTTTTGCTGCCGTTGCTTTTGGTGTTTTAGACATGAAGTCTTTGCCCATGCCTATGTCCTGAATGGTACTACCTAGGTTTTCCTCTAGGATTTTTATGGTATTAGGTCTAACATTTAAGTCTCTAATCCATCTTGAATTAATTTTCGTATAAGGAGTAAGGAAAGGATCCAGTTTCAGCTTTCTACTTATGGCTAGCCAATTTTCCCAGCACCATTTATTAAATAGGGAATCCTTTCCCCATTTCTGGTTTCTCTCAGGTTTGTCAAAGATCAGATGGCTGTAGATGTGTGGTATTATTTCTGAGGACTCTGTTCTGTTCCATTGGTCTATATCTCTGTTTTGGTACCAGTACCATGCTGTTTTGGTTACTGTAGCCTTGTAGTATAGTTTGAAGTCAGGTAGCGTGATGCCTCCAGCTTTGTTCTTTTGACTTAGGATTGTCTTGGAGATGCGGGCTCTTTTTTGGTTCCATATGAACTTTAAAGCAGTTTTTTTCAATTCTGTGAAGAAGCTCGTTGGTAGCTTGATGGGGATGGCATTGAATCTATAAATTACCTTGGGCAGTATGGCCATTTTCACGATATTGATTCTTCCTATCCATGAGCATGGTATGTTCTTCCATTTGTTTGTGTCCTCTTTTATTTCACTGAGCAGTGGTTTGTAGTTCTCCTTGAAGAGGTCCTTTACATCCCTTGTAAGTTGGATTCCTAGGTATTTTATTCTCTTTGAAGCAATTGTGAATGGAAGTTCATTCCTGATTTGGCTCTCTGTTTGTCTGTTACTGGTGTATAAGAATGCTTGTGATTTTTGCACATTAATTTTGTATCCTGAGACTTTGCTGAAGTTGCTTATCAGCTTAAGGAGATTTTGGGCTGAGACAATGGGGTTTTCTAAATATACAATCATGTCATCTGCAAACAGGGACAATTTGACTTCTTCTTTTCCTAACTGAATCCCCTTGATTTCTTTCTCTTGCCTGATTGCCCTAGCCAGAACTTCCAACACTATGTTGAATAGGAGTGGTGAGAGAGGGCATCCCTGTCTTGTGCCAGTTTTCAAAGGGAATTTTTCCAGTTTTTGCCCATTCAGTATGATATTGGCTGTGGGTTTGTCATAAATAGCTCTTATTATTTTGAGGTACGTTCCATCAATACCGAATTTATTGAGCGTTTTTAGCATGAAGGGCTGTTGAATTTTGTCAAAAGCCTTTTCTGCATCTATTGAGATAATCATGTGGTTCTTGTCTTTGGTTCTGTTTATATGCTGGATTATGTTTATTGATTTGCGAATGTTGAACCAGCCTTGCATCCCAGGGATGAAGCCCACTTGATCATGGTGGATAAGCTTTTTGATGTGTTGCTGAATCCAGTTTGCCAGTATTTTATTGAGGATTTTTGCATCGATGTTCATCAGGGATATTGGTCTAAAATTCTCTTTTTTTGTTGTGTCTCTGCCAGGCTTTGGTATCAGGATGATGTTGGCCTCATAAAATGAGTTAGGGAGGATTCCCTCTTTTTCTATTGATTGGAATAGTTTCAGAAGGAATGGTACCAACTCCTCCTTGTACCTCTGGTAGAATTCAGCTGTGAATCCATCTGGTCCTGGACTTTTTTTGGTTGGTAGGCTATTAATTATTGCCTCAATTTCAGAGCCTGCTATTGGTCTATTCAGGGATTCAACTTCTTCCTGGTTTAGTCTTGGAAGAGTGTAAGTGTCCAGGAAATTATCCATTTCTTCTAGATTTTCCAGTTTATTTGCATAGAGGTGTTTATAGTATTCTCTGATGGTAGTTTGTATTTCTGTGGGGTCAGTGGTGATATCCCCTTTATCATTTTTAATTGTGTCAATTTGATTCTTCTCTCTTTTCTTCTTTATTAGTCTTGCTAGTGGTCTGTCAATTTTGTTGATCTTTTCAAAAAAACCAACTCCTGGATTCATTGATTTTTTGGAGGGTTTTTTGTGTCTCTATCTCCTTCAGTTCTGCTCTGATCTTAGTTATTTCTTGCCTTCTGCTAGCTTTCTAATGTGTTTGCTCTTGCTTCTCTAGTTCTTTTAATTGCGATGTTAGAGTGTCAATTTTAGATCTTTCCTGCTTTCTCTTGTGGGCATTTAGTGCTATAAATTTCCCTCTACACACTGCTTTAAATGTGTCCCAGAGATTCTGGTATGTTGTATCTTTGTTCTCATTGGTTTCAAAGAACATCTTTATTTCTGCCTTCATTTCGTTATGTACCCAGTAGTCATTCAGGAGTAGGTTGTTCAGTTTCCATGTAGTTGAGCGGTTTTGATTGAGTTTCTTAGTCCTGAGTTCTAGTTTGATTGCACTGTGGTCTGAAAGACAGTTTGTTATAATTTCTGTTCTTGTACATTTGCTGAGGAGTGCTTTACTTCCGATTACGTGGTCAATTTTGGAGTAAGTACGATGTGGTGCTGAGAAGAATGTATATTCTGTTGATTTGGGGTGGAGAGTTCTATAGATGTCTATTAGGTCTGCTTGCTGCAGAGATGAGTTCAATTCCTGGATATCCTTGTTAACTTTCTGTCTCGTTGATCTGTCTAATGTTGACAGTGGAGTGTTGAAGTCTCCCATTATTATTGTATGGGAGTCTAAGTCTCTTTGTAAGTCTCTAAGGACTTGCTTTATGAATCTGGGTGCTCCTGTATTGGGTGCATATATATTTAGGATAGTTAGCTCTTCCTGTTGAATTGATCCCTTTACCATTATGTAATGGCCTTCTTTTTCTCTTTTGATCTTTGATGGTTTAAAGTCTGTTTTATCAGAGACTAGGATTGCAACCCCCACTTTTTTTTGTTCTCCATTTGCTTGGTAAATCTTCCTCCATCCCTTTATTTTGAGCCTATGTATGTCTCTGTGTGTGAGATGGGTCTCCTGAATACAGCAGACTGATAGGTCTTGACTCTTTATCCAGTTTGCCAGTCTGTGTCTTTTAATTGGAGCATTTAGTCTATTTACATTTAAGGTTAAGATTGTTATGTGTGAACTTGATCCTGCCATTATGATATTAACTGGTTATTTTGCTCGTTAGTTGATGCAGTTTCTTCCTAGCCTTGATGGTCTTTACATTTTGGCATGTTTTTGCAATGGCTGGTACCGGTTGTTCCTTTCCATGTTTAGTGCTTCCTTCAGGGTCTCTTGTAAGGCAGGCCTAGTGGTGACAAAATCTCTAAGCATTTGCTTATCTGTAAAGGATTTTATTTCTCCTTCACTTATGAAACTTAGTTTGGCTGGATATAAAATTCTGGGTTTAAAATTCTTTTCTTTAAGAATGTTGAATATTGGCCCCCACTCTCTTCTGGCTTGAAGAGTTTCTGCCGAGAGATCTGCTGTTAGTCTGATGGACTTCCCTTTGTGGGTAACCCGACCTTTCTCTCTGGCTGCCCTTAAGATTTTTTCCTTCATTTCAACTTTGGTGAATCTGGCAATTATGTGTCTTGGAGTTGCTCTTCTCGAGGAGTATCTTTGTGGCATTCTCTGTATTTCCTGGATTTGAATGTTGGCCTGCCCTACTAGGTTGGGGAAGTTCTCCTGGATGATATCCTGAAGAGTGTTTTCCAACTTGGTTCCATTTTCCCCCTGACTTTCAGGCACCCCAATCAGACGTAGATTTGGTCTTTTTACATAATCCCATACTTCTTGCAGGCTTTGTTCATTTCTTTTTCTTCTTTTTTCTTTTGGTTTCTCTTCTCGCTTCATTTCATTCATTTGATCCTCCATCGCTGACATTCTTTCTTCCAGTTGATCGAGTCGGTTACTGAAGCTTGTGCATCTGTCACGTATTTCTCGTGTCATGGTTTTCGTCTCTTTCATTTCGTTTATGACCTTCTCTGCATTAATTACTCTAGCCATCAATTCTTCCACTTTTTTTTCAAGATTTTTAGTTTCTTTGCGCTGGGTACATAATTCCTCCTTTAGCTCTAAGAAATTTGATGGACTGAAGCCTTCTTCTCTCATCTCGTCGAAGTCATTCTCCGTCCAGCTTTGATCCGTTGCTGGTGATGAGCTGCGCTCCTTTGCCAGGGGAGATGCGCTCTTATTTTTTGAATTTCCAGCTTTTCTGCCCTGGTTTTTCCCCATCTTTGTGGTTTTATCTGCCTCTGGTCTTTGATGCTGGTGATGTACTGATGGGGTTTTGGTGTAGGTGTCCTTCCTGTTTGATAGTTTTCCTTCTAACAGTCAGGACCCTCAGCTGTAGGTCTGTTGGAGATTGCTTGAGGTCCACTCCAGACCCTGTTTGCCTGGGTATCAGCAGCAGAGGCTGCAGAAGATAGAATATTGCTGAACAGTGAGTGTACCTGTCTGATTCTTGCTTTAGAGTCTTCCTCTCAGGGGTGTACTCCACCCTGTGAGGTGTGGGGTGTCAGACTGCCCCTAGTGGGGGATGTCTCCCAGTTAGGCTACTCAGGGGTCAGGGACCCACTTGAGCAGGGAGTCTGTCCCTTCTCAGATCTCAACCTCCGTGTTGGGAGATCCACTGCTCTCTTCAAAGCTGTCAGACAGAGTCCTTTGCGTCTGCAGAGCTTTCTGCTTCCTTTGTTATTGTTTACTGTGCCCTGTCCCCAGAGGTGGAGTCTACAGAGACAGGCAGGTTTCCTTGAGCTGCTGTGAGCTCCACCCAGTTCGAGCTTCCCAGCAGCTTTGTTTACCTACTTAAGCCTCAGCAATGGCGGGCGCCCCTCCCCCAGCCTGGCTGCTGCCTTGCCGGTAGATCACAGACTGCTGTGCTAGCAATGAGGGAGGCTCCGTGGGTGTGGGACCCTCCCGGCCAGGTGTGGGATATGATCTCCTGGTGTGCCTGTTTGCTTAAAGCGCTGTATTGGGGTGGGAGTTACCCGATTTTCCAGGTGTTGTGTGTCTCAGTTCCCCTGTCTAGGAAAAGGGATTCCCTTCCCCCTTGCGCTTCCCAGGTGAGGCAATGCCTCGCCCTGCTTCAGCTCTCGCTGGTCGGGCTGCAGCAGCTGACCAGCACCGATCATCTGGCACTCCCCAGTGAGATGAACCCAGTACCTCAGTTGAAAATGCAGAAATCACCGGTCTTCTGTGTCGCTCACGCTGGGAGTTGGAGACTGGAGCTGTTCCTATTCGGCCATCTTGCTCCGCCCCCGCATCATTCTTATTTGTACTGTCCAAGATGGTTGACCACCCAGTCTGCATATCAGCTCTCAGGAGGGGTGGAAAGAGAAAGAGGAGGGCATGCCTGTCCCTTTTATGGCATGATCCTGTAGGAGAATTAGTCACTTCTGTCATATCACATTAAACAGGACTTAGTCACATGGTCACTCCGAGCTGCCAGGAGGCTGGGAAATGTACTCTTCATTCTACAATGGTCCATGCAGTCAAAAAATGGGCATTCTCTTAGGTAAAGGAGGAGATACCGGGGGACAATTGGCGGTCTCCATCACAGTACCCCATTTTGGCTGCTCAAACATCCACATGCATATTCTTCTTCCTTTATAGACCACAGCCAGCCCCTCCCCAAGGGAGACCATCCTGAAGTCCCAGGGAGTTACTGCACCCAGCTCCAAGCCTAGGACCTCTGGGTGATGTACAGTCATCTCCGTCATGTCTACATGAGTTTCCTCTACACAGTATAAACAAGTCATCTGTTTCCTCCTTATACTAAACACATAAAGGTAGTGCAGGGTTAGGTTAATGACCAATAAACACTCCCATTCAAAAAAGGGAAGAATGGGAAACATACAATAGCAATTGATGCACAACAATGATAAAATTCTGCCAGGAAGAAATGGCAACAGGTACCTGGTCATGCAGTTATTTCTTTGGAAAGCACTCTGGTAGTTCCTGAAGGGGCTTGAGTCCTTGACACATTCACAGAGCAGAGGCAAACTCGCTTTGAAATGTTACATGCCTTACTCTCAGGCAGTGTTATTTCAGGTTTCTTTGACAGCAGAGAAACTGACATCCCAAGTAATACAAGGCTTTTAAAAGTTTCTTCAAAGACACGGTTACTTAGAGAGATTAATTTATAGCATTTTCACCCACCAGCGCTTTTCTGTTGCAAGTGAGAGAAACTCAAGTCGAGGGGAATGTAGTGATTCCCAAACTATGGAAGGGCAAATTTGGATCTGGGTCTCAGGAATGATGGAATTGGACCTGGGCAATCATGGGATTTTCTGGTTTGCTTATTTCTGTGGTTCTCAGGGCTAGCATCCTTTTTGGTACTATAGGCCTGCTTCTTCTAAAAGTGGCAGGAACATGCTTGTCAGCAGCTCTCAGACTGCAGTACACACCATAGTGATTCATTTCTTAGCTCAAAGTCAAAAATTCCCAGGGCAGGGCTCTGATTGGTTGGCTTGGGTCACATGCAGGCTGAGCACTGTGATTGACAGCAGCCACTAGAAGCATGCAGCGGAGTGAGAAGGAAGAGCATTTCCCAGAAGCAGCAGGAGAAGGAAGGCTGGACAAACACCCAGGGAAGTTTCTCTTAGGGACCTGGGGGAAGGGGGCGCCACTGAGGACTGAATTTAAGACTTTCGCTTCCCAACACAATACCCTTCCTCCATCCAGCTTTTCTTCTGCTGTTTGGCTTAGTTGATTTTTATTTTCACATCAGTGACATCTGATGCAGTTAATTTTGGTTGGATCTGAGCTGTCGCATTCCAAGTTCAGCAAGGATACACAAGTGTCAGTGCATAATCCTTCTCCGTCTTGTGAACCAGTTAACACTGCAAACAGGCAGAGCCATTAACATGCTGACTTTCTTTCCCAACAACATAATCCTTTGGCAGCCTGACTTCACTGATTGATAGTCGACCTAATAAGGCTGATCTGGATAAGCTTCCCTGGTCTCTAAGGACATCATTTTAACTGTGGGGACTTCAAAAAAAAATTCTGTTAAAGTAAGTTTAATATCTTTCCAGAAATATACTTTTGAACCATCTCGCCGGGCTTGGCTAAGAGGAACAGCTCCTGTCACAGACAGTGTAGAAATATTAACATAATCGAAAGCCTCAGAACCCTCTCAGTGATCTGGAGACCTTCATGGCAAAGGAAAGAATCAGTGGGTTAATTCAAGCATCCAGGAGGCTAACCAGGAAAACAAGCAATAAAACCTGAGACAGAAGAAAGGAAGCTAGCTAACAATAAAAAATGGCAGGAAGATTCGCAGCCCATCTGTAACCCATTAGAATGCTGGGAACCATTTTCCAGGGTATTTTTTCCGGTTGTGTTTTCAGCTTCTGTGCTTGTTAGGGAGAACCCATTTGGGAACAAGAACAGTGCAGTTGAATAGATGAACTTCTAGGAGTGACAGGCCCTGGGAGTTTCTTTGAAGGGTCTGTCTGGTATTATTAGTAAAATTGCAGATAAGAACAACTGACTAGTAATGTGTATGGGCCCTAAAACCAGCTTCACTGCACTGATTTTTAAAAGATGAAGTCTGTTTAAGATTAAACATGAAGCTTTGAGATGAACTAGTGAAATACATTTTCTGTGTGTGTGTGTGTGTGTGTGTGTGTGTGTGTGTGTGACACCCTCTAATTCTTGTCCCACTGATAGGCAAAAATGCTAAATAGTCTACATTTTACTTAACGGTGTGGGGAAAAAGTCTTTACGTTTTTGTGAGTGTGTGTGTGCAGAAATAACTTACATTTTGACAGGTAGATTCCACAATTCCCTACCTAAAATCAGAGGATTAAATATGCTAGCTGAGACTATTTCTATGGAATTCATCCAAGTCCCTTAACTATGGTAGAATTCAGCTAGATCACTAAGGAATACTGGATGAAGACTGCGTTGCATAACTTATGTGATATAACTAATTTATATCATATTGTCTAAATTTTAAAAATGGAGTTATAATTCTTTTAAGTAAAACAAAATCCATCTTGAAAAAAAGTTTAGTTCTGGGCAATGATCATGAAGCAACCTGCCTTTAAGAAAAATGTGAAGAAATGACTTCATATTCCTGTTTAAAAACCATAAGCCCATTTAAATGGGTTTTAAGATATGTCTTCTGGGAGAAAAAGCGATGTGTGTGGTCATTTTAAACACACACATTTAAAATAGAAAGATCCAGGGCTGGACTGGGTGGCTCACACCTGTAATCTCAGCACTTTGGGAGACCAAGGCCAGTGGATCACTTGAGGTCAAGAGTTTGAGACCACCCTGGCCAACATGGTGAAACCCTGTCTCTACTTAAAATACAAAAATTAGCCAGGCGTGTTGGGAGGCACCTATAATCCCAGCTACTCAGGAGGCTGAGGCAGGAGAATCACTGAACTTGGGAAAGGGAGGTTGCAGTGAGCCGAGATTGCACCACTGCATTCAAGCCTGGGCATGCAGGCTTGAATTAAAAAAGAATAAGAAAGATTTTGGAATGACTTTGAAGCCTGCAAAGTTTGATATAAGAAGAGAGAGAGAGAGAGAGAGAGCGTGTGAATGCGTGTGTGTGTGTGTGTGCACGTGCATATGTGTTATACATATATGTGTTATACAACCTTTCCCAAGGAATAGACAGCATGCCGAGTCCATTTCCTCTCCCTTGTCCCCCACATTCCAATGTCTTGACTAGGGAAAAAGACCTCCACAGGCTGCAGTAGGAGGAGCACAAGCTTTTGACTCTGACCTTCTGTTCAACTTTGGGACATTCTTTGACAAGAGTGCATGCTCTTCCTTAAGGGGAGTGAGTCACTTAGCCATTCTGAACACCCTCTCCTCACCTGTAAAATGGGAGAATTCCAGGCTTCTTGGTAAGATAAGATGAGGACATGCGTGACAAGTCTTTGGCTGTGAAGAGTTTTCTTAAGTGTTCTTGTTCTTGTTACCATGACTCCTGTGAGTTAGAATTGCATCTGGATTCAGGACTCTGCTGCCTTCAGGGATCTGGCCACAGACCTTTCTATGTCAATTCTCAGCCAGGAAGACCCCTCTCTGTCTCCTACCGAGGTCCAGATCTGCAACCGTCCCACCGCATATGGGGATTGTGAAGAGATGGCATAGAGTTTGTTTCATCTTAGCTATTCCCATCCAACTCTGTTTGATCGGGAACAGTCTCTCCTCATGCCACCTGTCAGGGGAATGCCTTTGCCAGAGAAGAGGGTCTGCTCCCTGCTTCCACACACACACTGGCCCATCATCTGTTTCTCATTTTCCTCACCTGCAGGGCTTTAGGCCAGGCTCACCAAGGACTGGCGCAACCAAGGTGAGAAGAGAATAAAAGCCTCTGGTCTTGGGAAAGTCCCTTGTCTCGACATCAGAGTGATGTCACTCCCTATGCTGCCAGCCTCGTCCTTGCCCTCCCTTCTAGGGTGCCGGCTGCTGACACCATCAGCTTCTTTCTGGCCTTCTTTGCTCTGCTGCTGCAATCCCTGACAGCCTTCACTTAGACTCTGAGTTTCTTGCCTTGACCTGAATTTTGTTACTTCCATCTTGAATGTTACTGGCTTGTTTAGTTTCGGAACCTATTGCTGCGTAGTTCTCTTTTGTCAGCCCTTTCTTCATTCAGAGAGAACAAGTTGGGGTGAACCAGGTGAAATGTCATGAGTATCGTATGGAAGGACCCTGAGCTTTGTAGTTCTGTAGACCTGAGTTTGAATTCCAGTGCAGCCACTTACTCGTCCCCGGGCATTAGATACGTTACTTTAATACTTCTGAGCCTAGTTTTTTCATAGGTAAAGCTATGCAAAGACATGGAATCAACCCAAATGCCCATCAATGATAGACTAGATCGAGAAAACGTGGTACATATACATCATGGAATACTATGAAGCCATAAAAAGGCACAAGATCATGTCCTTTGCCAGGACATGAGTGGAGCTGGAAGCCATTCTCTTCAGCAAACTAACATGGGAACAGAAAACCAAACACCACATGTTCTCACTCATAAGTGGGAGCTGAATGATGAGGACACATGGACACATGGTGGGGAACATCACACACTGGGGCCTGTCAGTGGGGTATTGTGGAGAGGGAGCACATCAGGAAGAATAGCTAGGGGATGCTGGGCTTAATACCTAGGTGATGGGTTGATCTATGCAGCAAAGCACTATGGCACACTTTTCTTTTTTCAAACCTACAGAATAAACCTGCACAGTCTGCACATGTACCCCTGAACTTAAAATTTAAAGAAAGAAATCATTTCATAGTGCTACTTGCTTGTGATGAGGGGAACAACATACAGCCATACCTGAGCATCAGGTGTGTATAAGTCAGGGTTCCCCAGAGAAACAGAACCAATAGGATAGAGGGACGGATGGATGGATAGGTAGATAGGTAGATAGATAGACAGATTTATTATAAGGAGTTGCCTCATGTAGTTATGAAGGCTGAGAAGTCCCAAGACCAGCAATCTGAAGTCCTGAGAACCAGGGTGGGAATTTCAGTGTGAGTCCAAAGGCTTGCAAGAGGAGAGCTGGTGGTATAAATTCTAGTCCAAGTATGAAGGCTTGAGAACCAGGAGAGTCAATGATGTAGGTTCTAGTCCAAGCTTGAGGGCAGGAGAAGACCAACGACTCAGCTTAAGATCTTCAGGCAGAGACAGTGAATTCTCTCTTGTTCAGCATTTTGTTCTATTCAGGCCTTCAACTGACTGGATGAGGCCCATCCATATTAGATGCTTTACTTAGTCTATTGATTCAAATGTCAATCTCATCCAGAAACTCCCTCACAGACACACCCAGAATAATGTCCACCCAAATATCTGGGGACCCCCATAGCCCAGTCAAGTTGACATCTAAAATGAACCACTAAAAGCAGATTAGATCACTCATTGAGAAAATGTCCTAAGAGGCCCGAATCTGCAAATCAACAGTAAAAAGATAACTCATGTTATCCAAGTAAAATCAAGATTTGTATAATGGCTATTGCAGTTCAGATGGAAAGTGCCACCGTTGTCTGAATGTCCCATTCGTGGAGAGAATCTGTTTCTGTTTCTCTAAAGCCACCCTTAGATTATGACCCAGGAATCTGGCTTGAGCAGCCTGGTGAATGTCACTGTAGGACCAATGTGGTGGGTGTGGATGGGGAGCCATTTTTCAAGGCCCGGAAGTCCCATCAATGAGGCACAGAGTGCAATGGAAGCAGATGCTAAAGCCAAGTATTAGGAAGGTATCAGGCATGCTTAGCTGTTTCTTTTCTTTTTACAATGGTATCTTGGGCATGGTGGCTTGCACCTGTAATCCCAACTACTTGGGAGGCTGAGACAGGAGGATTGCTGATGCCAAGAGTTGGAGACCAGCCTGGGCAACACAGCGAGACCCTGTCTCCAAAAACAAACAAATAAATAGATAAAATTGGCTGGGTGTGGTTGCACTTGCTTGTAGTCCCAGCTACTTGGGAGGCTGAGGTGGCAGGACTGCTTGAGCCCAGAATTTCAAAGCTGCAGGGAGCAATGCTTGTCCCACTGCACTCCAGCCTGGGCAATATAATGAAACCCCAGCACTAAAATAAATAAATAAATAGATAAATAAATAAATAAATAAATAAATTTATAAATAAATAAATTGCATCTTATTTGGTGTAACTTTCTTATAGATGGTAAGTGGGCCAATTAATTAAACATTTTATTCGATAAAATCACTTATATATGAGAAATTGAATTGTGGTTTAGAAAACTCTCCATTACTTTAGAAGGCATTTGGAAAGAAAAATCAAGATTTCCAGCTTCCGTAAGTAAGACTCTCTGTCACCTAGTAGCAGTTCCCCCAAGTTCTGACAGAGTTTCCTTAGAGTTACATGGTTGTGGGATCATACTGAGCTATCCAATCCTATTTATTGACAGAGATCTCATATTGTTTCCTTAAACAGCGTATGATTATTTGAGACCTTGTTCTTTTTTTTCCTACCTCTGCACTCCTAGAAATGGGATTTAGATTGTATACTACAATTGATTAGAAAGAACCCTGTTCAGTTAAGCATTTAATATTGAGTTATTACCCAAGCCTGACTCTTAGAAATAGACATTGATCCTGCCCCTGAACATGGCACTTGGAAAAATAGTGGCATTTTCTGTTTAGAGAAAGGCAGGCAATGTTTTCCAGTCCCTTGTATCTCAATGGCACTGAACCCTCATTAAGCATGGGGTCTCACTATATTGCCCAGGCTGGAGAGTCTACCACCCAGTCCTAAGAAATAAAAGGTGATGTCCAGAAACCCACTTCTCACGATCATCTCTTTCGAAATTAACACTGATAAAGGTCTCCAAAAGCTTTCAAGACAACGTCACGACAGAGATGAATGCCAGCAGTACCCTGTTAAGTATACCCATTAATCATTATTTTTAGAATGTTTTCAACAGGAAACATTTTTTTTTTATAGTTTGCCTTGGAGCAAAGCTATTTGGTGTGAAAAACTATTTGAGTGAAAGGAGATGCTATTAGCCCTCTCTCTCCCACAGATGTAGCCTAGGGTGCTAAGGGAATTCAGCGCATCTTAGAACACAGGCTAAGAAACCTGCTCTCTCTGCATTGGTTGGGTGAGCCCTGATATTGCACCAGAATCATTAAAAGGCATTTAATGGGCAGCCACCTGTGAACAGTGCTTTGTACAACACAGCCACTTAGGAGGCAGAGAAGTATTTGCTCTCTGGGAATGTATATTTTGTTTTACTACTTTTGAAAATCTAGCAGAAGGTGAAGCTTATACTCCACTGGAAAGGTAGACTGGAGTAAGATTAGCATTGCCAGATAGTGACATGCAGGAATATTCTGTTTCCATGTTCCCCATTTGTGTTCTTGTCAAGCTACATAACTGAGTCATATTTTGACTTAGGATACCAGTAAGTAAAAATGTGTGTATATGGATATGTGTCTGTGTGTGTGTGTGCATGGCAACTTACCTGAGCCTGTGCGTATACACCAGCCATGATGTACTTATTACTTCTCAGCTCTGGAAATTTACCAAGTGATTATCTGCCATACTCCTCATTAAGCTCTGCAGATTTTAGACAACATGACGCGTGGCCATGAATCTGCAAAGCAGGTCTCTGAATCTGGGGGATGGTTTCCATTACGATGGATCACGCTTGTTCTTGAATGTCCACGTCCTCTCCTTTCCCTGTAGGTATATTCTCTTCTCTAACCGTTCCCAGTTTTGAACTTTGGGCTACCACTGCTGTGGGTTGGGCCTGTGACCTAGCAGGAAGCATAGCTGAAGTTCCTGGATGACTCAGGACTTTCCTCCAGATGCAGATCATCTCTGCATCCTCTGGGCGCTGGGCCTCACGGTGGCGGTCAGGTCTGTCTGCTGTCTGGACTCACTGCTATATCTTAAAAAAATTTTTATTATTTCATTATGTTTAATTTTTATGGGTACATAGTAGACGTAGACATTTCTGAGGTACATGAGATGTTTTGATACAAGCACGCAGTGTGAAATAAGCACGTCATGGAGAATGGAGTATCCATCCTCTCAAGCATTTATCCTTTGAGTTACAAACAATCCAATCACACTCAAGTCAAGCTTGTCCGACCCAGGGCCACACGTGGCCCGGAATGGCTTTGAATGCTGCCCAACACAAATTCATAAAGTGTCTTAAAACATTATGAGATTGTTTTAGGATTTTTTTTTTTTTTAGCTCATCAGTGATCATTAGTGTTCATGGATTTTATGTGTGGTCCAAGACAATTCCTCTTCCAATGTGGCCCAGGGAAGCCAAACGATTGAACACCCCTGCCAAGTTATTTTAAACTGTACAATTAAGCTATTATTGACAACAGTTATCCTGCTGTCCTCTCAAAGCGTGGGTCTCATTCATTCTTTCTAACTCCTTTCTTTTGTCCTCATTAACCATCCCTGGCCACTGTATCTTAACCCCTCAAGCCGTTGTGCGCTGTTGTTGGTACCTTTGGTCACCTGCTTCTTGCGTGCCTTCTGGGTCACCTCTTATTAGACCCAGGTCTTGCTGTCTGTCTGGTGAGAGGCCTTGGCTGGCTTCACAGTCTAGAGGACCCCTTCTCTGTAACTGTCTATTTTCTGATTCACTCCTCCCCATACACAGCACCCCCTAGTTACTGGATTCCACTCCTCCAAGCTCCAGGTGCCACAGAGGAAGAGCAGAGCTCCTGCAGGTGGGTTATTTATTGACACAAAACTCAGCAAATAACTCAAGATCCAAAAAGGTACAGTTCATGCAGATGGTTACATAGATTTGCCTATATATATATATATATATACACACACACACACACATATATATATATATACACACACACATATATATATATATTTATTCTTGTTGCCCAGGCTGAAGTGCAATGGCATGATCTTAGCTCACTGCAACCTCCACCTCCTGTGTTCAAGCGATTCTCCTGCCTCAGCCTCCCAAGTAGCTGGAATTACAGGCGCCCACCACCACGACTGGCTAATTTTTGTGTTTTCAGTAGAGATTGGGTTTCACCATCTTCATCAGGCTGGTCTTAAACTCCTGACTTCAGATGATTCACCTTCCTTGGCCTCCCAAAGTGCTGAGATTACAGGCATGAGCCACTGCACCCAGACTCTTTCTTTTTTTTCCAGAAGAAAATATCCCTGGACATTTTATAGAGTTTTGTTGGTAGGATTGAGCTTATATATAGGTTAAGAAGGCAATGCTCTGCGGAATAATATGAGTGTTGGGGATAATTCACCCTATACAATAAAAATAGAAACGGAATGGCTCCAGCAGTCAGGTTGCTGAAATTCACCACATTATGCATTCCTTTGCTCTAAGGCATTGATGTTCTGTGTTAAAATGCAAATACATCATCTGAGAGGACTTAGAGAACGGGGCCATGTGTCAGAGCAGGTGTCAGCAAATTTGGCTTCAGGCCTTCCCAGCTAAGCGGCCCTTCTATGAAAGCCTAGAATATTAGAGATGAAAAGAATCTTAGACCCACATTGTGATTCTCCTTACCCAGAGGAATGTTTGCAATAACAGGGCTTGCAAAGTGAGCACCATATTCATTTTAACGTCCTTGCTTTCTTGAACCCAAGTCAGCTTTCTGGTGTCTTCCATGAGATTCCCACCTCTTCTCTTTTCTAACGGAGGCCCCCTCGATCCCTTCAACTTTCCTTCTCGCGCTTTGCTACTGGTTCCCCCATGTGTTTATTTCTTTTAAATGGAAGCAACTGGAATGTTCCCAGTTCCCACCATAGATGCCCTGAGAGGCACAGAGGAGAGCGGCAGCCTCACACCTCCAGATAGACACAAGAGGCACGTCATATTTTTATTCCTTTTTAGTTAAGATCAACTAAAGCCGTAAGTCCTTTCCTGGTGAGCTGTTATTTAAGTCACCCCTCTCCCTCCTCGTAGGGGAGCAGCTACTACTGACACCCTCCCCTGCTACTACCCAGGGCAGGATTTTAAATGTACCTCAAATACCTTTATCTTCCTTGACGTTCGCTAGGGACAAATATTTCAGAATCTGTTTTCTCATCTTCAAAATGGTAATGGTCATCCCGCTTCTGTCCACCACCCTTTCTGGCAGCGAGACTCCAGAGGTGAGATCTGGGTGCCACCGGTGCACTGTGGAGGGTGTGGGCACCTGCTGCAATGCCAGCTCCAAGCCACTGGCTGTGGCTTCCTGAAGTGCTGTATTGACATCTATTTGGACCTAGCTGGAAAGAGAATGGTGACTAATTTGTGATGTCTGCTGTGATGTGTGAGTGTATGTGTGTGCACACAGCATCTTTCTTGACACAGATTTGTTATACTACACCCATGCAGGAAATATTATCATTATTAATTCATTAACATTTGAACACATATTAATCACCCAGCTTGCATTAGAAGGCAGGTGCATTTTGGTGAGACAAGAGCAGGGCACATCACATGAAAGGATTTTTCAGCAGAGCCATGAGGGCATTGTAGGGTAAAAGTGAGGGTGAGGGCTGTTATGAAAGGAAGACAAGGAAGGCCACGATCCAATTCATTCAACCCTCACATTTTTTTTTTGAGATAGGGTCTTGCTCTGTTGCCCAGACTGGAGTATAGTGATTTGATCTTGGCTCACTGCAACCTCTGCCTCCCAAGTAGCTGGGACCACAGATATGTACCACCATGCCTGGCTAATTTCCTTCCTTCCTTCCTTCCTTCCTTCCTTCCTTCCTTCCTTCCTTCCTTCCTTCCTTCCTTCCTTCCTCTCTCTCTCTTTCTTTCTTTCTTTCTTTCTTTCTTTCTTTCTTTCTTTCTTTCTTTCTTTCTTTCTTTCTTTCTTTCTTTCTTTCTTTCTTTCTTTCTTTCTTTCTTGTAGAGATAGGGTCTCATTGTGTTGCCCAGGCTGGTCTCAAACTCTTGAACTCAAGCAGTTCTCCACCTTGGCCTCCTAGAGTGCTGGGATTACAGACATGAGCCACCATGCCCAGCATACCCCTCAAATTTGATTCCAGGAGCAGACCCAGGTAGAAACAGGGGTCGACATAGGATCTACAGACTGCCCTTATGAGGACCCTAGACCAGAGGCTACAAACTCTAACACCTACGGGAGACCCATCCTTAACATCAGTGAGGAAGGGGACCAGGAATGCAAAGGTACCCCGAGGCTGCAGAGAGGGGAACTGAGGCACACACGTCTCATCCACAGGGGTTGGGCGGCCCCAGCTTCAAGCATTTTCTGCCAGAAGCGAGTATGGGCTTGAGTGTTGCCAGAACAGTCTACTTTTATAGAGAAGCTGAAAATCTGACATATTGTGTAAAATATTCCATTTAAAAATGTTGACTCAATTAGAAAAATAACTGTGGATTCAACAAAACACATCTGTGGGCCAGATTCAGCCTCCAGCTGCCAATTTGGAACCGCTGTTCTAGGTGCCATTAGTAAAGGGAAAATTAACTCTTATGAACAAATGCTCACATTGGTGTAGTGGAATCACATGACTTCAGTCCGACAGACAATTACTGCCCACCAAAAGCCCCAGGTGAGCAGACACACGTATGGTCTACAGGATCCTGGGTTGTAGCAGAGGGTGATAATTCCAGGACACAAATGATTGTAATTAAGTAGAAACATTAAGTGCCACAAGAGAAGTATCATAAAAATGCTTGAGGATTTTTGGGGGGGCGGGGCAGGGAGACCGTTGTTGGTGGGGAGGGGTTGGTAGTTCGTAAGAATTGCATTGGAGATGGGCATTATGGGATGGAAGGATTTCTAGAGATCAAACACAATAGGCAGAAACCAGATGCAAAATGGGGGTTGAGGCCAGGCACAGTGGCTCACACCTGCAATCCTAGCATTTTGGGAGGCTGAGGCAGGAGGATCACTTGAGGCCAGGAGTTTGAGACCAGCCTGGACAACAAAGTGAGACCCTGTCTCTCAAAATAAAAAAATTAGCCAGGCAGGGTGGACCACACCTGTAGTCCTAGCTACTTGGGAAGCTGAGATGGGAGGATCCATTGAGCCCAGAAGGTCAAGGCTGTGGTGAGTTATGACTGTGCCATTGTAATCCAGCCTAAGCAACCAAGCAAGGCCTCATCTCTTAAAAGAAAAGCAGCTGAATTTGTTGAAGGGTGAGTGGTCTGGTTTGCTTGGGACATGGTGTGCAAGTAGAGGAACAATGCCCTGAGAAGGTAGGATATAACATGTCAGGTTATGGAGGGCTCTGAAGGCACACTGGAGAGGTTTGCACTTAATTCAATTGGCAGCAGAAGGCTTGAAACTTCTAAGCAGGTGATTGGGGCTGGGTCTTTTTATATCAGCAAGGGCTGGATGTAAAAAGACTGATGAGGAACTGGGTTTCATGTTGAGAAAGAGTACGGCTGGCCTAGACTAGAATGGCAAATGCATAACAGAAGGCAGGGAAAATGTGAGTAATATTGGGGAGATAGGGTGAATGTGACTTCTCAACAGATTGGATGCAGGGACCAAAAGAGAAGAGAAAAATTCTCCCCTTGTTTTAGAATGGGGAAACGGGACTGGGAGGTGGAAAGGGAGAGGTGGTAAAGTATTCAGTTGGGTTATCCTGAGTTTAAGATGCTTTTAGTTGAAGGGATTACAGAAGCAAAGTGCACAGGTAACAGAATAGTTCTGGTGCAAGGGACAGAAGTCACTATCAGAGGAAGAGAAAGAAGGAGAGGAAGGAAGGGAGGGAGAGAGAGACAGAGAGAGAGAACAGAGAAGGAGAGAGAGAGAGAGAAAGAGGAAAAGAGAAACAAAGGCAGAGAAACAGAGAAGCAGAGATAGAGAGAGACAGAAAGAAACAGAGAGGGAGAGAGAAAAGGAGGAAAGGAGGGAGAGAGACAAAGAAAGAGAGAGGAAGACAGAAGGAGAAGAAAGAAGGGAAAGAGAGAGAGGACAAAGGAATAGAAGGAAGAGAGCGGCAGAGATCCAGAGAGACACAGAGACAGAGAGAGATAAAAACAGAGAGACAGAGAGAGAGAGAGAGCAAAAAGGCAGAGAGAGGGAGAGAAAGAGACGGAGGCAGAGGGAGAGACACATAGAAAGAGGGAGGCAGAGGCAGATGTACTCTTAGGAGGCCGCTGTAGGAGCAGGGCTCTGGCCAGGGAAGTGATGTAGGCCGGAAGATGGTTCTCAAGGTTGGGAGGTGAGGGGAGTGTGGGGAGAGGAGCAGGGAGTCTGGGGTAAGCCTTAGAGTGCGTTTATGCTCAGTGGATACCAACAGGAAGAAACACGTCAAGGATGGACAAGAGAGAACCTAGAGTGCAGGAACCCAGAGGTCAGTGGAGTTGAAGGGAAGGGACAGTGGGCACCTGTGTCCAGTATTGCTGAGAGGTCTGTGAGGTGAGTTCTACAATGTGGCCTTTTTTTTTTTGAGACAGAGTTCAGCTCTTGTCACCCAGTCTGGAGTGCAATGGCATGATCTCAGTTCACTGCAACCTCCGCCTCCCAGGTTCAAGTGATTCTCCTGCCTCAGCTTCCTGAGTAGCTGGGATTACAGATGCCCACCATCACATCCAGCTAATTTTTGTATTTTTAGTAGAGATGGGGTTTTGCCATTTTGGACAAGCTGGTCTTGAACTCCTGACCTCTGGTGATCCACCCTCCTCAGCCCCCACAAAGTATTGGGATTACAGGCATGAGCCACCACGTCCTGCCTAATGTGGCTTTTAATAATCACTTTACTAAATTTTTCTCAACCAGGCCTTTGTCAATGAAAAAGAGTCGAACTGTAAAATATTTGAAGAGGCTTATTCTGAGCCAAATATTAGGACCATGACCTGTGATGCAGCCTCAGGAGGCACTGAGAACATGTGCCCAATTACAGCTTGATTTTATACATTTTATGGGGACATTTTATTTTATAGGCAGAGGCATAAATCAATACACATAAGATGTACATGGGTTCTGTCCAGAAAGGCAGGACACATCAAAGTGGGAGCTTCCAGGTTATGAACCTGTGGGTTCAAAGGTGAATTCAAAGATTTCCTGATTGCAACTGGTCAATAAGAGTTAAGCTATGCCTGAAGAGTTGAAGTCAGCAGAAAGAAATGTTTGTAGTTAAGATAAGGGAGGTTATGGAAGCCGAGTTTCTTATTATGTAGATGAAGTCTCCAGGTAGCAAGCTTCAGAGAGAGTAGACCGCAAATGTCTCTTATCAGACCCTAAAAATGCCAGACTCTTAGTTAATCTCTCATGGACCAGGCAAAGACCTGGAAATGCAAGAGGATTCTCTAAAGAATGTATATTTTCCCCACAAGAGACAGCTTTGCAAGGCCATTTAAAAATATGTCAAAGAAATATATTTCAGGGTAAAATACTTTGATTTTTTTCAGGGCCTGCTCCTCTGCCACGTGATGCTATACTACAGTCTGATTGGAATTTGGTATCTTATTGCTACAAAGAGTCTGTTTTGTCAGTCTCCAGATCTCTGTTTTAATGTTCATGTTGGTCAGTTGGGCCTGAACTTCAAAGGAAGGAGGGTGTAAGGAGACCTGTCCAACCCCCACTTCCCATGATGGCCTGAACTAGTTTTTTGGGTTTGTTTTGGAGTGCCCTTAGCCAAGAAGAGGGGTCCATTTGGTCAGGTGGAGGGCTTAGAATTTTATTTTTGGTGTATACCACCAATGACTAATTTGTCCCTAACTCCAATGGCTGTGTCTTCACCTCCACTTCTATTTCAATGCTGAGATAGAATTCAGATGTGGCACAGTGTGTCAGAAGAAGGGATTGATGAAAAAGTTGGTTTAGTAGGACTTGGCACCATTTATCTCTTCTTCCTTCTTCAAACACCCTCTTCCTTTGCCTTTTATGAGTCCACACTCAGCTAGTTTTTCTACTTCTCAAGCTTCTGCCTCTAACCACTGTTAAATATTAGTACTAATTAGTTTTTTTGTCCCTGTTCTCTTTTCCTCTTAATTTTCTGTTTCTGTCTTCCAATGACATCAATCGCTATGTGTTTATTGATGGGATCCTATCTCCAAGTTAGAGCTCTTGTCTGACCTGTAGACCCATGTAGTCATTCAGACATCTCCAAGTGGATATTTCACAAGGCATTCAACACCACACAAACTCGACTTCACACCTCCTTGCCCTCCCCACTCTCCCTGTTACTGCACCCATAAAACTACTGACAGTCTGTTCTCGGTTGCAGTGAATGATGTGACTCAGGCAGAACCCTGGGCAGCATCCTCGACTTCTCCACTGCACACTCCTGTAATCAGCCAGCCACAGATTCCTGCAGATGCTTCCTCAGTGTCTGGGATGACTGAGCACTTCTCTATTGACCTAGTAACTGCCCTGACACAGGTCACCATCTCCTCATCCTCCTAACTGCTATCTTCATGCCAAGTCTGGGCCACTTTCCATTTATTCTTTGCACTACAGCTTCATACCATCTTGTTATTTTACTCCTATATCTTAGAAAACATCAATGAGTTGTCTCATCACTCAGAAGATAAAGTTCAATTTTTTTTTTTTTTTTTGAAACAGGGTCTTGCTCTGTCACCTAGTCTGAAGTTCAGTGATGCAATCTCGGCTCACTGCAACCTCTACCTCCCTGATTCAAGCAATCCTCCTGCCTCAGTCTCCCAAGGAACTGAGACTACAGGAGTGTGCCACCATGCCTGGATAATTTTTTTGATTTTTTTCTAGAGACAGGGTCTCACTGTTTTACCCAGGCTGGTCTTGAACTCCTGGTCTCAAGTGATACTCCCAGCTCAGCCTCCCAAAATGTTGGGATTATAGGTGTGAGCCACCAAATCCAGCCCTAAACTTAGTATTTCACACAAGATCTTGCCAACTCATCCCTCTGCCTCTCTTCCTTCCCCTTCCTTCCTTTCTCCTTCCTTCCTTCCTTCCTTCCTTCCTTCCTTCCTTCCTTCCTTCCTTCCTTCCTTCCTTCCTTTCCCGTCCCTTCCTCCCTCCCTACCTTCTCTCTCTCTCTTTCTTTCCTTCCTTCCTTCCTTCCTTCCTTCCTTCCTTCCTTCCTTCCTTCCTTCCTTCCTTCCTTCCTTCCTTTCTTTCTTTCTTTCTTTCTTTCTTTCTTTCTTTCTTTCTTTCTTTCTTTCTTTCTTTCTTCTCTCTCTCTTTCTCTTTCTTTCTTTCTTTCTTTCTTTCTTTCTTTCTTTCTTTCTTTCTTTCTTTCTTTCTTTTCTTTCTTTTCTTTCTTTCTTTCTTTCTCTTTCTCTTTCTTTTTTTCTTTTTCTTTCTCTCTCTCTCTCTCTCCCCATCTATCTCCCTACTCCATATCCTTGCAGTCTAGATCAGCTTAAAATTGCTCCTCTGACATGTTCTTTCTGCCTTCTCATTTTTGTTTTTGAGGCGGAGTCTCCCTTTGTCGCCCAGGCTAGAGCGCAGTGATGTGATCTCAGCTCACTGCAACCTCTGCCTCCTGGTTTCAAGCGGTTCTCCTGCCTCAGCCTCCCGAGTAGCTGGGATTATAGGCACCCACCACAACACCTGGCTAAATTTTGTATTTTTCTTAGAGACAGGGTTTCACCATGTTGGTCAGGCTGGTCTCGAACGCCTGATCTCAAGTGATCCACCTGCCTTGGCCTCCCAAAGTCCTGGGATTATAGGCATGAACCACTGTGCCAGGCTGCCTTCTCATTTCTATATGGCCAGTTCCTTCTGCCTAGAATGTGTTCCTTGACATAGCTGTCTCATTTCTTGAAAGATGTAGATACTACTACTCCTTCAGCTTTCCTCTGGGTCAGCTCTTCTTTTGGGAAATCTTCCTGAGGCCCAGAAAGCCTTCTGCTCTTCTCCATTGTGCCACCGTTGCTGTAGTTATAGTTGCTCCTGTCTACCTCTCATGAACTATAATCTAATTTATAATTTTAAAAAATCTAGTTTATAACTTTTTATTGCCCGAAATATAATAGTCTCTTAGTAAACATTTATTGAATTGATTATAAATTAGCTATTATATTTGGCAAGTCTTAGGTAGATGGTGACTTGAAAAGCCAATGCAATAGAACAGTTTAGACATTTTATACCTTGCAAAGTTTTTCAAATGTTGTGGATCTTGGAGAAACAAATCAGTGCCAAAGTCAGGCACTAATTAGGTGGGGTGAAATTAGTTTCAGGAAAATCAAGACACAGAATCATAGATCATAGATGATACTTGAAAGAAATACAGTTTTAGTGTTTTCTAGTATCAAAGAAAACAATGTAGGGGCTGGGCCCAGTGGCTCATGTCTGTAATCCAAGCACTTTGGGAGGCCAAGGTGGACAGATCACGTGAGGTCAGGAGTTCGAGACCAACCTGGCCAATGTGGTGAAACCCCATCTCTACTAAGAATACAAAAATTAGGTGAGTGTGGTGGCGTGCCCCTGTAATCCCAGCTACTTGGAATCCCAGCTACTTGGGAGGTTGAGGCAGGAGAATTGCTTGAACCTGGGAGGCAGAGATTGCAGTGAGCTGAGATCACACCACTGCACTCCAGCCTGTGTGACAGAGTGAGACTGTCTCAAAAAAAGAAAAAAAAGGAAAAGAAAATAATGTAGGGCCAGGCACGGTGGCTCACGCCTGTAATCTCAGCACTTTGGGAGGCCAAGGTGGGTGGATCACGTGACATCAGGAGTTTAAGACAAGCCTGGCTAACATGGCAAAACCTTGTCTCTACTAAAAAAATACAAAAATTAGCCAGGCGTGGTCGTGGGCGCCTGTAATCCCAGCTACTTGGGAGGCTGAGGCAGGAGAATTGCTTGAACCCCAGAAGCAGAGGTTTCAGTGAGCTGAGATCATGCCGCTGCACTCCAGCCTGGCAACAGAGCAAGATTCTGTCTCAAAAAAAAAAAAAAAGAAGAAGAAAACAAGTACCAAAGAAAAAATGTTATCAAAATGAATGCATAGAAAGGATTTATAATTACCAATCTGAATCAACTATCTGCACCTGAAGTGCAAAAACAATAACAAAAAGCCTTCATTAAAACATTTTTTGTTAGTCTGTCAGAACTTTTTTCTTATAGATTGTGCAAAGATAATTGTCAATGTAACATTTGATTGCAAATTGATGATGAGAATCATAGACTAGTAAAACTCAAAAGAAATTTAAAGGTCACCTAATCTTAATCTCTCATTTTGCAGTTGAGTAATGAAGTTCAGCCTATTTAACAAAATACTTCTAAAAACATACATGTATTTAACAAATATTAATTGATGACTATACAATCTATTGTGCTATATGGTGTGAGAAATTTATAGAAATATATGACATTAATCACTTTCATTATCTCACTTAATGGCTCCTGTGTCATTTACATGACCATCTACTCTGAAAGCATGAATAGTACACATAAACAGACAACTAACTACGGTGTAGGGTAAGTACTAATGTAACTGCCTGAGTGGTTCTTCCTGCCTGCTGCACAAAGGAAGACCATGGCATTGCAGTAAAGAAAGAACTGAATAGACATGACATTAACCATGCCACATAGGAGATGGAGTTAGTATTCAAGTCAATCTCATTCAAGGATCTTAGGTAGGGATTTTTCAAAGGCAGTTTGGGGGAAGGGCTGGGGATGGCCAAGTAATGGGTGCTTGATGCTGATTGGTTGGGGCAGAGATGAAATCATAGGGGTCAATGCTGTCCTCTAAAGCTGAGTTGCTTCTGGGTGGGGCCATAGGATGTGAGGGGGTCCTTGGGGCCAGGTGGAGCCATGGGTGTCAGATATGCAAAAAGCCTGAAAAGATACCTCAAATTCCAACCTGCAATGGTGGTGTTGCATATTTTCCCATTCCTCTCCATCACCCTAGCCTGATTGCCTTTCATTAGCTTCACACAGGAGGTTGAATTTAGGAGAAGGGCTATGATCATTTAAAGTATAAACTAAAGGCTGGGCGCAGTAGCTCATGTCTGTAATTCCAGCATTTTGGGAGGCCAAGGTGGGTGGATCACCTGAGGTAAAGAGTTAGAGACCAGCTTGGCCAACATGGTGAAACCCCATCTCTACCAAAAATATAAAAAAAAAATTAGCCAAGTGTGGGGGCATGCGCCTGTAGTCCCAGCTACTTGAGAGGCTGAGGAAGACAATCGCTTGAATCTGGGAGGTGGAGGTTGCAGCGAGCTGAGATCGCATCATTGCACTCCAGCCTGGGCAACAAGGGCAAAACTCTGACTCAAAAAAAAAAAAAAAAAAAAAAAAGGTATAAACCAAGTCTGGGTGCAGTGACTCACACCTGTAATCCCAGCACTTTGGGAGGCTGAGGTGGATGGATCACTTGAGGTCAGGAGTTCAAGACCAGCCTGGCTAACATATCAAAAACGCTGTCTCTACTAAAAATGCAAAAATCAGCAGGTGTGGTGGTGTGTACCTGTAATCCCAGCTACTTGGGAAGCTGAGGCAAGAGAATCACTTGAACCCAGGGGGTAGAGGTTGCAGTGATCCGAGATTGCACCACTGCACTCCAGCCTGGGTGAGAGTGAAACTCTGTCTCAAAAAAAAAAAAAAAAAAAAAAAAAATAGGTATAATCTAAATGTCTTTCAAAGTTAGCCTAGCCTAAGCCCAGGAGCGATTGAGGGAAAGGCAAGATGGTGGGGTGGGTTAAATCAGATCTCTTTCACTGCCATAATTTTCCTACTGTTGTAATTTTTGCAAAGGTGATTTCACTAAGTGGATGTTAGAGATGGGAGCATATAGGGAGGAAGTGAAGAGAGCAGTTACTCTGGGTTTGGCATGCAAAAGGCTTGAACATTATTACAAGACTTCATTGTGTAGGATGTCAGTAATAGAATCAACCCTCCTTCTTCTTATCTGTTTTCCCTGAACATCAATTAAACAATCACAAATTCCCAGGAAGGGGTGGAGTAATGCTGAGATAGAATTCAGATGTGACACAATGCATCAGAAGAAAGGATTGATGGAAAAGATGGTTCAGAAGGCACAACCAGGTTTCACAGGTTGATTCCTTTGTGAAAAGCTCCACTCTGTCAATGTGTGCAGCAGGTAGCCATTAAGATGCTAAGAAAGTAAATCACTCTTCTGTTTATAATGGAGCAAAAAAGCTTATTACATTTCTCATTTTTTTATTAACTCTAGTTTTTTTTTTTTTTAAGCTGATTATTTGAATCCTCTAACATGTTGATACTATCTTCTTGGCTGTTGACCTTTTCTCTCCTACTTTCCCCTCATCAGTTAGTTAGAGCTAGAAATATATTTCTCAAGGAAAACCATTTAAAGAGTCTTCCTCAAATCATAGTTTTAATTTACAAGAGTATAGACGTGCCTGGACTTTCCTGTTGATTTTTCTTTCCAGGACAACGACTTAAAAGTTTGCATAACTTGGAAGCAGTGTTCCCCTAAGCCTGTTTCTGACTGTGATGAGTTAAATGGTCTGGGATTAAGAGAAGCAATTGTGTTTGTTTCCCAAGGTCATATACCTTGATTAAAAAAGCTATGAAAAATACCAGAGCATTTATCTGGAGGTCTGAAGATAAGGGTAATCCTTTAGGGAAATTGAGGTTTTAATTATTGACTCCTTCATAGACATGATGAACATATTTCTCAGGCTCAGCCATCAAATCCTTTGTAGTCACTGCCTCTTTTTCTGACATCTCTACCAGTTGTATCTTACATTTTCAGGAATGCCATCTGTTGGTAAGTGTTGGATTAGAGAAATGCTAGAATTCAGGATCCAATCTTTTTTTTTTCTTTTAATGATGGGTCAGCTATGTTAATCAATCAACTCACCCTTTTCCATCTTCTCTTTTTAAAAATGAAATTGAGAATTGTATTCAGCACATACGGCAGCCTGGCAGAAAGGCAGGATCTAAACACATTTGTAGGAAAGGGCTGGAGTCTGAACTGGTGAACAACTCTTATTGGCCAGCTCTTTGATGCTGCTGCCGTCTAAATAATTTGTTTTCCAGGTGCTGACTTACCAAATTCCTCTTTAGAAGTGGTAGTTAATCTTTTATTATACTTTAAGTGGTAATTATTATTTTATTATACTTTAAGTTCTGGGGTACATGTGCAGAACGTGCAGCTTTGTTACATAGGTATACACGTGCCATGGTGGTTTGCGGCACCCATCAATCTGTCATCTATATTAGGTATTTCTCCTAATGCTATCCCTTCCCTAGCCCCCCATCCCCTGACAGGCCCTGGTGTGTGATGTTCCCCTCCCTGTGTTCGTGTGTTCTCATTGTTCAACTCCCACTTATGAGTGAGAACATGCAGTGTTTGGTTTTCTGTTCCTGTGTTAGTTTACTGAGAATGATGGTTTCCAGCTTCATCCATGTCCCTGCAAAGGACATCAACTCACCCTTTTTTATGGCTGTACATGGTGTATACGTGGCATATATGCGCCACATTTTATGGCTGTACATGTTGTATACATGTTGTATATGTGCCACATTTTCTTTATCCCGTCTAACATTGATGGACATTTGGGTTGGTTCCAAGTCTTTGCTATTGTGAACAGTGCTGCAATAAACATATGTGTGCATGTGTCTTTATAGTAGAATGATTTATAATCCTTTAGGTAAATACCCAGTAATGGGATTGCTGGGTCAAATGGTATTTCTAGTTTTAGATCCTTGAGGAATCACCACACTGTCTTGCACAATGGTTGAACTAATTTGCATTCCCACCAACAGTGTAAAAGCCTTCCTGTTTCTCCACATCCTCTCCAGCATCTGTTGTTTCCTGACTTTTTAATGATTGTCATTCTAACTGGTGTGAGATGGTATCTCATTGTGGTTTTGATTTGCATTTCTCTAATGACCAGTGATGATGAGCTTTTTTTCATATGGTTGTTGGCCACATAAATGTCTTCTTTTAAGAAGTGTCTGTTCATATCCTTCGCTCACTTTTCAATGGAATTGTTTGTTTTTTTCTTGTAAATTTGTTTAAGTTCTTTGTAGATTCTGAATATTAGCCCTTTGTCAGATGGCTAGATTGCAAAAATTTTCTCCCATACTGTAGGTTGCCTGTTCACTCTGATGGTAGTTTCTTTTGCTGTGCAGAAGCTCTTTAGTTTAATTAGATCCCATTTGTCAATTTTGGCTTCTGTTGCCATTGCTTTGGGTGTTTTAGTTATGAAGTCTTTGCCCATGCCTATGTCCTGAATGGTATTGCCTAGGTTTTCTTTTAGGGTTTTTATGGTTTTAGGCTTTACATTTAAAGCTTTAACCCATCTTGAGTTAATTTTTGAAAAAGGTGTAAGGAAGGGGTCCAGTTTCAGTTTTCTGCATATGGCTAGCCAGTTTTCCCAACACCATTTATTAAATAGGGAATCCTTTCCCCATTGTTTGTTTTTGTCAGGTTTGTCAAAGATCAGATGGTTGTAGATGTGTGGCATTATTTCTGAGGCCTCTGTTGTGTTCCATTGGAATCTTTAATTGGTAGTAATACAAAAACAAAAATGTGAAAACTATGGCCAGCTGCTGTGGCTCATGCCTGCAATCCCAATATTTTGGGAGACCAAGGCAGGAGGATACCACTTGAGCCCAGGAGTTCAAGACCAGCCTGGGCAACATAGAGAGATCCTGCCTCTACCAAAAATTAAAAAATATTAGCCAGGTGTGGTGGTGCATGTCTGTAGTCCCAGCTACTTGGGAGGCTGTGGTGGGAGGGTTGCTTGTTCCTGGGAGGGTGAGGCTGCAGTGAGCCGTTACTGTGCCACTGCAGTCCAGCCTGCGCGACAGAGCCAGACCCTGTCTGGAAAAAAAAAAAAAAAGCGAAAAATATGATAAATAAGTTACTTCAAAACTTAGTGTGACTTGGTGTGGTGGCTCACACCTATAATCCTGGCACTTTGGGAAGCTGAGGCAGGCAGATCCCTTGAGGCCAGGAGTTGGTGACCAGTCTGACCAACACGGTGAAACCCCAGCTGTACTAAAAATACAAAAATTAGCCTGGCATGGTAGCACTCACCTGTAATCCCAGCTACTCAAGAGGCTGAAGTGAGAGGATCTCTTGAACCTGGGAGGTGGGGGTTACAGTGAGCCAAGATCGCGCCACTGCACTCCAGCCTGGACAACAGAGCGAGACTCCATCTCAACAAAAAACAAAACAAAACAAAATAAAACTTAGTGCTTATTCATGAATGTCCAGTCGTGTGTTGAATGTGCCTTATACTTAGAATGCAGAGCAGCAGAGAGGAAAGAGCCATGTCTCCTACAACTGCTTTCCCCTGCAACAGCGGGGCACGGTTCCAGGGTACAGTGGGGAGACTGTGTTAAGGTTTTGGAGTTGGAGGAAGGGTGGGAGTGTTAGAGGTTGGGAGCTGCCATGAGAGACCCTCTTATCTTTGGAGCTCTCTATGCCTTCTTACCTTGTTCTCCTTGTTCTTCCCATTGAAGTCATTTGCAATTGTTCGATCAATCTTTATTTTTGAGAGACCTTCTCTCCCTAAAGCAATTATGCTTCCGTTCCTGATTTCCTAGCTGTCTCTTCTGTGACTGCTTGGCGACATAAGATAAAAGTCAGACCATTTCCCTATCTGTTTGTACTCTGGGCTGACAAGATTCTATTATAACCTGTGTCTTTCTTTCAAGGATCATACTTATTGGGTATAATTAGATGGAGATAACTTGTCCTAAACTGCTGATGGGTTTTGGTGAAGTCCTGGTGCCAGGTCCCTGTTTGACCAGAGACATTTGCTCCTAAAGTGACCCAGGCCAGAGAATACTATGTGTCCCTCTCCAAAGACAATGAGCCCATATGGGGGTTGACCCGGCAACCCTGACATCATTAGCATTGTTTTTGAAACAGCTAAGCTAACCCAGTCACAGCATTCGTGATTTTGTTATGCTAGTTCAACTGCCCCAGAGAGGAAATAATTTCCGCCCAATTGCCTGTGAATTGCAGTTCCTCTGTCCAGCAAAAGGGATCGTGGTGTCTATTGGGGTCACTGACCTGCCTCAGAGGTCATCTGTAACATCATAACTTTTTGGCTGGTTTTGCACCTGGTTGACAGGCACATGACTGATAAGATTAGGATGATTTCTGAACTGTATCTTTTGATCTACTTTTGGAATTAGTTAATATATTAATTGTTAGGATTGCATTCCTATTACTTATTATGGATAGAATTTGTGCCTTTTTAATTTCATTAATCAGAGAATACTTTCAGATCTTACCTTAGAAATGAGAGTGTGTGCATCTTGTTACATTTGGTAGAATTTAACTCCTTTGTGTAAATAGTACTATAAGCATATTATGTGCTTATTTTAAACAGTCTTTCTTAACTAGACCTTTTACATAATTTTGTTGAAAAGATATATTTTATAGTACTCTTGGAAAATAATAGAGCTGTTGGATGTTGGAATGCTTGTTTGAGAGAGGAAGCTTTATGTTTACCCCTGTTGGGGCTCAGAAACTGATACCCCAAAATGTGGCCCTTTGATGTGATGAACTGAAGAAGGCTTGTGGTTTCTCAGACCTTCCTCCTCCTCCGGCCTCTCATTTCTCTGTCTCTCTGAAAGCACAGGATGAAGCTGTTCTCGGAAGTTCTCTTATCTGCTTGAAGTCCGGACTTCCAAGGAAGAAAACAATCACCTCTAGTCCCTTCCCTGAGTTTTCATGAACTGAACTCATGGCAGGAAGAAAGACGAAAGTCTAACAACACACCTGGACAGACTTTTGTCACAATCATTATCTGCTCTGTGGGCCCAATAGTCTTTGTCCCAGGCCACTGTGTGTTCTTCAAGCCCATTTAATTCCCTAAAAATCCTTTATTATCCCTCAAAAATCACCCACTCTTCCCCATCTCCCTTTCTCCTAAGAAAAAGGGTATAGAACCATCGGTACCCCATTGCATGATGTGGTGATCACTCCATGATTTTCCCCTCCATGCACATGAATAAATTTGCATGCCTTTTCTCCTATTAATCTGCCTTTTACAGTTAATTTTCCGTGAACCTTCGGAAGGTAAAGTGGAAGTTTTCCCTCGGCTCCTACACCCTCTTATCCCATGAAAACAGTCTTTCTATACATGACACAAATGGCCCACGTCAGAAAGGAGACCAAAGATATGGGAAGTGGAAAAGGGAGCAAGGACAGGGGTCTCTGACCTTGCAAGATGTTCTATGTGATTTACAAACTGTTAAGCAGCAGAACCAGTCCCTGTCTCAATGTCACCGTGGAAAGGAGCCTGCTTGGTCCTTAAGAGGCCCATGCACGTAGTTGAGCTCAATTAAAGTGCTTTGGTTCTGGCATCCATAAAATATGGCTCCAGGAGAGAACAGTTTAATGCAAAGCCGCCCTTGCCTCTCAAGGACAATGGATGGCATTCACTTGGCTGTGTTGGGAGCGACTTCCGCAAGGAACTTTGGGCATTCCGACCTTGTGCTACTTGGGTCCCTACAACTTTAGGAGGGTCCCTGTGCTCAGTGATGAATCATTCCCTGTCACATTCTAGATGATCCTGACATTTCAGCCAAGCCCAGTTGATTTTTCCAGCTGGCTACATTCTCTTTATCTCACCCACTGATCAGGGAGGCAGCAATGTTCCCGTTTATCATATACTATTCTGTACTGTCATTTAGAAATACTCATACGCTTGCCCAGGGAATATTGATAAGATACTTTCTCAGATCAGATAAACCGTGGTAAGGGAAGCATATCTTTCCAATGTGATAAAGAACTTTAGAATATGCGATAAAATGTGATAAAAACATGCTGCAAGGCCATTATTGAGGAGAATGGTCTCCGATGTGCCCTGTAATCAGGGCTAGGGGGATGAGGAAGAAAGCTCATTGTTTGGATCTTTCCTTTCAAAAGATTGGGGCTTTTCAATTGTGTTTCTAAAGAAAAAGCTCTTTGAAGGTCATGTTTGAATTAAAAGCTGTATTTATTATCTGTTTCTCCATGTTATCTATATTACAATTGCATATCGAATTTGGACGCCCAGTATCTCCTGAAGGTAGTTATTTTCTAATTCCACTTTTATCCTGCCCTCTGGTGTAGTATTTGTCAGTGCATGTTTGCATCTGCTGGAGCTGATAAGGTAGAAAATGCTACCTGACTCACATTATTATAGTTCTCTGCTTCTCCCTCTCCTGGCTAGTTTGAAATGATTACTGCCTCTGGACTGTATAGTCATCTGCTAAAAGATAATGTAGCTTCCAGATGCAGCTCCTGTCTCAGCACTTTGAAGTGATGGTGAGTCTAGATATTACCAGTCACCAGGACATCCCAGTCACTGCAAACAAGAGAGGGGAAGGATCGGCTGGGGGGGGTGAGAGGGGGATTCAGATGAACAGGGTAGTTCTGTTTTCATAACCAAACACTAGGCACTTACTTCCTGTTTGGATTTCAGAGCAGGCAATTAATCTCTTTCATTGAACTATAGTTGCTCCACTGTTGGGAACTTGCTATTGTAGGTACTGGACTAGGTAGGCACGAGGCCAAGAGTAACATCTTTAAACTGACCTCATTATGGAAATATCATCTAAATGCTTACTATCTAACTTTTGGAATTTGGGAGAGAAGCAATAATATTAATAAATAAAAGGTAACATTTACTGAAAGTCCATCATTGGCCAAGCATTAGAGGAGTGAACCATTCAACCGGTGAAGAAGATCCTGCTAAAATCACCATTTAGGCTGGGCGCAGTGGCTCACGCCTGTAATTTCAGCACTTTGGGAGGTCGCAGCAGGTAGATCACTTGAGGTCAGGAGTTGGAGACCAGCGTGGCCAACATGGTGAAACCCTGTCTCTACTAAAAATACAAAAAATTAGCTGGGCGTGTTGGCAGGCGCCTGTAATTCCAGCTACTCAGGAGGCTGAGGCAGTAGAATCTCTTGAACCTGAGAGACAGAGGTTGCAGTGAGCCAAGATTGAGCCACTGCATTCCAGCCTGGGCAACAAGCAAGTCTCTGTCTCAAAAAATAAAAATAAAAAATAAATAAAAAATAAAATTACCATTTACAGATGATGAAGCAGAGCCTTGCTTAAAAGGATTAAGTGATATACCCGGCCAGGTGCAGTGGCTCACGCCTGTGATCCCAGCACTTTGGGAGGCCGAGGCGGGTGGATCACGAGGTCAGGAGTTCAAGACCAGCCTGACCAAGATGGTGAAACCCTGGCTCTACTAAAACCACAAAAATTAGCATGGCATGGTGATAGGTGCCTGTAATCCCAGCTACTGGGGAAGCTGGGGCAGGAGAATCACTTGAACCCAGGCAGCAGAGGTTGCAGTGAACCGAGATGGCGCCACTGTACTGTAGCCTGGGTGACAGAGTGAGAGTTTCAAAAAAACAAAGTGATATGCTCAAGGTCACACAGCTCTGTGGGAGGCAGGAGTGGTTGAGGCCACGTAGTCCTTGTTTTTTTTCTCAGTAGGTTTCTCTTACAGCACTGTATTAGTCAGGATTCTCCAGAGAAACAGAACCAAGAGGCTATTGCCTTAGTCCATTTGGGCTGCTAAAACAAAACTATTGCCAGCTGGGTGACTTATAAGCAACAAACATTTGTTTCCCGCGGTTCTGGAGCCTGGGAAGTTCAAGATCGTGGTACTGACAGATTTGGTGTCTAGTAAGGGCCCACTTCCTAGTTCGCTGATGGCCTCATTTCCCTGGGTCCTCCTGTTACAGTAGAGATTGAGACATGAGCAAGGCCAGAGGGACCCCCCACCCCGCCCCCGCCACCCCACCACCAGGGATGTCAGGCAACCGTCAGGCAGTTGTTAAGACGTCTCTCTAAAATAGTAATTGGTCACAGCTGATGCCAGGAAAAGGCAGCCTCCCAATAGATAGAAACCCCTGAAACTGGTGATTGGCTTCCCAATAGGATCTCAGGAGTTGGGCGAGTGGGCTCAAGCATGCGCACTAAGAGGCAAAATGGCAGCCTGGTAAGGGAAGAACGTCTCAAGTCCACATGTGCACGGTTTTGGAAAACATGCTCCGCATGCAGCCTCTCCCAAATGCTGGCAGGCCACTGCGCATGTGGACAGCCCACCCCAAGGGAAGAATCAGAGAAAAAGGGACACAAACACGACCGCGGCCACCCCATCCGCCCATTCCGCCCAAGCATGCCAATGGATAAAACTCCAAGTCAAAGGTCGAACAGCGCACTTGATCTCCCAAGTCGCCTGCTTGGCCCTTTTCCAAGTGTGTTTTACTCCCTTTCATTCCTGCTCTAAAGCTTTTTTTTTTTTTTTTTTTTTTTAATTCTTTGACAGAGTCTTGTCCTGTCATCTAGGCTAAAGTGCAGTGGCACAATATCTGCTCACTGCAACCTCTTCCTCCGAGGCTCAAGCTATCCTCCCACCTCAGCTTCAGGAGTAGCTGGGACTACAGGCATGCCCCACCACATACACGTGACCAATATTTATTTTATTTTATTTTTTAATAGAGACAGAGTTTCGCCATGTTGCCCAGGCTGGTCTCAAACTCCTGAACTCAAGCGATTCACCTGCCTTGGTCTCCCAAAGTGCTGGGATTACAGGTGCGTACCACTGTGCCAGGCCTGCTCTATAGCGTTTTAATAAACTTTCTCTCCTGCTCTAAAACTTGCCTCAGTATCTCCTTCTGCCTTATGCCCCTCAGTCAAATTCTTTCTTCTGTGGAGGCAAGAACTGAGGTTGCTGCAGACCCATAAGGAACCACCTGCGGTAACACTCACATGATGGAAGGGGCAAGAGAGCTCTCTGGGGTCTCTATTATACAATCACTAATCCCATTCACAATGGCTGCACCTCATGACCTAATCACCTCCCAAAGCTCCCTCCTTCTAGTGCTGTCATCTTGGGGAATAGGATTTCAACGTATGACTTCTGGAGGTCACAAACATTCAGACCCCAGCAGATGTATAGAGATAGATAGAAAGGGATTTATTAGGAGAGATTAGCACATGCAATGATGGAGGCTGAGAAGTCCCACAGTCTGCGGTCCGAAAGCCAGCAGCCAAGGAAAAGCGGGGGTGTGGTTTCTGTCCAAACCCTGTGGCCCAAGAACTGGGAGCTAGTGGTGTAGATCCCGTCCTGAGTGTGAAGGACTGAGAGCCAGGAGCACTGGTATCAGAAGATGGTCATCCCAGCCTAAGCAGAGAGCATGCATCCGTCATTCCTCCGCTTTTTCGCTCTGTTCAGGCTCTCCATGGATCCCATGATGGCTGCTCACAGCGGTCAGGGTGATTTTCACTCAGTCTACCAATTCCAGTGCTAATTTCTTCCAGAAACACCCTCACAGACACGCTCAGAAATAATATTCTACCAGCAATCTGGGCATCTCTTAGTCCAGTCAAATTGACACATAAAATTAACCATCACAGGTATCTTTTTTGTATGGAAGCACTAATGTTCCTTCTCAACATAACCTTTCATAGGTTTTGGAGGAATACAAGGGATCGGCTAATAGGTTTATGAGAATCTGGGAAATACGTATAGTGAAGTCAGGAAAGTATTCTAGCCTGTTCCTTATCCCCATATCCCTCTACCAGATACTGCAGTAGAATGATTACCTTCATCCCCCATCAGCTGAGGTATATTACCTGCTCATTATAAAATTTAAACACGGTAAAAATTGTTTCTAAAACAGACTTGCCTCTTTGTTACTAATATACCTCTTTTCCCTCCATGTTTCTTTCCTTCCTTTTCTTTTCCCCTTCCCTTTCCTTCCTTCCTTCCTTCCTTCCTTCCTTCCTTCCTTCCTTCCTTCCTTCCTTCCTTCCTTCCTTCCTTCTTTCCTTTTCTTTCTTTCTTCCTTTCTTCCTTTCTTTCCCTTCCTTCCTTCCTTCCTTCCTTCCTTCCTTCCTTCCTTCCGTCCGTCCGTCCGTCTGTCTCAGAGTCTCACTGTGTCACCCAGGCTGGAGTGCAGTGGCGCGATCTTGGCTGACTGCAAGCTCCGCCTCCGCCTCCTGGGTTCATGCCATCCTCCTGCCTCAGTCTCCTGAGTAGCTGGGACTACAGGTGCCCGACACCATGCCTGGCTAATTTTTTCGTATTTTTAGTAGAGACAGGGTTTCACCATGTTAGCCGGATGGTCTCAATTTCCTGACCTTGTGATCTGCCCACCTCAGCCTCCCAAAGTGCTGGGATTACAGGTGTGAGCCACCGCACCTGGCCACCCCCCATGTTTCTTAATCATCACTGGCTAAAATTAATAATTAATATGGAATGGCTATTGAGCACAGATTATGTGGCAGGCCACACGATCTAACTGAATTCCCATTTTACAGATGAGGAAACTGAGGCCTGTAGAAGTTAAGTGACTTCCAGTCCTGGCTATCAGAAATCTGACTCTTGCGTCGGAGACAGCATCAGGTCTGTCCCACTGGGCTGAGGGAGCAGACACTACTGTGATGGTGACAGCATACATGCATTGATGTGGGCAGAATGTCAAATACAGCATTCCTTTGGTTCTCATACCTGTTTTCCTTAATATATTTGATATGGTTTGGCTGTGTCCCCATGCAAATCTCATCTTAAATTGTGCCTTCCATAATTCCCATGTGTTGTGGGAGGGACCCAGTGGGAGATAATGCAATCTTGGGCGCGGGTTCCCCAGACTGTTCTCGCAGTAGCGAGTAAGTCTCACAAGAGCTGATGGTTTTACAAGGGGAATCCCCTTTCACTTGGTTCTCATTCTCTCTTTGCCTGCTGCCATGTAAGACGTGCCTTTCACCTTCTGCATGATTGTAAGGCTTCCCCAGCCACGTGGAACTGTGAGTCCATTAAACCTTTTTCTTTATAAATTACCCAGCTTAGGGTATGTCTTTATCAGCAGCCTGAAAACAGACTAATGCAATATTTTTCTTTGAAAGTGTAGGCACCCGGAAGAACAGATAAAATTTCTACAATCTTGGTGAGGATTTTGAGATTTACAAGAAACCCCACATTTCTTTTAATTAAGCTGGAATTAAGATTCTTCTGGAATTTCTAGTGTGTAGGGACACATACAGTCACAGAAGGTATGTCTTGGTTTAGGCAGAGAAAATACACAGACTGAGTTCTTGTAGAGCTACCACGTGGCACAATGAGTGCTACCAATGAACGCTGTGGGTTCCGGGTCTCCTGGATATATATATTCAGATGAGCTTGGCATGAGTGTAAGTCCCAGGAGGTTTCTAGAAGACACATCACTGAATCGGAGGGATTTTAGTCCCTGCCTTGCCATTCTGTTTTTGCCTTTAACTCAGAACACCATAGCAGGGGGAAAAATGAAGCAGAGGGGGAAAGGAGTGTATCCTTCCAAAATACACATGACCCTCCTGGCCCCCGCACACCAAGCATATCTTGCTCTGTGATCCAAGGAAGCTCCCAGAGTCTACAAAACCCACTGAGAGAAAAATATCTTCAAAGAAAAGTCAGTTCTCAGAAGAATGTTAAAGAGTGAAGAGTGAGGCAGAAAAAAAGTTCTTGCATTTTTATTTTCCTTTTGGATTTCTATTTTCCTTTGCTTGGGTTACAGGGAATGCTACCTTCTTTGCCTTTCTTTTTACGCATTATAATTATTTGTTTGTTTGCCTTTGATTCTTAGGGTTTTTAGATATAAGGTTTAGAAATGCAAAGTCTTTGTTATTAGTGTTGATCATTACTTGTTTTTTTTTTTAAATTTTTAAAAGTATTCATGTTCATCTTGTTTACCTATTTTTCCCATTAGCTCATTTCTGTTTTAATGGCAATTTTATTTCTTCATTTAAATTATTCTCTGATCCTAACTACTGAATGGGTTGCTTTAATGAAAAATGGAAATAATTACTGCTTCGACTCAAGAGAGTGTCTTTATTTCACTCAGAGCTGTCACTTTTACTTGTAAGATAAGATGATTTTAAATGGAATGAAATTCTGTAAAACTGGCTGCACTAAGAAATATTGACGTGCAGTGACGGGAGGAAACTTCCATTTCTGATTGAAATCAAAACATTGAGCATATATTTTGCTAGCCTTGAATATAATTTTTAAAAATAACACCACAAAATTCTCATTCTCTCCTCTCTTCACTGGAACTTATTTAGTCATTTGGCCTGATAGCATTTACAATGCTGAAAAAGTTAATAGAGGATAAAAATATCATTTCAGAGATGTGCAAGACACATTGTGGTAACCTACATTAACACAAATTGTCATGATGATGCCCAAACAGTAACTTCTACATTTTGATTTATTTATTGTGCACACTGCTCATAGCTAGCTCCCAGGCCAGCAACTGTAAGGAAAGGACTGAAGAAACCAAGTACAGAAATTTCACTTATGGAGGGAAGTTATTCACAATTTTTGCAATGATTCATCATGAAGCTTAGGAAATGTGTTAGAGTGTGTTAATGGCCGAATAAGTCAACTCAAACTTTTCTTTAGAGTGATTGTTACTCTACTCAAATTATTGTAAGGCAAGATGGAATGAAAAAACAGGTACCCCCAAGAGCAAAATTTAACCATTCAAAAGATGCTATCAATGAACATAGTAATGATTTTTTAAAAATATATTTTTGAGACAGGGTCTTGCTATGTCATCAAGGCTGAAGCACAGTGGCATGATCACAGCTCCCTGCAACTTCAACCTCCCAGGCTCAAGTGATCCTCCCACCTCAGCCTCTCAAATAACTGGGACTCAAATGATCCTCCCACCTCAGCCTCTCAAGTAACTGGGACTCAAATGATCCTCCCACCACCTCAGCTTCTCAAGTACCTGGGACTACAGGTGTATAACACCACCACACCTGGCTAATTTTGTTTATTTCTTGTAGAAATGAGGTCTTACTACGTTGCCTAGGCTGGTCTAGACCTACAGGGCTCAAGCAATCCTCTCACTGCCACCTCCCAAAGTGCTGGGATTACAGTAGGAGAGCCACTGTGCCCGGTCAAAAAGGTTATTCATTTATATTTTTTATTGCTACATAATGTTTGTACAGATTTATAGGGTACATGTGGCATTTTGTTATATGCGTAGAATGTGTAATGATCAAATCAGGGTGTTTATCTATCATTTCTATATATCAGGAATATTTCAAGTCCTCTTTTCTAACTATTTTAAAATATACAATATATTGTTGTTAACTGTAGTCACTCGACTCTACTACCAAACATTGTAACTTATTCCTGGTCAGGCACGGTGGCCCACGCCTGTAATCCCAGCACTTTGGGAGGCTGAGGTTAGTGGATCACCTGAGGTCAGGAGTTTGAGACCAGCCTGGCCAACGTGGTGAAACCCCATCTCTACTAAAAATACAAAAATTAGCCAGGCATGGTGGCGCACTCCTGTAATCCCAGCTACTGGGGAGGCTGAGGCAGGAGAACCACTTGAACTCAGGAGGCAGAGGCTGCAGTGACCCAAGATCGTGCCATTGCATTTTAGCCTGAGTGACAGAGTGAGACTCTGTCTCAAAAAAACAAAAACAAAAAACAAACAAATCTTATTCCTTCTAAATTTTTGTTTGCACCCATTAATCAACCTCTCTTTATCCCCCCTACCTCCCATCCTTCCCAACCTCTGGTATTTATCATTCTACTCTCTACCTCCATGAGAATCAACATTTGTAGCTCCCATATGCAAGTGAGAGCACGTGATATTTGTTTTTCTGTGCTGGGCATATTTCACTTAACATAATGACTTCCCAATTCAAGTAATGATGTTTATTTTAAAGAGAAAAATTAAAAGTCACTGGCATTGGATTTTGGGGAGCTAGGCCGATTATTTCCCAGAACTTTTAGAAATTTTGCAATTTAATTTGGCATGTTTTACACCTTTAGTTATAACTCAAGAAGACAACTTTAGTTATGCAAGCTTGTCTCCTCCGGCCTTCTCTCTTCCACACCCCCGGCATGTTCTCCATTGTAATTCCCATTGTCCTACCCATTTGGAACACATTGTCCATTGACTGAAGAAGGAGCAATAGCAAATTTGGGAGCCAGCACATGTAGCCTCAGTTACTAGGTGATCCCTGAGTCTTTTCCTGCAGCCTTGCCTTTGGAACTTCTTTCCTTGGCTTGCGAGTAGTCCTGGAGTATGGGAGAGACTTTGTTCCCAGGAAGAAATTTTTTCTACAAGAGCATTACATAGGTAACTTCTCTTTGACACTCTGTTGTTTTTTACTCTAAGACCGGAAGATGACTTGGAGCATTTCTTTTTTTTTGAGATGAGGTCTCACTATGCTGCCCAGGCTGGCCTTGAACTCCTTGGATCAAGTGATCCTCCTGTCTCAATCTCTTGAGCAGCTGGGACTACAGGCACATGCCAGCATGCCCAGCTAACCTGGAAAATGTTTAAAAGTATATTTGTAGCCGCTGTCATTTGAAAACCTTCAGCAAAACTCCTTTGTTAGTAATATACACATTAAAATTACTCCATTTTCCTTTGGAGCCCAAGTCATTCATTGCTTTGCATCCTCTTAGCTATGATTGGCTTCAGGGTAACGTATCACCTAGGATGACTCAGAGTTAATACAGGAGTTTTTCAGGAATCATAGAAAAAGAACCTCCACCTCTCCACTGGCTTTGGAACTATGAAGAGAGGTGAGTGGAAATCTTGCAGAACTTCAAGTTGAAGAGAGAAACTAGATCCTGAGGACATTATATGAGCCCCTGTATCAAGCCTCAGCTGAAGCCTGAACTACTCTTGACTTTTTAAATTATATGAGTCAATGAGATATCTTTTATTATTTTTCTAATCTGGGATGAATTTTACATCTCTTCCAACCACAAATCCTAGATGATCCATTCAGGTGTGGTTTGGACAGCAAGCAATGGGGCAAAGACAGTTCAATCTAAGGCAATAGACCATAACCTAAAGTGCCAAGTGTAGAAAATGCAGGGCGGAATTCTCAACAAAATCCAAGCCTAGCTGGTTGCCCTGGCAACAGCCACCCTCCTTAAAGAGAGAGAGAGAGAGAGAGAGAGAAGAAAATGCAAGGCCTGCTGAGGGTAGGTGGATAGCAACAATTTAGTGAAATTTTAGGGTACATGAATGAGAATAGAAAACAAGTATAGAAATTTTGGTTGAGATTTTGGTCATGGAAAATTTTGAATGCTAGGTCAAACGTTTATTTGAGAGAGAAGAGTGGAATATTCTTCTTTATTGTGGAATGTTATTCTTCAGAGTAAAATAAATGAATCTAAGCTTCATGAAAATTGGCAAATGGATTTAATGAGGCAACTAGGCTGGGCAGAGTATTTTGACATTTGCAGTAAGGCATAGACTATTAACAAAGTACATGTTGTAATCACCCTACAGAACCAGGATGAATCTTAGCCAAAATTTGACTTGGATGTTGAGACTGATGATGCCACACATACACTAAGAAGGTATGAGAAAGTTTTTTTACTCACATAATGAGGCTTTCTAGGGGAGAGTAGAGTGGCTCCCAAGCAAGTCTAAAATTGGCTTGAGAGAACAGGGAAGAAGAGTGGCTTGGAGTTTTTATGGTGGTTAGGGAGTTGAGCAAGAGAAAGGGTTGTTTACCTATGGTTTGAACTTCCCTCCAGGACCAAAAGAAGAGCACCTGGGCTTTTTTGGGCAGCTTTCATAGATAGATTTCATAGATAGATGGATGGATAGATAGATGAATGGATGGATGGATGGATAGACAGATAAATGGATAGATAGTTAGATGGATGAATAGATAGATGGAGAAAAGGACAGATGGATGGAAGGATAGATAATTGAATAGATAAATGGATAGATAGATTGAAAGATGCATGAATGACAGATGGATAGATGGGTGGATAGATAGATTGGATAGATGGATGGATAGATAGATTGGATAGATGGATGGATAGATGGATGGATGGATGAATAGATAGATGAATGGATGAATAGATGGATAAACGGATAGATATAGACAGATGTATAGATGTAACGATAAAGCTGTTTGACATGTTGTGGATGAGAAGGCTTTGGAACACTCATGGATATACCCTATGGTCAGAAGCTTGGGTTTGATGTCGAGACATATATTTAGTAATTATCCTCATATATGCCATGGAAGTAGATAAAATGGCCAAAAGGGAAGTATAAGGGAGATAAGATAAGCAAGATGAAAATTTTGGGAGCTTGCCAGAGAATAAAAGTAACTTAAATGTGCCCAGAGAAGAATGTAGAGAGAAAAGAAGGGACAGAGCATGTTTCATGGTGGAGGGGTAACTATTTTATAATGATGCAGAAAAATCAAGGGGACAGGAATTAGAAAACTAGAGTACTCATGGGTCATTGGTTATCTTTGAGTCAAGAGATGCTTTTGGGAGGATGTGAGATGGAGCAGGGACCTCTCTTAAGGGACAACATTCCCTTTCCCCCTATGAAATTAAGGAAAAGCTTGAGTTCCTTCAAGAAAAATTTCAGGCACCTCCCTAGTCCTGAGAAATAAATAGGCAACTTGATAAGCAAGAAAGTGATACTAGCTGAAAACAATAGCAAAGGAAGTTAGAGTCAGGAGATGTTTTGTTCTCTAGAGAAACTAAAGATAACATCTTAGCATATGTTCATAAGTTGTTTTTCAGGACCCCAAAACCTCACTAAATGGATCTGCTGGTACATAGACTTCAGATAAGTGGGGACTGAGGACTTGAACTCTGACCACCGGTTTTGTTTTTCTAAATTTTTCCTGAGGGGCCTGGAGGATGTCATGCCCACAAACCAGACATAACATTTTTTTTTCTGCTGACCCCAAATATTTAGGCAAAGCTTCATCTCCTTAACCAATCACAAGTCAGAAATTTTCTGCCTTTGCATCTCCCATAACCTGTGAACCTGTTTTTGAGATGTCTTACCGTTTTAGGTCAAACCAACATACATACATACATCCGCCTTTACAAACCCTTACCTGTGAGCCATCAGGGAATTCGGGTCTGGAGCGTGAGCTGCCTGATTCTCCTTGCTTGGAGTCCTGCAATCAATGCCTCACCTTGTCTCTCTGCAATCCCAAAGTCAGTGTTTGACTTTGGTGCTTTGGGCAGGTGGATCTATGTTCGGTTCAGTAACAGGGGTAGGTATAGTCAGTTTAGAAAGAGCAGAGGAATGAGTGATTGGCAGATGGAGATTACTCTTTCACAAATTTTGTTGGGAATGGTGGTAGATAAATAAAGTAGTCAAATGAAGACACACAGATTTTATTTTTATTGAGATAAAATATATGTATATAATTTATTATCTTTATCATTTTAAGTGTACAGTTCAGTGGTAATAAATACATTATATTCTTTTTTCTCCCTTCATTTCTCCTTCCCCTTAAGAAATACAAGTTTTTTAAATCAATGAGCAGGCAGATTTGAGAATGTTTACTGGATAGTGGGGAAATTGATTCAGGCAAGGGAAATAAATTATAGAAAAAGGAAAGAAAATAATGAGTTTAGGTAGAAGGTAAAAAAAGCAGAAAAGATTGGTTAGGGATATGAGAATTGGGATTAGTTCTATAAAGAGAAGAGATACTTCTTTTGAAATTATAAGTATTGAAGAAAATGTGGGTAAAGGAGAGAGGATATGGGATGGAGGGGGCACGATTGTGTGTTTGTGTGTGCATATGTGTGTGTGCATGTGTGTGTGTGTGTGTGTGTGTGTAAAGTGGAGGCCTAAGCATTTCTAAGGAAGTTAGGACCAGGGCCATGGCTTGAGGCCAAGAAAAGGGAGTTGAATAGTGACTTTGGGAAAGGTTATAAAAAATAAAAAGGATTATAAATCATTCTACCATGAAGACACATGCACACGTGTGTTTAGTGCAGCACTATTTACAATAGCAAAGACTTGGAACCAACCCAAATGCCCATCAATGATAGACTGGATAAAGAAAATGTGGCATGTATACACTATGGAATACTATGCAGTCATAAAAAAGAATGAGTTCATGTCCTTTGCAGGGGCATGGATGAAACTAGAAACTCATTCTCAGCAAACTAACACAGGGACAGAAAACCAAACACCGCATGTTCTCACTCGTAAGTAGGAGGTGAACAATGAGAACACATGAACACAGGGAAGGGAACATCACACACTGGGGCTTGTTGGAGGGTGGGGGGCAAGGGGAAGGGGAAGGTGGGGGGCAAGGGGTAAGGGGAAGGAAGGGTGGGGGACAAATACCTAATGCATAACGGGTTTGAAACCTAGATGATGGGTTGATAGATGCAGCAAACCACCATGGCACATGTATACTTATGTAACAAACCTGCACATTCAGCACATGTATCCCAGAATTTAAAGTAAAATTTAAAATAGTAAAGATGAATAAAGACATTGCCAAGCAAAGCAATAGTACCAAATAAGGGGTAATTATATGCATTTTCAATGAATCACACAGAAGATTCCTCTGATCTCCAATAGCAGTCAGCATTTACGGGGCCTGCCTAGGGTTAGGAATGCAGAACATAAGTAGACAGAAAGGTGAGTGAATGACGGAGTGGACGATTCTATAAAACACACGAGGGAGGTGGGAAAACGAGATGTGGGAAAGCGAGGTTAGGAGAGGCATCTGGTCTGGAAGAAAAGAGGAAGAACCTGGACACTAGTGTCCGTCAGTAAAGAATGGCTGTAGTGTCCCTTTAGAAGTGAAGTGAATGGGAGGACAGGAAGGCACAGGAGTTCCGTGACTTGGGACTTACAGAAACCAGAGTGGTTCAGAGTGTTGACGTGGTTCTAATCGGAATAATGAAGTACAGATAAATATTTCCAGGGTTGAAAATGTTGAAGAACTGCAAGGAGTTGTCACTGGCCTTGGTGGAGGAACAGAAGAAAGGAACATGAGCTGGATGGCCAAATACGGAAGAGGGTCCCAGGTCTCAGCCGGTGTGGGCAAAGTAGTGGGCCTACAGAGGCTGCAGGCTGAGCACAGTTAGGATAATAAGCACAAAAGGAGTCCCATCACAGTAAAGTTTACACAGAGGGGGTCAATGATTACAGAAATGAGACCAGCTGAGAAGTGTTAGTTATACGGGATGGGGATGGAGAAGGGCTCAGGAGGCTGCATCTTGTCAGTACAGGAGCATACTCAGTTAACTAACACCCAAAGGCAAAGGTCCAAATGGTAGTCACAGGTCTTGGTTTGGACTACTACGTTTTAGGACACTTGAAGCTAAAATAGTGGGAGTGAGGATGGGACACGGGGCAGGTCAAGGAGTGACAGACTTCTGAAAACTTGTTTCCAAAGTTTACTCCATCAACATGTACTAGTGATAATAATAGCAATAATATGAGTAAAATGATGCTTACCATTTGCTTTTCATAAGCCAGACACCATATCAAGTTTTTCTCATTTATTCTTTCTTACAATCCTAGGAGGAAGAACTATTGTTAGCCCATTTTATAGGAAAAGGAACTCAGATTCAGATGTAAACTAAGCACCCTGCTAAAGACCATGCAGCCAGAGGGAACCCTGACTCCAAGCTCATCAGATGGCTTTGTATGTACTAGGTAGCAAGGAAATGGTGATGAATGCGACAATGTCTTTTTTTTTTTTTTTTTTTTTGAGATAGAGTCTCGCTCTGTCGCCCGGGCTGGAGTGCAGTGGCACGACTTTGGTTCACTGCAAGCTCTGCCTTCCGGGTTCCTACCATTCTCCTGCCTCAGCCTCCCGAGTAGCTGGGACTACAGGCGCCCATCAGCACGGCCAGCTAATTTTTGTATTTTTAGTATTCACTGTGTTAGCCAGGATGGTCTTCATCTCCTGACCTCGTGATCCACCCGCCTTGGCCTCCCATAGTGCTGGGATTACAGGCACGAGCCACCGTGCCTGGCCAACAATGTCTCTTTTAAAGAAAGCCTGTCAGGACGCAGTGGCTCATACCTGTAATCCCACCATTTTGGGAGGCTGAGGTGGTGGATCATGAGGTCAGGAGTTCAAGACCAGCCTGACCAACGTGGTGAAACCCTGTCTCTACTAAAAATACAAAAATCAGTTGGGTGTGGTGATGCATGCCTGTAATCCCAGTTATGCAGGAGGTTGAGGCCGGAGAATCGCTTGAACTCGAGAGGCGGAGGTTGCAGTGAGTCGAGATCGTGCCACTGTATTCCAGCCTGGGTGACAGAGTGAGACTCCATCTCAAAAAAAAAAAAAAAAAGGAACGCCATATGTCGTGTGACTCTTTTATATGAATCACTGATTTCAGAGTGTTTAGCAATATCTTTAGCAATATTTGCCTTGATATGATTAGCCCTCTTTAATTTTATCCCTTAACTAATGGCATTCTAAAATATCCCTTTGTCTCTGCTGTTTGAAAATCCAATTCACTCTGTAGACTGACTATAAACGCAAATAAGAGCATTGATTTCCTCATTTCATCACCTCTAGAGAACAATTCATAAAGCGCGGAAGTTCTAACTAGTCAATCAATAGTCACTACTTAAATCAGAGACTCCGAGAGTAGTCTATTATTAAAAAATGTTCATCTGACAATGGCATTGAATGAAAATAAAGGCACCGATCCAGCCTATGATCCTCATTCAGCTTCAGGAAATCGTATGGAAGAAAGTTCTGTTTACCATATTTAGACCTTCTCCTGTGTTTGGTTCCTGCCTGAGGAGAGGTAAGGAAAATTCAATTTCTCAAAATACGGTGAAGCAGGGCAATCGACAGGGCTTTCCCTTTACAATGATTGCACAAACCAAAAACTGGCATTCAGCTACCCCTCTCATTTTGGCCTGTGATTGACTAGAGGATAAATACAGATCCGTATGAAACATCAGCTGCGTAGACCAGACAATCAGACTCATTAGTTATTGGAAATGCTATTATCTTACCAATTCTGTAATCCTATTTCTGTAGTTACGTAATTTTACTCGAAACAGAAAAGGCAACTTTGACCTGAATTACATTAAAAATGGGCCTTTCACTAAATCAGGAAGAAAGATTTCTTCCTTCTTAATGAATCATAATTGGAAGGCTGTAATAGGTGCAAGTGTGAAAATGGATGTGGAAGAGGAAATAAGAATGGCATTCATTATTTCTAGTAATTCAAATATTTAAAATGATACTTTATCACTCCTAGTTGGGGCTTCAGCTGGACCATTATTCATGTTTGCCTATTACTGTGTTGTTAAATTCAAGACGTTTTTTATGCCGGCAGGGACTTTTGACGACTAGTTCTCAAAATAGAGAAGAATCTGCAGTTCAGGAAGATGCAATTTGCTCAAGGTCTCACAATGGCAAGTCCACGACTTGAACTTTGGTTCTCTGTCCAAAATTCGTTCCATTCTGCTCTTCTCTTTACCCAGGAATGATTCTGAAAACAGAGTGTTGCTACGGCAATGAGGTTCATGGAAATTCTGTTGTTCTTTCTCATCAATAAGATATAGGCTGGGTTTGGTGACTCACACCTGTAATCCCAGCACTTTGAGAGGCGAAGATGGGAGGACTGCTTGAGCCCAGGAGTTCAAGACCAGCCTGGGCAACATAGCAAGACTCCATCTCTACAAATAATAATAATAATAAAATTACCCAGGCATGGCGGCATGTACTTAAAGTCCCAGCCACTCAGGAGGCTGAGGTGGGAGGATTGCCTGAGCCTGGGAGGTCAAGGCTGCAGTGAGTTATGATGGCATCACAGTACTCCAGCTGGGGCAACAGAATGAGACCCAGTCTCAAAAAAAAAAAAAAAAAAAAAAAAAAAAGAAAGAAAGAAAAAAAAAGAAGAAAAGAAAAGAAAAAAGAAAAAAATTGGGAGGCCTAGGCAGGCAGATCACGAGGTCAAGAGTTTGAGACCAGCCTGAACAACATGGTGAAACCCCGTCTCTACTAAAAATACAAAAATTAGCCGGTGTGGTGGCGCATGCCTGTAATCCCAGTGACTTGGGAGGCTGAGGCAGGGGAATTGCTTGAACCTGGGAGGCAGAGGTTGCAGTGAGCTGAGATCGTGCCATTACACTCCTGCCTGGGCAACAGAGCAAGGCTCTATCTCAAAAAAAAAAAAAAGAAAAAGAAAAGAAAAAAGAAAAAAAAAGAAAAATGTCTGTAGATGAGGTAGAGATGGAGAGATGGAGACCAATGAGCTCGCCTACAGTCTGCAGTTTCCTCTTTCCCTTAGTTCATGGAAATTTCCTTTAGGTAAACAAAAAACAAAATGTATCTTGTCTTGCTCTCTGTACTTTGAAAAAGCACAGGAAACAGAAATTCTACATCATAGATTATAAAGTGCAATTCTACGTTAAATTGAAGTGCTTATTTTAATATATACTTCTAACTAGTAGATACATTTCTGCTTAACATTTAGTGGTTTCCTGATTTTCTAAGAGTCAGCTTCCACATTAGCAGAGTCGGTGGAGATACACATGGAAGACAGTGAAGGTGCTGCGCAGAGTTCTCGTGGCCCTCACACCATTCTAGATGGCCGTCAGGACCAGGCATCTGAAAATCAGAGAATCTCTTTTCTTTTCCTGGGATGTTAAGCATCCCTTATTAATGTGCAAATACCCCTGGAAGAGTTAATACTGAATCTTTTGCTGCATTAACTATAAACACCTTAGTAAGTAGGAGTCTAGGTCTAGATTTCTCCATGAGGGGAAATTTGTACTGAGAAATAAGACACCAAAGATCAATTTTGCCCAGAGCTGAACCTGAGTATTACCATGAATAATAAGTGAAAATAGCTTAAATTCCATTAGTAACATGATTCTAGCCAATAGATTTTAGACCAGGAGGGGCTGCTATTATAAATCATTATTATTTTATGATCAGAAAATGAATACACCGATGTTTACAGCGAGGGAAAATGCAAGCCAGCTTTTGCCTTTCCTCCTGAGGAAAGTGATGAACTGGTATGCATTTAGAAAATGCTGAATATCTTCTAGGTCTAACCAGCTCTATCGCCTCCTAAAATGTCCATATGTGAATTAGGCACTTTGCAGATTTTTTTTTAACTCAGCATTTGCTGATCTTAAAAGAATTGCTAGTGTAAAAATGTACCTTGCATTTGAAAGAAACCTGTTACGAGGAAAGGTGTGAACAAAATGCATTATGTTTGTCTGACATATTGAAAGTGACTCATTTCATTCAAAGGTGTTGATTTCTTTTTTTCCCCTCTCTTCTTCTCTTTTTAGTTCAGTGATAGTGCATGAAATAGTAGGTGGTCAAATACTCTCCCTGGCAGTGCCCATGTTCTGTCACTTTTAAAATTTCCTTTCCTAATAGGACCCCAGCTTAGCCACCCGAACTTTGGAAAAGTGAAGTGTTAGTCCTTAGCCGTTTGCAGTATGGAAACTCTACTATGCCAAGACTATAGCCTTTCTTCTTTTATTCTCACTTAGTGCTTAGTGGTAAGGTGATAAGGTGGTAGGTCCTTCATATTTATAAAACAAACAATTAATCTGATAATCTAATTCTCAAAAGCCTAACATATAATACATTCCCAAAGGTTTTAAAAAATGTAGATTGATTAATATCAAGAATAAAATAACCAGTATTATTTTGCCATACACTGCATGTTTAAAGAACCACAAATCAATCTATATTGAATATAGAAAGCCTATTAGCTTTTTGCGAAATGGCATGAATCAGGTTTTTTTAGTGATCCATTTGCCAAAATGTGTAAGACTTGAAAACCACAAAATACTTAATTGTCTCTAGACCTGTGTACCCATTGTAGTGGAAGGAACTAGGGGGTATTCCGTACTTAGTAAATCAAGTTTACCTGGTAAAATCAGGACAGAAATAAGTTACAAAGCACCATTTTGTAAAGTATTTATGTCCTAAATATTTAGGTAGTGTACCACTTTTTTTCTTCTAAACAACATTAACAATCTGTCTTTGTGTCACTTAGGCCCTTCCCAAGTTGCATGAAATGGATGAATAATGTATGATGTCATGCCTTAGTGATTCACATAGCTAAGCGCAGGTAAACATTCGCTGCCAAAATTTGATTTTTGTTTTTTAACGTAATAGGGTCTAAGTGGGAAGATTCTTTATGTGGGTATTTTGAAAGGCATTTTTAGACACTTAGACATTTTCATCATGAGAATTAGAAGAGACAGGCTTGCTTTGTCTTTTATGTTGAAGGCAAGATGTTAATGTTGGGAGTGTTCGTAAGTCAGTTGCCAGATAACCAGACCAGAGAGGAAGGCCCACTGGGAGAGCTGTTCATCTTTGATGAAAATAGCTGATAAAGTCACCTAATTTTGTACATGTTACTGATACGGAGAGGAGACAGAAAAATACTGGGTGGAAGAGGGTGGTTCCCTGGCAAAGGCCCCACCCTCAAGCCTGGAGGCCCACAGCCCTAAATGGGGACAGGCATTCCTGTTTTCACACCCAAAAAGTTGCCTTTTAGCCTGCCATGCCCCAATCCTGTACCCATATAACCCTGAACCCCAGGCTTCAGAAGCGGACGAGCAGATGAGGAGACAAGCAGGCAAACAATGTGGCAGAGAAAGAGAGAAGAGAAGGAACTTCTAAATGCAGAAAGGAGTTTGGCTGGGGATAGTTGGAGAGGAGCTTGACCAAGCATCAGCCAAACTCCAGGGGAAGATCATCTTCCCACTCCATCCTGCCTTCCAGCTCCCCATCTATCCCATTGAGAGCCACTTCCACCACTCAATAAAACCCCACATTCATCCTTCAAGTTTGTGTGTGACCTGATTCTGCAAAGGCAGAGGGGGCACTGAGCTGGTTAACACTTAAGTCATCTGTGGATGGCAGAGCTCAAAGAGCATCGTAACACTGGGGTTGCAGGCACCCACCCCTAGACACTACTGTAGGGGTGGAGCCTAAAGTGCTCACCCCAGCTCCTGCACTCCCCCTCCCGCAAGGGGTTTGGGCTCCCAGCAGTTGAACAGAGAGCTGGACCCCTGTCACATACCCTGTGAGGGAGGCCAGGTAACTCTCTTGTCTCATTACCTGTATCCAGGGGCCAGATTGGGACCTCCTTATAAATCATCTTTATAAGGTATCAGATATCAGAACATTTCATACTTAAGAAACTCAGAAACATGAGTTCTGAGAAGGACAAAATACTCTTACTAACATCTTCTGTTTCTGCCTGGTAATTAGGGCCAAGAACAGAGACTGTATTCCTTAGAAGAGATGACGTCCTAAAGTGACAAATACAACTCATGGTACAAACAGGAAGACAAAAGTTTCTTACCAGAGAAATATTTATTCAATTGACATTAACTGAGATGGTCGGAAACTGTCTCTCATTTTAAACACCTTTGCAGGAAACAGACTGCTTCTTATTCCACCAAAACCCACACAAAAGGAAAACAGTTGTAGCTCGAGGGCAACTTTGAGAACAAAGACCAAATATTGACCCAATTGAAATTTGGCAGCTCCATTTCCCTGAAGGGCCATCTCTGGGTCATGGATTAGGTGCTGTGGCTTTTCTTCCTTTTGCACAGTTCTGGCCTTGGCAGCACTGGGCTGTAGCCTCCAGGGTTGGTAATTTGTCACTCTCCAGGATAACTCTATTTCAGAGGGATTGTCAAGTGGCCAGGAAGGCAGCAGGGCCACCCGCTGTGACCTGATGTCTGAGCCTGAGAAGACCTGTCCCTCTTGGCCAGGCACTTCCCCCCAAGTCCTGTGGCTTTTGGACATCTTCAAAGAGACCCAGGATGAATGGTCCATATCTGGTTTTTCTCTAGTTCATATTGGCGCTGTACTCTGCTAAGCATGAGGTGGTTGTGTGAGAACTGGAGAAAGACGAGAACTGGGTATTATGTGGATAGAGTGGCATTTTGTTTAAAAAGTAAAGGAAAATTTTGTGTACATTGTCTAGTCCAGTGTTTCCAATCATTTTGTGTCTAATATTATTTGGCTTCATCATGTTTTTCATGGATCTGTTTTTCTGTAGGTGCTTTTTGAAACCTGTACATGTACACACACACACACACACACACACACACAAATTAAAATTAAATTTGTCCTGAGAAATCTGAGACTATTAGAAAACTAAAGTGGAGCCAATGATATCTTTTTTTTAGTTCGTGCTTCATCAAGAAGTTTTTGTTGTTTGATTTTTAAGGACCATTTTCTACCACAAAGTAAACATCAGGAGATGTTTTTCTCCTTCGTGATGATTTTAATGCCAAACCCACTTTGTGTAGTTCCCTTTAATTCAAATACTTGCATTCTATAGAGAATAAAATTTTAATCTGTGGGATCTTCCTGGTATCCAGGAATTTTGCTGACGATGACATATACTGTGGCTGGGAAAGCGATGAAGAGACACCCTCATCGCATGGTGCATGGACTGTGTGCTGGCTGAAACACAGGGTATAAGCACTTGGGTTGAGGAATCAAAGTGCCTACTTTGACTTTTAGATAAAAGTACCATCTTCCAGGGGCAAGGAGAAAATGCGGTGATTATGGGATGATTTTTCAGAGTTGAAATCAAATTAAATGGGTTTTGAGAATGACCCTTTTTGGCTTAAAAAGCTTAAAAGGCATTTATTTTACTATAAAACACAAGTTTCATTCCCTCTTTGAGGTAATTACTGGCTCTACCCTTTACAAAATGGACTACACTGCAGTGGTATGGCAAAGCAAGCTGGATTTCTGTCACTGGTGTGGTAAAGATGGCCCCCATCCCAAATTGCAGACTAGCAAAATGCTAAATGCTACTTACGTGATCTAAGATGGGTTGATTTCATTGCTCTTTATCAGATGTCAGGAACCAGGAATAAACATAAAAATAAAGTTTCACAGAGGAAAAAAAATCTGCCAGTTACCCTCAGTGATGCGAAAATTGTCATCATTTAAAGCCATCTTCACTTACATATCACATTTCCAAAAAGGCTACTTGGATTCTCATTCCCATTTTCCACAGGCCTCCAAAAACAGCTTTGAACCATATTTTAATTGTTGGTTCTTACCCCCAGTCTTCGTCGTTTGCTTAAACTGCTTTCTGAAACTGGTGATGCTAACACATGTTCACTTGTTCTGGTCTCTGTTGCCTTCCTGGATATAGTCTCCAAAAATTTGCTTCCCCTCTACATTTCAGACATTTTTCTTCCAACTGTTCTTACATACTAGCCAATGCTTTTTAACTAAAGTGGTTTTAGAACATTTCTTCTGCATTCAACAGACGGTATAAGACTATTGCCTTAGCTGTCTCTAACAACCTCCATGATTGGGATGGGGGAGATACATTTGCCAAAGGAGCAGGGGTAGAGGGAGGCAGAAGATTCTAGAGTCGTGAAGAATGGTGTTGGGATCCTTGGGTGTTGGAGGGAGGGGAAAAGGAGGTAAAATTGGAGAGAAAATGGATGGTTTAGTACTTATTTAGGCATTTTCTGTTTTAACCTAAAGACTCACTCAAGACAGATGCCGACTAGAATTGGAGCCCTGAACTTGGAGATAGATTAAGGATCTGATGACTCTCTCTGCCCTCTTCAGATCAATGCAGTTTCTTTGTTATGATGTATCTCCTTGTTTTGCTCTATTCTACTGTGGATACAAACTGACCATTCTCTGTATGCCCATTTTGAATTCCGAGAAAGCCACTTCGGTTAGCAATTTACTACTGACCCGGTTGGTCAGTGCTACACATGGCACAAACCTGGGCCCTGGCTGGACTGCCTGTGGTACGTCTCTGTCTGTCCTAACAATGGCTGTTCCCAGGCAAAGCACAGCTTGAGAGCTGTGCTACTGAGTGGGAGTGGAGGCCGGAAGGGAGCTGCACGTAGGAGTTAGCTGTGATGGGCTCCAATGATACCTCCACCCTGTTCAGTTCTGTGTGGATGCGTGATGTATTCAACAAAACAAAGAACTGAGAGAACACAGGCCTTAGAATATTGTTATGAAAGGAGCAAATGTTGGAAAGTTGCCTGAGTACTTAAGGCACGTTTTAGAGGTCAAGAAAGGAGATGTATTTGGAGCAAGAAAGGGGCTTGGAGACCAGGAGCAAAGGGATGTACATTTTTGTCCACTTCTTTTTTGCAGTGCACATGGATAATTTGGTATATACTGAATTCTTTGCCATGAATTCCCATAAGAGCCGGTGGTTTTTTCTTGCCTTACAACAGTCTTCCATAAAAATATTGGAGAGAGAGTATGTTTCCCTCTCAGTATCTCAAGGCTTGAGGCTGCATTCTCTGCAGGAGATTGAGAAAGGGATGGAAGGGATTTTCACAGGTGGACCATTTTAATCCTTTTCCTTGGTACTGAGACTTGAGTCATCTCCATGACCTTTTACCTGGTGGGTCTTTCTCTAGATTGGAGCTGTGTTTCACCCTGGCTCCCTGACTTGCTCCGAAATCAGGAAAAATCTTTCCTAATGAAGAAGTACTAAAGCATTAACCAACTTGCCACAGGGAACTAGAGGCATTATTACATACACAGTCAGTTTATTAATATATAAAACCCGTAGATCTTAATCTGAGTGTAACTTGAACTAGAAAAAACAAGGATTTGAGTTTGAAGATTATATGTCTTTTTGTCTCTGAAGAATATTCCGGGAATGATATTTAGGTAGAGAGAAGAAAAATATTTCATTAAAAATTTACTCTGCACATGAAAACTGAATTCCACATGAACAAAATATGATCTTTGCACAGTATATTATTTGCAGGCACTGACATTTCGGTTTCCTCAGAAACAGGTGAGCTTTGTTTTGTACTCTATAGAGCCATATGTGCAGGCGGATTGTTAATAGGTGTTCTTTGGTGAGGAGCTCTCACTAAATGTGTGACTGAATGGACTTACTTTCTCTATATTAAAATGCAGAGTTGTAATATGTGTAATTTTTACTCCCTCTCAATCAAGTGATAAGTTGCTTTATGTGGTCACAAGTATAATAATTTTCTGAGCATCATAAGATGACTGGTGTGGGGTCTGGATTGAATCACTCACATGGGAATGTGGGATGAGATTGGCACCCTTGAATAAATAACACACTTGCATTATTTTATTTTTCTATTTTGCATTAAAAAATCAGTACAACTGTTATAAAACCTATTTTTGTCTTAAAAGAAGTCAATTAAATTTTCAGCTAGGCCAATTCAATAGAAATGAGTTTGGAAAATATAATCAGTACAGAAAAAGGGAAGCTAATGTGCATTCAGTCAAAAAAAAAACTTACACGTTTTTCTTGCTCTGCTGAGAGAGGCTATTGGGTAGGATATTCTTGGCATTTGTTCATTTAAAGATAAGGATAACTCCCTTCACGCAACCCTGAGAGCAGGATGCAGCGAGAATTTCATCAAAGGCTGTATAATTCTGTAAACATGTTCTTGGGAGTTATAGAAATTCTTACCCATCCTCATATAATTTTGCATGCAACCTTCATGGAAGAGCCTCCTAATTTGTGTTGGATGAATGATGTCTTTTTCTAATTAGGCAGATGCTTCCGTTTTAGCTGGGAACGAGAAGACAATGTCTAATTGAGCTCTTTTTTTGTTGTTGTTTTGGTTTTTGGACAGTGTTAGAATTAGCCTTGGAATTTAGTCTCCTGATTGACTCGTGTTCTAATTAAAACCCAATTTGATTGATTCTGCTTGTGCCTTTCTATAGGAAACACAGAACGATGTCCCAGATTCGCAACATGTTGAAATCGCTGACTCCTTCTGATGCCCCTGATGTGTTCTGACATTCACAAGCGCTCCACACAGAACCCCATCTGCACCGATGTGTATGTTCTCTCAAGCTCCAACACGGACACATCATCCCACTTGACCTTTTGTTATTCCTTTGTTGTAATATGTATTCAAGTACAGTTACTGAACAGGATCTCATGGAGTAAATGTGGCGGTATTGCTAGTTTCCATTATCTCAGTTTACCGAAGAGAGAAAAATCACTTCCAGAATCTGAGTAAGCCTAAGCTGTCCTTTATTTTTTTCCTTTGCCTTTAGCTTTGAAGGCTTGGAAAGTCCTATTACCCTAAAAGTTAAATTGGCTTGTCTAATGCATACAGATGGCAAAGCCTTGTGTTAGGCACAGCTGTCATTTTCATCTTCAAAAGAAAGGAGGGAAAGTATCATCAGCTTACCTGCAGCATCTAACTTAGAAAGGTGAGCATTGTGCAGACAGTAAGAAAGTCTAGCTGATGCAGTCGCATCTGCATAAAATAACAATTTTTTCTGGAAGAAAGAGTTTTCATTGCCATCATCCCCTGACTTATTCCAAATACACTTTCAACTTTAGGAAAATAAAAACATATTTGTATCTCTGCTAAAGATATCATTACTTGAAAGCTTTCATGTTGGAGTAAGGAAGGCACGATGCTTGTAGAATCACCTGGTTTGATTCTTCTCCCAACTTTTTACATGAAATATACTGCGTTTGCATCCTCTGGCCCAAGATAGAATCAACTTCTCTCCCAGGGACCCACCCATTTCTCTTAGAACATATCCAGCCTTCCATTCTACCTCATGTTTATCTCTTTCTACTGAACTGTAAGCTTCTTACCCTGCTTTTTTATAGATTGTGAAATGTTTATTGAATAAATGCTTGGACTTTTATAAAGAGGTAAAGCATTTCAGCAACATCTTCAAATAATGCATATGCCATCCTATTTGATTTAGTATGTATGCAGTGAGGCCAGGAGTGGTGGGTCCCATCTGTAATCCCAGCGTTTTGGGAGGCAGAAGTGGGAGGATCACTTGAGGCCAGGAGTTCAAGGTGCACCTGGGAAGCATAGGAAGACCGTATCTCTACAAAATAATAATAATAACAAATAAATAATAAAAAGTAGCTAGGCATGGTGGTGTGTGCCTGTGGTCTTACCCAGGCTGAGGAGGGAGGGGTTCCTTCAGCCTGGGAATTTGAGGTTTCATTCAGTGAGCTATGACTGTGCCACTGCACTCCAGTCTGGGTGACAGTAAGACTCTGTCTTGGGAAAAATAAAACAAAACATACACATATATGCAGTGAAGCTATCCACATGAGCCTGACTTCTCATTGTAAAGATCTAATAAATTCATAGCTTCAGATAGAATCCAAGGTTGTGCATTTTTCATTAGATCATGCAAATGAGGTGAACAGAGAAATGATCACACTTCAGCTTACGGAGGGGAGAGATGCTCACTTAGCAAGCACCTCCACCAGCAGATTGCTGAACATTCTCCGAGTTTATTTTACAGTGTGCGTAGGCCCACTTTGCTGGAGAAAGGCAACTGAGAAGAGCTTTGCCAGAAATCTGGAATAAGGCTTGCACTGATGCCGTAGAGAGAACTTTCTTTTAGAGCATCGTGTAGATCTGTTTTGGCTATTTTTCAAGCCTACATTTATGCTTGGGTCAGTAACAGGAAAAAAAAGCTGTTATTAATTACTATAATTTGAAAAGAAGTTAAAATTGATCTCTCGCAATCTGGCTTGGCAGGAGAAAGACATTTACCACTCAACATTTTGGAACTTGCCTTAGCACCAACATTATCTGCTGACCGTAGTGGGAAGTCTTTTTTGTAGAAAAACATTCAGTTCTATGCAATTACTATGTGACAGAAAAGATAGTGTAAAAAGATTTTTTAAAAATCTGTAACAGAATCCTGTTTTAGTGTGTTTAATAAGTGTTCCTCTGTAAAAGAGTCAAGTCCTGTGGTATAGTAACAATTTACTCGCCTGTAAACTTGGATTGCCAAATATCAATTTTACCTTGAAGTGACATGCTCCTGTATGAGAAGATAAATAACTGTTTGGTTACAGACAGCAAAATTAAGTAATTTCGGGAAATGAATGACCATATTGACCTTGTGTAGACCTGGCATGACAGCTTGCCAAGATGGGACATTGCCAAGTTCCTGCCTCATTTATGTGATGTAAACCCCACCTTTTCTTCTGATTTATGGTCAACTTGCTTTGATAAAACAGATTGTTTGAATTATATTTAACTGAATGTTCATTTCTTCTACTTTTTCTTTAAGTGTGGGTAACTCCAAAAATCCAATAGTCTGCTGGAGGGTGAACGCTAAAGGATATTCGTTCTCGAAAACGGACATAGCCTCAAATAAACAGTAATATACCACGTGGGAGGTTGGAATAGATTATCTCTGGGTTCCCTTCCTGTCCTACGGTGCTGATCCCATATATTTCAGGAGAAATGGAAAACTCATCCATACCTAGGTCTTGTCCTGGACATTCACAGAAGCCCAGCATTCCCTATTACTCTTAGAGCCACCATCATCCTATCTGTGTGGGCAGGGAGGTGGAAATGCTTCATGGGAGCACGGATACTTGAATCTGCTTGTAAAGCTATTACTGTCTAAGTTGCCAGATAGACAGGCATGAGCAGAAACCTCCCTAAGATAACACTAGGCTCTTCTCAGAATCCTGCCTGCCCCTGAACTCTCTCCACATTTTGTTTAAACCTTCATTATAGCATTTCGCATAACTTGCTTTGGATTAGAGTTGTATTTGTAGATGTCTGTCTACCTGTCCTTTCCCTGAGCCTTTGCACTTTCATAGGGTGGGAGCCAGGTCTCACTCATCTCTTCATTCCTCAGAGATTCTAGGACAGTGTTTCATGTGGAGCAGCCACTCTGTAAATGCTGAACAGGTTTTCATTTTGCTAATACTTTCTTAATTTTTTTCCCACAGCTTTCTAAAAAATTGTTGGAAATATATAATATTGTCATTATAATTGCATTTCTAAAAAGATAACATGTCAGGAACACAGGCTGATTTAATGTTTCTCAGTAAATATTTATTCCTATTTCAACTGCATAGTAGAGCATGATGTCAAGAACAATGTTCTTCTGGCTTCTGGATTCTCCAGCATGTTGCGTGGTTTCTGGCACACGGTAGCCCCTCCAGACACATTGGTTGACTAGATAAAAGAATTATGATGTGCTATGACCAGGCATTGTGCCGGGAATACATAAAATGGGTCCTGCTCTAAAGGAATTTACCAGGTGATGACAAGGGTGTCAATATCTGGGGTTTGTTTAGAGCTTTACCTTATATTTGTGTAGTGCTTCTATTAAAAGGTGCTTTCAGTTACATGATTTCATTTAATCTCACAATCCAGTGGGGTGGTTAGTGCAGTAATTTATTCTTCTTGTTAAAAGTTTTAGTTTCTTTTCCTTAAATACAGATGTTTTCCTTATTGTTTCCAAGTATCTTTTTTTCAATTAAAAAAATGTATTTTTAACGTATTTTGTGAGTACATAGTAGGTGCATATATTTATGGGGTTCCTGAGATGTTTTGATACAGGCATACAATGTGAAATAAGCACATAATGGAGAATGGGGTATCCATCCCCTCAAGCATTTATCCTTTATGTTACAAATAATCCAATTACACTATTTTAATTATTTTAAAACATATAATTGTTTTATTTTCAAGTATTTTTATTATAGAAAGCATGAGGAATAGAAAAAAGGCAAGACTTATACCTATATATCTGTGTGTATGTATAATGCATATACACACATACATACACTTTCTCTATTTTACCTTTAGGTGTTTGTTCTGATGCCAGTTTTGTTTTTAATATAAATATCTATCACACCCACAGAATTTCAGTCTTTGTCAGAGGCTTGGGTGAACACAAAGTCAAATAAGGAAGTTTCTGTTCTCAATCTTACAATTAAATGAGGAAGTTAAAATTGAATCTATAATTACTGTAGAAACCTGGGGTCCAATGACATTGCAGAAGAAACAAGCACTTTTTATAGAAACTAAATGGCTGTAAAGTGAGACAGGATGAAAACTAGGGAAATCTAGTCTTGAAGACCAAGAAAGCAGAGTTTCAAGTATCAAGAATATTAAGGTCAACCTTTACCTCACACCATATGCAAAATTTAGCTCATAATGGATTATTGCCTTAAATGTAAGAGCAATGTAATTTGAGGTAGTGAAAAATTTCCCCTACTTTTTCTTATGAAAGTGTTATTGTTTTATAACTATAAGACTTATGAAGGTGTTATAACTATAACTAAAACTATAGTTTTTTAAATATAACACTCTTATGAGAAAAATTAGAGGAAAATCTTCATAACCTCAGATTAGATGGTGTTTTTTAGCTATAATACCAAAGCACAAATAATAAAAGAGAAAATAGATAAATTAGACTAATCAAAATCAAACATTTTTGTTCTTAAAAGGTCATCATTGAGGAAGTGAAACTAGAACCCATAGAATAGGAGGGAAAATTCGCAAATTCTTTATTTGACAATAAATTACATCAAAAATACATAAAGGATCTCATAAATTAATTTAAAAAGACTTAAAAAGTTGTTCAATATCATTAGTCATCAGGAAAATGAAAATTAAAACCACTATGAGATACTACGTTATTCTCACCTGGCCATAATAAAAAATAATAACAAGTGTTGATGAAGACGTAGAGAAATTGGAAACCTCATATGTTGCTGGTCAGAACATGTAATGGTGCAATCCCTTTGGAAAATAGTCTGGCGGTTCTTTAAAAAGTTTGAATATTGAGTTACTATGTGACCCAGCAATTCCACTACTAGGTATATACTCAACATAAAATAAAACGTGTGTCCACAGAAAAATCTCTGTGACAAATGTTTACAGCAGCATTATTCATAATAGCCAAAAGGTGGAAATAATCCAAATATTGTTCAATTGAAGAATGGAGAAATAATATGTGGTATATTCATACAACAGAATGTTATTTGTCTGTGAAAAAAATGAAGTGGTGAGCCTTAGCACAATATGGATGAACCTTGAAAACATTGTGCTAAGTAAAAAGAAGTCGCAGAAAACACACACATTGTATGATTTATTATTCCATTTATATGAAACATGAATAGGTAAAACTGTACAGATAGAAAGTAGATTCATAATTGCTTAGGGCTGAAGAGGGACATGAAGGGAATGAGGGTGAATGCTAAAGGGTTTAGGCTTTTTTTGGGAGGGATGAAAATGTTCTAAAATTGACTGTGGTGATGATTGCGTAACTCTGAGTATACTAAAACAAACACTGAATTGGACACTTTCAATGGATCAGTTTGTGGTATGTAAATTTTATCTCAATAAATCTGTTTCCCAAAACAAAAACAAAAACCCCAACCCAACAAAAGAAAGTATATCCACGTCTACGGAATAGTTAATGCAATGAAGACTGAAGTTTATCCATTGAGCTGAGTAACAAAGTGTTCACTTGGTAATCTTGGATAGCAGTTTTGGGGGAGAAAGTTTGGACTTGATACATTGATGAATGAAAAAGAGGTTAAAAACTGGGACCACGTGTTGGTTATTATTTTAGGTAGCTTGACTCTGGAAGGAAAAGTAAAGACTGGCAGCTGGAATGGACATGAGGCAAACACATCCTTTTTGAGATGAGAGCAATTGAGTGGTTCTGATGCTGACAAAAAAGATTGAAGGTACATGGGTTCATAGTGATTGATGGAGAAGCATCCTGGGGAGTGGGACATGAGGGCCTCAAAAATGAGGGATGAATTTGAGACAGAAGAAGGACTCTGCTTATGATCAGTCAGCAAGGAAGCAAGAAGGAGAATATTGATAAATAGAAGGGTGTGGCCTTTTTTTTTTTTTTTCCTGAAATAGTTAGGAATTGGAACATCTCAGAATGTGAGTAGGGAGCACTGGGCTCAGCTGAGACTGGAAATCATGACTTGATACCAGTGTGTGTGGCTGGGTCCATCTCTTCAGCAGCCCAAAAGTAGAATCAGAGAACTCTGGTGTTTGGGTCAGTGCAAGGGTGATGTTTCACAGAACAGGAGGGAAGGAGGTCAAGAGAAAACCAAAGGAGCATGGAGAATGCAGAGTGTACTGCTTGAAGAGGGAAAACGTGAGGAAGGAAAGGAATTGGTTAGGGGGTAACAGGGAGTGATTAAGGGACTGGTGGTTGAAATAAGTTTAAAGAATGGTGTATGGGGTGTAAGAATGGAGGAGAACCATAATAATTCACTTAGCAAATGGGATACTGGATTTTAAGGTTTATAAGAGAGAAAAATCCTGATTAGTAAGAACCAGAGCGATTTTAGAAGTAGGCTGCTACATAGAAAGGCGTATCATCGGCATTCCCGAAAGCAGAGATCCACAGACCAGGTTAGCAGACGCGTCTTGCCTTAGGACAATTATCCCACCCAGGAACACTGAGTAGAAGTAGGGTGGAGAGAAATGTGTTCACTCAAGTGCCAAAATGCTCCACTAATGTGTGGGAATCACTGAAAAAATTAGCAGATAACGAAGACTAGAAAGGATAGAATAGTCATGTTGTTTATGCCATTTATCTATTTAATTTCTCCTAATATGACAGATGTTTTCCTTGGCCGGGCACGGTGGCTCACACCTGTGACCCCAGCACTCTGGGAGGCTGGGGTGGGTGGATCACTTGAGGTCAGGAGTTCGAGATCTGGCCAACGTGGTAAAACCCCATCTCTACTAAAAATACAAAAATTAGCCAGGCATGGTGGCAGATACCTGCAATCCCAGCTACTAAGGAGGCTGAGACAGGAGAATTTCTTCAACCCAGGAGGTGGAGGTTGCAGTGAGCCAAGATCGTGCCACTGTACTCCAGCCTGGGGGACAAGAGCAAAATTCCATCTCCAAAATAATAATAATAATAATATAATAAAAGGCTCAAGCCTGTAATCCCAGCACTTTGGGAGGCCGAGACAGGCGGATCACGAGGTCAGGAGATCGAGACCATCCTGGCCAACACGGTGAAACCCCGTCTCTACTAAAAATACAAGAAAATTAGCCGGGCGCGGTGGCGGGCGCCTGTAGTCCCAGCTACTCAGGAGGCTGAGGCAGGAGAATGGCGTGAACCCGGGGTGGGGGGGGGGGGGGGGCGGAGCTTGCAGTGAGCCGAGATCGCGCCACCGCACTCCAGCCTGGGGCACAGAGCAAGACTCCGTCTCAAAAAAAAAAAAAAAAAAAAAAAAAAAAGAAATGTTTTCATTATTATCTATTTTATAAACATTACTTTTATAACTGATAGTTATATATATGTTTGCAACATAATGTGTGTGTACCCTCTGCCACATTTAAGTTGCTTCCAATTTTTTACTGTTAAATGTAATTTACTCTCATTTATAATTGCATGCGTATTTGCAAACAAATTTGAAGGCACTTTTTGAATTCAAACAATAGCTTTGTTTTTTTTATTTAACAACTGATCAAATTGAGTCTAATTATTTTGTGACCAGTTATTAATTTAATTTCAAGCATTCAAGAATTAGAATCTGCCCTAGTTACAGATTCTCGGTCCACTAAGAGAAAGTGGTACAGAGATATATCTGACTGACATGTCCTCAGTACTTCAGAAGGAGCAATTAGGTATTTTTCTTATTTCCAAATTGACAATAAAAGGTTTTTTTTTTTTTTTTTTTTTTCCTGCTGAAGTCCAGGAAATCTGCCAGATCTGGTCAGTGAGGTAATCTAAGCTGTAAATTAGAACTTAAGGCACAAATACGTCTGAGTATGTAATAGCTATCTGGAGTAATGTGTGATTAATGATTATGTATTGATGATAAATATTAGGAGTAAATTTTTAAGTTCATTATTGAAAAAAATTAGATTTGGTTTTGGTGTCCCTAAGAGAGGTGCGTGGGTCCAGAAATCTTAGGAAATCAACGAAAACCCAGGTTTCAAGGTGGAAGCAGAAAGTAGTGAGAGAAGGAGAAATTTGTGTTGGAAGAAAAACTGCTGAGATTTTTAGGAAGAAATCCTTAACTGGGCATCAGAGCAGGAGGTCCTTTGTGGCTTCATATTGCTGGAAAAGAGAGACAGAATCAGCAGAAGGTTGGCATGCTCTGGTAATAAAAAAAGATACAATTACATTAAAAAAAGACCCAATCTGTACTGCTAACCTGCTATGTTCCAGGCATATTAATAGATTGTTTCATCCTTACAATGACTATATATGTATGTATGTATGTATGTATGTGTATTCTCATCAGTTAGGATTAGGTTTGACTGCCTATAAGAGAAAACTCAAAATAATGCTGACTTCATTACACAGGGTTTATTCTGTCAGCTAAAGCAGTGTGAATGAGTCAGTCCCAGGCAGATGTGACAGTTCCATGCTATCACAAGGGTCCCAGGTACCAGCCTTTCTTTACTGATATTTTCAGAGTATGACTTCATTTCAAGATCCCAAGATGACTGCTGGAGCTCCAGCCATCACATCTGCATTCCAAACATCAGGAAGGAGATGTATTAAGCCATTCTCACATTGGTATAAAGAAATACCTGAGACTGGGTAATGTAAAAGAAAAGGGGTTGGCTCATGGTTCTGCAGACTGTGTAGGAAGCACGGTGGCACCTGCTTCTGAGGGTGCCTCAGGGAACTTTTACTCATGACGGAAGGCAAAGTGGGAGCAGGAAATTCATATAGGGCAAGCAGGAGCAAGAGAGAGTGAGGGGGGAGGTGCCACACGCTTCGAAATGACCAGATCTCATGAGAATGCACTCACTAATCGTGAGGGCAGTACCAAGGGGGTTGGTGCTAAACCATTCATGAGAAACCCGCCCCATGATCCAGTCACCTCCCACCAGGCCCCACTTCCAACACTGGGGATTCCAATTTGACATGAGATCTGGTGGGGACACCATGGTGTGACAGGTCCAAACCATGTCAGGAGGGAGTACAAGAGGGATTTTCTCCAACTATCCCTGCTTTTAAGTCTTTCCAGAAGTTCCATAACAATCTTTCCTGACATCTTATGATTAAGTTCTAATACAGAAGGCCACTTCCAGCTGCAAGGGAAACAAGCTTTGTCATGAATTGACCAGGTATAGTACCTTCCTATATGGTAGTAAAGAAGAAGGGAGAACTAATTTTGGGTAGTTGTCATTCTCTACACAATAGTCTTACTTTCAATTCGATATTTGTAGATAGTAGGGCTTAATACATTATACATTAGCTCAGGGCACATGGGCATTAAGTGGACATGTCAGGATTAGAACACAAACCTGTAAGACTTTAGAGCCAAGTTGCTGTTCTTTTTTTTTTTTTTTTTTTTTTTTGACAGAGTCTCACCCTTTCGCCCAGGTTGGAGGGCAGTTGTATAGTCACAACTCGCTGCAGCCTCTGCCTCCTGGGTTCAAGCCAGTCTCATGCCTCCGCCTCCCAAGTAGCTGAGACTACAGATGTGCACCACCACACACAGCTAATTTTTGTATTTTTACTAGAGATGGCTTTTTGCCATGTTGCCCAGGCTGGTCTTGAACTCCTGACCTCAGGTGATCCTCCCACCTCGGCCTCCCAAAGTGTTGAGATTACAAGTGTGAGCCACTGCACCTGGCCCAAGTCTCTGTTCTTCATGAGGCATTGACTCTCAACAGAGGATGGTCTTCTCCTAGACTGGGCAGATGACAGGTCCATGAACTGAAAGTCAGAGTTCAAAAGGTTATGCCTTGGAGTCAACAGATCATTATCTGGTTTTTATCTCCTCAAATAGATAAAGTTAGATTCTGGCCTGCACACCATTTTTCATCTTCAAAATAGACTTGCTTTTTAGTCTTTGCGTAATTCCATTTCTAGGAATTTTGCGTATGGAAATAATTAAAATGGGTGCAAAGATTTATGGACTAGGATGTTCACTGAATCCTTATTTGTAACAGTAGAAAATTGAAAATAACCAAAATGCCCAACAAAGGAAATTGGTTAAATTACAGGATACTAGAACATCCATATGGTAGAACACATTGCAACCATTAGAAATCATGTACTTCAAGAATATTTAAGGGCTTGTATGACAAAGCTAATCAGTTATGTTTAAAAAGATTAAAAATAGTAATCACTGTGATCCCAATTTTATAATTTACATATGTAGAGGAACACATAGAAACCAGGAAGAATAAGCAGCAAAAAGTTAATGGCGGTTCTCTTGTAGAATATGGGATTATTAATTATTGTATTTTTTATTTATGCTTTTCTGAATTTTCCAAATTTCTATAATAAAAATGCATTACTTTTGTAATCAGAAAGAACTCACAAGTGTCATTGGAAAATATGCTTTCTACTTAGGAAAGCAGTCTTTGTTATTCTCAAGATGACTGGCGTGGATGTTCAGCACCATCGAAGTGCTAGCATGAAGAAGGCTACAGCAGATTGACTTCAATAAATATTTATCGAGTGCGGGTTGTGTAGAAGCCACTGTTCTGGGAATTGGGGGAGTGACTTGGCAGAAGGGTGTGAACTATGAAGACGAGTAAGTCATGGTTCCTGAATCCAGTGAGGTCTTTCTCCAAGAAGGGCTATGCTTGGAAGGTGATAGTCACAAGGAAAGGACTTTAGGCCCTTGTGGTGTCACAGCCATGGCTGAAAGGCCATGCACTCAGGCCGTGTTTTGGAATGCAGTAGAAGTATAACTGAGCTATCAACAGTGCACATTTCCCATGTGCCTGGATGTGAGGCATGGGGCATGCAGATTGAGCTCAACTTGGGCTGTTCATCAGCAGGGCTACCCACCTGCTCTCCCTCTGGGGGTCATAGAACTTTGATAGTGAGAGTCAACCCCTACAAATAAGGAAACCATCTTAACTGCAGCCAGCAATGAACAAAAGATGGAACCCACGAATACAATGAGAATTGCATGTCGTTTCCATACAGTTAAAATTTCATCTAGGCAACAAATGAATTTATCTGTGTTCCAATCCTGGTACCACTATTTATCAGGATTTTGGTGAAAGGAAGGAAGGGAGGGAGGGGGGGGGGGGGGGGGAGAGAGAGAGAGAGAGAGAAAGAAAGAAAGAAAGAAAGAAAGAAAGAAAGAAAGAAAGAAAGAAAGAAAGAGAAGGAAAGAAAGAAAGGGAGAAAGAAAGAAGAAGAGGAAGAAAAAGAAAGAAAGAAGAAAGAGAAAAAAGAAAGATTGATTCAATCTCTTCTTAGTTGGAATTGGTGAGAATGTTGAGCTTAGTTTGAGTAGAAGAGGTTCTGTTAAAATCTGGGCCATATTTCTCCTTCTATGAGACCACCTCTTTGTTCTTCTGTGGGTCTTGTGCAATTCTGCCCTTGGCCCTGGCATGTGTCCTTTGAGTCCATAGAGCCAGGCCCTACAAAGCAGCTGGGGGAAATCCTCATCCTCCACTTCTGCTCTTGCTCCTAGTTCACAGTGAGGACCGAATCTGCAAAAAGACACTCAGGGAGGCTTTGTTTCCCTATGCACTCTGCGTGTCCCCTACCATCAGTGACTATGGCCTGGGAACAACTTCCTTATTTGCTAGGTCCTGCGGCTTTCACGTTCTCTGTGAGCACTCTGTAGGTATTTGCCCACAACTTCTGTGGTTTTACATTATGCTTCGGTATAGGGGAGCTTTGAAAGCACCTTTGAGTGGATGAATAAATCCTTTATTGGGTCAGAGCAGAAAGGTATCAACCAATGGAAAGAGGCATCATTCATTCTGTAGACCACTGTCTTGCATTCTGCCTGGCTGTAGCAGTGGGACCTAGAGACAGGTGGTGAAAACAGGGTGGTGGGGTGAATGGTTAACCTTATTGCTTCCAATGTCAAGGGGATGACACATTGACACACATTTCCTTTCTAAGATTTTTTTTTTTTTTATGTGATCTGATTTCAGGAAACAGTACACCTGGTCTAGCACACCTGTCTTTTTAAATTATTCTTTAAAACAGTTTAGTCAACTCACTCCCTTGTTCAATACCTTTTCTCTCCAAAAATAAATCGAGCACCCTTTGAACCCTTTCCTTCCATCCTTTCTTCCAGGAAATTAAACCATCTGTTTTCTTGGCATAGAGTAGTTATCCTTGAGTTCTCTTTTGTAGCAGATGATCAAGTTCTAACTTCTCTTGAAGTTCAAGAAAGGTACAGGCATTTACGGTAGGCCAAGGGGCAAAGAGGCAATATGGTGAGAATTGAGGTGCAAATGTAATTCTTGCTCCTGTGAGAATGCTCAGTATATGGCTCTAGTTTATTGCATCTCAGAGCTTTTTGTCTACATTCTTGTGCAGCTGGAGCAGGGCGCCATCTTTACAGGATGCTCATTTGCAGCAAATATTGCCAAGCCACTGGTCATTTAAATGAGTGTCCTGCTCATCATCAGATAGCATTTTCATTTATTACATCTATTACATGGTCCACAATAGGAAGCACTACTGTAATGAAACAAACACTGATGCTCTGTTCAAGTCAAGTTAAAGGCAAAGGTTTTTCTTGTTATTTTAGTAAAACTCTGCTTTTTTTTTCTTTTTCTTTTTTTGAGATGGAATCTCGCTCTGTAGTCTAGACTGTAGTGCAGTGGTGTAATCTCTGCTCACTGCAACCTCCTCCTCCCAGGTTTAAGTGATTCCCCTGCCTCAGCCTCCTGAGTAGCTGGGACTACAGATGTGTGCCACCACGCCCAGCTAATGTTTTGTATTTTTAGTAGAGACAAGGTTTCACCATGTTGCCCAGGCTGCTCTTGAACCTCTGACCTCAGGTGCTGCACCGGCCTCAGCCTCCCAAAATGCTGGGATTACAGGCATGAGCCACCACATCTGACCAAATTCTGCTTTTAAACAGTACTAACTATTGAACATCTGACATTCAATGAAATGAATATTTTATTGTTTTGTGGTTGAAATGTACTCTTTTCTTATGCTAAAGTGAAATCAGATTTCTTTGGATTCTAAATGATGGGGCAGGAACGGTTTGGGTTTTGAAGCCTGTTAGACCTCAATCTTACTCTTTCTTCCACTTCTCAGGAACTGTGGGATCTTGGACAAGCAGAATCAACTTCACATCTCAGCTTCTTCCTATGTAAAGTGAACTTTCATCATTTCATCTCTTCTCCCACGAGCTGGGGCTGTGCTTTACCAATCTGTGTTTCAGGTGAGAAGAATCCCAGGGTTTCTCCCCCTCCACAGCTTCATGAAGCACCTTGGCTCTGCCCAGGTAATCACACCAAGCACTGCAACTCCATGCCCCAGGCTCCAGGCAGCCACTCAGGTGGGTACATCATCCTCTTATCATCCTCCTAAAAATTAACTGGAGACTGATTATGGCTGGGAGGTGGGTTAGTCTTTATTTGAACGGGTAAAATGTAGTCTTGATAGCTCAGGGATTAAAAAACATAGATACATGTTTGAAACATATCTATGTGTTTGAACGCACCTTTGAGTGGATGAATAAATCCCTTACTGTGCCAGAGTGGAAAGGTATCAACCATATATATCTGGGCTCTCCATGGATGTTAAATAAACATTTGATCACGATCATTTTGTGTTTTCTTTTATCCTTGGGTAAAGGATAAAGAACATTCAAGTTTCTTCAAATGTGTCCGAAATCAGAAGAGGGGAGGAAATGGGAAAGGAGGTCCTTGGAGGAAATGTTCCGAGTTAGTTTTGGTGGAAAAGCCGACACATGGAAGCCCAGAGCACCATGTGGCTCCAATCAGAGCATGGTGGCTGTGAGCACGTTGTTTTTGAAGGCGAATTGCCTTTCTGTATGTGTGTGTATGTTTGGCATGATACTGTTCCAAAGCATTTGTTTAAGACATTTCAAACATAGTAATTTAATGAGTGGCAATAAAAATATCTTTATTCAAGCAATGGCTCCGTTTATTGGTATAGCTTATATATATATTATAGTTTGTGGTTTTCTGGATGTGAAACAATTTGAGTTCTGAGTATTATTGCAGGACCACGTGCCATGAAGAAGTCACTGGGAAAAGAAGATTGGGGCTGCTGTTACACCACTGCTACAGATGGTTAATGCCTTAGGAGGCGCACTCCTCTGTGCATTAAGGTTATATTTTTGAGGCACTGGGGTGCCAGTCCAGACAACGCACCTGTAGGCTTCCTCATCAGGCAAAGGTGGAGGTGCGTATTTTGCTCCTAACACATCCATTCATCTTATGTTACACTTTGTACTGTGAACTGATTACTCTGATGTGTGATTTAGAAAAAGTTAAATGAAGAAGGATAATGTATTTTTATTTAATTCTGAAAGAGTAGGTTGAATTTGGGAGGAATTGTCATATATAAACAAGGAGGTCACTGGAACTAGGTCATCGCTAGGAAGAATAATATCAGTTATTCTCACCTTTGCAATCTTCACTAGGCCCTAGTCTTATATCAGGTGGCCAGACAGTGCCAGAGGCATAGCTCAGTGGGTAAAATGGAGGATAAATCACTTAATCCTTAGTGTTCTTTGTTGTTGTTGTTGTTGTTGTTGTTTTTCGTTCCCAGAGGTAGGATCTTGCTCTATCTCCTAGACTGGAGTGTAAACACATGATCTCAGCTCACTTCAGCCTTAAACTCCTGGGCTGAAGTGATCCTCCCACCTCAGCCTCCCAGCCTCCCAAATAACTGGAATAACAGGTGTGCACCACCACACCTGGCTAATTAAAAAAAGAACTATTTTGTGGAGATGAGCTCTCGCTATGTTGCCCAGGCTGGTCTTGAACTCTTGGCCTCAAGTGCTCCTCCCATCGCAGCCTCCCAAAGTGCTGGGATTATGGGCCTCCACACCTGGCCTTAATCCTTCGTTTTAAATTGAGTCCAGTTGTTTGGCGTTATCCAGACACAAATGAGGCAATTCATTAGAGATCTTTCTAGGCATCTTTTGAGTAACTCATAAAATCACAGTGGGAGGCTGGGGCTGGTTTTGCCTGGTGGCCTGACTTTGTAGAATTTACAGAACTGAGAATTGTTTCTTCTTACCCTTGGGGTGAGCCCTTAGGGAACCTGAGTGTAGAATTTGTTCAGTCCTGAGGGTGGGGAGAATCCCTGGCCCTAGCTGGGCAAGTAGGTTCCCTCTCCCAGGACTGTAGGACTGAGACTAGGAAAATTAGATGATCTATCTTTTCTTACAACCAAAGAGAAGAACAATGGTGGAACAGGTGGGCAGCATTGTCCAATTTTTGGCTCACAAAATATGAAACCTAAAAGATACTGAGGAGGACAGAAAAGTGGGGGTAAAGATGGGCATACCTCATTTTACTGCACTTTGTTTATTTCACGACTTGAAGGTTTGTGACCACTCTGTCTGGAGCACATCTGTCAGTGCCATTTTTTCCAATAATGTGTGCTCACGTTGTGTCTCTGGATCACAGTTTGGTAATTCGTTCAAACATTTTCATTATCATTATACCTGCGATGGTGATCTGTGATCAGTGAGAGTAGACGTTACTATTTTAATTGTCAAGTTAATTGAGAAATTGTGCATGTGTTCTTTTGTTTCTGAGACAGAGTCTCACTCTGTCACCCAGGCTGGAGTGCAACAGCGCGATCTCAGCTCACTGGAACCTCCGACTCCCAGGTTCAAGCCATTATCCTGCCTCAGCCTCCTGAGTAGCTGGGATTATAGGCACAAGCCACCATGCCTGGCTAATTTTTGTAGTTTTAGTAGAGATGTGGTTCCACCATGTTGGCCAGCTGGTCTGGAACTTCTGACTTCAAGTAATCTGTCCGCCTTGGCCTCCAAAGTGCTGGGATTGCAGGCATGAGCCACCATACCCCACCGAATTTTGCCTGTGTTCTGACTGCTCCACTGACGGGCCAATCTTCGGTCTCTCTCCCTCTTTTCTCTTTGGAGAATAGGTCTCTCTATTCCCAGGGACACAACGGTATTGAAATTAGGCCGATTAATAACCCTACAATGGCCCCCAAGTGTTCAAGTGAAAGGAAGAGTCACACATCCTTTGGTTAAAATCAAGAGCTGGAAATGATTAAGCTTTAGTGAGGAAAGCATTTGGAAAGCAAAGACAGGACACTAGGCCTCTTGGGCCAAACAGCCAAGTTCTGAAGGCAAAAGAAAAGTTTCTTTAAGGAAATCAAAAGTGCTACTCCAGGCGGGGCGCGGTGGCTCACGCCTGTAATCCTAGCACTTTGGGAGGCCGAGGCAGGTGGATCACGAGATCAGGAGATCAAGACCATCCTAGCTAACACAGTGAAACCTCGTCTCTACTAAAAATACAAAGAATTAGCTGGGCGTGGTGGCGGGTGCCTGTTGTCCTAGCTGAGGCAGGAGAATGACGTGAACCTGGGAGGTGGAGCTTGCAGTGAGCAGAGATCGCACCACTGCACTCCAGCCTGGGCAACAGAGCGAGATTCCATCTTGAAAAAAAAAAAAAAAAAAAAAGGTGCTACTCCAGTGAACAGTGATGAGAAAGTGAAACAGCCTTTTTGCTGATATCAGATCAGCCACACCACATTTCCGTAAGCCAAAACCTAATCTGGAGTAAATTCCTAACTCTCTTCAATTTTATGAGGGTTGAGAGAGGTGAGGAAGCCGCAGAAGGAAAGTTGGAAGCTAGCAGAAGTTGGATCATGATGTTTAAGGAAAGAAGCCATCTTTCCTTACCAAAAAAGTGCAAAGTGAAGCAGCAAGTGCTGATGGAGAAGCTGCAATAAGTTACCCAGACCTCGCTAATATCACTGATGAAGGTGGCTACCCCAAACAGAAGATTTTCAATGTAGATGAAACAGCTTTCTGTTGGAAGAAAATGCCATCCACGTCTTTCATAGCTAGGGAGAAGTCAATGTCTGGCTTCAAAGCTTCAAAGGACAGGCTGACTCTCTTGTTAGGGGTTAATGCAGCTGATGACTTTAAGTTGAAGCCAATGCTCATTGACTATTTCAAAAATCTTAGGGTCCTTAAGAGTTATGTTAAATCGACTTTGCCTGTGCTCTAGAAATGGAATAACAAAGTCTGGATGAAAGCACATCTGTTTACAGCATGGCTTACTGAATATTTAAGCCCATTGTTGATACAAAAAGATTCCTACTTCTCAGTAAAAAATGATTCCTTTCAAAATATCACTGCTTATAGACAGTACACCTGGTCACCCAAGAGCTCTGATGAAGATGAACAGGGAGATTAATGTTGTTTTCATGCCTGTCAACACAACATGCATTCTGCAGCCCATGGATCAAGGAAATGTCAACATTCAAGTCTTGCTATTTAAGAAATAGATTTTGTGAGGCTATAGTAACCATAGGGGGTGATTCCTCTGATGGATTTAGGCAAAGTAAATTGAAAACTTTCTGGAAACAATTCGCCATTCTAGATACCATTAAGAATATTTGTAATTCACGGGAGGAGGTCAAAATACCCATATTAACAGGAGTTTGGAAGAAGTTGATCCCAGCCCTCACGGATGACTTTGAGGAGTTCAATACTTCAGTGGAAGAAGTACCTGCAGATGTGGTAGAAACAGCAAGAGAACTGGAAGTAGAAACGGAGCCTGAAGATGGGATGGAATTACCTCCATCTCATGAGAAAACTTGAATGGATGAGGAGTTGCTTCTTATGGATGAGTAAAGAAATTGCTTTCTCAAGATAGAACTTACTCCTGGTGAAAATGCTGTGTACATTGTTGAAATGACAACAAAAGATTTAGAATATTCCACAAACTTAGCAGCAGGGTTTGAGAGGACTGACTCCAGTTGTGAAAGCAGTTCTACTGTGGGCGAAATGCTGTCAAACAGCATCACCTACTACAGAGAAATCTTTTGTGAAAGGAAGAGCCAATGGATGCAGCCAACTTCATTACTGTCTTATTTTAAGAAATTGCAACAGCCACTCCAGCCTTCAGCAACCACCACCCTGATCAGTCAGTAGCCATCAACATAGAGGCTCAGATGATCATTGGCATGTTTTTAGCAATAAAATTTTTTCAATTATGGTATGTACATTGCTTATTAGACATAATGCTATTGCATACTTAATAGACTGTAGTATGATGGAAACATAAATTTTTATATGCACTGGGAAACCAAAAATTGTGTGTAACTTGCGTTATTGCTGTATTTACTTTATCATGGTGATCTGGAACTGAACCTACAATAGCTCTGTGGTATACTTGTATGTTCAAATAAATTTGGCAAATGGTGTATACTAGATTATTTTTTGGATATTCAGGACAAACAGATGAAGAAGGATTCTGAGAGAGCAAATGTATTGAAGAAATCGGTTTTGCCTTAATCAAGCTGGTGTTTCCCAAACTCATTAGACCCTGGAATCTTTTGTTTGTGTAACTCTGTTAGATGGGTATAAAACGTACTTTGAAAGTACTGCACTTTGATGTTCTACTTAAAACCAGGAATAAGACAAGAATACTTGCTATCATCTCTAGAACTTACTGCTAATGCAGTAAGGTGGCAAAGGAAGTTGATGGATGGAGGTAGAGCCCCTTGAAAAGAGAAATTAAGTGGCTGGGTGTGGTGGCTCACGCCTGTAATCCCAGCACTTTGGGAGGTGGAGGTGGGCAGATCACCTGAGGTCAGGATTTTGAGATCAGCTTGGCCAACATGGTGAAACCCTGCCTCTACTAAAAATATAAAAAATTAGCCAGACATCGTGGCACACGCCTGTAGTCCCAGCTACTCGGGAGGCTGAGGCATGAGAATTGCTTGGACCTGGGAGGCAGAGGTTGTGGTGAGCCAAAACTGGGCCACTGCACTTCAGGCTGGACAAGAGAGCAAGACTGTGTCTCAAAAAAAAAAAAAAAAAAAAAAAAGAGAGAGAGAGAGAAATTAAGTGATTATTATTTGCTGAAAACCCAAAAGAATAAACTGCAAAAAATTTAGACATAATAATGAATGTTATTATTATTACCAAAGCCAAAAGCTTTCTTTCATATCAGAGAAAGTGGCAAAGGGGAAAAATACATTAAAAAAATTATAATTCAACATGGTGAAACCCAATCTCTACTAAAAATACAAAACTTAGTCAGGCATGGTGGCACATGCCTATAATCCCAGCTACTTGGAGAGCTGAGGCAGGAGAATTACTTGAACCCGGGAGGTGGAAGTTGCAGTGAGCTGGGATCATGTCACTGCATTCTAGCCTGGGCAATAGAGAAAGACTGTCTCAAAAGAAAAACAAAAAGATTATAATTCAAAATAGCAACAAGAAAACACAACTCCTAAAATTTAGCCTTACAGGAAATATATGGAGAAGACACTCAAATATTGATGGGACCATCTAGTTGCAGGAAAACAAGCTCAGGGCTCCCACTGATTCTACATTATAGTGAGTTGTATAATTACTTCATTATATATTACAATGTAATAATAATAGAAACAAAGTGCACAATAAATGTAATGAGCTGGAGTCATTCTGAAACCATCTCCCCTACTCAGTCCATGAAAAAATTATCTTTTACCAAACCAGTCCTTACTGCCAAACAGGTTGGGGACCGCTGCCCTAACTGCTTTCTTCTTTTTCAACTCCTGTCCACGGCAGCCTCAATTTATTTAGTTTTTTTTAAACAACAATAATAAGGGGAATATCTGATCTTGTAACCCCACTGCTTAAAGTCCTTTCATAGCTTCCTCTTATTGTTAAAATCAAAGCTAAATTCTCCTTACAGTTTCCAAGGTTCTGGATCACATGGCTCCCCCTGCCCTCACCTGGCACATCCTGGGCTTCTTTTCCTGACCTGTTCCATGCCCTGGGCACGATGACTTCAGTTTCCTGAATGCTTAGTATGTTTGCATCTCAAGACCTTTACTATTTTTCATGCTTTAATTTCTCTTTCTCTTCCTTTTGTCCTGGTTACTTCTTTCCTGTCCTTTAAGAACTAGTTCAAGGTCACATATATCAAGGAGGACTTAACTATATTTCCTCTTAAGTTTATGGCCCCACATTGTATGAAGATATAATGTATAAAAATGGTAATAAACTTGTGTAATTAACTGTTTAATAACTATACATGCACTGGAATGTAAGTTGCATGTATGCAGAGACTCTTGTCTTACTAATGCCTCTCAGGTGATTTGCCTATCACAAATCCCTGCATTAGTAGGTACCCTAGTTTTGTAAAATATTGAATGGAAATACAGAAATGAATAAACAGGTAAAGAGTTGCTAAAGGCCGGGCGTGGTGGCTCATGCCTGTAATCCCAGCACTTTGGGAGGCTATGGCGGGTGAATCATCTGAGATCAGGAGTTCGAGGTCAAGCCTGGCCAACATGGCGAAACCCTGTCTCTACTAAAAATACAAAAATTAGCTGGGCATGGTGGTGCATGCCTGTAATCCCAGCTACTTGGAAGGCTGAGGCAGGAGAATCCCTTCAACTGGGCGGGGGATGGAGGTTCCAGTGAGCTGAGATGGCACCACCTTATTCCAGCCTGGTGAGAGTGAAACTCCGTCTCAAAATAATAATAATAATAATAATAATAATAATAAATAAGGAGCAAAAGACCTGCAGTAATGGATAAATAAACATGATAAACCATAATGATTAAAACAATGTATTGCTTACGCCAGAACTGAAAGAAAGAGCAATGAAACATAAATATCAGAATCAACCCTGAGTACAGATAAAAATTTGGCTTCTGATAAAAATCACATATCAAACTACTAGGTAAAGTAAAATTTATTTAATCTATGGTGTCAGGACAATTGGTTCCCTCTTTGGATTAAAAATGTAGACCTCTACCTCTTGGCAAACAAAATAAATTCCAATTGAGAAAATAGCATTTTCTAAATGTGTTTGAAGGAACACTAACATGTGATCTATTAATAGGGTTAACATGAAAAAATAGTTCTATGGCGAAGTCTGTGAAATTCCAAATTATACTATACTGGTTTCTTCACTGCAAAAATTCTAAAAATAATGGTAATGTGCCTTGTGAATTCACAAACTATTATAATGCAATCAAAGTATAACACCAATTTGGGAAGTTTAGATTAAAAGCTCTAAACAAGCTAGAGGACAATTTCAAGAAATATTTTTATAATTCTTCTTGGGAAGATCTTTCTAAACATATCAAAGAAAGAACTCCAAAAGAAAAATTGTACCGTTAAGGTTCTTTGGTTATAAGCAAACTGGAAAACCCTCTGATTAAGGATAGTAGATTCTCCACAACGAACTCAAACAAATCAGCAAGGAAAAAAACAAAAAAAAACCAATCCCATCAAAAAGTGGGCTAACGATATGAATAGACAGTTCTCAAAAGAAGACATACAAATGGCCAATAGACATATGAAGAAATGCTCAACATCACTAATAATTAGGGAAGTGCAAATCAAAACAACAATGCAATACCACCTTACTCCTGCAAGAATGAACATTAAAAAAATAAAAAATAAAAAAAAAACAGTAGATGTTGGCGTAGATGCGGTGATCAGGGGACACTTCTACACTGCTGGTGGGAATGTAAACTAGTACAACCACTATGGAAAGCAGTGTAGAGATTCATTAAAGAACTAAAAGTAGAACTACCATTTGATCCAGCAATCCCACTATTGGGTATCTACGCAGAGGAAAAGAAGTCATTATACGAAAAAGATACTTACACATGCATGTTTATAGCAGCACAATCACAATCACAAAATCGTGGAGCCAACCCAAATGCCCATCAATCAACGAATGGATAAAGAAACTGTGGTGTATGTATGCAATGGAATACTACTCAGCTATAAAAAGGAATGAATTAACAGCATTTGCAGTGACCTGGATGAGACTGGAGGTTATTATTCTAAGTGAAGTAACTCAGGAATGGAAAACCAAACATTGTATGTTCTCACTGATATGTGGGCACTAAGCTGTGAGGACACAAAGGCATAAGAATGACACAATAGACTTTGGGGACTTGTGGGGAAGGATGGAAGGGGTGAGGGATAAAAGGCTACAAATAGGGTGCAGTGTATATTGCTCAGGTGATGGGTGCATCAGGATCTCACAAATCCACTACTAAAGAACTTACTCATGTAAGCAAACACCACCTGTACCCCAATAACCTATGGAAAAATAAAATTTAAAAAAAGGATAGTAGATGCCAATAATATGTCCAAATATTTACTGCCTCTCTTCAGAGAAGGGTTATACTTTTCTTCCTCTGTAGCATCCTGCTGGGCCATGTGACATGTTTTGACTGATGAAAAGTAAGCAAAAGTGATGGTGTTTCATTTTTGAGCGGAACACTTCAGACATTTAACCTGCTTTTTTCCCTGTCCCTGTAATCATGGCAGCATGTATTAATATTAAAGTTCCGTTGGCTAGAGTCCTCAGTGACCATAAGGAAGAAAACCTTCCTGCCAACACAGAACTTGAGTGAGAAATGAACTTGGCTGAGGTTTCTGGATTTTTGTTGTTGTTGTTGTTACCTTGGCATAGTCTTGCTTATACCAACTGATTCATTAAAGAAAAAGGTAGTCTTCGGACTAATATCAAGAGCTCACAGAATGGATGGAAATGCTTAGAAATGGGAAGGCTTGGGGGAATGGGAATGGTGGTTCCCATAAAAACCTGGCAGTCTAGGAAATTGAAACTGTAGAAATAATTCTACAGCAGGAAACAGTCTGGTCAGCACACTTCCGCAGGAATTAGGTGAATTCTAACCTTTTTCATTTTCTTTGTTCCTCAGTTAAAATTTAAATGTCCTGTGGGCCTAATTTTGATCACATATTCACCCTGTGGCCAAAGCAGGGTGGGGCTTCTAATTACTGTTCCCCTAGGCTGTGCCTAAAAGAGAGTGGAGAAAGGAAACTGGAAATGGATGCAGGAAGCCAAAATACAAATACTTGCTACCTAAAAATCAATAGATTTGACCATTAAGAAAATTCTGTAGGTCAAAAACAACAATTAAAATTAAATTAAAAACAATTAAAAACAAACATATTTATGATGTGTGAGAGCAAATAGCTAATGTTCTTGATATACAAATATACAAATGGAAAGCAGAAGAGCACACCAATGTAAGAGAACCGTACCAAAGCAAAAACATAAATAGAATTTGCAAAATATGAACTATAAACAATCCGAAAATTTGAAAATAATCCAACTTACCAGCATTCAAAGGAATGCAAATTAAAATGAGATATTTTTTCATCAGTCAGATTTTTCAAAATTGATAATACTCTCTTTTTAAAGAAGGAGGAAACTTGCCCAGACTAGTATCAAATCATAGAGAAAATAGTATTTTTCTCTGTAATGAACGTAACTTAGTTTCTCTGTAAAACCATTTGGCAGCAAGCATTCAAAACCCTGATAATGCTCACTCTTTGATTAAATAATTGCACTTTGATGAATTTAACCTAAAGAAATAGATATAAATTTTAGGCAATTGATTCATTGAAAAATTTATTTTAGTATCATTTATGATACTAAAAAAAATTAGGAATAATATTAATGACCACAATAAATAATTTGTTAAATAAATTATAGTGTATCTATATATTAACGCAGCCATCAGAAAAGATGTTTTAGAAAACTAATGACATAGAAAACTATTCACATATTATTAGTTATGTCAAAAATGATGTTATAAAACAGGTATTATAAAATGCCAACTATACAGAAAAATATTTATCCCAGTGAATAATAAACTGTTAACAATGAATTCGGATGATTTAAGTTTCTTTTTTGTGTTTTTTTGCATTTCTCAGAAAATGCAGAAAATATAATGATTGTAACTTTTGTCAACACTTAAGTCTAATAAATGTTAAAATGTATCATTTTCAGTAAGAAGCTATTGATTAGCATAGTAATTTGCACTTTCTAGTTCATTACTGCAAATAATGTTTGCCACAATTTTGGTTTAACATGTACTACCCAGTAACTAAAAATTGCAATCCATAAAAATGTTTGTTATCACTGGAAGATCCCTCTGTGAACATTTAATTTAACAAATATATTTCCTGTGCTATTATGTGCCTGCTACCATAATATAAGACTTTTCTTCAAGAAACCTACAGTGAGAAGACAAGTCCTACTGTGAGGCCTAGAGGAGAACCAATCTTATGTGGGAAAGAAGAGCTGGTACAAGTTATACCTGACATGGTACAAGGGTGAAAATCCTTATGATTTCAAATCGCAATGAAGGAGGACATTTGACTTTTCATATTCTGCATATATGTCATTCAACTTCCCTATATGAGGTTGATACTGGAAGATCTATGTCCTAAGAATTTTATTTTCAGGCGATCTCTTCCTTAGGATACATTTTTTAACCTAATTTTTAAAAGAAAAAAATTGTTTTAAAAAAAGATCTGATGACCGGGCATGGTGTCTCATGCCTGTGATCCCAGCACTTTGGGAGGCTGAGATGGGTAGATCATCTGAGGTCAGGAGTTTGAGACTAGCCTGGCCAACATGGTGAAACCCCATCTCCACTAAAAATACAAAAATTACCCAGATGTGGTGGAGGGTACCTGTAATCCCAGCTACTTGAGAGGCTGAAGTAGGAGAATCACTTGAACCTGGGAGGCGGAGGTTGCAATGAACCAAGACTGCACCACTGCACTCCAGCCTGGCCAACAGAGCAAGACTCTGTCTCAAAAAAAAAAATAATAAAATAAAATAAAAATAAAAATGATCTGATGTTAGTCTTGGGAAGTTATCTCATCTTTTTAGGAATGCATTTAGGCTCTACATTTGTGTCAAGCCCTGTAGTTCAGGAGACTTATTTCCCCATGAACTCATGCTTCTATTTGTTTTCTACCTCTACATTTATGACTGTATGACAGTGACTGCTTCTCCAGGAATTTCCTGGTTTTGCTTGTTTTTTAGGTCGCTGCTTCAGTCATCATCAGTAATGCAGAAATACAAGCAAAAGTGGAACATATTCTATAGTTAGTCATAATGTATTCATGGATAGGTATGTACACATGCCTATATCATACACACAGGAAATAGACAACAATACAAGGTTCTAGTTGATGAAGTGTTGAACAAATGACATACGTGATAGGGGCTATTGTTATACTGAGAAGATGGGGAGTAATCAAAGGGAATTTTAAAGGTTATTGCATCATACTATAGAAAGATAATTCAGACATGAGATATTATTACATATTTCTGTTATAAAGAGAGCATATGCTGTATGGTAAACTTATATTTAAAAGTCTATTCCCAAAAACCAGTGTGCCATGGCTGATGCCAGAAATGAGCTAGATTGTTTAGGAGTAATTTATGTCAGGCAACAGATGCATTCCTGAAAAGTCAAGTTAAAGTGCTGTTTGCTGAATTAAAATGATTTCCATAACATCTGCAATGTTAGAATAATAACTCCAGGGCTGTTCTGTTAATCAGATGCGAACTTAAGAAAAAAGTCCATCTATTTTCATCTTTAGAAAAGAATGAAAATAAAGAACCACATAAACTTGCCCATTTCTTCTTCATCTTCATTGCTGAAGATTATGAAGGAACTGTCCCTGATCTTTAGCTAAAACCAACTGCCCAACTTGTTCAGTAGATAGTTTCCTCTCTCAAACCAGGCAATTTTCCTCACAATTTTCCTCTTTGTCCTACATTGTCACATTTTTCGCTCCAGTGGGTTTTTCCCATCAGCACTCAAATATGTGACTATTTCTCTCATCTTAGAAGAAACAAAACAAACCAAAAAACCCATCTCTAGAGACCACTTCCCTATTGCTATCACCCCAATTCTCTCCTTTTCTTTTTAATAGAAACAAATTGGGATTTTACCATACATGTTCTCTACAATTTTCCTCCACCCATTCTCTGCTACATTCTCTCCATCAGGCTTTTGCTGACACCACTAGAACTTCCATGATCACTTCATAGGTTGACCTGCATGTTGCAAATGGTCAATTCTCTTTCGTCTTCTGACTGGACCTACAAACGGCATTAGACCCACTGGTCCCCAGGATCTTCCTTGGTATACTCTTGACTTGACTTCCAAGATCCACATGTTCCTGGTTTTCCTCCTTCCTCACTAGCCAGTCCTTGGACTCTTGCTGGTTTTTCTTGAGGTACCCATTCAAAACAGTATTCTCACGCTGAATGTTTGGACCATCCTCTTCTATCTATCCACTTTGCCTGTGTCATCTCATTCAGTTTGATAGCTTTAAATACCATCTACTCACTGGTATTTGCTGACTTAAGCCTTCAGCTATAACTTCAGACCCTGAGCTTCAGACTCTCTGTCTATTTAGCTTTCTGCTCAGATGCCTGCTCCTGCATACCTCAAACCAAACAAGTAAAAGGCTGAGCTTCTAATATTTCCCTTTAAACCTGTTTTTCCCACAGTCTTAGCATCTAAGCCAATGGAACTGGTTTCCTTCTAGTTGCTTGTCTTTGATTCCTCTCCTTGTCTCTTATCCTAAATTTCATCTGTGAGAAAATCCTATAGCTCTACTTTCACCATTTATCCTGGATGTAACTCGTTGTCATCAGTTCTACTATGATGCTCCAAGTCACCATGATCGCTTCTCTATCCAAGAAGCAACAGCTTCCTAAGTGATGTCATTTATTCCTCTTCCCCTTTCTCCGACCATCTTTAGTGCAGCAGCCAAAGGAATCCACTTTGAACAGCTCAAGTCATGTTGCCTCTCTCTTCAGACTCCAAAATCTGGCCAGGCTTGTTGGCTTACACCTGTAATCCTAGTGCTTTGGGAGGTTGAGGCAGGAGGGCCACTTGAGGCCAGGAGTTTGAGACCAGCTTGGGCAACATAGTAAGACTCCACTCACACTCCCAGTCACTTGGGAGGCTGAGACAGAAGGAGCGCTTGAACCTATGAGTTCAACATTTTAGTGAGGTATGATCATGCTACTGCACTCCAGCCTGGGCGACAGAGTTTTCTGTTCATTCAAAGTAAAACAGTTTTCACTGAGATAGGGTTTTGCTCTGCCCTCCATGCTGGAGTACAGTGATGTGATCCTAGCTCACTGCAGCCTCTCCCCTGGGCTCAAAGATCCTCCCACCTCAGTATCTGGAGCAGCTAGGACTACAAGTGCATGCTACCACACCTGTAATTTTTTTTTTTTTTTTTTTTTTTTGAGACAGGGTCTCACTGTGTTGCCAGGCTGGAGTACAGTGGCGTGATCTCGGTTCAACGATTCTCCTGCCTCCGTCTCCCGAGTAGCTGGGATAACAGGCACGCGCCACCACGCCCAGCTAATTTTTGTATTTTTAGCAGAGATGGGGTTTGACCATGTTGGCCAGGATGGTCTTGATCTCCTGACCTTGTGATCCACCCACCTTGGCCTCCCAAAGTGCTGGGATTACACTCATAGGCCACCGTGTCTGGCCGAAAATTTTGAAATTTTTTTGTAGAGTCAAGATCTTGCTATGTTGTGCAGGATGGTCTTGAACTCTTGGCCTCAAGCAAGAAGTTTCTTTTCAGTCAAAGTAAAAGGCAATCCTTTGAAAGGCCCTGTAGGACCTGGGCCTCCTCCCCTTTCCTTCTCTGACTGCATCTGCTGCTGTGCTCCCTCCATCTCAGCCACACCAGTTTCTTCCTGTTTCTTCAGCACGTGAATCAGACTCTCCCATCAGAGCCTTTGCACCTGCTTCCCCTACATCTGGTGTTCCCCCTCCATCTGGAATGTTCTTCCTCCAGATATCAAAGTGGTTCACTCCCTCACATTCCTGTCTGTACTCAAATGTTGCATCTTCAGTGAGGCCTTCTTTGGCCGTTCTCACTAAATTGCAAATTTCAGTCCAAGGATTTTTTTTTTTTTTTTAGTCCCTTTTATACTTATCTTTTTCATGATAGGAAAACTTACTTAATAGCAGGGAACAGTGGCTTGACCCAGCAGAATCGCATGTGATTGGCATAATATTAGCCTTCGGAAATGGCAGATAGCAAGAGAGACAGATTTTTGGTCACAGTCCTTTAAGAAATCTTAAGTTATAGACTACTAGGAATCGTGGCCTAGTTATGTCGCATAGATGTAAGCTAAACTCTTCTCAGCTCCCTTCTTCAAATGAAGCCAAAAGGAACAGGGAGAATATGGTGGACAGGTGGTTGGATGAATGGATGGAGCTTCAACTCTCAAAGGCATATACATTTGAGATACATTAATTCTAGTCTTTACTTTGAAATGAGAATGTGGGATTGAGGCTGAAACTTCAACAGAATTCCTGGTCTTACGAGTTCTTGAGGGCCTCTGCTCTCCTCCCCTAACTCTAAAACACGCTATTGAAAACTTCACAACTCATGAAGGATTTTTAAAATGTCTTTATTTTTCTTTAAAGTACCTATTACTCAACAGTATTCTCTGTAAAGGCAGAGATTTTAGGCTTCTTGTTTCTAACCCTAAATCATTTATTCATTTACATTTTTTAAAAAAATCCTTCAATGAGCTGAACATTAGGATTCTCAAGACAAATAAGACATAATCCCTGTCTGCAAAAACTTTGTCTACTCTGAAAGATAAACAAACACAGAGAAACACAATCTCAATCCCCACACTTTCGCTAGTTTTAGGTCTTTACCACACATACATTTTCGAAAATATAGATTATTATTATTATTTTTTGAGACAGGGCCTTGCTCTGTTACCCAGGTTGGCATGCAATGATGCAATCTTGGCTCACTGCAACCTCTGCCTCCCGGGTTCAAGCAATTTTCCTGCCTCAGTCTCCCTAGTAGCTGGAATTACAGGTGTGTACCATGATTCCTGGCTAATTTTTGTATTTTTTTTTTTAGTAGAGATGGGGTTTTGCCATGTTGGCCAGGCTGGTCTCAAACTTCGGACCCCAAGTGATCTGCCCACCTCAGCCTCCCAAAGTGCTGGGATTACAGGTGAGCCTCTGTACCTGGCCTGATTAATATGTTTTATGAATAAAATGACATATGATTTTTATTTGAATCTTTTTGCGAGAAATTCTTTTGTAAAGTATAATCAGGGCCAGATGCAGTGGCTCACGCCTGTAATCCCATCACTTTGAGAGGTTGAAGCAAGAAGATTGCTTGAGGCCAGGAGTTTGAGACCAGCCTGGGCAACATAGCAAGATCTTGTCTCTGGAAAAAATAATTAAATAAATAAATAAAAATAAAAATTAGCCAGGTGTGGTGGCATGCACCTATAGTCATAGCTGCTCTGGAGGCTGAGGTGGGAGGCCCTTTAAGTCCAAGAGAAAGGCTGTAGTGAGCTACAATCACACCACTGTACTCCAGCATGGGGGACAGAGCAAGACCCTATCTCAAACAAATAAATACATGCATAAGTAAATGAATAAAATATAATCATTCTCTAGTTCAGTCACAGACTACTATACCTGGATGAGCCCTTAGATCTTGTCTCATCTAGTTATCTTACAGAGCTGAAGAATTTAAAGCCCAGATATCATGTCTTAATAGCAATAATGATATCTATTATTTATTGGCTGTTCGTTGTCTAGCAGATGCTGTGCTAAGCACTTTGCATGCATTATTGCATGTAATATTTACAACTTCATGGTTTGGGTATTATTATTATCCCACTTTCCTAGATGAAGAAAACTGAGGCGCATGGAGTTCTTTGCTCAAGTCACCCATTGATGTAAGTGATGGAGCTCTGTCTTACTTATAAAGCCCAGGCTCTCAGGGAAGGGACATGCTGCACTTATCCATAGTGTTCCATAAGTAAGTGACAGATTGGGATCTCAAATCCATTTTCTGATTCCCAGTCCAGTGCTTTTTTTTTTTTTAATTTTAACCATAACAAAATACTATTTTTGTTTCCAAAGTGTTTTCAATGGTGGTGGTGTTTTTGGTCTATTGACTTGCCTGCATGATGACAGCTACTCTGGTAGTTCCCCTGTGGCCATCCTTTCTCATTCATTTTTCAATGATTTAGGAGTAACAGGAAAAATTGTGATGGAGTCACATCTTTATAACAATGTCAATACCCTCTTTCGTTTATGTGCCATAAAACTAACATTCTGCAGGCGAGCAAGACATCTTAAAATGGTTCAATTACACCAGAGCAGTGAAGTAGTTCTACCACGATGTATATTACACACAACTATTTACACATAAACACATACTGTAATCAAAGAACAGCTTACCATAGCCAGAGAGAATGATCATAAAACTTTTTCCTTTCCTTGCATCACTCGAAAAATCATTTACTCTTCTTAATGACAGAACAATCTGTGTATTTTTGCAATCGCAGTAAGTAGCTGTAGAAAGCATTGTGATAACATCAATAGAAGCACAGTATGGTAATGTAAAATTAATGAGCGAGATGGCAATCTTTTTTTTTTAGGCAAATCATGCTTTGTGATACAGCACGCCCTCTCAATTAGTCTGTTTTCAGAGGCCAGAGAATGTGGGTATTGTGGCAAAGTGCACATTTTGAAGATGTGGGAGTCTCTAAGGAAGATGGTTGCAATTGACAGACAATGTACCATGGCTGCACATGGGATAAAAAAAAGAGCCACATGCTGACAAAATATACATTCACTCTTTTTGCATTTATTTGTTGGTTCTCTCATAATGATCAACAACATGGTTGAAACTTAACTGACTTGTATTTAACAAAATAAATTACATATCAATGATAACTGTCATGAATGCCTCCTAAGGTTTGCTCTTTTCCAAAGTGGTGTATATTCAATGACTAGTAAGGCCAGCAAAATGCATAAAATCTAGACTGGCTTCCCATAGTAATTATCACTTTCATCAACAAGGCTGAGATTCAGATTTCCCTGCCTTGTGTAGGGGTGCAAATCTCCTAATAAATACTGAACTAGAGTCTTAAGGAGAAGGGGTATAGAGTGCTTCAGACCCACTGCTCCACTGCATTTGAATTGCAGGACATCAAAGGAGATTGGGAAGAATCTTTGCAAAGCAAACTTTTGAGAAACTGTGTGATATGCTTTGTCTGTGTCCCTACCCAAAACTCATCTTGAATTGTAGCTCCCATAATTCCCACATGTCATGGGAGGGACCTGGTGGGAGGTAATTGAATCATGGGAGTGGGTCTTTCCCATGCTCTTCTCGTGATAGTAAATAACCCTCACCAGATCTGATGGTTTTATAAAGGGGAGTTCCCTTGCACATGTTCCCTTGCTTGCACCATGTAAGACGTCTGTTTGTTCTTCCTTCATCTTCTGCCATGATCGTGAGGCCTCCCCAGCCATATGGAACTGTGAGTCCATTAAACCTCTTTTCTTTATAAATTACCCAGTCTTGGGTATGTCTTTATTAGCAGCATGAGAACAGACTAATACACTGTACAAGTTGTGTGTTGCCTTAAAATAATTTAGGAGGTATGATCTAATTGGAGCACGTAAAGAAGGTGATGTGAGATTCCGTTCAGGTTTGGTTCAAAGAAAACACTGTTCTGTAGGGGAGTCTTAACGGCCACTTAATTTTGTTCTCTATATTATGGTTTCTTCTAATGCATTTGTGGGCTAACAGAGAACGATGTTGAACGTTGTTGGCAAATGTTGTCAATAGCTGTAGGATGTTTATTTTTTAAAAAATATTTTTATATACCAATTGTAGGAAATGGAAACAAAAGTGTGTATGTATAAATACAATTAACAATTATTTGGAATCTTACTGCCCAGAGGAAAGCACTCCTGCTATTTTGGTATATAAATCTCCTCCCAGTTTCACAAGGCATTTAAATTCATGACAATGAAGGGTTTCTTTCTTTCTTTTACATATTCAGTCCTTGCTAGCACTGATGAAAATGCTGACCCAAACAAGTGACACGTTACAGAACAAAAAGAGGTGTTTGGTAAGGCGAGGAAAATAAAGTAGTGACTCCTTTAGTATAGTAGAGTTATGCTAAAAGATGATTATCTTTTAGCATAACTCCACTTTGTAACAGAAGTCTTTTTTTTTCTTGTAAATGTCTCACCCCACGATTTGATTAGGAAAGAGAAAACCCAAGTGGAAAACGGAATCTGGGAAATAGTGAAGAGGTGAGTGATCTAGGGAGTAACGGGGCATATGAGAGAAGAGGAGGAGGCCTGGCTTGTGTTCATATTCTTTGCCTCTAGGAATTCTCCATAAAAACTTGGAAGTGGTGATTCTCTGGCATTCTTTGAGCTCTACTATGTGCCTGAAAAACTAATAATCAGGCTTTTCTTTTAATGGGCTAGACCTTCAGTTTATCCAAATATTAAGGGCTTAGCAAAGAGTAAGTATGTATTGTTTACAAAGTTAATTTATTCATCAAAAGGTACTTATCTAGTGCTTCCTCTGTGTGAGTCACTGTGTTCATCACCAACACACAGACAAGATTTCTGCACAGGTAGAAGTTGCTGTCAAGTGGTTTGATATACAGGGAGAGGAGGAAGAGATAGCAAAGGCAACAGGAGGCATCACAGGCTAATTGAGATCATACTGTATACACAGTCATGAACAGATTTTTTTCTTAATTTAACATAATATCATGAAAATCTTCTATCGTTTCAACAAGCTCTTCATAAGCACTACTTCAGATGACTGCATCAGAATGCTTTATTTTAGGGATGTTTCATAATTTACACAACCATAACCAAAATGTCAGGCCATACGGTTGCTTCCCATTGTTTTTAGATTGCTTTGTTATGATAATGAATTCATTAATAATATTTCTGTTGCCTTCTTTGGCCACATTTTGAATCATTTTGGATCTAGAAGTTGGATTATTGGGCCAAAGGAAATAAATCTTTTTTTTTTTTAAAGTTTCTGATACACGTTGCCAGATTTCTTTCCTGGAAAGATTTGCTTCCATCTTTTACATATTCAGTCTTTGGGAGCACTGAATGGATTGGACCACTGAATTGATTGGACTTGGTATATTGAACCAAAGTATGTTCTTTGCAGCAGTATTCAGAGTGACTAACGCCACAGTCATTGTTTCTTCCCAGTCTCAAGCGCAGCCAGGGTTCTCCATGCAAAGTCAGCATCGCCCCCTAACATCCCCACTGTCAGTGATCTTTCAGCTAACTCATACACAATGTCTCTTCTCTGGGGCACAAGGACATCTTTCCACCAATCTTAGCCCTTCTCTAAATCTGAGTAAGCAGGGGTCATTCTGGTGACTTGCCAGGTCAAAGAAGATACGCTTCATTGCTGAATTGATGTCTTCATAGAAAACTGCCAGCACTTTCTGGTTCAAAAAATAAAACAGTGAAAAATGTACCCCCCCTTTGTTTTCTGGGAATACCACTCCTTATAATATTTAAAAATTCTAAATAATTAAAATGCAACATATTCAATGTTACAATTACATTAAGCATTATTTAATCTTGGGTGATTTAGAAGGTACATATTAAAACATTCTCTTGTTCTCTCAGGCCTTAGATGTGTCAGCCACTCTACCTGTAACAGCCTTCCTTTCATTTGAAAAAAATCCTATTCACTTTCTGAGACCCAGCTCTGTGCTCTCTCCAGGTGAACCAATCTCTACCTCTTCTCCCTTCTCCCCTCTCCCTCTCTCCCTGTTTCCTTATTTATGGGACCTTAACCAAAGCTCCTCAGTCCAATCTCACTTCCAGTGTTGAGATCCTCTTTACCTCACCTTGCCAAGGGAGCATTTAGCCCAAGCTTAGATAAAACCACGAAAGGGATGTTTTTTTCTCCTTAAACAGTGTTCAGCCTTCAGAGTTTTGTTTGAGATTTCTAGAACTCATGGTGAAAAGAGGCAATACAGATGATTGGAAATGCAGGATTTCATGTCGGTAGAGAGTTGGAGACAGGGGTTTGGAGTCGAGGTGATGAGTTGACATTGTGACAAGTAGCTATGATAAATAGCTGATGTAGTGAGAAAGAAGGAATGAGGAGAGAACCACAATCGCCTTTGGAGGACAGAGGAAAGGAGAAGGAACCTCAAAGAAGAAAGAGACTAAGAGAGGAAAAGATTAATCATTGTTCAGGAAGTCAAGAAAAGAGTTACAAAAGAAGTCAAATAATGGCAATTGTTGCAGAGAATGAGCAGAAGGAACAAGATTAGGAAATTCTTCTGGATCAGATCTGCATAGTGTGACTTATTAATCTCATTAGAAGTCATTTCTTAGAATATCACACATAACCATGTACACACTCAAAGGTCAGATCAAATTCCAAAGCCAGATATAAATGGAGTATTCTTTTCTGTGTGTTTGAAACTTGTGCATGTACCAGGCTTGATAACAATATGACTTCTCATCAAATACAAATATTTGAATATTAAAATCAGGGAACCTTGAGAGATAAAAGTCTATTATCTCTAGTAACAGCAATATTGACATGATGAGTATCATTCTTTTTTTTTCCTTTTTTGAGACAGAATCTCATTCTTATGCCCAGGCTGGAGTGCAGTGGCATGATCTCAGCTCACTGCAACCTCTGCCTCCTGGGTTCAAGTGATTCTTGTGCCTCAGCTCCCAAGTAGCTGAGATTAAAGGCGTGGGCCACCACACCCAGCTAATTTTTGTAATTTTAGTAGAGACCGGGTTTTGCCATATTGCCCAGGCTAGTCTCAAACTCCTGATCTCAAGAAATTCTCCTGCCTCGGCCTCCCAAAGTGGTGGGATTACAGGCATGAGCCATCATGCCCAGCCAAGGCAATGAGTATTCTCAGTCCGCTTTTATACAAATGCTTCACCACATATTTTCACATTGTTTTAGTGGACTCCATAGTGTAGTGGTTTGACGTATGAATGTGCTTTTGGGAGAGTGGGTCCAAGTCTGTCACAGGTCATCAATGTAAGGTTGTTGATGATTTCATTTTAATCCATCCTGGACATCTCTCCATAATCGCAGAATCACTGACCATGAAATTTGGCAGAAGTGACAATTTTGTCCACTGCAGGGCTGGCACTAACAGGGTACAGGATATTACAGATCAGAAGGAAAGGATTTTATTGCTGCTCGCTAGGAAAGCTCGGTGTTACCCGAAGCTATTTCCTGCAACCTCACCTATAAATCTGATCATCATGGCTAAATCACTTATTTTGTTTTATATGGATAAAAATGTTGTTGACACAAGAGGCCTAAGGTAACCAGGAGGTATAATTTGAGGGATACGGAAAAGCATCCCTCAGAGGAAAAAAGAAGGCTCACTTCATTGGTCTCCCTATAAAGCCTTAAAAGTCACACATTATTCACGTTTTGGGGTCGAGTTAAGGCGTTGACTCATGATCATATTAATCTGATCAGTTAACGCTGGTGATAGCCTTCCCTTTGTCAACCTAAAATAATCAAAAGGCCCAGGATCCACTTAAAAGGGTATATTCACGCTCAAAATGTGAGGGCAGCTGTCCCAGACACATTGACATTAAAGAATGGACTAGTGCTACTCATGTGGGGAAAATGAAGATCGTTTATATAGACAAAAATTGAGGTGCTGACAGAATTACAACATTTTCCATACAAAGGCTAACATATAGATACAGGATGTGATTGGCTACAATTGATTACACTCTAAGGGAGTTGCTTAACCCTCTGTTATAGAGAGGTACCAGTCACAAGGGTCTCTATCGCCAACATTATTGAGGCTAGGTTTGAATGAGGAACAGAGAGCCTGGTTCATCTGTAACAAGTTTGTTCAACCTTGTGGCCCAGGACGACTTTCAGTGCAGCCCAAAACAAATTTGTAAACTTTCTTAAAACATTGTGAGATTTTATTTTGCTTTTTTTTTTTTTCAGCTTATCAACTATTGTTAGTATTAGTGTATTTTATGTGTGGCCCAAGACAATTCTTCTTCTTCCAATGTGGCCCAGGGAAGCCAAAAGATTGGACACCCCTGCTGTATAACATCTCACTCAACACAACGGTCAGGAAGCCACAGTCATACCCCAAAGAAGAAAAACAACTATATTATGTGACTCAGTTTCCAGGGCTTGACTTTTCCCCTTGGCATAATAAATCTAGAAAGTCCTAAAGTTTTACTCTCTTTTTACTTTCTTTTTACTCTTTGCATGAAAGGGTCAGAAGATAGGAACATTTTGATGGGAGGAAAGTTTGGGAAAGGCCCAGGGTTTGGCTGGGAAAGCTGTGAGCGATCAGGCAAAGGGTGTGGTGCAATTGGAGGGAGCAGGCACCAGGTTAGGGGAGCACAGTGATGCTGTTTGAAGAACATCTTTACCGCCTCATTGGTTTTCCTCTTTCACTGTATGTAATAGGCTTGTCCCATGGCAAAGAAGAATTGCTAAGAATAACCTTTTCCTTGGGCACAGAAAAAAAATGCCACATTCCCTTTTATATATGGGAGCTAAGAAAGTTGATCTCATGGAGGTAGGGAGTGGAATGAAAGATACCAGAGGCTGGGAAGGGGATGTAGGGAGGGAAATGATGGCAGGTAGGTTAATGGTTACAAATGTACAGTTAGATAAAGGAATAAGTTTGTCTTTTTTGAAAAATAGAGACAGGATCTCACTCTGTCACCCAGACTGGAGTGCAGTGGCATGATCAGAGCTCACTCACCGCAGCATCAGACTCCTGGGCTCAAACGATCCTCCCATCCTGGCCTCTGGAATAGCTGGGACTACAGGTGCTCACCACCAAACTCAGCTAATTTTTAAAATTTTTGTAGAGATGGGATCTTGCTGTGTTGCCCAGAGTGGTCTCAAACTCCTGGCCTCAAGTGATCCTCTTGCCTTGGTATCCCAAAGTGCTGAGATTATAGGCATGAGCCACCCTTCTGGGCCTAAGGAATAAGTTCTACTATTCAATTACAGAGTAGAGTGAACATAGTTAACAATAATACATTGTATATTTCAAAACAGCTAGAAGAGAAGACATGAAATATTTCCAACACAGAGAAATGATAGATACTCAAGGTGATGAATGTTCCAAATGCCCCCACTTCATCATTCACAGTCCATGCATGCAACAAAATATCACATCTACCCGTAAGCACCTACAGATATTTGTATCAATAAAATTAAAAAAAAATTAAAAATGGATAAACTTTCCTGCATTTACAGACAGTGGGGCAAGCTTTGACAGAAGCCTGACCAAATATTCAAATATTCAAATACAACCTCTCTCACTGGAAAATTGTAAAATTTGGGAACGTTCATTGCTAACATTCTTTGAGTTTCTTTCATTTGTTAAATTGGCATATCTTCCTCAGAATGTTGTTCTAGGGTTCAAATGCAATCCTAGGTATTAAATACGACCATCTGTGTAATGACTGACACTGATCAATGCTCTTTTTTTTTCCTTTTCACCCCAAGCTGCCTCTCCTAGTAACAAAGAAGAGAACACATGGAGGCTGAGGGAAAACACCAATGATGTCACTTTTCTCTGTCCTGCTCCTGCTGAAGATCCTCTCCTTGGCTGTTTTGTTTGTGTGTTTCTGGAGGGTCCAGCCCCATTTGGGAGGGGCTCCCTGTGCCAGAGGCATGGCATATGACACCTGTGCGGGTTTCCAGGGCATGAGACTTGTGCAGGTTTCCAGGACATGAGACCTGCTTCAAAGAGTCTGGGCTTGGTTGAATCCTCTCCTATTGTCACCTAAATACACCTAACTATTCTTAGTAAGTTTTGAAGTAGGGGCCGGCATTTTCATTTTGGTTTGGATTCAAAAATTATGTAACTGGTCCAGACCAGAGGGCATTCATTCAGTGGCATATTCCTGTTCTACATACAAGTGCAGGCATGTTTTCCCCCTGCTTTTCAAAGAGATGAACCACTTGAAGGGGATGGCTAGGCCAGCTGCCTGCTGTGGGGAGGATGAGGGGGTAAAATGGAAGAGACTCTTGCGAAATCCTTTTTCTGGTGTGAAAGAATAAAAAAACAATGAAAGAAACATCCTTTCACTAAGGTTTACTTGGTCAATGAAAGCATTGTGGGAAGTCGGCATGACTATTTAACTATATTCCTTCTCTACTTTACATGTTTGGAGCCTTAAAATATACATATTCACATATCCTGAAACACAAACCAAATAATACAGCTGCCAAAGGATTTGGATATTTTAGGACACATTTGTTTCTCTTACATTTTGTTGATGTCTAAACACAGACCTTTGAAGTGAAAATTCCCTCGCCTAACTTAATTTATTCACATCTTTACATTGACTATCTGGTTGATTTTTATGACGACTTATGCTGAAGCTTTGTTTCCAACCTCCAAAAGCAAAGATCAAGACCCCTGTCGAGGATTTTCACTGAAGAGAAAAGATGTGGGTGATTTTAATCAACTTGGTGATTTATTTTGTTTTACCAGGAAATTGCTTCCTGACATGAATTTGCAAAGAATAGAAATCACTGTGCTTGCCACGTTGGCGACATCTAATGCAAGTCCATGATTTGAGTCAACATGGAAGCCAATGTTCAGTGAGGAAGGCCAGCGTCAAAAGTAACCCTTGTGAACCAATTTGACACAGCTGATGTGTTCATGTAGTGACCTTGAAAGCAATCGTGTTCTGAAATATAAGGAAATGCTTTGTCAGAGACTCTTCATCTTCTGTCTGGAGAAGTTTTCAAAGACCTTGAATAGCAAGAAAATGGCATCAAGATAACTGTGAACACAGGAGCCTCTGCAGATACACAGCTCTCCTTGTGTCTCAGTGACACTGTCAGTCAAAGACCCACAGGGGCTGGTGCTGCAGGAAGAGATGGAAATGGGACTTGGCACTGTTTAACCTCCGCCCCTACCACCACCATGGCTTATCACCTATACAGAGGAGTTCAGCATTGAAGAAAAGAAAAAGAAGCAGATGAAAAGATTTGATTTTGATATTCTCCTAGATTTCTGACGAGACTTGGGTTGAAATGCCAAATTACCATGTGAAAACCCAGTGGCAGGGTACTGTCTTCTAATTTAAAGCAAAGCAAGAAAAAGTGCCACCCTTTACCACGGTTCAGAAAACCTTGGAAAATGGTATCATAAACCAAAGAAGTTTGGAGAAGCATCTAAAATTTTAATTAAATGAATAAGCAGATATGAAAGGATGGTACAAAGGATAAACTGCCATTTAATTGCCTGGTGTTATTATTATTAATTAAAATCAATTAAACTTCCATGTGAGGCTTGTGTCCTTTTCTGAGAAATATGCAAATCGTTCTTAGAATATAGTACTTAATTGGAAGATAGAAGTAGTTTTTATCAGGGAAGGAAGACAAACCGGGATTGACTGGGAACCAGGGAAACAGGATTACTGTGAAATGCAGAAAAACGTGATGATGGCTGAAGTCAATTCCCTGAAAACTAAAACAAACCCAAAAGCAAAAAACAAAATTTCATTTCTAATTTAAAAGGGGGAAAAGTTTTGCATTGGAATGCTGACAAACCAACAGGAGGCTATCAACTGGTTTGGAAAATGGAAGGCAAAGTTAGTACCATGTTGCTAGGCAACAGATTTCTAAGCCCTGTTCTCCTCATTTCTTAAAGGCCTGGTGCAATGTTTTGGTTTTGCAAATACTATCTATTTATTGACTTATTCATTGTGAATTAGAATGACTGGTCTCAGAATAAGACTGGCTAAGCCAGAAAAAGCACAAATGCAGTCAATTAGAATATGATTAGGAAGTCAAAAGTTGGGCACGCCATAAGGCATTTACTCTGTGGGATGAAATGATGGTTCCCCAATGCTACTCAGACAAAAGGGGACTGGGTGTGACCAAGATGATTCCTAATTAGAGAGCTTCAGTTCTAATGGAATTATAGATGATCAACAAAAATTTACTGTGAAAAGAAAAATGAATGACCCGAGATGAATGGCAGAGAGGCTGACAGGGAAGAAAGGAAAGAGTTGTCCTTTGGAAGAGGATCTGGGATGTGTGCTCCAGGGTCATGGCCCACAGGAGGCTGTCCTTGTAGGTCGGCACTTCACAAACACGCAAGATTGGTCAGTGCCAGTTCTCAGGTGCTGCCTTCAAACCCCACGACGAAGGGGGCTGCGAGGGGTCAGATAAGATGTGGCCTGATGGTTTAGCAAACAGGTCTGACTGAACGAGATGGAACCCGTGGCCTTTGAGATGAAAGCCCCTCTGGGTCTCTCTCATAACAGAGCTACTTCATCAACTTTCCTAATGTGGAATCAGACTCACAGCTAGAGGGAGGGAAAGAAAACACTTTGGGAGCTTGAGAAAAAGGGGAGGATTTGATTAATGTATAGCTAGGGAGTGAACCAGTTCTCAGGGAAAAGAATCTTTGATCAATGGTATGGAGAAGCAGCTTTCAAACCTCCCAGATTCCAGCCACTTTAAAAGGAACAAAAAGAAGCAAATTCAGAGCACAGCTGTTGTTATTTAAAAACAAAATCAAAAAGAAAGAAGAGCAGGGGAAAAAAATCACAGCGAAATATCATCTCAAATGGATTTCCTGGAATAGCAACAAATGAATAATGTGCATCAAAATTCACCTCAAAACTGGAGGAGTGCTGTGTAGGCCACTGTGCTGGAATATATTCAGGTCTTCTGAGAGAGAATTTGTGCATATTTACTATTGGCCATCTTTTCCTATAGCCGTGCCTGTGTCTGTGCTAAAAAAAAAAAAAAAAGCAACTTGACCTATCAAACATTAGGAAGAAAACTAGCTCTTATCAGAGGCCTACTGTGTGCAAGACACTCTCATTTGGGTTATCTGATTTCAACAGTAATTATTTTTTCTGGGAATTCAAACTGTATGAAGTTGCTGAGTGAAACATAGGGGTATTCTGTTCTTCCATTAGTAACTGACGGGCAGACGCGTTAGAGAGCGGGGAATAATCATTTCATCTCCTAGGCTCCAAGGGCATGCTTACCCCGATAACCTTTGGAAATCAAATGTCAGCTTTCATGTCAGCTCTTTCTTGAAACACGTTTTCCCTCTTTACTTATTTATTTTTTTCAGTTTAACAGCCAGGCATTAATTTAAACATTTTTGACTGTTTGACTTTTCTCTTCCAATCCTCTCTATGAAGTAGTGCACATATTGGCAGAATTTTTTTTTTTTTTTTTTTTTGACTATTGGTGGTTTCACTTCAGATGAGGTGTAGAGTTCAGGAACCCAGGTTCCTGTCACTCCTCTCACTGTGTGAGCCATCCATGGCTAGCTGCTAAAATGTCTGTGGTGGCTGCTTTTCTCTAACATTTTACTACCGCTTGCTGTGTGTCTGGTTGAATTACCATCGCTACTCTTAAAACTTCTTTTTTTTTTCTTTTGAGAGAGTATCACTCTGTTGCCTGGGCTGGAGTGCAGTGCCACAATCTCAACTCACTGCAACCTCCGCCTCCTAGGTTCAAGGTATTCTCCTGCCTCAGCCTCCCAAGTAGCTGGGATTATAGGGGCCCACGACCATTCCCAGCTAACTTTTTGTATATTTTCAGTGGAGACGGGATTTCACTATGTTGGCCAGGCAGGTCTCAAACTCCTGACCTTGTGATCTGCCTGCCTCGGCCTCCCAAAATGCTGGGATTATAAGCGTGAGCCACTGCACCCAGCCCTCAAAACTTTTAATGTGCTTCAAAGTTCTCCAGCAAAATTGCATAGTATTTGGCAGGTCATTCAGAAAAAAGAATGCTGTCTATATTGCTACATACCTGTCTAGTGAAATAAATCCGAATCTTAATCAGGAGAGCTGTCACATTGGAGACCTGTCTGTGATAAGAACTTAGCCACCACCAATTCTCTATCACCACTTGCCTTTCTAGACGTCTGATCTGTAGGCTATGTTAGGCTAAGTGCAAATACTAGGGAGAACGTAGTTGTAGTAACCAGTCCAATCACAGCCACTAGTCACAGCCAGCCACAGAGTGTGATGGCAGAGGTGTGGTGACAGCACTCTACTCAATTAGCATTTCCATGACCCTCTCCTTGAAGCAGGTTCCCCAGTCTGAGTCCAGGAGAGTCCCTGTGTTCATAGAACCTCTTTGGTGCAGAATTTGTAGACAGAGTCCAGATTTCACCTTAACTACCCTGTGCTACACCAGATCTCAGTTCTGTTGACTTTTAGATGTGATCTCTGGTCCATGCCGGTCAGCGTCTCCCTAAGGACTTTCATATGGTTTTCTTCTCTGTTTCCTGGGGCCTGGCTTGTCAGTGCACTGCTGAGAGGGCATCAATCATTGACAGCTCCCAGTCTTTTATCACCAGTGAGGATCTTTGACTGTGTGAAGGGGCTCTGGTTCATAACCAAATGTATTGATCAGAGCCTGCTGGAGTCTGGGCTTAATGTGTATGCTGAAATGGAGTTTACCATTAAGTGTGGAGCTAAATAGTTCATTTTCTTCCGTGGGATAGAATAAAATTGCTCAAAGAAGCACTTGGGATTGAAGATCACAATAGCTGAAAAGCTAAGGAAGAAAAAAAATTAGGTTTTTCAGAATTGATTACAATATTTCTAAAGATATTCTTTATCTTTTGACAAAATCAAACTTTCCATTTGGAATTGGCAGTGTTAGCTTTTAGTGAAACCTATTTTTATGGTTCTTTCTGATTAATGGAAAGGAGTCATTTTCTTTTTCTTCACTGTAATAAAAATCAAGCTGTCTTACGGTCCCCTTTGAAACAGAAATTAAGGGATGATTTGAACAGAATATTAATACTGCTCTTTTCAACTTTGGGGTTTTACCTTGTCTTAATAAACCAAATTTTAAACTGATCTTCTCTCTAGAACACAATCTTCATTTTGTGTCTATGTGAGTGTTTATGAGAGAACTTGATCACAATCTTTCCTACGTCCCTTCCTATGTACAGAGAGCAGAGAGAAGAAAGGCCGCAGCTCATTATTTTGTGCAGTGTGTGTGCTTGAACGGGCCAGACAGAATGTGAGATGAGATGAATCTGAGCATCTCAATCATTTTATAGTAGCTATTGTCACAGTTTAGAATTCCTGGGGCATAATTTTTAATTCAAGAATACAGAATAGATTTCTCTCTCTAACAAATGATTTCTCAGTTTCCAATAAGGCTTTTTAGAATCAGACCATGATCTAAGAACACAAGGTAGTATCCTTTACTATACATTGATTTAATGTAAACCCGTCCTACAGGAAATCTTAACACTTCTGCCAATCATGATGTCTTCCAGCAGCTCTGAGGCCCCTCTGAAATCCTTACAGGGCATCAGAATTATTTTAATGGCTAGAGCTTAAAATCTGATTATTCTGATCATTCTAGAATTTTTCTACCACCATATTTGCACCAATGTATTCCACTAAAATGTTATTTCTCAATCTTTTTTTCATTATTAATCCTCCACCCCATTGGTACCTTTTTAAATTACTTTTTTACCCCAACTGTTCCCCTTTCCATGAAATTTTAATACCACAGACATACTGTGTATCTGTTTGTGTGACGTGGTGCTCCATGTAGCCACAAATCATAATAGCCAAGATTTTTTTTTTTTGCCTCCCAGGAACCATTTTTCATTCCTCTGGGGTGATAGTGCACCCCAACTTTAAATGCATGCACTAAAATATGCATATGAAACACTCTACTACCAAGTAAATATTACATTTTATTTCCTTAATACACTACATGTGACTGAAGCCTTTTGAAATAATTGGCTACTGATTGCAATGTACTTTTTTAAAAAAAATTTATTTCTATAGGTCTTTGGGGAACAAACCGTATTTGGTTACATGAGTAAGATCTTTAGTTCAATGAGTTGTGAGATTTTGGTGCACCCATCACCCGAGCAGTATACACCGAACCTAATTTGTAGTCTTTTATTTGTCACCCCACTCCCACCCTTTCCCGCATGTCCCCAAAGTCCATTATATCATTCTTAAGCCTTTGTGTCCTCATAGTTCAACTCCCACTTATGAGTGAGAACATACGCTATTTGGTTTTCCATTCCTGAGTTACTTCACTTAGAATAATAGTCTCCAGTTCCAACCAGGTTGCTGTGAATGCCATTAATTTGTTCCTTTTTATGGCTGAGTGGTCCATTGTGTGTGTGTGTGTGTGTGTGTGTGTGTATCTCACAATTTCTTTATCCACTTGTTGATTGACGGGTATTTGGGCTGGTTCCATATTTTTGCAATTGTGAATTGTGCTGCTATAAACATGCGTGTGCAATTATCTTTTCCATATAATGACTTCTTTTCCTCTGGGTAGATACCCAGTAGTAGGATTGCCAGATAAAGTGGTTGTTCTACTTTTAGTTCTTTAAGGAACCTCCACACTGTTTTCCAGAGTGGTTGTACTAGTTTACATTCCCACCAGCAGTGTAGAAGTGTTCCCTTTTCAGCATATCCACAGCAACATCGATTTTTTAAAAATTTTTTGATTATGATCATTTTTGCAAGAGTAAGGGGGTGTCTCATTGTGGTTTACAAATGGCCAACAAACATGAAAAAATGCTCAACATCACTAATGATCAGGGAAATGCAAATCAAAACCACAATGTGATTGCAATATACTTTCAATGTTTTGCATGAAAATAAGTTGCGATTAAGGTTCACATGTTGTATGTGCATCTCCTGCTGGTAATGTCAACCCTGCAGCTGCTGGGCTGATGAGGGAGTGAGGATATAGTTGGACCCAAGCTGGACATCAGTTCTTGGCCTACAGTGAATCATCAGAATTTAACTGTATCCACTGTGGAAGTGAAAGTGACTTCAGCTAAGTGTAATGTGCACACTGTACTCTATTTTGTAGGGTTTTCACCATGGCTTCAAGGTAAAAAGATTTTTCTCCTTCTCTACCCTCCACCTAAACTTTTCAGCTTGATCCCGACACCTTCAACTATAAAGATGCAGTTTCTCTTTTTCCACTTCACTTCTGCAACTTTGAGTTTTGTTATCAAAGAGGGCAAATACAAAAAAAAAAAAAAGGAATAAAAAAGGTGATAGAGAAAGTGAGGAAAAAGAGAAGAAAAAATAGGAGGAGACACTAGGAAAGGCATCATGAAGTGTCTGATGAGAGGTGGGTGGATGGGAAGAGGAAGAAGAGTTTCACTGTGGTCTGGGGATTGTTCTATGATTCACAACATCTTTCCCCAAAACCTTTGCTGATCAACATCCTCCTTTTACAATGGGGGACAGAGATAATGAAGAAGGTGTTACAGGAAAGGCACCCAAATTCAGACCCCAAGAGAGGGTTCTTGGATCTCATGCAAGAAAGAATTCAGGGTGAGTCCATACAGTAAGTGAAAGCAAGTTTATTAAGAAAGTAAAAGAATAAAAGAATGGCTACTCCATAGACAGAGCAGCCCTGAGGGCTGCTGGTTGCCCATTTTTATGGTTACTTCTTGATGATATGCTAAACAAGGAGTGTATTATTCATGCCTCCCCTTTTTAAACCATTTGGGTAACTTCCTGATGTTGCCATGGCATCTATAAACTGTCATCGCACTGATGGGAGTGTAGCAGTGAGGATGACCAGAGGTCACTCTCATGACCATTACTGCAGCCTATTTTATCAGCAAGGTCTTTGTGACCTCTATCTTGTTCTGACCTCCTATCTCATCCTGTGACTTAGAACGCCTTAACCATCTGGGGATGCAGCCCAGTAGGTCTCAGCCTCATTTTACCCAGCCCCTACTCCAGATGGAGTTGCTCTGGTTCACATGCCTCTGACAAAGGTACTTAGAGGAAGCTTCAGTGACTTGCTCGTTTCCATAGCTACTAACCAATGGAACCAGGATTCAAACCCAGGAATCCAGGGAGCCTGTGTTCATCACCATGTGCCTCTGCCTTTACACCAAGAACCCAACAAAGCCCCACCCTCTCCAAATTCCCCAGTACTGAGTGCTATTGCCTGAAGCAGTGTTTATCAAATTGTTCCTTAGCAGGGCTCTTGAATACAGTTTCAAAGAATACCCCAAGGATTTCATTTAAAATGCAGATTCCCATGCTCAATGCTAGAGAGAAGTAGATACAGAGCCTGGAAACCTGTCATTTTAATGAGCACTCCCAGTGGTCTTCAGTGTCTTCAGGTGGCCTTTGTACCCACTTCTCAGTTCCACTTCACTCAGAGCCACTCCATTTTGTGTGTTGCGTTGTTAGGTTTCTGCCCAAGATTCCCTTTAAGGAGAAGGCTATTCAGCCTCCATGAGTCAGAAATCCACTGGTCTGGCTGGGCACGGTGGCTCATGCCTGTAACCCCAGCACTTTGGGAGGCCGAAGTGGGTGGATCACTTGAGGTCAGGAGTCTGAGAATAGCCTGACCAACATGGTGAAACTCTGTCTTTACTGAAAATATACAAAATTAGCACATGCCTGTGCTAATGGTGGCACATGCCTGTAATCCCAGCAACTTGGGAGGCTGAGGCAGGAGAGTCGCTTGAATCTAGGAGGCAGAGGTTGTAGTGAGCTGAGATTGTGCCACTGCACTCCAGCCTGGGCAACAACGGTGAAACTCTGTCAGAAAGAAAGAAAGGACGAAAGGAAGAAAGGAAAGAAGGAAGGAAGGAAGGAAGGAAGGAAGGAAGGAAGGAAGGAAGGAAGGAAGGAAGGAAGGAAGGAAGGAAAGGAAGGAAGGAAGGAAGGAAGGAAGGAAGGAAGGAAGGAAGGAAGGAAGGAAGGAAAGAAAGAAAAGAAAGAAAGAAAAATTCAATCCACTGGTCTTATTCTTTCCACACCTGGGAGTCGTCATGCTCTGTTTGGGAACACTATGGCAAATCACCTTTCATTAAAAAGTTGCCAACAGTCTTAAGTACAGAAACATGAGCATAATGTATATATCTTACTTGTATTCTTTTATTTGTATCCTACCTTATTAAGCTAATTACTGAAATTCATGCAATACAATAATATTTAAAAAGTGAAGAATGCACTATAAAAGAAAAAATTAGGCTGGAAAACTAAGTTAAAGGTGGGCTATATTTACACAGAACACATGCAATTCCATATGCTTGCTAGACCTGAGTGAATTGGCCTGTGAACTTTCTAGCAGGTGAAAAGAGGGAGAGTGATCAGTGTTTTGATTCTTTTCGATAAGCCATTTTCCCAGGAGAACAACCATTCCTGTGATCACGACCTGAGAGAAATTGTCCACCCTGAAACACATCGTATGATGCTCTGGTGGCATCTTCACAGTAAACCCAATCATGAGGTTCATTTGCTGCTTCATATACCTCCCTTTGTGCAATTTGATGGTACTGTGGCAAAGCCAATTCAGCAACTGTAACTTGGTGAAGGGCCAAAATGAGAAAGTCCAGGTGCTCAGTTCTCCAAAAGTCATGTTATGGTTTGAATGTTTGTCCCCTCCCAAACTCATGTTGAAATTTAGTCCCCAGTATGGCAGTAGAGAGGTGGAGACTTTAACAGGTGATTGGGTCATGAAGGTTCTGATTAATTGATTAATGGATTAATGGGTTAATAGATTAATGGGTTTTCAAGGGAGGGGAACTGGTGGCTTCATAAAAAGAAGGAAGAGGAACGTGAGCCAACACCCTCACCTGTGCTGCTTGGAGACTCTGCAGAGAGTCTGCATCAGCAAGAAGGCCCCCACCAGACTCAGTCCCTCAACACCAGACTTCTCAATCTTCATAACTATAAGAAATAAATTCCTTTTTAAAATAAGTTACCAGTTTCAGATATTCTCTTATAAGCAACAGAAAACTGAGACACCAAGGATGCATTTTAAAGCATCTAGAATTTAGGATAGGGGCTGGCAAACTATAGCCTGTGAGTTAAATATCATTTTTTAAAAAATAAGTGGTGTAAAAAAAGAATATTTCATGATGTATGAGAATTATATAAAATTCAAATTTCTGTTGTCTGTAAGTAAAGTTTTGTTGGCATACATCACATTCTTTTATTTTAATGTCTACGCCTGCATTTTTGCTACAACAGCAGAGTTAAACAGGTGAGGCAGAAACCACGTGGTCCACAAAGGCTAAAGTTTTTACTATCTGGTCTTTACAGATAAAATTTACTCCTGCTTTAGATGACTGAGAAGGGGATAAACTACATATCGTTCAGCCTTGTTTTTCTCAACTGACCTTCACTTACTACTGAGAGGCAATGAGTTAAGAGGCAATGAGTTAAAGGCAATGAGTTAAAAGGCAATGAGTTAAAAGTCCCTGAACAGTGTTTAGAATACGCATGTGCTATTTTTCCTCTCTTGAGGTAGACACATATTTTTAAAGAGTCAGCTGAGCTGTGCGCGAGACACCCCTCCTCTTCTAAAAATTGCAAAACTTAATGGGAGCATGCTCTATATTTATGATATAAAACCACAGCCATGAACACACATATACATGAGAAAAGAAACAGGCTGGTGAACCAGCGGGATCCTCAGTTACTGAGTTTTCATCTGATCATTTGCTATTTGTTCTTTTATTTTGTCATCTTCCAGTGGTATTCTAACAGACACGTGGGAGCAAACACCAAGGGTGTAAGAAAAATATATGTTGGAAAACCAGCTTGACGGTCATTAACTCAATATTCTTCCTAGGACTTGTTTGTGTCTGACATCCTTGGATTTTATTTGCAGGATATTTTGACACGGCTTATGGAGCACTATTGTTTTATGGGAACAGTTTGAGAATAACAAGTTTAAAACAGAAATGGACTCTAGCTCCTTTATTGCAAGACAGGGCTCTGAAATTTTATGGGGACAGGAGAATCTACTCAATTACTAACCAACAACTTTATAATCTTATCACAATAATGAATTTTACACAATCTAGTTGCCTGCAGATATCTGTTCCTAAAAGTATAAAATGTAAACATCACTAACAAGCCTGTTTTGGTTTCATTAAAGTAAGCATATACCAGTCACCTGAGCAATATGGACTGGTGTGACAATAAAATTCTTAGGAAGTTCTCTTTTTAATATAGTAGATTAGAAAACTTGGGTAGGGTATTTGCTCCCTAATAATGCTTCAAAGGTATAGAGAAAGCTGTCCTGGATTCAGCTGTCAATCTGTGCTTAGAAATGTCACCAATAATTTGTAGCCTGGAAGTGCTTGACTTGTGGACCCCTGGTGCTAATTGAATCCACTGATTTCTGTAAAATCCCTGCCTGTCATCAGCTCAGTAGTAGGTATGGTATTGAAACTCTAATGAACCCAGGACTAACTTTAAATAGTCACTGATTTTTTAAAAAATGTTATTACCGGGCCACAAGTTTGGATTTTTAGGGAGGGAACCTTATTCTTTTATAGCCTCTATATAATCTTTGATTAGGATCTAAGCTGTTTAAGAAGGAGGTCAAGTTTTATCCTGGAGGACACCCTATTCTTGTAGAAAAGGTTGTTGGAATTTCGGAACTCCATCAGGTAGAGCTTGCTTAGAAACTGCAGAGAAAATGAATCCTGAATTCTTGTTAGCTAGGCACTGACTTGCTTCACAGCAGCAATAGAAAAATTCATTTCAGGAATGAGGAATCCATTTCAGGAGTCCAATGAAGTGGATTGACCTGAGTGGGCGACCTGAAACCGCATTGCTGCCTGCATAGTTTAACTTTGGTCGCTATTTTCTTTGGTGCTGCAGTTTTGGAGCAGAAATCGCTTGCAAATCTGTTTTACATCACAATGGGAGGTCTTCTCCTCTAAAAGAAGTGACTATCCTGGGTGACAGGGTACTGTCCGCTGGAAGAAACAGGAATACATTTGGAGGGGCTCCAGTAAGCATCGTTGTTCTTTGGTACCTACCAGTGTCCTCTTCTCAGCAGGACACTCCCAGGAACTGTTTGCCATGAAGGGGACCAGGCTGCTCCAACTGCAGTCTGTCACCCCCTCCAGTTGGACTGGAGAGGCCTGTGGAAGCAGCTGGGGTCTTGGTTGGAATATACTCCTCATGCTAGCTAGGTCAGAACATTTCTGTTACATTCTTCTGTTTAGCTTGATGGATGGAATACAAAATGCCCCCTTCCCCACACCTGCCTCTTCACACACCTGAAAATCCCACGAGGAGCCCTACGTTATGAAATGTGTGCTTACTGCAAAGTGGCTTTTGCTTTCACGGCAATGAAAACCTTGGGTGTCCATGTGGAAAACGCACCGTATCCCACTACACTGTTTGCCAAAATTAGCAATTTATGATGCTATTCCTGTAAACTGATGTCCAACTACTATCAACTGGAGTAATTTCACCCATATGATTCCTGTTCTTGGAGTCCTTGGGCCGTAGCTGCTGCGGCTTCCACCCACACACCAAAATAGACTAGGAAGGAAGGATGTGTTAAGTCATGCGGGCGGGCCCAGTCATCTGAGCCTGGGGGGTGTTCCCTCTGGAATGGCTTTCTGATGCCCCAACTCGTCGGATTTGAATGATGCCAGCACAGGTCTGTGGCTTCTTCCTGTGAGAGTTGATAACATAGTGTCTTCCTGGTTTCAGCATTTTTTTTTTTTACCCCCATTTCTTGATTTATTCAATCCTTCCTGAGAATGGCCAAGCCAGCCCTCTGCTTATGGGACCCTAACTTCCGCTTTCCGTATTTTCCAAGATTATTCATCAGCTAGATGTGGGGCATCTTAAATCTCTCTTCAGTCATCCTTTTGGTAAGTTCTGCTTAGGATTCCTTTGTGAAGTGAGTTGTCCTTCGTCTTCCTTATTTTGTTGCTACATATTCATAAATTCTCTTTACTTTTCCTCTGCCTCGTCATTCTTTTAATTTTTAGTTTATTATAAGTACACAGTAGGTGTATCTATTTATGGGGTACATGAGATATTTTGATACAGGCACCCAATGCATAATAATCACATCAGGGTAAATGGGCTATCCATCACCTCAAGCATTTATCATTTCTCTGTGTTACAAACATTCCACTTATACTCTTTTACTTGTTTTAAAGTGTACAATAAATTATTGTTGGCTGCAGTCACCCTGTTTGTGCTATAAAATACTGGATCTTATTCATTCTCTTAACTATATTTTAGTACCTATTAACCATCCCCACTCCCCTTGCACCCCTTACCTTTCTCAGCCTCTGGTAATCATCATTCTATTCTCTATCTCCATGAGTTCAATTGTTTTAATGTTTAGATTTCATGAATGAGTGAGAAAATGTGAAGTTAGTGTTTCTGTGCCTTTAGCCTTTTCATTCTTCATGCTATGGGTATGTCAACATGAGAGAGAGGGAAATGGGAAGAAAGAGGAGGTGCGGACTATGGGGAGCCCCTTACTAGGGCACTAGGAGCAAATGTTTGGTCTCAGGGCTGACTGGGAGTCAGAGGATGCCAAAATAGAGAAGAGACTGTCTGGAGATGTTGGTTTTCCAAGACTTGAGATGAGAACTATGAAACCAAAAGGCAGGCACTGGAAATCCTGCCACCTGCCATTTTTTTGGATCCCACTGCTGGCCTGAATTTTTAGCTTGAACCAGTTTCCTTTCAGGCAACTCATTTTTTTTTTTTTTCTATTCTCACCATGGCTACATTTCTCTCCCATAACCACAGACCATCAGATTAGGGCTGGAGGGTACCCCAGAGACCATCTCCTGCAACCCTCTAAAATTAGATGGGAAGAATCTGGTCCCAGAGGGGTGATGACTTCTTCAAGGTCACACAGCAGGCTGGTGGAGATGCTGAGACTAGACGCCCATCTACTGGATTCCAGGCCAAAGCTGTCTTCTCTAATGGATAGCTGGTTCAATCTGTGGAATTCGGGAAAAGGTAACTTCTGCTGTAGCAGCTGCCTCCATGTGTGCTCCGAGAGTAATGGTGTGCATCAATTTGCCAGAGAAAAATGGCAAGGGATAGAATTCACAGCACTGAGAGAAGAAATGTCAGATAAACCTTCAATTAGACTTACTCTTCTGTAGGAAAACTGAAATTAACATAGCACATAACACCAAATTAAGTGATTTGACTTGGAAGCTACAGTCATCTACATCTTTTGGGTTTTCTCCCTTCATAAATTAAGGTGCTTCTCTTTCTTTTTTTAAATAATAAAGAGTAAAATTTTGAGACAGGTTTTCTAGGCATTATTTAATCATTCAAAGTTTTTTAAAATCTATAATCCCTGAATGAGGCAATAAATAATTTGTAATTATAATTTGGAATTTGCAATAAAGTATTTTAAGCAGATCCTATGGCAGGCAATGGGTATGACTAGTAATAAGGTGATAGCCTCTGGTTGTAAATTCCTGTGCTTCTGTTAGTGTTTACAATCTGCCCTTGAGCTGTCCTGTGGTATGTTACTGACTCATTTTTTTTTTTCATTGACATGTGCATGTGTGAATAGAGTGCTAAAAAAATTTGGTGTTCTGGGCTGGGTGCAGTGGTTCATGCCTGTAATCCCAGCACTCTGGGAAGCCAAGGTGGGCGGATCACCTGAGGTCAGGAGTTCAAGGCCAGCCTGGGCAACATGGTGAAACCCCATCTCTACTAAAAAATACAAAAATTAGCCGGGTGTGGTGGCGGTACCTGTAATCCCAGGTACTAAGGGGGCTGAGGCAGGAGAATTGCTTGAACACAGGAGGTGGAGGCTGCAGTGAGCTGAGATTGCACCACTGTACTCCAGTCTGGGTGACAGAGCAAGACTCCATCTAAAAAAATTTAGTGTTCCGGATATGGAGACTCCTCTCAAACATAAATGAGCTTTTCTCATGATTAATGATGTAATTTATCAATTATTAACCCTAAAGTGCTATCCACTAATGTCAGTGAGTCCAAATAAAGGTGGGGAAAGGTACGTATCTTCTATTTTGGTCCTGAGCACTTGAAACTAAGAACTGAATCTGTTTCTCATGTCATACAATGTAAAAAGAAAGAATGGAAAGCAACTAAAAATGTCCCCAAAGATCTATATGGCTTTATATTCCAGCTTTACTTGCTGTGACATTAAAATACAACTTCTAAAGTGATTGTAAGGCTGAGTGTGGTGGCTCACATCTGTAATCCCAACACTTTAGGAGACTGAGGTGGGAGGATGGCTGGAGGCTAGGAGTTCAAGACCAGCCTGGGCAATATAGCAACATTCCATCTCTAAAAATAAATAAATAAATAAATAAATAAATAAATAAATAGCTGGACATGATGCTGCACACCTGTAGTCTCAGCTACTGGGGGGTGATGGTGAGGGGCAGGGCTGAGGTGGGAGGATCACTTGAGCCCAGGAGTTTGAGATTGCAGTAAGCTACGATCACACCACTGCACTCTTGCCTGGGCAACACAGTGAAACCCTGTCTCTAAAATACAGTACAATAAAAATAAAAATAAAAATAAAATAAAGTGATTGTATATTGTCAATGTCCTCTGCCTAGGAAATCAGAAATCTAGAAAGCAGATTGGAGCAAGCATCCACACAAGAAGTGTCCCACAATTATAGTGGAATGATGAACAAGGGATAGGACAGCATGGTGAGTTCACCTGAGAGCGGGAAGTTCTTTCTAGATACTTCACATGATTGGAACTGAATTGATATGTGTGTGTCATTTTTTACCTTTGTGTGTCTCAATGCTTAACAGGTGTGTGCATACTCAAGTAAGCTTTGTTTTAGTTGCACTCTTCCTTGAGAAGCCAAATCTTTAGTTTGAACAATATCCTTGTGAAGCAGGAAATTTTCCCTGACCCCTTCTTGGGCAGGAACTGCAGTGTAGGTGCTGTACTAGCCAGCCACTTTGGCGCCTTCAGGGGCAAACTTCATTCCCTCGAACCCACTGTGCTCAACCCTCCTGGGAGGGAGCACACAAGTGAGTGGGTGCAGGAGCCAGGGCAAGTGCTTTTGGATAATGGCAGAAATGGACTTCATACCACCCCTGCAACAGCATCTAAGGGGGTTCCCACAATGCCTCAAGTCCCTGAGGGCATGTATTACAGAGCTCTTTTAGCTCTTCCATCCGCAGATGGTTTAAGTATTAACAGCTCGGTGTGACAGCCTTTTGCACCCGCACCTGTGGTACCTGAGCTCTTGTTCAGTGTCCAGGAAAAATCAAGTCACATGAATCAATTGAAAGGTGGTGAATGTGGAGGATTTTTTTGCTGATAATAGTGACTCTCAGTGGGAAGAAGAACTGGAAAGGGGATGGAGCGGGAAGGTATTCTACCCCCGGAGCTACACCATCAAGCTGTCCTTCTGAAGTCAAGCCGCTTCTCCTGGACTGTAGTCTCTGACATCCAGCTGCTTCTCCTCTTCGCTTTTCTGCTGCCAGAGCTTTGGGTTTTTATGGGCACAGGATGCAGGGTGGGGTGGGCCATGGGTGGTTTTGAAAAAGGCAACATTGGAGTAGGAAAACAGGAATGTATGTTCTCACTTTAAGCCATGGTTCCAGGCTTGAGGCTTGGGCCTCACTGGAGACCTGCCCTCTTTGCCTAGAATTTCCCAGCCTCCTGTCCCTATCACTTATTGCTGAGTGTAGCCTCTCGAAACACTTCGAGGTATATGGGCAGCATTTGTCATCCCCTCTACCCCACATACCTGTATATCCCCCTAAAAATATGTAGGAGTACTGAATTTTATTAAACCAAGATATTTGTAATGACAAGTCTGTAGATTGGGCATGGAGAGAGGGGACCTTGGCCCTTGAAGGACTCCATGGATAGACGCCCAGCACTTCAGGACATCACCCTTCCCCCATCCTGACACATCTGACCCTGTCCCACTCTTCGTTGGTGCCCCCGAGCTCCTGTTACAATGCCCCACTTTACCTTCCCAGTGTCAAGCACCAAGCTGTTCCTTTCCTATTTTAACACCAATCCCATTTTCTGATAACAATTCTAATTCCCATCCTAGGTGATTCTATGGACAATCCTTCGAGGAACGCCATCTGTCTCACAGTGGTAGAAACACCCTTATCTGTGAACTGTCCTGATGAGAAGCCCAGAGTCTCAGGCAGGCCCCACTCACAGGTAGACCTGAACAGCTGAGTCATGCTCTGGTCTCCACACATCCTTACTGTGAGATATCTAGGTACTCAATTACTTTTTTGAATTTAGACTCTAACAACGTTCATTAAAAAAAATTTGTTTGTGAGTACATAGTAGATGTATATGTTTTTGGAGTACATGAGATGTTTTGATACAGGCATGCAATGTGAAATAGTCACATTATGGGTGTCCCTCCCCTCAAGCACTTATCCTTTGTGTTAAAAACAATCCAATTATACTTTCAGTTATTTTAAAATGTATAATTAAATTATGGTTGACTATAGCCAATATCAAATACTAGGTTTTAGTCATTTTTTTCTAACTGATTTTTTGGTACTCATTAACTATCCCCACCTCCGCTTCACCATTGTGCCCCTCCCCCACTACCCGTCCTAACCTCTAGTAACCATTTTTCTACTGTCTATCTCCATGAGTTCAATTGTTTTAACTTAGATCCCACAGATAAGTGAGAACATGCAATGTCTGTCTTTCTGTGCCTGGCTTATTTCACTAGACATAATGATCTCCAGTTTCATCCATGTTGCTGCAGATGACAAGGTCTCAGGCCGAATAGTACTCCATCATGTGTATGTACCACGTTTTCTTTATCCGTTCTGTATTAGTCCATTTTCATGCTGCCGATAAAGACATACCTGAGACTGGGTAATTTATAAAGAAAAAGAGGTTTAATGGACTCGCAGTTTCACATGGCTAGGGAGACCTCACAGTCATGGCAGAAGCATGGCAGAAGCAAGTACATGGTGGCAGGCAAGAGAGAATGAGAGCCAAGTAAAAGGGGTTTCCCGTTATAAAGCCATCAGATCTCACGAGACTTATTCTCTACCACGAGCACAGTATGCGGGAAACCACCCCCATGATTCAATTATCTCCTCTCGGGTCCCTCCCACAACACATGGGAATTATGGGAGTTACAATTCAAGATAAGATTTAGGGGGAGACACAGCCAAACCATATCACATTCATCTGTTTATGGACACATAGGTTGCTTCCAAATTTTGGATATTGTAGACAATGCTGCAACAAACATGGGAGTGCAGATATCTCTTTGATAGACTGATTTCTTGTCTTCTGGGTATATACCCAGAAGTGGGATTGCTGGATCACATGGTAGCTCTATTTTTAGTTTTTTGAGGAACCTAACAATGTTCATTCTTAACTGAGGGGACGATGAGGCAGAACCCTCCCTGCTCTTTTCCTACCTGCTCTTGGCTCTCACCTCTTCATTCCAAGAATCTTTACCCATTTTACTTCCCCAGAGCTCTCGACATGACAATGTGGCTTGCATTCTTGTGTGGCAAACCCAGGGATATTTCCAGGACTATCTTGGCTACCCAAGAAAGGAGATGTTATTTAGAGCATGAAATGTGTTTAAATTGATAGGGCCATAAACATATGCTTGCAAGGCTTGATTAGTAATTTGGTATTTGAGAAGTTTCCTAACAATGAATGGACTCTAAAGTCAATCAGATCTGCATTAAAAATCCAGTTTTGCCATGTGAGTGACTTTAGTTTTAACTTTTCTGTATCTCATTTACAACATCCACAAAATGCTGATACTAATAAATAGTACCTACCTCATGGAGTTGCAAAGATTAAATGGATGTTTCATGTAAAGCTCTAGCACAGTGCTGGGAATAGTAAGAGCTTGATGCAGCCTCAGTCTCTAATGTAGCTTGTCATTGAGGAGAGGAGGATACTAGGTACATAAGGAAATGCATAACAAAATTCCAAAATACTAAGATTAATTTAATTGAAGCTATCCTCACAGGGTTAATGAGAATTCTGGATGGAAATATAGTTAGAATGAAGCATAAATCAGGTTGCATTCCTTGTAACACAAAGTCGTGCTGCACTGGATACATTCACATCCCGATTGTTTGTTTTTTTGTTTGTTTTTTCTGTTATGTTTTGAGATGGACTTTTACTCTTGTTGCCCAGGCTGGAATGCAATAGCACGATGTCAGATCACTGCAATCTCTGCCTCCCAGGTTTGAGTGATTCTCCTGCCTCAGTCTCCTGAGTAGCTGGGATTACAGGTGTGTGCCACCATACCTGGCTAATTTTTTTGTATTTTTAGTAGAAAAGGGGCTTCACCATGTTGGCCAGGCTGGTCTCAAACTCCTGATGTCAAGTGATCCACCTGCCTCAGCCTCCCAAAGTGCTGGGATTACAGGCATGAGTCACTGTGCCCAACCCCCATTGTTCTTATAGATAGGATTTCTGGCCTTAGAATCACAAGGCGTTTGTTTAAGAATTGGTTATGATGTTTTTCAGATCCTGAATTCTAGTGGAACAGCTGACACCAACCAATTTGAAGATTCTCTCCAGAGAAAGCAAATCAACATGAGAGTACAGCTTGTTTATCTCCCTGTCCCATGACTTCACCCTGCACTCTTTGGTCAATCAATAATGTCCACACTTTGGCTCACTCCAAAACCCTTAAAAACCTTAGCCCCAAACTCTGTGAGTAGAACAGATTTGAGGTTTTTTCCCATTTCCTCATTTGGTGACACTATGATTAAATCTCTTTCTCTGCTGCAACCCAGTGTCTCTGTGTATTAACTTGCCATATGTTTTGGGCAACAAACATATTACGGTTATAAAATTATTTTCTTTTTCTTCTTTTTTTTTTTTTTTTGAGACGGAGTCTCGCTGTATCACTCAGGCTGGAGTGCAGTGGCGCGATCTTAGCTCACTGCAAGCTCTGCTTCCCGGGTTCATGCCATTCTCCTGCCTCAGCCTCCGAGTAGCTGGGACTACAGGCGCCCGCCACCACGCCCGGCTAGTTTTTTGTATTTTTAGTAGAGATGGGGTTTCACCATGTTAGCCAGGATAGTCTCAATCTCCTGACCTCATGATCCACCCGCCTTGGCCTCCCAAAGTGCTGGGATTACAGGCTTGAGCCACTGCGCCCGGCCATAAAATTATTTTCATGTTCCCCTTCCCCAGATGTGAAATATGTGCCTTCTATGAGAAAGACTGTCAGTCATGCTTCTATGAATCTTGCAGGGTGTATGCGGGGTGCAAGGCCCAGGTGACTCTTTATCTAGGCCAGTTCTCAGGGTTGTGTTTGAAGCCAGCAATCTTTAGACCTCAGGTCACATCTCTCACCACACAATGAACAGGCTTGCCTATTGTGTAAAAGGAGTGGGTTCTCCAAGCATAGTGTTCCTCAGCTGTGAAGAACCTCCTCTCCTCAATCCCACTGTGTGCACAGTCTCCACTTGGGCCCACATTGCTTCATACCCATAGGAATTAAGTGTGGGTGCGGTAATGAACAGACACACTGTGCTGTGAGTAACAAAGTCCTTTGTCTCTGACCCAGGAATCTTGTGTTTTCTATCAGCATCCTTTATGCTAATGTCTCAAGAGAGATTCAGAGCAAGACATGATACTGTCTCCTAGCTCCATTACACCAGGTGCCCAAAACCGTGAAGCTATGTTTACTGAGAATGAAAGCCTGCAAACCTGAATGGCCTTTCCCTGGGAAACATTTTCATATAACATAAAATGGACTAGACTAATGATTAATGACTGAATGGGATTCTAGAATGTGCCAGTGTCTGTTGACTTTTATGATCCTTTTGCTGTAAGGGATCCTGTTCTAAGACCAGAGGTCAACTGTGTTATTGGGATTTATAATAAGAAAGAATACATTTGGTCTTAATTCCTGTTTCCTCCCACATAGCTCCTAAAACACTTGGCCTCTCCAAGGTGACAAGTGCCATTTTGTATGCTAATAAGATGACTGATGGCTGGGGGATCCCGGGTAGCCTCAGGATAGGCATCTGGTTGCCTGGAAACCAACCTTGTGATGAGAGGGCTGGAGTATTCAGTTCCCTCCCCTGTATTTCTGGGAATAGAAAGAGGCTGAAGGCTGAGTTGATCACCAATGGCCAATGACTTAATCCATCATGCCTATGTAATAAAGCCTCCATAATACCCCAAAGGACTGGGCTGGGAGAGTTTCCAGGTTGCTGAACACAAGGAGGTGATGGGAGGGCATTGCACCATAGAGCACATGGAAGCACTGGATGCCTTCTCCTATAGCTTGTCCTATGCATCTCTTCATTTGGCTCTTCATTTGCCTCCTTTCTGGTATCCTTTCTAATAAATCAGCAATAGTGAAAGAAAAAAAAAAAAGGCATAGAATCAACAAATGATTAAGTCACTAAGGCCCCATTCTGAATTTTGGTGACCTGATCCACAGATTCATATTACCCAAGGGCTGACACAGTTTTGAGAGAATATTTCTAACTCTCCATGTCGCAGACAAACCATTTCCTCATTGAATGCTAGGAAGCAATACAAATACTTGATGTCCAGTGCAGAAAATCTTGTGAACAGAAATAATAATAACCACAGTTGGAGGAAATAGTTCAGTTCAACGATCAGTCTAATATCTAGTTATTAAATAGATGGTGATATGGGCAGGAGGCAGGGAGATACTGGGTGGAAGAGGGAGGGGTCCCTGGCAGAGCCTCACCCTCAAGCCTGGACCAGTGGCCCAAAGCAAGAATATGCATTCCTGTTTTCCTGCTCGAATGTTGTCTTTTCCAAAATGATCCTGGCCCACCCCACTCCCCATTCTGTACCCATAGAAATCCCAGGCTCCACTGGAAGCAGAGCAGCAGAGAAGGAGAGAAGAGAAGCAGCAGCTTAACATCATTGAGAAGTGGCTTGACTTCAGAGGGACAGCTTGACGGCGGAACCTCGGAGAGAGTTCAACTGGGGACAACCAGACTCCAGGGGAAGACCACCTTCCCACTCCATTCCCTTTCCAGCTCTCCATCCCACTAAGAGCCACTTTCATCAGCAATAAAATCTCCTGAATTTACCATCTTCATCTCATTTGTGTGACCCGATTCTTCCTGGACCCCGAACAAGAGCTCAGGATACAGAGGGTAGTCACACTGAGCTACTAAACACTTAAGCTGTCCACGGATGGCAAAGCTAAAAGAGCACACTGTAACACACACCCTTTGGGGGTCCAGGGGTCACAGGTACCCCCCAGATGCTGCTGCAGGGCCGCACAGAGTTCTGCTCTTGCTGGCACCCAGAAGCACTCATCCTGGCCCCTGCACCCAGGCACCTGCATGGTCCCCTTCCCGTGAGGGGTTGAGAGCTGCGGGATAAGTAAACAAGCCACCCACTTCACAAGTCCCACAAAGCGGTCAAGGTAAATGCCCTGTTTCAGTAGGAAGTTTGTGTGAAGGTGGAAGATGTTGAAGTCTGGTATGCCTTGTTAGGCTCAAGCTTCAAAGTCAAGAGGTATAAAACATTAAATCAATTGTGACCTTGATGATAAACCATCCTTGACTCATCTTCTGTCTTACAGCCTATGGAGGCATTCAATAAATGATTACAAGGTGGATGAAAAAATTGTTCAAGATAGGGTCAAATGCCAGAGATGCAGTCAAATGGAGAGATAAGTGATAGGAACCAGTTTTTATTAGGTCAATGGAGGTGTGACTTAGGGTCTGCTGTAGATAGAGGAGCTGTCCTAGTTGGGGGAGTAAGATAGGAAGACAGGAAAGGAGTTTGTGCCTCTACAGGAAATGAGCTCCTTTTATCCTCTGATGTATCCCGTCTTTTTATTGTCTTCTGGTTTTCCTTTTCTTCTCTCTTTTTGTCTCTCCCATAAAAATTGCTGTCTGTATGTGGCATCGGTTCAGTTCTTTAAAATGCGACCACCTGTGAGTGTGAGAGAGCATATGCTTTTAATCTTCTCATAAGTTGTATTTAGAGTCAGTACAGTTCTGCAAGAGTGGAATCTGCCCAAGAAAACATTGAACAACTTGTGGAATATGATTAAACTTTGATGAACCCAATCATTCACCTAAAAAGTGACTTTTCTCATAGACAATTCATAACCAGGCTAATTTGATATTTGAAGTATATCCTCAACCTGGTGATTTGCTTCTTTAACTGAAGGCTACTGTCTTCATGAGTGCCCTTTAACCTACCAGCTTATTGTTGTTAAAACAATTTTTCTTTCTTTCTTTCTTTTTTTTTTTGAGACAGGGTCTTGCTTTGTTGCTCAGGCTGGAGTGCAGTGGCACTGTCACGGCTCACTGCAGCCTTGACCTCCTGGGCTCAAGTGATTCTCCTGCCTTAGCTTCCTGAGTAGCTGGTACTACAGGTACCCTTGGTAATGTTTAAATTCTTTGTACAGATAAAATTCTCACTATGTTGCCCAGGCTGGTCTCAAACTCCTGGCTTTGAGCTATTTCCCCAACTTCAGCCACCCAAAGGGCTGGGATGTTAAAACATTTTTAAGCCAGAAAGGGAAAACAAAACATGAGTTCTTTGTGTCTAATAAAAAAAGAAATTCTGCCTGTATACATGAAGGTTTTGAACCAGGACCATTAAAAAGTACTTCTTAGGATAGAAAATGAAGTGTTAACAAAGTTGCTGACATTTATAGATGCAAAACACTGGCTATAATTTTAGATTTTATATCTTCAAACACAATTTACGAAGAGATATTCACTATGACCTAGATGTTCTTTCCCTGGGTTACCAAGCATTGCAGGGAGGCTCAGGTGGTGACTACCTGTGATCTACGTTATTGTATGCACTTGTTTATGCTCTATGTTCTTCTATAAACTTGCAAGGAATGTACAATGAAGGTCATTCTTGATAGATATTTACAATTCATTATATAAAAGTTTGCCAAAATATTTTTGTTCCAGAATGTTAAAAGGAAGTGGTTTTAGATGCAAATCCCCATAAACATGCTCCTTTGTTCATGTACAATTTCATTTGAAAAGGTTTCTTTTCCCATTTTCCTGATTCTTCCTCCCCCGTTGGCCAGACCAACCTGTTTATTTATAAAAGCCTAGTAAGTGCTGGGTAACTGCAGCTTCTGAACAACCAAAGAGAAAGAGGAGGGACTGCTAGGAACTAAGTGACTTTTCAGGCTTGTGTTCTGTTCAGGAAAGCTGTCATTATTTTTCTCTTAGAATGTGAAATAATGTGCCAAGCAAGGAAAGCATCCTAACGCCTTTATTTCTATATTTCTGACTTCTTTCTGATGATCGTTAGTTTTATCAGAAACTTCTAATTTCCTTTAAATATGGAATTTTAACATGGTTTGGTACATTCTTAAGTACCTCTATTCTGTCTTCTAGTCAAATATTTTTTCTTGAAGCGATGTCAAAATTTATAATAGAGTTTGATATAATTTTAATATTTGATGAATTTTTAATTTTTGAATAGATTATATATTGCATAGTAAAATATTCAAAGGAAATAAAGGATATATATGAAAAGTAAACCTTTCCCCCATCCTTTACCCCTTGGTTTTCCATTTCTAATTCTCCTTTCCAGAGATGACCATGATTATGAATTTTTTTTTTTTTGACACGGGGTGTCAGCGTGTCACCCAGGCTGGAGTGCAGTGGCATGATCATAGATCATTGCAGCCTTCAGCTCCCAGGCTCAAGCGATCCTCCTGCCTTAGCCTCCTGAATAGCTGGGACTACCGGTGCACAGTGCATGCTACCATGCCTGGGTTTTTTTTTTTTTCCTTTTTTTTTTTTTTTAGACAGGGTCTTGCTATGTTGCCCAGGCTGGCCTCAAACTCCTGGCCTCTAGTGATTCTCCCACCTTGGCCTCCCAAAGTGTTGAGATGATAGGCATGAGTCACTGCAACCATCCGATTATGCATTTATTTTATACCCTTTCAGAGAAAAACATATACATATAGCATCTACACTCATCCTTCATCTTTTACACAAATAGTAAAATAATATACAATGTTCTGTGTTTTGTTTTCTCCCTATATCTACACATCTCAGAAAATATTCCACATCAGTATATGTAGAAGTGGTGTTTTCTTATTTTCATAGCTGTACCTTATTCAATTGTGTGGGGATATCAAAATTTATTCAACCAGTTCCTTATTGATAAATATTTAAGTCATTTTCAATATTTTACTCTGATCCTCCATTCTGTGATGACTATCTCTGTCCATATGTTTTTGTGCACACATGTAAGACTTTCTATAGGATAAAATATTAGACTCAATTTCTGGGTTCAAGGAAATATACATTTCCATTTTAATAGGTATTGCCAAATTGTCCTCCAAAGACGTTCCCCCAATTAACACTCTCAACAACATACTTTGGAAATATAGATTTATTTTTAAAATGTGCACTATCTTTAAAGAGAGGCAAACCTGCTCCATATTTGCCACTATGCCTTGCAATCAGTGACTAAATGAATCTACCAGACACCAAATATAAATAAGAGCACGTTAGAGTTACTAGTGAAATTAGTTAGTGTAATGCACCTTCTCACCTTCCGTAGCTGATTAAAAGTATACTTGATGCCCATGCTTCAACTTGCAATCTTGAGAGTGTTTAGTAGCTGTGCACAGAGCATCTGACAGCTATGCTTATTGACAGGAGAGAGCGTTCTGTGTGTTTTAGACAAATAAAGGTCAATGTCATAAACCTGATGCTCTTTTGTTAGACAAATATTTAAACTGTGATCTTGTATCTCAAAATTCAGCACAGGATTAAACATGACGGTGAGTTCAGCAGGTGTCTGCCATTCCTGCTTAACACTGTCTACACTTTTGATGTTGGCTCATAATCAGATCATTTAGACTCAGCCTGAAACAATTTCGTCTGCTTTTAACATGTCAATAGAAAATAAAAATGGTTTCAACCGCTGTATTTAGAATTAGGAATTTCAAAGTTATTATTATGATTACTAATGGAATAAATATTTTATAATAACTTTCTTGCACATAGTTATTTTTCATATTTAAAAATTCTCAGTTTATGCCATGAGGCTTTTATTTTCTCTTTGATTGTGTTATGTCCAAGCTCACCATCTTCTCTGAATGCTGAAGTAAATTCTTTATTTTTTTATTTTTTATTTTTATTTTTATTTATTTATTTTATTTATTTATTTATTTATTTTTTTGAGATGGAGTCTGGCTCTGTCGCCCAGGCTGGAGTGCAGTGGCATGATCTAGGCTCACTGCAACCTCTGCCTCCCTGCTTCAAGCTATTCTTCTGGCTCAGCTTCTCGAGTAGCGGGATTACAGGCGGCCACCACCATACCCAGCTAATTTTTGTATTTTTAGTAGAGATGGGGTTTCACCATGTTGGCCAGGCTGGTCTGAAACTCCTGACCTCAAGTGATCCACCTGCCTCAACCTCCCAAAGTGCTGGGATTACAGACGTGAGCCACCATGCTCAGCCCCAAAAGTGAATTCTTATACCTTGCTTTGTTAATCTGGCTGAATGCTTTGACTTCTCTGAATATACTTCAGGGGTCCCCAGCCCTCAGCCACGAATTGGTAGCTGTCCGTGGCCTGTTAGGAACTGGGTAGCACAGCAGGAGGTGAGTAGCCTGTGAGCAAGTGAAACTTCATCTGTAGTTACAGCCACTCCCTGTCACTAGTATTACCATCTGAGCTCCACCTCCTGTCAGACCAGCAGAGGCATTAGATTCTCATCGGAGTGCAAACCCTATTGTGAACTGTGCATGCGAGGGAGCTAGGTTCCCTGCTCCTTATGAGAATCTAACGTCTGAGGATCTGTCATTGTCTTCCATCACCCCCAGACGGGACAGTCTAGTTGCAGGGAAACAAGCTCAAGGCTTCCACTGGTTCTACGTTATGATGAGTTGTATAATTGATTCATGATATATTACAATATAATAATAACAGAAATAAAGTGCACAATAAATGTAATAAGCTTGAATCATCCTGATACCATCACCCCACCCCAATCCACGGCAAAACCATCTTCTAGTAAAGCAGTCCCTGATGCCAAAAAGGCTGAAGACCACTGATACAGTTCTGCCATCTACATTAGCAGTAGTGTCTTCTTGATAAGATGTGACAGCTTGTGACATAAAAGCCTGACGGTGCAAATCAAGAATTTTTAAATGCGTAAAGATGGTGACTCATAGGATATTCATTATGAAACATTTCCCCCAGTAATAAAAATCTTGAACATTCCTAATTCTAAGTCAGATGTTGAGGCCATTTTAATTTTTTATTGACATATCAAAAGCAGTCAGTAGTGTTCAGTGAAACATTCACGTTTCTAAGTGTCAAATAAAATAAATATCTCTAACAAAAGAGAGCAGCAATGATCCCTAACTACCATAAAAAAGCGTGATCACAGCTTTTTTCTTTTTCTATTCTTTACAACCTATGTTTTTTCTTACTATTTCATCTTCAAGATTACCTTTTAATAAGTCTCTGTCACTCCGTAAACACTTGATCCTTCAAAATCAAGGTGGACATATCCCAACTTGATCTCATCTCACCGCACAGCAGCTTCCCTTTCAGAATTTGCTATGTCAGGGAGTAATGTCACCATGCACCCAGCAAAACTTTTTTTCTCCCTCCCTTGCCCCTTCTCCTGCACAATCCACTGGTCACTAGCTACTATTGATCCTACCTCCCAAATACCTATTAAATCTATCCACTTCTCTCCATCTCTACTGCTCCTTCCTCCTCTTACCGGGATGCAAATGCAAAGCCCAACTGGATCCTCCATGTTTACACCTGTCTTTCCAGGTCACTTTTCTATAAAAAGGATATAAGAGTCAAATTTCCATTTCAGGCCAAAAGAAATTAACAGGTACTAGATACATCCTCTCACTTGTAAAACTGAAAGACTAGAAAAATATATATAAAACAAGAGTTCTCTTCTGCCAAAAGGCTCCTGGAACTGATAAACAACATCAGTAAATTTTCAGGATACAAAAATCAATGCAGAAGAATCAGTAGCATTTCTCTACACCAGTAGGATTCAAGCTGAGAGCCAAATCAAGAATGCAATCCCATTTACAATAGCTACCAAAAAATCCCCCACAATAACCTAGGAACACATCTAGCCACAGAGGTGAAAGATCTCTACAACTACAAACCACAGAGGTGAAAGATCTCTGCAACTACAAACCACTGCTGAAAGAATCATAGATGGCACAAACAAATGGGAAAACATTCTATGCTCAAGGATTGGAAGAAACAATATCATTAAAATGATCATACTGCCCAAAGCAACATACAGATTTAATACTATTCCTATCAAACTACCAATGTCATTTTTTGCAGAACTAGAAAAAATGCATTCCTAAATTCATATGGAATCAAAAAAGATTCCTAATGGTCAAAGCAATTCTAACCAAAAAGAACAGTTGGAGGCATCACATTCCCTGACTTCATATTATACTATAAGGCTACAGTAACTAAAACAGCATGGTACTAGTACAAAAACAGACACATAGACCAATGGAACAGAATAGAGAACCCAGAAATAAATAAAAATCACACACCTACACCCATCTGATCTTTGACAAAGTCAACAAAAATAAGCAATGGGAAAAGGACTTCCTGTTCAATATATGGTGCTGGGATAGCTGACTGGCCATATGCAGAAGAATGAAATTAGACCTCTAACTTTCACTATATACAAAAATTAATTTAAGATGGATTAAAGATTTAAATGTAAGACTTCAAACTATACGAATCCTAAAAGAAACCTAGGAAACGTCATTCCAGACATTGGCCTTGGGAAAGAGTTCATGACTATGTCCTCAAAAGCAGTTGCAACAAAAACAAAAACTGTCAAGTGGGACATAAACTAAAGGGCTTCTGCACAGCAAAAGAAACTATCAATGGGGTAAACAGATAACCTACAGAAGGGGGGAATATATTCACAAACTAGGTATCTGACAAAGGTCTAATATTCATAATCTTTAAGAAACTTAAACAATGAGGTTTGCCATGTCAGGGAGTAGTGTCAGCATGATCCGGCAGCACATGTCAACCCCTCTTTCCCCCTCCTCTGCCCCTCCTCCTGCACAATCCTTCGGTCACCAACTGCTGTTGATCCTACCTCCCAAATATCTCTAAAATCTATCCAGTTCTGTCCATCTCTATTGCTCCTTCTTAGTCTTACCTGGATGCAAATGCATTAATTACAAAAGGGAGTATTTGTCTTTTGCTTGTTCAATTGTTTAAGTTTCTTAAAGATGCTGGATATTAGACCTTTGTCGGCTGCAGAGTTTGTGAATTTTTTCTCCCATTCTGTAGGTTGTCTCTTTACTCTGTTAATAGTTTCTCAATGATAGACTAGATAAAGAAATTGTGGTGATACAGATACACCATGGAATACTATGAAGCCATAAAAAGGAATGAGATCATGTCATTTGCAGGGACATGGATGGAGCTGGAAGCCATTATCCTCAGCAAACTAATGCAGGAACAGAAAACCAAACACCACATGTTCTCACTTACAAGTGGGAACTGAACAATGAGAACACATGGACACAGTGAGGAGAATAACACACACTAGGGCCTTTTGGTGGGTCAGGGAAAGGAGAGCATTAGGAAAAGTAGCGAATACATGCTGGGCTTAATACCTAGGCGATAGGTTGAAAGGTGCAGCAAACCACCATGGCACATGTTTACCTATGTAACAAAACTGCACATCCTGCACACGGACCTAGAACTTAAAATAAAAATAAAATTAAATAAAACAAAAAACAACAACAACATACAGGTAAAAGACATGAACAGACACTTCTCAAAAGAAGACATGCAAGCAGCCAACACACGTATGAAAAAATGCTCACCACCAGTAATTGTCAGAGAAATGATCATCAAAACCACAATGAGATACCATCTCACACTAGTCAGGATGACTATTATTAAAAAGTAAAAACAATGGACGCTGGTGAGAAAAGGGAATGCTTATACACCACTGACGGGAATGTAAATTCGTTCAGCAACTGTGGAAAGCAGTTTGAAGATTCCTCAAAGAACTTAAAACAGAAGGCCGGGTGTGGTGGTTCAAGCCTGTAATCCCAGCACTTTGAGAGGCTGAGGTGGGCAGATCATCATGAGGTCAGGAGTTTGAGACCAGCCTGGCCAAAATGGTGGAAACCCTGTCTCTACTAAAAACACAAAAAATTAACCGGGTGTGGTGGTGTGTGCCTGTAATCCCAGCTACTCGAGAGGCTGAGGCAGAAGACTTGCTTGAACCCAGGAGGCGGAGGTTGCTGTGAGCGGATCACACCTTTGCACTCCAGGCTAGGTGATAGAGCAAGACCCTGTCTCAAAAAAAAAAAAAAAAAAAAAAAAAAAAAAAAAAAAAAAAAAGAACTTAAAACAGAACTACTGGTTTACCCAGCAATCCCATTACTGGGTATGTATCTAAAAGAAAAGAAAATAAATCTTTCTATCAAAAAGAAAACTGGACTCACATATTCATTACAGCACTATTCATAATAGCAAAGACATGGCACCAATCTACGTGCTCATCAATGGTAGATTGGATAAAGAAAATGTGGAATATGTACACCAGGAAATGCTATGCAGTCATGAAAAGGAATAGAAAGGAATGAAGTCATGCTTTTGTTTTCCTTTTTGAGACAGAGTTTCGCTCGGGAGGGCAGTTTGTGATCTCTGCTCACTGTAACCACTGCCTCCCGGGTTCAAGCAAATCTCCTGCCTCAGCCTCCTGAGTAGCTGGGATTACAGGCACCTGCCACCACACCTGGCTAACTTTTGTATTTTCAGTAGAGACAGGATTTCACTGTGTTGGCAAGGCTGGTTTTGAACTCCGGACCTCAAGTGATCTGTCCTCCTAGGCCTCCCAAAGTGCTAGGATTACAGGTGTCAATCACTGAGCCCAGCCTGAAATCATGTTCTTTGCAGCAACATGGATGCAGCTGGAGATTATTATCCCAAGCAAATTAACACAGAAACAGAAAACCACATGTTCTCACTTATAAGTGTGAACTAAACATTGAGTACTCGTGGACATAAAGATGGCAACAATAGACACTGGCAACTACCAGAGGGGAGGGAGCAAGGGTTGAAAATGACCTATTGGGTATATTTTCAGTACCTGGGTGATGAGACCATTTGTACTCCAAATCTCAGCATCACACAATATACGCATGAACCTGCACATGTACTCACTGAATCTAAAATAAATGGGAAAAAAAAGTTCACAAGATATTGGATATAAGGCCACTGGGTCATGAAGAGTAAGGATAACTGAGACAAGGAAACAAATCAGGTGAGTCCTATGATTGACTATCATGTGGACAGTTTCCAGGCCATGATGCAGGGAGAAGAAGCCGCATGGAGTCTGGGAGTCTCTTTGAATTAAGGAAAGGGGAGCAGGGAGATCAAAGTAGTTAGATTTCATATGGTGAAATACCTGAAAGGAGAGAGCTGCAAAGAGAGAAAACTTGGGAAATCTGCTAGGTGTCCTCTGCAAGTATTTGGCTGAATACTGGTTAATGAATGTTGGTGAGGAGACTACTCATGCTTTAGAAATAACCACTCAAAGGAATTAGTGGGAAATAAACCCAAACCTCAATCAGGATCTACAATAATGCCCATTTTCTCAGCAGTCACAGTGGGAAACCTCACAATTTATGGTTTATCAAGTAGGATACTCAGAAGGGTTTTGCCTCAGTAGGGAAGAAAATTTTCCCTGAACTTAATGCTCCGCTGGTCCTGTCTAACAATGCTTAAGAGCAAGATCAAAGAGAATAGAAGTATTTTGAAGTAATTTGATCATATACCAGAAAACAAAACAAAAAACAAAGTGGACAGGAATACAAAAATATTCAGCAGTCAGCAATGTAAGAATCACAATGTCTAGTTCATGAAAAAAAAAGGCAGAAAAGTACAATACAGAATAAGGATAAACATCAATTAATCAAAACTGACTCAGAATTGATGCAGTTGAAAAAATTAATAGGTAAAGACATTAAAATAGTCATTATAACTGTTTTTGCAGATCAAAAAGCTAGATGAAAGATAAAATGGCCTAAGTAGAGACATAGAAAATATAAAAAAAGAAAGTCAAATTTCGAGAGATGAAGCCTACGATGTCTAAGATGAAAAATCTCTGTGGTTAATAGCAGATTAGACGTTGCAGAAGAAAAGATTAGTGAGCTTGAAGACATAGCAATAGAAACTATCCAAAATGAAACAGAAAGAAAACAGACCAAAAAAAAAGAAGAGCATCTGTAAGCTATGAAGCAACTTTTAAGAGGCCTAGTATATACATAATTTGGGTAGGATAGAAAAATGGTTTGAAGAAATAATGGCTGAAGTATTTCCAAAATTTATGAAATCTGAAACCAACAGATCTAAAAAGCTTAAACAAATCCAAGAGAAGTATCATGAAGAAAACTGCATCAAGACACATCATAATCAAATCGTTTAAAACCAGCAATACAGAGAATATTGAAAACAGTCAGAGGCAAAGGACACATGTGTCAAAGGATACAGTGGAACAAAAGTAGAGTAGCTTTCTCCTCAGAATTAAGGCAAGTGAGAAAGTTCTCAAACACAAAAGCTGTCAACTTGGATTCTTTATCAGGAAAAACATCACCTTTCAAAGACGAAGACAAAATAAAGTCTTAGACAAACAAAACTGAAAAAATTTATAGATAACACATCTGCGCTATAAGAAATGTTAAAAAAAAAAAGTCCTTCAGGCAGAAGAAAATAATTCCAGATGGAAAAGTATATCTACACAGAGTGACAAGGAGCCTAGGAAATGATAACTATGTGGATAATTTAAGAGTTTTTTCTTATTTAAATCCCTTGAAAAGATAATTAACTGCTTAAAGCAATAACAATGCATTGTAGAGTATATATTATTTGTACTATATATGAAATAAAATATATGGCAAAAATAGCAGAGGGCTGGGAGGGGAAATGGAAGTATACCGTTGTAAGGTCCTTGTACTATATATGAAATATAATAACATTTGACCAGGCACAGTGGCTCACGCCTGTAATCCCAGCATTTTGGGGGGCTGAGGCGGGTGGATTGCCTGAGGTTGGGATTTCAAGACCAGCCTGACCAACATGGAGAAACCCTGTCTCTACTAAAAAAAATACAAAATTAACTGGGCATGGTGGCATATGCCTGTAATCCCAGCTACTTGGGAGGCTGAGGCAGCAGAATCGCTTGAACCCAGGAGGCGGAGGTTGTGGTGAGCCAAGATCGCACTATTGCACTCCAGCCTGGGCGACGAGCAGAAGTCTGCCTCAAGAAAAAAAAAAAAGAAAAAAAAAAAAAATATATATATAAAATAATATTTGAAGGTAGTTTCTAATAAGGTAAAGATGTACAATATAAACCCTAAAACAATTATTGAAACAATGTCACACAGAGTTAACGCTAATAAGAAAACACAGTGGTCAATGAATCATTAAAAATACACTCAATCCAGGGATTTCTGATCCAGATGAAATGGGGTATAAGTCCATTTCCAGTTAAATTGCACTTAACTCCCTGTTAAGTACAACTATAAACCCTGGAAATAATGTGAGAGGCAATCGAAGGAGAACTATACATGATGGAAAGAGGAAGGCGGACGCGGGGGGGTCCAGCAGCATTGTGTCTTACATTCCCCCCATCCAACACAAGAAAGGGACTTAGGCCTGGCATTTTCTGATTCTGGGCCTATCCACTAAAAGGGGCTCAGATCAGCTCATTTCTTCCTTGGAGTGAACAACAACCCTGCCATTAACTTGTGCAGCAGCAATGGAGATAAACAAACAAACAAACAAACAAACAAACAAACTCTACCAGCAAGGACAAACAAGTTCGGCAGCTCCCGCAAGACAGATTGATTGAGGGCCCTGCTAAGAGTAAGCGTCTAGGTTAAGTGCTCTCCTTCCCCACTAGGGCTAAGACGCTCATCCCCAACCCAAGCACCAACAGGCACTGGGAAGGGAGACCCACTGCAGTAAGCCCCTAGCCCAGAAAGCACTATGATTTCTTGCCAGGCTTGAGACTCCCATCCTCCACCCAGAGACACCGCGTGGCCAGGCAGCACTAAGTAGGGGGATCCCCCAACTACAAGGACCTGGTCCAGGAAGCCTATTTGTCCCCTTGGGTCAGAGATTTCCTTTCTCCTCCTAGGAGGCACGACACAGCCTGGCTTAGAGAAACTATCCTCCACCACGGCAAGCAGTACTAGCAGGGGCTAGTGGGAGCCCCGGTGGCACTAGAGAAAGCAAGCAGTCAAAACAGCTCTGAAAATGGCTCTGAAAATGAAGTTGTCACTAGAACCACAGCCCACAACATTAGGTCAGAACGGCTGTGCTAAATCTAAATAGGCTGACTGTCTGCTGTCATCATAGATCTAAATAGGGCCCAAGATCTCCTAATACCAAAGCCAAAACGTCCAGGACATCACCTGCACATCAAGAACCAAGATTTTAAAGCAGCCATCATAAAAATGACTCAACAAGGTATTACTAATTCTCATAAAAGGAATGAAAAGAATAGTAAATCTCAACAAAGACATAGGTAATCAAAAAGAACCAAATAGAAATTACAGAAATAGAAAAGGCAGTAAGAAACAAAAAATTTGCCAGGTGAGTCCCTCAACTGAACTTCTTACTTGAGTTTTGTCCGTTCTTCTCCTTGAGCACCTTACTCCAGTGTTACTGGCCCCCTTATTAATCTCTTCAACTAGAATTTAAATCTTACAAGGCAGGTATCTTACCTGTTTTACCCACTGTTGTATTTCCAGTGTCTACCACCATGCCTGACAAATACTTCTTAAATAACTGAATGAATTTTTAAAATACCCAACCCCAAAAAGGCAAAGAAAATGGAAAAAGGGAATAGGAGATATAATTTAATCATTTATGTAATTACATTAAATCACAATGGCCGAACACCCAAATTCAAAGGCAGAAGTTGTCAGAAGAAAATAAAATCAAGAGCCACTCTCTGTTGCCTGCAAGAAATACAATTTAACTGTAAAGACACAATTAGGTTAAAAGTATGGAAAATGATACATCACGCTAACACTAATCATAAGTAAGCTACAGTGGTTATATTAATATCATACAAAGCAGTTTTCAGAGCAAAGGATATTAGCAGTGATAAAGAAGGTCATTTCGTAATGATAAAAGGGTCAATTCATTATAGAAAACAACCACTGTAAATGTTAATATACCTAAATAACAGAGTCCAAAATACAGGCAGCAGAAACTGGTAGAATTTCAAGGATAAATAGACAAACCTAGAATACAGTGTCCATAAATGGATTCACACACATATGTAAGTGAATTTTTGACAAAGTTGCAAAGGCAGTTTTGTGGGAAAAGAGTAGTTTTTTTCAATAAATTGTACTGGAACAATTGGATAACTACAGATGCAAAAATGAACACCGACCCCCACCTTGCACCACATACAAATATGAACTCACAGTGAATTATAGACTTAAATAGAAAACATAAAACTGTACAACTTGTCAAAGAAAACATAGGAGCAAATCTTTGCAATGTTTGATTGGGCTAAGATTTTTTACATAAGCACCAAAAGCATGATCGATCCATAGAAGAAAAAAGTCTGACAAATTAGATTTCATTATGATGAAGAACTGTGCTCTTTGAAAGACACTGTAAAGAGAATGAAAAGACAGCCACCGACAGGGAGAAAATGTTTACAAATCACATATCAGCTAAGGAACTTGTATTCAGAATATATAAAGATATTTCCAAGGCTCACTTATAAGAAGACAAACAGCCAAAACCAAAATGGGCAAAAGACTTGAATACACATTTCTCTGAAGGATATATATGCATGGCAGATAAGCACATGAAAAAATGCTGAACATCATTAACCACTAAGGAAATGCAAACTGAACCCACAATGACTAACACAATTTGACTGTGTGCCCCGCCGATTCTCATACTGAATTCTAGCTCCCATAATTCCCATGTGTTGTGGGAGCAACCTGGTGGGAAATAACCGAATCATAGGGACAGTTTCCCCCATACTCTTCTTGTGGTAGTGAATAAGTCTCATGAGATCTGATGGTTTTATAAGGGGAATTCCGTTTTGCTTGATTCTTATTCTCTCTTGTTTGTCACCATGTAAGACGTTCCTTTCGCTTTCCACCATGATTGTGAGGCCTCTTCAGTCACGTGGAACTGTGAGTCCATTAAACCTCTTTTTCTTTATAAATTACCCAGTCTGGGGAAGGTCTTTGTCAGCAGTGTGAAAACAGACAAATACAATGACATATCACTATACATTGGTTACAACATCTAAACAAACAAACACACACACACACTTGTGATACCAATGTTGGCAAGGATGTAAAGCAACTGGAACTCTCATACCCTGCTGGAGGTAATGTACAAGGCTGCAACTTCTTTGGAGAAGAGTCTGTCGGGTTCTCAATGTAAAGATATACCTACAGTATGACCCAGTTTCTATACTCCTAGAACACAAACCTATGTCTCTACAAAGATTTATACACAAACATTTGTAGCGGCTTTATTTGTAACAACACCCAACTGGAAACCATCTTGATGTCCATCAACAGGTGACTGGATAAAAAAACTCTGGGATCTTCATAAAGGGGAATACCATTCAACAATCAAAAGGAATAAGTGATCAATATTCACAATAGCATGGATGAATCTCAAAGTAACTATACTGGGTGAATGGAGCCAGACAAAAAAAAATTATATATATGCTTCTGTTTATATAACATTCTAGGAAATACAAATAATCTATGGCAAAACAAAACATATCAGTGGTTTCCTGGCGAGTGGGATTTGGGGAGGGGAGAGGCAAGAAAGAAGGACTACTGAGGGACATGAGGAATTTATCTGGGTGATGGAAATGTTCATTATCTTGATTATGGTGATGAGCATTTATATAAATCAAACTTACCAAATTACACATTTTATGTGTTGCTTATTGTATGTCACATTTTAAAAAAGAAAAGAGGACTACAACTATTTCAATTGCTGTCATTTAACCCACAAAATATCAAGAATTTTTCAGGATGTGTGTCTTTGAATGCAATGCAATGATATATTCCTGAAAGTATAGGTGGATAAAATTTGTCATGTGATGAAATATACAATCAAAGAGATCGTAGGGATTCTACAATTTTTTTAGGTGAAGAAAATGGACTGGATGGGGGTAAACCGATGTGCCCCAAACCATATAGGAATGCCGTGTGTCTAAACTAGCTCATGAAAATGAAAGCTTTGGTTTTCTGCCACCCATTAAGCTAAGTCACAGTGACATTTTAATAAATGGTCAATAATGTCGAGTCCCTGTAGTCTCAAAGTTTACTGCCTGACAGTAAATTCATTGGTTAAAAAATTCCAACAGGCTTTCTAATTGTTGTTGAGTGTAGCACAAAATAATCCACATTTTCTATCTGACTATAAATGCTAGTGAGAATGTTTTGGTATATTCTATAGTCCATACTGATGGCTTTAAATGAAATGCATTTAATTTATTTAATAAAAAATGGCACAAATTGCTCAGGATACTTTACTTTCCAAGCTCTCAGAAAAATCTCATAATATGATGTTTTTGGTTTGTTTAAGATAAAACCACTTTAATTCTATCTGCTGCAGAATGGTCTTAATAAATACACAAATCTATGATTTCATCAATGCAAATGGCACCCTATGGAGTTTTACAGTGCTAAAGATCTTAGACGTACATTTATTAGAAAATAAAATGTGCCATCAATTTATTAGAAGTATAATTGCTCTAAATGATTTCAAATGCGACGCTTAAGTATCTTTAACTTTGAAACTTTAATCTTCTTCAACTGGTAAACAGAAGTGTATTCTCATACCAATGTATGTAACTAAGTTTGTGTTTTTCCTTTTAAAACTTTTTTTATTTTTAATTTTTGTGGGTAAATAGTAGGTGTATATATTTGTGGAGTACATGAGATATTTTGATACAGGCGTGCAATGTGAAATAGTCACATCATGGAGAATGGGGTCTCTATCTGTCCCCTCAAGCATTTATCCTTTGTGTAACAAACAATCCAATTACATTCTTTTAGTTGTTTTAAAATGTACAATTTAATTATTATTGACTATAGTTACCCTGTTGTGCTATCAAGTAGTAGGTGTTATTCATTCTTTCTAATTATTTTTGTACCCATTAACCATCACCCACCCCCCCGCCCTCATCCCCACTACCCTTCCCAGCCTTTGATAACCAGCCTTCTATTCTCTATGTCCATGAGTTCAATTGTTTGATTTTTAGATCCCACTAATAAGTGAGAACATGGAATGTTTGTCTTTCTGTGTCTGGCTTATTTCACTTCACGTAACGATCTCCAGTTCCATCCCTGTTGTTGCAAATGACAGGCTCTCATTCTTTTTTATGGCTGAATAGTACTCCATTGTGTATATGTACCACATTTTCTTTATCCATTCATAATAGCTGAGATTTGGAAGCAACCTAAGAGTCCATCCACACTTCAAATTCAAACTGCCTTTCTAATTGTTGTTTCTAAATGTCCGTAAACAATTAGGTTGCTTCCAAATCTTGGCTGTTGTGAACAGTGCTGCAACAAACGTGGGAGTGCAGGTATCTCTTTGATAGACTAATTTCCTTTCTTTTGGGTATATACCCAGCAATGGGATTGCTGGATCACATGGTAGCTCTATTTTTAGTTTCTTGAGGATTTTTTTTCTTTTAAATTTCAGAGACAGGATCTGGCTATCTTGCCCGGGGAGCAGCTATCACAGTCACCATCATAGGACATTATAGTGTCAAACTACTGGGCTGAAGAGATCCTCCTGTCTCAGCCTCCTGAGTAGCTGGTATTACAGGCACACTGCCACCATGCCTGGGTCTAGGGATAACTTCTGAAGTAATTTTGTTTATGTTGAAGTTTTTTGTACGTTTGAGAATTAAAGATGAGGTTTTTCTTGGTCTTTAGGGAGAAATGCCTTAAACCTTGTCTTTTAAGAGTGGAATGTACGTAAATAAACAACCACAATTATATTTCAGAAAAAATAATTTGCAGTAATATGCTTCCCAGTTTAAGATGACTAAGAATGAGGTAATAGTGACCCAGCAACATGTTTTAGTTAAGACTGCACTCAAGAGAATTTGGTTTGCTTCCCAGCTCCACAGTTGGGCCAAGAAAAGTAATTACGGTGATTAATAATAATATTTGATTTTCTAGTCCCTGAGCCCACTTCTCAGGGCTGGTATTATCTGGGGGCAGAGAAACAAATTGCAGGAAGGAAATGAGAAGTATGTCCTACCATTCGAATTCTTAAGCATTACACCACCTCAAAGCTGCCATGGCAGACCCCGCATGTGCCACCCACGAATTTTTACACGGGGGATTTCCAGTATCTTGTGTTCCTGAGGTGATGTTTTCAGTCTTTAGGGACACATTTTAATTAATACTCCTTAAAGTGCACCTCCTCATGTTCATACACGCTGTTCAGGAGGTTTTAAGTGGTGATGGAGAGGACAGATTTAAATGAATCAGGGCCTCTGCTTTGAAAACCGTAAAAAACAAAAACAAAACAAAAGCAACACATCTTTTGTCCTTAAAAAATTCTCATGTTCTCATCTCTGGAATGATTCTGATGGTCAATGCAAGGAGAGTTCTAAGATACCCAAGGTTTAATATAAACAAATAAGTGAAAAGAGAGAGAAAAGAAAAAAAAACCCGCTCAGGGCAGGGCCGGGTTTCAAGACCACAGTAGCCTTCAGCTCTGCCACTACCAGGAGGAGTTGCCATGGGAACCATTGCAAAAGATTAAATATATCAAGAGTACATGATTGTGAGAAATGGGTGGGAAAGGGAATTACATTAAGTGAAATGATGGTTCTTCTGTTTGTGATTTTTCACATCTTTTTTCCTAAATCACATACAAAAACTCCTTTTAATTCATAAACATATAATTCATTAACAAATTACTTTTTGCTGTATGCTAAATATAGAGAAAAAATGTTCATTTTTCACAGCAAAAATTAAAGGGTTATTATTATTATTTTTTTGCAGTGCTTTTTGTTTCTGACCCCAGTATCGATTCTGGGGTAAACTCTGCCATTTCCCCTCAAATGGTAAAATAGCCTTCTAGGTTGGCCAAGGGGTCTGGAGCAGGTCCAAATGACCTTCTTTTTGTCCTCTCATCCTGCCACACATCACACACACCATATTTATGTTGGCTCCAGGATCTGGAAAATGTTTTGTTTTTTAATCCTGTTGTCTTTTGTTGCAATTCTTCTTAGAAAAAATTTAGCAGAAGGGCCAAAGCTAAAAACATGAGTCTCTTAAGAAAGTTCCTCAAAGTAGTACAAACGTAATTTGAACTATGTATTCACAAAGTTCAGAAACTTTCTTTTGGTTGTTATTGGAGAGTTTTTCTCAATGTATGGGACGTCAGCTTTTGGAATCTCAGCTTGCAGGTAAGGAAAGCTGGATCATAAAACTTTAAGAGCTGACTCATGGAGTCCTGAGACTTGGCATGGCCAGTTCAATGTAGTTTTGTTTGTAATCACGTCGTCCCTTTGCCCTGTTGGATGAATGTATGTACTTGGAAAAGTAAAATTAAAATGAGAAAAGCTCATTGTTTCCTAGTTTTAAGTTCAAATGAGGGAGGTTTCTGAAGAAGGGTGGGAAATTATTGCCCTCCTTTGCAATGATGATGGGTCATGTTTCAAAGCAAAGCTCTGTAAAGAACATATTGCACTTTTTTATTTACTTTGCCTTTTCCCACAGCACAGAACTGCACCCTTTATTATTACTGTCATAGTTGGCTGAAGAAGAGCTGTCTGTCCAATTAGAGGATGCTCTCCAAAGATTTGTTCCATACAGCATTCCGCTCTAGCAAAATCGTCCAACAAGAAGTTTATATTTAAACAATGTCATCTCTACCACATATACGTGTATCTTGCTTGAAGTTTTTAAAATTAAGACATTGACTGTGCTAATGCTTTTTAAAATATGGCCCCATATTATTTCAATTCTAGAAGTTTCTCACTTTAAAAGTGATTAACCCCTAAGAGAAGGGAGAAAGGGCATCGCAGCCAGGAGGAAGCAGTGGAAACTTCCTCTCTCCCATGCCAGGCCCTCAAGGTAAGGGCCCCAGAATAGATTTGACCTCTGCTGCATTTCCAAGGCCTTAGAAGCTTCTTCCTTAGCTCAAAGCTTCCCTTTGGTTGTTTTGAGAATGTGATGAGGGCGGGGAAGGAGATCAAAGACTGAGGGATGAAAGGTTGGAGATGGACTTCTGGGTAGGAGAAGAGGGATAGTGCCTTTGGAGGATGTGAATGGAAGGCATGAATAGAGATTTTTTTGTTGAATAAAATAAGTGATCACCAAGTTTTCTTCTGTTAAACAATACATAAACCATAACAAGCAATGCCAAATCTGACATGGAGTGAAAGTGTTACTGACACACCAGGAGTTTGGTCTAGGTCTTGCTGCTGGTTGCACAGGAAGCCAATCACTGAGACAATGAGGACTGCCAGGGAATAAGGCTTTAATCAGCTGCTGCAGCTGAGGAGCTGGGAGCTCAGTCTCAAGTCCATCTCCTTGACCAACTACAAGTAGGAGTTTATATAGCAGGGATGAAATGTAACGATATACAGGTAAACAGGAATTACAGAGGGATAAGAAAATCGTGAGGGACCCGGTGCAGTCCCAGCACTTTGGAAAGCCAAGGTGGGCAGATAACTTGAGGCCAGGAGTTGGAGACCAGCTTGGCCAACATGGCAAAAACTCATCTCTACTAAAAATACAAAAATTAGCCAGGTGTGGTGGCAGGCACACATAAGATGAGTGCAAGTTTCAAGCTTTAAGACCAGGAGGGTCAATTTCTATATTCATTTAATAAGACTGAAACATCAGTTCTGTGGGACAATTGGGCTGGTTTCAAAAGGCTACCACTTGCTTTTCCAACACAAGCGTGTTGACCCTGTTCTTAAAAGCAACTTGATAAAGCAGACTTCCCTGTGCATGGAAACTTTCCTATTTACAGACAGCCTGGCTCACTAGCTAAGAGGCATTCTAAACAATTGTCTTCACCTTACCTACAGTTTTAGGAGTTAGCAAGAAGCAAATTAACATCAGAGCACTCAGAACTCCTTTATTTAATAGTTAAAAACCTTGGAGGGCTTTGACCAGGGACAGTGATATTCTCCAAGTCAATTGTCACCAGCTGATCCCACTCTCCATGCCTAGACCCCTTTCATGAAGCACTTTTGGTCTTTCCAGCACTAGAAACATGTCCATACTTATTTCAAGAGGTTGACAGTTTGGTAATTAAATTAATCTTACCACCAGCCTTTGCTGTAGGGCTTCGGCAAGAGCATATTATATGTATACACCTTGTTCCTTTTATAGATTGGTTCTGAATAATCTCACAGTGGAAGGAAATAAAATGTAAAGTTGTATTTTAATGCATTTAAAACTAGAAGTTTACATTCAACATGCTTCTGTTTCATTTGTGTGTCTTTTTCCTCCTGAAGTGCTGTCAATTGCCACTTGGTTTGATTCTTTTCAAATGCAGCCTTGCAGTAATGCTGACCACATCAATTTCATATTCTCTTTTGTCTGACTCAAGGATATCAGACACTGTTTCATCTTAATGAGGGCTAGTTCTACTCCTATTGCCAGGTGATTTTTCTCTGATAAATCACAGTGTCCATGGTGTCATTGCACCCATAATAGCAGGCAGGTGAAGAGCAAGGCACGTTCCCAAGTCCTGGTGCTTCTTTCCTAACTGAGCTATTGCTCTCGTGCAGCCCATGATCCTGAGCAAATTCCTATGCTGTGCATTTCCCCGTGTCATGCCTCGGCTTGCCCCTCACAGAGACTCTAATTCATGGTGTGAAACAAGGTCTCGTTAAGAGGACACGACATGGGGCTCACTTGAAAGGTTTTCTGCTTCCTGAGAAGGGTTGCTTTTTCTCTTTGGTGATAAAGAAGTGCCAAATCAGGCCAAAAAGACTTCCCTGACCCCGCCAAAAAAGACTGAGTCAAATACATGAGAACTAACAAAAAAAAAAAAAAAAAAGTCTTACTTCTCTGGAGGTTGCAGCCAAGAGAAAATTCTGAAATAAATATTCATTCATCTTTTCACTCATTCATTCAACACTAATTGAATTCCAACTTTGGAAATGACATTATTTTAATTAGTGTATGGAATACATATTTGACTGGCCCTGAAGAATAGGTGGGATTTGGACTTCATTTTGTGGGGGAGCAGAGAGATATTTCCACAGGAGGAGACAATATGCACATTGGCAAAGAGATGGGAAAGTTCAGAAACTGTAGGGGGCAAGGATGTTTGTGAAGCCATAGAGAGCTCCAAAGGTATAGCACTTATTCTGACAAGTAAAAGAAAAGAAGAATTTTAAGGTTAGAGGTGTGCCTCAGGAATCTAGAACTTAATTCTATCCAAACTATTCCAACTCTTTTCAATTTGTCTAGACCAAGAGGATATTACAGAGTCCAATAATTCCAGGTGACATGCTGATGACCCAACATAGGCCAGTAGCTGAGAGAAGACAGTGAAGACCAAGATATGAAATTGATTTTAGAAATGCCATTAGGAGGCCGGGCGCGGTGGCTCAAGCCTGTAATCCCAGCACTTTGGGAGGCCAAGGCAGGCAGATCACGAGGTCAGGAGATTGAGACTTTCCTGGCTAACACGGTGAAACCCCATCTCTACTAAAAATACAAAAAAATTAGCCAGGCGTGGTGGCAGCCACCTGTAGTCCCAGTTACTCGGGAGGCTGAGGCACGAGAATGGTGTGAACCCAGGAGGCGGCACTTGCAGTGAGCCGAGATTACACCACTGCACTCTAGCCTGGGCGACAGAGCAAGACTTCGTCTCAAAAAAAAAAACAAAAAAACAATGCCATTAGGAGCACTTGGCAGTTGACTGAAAACAGTGGTAAGGCCAAGAGAGTGAGAACACTGACTCTGAGGTTTCAAATTTGCAGAACTACTCTGGAGGCTGAGGTGGGAAGATCGCTTGAGCCCAGGAATTCAAGGCTGCAGTGAGCTGTGATGGCACCACTGCACTGCAGCTTGGGCAACAGAGAGAGGCTCTGTCTCTAAAAACCAAAAACAAGAACAAATTTGCATAACTGGAAGGATATTGGTGATTATGAAGCTGATTAACTAGAAAAGAGAACTTCTTTTAAAGAGACATGGGTAGACCCATGGGTATGGGTTTAAAAGACTCATAGGAGATTCATGTGATGATGTCTGCCAGGCAAGTGAAAATATACTGGGGCTAGGGAAAGGCAGCTTTAAAGATAAAAATTTTTGGTGGGCTGGTTAAATGTTGTATTAGACTGCTCTTGCTTTGCTATAAAGAAATACCTGGGCTGGGTACAGTGGCTCATGCCTGTAACCCCAGCACTTTGGGAGGCTGAGGTTGGTAGATCATCTGAGGTTTGGAGTTCAAGACCAGCCTGGTCAACATGGCAAAACCATGTCTCTACTAAAAATAGAAAAATTAGCCAGGTGTGGTGGTGCATGCCTGTAATTCCAGCTACTTGGGAGGCTGAGGCAAGAGAATCACTGGAACCCGGGAGGCAGAGGTTGCAGTGAGCCATGATCATGCCACTGCACTCCAGCCTGGGTGACAGTGAGATTCCCCCTCAAAAAAAAAAAAAAAAAAAAAAAGAAAGAAAGAAAGAAGAGAAAAGAAATACCTGAGACTGGGTAATTGATAAAGAAAAGAGGTTTCATTGGCTTTCATGGTTCTGCAGGCTGTATAGGAAGCGTGGCTCCAGCATCTGCTTGGCTTCTGGTAGGAAATTTACAATCATGGTGGAAAGCAAAGGTGGAACGGGATTGTCCCACAGCCAGAGCAGGAGAAAGGGAGAAGGTGCCACACAATTTTAAGCAAGTAGATCTTGTGAGAAACCATTCACTATCACAGAAACAGCACCAAGGGGACGGCGCTAAACCATTCATGATAAATCTGCCCAAGTGATCCAATCACCTCCCACCAGGCTCTACCTCCAACACTGAGAATCACATTTCAACAGGAGATTTGGGCGAGGACAAATATCCAAACTCTATCAACTGTATATACCTGTTTATGTCACTGAGTGTGAAAATGAAGAGAAAATCTAAGAAAATGTCACAACTATTTAGGGCATAAGAATAAGGGGCAGAATCTGAGAAGTACCTTTGAGAGAAGTAAAGAAACAAGCCAAGAGGGGTCAGAGTCACAGAAGGCAGGGGAGGAAGCACATAAATGATAAACTAACAGGTCAAATGCTTAACAACGATGGTAACCAACTCTAGCTGCCCAAAGGGACTTTACAGATACTAGGATGTTCACTCAGAAATTCTGATATGTTAGACCTGGGGTGATGCATTTTTAAACAGGTCCCCAAGCGATATGCAGGAGGAGGACTGTGGGACATTGTTCAACATTTTTCAAAGGCTTGGTTTCAAAATAATAATATGTACGAAGGATTGCCTGAAGGATATGCAGTCTATCTATTTTGCTACATACACAAAATTTTCTTCTTGGGTTAGATCAACTTAGGGTACAGCTGATTTCCTGGAATGTACCATTCTGCCCCTTCATTGCAATGTTCGACAGAGCTCTTTTTGGGGGTTGAGACACTGGGCTTTGTTGAGAGGTGTATAGAACTCAGTCTTTTAAAATTCATTATTGACCAGGCATGCTGGATGGCTCATGCCTGTAATCTCAGCATCTTGGGAGGTTGAGGTTGGAGGATTGAGAATGCAAAAAATCATTCACCATCATGAGGACAGCACCAAGGGGATGGCGCTAAACCAGTCATGATAAATCTGCCCCTGTGATCCAGTCAAGACCAGCCTTGGCAACATGGTGAAATATGTATATATAGTATATATTTTAGAAATGCTATCTCTAATATATATATATGTGTGTATATATATATCATATATATATAATATCTCTAGATATATATCTCTAATAAATCTGCTCCTGTGATCCAATCAAGACTAGCCTGGGCAACATGGTGAAATACGTGTGTGTATATTCAGTGTGTATATATATGTATAGCATATATTTTAGAAACCCCATCTTTAATATATATATCTCTAGATATAGATATCTTTTATATATGAAATATATCTCTAATATATATTTTTATATATACAAAATATATCTCTAGATATATATCTCTAATGAGTCTACCCCTGTGATCCAATCAAGACCAGCCTGGGCAATACGGTGAAATATGTATACATATATATCTCTAGTAGAGATGGGTTTCTAAAATATATATATCTTAGAGATACATATACATATATATGTAATATATATCTGTGTGTATATGTAACACTATGTATGTGATAGATATCTATTATCTATTTATTTATAATATATATCTATATGTAACAGATATCTATTATATATTATAGATGTATATCTAACATAGATGTATATCTAATATAGATCTATATCTAATATAGCTCTATATTATATTTAAAATATAGATCTATATAGGCAATAATCTATATATAATTATATATACTATAATTATATATGACATATTATATATAATATATAAATCTATATATAACTTATAATACAACTATATATAGATTAACTATTATATATAGATCTATATTTTATATATTATATGTAATATATAATATTATATATGTTGTATATAATATAGATTTATATATGTAATAGATATCTATTACATATATATTAGAGGTTCTAAAATATATATCTATATCTCTAAAATATATATTGATAAATAGAAATTAAGACTCATTATTATACTATGTAAGAAAGTTGTTGAGAATATTGTAGAGTAAGTTGACCCGTGTAAAAAATTTTACTTAGGTATTAGTCCCAGGACTAGTCTCACTTCTCTTGAACGATTGATTTTCTTCATTTCTAATAGTTTCAAAAAGAGTATTTTCTTTTCTGGGTTGGCTGTAAGAAAATTCAGGTCCCAAAATGCAGCCAACCTGTAGTGAAATATACATATGGCAATTATTTTTTCTTTTCCCCCATTTTTTGGCTTGCTTTTTAAAGTATTGTATGCACTTTTGTAAATCACATCAAGTCATTTTAGGAGTAAAAAGTGACATAAATAATAACTAAAATGTGAACTACAGAAAATGCTTGATATTTCAAAATATTCCAGGCAAAACCCTGAACTTTCTCCCTTCTTTTCCCAAGGGTTGAAGCTCCGAGTCACGGAAAGTTTCATTTACTGGACTCCAAGGCAGGAAAACAATATTTGAGAAAACTTCTAGACTTGCAGAGGGCCAAATATGTTCTCAGTTCACATTGTCTTATGTGACCAGTTTCCAAACAGATATTTAAAGAAAGTTCCCAGGCATAAATTTGAACCAGGAAAGAAAGGATTTGTTAAATTTGGAACTCATGAATTCCAAACAAAAATGAGGATAGAACATTAAGTTTTAAAATCTTCTCATGCAGAAATTCTGATATCAAGAGCTATATAATACAATACACATTTAGGGAAAAAGAAAAGTTTCTCTTTTCTCATATGCACCCAGACAGACAAATGTACGATGCACAGGGGAATGGTTCCACATTATATAGACTTAAACTAATTTTCCTCTCTCAGGCAAATTTGGTCAAAACTTTGCATACAAAATTTCTCCTGGAAAATATACGTGTTAATTCCAGAGTCAGAAACATCTGTAAATAGTTGAAAATCAAACAGTTCATGGCACTTACACTGCCAAAGTGACACCCCACTTAAATTTTTCATAAATGTTTTCCAGATTTGCAAATCCTCTTTGATGTTTCAAATTTAATGAACAAGTGCTGAAATGATTTCGCAGTGGAAGCGAGGCTTTTCAACCAATGGTTAAAGTGGTTGCCTTGCTCAGATCACCTGGGGACACAACTTTAAGGTGGCTGAACACCATAAACCTGCCTGAGAGTCACTGAGTTTTTCAGTTAAAAGCATTGTGTATATCCTTGCAATTTCCCTTTGGGAGCACCTGAGCCTATCATCACCAAATCAAGTTCAACACCAAAAAAAGCCATTGTGTCTGACAATCTCAGTTTTCCTTCCAGACTGGTGTGATTCTCAGTTCTCTGAACAGGTGTTCAAAAGTCTGTAAGGACTTTTAATAAGCCTGGAGATAAACCACTGCTTGTGAAGAAGAGGAGGAATAAAGTCCTCGTATAATATGCAGGAGTGATACGGTTTGGCTGTGTCCTCACCCAAATCTCATCCTGAATTGTAGCTTCCACAATTTCCACGTGTCATGGGAGGGACCAAGTAGGAGTTCACTGAATCATGGGTTCAGGTCTTTCCCGTGCTTTTCTCATGACAGTGAATAAGTCTCAGAAGACCTGATGGTTTTATAAGGAGGAGTTTCCCTGCACAAGCTCTCTCTCTTTGCCTGCCATCATCCATGTAAGATGTGACTTGTTCCTCCTTGCCTTCTACCATGATTGTGAGGCCTCCCCCGCCATGTGGAACTGTGAATCCATTACACCTCTTTCCTTTATTAATCACCCAGTCTCAGATATGTCTTTATTAGCAGCGTGATAAGAGACTAATAAGGGGTATCTGGAGTTGTGTCTTACCGACTGAGAATATGAAAAAGTGGAATAACAGAATAACAAACGTTTTTCTTACTGTAGAGAAGGGTTCAAAGGGCTATATATATATATATATGTAGCATGTCCCCAAATTTTCCTAATGTGCCCCTTGGCAGAGATGATTCTGTCACAAAGAACCAACACTCAGCAAATGGGTCTCCTCTCCTGATTCTTGAGAACATAGGCCCCATGGGACAGTCACATTCTCCTCACCTGCAAGGGGGCCAGCCCCATCTTCTACTAAGAGGCCTGACAGATGATGCGATTGTACTGCCAGTGAAGGAAAATGGAGACTAAATTCCCCGTAAAAGTCCATTCTCTTGAATATTAACCAGGGGCTCTTGGAGAAATGTGAAATGTGTCACCCACAGTACCAGTAGCAGGAGCAATATGGTTTGGCTGTGTCCCCACCGAAATCTCATCTTGAATTGAAGCTCCCACAATTTCCACCTGTCGTGTGAGGGACCCAGTGGGAGGTCATTGATTCATGGGGGTGGGTCCTTCCCGTGCTGTTCGCGTGATAGTGAATAAGTCCCTTCGGCCCCACCGGATCTACCGAATCAGTCTCTGGAGTGTGAGGCCTGGCCCCTGACCCCCATGCATGGTAACGACGATCGGGATGGGTGTGAAGCAGTGACCTGAGGCTTTCTTCTGCCCCCTGGGCTCTTCAGGGGTTTGTTGTTGGCCTCTGCCAGGTGCCTTGCTCTCAGCTGTCCTTGGTTATTGTCCCTGGAGATGCAGTCAGCTGTTTCCCTTCAGCTGCTGCATTTTCCTTAACCCATCAACAGTACAACGCATCTTCCATTGTTTCTTCCTAACGTCAGGGCCATTTTACGTTTCCTTTCTTCCTGTTGAAGGGGGAGAAGAACTGGTGATTATTGCTGGAAGTGGAGACTAAAGTCCTCCTTCAAAAAAGGAAAAAAACACCTTTTATAATCTTTTCATTTCTCAACAGCCGATACCATGAACTTCCTTGGCTATTTCTCACTCATTTTATTCTTAGTCTCAAAACTTGAATTACTCACCTTCCCAGAGGTGAAGATGGATCTATTATCTAATCTAAAACCTGCATGAAACAAAAATCAAGCAACCTTCAATATTCAACATGGTTGGTCTAGTAACTATTTTATTATTTTAGAGATGGGATCTCACTCTGTTACCCACGCTTGTCTTTTCTTTTTCTTTTTTTTCTTGAGACAGGGTCTTACTCTATCACCCAGTCTGGAGTACACTGGTGTGATCATGGCTCACTGCAGCCTTGACATACTGGGACCAAATGATCCTCCCACCTCGGCCTCACAAGTTGCTAGGAGCACAGGCACATGCCACCAGACCTGGCTAATTTTCAAATTTTTTTGGTAGAAAGTGGGGTCTCACTATGTTCCCCAGGCTGGTCTCGAACTTCTGGGCTTAAATGATCCTCCCTCTCACCTCAGCCTCCCAAAGTGCTTGGATTACAAGCATGAGTCACTGCGCCTTGCCTTTTCTAACTACAGACAAAGGCCAGATGGTAGTCTGGGGTTCTCCTGGAATGACAGCCGTTGGGGGGCAACTGGCTGAATGCATGTCTCTGTTTTCTATTCTGAGATTCTAAGTAACTGGTCTGTTTTCAACCTCTGCTCACTGTAGTGTTACTAGCTGTTCTGCTTCTGCCAAAATTCCTGGTGGAGATTTTGTGTGTGTGTGTGTGTGTGTGTGTGTGTGTGTGTGTGTGTGTGTGTGCCTGTGAGTATAAAAGTTGGGTAATGGCCAGGCGCAGTGGCTCACGCCTATAATCCCAGCACTTTGGGAGGCCGAGGCAGGTGGATTGTCTGAGGTCAGGAGTTTGAGACCAGCCTGGCTAACATGGCAAAACCCCATATCTACTAAAAATACAAAACTGAGCCAGGTGTGGTGGTGCACACCTGCAGTCCCAGCTACTCAGGAGGCTGAGACAGGAGAATCGCTTGAACCCAGGAGATGGAGGTTGTAGTGAGCCGAGATCATGCCACTGCACTCCAGCCTGGGCAACAGAGCGAGACTCTGTCTCAAAAAAAAAAAAAAAATATATATATATATATATATATATATATATATATATATATGAGAATATGGAGAAAGAAATAGTAAAACACAACATCCTTAATAAAACTCCCTGAATGAAGGACTTGCAGGAGCGAGTGATTGAGTGTTAAAAGCAAACTTTGAGGATTGTGTGAGATGTGGTTGAGCATTTGGAAGTGAAGGTTGTTTCCTGGTTCTTTCATTAGGACCTCAAATTTGTCATGGTTAAATTGAATGCTTCCAAATATTTATTTATTTATTTTTCTTCTGAGGATCTTAAGGAATTTACCTTCCAAAAGAAAATTTGGAGTAAGGTCAAAGGGCTAACTGCACTCCCCCTCTCAAATACACAAATTAAAGAATGCATTTTCCAAGAGCTGGCTTTAATTATTAGTCATATGGAATATTTGGGATCCTCACTCAGGGATCAGGATATTACGTCGTCTTTCCATCGGACTGTTTTGAGCCTTAACAGACTGATCCAATTAATTGCTCTTTCCTACTTATTGCTGCCTTTTGCGAGCTATTATTCTACCTCTTTTGAACTCCACTTCCTGCTCACCACTCAACCTTCAGAGTTCCACAGAGATACTTTTTTCCCTCCCCTTTATCTTGATCTCGTTTGGTTTAAATGTCTTTCCAAACCTTTGAAGAAGCACTTGAATTGCATAAGGATGTCACCTGTGTGCTGCATTTCCCAGAAAAAATGTGTCCCTCATTGCAACCCCAGTGTTAACTTTCCCTGACTGTAATTAGCTCGTCCAGTGAGTGCAATTAAAACTGTCATCCTGGTGGAGTCACAGGGCAGCTCAGTAGCTGAGCCTACCTACTTTTCCTTGCAAGCTTTGAAACATGCTCCATCCTGTTTATCTCTTTCAATGCACTGTTACCACCTAGCCCAGGAGACGAGGGAGTGCTTGCTTGTTAACTCCCAGCCTTTTGACTTTGCCCTGACACCTCTCCCAAAGAGCATGAGAACACCACTGTCACCGAGGATGCATTGTTTACATTCAAGAGGAGAGTACGAGAAAGAGGAAGATTTATTGTTTTAGGATTGCATGTTAATGTGTGAATATCAGGTCAGCTGTGGTGTCTCATGCCTGTAATCCCAGTGCTTTGGGAGGCTGAGGAGGGAGGACTGCTTAAGGCCAGGAGTTCTTCTTCTTCTTCTTCTTCTTCTTCTTTTTTTTTTTTTTCTGAGACAGGTTCTTGTTCTGTTACCCAGGTTGGAGTGCAGTGGTGTGATCGTGGCACACTGAAGCCTTGACCAACCTCCTGGGCACAAGTGATCCTCCTGCCTCAGTCTCCTGAGTAGCTGGGACTAGAGCACACACACCCAGCTAATTAATTTTTTTTTGGTTGGGGGGAGGAGTACCGGGAGCAGTGGCTCACACCTGTAATCCCAGCACTTTGGGAGGCCGAGGTGGGTGGATCACCTGAAGTCGGGAATTCGAAACCAGCCTGACCAACATGGAGAAATCCTGTCTCTACTAATAAATACAAAATTAGCCGGGCATGGTTGCACATGCCTGTAATCCCAGCTACTCTGGAGGCTGAGGCAGGAGAATCGTTTGAACCTGGGAGGCAGAGGTTGCAGTGAGCCAAGGTCGCGCCATTGCACTCCAGCCTGGGCAACAAGAGCAAAACTCCGTCTCAAAAAAAAAAAAAAAAAAAAAAAAAAAATATATATATATATATATATATATATATATATATATATATATTTTTGTAGAGACAGGATCACACTATTTTGCCCAGGCTGCTCTTAAGCTCCTGGAATCAAGTGATCCTCCCACCTTGGTCTCCTAAAATTCTGTGAATACAGGTGTGAGCCACCATGCCTGGCAAGGCCAGGTATTTGCAACCAGCCTGGGCAACATAGCAAGACGTTTCTCTACAAAGAAAAAAAATAATATTTTTTTAATGTGAATTTCAGATAATTAACAGATATTCCAAGTGTTACTCTTTTGGTAGAAACACGCATAATTGTTTAGGGGTAAAAAAATGAACAAAACTAGGCATTAGACAAAGGAAGGAAAAAGTCCTTCTAGTTAATCCCCCAAAACTTCCTGATGGTGAAATGAAGGCTGGAGCCCATGGCTGTGCTTCCAGGTCCTTCCTTCTCTCCTCTTCATTTTTCTGATACTGTTGGAGGTTCACACTCAAGTATGGCCGCCATGTGCTTCTCCAGCCCCACCCACTCCCCCTCCATTCCCCATCCCCCAGCAGTTGACAGGCTTTAGTTAGTTGTCAGTGGCTTGGGCTTTCTGTGACTCTGTGTCACTCTCCAGTCTCAGTTATTTGCATGTCAACAGAGGAGAATGCTTCCATCTGGAAACTCCATGAAGGCAAGGCGCTCAGATCCATAGTGGGTACCGCTAAGTATGTGTCGATTGATAATAGGATTTTGAATGGCTGCTCTTCAGGTCTCAGGCCACCAGGAGAGCCAGCACGATGTGGGAATGCAGGTGGTGCAGAACAGGGACCTTCGAGATGTATGTTGGCTCATATTCAGAAGAGAGAAGCTGATTCTGTGAGTCTGTGTGTGATAAGCTGCCCTCCGGGTAAGCCACCCTGGGGATGGGGAATTCGCTTTTCACAATCGGGTGAAGACCGAATTTTGTGCAGGTGGAAGGAGGCAGGGAAGACCTGCAGACCTCAAGCTCTCTGTCCCCCTTTATGTCCTTCTGTATTTTGTCATTCTATTAAGTGATGGGGGCGTGGCGGGGAGTAGAGACCCAGAGACCCAGTCTGATCTTGTTGTGAAGGGACTCGAGGATGGAAACCTGTTTCTTCCCTGAAGTTCAGCCACCAAAATGGCCATTCTTAAAATCTTACCAGCATGCAGTTCACAGCTCTGTCTGGCTGTGTCACCTTCACTGCTCTACTGTCCCACACTGATGAAGCCACTGGCACGCTGCAGACCAGGCCCACAGAGTGGCAGCAATGGGCCAAGAGAGAGCCAGGTCTGGAAAAGCCAATACTTCTGCTGCCATCAAGAAAAAGAACACTGCTGGGTGCGGTGGCTCATGCCTATAATCTCAGTGCTTTGGGGTGCCAAGGCAGGAGGATAACTTGAGCCCAGGAGTTCGAGAACAGCTTGGGCAACATACTAGAGACCCACCCCCCTGCCCCCTGCAAAAAAAAAAAAATAGCTGGGTGTAGTGGCACGTGTCTGTAGTCCCAGCTACTTGGGAGGCTGAGGTGGGAGGATCACTGGAGCCTGGGAAGTTTTTGTTGTGTTCTTTCTTAGGTATATAATAAAAAATGTCTCTGATCGTATTATGTTGCAAGACAATAAATTGTTTTGCACAGCTAACTATAGCTTTCATTTTTTTCAATTGTGCCTGATTTTTTTATATAAATGGTTAAATTGCTGTTGTATGATCTTCCCATCTAAAAGTGATCCTCAGCTATGGTTTGAATATTGGTTTGGAGCAGCACTGTCCAAGAGACATTCCTGCGAAGATGGAGATAAACATTCCATAAGCTGTGCAAGAAAAATCTACCTCCTTACTTTAGTAACTGTCTCTTGTTCAAGATGCTTTGCTGTGTTCTAATCACAAGAGAAAATATACACCAGTTCCTTTTCAATAACAGACTTCAGACCCTTTCCTGAGAGAGTGAGGAAGATGTGAACCAAATGATGTTTCTGAGATGGGCCAGGGATGGAGGACAGGAAGCAGCATCGTGGAGAAAAGAGAAGTGGATGGATAGAACCAGAGGGAGCCACAACAAGTTAAATAATTCATAGTTTTGCCCTGCCACTTCCTCTAGGCTAAAAGAGGACATATTAGAAGGGTTTGCAAATAGCCCAAGGAGGCTGGGTGCAAAGGTTTGCTGGCCCAGCCCCCGCCAACAGTGGCACCAAGGGGGAGTTTCCTAGCTCCTCCCTTGATAAGTGATTTTGAGACCAGGAGCTGGGTTTTGTTTATTTTGGGATCCTTCACAAGGCTAGCTCCCAGCAGCCCCTCCACGAATATTTGAGGGCTAAATGGAAGGGCAGCCGAGCCATGTTTTTCCATTTTTGCTGACTCTGTTTTCATAATCAGAATGGATACAATCTCTGCTCCTAGCTGCCTGAGGGGAAATCACTGGTGGGGCTGGAAGGCAGAATTGCTAGTTCACCATCTCTGCCTTTCTTTGAGGGTTTGTGGCAGTGAGAGAAGGACAGTGGCTGAGAGGTATTTTAAATGCCTTACCTGCCAATTCATTTGAGGACCACACAAAAGAATGCTAAAGTGTAAAGTTGCCCAGGTGCTTACAAACGATTTATGAATTCCATTAGCTAGAACTCATTTTACCTTATCCTTGGCAGCTGGCTTGAAAGAAGGTGAGAAGTAACTTGGAAATTTCTGGACTCCATTGACAGAGTTGGAATATCCTTTTAATCATTTACTTATTTATTGGTAGTTAAAAGGTGCACGTTGCATCGGAAGGTTTCCCTACACAGCTCTCTTCTCCACTTTTCCAGCTCTCTCTTTTCTTTCTACCTCCATCCTGCACCATTACTTAGGTGGTAACATTATTTCCTTTGAAAATTGAAGGCCCATGATTCTTCAAATTAGTAATCCTGCTTAGCTCTGCAGCTAAGGGAATTTTAGTGAAAACCATTTCAGATGATATATTCACTACGGAGATTTAGAAAGAACTGGCCATTCATGAAAAGAGGACTCGGATTTAAGAGTTGACATCTTAATAATACTCTTTATTGGTGGAGTACAGAAAGTTTTATTGACCAAGCTAAAAAAATCTATAATATGAATACCATCATATTTTCCACGTACACTGATGTAATGAAATACTTCTAAAACCATTCTAAGCTCTTTCAAGTGAGGATGCTATATAAATACAGATTGGTAATATTATTACCGTACCACATTTCTTTCCCACCACTGACAGTTTCTTGGACAAGTGTTCACATTTATCTTCCACTAGCACCCAAACTCCCAAAAAATGAGAGAGAAAAAAATCAGGTGCTTGGAGAAGTGACCATTGTCTATAACTTTACTGTTATTATATGCTGCTAATTTCAGGAGGGTAAACAAAGTAGAATAAAACAAAACTGTTTACAACAGTTGATGAATGGAATGTACTCAGATTCAAGATGCTTGACATCCCATGTAACGAGCCACTTCTGGCAGTATAGTGCCTGAATTCTTGGATTCAGAAATTCCATTACTTTAGAAGGATGCCATAGATTCATTTTGATTACATAATTTACTGAGCAAAGCAGTACTCTTGATACTTTAAAAATATTATTGGATTTTGTGAGTGGTTGTTATACTTCATTAATGCAAGTTATGTGCTGTGCCATAATTACATCATGCTATGCCTATTTTATTAAGTCAATTCTAGATGGCAGGAATGGTTTCAATTTAACTAAGCTTTTTAGAGCACCTGCTTCATCAGGTCTTTTATACTTTCCAGCCTTTATTTGTATCTGAATTTCATTGCATTCAATCTTTGTTGTAAGCGGGTCTAATGAATGTGTATATATGCATATTTTCCTCCCCCTTTTCACTCTTATTCATTTAATTAGTTCAGACTGTCCCTGACTTATGATGGTTTGACTAAACAATTTTTCAGTTTTACAATGGGCTTATTAGGACATAACCCCATCATAAGTTGAAGATCATCTGGACTTACAATGGTTCAACTTACAATTTTTTGGCTTTGTGCTGGGTTTATTGGGGTATTAAATGTGTCTTCAACTTATGCTATTTTCAACTTAGGATGGGTTGAAATTGGGACATGACCCCATTGCAAGTTGAGAAGCACCTGCATTTATTGAAAAGGTATTAAGTAAGCAGCACTGTGCGAGCTGCCTTTGGGTCTTTTATGGTTTGGATATGTTCCCCATAAAGCATGTGTTGGAAATTTAATCCCCCATGCAACAGTGTTGAGAGATGGCACTTTTAAAAGGTGGTTAGGTCATGAGGGCTTAGTCCTCACGCACGCATTAATGCCATTATCTTGGAAGTGGGTTAGTTACTGCAGGAGAAGGTTAGTTATTGTGGGAATGGGTTCCTGATGAAAGGAGAATAACAATGGCTTCCTCCCTTTCTTGCATACACATGCTCTTTTGCCCTTCCACCTCCTGCCATGGGATGATGCAGCAAGAAGGCCCTCACCAGATATGGGCCCCTCGACCTTGGACTTCCCAGCTTCCAGAACTGTAAGAAATAAATTTCTATTCTTTATAAATTACCCAGTCCCAGTTATTCCATTATGGCTGCAGAAAATTAACTAAGCAGGGTCCTACTTTGTGCAGACCCTTCCGCACCACCAATCTGCATTTCTGGCTGTTAGCTCTTTTCGGTCCTGCTGTCCTCGAACTTTATGGCTAGACTTGGATACATATCTAAGATTGATTCCCTTTGCCAGTCCTCGGTAACTTAGAGGCCATTGTCACTTTGGTTTGGAAACTAATGGTAGTCTTGTAGTTCCCTTTTCCATCTCCCTTCAGGTCCAACTCACATTGATCCCTCCTTTCTTACATGTCTCCCTTCTGTGTCTGACTTCCTGTATCACTGTGACCTGTGACCCAGACCCTCATTTCACTTGAGAATCACTCAATGGCCTCCTAGTTGATATCTGCTTCTTGTCCTTCCTGTCTCCAATCCAATCCACTAGTACAGTAAAATTCATCCTTCTAAAAATCTGCTCTGATTATGATACTCTCCTTCTCAGGAACCTTCAATGGCTCCCCTTTGTCCAGAGAATAATCTACATCCCTTGTGATATGGTTTGCGTGTATCTCCACCCAAATCTCATTTTCAATTGTAATTCCCATAATCCCCACATGTCATGAGAGGGACCCAGTGGGAGGTAATTGAACCATGGGAGTGATGGTTTTATAAGGGGCTTTTCCCCCTTTGCTTGGCTCCCATTCTCTCTCCTGCCACCCTGTGAAGAGATTCCTTCTGCCATGATTGTATGTTTCCTGACACCTGCCCAGCCATGCTGTATGAGTAAATTAAACCTCTTTCTTTTACAAATTACCCAGTCTTGGTTATGTCTTTATTAGCAGCGTGAGAACAGACTAATACATCTTGGCATAGAAGTCAGAGTTCACTGGGGTAGGACCCTCAAGCTGCTTTTTCAGCTTCTCTCCTACCTCTCCTCCTGCTGTCAACTCCCATTTTTGCCCCACCACCTCTGCTTCCATTGCACACTCCCTCTCCCCACTCCTCCACATGATGGATCCACTTTCTGCTTCCTCTGCACAGTCTCTCTCAAGTGCTATCTTCTTCATAATTGCTGTCTTCTGAAGTTTCTAATCAGGAGTGAGTGTTTCCCTCTGGGTTCCTATAACACAAATGCTATGGTTTGAATATTGTCCCCTCTAAAACTCATGTTGAAATGTAATTCTCAGTGTGAACCCTGAATATCTGAGACAGGGTAAATTTAGAAAGCTTATTTTGCCAAGGTTAAGGATGCACACCCATGACACAGCCTCAGGAGGTCCTGATGACATGTGCTCAAGGTGGTTGGGGCACAGCTTGGTTTTATACATTGTAGGAAGACATGAGACATCAATCAATATGTGTAAGATGAATAATGATTCGGTCGGGACAACTGGAAGCAAATATGAGACAACTCGAAGCTGGGAAGGGGCTTCCAGGTCATAGGTAGATAAGAGACAAATGGTTGCATTCTGATTAGCCTCTCCAAAGGAGGCAATCAGATATGCATTTATCTCAGTGAGCAGAGGGATAACTGACTAGAATGGGAGGCAGGTTTGCCTTAAGCGGGTCCCAGCTCGACCTTCTCTTTAGCTTAGTGATTTTGGGGGTGCCAAGATTTATTTTCCTTTCATACCAGTGTTAGAAGTGGAGCCTTGTGGGAGAGCGATTGGATCGGGGGGCAGATTCCTCATGAATGGTTTAGTGTCATCCCCTTGGTGCTGACCTCAGGATAGTGAATTATTTCTCAATAGATCTGGTAGTTTAACACGGTGTGGCAGCTTCCCCCTTCTTTCTCTTGCTCCCACTGTAGCCATGGGACAAGCTTGCTCCTTCTTCACCTTCCGCCATGACTGTAGGCTTCCTGAGGCCCTCACCAGAAGCCGAACAGACGCTGGGGCCATGCTCCCTGGACAGCCTGAAGAACTGTGAGCCAATGAAACCTCTTTTCTTTATTAATTACATGGTCTTAGATATTTCATTATAGCAATGCAAGAATGGCCTAATACACCATGAAATTAAATAAGCTGAATTTATTTCAATTGAAACTTGAGTATTTGGTCAAGACCTAAAAAGCCTGCATTGTATCTCAAACTAGCACTGCCTAGCTTTGTCCAAAACCAAAACTCACTTCACATTTACCTGCAAGGTCCACTGTAGGTGAAGTTTGACAAGAATACGAGTCATTCCTCGGTTCCCCATGCTGTATTGCAGAGACGATGCTCACTTTGGGGTGAGTATACACTACAGATGGCCATGCCTTTTCATTATCATCACGATGTAGTGATGAGGTGGCCATTCTCCGGCATACTGCCAGGTAAGCCTTGGTCTTGTGTAGAGCAGGCCTTGGGTCTGGGTCTGGGGTCCTGGGAGATCAGAGGCAGCAGAGGAGACTGACAGGGAAGGAAGCCATGCTTTCAACTGTTAAGAAGAAATTAAAAGGGCAACTAGGCAAGGACCATGCAGCTCAGGTGCCACAGAGAGGGCTTTTCCTAGGGCAGATGAGCTCTGTGCCAAGTTTACTGAAACAAATTCCCCCTGTTAACAGGATGACTCAGATATTCCTTCTTGATTCTTTCATTTATGAATAGTATTTAAGTTAATTTACCAAAGAAAGTCACAGGGGTGGGAAGGGGTGTTGGTTCATGCCTGTAATCTCAGCACTTTGGGAGGCCAATGTGGGAGGATCACTTAAGGCTCAGAGTTCAAGACCAACTTGGGCAACATAGTGAGATCCCCATCACTACACACACACACACACAAAAAGAAAGTAAAGAAAGGAAGGAAGGAAGGAAGGAAGGAAAGAAAGAAAGAGGAAGAGGCAAAGAAAGAAAAAGAAAGAAAGAGAAAGAAGAAAGAAAGAAGAAAGAAAGAAAGAAAGAGTGAAAGAAAGAAAGAAAGAAAGAAAGAAAGAAAGAAAGAAAGAAAGAAAGAAAGAAAGAAAGAGCGAGCCAAAGGTGTGCTTCTGAAAAAGCCACCATGAATTGCTTATGGATTATTGATTTCCATAAAGCCACTATTTACATTTCTACCAACCCTCCTCAAATTCAACAGACTTGAGTAACTTCTACAGACATGACTATTGTGTATTTCAGCTGTATTCCAAGTTTGAAACAAGCTCTTCCCTGGCCTCTTTGAATCCCATGTGCAGCTAACTTTGTTGCAGAAATTTCTTGACACATTTAAATTTGGGCTTTAAAGTAAACTTTTCAAAAGAGGGAAGATTTGGGGTGAGAAAACCAGGCACTTAATAGTCTACTTTTATGAGTGGAATAGGGCTAAGTTCTCTTTAAAAAAAAAAAAAAAAAAAAAGGAGTAAGCGCTTGGGCACTTCAAACTTCATCAACCACATTTGATCTTAGATATTAGCTAGGCTTATCTTGAATAGGAAAATGCCAAGAGCTCAAGTGCTGTAAGACTCTCAGAGCATTTTCACTCATCAGGAGGCTGATTAAGCTTATTATTTGCTGTCCAAAAAGCTTCAGGTGCTTATTGACCTGAACTAAACTTGAAAACAGTAAAGGGAGAAAAGGAATGTGCTCCTAATTGAAAGCCCCAAGAAAACCAGGTCAACAAAGCTGAGGTGGACACGTCTCTTTAGTACAAATAGGGAAGCTGAGATTTTCTGCCAAGATTCTACAGCTTGGGAAGGATCGTTTCCAACCTTCCCGTGAGACCAGCCATACCCAACACATTCACAGAAGCTCCGTCATGTTTTCACACCTGGTCTCATGTCCATATTTCCTTGCATCCAAACAAGAAGTGAGTTTTTGACATCTTTTCACTCAAATATTTGAACTCTCCGGAGAACCATTCAGCAGTCTGGTTCTAGAGTTGCTGAGTTTCAAGGCTCAGGTTTCTTCAGTACCCATGGAGGATCCTTAAATGTGCCAAAGAAAACAGCACAGCAGCTGCATCTTTGGGAGTGAGGTGCAAGCTTTCACATATTATGATATTGATTTAAAATCACCACTTACGGAAAGATAGAGAACATTATGCCATCTTAGTATTTTTCAGTAGGGCTAGTTGGTTAAATACCACCCTCACCCCTGTCACTTTTTTGCTCTGTTGGCCATGGTTTTCCCTAATTTAATAAACCTCTCACATTTTCTTTTCCATAAACTACTTTAATTTTCCTACAGAAGAGACTGTAGGAAAATTAAATCCTGTATTTACCAAAAAGAATCTGGATGAAATGATTATTTAAAAGCCACTTCTATGATAAGATACTCTGTTTTTTTAATTACTTGATTTAAAGCTGGAGAATGAAGGTGGGTATTATAATTAAATCAGTGTTGTGATTGGACAGAGAGGCTGCTTTCGTTTGAAAAAGGTCTCAGACCACTCTCGTGGGGAAGGTTGATAATAAGGAAAGTTATGCATATGGAGTTGGGAAGTATATGGGAAATCTTTATACCTTCTGCACAATTTTGCTGTGAACCTAAAGTTGCTAAAAAATTGTCTTTTTAAAAAATGTAAAATTAATTTAAAAAAATAAGTCACATCCTGAATGGTCTGAGGCTAGTGTAAATTATCATTGTTCAGTCTTGCTAATATCTATTCCTGGGAAAGTAAAAGTGGGGAAAATAATGGATGGTGGAGGGATATTTAAAGAATAGGTATGCCTTCATTTATTCTATGAACTATCTGATAAATCAAAATGTATTTCCTTTGTTTTATTCCAAAGGGCAAGTTTTCTTATCTCTTCTGTGAATTCAGTATCGTTCAACCCATGAGAAGGTAGGAGATGACATGTGGAATTTGAGCAGCCAAGATAAACAATCTTCTATTAAACCAAAACATTGTATGCCACTGGCACGACTCCTCAACTTGCTGGGAGGTTTGCTAAGGGATGGTGGGAATGGAGAGTTAAATACACCAAGGATTTCTCACTTGAGATTTTGCCAATGTTTCTTTTCTATCCACCAATTACAACGCAGGAGTTTTCAGCCCAGGACAGCATCTTCACCTAAAATTAATTGGAGAATCCCAAAGTCAAGGGAAACTTCCAGAAAAACAGAGATTTCAGTTGCAACCAGAATCTCAATTCTCTCTGCACAATGATTACGCAGTACTCAGAAAGGCGGGAAGAGACAGGAGTGGAAACTCAAGCTTGCTTCACAAATTTGAGTCCTTGTATCTAAAGGCCTGAGGGAAGATGGCCAATAATTCACATTCTAGGCAAACAAAGCCTCTTGCCTCATTCCATCGCGCAACTCCAAGTGAAGAAGGAAGAAAGGTCATCTTTGCTTCTCTCCACGTGCACAATCCAGAGCAGATGTGAGGTCTCTGCTGATCGCCAGTCAGCCCTGCTGCCAACTTTTCTACAATCCCAGGTCATAGAACACAATGGAGTCCCACTCCCCTCTTTCTGATATACTGATTTTCCCTTCACTATCTGCTTGTGAAATTGTTGGAAACATTCTGGGATGCAATCGTTTGGTCTTATTTCCCTTATTATTTCACCCCCACATAAAATCCTTTTCTCTGAGGAGCTCGGGACCCCATGCCACAATTAAAGGACTTAATCTGACACTCAATTATGCCTTGCTGGGTCAGTGATCTGTGAGCCGAATTAATGAGACCTGCTGGTGACCCGACAAGGAGAAAGCCAACCAGGGGCAACTGGAAACAGGGAGAAGTGAAGGAAATGCTAAGATGGGTTTGTGAGAGACTGACTTGCAGGGAACCGAGGGTCTCTGCGAGGTCAAGGGTTAGTCAGGGGGCCTATTAAAATGTTACAGGAGGAGAGAAAACCAGAAAGTTTCAGCAAAGCCACTATTGGGGTGTCATTTAGTTGAGAGGGAGGAGAAAGGATTTTCCACTGCTGAACTATTCAGAGCCAGGCTGAGATACACAGAACCTGCCCAGGCTCCGAGTCTTCACCAACTCTTCCTTGTTTGAATTTTTTTTTTTTTTTTAGACGGAGTCTTACTGTGTCTCCAAGGCTGGAAAGTGGTGGCGCGATCTCAACTCACTGCAACCTCTGCCTACTGGGTTCAAATGATTCTCCTGCCTCAGCCTCCCAAGTAGCTGGGACTACAGGTGTGCACCACCAGGACTGGCTAAATTTTTGTGTTTTTAGTAGAGAGGGGGTTTTGCCTTGTTGGCCAGGCTGGTCTCAAACTCCTGACCTCAGGTAATCTGCCCACCTCGGCCTCCCAAAGTGCTGGGATTACAGGCTTGAGCCACCGTGCCTAGCCCCTTGTTTGAACTTTTTAGATTCATAGTGAACAGACATGCTCAGTGATGATTATGATAGTGATATCAGCTGATACTGTTATTGTGTGTTAATAACAAGAATAATAAAATATTTAACATTATTATGACAACATATAACAAAATACATTATTTATTTAATTAACATAAAGTATTTAGCCATATGAACATTATTATATTAAATAGTACAATATTTAACATAATTAAACACTGTGGTGCACTGAACATACACCATCGGCCTTGCACCATCCCAGTTGCTTCAAAGCTGATGATAAATGATTTCAAAAGGTTGAAGATCAAAGATCAAAGGACAAGAGGGAACACATGGTGAACGAGAAGTTTCAGAAGATGTAAGACAGGGGGACTAGACATTGGAAATCTATGTGCCTTCAGCAAGAAATGACAATGAAAAGGCCTTTTAGTATTTCGCAGACTCTGGACCTGGGGTAGGCTCAAGAACTGGCCAAAAAGCTATCTCTAAAGGCTGGAAATTCCATTTATGGAGTGGTTAGAGTCCCTCTCTGCCTTCCTCCCACTCAGTATTATTTTACTTTTTAAATTATGTACAAGTATTGATTTGATAAAACAGACCATCTAGCACTATACTATGCATTAGGCACTCTTTTTAATAACTTTACATATATTATTGCTTTTAATTCTCACATAATTATTGTACGAGGTATGCGCCTTGTTTTCCTCAGTAAAGAAATGCTGATTGTTTGAGATGATGGATATGCTAATTACCCTGATCTGATCACTACACATATATGCGTCAAAATATCCCTATGTATCTCATAAAGATGTATGATTTCTATGTGTGAATTTTTTAAAAATTAAGTATGAAAAAAGAATGGAGAAGAAAAAAAGTTAAAAGGTAGATACCTTATAAAACCTCAGATACTGACAAGTTAAGAAACTTGCTCAAGGTTGCGTAGCTAATAGGTATCATTAAAGCTAGGGATACAAAGCTAGGAAGTTGACCCCAAGGGCTACGTTGTTAATAAACACAGTATTCTACTTCACATGTCATGTTTATGCAATGGTTAGATGGCTTGAAATTATATGCTTTAGTATATCAGTATTTCATAAAAGCATTTTTATAGTAGATGCAATAAAAATATTTAATAACAAAAGTTAAAGAACTTAGGAACAGAACTTGAGAATATAGTTTGTTGTTGTTGTTGTTGTTGTTTTGAGAGACAGAGTCTTGCACTTGTTGCCCAGGCTGGAGTGTAATGGCCAGATCTTGGCTCCCTGCAACCTCCTCCGGCTCCTGGGTTCAAGCAATTCTCCTGCCTCAGCCTCCTGGTAGCTGGGATTACAGGTGCCTGCCATCACGCCCAGCTAATTTTTGTAGTTTTAGTAGAGATGGAGTTTTGCTATGTTGGCCAGGTTGGTCTTGAACTCATGACCTCAGGTGATCTGCCTGCCTCACCCTCCAAAAGTGCTAGGATTACAGGCGTGAGCCACTGCACCCAGTCGGGAATACAGTTTTAAAGGTGCTAGATAGAAGCCAAGTCAAAAATGTAGATCACTGCAAATTGGCCCAATACCATTGGACCCAGGGGTAGTAGCTTGGGCCTCTACTTAGGTCTCATATCTCAAAATGAAGTTCTATGTCACTAAACCACCCATCTGGAGACTAGACATGACCTGCCAAGCAGAGCACTGAAAATAAGCAGTCTTGTGACTTTGGGATCTGTGCTACTGCGCCCACCTAGGAAAATAATGTGACTTCTTTTGAAGTCAGGACCATGAAATTGCCATAAAAATCATCCTGTGCCTTTCTGAATGATTTTAAATAATTAAGAATAAAATAAATGTAAAGTATTGTACAAATTCTAAGCGTGTCTTAAATGCAGATTCAGAAATAATACCTTGTTCATTTATACAAACATAAATATTATTTTGGGGATGATCACTAGTAAAGTTGAAATGTTTGATTTTGGCCACATTTACTTAATTTGCTTTTAGAGCCGAAACAGAAAAATGGAAGATTCTTGACTTGATGTCGCAGTGCCCAGGTTATCTCTTCAGGATCAAACCTGATTTCATTATTGCATTTTTCATGCTTAAAGGCTAAGGAATTGCTCAGTATAAACTTTTTAATCCCTGGACCCCAAGCAGGCCTAGACTCGCCCCCTGCCTTTGGTGCCTTCCATTCGGCTTCCTCAACACGATGGAAATTTAACCAACCAGAATCATGTTGTAGAAATCAGATTATGAAAGTTTATATCCTGTCGGTGTCTTTGACTCTATTATAAAGATTGGCTTTCAAGCCCGGTTTGGATTTGGCATTGGACTAGGAGGCACTGAACTCTAGATCCAGAGAAATCCTCCTGACTTCTCAACCACATATTCACGTCAACTGAAATCTTAGAAGTGGTCACAAACGGTCTGGTTTTGATACCTGCCAACATTTTCTTCAAGCAAGCCCTTAACCATGTTCATAACTCCCTTTCAAAACTACCCAGTCCTTGGAAGTCAATGAGACTAAATAACGTCAGCTGCTGGCTTCAAGTCATTTCTCTGATGGCTGTATTAATATTTCTGTGTTCTCACCTCCTTTCCCGGGAGACATCAACTCGCATGACTGGAGCTATTAGTTCCACCCAAGATTTTAGTCTAAGGCAAGCTATAGTCAGATGATGTGGAAGACAGATGTTTCTGAATCCATATTCACAAGCTTCAGACTATATCAAACACCAAAGGAAAGACTTATTATTCCACCTCACTTATACATTCAGAATTTGGGTTCAGTTGAAGAGCGAGACACAGACAAGCTACCTGCCCATGGATAACAGAATATTCTGGCTTCCTTATCTCCCCTGCATTTCTCTGCTTCTGCTTATTGCTCCATTTTTCTTTCCATCTCCTGGGAAGAATAGCTCAAGACTGTGATACTCTTACTGTGTTAAGTTTTCTCTGTTTTAGCAGAGCTCAGTTATGAGCTCAGCTCTTAGGTTTTTATTTTAAATTACTTTACCTTTGATCTGAATCTTGGCTTTATTCAACAAATTTAAACTATAACATTAGAATAACAACTCGATTCATATGGAAGGATTTTTTTCCCCTAAAACAAGAATCCAATGGAAAGACACTGCTATACACTCCCCAGTATGATTTGTTGTATGAAAGCTCTCTTTCACCAAAATTAATGTCTGCATTTCAAAATGACCTTTATTAGGTGTTTTCAAGCTGTGAGTCCTCTTTCCAACCTATTAGCCTAGCTTTAAGAGAAAATACTTTTGAGTAGGGGAAACCAAAATCCCTAGACTCTCCGTCTTGGGGTTCAAATAGTTAGGACTGAATCCAAAGTAGAAAACAAAGTTTTAGCTTAGCCGTTCTTTCTTCTTTCTTTCTTTCTTTTCTTTCTTTTTCTTTCTTTCTTTCTTTCTTTCTTTCTTTCTTTCTTTCTTTCTTTCTTTCTTTCTTTCTTTCTTTCTTTCTTTCTTTTCTTTCCTTCCTTCCTTCCTTCCTTCCTTCCTTCCTTCCTTCCTTCCTTCCTTCCTTCCTTCCTTCCTTCTTTCTTTCTTTCTTTCTTTCTTTCTTTCTTTCTTTCTTTCTTTCTTTCTTTCTTTCTTTTTTTTTTTTTTTTTTTCTTTGAAATGGAATTTTGTCTTTATTGCCCAGGCTGGAGTGCAGTGGTGTGATCTCAGCTCACTGCAACCTTTGCCTCCCGGGTTCAAGCTATTCTTCTGCCTCAGCCTCCCAGAGTAGCTGGGATTGTAGGTGCCCACCACCATGCCCAGCTAATGTTTTGTATTTTTTAGTAGAGACAGAGTTTGACCATGTTGGCCTAGCTGGTCTCAAATTCCTGACCTCAGATGATCCACCTGTCTCGGCCTCCCAAAATGCTGGGATTACAGGTGTGAGCCACCACACCCGGCCAAGCTTAGCCATTCTTTAATTACTTTCCCCCTCATCCTTAGAAACCCCAGAAATGGAGCTACAAGAAGCTGTGTAAGGATTGGAGTGACCTGTTGGCCAATATCTGTAGTTACATTTAACTTGACATTCTCCAGGCTGGGTGATTCTTTCAGTAACAGTCCCTGTTTGAAAACCTGGTGGACGAAGGGGATGTCTTTAATTTGTCCCCCGGCACAGTTTATTTTATATGTGGTTACTGGTAAAGGTATTAACTGTTGTTATCAAGGAGTTGGTTTTCTCTTGCTTATCTACTTCCTCTGCTTCAGGAAACCTCACTTCTTATTAGTGCAAGTGTATTCACTTAAACAGAGGCTTGGGGAGAAATTTGTGGTTTTCAAAGATCTATCTCTTGCCCTTACTGCTGAATGTTTTTACTAAATCTTCCCACTGACATATCTTCCTGATTTCCAGTTTCACAAGTCAAGCTAGCATCAGTGCACCTTAGCAGGAGAGGTAGGGCTGCCTGGATCATGAAGATGAAAGATTACCTTTCCTCTGTTATGTACCCGTTCTTTATTGTTGTACCCAGTCCACTCCGATTCTTACATTACAACATTAGGACTCCCTAATGAAGCCAGGAAGGAGATTTGTAATCTGAGGATACGGTCATATGACAGGGTGGACAGTGTGCATACCATCCTACCATGTGTCTCAGGGGCATGGGTCCAGCCCCATCATCAGAGGGAGAGGGCGCAAACAAACCATGATAGTGGCTGACAAACAAAATCAGCTAAAATGAGCATCAAAAGCAGTGTTGGTAGAGGAAGAAGTGATACAAGGCAGCCTGTCAGAGGGGTGGTGGAAAGGGCTTAGGGCTGCATCCTTTCTCCTTTCATGAAGTTGTGTACATATCTGCTAATTCAAGTGAAAGAGCAAAGGTATACCAGCTGGTTGTAAACAACATGTATATTTACACCTCATCAACATGTATATTTCCACCTCATCTGCTTTCCCCATGGGAAGGCATATAGATAAAAGGGAAGGGGGCAGGGTGGTAAATAATAGAACAAAGGCAAAGGAACTGATTCTTGTTTGTTTGTTTGTTTGTTTGTTTATTTATTTTATTTTATTTTTTGAGACAGGGTCTCCCTCCCAGGCTGGAGCGCAGCTGTGTGATCATGGCTGCACTCCAGCCTCCACCTCCTGGGCTCAAGCGATCCTCCCACCTCTGCCTTCCAAAGTGCTGGGATTATAGGCATGAGCCACCATGCCCGGCCCCTGGCTGTTTAAAACCCCTGGAGAAGGACTTGGTTTTGGTGTGGCTCCCCTGTATTCTCACGCAGCCCCCATGATAGCAGTTCCTTCTGGCTGCCATCTCCCATTCACCCAATAACATTGTCCTTAGAGGAAGGCCAAGTTCCTCTCCACTGTGCGCAGGCCCTCATGACGTGGCTACCCTTCTCTCCACAGCTGACTGTCCCCGCACTGCTCTCTCAGGCACAGTCACATCCAACTGTCTTCCAGTTCTTCCTCCGATGCGCCTGTCCTCACCTGCAGGCTCCTATGAATCCTTGATATTTCTTCTCCTCCCACAGCCCGGATCAGACCACCACTTTTGTTCTGCCTGGGGAAACTCATAATTGTGCAGTCCTCTCTTAGAGATTCTGATTTCAAAAGATGCAGAGAGAGATCCTGGAATATGTAGTTTCAAAGGCTTCCCTGGAAATTCTGAAAAGCAGCTAAGCTTGGGAACCGTGTGTAGATATCCCTTCTCTGGGAACCTTCCTTGGTCTGCCCCTCCCTCAAAGTCTTAGTTAAGTTCGCCTCCAAACTGCACTACACACGTCTTTAATTGCAGGTCTCCCGGGTAGATATCCACTCCTGGAGAACAGAGACTCTGTCCGGCTTAGCAGTGGTTCAGGAAATATTCATTGAGTTATACTGAATTGAAACTAGTGAATGTTTCCTATCTTTTTCTCCCTCTCCTGCTCTAAAACAACAACACATTTTCTTTTGGCTAGTTCTTGTTTGCTTTTAGAACAGGATTTAAAACAAATAAGACACTAGAAAAATGACAAAGCTGTTCCTCCAAAATTCTTACAGAAATGGGTCATATTGGTCTTTGGTTGGTGCTCAAATGTGAATGATACCAGGACCACACTTGCTTAAACTTTTGTGGGTTTTTCTGTAAATATTTACTGCAGTGAAATCTCTGCTTCTCATTTTAACCATCTTTTATATCAAGATGTGGAAGGCATTGTATTTTCTCAGTAAGAAGACTCACATGCTTGGTTTATTTCCCTGTCTTCCCCCAATGGTTTTTTTTTTTTTTTTTTTTTTCTTTTCTCTCTTTCTCTTATGCACAAACACAATTTTCCGATAGATTCTGTTAGGACCAAGAAACAATAGCTGATCCTTGTGGGGTCCTTAAACCTGTGAGATGATGTAATCTTCCTTTGCTCCTACCTGTCCTGTACTTGGCACAGCCTTGCTTCTAGAAGTTTCCTCTAGTAAATTCATTGCATGGATGCTGAGAGTACCATTGCCTATTATTGACTCTTGCTTCTCAGTAAGTATAAAAGAAACAATTTTATGCTATTAGCTGTTATTTTTGTTGATGCAGATGCTATTATCTGATTTAAACATCGAAGGGATGATTTTATTTTGTTTGTGCCCTGGAGGCTAAAAAAAAAAAAAAGAAAGAAAGAACCCACAATAAGCCAGCATCATTTTGAAAAGGAAAGCATCCAATAATTAAATATACTTTCCCAGAGATGAGGAGCAGATGTTCTGTCTCTTTCATGGAGTGGGAGGGTGTGGAGACTTGAGGGAGCTGTACCCGGAGCACGTTTCATAATCTTGAAAAGTCAGGGGGTTTCAGGAAAGTCCCTTAACATGGGAGGTCTGGTTGGGATAAACTAATACTTGCGCAGCAACCCAAAAGGGAATTTACCACATTTTTGGCAATTGTATCACTTTAAATTTTTTCTCCAAACTCCCAAGATGTAAAAGATTGTTATCACCACAAATTAATAGTTTTTGAAATTGGAGGACAAAAATCCTTTTTTCTTGGCTAAGACAATTTTACTAAGCAAATTGTTACAGCAATTTCTGAAACGGCCTACGATGCATAAGTAAAGTCAGGCTGGATGAAAAGCAAAACCAACTTCGGAGGAAAAATCATTCACAATGGTAGATAGAAAGAAGGAAAATTCTTTTTTATTCTATTTCATGTGAAGTGATTCTAAGACTATTAGAATTGCCTGAAAAGTCTTTTCAAACTCTCCTCCTAGTCATCCCTCTCCATCTTTTCCCCCTCCTTCCCATACTGTACCAAAAGATCTGAGCTTCCAAGAGTGGGCGGATGTTATCTGAAAAGACTCCTGGTTGGTTCCAATATGCTCTCTCCACCCCACCCAGGCACTCCCTTTCTCAATTTTAGAACTAGTGCTATAAACTATAAACTCTTTTTTATTTTTATTTATTTATTTTTTAAGAGACAAGGTCCTGCTCTGTTACCCAGGCTGGAGTGCAGTAGTGCAGTCATAGCTCACTGCAGCCTCAAACTCCTGAGCTCAAGCGATCCTCCTGCCTCAGCCTCCTGAGTAGCTGGGACTACAGGTGAATGCCACTACACCCAGCTAATTTTTAAATTGTGTATACATAGGGGTCTCACTACGTTGTACAGTCTAGTCTCAAACTCCTGGGCTCAAGTTATCCTCCTCCCTTGGTTTCCTTGGGATTACAGGCATGAGCAACGATGCCCACCCAAATATAAACTTTTGAAGGAAGTACAGCTTCTTATGGGTCTTTTAGGGAAGAAGACTTGATTTGCCAGATACGCGGTCCTAGAGCCACCCTCTGACCTTGCTCCATAACCTTCCGTCAGCCTCTGAAAGTGAAGACAACTGCTCTTTGTCTCCTAAGACATTTGCTTGGGAAGATCAGCTGCTTGTTTGCATGCTGTGTTCATTATTAAATTCCTTCTCTATCTTTTATAAAGTTCTACTTTTCTGATCTCTCTTTCAATGAACTTGAAATATCTGTGTATCTGAAATCTTCTGGGACTGAAATAAAACTTCAAAGTTATACAATTTTTAGAGCTGGAAGGAACATGGGAGATTATCTCCCTCAATTTTGTAGGAATTCATTTTATGGTATCCTAGTTAGTTGCTGCTTGTATATTTTCAAAAATCAGGCACCAGTTACCATGCATGAAAGTATTTTATTTTTGGAGAGTGCACTATTGAGCCAAATGAAAGGCATTTCTCTTTTTAAGGTCTCCCAGTTATACAATCTTGGAGCTAGATACCATGCCTTCCCTTGGGAACTTCTCATGAGCTCCAAATCACACTGTCAATTTGCTTAGGAATGGAATGCATTCATAGTTAGCAATCACTGACTTAATGCCCTCTGCTGAGTTTGATTTTTCAGGAAACCTACCGTTCTCCTAGTAAAGGAGCAGTTTTCACGGCACTATTCGTATGACTCGCCTATGACAGTCATGGCAGGAAAGGAAAGCAGAAAGGTTCTGCAGTCCTCAGCTGGGTCAAAGTAGGACTTCAAAGACCAGCTGTACTGGAGAAGATGGCCCTGTTCACCCTGTGGAATAGCCTGGAGGTCATGGCTATAACCCTACCTTCTCATAGCAGCGACATGACACTAGGTCAGACAGCTAGTTCTGCGGGAAATAAAAATGACAGTTGGACATTTGGTATCCTATAGAACGAGTATCTGTTTACTGAATTTTTATGCTATCATCTGGTGGTTTTGGCATTAGTGGGATGCAATTTTAGTTTTTTTGTGTGCAGAGAATAGCCACTTGTTGTTTGGGTTTCTGGGGTCATTTCTCACATTTCTGCTCCAGAAATGCGTGCATTCAGCAAATATATTTTTACTGCAAAGTCTAAATTTGCTTGCTTTCTTAATGTGGACCCATATCTTTTCTAAAATCCTAGTTTTCTCAAAAATGCTGGTGAGTTTCTGCCTTCTTACTAATGTTGACAACATCTTATCATCAAATGCTTACTTTGTATTCTGTCCAGCCCTGTCCCTGGCATATAATAAATATTTTAGAGGTTCTTTCTACTGCAGTTTCTTCCAAAATTCCATGTGTTTCAGGTTGATGAGCTTCCTTCTTCTTTTTGTTTTTTGTTGTTTTTTGTAGAGACAGGGTCTCACTCTGTCACCCAGGCTGGAGTACAGTGGTGTGATCATAGTTCACTGTAGCCTCAAACTCCTGGGCACAAGCGACCCTCCAGCCTCAGCCTCCCAAGTAGCTGGGACTACAAGTGCACCACCACACCCAGCTAATCTTCAAAGCTTTTTTTTAGAGATGGAGTCTTGCTATGTTGCCTGGGCTAGTCTTGAACTCCTGGCCTCAGGTGATTCTCCCACCTTGGCCTCCTGAGTAGCTGGGATTACAGATGAGAGCCACTACTCCTGTGCCTGTGTCCCAGGAGCCACTGCGTGGCCTGGCTTCAAGATCAGTCTGGAAAAATTGGTTTATTCTTACAGCGGCTCGCATATTCTCCATGGGACCAACTCAGTCAGCTCTTGTGGGTTGAATCGTCTTGCCCAAAAGATACGTTGAACTTTTAACCTCAGTGTCTGTGAACGTGACCTTCCTTGGAAGTAGAGTCTTTGCAGATGTAATGTAGCTAGTATGAGGTTATGCTGGGGAGGGCACCTGAATAACTGGTGTCCTTACATGAAGAGGAAAAGAGAAACACAGACACTCATGGAGAGAAGGCCAAGTGAAGGCAGAGGCAGAATGAGAGTCATGAATACAAGCTAAGGGCACCTAGGATTGCTGGACACTGCCAGAAGCTAGCAGGGGAAAGGAAGGATTCTCGCCTAGAGCATTCAGATGGAGCACAGCATGGTGGCCACTTTCGTTTGAACTTCTGGCCTCCAGAACTGTGAGTACATTTCTGTTGTTTTAAGTCACCAAGTTGTGGTACTTCGTTATGGCGGTCCTAGAAAAGTAGCACAGGGTTCACAAAGGGCTATTGGTTCTCTTGGACTAAAGAGGAAGTGATTTGAACCTCCTATTTGCCTACATCCTTGTGTTAGAGACAGACGCTGGGAAGAACTGTCAAAATATCCCGGTGCTGTGGCTCTGAGCTAGTCACTCACCCTGTGAGCCCCAAGTGTGTTGACTCACAAAACAGGTGTCCATTGAGTATGCCTGAGTGCTCAGATTGAGTCCCGGCCCCTACTGGGTTTCATAGTAGGAGACACAGACAATACACAGGGAAAAGAAAGGAAGGAAGGAAAGAGAAAAGAGAAGGAAGGAAAGAAAGGAAGGAAGAAAGAGAGAGTCGTTGCAGATAGTGTTCTGTATCAGGGAGAAAATAAAGTTAACAGGGGATGAAAAATAACAAAGTGTTGCCAGGTGTGGTAGCTCACGACTGTAATCTCAGCACTTTGGGAGGCCGAGGCAGGCGGATTGGGAGGCCGATGCGGGTGGTTAGGAGTTCAAGACCAGCCTGGTCAACATGGTGAAACCCTGTCTCTACTAAAAATATAAAAATTAACCAGGCGTAGTGGTGCATGCCTGTAATCCCAGCTACTCAGGAGGCTGAGGCAGGAGGTTGCAGTGAGCTGAGATCACACCAGTGCACTCCAGCCTGGGTGACAGAGCAAGATTCTGTCTCAAAAAAAACAAAAAAACAAAAAAACAAAAAAAAAAAACAAAGTAACAAACTAAAAGCAAACAAACAAATGAACAAAAAACAAAGTGGGAAATGATCAGGTGATTTGGAAAGGACTGTCTGAGAAAGCACTAAAAATTTGGTGAAGGAGTGAGCCGCGCAAAGTTCTAGTGGGAAAGCATGCTAGGGTAGAGGTGACATCACATTGTAAAGGCCTTGGGTTGGGAAGTTACTTTGTGTGAGCCAAGAGTAGAAAGAAGGCTGGCTGTAACGAAAGGAGAAGATGGGAGGAGTTCAGAGAGGTGGGCCCTAAGGCTCAGATTACCAAGGCCTTGTTGGTTAAACTGAAGAGTTCAGGTCTTTAAAAGTCTGATGGGAAGACTTAGGTAAGTGGTGTGTGTGTGTGCGTGAGAGAGAGAGAATTTAAGATTCAAATCTGTCAAATGCAGAATCAATTGTTTACATATTTTTATAAAGAGTTCAAGCCTTCTTTTGTGGGAGGGTAAAAACATTTCAATGTTTTTTTTTTTCTTTTTTACGAATATACTGGAGAATCATGCAACGCTGCCAGCATTGGACACCAACCCGGGCCACAGATCTGCACACTCCTTTGCAACTGGTCCTGTAATGGCAGAATCTTTCCCCTTGCCTTTATTTTTTTAACTATGACCCTGCATTGTCTTCACATTTTTTTTAAATATTATGTTTTCTCCGGTGTGACTTTTGTTGTCAAATGACCAATGCCACACATACCTTCTTTCTGATCTCTGCTTTGCCTTTCTTGGCTGTGACCATCACCACGTCACTCACACTAGCAGCGGGAAGTCTGTCCAGCTGCGAGCCCCTTCATGGCAATGATCTACAGACTTTTGACTCCTGTGTGGTCAGCACAGGTGATCACAGCTCCTATCAGAAGACCTAGGGCAATCCAGAATTTTGCACTGGAGGAGCCACTGTGTCTTCGCTGTGATGTCTTGAGTGCTGGAAAGAGACAGAAAAGGAGTTCAGGCCAGGTGCGGTAGCTCACACTGGTAAATCCCAGCACTTTGGGAGGCCGACGTGGGAGCAGATCACTTGAGGCCAGGAGTTTGAGACCAGCCTGGCCAATATGGTGAAACCTCATTGCCACTAAAAATACAGAAATTAGCCAGGCGTTGTGGTGCGCACCTGTAATCTCAGCTACTCAGGAGGCTGAGGCAGAGGTTGCAGTGAGCCGAGATGGCACCACTGCACTCCAGCCCGGGCGACAGAGTGAGACTTGGTCTTGGAGAAAATAAAAAAAGAGAAAGGAGTTCAATGTTTTAAGACAAAGGCGTGAAAATCTAAAATATAATTCCAGACTTTTAGGATGATTAGCAGATAGGCCATCCCTTGACTTTTCCCTAAAGGAGAGAACCCCAAGCAATGGGAACGACTTCCCCTCTTTGGGATGAATTCCTTCCTGTAAGGAGAGCTCGGGTACCAAGACTCCAGGCCTCTCCCTACTCCTGTCTTGGCTATGAGAAGAGTCTGAGATACTCAAAAGTGGCATCATGAAAAAGCCTTAAGTATTCAATATTTATTGAGTATCTGCTCTGTGCCGGACATGATGCTTGCTGCCAAGAGTGCAATGGTTAAAATCAGACATAGTCCCTGCCCTCAAGGAATGCACAATGTCAGACAAGTCCCCATGAGGTGTGAACAGTAGACAAGAGACAGACATAGTTTCAGTGAATGTTTTGGGAAGCTTGTAAAATGGGCACCTCGCCAGCAGGGAGGCATCGCTTTTCCTAAACAGAAATGTCTTCAGAACAGCGTGGCATCTTCCAATCCACTCTACAGATTGTCTCCAAAGAGAGGCCTTTGACATGGACTGAAAAGCTCCCTCATTTAGGTCGGAAAGAGAGACCAGTTATCTAGGGTATATTCTAGTATCCTTTGATGCCTTTGTTTTGGAAATGAGCAGAAGATTTCCCTCAATCTTTTGAACTTCTGGGTTTAATCGAAATATGATTTGCTTTTGCTGTGCAAATGATTGTACTGCTCTATAATCATTGCAGGTAGAATGGTGAGAAAAGTACTCTATTCCCCATTATCATGTAAATCCCGTATTTGAATATTTCAATGTCACTAGTTCCCCCCACCCCCACATTTTAAATATCTTTTCTTTCAGGCCTCCGGGAGACAGTAGGTTCTGATATCACCAACTGAACCTTTTTCTGGAACTTTAGGTTAATAAACTGAAAGTTTGCAGAAAGCTGCCTTTTGAGATTTGATTCTTATTATGTGTGTGTGCTGATGGAAGGCGAGAAACCTAAGCCAGCAGCTGCTGCTGCTGACAGGGCGGCCCCAGTCAAGGGACACGTGGGAGAAACCAAGGCAGCAACACTGGTGATCAGAGACAGCCCACTTCCCTGAGTCGGTTTGTATTTCAAATTGCCTGTTATGAATTCAGAGATGGTTCCGCCAAGGCAGATTGGGGGACGGAGAATGAATAACTGCTGTTCTCAACAGAAATCATTCCTGGAAGTGGGGGCAGATGAATGGCTAGGTGGAGAAATGGATGACTAAGTGTGTGTTTCCTAAGTGGACAGGCTGCCCTACATCTCTATTAATGTCTGATGGGCTGGTTATCTTGTTTGGATTTATGAGAGAGTAAGTTCAGGTAGGGAGCGGATAAAGAACGAGAGCTGGTTTCAGAAACGAAAGGCATAGACTTTTAAAGTGACCTTCTTTTTTTTTTTTTTTTTTTTCTTTGCAGAGGTGCACAACCCAGGTCTGATGTCAAAGCACTGGGTAGCTTTTGCAAAGCATTTTGCTGATATGGAAGCCAGCAGGAGTCCACGCTGGCTCCAGCATGACCGATAGCTCCATCAGTGTTATTTGATGAGCAGAACGTAGGTGACATGTTGGCCTATGGAGCTGTGTTATGTGTTATGGGGCTGTGATAGTCTGCGTAAACCTAAGAATTTCTTAAAAGTCCGTTAGATATTCAAGGTTAGCCTATCGGCCGTAAGGCTAGGTTAAAAAATAGTGGTGAGCAGTTCCTGCCTGTCAGCTTTAAAAAAACAAGGCATATTTCCTGTCCATGCCCTTGATAATTTTCTTTTCTGCATTTTCCTCTCTCCAGGACCCAGTATAAAAGAACAACCACCAGCTAAAAAAAAAAAAAAAAAAACAAATAAAAATAAAAATAAAAAATTGCCAGTTATTGAGGCAAAGGAAAGAAGAGAGGGTGACAAGTTTCACTCTGACTCTTGCCACTTCCACCTGAAAGGGGTACATCAGCACACCCCTTCCTTCACTGCCCAGAGCCATACCCCACTTTAGGAGGGCAAGCTATTGCAATCCTACAGTCCTTAGAAGAAAAATCCAGATAGCACTAATGACTTTCACAGGTATAAATAATGCAGATCGGCAACTCTGGACATTCAGTGGAGGTGATGGCAGAACTCCAGACAGCCTTTTCTAATTTCTCCTAAGTGAGTGAGTGAGTGGTGCCTGTGTGCACACACCAGTAAAGAGCTAAGGTTGAAACAGGTAACTCCAAGGACAGCAAAAAAGCAACGCCCTTCTCCATCCCCATCCCTCCAATAAACCTCTTATGTATCCAGGCACTTAACCACAATAGAACTGTTTAATTTATGTTCTAAGAACCCCACTGTCGGCCTGAAAATGAGCTGTGGACAGCTTCTAGACATCACTGCAGAGCTTTCTAAGCTAGAGAGATGGCGAGCAGAATTGAACTGTCTTACTCCAGGAGGCTGGAAGGCAGCTGTCCGCTTAGGACACCAGCAGGAAGCATGGTGGCGTGGTGAGAAACAGAAGGGTTTTCTGGTAGGAAAGCAATTCCCACCCTCTGGGACTCTAATATTATGTAATGATTTTATCTGTCGTGGGAGGACTTCAGGGAAATGAGTGTATTTCTTCGCTCTTCACCCAGAGGGTAATCCTTAAGAAGAGAGTGATCATTTTTAATACATCTTCCCAGATCTACCCATCTTTTGCATGATGATTGCTTTATTGAGATTGCAAACTGTTCTTGCATCAGGGCAGACACGTCAGCCGCTGCCTCCCATGCAGCCAGGAAGAAATTGACAGTCTGCACTTCCTCGGGTTAGCTTCCTATTAATTAAGGCTTCACACAGAACAGTCCTCTTCCTTTGGGTATTCACATGGATTTTTGTGAATCATGCTGTTTACAAATAATGCTAAATCTAAATGCCATGCTTACATCTGACTGTCCAAATCCAGGCCTATTTTTAATTGCTGGCTGCAGTGAAAGAGAATTCGTGGGCAGAGACGGCAAGAGTAATGAAATGGAAGACGTCTACAATTCAGTTTCCTATAAAATAACTTCAAAAGCTATATCAGCTTACCTTTGCTAACTGAAGGTTCTGGAAGTTAAATGTCTGAAATGGATTAACTCTGAATTTGCCTGTGTTCCTAGCCATTTCCTCAAATTCAAACTTTTACTTTCAGAATGTCAACAAGAGCAGCTTATCTTGTGCAAAATCTGAGATTCCTTACTTAGGTTGATGAAGATGGGGAAAAATAAAGAAGCAGCATAAAACTAAAAAATCATTTTGAAACACCAGAATCTTTTTTTTTTAATCTGTCAGTCAAATGTTTCTATGACCCATGAACAGAAACTAGTTGAGTGCACGTATCATTTACCCACACAATTCTTTGGTTAAAAAGGGAACATTGGCTGGGTGTGGTGGTTCACACCTGTAATCCCAGCACTTTGGGAGGTCAAGGTGGGCAGATCACGAGGTTAAGAGATCAAGACCATCCTGGCCAACATGGTGAAACCACGTTTCTACTAAAAGTACAAAAATTAGCTGGGTGTGGTGGCACACGCCGGTAGTCCCAGCTACTTGGGAGGCTGAAGCAGGGGAATTGCTCGAACCCGGGAGGCAGAGGCTGCAGTGAGTCGAGATTGTGTCACTGGACTCCAGCCTGGGTGACAGAGCGAGACTCCATCTAAAAAAAAAAAATAAAGGAACATATTTGCAAAGACTGCTTATATCAAATTTTAATGGTTGATCATTCAACATGTTTCAATGTGATGAATGTCAGTTTCAAATATACATGAATCAACCCCAACTGATGTCCTGCTAATTTGAAAAATGTTTGAATAACCTAAGCTGTTCACACTAATGAAAAGTTCAAGACAATTTTACGTGATTACATTCACAAATTTGTCAGCAAATTTGAAATCACAGTTACGTGGCATTTGTTCTGCATGGTGAACCCATGTAAATATCCAAATATAGAAAGGATTGCAGCTCTATTTTCATCATTGCATCCCTGCTACCTAGTGGTGTATGCAATCCCCACTAAGTATACTTGAACCAGGTATGCTCCATCTGGTTCAAGTGGTTGTTCAACAAACATTTGTTGACTCACTGGCTGGTAGATTGGAAAGGATGACTTTCTAACCATCAGGAAGACATTCGGGTTGCTCTTGGGTAGGTCAACAGAGCAGCTGCTTAGGAATAAACTACCCAGTAACTGGTGACTCTAGGATGGAAGGAAGAAGGGAAAAAAATGAGAGAGCTGGATAAAAGGGGGAAAAAATCAAGGAAAGGAAAGAATGAAATATCTTAGAGGGTAGCAGAGTATGTATCTGTACAGACTCAGATGGCCTTGGGCGTCACCCTGCCAAGTGCTGCCCACCAGCCTAGCATTGGAGTTAGAGCCCTGGCCACTCCAATGCTCTGGGCCCTGGACTGGTGCATCAGAGTTCTCCACACTCTGCTTTCCCATTTCTCATTAACTTGCCACAACTAAGGCAGATTTTGACATCAGCATCACTAATAGTGTGTTTGTGAAATTCATCAGCTAAATGGGATCATTTTTGAGAGTGTAAACTCGTGGAGGACATCAGGTACAAACTAGGATTTCCCAGGAATACTGGAAAATAGAGAACCCTATGAATAGTCCATTCTGTGAGCAGGTAACTTGGCTTGAAATATACATAATGCCAACATCTGCATGCATAGGGCCATTAGATGTGTGGCATTATATACTATTAAAAATTTTGGATGGTAAAATTTTTAATTTTTTACTTCTTTACTTGAGATCCTGTATATGTACTGCAGAAAGATTTCTTTTTAACACCCCAGAGTTTGAAAGAGTGTCTCCCTTTTCTGTTCTCTTTCCTTTTTCCCTTTCACTTTGCATTAGATATATCATGTATCCATTTTTCCTCCCCACTAGATTTTATATATTGTTTGAGGGCAAAACTCACATCTTTTAAACAAATCTTTAAATCTGTTAGCAGTACTAATGAAAATATGATTTTAATAAACATGCAACACAAAAAGACAAATCTAAGAAAACAGTGATTTGGAAAGAAGAAATCTTATTTACATTGACCTTAAGGGAGAAGAAAGTCATTTTGAAATGATTTCTTTTTTGATGAACCTTTGAAAGCCAATTTTTGTTAAATGAGTTTACATCTAAATTTTAGTTCTGTTGACAGTTAACTCAAGGGTCTTTTATCTATGCTTAATGTCACTGGCTATATCCTGCCATCGATCTCAGGCAAAAACTCCCTTTGGCCGTCAATGGGGAGTTCTATGTAAAAATCAATGGCAGGATATGGCCTATAAGAATAGTGGTTACTGTAAGCTTTCAGCTGTGAGGCCACCATAATGTGACTTCAGGGCAACCCTTTAGACCATGTTCAAAAACAACAATAAAAAAAAATCCCCATTCTTTAGAAGGGGGAGAAAATGGGAGGAAGGAAATAGCATATGTTTGTATGGGATAATCTATCATGTTCCCACAGTTTAGCAACAGCCTTGCATTGTCTTTTCAGGAGTCTCAAATAAAAATTCGCGGAAAAAACAAATGCCTGGAAAAAAGTCCCTGAATGCAAAATAAGTATGTATTATCATACAGAATAACATAAATCAGCCCATTTAAGTGGAACCAACTGTTCCTTCCTCATTTATACAGTAGCCTGTGGCTCACATTTATATATTCTGGTTGCAAGGGTGAAACTGGCATATCAAGAAGGCAAAATGCCAAGAGGCCAATCACTCTTAATATTAAAGACCTTGGGTTTTCTAGGGAGTAAAAATATCTGAAAAACATATTCTAAAATAATTCTAAATTCTGGAATAATTCTAAATTGCAGAATAATTCTAAATTCCAGAATACTTTGAGGAACAACATGAACTGTGTAGAGCAGGGGTGTTCAATCTCTTGGCTTCCCTGGGCCACATCAGAGAAAGAAGAATTGTATTGGGTCAGACATAGATACACTAATACTAACGATAGCTGATGAGCTAAAAAACAGTCGCAAAGGGCTGGACGCAGTGGCTCATGCCTGTAATCCCAGCACTTTGGGAGGCTGAGGTGGGTGGACCACCTGAGGTCAGGAGTTCAAGACAAGCCTGAGCAACATGATGAAACCCCTTCTCTACTAAAAATGCAAAAACTAGCTGGGTGTGGTGGCACACACCTGTAGAGCTATTCAGGAGGCTGAGGCAGAAGAATCACCTGAACCTGGGAGGTGGAGGTTGCGATGAGTCAAGATCGTACCACTGCACACCAGCCTGGGTGACAGAGCAAGACTCCCTTTCAAAAACAAACAAACAAACAATAAACAAAAAATATCACAAAGAAATCTCATAACGTTTTAAGAAAGTTTATTAATTCATGTTGGGCTGCATTAAAAGCCATCTTAAGGCTGTGGGTTGGACAAGCTTGGTATAGAATGAGATATTGCAAACTTTCCATTTCTGTTTGGCTATTTTGATAAAAATTGTCTCCCTAAATGCATACACTCTTGTACAGGGTGTGATAGTTATTACTGGCCACAGTGAGATGTTTCAGCTTGACCCACATAGGAGCCACTCAGGTCATACTCTCATAGTACTTCTGGACATAAAGATGTGGGTGTCATCAGGCAATGGTTTCACAGCGTCCTGTCACTCTCAGGGGCGGGCAGTCAGCATGGCCATTGCATTGCCAGCCCCACACGTGTCAGGAAGAACAGGCCCCGATAACACCAGATCTTAACAGACTTGGAGAGACGGAGCCTCTGCCCTCGCATGCTTGGATTCAATTCTCCAGGCCAGGCAGCTATCCCCTGCACCCACCCTCCACCCCTGGTGCGTTATGAACAATGACCTCAATTATCTTTTCATGCTTCATATATAATTACATTCTACTGTGTCCAGGTAAAATAGACCTTCTGGTTCTCTTTAGGTAACATGGTCATTCCTACGGTTCAAGGCCTAAATTTGAGGCCCAATATGATGTGTATGTTGACATCTCAGAAAACCAGAGGGGTCTCAAATGGCTCTGGCCAAATAAATCTCCTTGTCAGGGGGCCATGTACAGCTCCTGTTTATCCCTGAGTAATGGGTTTCAGTTCTCTGCTAACCTGAGAAATTAGCCAAACAAGCCAATCCCATCCTCTCACCGGGAACAGGGGTCACCCCACCCTCTTGCTACCACAAAGCCTGCCTCTCACAGACCCCTGCTTCTTCACGTGTCCCCAGGGCAACCTCCCTGTGCTGCCGTTGGCATGCTGCATCCTTCTAGCCAGGCTGTGCTTATACGTGACTGAGAAACTTGTATCAGTCTCACCTCTTCTGTGTCAGGTGGCATGTGTTTGGCCGTGACTGTAACTGTAGTGCAGGAAAACCCCTCCATCAATGGGGTGAAGAGGAGGTGATGAAAACAACTCCTTAAAAGGTAGGTTGAAATGAGAAGTGGTACCGTATTCCTTGAGACATCATTATCTTAATTAAAATGTAAATAGTAGAGCATGAACATTTTTAAAGAAGAAGCTAATATTACTCTGAGTTGTGTTTAAAAAGGAGACATGAGGCCAGGTGCAGTGGTTCATGCCTGTAATCCCAGTACTTTGGAAGACTGAGGTGGGCGGTGATCACTTGAGGTCAGGGATTCGAGACCAGCCTGGCCAACATGGTGAAACTCTCTCTCTACTAAAAATACAAAAATTAACTGGGCATGGTGATGCACACCTGTAATCCCAGCTACTGGATCCTCAGCTAATCTAGCTGAGTCAGGAGAATCACTTGAACCCGGGAGGTGGAGGTTGCAGTGAGCTGAGCTCACACCACTGCGCTCCAGCCTGGGCAGCAGAGAGAGACTCTGTCTTAAAAATGAACAAATACATACGTACATACATACATACATACATACACACACAAAAAGGAGATGTGTGTTTGGAAGATCTCAAATGGAAAATGCAGAGGAGTATGGCTTGAGTTACAGGGCCTGTGAGAAAAATGGTAGAAAGATGTTGGAATTTAAGGAATCACAAAATGAAAGCCGGGTAAGGTTAAGGCAGGAGGTGATAAAAATCTCAAAAGGAGAGCAGAATAAATAAAAGTTGGAGTAACCGTGTTTGCAGGGTGGAGGAAACAGGGGGTGGAGAATTCTACCTGAATGGAGAGATTTTGTCAGGAGCCAGATAAAATCTCCAGGACTTAGAGGATATTAGACAAGTGGCATTGGGTGGTCAAAATGGCTTAGTTATTTTTCCACTATCACACCAAATCCATGAAACTGTGTTAAATATCTGTCAATCATATATAGTTTGCCTTCTGCCCCCCAACTCATATCTTTGAGGTAAGAAGTATTGCAATGGTTGGATGGGCCAGAAAAAACTGTTATAGAAGCCAAAAGAAGATTGGGTGGAACCCAAGGCAAATATAAACCCTTTATACCTCTTAAGTGAGAATAGAAGATAAGAACTCAAATGTGAGTCAGTAGTGGAAAGTAAGAAGGACAAAATCTTCCCCATTTTCTTCCATTGTTTCTCCTGAATTCTACCTTGCTCACCTGCTCTGCAACCATTTGAATGTTTATTATGTTCCAGACACCATAGTAGGCACTGAAATTGCACAGAAGAAAGGCCACCCCCACCATGAAGCCTGACAAGGTTGCAAGAAGACCATGCTGAAAATATCCCTTGTGAAATAAAGGGAGCACCAAGGGGAGGCACCCAAGTCAGCTTTTATAAGAGAGGGTACCAGGGAAGAGTTCTAGGAGAGGAGATGTTTAAAGAGAAATTTTGCAGGTGAAAAGAATTTACACTGGTAGAGAAATGCCATATCTTTTGGTGGGGGGGTGAATTCTTTTCAGTTTTATTAAAAGATATATATTATATATAATATATAAATATTTATATTTATATATAAAAGATATATATATAAAAGATATATATAAAAGATATATATATAATATATATATAAAAGATATATATAATATATATATAAAAGATATATATATAATATATATATAAAAGATATATATATAATATATATATAAAAGATATATATATATCTTTGACAAATACAAGATGAATATATTCATGACATACAATATGATGTGCAGATATATGGATACATTATAAATGATAGAATCAATTTAACCAATATTTATTTATTTTTATCATTTTATCTCACATATTTACCATTTTTTAACGTGGTGAGAGCATTTAAGATCTTCCTTCTTAGCAATTTTCAAAGATATGATATAATTAACTTTAGTCACCATGTTGTACAATATATCTCCAGAACTCATTCATCCTGTCTAACTGAAACTCTGTACCTATTGACAAACATCTCCCGACTCCCTTCCCCATCCTAGCTCCTGGCAACTGCTGTTCTCTGTTTCTCTTCTTCTTCTTTTTTTTTTTTTTGAAATAATGTTTAGAAGATTGGTATTAATTTAAAAAATGTTTGGTAGAATTCCTGGGCTTTCTTTGATGGGAGAGTTTTAAAATTATAGATTCAATCTCCTTGCTTGCTAATGGTTTGTTCAGATTTTCTGTTTCTTCATGGTTCAGTCTTGGTAGGTTGTATGTTGCTAGGAATTTATCCATTTCTTCTAGGCTATCCAATTTGTTGGTATGTAATTGTTCATAGGAGACTCTTATCATCCTTTGTATTACTCTGGTATCAGTTGTAGTGTCTTTTCTTTCACTTATAATTTTATTTATTTGAGTATTCTCTCTTTCTTAGTCTAGCTTAAGGGTGTCAATTTTGTTTACTTTTTCAAAAAACAGATTCTTAGTTTTCTTGACACTTCATTTTGTTTTTTTCTAGCCTCTATTTTATTTATGTCTGCTCTTTGTTATTTCCTTTCTTCTTTGGGCTTAGTTTGTTCTTTTTCAAGTTCCTTGAGGTGTAATTTTAGGTTGTTTATTTGAGATCTTTTTTCTTTTTTAATGTTGGCATTTATTGCTATAAACTTTTCTCTTAGAAGAGTTTTGCTCCATCCCATAAATGTTGGTGTATTGTGTTTCCATATTGGTATATCTCAATATATTTTTTAAAATTTCCCTTTACATTTATTGTTTTTCCTACTGGTTGTTCAGGAACATATTTTTTAATTTTCATGAATTTGTGAATGTTCCAGTTTTCTCCCTGTTATTGATTTCTAGTTTCATATTAATGTGGTCAGAAAAGATACTTAATATGATTTTAATCTTCTGAAATTTAACAAGACTTATTTTGCAGCTGTCTGGGTTCATTTTGTGCTGCTGTGATAGAATACCTGAGACAGAGTAATTTATAATGGAAAGAAATTTGTTGGCTCATGATACTGGAGGCTGGGAAGTCCAAGACAGAGGTACTGGCATCTGGTGAAGGCCTTTTTTTCATCCTGTGGTGGAAGGCAGAAGGGCAAGAGAGGGTGAGAGACAGAGAGTAAATGGGGACCAAACGCTCCCTTTTATAAAGAACCCACTCCTGTGATAAGGACATTAATCCATTCACTCTGTTCTCATGGCCTAATTACTTTCATTAGGCTCTGCCTCCCAACACTATGGCATTGGGGGTTAAGTTTCCAAAGCATGCTTTCTAGGGGACACATTCAAACCATTGCAGTGGCCTAACATATGATCTGTCTTGGAGAATGTTTCATGTGCACTTAAGAAGAATTTGCATTCTGCTGCTGTTGGGCAAGAAGCGTCATAGGGAAGAGCCATTTAAGAGATCAGATAAGTAGAATTTGGTGCCCAGGAGTATATGAGAGTAAAGAAGAGGGAGGGGTTTGCATAAATTAAGAAGATAAACTTTTAATAAAGCCTTGAGGATGTAAATAAGCATGGTGTATCTAAGTAGGTATGACTGGTTTTGAGGTTTGGGGAACTTCGTTTTTGAAAAAGGAAGTGACAAGAGAGAAGGCCACGTAGGTAGGCAGGAGTCAAATGATGAAAAACCTTGAATGCCAATCTACAAAAGCAATGGAGAGTCACTGGAATATGCTAAGGATAAGTCACACAATCTGATTTCTGTTACTTATGCTATTGTTCTTTTGGAGATGAAGGGACGGTTCCAAAGGGTAGTCAAGATAAGTCGTTGGAAGAGATTAGTTAAATTAAATATTATAATTGATTCAATGGGAGGATGTAAAAGCAAGGATTTTGAAAGACTGATTTCTGGCTTGGGTAACTGGGAGGGAGGATTATTAATACAGCCAGTGCCCTGAGGAGGCAGGAGAGAATGTTATCACAAAGCTCACTGGAGGAATTAGCTTGTGAAAGGAAGACTCTAAAGAAGGAAGTAAGAAGAATGCATATGGTGACAGATACATTTTCAGGATATAAGAAATTTAAGTATTTGTGTCTGGTGGCCTCTCTTTTCTGTCATTGGGAAGGTCGAACCAACGGTTGGGAGTGCCATTGGGAAAGCTGTGGACAGATGGCAATGGAGATGCTCTAAGTGTGGAGAGGCACCAATCCCCTTGGCTTTACTAACAGATCATGGGATGGGGAGGGGAGGAGGAAAATGGTTAAGCTGATCCAGAGTGGGGCTGGTGGAGAAGGGGTACACTGACTTTCTCAGGAAGGCACGCCTTTCTTTCCCCCATGACAACTGGTCCCTTGTGATTGATATTCTAATCTCTTCCTCTACTAGATGGCATAATCCCTGAAGGTGGGCCCAGTAATATTTCACCTCCACACCTGTCCCTCTGCTGCTTTGCCCAGTGTTAGCTAATCCTTAAAGTTTCATTGAATGATTGACTACATTATGATGGGAGAACTTAGAGAAATAATAGGAAGATTAGGAGGTGGATTAGCGCTAAAGCAGTTCTATGTGATTACTAAAAAAGATGGGGTTTGATCATGACAATGGACTTCAGAGTAGAGGTTAAATTTGGATAACCACAATGTGGCTTGTGTCTGTTGTTCTCCTCTCACCATCTCATGAGGCACTAAACAGACTTGAGATGGAGAGGCAGAATGGGAAGCAGATTCCCTCGGTTTTTGGTATAATCAAGTTAGAGTCAGTTCAGCTCACATTTATTGAACATTTATTATCTAATAATATACACTTACTATATCAAAGCACAAGGCTGTGCTGCACATTTTAGCATCTGCCAGGAGAATTACAATGTAAGACACGGTTCTTGTTGTCGGTGTTAACTTACAATCTCTTTGAGAAGCCAAACATGCCGTTCCTATGAGTAAAACGGAGATTTATGCTCTCGGTGATATGGTTTGGTTGTGTCTCCACCAAAATCTTATCTTGAATTATAACTCCCAGAATTCCCACGTATTGTGGGAGGAACCCAGTGGGAGGTGATTGAATTGGGGGGTGGGTGAGTGTTTCCTGTGCTGTCCTCATGATAGCAAATGAGTCTCACAAGATCTGATGGTTTTAAAAACAGGAGTTTCCAGGAACAAGCTCTCTCTTTGCCTGCCACCATCCACATAAGATGTGACTTGCTCCTCCTTGCCTTCCACCATAATTGTGAGGCCTCCCCAGCCACATGGAACTGTAAGTTCGTTAGACCCCCTTGTCTTCCCAGTCTCAGGTAGGTCTTTATCAGCAGTGTGAAAATGGACTAACACAGTAAATTGGTACCAGTAGAGTGAGGCGTTGCTGAAAAGATACCCAAAAATATGGAAGTGATTTTGGAACTGGGTAAGAGGCAGAGGATGGAACAGTTTGGAGGGCTCAGAAGAAGACAGGAAAATGTGGGAAAGTTTGGAACTTCCTAGAGACTTGTTGAATGGCTTTAACCAAAATGCTGATAATGATATGCACAATAAAATCCAGGCTGCGGTGGTCTCAGATGGAGATGAGGAAATTGTTGGTAACTGGAGCAAAGGTGACTCTTGTTACGTTTTAGCAAAGAGACTGGCAGCATTTTGCCCCTGCCTAGAGATTTGTGGAACTTTGAACTTGAGGGAGATGATTTAGCGTATCTGGTGGAAGAAATTTCTAAGCAGCAAAGCATTCAAGAAGTGACTTGGGTGCTGTTAAAGACATTCAGTTTTAAAAGGGAAGCAGAGCATAAAAGTTTGGAAAATTTGCAGGATGACAATGCAATAGAAAATAAAATCATATTTTTTCTGAGGAAAAATTCAAGATGGCTGCAGAAACTTGCATTAAGTACTGAGGAGCCAAATGTTAATCCCCAAGACAATGAGGAAAATGTCTCCAGGGCATGTCAGAGACCTTTGTGGCAGTCTCTCCCATCACAGGCCCAGAGGTTTAGGAGGAAAAATTGGTTTCATGGGTCAGGCCCAGGGTCCCCGTGCTGTGTGTAGCCCAGGGAATTGGTGTCCTGTGTCCAAGCCACTCCAGTCATAGCTAAAAGGGGCCAAAGCACAGCTCATGCTGTGGTTTCAGAGGGCAAAAGCCCCAAGCCTTGGCAACTTCCATGTGGTGTTGAGCTTTCTGGTGCACAGAAGTCAAGAACTGAGGTTTGGGAACCTCTACCTAGATTTCAGAGAATATATGGAAATGCCTGGATGTCCAGGTAGAAGTTTGCTGCAGGGGCAAGGCTCTCATGGAGAACCTCTGCTAGGGCTGTGTGGAGGGAAATGTGGGGTTGGAGCCCCCACACAGAGTCTCTAGTGGGGCACCATCTAGTGGAACTGTGAGAAGAGGGCCACTGTCCTCGAGACCCCAGAATGGTAGATCCACCAACAGCTTGCACCATGAGCCTGGAAAAGCCACAGACACTCAATGCTAGCCCATGAAGGTAGCCAGGAGGAAGGCTGTACCCTGCAAAGCCACAGGGGCAGAGCTGCCCAAGACCATGGTAACCCACCTCTCATAACAGTGTGACCAGAATGTGAGACATGGAGTCAAAGGAGATCATTTTGGAACTTCAAGATTTGACTGCTCTGCTTGATTTTGGACTTGCATGGGGCCTGTAGCCTTTTGTTTTGGCCAATTTCTTTCATTTGGAATGGCTGTATTTACCCAATGCCTGTACCCACATTGTATCTAGGAAATAACTAACTTGCTTTTGATTTTACAGGCTTTTAGGTGGAAGGGACCTACCTTGTCTCAGATGAAACATTGAACTGTGGACTTTTGAGTTAATGTTGAAATGAGTTAAGACTTTGGAGGACTATTGGGAAGGCATGATTGGTTTTGAAATGTGAGAACATAAGATTTTGGAGGGGCCAGTGGTGGGAATATATGGTTCAGCTCTGTCCCCACCCAAATCTCATCTTAAATTGTAATGTCTATGATTCCCATATGCTGTGGGAGGAACTTGGTGGGAGGTGATTGAATTACGGGGGCAAGTCTTTCCTGTGCTCTTCCCATGATAGTGAATGAGTCTCATGAGATCTGACAGTTTTAGAAATGGGAGTTTTCCTGCACAAGCTCTCTCTTTGCCTCTGCCATCCATGTAAGACGTGGCTTGCTCCTCCTTGCCTTCTGCCATGATTGTGAGGCCTCCTCAGCCACGTGGAACTGTCAGTCTATTAAACCTCCTTTTCTTCCCAGTCTCAGATATGTGTTTATCAGCAGCATGAAAACCAACTAATACATTCAGCATCTAAAGCCAGCATGGCAGCCATCAGACCGTTTTCCCCAGTTGCTTGGGTACTGACCAGATCAGCCTCCTTCAGATGTGGTCACGCTTCCAGGAAGGAATGTATACCAGAGAATTTGAACTGCAGACCTAGGATGTTGGTGTTTTAATTTTATTTACAAGACAAATAATGAAGATAAACTCTGTCAGTGAGCTTTATTTAATTGTGCACTCCTGATACTAAGAGAAAAGCCACATGGAGAAATAACACAAATTAAAGGTGAGACAAAATGTTAAGAAAACTTGGGAGAATGTGGTGATAACAGTCATGATAATCTTTGTTGCCAAGCAGATAGGACTCAGAGTCTACTACTTATGGTCTGTGCCTTCCTAGCCTCAGTTTCTCCAAGTGTGGGCAAACACACTAATGCTGTCTTCCCAGGCTTGTGGTAAGGACCAAAAGGGGTCAACTTGTGCCTGGAGTGTAGTGAAAAGTATTCAACAAAGGCAGCTACAAATACATGAGACTGGATAGTGTCTGGTGGAATTGCACTTAGTTTGCCCCGTGTACAAATACATACTCAGAGTGTGTGTGTGTGTGTGTGTATATATATATATATATATATATATATATATATATATATATATGTAGTTGTTTTTCTTTTCTTTTCTTTTCTTTTTTTTTTTAAAGACAAAATCTTGCTGTGTTGCCCATGCTGGAGTGCAGTGGTGAAATCTTGGCTCACTGCAATCTCTGCCTCCCAGGTTCAAGTGATTCTTGTGCCTCAGCCTCTTGAGTAGCTGAGACTACAGGTGTGCGCCACCATGCCCAGCTAAGTTTTGTATTTTTAGTAGAGACAGAGTTTCACCATGTTGGTAAGGCTGGTCTTGAACTCCTGACCTCAACCAATCTGCCTGCCTTGGCCTCCCAAAGTGCTGGGATTACAGGTGTGAGTCACCATGCCCAGCCCATATTTTTATATTTTAACTTGAGAAAACACAGGCTTTGCAAAGTCCTGCTTAGATTACAAACCAAATGTTAATGCTTATATAATTGGTAAATTCACCTTACCACTTAGTTTTTATTGTTAATAAAATATAATGATGACAATAAAGATCTAATGATGGTACACACCCAACCCAAACTAGGGGGCAGGTCCTCATTCCATACCATTCTATTTCTTGTGTTTAAAGCATTCAGCATATAGGAATTGCTCAAGGGATTGTAGCTGTTACAGTTGTAGCTGCTATTTAGAATTTGATGATTTCCTTTTATGACTATATTATATGAATGATGTGAAGAAATAAAACTTTAGTCTTGTTATGACATAAAATGTGTTTTTTCTTTTCTCACTTAAAGACTAAGTGATTTTTTTGTTCTGGGCGAATTTGACCAGAGTGCTATGGTAATAACTTCAGTCCTTTAGGAAGCTTGCTTCTGAAATTGTGTTGGTGTCAAGCACATAGACAAATGCAAATGGATTTTGCAGATTAATTTTGTTATAATAAAGAGTGCTCTCATCTAGTTAAAATGATTATGTTTTCACACTGGTACTTTAAGATACAATTGCTGATTCAATTTTATGCCTAGTATATTGTTTGTTATTTCAGTTTACTACTTAAATTAATGGTGCTGTGTTTACTTAAGCCTGTAACTCCTCCCCTTCAAACACTGTTTTTGTAAGGCATTATGCTAGAGGTTTTCTAGAGCAAATTATAACTTAAGGCTGTCTTTATGATGTTGCCATCTCAAATCCTTTGGGGAAGTAGGGGGGCATACATAAATAAATAAATACATGCTGTTAAATATCCAAATAAAAGTAAAATGTTCAGTTTTAAAACGGGTATTTTCTGCATGTTCTCCCTTATAAGTGGGAGCTAAAAGTTCTGTACACAGACACAAAGATGGGAACAATTGATACTGGGGATTCCAAAAGGGAGGGAGGAGAGGGCAAGAGTTGAAAAACTACCTATTGGGTTCCACGTTCCCTACTTGGGAGACAGGATCATTAGAAACCCAAATCTCAGCATCACACAACATACCCAAGTAACAAACCTGTGCCCCCTGAATCTAAATAAAATAATATTTTGGCATGGTGGCTCACACCAATAATCCCAGCAGTTTAGGAGACTGAGGTGGGAGGATCTCTTGAGACCATGAATTCAAGATGAGCCTCAGCAACATGGTAAAACCCTATCTCTACCCAAAATGCAAAAATTAGCCAGGTGTGGTGGTTCACACCTGTGATCCTAGCTACTTGGGAGCCTGAGGTAAGAAGGTGGCTTGAGGCCAGCCATGGCAGCTCACTCCTGTAATCCCAGCACTTTATGAGGCCAAGTTGGTTGGTCCCCTGAGGTCAGGAGTTCAAGACCATCCAGGCCAACATGGCAAAACCCCATCTCTACTAAAAATACAAAAATTAGCTGGACTTGGTGGTGGGTGCCTGTAATTGTCCTAGCTACTTGGGAGGCTGAGGCAGGAGAATCACTTGAAACCAGGAGGCAGAGGTTGCAGTGAGCCGAGATCGTACCATTGCACTCCAGCCTGGGCGACAAGAACAAAACTCCTTCTCAAAAAAAAAAAAAAATATATATACATACACACACACACACACACACACACAAATACATATATATATATATATGTCCAGGAGTTCAAGACTAGCCTGGGCAACAAAGTGAGACTCTATCTCTATAAAAAATAAAAATAAAAAAGTAATCAGGCATGGTGGTGCATACCTGTAGTCCCAGCAACTCAGGAGACTGAGGCAGGAAGATCACTTGAGCCCAGCAAATTGAGGCTGTAGTGAACTGTGATCCTGCCACTGCACTCCAGCCTGGGCAACAGAGCAAAACCCTGTCTCAAAAAATAAATTACATTACATTGTAAAAAATAAAAATAGGCCAGGAGTGATGGCTCATGCCTGTAATCTCAGCACTTTGGGAGATTGAGGCAGGTGGATCACTTGAAGCCAGGAGTTCAAGACCAGTCTGGCCAACACAGTGAAACCCCATCTCTACCAAAAAATACAAAAATTAGCCAGGTGACATGGTGTGTGCCTGTAGTTCCAGCTACTTGGGAGGCTGAGACAGGAAAATTACTTGAATCTGGGAGGCGGAGATTGCGGTGAACGGGGATCTCACCACTGCACTACAGCCTGGGCGACAAAGTGAGACCCTGTCTCAAAAAATAAAATAATAAAATAAAATAAAAAAAATAAATGAGTATTTTATCTATATGATGCTGATATGGTTTGGCTGTGTCCCCACCCAACTCTCACCTTGAATTGTAATAATCCCCATGTGTCAAGGGTGGGGGCAGGTAGAGATATTCAAATCATGGGGGCAGTTTCCCCCATACTGTTCTTGTGGTAGTAAAGAAGTGTTATGAGATCTGATGGTTTTATAAAGGAGAGTTTCCTTGCACAAGCTCTCTTGACTGCCGCCATGTAAGATGTGACTTTGCTCCACATTTGCCTTCCACCATGATATGATGGAAGGCATGATTCCCCAGCCATGTGGACCTGCAAGTCCATTAAACCTCTTTCCTTTATAAATTACCCAGTCTCAGGTATATCTTTATTAGCAGCATGAGAACAGACTAATACAGATGTCAAAACACCCAGATTTTTGTCTGTCTTTGAATATGGGGGGTGTTTAGAGTCACATAGATGGAGCCTGAGCTGACTGAGTAACTGAGTATTTTCCTTATCTGAATTTGGAAAATGAGCCAAACCTATGTTCTGCAAGCAACAGCCTTGAATATGAACATATCTGTGCCCTGTTGGTTTTTCTGCCCAGTGATTGTTCTCTGTTATTACACAGTTCTCCATAATTTGTCTTTCAGGGAAATTGACTCTCTTGCTTTCCAGAGACTGTGAGGACTTCCTGGAGGCACAGGAATTCCCATTTGTCTCTTGTGGCCAGTTTGGTGGTAAGCAAAACTACTGGAGACTTTTCTCTCACAATGGATGTAGGCAAATGTCACCTGCATTTCAAACCAAAATACTTAAAACACACACACACACATACACACACACACACACAGATTCAGAATCTCTGATTTCTTTAAGAATGGGAGAGAGGCTGGGCGTGGTGGCTCAAGCCTGTAGTCTCAGCACTTTGGGAGGCGGATCATGAGGTCAGGAGATCAAAACCATCCTGGCTAACACGGTGAAACCCTGTCTCTACTAAAAAATACAAAAAACTAGCCGGGCGAGGTGGCAGGCACCTGTAGTCCCAGCTACTTGGGAGGCTGAGGCAGGAGAATGGTGTAAACCTGGGAGGCGGAGCTTACAGTGAGCTGAGATCCTGCCACTGCACTCCAGTCTAGGCAACCGAGCGAGACTCCATCTCAAAAAAAAAAAAAAAAAAGAATGGGAGAGAAATTTTGGGTAACTGATGAAATCAAAAGATGGTTCTAAATGTTCAGGATGGTTATTAACAATAATAGCTGCCATCTATTGAGTGCTTTCTGGGACTAGTTTTTCATATGCGAAACGACAACAAATGAATCACATTTCATAAATGATAAAACTGAGACTCAAAGAGATTAAATAATTTGTCTAGGATTACACAGCAAAAGAATGGCAGAGTCAAAGATATACACTAGGATCTGTCAGATTACAAGTCCACTTGAGTTACTATTATTTACTACTGTGTTCTGATGGAATCCTGACACATTTGCAAATATGAACTGTAGTCCTCCCGGAGGTGAATTTACATAGGGTAGTTTAGAGTGCTTCCTTTGTAACCGTCTCCGCTTTGCTAACAAAAAGCAGGGGAAGTTGCCCCCTTCTCCTGTGGGGGTTTCCAACACATTCACTGAAGGAATGTATCCCACCTGCCTGAGAATCATTTCCATCAGAAGGTTTTATTGACCTTTGTTCTTTTCCAATTACCAAAAAACAATTGTTCCAAAATATCAAATTATTTTATAGCCCTTTGAAATTACATCCTACCTAGAATATCCCATCCTACCTAGAATTCTGATAAAGCTCTCCTGAATTAAGGGATCTTATCCCTACAAACCCACAATTTATATTGCTCAAGATACAATGGTTTACATTAACATGATAAATGTTATGATTTCTTAACAAAAATTTTTTTTCAGAGACAGGGTCTTGCTCTGTTACCCAGGCTAGAGTGTAGTAGCATTATCTTGGCTCACTGCAGCCTCCAACTCCTGGGCTCAAGTGATCCTCCCATCTCAGCCTCCTAAGTAGCTGGGACTATTGCCATGTACCACCACATTCTGCTATTTGTTGTTGTTGTTGATTTTGTTTGTGGGGATGGTGGTTTCACTGTGTCACCCAGGCTGGTCTTGAACTTCTGGTCTCAAGTGATCCGCCCACCTCGGCTTCTCAAAGTTCTGAAATTATAGGCATGAACCACTGCACTGGACCCATTATTGGTAAAAAGTTTTCTTCTCCCTCACACTAGCATTGCTTACAGAGGATTTCAAATCTGAACCTTGAAAGCCAGCCAAGGATTTCGAATCTGAACCTTGAAAGCCAGTCAGCTAAATTTTAAAGTGATAAAGAAAATGGAGATTCATGAGTTTGCATCTAGCATCATTACCAGAAAAGCAAAGCATGTGTTCTCTTTACAGTGAATTTAAGGCTGGCCCTACTTGGAGGTATCTGTACTCTGCAGCTTGAGGGACCACCCAGAGGTGGCAGGGGACACAGTTGCTGTACAGCTCTAGGGGGCAGCACACCCATTTATGTTCCCTTGACCCTTTTGCGGGACTAGTGACAGGGGTGTGGCTCACTCACTCAGCTGCCACCACACTCAAACTCCTTGTGGGAGGCGGAACATACAGATGATCAAGTGCCACGGCTGGGCCAGTGGTTTGGCGCTCCGGCCCCACAGCAGCGTCTACAGGTGTGTTACAATCAATGCTTTTGTAGCAGTTGCCGTCCATGGATGTATAAGTGTTAACCAGCTCAGTGGAGAGTCAGGGTGACAGCCTTTTACACCCTGCCCTCTTGGTACCTGGGTTCTTGTTCGGCATCCAGGAAAAATCAGGCCACACAAATGGTTTGAAAGATGATGAATGCGGAAAATTTTATTAAGCAGTGGAAGTGGCTCTCAGCAGAAGGGGAGCTGGAAAGGGGATAGTGTGGGAAGAAGGTGATCTTTCCCTGAAGCCTGGACATCTCCAGTGGGCTCCTCTCTGAAGTTTTGCCGGCTGAAGTTCAGCCTTGTCAAGCTATAGTCTCCAGTGTTCAGTTGCTTCTTCTCCTCTTGGTGTTCAACTGCTTGTCTCTCAGCCAGCTGAGGTCTGGGGTTTATATGGGCATAGGATGAAGGGGCGGAGCAGACCAAAAAAGTAACATTTGGGTTGGAAAACAGGGATGACTGTTCTCATTTAGGACTTTGATGTCCAGGCTTGACGGGGAGGCCTTTCCCAGGGAACCACCCTCTTCTACCCAGTATTTCCCTGCCTCCTGTCCATATCAGAAGGAGGACGAAGAACATATTTACTTGCCAGAATAAAACTTTCTTCCTTCAGAATTCGGCTGGGCTCCCTGTGAGTCAGCCACGCCCTGCTTGTTCTCCTCAGCTCCATCTAAAGGACTGCATTACGTTAGAGCTCTTTTGATGGCATGCTGATATGGAGAGGTGAGAAGTTCCAAAAACAGGAAAGAGAAAAGCTCCTGGGCTTTAAACGTCTATGAAGTGGAGATTATTAAACTCTTTCTGGGGTACCTACTATGAGACAGGTTGGGGAGACATAACTAAAAATGACAGTGTTCGTATCTTTGGGAGACCTTTACAGGTCCTTGACAGCTTCCATCAATGCCAGCACAGTCCATTCTTTTTTATTTTGAGATGGAGTTTCACTCTTGTTGCCCAGGCTGGAGTGCAATGGCATGATCTTGGCTCACAACCTCCGCCTCCTGGGTTCAAGCAATTCTTCTGCCTCAGCCTTCTAAATAGCTGGGATCACAGGCATGCACCACCACACTCGGCTAATTTTGTATTTTTTAGTAGAGACAGGGTTTCTTCATGTTGGCCAGTCTGGTCTCAAACTCCTGACCTCAGGTGATCTGCCTGCCTTAGCCTCCCAAAGTTCTGGGATTACAGGTGTAAGCCACCACGTCCGGCCCAGTCCATTCTCTTAATCATTACCATGTGTAAGTATCAGGGATGGGCTTGGGGTTCCTTCTCTGTAACTCACACTGAGGCAGCCAGGCACCTTTATGCACTCCTGTGGGGTATGGCCTCTCCTGAGTGGAACAGTTCTGGGGTTCACCAGAGACTGTGATTGCAAACAATTGGCTGGTCCACAAGAAACCCAGGGTGAGGGTAGACACAGGCCTGTCTCTGTGCTGAGGCTCCTGGCCGGTGTATACTATATTAGGGGAGCTGATTCTTTATCTGGATTATTTTAACTCCTCTGGCATTTTATATGGCCTGGAATGTTTGCCTTTTTTTTTTTTTTTGAGAAGAAATTACTGATTGTAACGTTCTGGCTAAAGGCAGACAGATGTAAAGGATATATAAACCAAAGAAAGAGCAGGAGTTCAGTGTGCCGACTGGTGAGAACAAAGACCACCTACCCCCATGCAGTCTGTGGTCCACATTAGCTTGAGTTTAATATTCGTCCCATTGTTTTCAGTAGCATAACTTTACTATTTCAAGAGACTCTTGTCCCGGTGAGCGACTTGTTTGTTCACTATGGGAACAATGGACAGGAGCTATCAGCTCTTCAGTAGAAGCATAAACAGTTTTTACATTGAGACTACTTAACCCCTTTGCCTAAAATTCCTCCTCTTTTTTTTTCACCATTCCTAAACTACTGCATCATGATCATTACTCATTTCTAACTCAGCCTCTCCTGCTACTGTCCCTCATTGAAAGACCCACCTTAAGCCCAAATGGATGTAGAATATACTACTGTGTGAAGTCTTTTTTCCTGAACTTCCTTTTTCTCTGTGAAAGTAAAACCTCCCTCCCCAAAAGACTTCAACCGCCATAAATCCCCTCCCTGGGAGTTTCACAACCAGAAGACAGTGACACCTGTCAGTGGAGACTAGAAGTTAGCACTGGGATAAGACATTGTCACAAAACGATCGTATCTTTTCTCCTAAGGGCCTGTGTATCTTTCCTAAAACTCAATTGTTTTCCCATATGTGCCCCTCCTTCCCTTCCCCCTCCCCTGTTAAGATTGTATATAAGGCCGGGCGCGGTGGCTCATGCCTGTAATCCCAGCACTTTGGGAGGCCGAGGCAGGTGGATCACGAGGTCAGGAGATCAAGACCATTCTGGCTGACACAGTGAAACTCCATCTCTACTAAAAATACAAAAAATTAGCTGGGCGTGGTGACGGGTGCCTGTAGTCCCAGCTACTTGGGAGGCTGAGGCAGGAGAATGGCGTGATCCCAGGAGGCAGAGCTTGCAGTGAGCCAAGATCACACCACTGCACTCTAGCCTGGGTGACAGAGTGAAACTCTGTCTCAAAGAAAAAAAAAAAAAAAAGATTGTATATAAACCCCCAATGCTAACCACATTTTTTGAGTCAGTGTGAACTCTTGCATATGTAGATTAATAAAAATCTTTTTCTCTTGCTATTCCGATTTTTGTTAGTTTATTTATTTTTTATTTTATTTCTTTATGTATTTTTTTTTTTTTGAGATGGAGTTTTGCTCTTGTTGCCCAGACTGGAGTGCATTGGTGCCATCTCAGCTCACCACAACCTCAGCCTCCAGGGTCCAAGCAATTCTCCTGCCTCAGTCTCCCAAGTAGCTTGGATTACAGGCATGTGCCACCATGACCGGTTAATTTTGTATTTTTAGTAGAGATGGGGTTTCTCCATGTTGATCAGTCTGGTCTCAAACTCCTGACCTCAGGGAATCTGCCTGCCTTGGCCTCCCGGAGTGCATTTATTTATTTATCTTTTTTTTTTTTTTTTTTAAGATGAGTCTCCCTCTGTTGCCCAGGCTGGGGTGCAGTGGTGCAATCTTGGCTGACTGCAACCTCTGCATCCCGGGTTCAAGTGATTCTCATGCCTCACCCTCCTGAGTAGCTGGGATTACAGGCATGCACCATCATGCCTGGCTAATTTTTGTACTTTTAGTAGAGATGGGGTTTCACCTTGTTGGCCAGGCTGGTCTTGAACTCCTGACCTCAATCTGCCCGCCTCAGCCTCCCAAAGTGCTGGGATGACAGGTGTGAGCCACTGTGCCCAGCCTGGTTTTTGTTAGTTTAATTTGCAGTTCCACAGTCATCAATCTAAGAGAAAGGAGGAAAAGTTTTTCCTTCCTGGCAAACCAAACTTCAAAATCTTGAGAAAATCGAAATGTGCCTTTCCCAATCCAAGACGCTACCAAAAGTCTGTGAAGATAGTGTCCCCACTTCACTGTGGGAGCATTAAAAATGTCTTAGCAACATGGTGCTGGTGATATTTGGAGAGCCAGCACCTGACACTGCATTTCAAAAAGTGATAGGAAACCTCTTCTTATATAATAAAAGGCTTCCACTCAGTTGGAATAGCACTGTCCTACTGGAAATCACAGAAAAACTCCCTGTGGTCAAGAGACAATTCTGGAAAATACTTGAAACAGATTTCTTCCTGAAGTAAAGGAGGTTAATTTGTGATAACTGAAAACTATTGGAGGTTGACTGTATTGATGGAAAGCCATAGAACTCCTCATTAGATCCCAAATAGAGATGGAGTTACTGTGCTTTGATTTGTAAAGCACGAAATGCTCTGTAAGATATTAATTCTACTATTAAACAATTAGTTTGAAGACTGAATATAGCTCATCCCTCACAAACTCAGATCACAACAGATTGGCTGAATTGCATTCATGAAACACTTGTGGGTTTAGCAGAGTTCATTAAATAATTTGCCACAGCTCCACTGGCTGCTCCATCTGCTCCTCTGAATTCTAATCGTGTGGCAGATGATGAAGGAAAGACCTGTGCATAATGACAGGACTCTGCCCCTGTCCTCTTCCCAGGGACTCACCAGTGCCCAGCAACAGTGGAAGAGCAAACCTTGAGGAAGAGATGGGCATCCTGGCTTCCTGGAAACTAGCGACAGGCTAGGACAATCTTCAATTCGGCGACAATCATTTGTAGAACATTTTTCTGCCTTTTACATTGAGTTAAAATGATAGCCTGGACTCTGTTATTCCCCATAATAATAAGGCTGTTATTTCAATGTGCGGCCAAGAAGGTCAGCCTAGTTTCAGAGCTGCTGATTGGTGCTTCCACCAGAGGCACAGTACAATTTAAATAATTATTATTTTGCCATTATAATGAAAATTGGCTACCTAGAAGAAAACAAAGACTGATTTTTCAACTCGGAAAGATATTACATGGGATTAGAACAGAAAACATGCGAAGAACACAGTTGTCAACAGTCCTAGATTTGGCAGGATGATATAAAGCAATTAATAAAATTGATCATAAGAATTAAGCTGATAAGAAAAATACAAAGAAATTGATATTATGCTTAGAATGGCATGATTAGAGTATGTTATTTGGAAGAGTCAAGCCCACTCCACTAAAATTATTTTACCCAAATGATTTTTAAATCTTCCAGGTATTTTAAATGGCTAAAGTTTTAGTAACTTCATTCACAAATATAATAAAGACAATACAAACAATGTTAAGGGCAGTTACGTGGCAAGAAATGATATAACACAGATAAAGAAAATGAAATTATGGCCTTGTAAGATTCGATCTCAGGTACCTTAGAGAATTGGCAGTAGGACTGGTTATCAGGCCTGAGAAAGGATGAAATTGCTCTTAAGGGGTTGTACTGCACAGAAACCAAAATGACCTCAAGCTTCAATAATTCAATTATAGGGAAGGCTGAGTATGATGGGTTTGTTTCCAATAGAGCACAAGAGAGTTCTGGTTGCTGTCTTAATTGCTGTTTTAAGATAATGAAGAGAATTTTAAAAAATTCAAACAGCCTCTTCATATTTGTCCAAAAAACACAATGTAAGAGGAGATGACATGGCAAAAATCCAACGTATTTGACAGTTGACACAAAGGATGCTTTGTTTGAGAAAACATCAGAAGGGAGGCTTTTAAGAGCTGGAATAATACCAAGGGAACTAACACGAAAAAAGAAAAAGAAAAAGAAAGAGAAAGCATGAGAAACAAATAGGCAGAAATAAACAGACTAGATAGTGCCAAGGTGTGTGCGCCTGACACAACAGTTCTTTTCTTTTCCTAGGACATTTGAGATTCTAATGAAGAGAACGACTCCATCCTGCTCATACTACAGCCAAGTCAAAAATGTGACTTTCAGGAAGGATGGGCAATGACAGAAGTCTCTTGTGAATGAGTCTAATGGGCAGTCAATTTCACTCCTGCTGAAATTCCCAAGATCCATAGTAAGGTCTGTTTCTGAGCAGGAAAACCTAAGCCTCCTGTGTGCCATGCTAATGTTAATGAATTCCCCCACCCTACCCTTCTACTGTTTCAGAAAACTGAAGGCAGAAAAGCAAGTCTTGAAGGCATTTTTCCCAAAAGCCATATTGGTAGAAGGCTTAGGCATTGTCTCCCAATTAAATACATCTGGACTGACTTGATTTTAGATTGAATTTGACTAAATTGTTTAAATGTCAAGCAGATACAGCTCTACTGTGTCCTTGGAAACACAGCATCTTCTAAGCTGCTGCTCCACCCTCTGCCTGCAAGAAAGGGGGGTTGGTGGGGGTGAGGGGAGCCCATTCTAATCCACAGCTACTGCTTGAGCTCAAGCCATGCGTTTGGTTCCATGACACAGAACATTATAAAGGCGTGATGCCTATTTTCAAGAAGTTTATAACAGTGTGGAAACATTTATTCTCCTTCACGTGTTAGATTAAGAACTCCTTAATGGCAAGTGGCCGTGCTGGGCTCATCTTCGGGCAGTCCACTTCCAGACTGGGCATTAAAATGTTTGAGAAAGGAACAATGGAAGAGTATTCATTATAAGAAGTGAAATAATGAGGAAGCCAGAAGATAAAACTCAGGACAAACTAGAGTGATAAGGAAATGATTTTTGAACTTGAATACATGAAGAGGCATAGTTTGGGGGGTTTAAACCCCTTGTGGGCGGGATAAGTGTGTATCTGTTTTCTTAGAGTTTATAAATCGATTCCAAACAAAATACGCCCAGACCTCCAAATGTTACCTATTAGATTTTAGGAGTGACAGCAGCATGCAGTATAATTCTGTAGCCTGCAAATGCTTGTTCCCCCACAATCACCAATACAGTCTGTTGAAAAAACAAAGCTGTGTTCTGTGTTTATCACAGTAAGGAAGGACACCCATAAGGGAGCTCTGGTCATGCCCTGGAGCAGGAAAGGCAAAGTTGGATCTTATTGAGGTTTCAGGTATAAGGTAGGTCTTTCAAAGCAGGGGCTAGATTAGAATTGAGTAAGGATCAGGATACAATAGTCTAGAATTGGTGGAAACAGCCAGCAGAGGTTTTGAAGTGAAGAATCTGAATGTCACCCAGTATAATGCCTACGTGACATAGCTGAATGTCTAGCTCTCCCTAACTCTGCTTGTCTTTAAGGAACAGGAAGGCACGTGGACAGAAGTTCTTCCTCAGAGAAAGAACAAGCTAAAGCCATTTAGAACCAAGATGACTGACTGAACAACCTCAAATAGACCTCAGACTTCATTATAATCTAATTTCCATGCTAAATGACATTCCCACCAGTGCCATGACAGTTGACAATCACCATGACAGCAACAGGAAGAAACCTTAAAGGGACAAAAAGAATGTGGTACTCTGGTTCTGAGAAGTTCACTGCCCATTCCCAGAAAGGACACAAATATTTCTCCTCTCACTTTTAATGCTCAACCCCTTCATTAGTGAAAACTGTACATATTTTCTTTTTTTTTTTTTTTTTTTTTTTTAGCATTTCTTTATTTTACTTTAAGTTTTGGATACATGCGCTGAATGTGCAGGTTTGTAACATAGGTACGCACGTGCCACGGTGGTTTGCTGCACCTATCAACCTGTCATCTAGGTTTCAAGCCCGCATGCATTAAGCATTTGTCCTAATGCTTTCCTTCCCCTTTCCCCCGACTCCCTGACAGGCCTCAGTGTGTGATGTTCCCCTCCCTGTGTCCATGTGTTCTCATTGTTCAACTTCCGCTTATGAGTGAGAACATGCGGTGTTGGTTTTTCTGTTCCTGTGTTAGTTTGCCAAGAATGATGATTTCCAGCTTCATCCATGTTCTTGCAAAGGACAGGAACTCATTCTTTTTTATGGCTGCATAGTATTCCATGGTGTATATGTACCACATTTTCTTTATCCAGTCTATCACTGATGGGCATTTGAGTTGCTTCCAAGTCTTTGCTATTGTAAATAGTGCTGCAATAAACATATGTGTGCATGTGTCTTTATAATAGCATGATTTATAGTCCTTTGTGTATATATCCAGTAATTGGATTGCTGGGTCAAATGGTATTTCTGGAAAACTGTATATTTTCCCCCACAGAATGGGAAGCTGAAGTGAGCCGTGCTCCTGCTTCTCCATTCCTTGGCCATTGAGTGAAGTCTCCACTGCCTGATGCTCACTTTTGGTTCTGTGGATTGACTCTGTGGCACCAGACAGGAAAGAATTCCATCTTTTGGGAAAAGCCAACACAGCTGGTAGCATGAAGAGTCTTAGGGTACAAAAGGCAGGTTGCTGCTTCCTGTTGAAGGGTTGCTGATGTTTCAGAAAGTCTAGCTAATGAACAATCACATTATTTGCCTGAGCAAGAGTTTCTAGGAATAGTAAAGTAATGCTCATGAAGACAGTGGAATTGCAAGGTCGTGTTTACATAGACAGTAACCTGGGTGGGTGGGCAGGTAGTTTTGGTCATCAGTGCCCAAACTGGGTAAAGAAACATGGTTTGGGGTCTCAGGTTGCCTCCGGGAATAGCACTATAGGAGATGCCAGGGATTCCGGTGAACATCCTCTCAGGACTGCGGAATGATCTGACCTGCTAGCCCACACATACACAGTCTCTCCATCGCCTCATTCCCCCGACACTATTTTTACACTACTTCACCCTGAAATGCACTATTAAAATAATCATAGTTGTGGCCAGGCGCGGTGTCTCAGGCCTGTAATTCCAGCACTTTGGGAGGCCGAGGCAGCCAGATCACGGGGTCAGGAGATTGAGACCATCCTGGCTAACACAGTGAAACCCTGTCTCTACTAAAAATAAAAAAAATTAGCCAGGCTTGGTGGCGGGCGTCAGTAGTCTCAGCTACTGGGGAGGGTGAGGCAGGAGAAAGGCCTGAACCCGGGAGGCGGAGCTTGCAGTGTGCCGAGATTGCACCACTGTGCTCCAGCCTGGGCCACAGAGCGAGACTCCGTCTCAAAAAAAAAAAAAAAAAAAAAAGGCTGGGCGCGGTGGCTCAAGCCTGTAATCCCAGCACTTTGGGAGGCCGAGACGGGCGGATTACAAGGTCAGGAGATCGAGACCATCCTGGCTATCACGGTGAAACCCCGTCTCTACTAAAAATACAAAAAATTAGCCAGGCGCGGTGGTGGGCGCCTGTAGTCCCAGCTACTCGGGAGGCTGAGGCAGGAGAATGGCGTGAACCCGGGAGGCGGAGCTTGCAGTGAGCTGAGATCCGGCCACTGCACTCCAGCCTGGGCGGCAGAGCGAGACTCCTTCTCAAAAAAAAAAAAAAAAAAAAAAAAAAAAAAAAAAAAAAAAAATCACATTTGCTACTTGTTATGCACCCATGATGTTTTATTGATTCCTTTAGTTCTTCCAAGAACATGGCACAGTTGAGAAAACAGGCTCCCTGTGGCCTTTGCTACCACACTCAGCTCAGATGCTGAGAACTGGAAGCCACACCTTCCTGTCTGCATTAGTATGACTTTGCTATTCCACTGTCTTTATTAGCATACTCGACTTTTCCAGAGTCTCTTGCAAGGCAGATGGTTAGTTTGTTCATTACAGGAATTTACCAAAAGACCCATCAACTCTTCAATGAAAAAGTATGGACAGTTTGTGAAACCGTTGCCACAGGGTTGACAAGAATTGCCTTTCGGGTTCTGGACAGAAACATAGTTATAATTAAGCATTCATCAGGCTGTGCTACAGCCCACTTCCTTGTTGCTAAAAGTCAGGTAGCACCAGATCCTGACTATTTGTATCCCCCTTGTTCCTATAGACAGGATCTCTGACTTTAGAATCATAAAGCTTTTGCTTAAGGATTGCATAAGATGTTTTTCAGACCCTGAATTCCAGCTACCAGTTTGAACACCCCCACAGAGGAATGGGATCAGCCTGAGAACACAGCTTCTTCACATTAACATTCAAACTCTTCACTTCAAACCCTCTGCTAGCTGTTTCCACCAATTCTAGACTATTACATCTTATCCCCCATGACTTCTTCGCCCTGCGCTCTCCAACTTATCAACAATCTCCACACCTCAGCCCACTCCAAAACCCTTTAAAAACTATAGCCCCAAGCTCCTTGGTGAGATGGATTTGAGTTTTCCTCCCATCTCCTCATTTGGCGATTAAATTTCTTTCTTTGCTGCAACCTGGTGTCTTGGCATATTGATTTGCTGTGAGCATGAGGCAAAGGGCCTGTTACAGTTACATTTGTGTTCTAAAATTCTTGGAATCCTTGGTCTTAAAATTCTCATCTCTCTCTTTCCACAATCCCTAGACTGTTGTGTTATGATCCTTATGCAATCTAAATCAACTTTGAAAAACCTGCCTAAAGTCAAACTTAAAATTCTCCATAAGAACCAGCTTTGCCTCTTTCCTCTAAGACCCCATCTGAACTCTGTGGCAGTAGTCCTCTTCACTGTGGTAAGCAATAAACTCGGCTTTGTCTCACCAAGAGGTCAGGTTACACAACACAAGAGATATCCACAAATACATGATAGGTAAGTGTCGGAGCTGGGATTCAACACCAGCTTTGCTTGATTCTAGCACCTTCTTTTTCTAATTTTATTTTAAGTTCAGGGATACATGTGGAGAATGAGCAGGTTCATTACATAGGTAAATGCGTGCCATGGTGGTTTGCTGCACCTATCAACCCATCACCTAGGTATTAAGCCACAGATGCATTAGCTATTAGTCCTGATGCTCTCCGTCCCCCTGCCGCACCAACAGGCCCCAGTGTGTGTTGTTCCCCTCCCTGTGTCCATGTGTTCTCATCGTTCATCTCCCACTTACCAGTGAGAACATGTGGTGCTTGGTTTTCTGTCCCTGTGTTATTTTGTTGAGGATGACGGCTTCCAGTTTCATCCATGTCCCTGCAAAGGACATGATCTCATTCCTTTTTATGGCTGCCTAGTATTCCATGGAATATATGTGTCACATTTTCTTTATCTAGTCTATCATTGATGGGCATTTGGGTTGGTTCCCAAATTGGTAATTATAATCTGCACAAAAATTCAGATTATACATATCTTGAAATATCAGTTCGGAAAGACATGATTATAATAAAACTGTGGCTGACCTCAGAATCATGATATTGGTTTTAGAGCTAGAAGTGATTGCAGAAGCATATAATCTAGTTTTGTCATCTTCAAAGTCTACTTCTAGGTGCTCTACACAATGGAAGTCTTTGCTATTGTGAATAGTGCTGCAATAAACATATAAGTGCATGTGTCTTTACAATAGAATGATTTATATTCCTTTGGGTACATACCCAGAAATGGGGTTGCTGGGTCAAATGGTATTTCCGGTTCTAGATCCTTTAGGAATCTCCATGCTGTCTTCCATGGTGGTTGAACTAATTTACATTCCCATCAACAGTGTAAAAGCATTCCTGTTTCTCCGCAGCCTTCTAGCACCTTCTTTCTTAAAACTACCTACAGTGTTTCTCCTAGGAGGTGTTGGGACTAAGAATTCTCAGAGAGACGTGAACAAAAATAAAACTTTGTGACCAAAAAGCAAACATGAAATCCCCAGAGTCAAACCAACACCTGAAAGTTATTCCACCCAGGCAATTTTCTGTTGCATTAGATACAAGTCTATGTGATTATGTAACAGAAAATTGACTCTGCAAAATAACTATCATTGTACCATCTGACAAGTAAACTACATGAGAGAATAGTGAATTCCTTGTAAATGAATACCTTGTAAAGGCAAAGAGGGAAGAACTAGATATGTATAGGTCCTACTTCAATTTTTTGCTGAAAAATACCCTTTGTCAATATTCTCTTACCAGCTCTTCATTTTAGAAGGCGTCAATGTTCCTTTTGTTTGTATCCTGTTTGTTGTCTGGTACAATTACAGAGTAAATTAAGTTGGGTACCACAATATTATTATGTTATCCACTGTAGTGTAAGCCGTACTTAGGCTTGTAAGACATTTCTATTGTAACCCCAAGTTTCACTCAATTAGAACTTTCCAAAACATTATTCTCTGGAGTTAAACTTTGCTTCTTCTGAGGCCATATTTTTTTTTTCTTTTTGGAACATAAGAAAAAGATTGCCTGCAGCTGCCTCTGAGTTATTGGTGAATTAACTCAAAAAGGCTCTTACCATTGTAAAATACTTTATTTTATAATCTCTGTAAAACTCAATGAATAAAAGTTATCCAAACAGAAATCCTCATAACACTGAGTTATGTAAAAGGCAAATTTATGACTACATTCTGACAGTTTTGGTTTCTAGGTGAAGAAAACAAAACAACCCTATTTCATTAATAAAGCAAATGACAAATTCAGTAAAATCAAATGCTTAGCCTTTTTTTTTTTTAAAAAAAGGAGGGGGGGTAACGTTCTTTAGTTATTGGTGAATATTTACTAAATGCCTACTTTATGCCAAACACTATGTTTCTACTTCATTTAACCTGTGCAATACTCCCAGTGGGATAGGTATTATTTTGCAGATGAAGCATAAATAACACCAATTAGAAAAGCTAGACGAAATGAACAGTTTTAGTAAATTAATATAAATTAACTTTATACATTCAATGAACATTTGTTGAGCACCTATTATGTCCCATTAGGACTTCAAAGATGAGGAAGACACACATGCTTCCTGCCCTCGTACACATTATAAGGATTTCAACTGAAGGGTGCCAAGTATCTCCAAACTGAGGAATGCATGTTGTGCCTAATTCTATGCTTGGTTCTGTGAAAGATTCAGTCTTACTGGGGAAGGTCAGGGAATAGGACCTCTTACACAATTTAGTGACAACTAACATTGCCAAGGGAATGGTAATTATAATCTGCACAAAAATTCAGATTATACATATCTTGAAATATCAGTATTGGAAAGGCACGATTATAATAAAACTGACCTCAGAATCATGATGTTGGTTTTAGAGCTAGAAGTGATTGCAGAAGCAAATAATCTGTTTTGTCATCTTCAAAGTCTACTTCTAGGTGCTCTACACGATGGGAAGGAACTTAGATGGGGAAAAGAGAGCAGGAACAAAATGGAAAAAGCCTCTGTCCTCTGTCTCAGTAAGAACAATCCTGTTATGTTTTATATATCACTTTATAACATTATTGGAAGAAAGGATTTTGCTGTGAAAAAGGGAGATGACATTTCAAAATCACTTACCTAGTCTAAATCCTTACTATCCAAACTTTTGTATCCACTATATCATTTCTCTTTGTATTTGGTGGAATAAGAAAAAATGAGAATAATTAGATTAAGGAACAGTCAAGACAAGAATTTCAGATGTGATCAGAATTAATGCAGATTGTCATCTTACAGATCTTACCCAAGAATTAATTTCTATGTTGAAGAAGCCAAGAGGATCATACGGTTCAAGAGGCATGGGTTTATTCAATTCATTAACAAGGGATTTCAAATCAGAGATGGAGCTAGATGATAAAACATCCCTTAGGGGAAGACCATGGAAGAAAGAAACTACTTACTACAAAAGAGGGCCTCCCACACATGTAAGTCAGTGGACCCTGGATAATCATTTATCTTGTTCAAAAGCATCAAAGGAAACCAACCAGATCACCTTTCTTCATTTTCCAGAGACAATCGTCCACCATGTGAATGGAAGCCATTCTGGGTCAGAAGACCCCCTACTGTCAGATAAAAAGATGTTATCAAATCCATGGAAAGAATATCCTGGACCAAAGGGCAATTTGTCAAGATTAGGAAAGTTCTTTAATCATCTAAGCACAGATGTCGAGGAGAAACCGCATTCTTCATGAGACAGTGTGCCTTCTGAATAGCCAGGCCACAATTACTTCCTATAGCAGTTTGCAGGTTTGGAAATAACCGTCAACCTTTTATCAATGTACACAGCATCTAAACCCACATCCATGCCTATGACAAGTGGGAACTGATCATGCTGGGTTGTAGGTCATATGCTCTGTAGCAGAACTGGACCATCCAACGGTCAGGAATAGGAGACAATACGCCACAGGGCAGGACCAGGTCATCTTCATCATTCTCTTTGTCCCTGGTGCCTAAAATTATGCCTAGTACTTACTGCTACCCTAATTTAGTGGTGATTTGTAAAGTTGGTTTTATCCAAGAATATGATCTAGGTTGCATATGGTTTGATATATTGTACTTGGGTTTGATAAAACAATGCTAAAACAGGTTCAGCAACACATAAGATATTTGGCCTTAGAGTAAGCGACTTATGTGATTGGATTAGAAATGTACTAAGAGGACCCCTTTATTAAAAATGTGTCTTCCATCTTCTGTGGTATCATCTGAAAGCTCATTAAGCAGAGTGGTGAGGTGGAATAAGCATTGGATTTGGCCTCCAATTTACTTAATCCCAAATCCCAGATTAGCCAGGAACTCGTGTGACTTTGAGCAAATTCCTTACCTCTCTGAACCTTAATTCAAATATCTGAAGACAATTTCTATTTAGTAGAGTTATTACGAAGTTTAAGCAAGATGGTATGTGAAGGGCCTGACTGGTGATAGCAACTCAACACATATTGTTACTGCTATTATTAATTTATTCATTGTGCTATGATTACAATTGGGTCCACAGAGACCTCTATTAAAGGGTCTGAGAGATGTCAATGTTTGGGCCTCAGTTAATACCTTCACCAGCTGGAAGATGTCAGCATCATGGAACCAAGAGTCGGGAGCAAGAGCCAAGCAAGACATTTCTGTTTGCTGATTCTGGATTTCTCCTATTTCTCTTCCACTTTGCAGGAACCAGCCCCTTCTCTAAATGCATTTACTTCCTTCCAGGCAGCAAGGAATTGCATGGACTACAGAAGCTGCTGCCTGTGGCTATCAAAGTACACTTCTATAACCATAACAGATCCCTTGCCCAGATCACACACGCACAGTAAGTCAATATGCCTGAGACACCAGGTTGCAGCAAAGAAAGAGGTTTCATATTAGGGTTCCTGGAGGAGATGGGAGAGACTTCAAATCCATTTCCCCCAGGAATCTGGGGCTATGGCTTTTAAGGATTTTGGAGTGGGCCAAAGTGTGGAGATTGTTGATTAGTCAAAGAGTGCAGGGTGAAGTCATGGGACAGGGAGATGAAGAAACTGTGTTCTTGGCCGGGCGCGATGGCTCGCACCTGTAATCCTAACACTTTTGGAGGCTGAGGCGGGCAGATCACCTGAGGTCGGGAGTTCGAGACCAGCCTGGCCAACATGATGAAACCCCGTCTCTACTAAAAATACAAAAATTAGCCGGGTGTGGTGATGCATGCTAGTTATCCCAGCTACTCGGGAGGTTGAGACAGGAAAATCACTTGAACCTGGGAGGCGGAGGTTGTAGTGAGCTGAGATTGTGTCACTGCACTCCAGCCTGGGCAACAAAGCAAGACTGTCTCAAAAACAAACAAACAAACAAAACAACAACAACAACAAAAAACTGTGTTCTCATGCTGATCCCATTCTTTTGTGGTAGTCTTCAAACTGGTTGGTGTCAGATGTTTCACTGGAATTCCTGATCTGAAAAACATCTTAAGCAGTTCTTGAACAAAGGTCTTACGATTCTAACCTCAGAAACTCCATCTATAAGAACAATGGACATGTGAGTGGTCAGTATCTAGTGCTATGTGACTTTTGGTTAGTAGGTCAAAACCCACTAACCCACTTGGTTTTGGAAGTGGGTCAAAGTGCAGTCTGATTAATGCTTAATTGTAACTACATTTCTGTCCAGAATTCTTGTTAAGCCTGTGAAGACAGCATGGCTTCTGCTTCGCATGTGCCTGTGAAAATGTGACGCTAGTTCAGCTTGAATCTCTGGGGTTGCAGTTCTAGTTTATGGGGATATTTTAAATGTGAGTGGACTCCCTAGGCCAGACATTCCCTTTAATTTCAATATTTATAAAACCTATGGAAAGTTTTATCAATCTCATGGTTTTTCTAGGGGGAATGAAAGTATATGAAGTCTTTGTTAATAAAATGAAATAAATAAAAATAAGATTGTCAGATGTTTTCATGGCACTAATCACAGGAATGGTCTGTTTTTCTCTTTATTTCTCTAATATAAAAATATTATCAAAACTTCCTCTTTTGTAAGATTGGGATATGAACTGTTTAAACCACCTTAGGAGTCATGCCAGCTTTTTAAGAGTGTAAACATGTCCCAAGAGCACATTTTCCAATAATGTTTCCTTGTAGAAAGACCGTAGTTGATAGGACTCCTAAACATGGAGATCAGAATGCTTCCATATTTTTTGTGTGATGTAGATGGATTATCTAATCATCAGATGCCAACTCAGGAATCTTTTACTAATAATTAAAAACAGAAGAGAGAATCAAATGTCACAAAACAGTGGTTTTACTTTCATGTTTTGTATCAAAAAAAAATTTCTGTAACAAAATAGGTACCAATTTTCATGCATGGACTCTGCGTAAAGAATTTTGATGCTATTTTGAGAAATCTTTAAGTGTGGTCTAATCATAAGGAGAAGGGGAAATTTTACCTTATTCTACAATGCTAGATATAATGATAGCCTTCTGTTATGCAAAAAAAAAAAAAAAAAAAAAGAAAGGGTAATCTTAAAGTGAAAATGTTTTGATTAGCTATTAGAGAACGGGATTTGAGGAACTGTGTCTAATTAACACCTCAGATAAGCCATATCTTATCTGAATTTTTGAATTTATAAGTGACATTGATAACATTCCACAGACATGACATACAAAAAATAGCCTCTCATTGTAAATGAAGATTATTTGAATAAGGTAAAACTAGAAAATTCTCAGTTGCTGGTTTGATTTCTGTAGGTGCAGTTTAATAATGTATTGTGTACCCTGTGAAAATATGAATAAATTTATTGATATCTTTATAAGGAATATCTTCATTTTAACAGTTTGTGTATCTGCTTATTTTCAAATGAAATTGATGAGAATGATTGCGATTGAGACTGGAAGTTAAAAATGACCATGTAGTTCTCTATATTCAGTTTCATCATTATATTGTATAAATATTTATTATTTCATTATGAGAAGACCAGGGATAATGGAGTGTCATTTTATGGAGTGGTTTTTAACTTATATTTAATTTCAAATATGATCTTTTCTGCAAAGCTATTCTTTGAGCAGGTGTTCATTTAAGTGAGCTTTATTGTGTGTGTGTGTGTGTGTGTGTGTGTGTGTTTGCATAAAATTAAACGGCCAAAGCAATACAAAGCAACAGACACTAAAAATGTTTGGCCTTAACATCTTAACTATTTTAATTATACCTTTTAAATAGGTTTAAATGCAGTTAACTCACATTTAACCAAAACACAACTTTCAAGAATAAACACAAACCCAGACTCCAAAAGTCCCCACACCAACTGCTACTAGAAATTAAAATCCTCCCAAAGCACAAATGAAATATATGCATATGAATAAAGAAACATTCTCATTATTTAAGGTGATGATGGTGGTTTGGGGGTTGACTATTTCTTTTAACAGTAATGCCTAACTATTGTCTTCTGGTTGGTTTAGTGACATTGATTATTTTCCTATGTTTACACTTTTAAGGAGATTGCATGTTTTTGTCTTTAAGTCAAAACTATGTATTTACACAGGCTAACTGCCATGCATACTGAACCAGGTCACAATGCTGTCCTTACAACATTCACAGTAAAGTAAGAATTCAGGATGTTTGATTAATCCTCATGGGCTTTTGTAACCCGTTTTCTCTCTTGCATCGGCTCCCAGGGCCTGAAAATCTTTTGACTAATCCATTCACTAGGTTGCCTTAAATAGGAAACTTGGGTCTCAGTGAGGTCTCATTATCCCAGAAGGTAATTGGGCATTTGCCTCTTGACCTGAAATAAACTTGCTTTTTCCAGTGTGTGACCTTATAGCTCTTCCATCTTGGCTGGAGGCCTCCTAGGAATTCACTTGGTCTGTTTTTGAGAAATGATCCTACTTAAGGGTTGATCTCTAGCTAGAACTGGTCAGAGAATCAGGGGGTCTCTTTCATATCATTTGTTACATCACGCTAATTTGCTTGAATCTCTATGATGAACTTGAAGAGCAAGCCGGCAGCTGCAAGCCATTTGGAGCCCCGTGCCAGGCCCTGTGAAGCCTCTCTGAAGGCGTGTTCTGCAGCTGGGCGCCGTGGCTTATACCTGTAATCCTAGCACTTTGGGAGGCCAAGGCAGGTGGATCATGAGGTCAGGAGTTCGAGACCAGCCTGGACAACATGGTGAAACTGCATCTCTACTAAAAATACAACAACAACAAAAAAATTAGCTGGGTGTGGTGGTGGGCACCTGTAATCCCAGCTACTCGGGTGACTGAGGCAGGAGAATCATTTGAACCCAGGAGGTGGAGGTTGCAGTGAATTGCACTCCAGCCTGGGCGACAGGGTGAGACTCCAACTCAAAAAAAAAAAAAAAAAAAGAATTAGAACTAGGCCCTTATAGAAATCACAATGTCAGCCAGGCGAGGTGGCTCATGCCTATAATCCCAGCACTTCGGGAGGCCGAGGTGGGCAGATCACGAGGTCAGGAGATCCAGACCAGCCTGGCTAACACAGTGAAACTTGGTCTCTACTAAAAATACAAAAAATTAGCCAGGTGTGGTGGTGGGTGCCTGTAGTCCCAGCTACTAGGGAGGCTGAGGCAGGAGAACGGCGTGAACCTGGGAAGCAGAGTTTGGAGTGAGCTGAGATCACACCACTGCACTCCAGCCTAGGTGACAGTGCAAGACTCTGTCTCAAATAAACAAACAATCAAAAAAGAAAGCAATCATAATGTCACCAAAGTCGCAAAAGTGGGCACATCTCATATATACTGAGAAGAAATTACTAGGATCCACCTCATATGGGTTCAGTCTAAGAATGTGTACTTTGTGTGAAATAAAAAGAACCTAGAGGAGGCTCTTGTGAGCTTTTAGGAAGGAAGTTGCAGGAGTATCTGGGTGGTTGCTGCTGATTTTGGTTCTCATTGTTTTCAGGCAGGTGCTTGGCCCCTTCTTGCCAGGCAGCCTGGCGTTTTGTCTTATTTTTTATTGGGAAACACATTTTAACATCTGCAAGTCATTTGTAACCAAGCGATCAGCATCAGGTTTTCATGTATCTTCTGCCATTCTTTAACCCATGACAAACACATTGATTTACCATGACAAACTTCCAAAAACTTTCTCCCTTTGGCAGTGACGTGCAGCACGTCTCACTAATAAAAATGCATTCTTGATGTTCTCAGCCTGAGTGAGAGAAAGAAAGTTATTTTCCATTTTGCTGTTCCTTCTCCCAAAGAGTTATTTTAACAGGAAAAGCTACACGAATTTGCCTAATTTAAGAAGTCATATTTTTACCCTTCTTTTGTTTAAGGTTTGTTATAGTCATATTTATGTTTTTCACAACTTTGTAGTTAAGAAAAACCAAAAAAACCCATAAAAAAGGTTTCTTAAAAGATTTTTTTTAAAAAAAAGCACACACACTTAAAATGTTTTTTCTTTTTCTTTCTTTGAGGCAGGATCTTGCTGTATCCCCCAGGCTGGAGTGTAGTGGCACACTCACTGTAGACTCGAACCTCCTGGGCTCAAGGGATTCTCCTCACTCAGCCTCCTGAGTAGCTAGGACTACAGGTGTGCACCACCATGCCTGGATCATTTATTTTTATTTTTTGTGGTAACAAGATCTTGCTATGCTGCCCAGGCTAGTCTTGAACTCCTGGCCTCAAGCAATCTTCTCGTCTCAACATCTCAAAGTGCTGGGATTATAGGTGTGAGCCACCATGCTTGGCTTTTGCTTCCCTCTAATAATTTATAAAGTCGCTCCTTTCCTCTGTTGTGTGTCTAGCCTACTGTGTGGTTTGCACTGACAATAAGCTAACCACATCAGGTAAAAAATGGTAGAAACGAGTTGCCTCTTTCAAGCCTGCCCATTGAGAAACACAAATGAAAGCTGAAGATCTCACAACGCAGTGAGACAGTTTTCTTTTATGCAATACTTTTTATACAACACATTTGTTTCCCAAATGTGTCATGGTTTTTATTGTAGTTATATATAGTTCAATGTAGTTGCAGAATTAAAGGTCACAGCAGAGGAGAAAAAAAGGAAATGGAAAATAGATATCAGAGAAGGACAACACTGACGTAAATAATTACAGCGGAAGCAGAGTGGAAAAGACAAGAAAAGAAAATTGAGACTTGTGGGGAGTAGCCTAAAAAGGTTCATGTATTAGAGGTGATACGTCTTTTTATACAGGGTCTTGGGAAGGTCAAGCATTAAGAGGTGAAAATACAAAAAGAGAGATAGAGAGAACGCTTAAATCAGAAGGAAAGATAGCCCAAATAAATCAACTGATAATGCCTGGAATAATGAGAAATACTCATCAGACTGAGTGTGATGGGAAGAGGGGCCTCAGTGCTGGGGGGATGGTGAGACAACCTTAGGGAGATACATGAACCATGTAGTTCAAGGCCAGTGGGAACAGGGAATTGATGGTGGCGTGGGTATTCCTTAAGCAAGGACAGAAGCCCAGAAGTACAAGTTCTTAGTTCAATTTATATATTTAGAGGGCTCCCCCAGTTTGCCCAAATACACTGAATTTTTTGCTTCATTTCTTTCACTGTCTGCAGGGCCTCTACTCTGGTTCATGTGCTTAGCTTTCTTTATCTCCCTTTTCAATTTGGCTTTAGATGGAGAAAGAAAGGGGAAGTAAAGACAGTACAAAGGGTGCTCACAAACCAGTGAAGAGTACAGGTAATTAATAGCCTTGGAAGCCCTTCACAAAATAGAACATACTTAGCCTTAACAGCTAGCTGGCTTAATCTCATGAATGTCTGAGCATGCCATAACTGAATTTGCCTTGCCTTGAAAGCAACGCGATTAATATCTCCCCTCAATTTTCCTGGTCATCTTAACTACAAATAAACACAGTCATACCACTGATATTAACTTTAGAGGTCTTTCTCTGGTGGTTATAATCACACAATTTACAAGTGCCCTGAACTAAATGGGACCTTTTCAAATATTTATGATGAGAAATTGTTGTTTTTAATTACTCAAAGCATATGATAATACAATATATAATAATGCACATGTAAAGGCCAAAATGCATGAGGTAAATTACAAAAATATTCTTTCTCTCTCTTTCTCTGTGTGTATACATCTATACAAAACATTCATACACACACACACATATGTATATATAAAATGAAACCAGATTAGTTTCTTTTTCTTCTTTGGACCAGACCAATTGCATTATAAGGAATTCTGGCCAAGAAATAGTTGGTCACAGCATTTTTGTTAATAATGCCGAATGTTCCTGCCCAAGGGAGAGAAGAATGATTTCCAGACATAAACCCTTCTACAGTATGTATGGTGAGGCTATAATGGTTCCTTTTGTGTCTTGTTACCAAAAGCAAGAAGGAGCCTCATTTCGTCCATGTTGACAAAATAGAGGTGTTGCCTCTTTCATGTTTTTGAAGTAATCAATTTCAGGTGGTCAGTGGTAGTTCAATGGGTGTAGGAAAATCGTATACAGGAGCCATGCTTTCTAATAGTCACACCTACTATTGAAAAATATATGGGCTCTTAAGTTTTTAGAATTGGACGATGTATAACAGACATTTATTGCTTATCTATAGTTTCTAAAAGAGAGGAAGGGTGAGGATTAGGATTTGTGAGCTACAAATTAGAAGGAATTCATTTGAAGTCTTCTATCTAAACTTGGTATAATTAGTGCAACATTTTTCTATGGATCAGATTTTGGTAGCATTAACTTATGGATCAAGAATTATTTTGACCGTCTCTAATGTCTCAGTTTATTTCCAATGTCTCTGTTTTGTGATACAGTAAAGAGAGCAGGTGGTGGTATTCCACTTTCAGTGTGTGAAAATTTCTGCAACCAAACCAGTCAAGTATTGCCTTCTGTCAATTATGTCAAAAGACTGTTGACAACACTTCATTCTTACCTGCACCAGGATTTACTCATCTTTGCTTATGATTCTGGTGAAACCAAAACCTGGATTGGGTTGCCTAGGTATATCAGAGGCCCAACTTAAATTCTAATTCCTGCCACTGAATATTGATTGAATCATTAGGCATGAATTTACCCTTGCCAAGGCACAGGGGACAGTGAAACTTCTTTCCAACTTCAGGTTGCCAGCATCTGATTCTGAAATAAAGATTGAGGAAAAAGATGTGGAACACTCCTTTGTAGTAAAGGGCAATGATAAGGTGTGTTAAGGCTGTCTCAGGCACCCCTTGCCTGTGGGACAGGGAAGAACAGATACCTCTGAGGCAGAAGAACAGGGCCTAGAGGCAGGGAACCTAAGGCCGATTGACTTTCTAGAACTAAATCAAAAGGAAAACCCCAACTTTCCACACCAAAGTAAAAAAAGACCAGAGGCTACTCCTTTTGCAAACCCCCACCCCTTTTTCTGCAAGGCAGATGGAAAATTGAAAGTGTCTCTGATTGGCTGCTTTCCATAGCCAATCAGATTGCATAGGGCAACTTTACTTCAGCCTCTGATTGGTTGCTTCCCGCAACCAATCAGATTGATTGTGGGCCACTACTTCCTCTGCATAGGGTGTACACTGAGTGGCCAATGGGAAACCTCTGGAGGGTATTTAAACCCCAGAAAATACTGGAACTGGGCTCTTGAACCCCTATGGTCGACTGTCTTCCAAGTTGTAGAGTGTACTTTAGTATTCAATAAATCTCTGCTTTTGTGACTTCATTCTTTGCTTTGTGCTTGTCCAATTCTTTGTTCAAAATGCCAAGATGCTGGACACCCTCCACCAGTAACACTTTTGGATGGCTTTCTACTTTCTTCTCCCCTTGCCAATTCCTGTCATTTCAAAATTCAGTAGGACCTCAGACGTATGTGCTTTCATAGCACCTTGTGTCACTTTTAGGTTTTCTGTTTTCATCACATGTAAAAAGTTAAATATGAGAAGAGAGCCTATCTGCTCCACAAAGCTATAAGCTCATGGAGTAGGAAATGTGCTTTGGTCAGTGCTGTTTTCTGTATGCACAGCAGAGGACCCTGTACATGCTAAGTGCAAAAAAATAAAAAGTTCCTCCATTCATTGAGAATGAGGAAGACAGATATTAAGAATGAAAATAATATATGAGAGCACTTTTGTCAAGGTGTCGAAAGTTAGAACAAGGAGCAGACGACCAAAATCACAGCACTTCTGTCTGTGTTTCTTCTAGATCAGTTATGGATTTTCCTTGCAACATTACACATTTTATGTGCTTGTATGACTTTGTTTTTAGATTTTTATTTGATATAATTTTTTTTTGAGATGAGATCTCCGTTTGTCACCCAGACTGGAGTACAGTGTCATGATCTCGGCTCACTACAGCCTCGACCTCTGGGGTTCATGCAATCCCCCTGTCTCAGCCTCCTGAGTAGCTGGGACTACAGGTATGCACCACCATGCCTAGCTAATTTTTTCATTTTAATTTTGTTCAGACATGGTCTCACTATGTCGCCCAGGCTGGTCTTAAAAACTCCTGACCTTAAGTGATCCTCCTGCTTCAGCCTTCCAAAGTGCTGGGATTACAGGCATTGAACCACCATGCCTGGCCTATTTAATGTAATTTTAAACATAATGAAAAGTTGTAAATATGGTTCCAATAAGTTTTGTATACACTTTTCCAAGAACATTACTTATTGCTTACATTTTAACCCAATCTGTTTTATCATTTACCACTATTTCCCTTCTATCTCTTCTAAGGGGTATTAGTTGAGAGTGACATACAGTCACATTATGGTGACCCTAAATACATAAGGGTGTTTTTAAAAAAAAATAAGGAAATTCTCTTACGTTTGTATATCTCTGTACACAAAACAATGATCAAAACCAGAAAACTTGCTTGATGACTTGTGACATAGAAAATAAAATAAAAATAAAATTTAAAAACCCAGGAAACAAAACATAGGCATAATAATATCATTTGATCCACAGTCCATATACAAATTACATCAATTTGCCCAGTAATATCCTTTATAGGACTTTTTTTTTTCCTAGCCCAGATCCAGTGTAGGGTGATGAGATTCATTTAGTTGTCCTGTTCCTTTAGTTGTTGTCATCCAGACCCCTTCCTTAATCTGTATTTGTTTTTTGTGACTTTGCCATTTTTGAAGCGTGTGGGCCAGTTGCTTTGTAAAACATCCCTGGATGTATGTTTATCTGATGTTTCCTTGTGAGGAGGTTCAAGTTGTAAATTTTTAGTGATAAAACTGCAGAAGTAATGCTGTATCCTTCTCAGTGCATTGTGTAATGGAGCAGGTGATGTCTCTTGTTCCATTATTGATGATGTTAACTCGAATTACTTGGTTAAGGTAATAGCTGCCAGGTTTCTCCTTGCATGCAGTTTTTCAGGGGTCTTAATTAGATAATACACATTTTGAAGATATAGCTGAGGGAATCAATGATTATGAAGGACTGCTTGGAAGATAAGTAGGCCATTTCATCCTTTTAACTTTAAAATTGACTCTTGTTTTAAGCCAGACCATAAGATAATCCATGGACCTGGACCAAGATAGGTGGGCCATTTAGAATTGCTTTACCTGACTGCATTTGGTTTTCTGCCATTGGCTCTATTGCATAATAAAGAATTTTACTGGTCTTTGTCTAGGGTTCCTGGCATGGAGCTTCTGAAACCCTTGGAATTTACAAAGTAATAGGGAGTATTGTTGTTATTTGAATGCCTGAGTTTTTGCTAATGAGATGGCCCAGAAACTGGGTTGGTTACCAGAAAGACCAATCTTGTGATCAGAGGTTTGGGGCTTTGAGACAGCCTGACCTCCAGGGAGGAAGGAAGGCTGGAGATTGAGTTATCAATCATACTTGTGTAATGAAATGCCAGAAAAAACTCTGGACACCACTGGCAAAATTCAGTAGAGCCTCCTGGTCAGTGAATACGTGGATATGCCAAGAGAGTGACAAGCTCTAATTCCACAGGGAGTGATATGGTTTGGCTGTGTCACCCAAATCTCATCTTGAATTGTAGCTCCTATAATTCCCATATGTTGTGGGAGGGACCCAGTGGGAGGTAATTGAATCATGGGGCAGGTTTTTTCCATGCTGTTCTCATGATAGTGAATAAGTCTCATAAGATCTGATAGTTTCATAGATGGGAGTTCCGCTGCACAAGCTCTCTTGCCTACCACCATGTAAGACGTGGCTTTGCTCCTCCTTTGCCTTCCACCATGATCATAAGGCCTCCCCAGCCATGTGGAACTGTGAGTCCATCAAACTTCTTTCCTTTATAAATTACCCAGTCTCAGGTATCTCTTATTAGCAGCATGAGAACAGGCTAACATAGGGAAAGAACATGGAAGTTCTGTATTCAAGACCCTTTTAGGCTTTGTCTGATGTGTCTCTTCATGTGGCTCATTCTGATTTGTACTTTTTTGCAATAAAACTGACCATAAAACTAGCACTTTCCTGAATTCTATGAGTTGTTCCAGTGAATTATTAAACTTGAGGGGTCATGAGAACTCCCTGGATTTGTTGCCAGTTAAACAAAAGTTTGGGTGACCTGGGGACACTGTTTGTGGCTGGCATCTGAAGTAAGGGCAGTCTGCGTACCATGCTCTTTAACATTTGGATCTGCACTTAACTCCAAGTAGTTAGTGCCAGAATTAAATTACAATAACAGCAATTGGTGTCAGAACAGGCTCTTACAGAGGAACATTACAAATAGTTTATAGGCTGGGTGAGGTGGCTCATGCCTGTAATCCCAGCACTTTGGGAGGCTGAAGCACTTGAATCCAGGAGGCAGAGGTTGCAGTGAGCCAAGATCGTGCCACTGCACTCCAGCCTGGGCAACATAGCCACACTCTATGTCAAAACAAAAACAAAACAAACAAAAAAAAATAGTTTATAATAATATTTGAACTTGATAAAGTTTTGATTTCAAATAATGTGCACATATATATGTATATACACCATTTACATATGTAAATGTGTAAATATGGCTGAGCGCAGTGGCTCACACCTGTAATCCCAGCACTTTGGGAGGCAGAGGTGGGCAGATCACTTGAGGCCAGGAGTTCGAGACCAATCTGGCCAACATAGCAAAACCCTGTCTCTGCTAAACATATAAAAAAATCAGTCAGGCACGGTGGCACATGCTTGTAATCCCAGCTACTCAGGAGGCTGAGACATGAGGATCACTTGAAACCAGGAGGCAGAGGTTGCAGTGAGCTGAGATTGCACCACTGCACTCCAGCCTGGCAACAGAGCAAGACTCCATCTCAAAAAATAAAAAAAATTAAAAATTAAAAAATGTGTAAGTATGAATTATACATACAATCTGTCAATGAAACTTTAACTGAAAAAATATCATTACATAATAGTTTCACAATACTTTCATTCTCTTTAATTCTTTAGCCCAAATACTGATCCAAAGCTACATTAGAAAATTAGGATCTTCCATTTTTACTTTGTAATGAGCTGCCAAATATTTTCTTAAATAAAACTCACGTTTGGCTTCGCCATTTTATTTGAGGAAAATGATGAGTGGTTGGTAGGAATTGGTCTAAGTATGATTGGTATGTTCTAAGTACGATTGGTAGGAATTGTTCTGTGTTCGATATGGAAAGTTTATTCAACTGTGGTTTCCTTTCGTCAGAGTCTATGTTAGATAATACTTTGTGTCCTACCAAATGAGAAAGCTTCTCACTGGAAGCATAAAGTAGACCCTTCCACACATGTATCATTTTTCTTTTAGATCAATATGTGAGCATTTAAAAAAGTTGTTCACTGGGTGCAGTGGCTCATGCACATAATCCCAGCACTGTGGGAGACTGAGGCTGGCGGATCACTTGAGGTCAGTAGTTCAAGACCAGGCTGGCCAACATGGTGAAACCATGTCTACTAAAAGTACAAAATTTAGCTGGGCATGGTGGCAGGTGCCTGTAATCCCAGCTACTCAGGAGGCTGAGGCAGAAGAATCTCTTGAATCCGGGAGGCAGAGGTTGCAGTGAGCCGAGATGGCGCCACTGCACTCCAGCCTGGGCGACAGAGAGAGACTCTATCTCAAAATGATAACAACAACAACAACAATAATAATAATAATAATAAAGTTATTCAAAGATTTATAGGGATGGAAAGAACTCCAGAAGTCTGAAGTTTGTTGCCATGTCTTTGGGAAAAGTTAGACTCAAATGAAGATGCTGTTTTACACTTAAAATAAAAAGCACAGTGAAATCTGGAATGATCCAATATCTCTCTTTTGCTCGGCTTTCATTGCTGACATCGTAAACCAGAACTGGACTTCTGCTTCAGACTCTTTTCTGAAACATGAGGCAGTGAAGGCCACCAAGGACAGTCAAGGTCAGGGGCACTAAGCTGGGGTTAGCTTTGGCCACTCGCTATTCAGGAGGGAGACTTCTTTTGAAGATATCCTTTCTATAGGGAGGTTATTACTAAGACCATTCACAGGGGTGGGGGGTGGGGTTCTTGAGCGAAGGCAATGTGGAGCAATATTTGATTTTGTAATCTGAGTTCTGCCTCTACTCCTGAACATTTTGGGCCTGGCTTGCTGACCTGGGTGTTTTGGGTGAACTGGTGGTATAATGAATTGGGAGAATTCTTGACCTGCTACCTGTGAACACTTACTGGAAGCCTGGAATAGAGGGTGATTTCTCCAGCTGTTTTGTGTGGAAAGGAAGGAGAAAGTATTGAATAACTAGTCTGTGCCAGAAACAGTTACCTTATTTAATTCTTAAATGAAGTAGATTTCTTCAATTTCTTTGTTAAACAAATATCTTGTGAGGCCCTACTGTGTGCCAAGCATGGGTCAAAGTGCTGGGAACTCAGAGGTCCTTGCCTTTTTGGACTTTATAGTCTTGTGCATTTCATCATTGTTATTACTTTAACCAAATTTTCATTAATTTGGAGCCTTATGATATTTCTGCCATAAAATTAATATACAGGAAGATATAGCCGGGTGCAGTAGCTCACACCTATAATTCCAGCACTTGGGAGGCTAAGGCGGGCAGATCACTTGGGGTCAAGAGTTTGGGAGCAGCCTGGCCAACATAATGAAACCCCGTCTCTACTAAAAATACAAAAATTAGCCGGGCATGACGGCACCTTCCTGTAATCCCAGCTACTCGGGAGGCTGAGGCATGAGAATCACTTGAACTGGGAGGCAGAGGTTGCAGTGAGCTGAGATCATGCCACTGCACTCCAGCTCGGGTGACAGAGTGAAACTGTGTCTCAAAAAAAATTAATATACAGGGAGGTAATAAATAAAATAAGTAAGGGGTAAGGTGGAAAGATAAGGAGAAAATCATTTGTTTTCTCACATTTTCACATGAAGCAAGAGAAGGTGGAAAAAAAGAGCTAAAACCAACTTCTCTGATGTTTTAATGGTCCATAGTGGGCCTTTCCATTACCTCTGTTACCTGATAACAGTTGGCTTCTGAAAATAGTTGTTCATCGTACTCCAGTGAACTTTATTTCAAGATCAGCCTGTCTATTTCACAGGACTGATCTCCTTCCAGACTTCAGATGGGAAATGTCAGCCTTCTTGTCAACATCGCTAGCACTGAAATTCTTGGGATAGCGCAGATGCTCTAAGCAAACTGGAATTGACTGTGTGTCTGCACCACTGTCCCCAAGGACACTGGGAAGAGGCAAAGGGAGCTCTTCTCAACCACTTATTATGGTAAAGTAGGCCATATCAGTAAAATGATGATATAAATCAGGAATCATTTCTTTGCTAAAGGGTTCAGTGGGCATATTTAATTTTTTTACTTTTTGAGACAGTCTTGCTTTGTTATCCAGGCTAGAGTGCAGTGGTGCAATCACAGCTCACTGCAACCTCCACCTTCTGAGCTCCCACCTCAGCCTCCCAAGTAGCTGGGACCACAGGCGTACACCACCACGCCTGGCTAATTTTTTTTTTTTTTTTTTTTTGAGAAGGAGTTTTGCTGTGTATGCCCAGGCTGGCCTCAAAATCCTAAACTCAAGCAATCCACCAGCCTCAGCCTCTCAAAATGCTGGGATTACAGGCATGAGCCATCACGCCCGGTTAGTGGGCATAGTTAAGATAGAAAAGAGCAGCTGGCCTTGGTAGCTCAGGCTTGTAACACCAAAGCTTTGGGAGGCCAAGGTGGGAAGATCACTCGAGGCCAGGAACACAAGACCAGCCTGGGCATCATAGCAAGACCCAGTCTCTACAAAAATTTTTAAATCCTGAATCAAAGACCAGAGGGGAAAATTCAAAAAATAAAAAATTAGCTGGGTGTGGTTTTGTGCATCTGTAGTCTCATCTGCTCGAGAGACTGAGGTGGGAAAATCGCTTCAGTCCAGGAATTCCAAGATGCAGAGAACTATGATGGCACCACTGCACTCTATCCTGGATGACAAAGTAAGACTACTTCTAAAAAAAAAAAATTAAAATTAAAAAATAAATGAATGAAACAAAAAGCAGCAAGAGTTCTAATATTTATGGAGAAATTCAATGGTCTATTTTTCAATCTGGAAGCTTGAGAATGAAATTTCTGTAATCATTGGCATCAGGACTGACTTCTGGGCTTTGGAGATGCTGGTTATCAAACTGACATCAAATTGGCTAATACAACAAAGGCCACCATTCCCCAATGGGTGTGCATTAGGATGTCCTAAATATGGCACTCCCCAAGGAGATTTTACAGCTCTCCCACATGCCACTATGTGGGTGTCCTTCCCAGATACTTGACTCTGCCTTAATATATTCCTGCAGAATCCTGTCCTTCGGCCTGGCCCAATGTGGCAGCCAGAGAATGAGCATCACTTTCATGTTAAATGATCCTGCCTGAAAGTCGTTATATCTGAATGTGTGGACGTGTCCTATGATTTTGCATGCCTGAATGCTCCTTAGCTGACTCATACGAAATGTTCGAGGTTGTTTTCTATGTCCCACAAGTCTGGCTAGCATGTAGGGATGAACGCTTTGATCTGATGAGCAGGACCTACCTGTAATTTGCCGGGTGCTAAAATTAAGCTTGGCAATAGCTTACAGGGGCAGAAGAATTTGTCCTGGTGACCTGGGGCTTCCAGAGACACACAGATAGGCAGGAAACAGGTGAAGCAGAACTGCGGAGGAGATGCCGTTTCAGAACTGATATGAAAAATATCCAGGATGAGCTTGTGAAGGAATTGAAAGCGGGGATGGTGGTGATCTTAGCGTGCAATGTTATGAAAAGGCTGGGAGAGGGAGGGAGTTGTATTGTCACGAGACTGAGACCTGAAGAGACTGCTGGAGAGACACTGTATTGTCACAGCAAGAATAATCAGTATGTTGGCATTTGGACTCTGGTGACAGGGATGAAAATGAGATTCTGTGAAAGGCACATCAGAGTCAATAGGCAGGAGCGTGGCTGTGGCAGGAAGGACGAAACAACCACATTGAGACAATTTGCTGAAGAAAGTGAAATTGCCAATAATTGCCTCAAACTGAGTGTGTAGGGTAGGGGGGCACGTGGGGTGCTTAGCAGAAAGAAGGGGGAGCTCAGTCTCCTTTGTGTTAACTTTGAGCAGCTGCTGAGGCCTCCTGGTGGGAACACCAGGGAGACAGTTGGATAGATTACTGCCCAGAGGGAGACAATGCCTTTTGGATTTGTATGGCCGTCGGATACAGCACACCGACTCTCTCTCTCTCTTTTATAACTTATCATGGCTCCATGTGACCTTCTACCTCTGCATGTGTACTTCATGCGATCAAGACTGAGCCACAGGTGAGAAAGTTTATGAGAGATCTACACTCAGTGACACATTCCAGCAGAGCTCTAGTCACTAAAAATAGGGATGAGATCTATGCCTTGCTTAGACCAGTTTGTATGTGGCTTCCGGATTTCTATTTATCAACAGGCTGTGACTTGGTGCAGCTGCAACAAATTGCATGCATTATTATGTGTGTGGCAGCCAGAGAATGCCCATCGCACACAGGGCCACTAGGTGAGTGTCAAGTCGTGACAATACCAATAATTATTATATTTCCAAGGCAAGTGCTCTACAGAGAGGACTCTAAAAGCATCATGTAATTGCCCGCAGGATGCTCTAATGAGGTAGGAAGGGAGAAGGAGCTGCTTCCCTGTATTATCTATGGAAAGTGGAGACATGGGTTAAGTGAATTACCCAAGATCAAACAAGAATGACAACTGGACTCCTTCTCACCTCTCTCAAAAAGTGGATTTTCTCAACCCTGATCTTATTTCCTGTGAATAATGTGCATTGAAACCTGTATTCGGAGACCACCTGCTCAATCCAATCTCAGGGAGCTTCTAACAGGCATTAAATGGGAATAGAACCTCTTTCGAGGGCCAGAAAGATCACTTCTTAGAGGAAAATTAATCCTTAATAGGAAACATATCCTGAGGCTGCTGGGGGCCTGGGGAATACAAGGTCTCTGGGTGATGCTTGAATCAGTTTTCACACACAAACGCACATGTGCACACACACGCACACACACACACCCTGCCTCAGATTGTTTAAAAGCTTATAGAGCTATAAGAGTTAGGAGTCACACACAGAGCCTCAGGATCTCATTTCATGTGCTACCTTAAAAGTCAGTGGGGAGTGAAACAGAAAAACTTTGCCATAGGACAGACACAGCCATGTAGAGCCATGGGAAGGAAATGGAAAAGACCATCGCCAGACAGACATGTGAATGTGGAGTCTGAAGAGAGGCAAAATGGCAAAGGGCCAACACTTCGGAGAACAAATGATGCCTTTTAGGCCACAGAGCCTGGGGCAACATTAATGGTTTGTGGAAACGCCACTATGCCAGTAATGGATATAGTCAAAACTGGATTTGATTTAGTGGTAGCACAGTTACTAAATGCTATGGTCATTTTTAGCATAAACTTTAATATAGATAGATAGATAGATAGAGAGATATATATAGATATAGATATATACATAGATATAGAGATATACATAGATATAGATAGACATAGATATATAGATGGATATAGATATATATAGATATATATGGATATATATTGATAGATATAAATATATACATAGAGATAACACATAGGTGGATATAGATAGATATAGAGATAGATAGATAATAGATAGATAGACAGATTCAAAGGCAAGGTCATTATCCCAACACCTCTTTAGAAAACATTACCACATGATTGAAAAGGGAGATAGTATTTTTATTATTTAAAATTCATTTTCAGATACTATTTAGGCCTGTGTCTTCAAATAGCTTCTTTTTATCTTCCCACACTCATATCCTATCATTATTCTATATGAATGTGTTTTGAGATCCATATTGAGAGGCTACCTACGTGATCCAACTCCAAAAACCTCTCATAGACATTAAGGGATCAAAATACTACTTCTCTAAGGTGACGGTAAGCTCATTTTTATAGGAAAATAGAAGCTTACGAAATCTCCTGAAATAGCTGGTATTTTCAGTCCTCATTTAGTTTCTAAGGAGAAGGTGATCTCTTGTTGACTATTACAAAACTATGCCAGAGATAACAGAAATCTTGTGTCTATTGAAATTTAGTTCCCAGAGAAGGGTCTTAAAACTAGTCATTAGTTTTTGTCTTTATATTTTTTGTTGCTTTTTCTTATTTATTTAGGCTGTTTAGGAAAAAATAGAGCTTCCATCATGTATAAGCCCAGCATTTAAGAGCTCTTTACTGTAAAATACCAAATAAGTGGGCAATCTTCCAGAAATTTTCAACACCTTTGTTGAAGAGTGGGCATGTAATCACACAGACGTGGGAGTGTTGGCATTGTCTTCTCATTTAATACCTCTGTGGAATAGTAGGATTGTGAAGTACCTAAGAGAGATGATGGCACCCAGGTGTGTGATACTTGTTCTGATGCTAAGGCAGGAAGGACGTGGAGCTAGCTGCCGGGGTTTAACTCTAAGCTCCACCTCTGCCTCCATGTGCAACCAGAGATAACCAAGTTAGTCTTTCTGCACCTGCGATTCTTCATTCATGAGATGAGGATGGGCTGGGCACGGTGGCTTACGCCTGTAATCCCAGCACTTTGGGAGGCCGAGGCAGGCAGATCACCTGAGGTCAGGACTTCAAGACCAGCCTGGCCAACGTGACAAAACCCCATCTTTACTAAAAATACAAAAATTAGCTAGGTGCGGTGGCAGGCACCTGTAATCCCAGCTACTTGGGAGGCTGAAGGAGGAGCATCACTTGAACCTGGGAGGCGGAGGCTGCAGTGAGCTGAGATCGCGTCACTGAACTCCAGCCTGGGCAGCAGAGCAAGACTTGGTCTAAACAAATAAATAAATAAATAAGATGAGGATGATATTAGTGCCTGTCTCCCGTTGCTGCTGGGAAGATTCAAAAAGCTAATGAGTGCACAGCATAGAACATTTGTGGCTGAGTTTGCTGCTATCACTGTCATCACTATAATTTTTGTTAGTGTCTCACTTGGCTACCAATTTATATTTATGGCATCTCTTTTGGTAATTTTCTGAAGCTCTGGAGTCCCTCTCTGGCCTATGGCTCTCTTTATTTTCCTTGGGAGTGTGTGTTGTACAGAACATAACTGGTGCTATTGAAATAAAACAGAACTTCAAAGGCTACAAACAGCTGCTTGTTTGTCTAATATATAGCATCGGCAGTTCCAACAAATAATTGGTCAAGGGTCCCTTGTCTGAGCCAAATTTTGCTCTTCAATATTATTAACGAGGATTTCACTGATAAACCGTGGTTAAGTCAAACTTTGATATTTGAATAAACACACTTAGCCGCAATCACACGTGGGAGGCTCCTTTGAGAGCCTCCAAGTAAACGTTCTTGAGCGACTGGATTGCAAGCCAGCAGGAATCATAACCCCACACAGGCGCTGCAGTGATCACATTTCTTTCTTTCTGGGGGAAAGAACAGCTAAAGGTTGGTGCAAAAGTAATTGCAGTTTTTGCCATACTTTTGTTTTTTGAGACAGAGCCTTGCTCTGTCGCCCAGGCTGGAGTGCAGTGGCGCTATCTTGGCTCACTACAATCTCCACCTCCTGTGGGATTATAGGCGCGTGCCACCACACCCAGCTAATTTTTGTATTTGTAGTTACAGACAGGGTTTCACCATGTTGGCCAGCCTGGTCTGAAGCTCCTGACCTCAGGTGATCTGCCCGCCTTGGCCTCCCAAAGTGTTAGGATTACAGGCATGAACCACCGTGCCCAGCCGCCATAACTTTCAATAGCGAAAACCGCAATTACTTTTGCAGCAACCTAGTACGTAGTATGTAGTATGTGGATTCCAAACACCAAATCCCTCAGTCAGAACGTTGGGGCAGAGCTTCCTCAGAGGTTTGCCCTCTCCTCGCAGGACCCCTGACTCCAGGCTCCCCTCCTCTCATTCTGAGGACCCCCTCAGGAAGCACAAGTGCTCTGCATTTGTTCTGACTTCATTTTCCCATCAAAACCGACTACTTTCCAGCCTGTCCCTCTACACTCTGCTAGGAATAATCTGATAAACTGAATCTAGTTGCTGTAGACTGTGTGTGTGTGTGCATGATGTGTATGTGTAAAACAGCATAAGTGCAGAAATCGTCTTGAAAAACACTAATGGTTGAGTCTGTTAAGTTCCCAGATTTAAGTCACATTTTAACAAATGTCCATGATGCCTTCAAATAAAAGACAGAATAACATAGAGAGACCCGGTTTCAAGATCAGTAGGAGAGACTTGTTGGAGGAAGTCATTTCTACTCTCTCTCAAGTCCTGTGACATCTCTATGACAACTTCAAATGTTATGTTGGCCTTGAAAACAGCATTAGAGATCAAATGCTGCATACACCAAGTCCAAAGGTCCTGGGTTGACTGAAGCTTTGTGGCCATTGATTATTTTGAAATGGTTTCTTGTTGGAAGAGACTGTAAATATGGCTGGGAGACAGTGTGAAGTAGTGCCAGAGTTTTGAGGGTAGACCAGGGTTTCCAGTCTTGGCTTGTGTGTTAGTATCGTTGAGGAAGGTGACATGTTTCTAATAGAAACAGTGACTGTGCTGTCGTGCCCCTCCGCAAGCATCCAACCTGGGAGAGTAGTTTGAAGAGATAACAAGCTTCCTTCAATCTCCTCCATCTCTAGTTAGGAATCACCTATCTGGCTTGGCACAGTGGCTCACGCCTGTAATTCCAGCACTCTGGGAGGCCGAGGTGGGTGGATCACTTGAGGTCGGGAGTTGGAGACCAGCCTGGCCAACATGGTGAAACCCCCTCTCTACTAAAAATAGAAAAATTAGCCGGGTGTGGCGACGAGTGTTTGTAATCCCAGCTACTGGGGAGGCTGAGGCAGGAGAATCGCTTGAACCTGGGAGGCAAAGGTTGCAGTGAGCCAAGATCGTGCCACTGCACTCCAGTCTGGGCAACAGAGTGAGACTCCATCTCAAAAATACACACACACATGCACAAAGAAGAATCACCTACCTAGACCTACAGGCTCTAAGTCCTAGTTATGCCAGTCATCAGCTAAGGGAGTTTGATAGGTTATTAAGCCTCTCTTAGTTTCCTCATTTGTAAAATGGGGACAATAATATATAGCTCGCAGTATGGTTAAGATCGAATGAGATAACATAAGTCAATTGCCTTGCACATTGTAGACAATCCCAAAATGTTAGTTTCATTACCTGCATAGTCAATTCCCTCGTGGCCGAAATGAGGCCTCTGGCCGTTAAGTGAGTTGCTCCAGATCAGCACACATCAGATATTTCTACATATCGGTGGCCAGGATTTTACAAATTGTAACTGATTGACAAAGTTAATCTTCAGTAAAGCCTATTTGCCATCGATGTCCTTTCCAGAAACACAGAGGGCATGATTCGCTCTGGGACAAGTGCTTCTCAGGTCTCAGGGTAGATGTGAGCTTTCAGGCCGTCAACTTCTAACAAATTATGTCCAACACAAGTATGGTAATTTTGTGACATTTGTTACTGTGCTGGAAGTTGAGATGAGACGACCAAATATATAATTTTCGTGTTTCAACTTTTCTACACCACGTTATTATCTTTAAATAGAAAATGATGTACAAACAGAATGGTTAGGTGCTCTTCCCCCCTTCTTTCCTGTTAGGTCTCTTCAAACCTCAGTCTTCAAGTTGTCTAGAAAGTGCTGTTTTCAAATATGAAGGGCCAAAGTTTCAATTGGCCTGCTTTCTCTGTCCTTCTGTTATTTACAGGTGCTGATTCTCAATGCAAAAATTCCAATTTACTCGTGTAATTACCCAATTTATATACACAAAGGTGGGCTGCCACTCACAAAAATTAATGCAGCCCCAAATACTGCAGGTGAGGCCAGTTCTTATGTGATTCTTACTTAACACGTTCAGACCTGGCTGGGAACTTCACTGGCTAAATTATTTAAGTTATGCCACATCTCTTAATTTTATGTTAGTTCCTTGATGTGGCCCTAATCTAATTTGCCCACAGATGAATCTAGATTTGACTTTACAGGCAGTGGTGAGCTCAGTGAGTTCTTCAGAAGGGTGATGTGATGCTGCTGGAATGTTTACACAATGAATGATTGACTGAGACACATGAGGAGGCCATCACCACTGAAGCAATGGGTATTGGCTTGAACATGTCCTGGAGATCTGGAAGGGCAGCACATCTAGTGCGTCGTAGGTGGGTAAGAAAAGGACTTGTTCCTCAAGAAAGTTGGTCATACTCAGGTTGACTGAGATGACTCTAAGAGTCTCAAACTGCCTAAGAAAATATGGGTTGTTTTGACTGGAGGGAGAAGTGATTTAAGTGTTCTTGTGTAAAGACATTAAGCTTGGTAAAGACATGGGCTTTGATGGAGGGGACCACACCTCATTCATTTCTATTATTATTATTATTTTGAGATAGGATCTCTCTCTCTTGCCCAGGCTGGAGTGCAGTGGTGTGATCTCAGTTCACTGCAGCCTTGACTTCCTGGGCTCAGGCAATCCTCCCATCAGAGCCTCCTGAGTAGCTGGGACCACAGGCACATGCCACCAAGCCCAGCTAATTTTTTGTATTTTTAGTAGAGATGAGGTCTTGCCATGTTGCCCAAGCTGGTCTTGAACTCCTGGGCTCAAGTGATCAGCCTGTCTGCCTCCACCTCCAAAAGTGCTGGGATTACAGGCATGAGCCACTGTGCCTAGCATCCTGTAGTTTTTTTATACAGTGTTTTGACCTGAGTGCATAGATGTTCAATCAGATATTTGGTGGATAATTGACTAAGTGACATGGGAACATCTGAACAATAGGATTAGAAGACAAAGCAGGTCCAGGATGGCTGAGTCAGGTTTTGGTATTGAAGTTTTACATGACTGACAATTTTAACTACGTAAGATGGCCAGTGAGTAAAAGATATGTAAAAACAGCATGTTCCAAAGGATGTTCTTCTCTGACAGATTTCTCTCTCTCTGGGTTACTTGATCTGATTGGTTGTCTCTGGGTGGCTGACTTTTCCTTACCCTACCGTTATGCGAACAGCAAGAGAAAGTGGAGTTTGGTATCTCTAAACCTGGACTGGTATGGCTGTCAGGAGGCAGGAGGAAAATGATTTTACCTGGCATTGAAAATGGTAAAGTCATACTCATGAAACCCCATTAAGGCAGGACTGCCCTTTGTCCTGAATGTGATTCTGCAGCCGGACTGTGCATGCAGGTACCCAGTGATGACAAGGGGACCCTGACAGCTAGGCAAATGACAACCAAGTGGATACCATAAGCCTGAAGTTATGCAATGTTCATATCTGTTCTATTAAAAGCTGCTGCATACCCATAGTATGTTTCTATCTTTGTGCCTGGCAAGATTTTTTTAAGCTCTTAAAATGACTTGCCATTTAGGTAGGCAAGGTTCCAAAGAATTAAACTGGAAATAATCACAGAGGCTGGCTTTGTGTTTTGACTGGCCTACAAAAAGAGGAAATTTCCCCTTCTCTCCTCTCTCCTTTCTCGCATCTCTTTCTCTTTTTGCCTTTTGGATTATCGTCATGTGGTCTTCGTGTGCCGCTCATTTATTCAACAATCTGTATAAATTTAACATCCAATGATTAATGATTTCCCTGACAAATTTAAGGAGACAATTGCACTAAAATTCCTCTGATATCCACAGCATATTTAAAAGTCTCATTTAGGCCGGGTGTAGTGGCTCACGCCTGTAATCCTAGCACTTTAGGAGTGGGAAGTAGTGAATCACTTGAGGTCACAAGTTCGAGACCAGCCTGGCCAACATGGTGAAACCTCATCTCCACTAAAAATACAAAAATTAGCCGGGTGTGGTGGTGGATGCCTGTAATATCAGCTACTCAGGAGGCTGAGACAGAATCACTTGAACCTGAGAGGAGGAGGTTGCAGAGAGCCAAGATTGCGCCACTGCACTCCAGCCTAGGCTACAGACCAAGACTCTGTCTCAAAATAAATAAATAAATAAATAAACAAACAAATGTCTAATTTAACAGTAACATGCTTGGCTTTTGATGCTTTTTGATTTGCCTTATTATCATTATTTTTTGCATCAAGATGTTTTCAGCTGCAATCTTTTCTGCCTCCTCTCTGGTTCTCCACATCTGTGGGCTTCCCTGGCTCCTTTCGAAGGGAAGCATGGTAATGAGAGACGATAACGTATAAAGGTCAGAATGTGCCCTTTTTGCTCTGGCAAGCCAAAAATGTTAATGTGACTGGCGGTGCTAAAAAGCAAGCTCCCAAATTGGCCTGTTAATCTTCACTGGTCACGTTTGAGGAATTTTCACTATTCCACTTTCCTGATAGGGAAAGTGAATTCCAAACCCCAGGCCAATACTTTCAAGGTTATGGGAAAAGTAAATACTTTAGTGTCTGCAAATAATCCTTTCTTGCCGCAAGAAAAAATACCTATTAATAAAATAAAAATTGTTGTGCAAATATTTCTTTAAAGAGAGACAATAAAAATGACAAGGTGTTTTATACAAAGACCTCCAGCCCATTGTAATGTCCTGAGTGACTACTAATGCTGTATTAACCCCAGAGAAAACTGCTTGTAGGGCATGAGCTCAGGAGTCCTTGACTCTGGGAAGCACTGTTTGAGCTGAGACCCTCTCAGCCTGTATAAAAGATAAGTGGAAGGTGGCCTCCCTTCAGGAGGGACACATCTCTCCTTTGCTTCCAAAGTGGTTTAATGTGAAATATATTTGGCCTTTGTCCCTGGTTCCTGATACTGAGTTCCTAAAACCCTGGGAATTTCCTGAGTGATAGGAATGTCTTTTGTTATTCATAATGAACCCCTTTTGATCACACCTAAGTTTATGTTAATGAGGTGACTTAGGGTGGGGTCCCTAAATAGCCTCAGGTTGGGGCTGAGGAAAGACCAAGCCACTAGAAGTTTGGAATTTTCAGCCCCACGCACTAACCTCTGAAAGGCTGGGGGAACTTGGAGGTCAACTTCTATAGAAACTCTCCGTCAAGATTTGATGAGCTTCTGGGTGGCTGAACATGTGGAGATGCTGGGAGTGTCAAAGGCTTTTGAGCCAGAGCCATTCCATCTTGAATAGGGGCTGGGTGAAATAAGGCAGAGACCTACGGGGCTGCATTCCCGGGAGGTTAGGGAATTCTAAGTCACAGGATAAGATAGATAGGTGGTTGGCAAAAGATACAGGTCACAAAGACCTTGGTGATAAAACAGCATGTGGTAAAGAAGCCGGCCAGAACCCACAAAAACCAAGATGGCAACAAGAATAACCTCTGGTGGCTCTCACTGCTCATTATATGCTAATTATAATGCATTAGCATGCTCAAACATTCCCACCAGTGCCATGACAGTTTACAAATGCCATGGCAAAGTCTACAAGTTACCCTATATGGTCTATAAAGGGGAAGAACCCTTGGTTATGGGAATTGCCCACCCCTTTCCCGGAAAACTCATGAATAATCCACCCTTTGCTTGGCATATAAACAAGAAATAACTATAAGTATAATCAGCTGAGCAGTCCATGACAGTGGACCTATGGAGTAACCATTCTTTTATTCCTTTACTTTCCTAATAAACTTACATTCACTTTACTCTGTGGACTTGCCCTGAATTCTTTCTTGCATGAGATCCAAGAACCCTCTCTTGGGGTCTGGATAGGGACCCCTTTCTGGTAATAGGAGGGTGGTATGTGGGAGAGGGCATGGAGGCTCCACGACCCCCATACTGAGAGAGAGTACTAGCTGGATTTCCTAGGCCGACTAAGAATCCCTAAGCCTAGCTGGGAAGGTGACCGCATCCACCTTTAAACATGGGCTTGCAACTTAGCTCACACCCGACCAATCAGAGAGCTCACTACAGTGCTAATTAGGCAAAAACAGGAGGTAAAGAAATAGCCAACCATCTATTGCCTGAGAGCATGGCAGGAGGGACAAGGATCAGGATATAAACCCAGGCATTTGAGCTGACAATGGCAACCCCCTTTGGGTCCCCTCCCCTTATATGGGAGCTCTGTTTTCACTCTATTTCACTCTAAATTTTGCAACTGCACCCTTATGGTCTATGTTTTGTTATGGCTCAAGCTAAGCTTTCGCTGGCCATCCATCAGTGCTGTTTACTGCCTTCGCAGACCCGCCGCTGACTTCCATCCCTCCGGATCCAGCAGGGTGTCCACTGTGCTCCTGATCCAGTGAGGCGCCCATTGCCCTTCCCCATCGGGCTAAAGGCTTGCCATTGTTCCTGCACGGCTAAGTGCCTGGGTTCATCCTAATCGAGCTGAATACTAGTCACTGGGTTCCACGATTCTCTTCCGAGACCCACGGCTTCTAATAGAGCTATAGTACTCACCGCATGGCCTAAGATTCCATTCCTTGAAATCTGTGAGGCCAAGAACCCCAGGTCAGAGAACACGAGGCTCGCCACCATCTTGGAAGTGGCCTGCCACCATCTTGGGAGCTCTGGGAGCAAGGACCCCCTGGTAACAGTACCTTACCCTCTCCATCTTTCCATCTGGATGTTCATAGCTACCCTTTATAATAGACCAGTAAATGTAAGGGAACTGCTCCCTTGAGTTCTGTGAGCCATCAGTGTGTTACTGAACTGAACTGGGGTGTGCTCGCCTGATGCGGTAAAGTCAGACACTGAGAACCAGGTTTGCAGCTGGAGAAAAAACAGCATTTATTGGATGGCACCCTGCAAGGAGAATGGGCAGATAATAGATCCAAATTCCCCAATAACTTACAGGCAAGAGTTTTTAATATTTATTTGTTTGCTTGTTTTTTGAGATGGAATTTTGCTCTTGTTGCCCAGGCTGGAGTGCAGTGGTGTGATCTCAGCTCACTGTAACCTCCGCCTCTTGGATTCAAGCAGTTATCCTGCCTCAGCCTCCCAAGTAGCTGGGATTACAGGCATGCACCACCACTCCTGGCTAATTTTTTGTATTTTTAGTAGAGACAGGGCTTCACCATGTTGGTCAGGCTGGTCTTGAACTCCTGACCTCAGGAAATCCAACCACCTTGGCCTCCCAAAATGTTGGGATTACAGGCATGAGCCACTGCATCTGGCCAGGCAAGGGTTTTTTAAAGGCTGGGGTACGTTTCAGGAAAACAAGTTGCAGGTCAAATCTTAAACCAACACATAGAGGTTAAACGTTAGTCTGGCGTGGAGGTGTGACTCCTTCCAGGTCCCTCAGGAAGAAATTTAGAGAACAAATGGCAGTCAGAGGTCAGTCCTCAGTTTCCCTTCAGGTGACATCCATGTGACATCATGTGAGTTGCTTCCAAAAAAACAATGCAAGTACATAAGTCAAGATGTTACCCTTCCATTTCTATAGGGAACCCAAACACCTTGTGGCTCTGGCTTGCTTGGGAGTTTACTGCTGCTATCTTCTTGCTTATCAGGCTGCTCATTTACCTTTTTTTTTTTTTTTTGACGCAGGGTCTTTTTCCATTGGCCAGGCTAGAGTGCAGTGGTGCAATCATAGCTCACTGCAGCCTCCAACTCCTGGGCTCAAGTGATCCTCCCTGCTCACCCTCCTGAGTAGCTGGTAGCCAGGATTACAAGCACATGCCACCATGCCTGATTAATTTTTTTTTTTTTTTTTTTTTGAGACGGAGTCTCGCTCTGTCGCCCAGGCTGGAGTGCAGTGGCCGGATCTCGGCTCACTGCAAGCTCCGCCTCCCGGTGATTAATTTTTGTATTTTTTGTAGAGATGGGGTTCCACCGTGTTGGTCAGGCTGACTGTAAACTCTTGGGTTCAAGTGATCCACCCACCTTGGCCTCCCAAAGTGCTGAGATTACAGGTGTTAACCACTGGGCCTAGGTGCCTGGAAATTCCCTTATAGAGACTCAAGACTTCTCCTGGAAGGCCTAAGAGGGGTCCCTGCTCCGTCTCACTGCAAATTATCCAATCCAAAGGGGTGGAATCATAAGACCCTGATTTATAGCCAGTTAATCAAAAGCACAAGCTGCAACCCATGATTCGCCATTGGTGTCTGAAGTGGGGGCAGCCTTGTGGGGCTGAGCCCTCAATCTGCGGGTCTGACAGTAGTTCCAGGTAGTGTCAGACCCAGTGACAGAATTGAATTGAATTATAGGACACCTAGTTGGTGTCTGCTGGAGAATTGCTTGGTGTATTTGAAAAAAAAAAACACAAAAACCAAAACCACGTATCTGGTTGCAGAAGTGTTATATGTTGAGTGTGAAAGCAGAGAGAAAAAACAGTTTGATTTTTCCTTTACATAAAGGTTCTGAGTAAAGGAAGGAATGGAATGAAACAGAAGGTTCTAGTATCACCTGGTGTAAATGAAATTCAGGGCAGTCAGTAACAAAGTCATCTTTTAAAGCTCTAACAATCAGAAAGCTTAAATGTGTTTTATTTTTACATTTAAAAAACTTATAACTGGGAAAGATGTTAGATCTCAGGTATCCACTCTTCACACTTCTTTTGTCTTCCCTTCCCTTCTCAATGAGCATCAAACCCCTCCCAGGTAAGGAAGATTTTAGGACTGAAACCTGGTTAAAGTCATAGACCAAGGACAAAAGCAATCCGACTCTGGTGGGGTGTTGTGGATGAGGATGTTACTCAGAAAGGTGGCTGTGGCCAGGTGGGGATCACTTGAGCCCAGGAGTTTAAGACCAGCCTCAGTAACATAGCAAGACTTTGTTTCTACAAAAATTAAAAAAAAAAAAAAAATTAGCCAAAAGGCATGGTGGTGTGGACCTGTAGTCCCAACTACTTGGGAGACTGAAGTGAGAGGATCACTTGAGCCCAGGAGGTCGAGGGTGCAGTGAGTCATGATCATACCACTGCATTCCAGCCTGGGTAACAGAATGATACTCCCATCTCTATAAGATACAAATAAAAAAAGAAATAGCCAGTCATGGTGGCACACACCTGTAGTCCCAGCTACTCAAGAGGCTGAGGCAGGAGGATCACTTTAGCCCTGGAGTTTGAGGCTGCAATGAGCCATGATTGCACCACTGCACTCCAGCCTGGGCCACAGAGCAAGACCTCATCTCAAAAATTAAAAATTTTTAAAAAAGTGGCCAGCATGAGGGGTCAGAAGCAGAAATGCAAAGATATATTATTCTCAAGTCAAGGCAGAATGTGACAATTGTCATAACTCATGCACAAAGAAAGCTGTGGGTCTTCAGAAGACAGTAAGTCCACATCCTGTGAGATTAAAAAAAAAAAAAAAATGGTAATAGAAAACCAATGGTTGTGGTTCAAAGTGTTCAAAAACCTAAGGTTAGATAGGAGTGTCAGATACTGAGCAAACGTGATCCTGTTGTTTTAATTTTGCATTTTTGTTTTGAGTATTGGTGGCGTTTGAGCCATTCCCTTAAAAAGTAAAGGATATGCACCCTTTTTATTTTATAGATAGATACAGCTTTCTTGTAGCAAGAAAGGATTATTTACAGACACAGAAGTATTTATTTTCTCTTCATTTTCAAAGTACTTGCCTCAGGTTTGGAATTCACTTTCCATCATGAAAGTGGAATAGAGAAAATCACCCTTTATTCCTTTTGTTATTGCAAATTTGAACATAACTGTCATGTCTGTCATGACACTGGCCTTTTTGATCACTTATGTGTCAGACCCTGGGCTGGGCCTTTAGTGACAGGATCCTACTTAATCTTCCCATTTTACAGATGAGGAAACAGAGGCTCAAATTGCTTAATTGGTCCAAGGTCCCAACAGACTTAAACCAGGGCTGTCTGGTGTGGAAGCCCAAGCACCTTCAGTTTCATTTCACTGCTTGGGACTGGTACTCCCTCAGTCCACACATGAAACCACCTTTGCCAGATTATGATAGTAAGAGAAATCTGACATAACTGACGCCATCTTGCTTCTGACCTCCAAGTTGTCCTTGATCATTCCTGGGCATAGGCCAAGCTAACTTTGGGAGAAGTTTAGTTTATAGTTTAACTTGAAGGCAAAGATGATAATAGTCTCTCCCTAAAATTAACGCTCTCCTTGTTTAGGGATTGAAAACCACCTTCATGAGTCTAATAAGAGAGCATGAGAATAGGATTATGGGAAGGGCATGAACTCTGCTAAAATGTAACGTAGTTTCTATAATCCCTTACTGCTCAGAAGTCATATAGCCAGCAGTCACAAGGTTTGTGATTTCCCCAGTTGTGCCTATAGATAACATTGCCGTTGTAAAACTGAAGACAGGTTTTTGGAGATATTTCTCAGACTGACCCTACCCAGGCTCATGACTCATGACTCAACTGGTCCTGTAGCCCCACACCCCTGTGATTTAATTCACAACCAATCAACAGCACCCATTTCCTAGTCCCCTGCTCACCAAATCGTCCAGAAAACCCCTGACCTCTGAGCCTTTAGGAAGACTGTTTTGAGAGATAACCCCAATTCTCTCACAGGGGCCATACTTGCATCAATTAAACTCTTTCTCTACTGCAATGCCGGGGTCTCAGTGAGTTGATTTTGCCTGTGCAGTGGGCAGGAAGGACCCACTGGCAATTACCCATGCATTGCAGTGGTAGGGCAGCCATTGCCCACCTGATCCCTTCTATCCTTCCCCTTCCCCGTGGCTCTTGAAACTTTCCTATTCATTGGTTGTCTCTCGGTTCTTGAACTTAATTTACTCTCCTCCATTGTGTTTGAAGTGAATTTGTTGCATGACTTTGTTTGCTTTTATTTCTGTTTTTGAAAACAGTGTTTTGATGGGGTTTGAGAGAAAGAGGTGGTGGAGACACTAGAAGCCTGAAGGAAGCAGAGTCAGAGGCATTAGTGACAGAAAAATGATAGTATAGACCAGGGATTCTGAAGGAAATTTGTGTTCTTCCTAATTCTATTGAGGCCAGCTTTGCTTCCTGATCCAGAAGATGTTGTCTCCTAGGCCCTGTACTGAACTTAACACTGAGGTTTAAGGGGTAAAAACTGGAAGACGAAAAAGGAACAGAAACCACGTAATATTTGGGTAATATATTTAAAAACTTTGCTTTCTCTTTCCAAAATTGCAGGCATTTTTTTTTCTTTTACATTTTTCTTCCTGTATTGGCCTGCAATTTATGTATTCATTAAATAATTAATTACTGGTATACATGAAAGAGGCAGTTTTAAAGTATGCATTAATTTATTAAATTGAACATCACCTAATAGTTGCAAATAAAATCTGCAGTCCATGGGTATTCTTGCAGAAATCTGCAGAGGAATTCCCACAAATTTTGTGTTAAAGCAACTCTTCATGCTTTGAAATGCGCCTCTTGCTGGCTTTGCATGTATTTTTGTGAGAAATACAAATAAGTGGACATAAATAAAACATTTAAAAACTATTACCCATCCAGATTGCTATACTTAATATCTGAACTTGGGGAAACCAGATTGCTTTTATTTGCTAGCTTTCTAGGTAGAGGAATATTTGAAACTGCTAAATGTTTTGAAGGTAGTATTAAGGGACTAGTAAACTGAAATTTTAACTTCCATAGATCTAGAATTATCTATAGATAGAGTCATGAAAGTCTTAGGCTAGTTTGAGACAATCAGGGTTTGCACCTTTTAAAATAATGCAATGAAGAGTTGAGTAAATGTCTTCAGGGCATGCTGAGTGATGAAAGCAAATCTTCACCTGTAAGACTAAATTATTTTCAAATGCTCTTTATTTATTTTATTTTACTTCATTTTATTCTTTTAAGATGGAGTCTGTCGCTTAGGCTGGAGTGCAGGTACACAATCTCGGCTCACTGCAACTTCTGCTTCCCAGGTTCAAGTGATTCTCCTGCCTCAGTCTCCCAAGTAGCTGGGATTACAGGCATGCACCACCACTCCTGGCTAATTTTTTGTATTTTAGTAGACAGGAGATTTCACCATATTGGCCAGGCTGGTCTCAAACTCCTGACCTCAAGTGATCCACTCCCAAAGTGCTGGGATTACAGGCATCAGCCACTGCAACTGGTCACATATATTTATTTATTTATTTTATTTTTAATTTATTTATGTATTTATTTTTTGAGATGGAGTCTCTCTCTAGCCCAGGCTGGAGTGCAGTGGCACAATCTCTGGCTCCGCCCCCCAGGTTCACGCCATTCTCTTGCCTCAGCCTCCTTGAGTAGCTGGGACTACAGGCGCCTGCCACCATGCCCTGCTAATATTTTTGTATTTTCAGTGGAGACAGGGTTTCACGGTGTTAGCCAGGACGGTCTCGATCTGTTGACCTCGTGATCTGCCTGCCTCAGTCTCCCAAAGTGCTGTGATTACAGGCATGAGCCACCGTGCCTGGCCACATTTATTTTTTAATTGTCACATATGTTCATTGGGAAAATGGAAAATACAGAATATAAATAATTTCTTTTTTTTTTTTTTTTTTGAGACAGAGTCTTGCTCTGTTGCCCAGGCTGGAGTGCAATGGTACGATCTCGGCTCACTGCAACCTCTGCCTCCCAGGTTCAAGCAGTTCTCCTGCTTCAGCCTCCTGAGTAGCTGGGACTACAAGTACCTGCCAACACACCCGGCTAATTTTTGCATTTTTAGTAGAGGCGGGGTTTCACCGTGTTGGCCAGGCTGGTCTCAAACTCCTGACCTTAAGTGATCTACTCACCTCGGCCTCCCAAACTGCTGGGATTACAGGTGTGAGCCACTGCACCCGGCCAAGAAAAATATTTTAAGAGAAGTATTCACAATTCTACTACCGCAATTTTTGGGGGAGTGCCATGAGAATACATATTCATCTACACAAAGTAATTACATAAATATATTAAATATACAATTATACAACTACCTTTTACCATTCAACATTTTTTATCTTAAGCATTTTCCATAATATTAACTATGCCTCAAAATATCATTTTCGAGGACTGAATGAATTACTATCTTTTGGATATCCAAAAGTTAATATTAACAGTATTCCATTGGTATGCCACTTAGAATTTATTTAGCATAAATAAATAACCCTAATGGACAATCTTATATTTATTTATCTTTAGGTTTGTATGTGTTTTTGTATAGATAGTTAAGTAGCTCGCTTTCTTAGGACGATGTCTAGTAGGAGAATGCCTAGGTTAAAGATTATGAGCATTTTCACAATCCACATTTGGATCCTAGGTCAGTTTTTCAAAGTCATCCATGCCAGGAGCTACTGATTTGTAGCCAGTCTCCTTTGGCGAAGGTAGACTGCCATAACGGACAATTCCAATTTATAATGGGTATCGTCCCAATTGGCAGATACAAGGCTCTGTGAGTTTGGCAGCAATAGGTTCCATCCAGGGCTTATTTTACCTCCACCTGCCCAGAGTTCATTATGGACCCTGGAGGAAGGCCCATCCATCCACAATGAGCTCCTAGTGGGCAGAGGAAACAATGGCAGCTATTGAGATGCTGGCTGGAGATGTCAACTTTATGCAGACAACTGTGTCTCTCTTATTCAGTTCACCAGCTGCTCCTGAATATCCCAGTGAACTACTCACCCCTCAAATGTCCTTCTTAACGGGATGAGGGGGAGGACTGGGAGAAGGATAACAAATGTCTACTGGATAAAGCAATTCATCTCTAGGAAAATAAGAATGAATGTGGAAAGTGCGTCTGGAGAAGACACCGTATTCTATTTTTGGCCAAATGCGAACATCTATAGGTAAATTGCTCTGTTTCCAGCACATCCAGATTTGACCACCTGTGAATTTAATTGAGGCATACGCAAGTAGCAATTTAGGTAATCTACTTATTTATAAAGTTGGTGCCTGTGATTTATCCCCATAACGAGGGGGAGTTGGTTTTCTTTTGATTTTTCAAAGTTGAAAAAAAAATGGTTATCTTACTTGAGGCTAGTTTAAAGTTTAAAGGAGGGCAGTGACCCAGGGTCATTGGTCACTTTGTGCATACATCTGTTTCCTGTGGGTCACAAGTCAATGTAGCCTCTCTGTTTTCAATTATTATATTATTCTCATTCTCAGGGCTGGTGGGAGTCCCTGCTCCAGCAGCTGTCAGTCTGTTCCCAAACAGCAGCTCTGAAATGGCATCTGATGCGGGATCCGGGTGGACAGGGTCCAGAGAGCTGCAGACTGGGAGAAAGATGCGTTTGGGGGTGAAGTGATTCATAACGTCCATGGTAATAAGAAATGCAGGCATTTGTTAATTACAGTTGCACTCAAAGCTTGCAATGGAAGGCACTGTTTCACCGCAGCAAGTCAGACACTATGCACGGTGCATTCCTCGGTGGTTTATGTTGGAAGGTAATGGATTCTGACTGTGGACTCCCTGAAGGGATCCCCGGTGTCTCCTTTATCTCTAGCCTCAGAGCTCAGCACTTGGCCCGCTCACTCTGTGATTGTGAACTCATGGGAAATGGCCTTAAATAACAAATCTTTTTCATCACACTCAGATTTGTACTAGGAAAAAATAACCTGGAAAGAGGCCTGCATCGACTAATTTTGATTAACTTACAAATGAACCAAGTCACTCATCCCTGCAGCCAGTTCTGCTCCCTCCAGTGAATATGGGTGTCAAAATTAAAGCAAGAACATAATTTTAAAAAATAAGTACATTTCAGGCTGGGCGTGGTGGCTCACGCCTGTAATCCCACTCTGGGAGGCCGAGACGGGTGGATCACCTGAGGTCATCAGGAGTTCAAGACCAGCTTGGCCAACATGGTGAAACCCTGTCTCTAGTAAAAATAGAAAAATTTGCTGGGCGTGGTGGCATGCCTATAATCCCAGCTACACAGGAGTCTGAGGCAGGAGAATTGCTTGAACCCAGGAAGTGGAGGCTGCAGTGAGCTGAGATCAGCCACTGTTCCCAAGCACACACCCTATAAACCCAGCCTGGTAACAAGAGTGAAATTCCATCTCAAAATAAACTAAACTAAACTAAACTAAACTAAACTAAACTAAACTAAACTAAACTAAACTAAACTAAACTAAAATAAAATAAAACTCCATTTCAGGTAATCTTTCTGTAAAACCTCCCATAGAATCCTCTTACCCATTGTCATTGAATTGCTATGGACCATGAGAGATCTTTTCTCTTTTGCCTTTCAGTAAGTAAACGATCAAATCACCCAGGACAGATGAGGCTGTCTCCCTTGTTCTTAAAGATCCCCATGATAATATCAGGTATTGGCAAGCATGGGAAGAAATGGATTCTCTAAGGCACTGTAGGTATTAGTTGCTACTTTCAGCATTATCTGTAATAGGAAAAATTTAAAACAGTCTAAGAATCAACAAAAAGGGAATAGTTGAATAAATTATTTTGTGCCATATTATGGAATACTTTACAAAAAGTAGATCAATATACACTGATACAGAAAGATCACCAAGATGAATATTTTTGGAATGAAAGAATAAGTATAGAATATTATGTATAGTGTGATAGCATCTATCATATATAAATAGAATGCTATCCACCAGATACATGTACTCATGGGGGAAGTGTGTGCATGTGTGGATGTAAGAAAAATATCTGGAAAAACACACGGCAAATTGATTAGTGTGTTGTGCACTTTTTGAAAGGAAAATTAGGTGTGGTGGGAGAGAGTGTGGTCTGAGGTACTTCAACTGTATTTGTAATGTTTAAAATGAAGATAACTGGCATTTATCCATTTTTTATATATTCTATTTGTTACTTTTAATTTACTTGTTGTTTTTTTCTGAGACAAGGTCTCATTCTGTCACCCAGGCTGGAGTGCAATGGCGCCATCATATCTCACTGCAGGCTTGAACTCCTGGGCTCAAGTAATCCTCTCACCTCAGCCTCCCAAGTAGCTGAGACCACAGGCGCAGGCCACCGCAGCTGGTTAATTTTTGTATTTTATTTTTGTAGAGCTAGGGTCTCACTATGTTACCCAGGCTGGTGGCAAACTCCTGAGCAAAGCGATCCACCCTCCTTGGCCTCCCAAAGTACTGGGACTAGAGGCATGAGCCACTGTGCCCAGTCAGTCTTATTACTTTTTATATTAGTTCACTTATTACTTCATTAAAATAATAGTTATTATTGATTGCTTATGAATTTATTGATTACTTATACAATCTAAAAAGGGAAAAGTAAAGCTCTCTAGAGTGAGGCACGCAGCAAGTACTCAATACATGCTGTCAGGAATGTTGCTCCAAGGGCATGTGGTTCCAATGTTTGTTGTGTCCTTGATTATAGACTGAATCAGGCTGAAATCCTTCTCATCTTGGCTTGAGCTTGTGCTTATTTTTCCTGTTTCTGCCCTCCCGTTGGGCATTTTGAAAATTCAAAGAACACGTCCAGCGTTTCCTACTCTTGTCAGAAGGCGTTTCCTTCTGACAGGCCTGTTTGACATTCTGCCTGCTTACCTGGCTCCCTTGGCGGGGAGAAAGTTCTCAGCTCTGGATCTGGCTGCCCCAGATCATGGTGGTACTCGCTGGTGAACAAGCACATCAGCTCCCTGCTCGGTTAACGTGAGCACTTACAGACAGGGTCTGTCCACATCTTCTCGACAGAACATAGGAGTGGTCCCTGCTGGCTTAGGGGGAAAAAATAAAGATTCATTTTTCCTTGTAAAAGTGATTGACCCAGGGAAAAAATGTCCACACCAAACTTGAGCTGTTAAGCTATTCTGTGGACAATTAGTTCCCTGTGGGTTGTTGCATATCAATACATATCTGCAAACTCAGAGATTTAACAACTCCAGCCAAACACACTTATCTACCCACAGTGGGATAAAGTGTTCACAGTAGATTATGTTAACTGTTGATCCAAGTTCTTTTTAACACATGAAAACAGCTGTCTTACTTTTCTCACAAGTCAGTGGCCTGCAGAATTCTATTACCTGAGTCAAATTTAACACAATTTAAATTCAAATAGATGAGCTTTATGATGAGAGACAAATAGAAACAGAGAATCCCATCTCTGGCTGGTGGGGAGAGGCCAGGCGAGAGCAGAATGAATCTACTGGAAATTATTTGCAGGGAAGAGAGCATGCCCCAGTTTTAAATTTCGCCACTTGGCCCTGTTTGGTTCCTTCTATCAAATAATGATGTTAGTCTCAGCCCCTACCCCTTGAATCGGACCCCAGCAGGATGCTACAATGATAGCCAGTACCAAGTTCTAGAAGTTTTCCCGTCTTGGGCAATTTCCTGACTTTAAAAAATGTCTTTCTTAGGTGGTTTCCATCCATGCAAATTGATGAGAAGCATATGCTAAATAAAATGCAGCCCCAGAGAAGAGCAGAGGAGACAGGAGGCCTTGAGAAGAAAATGCCCACTCTCCCAATTTTTCTGCTTCAGCCTTGCTAGACCTCTGCATCCCGTGCGCCGGCCTCGCCACCAGCTGCAAGTCCATTCATTTTCAGTGGAAGCTCCACCCTCCCAGGGCCCTGGCTGGATACCATTCCCTCTTGCCTACTGCAAAAGCCAAGGTCCCCTCCAGGCTGAGGTCTGCCGGTGTAACTGCTCTTTCAGATCCAGATGACAAGATTCCCCAGTGGGATAGGCCCTCTCTCTCCCCAGACCCTTCTATGGCCCAAGATGGCCTGGAGAAGTCACACACCCACCTCTTCCCAAGGCAGGGTCCTCTGAACTCTGGGGACTCCTGTCCATTTTTTTTAAGACTCTAGAATTACTTGTTGGATCAAGTTCCTGCCTCATCAGTTGAAAATATTTCTATTATTTTTCTGTGTCTTTTAAGGTGGTGCATTATAGAAATGTAGCTGATTTTAAGTTCCATGTGTCTCAGACTGTGAAACTATATGTCTGAGAGGAGAGTTGAGAATGTCCAAACTTTGCACGTCTTGGAAGTGTGATGAGCAGGCTATGAGGCCCACACCACTGATGTTTGCTCTGTACAGAATTCTTGTCTGCAGAGCGGCAAACAGGAGTGGAGTTGTGGCTGAATCAGATTCTGCATCCTAGCTGTGGCCTCTGTTCCCCAGCACACACGCTATACCTGTCTAAGGGCCTCTAGGTTCCCCTGCTTCTCTCTTTCTATCTCACACACATCTTTTACCAGCTCCCTTGCGTTGAATATCAAATAATATTAAAATTATACGGGCATACTTCCAATATATTGCAGGTTTGGTTCCAGACCACCACAATAAAACAGTTATCACAATAAAGTTAGTAACACAATTGTCTTTGTTTTCCAGTGCATATAAGTTATATTCACATGACACTGTAGTTTTTTAAGTGTGCAATGGCATTATGTCTAAAAACCTATGTAAACACCTTAATTTAAAAATATTGCAGCCAGGCATGGTGACTCATGCCTATAATCCCAGCACTTTGGGAGGCCAAGGCAGGCAGATTGTTTGAGGCCAGGAGTTCGAGACCAGCCTGGCCAACATGGCGAAACCTCATCTCTACTAAAAATACAAAACTTAGCCAGGCAGAGTAGCATGCACATAATCCCAGCTACTCCAGAGGCAGATACATGAGGATTGCTTGAACCCGGGAGGTGGGGGTTGCACTGAGCCAAGATTGTATCACAGCACTCCAGCCCGGGCCACAGAGTGGGATTCCATCTCAAAAAATAAATAAATAAATAAATAGTATAAATAAATAAGTAAAAATATTGCTAAAAACGTTAACGATTATCTGAGCCTTCAATTAATAAATTGTCGTCTTTTGTTGGTAGAGGGTTTTGTCTCAGTATTGATGACTGCTGACTAATCAAGGTGGTGGTTGCTGAAGACTGGGGTGGCAGTGGTCGTTTTTTAGAATAAGAGAGTAATGCAATTTGTTGCACTGATTGACTCTTCCTTTCATGAAAGATTTCTCTGTAGCATGCAATGCTATTTGATAGCATTTTACCCACAGTAGAACTCCTTTCACAATTGAAGTTAATCCTCTCAAACCCTGCCACTGTGTTATCAACTAAGTTTATGGAATATTCTAAATCTTTTGTTGTCATTACAACAATGTTCACAGCACCTTCACCAGAAGTAGGTTCCATATCTTCAGAAAGCAATTTCTTTGCTCATCCATAAGAAGCAACTCCTCAACTGTTCAAGTTTTATCATAAGATTGCAGCAATTCAGTCACATCTTCAGGCTCCATTTCTAATTCTAGTTCCCTTGCCATTTCCACTACATCTGCAGTTCCTCCCTCCACTGATGTCTTGGACCCCAAAATGTCATCCATGAGGGCTGGAATGAACTTCTTCCAAACTTCTGTTAATATGGATATTTTGACCTCCTCCTATGAATCATGAATGTTCTTAATGGCATCTAGAAAGGTGAATTGTTTCCTGAAGGGTTTCAATGTAAGCTATAGCCTTACAAAATATATTCCTTAAATAGTAAGACTTGAAAGTCGAAATTTCTTCTTGATTCATGGGCTGCAGAATGGATGTTAACAGGCATGAAAACAACATTAATCTTCTTGTACATCTCCATCAGAGCTCTTGGGTAACCACCAGGTGCGTTGTCGATGAATGGTAGTATTTTCAAAGGAATCTTTTCTTGTCTAAGCAGCAGGTCTCAACAGTGGGCTTAAAATATTCAGTAAGTTATGCTGTAAACAGATGTGCTGTCACCTAGGCTTTGTGGTTCCATGTATAGAGCTCAGGTTGAATACATTCAGAATAATTCTTAAGGGCTCTAGGATTTTCAGAACAGTCAATAAACATTGGCTTTAACTTAAAGTCACCAGTTGCATTAGCCCTTAAGACAGTCAACCTGTCCTTTGAAGCTTTGACACTAGGCAGTGACTTCTCTCTAGGTATGAAAATCTTAGGTGGCATATTCTCCCACAGAAGGCTGTTTCATCTACACTGAAATTCTGTTGTTTAGTGAAGCTATCTTCATCCATGATCTTAGCTAGATCTTCTGGATAACTTGCTGCAGCTTCTCCACCAGCATTTGCTGCTTCACCTTGCACTTTCATATTGCGGAGATGGTTTCTTTTCTTAAACCTCATGCACCAACCTCTGCTAGCTTCTGACTTTTCTTCTGCAGCTTCCTCATCTGTCTCAGCCTTCATAGAATGGCATGAGGCAGAGCCTTGCTATGGATTAGGCATTGGCTTAAGGGAATGTTATGGCTGGTTTGATCTCCTACCTAGACCATTCAAACAACTTTCTCCGTGTTGGTAGTAAGGCTGTTTTATCACTTATCTGTTCACTGGAGTAGTGTTTTTTATTTCCTTCAGTAACTTTTCCTTGACACTCACAACTTGGCTAACTGGATCAAGAGGCCTAGCTTTCATCCTATCTCAGCTTTTGATGTGCCTTCCTCACTAAGCTTAATCATTTCTTATTTATTTAAAGTGATAGACATGCAACTCTTTCTTTTACCTGAATACTTAGAAGTTGTTGCAAGGTTATTAATTGGCCTAATTTCTGCATTTTTGTGTCTTGTGGAGTAGGAAGACCCTAGGAGAGAGAGAGAGACTGGAAAATGGCCAATTGGTGGAGCATTCAGAACACACACAACATTTATTAAGTGTTCTGTCACATCTTCAGGCTGTTTATTGACTGTTCTTATACGGGCATGATTTGTGCTGTCCCCAAACAATTACAATAGTAACATCAAAGATCACTGATCACAGACTACCCTAACAGATATATTAATAACAAAAGCATTTCAAGAGTTGCAAAAATTACCAAAATGTGACACAGAGAAACAAAGTGAACATATGCTGTTGGAAAAATGGTGCCTACGGACTTGCTTGATGTGGAATTGCCATAAACCTTCCATTTGTGGAAAAAGAAATATCTGCAAAGTGCAATAAGGTGAAGTGCAATAAAATGAGGTCTGCCTGTACCTAATTTTGGTATGTAGAGATCCTTTTATGACAGTCTGACTTGCCACCTCTTGTGGATAGAAATATATCCTCCAAAAATATATGTTCAAGTCCTAATCCCCATACCCATGTAAGTGACCTTATTGGGAAATTGGTTCTTTGCAGATGCAATTAGTTAAAATGAGGTCATGCTGGCATCAGGTGGCCTTTAATCCAACATGGCTGGTGTCCTTGTAAGAAACTAGAAGAGATACCAAGACACTTGCTCAGAGGGAAGTTGTCATGTGGCTATAGAGACAGTGTTTGGAGTGAAGCAGCTATGAGCCAAGGGATGATAGAAGGGACAGATTCTCCTGCATAGGCTCCAGAAGGAATCAGTCCTGCTGACACTTTGATTTTGGACTTTGAGACTCCAGAATTGTGATACGATAAATTTCTCTTAACGTAAGCCACCCAGTTCATGGTAATCTGTTACAGCAGCCTTCAGAAACTAACACACCATCCAAGCAACAACTTTACCTCCTTCCACATCCTGAACCCATCTACAGCAGGTGATCTGCTGTCCTGTTCACACACCTCAGTTACTTGTAACTCACAAGTTTCTGTATCTTCAGGGTCCAGCACTGGGAACCACAGATAAAATAAGCTCAGAAAAAAAGGCAATCGGGTTTTCTCAGACCATAATGACCTCTGAGTAATGAGGCATTTGCTCCCCAGGTGAAGAACCTTAGCTGGTCAGTGGAAAAACTTACAATATAAATTGAAGTTACGTGTAATAATAAAATAGACAAGGGCAGATTATCTATCATGACACCTGTGTAGTGTGGTCTTTTCCCATAGAACTTAAATGCGGTGGTCAATATTGAACCCAGGAGAAACTGGGATATGAGGGTAGCTGCATGAAACCTGTCTGGTTCAACTTTTACGTAACAAAGTTGTGAGCTGTTTTTCAGTTACCATGGACCCTCAAGTCACGTAACCTGAGCATGCCCAGATAAATCAAGTGTGCAACCACAGGGGGAACCCAAGTGCTCAGAGAGAGCGTGGGGAACTGAATTAAGAAGCGGACACAGCATGGTAGGATCCAGGATCCAATCAGATGGAGTCCTGGTGTCACCTCACAGCAAAATCCAGTCAGATCACGCCACTTGGCATCACCTCATCGCAATATCCAATCAGATCACACATCATTACCCCATGCTTGTAAAACCTGACCCAGCCCCCAGCTCAGGGAGGCACTGCTTTGGGAATTATCCCTGGGAGTCTCCTTACTTGTTTCAAGTAATAAAATCCCCTGGCTAAATCCTCCTTGGTTGTGGTCATTGGGCTGACACCCACCAAACGACTGAACCTACCCATTGTGTAGGTAACACAAATGCAACAAAGTCTAGTGCCTCAGAAGCAGTGTGTAGTCAGAAGCAGCCTATCTGGTTGGATTATCTAAGAGTGGAACATTTTTCTTTTTTCTTTTCTTTTTCTTTTTTTTTGAGATGGACTCTCGCTCTGTCCCAGGCTGGAGTGCAGTGGCATGACCTCGGCTCACTGCAATCTCCACCTCCTGGATTCAAGTGATTCTCCTGCTTCAGCCTTCCGAGTAGCTGGGATAACAGTAGCACGCCACCACACCTGGGTAATTTTTGTATTTTTAGTAGAGACAGGGTTTCTCCATGTTGGTCAAGCTGGTCTCGAACTCCCGACCTCAGGTGATCCACCCACCTCGGCCTCCCAAAGTGCTGGGATTACAGGTGTGAGCCACCGCTCCTGGCCAAGAGTGGAATTTCTGGCATCCAGCCCATAGGGAACACATTAAGTATACACTCACAGTTCTACCATTGTGTACTCTGATGGAGTCCATGGTCAAACATTAGGGCTTCAATCTTATGGGTCAGATTTTTCTGGCCATAATGAAGCTGGAGGAAATTGGGATACATTTCCATTTCTGCTTTTAGTTTTTCAATTTTTGCCATCTTCCACTATTCATAGACAGTCATGTTCCTTGACTTGAGTTCAAGGAAATGCTATAAAGTTTCTTAAGTCTTTTTCTTTACACATACTTGTAGGGCAAATGGTACTTATGAGGCATCTATATAGAAAGAAAGAACTGCTGGGCATGGTGGCTTATGCCTATAATCCCAGCACTTTGGGAGGCTGAGGTGGGAGGATTGCTTGAGGTCAGGAGTTTGAGACCAGCTTGGATAACACAGCGAAATCCGGTCTCTACAAAAAAATTTAATTAATTAATTAAAAAAGAAAGAGAGAGCTAAAATAGAGTTGAATGAACGAATAAGTTAGTAAGAGAATGGAGGCTATAAAACTCTAAATTGATTTGCTGAAGCTTTTCAAGCTGACGTCCTTCTCAGGGCAACAGAGCAGGAAGAGAAAGTGCCTGGTGGGTTGCACGGTCAGGGATATGAAGAGGAAGAGTAACTCTCACTCATTCCGTAAGAACAGCTGCTGCTTCTTTCACTGGTTAGGCAGAAATTCTTTTTAGAAGTCATGAAGGATTTTACATGTATTAAGTTAAGGATTTTTTTCGCTTTTGCATATTTCTAGTTTTTTCTTCTTCTTTTTTTTTCCCACTCCAGGCTATATCCATGGGATTTGTGGAACTCATTGGAAACAAAATTTCTGACATTTAATCCAATCAATTCACATGCTGCTTTTCAGAGGGATTAGAGCTTTCTCCAGTGGGTGGACAGTACACACTGCAATCTCACCTCAAAATCACGACTAAACTTTGGATTACAATTTGATCTGGCCACTCTGGACAAAATGTGTACACTGCTTTTGTTTCCAGCCTTCTTTATGATTGTCTTGTTACCTGTTTCTGAGCTATGTGGAAATGCTTGTCTACATGTGCACACACACGCACACACATTTAAACACACAGAAGCACACACAAACATCGGTGCTTCTTCCTACAGGGAAAATGGAGGGCAGGCATAGTTCATCATTTTATTTGCTTCATTGAATTATGATTCTACGTGTACCATTGGCTTCATTCCGAAGCTGCCTGAGCACAAGGGGGCGAACGCTGTTACAGCACAAGGCTGCACAACTGAGCAGCCAAAAGTATTTAGTGTTGCATTTGTTGTTGATTTTGAAAACAAACAAATGTGCATTGACGTAAAGCGATCTAAAAATTCAATTCAGGCATACTGACTTTTTTCACACTTAGGCATCAGAGAGTAGCTGAGAAATGAAAGATTCAACCAATAATGGATACGTGCCAGCCCGTGGATGTAATGCACATTTGAAGGCTTTTCATCTCAAGTGTTGATCACAGTTTTTAGCACAAATGAACACTTTGGTTGGCACTTTGAATGTTTTTAAGGGGCGTGGATGGACGTAAATGCTTGCATTCCTGTACAGTTTCTTTCTTCTCCACCTTCTTTGCTTTTTTCGGATGCATACAGAGGGATCTCTTTATCTGAAATCCGTCCCCACAAGCTTTGTACTTCATCAGACACCAGGCTGAGACAGTAGAACTAGGTTTCCTACCCCACTGTACCCCAAATCTCAGAGGAAATTGTCAATGATGGAAAATTTGAGAAGCCACTGTTTGGTACAGGCCTCCCAAATCAAGCTATTACTTTTTTTGTTTTGTTTTGATTTTTTTGGGATGGAGTCTCACTCTGTGGCCCAGGTTGGAGTAGAGTAATGCAATCTCGGCTTATGGCAACCTCCACCTCCCGGGTTCAAGTGATTCTCCTGCCTCAGCCTCTTGAGTAGTTGGGATCACAGGTGTGTGGCACCACACCAGCTTAATTTTTGTATTTTTAGTAGAGATGAGGTTTTGCCATGTTGGCCAGACTGACCTCGAACTCCTGACTTCAGGTGATCCTCCCACCTCGGCCTCCCAAAGTGCTAGGATTACAAGTGTGAGCCACTGCACCCAGCCAAACTCTTACTTTTTAATGAATGATTTATTCTAGAAATTCCCAATCTTTTGGGACTTGCCATACTCTTATTTTTAGAGTTGTGCTATTCTCAACTCTCCCTGTTTTCTAAGAGCTTATATTTTAGACCACGAGCTAGTATGTCAAGAGAATTTAAATTATTGTGATCTCTTGAGGCAGTTTATAAAAATGTGTGAGTTTTCTGTTTTTATAATCACTGGACCTCTCCCATCCTGGGACAACATCAAGATGGCAATGTACTGATCTGTCATCTTTTTCTAGTGTAGGATGAGCTGCCACTCTGTAAAACTAGGCATTGTTTAACCCAGGTGCTTCTTTATACATACACCAAACAGTATGGCCCCCAAATAACAGGTGATTGTTATTTAATACACAGAGCTAAACAGAGTAATTATAGGTTCCGAGGTAACAGGCCATATGGATGGAAGCTGCATCAGTTTGGGCTTTCTTTGCATGAAAATGTTCTAATTATATCTTTAATGGCCTAGAAGTCACAAGAAGCTAAGAAAGCAATACATTGATATTCTTTCTGGGGTTGTATTGGTTGATAGTTTTTGTTTTGAAAGTGATACAAGGAAATGTTGAAGAGTCTATCAATACTTCAGTAGAGGTGCTTATTCCTTCTGAAATTGGCAGATTCTAGCCTTGAGACGTATCCTGCCCTGTAATACTTTAGGTTTTGATTTTTTGAAAAGTGGGTTTTAGGGTCTGAAAGATAAGTCTTTTTGAAAGCACCTCTTTTTGGTTTTCAGGGTCTGAAAGATAACTTCCTTATGTTGGTATTCTAACAAATACTGATTGCAATCATCTCGTGTAGCTTCAGTTTAACTCTAAGCTCTAAAATAGAACAAAGTCCCTAACGTTTGCATTTTCTTAATGGAAGATAGTTTAAAAGCATTGTATTTCACCCAGATTTTAAGTCATTACCATTTTATAAGCTTAGAAGAATATCATTTTCATTGGAAAGTTATAAACATCATTTCTACTTCTTAAGCCATATGGAATGTATGATTAAATAAACAGAAAACATATAACAGTACCTACAAAATTATTTTTATTGTTATTTGATGCATTAAAAAAGCAAAAGGGTATTTTTAAACGGAGACTAGTGATGACTTCCTTCTGGAGTCTACTGTTAGTGTGTGTTTATTATATGCCAATCAACCAAGCAAATCTATGAATCAGCCATTTTAATAGGGGAAAAAGTGGATCAAACCAATTGCTTGGCCTTATATAGCTAAAGTGATTGGTCAAATGACCTAAATTTTGCTGGTCAACAGGTTCTCATGATGTCTTGTAGCTATAGTCCAAATTAGTCTTAGGGCCAGAGTAGTCAAAAGATTGAGAAAACTAGATGATTATCCTTCTGTTTTTTTTTTTCTATTTTTAGTGTTATTTTACTTTCTTTTCTCTCAAATGAAGAGAAAGTGATTTTCCCAAGTGCAGGAGGAAAGAGTTACCTCCCTACTCTCTCCCATAGTCTCATCCACAACAGGATGAAAAAGTGAAATAATCCCACTTTATAGATTCATGAATTCTGCTTTTGCTTGTGGTGTGATCATCTAAAACACCTACTTAACTTTCTCATTGGATGTTTAATATAGGCTTATACAAAACTAAAACTCAAGGGAATATGAAAATACTATTCTTTTTTTAATTTCTTAAACTCACGGGCTCAAGTGTTCCTCCTGCCTTGGCCTCCCAAAGTGCTAGGATTGCAGGTGTGAGCCACTGCACCTGGCTTCTGTTCAATTCTTAAAGCTGTGACATGAGATCTCAATTGGCCTTGGAGGTGATCACATCCCAACATCCCAAGAGTTCCTGAAGTGACCCCGGTAGGTGTCTGTTTATATGATAGGCAGAGGCTAGGTCTCAGTCTCAGTAAAGCATGCTTGAAGCTCATGGGGGCACATTTCCAAGGACACCATAATATCTGCCACTCTAATTTCATTCACCCAAGTTCCCAAGGGCTCACACAGCAGTCCAAGGAAGAAGCTATAGTAAAGATCTGAGTGACAAAGGAAAGAGCTGTTTTCCTAACACCACTATATCACATGCCAGGAATTGTGGCCATTGCCTAGGTGATAGCTCAGCCACTGGTGTGGACAGTGGGCACTTTCTCCCTTTATCACTGGGATATGAAACTGCTCCAGCAAAAGTGCCCTTGTGGTACCTTTGCTACATCAATGAGTAGCACATTGTGAGGGCTTTCCTTTAGCTGCATTTCCACTGACCACTGCTATCTTTGAGACCTTCTCAGAAGCATCGTGGTTGCAGTAGCACCTTTAGACATTGGTGGAAGGAGCAGTCCCACTGGCAGGTATCACTGTAGCCTTCATGTCCACAGCCACCGATGGCATCTTGACCAAAAACCAGAGAAAAAGACAGTGGGAGATGCCACGCGGTAACTTACAGAGCTCGAGCACCTCAGAAATAATCTCTCATGTTCCTTTGTGGAACATGAGAATTTGAGGGGACTGGCCATTCTGCAGTAATGGGGGGTCAGAGGAGAGCCAGGACACAGCAATAGCATTTTGTCATGGCAGAGTGAGCCTACTGTTATTCCCAGGCTGGAATGGTATCACAGAATATATGGGCCCGAAAGACTGTGAATTTCTTGTCTCTCAAGCTAAAAGCAAAAATTCCTCTTTGAAAATTCAGAGAGAAACTCTTTTAGTGCAGAATTGCTGTCAAAACTGCGTTATCTTGTCAACCAGGTTGTCAATTAAACCGGGCTTGAAGAAGCATGTTCAGAGGTCCCCACCACGCCTTGTGTCTTGGAATTTCAAGTGGCAATCCTCCACATATAGTGCATGCAGCGTTTCTGTCACAATGTGAGAATGGGAATCATATGCTCTGTCTTCCTAAGGGGGAGAAAAATATTCTTTAATGTTTTGCAGAAATGAGACTGTTTTTCATGATCGGGTGCATCTCATGTCTGCTGTTCAGCTCAATACATTAGATTCACATCCTCCTGGCTGTTTCCACAGGCTGCAGAGGGGAATCAGCACTTTTCTCTGCTATGAATTTGGAAAGTACATATCTATTTTCCTTGAGAAAAGAGAATGAGAATAAACTTTTCTCTCCTGTATTTCCTCCTTGCCCTCTGCCATCTCATTTACTGTGTGATGAGTGTGTTAGTTTGGTCTTGAAAACATCTCCCCAGAAATACAAACGTGCCATTGGAATAATGGACATAGCTGAGGTGTCATCAGCATTTTCTTTGCCATCATTTACTGTTTAGAAATCAACGTGGTTCTTAATGGGACTTTGCAAGATAAAATCTTACGGTACATTTCAAGACAGAAGGGGGCCATATGGTCTATCCAAACTCATCCACCTGTCTGTCTAATGTTGGTATCGTGGAATTTTTTTCTTCCTTGTCTAGCTCTTCTTTGAATATCCTCACAGTTGCATTGTTTAATTGCTGCCTTTGGTAGACCATTTCACACCTTAATTATTCTCTGCATAAAGAAGTTGGGTACTTTTCCCCCCCGCCTTCCTAAAGGCTGAAGTGGGAAAAGGCTGATGATGACTAACCTGAATCTTATAATGGCAGGTGGGCAGTTAATTGGGAAATGAAAGCAACCTAACACTAATTTGCAGGAGTGTTCAGATTTCATGAGTAATTGCCTCCTTGCCTAGAGGTATAGCAAAAGAAAGGGGTTGCTCCTGGATGTAGACCTTGAATCAAAAGACATAGGGCACTTTTCAAAAAAACGCAGACACCAATGAGGCTGGGTATTTTCAGTGAAGTCAGATGATCTCTGAGTTGAAGTGACTTTTCTCATCATGGAGGCTGGGATGTTACCGTTGCGGTATTTGGCTGAGTGCAGGTACAATCACCTGAGGCCAACTTTCTTTCTCTAACCCAAGAGAATCCCTGCAAAATGCAATCTTGAGGAAAGAGCCTGCATTTTTACCAGCCCTCCACCTTTTATTTTTTTATTTTATTTTATTTTATTTTATTTTGAGACGGAGTTTCACTCTTGTCGCCCAGGTTGGAGAGGTTGGAGAGCAATGGCGCAGTCATGGCTCACTGCAACCTTCACCTCCCAGTTTCAAGCGATTCTCCTACCTCAGCCTCCTAAGTAGCTGGGATCACAGGCATATGACACTGCACCCAGCTAATTTTTATATTCTTAGTAGAGACGGGCTTTCGCCTTGTTGGCCGGGCTGGTCTCGAACTCCTGACCACAGGTGATCCACCCACCTCGGCCTCCCAAAGTGCTGGGATTACAGGCGTGAGCCACTGCGCCTGGCCCATTTTACCCTTTTTATGGCCTGTTAGTGTCAGAGGTGTTTGAACCAGAGCGAGCCCATCTTGAATAGGGGCTGGGTAAAATAAGGGTGAGACCTACTGGGCTGTAGTCTCAGGAGGTTAAGCATTCTAAGTCACAGGATGAGATAGGAAGTTGGCACAAGGCAGAGGTCACAAAGACCTTGCTGATAGAACAACTGTGGTAAAGAAGCTGGCCAAAACCCACCCAAACTGAGATTGCCATGAAAGTGACCTCTGGTCATCCTCACTGCTCATTGTACGCTAATTGTAATACAGTAACATGATAAGAGACACTCCCCCCAGCACCATGACAGTTTACAAATGCCATGGCAACATCAAGAAGTTACGCTATATGGTTTGAAAAGTGGAGGAACCCTTTGCCGGGAATTGCCCACCCCTTCTCAGAAAATACACTAATAATCCGCCCCTTGTTTAGCATACAATAAAAAAATAAGTGAAAGTATAATTAGTCGAGCAGTCCACACTGCTGCTCTGCCTATGGAGTAGACATTCTTTATTCATTTACTTAACAAACTTGCTTTCAGTTCACTCTGCGGACTTGCCTTGAATTCTTTCTTGGGTGAGGTCCAAGAACCCTCTCATGGGTCTGGATCTGGACCCCTTTCCAGTAGCATAAGAGTGCCTTGTATACAACTGGTTCTCCATAAACAGAAGGGTGTTTGATGGAAATATGGAAGGTTTGGGCCTTCCATTCCATCTTGAAGGGTGTATTCAGTTGAGTGAACTGCTGCTTGTCCCAGTTCCAAAGATGAAAGATACTAAGTTCCCTTCTGACTTCCTTCTCCAGTATGTCTTTGCTCCTCCTTCTCTCTACTGGTCTATCCCAATTATCCAGCTGGATTATTAAGTGGTCTTCCCCGCAGAATGCAACTGCACATCTAACTCATATTCCTGAGTAAAACCAGGAGCCGGGAAGAGTTTTACTGAATCCTGTGCCACACGCTGCCTCATGTGCCAGAGGGCCTTATACCATTCACCAGGGGATCTTGAAAGACCAGTGAAGCAGGAAAACTCCCCTTGTCCCCCGCACAGAGTGTGCAACAGGGGGAGTAGCTCACTTCTTCCATGCCCAGCTGCTCAAACCTCTAGGGGAGCATATAAGGTTGGCAGGTTGTGGGGCTCCGACCCCATGACAGCTTCTGGGGAGAATATTTACAGCTCCTGAAGCCCCAGTGGGCATGCGTTACATACAGAGTGCTCTTTTAATTTTGCACTTTTAGTTTTCCATTTATAGGCTTGTGTTAACCAACTCAATTACACCCTCTCCCTTGTCGCAAAGACAGAGGGCTTTCTGTATTGCAGGTTCTTGCCTTTGTATACCAGAAGAATCAGATCACACCTGGGCTTGGAGAATTAGTGCAAGGTTTTATTGAGTGGAAGTGGCTCTCTGCAGATGGGAAAGCCAGAAGGGAGATGGCTTTTTCCTTGGAGTTGGGCTGCTCCACAGCCTAACTCTCCTCCAACCACTCAGGCCAAACTCTGCATCGTGTGTCTGGAATTTGTGGGTTCTTGGTTTCACTGACTTCAAGAATGAAGCCGCAGACCCTCGCCGTCAGTGTTACAGTTCTTAAAGATGGTGTGTCCGGAGTTTATTCCTTCAGCTGTGCAGATGTGTATGGAGTTTATTCTTTCTGGTGGGTTCATAGTCTCGCTGGCTTCAGGAGTGAAGCTGCAGACCTTTGCGGTGAGTGTTACAGCTCATAAAGGTGGTGCGGACCCAAAGAATGAGCAGCGGCAAGATTTATTGCAGAGTGAAAGAATGAAGTTTCTACAGCATGGAAGGTTACCAGAGCAGGTTGCTGCTGCTGGTTTGGGCAGCTTGCTTTTATTCCCTTATCTGACCCCACCCACGTCCTGATGATTGGTCCATTTCACAGAGAGCTGATTGGTCCATTCTACAGAGAGCTGATTGTTCCTTTTTGACAGGGTGCTGACTGGTGCATTTACAAACCTTGAGCTAGACACAGAGTGCTGACTGGTGCATTTACAATCCTTTAGCTCGACATAAAAGTTCTCCAAGTCCCCACCAGATTAGCTAGATACAGAGCACTAATTGGTGCATTTACAAACCTTGAGCTAGACACAGTGTGCTGACTGGTGCATTTGCAAACCTTGAGCTAGACACAGAGTGCTGACTGTTGCATTTACAATCCTTTAGCTAGACACAAAAGTTCTCCAAGTCCCCACTAGATTAGCTAGACACAGAGCACTGATTGGTGTGTTTACAAACCTTGAGCTAGACACAGGGTGCTGATTGGTGCCTTTACCATCCTCCAGCTAGACATATAAGTTCTGCAAGTTCTCACTCAACTCAGGAGCCCAGCTGGCTTTGCCTAGTGGATACCATGCCTGGGCCGTGGGCAGAGCTGCTCGTCAGTCCCACGCCTGGCGCTGGCACTACTGGGGGACCCGGCACACCCTCCACAGCTGCTGACCCAGGTGCTAAGCCCCTCACTGCCTGGGGCCTGCAGCACTGGCCTGTCACTCTGAGTGTGGGGCCTGCTGGGCCCGGGCCCACGCCCACCCAGAACTCGCACTGGCCCCCGAGCACCACATTCAGCCCCAGTTCCCACCCAGGCCTCTCCCTCCACACCTCCCTGCAAGTAGAGGGAGTCGGCTCCAGCCTCGGCCAGCCCAGAGAGGGGCTCCCACAGTGCAGTGGCAGGTTGAAGGGCTCCTCAAGTGCGGCCAGAGAGAATGCTGAGGCCGACGAGGTGCCAAGAGCTGTTGGCACATTGTCACCTCTCAATTGTGCTGGTCAGTGGCCTGCCGGTGTCTGTGCATATGCTCTTCTGCCAACATGCCCCCTCAAAGTCCAGCCACTTGTGTCTTCTTCCACTGATGTGTTCCTCACGATGTCTAGCTGCTTTTGTTTGCCTGCTAGTGTGTCCGGAATTGGTGGGTTGGTCTCACTGACTTCAAGAATGAAGCCGTGGACCCTCACGGTGAGTGTTACAGTTCTTAAAGATGGTGTGTCCGCAGTTTGGTCGTTCAGACGTTCAGATGTGTCTGGAGCTTTTTCCTTCTGGGGGGTTAGTGGTCTCGCTGTGAGAAGTTAAGCTGCAGACCTTCGTGGTGTTACAGCTCTTAAAGGCAGCTCGTCTGGAGCTGTTTGTTCTTTCTGGGTTCGTAGTCTCGTTGGTTTCAGGAGTGAAACTGCAGACCTTCGTGGTGAGGGTTACAGCTCAGAAAGACAGTGTGGACTCAAAGAGCAAAAAAAACAGAGACAGTGTGGGAAGTGACCCAGGTTGCCGCTGGTTGGCTTGGGCAGCCTGCTTTTATTCCTTATCTGACTCCACCCACATCCTACTGATTGGTCCATTTTACAGAGAGCTGATTGGTCCATTTTGACAGAGTGCTGATTGGTGCGTTTACAACCCTTGAGCTAGACACAGGAGTACTGATTGGTGTATTTACAAATCTTGAGCTAGACACAGAGTGCTGATTGGTGTATTTACAATACTCTAGCTAGACATAAAAGTTCTCCAAGTCCCCCCCAGATTAGCTAGATACAGAGTGCTGATTGGTGCACATACAATCCTCTGGCTGGATATAAAAGTTCTCCAAGTCCCCATCTGGCTCAGGAGCCCAGCTGGCTTCACCTAGTGGATCCTGCACCAGGGCTGCAGGCAGAGCTGACTGCCAGTCCCCAGCCGTGCCTGCACTGCTTAGCCCTTGGGTGGTAGATGGGACCAGGCTCCACGGAGCAGGGGCGGTGCCCCTTGGGGAGGCTTGGGTCAAGCGCAGGAGCCCACCGCAGTTGGGGAGCTCAGACATAGTGGGCTGCAGGTTCCAAGCCCTGCCTCATGGGGAGGCAGCTAAACCTGACAAGAATTTGAGTGCAGCGCCAGTGCTGGTGGGCAGGCACTGTTGGGGGACCCGGTGCAACCTCTGTAGCTGCTGGCCCAGGTGCTAAGCCCCTCACTGCCCTAGGCCGGCAGCACCTGCAGGCCCCTCCATGTGTAGGCCTGCCTAGTCTGCGACAGCACCTGTTGCAACTCGCACTGGCCAGCCAGTGCCCCCTGGTTGCTGCTGGTGCCTCTCCCTCCTCACCTCCCCCAAAGCAGAGGGAGGCAGCTCTAACCTCAGCCAGCCCAGAGAGGGGCTCCCACGGTGGCTTGGTGGGCTGAAGGGCTCCTCAAGCCTGCTAGAGTGGACTCCGAGGCGGAAGAGGCGCTGAGAGTGAGGGCTGCTAGCACATTGTCACCTCTCACTAGGGTATCAGGTTTTTATAGGCCCAGGATGGGAGCATGACGGGCCAGGGTGGCCCTGGAAAATGCAACATTTGGGCAGGAAGACAGGAGTTCCTGTCCTGGTCTAGATCCCTGGGGGTGGAGCCCTAACCAGGGACCACGCCCTCCGCTACCCAGCACTTCCCTTTCCACTTCGGTATCATTTAAAGGGACCACGCTCTTCTCTTCCCAGAACTTCTGTATCACCAGGATGGGGATCCTTCAGACAGGGGACCTTCGTAAATGCACTCTGGACTGAAAGCCCAACAGCTTTGGGGCCCAAAGTGTCCATGGCCCAGAGGCGAATTTACTATCCATAGACATCTCCCTGAGAGTGAAGAGATCAAGTCCCTCACTGACTGTGCCCTGTAAACAACTGCTGTATTTGGCTGGGGCCCTGAATTATGCCATATGGTGCCCAGGCTCCTGACCAAGTCATAACCAAGACAGGACATAGCAATCCTCAAGAAAAGGGTCTCTTATGGGAGGCAGGGAGGTGGTCACCAAGACACAGAGAACACGTGTGGACTGAGAAAATTAACTTTAATGGGGCATTTAAGGCATATGGGAAAGCATTTGGAAGAATCACAATTTTCATGCTGGCTTCCCAAGTCCTTAAGAAAAAAATTCAGAAAAGGTCTCATCACCATTTGTGAATTGTGAAATAAACACATCTCCAGGGGAGTGCGTGGGTGTGTGTACATATTAATATTCCAGGGGTTGGGGAAATATTGACACCGATGATTTTTGAAGTATTTGCAATTCCTGTCCAACTCAGACGCATCTGAAATGGGTGTGTTTCAAAGGCTCAAAGGCTGCCAGATTCCCTTTGAAAGGAAATGTTTCCTCCCATTACCTTTCAAAGTCAGCTCTCCGGAGTTTAGCCAAGAGCTGTATTTCAGTGTGTTGATGTCACTTAACAAGAGGAAGAGGAAGCATTCCTCTCTGAGTGGGGTTTAGAGGGGACCAGGAGAGTAACTGCAGCCACGTTACAAGGAAATGTGCCTGATGACTTAGCTGGGGCTTTTGTATCTTCCCCATCTACTAATAATTTGCTAAATGCCTTTGCTAAATTGTCTTTTTTCTGCTCCCATTGTTCTATGTAACTGAAACAAGCGAGCATAGCATTGTCATCTAAGTCAATAATGGTCACAAAAGCGCTTTCTCTCCTTCTGCAGCAGACTGCCTGCAAAACATAAAAGAGGGTAGTGAGGCACCCGAGCAAATTACCCTCCCAAACTCATTTAAATAACGTCTTCTCCTCATCTATGCAAAACTCAGATGAATATTTACAACATCCAGGAATAGGTACCACAGGAAAGAAAGAAATAATAATAATAATAATAATAATAATAATAATAATAATAATAAAACCCAACCAACCCAACCCAATCCTGCAAGTGTAATCATTCTCAAAATGATCCCCAAACAAAGTGTTCTAGCTGTGGTTGCCCGGCAACAGTCCCACTGTAGTACTCTGCCTGGGTACATATAAAGTGGAGTCGTCTTTTCTGCACAGAGTGTGCACTATCAACGTAACAGCAGAGATGGAGAGCAAGAAGTGAGGAGGTTAAAAGTCAGGGTCAGAAGTTCAGGTTGCTCTGACCCTCAAATCAATTTCAAGCACTGTTTGTGACATTTTTCTGTGTTCCCTCGCTTGATGTTAGTCTTTGCAATGAACCACCAAATCAGACTTCAGGGATCATGGGACCTTGGGGTTTCAGTGGGGTCAGGTCAATTTTTACCTACCAGTGTACTGCCACCTATGAAGCAAACCATTATCTAGGCGTCTGAGAACCTCAAAGTCGTGAAACTCCGAGGGGAGAGAGAGAGGATGAAGTTGCTGGGGCCCCTGTGTCTTTGGGTCCTGCCATAGCTCAACCTGTGGCTTCAGGGGGACTGTGTGCAGCCAGGTCATAGTGTTACCGGAAGGGGATCCTGATCCAGACCCCAAGAGAGGGTTCTTGGACCTTGTGCAAGAAAAATTTGGGGTGAGTCTATAGAATAAAGTGAAAGCAAGTTTGTTAGAGAAGTAAAGAAACAAAAGAATGGCTACTCCATAAACAGAGTAACCCTGAGGGCTACTGGTTGCCTATTTTTATGGTTATTTCTTGATTATATGCTAAACAAGGGGTGGGTCATTCATGAGATTTCTGAGAAAGGGGTGGGGATTTCCTTGAAACTGAGGGATCCTCCGGTTTTCAGACCGTATAGGGTAACTTCTTGATGTTGCTATGGCATTTGTAAACTGTCATGGTGCTGGTGGGAGTGTCTTTTAGCAGCTAATACATTATAATTAGCATATAATGAGCAATGAGGACGACCCGAGGTCACTTTCATCACCATCTTGTTTTTGGTGGATTTTGACCAACTTCTTTATTGCAACCTGTTTTACAGCAAGGTCTTTGTGACCTGTATCTTGTGCCGACCTTCTGTCTCTTCCCATGACTTAGAATGCCTAACCTCCTCGGAATGCACCTCAATAGATCTCAGCCTCATTTAGCGCCCTGCTCAAGATAGAGTCACTCTGGTTCGAAGGCCTTTGGCAATAGGATTGGCAACTCAGTTAGAGAAAGCTGGTCCCTGGCATGGGCATCTCTCCCAAGGCATTCTTCCAAAGGTACAGGGATCATTTTTTAGTCACCTTTTTGACAAATGCATATGTACAGGGGAAAAAGGAGAAGAAGGATAAATCACATAAAATAATACATCCTCATATGGCCTTAATCATTGGTCCTAATAGAGTTATGAAAGCATGGATACACGAGGCTACAGTGTACTCAGGTCCACCCCCACCCCCTCCCCAGAGCTGGACATGATACCTAGGATGGTTCCAAACCTCACAGGACTTTTCCTTTTATTTCTAGATCATTTTAAGATAGTCTCATGCACCTAAGCAATAGATGACTTCATTTTTAATTGTTTTTCTTATTTATTGTTTATTAATTTATAATAAAGGAGTTTTATTCACTACAACGCACAATTATTTGGGGGGAGGAGTTCTCATAATTGCTTAATTTGTGATTTATCTTAGCAAAATATTAACAATACCCTTGAAAACTCCCACCTAAAATTTCCCCAAATATCTCTGTGATTAGAATAACTTTCCTGCTCAAAGCTCTTTAGTGAGTACCCCATTCCTCAGAATAACATTTAACCCCCTAGTTTAGCAATTTTGCTGCCTGGCCCTAACCTACCTTTTTAAGGCTTATCTCCCACTACTTCCCTCTGTGAAGTCTGGGTTCAATCAAACCAAAAGTGCAGCTGGATAAAGCTGAAGCTGCACAGCAGGGCGTCAGGGCATCTGCCTGCTAGTCAGCTCCCTCTTGATTGACGGTGTGATTGTGGGCAGGCGCCTTCACGTCTCTTGGTCTTCGTTTCCTAATAAATGCATTGGAGGAGTGAGACCAGGTACTTTCTAAGATGTCACACGTTTAGACCCTGGCTTCTCCAAAGGGTTTTAGGCTGTTGACCATCCTGTCATTTCAGAAGCTTTCTTCTCTTGTATTTCACGATATTGTTCTCTCTTGGTTTTCTTTCTACTTCTCTAATGCTTCTTTTTAGTTTGTTTCTCATGTAATGCATCCTCTGTTCCAGGATTAATATTGACAAAACCTGTCTTCAGCAATCCTCTCTTTCAATTTCCTGGATGATCTCAGCCATAATAACAACTCTATGTAATGCCCCAGAGCCCATTTCTGTAATCTACATCTCCATCTGAGAAGGCCCCACTGAATTCCAGTGACATGCTCCAACTCCACCAGACTTCTCCATTGGGGCGTCTCAGGCACTCCCATCCCAGGGTTTCCAAGCCTGAACTCATGATTTTTCTCCTCAAACTGGTTGTTCACCATACTTTACTCCCACATTTGGTTTAGTGTATCATACAAACCACAGACTTCGCAGTCATATTAGAATGCTACCTTTCCCTAACCTCCAACAGATATTCTCAGGTGAGTCATTAAAGTCTGGCCATTTTTTATTTCAATTAAATATCTCATGAGTCTGTCGTTTCTTCTCCAACCCCACTGTCAATACCCTTGTAGAGACCTGACTGCTCTTCAGGTCTCCTAGCTAGTTTCTCTACCTTTAGAATGAGCAACCACCCTGAGGCCTTCATTCTGCTGCCAGTGCCATCTGTATAACATGAAGTATGACCAAGCCTTTTCTTTTCCGAAATCTGTTTGTGTTTCGACATAGCCCATTGGGTGAAGTCTGATATCCTGAGCATGATGTACAAGGCCTTTGTGATTGGAGCTGTTCCTCATTTCTCTTGATCTGCCCTGTGCACCAGGAAGATGGCATTACTTTGAGTTCATGACGGGACCATGCTCTCTAACACCTCTATACCTTTTCAATGTGGCCCCCTCTGCCTAAAATAACCTTACTTACCCTTCTACTCCTCTGTGCTTCTCTAATGCTCTAGCTGTGCCTCTGTTTTCTGTTGTATTTTTTTTTCTGTGTGTGTGTGTTTCCCACTATTGGATTGAAAGCTACTTGAGGTCTAGGACTGCCCTCATTTTTGCACACTTAGCTCACTAGTGGAAGGAAACTGACATTTATATAATTGTTGAAGGCTAAGTGTGATGGTTCATGCCTGTAATCCCAGCACTTTGGGAGCCCAAGGCGGGAGGGTCGTTTGAGCCCAGGAATTCAAGACCAGCTTGGGCAACATAGTGAGACCTTGTCTCTACAAAAAAATTTTCAAAATTAGCTGGGTGAGATGGCATGTACCTGTTTCAGCTATTCAGGAGGCTGTGGTGGGAGAGTTGCTTGAGCCTGGAAGGTCAAGGCTACAGTGAGCTATGGTTGCACCACTGCACTCCAACTGGGGTGACAGAGTGAGACCCTGTCTTAAAAAAAAAAAGACATGACAAGACTGGCATTAGTAAACCAGGTACACCAATAATAATCAATACAGAAAGAGGTACTTTCTGAAGACCATGATTGCCAAATCATTGTGGGCAAGACAAAGTTAACACTTTGAATACCTTACCTGGGGAGTAGGAACTGACATGGGCAATATTAATTATTAAATACATGATATATAATAAGTTATTTCTGAAGATGAAGTTATTTCTTTAGATTAGGATAGTTGGAAAAGGCTTAGACAAGGAAAGAATGAGATATTCAAATTTAAACATTACATGGAAAGTCAGAGAGAAATAGAGAAGTCATTCAAGAAAAATGCAAGACCCATTTATCAGAGTGAATAAGTAAACCATACAGATTCAACCATTTACTTAACGATTTTGTATATATATATTTTTCTTTTATTTTTATAATTTTTATTTATTTTATTTTTTTAAATTTATTTTTTATTATTATTATACTTTAAGTTCTAGGGTACATGTGCATAATGTGCAGGTTTGTTACATATGTATACTTGTGCCATGTTGGTGTGCTGCACCCATCAACTCGTCAGCACCCATCAACTGGTAATTTACATCAGGTATAACTCCCAGTGCAATCCCTCCCCCCTCCCCCCTCCCCATGATAGGCCCCGGTGTGTGATGTCCCCCTTCCCGAGTCTAAGTGATCTCATTGTTCAGTTCCCACCTATGAGTGAGAACATGCGGTGTTTGGTTTTCTGTTCTTGTGATAGTTTGCTAAGAATGATGGTTTTCCAGCCGCATCCATGTCCCTACAAAGGACACAAACTCATCCTTTTTTATGGCTGCATAGTATTCCATGGTGTATATGTGCCACATTTTCTTAATCCAGTCTGTCACTGATGGACATTTGGGTTGATTCCAAGTCTTTGCTATTGTGAATAGTGCCGCAATAAACATACGTGTGCATGTGTCTTTATAGCAGCATGATTTATAATCCTTTGGGTATATACCCAGTAATGGGATGGCTGGGTCATATGGTACTTCTAGTTCTAGATCCTTGAGGAATCGCCATACTGTTTTCCATAATGGTTGAACTAGTTTACAATCCCACCAACAGTGTAAAAGTGTTCCTATTTCTCCACATCCTCTCCAGCACCTGTTGTTTCCTGACTTTTTAATGATCACCATTCTAACTGGTGTGAGATGGTATCTCATTGTGGTTTTGATTTGCATTTCTCCGATGGCCAGTGATGATGAGCATTTTTTCATGTATCTGTTGGCTGTATGAATGTCTTCTTTTGAGAAATGTCTGTTCATATCCTTTGCCCACTTTTTGATGGGGTTGTTTGTTTTTTTCTTGTAAATTTGTTTGAGTTCTTTGTAGGTTCTGGATATTAGCCCTTTGTCAGATGAGTAGATTGCAAAAATGTTCTCCCATTCTGTAGGTTGCCTGTTCACTCTGATGGTAGTTTCTTTTGCTGTGCAGAACTTTTTAGTTTAATTAGATCCCATTTGTCAATTTTGGCTTTTGCTGCCGTTGCTTTTGGTGTTTTAGACATGAAGTCTTTGCCCATGCCTATGTCCTGAATGGTACTACCTAGGTTTTCCTCTAGGGTTTTTATGGTATTAGGTCTAACATTTAAGTCTCTAATCCATCTTGAATTAATTTTCATTTAAGGAGTAAGGAAAGGATGCTGTTTCAGTTTTCTACTTATGGCTAGCCAATTTTCCCAGCACCATTTATTAAATAGGGAATCCTTTCCCCATTTCTTGTTTCTCTCAGGTTTGTCAAAGATCAGATGGCTGTAGATGTGTGGTATTATTTCTGAGGTCTCTGTTCTGTTCCATTGGTCTATATCTCTGTTTTGGTACCAGTACCATGCTGTTTTGGTTACTGTGGCCTTGTAGTATAGTTTGAAGTCAGGTAGCGTGATGCCTCCAGCTTTGTTCTTTTGACTTAGGATTGTCTTGGAGATGCGGGCTCTTTTTTGGTTCCATATGAACTTTAAAGCAGTTTTTTCCAATTCTGTGAAGAAACTCATTGGTAGCTTGATGGGGATGGCATTGAATCTACAAATTACCTTGGGCAATATGGCCATTTTCACGATATTGGTTCTTCCTATCCATGAGCATGGTATGTTCTTCCATTTGTTTGTGTCCTCTTTGATTTCACTGAGCAGTGGTTTGTAGTTCTCCTTGAAGAGGTCCTTTACATCCCTTGGAAGTTGGATTCCTAGATATTTTATTCTCTTTGAAGCAATTGTAAATGGAAGTTCATTCATGATTTGGTTCTCTGTTTGTCTGTTACTGGTGTATACGAATGCTTGTGATTTTTGCACATTAATTTTGTATCTGAGATTTTGCTGAAGTTGCTTATCAGCTTAAGGAGATTTTGGGCTGAGACAATAGGGTTTTCTAAATATACAATCATGTCATCTGCAAAGAGGGACAATTTGACTTCTTCTTTTCCTAATTGAATACCCTTGATTTCTTTCTCTTGCCTGATTGCCCTAGCCAGAACTTCCAACACTATGTTGAATAGGAGTGGTGAGAGAGGGCATCCCTGTCTTGTGCCAGTTTTCAAAGGGAATATTTTCAGTTTTTGCCCATTCAGTATGATATTGGCTGTGGGTTTGTCATAAATAGCTCTTATTATTTTGAGGTACATTCCATCAATACGGAATTTATTGAGCATTTTTAGCATGAAGGGCTGTTGAATTTTGTCAAAAGCCTTTTCTGCATCTATTGAGATAATGATGTGGTTCTTGTCTTTGGTTCTGTTTATATGCTGGATTATGTTTATTGATTTGCGAATGTTGAACCAGCCTTGCATCCCAGGGATGAAGCCCACTTGATCATGGTGGATAAGCTTTTTGATGTGCTGCTGAATCCGGTTTGCCAGTATTTTATTGAGGATTTTTGCATCGATGTTCGTCAGGGATATTGGTCTAAAATTCTCTTTTTTTGTTGTGTCTCTGCCAGGCTTTGGTATCAGGATGATGTTGGCCTCATCAAATGAGTTAGGGAGGATTCCCTCTTTTTCTATTGATTGGAATAGTTTCAGAAGGAATGGTACTAGCTCCTCCTTGTACCTCTGGTAGAATTCAGCTGTGAATCCATCTGGTCCTGGACTTTTTTTGGTTGGTAGGCTATTAATTATTGCCTCAATTTCAGAGCCTGCTATTGGTCTATTCAGGGATTCAACTTCTTCCTGGTTTAGTCTTGGAAGAGTGTAAGTGTCCAGGAAATTATCCATTTCTTCTAGATTTTCTAGTTTATTTGCGTAGTATTCGCTGATGATAGTTTGTATTTCTGTGGGGTCGGTGGTGATATCCCCTTTGTCATTTTTTATTGCGTCTATTTGATTCTTCTCTCTTTTCTTCTTTATTAGTCTTGCTAGCGGTCTGTCAATTTTGTTGATCTTTTCAAAAAACCAACTCCTGGATTCATTGATTTTTTTGGAGGGTTTTTTGTGTCTCTATCTCCTTCAGTTCTGCTCTGATCTTAGTTATTTCTTGCCTTCTGCTAGCTTTTGAATGTGTTTGCTCTTGCTTCTCTAGTTCTTTTAATTGTGATGTTAGAGTGTCAATTTTAGATCTTTCCTGCTTTCTCTTGTGGGCATTTAGTGCTATAAATTTCCCTCTACACACTGCTTTAAATGTGTCCCAGAGATTCTGGTATGTTGTATCTTTGTTCTCATTGGTTTCAAAGAACATCTTTATTTCTGCCTTCATTTCGTTATGTACCCAGTAGTCATTCAGGAGCAGGTTGTTCAGTTTCCATGTAGTTGAGCGGTTTTGATTGAGTTTCTTAGTCCTGAGTTCTAGTTTGATTGCACTGTGGTCTGAGAGACAGTTTGTTATAATTTCTGTTCTTGTACATTTGCTGAGGAGTGCTTTACTTCCAATTATGTGGTCAATTTTGGAGTAAGTGCGATGTGGTGCTGTGAAGAATGTATATTCTGTTGATTTGGGGTGGAGAGTTCTATAGATGTCTATTAGGTCTGCTTGCTGCAGAGATGAGTTCAATTCCTGGATATCCTTGTTAACTTTCTGTCTCGTTGATCTGTCTAATGTTGACAGTGGAGTGTTGAAGTCTCCTGTTATTATTGTATGGGAGTCTAAGTCTCTTTGTAAGTCTCTAAGGACTTGCTTTATGAATCTGGGTGCTCCTGTATTGGGTGCATATATATTTAGGATAGTTAGCTCTTCCTGTTGAATTGATCCCTTTACCATTATGTAATGGCCTTGTTTGTCTCTTTTGATCTTTGATGGTTTAAAGTCTGTTTTATCAGAGAGTAGTATTGCAACCCCTGCTTCTTTTGTTCTCCATTTGCTTGGTAAATCTTCCTCCATCCCTTTATTTTGAGCCTATGTATGTCTCTTCGTGTGAGATGGGTCTCCTGAATACAGCAGACTGAAGGGTCTTGACTCTTTATCCAGTTTGCCAGTCTGTGTCTTTTAATTGGAGCATTTAGTCCATTTACATTTAAGGTTAATATTGTTATGTGTGAACTTGATCCTGCCATTTTGATATTAACTGGTTATTTTGCTCGTTAGTTGATGCAGTTTCTTCCTAGCCTCGATGGTCTTTACATTTTGGCATGTTTTTGCAATGGCTGGTACCGGTTGTTCCTTTCCATGTTTAGTGCTTCCTTCAGGGTCTCTTGTAAGGCAGGCCTAGTGGTGACAAAATCTCTAAGCATTTGCTTATCTGTAAAGGATTTTATTTCTCCTTCACTTATGAAACTTAGTTTGGCTGGATATAAAATTCTGGGTTTAAAATTCTTTTCTTTAAGAATGTTGAATATTGGCCCCCACTCTCTTCTGGCTTGTAGAGTTTCTGCTGAGAGATCTGCTGTTAGTCTGATGGGCTTCCCTTTGTGGGTAACCCGACCTTTCTCTCTGGCTGCCCTTAAGATTTTTTCCTTCATTTCAACTTTGGTGAATCTGGCAATTATGTGTCTTGGAGTTGCTCTTCTTGAGGAGTATCTTTGTGGCGTTCTCTGTATTTCCTGGATTTGAATGTTGGCCTGCCCTACTAGGTTGGGGAAGTTCTCCTGGATGATATCCTGAAGAGTGTTTTCCAACTTGGTTCCATTTTCCCCCTCACTTTCAGGCACCCCAATCAAACGTAGATTTGGTCTTTTTACATAATCCCATACTTCTTGCAGGCTTTGTTCATTTCTTTTTCTTCTTTTTTCTTTTGGTTTCTCTTCTCGCTTCATTTCATTCATTTGATCCTCAATTGCTGATACTCTTTCTTCCAGTTGATCAAGTCGGTTACTGAAGCTTGTGCATTTGTCACGTATTTCTCATGTTATGGTTTTCATCTCTTTCATTTCGTTTATGACCTTCTCTGCATTAATTACTCTAGCCATCAATTCTTCCACTTTTTTTTCAAGATTTTTAGTTTCTTTGTGCTGGGTACGTAATTCCTCCTTTAGCTCTGAGAAGTTTGATGGACTGAAGCCTTCTTCTCTCATTTCGTCAAAATCATTCTCCGTCAAGCTTTGATCCATCACTGGCAATGAGCTGCGCTCCTTTGCCGGGGGAGATGTGCTCTTATTTTTTGAATTTCCAGCTTTTCTGCCCTGCTTTTTCCCCATCTTTGTGGTTTTATCTGCCTCTGGTCTTTGATAATGATGGTGACGTACTGATGGGGTTTTGGTGTAGGTGTCCTTCCTGTTTGATAGTTTTCCTTCTAACAGTCAGGACTCTCAGCTGTAGGTCTGTTGGAGATTGCTTGAGGTCCACTCCAGACCCTGTTTGCCTGGGTGTCAGCAGCAGAGGCTGCAGACAATAGAATATTGCTGAACAGTGAGTGTACCTGTCTGATTCTTGCTTTAGAGTCTTCCTCTCAGGGGTGTACTCCACCCTTTGAGGTGTGGGGTGTCAGACTGCCCCTAGTGGGGGATGTCTCCCAGTTAGGCTACTCAGGGGTCAGGGACCCACTTGAGCAGGCAGTCTGCCCCTTCTCGGATCTCAACCTCTGTGTTGGGAGATCCACTGCTCTCTTCAAAGCTGTCAGACAGAGTCGTTTGCATCTGCAGAGATTTCTGCTGCTTTTGTTTATCTGTACCTTGTCCCCAGAGATGGAGTCTACAGAGAGAGGCAGGTTTCCTTGAGCTGCTGTGAGCTCCACCCAGTTCGAGCTTCCCAGCGGCTTTGTTTACCTACTTAAGCCTCAGCAATGGCGGGCGCCCCTCCCCCAGCCTCGCTGTTGCCTTGCGGTTAGATCGCAGACTGCTGTGTTAGCAATGAGGGAGGCTCCGTGGGCGTGGGACCCTCCCGGCCAGGTGTGGGATATAATCTCCTGGTGTGCCTGTTTGCTTAAAGCGCAGTATTGGGGTGGGAGTTACCCGATTTTCCAAGTGTTGTGTGTCTCAGTTCCCCTGGCTAGGAAAAGGGATTCCCTTTCCCCTTGCGCTTCCCAGGTGAGGCGATGCCTCGCCCTGCTTCAGCTCTCGCTGGTCGGGCTGCAGCAGCTGACCAGCACCAATTGTCTGGCACTCCCTAGCGAGATGAACCCAGTACCTCAGTTAAAAATGCAGAAATCACCGGTCTTCTGTGTTGCTCGCGCTGGGAGTTGGAGACTGGAGCTGTTCCTATTCCGCCATCTTGCTCTGCTGCCTATAATTTTTATTTAAGACAGGTCTCACTCTGTCACCCCAGTTGGAGTGCAGTGGTGCGAACTCAGCTCACTGCAGCCTCCTGGGCTCAAGCCATCCCCTCACCTCAACTCTCTAGTAGCTGGAACTACAGGTGTGCACTACCATACCTGGCTAATTCTTTTGTATTTTTAGTAGAGATGGGGTTTCACCATTTGCCCAGGCTGGTCTTGAACTCCTGGACTCCAGCGATCCATCCACCTTGGCCTCCCACAGTGTTGGGATTACAGGCATGAGCTACTGTGCCTGGCCATTGTCTTTTCTATTTAGTGTCATTTTTATATCACCACAGAGTGGTCACTTAATATCTTAGCCATAAAAAATGGAGCTGGTACCATTTCTTTTCTTCAGTAAGAGTCTGCTTGCTTCCCTTATTTGTTTGTTTAATATTTAAAGAAATAAAGCAAGGTGTCACAGTTACATTATAGAAAATGTTGCCATGACAAGCATTTATATTAAAGAAATTCTAGTCTTATCTGTGCTTTGATGATATGTATATTTTAATTAATCTTACAAGGGGAGCTCAGAGAAAGTTTGGTTCTCAAAGCAGTAATATCAAAAGACAAACTCCAAATACGAGTGGTTTTGGAAAGCCGGCGGCAAGGAAGATGTGTTATTAAGATGTACTGGTTGTGTAAGAGCTGTTATTATTCATAATTCTGCTTTAGATGCTTAATATTTTCTTCAGAGGTTTAGGCAAAGATTATTGCTACATTTCTGCAGTCATTGGAAAAATCCAGTGTAAAACTTGAGACTAGGAATAGATAAACCTTTTTAAAAAAGTAAGTTTTGGGTGAGGATAAGTATCCCACAGTACACTGGACATTTCATAGAACTTATCTGATGCCCTGTTGGGAGACTGTCAGAAATTTTGTAAATATCAGGAGAGTAGACTTTCCGGGGCTGCTTCTGTGCTCCACTTCTGCCTCTAACAAAAAGAAAAAAATATAAAGTTATGCAATTAAAAAGGTGTTAGTTAAATCCTTTCAGGCCAGAATGGAGACTGCACTGGAGTTTGGGGTATATGTTTTATTTAGCCCTTAAATTTATAAAACAAAATTTTAATCTTTGGTGAAAGTTACATTCCTAGAAACCCACTGGAAAAAATGGTTGTTTATCACCTTAAAAATATGCATTATCCTTTTATTTAAGTTCTTTTAATGTGGAGTGCAATATTTTATATCAGTCTAAACTTTTAATTTCATAAAATCCCAACTTTTAATTTCATAAAATTCAGCTGGCCAAATGCAGCCACCACAATTGAAATTACCTTCTGACTTCAAGCCCTTTAGTTTAAGAAAGTTTACTGGGAGGGTTCAAAGGATGCATTGGAAGACTTTATGGAATAAAAGATGTGATCGGAAATGGCATAAAAACTATGCTGGATTCTAATTTGTGGGGCTTGTGATATTTACTAACCTGGTTCGTGAAAATTGGGTCTTGAAACTAAGGCTTTCTTATGTGAAATATATCTAACTTTGCTTCCACTAAGTTTAACAGTACAATTAATAAAATCCTGTTACTGCCTTCCCAGCTGATGGCACTAGAACTGAACCCAGAAGCTGCAGCAGTGGATGGATGATGATCTGAAGAAATGAGATCCCTGATGGGCTTGGAGTCAAGGTTCCTGTAACCATGATGTCACACCATCATCCTGACACCAAGATGGGCTGGACCCATCTGTCACCCAGGACAAACAAAATGCATGGTCTGCATCTTTCAGAAGAAAACTAAAAATCGAGTCATTTCTCAGAATTTTGCTTGTGTGTGGCTTAAGTCTTCTTCTCCTGTTGAGGAAGGTGTTGAGTTTGACCATGACAGCCCCACCCAATCCTCGGCTCATCCCAGCCACCAGAGAGGATCTGGAGATTCGAGGCTATGTCATGGAAGACCTTGTCAGAGCACCAGGTCATATTGTGCTGCAGGTGGGGTTCTGGTGCCCAGTGACAACCACCGGGAACACTCATCCCTAAAAGTCTGTTGAACTTAAAGTTCTACTCAAGACTTTCTATGTTAAATACCCTTTCATATAGCAAGATCAGCCATGTTCTGAGATGTGAAACTGCAGCACAAAGTTACTGCGGTCTCCACCCATAGAAATGGAATGTCACTTCATAAAGCCCTAGGCCAAAAAAGAAACCCCAAAACTCTGAAACGACACCCTTAAATTTAACCAGAACATCTGACCAGCCTCCTCCATCATTGAAACTTCTCCTGAGTGTTGGCATGGATCCTATGTTTCTCCAGCCAGGGAGCTCTGCTCCCCATCCTTGATGGACCCACTGAGTCCCAATTTTCTACATTTTACTTGGGTCATTACTCCACTTTGGGATGCTTTTCCTCTGTCGTACTTTAAAAATGTTTCTTCTTTCATGCACTCAGCTTCGCACATTTGTCTTCTTTCTCGATTCAACTTGCTTAGTTCTCGCTCCATCAATTCCTAGAGCCATTCATCTGTACTTCTGAATCATTTAAGTTTTGTTTCGTTGCAAGTAATGGAAACCCACTCTGAGTAACTCAAGCAAGAACTGGAATATATTGGAAGGACAGTGGGATACATCATAAGATCCAAAAAGAATTGAACAAACAGAATTTCAGAGGGAAGAAAAAGGGCAGCTCCAGTGAGTTCAGCAACAAGACAACATAAATCTTTCTAGAGCATAGCTACTAATATTATTCAGCTGCAAGAGCCCCTACCCCATGAGAAACTTGATTGAAAATTCTGATTTCCTGCAGAGAAGAATCTGATTGACCCAATTTAGTTTTAGTTGCCCAATTGCTCAATCTTACATGAATTATTTCCAGCCAAGGGGACAGGGTGTATTATAGGGACATGCCTGCTTTCTCCAAAGAAAAGATCTCGGCATTTCCTGATCATTTCCCTGAGAAGGAGGAATCATTGTGAGCCAAGAAGATACCTCAAGTATAATGAACTCAGTTACACATTTTTGAAATCTGAGTATTTGGTATGTAGTGTGCATTTTAAGAAACATGTCTCTTTCCAGGATACAATGTTAACCTCTTCCATAGTGGAGTGGGGCTATGTGATTTTGTGCTCAATTTACCTAGCTGGTGGGCCTCCAGTAGAGGCTGAGCCAGTCAAGCCAGCTGATACCACATTAATTTTCCAAAGGTAAGTTTCTCTTGGCTAATATTCCTTCTCTCAACTTAAAAAACACCCACTATACGCCAAGATACATTGAAAATTTAAAGGTAAATTAGACGTGATCACTTTTCTTAAGACATAAAATCTAGTAGATTTCCTATATAATGAATATTTTTTAATTTTCATTTTTAGAGACAAGGTCTCACTCTATCACCCAGGCTGGAATATAGTGGCACAATCATAGCTCAGTCACTGCAACCTCAACTCCCGAGCTCAAACAATCCTCCTGCCCCTGCCTTCCAAGTAGCTATGACCACAGGCACATGTCACCATGCCCAGTTAATTTTAAACGCTTTTTTTTTTTTTTTTTGTAGAGGCAGGGTCTTACATGTTGCCCAGGCAGATCTTGATCTTCTGGCCTTAAGCAATGTTTCTGCCTTGGCTTCCCAAAGTGCTAGGATTACAATAGTGAGCCCATGCACCCAACCTATATGAATAATATTTTAAGGATTTTTGATTAAAAAATACTTTCAAAAAGTTATCATTAGACCCATTTTGAAGATTCTCAGAAGCTGGGCAGTTTCTGCTTGAGTTATCAAGTGGCCTTCACTTTAGGCAAGTTTTTGGGGACTCATTGTAAAGTAGAGGACTCTGAGTGACACATCTCTCAAATATAGTGTTTTTTATTATCTCCTGACATTTAGAGCTTAAGGAAATATACAATGACATGATTTTTTTTTCCTCTTAACTATCCTAGACAACATTGGAAGACCACACACATGTCTCCACTTTATTGATGTTTTACATTGTGCTTGCAGGTGCTATCTTAGAGGTATGATGTTGCTCTTGTACTATGTATATAAATGCTTTCTATGACTCAGGAGTTCTATTGCATTTAAATGAAACTTGTTAGAGTAGAAAGAGACTGGAGTAAGCTAGACTTGGGTTTCAGTCTTTTCAATTTTACAACTTACTAGCTTTATGACTTAGGCCGAGTTACTTTCTGAGACTTGGTTTCTTCATCAGAAAAGTAGAATAATAATAATACATATTTTACACAGTTGTTATGGGAAATAGTACGATAATATATGTGAAAGGAGCCAGGCGCGGTGGCTCACATCTGTAATCCCAGCACTTTGGGAGGCCGAGGCGGATGGATCACCTGAGGTCAGGAGTTGGAGACCAGCCTGGCCAACATGGTGAAACCCTGTCTCTACTAAAAATACAAAAATTAGTTGTGAGTAGTGGCACGTTCCTGTAGTCCCAGCTACGTTGGAGGCGGGGGCATGAAAATTGCTTGAACTTGGGAGGCAGAGGTTGTAGTGAGCCGAGATTGTGCCATGGTACACCAGCCCAGGCAGTGAAGAGAGACCTTGTCTAAAAAATATATATATATATATATATACACACATATATGTGTGTGTATATATATATGTGTGTGTGTGTATATATATATGAAAGGGCCTGCCAAATATGTGTGTGTGTGTGTATGTGTGTGTGAGAGAGAGAGAGAGAGAGAGAGAGAGAGAGAGAGAGAGAGAGATAGAGAAAGGACCTGCAAAATAGAAAAATCAGTATACATTTTCTTGCCTCCAGCACAGTAAAACCATGAATCTCCTTCCCTGGGCCTCCATCTCATTATAGATGCGTCCTCTGTGTCCTAGCCTGCAAAGACAAGCAGCTCATGGAGGATGGGCAGTGGGTTCCTATTCCTTCCAAGGCAGCCCAGCTTGATAGTATCCAATGATTTCTGAGGCTGCATGGCCATAGGCAGTCAAACCCTGGGTATCTGAACAGAAGGCTGAAACCACAGAATCATGTCCCTGTGACTGTTGGCACAGCTTTGTGTATTCTACAGAGGCTTGCTGTATAGTTTATTTCAACACACAAAGATGCTTAACGTAGGGAACCGCTACAGGTTAATCAATCAATGGCTCCTTTAGTGGTTTTCATTTTTAAAAACAAGTGGATGGATAAACAAATTTGGCCTTGGGATGCCATTCAGCTCAAAGTCAGTGGCAATCACAAATGGCTTTAATAAATGAAAAAGATATTTTGGCATAGCCCATTGAGGCATATGAAGAGTAATGCCCTTGCCAGGATCATAGAGTGTATTAGATACTCTATGTTAATTGCTTCTTATGAATGGAAGGGATATAGGAAATGGAATTTTAATTTGTACATTTAAGCTATGCGATTGAAGTTGAAAAGGTCTTTGTGACCTTATGGATTTGAAAGAAAAAGAAAACTTTATAGGGCATAGCTGAAATTGGCATAAAAGTTATGTCCCATGGCTGATGTTGCTGCTGTTTGATGCTTGCAGTCAAATTGTAGAAGAGCAAGACATGAATCCCAGAGTAATTTCCTATGTGTGCATTTGCCAACAATTAAGGCTGAGTCTAGTTGGAACTTTGGGTTGTTCAGAAATGGTAGAAACATAATCAGTTTGTGTTCTATCTTCCATCGCGAGTTCTTGAGTTGGTAGAAGCTTAAACTGTTTTTACATCTCTTGCTTGATAATCAGACCCAGACTGCATGTTCTGCAGATATACTGACATATTCTATGACAAGCCTTGAGGGCTTCTAGCATGAATTAAGAGGAAAACCCTAGAGTGGTATTGACATTTCATTTTTGGAAAAACCAGAGAAGGCATAAGGAGCATGGCTGGATTGCAGGCTGGGGTAGCTTCTTCACCTGGGCTCTGTTATCATTTTCCACAGCACCATTTGCTGCCACACCCTAAAATGCATTCTTTGATGGTGGAACTTGCTTGCCATTTAAATTCCATGTGCCTATGACTTATTCTAAGGATACCCTGAGTGCGTTGTGTTTGCAGCTCTTGTGCAGTCGGATCTCTGCCACTTCTCCCGTAATTGTCAACCATCTTGGTTGCCCAATGAGAAACAGCTTGATATATGCATCAAGCCAACTCATTTTCTCTGTTTTCATGCCTAATTCCCCAAAATGAGTTTATTCCTCACAGTATATAAGTAGATATTTTATATATATCTGACATATCATATGCCTGAAAAATCTGATATACGTGTACAACAATGAAAATAAACATTAGACCAAAAATAAATAAATAAAAATAAAAAAGAGATAGGGCTTTGTTCCTAGCTAATTATATGATCTTAAGTAAATAAATAATGTATCTTCTTTGCGTTTCTCGTTTCTCATCTTTAAAATTCATAAACAAAAATGTGAAAAGACAAAAATAAAAAAGAAGAAAAAAACTAAAAATCCACAAACAAGATATAAAAATAAAAATAGATAGTCTGTAAAAAGTATTTGAAAACTATCAAGTCCTATATAAATGGGGACTGTCTTAGTCTGTTTTGTGTTGGTATAAAACAGGGGTGTTCAATCTTTTGGTTTCCCTGGGCTACACTGGAAGAACAATTGTCTTTGGCCATACATAAAATACACTAAAATTAATAATAGCTGATGAGCTTAAAACAAAATCACAAAAAAATCTCATAATGTTTTAAGAAAATTTACAAATTTGTGTTGGGCCATATTCAAAGCCATTCTGGGCCGCCTGTGGCTGTGGGTGAGATAAGCTTGCTATAAAAGAGTATCTCAGGCTGGGTAACTTATAAAGAAAAGAGGTTTGTTTGGCTCACAGTTCTGCAGGCTGTACAAGAAGCATGGTGCCAGCATCTGCTACTGGTGAGGGCCTCACGGATCTTCTAATCATGGTGGAAGGTGAAGGGGGAGCAGGTGTCACACAGCAAGAGAGGAGAAAAAGAAAAAGGAGGAGGTGCCAGGCCCTTTTTAACATTCTCATGGGAACTCATAAAGCAGAGATGGCAACAAGCCATTCATGAGTGACCCACCCCATGACATAAACACCTCCCACCAGGCCCCACTTCCGACACGAGGGATCAAATTTCAACATGCAATTTGGAGGGAACAAATAACCAAACAATATCCAGGGGCAGTATTTTAGTACTTGCTTTGAACTGAGAACATCACTAGGAGAGATGAAAAACTGAAGGGCACAGTACCTGCCTTCATGAGATTGGTAATTTCCACAGGAATATCACACATAAACACATATAGGAACTAGCCATGTGAGTCATTATATGCTCCCGCACATAATGTAGGCAGGCGGCCTATACCATGATCATAGTTCAAAACAATTGAAATCTTATAAACATTAAATTGCTACCCAAGCATAAGGTGTTATTATTAATGATAAACATGATCATCATTTTACCATTTCCATATGACACTGATTATTTTAGAGATTGCTACCATTCTTCTTGATGTCCTAGCTTAGGTTCAAGATAAACCTACCTACATGTCATTTATTTAGTGCCTTTATATATCTTGCTTACCACTATATCCCAATACCTAAAACAATGTCTGAAGTTATATCATGCAATGAATGGATGAGTCAGTTAATCAATCGATGAGAAAAAAAGCTGCTTTTTTGGGGGGCCCACCCACGTATTTTGTAATTCTGGAGAAAAAAAATAAAGCTGGTCTGGACACACACATATATATTAGCTTCATCATACAAAAAGACATATTGACATTGAAGACAGCAAGTACAGGAGCCTGGTAGTTATCTGAAAAAGCTGTCTAGATAACTGTTAATCTCCTGCATCCATTGAGAACCATTAGTCTAATGTACCAAGGACTCTGTGTCTCTACCACCGTGCAGCAGGGAGATGGAAACCTTTCATGGACAGTTTCCTGCCTTGAAACTTTCTCTGATCCCTTACAGCCACCTAGAACTCATGATATTAAGATACTTGCACAAGGTTACTATGTGAATTTAGGTCTGATTGAATCGTTAATTGTTTTAACCACGATATTGTTCTAAAAGCAGTTGGAGGGATGTAAAGCAAAATCTTAACCCATTGGTGTTCACCTAATGCTGGTCTTGATCAGTCTAAATGGAGTTGTTTTCCAGGAAGATAAACTACGCGAGTCAGTTTCAATGTGATAGTTAACCCCTCAGGCCACACCACGTGGTTGTCATTGTGCAGCTGCGCTCATAGAATAGTTTGGCCCATCTGAATGTTTGTCCTATTTCTACATAATTGCTGACCACCCATAATCTGCAAGGAATAATCAATTTTTTCTTTTCTTCTGATTGTCTAAGGAACAAAAGCTGCCCTTCCTTCCTTATTGCAAAGTTTGACAGAAAGCAAAAGGTGAAGAATAAAAGCGCCTTGCATTGTCTAACATCTACCGCAGTGTTTGAGCTGCAGCTGCTCCTCCTCCCCTGATTGTTTTCAAATATTTCTTCAAAAAAGGCATTAAAGAAAAACACAAGATATTGCACAGGGAACCAAAACAAATCACAATCTTCAAGGACAAAGCATTGCAAAATGGCTTACATCCCCAAATGGGAACAGATATGGCTGGAAATTAAAACAATCTTTTTTATTTTAAGTGGAAATGCTAGCAGATGCCACAAGAAACATATGGAACTCGCCACAGACAAATAGGGAACGCTTTCCACGTGTGGAAGTAGAGCAAAGGGAGTGACCACCTCTGACTCTCAGGGGAACCATCAGCTCGAACTGTTTGCTATGGCAGGAGGGAGTTTGCAGAGTCTGAGGTCCTGCCCTCATGGAAAAGCTTTAACGATCTTGACTGCATAATTTAAGTCATTCTTGTCAGGGAGTTTCAGAACACTATTCACAATTATATTTATTTCAAAATGCATTGATCCCAGATATCTTTTTAAATGTGCTCACCACTGAATTTCTGCATTGTTACATATTCCCTCTTTGAACCTCTGAATGAAACAAAATAAATAGGAAAAAATGGAGACATAGAAGCACTGTCCACAAGGCATCTCCCACTCTAGAGGTCTCCCAGCCCCATGCTAGCTTGTTAATTTTTTGTTATAGCTTGTCTGTCAAACAAGGAAGATATAATTCTCCACACAACATATTTTTCTAAAGCAATGTTTTTGTACAATTTCCTGATTTCCAAAAATATGACCAACAGTATTCTGGTTGAGTTTTGTTGTTGTTGTTGTTTTAATTTCTCTGAAAATGGCAGTGATACAGTAAATGTTCCCTTGCCCATGTACCACGTGGAATAATTTTACTGTGAGACTCAGAGAAGGCAATCACAAGCCAGCTTTCCTTAAGTAGTATTTATCCTTTCCAAATAGTTCACTGGGGGGCGTGACAGGAATAAAATGCTGTCTATATACAAAAGTATTGTTTCTAAAGATGAAAAAGCCCTGAAATCCTGACTGACATTCAAGTTGGAGGTACTGTGAATATGTGGAAAAATAGGATTTTACACAGTGACAACACCAATAAGCGTTCTGAAAGGCATGCTTGCAATGAAAGAGCTCCGTTTGGAACAATCCAGATTGTGGGCTAAAATGGTCTCCATGTGGCAGAGTATATTTGTGAATGAAGTGCCTGTCAATGAGGAGAAATCAATTTTAACAGCTCATTTATTGATGAAACCAAGTCTAGTCTCAGCAGTTAAAGTGCTTTCTTGGAACAAGAACTAGAGGGTTCATCTGTCTCACCTTAACGGATGAAAGAAAAGTTTCTCATAAAAGATGTTATGGCTCCTCTGCCACTGGAGCTTGGATGAGCTAATATTTGATAATTAGTTAACAGGGCAATTGGGAAACGTAGAACGCCTGCTCTTTCCCATGCTTGTTGGATTCTGTGGGGTAAGGATCTTTCAAATATGCCTAAAAATGAATGCTGTAATGGTTGTATTCTGGAATTATTGATCTTTCTAACACTGCCAAACTTCTTTAACTCTGTTTTTGATTTGACGACTCTGGTTTATTTACCATCCCAACATTGTGCCTGGCTTTTTCCAGGCCTGAACTCACACACAGCTCATGGGAATGGCACCCTGTGGAGTTGTGCAGTACACAGCTGGGTGCACTGTCCCTGTGTAGGTCGCCTCCTCCCTGAGGCTGGATACATACTCACCTTCGTTCCTCGTTGAAGTCCTGCCCTTTCCGCTCCTGGTTCCAGCTCTTCTGTGAAGCCCTTCCGCACTCTAACAGATCGTAGCCATAACTCTTCTTTTGTATCTGTGGTGACCTCAGTCACTACTTGGAATTGACCATGTTTTGTTAGCTGTGTACGTGTGTCTGTTGAGAGATATGATACGAGGTGATTGGAAGCTTCAAGGCAAAGTTGGAATGCTCTTTTCACTTCCCATAATGCACAAGTGTTTGCCGCCTTGATTCCTGGCACTATGCCAAAAATTGAGGCATCATTCTTGATCTTTCTCTCTTTATTACCTACCTCTCTTCAAAGGGAACAAGTCCAGGTAGCTCTATGACCAAAATACATTGATAGTCTTACCTCTTTTCACTACCTCATTGGCTATCTTCTTAGACCAAGCCACCATCCTTTCTCACCTAGACAAGCCACCATCCTTTCTCACCTCGACAGCTGCCATTTCCCCCACAACTAGCTTCCTGCTTTTACCCTTTTCCCTCAATAATCCATCTTCCACATAGTATATATTTTCTCCCTCATTGCTGTTTAAAATATACCATTAGCTTTTCATTGCAATTCACATAAAATCCGAAAATTGCATAGTTTATATTTGTCATTTTGTACCTGCCTAGAATCTGAATCTCCCTTTCTACTTGGGTAAGCACTCACCACTGTATGAGCTTAGTGAGAGGTAAGACTGTGCTTTCTGTAGTGAGTTAATTTAAGCACTGGTGGTGACTTAATTGCTTTCTCAATTAGATTCCACAGGGGACTATGTTAAATGAAGTTGAGAGGGATATACATTGGTAAAATAAAAAGTGGGGAGTTCAAATTCTTCAGAGTTAGAAATGCTGGAGTAAATTTATTCTTGTGATTTGTCTTATTCTTTTCTTCTCCTCTGTGAGTGTCTAGAAAGTCTTCATTCATTAAGGACTTGAGAAACACGCTGTTGAAATGGTACTATCATCTTTGAAAAACATACTAGTGCCTCTCTTCTGTGAGCCCTGAAGTGAAAATACCATCCCTCATTTCAGTGTGGCTAGAAGGATTCTAGAGTGGAAGAGACCAACCAGCAATGGATAATGGTCAGAGGCGAAGAGGGGAGGGTGAGCATGATAGGCTATAGGTCCTGCCTGGGATGTGCAACATCGTTAATTGAGGATGGATCTTAAGACTGAGGTGGGAGAGGAGAAAGACAGAGATTCCTTTAAGTCCTCTTTTGTATTAGAAATTCTCTTTCTGTTAAGTAGAAAACAGAACTTTAGGATTCATGGAAAGAGGCCTGTTGAACCACATTGAGAGATGTAAAAGCTCCTCATCCTATTCCCAGAACTGTGCTCATTCTGGAAACCTTTAAGTGAAGGGAAAAGGCAGAATCCTTGAAGACCCTGCAATACAATCACAAGTAGGGACAATAAAACATCCTTCTCGCTTTCCTCAAGGAAACACAAGACTTTACATTAGAGCAACCATCCACTGAAGCAATGGAAATACCCAACTATTCTACTGGTCATTAGACCTTGGATTGAGCTAACATTAACTTCTGGTGCTTCAAGTAATACTGCAGTCCACCAAGCAAAAGGAAAAATTGTAGAGGGTCAATAATTCAGCCGATGAATATTTATTGACCAACTACTGTCTGATAAGCATTGTTCTAAATGCAGAAAATATACTGGTGAGCAAGACGGAGTACTTGTGAAGCTTATAGTAGGGTAGAGAGTTAATAAATAAACAAACAAATTATTTTCAGGACAAATAGATGCTCTAAAACGGACAAAAGAAGGAACATAGTGAAGAGTGACTTAAAGGCAGCTGCTGAGTCCTGAATCCAGTGGCCCAAATTATGAAGAAGAGACAGTCATGGAAGAGAGTTCCAAACAAAGAAAACAGGACCCTGAGATGAAACAAACGTGTCTTAGTCTTCAGGGAGAAAAATGAGGCCAGTGTAGGTTGCAGTATATTGAAGATGGTGGAAACAGAAATAATTGATATCAGAATCATACAGGAGCCAGGAGAATCTTATAAGCTAGAGTAAAGAGTTTGGATTTCATTCTGGTTGAAGTAAAAAGTCATTTGAGAATTTTATGCACAGGAGTGACATGATTTGATTTATGTTTAGAAAAATTACCTTTGATTCTGGGTAGAGTAATGCAAAAATTGGTGAAAACTGAAAACTGTTTATGAGCCTATGATGCTAGTCGAAGAAGAGATGATGGTGGTATAGATAAATGTCACAGGAGTGGTGATTGTGGAATGTAATCAAATTTGGGGTACACTTTGTAGTAGAATTTGTAGAACTTATAGATGAATTAAATGTGAACACAGGAGTGGAATAAAGGATAAAATCAAGATTTCTAGTCTGAGATACTAGGTAGATGGTGGAAGTCTTGCTTGGGAAAGAACAGGTTTGCTGAGTGGAGAACAAAAATGAACTGCTGTCTTTTATTAGTTTAAGATGCTTATTAACATCCAAATTGAGATAATTAGTAGCGAGGAGAATATATGAGCTCAAGGAGAAGTTCAGGCGTGTATGTGCATGTAGGTATGTAGGTATATACACATATCCACATACAGGTGTGTATGTGAGATATATACATTTATATATATGTTTTATATATGTATATTTTATATATATATGTATGTTACTGAGAGTCATGGATTGGGTAAGATAACCTAACAAGAAAGTATACATAGAAAAGAGAAGAGGGGGCCAGGTACAGTGACTCATGCCTGTAATCCCAGGACTTTGGGAGGCTGAGGTGGGCAGATCACCTGAGGTCAGGAGTTTGAGACCAGGCTGGCCAACATGGTGAAATCCTGTCTCTACTAAAAATACAAAAATTAGCCAGGTGTGGTGGCATGCGCCTATAGTCCCAGCTATTTAGGAGGCTGAGGCATGAGAATTGCTTGAACCCAGGAGGCAGAGGTTACAGTAAGCCAAGATTGCACCCCTGCACTCCAGCCTGGGTGACAGAATGAGACTCTGTGTCAAAAAAACAAAACAAAACAAAAAACAAAAAAGAAAAGAAAAGAGAAGGGGGGGGATGAACACCAACCAAAATCCTGATAGATTCCATACTCTGACAATCAGAGATGCTGAAGGAAAATAAGAAGCTATCAAAGGATGATAAAAAGCAGTAAGTCAGGTGAGAGTGTAAATTGAGTTTTGACCCAAGTCTGCCTTGTTATACCCAGTGGAATCTTAGACCTATCCCATTGTGTTTTCCCCAGTCTAAACATAGGTAACATTGACAATGGACAGAATCCATGCACACCAGCTCCCAGATCTGTGAAGGGAAGACCAAGACCAAGTGAATGTCTCTGGATATCTCCCTCTTTACCTCTTTACTTTACCAAAATAATATTACAAAAGCGACTTTGCATCATTAGAGACTTGAAAATGCACAGGCATGGTGATTTTTATAACATTCTAGTTTCATGTTCCACTGTGACTTGTTGATGGGTCTTGGAGCGTAATATATTACTGTTTGATTAATCAAATAGTGACTTTCATTTTAGTAGCTGTTTCAGATGTGATTTCCTTACTAAAGCAAATTAGTGCATCCCTGGCACCTGGTGTACAGTATGAAGTAAAAAAAATACTTTTTCTTAGTCTCATTAAACAAAGAATACTAGAATTCATTTGTTTTCACCTGGAAAGGATTACAGATTTGTCAGAAGTTATTACTTTACCTCTAACTGTGGGCCACAATATGGGACAGTGACATTGATCTTCTCTCCACCCCACACAGCATCATGCTGGTTCAGTAAGTTTGCCGTGTTTTGCTGCAGTGAAAGTAGCAGATCTAGATGCATCAAGAAGACACGTACAAGCCAGAGGCTCTACCATAAATTCCATGAAAATATAGGGCACAACTACCTTAGTAACATTATGGGGATTGCACCTGACAAAACAGCATACCTTTGCACTCCATACCACTAAGAGGTGGTCTCTCCAGATTTTGGAGGTATTTTAGCAGTCTCCCCTTGTCCATAAAAAATATATTCCAAGACCCTCAGTGGATGCCTGAAGCCCTGGATAGTACCGAACCAGATTGCCATCAGGTGGAACGCCTTTCTGTTCGTGTCTTCCACCCACAAATTTTACACCTTTTCCATCTTAACTAAGCACTTTTCATGCACTGTGACTGTAACTTTTGCAGTTCGAGGTGTGACAGCAAAACTAGTACAAATTTCTATTTCCTTCTTCACAATTTCACAGATAGAAGACTTGTTCTTACTATAGATCTTAGCTACCTCAGCGTGCGATTTTCTTTCTTTCCTCCTCAAGTCAAGAACTTTCATGTTTTCATTTAAGGGAAGCACTTTATAGCTTCTCTTTGGCATATCTGAATTTCCAGCATTACTACTCTTGTGCTTTGGGCCATTATTAAGTAAAATAAGGATTACTTGAACACAGCACTGCGATACCACGACAATTGATATGATAATCGAGAAGACTTCTAAGTGACTCACGGGTGGGTAGTGTAGACAGCGTGGAGATGCTGGGAGAAGGGAGGATTCGTGTCCTGGGTTGGGTGGAGCGGGACAGCCCAAGATGTCATCATGCCTCTTAGAATGGCACACAATCTACAACTCACGAATTACTTATTTCTGGAATTTTTCATTTAATATTTTCTGACCATAGTTGACCGTGAGTAACTGAAACCACAGAAAGCAAAACCATAAATAAGTGCGGGTCTACTGTACATGAAACATTTGTGTGTTCCAGTCTTACCCACTTACAAGGTGAACTGAAAGTCTTGAGCAGGGACTAGAGCAGGAGGTTGGCCAATGGAATCTGGGTCACAAGCCATTTTATTACTTAGTCCTCATGGCTGAGCAGAATTCTGGTGCTTTAAGTGTCTTGGAAAATGGGAATACTACATGAAATTCTGGTACCATCAAAAGGGAAATCACAAGAATTTTGGAGGGAAATCTTACCTTCTTTAACAAATATTTATCCTTATTTTACTTAATAATGGCCTGAAGGACTCATGCTCCTTTTAAGAAACAGTTGTTTTTTGTTGTTGTTGTTTTGTTTTGTTTTTTGAATGCTGGGATCTGGTATAGATTGAATGCCTGATCGCAAACAGTAGGAGACCATGTGACTCATGTTGTCCAACATGAATAAGGATTGTCGGATTGCCATTGCCATAAAATCTGATATGCCCAGTGTGTCTTCATCATACAAAAATAGGGTTTATGAGACAGAGACCAAGCAGGTTGTGAAAGCACAAGTCAGTTCCATAAGCACACAGCTCACATTTGCAGTATGGCTATTCCTGTCTCACTGCAACCCCCTCTTTAATCTGCCTTAATACCTCACTGGAGGTCCCTGTGAAAAGATGGCTATAGAGGAACAATTTTAAAGCCTGGTCTACAGATGCTCTGCTTAGTATGAGTGTGCTGGTCCCCCTGGAAATGGACTGCTGTGTTATTACAGCTGCATTTATCACAGGTGGTCCTGAGGGGAGTGGAAAAAGAACATCTTTCCAGTACAAATAACTTTGGGTAGAAGATCTCGTAACTGCACCGTCAGGAAGAAGAGAGAGCCTGAGATAAGAATCTATTTCAGGGCATGTGCAGTGGTTCATGGTGTGGCTCTATAGTTGGAGATGTGGAAGGAAAAATATTAGAGGACTGTTGACAATGAAATTTGAAGGGAAACGTGTAGATGGATTTATTGGAACGGGTCCAGAGTGAGATATTTGCTCCTGATATGAATGCTTGCCAAAATGCTTCCATGACAGAAATAGCCTCAGTTGTTAGGTTGTTGAGAAGAGCATCACTGTGGTTATTAGTTAACCTCATTGTCCAAATATTTCAGGGTCCTTCATGAGCTCTTGACCAAAGGAAGCATGACGGTAAAGATGGAGACTGAGGAAAGCTTCAACAACTTGGACTTTTAGTCAGTAAAGTTTATCTGGATGCTGCCATCTCAAGAGCCTAATCAGCAGCAGTGAGCAGTCTTGAAATTTTGATATGGTATTATATCCCTGGGGCGGATGTGAGCAGACAGTAATAATCTGGTGGCAGGCTTTCCATCTTGAAGAAGGGCGGGTCGCATCATCATAGCCTACCATACACCACTGCTTGTGACCCAGGTACTCACTTAGAGACAAAGAAGAAGGGGATGAAGAAGAGAAAGAAGAAGAGGAGGTGGAAGAGGAGAAGACTGATATCCCTGGGATCTGGTACACATTGAAAGCTTGATCACAAACAGCAGGTGACCATGTGACCCATGTTGCCCATCACTAGGGAGTCACTAGTTCTATCATGCAATATCCGCATTACTCAAAAGCACCTGGCTTTATAGAATGATGGAATAACCTATCAATCAGTTGAAATGTCATCTCCTTATAGAGCCTTTCCCTGACCACCCAAGTAACTCTCTGTACAATTACTCTGTTTTATCTTCTTTGTCCACATTGTATTTCTTTTCTTTATCTTTCTTTCTTTCTTTTTTTTTTTTTTTTTTTGAGATGGAGTTTGACTCTTGTCACCCAGGCTGGAGTAAGATGGTGTGATCTCAGCTTACTGCAACCTCCGCCTCCTGGGTTTAGGCGATTCTCGTGCCTCAGCCTTCCAAGTAGCTAGGATTACAGGTGTGTACTACCATGCTCAGCAAAGTTTTGTATTTTTAGTAGAGACGCGTTTTCACCATGTTGGCCAGGCTGGTCTCGAACTCCTGACCTCAGGTGATCCACCTGCCTCGGCTTCCCAAAGTGCTGGGATTACAGGCATGAGCCACCATGCCCAGCCTCCACCTTGTATTTCTATATAAACTTGTTTTAAGGTATTACTTTAAAAAATCAATTTTCTCATTAGAATGCAAACTAGAGGAAGTTGAACCACACTAGTCTTATTCATCACCTTATCTGTAGCATCTAGAACAGTACTAGGAGCAAAGTAAATGTTTAGTGAATATTTTTAGTGAGTAACTAAATAAACTATTAATGAAACGAATAGTTAGGACCTCATATATATTTGATTAACTATTGGAAATTTAAGGCTTAAATTACTAGCAAACACTTTCCCTTTTGATAGATGATCTGAATCTCCATCAGGAAACCTACAATCCTAGAAATTTTAAGGCCTGGGAACAAATTTAAAAATAAACAAATTGGCATTTATTCTTTTGAGCCTATTACTTGCAAAATGCTCTGCCAGTTAGCACGGAATATATTGAGGAATGTGACATGTCTTCCGCACTCAAGGAATTTATAATTGAGGAGAGAAAACACGTATAAAATGGTAAATAACAGACAGAAATAATACTATTGGATAATTGTGTATATGCAAAGAGGAAGTAGTGATTGATTGATCTGGGACTGGGGAAGACAGAAAGGTTTTGTGGAAGAGGCAATATCTGAACTAGGGCTTGAAAAACACAGAATTTCAGTAGGCAGACTTGGAGTGAAAGACGTAGGTGGAGGCAAGACATTGAGTTGAACAGTGTGTTTGGGGAATGGGGGTACAGAAAGCATGGAGAGATTGGTTGGAGGCTTTGGCCAATCATTCAAGACTTGGATGCTATTCACTCAGGTGGTTGATTTCATTGTGGGAAGACATCCGAGGCTTGTGAGGAAGAGCCTTACACCATCTGATCTGTGTTTCAGGCTGTGTAGCGCGCGAGAGAGATTGGTGAGGGAAGAGACTGGAGACAAGGAAACCAAGTAAGAAACTATTCTGAGAGTCTAGGGGGTAAATAAAGCAGGTAGACTTGAAATCAATCTATGCTAGAGGAGATGAATTGAGCCAGAAGGTGTATAGATAATAAAAGAGGTTTTGTAATAGGATTAGACAACATGTTGTATGTTGATGAGTTGAGAGAAGGCACAGTCTAAAATAACTTTGTAATTGTACTCTGGGTGGTTTGGGGGATTGAAGTGGTGTTAAATGATGAGAAGATGGAAGAAAATCAGGGATCTAGTTGAAGATCAATTCAATTTGGTTGTCGAGTTTGAGGATCAACAGAATATCCCTCTTCACATGTCAAGCAGGCATGCAAAAGTTTGGGATGAAAGCTCACGTTGGAAGTCAGGTCTGGTGACTCAATTTTGAAGTGATGTTTAAATATTATAACGATGTTAAAGAGACAAGAAAGTCAACACTTAACAGTAAAGAGGACACAAGAAAAGAGATAAAGGAGAATGAACAGGCTTGCTCCAACCAAGATGGCAAAGGAGAAATGTGTGTGAATGGTGATCCTAGCTCTGCCTTTCTGTCTTTTTCTCCCAGTGGTTCTTCCTCCCTTTTCCTCATCACGCTTCAATTATATCTGCCTTGTCACTCCCAGGGCAAAGAAAGAAACTCAACACACCAACTTCAACTCATGACTTCATGGTAGTTTCCTACTCAAAACCATTCACCATTGTCTATATACCAATGTCCCAAGTCCCATGTCGCATGTCCCAACTCTTTATGTAGCATTTGAAACTTTCTTTGGCAGGGCCACAGTCTAACCTTGTATTCCACGATGCTGCCCCTCTCTCATTCCCACACCCTGTGCTCCATGCTGACTTTTCTAGGTTTGTGGTGTCGCTCTCGCTGTCCTTGTGCCTGGCATAGTCCCTTCCTTTCTTTACTGAACTACTGGGGGCCTAAATGCACTTAAAGGTTTTAAGCCTTTGTAATTTTTTTTTTCCATTCAAAATTCCCTCACTTTATTGACTCTTATAGAATCTTAGCCATGCTTCTATTATAGCATATGCCTTGGAGTTCCTTGCTATTTATATGCCTTTGTCCTTCAACAGACTGTGAGCCTCAGGGGACAGTCACTTCCTGCCCTTTGTACCTTGTACACCTTTCTCAAGAACTCTCAGCACAGCAGTGATTAGATGGATGTTTTTGAAATAAAAGAGAAAAATAATTGCAGCATGCCACTCTTAGCTATGTGTCTTCTCTTTCTTAGTAGGACTGATCTGATATGACGGTAGGAAACATCACTGAACGCCCATACACAGGTGGAGAGATCTCCGGTATTGCTTCATTCCCTGGCCCATTACTTCCAGGAAGAAAAAAATAAGAACAGAAAAAGAAAAAAAGAAACCCACAAAATGTATTAGGTTTGGGACTGGAGGGAACTTCATTATTTTTAATGTCTCAGTAAAAGGTTTTTTTTTCTTTCTACATTTACCAGACTAATCCCAATAATGTCTTTTAAACAATTAATTCTAGTTTTAAAAGCATTCTACTCTGCAGTTTGTCCAGAATTAAGTGACCATTAGAAGGCATTAGCTTAGAAATGAGTGCCCTAATTACTTCTGAAAGTTAGCAATAAAGGAGAAAAAAAGTCTAAATTTCAGAGACATCAGCATCCCTGCAGCCTCCTGGCTGCTTTTTGTATACCTTTCTGTCTTCCTACCACACAAAATGTCGCCAGAGGAAAGTACTTGGGTGTTTGGATACCTGCCAACTGAATTTTGGATTAGGCAAAAGTTACTTCTTCTTGTCCCAACTCTGGAAAATAAAGCATATGAAAATACATTAAAATGTGGACAGTTTACTTTGGATAATGTCAGAGAATGCCATAAAACAGGAGCGTACAGATGGGGTACAAATGGTGCTGATCTGATTGTGAAACCACAGAGTTTTGCTGCCACTTAGAAAGGGTATTGTACACACAGCACTGTGGCAAACGTGCTTGTTTCAGCGGCAACTTCATGTCAATTTGCTGTCTGAGTTCAGAATGCACAGCTGCTCGTGTAGGCCCATTGGATATTCTGTTCCTAATTCTAGGTATAATAGAGGTCCTAGATTTCTAACACATTCTCGTTTGGAGGTGAGGGTCGTTACTGTCATTTACCCTGCTCAGGGGAGAAGATGTGCAGGGCTCTGCACGTATGGCTGATGGAACAGATTTCTCTCGATGGAATAGCTTTGTGCATCCTATGTGTAACCCATTTGCACATGTGAGAGGGAAGTGTTGGCAGGGCTCACAGCCTTAATGTTTGCTTTATAGGCAATTACTTACAGCTTCCATGTCCGCCCATGGAAGTGCAGGTGTTCTTGAAAAGGGTTCTTGCACTGTGGGGGAGGAGGCTTCTCGTATGTACTGTTTCCCTCTTCCCCTCTGCTAGAATGTAAGATCTTGGTTGTCATAACCCTTAGGGGAATAGGATAGGATTATGAATGCTTTAGCAGGGTAGGGCAGGGCTTGAACTCCTTTAGACTGCTTTGTCAGGATGTTGAGGTTTAGGAACAGAAAGAAACAAGCCAGCTATTTTTTTCCCCTTAGATTTCGCTCTAAATGATAGCAACTACCATTTCTCAGATCAACATATATTTTGCATATCTCTGTGCTGAGGAGAGGGCCTTTGAGGCCATGGACTTGAATGACCTTACTGGCAAATCTGATCTGGGTTTCTTCCCCGCTTGCTGAAGTGGACAGTAGGAAGTTGGTATAGAAAGACAGTCTAGGCTGGGCGCAGTGGCTTATGCTGGTAATCCCAGCACTTTGGGAGACTGAGGCAGGCAGATCACCTGAGGTCAGGAGTTCAAGACCAGCCTGGAAACATGGTGAAATCCTGTCTCTACTAAAAATACAAAAATTAACCAAGTGTGGTGGTGGGCGCCTGTAATCCCAGCTACTCAGGAGGCTGAGGCAGGATAATCTCCTGAACCTGGGAGGCGGAGGTTGCAGTGAGCCGAGATTGTGCCATTGCACTCTAGGCTGGGTGACAAGAGTGAGACTCCATCTTAAAAAAAAAAAAAAAAAAAGAGGCAGCCTAGCCTTTCTTTCTAGCCTTTCTTTCTAGCTTGGGCTCCACAGTCCATGCTCCACCCCCTGGCTGTGTCCCTTCCTTTCAGTGGTACATGCACCTACTTCCTTCTCATTAAAATCCATTTCATAGTCTCAATGTGATGAGTAAATGAGATAAAATATATGAAAGTTTGGGCACAGTGGGGAGCATATAGTTAACACAAGCTGGCCATAACAATGACACCACCACCACCACCACAAAGAGTTTGTTGTCCAGTTATCAGAAGCTTCACAAAAAAGAGAGCTATCCAAGGGGAGGGAACAGAGAACAGCATTGCCGTCTCCATATTGCTATTTTGGCAGGAGTCTGGACTTTAATCAAATGAAAGTATATTAACTTCAGAGCACCACATGACACTGTACCTGCAGGCCTAATGAAGTCTTTGATGTGGTCTGTCCAGTTGCATAGGTACCCTACCTTTAATCATGGGAAGCCAATGACAGATAGTAACTCATAAGACTCGCTTTCATCTCAAAATATTCTTATAGCGTGATTTTCGAAGTAAATACCTAGGCATATTATTTTTTTTTTTTTTTGCCTTTATACCAAATTAGAAGCAGGTGAAAGGATGCTATTTTGTGACCTTTGCCATGAGAAGATGAGCTGTTCAGAGTAAAGAAATATGTCTTCTTCTTCAAAATTTATATCTTTCTCTGAACTACTGTGGTTTATGTGAGAGCTCAGGGCTAGAAAAACTTAAAAGTTTTGGAAAATTGTACGTATTGTACCTTGGAAACTGGTTTCAACTCCTTCAAGAAAGATTGTCAAATGCAAGGATGTTATGAATTCATCATGCATTAATCATTTAGCCCCACTGGGGAATTTTCTGTTCCTTGCCTTATCCGTCATTGAAAAAAATTCACAAGACCTACATTATTCCATTTATTTTATGGTTATAAATAATCAAATACAATTTGCAACTCTGTGGTTTGTAATGCATTCAGATTGACTTAGAACATGATGGAAAAGAACAAGCGTGGTTTGTATTTGAGGTTTGCTAAGGACTGGAATTCCCCAGGTAGTTCTCTCTCATTATGTAGGGCACGGCTATGTTGTAGAGACCTCTCCAGAAGCCCAGGGGAGGGCCTCCTCTCATTAGGCATGTACCGGTGAGCACTGCTGATGGGAGAATGTGACACACCGCAGATCCGCAGGCGGGGATGAGAATGATCAAGATTTTTTAAATGGAAATTTTTTGAGTCATCTTGGCTAGAGTTTTTTTTTTTTTTTTTTTTTGTAATCTCCAAATCCTTCAATGCAAAAGAGAAATAGAGGGTGATAATTCACAACTGAAGACTGTTGCTGTGAATTGGTAGTGACAACAATATGGTCAAGGTCTGTTTTTCACAGTTCGGTTCACACTTATTTCAGGGCTGGGGGAAAATGTGTTCTTGAAATAAAACTCAGCTCATTCAGAGATTGTGAGCATGAGATCTTAATGAAGATTCTTTTCTTTTGAAATTATGAGCTTCCTTCAGGGTCCAACCTCCCTGCCTGCCTGAGATCTTCTAGCCGACTGGAGATGGATGCTATTCTCCTTGGCATTTCCCAAGGCCAGTTTCCAAACGTGTCGCCCACCTGCCCCTGTTGGCTGGAGTGCGGGATTCTAATTAAGTCATTGCACATTCAGGCTGTCTCCTTTGGTGACAGAGCCATGCCCAGGGAGATGCTGAGCCTATGACAGTTGTGTTCCTGAGGCTCTGTCGTGAACACCTAGATTCCTCAGCTATTGCCACTCAGCCTCTGTGCTGAGCCTATGGGCTTTGTTCAGGTGGTGTTTGCATGAACAGGTGAGTTATCCAAGGAAACCATTACCCTCATTAAGGCATTAGCAAAGTTCAAGGGTATCTCTACCCTGTGGTGTCTATTTGGGCCATAGGCACGGCAGCTTGTGCTGTACACCCTTGGTATAGGACATAGACCAAGTATATACTGCTCTGGTCAGATTTAAAAGGTCAAGATCAGAATAGGCGTTCTGACTCTGTTGACCTTGTTTAAGGGGAGATGAGAGCCCTGAAATCCTGGATCCTTTATTGGGCTACAACCCTTGAACTGGCAGATTCCTTAGTGCCCGTTGATTAAGGTGTCCGGTCCCAGGATATACGGGGCCAGTAAAGTCCACCGCAAATCTGTCTGTCAATATGGGCAAGATTCATCTTTACCTAGACCGGGGAGATAAGCCCCAGTCACCTTCAGAAATTTCTCCTCTCTGCTTCTTTTCCTTCCCCTCTTCCATCTGTTTCCTGAGATCTAACATTATGAGCATTTAACAACCCGATTGCCCCATGCCTCACCAGCTTGTGGGGACAAGTCATATAAATATTGATATTTAAGTATTCTTGCTCATGCCCTTGTAAAGATGATCTCTGTCCCTCCTCCTCCTCTCCCATTTATCCCTTGAAATCTGGGACATTCACCTATCTAAACAGTTACTTCTCTATACCTGTTCTGTTCATCTCTTCTTTGATTGTATCCTGTGGTCATGAACCCACTGTAAGAAGCCTTCATGCTTAAAAGTTTCCCATGCTGGAGGTGCTGATCTTTGAGGGTGCCCACACTTCTGATCCAGGAAGTACCAGGAGTAATGGGTTCCAAACCCACCTGTAGATTGCTCCTTTAACCATTCCCTGCACAAGGCTCCAAGCCAACCATGAAGTTTATCCTGGGGGAGATAACATCCTACCATGTTCTCAGTTCTGTACGAATCAAATAAGAAACAACGATAACCAAAAAAGCCCTCTCTTTCCCTCTCTCTCTCTCTCTATATATATATATATAAAACATATAATGATATATGATACAGTATATGATAGTGTGTGTATATATACACACACATATATATGCACATATATATACACACATATATACACACACATATATATATATATATATATGATGGAATACTACTCAGCCATAAAAAGGAATTAATTAATGGTATTTGCAGCAACCTGAATGGAACTGGAGACTATTATTCTATGTGAAGTAACTCAGGAATGGAAAACCAAACATTGTATGTTCTCACTCATAAGTGGGAGTTAAGCTATGAGGACACAAAGGCCTAAGAATGACACAGTGGACCTTGAGGACTCAGGTGGAAATGGTGGGCAAGGGGTGAGGGATAAAAGACTACAAATTGGGTTAAGTGTATACTGCTTGGGTGATGGGTGCACCAAAATCTCACAAATCACCGCTAAAGAACCTATTCATGTAACCAAATACCACCTGTTCCCCCAAAACCTACAGAAATTAAAAAAAAAAAATTTTAAAGCACAGCACCCTCCTGCATGTTAATTAATGTAAATGGAGACCTGAAGTGACAGTCAGTTCTCCAGTTCCAGAAACAGTCAAAATAGAATCCCAGCCCAGCATGGTGGCTCATGCCTGTAATCCCAGCACTTTGGGAGACTGAGACAGGAGGATTGCTTGAGCCCAGGAGTTCAGGATTATCTTAGGCAACACAGTGAGATCCTGTCTCTATGAAAAATAAAAAAAACTAGCCAGACCTTGGTGGCACACATTAGTAGTCCCAGCTACGTGGGACGCTGACCAGGAGGATTTCTTGAGCCCAGGAATTTGAGGCTGCAGTGAGCTCTGAGGGCGCCATTGTACTCCAATCTGGGACAAGATTGAGACCCTGTCCCTAAGAAAAATAAAAATAAAAAATAAAATTAAAAAAAATCTCAGCCTGGCACTTGGCTAGGACACTTTGTTACAGACAACAGAAGACCCTATAGGGCAGAGACGATCTGACTGTGCAAAGACGCAGCCGAACGGCTCCTCCCTCTGGGTGTTTGTTGTGTAGGGACAAAGTTGTGTCCCCCTAAACTTCATCTGCTGAAGCCCTAACACCCAATGTGACTGTATTTAGAGACAGAGCCTTTAAAAAGGTAATTAAAGTTAAATGGGGTTATGTGGGTGGGGCTCTAATTCCATGGGACTGCTGTTCTTATAAGAAGAGGCAGAGGCTGGATCTGGTAGCTCACATTTCTAATCCCAGCACTTTGGGAGGCCAAGATAGGAGAATCACCTGAGCCCAGGAGTTCGACATCAGCCTGGGCAGCAGAGTGAGATCCCATTTCTACAAAAAACAAAAAATAATTAGCAGGGTGTGGTGGCATGCAACTGCAGTCCCAGCTACTCAGGAGGCTGAGGCAGGAGGATTGTTTGAGTCCAGGTGGCCGAGGCTGCAGTGAGCTGTGACTGAGCCTGCACTGAACTTCAGCCTGGGTGACAGAGTGGGATCTTGTCTCAAAAAAAAAGTAAAAAAGAGGCAGAGACACGAAGGATGCATGAGCACAGAGGAAAGGCCATGTGAGGACACAGTGAGAAGGTGGCTGTTTGCCAACCAGGATGAGAGGCCTCACCAGAAACCAATCTTAATAGCACCTTGACCTTGTACTTCGAGCCTCAGAACTGTGAGAAATTAAATTCCTATTCTTTCAGCCACACAGTCTGTGAGATCTGTGGTACCTCATGTGGCAGCCAGAGCTGACTAATTCACTGTTCCAATCCTTAGTTTGCAAAGCTGGGCCCCTGTGCAGGCATGTGGGTTTTCTTACAGCGGCACTGTAGTAACAGGTGTAGAGAAATAATAACCCCTTGCCCTTGTACAGTCATCTGTCCCTTCCAAATGGCTTTCATGCATGTTATTTCATTTGGTTCTCATAATACCTTTATGGCCCTTTGCAGGAGTTAGGGCATTTTATTGCCATTTTACAGTTGATGAAACTGAGGCATAAAAAGGCTATGTAATTTATGTAATTGGTCTGAAATCACCTTGAGAGTTTGTGCACCAGGCCTACTGAAGCCTAATCCAGGATTCTTTTCACTCTGCAAGGGTATCTGTAAGTGGATTAGGATAAAGGACCTACGTGCAGCTGGAGAAAGCATCCATTCTTTTTTGTGTTTTTAGCATCTGTGTGATGGCCAATGTGTCCCAATTCCCATTCACAGAGTAGCTGCAGAGCCTCTATGAAAGAGCTCAGTGGAATCATTTCATGATATGTAGGACAAGATGATCACAGCAGGAAATAGGCAACAGTGTTGCCAAAAAAATAGGCCTGGGGCAACCCAGCGGAGAGTGAGCCCAACGAGAGGGGTGGCTGAGCCTCTGTTGTCAGCCACTGCGCAGCCTCCGCCCCATCCCGCTGTCTGAGTTAGATCGCTCTTGAAGCTGTCTACACTGCAGGTCCCTATTATCATTTAGCTTTTCATTCTGTGATTCTCTGTAGGAGGGAGTTGGAGGTAACATCCTTTCAGGCTTGATGTTCTATTAGGAAGTGGGTGTTCTTTTTACCCTTATTCAGAAACTCCCAGTGGCGACTGCCTTGAGTGGGCTGTTTCTCTTAGTCTAGCTAAATCTGTGGGATAACTCAGAGGGATTTTTCTCCCCGAGTCCCTGACAGCAGTGGAGCACCTCTGTGAGCACCTCATTTCCAAAACAGCTTTTACATAGATGGCCAGAGATACAAAGAATCATATTCCAAATTCACTTCGACCTCTCTCCATCTTGAGAAGGAAACCGCCGGGTGAGCTTTCTGCCTCCTTTAATAACCATGCTGTTTCGTGCCTTGTTTTCATTCTGTCTAATATGGTGGTTAAAACTGGAGACCTGGGAGCCCAACTGCCTGGGTTGCTTGTGTGACCTTGAGCTAATTACTTAATCTCTCTAATCCTGAATTTTCCTCACCATTAAATAAGGATAAAAGCACCCGTCTTCTTGGGATTGAAGTAATGATTACATGGGCTAATATGTAAAGTGCTTAGAATAGCCCCTGCTACATGGTAAGTGGAATACAATGTAAGCTATTATTAATAGTATTACATCAGTATTTCTTATCCAGTAGTTACCTCTCAAATGAATGTTGCTTGATATACATAAGACATTTTCAGGCTGGAGTGCAATGGCGTGATCTCGGCTCACTGCAACCTCCACCTCCCGGATTCAAGTGGTTCTCTTACCTCAGCCTCCCAAGTAGCTGGGACTACAGGAGTGCACCACCATACCTGGCTAATTTTTGTATTTTTAGTAGAGGCAGGTTTTCACCATGTTGGCCCGGTTGGTCTCGAACTCCTGACCTCAGGTGATCCACCCAACTCGGCCTCCCAAAATGCGGACATTACAGGCGTGAGCCACTGCATGTGGTCCACAAAACATTTTTATACAGTTAATTTTCCTAGCTGCATTCGTTAATAATATGCATTGGGACTATTTTATTTAGTTTTTAGATAGACAGAAATTGTATATATTTATGGTGTATGACATGATGTTTTGATATAATATATGCATACCTTGTGGAAAGGCTAAATCAAGGTATTTAGTATATGTATTGCCTCACATACTTGTGTTTTCATTGTGGTGAGAACACTTAAAATTTACTCTCTTTGCAATTTCCGAGTATACAATATATTGCTATTAACTATAGTCACTGTGATGTACAATAGATCTCTTGGCTTATTCCCACTAACAGAAATTTTTTTCTTTTGATCAACATCTCTTTACCCCCAACCCCCTAGCCTCTGGTAACCACCATTTTATCCTCTGTTTCTATGGGACGTGACTATTTTGAATTCCACATATAAGTAAAATCAAAACACTGTTGTCTTTCTGTGCCTGTCTTATTTCACTTAGCACAGTGTTCTCAAGGTTCATGTATGTTATTGTAAATGACAGAATTTTCTTCCTTTTAAAGGCTGAATAGTATTCCATTATATATATGTATCTATCTGTCTATCTATCTATCTATTTATTATCTAGCTATTCTATCTTTCATCTATCTCACATTTTCCTTATTCATTTATCTGTCGATGGACACTTAGGCTGATTTCATATAGTAGTTCTATTTTTAATTTTTTGAGTAATCTCTAAGCTGTTTTTCCAAAATGTCTACAATAGTTTACCTTTCCACCAATGGCACACAAGTGTTCCCTCTTCTGCACATCCTGACCAACCCTCATCTTTTGTCTTTTGATAATAGCCATTCTAACAAGCGTGAGTGATATCTCATTGTGGTTTTATTTTGCATTTGCCTGATAATTAGTGATGTTGAACATTTTTTCATATACCTGTTGGCCAACTGCATGTCTTCTTTTGAGAAATGTCTATTTAGGTTCTTTGCCCATTTTTCAATTGGGTTGTTCTCTTGCTATTAAGTTCCTTATACATTTAATATTTTGGATATTAACCCATTGTCAGATGTATGATTTGCAAATATATTCTTCCATCCCATAAGTTGTCTCTTTACCCTGTTGATTGTTTTCTTTCCTGTGCAGAAGCTTTTTAGTTTCTTGTAACCCATTTGTCTATTTTTGCCTTTGTTGCCTCTGCTTTTGATACCACATTTAAAAAATCATTTTTCAGGTTAGTGTCATAGAACTAGATGTTTTCATCAAGGAGTTTGACAGTTTCAGGTCTTACATTTAAGTGTTTAATCTATTGTGAGTTGATTTCTGTATATGGTGTAAGTTGAGGGTCAAATTTCATTCTTCTGTATGTGTGTTCTTGGAATCTTTGTCAAAAAATCAATTGACTGGCCAGGCATGGTGGCTGTGCCTGTAATCCCAGCACTTTGGGAGGCCGAGGCGGGTAGATCACCTGAGGTCAGGAGTTTGAGACCAGCCTGGCTAACATGGTGAAACCCAGTCTCTACTAAAAGTACAAAAAAATCAGCCAGGCATGGTGGTATGCACCTGTAATCCCAGCTACTCGGGGAAGCTGAGGCAGGAGAATCGCTTGAATCAGGAGGCAGAGGTTGTGTTGAGCTGAGATCACACCATTGCGCTCACTCCAGTTTGGGCAACAAGAGCGAAACTCCGTCTCGGGAAAAAAAAAAAAAAAAAAAAAAAAATCGATGGACTATAAATGCATTGGGATTATTACCATTATTATTTTTCCAAGGCATATTTATTTGGGGGAGGTTGGGATTACTTTTAATCTTACTCTTTTATTCTTAGTTCCTCCAGTTTTAATTTTGTTGTCTTCTTTCTTAGCTACTCCTCAGATTTAAACAATTTTAAAAAATTAAAAAATACTACCCTTATATTCTTTCCTTTTAAATTATTTTCAAAATATAAAGTTGGCAAGATTCATTCCAGGACAACCTAGTTGCCTCTCCTCTCATCCTCTTCTGAAGGCTCATTGTGCTTCATGTCTATCACAAATGCATCATCACCCAGCTATACTGATGTTCGCAGGGCCAAGGCCTCTATTTGATAGCTTTTCCAAGTCCTGCACAACGCTTTGCATGCAGTAAAAATTCAGAAATTACATGGGAATTGATTGGTTCACATCCTCTTTATTTCATTCCCACATCTAAAGTGTTATAACCTCCCACAATTGCCAAGTCAATTCTACTCCCACTTAATGTACTTAAAGATACACCTGGTGACACTAAAACCCACCCACAGAAAGATGTGTAGGTCATGTTGCTTTGCTTCTCCAGTCCGATTGCCTTGTAAGTTCTGCTCTCCTACATTATCCACCCACATTCCCATGCCTGTCCTAGAAGGTAAGCTCCTTGAGAGCAGAACCTTGTGGGGCTTGTGTGCTGACATGTCCTTGGTACTCAGAATAGTGGCTGGTAGACAATATTGGTTGCCTATCAGCTGCTGCTCTTGTTTCTTTGCCAGCATAACCCTGATTTTGTCTGGCATCTTTTAACCATGTACTTCACATGGCTGGGCCCCCTCTGTGCCCAGCGTGTGTATTGAAATCCACCTAAATTAATTCTGGGTTTTTCTATTCTTGTTGCCAGTGATTAGTTTAAGAGTGGGCATATTCTGTGCTTTTGTAACACTTACTTGTCTTTGCTCCTAGAAAAGAGCAATGTGATAGCTGTATCTGTGGCAGCCACCTTGGCATCATGAGGAGAGCCAGCTCAAAAGCACAAGTTAACACCACAATGATGGCAGAGTAGGAGCGGGTGGGACTCTGGGGCCTCGACATCATCACTGAGCAACTGCCGCTGAACCGATTTTGGAACCACTGTATCTGCAAACTTCTTACGTGAGATAATACATTCCCATGATTGTTTGAGCCACTTTTTATTGGGTCTTCATTTTCTGCCACTGAAAGCATCTTGACTCAGGAGGCATGCCATAAATATTTGTGAACTTACTGACTGATGAAACCTGCCTTAATTTATGTCACATCAGTGAACTCAAGCTCTGAGTGTTGAATAGGAGAGGCAGAATATTCTGATGGGGGAAAATCCCACTGCTCATTATTTAAGCAGTCAGGAAAACAACGATGTTTATGTTGTTTTACTTCCTGACTTAGGTGGTAGGGTTGATAAGTAAGGAGGTTCTAAACCTTGGGAAAATCACATTAAAAGAAAAATTTTACGACATTTTTGTTGTCACTTTTTTAGTTGAATTATATATTTAAATTGGCCAGTGCTCAAAATATTGCCCTTGTGAAGGTGGCCCTGGGGGCTTTTGCCCTGGCTGGTGCTGTTGCAGGATGTGGAGCCAGGCACCTGAGCCACGAAAGTGCCCATCTCTGGGGGAGGACTGCGGAGACCTCTGGTCACCAGCAGGGCTGTCAACAGTGGAACTTTGTGGCAGGTGCCATGAATACAGACCCGATTCCATGGTTTTCTTAAGGATCATTTGCAGCCCAGATAAGATCATTCTCTTTCCACGTTGCCAGGTGTTCCTTACCTGCTCACCTCACCTATCAGTTCTGAGGACCACAGCACCATCCCATGAAGAAGGAAAGCAGGCTCTGGCATCAGGCCACTCCTTCATGTCTGCCTGTTGTGTTTGAGGCGTCAGAAGGACTCTTGGTGATCTGCCACCTTCAAGCTTTGCTGTCGCACCTGGAGTATCACAGTAACTATATATCCACTCCACCCCCGGTTTTGCCTCATTCCCCTTCAGATACTACAATGGCACCAGGGATGTACTTTCCTCAAGTCAGAGTTGTCGGTGCTGCTTCTCTGCTCACCATCACTTAATGGCCCTATCATCTATAGATACATGTAGACTTCTCAGTCCACCATGGAAGGACTGGCTCCATCTGGGCCCTGCCTGCCTCCGTCATCTCATCTTTCCCCTCATCTTCCATAGATATAAAAATCTACCCACATCAAACTGCCTTAGTGTCCAGAACGTGACACATGCTAATACCTCTTTGGTGCCTTCAATGCTGCTGTCCTCTCTCTCGATTGCATTCTCTACCTTGTTCTTCCTGCACCTTTTTTGAGTCACATCTTTTTTTTTTTTTTTGGGAAACAAGATCTGGCTCTGTCACCCAGGCTGGAGTGCAGTGGCATGATCTCGGCTCACTGCAACCTTTGCCTCGCAGGCTCAAGCAATCCTCCCACCTCAGCCTCCTAAGTAGCTGGGACCACAGGTGTGCACCACCACATCCGCCTAATTTTTGTATTTTTTATAGAGACAGGGTATTTGCCATGTTACCCAGGCTGGTCTTGAACTCCTGGGCTCAAGCAATCTGCCTGCCTCAGCTTCCCAAAGTGCTAGGATTACAGGCCTGAGCCACTGTGCCTGGCCTGAGTCACATCTTTTGTGTCTTCTGGGAAGCCTTCCCTGATTCCCTCATACAAAACCAGAGTCTACCTTTTCTCTGCTCTTCCTTTTAATCACCTAACTGCACCAATCACCTTGTCTTAGGATTGTCTCTTTGTCTCTCTCCCTAACTACATGCTGAGCATGTTGTGGACAGAACTTGGTCCTGTCCATCTTTTTCTGTCCAGTGTCCTGCACTGGGCTTAGCACACACCGAGTGCCTGCCAGATGCTTTGTGGGTTTAATGGAAGCGAATCCAATGGAAAAAGAGTAAGAATGAAACACCTGCAGCAATTTCTGATGCAGGCAGGTTTGTTGTAGGCATCCTCTCTTTGGGTTTGATCCTAGGAACCCAGAAAAAGAACCAAACATTAACTCCTTTGCAGGGTAGTGTCTGGAAGTAGGTCTTGAACAGAGGAAGAGAATTTGGGAGGTTGAGGCAGCACTGCTACATGAGCACCACTAACTGACCTAGGAGTAATCAATGCTTTGTTTTCGTTTATATGTATTCTTGCCATTCAGATCATCAAAACGTTTTTGCAATCTAATAATAATAATTAGGCTAAGTGTGGTGGCTCACGCCTGTAATCCCAGCACTTTGGGAGGCCAACGTGGGAGGATCACTTGAGGCCAGGAGTTCAAGACCAGCTCAGACAACATAGTGAGACCTCGTCTCTACAAAACATCAAAAATTAGCTGTGTGTAGTGGCACACGCCTGTAGTCCCATCTACTCTGGAGGCTGAGGTGGGAGGATTGCTTGAACCCCTTGGTGGGGGTGGTGGTTGAGGCTGCAGCGAGCCATGATCACACCACTGCACTCCATCCTGGGTGACAGAGCAAGATCTAGTCTCAAAAAAATAATTCTAGTTACATATTAAAGCTTAAATAGGTTAATTATATTCATTTTATCCTCCTTCTACTTTAGAATTTAGAGCTCTGTAGGTCAATGAACTTGCACCATCTCCTAAGAAGTCTAAGTCCTTGACTGACTGTGAGACTGGAGCATTTGTTCTTCCATTTCTTCCAGGGTTTCTTCCATTTCCAGTTGGGAAATTGCCATCTGTTTCTGATATCTCTCCCCAGCTTCCTTTGTGAACTAAAGGGCAAACTTTTAACTCAATAATTTTAGCAATATCCACCTCCTCCGTTGATAAATAAATCTTTCTGTTTTCTTTTGGGAACCCCCCATCTCCTTTGCTCACCTATCATTCAATACATGCTTCTGTTCTTTCAGGGACTTTCTTAGGAATGTTATTTGGATTTATCTTGGACAGAGAGCTGCACCTGGATTTCAGAAAGGTGGTCTCCCAAGGATCCTATAGATCAAATTCTTTCACAGTATTTTTTCTAATGGATAAACAGAAGAATCTTCCTCACTCCTGAACTGCCATTGTAAGAGAAAAACTGACTATCCCTTTGCGAGGGAGGAAAAACATTGTTAGTGACATTTTTGAATGAGATTCATTAGTTCGTATTCTTCTCTTCATAGCAACCAACCCTGTTTACTTCTGTGATATTTGTGAGCTGGATGAGTCAAGGTGTCTTAGTTTTGTTTTCCTGATCTCTAGATTTTAGAAAAGTGTACATTCTCTTTTGCTTGGCTACCATGCCTGAATTCAGAAAGTATAATTAACAAGATGGTATTTTACATTGAAACATTTGCATTAGTGTCTTGTGAGAGAATGCTACAGTTAATGAAAGGATAGAAAAGCAACAGGTGGGCCGGGCATGGTGGCCCATGCCTATAATCCCAGCACTTTGGGAGGCTGAAGTGGGCAGATCACTTGAGGTCAGGAGTTCAAGAACAGCCTGGCCAACATGGTGAAACCCCATCTCTACTAAAAATACAAAAATTAGCCAGGCGTGGTGGCATGCACCTGTAGTCCCAGCTACTCTGGAGGCTGAGGTGAGAGAATTGCTTGAACCTGGGAGGTGGAGGTTGCAGTGAGCCAAGATTGTGCCACTGCACTCCAGCCTGGGAGGCAGAGTGAGATCCTGTCTCACAAAAGAAACAAAAAGTAACAGGCGATGAATGCTTTTGCTTTTGGCGCATGGGATGGTAGCTGACCCCTGAGAGGACTGTGCCCATATCTAGGTTGGTTAGATCCAGTTAAAAAGGCATACAGAATGTGCAGGAACCCTGTATCCTTCGGAAGTTTTGTCCTCTTTGGGAAAGTTACACCCATACATTTCAGTTTCTTTAATGCTTTACCAGAGTTTCTACCAGTTTCCTTTGGTGAAATGGTTTCCAGATCATAGGAAGAAAAAAAGGAAAAGAAAAAGAAATGGAAATGATGAATGGCTGTCATGTGCTTTAGCTCCCAAGCATGAAATTGGGTCTCAGGCCAGAGGAGTGAGTTTTCTTTGGGTCCAAGCCAGCAACATGAAACCCCAAGAACCTGGTCTTTGGATATGTCATTATCTACCAAGCCAAAGGAAATGGTCGACATGATGCTGACTAAGTGAGATGAATTTTGGTCTATAATTTATGTGAACACCAACTAATAGTTAAAATGTCAATTACTATCAGTATCAAATTGTACAATCATGTAGACAGTGAGAACAGAGACTCAGGGCACTAAGATTCTGAGCTGTCATAAAGAGTTTGGGCTACATACTCTGGCAATGATCACTAATTTTGCTGTGTTTTGATTTAGTGTTTGTGTTAATATATTCTAGTATGTCTGAGAATATGAAAGTAACACCTGGTGTGCTCTGTGCAAATGCTTCTCTGCTTCAGGAGGAAAGCCAAAGGGGACACGCAGCAGAACCTGAAGCATCATTATAAATAGGCTCCAGGGAACAAACTCCTCAGATTGCTGAGAATAAAACAAAGTCAGAAAAAATATACAAATATACGAGCCTTTCTTATATGCAAGACATATCTTTAAGAGAAGATTATGCTCAGAAGTTTGTTTTGGGGCAGTTTGTAAACCAAACCAGGTTTTTGGGTTTTTTGTTTGTTTGTTTTTTGAGACAGAGTCTTGCTCTGTCACCCAGGCTGGAGTACAGTGGTGTGATCTTGGTTCACTGCAACTCTGCCTTCTGGGTTCAAGTGATTCTCCTGCCCCAACCCCCTAGGTATCTGAGACTACAGGCGCGCACCACCGTGACCTGATAATTTCTGTATTTTTAGTACAGACAGGATTTCACCGTGTTGGCCAGGCTGGTCTCGAACTCCCGGCTTCAAGTGATCTGCCCGCCTTGGCTTCCCAAAGTGTTGGGTTTACGGGCATGAGCCACCGCTCTGGGCCCCAAATCAAGTTTTCATTGCATAGTTTTGTTTGCATTCAAATGTCCTCGAAACATATTCTTGTGCATGCACACATACACATGCACATAATTTGCAAGTAGGGCCCCTGAGTCCAATTTTTAAAAATGCTCATGTGGGTCGGGTGCAGTGGCTCATGCCTGTAATCCCAGCACTTTGGGAGGCCGAGGCGGGCGGATCACGAGGTCAGGAGATCGAGACCATCCTGGCTAACACGGTGAAACCCTGTCTCTACTAAAAATACAAAAAATTAGCCGGGCGTGGTGGCGGGCGCCTGTAGTCCCAGCTACTTGGGAGGCTGAGGCAGGAGAATGGCATGAACCCGGGAGGCGGAGCTTGCAGTGAGCTGAGATTGCGCCACTGTACTCCCACCTGGGAGACAGAGATTCCGTCTCAAAAAAAAAAAACCCAAAAAACAAAAAACAAAAAAACTGCTCATGTGGAGAAGTCTAATTCTCCTGATGTCTTAAGACCATCAAAAGATGGATATTCTTTGGAGTTATTCCTGCCCGAACTGGGCATATCATAGGTTGTGCTAGACTAGTGCCTACATGAAGGTGAGGCTGATGACTTCACAGCCCTTGAAGCAATTGCTTCAGGTCCCAGTGCCTTGGGGATCAGCATTCCCTTCCTTTTGAGTAACTGAGGTCTGGTAACTCACAAGTTTAGCTTATTACACAGAAAGTCTCCAAGAAGAACAGGCAAGGCAGGAATAAGCCCTCTCCTCGAAAGACCTAAAAGCTTAACATACTCATAGTGAGAAAAGCTGCAAGATTATTTTAAATTTATAGCATTTCCCGATCTGCATCAAATCTAATAATGAAAGATGTAATAAATTGACCTTTTGGATTTTCTTGCACAGAAATATCCTAAATTCATGTCATTATTTTATTCCATTTTCCTTCCTTCCTTCCTTCCTTCCTTCCTTCCTTCCTTCCTTCCTTCCTTCCTTCCTTCCTTCTTTCCTTTCTTCTTTCCTTCCTTCCTTCCTTCCTTCCTTCCTTCCTTCCTTCCTTCCTTCCTTCCTTCTTCTTTTCCTTCCTTCCTCCTTCCTTCCTTCCCTTCCTGCTTCCCCCTTGCTTCCTTCCTTCCTTCCTTCCTTCCTTCCTTCCTTCCTTCCTTCCTTCCTTCCTTTTTTCCTTCCTTCCTGAACAGCTTAGCTTCATTTGCCTCACTTGCCCTGCCACCTCTGTGAGAAGTCACCACCAATGAGAACATAACGAATCACATTATGTCATTTTCATTACTCTGCTCATCTTACAAATCTACAGGCAATGCTGGTGGATGTTTCTAAGATGTAATATGAGTAAGAGAGAATTCAACATTTCCCCACTAATGTGTCCAGAGAGTCACGATGGCTCTCTGTTTGCCACATTTCCAGGGTTAGGAGGTCCTGCTAGTGGTCTCAGCCTTTACCTGGATGTGGAAGGTGAAAATATACAATCCATGAATTCATTATCCATTGAAAATAGATTTCTGACTCAACAAGAGTTTCTGAGACTTCCACTGGAGTTCTCAGGTGCAGTAGGAAAATGCAGTAGTCTGTGGAGCTCACATTCTACCTGATTAATACGCTGCTAAATGCTGTTTGGCAATCTGCCAGGAGAAATATAAAAAGCAAAAGAACTTACTCTATAAGTTATCTGTCTTTTTGCCAAATCGTACAAGGAAAATGTGTTTAAGAAAAAAAAAAAGATAAGAGTATGTGTTTTTATTACATGTATACTCATCAGATCCCAGCTCTGTAAAACGCATTAAAAACAACGTAAGTATTTAAAATCAGCAGCAATCACCTTGGTTGGTTACTGATTTACAAGATTAAAAACATTCCGAACTAAAGAGGAAGGTGTATGAATAAACACGGGTTCCTGAACTAATTCTTGGTGATTACTTGCCGGTCTGTTCAATGAGGGGTTCAACGTCTTAAGGAAAAATGTCAGCACGTAAGTGAGGAGGAGGCGTTGATACTCAACCAGTTTTCTTAGGAAATTGAGAGGACTGTTTCCTAGTCGAGGTGCTGAGCCCTAAACATGATCAGGACTGGTTTTGAAGTCTCTGGCATGCATTGGTTGAGTGGTTGGGCAAGTTTTTCAAGCTAAATGTGCCTCCTGAGGGCCTTCCCAGTGTTAGGGGGGACATTGCCTTTATTCCATGCCTGTTTGGTTTTCTAACTCATAATTTCCTGGAATGCAAGAGGGTTCTAGCACAGACATGGAGTGCAATCACAGAACTGGCATCCTGAGAGCCAGGGCACAGGTCTTAGCCTTTGAGTGGCTCTACTTGAATTGATTCTCTTGTTATTTTTTTGCCTTCTTTCAAAATTTATAATTTTAGAGGAAGCACACTTCTCAAACAGATAGACCCTTTGTTTATCTGCATTGTAAACAAAACACTATGGCAGCTGCAAAATAAATACACATAAAAATGGGAAGAGGAAGATGAGCAACAGCAGGTCGTGATCAGCTTTGAAGAATAGGTACCTGAGTCTATACGTGTTGATGTGTGTGACGGTCCCCAGTGCCTCAGGGTCAGTTGGTGTCTCAGTGTTCCATGTGGGGATGTGACTGGAGGGGAGATAAAGGTCAGGGAACTATGAGGTCAGGAATGCAACTGATGAAAGCTGTGTTTGCATCCATTTCTATACCCCAATGCACCTGCAGAATACAGCCTTGACCCTCAGTGACTGTCTCAGAGCCATGAGATTCTCCACTGTGGTTTGCAATGCTGAGTCTCTTTGCCAAACCCCCCACAGATGTATATTCTGGAGGATCTTACCAGCATAGCTGGAGGATCCCTCTGGATTTTTAAGAATTAACAATCATATTAATTCTATTTTATCATTTACTTATTTTAGAGACAGGGATTTGTTCTCTGGTCCAGGTGGGAGTACAGTGGCACAGTCACAGCTCAAGGCAGCCTTGAACTCCTGGGCTCATGCCATACTCCCACTCAGCCTCCTGATTAGCTGGAACTACATGTGTCCACCACCATGTCTGGCTTAAAAAAGAAATTTTTTTGTAGATATAGGATCTCACTATGTTGCCCAGGCTGGTCTTGAACTCTTGGACTCAAGTGACCCTCCTGCCTCAGCCTCCCAAAATGCTAGGATTACAGGCTTGAGTGTATCTGGCTTATATTAACTCTTTACGGCATTTGGAGGCCTCTGCAGTTGAGACAGGCTGTCCCTGAACCCACAAGAAGATGATGGAGTTTTCAGTGAGTATGAGCTCCACAGGACAAGCTGAGGGCACATCCCGGATGCTGCTCCAGGGTCTGACTTCAAGTCACTCTTGTGTTCCAGATGCCACCTGAACTTGTGCCAACCAGTTGTACTAGAGGACATCAGACTCTCCTTTGTGCATTTGTTTGATCCTAGTTTGGCTTTCTAAGTAGGTAGATTTCCAAGTCCAGCTGAGGGAGGAACAATTTGCCAGACAAAGAAAAACTGCTTTATAACACGAAGCCCTCTATGTCTCTGCACAGCAAGGTGTTTTAGCAAACCCATCCTAAGCACTTCATAAAACATCCTTGTTGCTGGGCCCCAGTGGCTCAGGTGGCCTCTCCAGATGCCACCCCAGCCCTCATTACAATATCTTTCACTCATGCTTTGGGTGTCCTTAATTTCCTGTAGCTTTGCACCTGGACCTGCCTCTAACAGCCACTGCAGACAGATGCCCCTTTGGGATGGCCCAGCTCGCTTTCTGTCGCAGCTATGTCCCAGATACTGCATCTGCCTGAGTCTTGGTGTCCCCTTCTAGAGCCGTTCTACCCACTGAAATCAGGCCTGGAGATTCCAGCCCAGCAACTGCTGCTTTGGGAGGGAAGCTGGAAAACTGCACATCAGGGTCAGGCTTCACTTTCTTTCCATGAACCAAGACACCAGTGCTTATCCATAGGAAATAGCTGCTGGAAACAGCTCTGGAATCATTGATACAAGCCCTAGGTATTATAATAGATCTCTCTCTTGACTTTCTGCAGTCTCTGCCCTTTGCTGACTTGCTCACTGGACAGCCCCTGTCACTGGGTGATTTCTTGATTTTTCCCCCTCTTCAGGCAGCAGTTACACATTCCATTTAGCCAGACACTTGAGCTTTCCTCCTTATACACATCAGCATATCAGCAATAGCAGATAGCAACTGAGATACCCCGCAGTGCTCTTTCCCAGGCCTCAAAACCATGCTAATGTTCAACCGAAAGGGAAGAACTTTTCTAGAATTAAAGAGATCAGTAAAAACATTCCTGTTGTATAAACTGATGATATTTTAAATGTTGGTTTCAAATATGTTTCAGGCAAAGTGCATAAAATATATTGGAGCCTGGGACCCATTCTGAGGTCATTGTAAGAAGGTGATATCCAGGTATTCTCCTGGGGAATTATTTGGGTAGCACAGTGAGAGACGAATGAACAGGAGATAGGCTGATTGTGGCATCAGTGGGTGATGTCTGTGAGCACGTCAGGATGACAACACAGAAATTTTTAACTCATAATTCTAGGGAAGTGGTAATATGAACCAAATGAAAGTGTGTTTGGGGGAATTCTGAACTGCATTTATACCCTACCAGAGAGACTCATGTTAATGAAAAGAGCTGCAGTGATTGAGGTGAACTCTGTCCCAAGGACAGCGTTTGGTATGTATTATCTCATTGACTCTTCACAACAGTGCAAGAGGGGAACAATATTTATCAGCTCCATTTAACAGAGGAGGAAGCTGGGTTCAGTTAGGTAAAAGGACTTGTTTATGGTGATGTGGTTGATACATTGCAAGTCCAGCAGACTAACCCTATTCCGCTTGCTCAAAGCCCATACTCTCAGGACTGTCTCCCATGTGGGTTGGAGATCTACTCACACTCCGATTCCAGTTCTGCGTGTGAAGGGGTTGGGAGTTCTCGCCTGAGTTTAGAGACAAAAGAATACCCTTGTGCCTCAGGTGGAGGACACTTTAACCTGGTGCCACTCCCTTAGAAAGTCGAGTGACAGTTGTTTTGTTTTATGTTTTCAGGCTTTTTGGTTGGTCAGTATCCAGCTATGCTGCCTATTTGTGGTGCCTCTTTCATTCTTTGTACTTTTGGTGGGATAGTGTGCCTTTCGTACTCCAAAAAGTAAAAGAAGGTGGGTATGGTATACCTTCTCGCTCCCTGTCCCTGAAGTCCAAGCCTTAAACATGTGGCCTTCGTCTGGCCATTAGAATTTCCTGCCTGGGTTCTTGACATAAGGCTTGTGTCTTATGTCTATGTGTCATATGACTAACTGCCCAGCGGGTTCACCTTGCCCATTGCCTCAACAGAGCTGAGTAATCAACACACGGGCACTGCAATAGAGAAAGAATAATTCATACAGAGCCCGCTGTGTGGGAGACTGGAATTTTATTATTACTCAAATTAGTTTCCCTGAGCATTTGGGGAGCAGAGTTTTGAAGAACAATTTGGTGGGTAGGGGGAAGCCAGGTCAGTGAGCCAGGAGTGCTGATTGTTTAGGGATGAAATCATAGGGACTAGAAGCTGTCTTCCTGCACTGAGTCAGTTCCCGGGTGGGGGCCACAAGATCAGATGAGCCAGTTTATTGATCTGGGCGGAGCCAGCTGATCCATCAAGCGCAGGGTCTGCAAAATATCTCAAGCATTGATCTTAGGAGCAGTTTAGAGAGGGTCAGAATCTTATAGCTTTCAGCTGCATGACTCCTAAGCCATAATTTCTAACATTATGGCTAATATTAGTCCTACAAAGGCAATCTAGTTCCCATGCAAGAAGGAGGTCTGCTTTGGGAAAGGGCTGTTATTGTCTTTGTTTTAAACTATAAACCAAGTTTCTCCCAGAGTTAGTTCAGCCTACGCCCAGGAATGAACAAAGATAGCTTGAAGATTAGAAGCAAGATGGAGTTGATTAAGTTAGATCTCTTTCACTGTCTCAGTCATAATTTTGCAAAGGCTGTTTCATGACAAAAGGTGGATAGAAACTATAGTGAGAACAAGAGGGTGTGCAGTGCTGGTGGCAGCTTTCTAGACTGTCTCTGCTCAGAGGTACTGCTTGGACCTTTCCAGCTAACTGGGTTCCTTCCAACTTGGCTCCTTCAGCCTCCCTCTGGTCAGGGAGCCTTCAGCATCCTTCCAGTGAGTTCTCCTCCACCATTTTTTCTTTAAGAGCTACTTTTGTATGTGTGTTGTTGAGCCAAGAGCCAGTCATCTTCTTGCAGCACTGTGTCTCCCAGGTCAACAGAGAGGAAAGACAGTTGAGAAGGAATTCCCACTCCCTGGCTTCCAGGGTTTGGGTCCCTAGGTGGTTGGACTTAGGGTCAGCTAAAGTCCTGGATTGTTAAGCGAAATATGCTTTTGCAGAGAAATCTTTTGCAGAAACAATATGCTTTCTGACAATATTAATTTTGACATATGTGCTTTATGACTATATTCATTTTGGCTATGCACAGTGGCTCATACCTGTAATCCCAGCACTTTGGGAGCCCCAGGTTGGTAGACCACTTGAAACTAGGAGTTTGAGACCACCCTGGGCACACATGGCAAAGCCTGTTTTGACAAACACAAAAATTAGCTGGGCATGGTGGTATGCACCTGTAGTTGCTCTACTGGGGAGGCTGAGGAGGGAGGCTGAGGAGGGAGGATAGCTAGAGCCCAGGAGGCAGAGGTTGCAGTGAGCTGAGATCATGTCATTGCACTCCAACCTGGTCAACAGAGTAAAACTCTGCCTAAAAAAACAAAAAATAAAATAAATAAGAAAATAAACTTGATTTTATCTAAATAGGAAAACTATATCAAAACAGAAAATGTTAGTTTGTGATATTCTCAAGTGACAAGAAGGGACTCCAAATGCATAAAAGTCACTCCATTTAGAATTTGGATTAAAACGTCAAAGTGCATGTAACAAGGCTTTGGTGAACCCCAACCTCTCTGTTGTGCCTAAATGTCAGTATTCTGGCATTGCCTTGGGTTCCTTTTTACCCTCAGATAGCAAGTTTGAGAAATAACTCTACTTACATTTTTGTAAGTTAATGCACATCAGGAAAAATGTGATTTGATAGGTTATTTTTCTATTGAATATCGAGCTCCCTCCTCACAGTCTGAAAGAGTCTGTCACAATTCCCAAATTCCCAAAGTATTAATGCTAAACCACCCATGAAAAGAAGCACATGCTCAGAGTTAGAGCAAGCAAGCTAAACTAATGAGAGTGAAGTGTAAGGCAAAAACTGTGTGTGTGTGTGTGTGTGTGTATGTATACACACATAGATATATACACACATACATGCACACATATGTATATACACATGCTTATGTATACACATGATACATATACATATGTATAAATAAAAATGAATATATACATATATATATATTTTTGAGACACAGTCTTGCTCTGTTGCTTAGGCTGGAGTGCAGTGGTAAAATCTCTGCTCACGCAACCTCCATCTCCTGGGTTCAAGAGATTCTCCTGCCTCCGCCTTCAAGGAAGTTGGGATTATAGGCATGTGGTACCACATCTGGCTAATTTTTGTATTTTTAGTAGAGATGGGGTTTTGCTATGTTGGCCAGACTGGTCTTGAACTTCTAACCTCAGGTGATCCAGCCACTTTGACCTCCCAAAATGCTGGGATTATAGGTGTGAGCCACTGTACCTGGCCTGAATGAATACATACTTAAAAAAAAATTTTTTTTTCAGTGATCAGAGGTCTAGACAAAAAGGTTTTTTATTTCTATGCTTTTTTAATGCATTTTAATGAAAGTCTAAGTGGGAAGCAAGTTGATGCAATTTCTACATTAAGGCCATGCATTGTGGCTCATGCCTGCAATCCCAGAACTTTGGGAAGCCCAGACAGGTGGATCACTGGAGCCCAGAAATTTGAGACCAACCTGGGCAACATGGTGAAACCTTGTCCTACAAAAATTACAATAATTAGTCGGGCATGGTGATATGTGCCTGTAGTTCTAGCTACTCGGGAGGCTGAGGTGGGAGGATTGCTCAAGCCTGGGAGGTCGAGGCTGCAGTGAGCTATGATCACGGCACTGCACTGCAGTCTGGGTGACAGAGTGAGACCTTGTCTCAAAAAAAAAAAAAAAAAAAAGAGAAAAAGAAAAAGAAAGAAAATTGTTCTTTGCCTTAAGCAAATAAAATGTCTTAAATGTTTAAAAACCTCTGATGGAATTCTTGCTGCTTAAATCTTCCGGTGCAGCAGCTGCCTTCTGGAAGTCACTGGACTGGAAATGAATCCGCTGAAAATCCCTGATCAGACTCTCTGAAACGTTTTATCTCCATGACTTCACAGCATTGCACTTGTTTCCTCACATGGAAAATGAAGGGTTCAGGTCTTTAAAGAACTTTCTAGGTCTAAAAATGGTCGGTGAATAATTTGTGAAAATGCACTGGATGTGATTTCTCCTACTGCTGCTGTTGTTCATGGACCTGACTGGTTTTTTTCTGGACAGTAAAAGGGCCTCACACATTGATGAACCTTTCCCCCAACATCCCTGCTACTTCCTCACCAGGCAGCCACTGCTGGGTCATGCAGAAGACAGGGGCACTAGGCTGTGGGTAGAGATTCTGGGTAGTGGATGGTGTCATCTGAGTTGATCTAGGGAGCCCAGAGTTCATGCTTCCCATGCCATCAGTATTTCTGCCATGAGCTCATTCACACAGCATTCATTCATTCAAAATGTTAACAGTACATATATCTACATAGATGATCACAAACATTAAAACCCAAAACAAAATGTTTCATCAAGGATACCAACAAGGGGCAGATGGCTCACACAATTTAGGAGGTATCGAGGAAGGGCTATTTACAAAGAGACTGTTTATGAAAATGTGGGAAGCACAAAGGATGCTACAGTAATCTGAGGTTAATAGCAGTGGAATAGTCACCATGACTAAGGCTGAAGGGACAAGGGAGTGGTGTCTGGAGTTCTTTAGAGTCTCATAAAGGGGACCTTCTGAAGACGAGCAGTGACATTTGGTTGAGCAGCACAAATAGCCCAAGGCAATCTCTCAGAAAGGGATCCAAAGAGAATAAATAACCTGAAGGTACTGTCTCCTCTCCCGTTTATCTGCTGCCAAGTCTATTACCTGGATAAACCCAACTGGAAGCCAAGAGTAGGGGAGTTCATTGATGGAATCCATAGACATCCACCTTCTGAGGCAGGAGGGAGGATAGAGAGTGGTGAGGGTGGATTCAGAGGGTCAAAGAGAAGACATCCAGCACACAAAGTGAACAAACAAATGCAACCTGGGGGAGAAACTGTTTTAAACTATTTTATTAGGTAACTATAACCTTAAATCACTAGTTACATAAAAGCAATAACATATATATTTTGCCTTTTGTTACATGGACTTAGGAACCAGAACAAAAGATTACTCTTTGAGCTTCAAATGATGACTTCGACATCTAATGGATGCTCATGGAGGTAAGTGAAAAGGCACTAAAAGACTTCCTGGTCAGCAGGACCAGAAAAATGCCAAAAGGGCATTTGTGTGTCTATGGAAGGAATACCCTGGTCAGCAATTGGTGCAGGACTCCAGAAACAGAAAAGGGATGGTGCAAGATTTTTGATAGCACTATTTATACACTGAACAAGAGAGACAATGCTCAGGCCTGAGAATGGAACCAATTTGATCCCCTTGCTTGGCATTCTTTGCAGAGGGACACATCAGGGATTATCTCCCAGTTCCATGAAATGTCAGGACTACATAACCAACCCCTTTGTCTTTGTACTCATTCTTAAAGAAGCCTCTGATTCACATCTGACATGATTTGTAATGGCTACAAAGCGAGACTCTGCTGGTTGACCTCCTTTGCCTGAGATAGTGGCATATTTCTCATGAAAAATGAGCAAATGGGCATTTAGCTTGCATTCTTCAGTCTCATGGCTTCGTTGAAGCCTGTCCACTCCTGCATGATGGGTGTATTCTCACATGCTGATATGGTCTGGCTGCATCACCACCCAAATCTCATCTTGAGTTGTAGTTCCCATAATCCCTACATGTCATGGGAGGGACCCAGTGGGAGGTAATAGAATCATGCAGGTGGTTACCCCCATGCTACTGTTCTCATGATAGTGAGTGAGTTCTCAAGAGATCTGATGGTTTTATAAGGGGCTTCTCATCCTTTGCTCTGCACTTCTCATTGCTGCTGCCATGTGAAGAAGGACGTGTTTGCTGCCTCTTCTGCCATGATTGTAAGTTTCTTGAGGCCTCCGCAGCCATGCTGAACTGTGAGTCAGTGAAGCCTCTTTCCTTTATAAATTACCCAGTGTCAGGTATGTCTTTATTAGCAGCATGAGAACAAACTAATGCACATGCTGACAACTCAGATTTCTGAGTCTGCAAAGTGGAGGGTTAGACCATAGGCCTTGATACTCCTGAAGCTCCTTGAGCGCCCAGTAGACATTTCCCTGGGGATACAGGAGCATAACTTTTTACGGTAGGAACTTTTGTTTCTGAACCAAACTGGGTCCATTTACCCTCATGCAACAGAAAGCCAAATACCAAAGAACCAGATTTTTGCAACAAGAAAGGTTTATCACTAGGCAGCCAGGCAAAGAGACAGGAATCAGGATCAAATCTGTCTCCCCAAGCTGGGTTTGGGGCACTTTATAGTCAGAGGGTAATGAGGCATGATTTGACTGGATCTTGCAATGAGGTGATGCTGGGAGTCATGATCTGACTGGATCCTGCTATGGGGTGACTTCAGAGCTTGATCTGATTGGATCCTTCTTAATTCTGTCCCTGTTCCTCAGTCCAAGCACTTAGATTCTGTCTGTGGTTGCACACTTGGTTTGTCTGGGCATGCTCATATCATGTAACTTGCAACCTGAGGTTCATGGCAACTGAAATACAACTCACCACTTTTATTACACGAAGTTGAACCAGATTGGGTTGGTTCTGCAGATAGAATTTCATCTAATGTCACTTTTGCAGATACTCTCATTCAATCTCCACAGCAACTCTTCGAGAATGATTATGATAGTCTTATTTTTTAATGAGTATAAACTGCAAGTCAGGGAAGAGAAGTAACTAGACCAAGAGCATACAACTAGTAGGTTGCCGAACAGGAATTCAGGCTCTCTGACTAAAAATTTAATTTCACTAATAGCAATAGTGTACATGTGTATTAAAAAACGCGTATGTACTACACATTTAACAAACTTTAATTCATTTCTTTCTTATTTATTTTTTTTAGAGACAGGGTCTTGCTCTGTCACCCAGGCTGGAGTGCAGTGGCTGATCATGGCTCACTGCAGCCTTGAACTCATGGGTTCAAGCAATCCTCTCACCTCAGCCTCCAGAGTAGCTAGGACTGCAGGCACGTACCACTGCACATGGCTAATTCATTTCTTTACCAAACAACTTTATGCGTGAAATTATTAACAACCCCATTAGTATGTGAGGCAAATGCAGCCAGAGAAGTTAAGTACTTTGCCTAAGATGGCACAGTTATTGGTGGAGTGAGTTTTCAGCTTCAGGCAATCTGAGTCCAGAGGCTGTGAACTTTGCACACTGCCTAGGGTCCAGTCTGAGAAGAAGGCAGGCAAAACTCTCTGAGGATTATCAGCAGGGAAACATAGGGAAGGCAATGGAATACTGGGAACAAGTCAATTCAGGCCAAGGCAACTGTTAGAGGCTTAAATAGGTTCAGATGCTAATTGCAGATCTAAAATAATCTTTTTCTTTGTAACTCTCTGAATTAAATACTGCTTCCCTTGTCTTTCAGATTATCAGAGAATTTAACTCCATCCCTTGTCACACATTTGAATGAACACTACAGGAGGTTCAGAAGGTTAAGTTACTAAAAACAAAATCTTGGTGTTTTGCTTTGTTTGTTTTTGGGGATCCCGAATGTCCATTTCTAGTCCTTACGGAACCAGGAAGTGCTAATATAAGAGGAATGTGATGGTCAGAGTAATTTGATACAAAAGAAATCAGGAAGTCCTGGGAACAGTTGAAAAAGATGGTTGTTGCAGCATTTCTCCTTGAATTTGCTCCCTAGGTTCAATTAAATTGTTGATTTGTGAGAGGTTTTTGTCAATGATGAAGCTAGCATTGCATTTTAACTTTTACCTGGCTTTTATCTAGCTTGTATTGAGGTCACAACTATATTTCGCTGCCCTTCTTTCTGATAAAACTCCACTAAAGAGCCCTATCTTTTTTCTCATTTCTGTACTGCAAAATTTATTTCTACATGACTGCTCTTGTAAGCTAGTACATAATTGCATGTTTTAGACAGCATGGTCGTGTTGTTGCCCAACATGTTGACCACTAGCCACATGTGGCTATTTAAATTTAATTAAAATAAAATAAGAATTGAGTTCATCAGTTGCACCAGTCATACTTCAAGTGCTCAGTCACCACATGCAGCTGGCATTGACCGGCGACTACCGCATCGGACAGAGCAGATATAGCACATTTCTGTCATCTCAGAAAGCTCTACTGGAGAGCCGCACATAGAGCTCGACCTCAATTGGGAAGAAGTGACAAAACATTAAAAGGGAATGGAGAGGAGGCTTCCTTGGAAGAGGCCTCTTTCCTAGACTCACAGCTGGAACCGAGTCTGTACATCTCAGAGAGCAAGCTAGCTATGGTAGACTCTGAATATTGTACTTTGCAAGCCAGGATATCATATACCAGATACTCTCTGTGCTTCTAGCCTCTTATTTTCAGTAATATTTACAATGCATGTGAGGAAGTCAGAGCTTTTATCAGCCTCACAAACAGGAACCAAGGAATGGGGTTTAGGGCTACAATTTGATCTGAGCCTTGAGAGAGAGAAAAAAAAAAGACCCTTAAGGAGGTAGCGACACACAGAAGCAGGGAAGGAAATAGAGGCCCCTTGGTCGGCCTTCCCTTCTCCTTGCCCAGAAATTCTTTGAGAGAGAGAAACCAGAGGATTTGGAATTTCATTTCTTATCGCAATCTATGCTGTCCTTGCAAGATGCCTCATTGCCAGAATCTCTGAAGCTCTCTGGCACTATTAAGCCAAAACGCACTCAAGGTAATTCCTGCAGAGTAGTGGCTCTCGACTTTGACTGTACATGAGAATCATCTGGAATCTTTTAAAACCCCTGGTGCTCAGGCTGTCCCCAAAATAATTGAATTCAAATCTGTTTGGTGGATTCCTTGCATCGGTGTTATCTTAGGGTTCCTGGGTGATTCCAATGTGCTGGTTGAGAAACTGTGTTTGCTATGAAGAACTCCTGTTATTCACAGAACAGAGAGACCAACACACATATTCCAAACGTTTTCTCCTTTCCCTTTGAAAGTAATATGAAGGCCTTTAATTTATATTAATATGATCTGTCTTCATAGTATGCAGTCAAGTAGAAAAATCTGAGTTATGAGCCAGAACATCAGAGTGCAGTCCAAGCTCTTCACCAAAGAGCTGTTACTTTATGCAAGCTGTTTCGCCTCTCTGCACTATAATTTCCACACCTGAAAACTGAAGGTATGAGCCTTGAAGGGCTGTAACTTTCTTTGTGTTGTACACTGTTTACCAAGGCTATGCTAAGTGCTATGCTAAGCATGGAACACACTCATGCTGTTCCATGAATCTGGAGTGCCCATTTGATGACACAACAATGTACAATCATCTTGTTACCCATAGAGGGTGTCCAGGTTCTTGGTGTTTTGAACAAAATGCATAAACAAAGCAGGGAAAGAATGAAGCAACAAAAGCAGAGATTGAAAACGAAAGTACACTCCACAGGGTGGGAGCGGGCCGAGCAGTCATTCAAGGGTCCAGGATACAGAATCTTCTCAGGTCTAAATACCCTCTTAGACGTCTTCCATTGGCCATTTGATGTTCACCCCATGTAAATGAAGTGGTGCCAAGCAGTCTTATTAGTTGTGGAAAGCAAACAATCAGAGGCTAAAGTGAAGTTACAAAGTTGCACTTCTATGCAAAGGAAGACTTGGCTCACAATTGGTTGCTTTCCCCAACCAATCAGAGGCAGAAGTAAAGTTATAAAGTTACACTCCTATGCAAACATCTGATTGCTTGCAAAAAGCAACCAATCAGAAGTACTTTCAATTTCCCATCTGCCACACAGAAAAGGTGGGGGTTTGCAAAGGGAGTGGCCTCTGGTCCTTATGTTACTTAGACATGGAAAATTAGGGTTTTCCTTTCAATTTAGTTCCAGGAAGTCAGTGGGAAATGGTCTTAGTTTCCCTGGCTCCAGACCCTATTCTCCTGCCTCAGTCTGATAAGCCATGTACCCACTGAGCATTTGGGGATAAAAAAATCTATTTCCAATTGAAGCTCCACATTGTTCACTACAGTGCCTCCTTGGGCATAGTAAGCACTTACTTTTTTGGGCTGAATGAACGTACACTTTAGGTGATTTTTCCCTGGGGTACTGATGAGCCAATTATACAAACAGAGTGAACAGTCTTGTTAAAGTCAGCACAGTTAGATGCCGCCTTTCCCAGGACAGCCAGCTGCCTCTCTGCCACCTCTGTCCCAGATAACCAAAAGAGTCTGGATGGCTGTTGTGGCATATGGCATAAGGCTAGTGATGAGTTCTTTGGATGCCAGGCCTCAGCTGACCTCGCCATGATGCACCCAGGGACTCCCAATATGTGGCCTGTCCTCATCAGACTAGCTCAAGACCTAGGTGCAGCTGAGGCTACCAGTGGAAGTCGTCAGAACCCACAGCTGCTTCAGGATGGTGAGGACAGTGAATGGCCCAAGAGACTGGATCTTTGCCTATATTTGCTGCCAACGAGCTGTATGACCTTGAGGACAAAAATCTCTTTGTACATCAGTTTTCTTATCTTTAAAATAAGCTGCCTGGATCATGTGATTCTAAGATCCTTTTCAAATCTAAAACGGTAGGAAGGCACGTTTTCTTTGGAAAGCCATCCTTGTTATTACTCAGTGCCCCGTTCTTTTCAAGGCTTGACAATAGATTTTGTGATTATTTCCTCGGTCTTTTCCCCCTAACTTCCTATGTAGCGAAGTTAAACTTAGAAGCCCAGGGTTTTTCAGGGTCACTCCTTTTTCCATTTAGAAAAAGAAACCAAGTTGTTCCATTCCTGCTTCGGTCAAATCATTTACCCTTCAAAAAATCTAGAAAATGATAGCTGATGATCCTGAAATTACTCTGAACATGTTCTTAAATGTATGTAGTTCAAGTTGCTGGGACCTCAAATGGATTTTAACTGTTTCTCTTATTTTGGTTCATTTTTCTTTCTTCTATTACAGGGCTGCCCCACAGTCTTATATAGATACTGAGATAGAATGTAGTGATTTTTTTCGTGTCATCTGTCAGTAACTGAATGCAGTTTCCCCAATCTCTTAATGCAGTTTCTAGAAGCTCTGTTCCCTGCCCAGGGGCAACAGCATTACCTAGGAACTTGTAAGAAATGCAAATCATCAGGCTGTCCCAGACCACAGAATCATTGTCAGTGGTGTTTTTTTTTTTTAGCCGGAATTTCACTCTTGTTGCCCAGGCTAGAGTGCAATGGCACGATCTTGGCTCACTGCAACCTCCGCCTCCCGGGTTCAAGCGATTCTTCTGCCTTAACCTCCTGAGTAGCTGGGATTACAGGCATGTGCCACCACGCCCAGGTAATTTTGTATTTTTAGTAGAGATGGGATTTCTCCATGTTGGTCAGGCTGATGTCGAACTCCCAACCTCAGGTGATCAGCCTGCCTCAGCCTCCCAAAGTGCTGGGATTACAGGCGTAGTCACCAAGCCTGGCCCGTTGTCTGTGTTTTAAGATGATTCTGATGCATGCTAAATTTGAGAATTTGAGAACTACTGCTCTAATAAAAGACAACATTTCTTCTCACCCTTCTCATTCCTAATGTATTTCTTTATTTCCTTATTAATATGTTAAAAGACTATGAGATTATTTCTCTTTAAATCTTTTGAAAATGGAGTTCTATTTTCTCTTGTGACTTTTCTTATTCGTACCCTAAAAGACCTATTAATTTCTCTTCTTATTTGTTGAATGGCTTAGTTTTCTCTTTTGCTGGCTTTCGCATAGAATGAGTTTATTACCTGGCATGAATTAAATGAAACACAATCATACAGGCGGCTGATGAATATTTTTTCTACAACTCTAGAGTCTTCCTGCTCCAAAAGTGGTCCTAGGCCCGCAACATCAGCATCACTTGAAGCTGGCTGGGACTGCAAAATCTCTGTCTCCACCCTGGCGCCACTGAATCTGCATTTTGTTGTTGTTGTTGTTTTTTGAGACAGGTTTGTCACCCAGGTTCAAGTGCAGTGGCGCAGTGGTGCAATCTCTGCTCACTCCAACTTCTGCCTCCCTGGTTCAAAAGATTCTCCTGCCTTAGCCCCCCGAGCAGCTGAGATTACAGACATGCACCACCAGGTCCAGATAATTTTTCGTGTTTTTAGTAGAGATGGGATTTCACCACATTGGCCAGGTTGGTCTGGACTCATGACCTCAAGTGATCCACCCGCCTCAGCTTCCCAAAGTGCTGGGATTACGGGCGTGAGCCACAGCTTTCATTCTGAATCTACACTTTAACAAGCTCTCCAGGTGATTAATCTGCAGATTAAAGTTTGAGATACATTGCTCTAGAAGAATATTTCAGACCTTAAATGGAATGATTGTTTCAGAATTTGAAAAAAAGTTACTTGAAAATTTCAGCTAATCAGTCAAATTTTATCTCCTAGGTAATATATCATTGTATTTGGTAATATGAGCTTCAAGATCATGACAAAGAAGGAAGAGTATTTTTTATCTGAAAAAAGTGGATTATGTACTAGTAATCAATTTTTAAAGTTTTCATTCTTTTACATAGCATTGTATTAACCTAAGGATGGAATTACAGAGAAGAACATCTAGGTAAAGGAAAGATTATAAGAAAGAATTTGCCAGTTAAAATATAGACTGCTCAACCAAGGAAGCAGCACAGATAATGCCACTATTGTATAAAGCGATTATAAAGCAGTTCTGGAGGCAGATATGGTTTTGTGGAAGCACAATGTAGTAATAATGTTGATCATTGCAGTGTGTTTATTCAGTCAATAACTGTTGGGCATCCTGCTATGCACTTTACCAGCATTATCTCATATAACAGTCAAGGCAACCCTATGAGGTATTAACAGATATTACCATTATTCCTACTTTATAGAGGAGGAGCCTGAGGCTTGGATGGTTCAGTTACTCAACATGCACTTTCATTTCAGACAGACCTGGGTTTGCTATTCCTATGTGTCTTAATCAGAGTAACATTGGTGGCCGTAATAGACAAAAATCTCAGTTTCAGTGGTTTAAGAAAAAGAAGTTCATTCTGACACACGTTAAGTTCAAAAAGTATGTTTCTGATTACTGGGAGGCCCTTCTTCCAGCTTAGTAAGTCACATCTTTTATTCTTGTAACTCTGCCATATTCCACAGTTGTCCTGCGGGGTCAGGCGCTCATCTGTATTGCACAAGGGGAAGAAGAAAGAGGAAGGGGTTTGGGTGAGAGGCATTCTAAAACATGGGTCAGACCTAAAAATGGCATGCATTGCTTCCATTCCTATTCCATTGGCTTGAACTTCAAGGAAGCCTGGAAAATGTGGTTGATCCCAGAAAGAAGAGGAAGTGGGTTTGGTGAACACATTTCCATCAGACTAACTCTCTGACTTCATGCAAGTAACTTATACTTCTATTTATCCTTCTGACTTCAGTTTACTCATCTGTTAAGTGGGAATAATTATACCTACATCATCAGGAGGTGATTATGATTAAATTAAATTATCTCACCACTGTCATGATTATGATGTGGCCTGATAAATTCTTGATTTTCCTTCCTGACAATTTCCTGGTTCAGAAAATAATCCATTTAAGACATTTTGGTTGTACTGAGGATCAAGATATGACTGAGACATTGGAATTAAGCAAAAGTATCATTAAAACTGTGCTAATATTTAACACAGTTAGGCATAGACATTGGATTTCAAAGACTTCAAAACATAGATAGTTATCTCCTTCAGGTTACAGACTATGAATGTGAATATGGCTTATTTTGGAGGGAATGGTTTGTACATCCCATTTTATCACAGAATATGTAAGCAGCCGCAAAGATTTCTCTGTACACTGCCTCCCTCCTTTTTCTTCCTTGGTGAAATTATGTGCGACTATGGTGTTCAAATTTCCTTTCCTCTTAGATGGCGTCTCAAAAAAAAAAAGGGATGAACAAAGAAACTGGGTTGTTTAGCCTGGATAGAGAGGACTGGATGCAGAGAAGTAGACGTGCTAGCTACTTTCCACATGGTTTAAACACTGCCAGGGGGACAAACTGCAGAGGGCAGGGCTGTGATGCCATCAGGGATGAGCTATTACAGGGTCCAGTCTCATTTCGATATACAGACAGCATGTTCAGAAAAAGAATGAGGAGTCTTCAAAAAGTAGTGACCTCCCTCTGGTCGGAACGGCCACGTGACAGCAGTGTGTGGTTGCAGCTGTGGACGAGAAGAGGAACTAGACAACCGCTAAACTCTCTCAAACCAGAAGCCAAGATGGACCTCGGTTCCTCTCTGTCCTTGTGCTGCTTTCCCAGGTGGAGCTGAGGTGCTGTCTGAAGCTGGTTGCCTGAGATGCCAGGGCTGCTGCCTCGTCGCTCTGCCCACCCTGGTGGCTGCGCTGCCAGGAGCAGCACGTCGTGTCACTTCTTGACGCATGCCGCCTCCAGGGGAGAGACACCTCTGACAGCTGGCCAGGGAACGGCCCTGATGGCAACTGTCAGAACACCCCATAGCCTGCACTTTCGAGCAGGAGAGAGAAAATTTCACTGCTGCAATAAGACAACAGACAATATGCTCGAAACTAAACTAACCTTAAGTAAGTCCCTTAAATTTATATGAGATTGAGAGTTCTCCTGAGCAAGCCAATATAATGATCGTTAAGATGATAGTTAAAATTAATGGCATATTTTTAGTTTAGTGGTAAATATTGCAATCATTGTGTTTAGTTGGAACACCCTGGGGACTGTCCTACTTTTCTATTCATTTCTCCTTAACCACAGTAAATAACCTTCCCAATTCATTACTACCTCCTATTTCTAAAGGGTTTTAATTTTTTTATTCTGAGAATCAAAATCAGAAAATATGGGAATGGGAGAGCTCTGAATGAATGCTTCTAAAACAAAATGTCAATATAGGTTTTATATATTTCTCAAACAGAATCCAAATATTGAGCTTGAAGCTGATGCAAATGAGATAGTGATGTGAAATTCAGATTTAGACTGTGCGTCTCGGTGTCGATCTCAGCGAACCATTAAAATGCAGCTGTGAAAAATTTCAATAACATTGCGCTGCACTCTACATGTGACTCAAAGCAACTCGGCTCTCCTTCCTTTGCAGGTTTTTCTCTTCTACTTTTAACTTCAATATTTAACTTCAATAGCAAGCCATTCACTATGCTACAAGGTTCTGAAGGAGAGGATTGAGGTTTTAGTCATCCAATCCCCTACATAGGCATAGGCACTCAATAATTATTTAGCAGACAAATAGACAAATAAGGAAATATATGAAATGCTAGTCAAGCAATCGAACTGTAAATGATCTCCAAAAGAATCAGAGAATCCCAGTGGTTAAATGACCATTGAAGTTATTTTGTTCTTTAATGCCTCTTGATGCCATCTCTGCCAAGTAACTTTCATTTTGAGACATTCACTATGGGGCTTGGCACTTGGTTCCAAATTTGGATGACTTTGACTCTGTAAAGTTCTTTTTTTCTGTTGATACAATGTAGCTCCTCTACATTGAGTACAGGGTCTACTCGTAGTGGTCATAGTCTTTTCCTTCAGGCTATTCAGAAGGGTTCTCATCCTCTATCACTTTACTTGCCTCCTTCGAAGAGTTATGAAACTTACGTGCTTTCTCTTTTCTAAGGTAATCCCCCAGGTTTTCCATTCATTTCGCACATGAGATGTTTTCACACATATCCTCATTTTACCATGGTGTGTAGTGTCAGAGAAATGGGCAGAATGAAAAAGAATACTCTCTCAACTCCAGGGAGCAGAAGAGAATCACTGGGTGGCCCATCCAATTCCTTATTCTGGCTACTCACCCTTCACTGTTTTTTAGACAGAGTCTCGCTCTGTCACCCAGGCTGGAGTGCAGTGGCGCGATCTTGGCTCACCGCAACCTCTGCCTCCTGGGTTCAAGCAATTCTCCTACCTCAGCCTCCCGAGTAGCTGGGGTTAACAGCCACATGCCACCATGTCTGGCTAATTTTTGTATTTTTTAGTAGAGATGGGGTTTCACTATATTGTCTAGGCTGGTCTCGAACTCCTGACCTCAGGAGATCTACCTGCCTCGGCCTCCCAGAGTGCTGGGATTGCAGGCGTGAGCCACCACACCCGGGCTCTCCCTTTCTGTTCATGCAGTTTGGTACCATATTATTTTTCGAGGCAACCTCCCTGTGCTCCTGGTCCACATGAAGCTTATTCTCAACACACACACCCTTTATCTCTTTTGCTGGTACTAAATTACATTTTCCCCATACCACGTTGTTCAGTTTATTTTTTTTAACAGGATGAAAGATTGCACATGTATTCTGATTATATGTTGTCATGATTTCATTCTGATGAGAACTTATATAGAGCTAGTGCCATAATCCTACATTTTTCTGTCCTTCTAAATTTTCTGTGTGCTGCAGATCCTATAAAGCCACCTTTTCTGTCATCCTCTAAGTGGCTGTGCCTACCATTGAATCGGACAAAGCCAGGATGTGGCAATGGCTTTTGAATATCTTTTATTCTTTTGAATCATTTTGGCTGGAATATATGAAGCCACCTTTATTTTCTTTAGAAACTCACCTTCCTCCTCTCCATTATTTCTTATATTCTCGTTTTCTGTAAATGCAGTGACCGAAAACAACCACCATTTTATTTATGCTCACTGATGATGAGTCAGGAATTTGGACAGGGCGCAGCAGGGTGGCTGGCGTCTGCTCCACAGTGTCTGGGGTCTCAGCTGGGAAGATGTGAATGGCCAAGGGTGACTCAAAAAGCTGGGGGCTGAAATCATCTGGAGGCTTCCTCACTTGCATGTCTGGCGCCCGGGCTGGATCACTCAAAGGCTGGGCTCAGCTGGGGCTGTCAACCTGAGCCCTGACACGTGGCATCTCCATGGAGCTCAGGCTTCCCGCAGCATGGAGCTGGGTCTGCGAAGAAGCATCCAGAGGAGAATATTTCGAGAGAACCAAGGGGGAAGCTGCACAGCCTTTTCTGACCTAGCCTCAGAAATTACAAAGCATTGTTTTCTTCTATTGGTTGAAGTCGATACAAACCTGCCCAGATACAAGGGGAAGGGGAACAGAACCCCACTTCTCCATGGAGGTAGTGTCTAAGGATTTGGGGGTCCTTATTTTTTAAACATCACATCTGGCTGATGTGCGATTGACAACTTTCCAATTCTATTCAATCTCATGAGAAGACATTTTTGTCAAGGTTTTTTTCAGGGAGGGAAAGCAACAGGAAACACATGTATGAGCTATATATTTGTAATGTCAACCCAGATATAGTTTTTTTGTTGCTGTTCTTTTAGTGCGCCAATTTCGGAGATGCAATTAAAGATTAGTAGCGTATTTCAGAGTGGTGAAAAAGGAGAGTTGGAGAGAGGAGGAGGGAGGGATTGTTAAGGGACATTAAACATTATTTTATATATTTTTTTGAGACAATCTCACTCTGTCACCCAAGCTGGAGCGCAGGATGCAATCTCAACCCACTGCAACATCTGCCTCCTGAGTTTAAGCAATTCGTATGCCTCAACCTCCCGAGTAGCTGGGATTACAGGAATCACCACCACATCTGGCTAATTTTTGTATTTTTAGTAAAGACAGGGTTTCACCATGTTGGCCAGGCTGGTCTCGAATTCTCTACTCAAGTGATCTGCCCGCCTCAGCCTCCCAAAATTTTGGGATTACAGGTGTGAGCCACTGCACACGGCCAAAAAATCATTTCAGATTAATTAACTCATAATTTCATTGCAGTGAGGATTTCACAGATGTACACGTATGTCAAATTTATCAGATTTCACACAAAAAACATGTCCAGTTTTAAAAAAAATTATATCTCAATTAAATGTCTTTAAATAAAAGGCTGTGATATAGAAACTCAGTCTGGCTTTAAGGAAGTAACTTGCATTTCTATGAACTAGACACTTTGATCAGTGAGACAATATAAATATTTGGTAACATGATAATATTTTAAATTTATTATAGCCATTACAAGTAACTAAAAAAACCAAATATTAGAATCTGCTAAAAAAGAACTCATAAAAAGATAAATATACTTTCACACATGCAAGAAAATCGCTAGTTTGGTTTTTTGTTTTTTTTGTTTTTTGTTTTTTGTTTTTTTGAGATGGAGTCTCACTGTTGACCAGGCTGAAGTGCAGTGGTGAGATCTAGGCTCACTGCAACCTCTGCCTCTGAGGTTCAAGTGATCCTCCTGCCTCAGCCTCCTGAGTAGCTGGGATTATGTGCAGGCCACCACTCCAGTCTAGCTCTTGTATTTGTATTTTTAGTAGAGACAGGGTTTGGCCTTGTTGACCGGGCTGGTCTTAAACTCCTGACCTCAAGTGATTTGCCCACCTCAGCCTCCCAAAGTGCTGGGATTACAGGTGTGAGCCACCATACCCAGCCAATCAATAGGATATTTTTTAAAAGCATCGTACTGGATGGTTTGAGTATTCTCTAGTACCGTGTGATATTCTCAACCTGGAACATCCTGCCCTTATCTGCTCCTGTGTGCAGTTGCTGTTGAGGTTGAAGAAGCTCCTGTTAATGGAGGCGCTGCCCCAGGTGGAGGAAATGTCCTGCTCTGCCCCGAGACTGCAGAGGGCTCATGGCCCTAAGGCCTCTCGAAGACACACAAGCTCTCTGGATTGATTCGTGGGAAGTAAGACAGCAAGAGCAACAGGCAGCCTCCGCACGTCAGGGGTAGCAGTGAGTGAACTCGAAAAGCAAAATCCAGGGGAAGACTCAGGGAGATTTCCATATCGTACTTAAAAGAAACCGTAGCACTGGCAAGGTTACCTGACAAAACAACGGCAGTTTTCAAATCTTAAAACTAAATTTTTATCTAAATAATTTTAGCCAGGTTTCATATTAAAAAGGTTTTTTTTTTTTTTTTTTTTTTTTTTTTTTGAGACATGATCTTACTCTGTTGCCCAGGCTGAAGTGCAGTGGTGAGATCATAGCTCACTGCAGCCTCGAACTCTGGGCTCAAGCAATCCTTCTTCCTCAGCTTCCAGAGTAGCTGGGACTACAGGTGTGCCACAACCATGCCTCGCTAATTTTTTATTTATTTGTAGAGACAAGGTCTTGCTATGTTGTCCAGGCTGGTCTTGAACTCCTGTCCTCAAGCAATTCTCCTGCATCAGCTTCCCAAAGTGCTGGGATTACAGGTATGAGCCACGGTGCCTGGGCTCACTTTTTTTTTTAAAATCATCACATGATACCGCCATTTAGCATTCTTGCTCTCAAGGGAAACAGTGGGCACAGTCACCACGTCTAATAGCAGTGTCGGTGCTGGTGTGACAGTTTTAGAAGACGAGCTTCCAGAGGGCCTGGGGTCTGTGTGTTGGTGCAGTGAACAGACAACCTCACTGCATACTGAATTATTCTCTGAGATCAAATGGGTGGTAACGGATTATGGATTGGCCAGCTCTAACTGGCCAAACTTCAGAAATGTGCTTGGTTCATTGCCTGAATATAAAACTCATTGTCATTTTCCTCTCAGAGTTTATGTTTCAGTCCTCACTGCAACCTAGTAGCTTCTAGACAAACATTCCCCTCAGAACATATGTTTGAAGGGGAAGGCGTATGTTCCCTGGAAGTTCTGTGATGGAAACGCAGTTTAGGATTCCAAGTGCTCCCTTTAAGAGATTCAAGTGTTAGCAGACCATTTTAATTAAAGTTCTCTAGACAGGAGGCAGAAAAACAAGATTGACTGGAATGAATATAACCTGCATGGTGCAGTGGAAAAAAACCCATGTGGGAATGTAGAGTTATACTACAAGTTTTCAGGAAACAAATCAATATGTAGTCCACAAACAAAGCACGAGCCACTGAAAGTTGAAGTTAAAAATATCACATCAAACGGCTTGAGGCATACCTTTATTTGAAAAAATACATCTTTATTGCCTTACAAATTCGTTTTAACAAGAGATTCGTTTTTCTACTGAAGGACATGCTGATTATTGTCCTGTGGTTTTCAATTAATAAGTTCACAGTTAACAGTTTTTAAGTACACTGAATCATGTAAATTTCCATATCGCAGCAGCTAATGTATTTGTTTATCGTGGTATAGCAGGCACCGCGTGAATCTGGTTTTGAAATCAATTCCAAGCAAAGCAGATGATTTTTGCAGGGCAGACAATATGTAATGAAGACCATCAAACCTCTCCCTGTGCCACAGCATCTAGAGTGGGTCTCATGCTGCCGCAGCAAACCAAAAGGGTAAGAACCCACATCAATATCCACACAGGCATATTGGGAGGATAGTGTCTTGTTTCTGTGTGACTGCCTGTGATTCACTGCTGTCTTTTATTTATGGTTCCACATTTTTTTTATTTGAGAATTCTTAATGTATTCACAGACACACAAACACAAGGATCATTGAGTTACAAGCTGGGTTTATTTACCGTTTGCAGCTAGTTCAGATGGTATGGCACTACTGCACAGCATTTGAATTTTAAGATTATATACCAACATTTCTTCTTTTCTGCACCCTGTCCCAGACCCAGGCATGCACACGGAATTTTATTCTAACTTCTGGAAACTGATTTCTCCATAGAATGCTTTAGGATTAAAAAGGAATTCTTTTTAAAAAACAGACATTGAAAAAATTCCCTATAGAAGTAATAGAAAGTACCCTGGGGAGAAATAGGGTTATGAAGAGGGAAAGTATTTGGAGAAAAAAGACAGGAAAGAACATTAGAAAGTTCTGACACTATTCTTTAAAAAAAAAAAAGTCATAATGATGATCTGTGCCTTTGAAATGAATAAATGTTTGAGCATTTCAATCAGCAAAATGCACAGACCTTGAAGAAAACGTGACACAAAAGCATTGAGAGATAAAATTGAGTAAAATGTCCTCAGTTAATTTGAAAATTTCAATACACTCTGGAAATTGCTGGCAAGCAGAAGAAACCTCACAGCCATGCAAATTGGAATTTTCTTTTCCTACGTGTTCATGCTGATGGTGTAATTGCATATCTGAATGTATATACTAGTATTTATAATGGCTTTGAACGTGTTGATCTTGGACACTTTTCTTATGTAACTTATTAATGTTAACATTTTTTCCCAATGCAATATGAGCTACCATAAGGGTCTCAGTCCTAAAGCAGCTTGATTTCTTCATATTTGGTGTTTCATGAGCATAATAGGAGAGCCCGTTTTTGTCTGTTGCGGAGCTGTCGTTTAAAGTGGCCCCCACCTTCCACGTTTGCCCCATCTGTCTTCCTTCAAGCCTGTCTTTGTTCTGCAGTGGAAAATATGGGCAAAGTAGAGATTAAAAACATGGAAACCACGGTAGATTGAAAAATATTTGAATAATGCCCTTAAAAGTGGTTTAATCTGGGATTCTTGAAAAAAATAAAACTCAGATGTAAATAGTCTAAGAGTGGGTGGATCTTGTTTCAATACGGGGACTAGTTTTTCTGGAAAGCTGGATGCTCTTAACATGATTCCCAACCTTTGTGTCTTTGGGGAAGTAAGACTTAGTGCCTTTTGGGGAATCAGGCTTGGGCCCTTGGCCATTTCTCATCCTGCAGTTTGCAGAGCTTTTGACACAAAAGTTAGCCATTGTGATTTGCATATTAGTGTATTCCTTTGTGATTTCTGAGCAGAGAATATGCCATCTATAATAAGACTTCATATTTCTTCAATTAAAATACACCAGAAACCAACATAAAATTAGTCACAGCATTCTTTAGTTACCTCTCCCCTAGGTTTCAGCAGTCAAGAAGACAAAGAACTGAATATTAAATAGAAAAAATTTGGTTCAACAGACCAATATTGCAGGAAATTTGGGAGGTAAACGAAGTGCCTATTGGATTCTTTGAATTTAGTGCTCAAGAAAGGAAAATTCACTGACAGTGTGAGTTATGGCCATTCTTGATTCAGGAGAGGAGCAAAAGCATGACACGACAGCCTCTTTGTGTGTTGACTTGCAAGGGAAGGCACATAGCTCCTGCTCATGGAGGTTGTTCATTGCGTCCTATCTTGAGTATTTCCTTAATGGCACCCACTGTGGAGGTGGGAGGCCAACTGACATGCCAGCTGAAAATGTCACCTGAGAATTAGTCAATTTTCACAGGTTGCCTCTTCATGTTTCATAAGCTAAGATGCCAATGGACAAAGAGTTTGTAGGTAGAAGTGCACCTGGATCACATACACTCTTATAATCTAGAATTGCCAACTCCATATGTGTTACGAAATTCATAGATCTGTTCTAAGCACACATTTGTGATGTAAATTTTCAAATTCTTTTTTTCTTATGTTAATGGCATACTCAGAAATTTGAAAGAGATTCTGAATGTAGAGTTCAAGTGCTTTACTTTTATGTGGTAGGTATACTTTTCAATGTCATCATTTGCTATTTGTCAAGTGATTAGATTACTATTGATTCTTTTTGGGGAGAGATTAATGGAGTAAGAGATACACTTTTTCTGAAATTTTGGTGTTGTCATGGGTTGTAGAGAAAAAGAGGGTGCACATATGGGTATGCAAGGTTGCTTTTAATTCAAAACAATCTTGGAGAATCATTGGCTCCTTGAGAAACATTAAAGAAATGGTTCCTGGTACACCCTGGATAAGAGAAGGGGTAAATGGGTTTAATGCTTTCTGCATGGGCAAAAAGGACTCCCAGAGTCTTGTGTGGACTCTGGGATGCAGGATGAGGTGTTGTTGAGCAGTTGAGGAAGTAAAAATTGTGGCAGACACTCCACGATGTAAAGAATCCAAGATAGTACTAATAGGTCAGTGTTTAGGAGGCTAGAAAAAGTGGAAATCAGACAGGCTTATTCTTCAATAACATTGCCAGCCAACTTCATGACTGAGTCTAGCCTGGATCACCTCCAAATATTCTCTTCTGAGAGTCTAGGATTGTGAAACAACAAACAAAAAGGGGATAAAAAATACTAAATTAAAATAATTATGGAAAAGTGTTGTGAAAGTTGAATGTGATGAGTGTGAGGCGCTGTCTGGCATTTAATACACAATCATAAATGTGAACTGTTGCTGTTCTTAGATAACTATTATACGTAAGATATGATAATGACATTATTGTTAATTATTACCATAATCTTTTACAAAGAAGAAGAATAGGCTTGGAGGTCCAGGGAGCATTTCTGACCAAGTGATAGTCTTTAAAAATTACAACCATAAGAATGAAGATTTCTTGGTTTTCATCTAGTTAGAAACACCTACTGGGTTCTGATTGTTTCCCACTGTGGTGAGATTTTACTCTTAGGAATCTCAAGTGGATTGGCAAGGATAATGGGCCAAACAAGGCTTGTGAGCCTCAGGGAACCTGAGTCACGCTATCTATGGCAAAATGCCTGAACTATGGACACTTTCAGGTTGTTTGGAAGCTCCTGTGTGAGAATGAAGTCAGAACCCCTTCCCACGGTATTTAGAAACTCTTTTCTCCTCCCAGCTATGCCTAAATTTATATCCCTTTGAATATCAAATAAATACATCAGTTGGCTGTATCTTCCTCTTCTAGGTTTTCTTTTCTTGGTCACACAGGGGTAAAGAAAAACCTATGGGTGAGCTCCACAGCAAAACCCAGTGTCTAAACTGAGTAGGAAACATCCTGTCAAAAAGAAAGACAACGTTCCTAAATGCGACAAGTAATGCTTCTCTAGAGCTGCGAAGAAAAGGCCCCCAGTACTTATGTTTTGCTATATCCATCAGCCAAAACTTGTTAGAATTCCACGACATGAAGTTACCAAGGAATCTGAGATGCCGAGAATAGGGTTGGCACTGGGGCTGGACAGTAGGAGGGATATATGTCATAGGTGGATACAAATAACTAAGAGACATCATTCCTGCCCTCAATAAATTTCAATCTAGATGCCCTGTGTATTTGCAATGGTCCTTTAAAATCCCCCAAATATATGTTTATCCTACTCAGTCCTACAACTTTAGGTGCTAAATTGACAGTTGCTTTTGGACTTGAAATTTAAAGTCCCTATGCTCAAATCTCAACTCACCTTGTGTTGTAGTTACTTCCCTAAAATGAAGTCGCCCATCTCTTCATCACCAAACTGGAAATCTCAACTTTTCGATTCCTCTTTCTTTCGCTCCCTGAGGTCAGACAGCTGCTGAGTCAGGTGGATGATTTGCTGGCAGGGTCTGTCTCGTATCACTACGTCTTTCCTACTTCCACCTCCGTTATCCTAATTCTTGTACTCATTACTTGTATTCCAAACTGCTCTCTGCACCTTTCCCTCCTATTTGTTCCAATCCTACCTACCTCCAACAGCTAGATCAATATTTTCTAACGAATTGATCTAAAAATGATCAGAAAGGGAAAGTCACCTTGCTAAAACTAAGCAGTCAGCATCCTGGTATGAAAAACAAGCTTTTAATAATCTGACTTTTGCAAATCAAATTGCCAGCACTTTGTCACCCTTGGGTGAATGGATGAAGCTGGGTTTTTGAACTCTCAAAGTTTGAAATATATGGAGACCTCATTAGAAATACAATAGCCACCTGAGCTTCAGTCCAGGACACCAGTCCCCTGATCTTACAACACTAGAGGTATAAGCAACTTCATCACAGCAATAAGGATGTAAACATTTACCAAAGACTATGGTTTGGTGAGCTAGATGGACTTAATCCCAAGCTGTAGTTCCTCTGCTTTAGGCATGGGTAAGTCATTTTACTGTGCTGAGCTTGAAAAATTGTCTTGGGGTTTTGTTTTAATCTATAAAAGAGGAATACTCACATCTACAATTTGTGTCTTAATAGGAGTAGTGAACAATATACATATATGTGTATTTCAACATGACGGAACCTAGTACATAGTGGCTACTTTAACAATAATTATCCTTACAGATATTATTATTACTTTTGGGACCCTCTTGCTGTTTGTATCTTAATTCTTAAAACTGTAATATCAACTGAGCCTCTCCCACAATGTTATTCCTTTCGTGTTCATTTTAAATGTCAACGTTCATTTTGCTGTGATCCAAAAACAAGTGGAACTGCAAAAATCTCATTCAAAGCAGGGGAGAAGGGGGCGATCAGCTGCTGACCTCAGAACCATCTTCGGGATTCTCTTTTCACTCGTGCAAATAAGGGGAAACACTGAGCCACATTCCTGTAGGACATGTTTGAACTTGTCCCTCTATTACCTCTTTTTTCCTACTAATAATCACCCTTCTCCCTCTCTAGAGAGATAGTTTTCTGTAAATGATTGAAAAATGCATTAACAAACAAATAAGAACCCACCAAAAACAACAAAAAATAAATATCCAGCTGTTTCTTCTATTCTCTTCTTTTGAGCAAATGATACCAACCACTGCCTAAAAACCTAGCCCAGGACAAAGGCAACAAGAGAGGCATTTCTTTCCCAAAGGGAACAACTCGTCCAAAGCTATTTTGTATTCTAGTGAGTTCTTCTCACGATGGGCTCCACTAGGTGTACTCAATAGGCAGGAAGGAGAGAAGCAGGAGGGAGGATGTTCGGTCACAGACAGCAGCTTTACTGCCGGAGAAGCTCCTAGGCTTCTGGTGAATGGGGAGCCTGAGGCTGAGGCTCTAGGCCCTGATCCATCTGCGTTTCTGCAGCCCGAGCCGTGCCTCTGCAGTGAGAGACGTGCCTTCAGTCAGGAAGGGCTTCAGGATTGTCCTCATCCCCTTCTGGGCAATTAGAAGTGTCTTTAATTTGGCTTCTTTTCATTCCACTGATGTCAGTGCCTCCTTGTCTTCAGTCCAAACTCTTTTGCCATCCCACTGACTCACTGTAGTTTAAGAGCATGTAGGGGTGGAGAGAGGGCTGAGCCAGGAGGCAAGAGGCCAGCATTTGGGTTTCTGTTCTATGACTGACCTTCCATGGGACCTTGGGTGAATCATTTAGCCCAGAACCCTTCCCTGTCTCCTAATCTGCTGTGAAAGAGGGAATAGCAGGTAACTTACCTAGCAAGCAGGGTCTCTGTGAAAACCAAATGAGGTCATGCCAGTGAGAAGGTAAGATGCAGTGCAAGTAGTAGGGATTTCTGTGATGTCCTTCCACTTAAACTGTCAGTTTCCTTTACTCTCAGATGGGACTAATGAAATGAACACACTGCAGGGGGTGTGCTTCCCTTAATAAACACACGATCCACCCCTGAATGAAAAGAATGGAAGATGTGTGGTGCAATCAGATCCAAGCAAGTACAACTACTCATTTTAGTAGCCATTGTTTAGAAAGCAACTTGAATCTAGATACCGCAGACCTCTTTAATAAATATCTTCTTAATTGAATCTAGACACTGCAGATTTCTTTAACAAATATCTTCTTAATTGTCTGAGCAAGTGAAAACCTTAGGCAGGCCAGGCATGCTGGGTCATGTCTGTAATCTCATCACTTCGGGAGGCAGAGGCAGGAGAATGGCTTGAGGCTGAGTTTGAGACCAGCCTGAGCAACACAGCAAGACCCTGTCTCTACAAAAATGTTAAAAGTCAGGCAAGTGTAGTGGCTTGCACCTGTAGTCCCAGCTACTCTGGAAGCTCAGGCAGAAGGATCACATGAGCTCAGGTGTTGGAGGCTACAGTGAGCTATGACTGCACCACTGTACTCCAGCCTGGGCAACAGAGTGAGACCTCATCTCTAAAAAAAAAAAAAGAGGAAGGAGGAAGGCAGAGGAAAGAGCCTGTGGATCAATGTTTGAGTTGGGGCAGATGGCCAGGCATCTGGGTTTCTTAAGGTATATCTTTATCTGGCATCTTGTTGACCAAATTATAGACACCAAGAGCTGATACTAATGCAGCACTAAAATCAGGTGTAGGGAAACCTATGAAATAATGAAATCAGGCGTAGTGAAACCTAACTTCACCACGTGCAGGCCAGCGACCAATAGGGAAGGGAGAATAAGCTAGGGATCAGAAGAGGGCGGGACTTGCAGAGCTTCTCACAAGGGTGGGAGAGGTTGGTAAGACCTAAAGAAGGAATCTTGAGGTCAGTTTAGGGAAGGATCTTTCTCACCTGGAGAACATTTCAAGGTTTTGAACTTCCTTTTAAATGTCCTTTTGATAATTGACTTTGAAAATTCTAATCTGGTAGGGTTATTCTGAGAGAAAAGACTGATTCAAGGTCAAGCAAGGAGAAACAAAGGGTCCTTGATGATAAGATGGTAGGATGTGGCAACTTCTCTGTAAGGAATATGAAGAAGCTGGCATGAGGGCCAAATTTGTGAGACAGCTTTCAGAGCAAGTGTTGAGACGGTAGCAATTGCACCTTTTTGTGGACTCAGAGGCTTTGCAAACTCACTATTTCTTTTTTTTTTTTTTCTTTTTCTTCTGAGACAGAGTCTTGCTCTGTCATCCAGGCTGTAGTGCTGTGGTGCAATCTCAGTTCACTGCAACCCTCCACCTCCCAGGTTCAAATGCTTCTCCTGCTTCAGTCTTTCAGGTAGCTGGTACTACAGGCGCAAGCCACCACACTCAGCTAATTTTTGTATTTTTGGTAGAGATGGGATTTCACCATATTGCCAGGCTGGTCTCGAACTCCTGACCTTAAGTGATCCGCCTGCTTCTGCCTCCCAATGTACTGGGATTACAGTGAGCCACTGCACCTGGCCGCTAGTTTTAACGTTTTTAAAAACTCCCCTCAATGCTAAAGTCATCTCTGGAGTCTAGAGGCAAACTAGCCTGGACCATTCCAAGTGTTCGTGCAATATCCTTCTTAAAACCACAGACACTGTAAGTTGAAAGCAGCTTTTGTGATATGAGCACATGTGTATCGGATCTACCACTTGGCCTATAGTTACGAGTAGCAGACTGGTCCCAGATCTGCAGATAGGTTACTGAGAAACTTCAGGCAAATCACGTCACTCCTTCACTCCCTCTGGGCTTTATATCCTCACCTATAAAATAAAAATTTTGGCCTAAAATTTCTAAAATTTCAATTAGACTGTTTTCTCCTTCTACTAGTGTCACAGAATTATTGAATGATAGAGTTGAAACAAATTTATTTGTAACTGCTTCATTCTTATCTTGTAGGTTGCAGCTTATATGTTATCTTCTCCGAGAGTAATATCCTGACCAACTAATTTCATCCACGTCCCCTAGATATGCTGTCATTACACTCTGATTATGCTCTTGTACTTAAGATAATTTCTAGTGATGTGTTAATCATTTTAGAAAGTTAAATGTAACATAATATGAAAAACATAGTATATTACAAGGAGATGAATTTTATTCTAGGAATGCAATGCTGGTCTGTCATTCAAAAAGGTGATTGATCAGTTAAAAATAATTTTAAAAAGCCACAATGTATTACAGGGTTTATAAAATATGTTGAAGTAAAATGTAAGGAAATAATACCATAAGGAGGGAAGTAAAAAATAGAAGTACACTGTAAGTTTCTTAGAAAATAGGTGAACTGATATATTATCACGAGGTAGACTGAGAATACAGTTATATAGAAGAATTACAAAAATAAAATGAAACATTGCTAAAAAGCTAATAGTAGAGATGTAATGAAAAATTTAAGGAAGAGAGGAAAAAGGACAATAAAACAAATATAATAAATAGAAACTATGTAGCAATATGGTAGATTTCAACCTGGCTAGAGTTGTTTACATTAAATTACATTAATTATAAATGGTGTAATGGTAAATGGTATTACAAGTTTGAATTAAAGGGCAGAGATTGTTGGCCTGGATTAAAAAACAAAGCACAGATATAATCTGTCTACAAGAAACTCACTTTAAAGTGGATAAATGTGAAATCATAGAAAATGGTAGCCTATGCAAACAATAATCAAAAGAAAACTGGAGTAGATACATTAATATTAGACAAAATGAACTTCAAAGCCAAGAATATTGTCAGTTATAAAGAGTAACATTTCATAATGATAAAAAGTTTTTTAAAGATAGCCTTCTTAATTCTGTATGTATCTAATGATAGAGCTTTGAAACAGATAAAGCAAATTCTAACAGAACTGAAAAGAAAAACAAATTGAGAAGTATAGTTGAAGATTTTACTGTTCTTGCTTTATATTAGGCTGGTGCAGAAGTAATTGAGTTTTTGCTATTAAAAGTACAAGAATGCCAGGCACGGTGGCTCATGCCTATAATCCTACCACTTTGGGAGGCCGAGGCGGGCAGATCACCTGAGCTCAGGAGTTTGAGACCAGCCTGGCCAACATTATGAAATCCCATCTCTACTAAAAATGCAAATATCAGCTGGGCATGGTGGTGGGCACCTGTAATCCCAGCTACTTAGGAGGCTGAGGAAGGAGGATTGGTTGAACCTGGGAGGCAGGTGTTGCAGTGAGCCGAGATCGCACCACACTCCAGTCTCGGCAACAGAGTGAGACTCTGTCTCAAAAATTAATAATAAAAAAGAATAATAATAAGTACAAGAACAAGTAAACAAAAAATAAGTTAGGATATAGAAGACTCAAACAACATTGCCAACCAACTTGACCTAGTTGATGTATATAGCACATTTCACCCACTGACAGCATAATACACATTTTTTTTCAAGTGCATGTGGAACATGGACCATGACTGGCTAAAGTCTGGGCCATAAAATGTGTCAAATTTCAAAGAATTGAAACCGTGTAGAGAATGTTCTTGACCTCACTGGAATTAAATTAAGAATCTTTTTTAAAATCTTAAAAAATTTCCAAATATTTAGAAATTAAATAATAAACTCTAAATAATTCATGAGTTGAAGAAATTACAAAGAAAGATAGAAAATATTTTTAATTGAGCTTAAAATAAAAACACAATATAAGATAATTGTGAGATACAACTAAATCCACATTTAGAAGAAGATTTAAAGTTCTAAATGCTGGTATTAAAAAAAGGGTGGGAGGTGCCAGGCACGGTGGCTTATGCCTATAATCCTAGCACTTTGGGAGGCCAAGGCAGGCAGACTGCTTGAGCTCAGGAGTTCAAGACCAGGCTGGGCCATGTGGCGAAACCCCATCTCTGCTAAAACTAAAAAATTAGCTGGGCATGGTGGTGTGCCCCTGTAGTCCTAGCCACTTGGGAGACTGAGGTGAGAGGATGGCTTGAGCCTGGGAGATGGAGGTTGCAAGTGAGCCAAGATCTCACCACCACACTCCAGCTTGGGTGACAGATCAGACCCTGTCAAAAGAAAATAATAATAACAATTGTTATTTATTATTAAAGCTTCCATCATAACATGCTGAAAAAAGAAGAGGAAATTAAATGCAAAGCAAATGAAGAATAACATGTTAAAGATAAGAGCATATGTCAATAAAATGCAAAACAAAAACAAAAATGGAGAAAATAAATAAGACCCAAAGATAGTTCTTAGAAAAAAAAAAAAAAATCACTATATCGACTCATCAAGACAAAAGGAAAATTATCATTATTATAAGTGAAAAAGGGGATATCACTCGAGATATTACAGGCATTAAAATAACAACTAAGAAATACTACAAACAGCTCTTCCCAAAAATTTGACCTGGGCAGGAAAACTATGGCAGTGTGTCAAATCTGGCCTGCCGCCTGTTCTAGTTAAAAAGTTTTGCTGGAACACAGCCATAACGATTCGTTCATGCACAATCATCCTTTAGTATTTGTGGGGATTGGTTCCAGGACCTCCCACAAATATCAAAATCTGCAGATGCTCAAATTTATGATATAAAATGTGGTATTTTGCATATAATTCATGCGTATCTTCCTGTGTACTTTAAATTATCTCTCGATTATTTATAATAGCTAATACAATGTAAATGCTATGTAAATGGATGTTACACTGTTTCGTTTAGGGAATAATGACAAAAGTCTGTATATGTTCAGTACAGATTCCATTTTTTCCCAAATATTTTTCATCCAAGTTGGTTGAATCCATGGGTGCAGAATCTATCAATACAGAGGGCTCACTGTATTGTCTATGGTTGCTTTCATGTTTGAGTGGCAGAGTTGATTAATTGTCACAGAGACTGGATGTTCCAGAAAGTCTAAAATATTTAATATCTGTCCCATTATAGAAAAAGTTTGCTAACCCTTGACCAAGGTGAAACAAAAACGTTCCTTGAATGATACAAATGACCAAAAGTAATAAAATAGAAAAGTCTGAATGTCCTTATATCTATTAAATAAATTAAAATCAAAATGAAAAGTTTTTCACAAAATAAAATCCAGACCCAGATGAAATATTTAAGAGAGAAATAATATCAATCCTACAGAAATTCTTCAGAAAACAGAGGAGGGAACCTTTCAAAGCTTATTTCATGAGCACAGAATTACCCTAATATCAAAAATAAACAATGACATTACATGAAAACTATGGATCAATATCCCTAATAAATGTAGATGCAAAAATCCTTAAGAAATATTAGTAACTAGAATCCAGCAATATTAAAAGGATAATATGCCATGACTATGTGGGATTTACACCAGGAATATAAGCTTATTTAACATTTGAAAATCAATTGAAGTAGTTTACCACATGTAAAGCTTTTTTAAAAAAAAAAGAAGTCCATGTTAGCATCTCAATAGATGTGCAAGATGCATTTAACAAAGCTTAACAACAATTCATGATTAAAAAGAGCAAAACATTGCAGCAAATTAGAAATAGAAATCAAATTCCAAAACTGATAAAAGTCTTCTGTGAAAAATCTAGAGTTAACATAATACTTAATGGAAAAACCTAAATGCTTTCCACCCGAGATCAGGAGCAAGATAAGAATGACTACTCACACCACTTTTGTAGAATATTTACTAGATTTTATAGTAACTATAGAACATTTACTGTATTTTATAGTAACTATAGAACATTTACTATATTTTATAGTAACTATAGAATATTTACTATAGTAAAAATTCTAGCCAGTAATATAAAGCAAGAGGAAAAACAAACTTGACCGGATGAAATGGAATAAGCAGACTGTTTTAATTCATATAAAACATGATTTTGTGTATGAAATACCTGAAGAAATATACCGAAAAATGGTAGAATTATAAGGTGTATTTAGCATGTTCACAGAATATAAGTTTGATATTTAAAAAATTTAACTTATATCTATATAATAGCAATTGAATTGAAAAATTAGAAATTTAAATGAAAAACATGCCATTATAATGGTATCCAAAATGAAATACTTGAAAACAAATTTAATAAAATATGCTTAAGACCTGCAGATCAAATACTGAAAGAAAGTAGAAAAAACCTAAATAAATGATATATACCATGTTCATGAATTGGAAGATTTAATGTTCTTAAGATGACAGTTCTCCCCATTTTAACCAGTAGACTCAATGTAATCAATTAAAAAACCCCAGCTGAAAAGCTCTAATATTTATATTAGAAAACCAAAGAATCTATATAAGATAGAATAATATTGAAAAAATACAAAGAACAAAGTTGAAGAACACACACTTCTAGAGTTCAAGAATGACTTTAAACCCACAGTAACTAATAATCACCTTTTATGGTTAATTGATTTTGTAAAAGATGCCGAGGTCATTAAATAGGGAAAGAATAGTCTTTTGAACAAATGCTGCTGGAAAGTCTGGATTTTTACATGGTAAAATGTGAAAAGATGAATCTCAATCCTTTACTGACACCATACCCCAAAACTAAGGGTAGGTGACTCATAGACTCAAAACTAACTGGAGGTGACTCACAGACCTAGCTATAAGGCAAAAACAGGCATTGGCAAACTGGTCCACTGGCCAGATTTGGCCATGCTGATTTGTTTGTGTATTATCAGCGATGCATTTGTGCTACAACAGCAGAGTTGAATACTATGACAATGACCATATGACCCATAAAGTCAAAAACATTGATTATCGGCCAGACACGGTGGCTCACGCCTGTAATCCCAGCACTTTGTGAGGCTGAGGCAGGTGGGTAACAAAGTCAGGAGTTCGCGACCAGCCTGGCCAACAAGGCAAAACACCGTCTCTACTAAAAATACAAAAATTAGCCAGGTGTGGTGGCAGGTGCCTGTCATCCCAGCTACTCAGGGGGCTTAGGAAGGAGAATCACTTGAACCTCGGAGGCAGAGGTTGCAGTGAGCCAGGACCACACCATTGTACTCCAGCTTGGGGAACAAAAGTGAAACTCCATCTCAAAAAAAAAAAAAAAAGATTCCTGAGCAAGATGGTCAAATAGGAATGGCTCCAGTCTGCAGCTCCTAGAGAGACCAATGCAGAAAGTGGGTGATTTCTGCATTTCCAACTGAGGTACCCAGCTCATCTCATTGAGACTGGTTAGACAGTGGGTGTGGCACATGGAGGACAAGTTGAAGCAGGGTGGGGCATCGCCTCACCGGGAACGTGCACGGGGTCAGGGAACTCGCTCCCCTAGCCAAGGGAAGCCATAGGGACCCTGCCGTGAGGAATGGTGCACTCCAGCCCAGATACTACGCTTTTCCCACAGTCTTCGCAACCCACAGACCAAGAGATTCCCTCAGGTGCCTATACCACAAGGACCCTCGGTTTCAAGCACAAAACTGGGCGACTGTTTGGGCAGACACCGAGCTAGCTACAGAAGTTTTTTTTTCATACCCCAGTGGCAACTGGAACATCAGCGAGATAGAACCGTTGACTCCCCTGGAAAGGGGACTGAAGCCAGGGAGCCAAGTGGTCTTGCTCAGTGGATCCCACCCCCATGGAGCCCAGCAAGCTAAGATCCACTGGCCTGAAACTTTCACTGCCAGCACAGCATTCTGAAGTCAACCTGGGACACTCGAGCTTGGTTGGGGTAGGGGTGTCTGCCATTACTGAGGCTTGAGTAGGCAGTTTTCCCCTCACAGTGTACACAAAACCACCAGGAAGTTCGAACTCGGTGAAGCCCGCTGCAGCTTTGCAAAAATGCTGTAGCCAGACTGCCTCCCTAGATTCCTCCTCTCTGGGCGGTACATCTCTGAAAGAAAGGCAGCGGCCCCAGTCAGGGGCTTATAGATAAAACTCCCATCTCCCTGGGACAGAGCAAATGGGGAAAGGGGCAGTTGTGGGCACAGCTTCAGCAGACTTAAATGTTCCTGCCTGCTGGCTCTGAAGAGAGCAGTGGATCTCCCAGCAGAGCACTCAAGCTCTGCTAAGGGACAAATTGCCTCCTCAAGTGGGTCCCTGACCCCTGTACCTCCTGACTGGGAGATACCTCCCAGCAGGGGTCGACAGACACCTCATGCAGGAGAGCTCCGGCTGGCATCTGGTGGGTACTCCTCTGGGACGAAGCTTCCAGAGGAGGGAGCAGGCAGCACTCTTTGCTGTTCTGCAGCCTCTGCTGGTAATACCCAGGAAAACAGGGTCTGGAGTGGACCCTGGCAAACTCCAGCAGACCTGCCGAAAAGGAGCCTGACTGTTAGAAGGAAAACTAACAAACAGGAACCAGCAGCATCAACATCAACAAAAAGGACAACCATGCAAAAACTCAATCCAAAGGTCACCAACAGCAAAGACTAAAGGTAAATAAATCCACAAAGATGAGGAAAAACCAGCACAAAAAGGCTGAAAATTCAAAAAACCAGGATGCCTCTTCTTCAAAGGATCACAACTCCTCACCAGCAAACGAACAAAACTGGACAAAGAAGGAGTTTGACGAATTGACAGAAATAGGCTTCAGAAGGGGGGTAACAGCAAACTCCTCTGAGCTAAAGGAGCATGTTCTAATGCAATGTGAGGAAGCTAAGAACCTTGATAAAAAGTTAGAGGAAATGCTAACTAGAATAACCAGTTTAGAGAGGAACATAAATAACCTGATAGAGCATACAGGAACTTCGTGAAGCATACACAAGTATCAATAGCCAAATCAATCAAGCAGAAGAAAGGATATCAGAGATTGAAGATCAACGTAATGAAATAAAGCGTGAAGACAAGATTAGAGAAAAAAAAAAAACGAAAAGGAACGAACAAAGCCTCCAAGAAATATGGGACTATGTGAAAAGATCAAATTTACATTTGATTGCTGTACCTGAAAGTGACAGGGAGAATGGAACCAAGAGACTGAGAGAAGATATCTGCAGTTCCTATATCCAACAAAAATCTTATATTCAGAATATATAAAGTACTTGTTTAATGTAATAATAACAAGACAAACTATCAAATTTAAAAATGAACAAAGATTTAACAGATACTTCACAAAATAAGATAAATGAATAGCCAAGAAACTCATGAAAGATGCTCAATATTATTAGTCACCAGTAAATAAAAATTAAAAGCACAATGAGATACCACTATAGACCCACTAGAATGGCTAAAATTAGACTGACAATTCCAAATGTTGGCAAGGATGTAGAGCAACTAGAATGCTCCTGTATTGATGATGGGGATCTAAAATTGTCTAACACTTTTGAAGAACAGTTTGACAGTTTCTTATAAACTTACCAGCATACTTTTCACATATCCAGCAACTGCATTCCTGAGTACAGTATTTATCCAGGGGAAATGAAACAAAGACTTGAACACAATGTTCATTATAACTTTATTCCTAACAGACAAAAACTAAGCTGCTCAAATGCTCACCATTTGTGAATAGAGAGACAAAATATAGTACTTTCATACTGTAGTATACTACCCAGCTCTAAAAAGGAACCAGCTACTGGTAACATACAACAATATGTGTTACTAAAGGATTCAGTCTAGGTCCTGCTGCTCACCAAAACAGTAAGCCAATCACTGAGACAATGAGTATTGCCAGGGAAGAAGGCTTTAATTGGTTACTGCAGTTGTGGAAATGGAGATCACTTTCAAATCCATCTCGCTGACTAAAATTTATAGTTTACATAGCAGGGAAGAATGTAACCATGTGTAAAAAACAGGAATCAGGGAGAGGTAAGGAAAAGAAGTTTGTCAATGGGAAGCAGGTGGTTGGTTAGGCATCATGATGGGTAAGAGGTCTGGTGGCATCTCATTGCCCAGATGCAGTGATCTGGTGAGTTTCAGCTCCTCTATACTGTCTGGGAGGCCGAATAGTTGGTTTCCTAAGAAAGGAACTCAGATAAGACAATTGTAACTGTCTCAAGTTTTAAAACTGGGAGGGTCATTTTCTGTGCTTATTTAAATGAAATCATAAGCATCAGTTCTATAGGACAATGGGGCTGGTTTCATACAGATGAATCTCAGAAACATTATGGAGAATAAGAAAAGCCTGGCACACAGCCCCAAAACACATACTATATGATTCAATTTCTAGGAAACTCCAGAAAAGGCAGACTAATCTATACTGTAAGAAAACATATCAGTTGTTACTTGGAGCTGGGGGCAGGAATGGGTTGGGACTGATGGCAAAGGAACAATAGGAACTTACTGGAATTTTGAAAAATATTCTGTTTCTTAATTGGGGTCTTTGGTACATGAATGTATATATTTGCCCAATCTTATTGAAAGTATTGAATACACTTTAAATGGGCACATTTTATTGTATGTCCATTTCATTTTAAAAGCAACATTATCAACATTGCTTTATAAACATATTTTCTTGCACTGGATGTATCTGGTAAACATTTTATTGCCCACCTCCTACCACTACCTTGTGATTATGTAGGTATATATCAAACAGAGTCAGAAAGCAGCCCCCACCTACCCCAGATACTTTCAGCTAATATCCCATTTGTCACCAGCCCTCTTGTGGAATGATGTGTACCTATCACACTATCCACAGCTGTAGAAGGTTTTTTCATATATTCTGGGTCTGATTGAAACAATCTCTCCTGCTTAAATTTATGCCAAACTCCTTTCGATTATTACTCTGTGGACAGTAAAAATGGCGCCGTTTTCTTTAAATAAAAACGTGTTGGCTTGAGGACAATAATTAGATCATTTATTTCAGGCTAAGTGAAGCAGTACTTACAAAGTCTCTGCCTGCCCTGTGTCCAGTGTCCCAGATACTCTGTACCTCCAAGAACTTGGAGCAACCATCTCTGAGCATGCAAAGCTGATGCTGCACTGGGGAAGACAAGGTTCTAAACAGACAGCAACCATAAAATGGTACTTAGGAATATAAGCTAAAAATCAGAATATGCAATATATTCCAACGGTGTTGGCAGTCCAGAGAACTAGAAAAGCATCCTCAGGTAGGTAGTCAGAGAAATCATTATAAAGAAGATAAAATTTAAATAAGCTCAGAGCAACTGTAATCCCTTTAAATGTTCTTTCTGGAACCATTATTCTATCCCTGGAGTCATTTCAGGCTCTCTTCTCTGGAACTCATAGGAAAAAAAAAGAGCAGGGGGGAATCATTTCATTACTAAAGCTGGTAGTGCTAGGGTACACCTGCGGGGGTTTACTGAAGAAATATGCAAAATGGGCATCTCTCTGGGTCACAGCTGGGAGATTTTGCAGGGATCCAGAGAGCAGAGTTTTCTAGTTTAGAGTTTGTTTTTGTCACCTTAATTTCCATTTGCTTTCTCAGCAGCTCAGTATGCCACAGAAATATCAAGATCTGGGAGCTGCAAAAGGAAGCTTTTAGGTTGTCAACTTTCTTGCTGGGTCTAGTAGAAAGAAAAAGAGCACCAAGAAAGATGGCAAGGTTTTTAAGTAGGGCACTGTGAGCAGAGAATATGCTGTAAACACAGCATGTTATGTTCAGCCTTTGACCCTTCAGCTTCATTAAACTTTTGTCTATAATATTTAAGATGAAACAGCTCTGAAAAGTGAAACTTGGAAAAATACACTCTGCTTATCAATATCTACTTCATAGGAGCATCAGGGCTGCACAAGGGGTAACATTTCTCTCTCCACTAATCATTTTCACATCTGTATTGGCTGCCCTATTTTTAAAACAGGTATTTATGATCAAGTGGGCAAAAACACACCTCATCTTTTCTCAATTTTGGGGGACTTAGGGTAGTTGAAAATAATTGCTGTGTTCTTGGCAAGGTTTACCTTGCACAATTAGACAGTTCCAAGTTTCTAAAGAATATGGTCTGTTTATGACCTCTTCCAAATGACCTACTCCAGCATTCTCATAAGGCCTTCCAAATTCCATTAGTGAATTAAGGAAGGTATGGACAGGAACTCCAAATTAGCTCTAAATATATTACCTAAAAGATGATAGCATATTCATCCTCTCCTTAATTTATCAGAATAGCTCATTTTGTCCTAATGGAGAGAATGAACTTGAGAGAAAAGATGAGGGGTGCTTACCCTATCTTGCATCTTCACATCTGCATAGACCAGACTACCAGGAGTCAACAAGTTAGAGCCCCATGAACTTCAACCCAATTTGAGAAAAATCACCCTTCCTTGCTGACCGTGGTCATGGTGGTTTTCTCCTCCTTCTCCTCCTCTTCTTCTTTTTACCTTTGGTATACTAATTCTTATTCTACCAGATTTTTACTCTTTGACTCTAATTTTCCAGCACCATATTTTTTCCCCTTGGAATTAACAACAAACATTTATTTCTCTGAATTTCTTCCTTCTAACTTTCTGAAAGGCAGGATTCGATTTGCTCTTGACTCCTCCTACCCTGACTATTAGGGATATGAATTCATGCTATTATAGCTCCAGTTCCCAGCACTAAGTCCAAAGACTGCTTATTTTCCTGGCCTTTTACACAGCAGAGACGAACTGAGAAGATTTGGAGGGCATTGCAAAGAACAAGCAGAAATATCCAGGCAAAAACGAAGACACCAGGCCCATGAGAAGAGTTCAAAGACAGACTAGAGCTGGTATACCATATGTTCTAGCATGGTGTGTAGGCATCTAGGCTTTGTAACTCACAAGAGTGAGGACTGATTCTCTGCCCTTCAAATTTCCTTAATGGTGTAACAAGAAGAGTTCAGGAGTGAAAGTATAATCAGAAGGATATATACCAAATGTTAGGCCAGGCATGGTGGCTCACGGCTGTAATTCTAGCACTTTGGAAGGCCAAGGCAGGTGGATTACTTGAGTACAGGAGTTCAAGACCAGCCTGGGCAACATGGAGAAACCCTGTCTCTACAAAAAAATACAAATAATTAGCTGGTCATGGTGGCACATGCCTGTAATCCCAGCTACTCAGGAGGCTGAGGCAGGAGAATCACTTGAACCCGGGAGGCAGAGGTTGCAGTGAGCCGAGATCGTACCACTGCATTCCAGCCAGGGTGACAGAGTGAGACTCCATCTCAAAACAAACAACAAACAAACAAACAACACCAAAAAAACACAAAGCAAACAAATCCAAATGTTAAACGTAGGGAATTATCATAATTAACTGTACTCTCTTAGTTTCTCCATCAGTTAACTGAGTCTCATAGTAACTGCACAATCAACTTTCTAGGATAACAAAGATAATATCAGAAACCAAGAGATGCACATGTGTTTCACAGTACATTTGAAAAAGTATTTAGTTGATGGAAAATCACAGGCTGTGGACTCCCCCTTCTCACATCAAATCCATGGAAATAAATGCATATGCATTATTTTAGTTGGAAAGAAGAGAACTATCAGGGTACCAGAAACTATGAAAAATCTTAAAAGAATGCAAATTGAAAACTACAGAGGGAACATCAGCCAGGAACAGAAGCTGGAGGCCAGGACAAGCCCAGGAGACAGCTGCAACATAAAGGCAGGAGAAGCCCTGAGCAAACTCCTGTCTGAAGATGGTAGAAGCTGGGACTAAAAGGTGAGCAAGAACCACCAGGAGACTGGTTAGTTGTGATGCCACAGGAGGAGGGTCCAGGTGGGTTTATCCTTGCACTTGGCTTTCCCTGCTCCCTAAGCAACAGTAGCAGATGCTTCTGACTCAGGAAAGAAAAGTGACCAGGAGACCTCAGGAAAGAGAATTTGAAGAGCTTTGGCTGGCTTGCCACTCCCAGAAAGTAAAGGATTGCACCACGTGGAGCATTAAATGCTATGGTGTCCTGCACTATAGCAGGCTCAGCTGCTCCCTGAATTATGTTGGAAACTGTAAGTAAACTAGCCTCACAACAGAGGTAGCCAACAGAATAGCAGTAAAACCCTGTCTAGCTGGATGTGGTGGCCCAGGAGGTTGAGGCTGCAGTGAGGTGTGATCACACCACTGCACTCCAGCCTGGGTGACAGAGCGAGACGCTGTCTCAAAAAAAAGATAACAGGGAATCGAATCTCAACTACAGAAACAGGCACTCAAGTGAGATGCCTCCACTATTTGAGGAGTCAACACTATGAAAGAGAAGTAGTAACATCGGCAAATGGAAGAACTTACCCAAAGACTTCAGAGTGAGTAGGACAATTGGAATAGGATTTAAAGAAAGAGACCAACATCAGTTTTCCCATCTAGAATATACTAGGTAAAAGTATGGAGTAATTTTGAATACAGAAATGAAGTAATTATGAATCTAAGTGACAACACTGCTAGTTTTATCTTTTTTTTCTTGCTTCTCGCTAATTAACAATACTCCAGTATTACTTAAAGTAGTAACACATCTGCTTAAAAATACTTCTCCAGACTCCCTTGTAACTAGAACTCTCCATCTGACATAGACATGTAAGCAGAAAGTTACAGGGTGGAGATCTCTGGAATTCTGTTTTTCTAATAAAAAGGAACAGACAGCTGACCTGTGTGTACTATCCTTCTCGTCGTCCTATCTTCTTCCTCTCTGGAACGTGGACTTAGTAATTACAGATACATAAACCACTTTGTGACAACGAGAACTAAAGCCACATCTTAAGGTTTGCCTATAGTAAGATAGAAGGAGTTTTTGACTACTTCTCTGAGCAATTGCACCAGCCTAAGAATTCCAATCTCCAGCCTCTTACTAAATAATAATAATTTAAAAAACCTCTCTTTTGTCAAGCATCACACTAGCCCCACACACTAGTCTCTTTGGTCAGGTTGCTATTCTTTAGCCAGATGCAATCCCTAACTTATAAAAGTTAGATGTCTCTACCTAGCTAAATTATCTTTCAAGAGGGGCAGTAAAATAAACATATTTTTAGAAAACAAATACAGAAAGTTTAACCCTTCATAGATCTCTAAAAAAATTATAAGGAAATACACTCCAACAAGAGAGAAAGGAATTGCAAGAAGCAATGGAGAATGCAGTTACATATTACCTGTATAATATTAAAATGTTATAATAATATCAAAAGGTATTAAATGCAAGGAAATTAATACATTTATTTGTCAAAATAGGTCACCCAAACATACATTTTCAATTATATATATAATTGAAAAACAAATATATATATTTATATAGAAAGAATTGGCAGAACTTTTACATATATATTTATATATGTAAAATTATAAATATAATTTCTCATTATATATAATATAAATATATAATACAATTATATATAATTACAATATATGTGTATAAAATTAGACTGTACATTTATCTCTAAAAAAATAGGTAATTTTGGCCAGGCACGGTGGCCCATACCTGTAATCTCAGCACTTTAGGAGGCTGAGGTGGGCGGATCACGACCTGACCAACATGGTGAAACCCCCTCTCTACTAAAAATACAAAAATTAGCCGGGCATGGTGACACACACCTGTAATCCCAGCTACTCAGGAGGCTGAGGCAGGAGAATCACTTGAACCCAGGAGGTGAAAGTTGCAGTGAGCTGAGATTGCACCACTGCACTCCAGCCTGGGTGATAGAGCAAGACTACATCTCAAAAAAAAAGTATAATTTTGTATAGTCATATATTGGTTCAAAATATTCAGTGCATTCTATCTTGCTAGAACATTAGTTAAGTTGGAGAGGGAGACAGAGATAGGGAAAAACAGAGAGAACTCTAGATGTAAACCATGAGCTACTCCCCAAATTCATTCTACTCACCACAGGCCCTAGAGATATTTGAAAGACCTACCAGATTTAACATTTATTCACTCATTTTTGAAAACGAGACTGAAACACAAACTGTGATCCAGCAGTCCACTTGCAGTTTGGAGGTGATGATGAGGATGATGAGGAGGAGAACAGAGATGATGACAAGCATGGCTGTGGCAGCAGGGAGCATTTATTGAGTGCTTACTGCATGCCCTGTGCTTAGTGCTTTCCATGTGTTTTACCTATTTAGAGTCTCTCCGCGCTCTGCAGTTGAGAATTTGGGTCATTTACAGGTCAAGGAAGATGGCAGGTGAATTGAGCTACTCAGCCACAAGGGAAAGGAGAGATGAGAACCACTGCAGCTACTCTTTTTGGGAGGGAAATCGCGAGACAGGGTAACTCACAGCTGCTGAGGCCTTGCATTTGAGCCCTCTTCCTGTTTGCTTTCATAGTGTATGATAAATGGGTTTCTTTCAAATGCTGCCTCACGTAGATCTTTAGCGTCCAGATTTTGTTTATTCTGGCTAAGGAAGAAGAACAAGGGAAAAAATGTACAATAGAAGAAAAATGGATAAAATCGACTTCCAACATTTGGTTAGAAAGGTATTTCTCTCTTGATTCCCACCCACCCCTAGCCAAAATGTACCTCACATTAACTTGCTATATATTCCTTTCTCGTATAGAACCCAAATGAAAAAAGGCACAGGAGAGATGAGAGTAAAAGACAGCCCAGTGAAGGGGGAAGAAAACATTGGTTCACTCTTTGCTGTTTCCATGTTGGGATGCTGACTTACTGTTCCCCTTAGAAGATTATGTATGACTTTATCAGAGAATTTCCTCGCCTTTATTCACCTACATTGTCTTCACCTATCACTGGGCGGGAGTGAGAGACTTCTTTGTACCATGTTCTCTCCTTCATTTCCTCTAAGCGCTGCATAACCAGGCATCAGCAATATGCACGTTTTCAGGTCTCAGGCTAGGGAACTCCTCCCCAACAGGTGAGCAGTCTAGCATATTCCTCAGAAGAGGTGTGCAACTTATGGTTTATGAACTCAGATTGCCCCAGTGTCATGGTCCAGTCAGAAGTAGTGATTTCACATCTTCAATAATTTTTTTTCTGAGGATTTCAAATCCTACTTCATATGACCCTAGCCCTTTCTCCGCTAGTTGGTCTCAGTTTAACTAAGTTGGTCTCAGTTCCTGGTTGCCTCCGTTTCCACTTTTATTTCTAGCTAGGAGGATCCTCTTTTCCTGGTCCTCCTGGCAGCTCAGATGACGACTTTCTGAGCTCTGATAGAGGATTTGAACCTGAAATGCCCCACCCTGTCCACAGAGAACTTCCCCATGTACTTTCATTTCTCTGTAACTCTCATAAAATTATTATAGTAGTAATTGTAGGGAAAACACTGGGTTTTGAAGATACCTGGGTTTGAAACATGATTCTGCCAAGCACTAGCTGTATGAGTTTTGAAAGTCACTTCACCAGTCTGGGCAAATCATTGTAATGATAAATGATGAAACTGGCCTGGCTGGATGATTTCTGGGTACCCTTCAGCTGTCACATGCAAAGATAGGATGGGGTTATGCAATTAACATTGTATACAAACAGTACAACTTCAGATCTATTCTGGTTTGAAGCAGGATATATATAAATAGAGATATAAACATATAGATGATTTAGGAATCTTACTTGAAAAACTACAGTAAAATTTCTTTATTTTTTTAGCATGTTGTTAAAGATATGAAAAAATAAGGAAAATTATGTCTTTTCTTCTCCAGGCTGAATGGCTTAGTCCTGAAGACCTCGTATAACCTGGCCTATGACACGGGTATTATTTCTGCCCCTAGTACCCACTCCACCTTGGATTCTGTTACATCTTTTTGTTCTCTGGTCTTCGCACAACAGATGTCTTGTTGGTATTTTGGTGTTTAAAGGAGAGAAAGAATGAGACCTTTGTGAGGCTCAATGGTGGTGACTGTGTTGGCCAATTGATGGTCTGGCCTGAGAACCACTTGAAGCAAGTGCTAGGGTCCCCCTGTGATGGATGGACTCACTGTGTGAGCCTCACACCCCACAGCTGATGCTCAGACTGAGGTCCTCTGGGGTCACCAGCAGTCATTCTGCCCTAGAGAACTCTGCCCTGGCTGAAGGATCTCTGCCGAGCCCATCTCAGCAAGGAGTCTCACTTCTCAGAGTTTTTTATTGGTCTGGTAACTGGTGTTGACACTGTGTTATTTTTCAGGAGGCAATTTGCTTTTCTGGACAGCATCTTAGGGACAGTGGGCATCGCAGTTGTGGCAGTAACAGAAATGTAATCGAAGTAACAGCAGGCTCTTCCAGCGTAATGAAAGTAGATGTGGTTGGAGTTGCAAGATCTGGAGGAGGGAGCCCAGATGACTTGTCAGTGGCCATTCAGTGCACCTCCCTCCCCCTGCATTTTCCTTTCCATTCTGTCTTAGAGCTTTGTTTCAGACAAGTCGCCTGTGGCAGTGGGCTGGGAAGATGACTCTGAAGAGGCTTCAGCCCACACAGGGACATGTGTGACAAATTATCCTGACAAGGCTGCTACTCCAATATTAGCAGCTCGTTAGAAGAGATGGGTGAAATTCATCTCGGCTTTGATCAATTTTCTGCTAGCATTTCAGGACTTTCAAAGAATCCCCTCTTCCCCACCCTCTTCCACTCCAGTCCCTAATTTCTCATGGTTTTCTGTTGTTGAGGGCACACTTGGCAGGACTTCCCAAGGGCTCGGAGAATCTGGCAATGGATTGACCAAATCCTACAAATGTTTATGCCCAGTTTTAGAGGAAGAAAGGGAGCATGAACCTGGGTTTTTTACACTTGCCCTCAAGGGAATGAAGGAATAAAGACCTTGGATGAGGTAAACGCTAAGGTTCTATCCAACTCTCACACTCTGTGATTCTACCACAAGAGTTGGAAGACTCTGGGTAGGGGAGAGAAGAAGGCCTTTGCTCACATGATTTCTTCTGCCCAGGGAGCCTTGAAGCTAGACCGGGTTATAGAGAATGGCCAGCCCAACCCTGTAGCTGATGAAAACCTTGATGAAGGGACACAGAGGAGACAAAGATCTGGACTTCCTGATTTCCAGTCAGGTGTCCATCTGATATGGTTTGGCTCTATGTACCCTCCCAATTCTCATCTTGAATTGTAATCCCCATGTGTCAATGGAGAGAGCTGGTGGGAGGTGATTGGATCATGAGGACTGTTTCCCCTATGCTGTCTCATGATAGTGAGATCTCATGAGATCTGATGGTTTAACAAGTGGCAGTTTCCCCTGTGCTCTCTCTCCCTTGCCTGCCACCGTGTAAGATGTGCCTTGCTTTCCCTTCACATTCCTCCATGAATGTACATTTCCTGAGGCCTCCCCTGTCATGCAGAACTGTGAGTCAATTAAACCTCTTTTCTTGGCTAATTACCCAGTCTCAGGAATGCTTTATAGCAGTGTGACAACAGACTAATACACCATCCCACTTGAATGCATCACCACAAGGGGAAAAATAATTGAAAGCAAAGATATCAGAGTTCTTCAGAGAAACATAACCAGCAGGAGATATATGTACATGTGTGTGAGTGTGTGCATGTATATGTGTGTGTATTAAGATTTATTTAAAGGAACTGGCTCACATGATTGTGAGGACTGGCAAGTCTGAAATCTGTAGAACAAGCTGACAGGCAGAAAACTCAGACAGGGGTTGATGCTACAGTCTTGAGACAGAATTTCTTCTCCAGGAAGCCTTGGTATTTGCTTTGAGGGTCTTCAATAGATTGAATGAGGCCCACTCCCATTATTGAGGACAATCTCCTTTACTAAATCAACTAACCACAGATATTAATCACATCTACAAAATACATCCCATTTCAGTGCTGTTTCCCACATTTGTGTGCTTTTCTTGGTGGTTTTTCTATTTTAAAGGGCCTCTAAGCATAGTGCTGAAGTGATGTCTAGTGTTCCAAACTGCAAGAAAGCTGTGATGTGCCTTACAGAGAAAATATGTACTTATCAACCAATAAGCTTATCAACTGATCTGCTTTATTCAGGCAAGAATTATAGTGCTGTTGGGAGTGGGTTCAGTTTTAATGAACTAACAATATATATTAAACAAGTGTCTTTAAATAGAAACACACATAAAACAAGGTTATATATTGGCCAATTGACAAAAGTAATGTGACCAGAGGCTCAAAGCAAACAACTCTGTATTTCCCCTAGAAGCAGTGTTTGAGTATTTGCTAATTCAATGTTCTCCGCAAATTTATGTTTGTTGTTTGTTCGTTTGTTTTTAGAGACAGGATCTCGCTCTGTCACCCAGGCTGGAGTGTGGTGGTGTGATCACAGTTCACTGCAGCCTCAAACTCCTGGGCTCAAGTGATCCTCCTGCCTCAGCCTCCCAAGTAGCTGGAACTACAGGTGCTTGCCACCACATCAAGCTAATTTTTAATTTTTTTGTAGAGATGGGGTCTTGCTATGTTGCCCAAGCTGATCTTGAACTCCTGGCCTCAAATAATCCTCCTGCCTTGGCCTCCCAAAGTGCTGGGATTGCAGGTGTGAGACCCTGTGCCCAGCCCTCAGCAATTGTATAGAACATAACTACCTCAGATAACAGGAACCAACTCTATGGTAATGTGGGTTTAATCCTAGAATCACTGTATTATTCCCATTATCAAGGTGAGGACTCTGAGGCACAGAGAAGTTTAGTAACTGGTGGAGCTGAGAGTGAAATCCAGGTGGTTTAGGTTCCAATATCTGTGCCCCGACACAGCATTGTGCTACGTCCCTGCTATGGTTTTGCTGATGGTACACATCTCCTCACGCCTGTTATCTTTACTTACCCCTTTATGTGTTAGGTCTTGTTCCACTGTTTTAAATTTTAGTGTTCTGTGGGTCTTATTTTATGCTTTTTTTTTTTTTTTTTTTGTATATTGTAATGCACTTTAAAATGGGAACATGTAGAATCATGAAAGAAAGATGAAGCAACAAGAAACACGGAAACTTGCTATTGTGCCTTTGGGATTTTCTGAGAGTTCTAGGCTTTGGTGATGAGCCAGGAAGACAGTGCAGGAGGACATTTAAGACCAAGTTGGGGACAGTACGTCAGAAGCAAGGGAAGACAGGTTCAAATGTGTTTACGCAGATTCCCATGAGTCATTTTCAATTACATTTAACTTAGAATGCAATGTTATTCTCCCTCTGTCTTCATTAGGTGGATTTCTGAACAATGGTTACTGGGCAAAATACAGCAGGACATCATGCTTGGCACAAACTTTTCTTGACCTGTGCTGTGAGGCACCATGCAGAGTTCCTGCCTTTGAGGATTTTATTTTGTTTGAGGAAATAGACGAACACAGTAACTTCAATGCCGTTCTGGAGATATTTCAGGCAGCGGGAACCTTGTGGACAAAGATATTGAGGCAGGGAAGTGTAGGGCTTATTTCAGGAAAGGCAAGCGATTAGAACGTCATGATTGGAACAGGAAGGTCCGAGGTCAAGGCCATCCCTCTGGAGAACTCCAAAAGGCACCGTCCCATTGTCTTCTAGGTGAGTGGAGCCCTCTGGAGTTGTCCAGGGCAGCAGTTTCCAACATTTTTGGCACCAGGGACCAATTTCATGTAAGACAATTTTGCCACAGAAGTGGAGTGGAGGGGGCTTTGGGGTGATTCAGGCACATTACATTTATTGTGCACTTTATTTCTATTATTATTACATGGTAATATATAGTGAAATAATTCCACAACTCACCATAATGTAGAATCAGTGGGAGCCCTGAGCTTGTTTTCTTACAACTAGATGGTCCCATCTAGGGGTGATGGGAGACAGTGACAGATCATCAGGCATTAGATTCTCATAAGGAATGCACAACTTAGATCTCTCCCATGCGCAATTCATGATAGGGTTTGAGCTCCTATGATAATTTAATGCCATTGCTGATCTGACAGGAGGCAGAGTTCAGGCAGTAATGCTAGCAATGGAGAGCAGCTATAAATACAGATGACTGGTACCAGACCGGTACAGGTCCCCAGGGTTTGGGGACACCTGGTCTAGTGCACCACTTGACAGCCTGAACAGAGAGGCCCTGGGGGAGGTTGGGAAGAGAGACCCATAATTATTTTTCTCTTTTTATGTAATGAGGGAGAAGATTTGAAGGGGGAAATGACATCAGATTTGCCCAATTCTAAAAAGACAAAAGCTCTATATTTTCCTGGATCAGCAAAACTGTCAACTGGAGATAAGGTGTTTGTAACTAATTCCCAAGGTACCTGCTTCAAATACTAATATAAGTGTTAATGTGGAAGTGCCTAATCATAGAGTGTTCATGTGTGATAAGTGCTTTGACTTAAGGTCAAGAACCAGGTCAGATAAACAATCTGTCCAAGTCTTCAAGCATTTCAGAATGAAATGCAGAGGCCCTTAGAACGCACTCTGTGAAAGCTGGAAAGAATTTTAAAAATACTGTATTCCAGTCTCCTTTACAAGTGAGGCAAAGTATCTTTGCAAACTTAACCATAAGCTTCAACAGAATAAGGGCTGAAATTCACATCTCGGCTTTTGATAATGGTGCTCTTGCCTCTCTACTGACCTGCCTCTAAAATAAACAATAATAATCAACTGTCACAGTCTTTTTGCAGGGATTGAGATTCTGGGCCAATCTTTTCCTCAATGATTTTTGTTTTATGTTTTCCATTGCCTCAAGTTAATCCCAGGTTTGTGCTGGAACAGAGTCTAAACAGGATAAAATACCCTGAGAAGCTTTGTTCAGATTGCTGCAGCCTGGCCAGAGACAGGAAATACTAGAAACCATGAGAGAGAGCCTGTTCTGACGCGAATTCCAGCAGAGTTTGATTCAATTCAAACGAGTTCCAAAACAAAAGAAAAATCCTTATATGATCGGCCAATATTTTTAGGGTATTCCTCCAAAACAAACAGAAATTTACATCTTTAGAAGCCCCCACGTCTGGAGCCCAGCCTATGCCCAAGTTCCTTGGGCAGCCCCTTCCTCTGTATCAGGAGAGGGCCCATGAAGGGAAATCACAATTTTGTGGCCCTTTAGTGACACCGCTGCTTGTCATGAGCCTCCTGGATAACTCTGCCCATGAGCGATTTCTTAAGGCTGCAACATAGAAAACTATTGAGTTTCATTTTTCTTTTGCTGGATAATATGCCAACCTTAATTGATATGATGCTGTCATTCTCTCACCCTGTAAAAGAAAATCGCTACAAGTTCATGGCTTAATCTTTGCCCATAGGAGACTTAATAAAAGCTATAACTCCAAAGAAAGAAAAAGGAGAGGTGAGCCTTGTTAATCACTCTGTCAATGGGAAAAGAATGCTTTCTGCTGTACTGTTGTTCACTGACCTAAGACAAATTTGAAGAGGTCCAACTCTCCTTTATGCTCCAGAGGCCATATTGTTTTGCAGACGGTGAAATAAATAAAATATTTCCTGAAGAGCGAACACGTGCAGGAAAACGCAGAGTGTGAGGCTATGCTGCAATAAGACAGGCTAGCCAGATGTTACTGCTGACCTCCACTCACTGGAGTCTGATTGCCATTGGGGTTGGGTTTCTCCAGCTGTTTGGAAGAGCTACACGGAAAGTCAACTCTTTCCCAAAACTAAGGGGGCCACCTGCAAAATATCCCCTTCATTGCCATTGGGATTTCCATGATGTGTACTTCCGGGATCTTGGATCCCTATTTTTCAATGTACAGAAATGTTATAAAAAGGATTACAGATTTATCAGCAACCAGATCTCTGAAAGAGAGCTGTGTATTATTTCCTCCGTGATATATGCTTAGAGTGTCAGCAGGATCCTACTGAATCCATATTTAATATTTAGTTTCAGTGTAATTTGAAATGTGGATGGCAAAGACTAAAGCCAACAAGCTAACGAAAAGCACACACGCATATGTGTATGTGTATTTATGAAAGTAGATGCGTGTTGTGAACAAGTTCCTACAAATGGAAACCATCTATAAAACTGTCTGCTGGAGCCAATGGAACACTCACTAATTAGAATCATTTCTGGAAACTATTGTTTCTGGAAAGTGGTAATTCCAGGAAGCCTTGTAGATTTTATTTATTTATGTATTTATTTATGTAGATTTTTATCACTGCAGCCTTAGCTAAAATTAGCCTCACGAAGCAAGGACAGCAAACTTGCATATTTTAAATGTGCTTTAAAATTGAGCATTAGTCATAATAAAACTCCAGATATCCTGGGATTCAAAACCAGCAACTCTGGTAAAACCACAGAAATTTTGATCTCACGTATAGATCGATTAGCTGAAATTTACCTTTGCATTATGTACAAAATAAGGGGTTCGGGAGTAAATTGTGAATGCAAATTAAATGGCAGGCCACGGTTTCAAGAGAACAAACTTGTTTCAGACAGACCCTTAAGCATTTCAGAAGCAGCCATTTACATGTGAGCAATTAGTGCCTGGGTTAGAAATCATTCTTCTCTGTTCTTTGAAACAGCCTACCGAAGGACGTAGAACTATAAATTGCACTCACTTGAAAATAAGAATGTGTTCCACTATTCACCGTTCACTAATTCAGATTGTCCCATTAGGCCAGGCATGGTGGTTCATGCCTGTAATCCTAGCACTTTGGGAGGCTGAGGCGGGCAGATCACTTGAGGTCAGGAATCTGAGACCAGCCTGGCCAACATGGTGAAACCCCATCTCTACTAAAAATACAAAAATTAGCCAGGTGTGGTGGTGCGCACCTCTGATCCCAGCTACTCGGGAGGCTAAGGCAGAAGAATCGCTTGAACCTAGGAGGTGGAGCTTGCAGTGAGCCGAGATCACGCCACTGTACTCCAGTCTAGGTGACAGAGCAAGACTCCACCTCAAAAAACAAAAAACAAAAAACAAACAAACAAACAACAACAACAACAAAAACAAAGAAACCAAACCAGATTGTCCCATTTGAGTGATTTTCAGCGAGATTTTTCACTTGCTCTTAGAGCAAGAGCAGGTCTTAGTGACAACACTGACATTGACCTCTGAGGTCTTGGAGGCTCAGGCTGACCTCCTTGGAGTGTAAGAGCAGATCATGTTTGTGTGTCCTCAGACAAGAAAATTATTTACATGATGTAATTTAAGAATTTAAGGGGTCCACCTTGTCCCTAAGTATCTTCCCACAGGTGTCTCCAGCATTTAACATTTCTACACTGGGACTTGTTTGAAGGAAAACAGGTAGCTTTTTTGAGGACTCCATTTTTAAATGAAAATATCTTCTCAGAGGAGGAGAGGAGGACAATCTGTGAGCATAGATGTGTTTGCTGACCCTAGGGTGGCTCCAGGCTCAGAGTGGAGGGGCACAGGAATGAGGCATGGCCAGGGAGGCATGAACCTCAGATCCTTCTCTCCCAGTGCTAAAGAGAGAGCAGATATAAGTTTCTATTTTTAATTTTAATTTAATGTAATGTTATATATATATATTTTTTGAAACAGAGGCTCGCTCTGTCACCCAGACTGGAGTAGTGCAGTGGTGCAATCACTGCAGTCTCTAATTCCAGGGCTTAAGCAATCCTTCTGCCTCAGCCTCCTGAGTAGCTGGGACTCAAGGTGTGTGCCATCATAGCTGGCTAACTTCTAAAATTGTTTTGTTTTTGTAGAGACAGTATCTTGCTATGTTTTCCAGGCTAATCTCAAACTCCTGGCCTCAAGTGATCCTCCCTCCTTATCCTCCCAAAGGGCTGGGATTATAGGCATGAGCTACTGTACCTGGCCAGATGTAAGTACTGATAGCATAATGATTACAGGAGCCAGGCTGGGGAAAAGGGAGAAGTTTTCAGGGAAAAGATGAAGAAGGAAATTAGATAGAACAACTTCTAACAACTTCATAATGGTGCTGAAGACCAGGTGTTTTCGACACCCTAAATTGGCTTTATCTCCCAAAAGAATTGACTCCAGGGATAACTTCTAACCTCTTATCCTTTGTTCTTTCAAGGCTGAAGCCTGTTGTTCTATCTCATGCCAATCCCCGCTCCCCCCGAAGTGGCTTCTTCCAGTTCATGATAAGCCCTTCAAAATCCTGAGAGCTTGTCTTTAAACATCTGTGTACTTTCACGGGGGACACTTTATCACCCGTGATCAGGCATGGCCCTCACTTCTGCATAAATCGCTCAACTTCTGAAAGGAAGGTTTCCAAAATTAAAATTCAATCCCAGCAAAGCATTTCTAGGATACCATGAAATATAGTCCAGCAAGTATCACATTCCACATGCTGAGAAGTCAAATATATAAAAAGTCAATGCATTTATATGACCTACTGAGAATTTACACATTGTTCAAAGCCTTACTTTTAAATGTTATTTTAGCCTGAGGTGATATAGCTACTAAAATCCATATGAAAATACACCCAAGTAGACGTTTAAAAATATAATTGCCTATTGACCAGTCATCTTTTCCATATATATACACATATATATATATGACTAGAAGAGCTTTTAAGAAAAGCTGATCTTCCTTAGAGAAGGTAAGTAAGAGCCTGTTTTACTTCCATTGAAACTGCTATTGGCCAATCTCAGAAAAGCCCTCACTCTCTCAGCCTCTTCCTGTGTGTCAGACAGGTGACAGGCCCTCTTTAACCTTCTTTCCTAACTGCACCATTTCTATGACTGATCAAGCCTTACAGATCATTCACTGTCTGTAGAACTGTAGCTTTTCTTTTCCATTTCCTTCCCTGTAAAATGGAGCTGATGCTTTTCTGTTCCTGGAACATTTCTATTGGATGCCTTGGGTTTTGTGACTATTTGGTGGGTCATATTAGACATGTACATGGGGCAAGATAACTTTTATTAAAGAACTTATGCATATAGGGGCTGATTTTCTTTGCATGAATTTCCTAGGCCCCCACCCATCCCAGAGAAAAATGGTGAAAAATATTTTGAGCCTGATAATCAGGCCCTCAGGAGACTCTGTCAAGACTCCTAAGATGCTCAAAAAAAGAGGAGATGCACAAAACATTCCAACTAGATGGGCGTGCATGGTGAATGATATTGTCCCAAGAAAGCCAACAACTTGCCATGTGGTAAGAGAAATTTGCAGCATATATGATCAACACTCTCCACATCCACAGGGTGTGTATCCACAGGGGTTCAACCAACCTCAGATTGAAACTAATTCAGAAAAAAAAAACCAACTATAAAAAATAATACAAATATAAAATATGCAGTCTAACACGATTTACATAGCATTTACATGGTATTAGGTTTTATAGGTAATCAGAGATGATTTAAAGTAGATGGGAGGATGTGCGTTGGTTATATGCAAATCCTAGGCCATTTATAGCAGGGACTTCAGCATCTGTGGATTTGGGTATCCATGGGGGTCCTGGAGCCAATCCCCAGTAAGTGCCAAAGGATGGCTACATTTCTTTTCAGGATATCATCCTATGGCTAGAGAAAACACTTTTGGGCATGACCCAGTGGGATGCCAGTCATCCTCAAAGCCAGCCTCACATGGTCATCAGAAGCACCAATGGGGCCAGGCATGGTGGCTCACGCCTGTAATCCCAGCACTTTGGGAGGCTGAGGCGGTGCATTACTTGAAGTCAGGAGTTCAAGACCAGCCTGGCCAACATGGTGAAACCCCATCTCTACTAAAAATACAAAAATTAGCTGGGCATGGTGGCATATGCCTGTAGTCCCAGCTACTTGGGAGACTGAGGCAGGAGAATCGCTTGAAACCAAATGGCAGAGGTTGCAGTGAGCTGAGATCAAGCCATTGATCTAGCCTAGGTGACAAGAGTGACACTTGGTCTCAAAAAAAAAAAAAAAAAGGCAGCAATGGAAGCAACAGCCCAGAAGAACGAAAGCAGTTTGGCCCCTGATCCTCTCAGTGGAGGGACATACAATTTAGTCACAAAGCAGGGTGAGGCCTTAGCACTAAATACCACAGATCATCACCCAAGCCTTGGGCGATCCCAGGCTGATAAAGCCTGAGAAACCAGGAGTTAGATATGTCTAAATCCAAACATAAATATATCGTAATTAGACTTAAACTACGCATTATGGCAGATCTCACCACCTGTTATTCTTGATCCCCTCTGAATCATGCAAGCCCAGAGGGGCAGGGAGAAATAAAACTCCCTTGTCCCTAAGCAGAACTCTGCTTTTCACCGTCCACTTGAACTTTAAAGTGGCCTTAATAGTTTATGACTTAATCCACCTATAGCTCTGAATACCGATGAACAGCTGAGCTGATATTTGATTCCCAACGGGAAGGTGCTGGAGATGAGAATGTCAAGTGCAAATCAACTGGTTGGGTGTAAAATCTGCTTATACTAACATATGGAGTTTTATCTCTAAAATTATTTTTCTCTTTGGCATTGTGAGCCAAAGCACTATGAATACTGAGACAATCTGAAATGGTGATGCCTCCGAGCCTCAGCAGGAACACTCGAGCACCTGCTTTCCATATCTTACCCATGCTCTCTGGCCCTTCCTGTGGGCAGTGTCTGACTCTCAAATTTTGAATCGATCCTATTGCTGATGATGTCAAGATGTTCAGTCATTTAACAATTGTCCTGTGGATTTAGGAATGAAATTCAGCATGGATGTCAGTAACCTTTAGTTTTCCAAAGTTGCTGAATTTTTAATCATCCACACCACCCCAACTGAAAAGAAACTTAAAAATGGTGACAACCAGAAGGAAAACAAATACACTCATTTTACCTCCTAGACTCATTGAAGAGTTGTTAAGGTCAATAGATTTACTTTTATTTTTTAGCAATAGAGTGTTGCTCTGTCACCCAGGCTGGAGTGCAGTGGTGCAATCATGGTTCACTGCAACCTTAAGCTCCTGGGCTCAAGTGATCTTCCTGCTTCAGCCTCTTCAGTAACTGAGACTACAGGCACAGGTCACCATACCTGGCTAATTAAAAAAAAAAAAAAAGAATTAATAGAGGTAGGGTCTTGCTACGTTGTCCAGGCTGTTCTCAAACTCTTGACCTCAAGCAGTCCTCCTGCCTGAGCTACATGCCCAGCCAATAGATATATTTTGGATTGAACATCATTTTTAGCCAAAATAATCTGTGAATGTTTTGTAGTAGACTTCTCTTCTTTATCCTTCTCCATCTTTTCCCTAAAGACTATTGGCCTTAATTTTTTGGTTTTGTCATTTTGTTCATGATAAGGTGGAAATTTTGCACTAGAAATTATCATATGTTTAGTTAAAAGCGTCTTTTCATCTGATTCTGGAAAAGTCTTAACATAATTGTGAAGAAAATATCTTGGCTCAAAGACATTTCTGCGACTCCTCAGAAATTCTGCAAGCTGGTTATTAAGTCAGCTTCATCACAAATATCAAAGTAGACATGGGTCACTGAATCAGATGTGGCAACAAACACACCACCATGGTGAGTTCAATATGGCGAATCCTTAGGGGAGGAAATAGGCATTGTGTGGGTGTCCACATCTAACCAGAAACCAGATTTTGCCCTGTGTGATGCTGTACAGAAATCTTTAAAGCCAGTGTCTTCAGCCAAAGTGCTTTTGTTGTCAAAGGAACACATGGAAATACCAGATGAAAGAACAAGACTCAAGGCCTGGCCCCCATCCTGTGAGGTGCTGGAGGATTTGCTAACCTGAGAGAAAAATCATTCAACTGGGGCATAAAATAGTGTGCTTATGTGTCACTGTGGCCATGTTTTTATTGAGGAAATAGATTATCCAGAAAAATGTGTATTGTTTATTCTCCTGTCTGACGGAGAGGTGGTTTCTAAGTCACATCTTTTCCTTATTGTCAAGCACTCAGCCTCAACAGGCTTCCCCAAGAAAGTGGCCCAGTCCTGAAGCCCAGGCTCTTAACTCATTCATTCATTCACTCATTGGTCATTGACTGAGAGCCAGTGATGTGCCAAGACATTCATTAAAATCTGATTGTATAATCAGAAGACAAAACACAGTTCTTCCTCATGATCTAGTGGAAGATGTAGACACAGAAACAGAGAATTATCTGTTTGGATTATATGAAATTGCTATTTTTTGTTGTCAGAAATGGTCAACACTGGCAATTTTATATGGTGCAAATTTTATAATATAATTTGTTAAGCTCATTGATAGAGATATGGATGAAAATTTTTGTCTTCATTGTTGTTTGTTAGTTTCTGTTTGTCATATGAACAGGATGCTTAAGCTGGGGAGTACGGATTGGGGAGCAGGGAAGAAGCTGACTATGAAGGCTTGCTGGAGGACACCTGATCATAAAAGATGAAGGATATGTGAAGCTGGGTGTGGTGGCATGTGTCTGTAACCCCCGTTACTCTGGAGTCTGAGGCTGGAGAATCACTTGAGCCTAGGAGTTCAAGTCCAGCCTGGGCAACATAGCAAGTTGACTTCTCTTATTTACCCTTCTTGAAAAAAAAAAAAAAAAGATGAAGATGTGGACTGCAAGTGTCGAGATGTTAAGGTCAGTGTTGATGAAGCATGAAGAATCTTCTGGAACAGACTGCCTTTAGAAACTTATCTGGAAGAAGCCCTTGATTGTTTAATCGGTGAACTTGCTCAGAAAGAGAACACGAGAACAGAAGTGCCAATGTCGAAGGTGCTGATACAGATACCTGCAAGTGTCTAATCAACCCCTTGATTCCTTTGCTCTTACTGGCAAAGACAGAAGTATTCCAAACCCTCTCTTTTCCAACTTCCCATCTTAGTCCCTGGAGGTGATTCACAGACCTGCAGTTCCCAAAACAGAAGGGAAAGACCTTAAATGCCTCATTGGCTGTCATCTTATGTGAAGACCTCTACTGCTTCCTGAGAATGGGGTCATCTAGTGGTTTTAACTCTTGCTTTGGGAATAGTTCTTATGCTAATAGCTGCATTTGAAACCCTGCTCTTTTGATTCAAGGTTAACAACTTTAGGCCCCTGAGCACTAACCCTGGCTGGGTTTATTGTTGTCCTCACCCTTGCAAAGTCTTTAGGTTTCGTTTCCTGACTTTCAAAACCTCCACTCCTAAAGCAGCTGCCTCTTCCCACACATTACACAGGCCCTATCCTCTGGTTCTGCTTTCTATACTGAGTGGGCACTCAAGTTTTGGAAAAAAGCCATTTTGAAGATCTAGCACCAGAGCACAGGGGACCAAAGCATATTGAGTTAGACTCCAATAAACCCTTGCAGCAATTTAAAGTTCTCCTCAAGTTCATTGAAAGTGTGTTACCACATCACTGTCTGGGAATCCCTTCATGGTTCAGATTGCCAATGGTTTCACTTTCCACACGGTAGGTCACCATGCAGACACTACTATAGGAGAGAAGAACAAGCTTTCAGCCTAAGAATTCATTAGAACTGGAAAGCTTGTGATTCCTGAAGATAAAAGTTTGTATCCATGCACGTATTTCTGGGCATGCATTGCCACTGAATGATGAGAAAAGAAGTTGGACAGTTAAGGGGAATTTCATCCTTCAGAAATCCTCTAGAAGGCCCCTTGCATTACGAAGAGGTTGGACATTATTGGACTAAATGCCTCCTAAGGTTACATCCAGGCCTATAGTCCTATGACTTAAAAATGACTTGAAAAAGCACTTTTATTTTTTCCCCTTCAAATGTGAAATAGGGTCTTCGTTACCAGATATCACTAAGGTCATGTGATAAATGGGTGCTATTACTACATGTTCCATGAAGCGCGTGCTGCTTTTCTGGGGACGTTTTAACTCATGTACTATCCCAAGCTTTTAATCATTCCAGGAAAGTCCTGCAACCCATCGACCACTGCAGCAGAGTGTCTTCGTAGAAGGTGGCCCAGAGCTTTGGACAATGACGTGCTTCAAGACAGAGCTGGAGATGTTATTTGGGGCCCTCCTACTTGTATTTTTTTCTGCTGCCCAGGAATAATCACTTTCTGGATTGGGGGAGGGTGGAACATATTTTAATGCCTCATTCTTACTTGTTTAGTAAAGTCAACCAGGAACTTGTTTGCTATGATGACAAGATGCATCCCCAATTACTCTAAAGATGATATTGATTTTTCTACAAATAACAAGGCCAGTTGTAGAAGAACCATAAAACTTGAAGTTGTTGCTTCACTGAGTGTTACCATGTAATGTCAGTAGCTTTGGTTTTTATTTAATTTTGTGATTAAAGTTTTTATTGATTTTCCTGCAGGGTAGAATATATCAATACCTTTGGTTTCAAAGGAACATTCAGTAACAAGGAAACATAAAAGAACCCAACTACAGAAAACTGGTGCTTTATTTTAAAATTTAAGAAACTGCCACCTTGCATCCCTAAGGTGTATCGCTGGAACTAGTTTTGGATGGCACCACTCAAGCTTGTGGTGGTGTTAACCTCTCGGGGAAGCAGCTGGCCCAGGGGCCTATGAAGTTGAGTTGAGAAATGCTTAGCTAGTCATTATTAGAAATAATATTGTTTTGCCAGATGTTAATACATCATTGGGTGACTCACAGCCCATGTTACCATAAATCACATGTGCTTCTTTCTCTTCTCCAGAAAAGGGCTACTCTTACAATGCCAGTCTTTGGAAGCCGTGCCCTGTGGGTGACTTTTTGTGCATATGAGAGATCGTTCTTTTCAAAGGTATTCAGAAACACAGTACATACTGAGACCGAATCTCTGACTCAGGATGGGCCTCCCCTGACAACCACCCCAAATGATTCCAGAGTGTTTACAAAACTATACAGGAAATAGGTTTCTGATAAAGTTAGAAAAGGTCACACACCCCCACAAAGTCACCCAGTTTTGTTTTGTTTTGTTTTTTTGAGATGGACTTTCACTCTTGTTGCCCAGGCTGGAGTGCAGTGGTATGATCTTGGCTCACTGCAACCTCTGCCTCCCAGATTCAAGTGATTCTCCTGCCTCAGCCTCCCAAGTAGCTGGGATTACAGGTGCACTCCACCACACCCAGATAATTTTTGTATTTTTAGTAGTGACAAGATTTTACCATGTTGGTCAGGCTGGTCTCAAATCCCTGACCTCAAGTGATCCACCCGCCTCAGCCTCCCAAAGTGCTGGGGTTGCAGGCATGAGCCACGTCAGCTGGCCAAGTCACCTAGTTTTATATGTGATCTTCTTCTCTTCCAATTCAGGCTTGAAAGTTCAACAAGCTGCCTTTTTCAGTGGGGATGGCATGGGGGCTATTCCCCCAAGACCGAACTACTTCCTACTACTACACAGATCACCTGGTTATGTATCCTTAACCTAGTTAAGATTAGCGTTTCACAGGTGACCTTTTACCTCATCCTCCTGACAGCATCCCAGAGGTACATTTTCCCAGCCTATACCACTGATTAGTGTTACCAAAACCCCGGGGGTTTGGTCTAGGTTCTGTTGCTCACTGCACAGAAAGCCAATCAGCGAGACAACAAGTATTGTCATGGAAGAAGGCTTTAATCGGATGCTGCAGCTGCAGAAAACAGAAGATTAGCCTAAAGTCTGTCTTTCAGGGAGACTAAAATTGGGGGGTCTATATAGCAGGGAAGGAATGTAAAGCAGGAATTAGGGAGGGATAAGGAAGCAGTCATGAGGAGTGAGGGGTCTGTCATCTCATTGGCAGTGATCTGCTGTATTTCCTTCTCTTGTCTGAGTGTCAGTTTGCTAAGAGAGAAACTCAGATGAGACAAATGTAAATTTTAAGTTTCAAAACTGGCAGGGTAAATTTCTGTGTTTATTCAAAAACACGTAGATATCCTTTCTATGGGACAATACGGCTGGTTTCATCAGGAAACCAATCCTTGAAGGGACACTAACAAAGCACTTCATGACCCGTAGGCAGCAGATGGCAGAGCTAAAATTAAACCCAGGCCTCTTGGCTACTGGCCCTTCCATTTACTCTACCACACTGAGGTCACATTAACCAACCAGCTCTCTTAACTTAGTGGTGTTGGTGGATTCGTTTGACTAGTTTTTATGTCTGAGTCAACTGGTGGTTCTAGTGTGGTCCAATGTTGGGACCTGGGCACGGGCCTGTCTGCCTCTGCACACTGGTCCACATGCAGCCTTCTGTATTTCTTGTAACCAGGAATGACCTTCCTTAGAGCAGGCCTGCCCTAGCAGGGAGACAGGGCATCCTTCCATGCTGGAGAAATGAAACCCAGGACAAAGACACCATCCAGGCAGGCTTTGCAGGCTCACCAAATTGTCATTTGTCTGCAATCAGAGAGACACAGTAATTCTTACTCCCCTGTCCTTATTCCTTAAAAATGCATTCCCCTTTGTTTATAATTCCAGCCAGTTTCTAAAAGAAGAAGACAGCGTGATCTCAGTGGCACACAATCCTGAAAATATAATTGAGTGCACTGCAGCTGGGGACAGAGCCAGGAAATGGAGTGAGATGGCTGTTCATCAATAAAAACAATATTGAAAAGGAGGCCTCGTCCTCTGGCTCCATGACAGTTAGCCTGCCTTTGCTTCTTCATCCTGCCTTGAGAGAAACAAAGAGAAAAAGAAAACCCCCATTTAAATCAAAGAAAGAGGAGGAAATTCATGTTTGATTCTCACTTCTGGAAAACAATCCATATTTAGGTTCTCATCTGATCTTCCAGACTGTTCACTTGAACATTTGCGCTACCAGAAAAAGTTATATGGTGAGTGGAGCAGGCTGGGTGCAGTGGCTCATGCTTGTAATCCCAGCACCTTGGGAGGCTGAGGGAGGCAGATTGCTTGAAGCCAGGAGTTCGGGACCAGCCAGGCCAACATGGTGAAACTCTGTTTCTACTAAAAAAAAAAAAAAAAAAAAAAAAAAAAAAAAAAAAAACCCAAAAATTAGCTGGACATGGTGGTGGATGCCTGTAACCCTAGCTACTCTGGAGGCTGAGGCAGGAGAATTGCTTGAACCCAGGAAGTGGAGGTTGCAGTGAGCTGAGATCGTACAACTGCACTCCAGCCTGGGCAGCAGAGCAACACTCCATCTCAAAAAATAAGTTCTGTGGTGAGTGGAGCAGTCCTGAGTAGCTTTATGGCTCTGATTTCAAGGACATTCATGCTATTTCCAGGTGCCAAAGTCAGAGCCAAGGGGTTGCCCAGAAGTCTGGTGTCATAGGAGAGAGGCCAAAAAGCAAACCAAACTGAGAGGTGATATATAACATTTTTATACAAAAATATTTTCCTATCATTTTGAAATTCCTGTATTAATAAATCCTTTGGGTTAAGATATTGTTGCTATTTTAATAAAATACAAAATGATAGGATCATTGCCTGAGATTACTATTGGCCAACAACATGAATACTTGAATGAACTAACCACATTGTTCCTTTTTCCCCCTAGAAAGACTGGAAGAAGGAATTGACATGGGAAGCAGGCAAAGGAGAAAGGGTCTATAACCTTTCCTTGCAATAGGGAGTCTTTGGCTGTCGGAAGGTAGGTAGGAGGGAAAGTGCCAGAAAGAAGCAGGGAAAGACATTGGAACGATGCTGATGGAAATGTTCACAGTCAACTTTAGGAGAGTATGCCGTCGGGTCAGTTTGACTCCCCTAATTGGGCTAAGATGGTCTTGTTTCTTGTAGCTGTTGCAAGAATTGGCACGGTAGGGGGTCTTGACTTTTTGTAAAATACCCCTATTCTAAGAATAGGCCAAAGAAAGAGGCAGAGAGTGATGTTGCTGGGACAAGTACCAAGACAAAGAGATTTTCAGATTTCTGGGGACAAGAAGAAACCATGTGAAAGGAATTTTCCCTTCAACACGTACACACACACACACACACACACCCCCCTCCGAGTATGTATGTGTGCATGTGGTTAGCAGCGGCTGCATTAATTAGCCCAGCAGCATCAGTTTTAAATTAAAACAATTTAAAATGTAGCAACAGCAAACATGGCAATGGGACACAGTCTTAAAATGAGCACATGAACAGAAAACGGGGAATTAGAGGCCGAGCCATTTCAAAAAGTGAATCCAGACCATATGGAGCTGAGGACTGGAGGAGTCAGGCGAAGCTGCAAGCATCTGGGATGCTAAGAGTTTCCTCTTGTGGAGCGTAGGCGTGGAGGGGTGCAGTGGGGAAACAGGAGGAAGGGACGTTTGCCAACCCATCAACAGGTCTGGTGGCAGGGCCAGATGGCCTCCTACCAGAGGGCTGGGTTCTCGAGACAGTGGCCTTTGGGCAGAAGGGGAGGAGAACAGCCCCGCGGTTTCCCGAAGACAATGAGGAAGGAGAAACAGCCCCTGGGGCTGCTGGCTCCTGCGCCTGCTGCCTGCAGATCAGATGCCAAGGCTCCCCGGACAGGAAATGAGTGAGACTCCTGGGAGAATAGCTCAGAGATTCAAGAGGAAACCATAGACCCTGGCAACAATAGGAAGAAGAGAGGGTGGGGCAGAGGAAAGAGTTTGTTTGCTTAATGTGGACCTCTCCAAGGTCGGTGATAAACGTTTGCAAAAGTCCTCGGGCTGACTCCACAAACAAAGCTTCAGAGAACCTGAGGGATAAAGTTTCCCGTGCCTGGCACAGGGGATCTAGGGTTGTTTGGATCAGAAGGAACAACTCTGACCCTGGGTGCTCAACAATACCTTTGACTCTCCCTCCCCCGGAGTAAGACAAAATGCTTGCCTTGTTTGATGATTCGGTCAAGGTTCTCAACAAGTGATGTTGGCCTCGCTATTTGTTTATTTCTTAGCTCAGGCTGAGAAGCAAGAATTTGATTTCTAATTCTTTATAAAATTTACCAGGTGATGACTTGGGCAAGTTGCCTCAGTGTCTTCATTTTAAATTGCAAATAACTAGTTCATAGAATATTTAAAGCACTTAGCATCTTACCCAACACTTCAGAACTGCTCCATAAATAGTGCTATTCTATGTCATTATTGCTATTACTATTTATTCCCATCATTTCTCATTTTTTGCTGTTAAAAATACCCTTCCGATATAAATATCTTTCTATGTAATTCTTTGCCCATATTGCTGATCTCGAGTGTAAATTTCTAAGATTTCTAAAAGTGGTAAACTGAGTCCAAGGATAGAAACATGTTAGAGGCACTTGGTAACATTGCCAGATTATTTCCCATCGTGATTGTACCAACATCTCTCCCCACGGTCCTTGAAAGGGAACATGTGTAGAATAGCCTTGGTGACACCAGGTCATGCCATTTAAATCCTTTCCATCATCAGCACGTATTTACTGTGTGCTTGGTACGGTTCTGTGCACTTGAGATCCAGCCATGAGCAACAACAAAAAAGATTTCCTGTCTTCAAGGCACTTCACAGGCAAAAATAAATAAATGAATATGCACTGTAACATCGTGCAATGGTTAAGCCCTGTGCAGAGAAGAGAGCAGAGGAGGGGCTGGAGGGCAGGGGGATGCCATTTTGGATGGGATGCTCTCTATTCAGTTGAGATAGGAAATTGACACCTGAGCTGGAGCAGAATGACAGGAAGCCTCATAAAGACCCAAGGAAACAGCATTCCAGGCAACAGGAAGAACAAGCATAAGGGGCTTAAGATCAGCTCACTCCATAATGTCAAGGGACTAGCATGGGGGTTAGAGCAGAGTGAGACAGCAAGGAGGTGAGCAGGCTCTTGGAACAGCAGCCAGGGGGTGGCAGGTGATAGAGGGCCTGATTCTCAGTGGGGAAGGAGGCCCTTGAAGGTTCTAATCAGGGGAGAGACTCCGCATGTCTGGGGTTTCGTCAGGATCACTCAGGCTGCTATGTGCGGGTGAGACCACAGGCAGCAAGTGTAGAAGCAAAATCAGTTAAGCATCTACTTGTTGCTAATTTGATAGACAAGAAAAATCATTCTCCTTTTAATCTGGTTTTTGATTACTTGTGAGGCTGCGTCTTTAGTGTGCTCATGGGGAATTTACATTTAGTGTCCTATGTGCAGTGGACTGAATTTAGCCCTCTCAGAGGACAACCGCTGCTCTGCCATCCATAGGGCAAAGACCTGGAGAGGAGAGGGCAGGGCCTAGACTAAGTTTCATTGAGCTCCTAGTCTACAGAGTCTGCATTTGGAGGCATCTGGGGGAGTTTTGAAGTTCTGTTTCTGGTTTTGTTCACTGTTTTTTAATAGCCTATGTTTAAAATATGTCCTTTATTAAGATGTGATTGCACCAATTGGGAGATGGGATGGGTTCGGATTTTTTTTTGCACTAAAAATTCCGGCTGGATAAATATTACACTGGGATTTACTCTTTTATTATGCTTTTAATCATTCTGTGAATGCGTTTTCAAGAACTGCTGGCATCTTAGGAATGGAGAATCATTCGGCATCATGCTCTTTAAATGCAAAAAACGACTAGATAAACGGAATCTTTAAAATAACTAAACGAAAGTGTGCATTTGTTATGCAACATCACACAATTGTTCCATTGGCACACCTTCCTAATGGTTTCTTTATGCAAACGTTATCGCCTTTATACCGTTTTTTCTACTTCTGCTGTTTCCAGTACATTTATTTCAATGAAGACTGCTTTGAAAACCTTCAAAGAAATTGAGGAGACTGGCCTTTTTCCCTCATGCATCAGGATGTGCATTTACATGAAGAACTTGCCTAAACTACCACCGGTGAATTCAGAAAGAGACACCCTCCTTGCTTAAAGTATGCAATTTATACGCCTGCAAAAATGCCAAGCATATGCAATCCATTTTGGTATTTCAAATTCTTACAGAGATAGTTAATTAAATGCATAGAACCAGGGCTTAAATTGAATCTGGTCTCAGGAAGAGCTTAACTTTGGGGCCCATTTATAGATTTAGTAAATTTGTAGGGGGTAAGAACGCTCTGCTGGCTGATCTCCATAGTAGGGGATGAACAGTTTTTTCCAATCTGGATTCTGTTTTTCGTTACCTTTGTGATGGAAAATTTAAGAAAGGCACAATGACTTGATTAAAGGTGTCATTCCGGGATGCCTCATCTTTTCACTGTTTTATTTTCTTTGCAGCTCATGCAGAGCCATAGAATAAAGCCTTGCACATCATAAACCTTTGGTTTTTATTCACTCATTTCACTATTTTCGCTGATGTCTTACATGAACAAAGATAGCAGCCCTCGTGAAGTCGGACATGGAGTTTTCGCAGTTATAATGTGTTCTTTTTTCACAGTCTGCATTAAGGAAGTGCATGGTGTCTGAAAAGAGAGACCATCCATCTCTGAATGTGCTCTGTGGAGCCAGGCCTCTACAAGAAACCCAGACACGTAGAAAGTCAACCCATTATCACTGACTCACAGGAGCTAATTGCTTTAGTGCAGAAGATCTCAAACTTTTTTTCATTCCTGACACCATTTACCTGAGCAACATATTCCCATTAATAACATCTCTCACTTCTAGAAGGCAATATGACACAGAGGTTAGGAGTCAGTTTCCTGACAGCCATGGAAGATAAAAGTGCTGAGAACTGTTCAAACCCTTCAAAGCCTGCTGAAGTGGGTATTGTCCAGCAGGCAGCATTTCCACAAATAGCTGAGGAGATCTATGTGTGTGTGTGTGTGTGTATGTGTGTGTGTGTGTATTCCTATAACATTCATATTTATTCATATTTTATGATTTAGCATATTTATAATATAGATGAAATTGTAGCTAATATTTATATTTAAAAAGTTAAAGAACATTTATTTATTTCATTTGTTTCTTTGTCACAGTTGTCTTTATTGAGTTGTTCAGATAAAGCATCTACCTTTATCAGAGAATGAAAAGCATTGAACTTTTCCTATATAAGAGGCTTCTGGAATTCTAATATTCTTGTGTAATGCAAATTATTTCCATTAATTATGTCTTTAATGGCTATACACCCTCTTACCTGAGCAATCAGTTGATTTTGGAAATGGAATAGTAAACAAATATTTCATTTCTGAATTTTGTAGGAGTGTTTTCTTGCCGGTTGTCGGTGGATTTTCATTTCTTGTAAGACCTTTAGGCTTGGAGTAATGGTTTTGAGTGAGGGTGAAGTTTATACAAATGCTCCCTGCTTGTGAGTCTTGAAAAATGCAAAAATAATATCAATAATCTAAACCAAACTTGGCCTGTCAGCTGTTTTTGTAAATAAAGTTTTATTGGAACACAGCCATACTCTTTCATTCATTTAACTATATGACCCTCAAAGGCTAACATATTCTCCGCTGGTTCATTAAGAGAGACATTTGCTGACACCTCATCTAAACTGTACTGAGTAAAATAAAAGTAAAGGTTAACCAAATTAAATAAATAGATACCTAAGCAGATCACATTCATTTTGGTACCTGAAATAGAAATAGAGTTAAAAAATTTAGTTGTCGTAACATTCAGACATTTGTCCATCAATTGTTGGGTGACTGCTCTCTTTCTATCGTATGCTTCGTGATTTTAAGAACGGTGCTTCCCTAGGTCAGCCCTGACAGCTCCGTCTCATTTCCTTTAGGAGGCCTTGGGGGAAGTTGTGCAGCCACGTGAGTGTGCAGAACTCACTGGGGCCAGTGTACCCGAGACATGTCAGCAGGAGCCAAGAACGTGATCACTGTGGGTTCTCTGCTAGAGGCAAAACCATGAGGTGCTTCTCATTTCTAAGTCGAAAATCTAAATTATCTTCCAACATGGCACCTTCTCTGTTTTCTGGAAACTGCCACCTTCCACTCGGAGCCCAGAGAACTTGCTCTGTTTGGCAAAATTGGAAGACAAGTATTCTGCACCAGCAGAGACAGGAGTTCAGTGCCCCATGCTCTGTTCTCCCATGGGAACAATCTCTCCAGATTATAATGGACTTTGATGGACGATGAGAGAAGCCTGGCACCGTGACAAGTCCCGGAGTTAAGAGCACTGGGACAAAAGCCAGGAGACCTAAGTTCTCATCTCCATTCCATCCCTGGTTAGCTGTGTGATTCTGGGCAGGTCACTTTGAACTTGTGTTTGTTCATCTATGACTGTTTCTCCTCTGGAGTAGCAATGCTTATCCTGTCTGGTTCACACAAATTGTTGAGACAATAAAATGGCATGAAAAATCACCATTTTTTAGTGTAATGACTGGAACTCCCTTAGTATTTAGAACAGGCATCAACCAAATCTGATTTGAGGTGCCATATTGAGAAACTTTGACACAAGTCAAGGCAGGTTCGAGAGACTGGACATGTGGGGATATCAGAGGAATGAATTGAGGTACACAGTGCAAGGGGTCAGGGAAGCTAGCAAAGATGCAGGCTGGCCCCTCTAGAAATGCCATCCAATCTCAGCCAGGCATGGTGGCTCACACTTGTAATCCCAGCACTTTGGGAGGCTGAGGTGGGTGGATTGCCTGAGGTCAGGAGTTCGAGACCAGCCTGGCCAACATGGTGAAAACCCATCTCTACTAAAAATACTAAATAAATAAATAAATAAATAAATAAATAAATAAATAAATTAGCTGGACGTGGTGGCAGGTGCCTATAATCCCAGCTATACAGGATGCTGAGGCAGGAGAATTACTTGAACCTGGGAGGGAGCGTTTGCAGTGAGCTGAGATTGTGCCATTGCACTCCAGTCTGGGCAACAAGAGTGAAACTCTGTCTCAGAAAAAACAAAACAAAACAAAACAAAAAAACATCCAATCTCATGCAGAGTGAGCATCGGCACAGTCGGGTGGACCCCCTCCAGGGTGTCAGTATTCAAAGTCTGGAAGGGGGAAGAGTTGGTTTCCTAACAAGTGGACTCCCATCAGTAGCTGGGGCTCCAGAGTATAGAACTCTACCTTCTAAAAGAGGATGTGGCTAAGTGTCCAGACCAAAGGCTAGCAAAGGATGCTAATAGAGACTTCAAGCCCCCAGCAATGGGACCAAAGATAGTTCAGCATGCTGGGAGGCAGGGGAGAGAGGAAAACGCTGCAATTTGTAGGATCTCAAACCAGAAAGGAGGCCCCAAACCAAATCCAGATTCTACCTCTTGCTGAGTTCAGGCAGCTGACATGTTCTTACTTTGATCAGGACTGGCTGGGGTTGTCTGGGCCGAGAGGCGCTCCCAGAAACCCCCTCACCCAAATGCAATCTGGCTGACCATCGTGTGGGTATACTCCATCATTTTTAACCTTTTCTTTGGTCAGAAACACTCGAATGATTCAGAGAGTTTCCCAATAAAAGATAAATCACCGGGAGATAATGCATTAAACTATGAACTGACATTGTTACTTTAATATAAATGTACTTCATTGGGTTATCTCCTTCCACCACTAGAGCCCCAAGGAAATGAAATGGAGAAGAGGGAGCTTATAAAACACTAATGACAAACTTTGCCTGTTCTCATTTTGTGACTTGTCCTTGTAGGAAAGGCCACCAGGAGCAGGTGTGTGAGTTGGGTCCTGTTGAAGCCTTCAGTGGGCGGGTAGGGATGGGGCAGGCACAGCGCAGAGAAAGAGGCGCTTCCCAGAAGGGTGGCTAATTGCAATTCCTCTGCCCAGAGAAGACATCTTTTTCTTAGCCACACAAAGGTATCTGAAGCGTTTGAAAATGCCAGGGCAGCAAAATTGCCACAGGCCCTATTGAATAGTTCAGGCTAGCTGCTTTCCAGACTGCAAGGTCTAAAGAATGCAGAGGAAGCCTTACAGAGCTATGGTCCCTGTGCAGAGACCTGGGAGGTGAGAGGGAGACGGTTTCTCTTTTGCTGCCTGGAGTTCTTGAGGAAAGGAGGCCGAGGCTGTCAGAAGGTCAGATCAGTCAGGAAGCGGCCAACCACTTTCAAAGACTCTTATTTTCAGTGAAAGTTTCCAAGTGATAATAACATCTCTCAGTATCGAAACTTCGAGAATGAATTTTCAGCTCCCCAGTGATGGATAAAACACCATCAGAAAGTGTGACAGTCCCCCTGCACATCCGGCTCAGTCAGAGGGAAATGGATCACACTTACAGAGAAGAAAAATTGCAAGGCAGGCATCCCAGAATGTATTGCAGTCATAACCCAGGAAAACCTTCCACCACATTTCTGCTATCTACAAGCAATGTGCCGGGCTAATTTTCTGCTGAAAGACAGTGTGCCTGTACTAAACTGGCTTCATTAACTCAATTGGAAAAAATGATTTTACAATTTGCATGGGGCTTAAGAGTGTAATTAATACAATTCATAAAAGGCCAGTGCCACTTTGCAGACATTAGCCCCATGGGGGATTGTGCAGTAGCGTGCTTTGGAGAGAGTTCTTATGTCTGCAATTCCAGCGGCCAACTTTGCCCTGCCTTCTTGGTGGGACATCCTCATCTTTATTTCAATAAAACTAGACTCGCATTGCCTTTCTCTTTAGGGATTTCTCACCAGCGCCCTCTCCCCTGTCATTCTGCTGCCCAGGGGTAGTTGATTTCTTCTGGATGAAAAGCAAAGAATGCTTGAAGATGAGGGATTAAGGATGGAGGCAGGAAGAAATAATGTTCTCTTTTAGCTCACTTTCCATCCAATTTCTTGTTGTGTGTGTGGATGTCTTAAGAGGTTGGTTGAGTGCTAAAGACCTAGGTTTCCCTTACCCCCAGAAGACAGTTAACAGGCCTGGCTTTTATAAATCTATGTCCAAGCAAGGATTGCCTATAATCTGGGGAGAGGGGAAAGGGTGGTGAGATGGAGACTCTGGGCTTTGAGAATGAAAGGAGAGAGATGTGGGCCTATGGTGGGCACCTGTATGTGAGAAGAGGGCAGGCTTGTGTGGATAGAACCTGTTTGTCCAGAAGTCTCATCTTGGTGACAGGCAAATATGTCTATCTTTATTTTAATTAATTAATTAATTAATTTTTTTGAAATGGAGTCTCCAGCTGTAGTCCAGGCTGGAGTGCAGTGGCACGATCTCAGTTCACTGCAAGCTCCATCTCCTGGGTTAACGTGATTCTCCTGCCTCAGCCTCCGAAGTAGCTGGGACTACAGGCATGTGCCACCATACCCAGCTAATTTTTTGTATTTTTAGTAGAGACGGGGTTTCACTACGTTGGCCAGACTGGTCGCCAACCTCGTGATCTGCCCGCCTTGGCCTCCCAAAGAACTAGGGTTATGGGCATAAGCCACCATGCCCTGCCTATTTTATTATTTATTTATTTTTTGAGATGGAGTCTTGCTCTGTCGCCCAGGCTGGAGTGCAGTGGAGCGATCTCCGCTCACTGCAAGCTCTGCTGCCTCCAGGGTTAACGCCATTCTCCTGCCTCAGCCTCCCTAGAAGCTGGGACTACAGGCGCCCGCCACCATGCCCAGCTAATTTTTTTGTATTTTCAGTAGAGACGGGGTTTCACTGTGTTCGCCAGGATGGTCTTGATCTCCTGACCTCGTGATCTGCCTGCCTTGGCCTCCCAAAGTGCTGGGATTACAGGCATGAGCCACCGTGCCTGGCCCTATTTTATTTCTTTAGACACAGGTTTTAGCTCTGTTGCCCAGGCTGGAGTGCAGTGGCATGATCATAACTCACTGTAACCTCTACTTCCAGGGCTCAAGTGATCCTCCCATCTCAGCCTCCTGAGTAGCTGGGATTACAGGTGTGTGCCAGCCCACCCAGCTAATTAAAAAAAAATTATGTATAGATGGGGTCTCACTATGTTTCCCAGGCTGATCTGGAACTCCTGGCCTCAAGTGGTCCCCCACTTCAGCCTCCCAAAATGCTGGGATTGTAGGCATGAGCCACCACTCTTGGCTTGTCTTTATTTATTTTTTAAAATACTTTGTCTTCAACCATGTTCTTCCAAAAATCCCTTTCCTGTCCCTTAAATTTGAGGCAGATACCATGCTTGCTACATACTTTCAGATAGTAAAAGCTCACATAGTTACTCATCCGTAGCCATTAGGGATATGCAAGTCAAAACCACAATGAGATATGACTTCACACTCATTGTTAAAGAAAAAAAAATTCTGAAGCTTGTTAAAATAGTAAGAAGATTTTATTTAGGACAGTTGCAATAGATGTCAAGGCTACCACAGTAGGAGAGAGAGATCAGGCTCAACAAAGCAAAGGCAGTTGGAGGCTTCTAGCCAATGAGCAGAGTGAGGGGTCTGTGGGTAGAAAACTACAACAGGCGACATCACAGATACGAAAACTTGCTGAACTGACTTAGGATTCTTGCTGAAGGCCAGTTAGGGACTTCTACATAAAAGGTGGGGGATGAGAAACTGACTGAGATATTAAGAGTGGGGGGATTCTTGCTAAACTGACTGAGCAAGATTCTTGCTACCACTGGACTAGGCAGGCCAAAGACAGGGCTAAGGATAAGGCCCAGTGAAAAGGAGGGCTCAGAGGAGCCTGATTAATGTCTGATCAATGAGGGAGTATTTGTCCCCATAAGGATGACTATTACTTTAAAAAAAAAAAATAAGGAAAATAAGTGTTGAGGAGGATTGAAGAGAAATTGAAACCCTTGTGCATTGCTGATAAGAATGTAAAATGGTGCAGCTAATATGGAAAACAGTTTGACAGTTCTTCAAAAAGTTAAACAGAGAATTACCACAGGATTTAGGAATTCTGCTCCTAGGCAGATACTCAAAATAATTGAAAGCAGGGACTCAAACAGACACTGGTTGATATAGTTTGGCTATTTGTCCCCACCTAAATCCCTAGTTGAAGTGTATTCTCCAGTGTTGGGGTGGGGCCTGGAGGGAGGTGATTGGATCATGGGGATGAATTTCTCATGAATGGTTTAGCACCATCCTCTTGGTGCTGTCCTCGCAAAAGTGAATTCCCCTGAGATCTGGTTGTTTTAGACTGTGTGGTGTGGCCCCTCACTCTCTCCCTCTTGTTCCCTCTCTCACCATGTGACTTGCAGGCTCCTACAGACCATTAAACCCATTAAACCTCTTTTCTTTATTAATTACCCAGTCTCAGGTATTTTTTATAGCAGTGCAAGAATGGCCTAACACATTGGTACACCAATGTCCAAAACAGCATTATTTTTCAAACGGTGGAAACAATCCCAATGTCCATCAACAATTGAACAGATAAAATGTGGTATACACGTACAATGGAGTATTATGTTGACTTAAAAACAATTGAATTTTGGCACATGCTCCAACATGGGTGAAACTTGAAAACAGGCTAAATAAGCCAGGTTCAAAAGGACAAACACTGTGTAATTCCAGTTATATAAAGTACCTGTTACAGGAAAATTTATCCAGACAGAAATAGAGGTTACCAGGGCCTGGGGGAAGGAGAAAATAGGGAGTTATTGTTTAATGAGTACAGAGTTTCAGTTTGGGATGAAGAAAATATTTTGGTGATGGCTGCACAACCATATTAATACACGTGACGACACTGAAGTGTATATCTAAAAATGGCTAAAATGGTAAATTTTATGTTATGTGTGTTTATCACAATAAAACAAGTTTTAAAAAATCCTATCCAGCCTAGTATGTCAATCTCAGACTCAATGTAAATCTCGGTTCCTCCCTTTCCCTTAGTTCAAGTTTGGCAGGGCGATCTGGGGACTTGGAAGAGAAGGGGCAGGGTCTGCCCTTTTCTTCTTCCTTACATTCCAGCACCAAGACTACTGTAAACAATGCACTCATACCTTTTTTCTTCCCTTTCAAAGGGTGGGAGGTTGAGGTGGGGGAAGAGGGGACAGCGGGACATGACACCATCTTTCATGACTGCTGGCACAGTGAGGGGGAAGTTCTCTGGATTCTCTCTGGTTCATCAGCTTCCATTGTATGGACCCCATTTCTGTGAAACAGCGGTCTCCATTGCACATGGTTTTAGTATCATGAAATTTTGGTGGGGGTAGGGCTCAATTTTACTCTCTGTGGTGAAGACCCCCCATACAGACGGGTGCCTGTGTCTCTCTTCACCTGATAGTAGGCTGTGGCCCCAGCCTCCCCACTTGCATCCTAGCCAGCCCACACTTCTACCTCTGCCTTTTCTTATTGCATGATCCTTCACGTGGATATATGGGAATCTCAAAGGTTCTCCTTCTCCAAACACCTCAGAGAACCAGGGTAGGATTTTCCCTCTTCTCTTCCACAGCCCACTACCCTACAAGTCCTTCTTAAACCCTTTTCTCAGTCTACACCAGAAAGTCAACCACCTTTGAAAATCTCCAGATGTTCTGGATCTCTCTCTAGGTTCACTTGCATGTCCAAAGATATGAGGACCCATGTCAAGCTTTCTCAAGGAATCTTTCATCCAACTCCTCCCCAGGTACCTGGCATGGGTCTCAGGTTTAATAGTTTAGCAAAAATCCAGAAAGGAAAGAAGATGCCTCTCTCCCCTTTCAGGCAACCCTAATTTCTAAAAGTGATTCTCTTAACAAGAAACAAATGACTAGATTTTTAAGACTATGAAACACAATGTCTCTTGGCACTTACTGGTGGGCTTTACTCTTCAATTCCTGTGTGACAAAACAAGAAATGAAAAATCCCACTCAGAAGCCTGCTACATGCAACTCCACTTGATTGTAGCATCCAGAGGTGTTTTGTCTGAGTACCAGGGAGAACTGGCAAAACTGCCTAGAAAATGTCCATTTGCTTGTAATTAGTAGACAGGACCCAAACATCTCGTTCACCCTGAGTATCTTGGAGAAATTCCTCTTTGTTCTACATGCATGTTTTCCTTCAAAATTCACAACAACCCTATTAGGGGGCATTTATTTCATGCAATAGAAGAGGAACATGAAACTTAAAGAAGTTAAAAAATATACCTAAGATCACTCAAATTAATTATTGGTGGAACTGAGATGCACATCTGATTCTGAGTGACTTCTGAGAGCATATACTTAATCACTATGCTATGTTGTGTCTTGTTTAACTAAAAATCTACAGGTTCTATGAGATACAACTCAGGGTGTTTGTGCTTTCTAGAATAAGGACATTGGGAAGACCTGACTCTACACCCCAAGTCAGGAGCACACAGTCCTCTGATCCCTGAAACTAGGAAGAAGATGTTTTAAAGATGTCACAGATTCAGAATCCTTGCAACTAATGTTCTTGACTAATAAAGACAAGATACTGGTTGCTTAATTGAGGTATGGAAAAGAGGAAGTGAGCCTTGGAATAAACACTTGAACCCAAAGCTAAAATTACTGTGTTTTTTCTAAAGAGTCACTAAAGAGACTGATGTGGTTTGGATCTGTGTCCCCAGCAAATCTCATGTTGAATTATAATCCCCAATATTGGAGGTGGGGCCTGGTGGGAGGTGATTGGATCAGGGGGTGGTTTCTCATGGTTTAACACAGCTCCTTGGTGTTGTCATTGCAACAGTGAGCTCTCATGAGGTCTGGTTGTTTAAAAGTATGTGGTACCTCCCCCACCCACTTCCTCCTGCTCCGGTCATGTGAAATGCCTGCTCTCGTTTTGCCTTCGCCACAATTGTAAGTTCTCTGAGGCCTCCCCAGAAGCAGATGCTGCCATGCTTCCTGCACAGCTCACATAACCATGAGTCAATTAAACCTCTTTTTAAATAAATTACCCAGTCTCAGGTGTTTCTTTATAACAGTGAGAGAATTGACTAACAGAGACTGAAATAAAATTTGGGTTTTGTCTGCCAGTGAGTACATGGTGGGGTGAGGTAAGGGACCTGGAAAACTTTGAGAGAGTGAGGATACTGAGATGCTTTGAGGGGGACAAGCAATGGCAAGCATTACAGTAATGCTATGGGATTTTCTCCTCTTCTCAAAGCTAAGAAAAAACTAAGAGGCCACAACTGGGCCTATTGGAAAGAAGTGATCTCTTTAACACTTTGGGTGACCTGTGCTGTCAGACCAGTGCTCCTGTGCACAGTGGTCTTTAGGAAAGGTGCAGACTCCTTTGGGGAGGTATTTCAGAAGTGGCAAATGGGACTAGGTTGAGTCAGCCTGGTTAGCATGAAGACCCTTCTCGGCTCAGACTGGCCAAGAGAGATCATCTGTCAGGTCAGAATTTCCCTGAACTAGAGAAGGAATCCCTCACCCTCCACCTTGGAAAAAACTCATTGGAAGAGCAGATGCTTGGAGTGTCTTGGAGGTAGGGACGGTGAACCATGCCGAGACAGGTTTTGAGGGTTGGCTGATGTTTAATATTTAGAGTACTTGGCCTTATGAAGGGATCTGAGCAGCTCTTTTCAAGTGTGAGTTGGGGTAAACAAGATTGACAAGTCTGAGAAAGTGGCAACTAACTAAACAAGCAACTGGCCAGGTTTGGTGGCTCACTCCTGTAATCCCAGCACTCTGGGAGGCTGAGGTGGGAGGATTGTTTGAGTCCAGGAGTTCAAGACCAGCCTGGGCAACATGGTAAAACCCTGTCTCTACAGAAAATGCAAAAAAAAAAAAAAAATTAGCTGGGCGTAGTGGCATGTACCTGTAGTTCCACCTACTGGAGAGGCTGAGGCAAGAGGATCACTTGAACACAGGAGGTCAAGGCTGCAGTGAGCTACGATTTTGCCACTGCAGCCTAAGTGGCAGAGCAAGACTCTGTCTCAAAAAACCTGAAAACAAACAAACAAACAAACATACAAAAACAAGCAACAAACAAAAGAAAGCACATTGACTGGTCTGTTAGACCAGGACTGGTGCAGAATGTAGAAGATGTCCCCGGTCTCCCTGCAATATATCCACAGCAAATCTCTGGAACCAGCGAATGCCATCTCATTTGGAAAAAAAGGTTCTTTGCAGATGTGATTAAGTTAAAGTACTTGAGATAAGGAGATAACTCTGGATTATCTGGGTGATCCCTAAACGTCATCACAAGTACCCTTAGAGTAAGTATCTTTATAAGCAAGGAGAAGAGAGACAGAAGACAAGGCTTTGTGACAGCAGAGCCTAGAGATGCAGCTACAAGCCAAGGGATGCCAGCAGGCACTGGAGCTGTAGGTGGCAAGGCTCAGATTCTCCCCTCCAGTCTCTGGAGGGAGCAAATCCCTGCGATCACTTTGATTTTGGACATCTGCCTTCTAAACCTGTGAGAGAATAATTTCCCATTTTTTTAAGCACCCTGTTTGTGGTCATTAATTTTGGCAGATGGAGGAGATAAATGCAACAGGACCAATGGAAGCATGCAGTCATGGCACCAGACGAAGCCTGAGCAGGTGAGTATCAGAGAAGGCTACCAGAAGTGGTGCTCATGCTGAAATTTCAGGATAAACTGAGTATATTCATGAGAAGAGGAAGAAAAAGAAATATTCGATTCGTGAGGAAGTGTGAAAACCCGGAGCCCACAGACAGCGCAGTGTCATCTCCAAAATGGGGAGCGAGTGGCAAAAAGTCATGCGGACAGGCAGATGTGTCGTGTTAAAGAAGCGTAGATTTTGAGGACAACAGGAAACTACTACAGAATCTTAGTCAATGTCCAGATCAGGTAAAGTTGCCCGGCACTCTCTCTGGAAACCCTCATCACAGAGTTGAAAGGGATAAATGTATGGCTGGGTAAGATGATGAGGCAGGAGAATTGACAGGATTTTGATGGGGAAGCACTGGGGAGAGGAAAGACTGAATATTGATGCCTGGGTTTCTGAATTGGAGACAGGATGGCCAATGAGGCTCATGGCTTAGATAAGGAATAATGGAGGAGGAAGAGGAAGTTTCCACTGGTAGGGGACTTGGAAGCAAAATTATTGTCCCAGGCAAGACCAATCTCATGTATGGATAGTTGGGGCAAAATTTTTTGTTATTGTTAAAGCAAACTAAATATGGCCTGAGACAGACTCCATACTTCTCTATTTGAGTCCTTGTGAATGAACTGTAACCTAACTTAATAGGCAGACAAGATTGAAAACCTAATTTAGGAGTATGTGCCTGTAGCAATAGGTAAGTCTTGGCCAATACCAGTGGCCATACTTCAACCACTCACAGACTGCTAAGTGTTCAAACTGTGTTCAAATAAGGCAAATGCCAATCTGTAATGAATCCATCTGTGTTTGTACCTCACTTCCGATTTCTGTACATCATTTCCCTTTTTCGTCTATAAATCTTCCACCACGTGGCTGCGTGGGAGTCTCTGTGAATCTGCTGTCATTCCAGGGGCTGCCTGATTCACAAATTTTTCATTGCTCAATTAAACTCCGTTAAATTTAATTTGGCTGCAGTTTTTCTTTTAACGTTATATACATATAATAAGGGGACATTATCTCTTGTACTGTTTTTATAACGGTGGTAATAATTAGCAGAACATGGAAACTGACTGAAAATAAGATTACAAAGCTGAAATCCACCATGTTAAAATTTCAATATATTTCTAGTAAATATAAACAAGAAGGGAAACAGTGTAAGCATGCATGTATATCCTGACAATCACAAAATCATCTTTTATTTTACTTTTTCTTTCCAAATGTTATTTTAGATTCAAGGGGTACATGTGCAGGTGTGTTACATGGGTAAATTGTGTGTTGTGTCACAGGGGTTTGGTGTACAGATAATTTTGTCATGAATAATCAGCATAATATTCTATAGGTGGTTTTTCAATCCTCACTGTCCTCCCACCCGTCACCCTCAAGTGGGCCCTGGTGTCTGTTGTTCCTCCCTTAGTGTTCATGTGTTCTCAATGTTTAGCGCCCACTTGTAAGTGAGAACATGAGGTATTTGGTTTTCTGTCCTTGCATTAATTTGCTTAGGATCATGGCCTCCAGCTGCATCCATATTGCTGCAAAGGACAGAATCTCATTCTTTTATACGGCCATGTAGTATTAGTATTCCATGGTGTATATGGTGTATATGTATCACATTTTCTATTTGTTTTTCTTTTCTTTTTTCTTTCTTTCTTTCTTTTTTTTTTTTTTTTTTTGAGGCAGGGTCTCCCTCTGTTGTCCAGGCTGGAGTTCAGTGGTGCAATCTCGGCTCACTGGAATCTCCACCTCCCGGGTTCATGCGATTCTCTTGCCTCAGCCTCCTGAGTAGCTGGGATTACAGGTGTGCACCACTACACCCAGCTAATTTTTTGTACATTTTTTTAGTAGAAACAGTTTCACCATATTGGTCAAGCTGGTCCGTAACTTCCTACCTCAGGTGATCCGCCCACCTCAGCCTCCCAAAGTGCTGGGATTACAGGCATGAGCCACCATGCCTGGCCCTGCATTTTCCTCATCCGGCCCACCACTGATGGGTACCTAGGCTGATTCCATGTCTTTGCTACTGTGAATAGTGCTGTGGCAAAACCTTTCGTGACCTACAGAACCTCCTTTCTTGGTCCTGCCACAGTTCCAGCAGTTTCCATATTGTGTATTATTTGGAATTACAGCACCAAAGTTCCTGTTAAAATATAACTGCTACTTTGGGAGGAGACCTGATTCCTCATGACAGGCATTAAATATGTTAGTTTAGACTAGGTTATCTGCTTGGCCCTCCAGCACTGGGAGCCCTTGCAAATAGAAAGAAAGCACGTAATATTTCCTGAGGTCAGTATTGGCTCTTACCTGGGGAAGGAAGGTCAGAAAACATTAGAAGGCTCGAGGGGACACCATGTATAAATGATTGGAGAAACTGAGAAGAAATGAGAGTAGTAAGCTTGGAGGAAAATCATCAATGCTTAGTTCTTTTCTCACTCAGCATATACAAATGGTGAGGGTTTGGAGCTCAGTTTTATCAGTACAGAGATTAGAGGAAGGGCCACACCCAAAGCTTAAATCGACAGCTGGGAGGATCTCTGTAACATAAGAGGAAAGACAAGAGGTCATGTGTGCAGTGTGGGTTTTACCTGTAAGAACTACACATTGTTCTTGTTCAGAGATAAAGGGCTTCTTGGCAGGATAGTTTTCCTATTTCTTAAATGTTTCTGCATACACCCTTATATTTGAAAAGGCCTTCTTTTTTCTGCCTTAAATTTAACAATTGCTATGAGTTGAAAGAAAAAGAAAAGTAACTCTTAAGATTCTGATAATCTGTTAACCAGAACTAGGATTTAACGCCAGATTGTGAAGCGCCTGGAGCCTGAAGGAAACAGAAACTTCAGCCTGATTTTATTTTTGTGGCTGAGTTCCTGTTAATTAGCGACACATTAAATCATGACTGTTTAGTCATCTTCCTTTTCCTAGCACCTTCTAGAACTTTCCTAGAACAAATCAGCATGATAGAGTGCTCCCGGTGTTTCCAATGCCATGATTCACATCCTTGTAACTTCAGCTCTGACTGCAGCGACCTCTGATGAGACAGTCTAGTATGAGTGTACTAGACTTCCAGAGAAACAGAACCAATAGGACATACTTGTGTGTGCAAACATGCGTGTATTCACACACAAAGACATACACAGTGGATCCTCTGTATCTTCCGAAGCCTCTGCATTCATTGATTCAACCAACCGGGGATCAAAAGTATTGTTTAAAAAATCACGTCTCTTCTGAACATGTGCAGACTTTTTTCTTGTGATAATTCAGTAAACAATAACAACTTACATAGCATGTACATGGTATTAAATATTGCAAGCAATCTAGAGATGAAAAGCAGAGGTGTACAATCTTTTGGCTTCCCTGGGCCACACTGAAAGAAGAATTGTCTTGGGCCTCACATAAAATGCACTAACATGAACAATAGCTGATGAGCTAAAAAAAAATCGCAAAAAAAAAAAAAAAAGTCTCCTGTTTTAAAAAAGTTTATGAATTTGTGTTGGGCTGCATTCAAAGCTGTCCTGGGCCACATGCAGCCCTGGGTTACACAAGCTTGATTTAAAGTATGTTGGAGGATGTGCCTAGGCTATATACTAATACTACACCATTTTGTATGAGAGACTTGGTCATCTGTGGATTTTTGTATTTGTAGGGGGGTGGGGTCCTAGAATGAATCCTCCATGAATACCAGGAAACTACTGTGTGTGTGCATATGCATGTGTGGGTGTGTATCTATATATATATATATATAGAGAGAGAGAGAGAGATTTATTATAAATATTATATATATATTATATCTAAAGAGATTTATAAATATCCATGATGTACTCGATGTTTAGCTCCCACATATATATATATATATATTTAAAGAGATTTACTCTAAACTGTTGGCTCGCAGGATTATAGTTACAGAGGCTGAGAAATCCCACAGTCTTCCTTTTGCAGTCTGGAAACTCAAGAAAGGTGTAATTTGAAGACCTGAGGGCCAGAGAGGGGGTGATATAGATCCAAGCACAGTCTGAAGGCTTGAGAACTAGCATTGCCGAAGGCAGGAGATCAATGTTCCAGCTCAGCCAGTCACGTAGAGAATGAACAAATCCAACCTTTGTCTGCCTTGTCCTCTTTCCAGACCCTCTATGGATTGAGGATGTCCATCCACATTGGGGAGGGCCATCTGCTTTCCCCATTCCACCAATTCAAATACTAACCTAGTCCGGAAACACTCCCACAGACACACCAAGAAATAATGTTTCACCAGCTCTCTGATGAAAGCCCATGAAATTAACCAGCACAATGGGCTGTCACTCACTTTCTGCTATCAACCTTTGCCTCAAGCACAGGCTTCCATCTTCATTTGGTCTCCAGGCTCCTCTAACACTGGAGGAGATCAGTCTGCCTGCTGCACGTGCACAACCTGGAGTTAACACCCCTAGGGGTCTCCCTCAACCCCAGGGGGCACAGGTGGATGAATGTTCCTGCCTCCCATCCTTCTGGTGGACAGTTCTGAGAGGGAAGTTCCCAGTGATTTTCCCCTACCTCCACTGCCTACAGAGATGACCTCAACAGCACACTCTTATATTGGCATTTTCTACTTTCCTGTCTTATTCCTTTTGGATATTTACTCCTAGTCCTTGGAGTGGCGTCCCAAATCATGTATTTGAGCAAAGTCTTTGTCTCAGGCTTGCTGTCCAGGGAAACTCAAGATAAATTATGCTATGAATTCATCTTTAGCAAAACTAGTTTCCCCATCAAAGACCAATCATTTAATCACATATCCCTTGTTTTCACTTCTGCAAAATGAAGGCATTAGGCTGATGCCTTTGATCCTCATTCTTTCGTGTATTCACTTATCCACTCATTTTTCTTGCATGCGTTTAGGTATTGTTTCATTCGCTCATTCATTTTCATTCTTCATTTATTTATCCATCAACTCCATCTCTCTGTGATTCACTCACTTTTATTTATTCAACCATTTATCCATTTGTTCATTTATTTCTATTGTTATGTATTTTTCATGCATTTAATCACTTATCCATTGATTTTTCAATCAGTCACTAATTCTTTTATTCATCTACTCATTTTTCATCCATTCATTAATTTTTTATTGAATCATTCATTTTCTTTTTTTTTTAAATTTATTTATTATTATTAAACTTCAAGTTGTAGGGTACATGTGCACAACGTGCAGGTTTGCTACATATGTATACTTGTGCCATGTTGGTGTGCTGCACCCATCAACTCGTCATTTACATCAGGTATAACTCCCAATGCAATCCCTCCCCCCTCCCCCCTCCCCATGATAGGCCCCGGTGTGTGATGTTCCCCTTCCCGAGTCCAAGTGATCTCATTGTTCAGTTCCCACCTACGAGTGAGAACATGCGGTGTTTGGTTTTCTGTTCTTGTGATAGTTTGCTAAGAATGATGGTTTCCAGCTGCATCCATGTCCCTACAAAGGACACAAACTCATCCTTTTTTATGGCTGCATAGTATTCCATGGTGTATATGTGCCACATTTTCTTAATCCAATCTGTCACTGATGGACATTTGGGTTGATTCCAAGTCTTTGCTATTGTGAATAGTGCTGCAATAAACATACGTGTGCATGTGTCCTTATAGCAGCATAATTTATAATCCTTTGGGTATATACCCAGTAATGGGATGGCTGGGTCATATGGTACATCTAGTTCTAGATCCTTGAGGAATCGCCATACTGTTTTCCATAATGGTTGAACTAGTTTACAATCCCACCAACAGTGTAAAAGTGTTCCTATTTCTCCACATCCTCTCCAGCACCTGTTGTTTCCTGACTTTGTAATGATCGCCATTCTAACTGGTGTGAGATGGTATCTCATTGTGGTTTTGATTTGCATTTCTCTGATGGCCAGTGATGATCAGCATTTTTTCATGTGTCTGTTGGCTGTATGAATGTCTTCTTTTGAGAAATGTCTGTTCATATCCTTTGCCCACTTTTGGATGGGGTTGTTTGTTTTTTTCTTGTAAATTTGTTTGAGTTCTTTGTAGGTTCTGGATATTAGCCCTTTGTCAGATGAGTAGATTGCAAAAATTTTCTCCCATTCTGTAGGTTGCCTGCTCACTCTGATGGTAGTTTCTTTTGCTGTGCAGAAGCTCTTTAGTTTGATGAGATCCCATTTGTCAATTTTGGCTTTTGCTGCCGTTGCTTTTGGTGTTTTAGACATGAAGTCTTTGCCCATGCCTATGTCCTGAATGGTACTACCTAGGTTTTCTTCTAGGATTTTTATGGTATTAGGTCTAACATTTAAGTCTCTAATCCATCTTGAATTAATTTTCGTATAAGGAGTAAGGAAAGGATCCAGTTTCAGCTTTCTACTTATGGCTAGCCAGTTTTCCCAGCACCATTTATTAAATAGGGAATCCTTTCCCCATTTCTTGTTTCTCTCAGGTTTGTCAAAGATCAGATGGCTGTAGATGTGTGGTATTATTTCTGAGGACTCTGTTCTGTTCCATTGGTCTATATCTCTGTTTTGGTACCAGTACCATGCTGTTTTGGTTACTGTAGCCTTGTAGTATAGTTTGAAGTCAGGTAGCGTGATGCCTCCAGCTTTGTTCTTTTGACTTAGGATTGTCTTGGAGATGCGGGCTCTTTTTTGGTTCCATATGAACTTTAAAGCAGTTTTTTCCAATTCTGTGAAGAAGCTCATTGGTAGCTTGATGGGGATGGCATTGAATCTATAAATTACCTTGGGCAGTATGGCCATTTTCACGATATTGATTCTTCCTATCCATGAGCATGGTATGTTCTTCCATTTGTTTGTGTCCTCTTTGATTTCACTGAGCAGTGGTTTGTAGTTCTCCTTGAAGAGGTCCTTTACATCCCTTGTAAGTTGGATTCCTAGGTATTTTATTCTCTTTGAAGCAATTGTGAATGGAAGTTCATTCCTGATTTGGCTCTCTGTTTGACTGTCACTGGTGTATAAGAATGCTTGTGATTTTTGCACATTAATTTTGTATCCTGAGACTTTGCTGAAGTTGCTGATCAGCTTAAGGAGATTTTGGGCTGAGACAATGGGGTTTTCTAAATATACAATCATGTCGTCTGCAAACAGGGACAATTTGACTTCTTCTTTTCCTAACTGAATCCCCTTGATTTCTTTCTCTTGCCTGATTGCCCTAACCAGAACTTCCAACACTATGTTGAATAGGAGTGGTGAGAGAGGGCATCCCTGTCTTGTGCCAGTTTTCAAAGGGAATTTTTCCAGTTTTTGCCCATTCAGTATGATATTGGCTGTGGGTTTGTCATAAATAGCTCTTATGATTTTGAGGTACGTTCCATCAATACCGAATTTATTGAGCGTTTTTAGCATGAAGGGCTGTTGAATTTTGTCAAAAGCCTTTTCTGCATCTATTGAGATAATGATGTGGTTCTTGTCTTTGGTTCTGTTTATATGCTGGATTATGTTTATTGATTTGCGAATGTTGAACCAGCCTTGCATCCCAGGGATGAAGCCCACTTGATCATGGTGGATAAGCTTTTTGATGTGCTGCTGAATCCGGTTTGCCAGTATTTTATTGAGGATTTTTGCATCGATGTTCATCAGGGATATTGGTCTAAAATTCTCTTTTTTTGTTGTGTCTCTGCCAGGCTTTGGTATCAGGATGATGTTGGCCTCATAAAATGAGTTAGGGAGGATTCCCTCTTTTTCTATTGATTGGAATAGTTTCAGAAGGAATGGTACCAGCTCCTCCTTGTACCTCTGGTAGAATTCAGCTGTGAATCCATCTGGTCCTGGACTTTTTTTGGTTGGTAGGCTATTAATTATTGCCTCAATTTCAGAGCCTACTATTGGTCTATTCAGGGATTCAACTTCTTCCTGGTTTAGTCTTGGAAGAGTGTAAGTGTCCAGGAAATTATCCATTTCTTCTAGATTTTCCAGTTTATTTGCGTAGAGGTGTTTATAGTATTCTCTGATGGTAGTTTGTATTTCTGTGGGGTCGGTGGTGATATCCCCTTTATCATTTTTAATTGCGTCGGTTTGATTCTTCTCTCTTTTCTTCTTTATTAGTCTTGCTAGTGGTCTGTCAATTTTGTTGATCTTTTCAAAAAACCAACTCCTGGATTCATTGATTTTTTGGAGGGTTTTTTGTGTCTCTATCTCCTTCAGTTCTGCTCTGATCTTAGTTATTTCTTGCCTTCTGCTAGCTTTCGACTGTGTTTGCTCTTGCTTCTCTAGTTCTTTTAATTGCGATGTTAGAGTGTCAATTTTAGATCTTTCTTGCTGTCTCTTGTGGGCATTTAGTGCTATAAATTTCCCTCTACACACTGCTTTAAATGTGTCCCAGAGATTCTGGTATGTTGTATCTTTGTTCTCATTGGTTTCAAAGAACATCTTTATTTCTGCCTTCATTTCGTTATGTACCCAGTAGTCATTCAGGAGCAGGTTGTTCAGTTTCCATGTAGTTGAGCGGTTTTGATTGAGTTTCTTAGTCCTGAGTTCTAGTTTGATTGCACTGTGGTCTGAGAGACAGTTTGTTATAATTTCTGTTCTTGTACATTTGCTGAGGAGTGCTTTACTTCCGATTATGTGGTCAATTTTGGAGTAAGTGCGATGTGGTGCTGTGAAGAATGTATATTCTGTTGATTTGGGGTGGAGAGTTCTATAGATGTCTATTAGGTCTGCTTGCTGCAGAGATGAGTTCAATTCCTGGATATCCTTGTTAACTTTCTGTCTCGTTGATCTGTCTAATGTTGACAGTGGAGTGTTGAAGTCTCCCATGATTATTGTATGGGAGTCTAAGTCTCTTTGTAAGTCTCTAAGGACTTGCTTTATGAATCTGGGTGCTCCTGTATTGGGTGCATATATATTTAGGATAGTTAGCTCTTCCTGTTGAATTGATCCCTTTACCATTATGTAATGGCCTTCTTTGTCTCTTTTGATCTTTGATGGTTTAAAGTCTGTTTTATCAGAGACTAGTATTGCAACCCCCGCTTTTTTGTGTTCTCCATTTGCTTGGTAAATCTTCCTCCATCCCTTTATTTTGAGCCTATGTATGTCTCTGCGTGTGAGATGTGTCTCCTGAATACAGCAGACTGATGGGTCTTGACTCTTTATCCAGTTTGCCAGTCTGTGTCTTTTAATTGGAGCATTTAGTCCATTTACATTTAAGGTTAAGATTGTTATGTGTGAACTTGATCCTGCCATTATGATATTAACTGGTTATTTTGCTCGTTAGTTGATGCAGTTTCTTCCTGGCCTTGATGGTCTTTACATTTTGGCATGTTTTTGCAATGGCTGGTACCGGTTGTTCCTTTCCATGTTGAGTGCTTCCTTCAGGGTCTCTTGTAAGGCAGGCCTAGTGGTGACAAAATCTCTAAGCATTTGCTTATCTGTAAAGGATTTTATTTCTCCTTCACTTATGAAACTTAGTTTGGCTGGATATAAAATTCTGGGTTTAAAATTCTTTTCTTTAAGAATGTTGAATATTGGCCCCCACTCTCTTCTGGCTTGAAGAGTTTCTGCCGAGAGATCTGCTGTTAGTCTGATGGGCTTCCCTTTGTGGGTAACCCGACCTTTCTCTCTGGCTGCCCTTAAGATTTTTTCCTTCATTTCAACTTTGGTGAATCTGGCAATTATGTGTCTTGGAGTTGCTCTTCTCGAGGAGTATCTTTGTGGCGTTCTCTGTATTTCCTGGATTTGAATGTTGGCCTGCCCTACTAGGTTGGGGAAGTTCTCCTGAATGATATCCTGAAGAGTGTTTTCCAACTTGGTTCCATTTTCCCCGTCACTTTCAGGCACCCCAATCAGACGTAGATTTGGTCTTTTTACATAATCCCATACTTCTTGCAGGCTTTGTTCATTTCTTTTTCTTCTTTTTTCTTTTGGTTTCTCTTCTCGCTTCATTTCATTCATTTGATCCTCCATCGCTGACATTCTTTCTTCCAGTTGATCGAGACGGTTACTGAAGCTTGTGCATTTGTCACGTATTTCTCGTGCCATGGTTTTCGTCTCTTTCATTTCGTTTGTGAGCTTCTCTGTATTAATTACTCTAGCCATCAATTCTTCCACTTTTTTTTCAAGATTTTTAGTTTCTTTGCACTGGGTACGTAATTCCTCCTTTAGCTCTGAGAAATTTGATGGACTGAAGCCTTCTTCTCTCATCTCGTCGAAGTCATTCTCCGTCCAGCTTTGATCCGTTGCTGGCGATGAGCTGCGCTCCTTTGCCGGGGGAGATGCGCTCTTATTTTTTGAATTTCCAGCTTTTCTGCCCTGCTTTTTCCCCATCTTTGTGGTTTTATCTGCCTCTGGTCTTTGATGATGGTGATGTACTGATGGGGTTTTGGTGTAGGTGTCCTTCCTGTTTGATAGCTTTCCTTCTAACAGTCAGGATCCTCAGCTGTAGGTTGTAGCTGTAGGAGATTGCTTGAGGTGCACTCCAGACCCTGTTTGCCTGGGTATCAGCAGCAGAGGCTGCAGAAGATAGAATATTTCTGAACAGCGAGTGTACCTGTCTGATTCTTGCTTTGGAATCTTCCTCTCAGGGGTGTACTCCACCCTGTGAGGTGTGGGGTGTCAGACTGCCCCTAGTGGGGGATGTCTCCCAGTTAGGCTACTCAGGGGTCAGGGACCCACTTGAGCAGGGAGTCTGTCCCTTCTCAGATCTCAACCTCCGTGTTGGGAGATCCACTGCTCTCTTCAAAGCTGTCAGACAGAGTCGTTTGCGTCTGCAGAGCTGCTGCGTTTGTTATTATTTACTGTGCCCTGTCCCCAGAGGTGGAGTCTACAGAGACAGGCAGGTTTCCTTGAGCTGCTGTGAGCTCCACCCAGTTCGAGCTTCCCAGCAGCTTTGTTTACCTACTTAAGCCTCAGCAATGGCGGGCGCCCCTCCCCCAGCCTCGCTGCTGCCTTGCCAGTAGATCACAGACTGCTGTGCTAGCAATGAGGGAGGCTCCGTGGGTGTGGGACACTCCCGGCCAGGTGTGGGATATGATCTCCTGGTGTGCCTGTCTGCTTAAAGCGCAGTATTGGGGTGGGAGTTACCCGATTTTCCAGGTGTTGTGTGTCTCAGTTCCCCTGGCTAGGAAAAGGGATTCCCTTCCCCCTTGCGCTTTCCAGGTGAGGCAATGCCTCGCCCTGCTTCAGCTCTCGCTGGTCGGGCTGCAGCAGCTGACCAGCACCGATCGTCTGGCACTCCCCAGTGAGATGAACCCAGTACCTCAGTTGAAAATGCAGAAATCGCCGGTCTTCTGTGTCACTCGCGCTGGGAGTTGGAGACTGGAGCTGTTCCTATTCGGCCATCTTGCTCCGCCCCCTTTTTGAATCATTCATTTTCTTTCATTCACTTAGTGTTTCATTCATTTATTCTTTATGCTTTAATTTTGGCTTATAGTCATTAAAAAAAAAGTCTTCCTACCTTTCTTTCTTTTTTCCTTCTTTTCTCCTTTTAGTCCTCTCTCTCTTCTCTTTCTTCAACAACTGGTTACTAAGAATCTACTAAAATACCAGCCAGCAATATATCATTACTTGAAATAACACTGCTTAGCGAGTAATCCCTTCTGTGAATCAGAGATACATTACAAGAGATCTGTGAGGGTGAAAAACAGTGTGGGCCTCACACACTGTAAAAGGAGAAATATATACGTATATCCCCAATTCAGGCAGCAGCACGTATTTCTAATAGATATCCACTCCGTTTAATCATTTTTGTTATTTATGAAAGCCATAAGAAGTCTTATTTTAGCCGCTGAAGAAATAAAATAATTTCTCGTGATTCCTAGCTATATAAGAGTTATTAAACAGCTTTATGGGAGTGTAAACTTATATCATTTAAATGTTTATAAATCCAAAAAGCAGATAAGTACCAAACTGAAAATGCAAAACAAAATGTAATTGGAACATGTTTTCTCCCAGAAGAAAAATCTCATTATCAAAAGTGTCTATTAAATAACCTTTCTGCAAAAAGTGTGACTCACTGAATATTTTTATGGGTATATATTTGCTATTAAACATATGTGTATATATACACACGAACACACACACATAAATGTGTGTACTTTTATTTTTACTTTTATGTGCACTTATATATAAACATATATATCAACATGTTTAGTTATAAATATATGCCCATAAAAATTTTATATACATTATATATATATAATATAGTGATAAAATCAACATGTTTAAAGCTGAGCATTATAATCAGGAGGTTCACATTATTACGGTTGTTCTTAATTCATATTAGTGAATTGGTAAATTAGTGATGGAGGGTTTGAAATAATTTGTCAACATACAATCACCATATTGTGTTTACACTCACAAAGACACAATCTACAAACTTTATGGAATGAGGTACAATGTGTGTGTGTGATTTTCCAAATTTTTACAATTGAAATTGTAAAAATCTTATTTATCATCAATATTGCATAATGTACATATAGAAAATGACATAAAGAGCATGATGCATTTGTAACGAAGACCCACTTTGTTTAATCATTTGTTTGGTTACTTATGAAGGCCAGAAGAAGTCTTATTTTAGCCACTGAAGAAATAAAATAATTTCTATCCAGGTGATTCCTAGCTTAATCAATTATTATAAAGTAAACACCCTTGTAACTAGCACCCAAAAAAGAAAATGTTGCCAAGATCCCTGGATGCCCCCAGGTCCGCCTTCTAGTCACAGTTCTCTCTTGCTTCTCTGGTAATTATCCCCTCCACTTCCTTTATGCTGTTACAATCAGAGTATGTGTCACTAAACATCATAGTTTAGTTTTTACCTGTTTTAAAATTGGATATAAATGGAATTATACAACATTTATTCCTTTCTGTGTGGCTCCCACACTCGACACTACAGTTGTCAGATCTATCTGGCTTTTATGTGTGCTTGTATACTGTTCATTTTAATTTTTGTATAATATTCCATTGTATCAATTTACCCTCATTATTTATCCATTCTCCTGTCCATAGACTTTTGAGCTTTTTCCAGTGTTTGGTTATAATAAAGAATGTTCCCGTGAATATTTCTATATACATAGTCAGGAGGACAAATACATTTCTCTGGCATATTCTTGAGGGTAGAATGTCTTGGTCATAGGGTGTATCATCAACTTTAGCAAACAATACCAAACTGTTTTCCTAAGTAGTTTTACACCCCTACTGGCAGTGTATAAACGTTCTCCTTTGCTTCATATCCTCATCAACATTTGCTATTGCCAGTCTTAATTTTAGCCACTTAGGGGTAAAAGGTGGTATGTCATTGTATAGTCAGCCCTCTGTATCTGTGGGTTCTGTAACCCTGGATTCAACTAATTGCAGATGAAAAATGTTCAAAGAGAAATTTGCATCTGTTTTGAACATATACAGACTGTTTTTTCTTGTCATTATTCCCAAAACAATACAGCATATCAGGTATTCACATAGCATTTACATTGCATTAGATATTATAAGCAATCTACAGATGATTTAAAGTACACTGGAGGATGTTTGTAGATTATATGCAAACACTGCACTATTTTATTTTATTTATTTTATTTTGTTTGTTTTTGAGACAGAATTTCACTCTGCCGCCCAGCTGGAGTGCAGTGGTGTGATCTTGGCTCACCGTGACCTCTGCCTCTCAGGTTCAAGTGATTCTTGCGCATCAGCCTACTGAGTAGCTGGGACGACAGGCACCGAGCCTGGCTAATTTTTTTGGGGCCTCACTATGTTGGCCAGGCTGGTCTCCAACTCCTGGACCCAAGTGATCCATCCACCTTGGTCTCCCAAAGTGCTGGGATTACAGGCATGAATCACCATGCCTGGCCAACTATTATACATTATTTTATATCAGGGTCTTGAGCATGTGCAGATTTTGGTATCCATGGGAGGTCCTGGAACAAATCCCCTTTGGATACCAAGGGAAGACTGTAATTTTAGTTTGCATTTCCCTGGTGACTAATGAGATTGGAGTGCCTTCTATCATTTTATTCACCATTTGAGTATCATCTCTGATGAAGTATTCTTCAGGTAGTCTTCTACTTTTTTCCTATTATTCTTTTTAGACATGATCTCGCTCTGTTACCCAGGCTGGAGTTGTAGTGGCATGATCTTGGCTCACTACAGCTTCAACCTCTGGGGTTCAAGCGATCCTCCCATGTCATCCTTTGGAGCAGCTGTGACCACAGGCTTGTGCCACCAATCCCATCTAATTTATGTATTTTTTGTAGTGACGGGGTTTCACCATGTTGTCCAGGCTGGTCTCGAACTCCTGGGCTCAAGCATTGCTCCTACCTTAGCCTCCCAAAGTGCTGGGATCACAGGCGTGAGTCACCACTCTCAGCTTGGCTACTTTTCTATTGGGTTTTCATCTCTTTGACTTTAACTTTGGATGTTTAAAAAATATATATTCTGACTATATAAGATATATTTTGTTGTGTATATGTGTTTCTTTCCCAATAGTGTCAAAAATTATCCAAAACACAGGAATCTATCTGACAAAAATGTGCAGTGCTTCTGTGCAGAAAACCATAATGCAGAATTGGTAAGAATTAAAGAAGGCCTAAGTAGGAGAGATATGAAGCATTCATGTGTTGAAAAAGTAATATTGCAAAGACGTAAATTCTTTCGCAAACTATTCTATAGATGCAATACAATTCCAGCTAAAATATCAATAGTTTTCTTTCTAATAGAATTTGGCAAAGTGATTATAAAATGTATGTGGAGAAGTAGAAGGCAAAAAGTAGCTACGATACTCTTGAAGAGGCAAGAGGAGGACCAGGAGGAAGAGGAGAAGATAGAAGAGAACAGAGGAGTTGCTCTACAGGATATCAAAATTCATTGGAAACTCTAGCAATAAGGCATGGTGGTATCGGTGCAGGGATAAACAGATCAGTGGGGCAAAACTGAAAATACAAAACAGACCCACAGGGAGACTCAATGTGACCCAGTAGAGCTATAAAGAAAGAACCATCATCTTAATAAACAGTGTTGGAACAAATCAATATATATATTGGAGAAAACGAGTTCCAAGTGGATTCTTGATCTAAGTGTAAATGCCAAAATGGTAGAGTTTTCAGAAGGTAATATGGGAGGAAATTTTCATGACCATGAGGTATGGAACTATTTTTTGAAAAGGAGAGAAGAAGAACTAACTATAAAGAAAAGGATGAACAAATTGGACTACACTAAAATTAGTAATGTATTCATAAAAGGACACCTGTAAGAGTGTGGAAAGCAAAGTCACAAAATAGAAAAAAACTTTAACTATTTTAATTGTAAATCTTCCTAGAATCCATGACACATTTTCCTGCCTTTTTAGTAAAAAATAAAAATACAGGAATATAATATAAAGCAATAAAGTCTATATATATATATATTTTTAAGTTGCCTTCTATGAAAGCGGAGCTCATTGAGCAATTCATTTACTTTTCAGACACAAAAGAAACCTCTAAACCTCTAAGCATTTTTTGCAAGTGCTTTCCTCCTTGGAAGATTCTAGGAGCTGCAAGTCATACCTTAATCCATGTTTCCGTCCTTTCCTAGGTTTACCTTTTTATCCTTTCCAGCAGAGTGAAAGTTGCAGAGGACTTTCAAGTCATTTGGCAGCCTTGAGCCTCCTTAGAGAGCCGCTGACATGCACACAGCCTTTGGCTTTTAACAAAGAACCTGCCAGATTTTCCTAGCCTTCTCTTCTTATCAAGGTTGCAAGGTCTGGGTTTGGTTAGTCAGGAAAAGGGGAATTTCCTGACTATTCCTTTGATCATGTGATTTTTATGAAAGCGAGCACACCTGATAGCTCATGAGACATCTAGGTCCCTGTTTTCACAGATTGGTGATTGGGCAAGACGCCTTCACCAGAATTTTGTTTTTAGAAAACCAAACTGCAAAGCCACTATCTTTTCTTTCTGCACATCTGCACATGATAAATTATTTCTATTCTCTTTAATCCATTTTTTATTATTCTTCAAAAGTTTCTCATGCTTTTTCTCCCCAGTGTAGCTGAAAATAAATCCCTGCCAAAACTCAGCTCTGCTGTCGGGAGGCCAGTATCACGTAGGATGGTCATTTCTGTGAGTTAATAAATTAGTATGTTAGCAAAGGTGATTTGAAATTAGATAACAGCCCAAACTTAAAAAATATATGTTTAGTTAATGAAGTCCATTAACTAAAAAAAAATTTATTGCCACCAATATCTTAACTCATTTTGTGCTTCTGGGCTTTAATGCTGCTGACTGTGAGGGCTTCAGGGGAGGGGCTTGAACGTCTGGTTTTCTGCTTGTACCAACCGTGAGTATATCAGCAACAGGCCCATTTAGGTTCCTTAGATAACCTTCCACCTGGAGATAATAGATTCTTATTTCATTTCCATGCTGGTGGTTATTATAGTAAAGGCTGCAGTAAATTCTCTGCTCTCCTGAAGTCAGTTTTTTACTCTCAAGTACCCTGAGGAATTAAGTGACTGTGTGTAATTTTCCCCCATTATGGAGAAAGTTCTCAAATTGCATTACAAATAAGTAATATTGAATGCTGATACCAAAGCCTTCTCCAGTCACTCTCCAAGCCTTAATTAATTAGACCACACAACCACTCTATCACTTTGTGTCTTAGTCCATTTGGGCTGCTATAACAAAATACTTCAACTGGGTGACTTATAAACAACAGATATTCATTTCCTGAAGTTTTGGAGGCTGAGAAGCCCAAGATCAAGGGGCCAGCAGATTTGGTGTTGGGTGAGGGTATGTTCCTTATAGATGATGTCTTCTACCTGTGTCCTCAAGTGGTGGAAGGGACAAACTCCCTTGGGTCTCTTTTATAAGGACTCCAATCACGTCCATGAGGGTTCAACCCTCATGATTCAATCACCTCCAGACAGAGCCCATATTTTAATACTATTAAGACTGGATTATTCCCTTGCCCTTGACCCCTTTCATGGGTGGGAACTGGAGTGGCTCATTTCACTCAGCCCACTGCTGGCCACTCCTTGAGAGAGGGAGTGTGTGAGTAAGCAAGTGCGGGAACTGGAGCGAATGAACGTTGGAACCAGCTGGTCACTCCTCTCTGGCTGGAGCAGGCTCTGTGCGGGCCCCACAGCAATGTCAAATCCCCTGCCCTCTCAGCACTCAGGTTTTTTTTTTTTTTTTTTTTTTAAGTTATTTATTTATTTTTTGCTCTTGTTGTCCAGGCTGGAGTGCAATGGCATGATCTTAGCTCACTGCAACCTCTGCCTCCTGGGTTCAAGCAATTCTCCTGCCTCAGCCTCCTGAATAGCTGAGATTACAGGTACACACAACCATGCCAGGCTAATTGTTTGCATTTTTTTCTAGAGACAGGGTTTCACCATGTTGGCCAGGCTGGTCTTGAACTCCTGACCTCAGGTGATCCACCTGCCTCAGCTTCCCAAAGTGCTGGGATTACAGGTGTGAGCCACCAGGCCCAGTCTACAGCACCCAGGTTCTTGTCCTGTGTCCAGGAAGAATCAGTTCACACGAACAAATTGAAGGGTAGTGTACGTGGAGGATTTTATTGGGCGATGGAAGTGGAAATGGCTGTCAGTGGAATGGAGAGTTGGAAAGGGGATGGTGCAGGAAGAAGGTGATTTTTCCCTGAAACTATCCCATCTGAAGTTAATCACATCTTTCTGTAGTCTCCAATGGTCAGTTGCTTCTCTGCTTGCTGCTCAGCTGCTTGTATGCCCAATGCTCAACCGCTTGTATGCCCAATGCTCAACCGCTTGTATGGCTCTGCCAGCTGAAGTCTTTTTACGGGCATAGGATAGGGGCAGGGAAGGTCAAAAAAGCAATATTTGGGCAGAAAAACGGGGTCAGCTGTTTTCATTTAGGGCAGCAGTTCCAGGCTTAAGGGTGGGGTTTAGCCGGGAGCCCAGCCATTCTGTATCACTGTCACATGGGGTGTTAGGTTTCAACATAGGAAATGGGGCTGGGGGACACAAGCATTCAGATCACCGCACCTTGGTCAATGTACCACCCTCATTTTAAAGAGTTGGTCCCGATTATTTAAAAGTTGAGGATGGTTCATTTGGGTGGAATGAGATCAATAATGCAATGTATTTTCAATGTGGTTACAGAAGTGAAATGTTCAGCTTTTAGATATAAAAGGCTATATGGTAAAATATTTGGGAGAACTTAATTCTTCTCCAGGGGCCACTGCCGACATGGTATAAGACATCTGATTAAGCAGAGTGATTGGCAGGTTTGTCTGTACTGTAACATGGGAACCCTTGCTTCCAGTAAAATGAGCTACAGCAGTTTCTACAGCAGAGACGCCATTTTTCCCCCTAGAAAATCAGTCTGTCCTTATGTCTAGAGCAACATTCTCTGGATTCCATACAACAATCATCCTCAAACTTTAGTGTGCAAATACATGTTCTGGAAAAGTTTCTACAAATCTAGATTCTGAGACTCCACCCACAGAGATTCTATTGAGGCAGTCCAGGTTTGAGTTCAGGAATTTGCATATTTTTTCAACTAATTTCCAGGTAAATCTAATACAAATTATCCCAGAAATGTTGCTAAAACTAAGCAAATGTGACTGTAGCTTGGAAAGTTTTTGGCAGAGATCTCCAGTCTTCTGTCTTTCTGATGAAGAACTAGAGCATTTATCCTGTGGTACATCTGATTTTGATCAGCACTGCCTACCAGCAGGTCTGTTCAATTGAATTAACTACAAAATGTTCCCTCAGGTCACCTAAGCAAATTGATCTGCTAGATGGAGTTGTTTAGTACTTTGGAAAATGTCTGCCATAAATAGCAATTTTGGTTTAGCAGAAACGATATTAGGTTATCCTTTGTCCTCAATTCACTAAGCATAAAGATTTAGGCTCAGACCTGACAACACATCAGCTGGCTAGTTGATGATAGCCATGGATAGTTGTAACTCCAGATGCTATGCTTGGAGCTTGCAGTCTGGCTGGTGGCATAGAAGATGCATATTTGAAAAAGACATAAGGGACATTTCAAAAAAAATGTAAATGCAAAAGAGTGCATGTCCCACAAAACATACAGACAGATTTTGGTCTGAAACACTCCTTCTGACTTTCCTTTAGCAGAGACTCACATGGAAAGCCATAATGGAACAAAATGGCAGATCAAATCTGAGTTATTCTTGTTGGCACTGCTGTGGCATGCATACAGTGTCCCCCATTATCCGCAGGAGATACTTCCAAGATCCCCAGTGGAGGCATGAAACCATGGAGAGTACCAAACCTACAAAGACTGTGCTTTTTTCTAAGCATACATACCTATGGCAAAGTTTAATTTATAAATTAAGCACAGTAAGAGATTAACAGTAATAACTAGTAATAAAATAAAACAATTATAACAATATACTGTAATAACAGTTAATGAATGTGGCCCCCCTCTCTCCCTCTCTCTAATTATCTTACTGTACTGGACTCACCAATTTTTGGATGGTAGTTTACCATGAGTAACTGCAACTGTAGAAAGCAAAACCTTGAATAAGGGGGGACCACTGTACTTATTGTGCATACCTAGACTAAATGTTTCCAGCAAATTTGAATGTGAAAACATCCAAAGTGATGCTAGCGTGTACTTCTATCATTAAATGTGTGTTTGTGGGATGGGGATGGGGCCTCGCCTGTTCTTTCTGTGTATCACAAACAAGCCTTGCTTAATTCATGTTGAATATATATTTTTTTCTGTAAACAGAGATTAGATTCTAAAGCTTGCTTGTTTTGTTGGTTTGAGTAGCATTATTAGTTTTAAAAGAGAACCAGTGAGTATAAAAAGTAGCCTGGTCAGTATGCATATACACCAAGTATCTAAATCTCTTTCATGGTAATATATGAGATTGATATTGTATACGTTTATTGGAATCCTCTATTTCAGCATTCAAAAATGTTTTTTACATGACATGTTACACAGCAATCAACCCCAAACTTTTTAAAAAATCAAAGATGACTTGGTAAATTATAATAAATTCTATTTTGCAGAATAAAATTATTTGGCTGATTAGTTAGAAACTGCAGGCTTCTTATTTTTGCAATTTCTTGAAATGTTCCATTGCATTCAATCAACTATAGAATCACTTTAAGTATCAATCTTAGAATTATCTCTCAGGTCCTCCTTACTTCTCTGAATCTAGACTGTTTTTTTTAAAGCCTCCAAGAAAGGTAAGCTTGGATTATGTCATAAGTAAAGAAAGCCCTAGCTGATGTGCCAGAGAGGAGCTTTGAGTGGACAAGAATTGCCTCCTTCTGCCACATTCATCTTGTGGGTCTTTCTTCCATGATGCACACAACATTGCCACTGTGGGGAAAGGAATCCTTCACCATGGTAGGTCTTCCTCTCTCACATTTTTCCAGGCCTCTACCAGCTCTGAACCCATCTCCTTGGCTGAACAGGCACTTACCACTCCCCAAACACTCCTGGGTGCTTCTTCACACTTCTAGCCATGGTTCATGACTCCCTTCACCTAAATATCTTCCTCCCTTTCACCTCACATGCTGACTTGTCATTCAAACATGGTGCAAAAGTCATGAATTTGGTGAAGCTATCATCAAGCCTTCCCATGGTCTTTTTTCCTGGGTCTCACTCTGCCCAGATTGTCCCAGCACCTGTGACAGTTTGTACAGAGATGCATCTCTTTTCTTGACATCCCGCTAGATCATAAGTCCCTTTAAAGAAAAGACGATTGGGGCCAGGCAGAGTGCCTCATGCCCATAATCCCAGCACTTTGGGAGGCCGAGGCTGGTGGATCCCCTTAGGTCAGGAATTTGAGACCAGCCTTGCCAACGTGGTGAAACGCTGTCTCTACTAAAAATACAAAAATTAGCTGGGCATGGTGGTGGGCGCCTGTAATCCCGGCTACTCAGGAGGCTGAGACAGGGGAATCGCTTGAACCCTGGAGCCCAGCTCACTGCTGAGATGGCGCCATTGTACTCCAGCCTGGGCAACAAGAGTGAAACTCCATCTAAAAAACAAACAAACAAACAAACAAAAAGAAAAGACAACTGGAGTCACATTTCTATCTCCAGCACCAAGCATTTTCCAGTGCTCAATAGATGAGGGCTACACATTTGATGAATACATGAATGAATGAATTGGAGGTGAGGTATGTGTATGGAAGGTCATGTACGTCTCCTACAGACCAGAAGGAACAACATAATGCGATTTAATCATCTTGGATTTTTTTTATGAACATCGGTTGTTTACCAGGATAGAAAACGCTACTTTCAGTTACACTGTGTAGTGGCCTCGTGGGATTGCACAGTAGGCTCCTATTAAAGGTAGGCAAATTAAGGTGGGAAGACAGGACCATATCAAACTACTAGACACCTTTGCCATAGACCATAAAGCCAAGTGCCATACAGTACTTCCTATGGTTTTTCTACATTTTGAATTTCTGTACTGTTGTGTTTTGCACATAGTAAATGCTTAGTACATATTGTTGTAGGACAAATGAGTAAATAAATGAAAAGTAAAAAGAATTGATTCCATTTTTAAAACTTGGGCACTCATATTGTTTTGATAAAGTTTTAATTAAATTAAGATTCCTCATTTATTTGTATCTTTCAAAGGACCCATTCAGTGTATAGTCTTCGTGGTTCTTTATCTTTCTTTTTTTTTTTGTTTTGTTTTTTGGGACGGAGTCTCTTTCTGTCGCCCAAGCTGGAGTGCAGTGGCACAGTCTCAGCTCACGGCAAACTCCGCTTCTCAGGTTCACGCCATTCTCCTGCCTTAGCCTCCCGAGTAGCAGGGACTACAGGCACCCACCACCACACCTGGGGTTTCTTAATTGATGGTGCTGATGTTGATATGAGAGCTTCCTCTATTGGCTCACCTCAAATGTTTCTTGGTATTTCACATTTTCATCCCCCTAGGAATACTGGTGGAAGCTATTTTTTTCATTTTACTTTTAATGTTAGGCAGAAAGCAGAGATGTGAGTTTAATAGCACATTATTTATTCCTGCACCTCAGGGGGAGGAGGATAGAAGGGAATGTGTTTATGAATGTAATATAGTGTGGATTAAGGTATGAGGAGCTTTTTTATCATGGATAGTCTCATTACAGATGTTGCCAGCACCTGTTGAGGATAAACTGAATTAGAAAAGTGTCTCCTCAACCCACCCCATTTGGGGCTTCTTTTTGCTTTACGATTCTAAGCCCTGTCTCTCAAGGGTTTCTCCTTCAGAGTTAAGCTTTGCTCTTTGTTGAAACTTGGCAAACAAAATCTCAGCTTGGGAACAGTCTCTTCTTTCTGCAGCCACATCTCCCCCACCCTCTGTTTATTAATTTCTTCCCAGAACTGCCCAACTGCATTTAATTGGGTACACATTTTGCAAAACGAAAAATATGGCAATTAAACCTTAATCCTCCTCCTTTATTTTAGGCTGCTTCCAACTACACAAATGTTTTGATGACTTCCTCCACTAACCCTTTAAAAGAGAAAGAAACTTTCAACTAAGTGGTGATATCCCAGATACTTGGGCATAAATTCTTCTTTGCAAGTTCAGAGTTGAGAGATGGTCAAATCCTATCCCTGGTGTCATGCAAAAGTCTTTTTCTTTCTTTCTTTTTTTAGAGATGAAAATCCAGATTGAAGTGGTTAAGCAGCTTCCAAGAATGTTCAGACCTTGCTTCCAAGTACAGTTCTGCTGCCAGAGTCCGCACACTACACATGCAAGCCCAGGCAGTGGGCCCAAAGGTCTTCTTCTCTCTCCTGGGTCTCTACAACATCCACTCTTAGGGAGCCGATGGTGCGGCATTGCCTCCTCTGATGGCATGTTACTGGGGAGCTGCCGTAGTGCACAGCCTTTGGCTGAAATTCCACCGTCTGGAAGGTATTGCAGCAGAGATAGTGCCTCCCCAACACACCTCAGTGCATCTATGCCCCGGGCTGCCTGTCTCCCTTTGTCTGAGTTCCTCTCCTGAGCAGTTGGCTCCCTCACTCCCAGCGGTGACCACTACTCTCAGCCACTGTGAAATTTTGTGGGCTCAGTGAAGGATCTCTAAGTGGTGTGAACCTGATACCTTCTCCAGACTGCAGTGCCTTGGGAGGATCACACTGGGACCTCCTCCTCCTCCCCACCTTGATCTTCAGTGGTGCCATTCTTCACTCAGTCTTCATCTACAGTGTGAATCAGCTGATGAACCTAGATGAAAATAAACATGATTGAACCTGGGAGGCAGAGGTTGCAGTTTCCAGGAAAGACGTGTTAGATAGGAACTCAAAAACAGAAGTGATGTCTTGGGCAGCGATGAGAAGGTGGATTGCCACATCCAACCTCTAGAAGCAAGCTTTTAGGGTAAAAAAGCTGCAGCTGGCCATGTCTCAGGATTTCCTATGAAACTCATGACCACTGGGGAGGTTATATAAGCATCTTTGAGAGGGGTTATCCATGCTAGAGGCATTGTTTCTTGATGAGGGCTTATCTAGGCTGTGGGTGTTGTTTAAAGGCCTTGCTGGAGAACACACTGGTTTGCAGGAGTCAAACATTGGTCATCATGGAGGTGATTTCCCTCCATGATGGCATCACTGTTGCCATGCCACAGGTTATTTTCCTACACAATGAACTCTTTGCTCTTTCCGTTCTTTCATTCCTTTCTTCCTGCTTCACTGGAAGAGGCATCTTGATCTTGGCTCCTTCAGCTTCCCAAGGATTTCATTCCATTGTCTATATTTCAATGACTTCTTCTTTCTTCTCTGTGTTGATAGATATTTTCTCCATTGCCCTCATTTGCTTTCTCTTTCCTTTCCTGCCTAACCACAGTTCTTGGAAACAGTCTCTGTTCACTGGCTTCACACTGTCACTGACCATTCAATATTCAGCTCACTGGCCCTCCAGCTTCTCCAGCACCCCACGACTCCACTGAAATATGTTCTCAACAAAGTCATCAGTAATATTTGAGTTACTAAACCCAGTAGTATTTTATTTAATGTTTTTAAGTCATGACTGGATGTCTCCTGTGTGCTCCTTTAAATCTCTTCTCTCTGCACCATGCTTTGTACGCAGCAAAGCTGAACTCCACCAGTTGCATCAGTGGCGTCCTTGTCCTCCGGCTGCCAGTGAGTTTGGCCAATGGAAAGTCCTAGAGATGATAGGAAAGAGAAAGAAGCATCAGAGATGGACAGTTATTTTCCCCCCAGTGGATATACTAAGGGTAGGCTGCCTGCTACTCTCGACAGAAGTCACAGCTCCTGTTAGGGTATCCTTTCTAATCAGTTCTCTCTCTCTCACTCTTTCCCTTTCTATTCCTCCCTCTCCTTCCCACCCTCCCTCATTTTCTTCGGGTTCCGGTATTTCCTTCCTTCCTTCCTTCCTTCCTTCCTTCCTTCCTTCCTTCCTTCCTTCCTTCCTTCCTTCCCTCCTTCTTTCTCTTTCTCTCTTTCTCCCTTTCTCCCTTTCTCTCTTTCTCTCTCTCTTTCTTTCTCTCTCTCTCTTTCTTTCTTTCTTTCTCTCTCTCTCTCTTTCTTTCTTTCTTTCTCCTTTCTTTCTTTCTTTCTTTCTTTCTTTCTTTCTTTCTTTCTTTCTTTCTTTCTTTCTTTCTTTCTTTCTTTCTTTCTTTCTTTCTTTCTTTCTTTCTTTCTTTCTTTCTTTCTTTTCTTTCTTTCTCTCTTTCTCTCTTTCCAGACAGGGCTTACTCTGTCACCCAGGCTGGAGTGCAGTAGCAGGATCTCACCGAAGCCTCCACCTCCTGGGTTCAAGTGATCCTCCGACATCAGCCTCCTAAGTAGCTGGGATTACAAGCGTGCACCCCCACACTCGGCTATTCTATTTTTAGTAGAGATGAGGTTTCACCATGTTACCCAGGCTGGTCTTGAACTCCTGACCTCAGGTGATCCTCCTACCTTGGCCTCCCAAAATGCTGGAATTACAGGAGTGAACCACTGCTTCTGGCCCTAGCATATACTTTCTCCTCTCAGCCATCCAGGCCAACAGGTGCTAACCTCACTCTCTACCCTCCACTGTTACCTGCCACTGTGTAGCCCATTATTATCTTTAACACTCTGGATTGCAGGAGTCAAATAGCCTACACCTGACCATACCTTTGTAAAGGGTCCCTTTACTAAACTCTCTTCAAATTTCTCAGTTTCGGGGATGCCATCTCTTTCTTGTTGGGACCATTACCTATGTAAGGTAATTTAACACTGCCAGCCTCTCAGTCTCTCCCTGGTCTTATGATACAGTCTCTTGTTCTCCTAATTCTCCAGCTCTGCCTGTCAGTGCCCTGGGACAGTGGCAAAGTGAGAGCTTAAAGAAGTGGGTTCCGGAGTCAGGTTGCAGGGATGGCTCTGCCACTGACCAGCTATGCAACCTTGAGGCATTCACCAAACCTCTCTATACCTCAGTCTCTTCATCTGTAAATAGCGGATACAGTGCTTCCCTATCTCAGAGTGTTGTAACGATGAAATGGGTTAAAGCAAGCCTGTCTAAACCCCGGCTTGTGGGCCATATGTGTCCCAGGATGGCTTTGAATGCAGCCCATCACAAATTCATAAACTTTCTTAAAACATTATGAGATTTTTAAAGTGATATTCCTTTTTGTTTTTAGATAATCAGCTATTGTCAGTGTTAATGTATTTTATGTGAGGCTCAAGACAATTCTTCTTCTTCCAATGTGCCCCAGGGAAGCCAAAAGATTGGACACCTCTGGGTTAAAGCATGGGATGCCCTTAGAATAGTGCCTGGCACACAGTATACAAACTGGGCAGTATAAATGCTGGACAATGTCATTATTGATTGGTTGTATCCTTATCATTGTTGATTCTCTCCTCTCTTCCACCCATCTCCTAATTGATGATGCTCCCCAAGTTTCTACCTGTAACCACTCTTCTGCTCACTATTTTAAAGGATCACTGGAATGATCTGAAGCTATTATTATGATAGCTAATATGTATTGCACTTTTTCTAGGTAACAGGCATTATACTATATGCCAAGTTAATGCATAACCCTCATATAGGTGGTGTGTTGGGCATGTATCTCTCTGGGCCTCAGTTTCCTCCTCTATAATGTGAGAATAACACTAGTACCTAGCTGATAAAGGTTTTTTTAAATGAATTTGATAACTCGATACAAAAAGCCCTGTACCAGTATGGACAGGCACCAGGGCTCATGCCTGTAATCCCAGCACTTTGGGAGGCTATGCTCGGCGGATCACTTGGGGTCAGGAGTTCCAGACCAGCCTGGCCAACATGGTGAAACCCCATCTCGACTAAAAATACACAAATTAGCCAGGTGTGGAGATGCATGCCTGTAATCCCAGCTACTCAGGAGACCGGGGCGGGAGAATTGCTTAAACCCGGGAGGCAGAGGTTGCAGTGAGTTGAGATCGTGCCACTGTGCTCCAGCCTGGGTGACGGAGCGAGACTCTGTCTTAAAAAAACGAACAAAAAAAGAAAGGCAGTAGTATTTTCCCCAAGTTATATAGAAGAAGCGATAATGCACTTGGAGGTAAAGTCACTTCCCAAAGTCACAGAACAGGACAAAGCCATCATTCAAGTCCTTCCTCACAGCTTAGTCCAGGCTCACATCAGCACAAAGGAATAACTTAGTAGAGTCTGCTTCCCAAAGGCAGGAAAAACACCAAGGCATAGTAAATATGTGAGCATATAAAGCCAACGCCACGATTTCTTCAACATGCTAATAAAATCATTTTCACAGTCCTAATTGTTGAGTGCCTGAGCATCAACCAGACATATCTGCTCTGTTCACACAGGCAGGAAATCAAACTGGGCAGCATTTGACAGACAGCAAGACTGTTTCATCCTTTACAAAACCCAGTGAAATGAGAGAAAAAAAAAAAAATCAGTGGATACTCCTCAAGCATCCCTCTCCCCTTTGGGCAGGAGGTTCACAGTAACTTCAAAGGGAGTGTCTGCTGAACTGGAGTTAAGGAAAACGGTACCCAGAAGAATTGGGCTTGAAGAGCATAAAGAATGACAAGGCATGGAGTCTGGGAAATTGACTTGAATAATCTGCAGTGCTTTTTAGCAATATACATGATTAAGTTTTCCGTGTAAAGTGTGATTTTCTTTTATCTCACAAGTGTCTCCTTAAACAATGTTTTTAATTAGGACTCTTGTTTTCTTCTACTTCTTTATTAGGGAAGCTTCACACTTAGCCTGACGTTAGAATGTTCTTAGAAATAAACAGTTTCCATAAAAGCAAAATTTCTTCATAAGATCATTACTATTATGTTGTGTGGGAAATGGAATAGCACCTCTGGGAATTCAATGCCGTCAAGAGTCAATTTCAGTAACATGTGACATTCTCCAGCAAGATCCACACTGTCTCTATTCTCTGATGCTTCTCAGGGAACTGGAGGGGAGAATCAACTCCTTGCCACTGATTAAAATCAAAGGCATTTTCTTACATGAATAAATAAATTATCTCTTAAAAACGGAGCCCATTTTTAACATCGGAATCCCCTGGTGCTTGTTGGTTGAACCCTGTGGAAAAAATTCACCATCACAGCGTAGGGAGCAACTGCTGTAGAGTGAAAACCACTCCTATTCTTTAAAATGTGATTTCAGCTTTTCTTTTTCTTCTTGCCTTCATTTGAGGATTGAGAAGAATGAGGAAAGAATCTGTCAAGATGAGACTCTTTCTCTAGTGCACAGAATTTCAAATCTCTCTGGTACTTGTAGAATTTCTCAGCTCACAGCTTTGCTGAAGACTGACCAGGAAACCTGTGACTCGAAGGATGGCCCAGCATGGCTGGGGCCCCTCCTGTTCCTCAGGCAGCCCCCTTCCCCACCTCCCTCAATGACTCATGTGTAATATAACATCTTAGTGTGCATGTAAGCATTTTAATATGAAAAGGATTGATTTTTGCCACTGACATGGGATTCTAATGATTGGAAACAATATATTGATTTTTTTTTTTAATTAAAGCCATCTTCCCACTCATAATGGAAGGTCTTGCCCTTTGTGAAATTTATATCCATAGTCCTTGGGTGATGCCTGCAATTACAGCTCCCAGTGGCTAACACTACATTTGGGAAGGAGAAAGGACTAATAGGAGAGAAATTATTCTCTCTGTCTTCTTGGTAACGGGCTTTTAGTGTTGGTCAAAGGTGGCTGATGGAAGCGTGGATTAATGTTGAAGTGCGCCCCACAGCACAGGCACAGACGGACAAATTCCCCAGGGCTTCAAGGCTGCTCCTAATTCATGTTCTCAGAATTCCCTTTATCCTTGTCTTGCTCCTTAAAGCATCCGGAAGAGGCCAATAAAGACACCACACTTTGAGAAAGTGGTTTAAATTTAGCCCTGTTTGGTCAAAGTGTCTCTTCCCATCACTGATGTCATTCAAGAACTATGACTGGGATCTTGTCCCAGGTCCTACAGCTCAGAGGTCAGTTCTACCCAGCTTGGCTTAAAGCAAATCATGAAATAGGTAACTGAAGATTTGTTTGGGTTTCCATGTTATTCCTCCACCCCTCTCATCACCACCTCATACACACATGATTCAGCATCACAGCTCTTTGAGACCTTCCCAGGACATTCGAGATGATCTGAGTCTGGGCCTTTGTCTTGAGAGAGTCCAGTGAAGACACTGAGGTCAGAGATGTTGAGTCACACATCCAAAGCCAGGCCAGGGCTGGTTCTCTTATCCCCAGTGCCATGTTCTTTCCTGTACCATATTCCTTCAAGTCCCAAATACAACAAGTTTTTGCCAAATTCTCTTGGTGACTTACATTTCAGTCTATGGCAGTCTTTCATGTGGATCCTAGCATGGACCTCGACTCCCTCCTTCGTCTCTAGTTTATTCCTTCCATCATCTGGTTTCACTTCCCTCTCTCCTCCCCTCCCTCCCATCACTGAAGATTCAGCACCCAGGATTCCTCCTTCTGATCCCATCGCCTCCTCAGTGTCCCACTGATACTTCCTCTCCTCCTCACACCCTCTTGCTCCTCTCTGTTTCCTTCTACCTCTATCCACACTAAGGTGTAAGTGTCATATAAGGAAGGGCATACGGAGTCAGGAGACCGGGTTCTGATCCTGACTTTGACACATACTAGCTGCTAGGGACTAAACTGTGTCCCTCTGCAAACTCTGTATGTAGAAGCCTAAACCCCCATTGTGACTTTATTTGGGTATAGGGCATTTAGGAAGGTAATTATGGTTAAATTACCTTCCATAAGAGTGAGACCCTAATTTATAGAAATGGTGAATTTATAAAAAGAGGAAGAGACACCAGAGATCTCTCTCTCCTTCTTTCTCTCTCAATGTACACAAATAGAAGAAAGGTCATAACAAGAAGGTGGCTTTCTGCAGCCCAAAGAGAGAGCCCTCATCTAACACTAACCCTGCTGGCACCTTGATCTGGGACTTCCAGTCTTCAGAACTGAAAGAAAATAAGTTTCTGTTGTTTAAGCCACAGAAGCTGCAGCATTTTGTTGAGGCAGCCTGGGCTGCCTTTTTTTTTTTTTTTTTTTTTTTTTTTTACTTTTTTGAGTATTAGATTTCTTATCAGCAAAAAGGAATCAAATGTACTTGTCTCATACGTTGTTGTGGAGATTGGCTAAAATAATGATTGTGAAAATGTATGTAAACTAAGAAAGAAACCCAAACATAAAAATTATTTTGAATAGTCCCCTTTAGCCTTGCCAACTAATTTCAGAATTCTAGGCCAGCACAAATAGCTCACAGTTGTGGATCAGCATTTATCCCTCCTGAGTGACATATCTGCCTCCTGGCAGTATCTTCTTAAGGTAAATAACCGCCCAGTGGATGACCCTACTGGAGGCATTGTAGGCACCAATGTGGACTTGAGGAGGAGACTGCTTCCTCCTCAAGTCAAGACATGCGACCTTTCTAATCTTTCTAGAAAGCCCCACCTGCGAGCACTCTCACTCTGCCATGCTTAAGGCAGGCATTTGACTTAAGGGAAACAATAAGGGGAAAAGTCATAATATGGTTTAGATGTTTGTCTCCTCCAAATCTCATGTTGAAATTTGATCCCGTGTTGGAGGTGGGCCCTGGTGGGAGGTGTTTCGGTCATGGGGGTAGATCCCTCGTGAGTGACTTAGTGCCATCCTCACAGTGATGAATGAGCTCTTGCCCTATTAGTTCCTGCATGAAGTGATTGTTAACAAGACGGGCACCTTCCTCCGCTCTCTCTTACTTCCCACCATGTGATCTCTACACACCTGCTCCCCTTCACCTTCTACCATGGGTGGCGCTTCCTGAAGCCTTCGCCAGAAGCAGACACTGGCACCATGTTTTTTGTGCAGCCTGTAGAACCATGAGCCAAATAAGCCTCTGTTTCTTATACATGACCCAGCCTCAGGTATTCCATTGCAGAAACACAAAAGGACTAAGACAAGGCCTTAACCTGAAATTCACATTCCAGAAAACAGGAGGGCTTCCTTAAAATAGAGGTGTAGCCACTGTAAAGAGCAAAGGCAGGGGCTCAGTCACACAACCCTCCAGATCTGGGGCCAGCTGTCTTCTTCATCTCCAAGCTTAGCAACTGCAGGGGGCTGACAATGGAGTTTTTCAGTCTGATTTGCTGCCTCAAACACAGACTTTGAGCTAGCCAAGAACATGACCGAGCCACCAACAGGCCCTTAGAATATCAGAAATACATCTGAGAATTAATCACTTGTCAGATATTCTTTCCTTGGAATGGCTGGGCTTGTTATGTTGTATCTTTACATGGTTTGGTATGAGATATGGGTAGAGACAGCACTGGGTCTTTGGCAAAAACCAAGGATACACCGAGCTGCTGATTGCCTTTCACGTAAGGCAGGCTCCAAACCTCTGCATGAAGAGAGGGGAAGGAAAAGCAGTGAGTGAGGTGAGCAAGTTGCCCTCTCTGGCTCTTCAGCAGCTCAGGTCAACTCTGGAAGCTTCCTGGAAATGAGCTCCCCAATCCCTCACTCACAGGACCCCCAGGTGAACAGTTGAGCCAATGAGGAAATGAGCTCCCCAATCCCTCACTCACAGGACCCCCAGGTGAACAGTTGAGCCAATGAGGGTCTTCAGAAATTAAACTGGTTAAGTTCACAGGTTAATTTGTGATGGTGGCAAACATGCCATTCAGGACCACTCAGCAGGTAGTGGACACTTTCTAGGAGGCAGGCTCTGTCTATCCCTGCTGTCCACTGTTCACACTATCCTCCCATAAATTCATTTTATGTCCAGTGTGCAAATTCCCTAGCAAATCTCACCCCAGTTCCACTCCTCGTGGCTACAAAAGCATCAAAACCGTATGGTTTCTTCCTCTTTACTATTCCTGTATCTCCGAGTGTCTTGCTGACTGAGACATGTATTTTTTGCTGACAGAAACATGTTTACCTAATTTTACTTATTCAATACATTCTATTTCTACTAGCAAAGCACGTGAACCACAAAAGGAACTCTAAGGACACAGACAGAATCTCTTTCAAGGCACACTTTCCATTCATATTATTTTACCAATTGTATTTCCCTACTTTGGAAAATTTTCCTTCAGATCTTCAGATTAACGGTCTCCTCCCCACCTACCACGCTACCTGTGCCTTTGTGCACTTCTTATCTGTTTATGAAAGAGCTCACTTCAGTGTTTTATCTACATTCTTCCCTCTTCTCAACAGTTGCTGTCATTGCAAATGGTGGGTTCACACTCTCACCCAGAGTTAGAATGTCTGTGTATTTTCTCACTGTTGTTGGGTGATCTCTTAAAATGCCAAGAAATCATCTCTGGACTTCCAGACACAGAACAATTGAAGATATCTGTTCACAATGGCCAATGGGACATTGTAGTAAGAGGTGAAATGTGTTTCCTCTGTTATCTACCGAAGGCAGTTCATCTTGGGAGCAGATGTGGTCAAGCGATCGGGGAGACAACCAGCAACCTAGCAGGAACCTAATAATGGGGTAAAACGGTTCTCTGCCTTCCATCTTCCCCAACCACGTGGGAGACCCATGGTGTCAATTGCAAGTGAGTCATGTGACCTGAATATCAGCAAGATTGGTTTAAAATGAAATTTTATGGTAAGATTTGTTTTACATCAGAATGTAGTGAATTTGGATTCATTTTCAAAGGGAAGTCTTAGGATTATTCTGGGTTTTAAACCGATAGGCAAATCCCCTGTGAGAGTTTGAAGTTCCCTTGAAACATTGCCAGATCTCACACAAGATAGAGTGGTAATAGACTCACAGGAAGCAGTGGCTAATGTTTCTTACAAGTGTTAAAAAAACAACTCACCTTATCACTTTCTTTCAATGCACCATGATGCTTTGTGCAATGCTTGGGTCCCACCGATCTGTACATGACTTGACAGGCACCCACGTTTTGATGTAATAATTATAGGCAAATATGGAGAAACCAGACAATTGTTCCAGAATTGAGAGTAATTTTTTTAAAACTTGGTTACTGTTTTGAAAATTGTATATAATGAGAAATTTGGATTCTGATCCATCTTCATTCAAAAAAGTGCTCATGCAAAGACACAACGTATAGTTTGCAAAGGGTTACAATTGAAATGTGATTTGTGTACTACAGGAGTCCAGCAAAGGGGTGAAGGTCTGTAATCATGTGATGGAGGCTGTTTTTGTACCTTCTGATCACAGTGACCTCGACGGAAAGTTAGACACTTCTGAAGGCCATCTTTTCGTGTCTACTCTGTCCCTGCTAAAGGCAGCCAGGGGATAAGTAATCTGTGGATGTCTAATTCAAGCCTCTACCAGTGAGTATTCTCACATATCTGAAAATGGTGTATGGCAGTGGTTTGAAACAGTCACTTGGGTGGGCGACTTCACCCATGGGTGGTGACATACATATCAGGCCAAACAAGAAAAACTTGGAGTACAGTGCTTTGAAAGGGATATCCCTTTGATTAGGTTTTCAAACTACCGAGGCCATGTCTTGGTTAAATTCATGACTCTCTTCCTAATAGCACCTTGAGTTTATGAATTAGGAATGGTATTACTAGGGGTCAGTGTTTGATCATCTCTGATTGTGGGAAAAACTCATTTCTCTGTGAATGGACTAAAAGAGGCAAACAAAAAGTGTCAGTTAAAGGAGAAAAATGGTTCTGTGTTTGGGGCATGTTTTCTGAGGCTTTCAGAACACGTTGAAACATATTTTGTAATCTCTGCCAGGGCCTTGTCCTCCTAGTATAGGGAGGAGATTTCAATGAATAACACACTGATGGTTTGAAGTTCTGGGTTCTAATCCTTGAATTAGATATGAGGTACTCAGTTTCCTAATACAAAAATGTCAAACTTGAATTAGATTGTCACAGTTCAAATAGATGGATGGATAGATGGATGGATGGACAGACAGATAGATAGATAGATAGATAGATAGATAGATAGATAGATAGATAGATGGATTTTTCTATCATTGGTAAGAATGAAGGAGGCATGCTTTGAAATTTGCTCAATCTTTCTGAACTCCCAAATCCATGATGAATCTCTTGCTTAGAAATATTGAAGGGAGTGAGCAGCTGAGTCTTTTATTTTGGCTGAAACAAGTCTTGAAAGAGAAGGATACTTGGGAAAAGGAACAACACCATGGGATCTGGGGCTGTATTTCTGTGTTGAGCGTTTTTGTATTCTAGTCATTCTAAAATTAGCTTTCTCTCAAAAGGTGGTTTCTTAAAGAAGGCATCTTATTTGAATGTGGGATGACACTGGATAACAATTTAGTGATCAAAATTTGGCAGCGGTTCCTCTTCAGCTTCTGGCGGGCTGATATTCAAGTGAGAGCCACCCCCATCTGCTGTGCTGAGTAACAGGAACACAGGCAAGAAACTAGTAAAAACCTCCCCACGTAGGCAAAACCACTATGGGCTCACCTACCCTCTATATATATATATGGAGAATGTAGCTACAGAGTTCCAAAAAGAGGAAGAATGGCAAGTTCCTGGCATGTGTGTCATTTCAACTGGCACTTCTTCTGCAAAAAGATTCCAAGAATCTTAGAAAGCAATGGACTTGGAAACTCCATTTTCTCACTTCTCTTTTCAGTGTGATCAGTAAATTCAAATATGTAAAAGCGACACGTTTGGAAGGATGTCGTACTCATGTAACCAGTGTAGTCTAGGCTAATGTTGTTCACAGCTCAGAAGTAGACACTATTCTTGCCTGGTAGAGTTATGATCTAAGCTGACAAGACAGAATCCCGGAGATATGTAAGAAAATAGTCTTCCATGTGGCTCCAGGGAGCTTCCATTCAAGCCAGGATTAATGCGCTAAATGTAAAATGAATTAGCAACCTTGTTCTTTCTTGCTTGTGAGCTGGTTTCACAGTCCTATTTCAGCCTCACCTCTATTGTTTTTGCAATTCGCTTCTGAGCTCTGCTTTGGGACTTCTGTTTTCTAGATTTTTGACTAGCTATGTTAATGCCCAGTCTTTACTTCCAGGCTAGACTATAGAAGGCTTGAGAAAGATTGCTCTTTACCTTCTATCACGCCTTAAATAAAGTAGTGCAGGGCTAGTAAGCACATGGAATACAGGTTTAAATAACAACTAACTTAGTAGTAGTTAACTTAATTACTTAATCAGCAAAGCCTGCCTTACCCTGTTATCTTTCTCTAGGCCAGTTGTTCTAAGATGTCAGTCACCAGAGCAGGACCATTCAAATCAGACTTTCCACTGATCTTCAGTGAAATGAGAAAAATAAGGACAATGAAGATAGCTTTTCATAACAGCAAATTTATTCAAATTAAAGAACTAATGTTTATTCTAAACTCAGGTATTGCTTCAGCTTTGGTATTGAAATGGCCTTTTTCTAAATTAAAATACTCGTGGAAGTAGATGGTAATTATCTGTTTGTTATTTAATATTCTTAGTTGACAACATAAACATTTTAGCAAGCCTATGTTTCACTCTACCTTCCTTATTTCTTCTTAAATATTGTTGGTCCACTGATATGGTTTGGCTGTGTACCCATCCAAATCTCACCTTGAATGATCATAATCCCCACGTGCCAAGGGTGAAGCCAAGTGGAGATAATTGAATCGTGGGGGCAATTTCACCCATACTGTACTCATGATAGTGAATAAGTCTCACAAGACCTGATGGTTTTATAAATGGGAGTTCCCCTGCACAAATCGTCTTGCCTGCTGCCATGTAAGACATGACTTTGCTCTTCATTCACCTTCTGCCATGATTGTGAGGCCTCCCTAGCCATGTGGAGCTGTGAGTCAATTAAACCTCTTTCTTTTATAAATTACCCAGTCTCAGGTATGTCTCACACTATCTCAGCAGCATGAGAACAGACTAATACATCCAAATAACTCAGAAGTCTAGGAAGCATTATTTCAGAGGGCAGGACTCTTGGTTTTTGTTTCTGTTTTTAAAGCCATGTATTATAATAGGTAACTTGGGTTGATTTTTTCAGTAATGGTCCACATTGCTGCTGCCTGAGTTCTTCCTTCTGAGCATTAGCTGAACTTTACAAGTGGAAATGCACAAGCATCTACACTTTTGGGTGAACCCCTCTGGACAGTGAGCCTGGGCTGGGCCATGTGATTTGCTTGAACCAATGGTACAACAACAAATCTGACACAAGCGGATATCTGAAAAGAGCTTGCAGGTTGGGTTTGCCCTCTGTATTAGTCCACTTTCACATTGCTATGTGAAACTCAGGTAATTTATAAGGGAAAGAGGTTTAATTGACTCACAGTTCTTTTTTTTTTTTTTTTTTTTTTTTTTGAGACGGAGTCTCGCTCTGTCGCCCAGGCTGGAGTGCAGTGGCGCAATCTCGGCTCACTGCAAGCTCCGCCTCCCGGGTTCACGCCATTCTCCTGCCTCAGCCTCCGGAGTAGCTGGGACTACAGGCGCCCGCCACTGCGCCCAGCTAATTTTTTCTATTTTTAGTAGAGACGGGGTTTCACCATGGTCTCGATCTCCTGACCTTGTGATCCGCCCGCCTCGGCCTCCCAAAGTGCTGGGATTACAGGCATGAGCCACCGCGCCCGGCCGACTCACAGTTCTGCATGGCTGGAGAGGCCTCAGGAAACGTACAATCATGGCAGAAAGGGAAGCAGACACTCTCTTCACAAGGCAGCAGGAGAGAGAAGAGTGAGAAGCAAAGGGAGAAAAACCATCAGAGTTCATGAGAATTCACTCACTATCATGAGAGTGGCATGGAGAAAACTGTCCTCATGATCCAATCACCTCCCACTGGGCTTCTCCCTCAACATGTGGGGGTTATGAGGACTACAATTTGAGATGATATTTGGGTGGGGACACAGAGCCAAACCATAATACCCTCCAAGTATTCCTGGAACACTGCCTCTGTCATGTCAAGGAGCCCTGGCCGCCCTGGTGGATGATGAGAAGAGAATGGTGCAGTCACCCACTTGCCCCAGCCAACAGCCAGCCAAGCACCAGCCATGTGAGTGAGGCCATCAGGACCAGCCAGCATCCTGCCAGTTTACCAGATCAGCACAGACACAGGACCAAGCCCAGCAGAGGCCCTCAGGGCTCATGCAAGAACTGCCCAGGAGAATAACGAGCTAAAAGAGTGGTTGTTGCTTTGAGTGGCCATGTTTTGGGGTGGTTTGTTACACAGCTGTAGATGACCAATACAGTGACATAATTTCTGGTCTCCAAAATATTGTGAAGAATGTGTAAGGTTATCTAACATCCATAGCAAATGGTTATGATATAACAAAATCCATTCACTCGAAGTGAATTTGAACTCTCGGGTTCTTTAAGGCTTACCCCCATGCCCTCTTAAAAGTGTTTCCAGAGCAGGAACCTAGTACAAGGCCTGGTTTATAGGAGCCTCTCAATCACCATCTTTTGAACCAGTCTAATTAGCCTATGATCAGGCTTGGCCTTGTGGCTGGAATGGCCTGCTGACTGTGACTTGAAGATTGTAGGAAAAGCTTCCTCTCTCCACACATCCCCTTGATTAATACTTAAAATTTTCACATCAGCAATTTGTTTTCTGTGCTGAAGTTGTGTTTCCCGTGGGGCCTTTTAAAAAATGCAAACATTCCTGGCTTAGTTAGCACACTGTCATCCCTTTCCTGTCGATGGACTTATCAGATGTCCTGGTCACCAAGGGGTCAAAGTTGGGGTAAGAGAAACAGCAAAAAGGAGAAGTAATGCTGAAAGGGGTGAAAAGCGCCCCTGCGACCACACAGGGTGCTGAACATGCTTCCCAGTGTTGCTGAATCGGCTCTGCTTCCCAAGAGCCCAACTAAAGGCTGAATTGCCCACTCCAAGGAGAGGAGAAATGGAATCTGCCTGCTCTGTGGATTCCTGCCCTGGGGACGTATGTGGGCGGGTGTAGGGGAAGATTCATCACTTCCAAGTATTAGCATTTCTCTTGGAAAGCCTTACGTTCTCCCTTGTACCCCAAACCAGCGTTTTGTAGATAACTTCAGAGGGTGCACATTGAGCCTCTGCTCTTAGCTACATTTTCTATTGTCACACCCTGGGTGTCTCTCTCCACTTTTTTCTTAAAAACTCTTTGGATGTGAATTGGGTTTGCCAGCATACAGAACCACAGTGATGAAAGCCACAGAGGGGACGGGCCGGCGGGATGCATGGCTCGCTGCTGCCAGATTCTGTCTTTCTGGGCATTATCCGAGTTTAATGAGTTGAAACTCACAAGTATAATTAGCAGGAGGCTTAAGATACTACTCTCTGTAGGTAATTGAATTTAATTTACAGCTTGAACAATTGCATTTACATTTTCAACCAAATGTTTGTCTTTGTTGGTTCTAAAAGTCTCCATCTACATTTATCTAGGAAGCCTTAGCAAGGCCAAGGGTCACTTGTAAAGAGTGAGAGTGTTTGAGTATATCTGTACTTGGATTGGAAAGCGAGTTTGTGAAATGCAATCCTTGGAAATTGCTTAATAGACTTTAGGCTTTCTGGCATGAGACATGTTATCAGTTTTCTAAATGTATAGTCTTAAGCCTTAAAAGAGTGCTGTTGTGTTGCTTAATTCAGCAACCCGAAGCTTCCTAGGTTGAAAAGTACTTAGCATAATTAAACTACTGACTGTTCTTGAAGAGGGAAGGTGGGTTTCGTTTTAAGATTACAGGTGGCATTTCCAAGCAGCTCTGAGTCGGGGCCATCTTGACAGTATAGGCTATCTTGCATTCTGCCATCCTTGAATTGCAGGCATAGCAAACTAAAAGTGCTCGTAAGAGACAGTGTAATTCCATACACATGTTCTCTAGGGTACCCCCCAGACACAGATGAAAGTATCTATTCCCTCCCTCCCCCACCCCCTTCTTTAGTGAGCTAAAGCAGAGGCTGAACAACACAGTGTTTGCAAAGCGGAGCTCTTCCTTCCTGGGCATTTGGAGCAAAGACTCTGAAGACCTATGATCTCATCCTCAAACCTCACAGGCATCCTAGAGGAACTGCAAGGCTTGGCCCAGTGCAATTGCTGTTATCCGACTTCAGCTGAGACTTCTCTGTTGTTTGGCTTCCTTTGTATCAGGGTTTCTCAAAATAGAATAATGTATAGCTATAACCTCTTCCCAGGAAATAATCCACAGATTACAGTGTTGAATTACAATGTTACTTAAATTTTACAAACGTAAAAACACTTATAGCTTCAAAAAAACTAAACGCATTCACAAATAACATGGAAACAAGCCTATAAAGCCAGTGACATTCAAATTAGCACCATTAATTGAAAGAGATGCTTGATCTTGTTTTGCAGAAATTCACCTATGCATTGGTAACAGCCGCTGCCACACGTGTTCTGGTCAGTCGACCCTGTCTCGGCTAACACAGGAGCATGTGGTGCCTCAGTTCTTGCCTCACTTTTCTGTGTCAGAATCAAAGTGAATTTTTAGGTCTAAAGCACACTGAGCCATTGGTCTTTCAGAACGTCCACGTCCATTTCTGTGTAAAGTCGGCCTCTGTTTTCCTGCACTAACCTGTGACAGTTAATGTCATGATGCTTTGGGAGAGAGGGAGCTAGGGAAAGAGAGAACAGTAGTGGGAGAAGCTGTTGGTTGCCCAGGCAAGGGGACCGTGCCCAGATAGTAGCCCTGCCTATGTGAATGAGCTCCAGGTCCCAGAGTCTGGGGGCTCAGTGCCATTGTAACCATCCAATGGGTTCTTCTTGGCCTCCGCCTAGGTAAAGCCGGTTTATCAAGCGAGGGAATTGCTGAAGAGTTTTATACATGTAGAGCCAGCTAAACAAGAGATCAGAATTTTATTTGTACTCAAATCAGCCTCCCTGAAAATTCAGAGGCTAGGGTTTTTCAAAGATAGTTTGGGGGAAGAGGAGGGGTAGCTAGGCAATGGGCGCTTGCTGCTGATTGGTTGGGGTGCAGTCATAACGGTGTAGGAAATGGTTCTCCTGTGTGCCGGATCACTTCTGTGTGGGGCCACAGGAGCGGCTGGTGGGTCCAGGTGAAGTCATCGTTGTCAGACATGCAAAAAACTTGAAAAGACATCGCAAAAGGCCAATCTCAGGTTCTACAATAGTGATCTAACCTGCAGAAGTAATTGGGGGAAATTGTTTTTTTTTTTTTTTTTTTTTTTTTTTTTTTTTTTTTTTTTTTTTTTGAGACGGAGTCTCGCTCTGTCGCCTGGGCTGGAGTGCAGTGGCCAGATCTCGGCTCACTGCAAGCTCTGCCTCCCGGGTTCATGCCATTCTCCTGCCTCAGCCTCCCGAGTAGCTGGGACTACAGGCGCCCGCCACCTCGCCCGGCTAGTTTTTTGTATTTTTTAGTAGAGACGGGGTTTCACCGTGTTAGCCAGGATGGTCTCGATCTCCTGACCTCGTGATCCACCCGCCTCGGCCTCCCAAAGTGCTGGGATTACAGGCTTGAGCCACCGCGCCCGGCCGGAAATTGCATATCTTTGAGGACTAAGCTCTGATGTTTTTACCTTGCCCAAATTCCTGTCTAAGGGATCTGGGCAGTCATCCCCTACAAAACATAAATTCTCATCGGATGAGTTTTACTTAACCCTATACATCATGACTTATTTTCAAAATGGCCTCTGGCATAACATTACAAGGCAAGGAAGAAAATCAAACTCTTTTACCCCAAAACATGTTTATTTGCCATCTCTTGAAATGGCCCTGCAAGCCATCCTTTCTGGGAGAAAATTTGCATCTGTACAGAATCTCTATTAACGTAGCTAGATCTTTTTCTTCCAGGCCCTTCCAATCCTAAAAAGATTACCTAAGAATCTGGCATCTTTTATAGACCCGAATAGGAAACATTTGTCATCTATTGTCTCTAAGGGCAGCCACCATAAGACTTCAAAGGAGCCTTGGTCTCCAGTCTTTTTTTTTTTTTTTTTTTTTTTTTTTTTTTTTTTTTTTTTGAGACGGAGTCTGGCTCTGTCACCCAGGCTGGAGTGCAGTGGCGGGATCTCTGCTCACCGCAAGCTCCGCCTCCCGGGTTTACGCCATTCTCCTGCCTCAGCCTCCGGAGTAGCTGGGACTACAGGCGCCCGCCACCTTGCCCGGCTAGTTTTTTGTACTTTGTAGTAGAGACGGGGTTTCACCGTGTTAGCCAGGATGGTCTCGATCTCCTGACCTCGTGATCCACCCGTCTCGGCCTCCCAAAGTGCTGGGATTACAGGCTTGAGCCACCGCGCCCGGCCGGTCTCCAGTCTTTTATCTTAACCTGAACATTTCCTTTCTATCAATCCCAGGTCTTTAGACAAACTCAACCAATTGTCAACCAGAAAATGTTTAAATTTACCTATAGCCTGGAAGCACCCGCCCCCACAACATCAAGTAGTCCCGCCTTTCTGAAACAAATCAATGTATTCCTTAAATGTATTTGATTGATGTCTCGTGCCTCCCTAAAAGGTATAAAACCAAGTTGCACCCCAACCACCCTGGACACACATTCTCAGGACCTCCTGAGGTCTGTGTCAGGGGCCATGGTCACTCATATATGGTTCAGAATAAATCTCTTAAAATATTGTACAGCGTTTGACTGTTTTCATCAACATTTTGTAACCTCTGGAATAATGGCTGGCAATTGTTTATGTGTACACCTTCACAGAATTCAGACTCCTTTCATCCTCCTAGCCTGGTGGCCTCTTATTAGCTTTACAAAGGCAGCTTAGTTTTGGGGAAGGACTATTGTCATTTAAACTATAAACTAAATGTCCCCCAAATTTAGCCTGGCCCAGACCCAGGAATGATTGAGGACAGTTTGAAGGCTAAAGGCAAGAAGGGGATTCATTTAATCAGATGTCTTTCGCTGCCATAATTTTCTCACTGTTAAAAGTTTTGCAAAGACAGTCTCACCACCTTCAGAAGGAGCTGTGTGGACGGAGAGTGTGGTGGCAGACATGCTTCCTCTTGGTCAGGTAAACGGTCACCAGCACACATCTAAAAACAGCCCATTGTCTCAAAAGAGGTTGGTCTATGCCCCGCGACAGCAGGGGACAATTGACAGTAGCAGGAGCAGCTTCTCTTTACAGCAGAAGACACCAGGCTTCCCTTCTGAGAATTCCTATTGTCTATGGCCTTCTTAAAAAGATGGTGCTCATTGGCCCACGCTTCACAGACCTGAGCCTCGAGAGATGGTGTAGACTTCATCCTTCTGGAGGCCCAATGCCACTTCCAAATCTATACCAGTCCTTGCTCCTGCTCCTTGGAAGGTCATGCCCCATCTTGGCCGACATTCACTTTCTCTATTGCTGTCACTCACCCATGCCCTGGTCAGGGTCTCTCATTCATACACTTGGAAATCGACTTCATTGTCTTCATTGACACCTCTAATCCTGTTGACATTTTTTTCTGATTTCATTTGGGCTGCAAGTTCAGCCTCTGGACTTTGCTGCTCTTTGACTGACATCCCCAGCTTCGATGACTTTTCACTAGCTCTTCACTGCAGCCCTCTACTCAGGTGGCTGCTACATTCACCTTGCCATCACTTAGAACTCTTCCACCTCTGAAAACTTAACTTTCCACATCTTACTCTCTGGCCACACATATCTCCCTTTCCTCTCATCCCAGTTCTTTGACCTCATCCAAATATCTCTGATTGCTCTAATTTATTCCATCCTATCGCTGTATCCTAACTTTATGTCCTTATAGCCTAGACTTCATTATCTATTGCTTTATCTGCTCATTTGCCAAACTCCTCAGTTCCTTGGATCTGTTGTCCTTCTGTTACATGTGCCCCATAAAACCCTAACTCCAGATCAGCTGTTTGATTTCTGTGTTTTCTTATATTGCAAACATCTCTGACTGGTGAGACTGAGATTGGACTCAAAGTTGCTCTGTAATTCTTTTATATTTGTCTTTTTTGTTCCCCACAGAGTTTATTTCAAACATCGTTTCGTCTCAAATATTCTACCCCTGCATGCTTTCTCATGTGTTTACCAGGGAACTAAATTTCTATTTACAAATGAAGTCCATTCTATGGAAACCATGCCCATTGTAATCCCAGCACTTTGGGAAGCTGAGGCAGGCGGATCACCTGAGATCAGGAGTTTGAGACCAGCCTGACCAACATGATGAAACCCCGTTTCCACTAAAAAAATATAAAATAGCTGGGCATGGTGGCACATGCCTATAATCCCTGCTACTCAGGAGGCTGAGGCAGGAGAATTGCTTGAACCTGGTAGGCGGAGGTTTCTGTAAGCTGAGATCGCACCACTGCACTCCAGCCTGGGTGACAGAGAAACACTCTGTCTCAAAAAAAAAAAAAAAAAAAAACAAGAAAGAAACCACTTTCACTGTCTGCTCCCTAAAACTTAGCTACACAGGCATTCATTCTTTCTTCCTGATTAAATAGAAGACAAGAATTTTAGGACTCACTCTGAATTCTTTCTCATGTGAGGTCCAAGAACCATCTCTTGGGGTCTGGATTGGGGCCCCTTTCCTGTAACATATTCACTGAAAGAGTTTTTCACTCACATTGTGTTCACTTAATCAATCACCTCCCACTTGCTCCTTATTCCATGGCCTGCTGGCTGCTGTATCCATCCTTGCACCTAACCACCTCTTGAACCTTGTCTACCTGTCACGAAATCCATTGCAAGCTTTCTTCTTTATCTTATATCCTCTTTATAACAACTGACATCGTAGACCACTCCCAGCTAGTCAACACTTAAACTTAGCTTCCATTACACTGCACTCTTTTGGTTTTCTTCCTACTCCTTTGCCTGTTGTTTGTTGATCTAATCTTCATCTCTGTTTCTTTAACTTTAGAGGTTCTTGAGATTCTCTCTTGGGCACTCTTCTCTTCTTACTTTTTGTATCCTTACTGAGAAGTCTCAATACTTACCATGGCTTCAAGTTGTTGAAGAGCTATAGAAACAACATGGATGAATTTGAATTCCAGACAAGAGATGCCATTCAGAGGTGAATAATCCTCCCCAGTAGTTTCATCACTGGGAACATTTTCAGACTCTGGGCCTGAACTGAAGGTTATATTGAGTAACTAACTCAGAGGCACACTACTAAAGGAAAGTGAAACTAACAAGGCTTTCAATGATTGTGAAAGACTGAAATGACATGTCAGAATTTTAAGGAGATGCAAAAGTGTGGCCTGTTTTTCTCATAGAACATTTATTGAACTTTGGGATGGCATGTGTGTGCTGAATTAAAGATGGTCATAAATTCTTTCACATTTCTTCCTTTGAGAGTTGAGATTTATGTCCCTCATCCTTGAATCTAGGTAGGCTCAGTGACTGCTTTGACAAATAAAATACTACAGAAGTGATGCTGAAACAAATTCTAAGCCCAGGCTTTAAAAGATTGGCAGCTTCCATTTCCTGCCTCTTAGAACCCAAACATCATGCTGTGAGAATATCCAAACAGCTACATGGACCTGCCCATGTGGAGAGGAATCTTAGCCAGTAGCCTCAGCTAAACTCCCAGCCAACAGCCAGTACCAACTTGCCAGACATGTGAGTAAGCCATCATAGAACTGGATTCTTCCAAACCCAGTTGAACCACTCCAGCCAATGCTCCATGGCAAAGAAGTGAGGCATCCCCATCAAACCTTTCCCAAATTGCAGATTCATGATCAAAATAAATGGCTATTATTGCTTTAAGCAACTGAGTTTCAGGGTAGTTTGTTAGGCATCACTAGATAACTAAAAAGCATAGAAGGCTTTAAAAACATCAAATGCTTCTCAAAGGCTCAGTAAAATCTTCCATAATCTTAGGAGGCTTAGGAGAAACAATTCTAGCAGAGGAAGTTAGCCTGATTCAAACACCCAACTTGCCTCCTCTTCAAGAAATTTACTAATGAACTAGATTTCAGAGCTAGTAGGGAGAGTTGAAGAGGTGAGTTATTGCAGGGGGATGCAAGAGGCAAAAGAGTTAAATCCAAAACTTCTGAAGTACAGAATTGAATTCCCTGCAGTGTCCCAAGGATGAGGAAAGAGAAATCCATCTGGCACTTGAGAAAAATGCCCAGAAGGGCCACTCACCCTATCCCCCAAAATAAGGGTTGTATAAAGGACGAAGTTTGTCATACTAAGACTCCTAACTAGTCTTGTTTTGGCTCAATCTATGAATAGGTTGAGGTGATTAGACGATTGCCTTATCTACCTAGCAGGAAAGCAAGAGAAAATAGTTACTGGTGAAAAATATCATCCGGAGCTTTTATGATTTTTTTTTGGACACTGTCTAGCATATTATCAAAACTTACCATACTACTGAAAATGCAAGAATATGCAATCTATATTCAGGCAAAAATATAAAGCAATAGAAACAGACCCACAGAAAATAAGACATGGGCATAGAGACAAGAGCTTCAAAGTAATTTTGGTTAATATGTTAAAGAGAACATAGGAAAGATGTGCAAAAATGAGTAAAAATAAAGTATTTCAACAGAGGACTGTAATCTATAAAAGAGAATCAAATGAATGGCCTAGAGATATTAAACACAGTGTTCAAAATTAACATATAATTTTATGGGCTTAAAATAAGACCAGAAACATCAAAAGATGAAATTAATGAACTCAAAGATAGATCCATAAGAAGTAAAGTTAAGCACAGAGAAAAATGAAAAAGAATGAAGAAAACAGATGAACTACAAAATAAAATGAAAGACAGACAAAGATCTAACATGTCTGAATGGAATTCCAGAAGGAGATAGAGAACAGGTTCAAAAAATAATTGAAGTGATAATTGCTGAGGTTGTCTAGGATGATTAAAGGCACAAACCAACAGAGTCACGAAACTCAGTGGGCCCTTGATAGAAAAAAGAAAAAAGAAACCACCTCCAGGCACATCACACTAAAACTTTTAAATACAAAAAAAACCCAAAAAAACAAAAAACAAAACCAACCAAACAAAAAAACATCTTTAGAGATGAGCCTGAGAAAGAAGAAATATTATCTTCAAAGTAGGAACTTAAAATAAGACTGATGGTTGACTTCAACAGAAACTGTAAAAGCCAGAAGACAATAGAATGGCACCTTGAAAGTGCTGAAAGTAAACAAAACAAACAAACAAACAAAAAACCCAGTTAAAATTACGTGAGAAAATGGCGTAAAATAAAGATCAAAATTGAAGCAAAGACAAAGGCATATTCAGGCAACCAAAGGTTGAGAACCTTGTTCTCCAGACAGCTAAAAGTATAAAGAACATTTTCAAAAGATCTTTGAGCTGAAGGAAAATAATTTAAGGTAGAACCACAGAACTGGAAGAAGAATGAAAAACACTAGAAACTGAATATGGGAGTAAATATCAAATAATATTGATGGTTTATAAGAAAATTAAGAATATCTTATTGGTTAATGACAAGTAAAGTAAATGGAAATGAATTGTACAATTCTTGCATTATTTGAGACGTAGTGCAATTATTAATTTTTAATATTTAGTTAAGGCTGCAGATTATATAATAATACTACACTAAATAATTAAAAAGAAAGGAGAAAACTTTAAAAATGTATTTGGTTAATCTAAAAGAATGAACAAAAGAAGGAATAAAAGAATTCAAACAGAGGGTACAAATTGTGGAGAAATACAATTGATTCATCCCCAGAAAATTCACACTTAAGCCATTAAATCAAGCCCTTTGATTAAACCATTGAATACCTGTCAGATGAACTTGGTGGCCTACTTAGTTGTACCCACAGAGTGCAAACTGATAGATGCCCATTTGAATTTACTGGGCAAGGACCAGGAAATATGAGCTGCACTAACTTCAGCTGCACCCCAATAAGCTGCGTGCACAGCACCCTACCCTGCCTAGTTAGATCTCCCAAGACTGCCTGAAATAGACCTCCTCTAGCATCTTTTAAAAATCCCACTGTGAGGGTCTTGTTCTAGAAGTATTTGTCCCCCAGACTGTATGCCCTCTCTCTCTTTCCCTCAGTCAGTCTTCAGAGATCTCTGTTGCTGCTGGACTCCATTCTTTGCTCAAGGAAACACCTTTGCTTTGCATAGACCTAAGTAAATAATAGACATTTAGATTACCATGACTGCTCTCTTTGGTATGGTATGCATTGACATTCAACACCTTAAAAGGGGGAGGGAGTAGCACACCCAGCAAGCAGTCAGAGTGATATCACAACACAAATTTTTTTTACAAAGGTAAACTGAAGTCCAACTTTATCAGTAATTATATTAAAGATTGCCAAGCAGAATAAGAAAAGCAACTATGTGCTCTTTGTAACACAACACTTTACAGACAGTCCCTCAACTTCCAATGGTTTGCTTTACAGCTTTTTGACTTTAGGATCGGTGCAAAAGTGAGGCACATTTGGTAGAAATCTTACTTCAATTTAGAATTTCAATTTTTTTCTGGGCTAGAAGTAGGTGATAAGATGCTCTCTTGTGATGCTGGGCAGGTAGCAAGCCACAGCTCCCAGTTAGCTACGCAATCGCAAGGGGTAAACAAAGAATACTTTACAGTGTACTGTGTTTCCAGAATTTCTTTTTGATATTGTGTTTTATATTTTTGCATCCCTTCGTTACAAGAGAGGGGTCCTGATCCAGACCGCAAGAGAGGGTTCTTGGATCTCATGCAAGAAAGAATTCAGGGTGAGTCCATAGAGTAAAGGAAAAGTAAGTTTATTAAGAAAGTAAAGGAAGAAAAGAATGGCTACTCCATAGACAGAGCAGTGCTGAGGGCTGCTGATTGCCCATTTTTATGGTTATTTCTTGATAATAGGCTATCAAGGGTTGGATTTTTTTATGGCTCCTCTTTTTAGACCATAACTTCCTGATATTGCATGTGACTTGTAAACTGTCATGGCACTGGTGGGAGTGTAGCAGTGAGCATGACTGGAGGTCACTCTCATGGCCATCTTGGTTTTGATGGGTTTTAGTCAGCTTCTTTACTACAACCTGTTTTATCAGCAAGGTCTTTATGACCTCTATCTTATGCTGACCTCGTGTCTCATCCTATGACTTAGAATGCCTTAACTGTAATTGCAGCCCAGTAAGTCTCAGCCTTATTTTACCCAGTTGCTATTTAAGATGGAGTTGCTCTGGTTCACATACCTCTGACACCTTCATGTCTACAAAATGCCCATCTGTGTATAGTATCCACCACAGTAGGCTTTGTGTTACACAATTTTGCCATTTTCTACATTTACCTACCTCTAGAACAAGGTAAGTGTTTGGAGCCCATCTAAGATAGGCTAAGTTAGGCTATGATGTTTGTTAGGTTAGACGTACTCAATGCATTTTCAACATGGAATATTTTCGAACTATGATGAATTTATTGGGAGGTAACCCTATTGTAAGTTGAAGAGCTTGTATAAATATAAAGACATAGAAAGGTTAAAAGTAAAAAAAAAGATAGGTAAAAGATATACTGTACTGATATCAACCAGATGAACCTATACCTATATTCATATCAGAAACTTGTACCTATATTCATGTCAGATAAGGCATAAGACAAGATATTTTATTTGAGGTACTGATTAAAAGATAATTCAAGAGGAAAATAGAACAATTATTTTTTCCCGAAAAACAAAACTTCAAAACATATAAAGCTACTAGCAATAGAATTATTTTTTAAGTAGACCAATTCTCAGTCATGAAGATTTTAACACTCTTTTTTTTTTTCTGTAACTGATCAAACCAGCAGAGATCATAAAGAAAGATCTTCAAAATATCTCAGAATTGATATCATGCAGATTATATGTCTTAGACCTCAGAAAAAACGAATTAAAAATAAATAACAAAGAGATACGTTAAAGATCACCAAATGTTTAGAAATTAAGTAAAACATTTCTAAATAACTCATGGGCAATGAAGAAAGCATGATGGAAATTAGAAAGTATCTTGAACTGAATGCTAATGAGCTAATAAAACATGAAAACTTGTAGGATGCAGCTAAAGAGGTGCTCAGAGATTTTTGAGTTCTAAATTCACTTGTTGGAAATGAAGAAAGTTTAAAAATCTAAATTTCTATACCAACAAGCTAGAAAAAGACTTGTGTATTATATCCAAAGAAAATAGATACGAGTAGAAGCTTTAAAAATAGTTATTTGAAAACATTGATAGAATTAACAATTTAGAAGATGGCTGGAAAACCCCACAAATTTGTAATATTAAGACAGAAAAGAGGGACAAAAATACATCTTCTAGAGACTTTAGGAATAATATAGGGATATTATGAATAATTTTATGTCAAAGCTTTAAAAAATTAGATAGAACACATTATTCCTAAGAAAATGCATCAAAAGTGACAGAAGAAGAAATGTAAAAAAGTAGCATAGTCTCATATTGAGTCTGTAATTAAAAACCTTCACACAAAGAAAACTCTAGGTCAGGTTGTTTCACTGATCAAATTTTACAAATATTAAAAAAAGAAGCCATACCAAATTTAAACAAACATATCCAGAGAATAGAAAAAAACCTACTGATATGGTTTAGATCTGTGTCTTCATCCAAACCTCATGTAGAATTGTAATCCCCACATGTCAGGGGAGGGACCTGTTGGGAGGTGATTGGATCATGGGGGCAGATTTCCTGCAAGCTATTCTCATGATAGTGAGTGAGTTTTCACGAGATCTCATGGTTTAAAAGTGTAGCACTTCCCCTTGGTCTCCCACTCTCTCCTTCTCCACCATGGTAAGATGCGCTTATTTCTCCTTCACTTTCCACCATGATTGTAAGTTTCCTCAGGCCTCCTAGCCATGCTTCCTGTTAACCTGCAGAAGCGTGAGTCAAGTAAACCTCTTTTCTTCATAAATTACTCAGTCTGAGGTACTTCTTTATGATAGTATGAAAACAGACTAATACAATTACTAAACATTTATATTAGGTCAGCATAGCCTCGATATTAAAACCTAATGATGCAAAAAAGAGAGAGAGAATGAGAGAAGGAAGGAAGGAAGGAGGAAGGAAGGAAGGAAGGAAAGAAGGAAGGAAGGAAGGAAGGAAGGAAGGAAGGAAGGAAGGAAGGAAGGAAGGTAGGTAGGTGAGGGTATAGGCCAATATCCCTCATGACCATAGATGCAAAAATCTTAAACAAAAACATAGTAAATAGAATAAATCAATATGCTATATATATTTTAGAATTTATTTGAAGAATGCAAAGTCAATTTGCTTTTAGAAATCAGACAAACAACATTATTGACTACATTAATGGTAAGGATGTCTACTATCATTATTTCAATTGAACATTGCACTAGATATTCTAGTGAGTCAGTAGGGCAGAAAAATACACACAAAAATTAAAGATTATAAAGAAAGAAGTAAATTATCTTCTATAAAGATGACATGTTTTGTGTGTCATCTTCTATAAAGATGACTTGTTTGGAAAATTCCAGAAGGATCCTTATTCTACTTAAAGACTGAATTTATTATATCCCTGGATATAATGTCAATATGTAAAAATCTGTTTTATTGCTATATATTAACAATGAACAATTTGAAATGGAAAGGAAATGATAGCACTTAAAATAGCACTAACAAATCCGTCAAATAACCAGAAATAAATTCTCCCAAAAAAGATACAAGGCGTCTACACTTTTTAATTTTTACTACAAAACATTGCTGAGAGATGTTAAAGACCTAAATAGAGAGGTTTACCATCTTTACGAATTGGAAGACTCAGTGTTTTGAAGATGTTATTTCTGCCCAGTTTGATCTAAAGATTCAATGATATCCAAATCAAAGCCCTAGGAAGCTTTTTAATTTTAGTAATTGGCAAGATATTCTAAATTTTATCTGGAAATGCAAAGTACTTAGAATAGCCATGACAGTCTTGAAGAAAAACAAAGTTGGAGGATTTACACCAGCAAGTTTATGAATTACTACAAAGCTATAGTAATTAAGATATAGTATGAGCCAGGAGTGGTGGCTCATTCCTATAATCCCAACACTCTGGGAGATTGAGGTGGGAGGACTACTTGAACCCAGGAATTTGAGACCAGCCTGGGCAACATTGTGAGACCTCGTCTCTATAAAAAATACAAAAAATTAATTGAATGTGGTAGCACATGCCTGTTGTCCCAACTAACTCAGGAGGGAGGCTGAGGTGGGAGGATTGCTTGAGCCCAGGAGTTTGAGGCTGCAGTGAGCCATGACCATGCCACTGCGTTCCAGTCTGGGTGATAGAGTGAGACTCTGTCTAAACAAAAAAACCAAAAAAAACACACATGGTATGGCCCAAGGGTACATAAATACATCAATGGAAGGGGGCCCAGAAACATACCACTTTTTATATGGCTACCTGATTAATTTTACACAGCTACAATTCTGTAAGGGGAAGAATGGTCTTTTCCAATAAGCAGTGATAGGCCCATTGGATATCTGTCCAGGAGAAAAAAATGAAATCTGACCTCTACTCATAACATACACCAAGACAAATTAGAGGTGGATTTATAGACTTATATATAAATGATTAAATAATGAATCTTCTGGAAGAAAACATAAGAGAATATCTTCTTTTTAGAAAATCACTTTATTGAAATATGATTGACAGGTTGAAAGCTATACGTGTTTAATGTATACAACTTGACAAGTTTGGAGATAAGTATACACTCCTGAAACCATTACTACCATAAAGTTCATAAATATATTCATCAATCTGTTAATTCCTGAAGTTCCTGCCCACTCCCTTTATTATTATTTTTTTTTTTGTGTGTGTGTGTGTGTGTTGTGTGTGGTATGAACATTTAACATAAGATCTACTCTCTCAGTAAATTTTAAGTACAAAATATAGTATTGTTAGTTACAAGCACTATACTGTGTAGTAGATCTCTAGAACTTATTTATCCTGTATAACATTGTATCCTTTAGCCATAACCTCCCCATTTCTCATTCCCCACCCTCCTGGTAACCAGCATTCACTCTCTGCTTCTAAAAGTTTGACTATTTTAGATTCCACATATAAATGAATAAATGAGACCATACAGAATTTGCCTTTCTGTGTGGCTTATTTCACTTAGCATATTGTTCCCCATGTCCATCCATGTTGCTAAAAATGACAAGATTTTCTTCTTTGCAAAGGTTAAATAGTGTGCCATGCATATGTACATCACACTTTCTTTATCCATTTGCATGTTAGTGGACATCTAAGTTGTTTCCAAATCTTTGCTGTTATGAATAACGCTGCAGTGAACACGGTGGTGCAGCTATGACTTCAAGATACTGATTTCAATTCTTTTGGATAAATATCTAGAAGTGGGATTGCTGGATCACATGGTGGTTCTACTTTCAATTTTTTTAGGAACCTTTATTGTATTCCTTAATGACTGTAACAATTTACATTCCCACCAACCATGTACCAAGGTTCCTCTTCCCCATATTCTCCCGAACACTTGTTATATTTTGCTTTTCTAATAATAAGGACCCTAACAAGTATGAGGTTATATCTCATTGTGATTTTGGTTTATGTATCCCTAATAATTCGTGATGTTGAGCACTTTTTCAGTTACCTGTGGGCCATTTGTATGTCTTCTATTGAGAAATGTCTATTCCACTCTTTGCCCATTTAAAAAATTGGATGATGATGATTAGTATTATTGCTATTAACTGGCTAGAGTTCCCTGTATACTTTGGATTTTTTTTGTTGCTTTTTTTAAAAAAATTAATTAATTAATTTTTTTGAGATGGAGCCTCACGCTGTCGCCCAGGCTACAGTAGTGCAGTGGCGCCATCTTGGTTCACTGTAACCTCCACCTCCCACGTTCAAGCAATTCTCCTGGCTCAGCCTCCCAAGTAGCTGGGATTACAGGCACACACCACCACGCCCAACTAATTTTTGTATTTTTAGTAGAGACTGGGTTTCATCATGTTTGCCAGGCTGGTCTCAACTCCTGACCTCAGGTGATCCGCCCGCCTCGGCCTCCCAAAATGCTGGGATTACAGGTGTGAGCCATCCACCCAGCCTATACTTCAGATATTAACCCCTTATTAGATATGAGGTTTGCACACATTTTCTCCCTTTCTATAGGCTTCCGTTTAACTTTATTGCTTGTTCCCTTTGGTATGTAGAAGCTTTTTAGCTTCATTTGATCTGCTTTTGGAATTAGTTAACATATTATTAGGATTGAAATCTTATTACTTTTTACAGATCATGTTTATGCCTTTTAATTTCATTAATCCAGATAATATTTTTCAGGTATTACCTTAGAAGTGAGGGTGTGTTTATCTTGTTAAATTTGGTAGAATTTAATTCCTTTGCGTAAGCAGAGTTTCTTTTTTTAAATAGTAGTATAAACATATTATGTATTTATTTAAAGCAGTCTTTCTTGGTTTTATTAGTACTAAAAGCATATGTATTTATTTTAAAGTCTTTTTTAACCAGACCACTCATATAATTTTGTTGAAAAAATATATTTTACAGTACTCTTGGAAATCATTAGAGCTGTTGGATGTTGGAATGCTTGTTTGAGAAAGGAAGCTTTATGTTTAACCCTGATGGGGCTCAGAAACATACCCCAAAATATGGCACTTTGACGTGATGCACTGAAGAAGCCTCAAGGTCTCTTGGACCTTCCTCCTTCTCCTGCGTCTCATTTCTTCAACTCTGTCAAAGCAAAGGATGAAGTTGTTCTGTGAAGTTCCCTTATCTGCCAGAAGTTTGGACCCATTCAAGAAAAAAACAATGACCTCTGCTCCCTTTCTTAAGTTTTCATGAACTGAACTCACGTGGCGGAAAGAAAGACTGAAGTCTGTCAACACACCTGGACAGACTTTTCTCACAAACCATTATGTCTGCTTTGTGGGCCCAACAGACTTTTTTTCTAGGCCATTGTATGTTCTTCAAGCCCACTGAATTCCCCTAAAAATCATTTACTGCTCCTCCTAAATCATCCACACTTCCCTATCTCCCTGTCCTCTAAGCAGAAGGGTATAGAGCCATCCGTACCTCACTGCACTTTGTGATTTCCCTCTCTTTGCACATAGATACATTTGTATGCCTTTTCTCTTATGCATCTGCATTTGTCAGTTCATTTTCAGTGAACCTTCAGAGGACAAAGGGAAAGTTTTCCCTTGGTCCCTACAGTAGGTTGTATGTTTCTAGAAATTTATCAATTTCTTCTAGGTTGTTCAATTTGTTGTCATATAATCGTTCATGGTAGTCTTTTATGATCCTTTGCATTTTGTGACATCAGGTGTAATATCTCCTTTTTCATTTACACTTTTATTTATTTAGTTTAGCTAAGAGAGTCAATTTCTTGTATCTTTTCAAAAAAACAGCTGTTAATTTTATTGATCTTTTCTATTGTTTTTCTAGTCCCCATTTTATTTATTTATGCTCTGATCTTTATTATTTCCTTCCTCCTGCTAACTTTGGGCTTAGTTTATTGTTCTTTTTCTACTTCCTTGTAAAGTTAAGTTTTTTATTTGCCATATTTCTTTTCTCTTAATGGAGGCATTTATTGCTATAAATTTCCCTCTTAGAACTGTTTTTACTGTCTCCCATAAATCTTGGTATGCTGCATTTCCATTTTTGTTTACCTCAAGGTATTTTTGTATTTCCCTTTTGATTTTTTCTTTGACTAATTAATTAGTTGTTCAAGAGTGTGTTGTTTCATTTCCACATATTTGTGAATTTTTCAATCTTCACTCTGTTATTGATTTCTAGTTTCATACCATTGTGGTTGGAAAGGATACCTGATATGTCTTCAATCTTCTTCAATTTGTTAAGACTGGTTTTGTGGCCTAACATATGTTCTATTTTGGAATATATTCTGTGTGCTCTTTAGAAGAATGTGTACTCTGTTGTTGTTGGATAGAATGTTCTATATATGTCTTTCAGATCCATGTGGTCTAACGTATTGTTCAAGTCCACTGTTGCCTTATTGATTTTCTTTTTGAATGATCTAGTCATTGTTGAAAGTGTGGTATTAAAGTGCCCTGCTATTACTGTGTTGCTGTCTATTTCTCTCTTCAGTTCTCTTAGTGTTTGTCTTATATATTTAGATGCTCTGAAGTTGGGTACATATATTTTTACAACCATTGTATCCTCTTGATGAACTGACCCTTTGATCATTATATGATGACTTTATCTCTTTTACAGTTTTCGACTTAAAGTCTAGTTTGTCTGATATATGCATAGCCACCTCTGCTCTCTTTTGGTTACAATTTGCATAGAATGTATTTTTCTATTCCTGTGCTTTCAGCCTATGTGTATTCTAAAAGCTAAAGTGAATCCTTTGTAGTCAATATATTGTGAATTTTGTTTCTTAAATCTCTTCAGTCTTTCTATGTTTTATGATTGGATAATTTAATCTATTTATATTTAAAGTAATTATCGATAGGTAAGGCCTTATCATTGCCATTTTGTTGATTGTTTTCTGCTTGTTTTGTAGTTTGTTTGTTCCATTGTTTCTCTCTAGTTCTCCTTTATGATTCAATTTTTTGTTTTTTTTTCTGTTTGTTTGTTTTGCTTTTTTGAGACAGAATCCTGCTTTGTCACCAGGCTGGAGTGCAGTGGTGTAATCTCAGCTCACTGCAATGTCCGCCTCCCAGGTTCAAGCGATTCTCCTGTCTCAGCCTCCCGAGTAACTAGGATTATAGACTGTTGGAAATGCTTGTTCCCTGGTGCTGTAAAGAAATAGCACTTGAACATACATTTAATTTCCTCAGCAAGGCCATTTTTACTTTCTGCAGAAAGAGTATACATGTCAGTGGTTTTACCACGAAGAGTACACCAAAGGAGACAGATCATTTGTTACCTACTTCCACCCTACTGCTGTGTCCAGTTTCCATTGGCTGGAATGGGACCTCACATTCTGTATTTGTCCCGATTGGCTGGCAACTTAGAACTTTTTAAAAGAAGCAAAGGCAGAGGAGAACAAAGGAAGGAGCAAGTAACTTGTGGAATGCTGAGAAAGGTAAAAACACCTTCAAATAATGAAGAGGAACAGGCTATGACCTAATGCTTGCTTGAACCAGTATAAGCATGCCAGGGCAAATATTTAGGCTAAATTGTGGGGAGCTAAGAACATAAAGTACATTGATTTCTTTATTACGGCTAGCAGATATTTAAGAATGTTAGCACAGGTCTTTGAATAAATTTTGCTTCTAAGAGAAGTTACTATTTATTCCTAATTAGATGGGGAGGAAAGTCTCTTTGAAGAGGAACCTCTACTTTACTTTTTGCACAGGTGCCCACCACTGTGCCCAGCTAATTTTTGTATTTTTAGTAGAGATGCGGTTTCGTCTTCTTGGCCAAGCTAATCTCAAACTTCCTGACCTCATGATCCACCCACCTTGGCCTCCCAAAGTGCTAGGATTAGAGGCGTGAGCCACCATGCCTGGCCTGATTATTATTTTTTTGTATAGTGGTATGCTTAGATTCCTTTCTCTTTATCTTTTGTTTTTCTACTAGAGATTTTTGCTTTCTGATTACCATGAGTCTTAAATAACAATCTTATAACAGTTTGTTTTAAGCTGATAACCACTTAACTTTGATCACATGCAAAAACTACTGTTTTCATTCCCCCTTACATTTTATGTCATTGATGTCATAATTGACATCTTTTTTATATTGCACTTCTGTTACAAGTTATTGTAGTTACATTTATTGTAATATATACTCATAGAGTTGTGTCTCCTTTGTAGCACTTACCTCATATGCAATTTTATATTCTCTTATGTCATATTTGATTAGACTATGAGTTTCATGTTTCATGAAAGCACAGAATGTGACATTTTTGTTAACTATTAAATTTCCAGCACGAAGCATAGTACTTACTACAGAGTAGTTGCTTAATATATAATTATTGAATCAGTAAATCAATAGTAATTGCATTTGTGTGTAATTGGCTGTTTAATGTCCATTTTATCTCCATAAGGGCAGGAAAATCTGGCTTTTTCAACAATGCATCTTTGGGGCATAATGCTAAGTAAATGATCCTCAATATAAACGTGCTGAATAAATGAATGGATTAATGGATGAATGAATAAAAGTGAATTGTGACTACTTAGGAACTATGAAAAAGATAAAAAGAGAGTTGAAGCAGTTGGCTTAAGGTGAGATGCAGCTTTGGCATTTAACAACTAAAGGCCAGAGCACTCCCCTGGCAGTGACCCACTCTCAGCTTTCACCTATACTTCAACAGGGCATTCGGTGCTTCAGTCCAAAGTAGTCAGTCAGTCCATCATTTAGGGATTCCAAGGAGACCAAGGAAAATATATATCTGAGAATGGCAGTGATATAGTTTGGCTGTGTCCCCACCCAAATCTCACCCTGAATTGTAATAATCCCTACATGTCAAGGGTGAGGCCAGGTGGAGATCATTGAATCATGGGGTTGTTTCCCCCATGCTTTTCTCGTGATAGTGAGTGAGTTCTCACAAGATCTGATAGTCTTATAAGGGGCTCTTCCCCCTTTGCTCAGCACCTCTCCTTCCTGCCGGCTTGTGAAGAAGGTGCCTTGCTTTCCCTTCACCTTCTGCTGTGATTGTAAGTTTTCTGAGGCCTTCCCAGCCATGCTGAACTGTGAGTCAATTAAACCTCTTTTTTTTTTTTTTTTTTTTTTTTTTTAATAAATTACCCAGTCTTGGGCAGTTCTTTACAGCAGTATAAACATGGACTAATATAGGTTGGGACCTTTTCCTTCTGCCTTCAAGTCATACACTTTCTAGGCAGCCACTTTGTCTACCCAGCCATAAGTTCAGTCTTAACTAGAGAAGGTCTGGTGCAGATCACACTGTACCTCCTCTCTACACAACATTTGTAACAGGTTCCATTGTCTGGAAAGGAAAAATAAAAAGAGAAACATTGAGAAAGAGTAAAAGCAAATATTGATCAAGAGGGAGTTTGGGGGAATGTGAGAAGCACAACCCCAAATTCATATCTGGTTATTGTTGGAGAATAAGCTTTAAGATCTCACTGCAAATGGATTTCTGTTTCTTTTTTTAAATTGGCTTTTCTTGCTATTGCTTTGCTTTTATTTTTTAGCAAAAGAGCTTTATCCTTGTCTTGATGTAGGAAAGTAAAGGTAGCCCTTTAGGGATAGAGCAGTGTTTCCCAAAGTTTTTGTTCCTGTTGTTTTGTAAACACATGTATGCATTTGGGATAACTATAATCTCTCCACTCTGGTAGATACTCATTCTACCAGAAGTTTGTATCTCCCTGGGTAGCTATTTTACATGCTCTGTGTGTTGGAATGTTTTTAGGCTTCATATATGGTATTCATATATTACGAATATTTGTTTTCTTCACTTAGCATAGTCGTACCTTCTTCAACTACATAAAGGCAAGCCAAAAGAAAGTTTTCATGCCTGTGCTGAAGCCACTAGGTTACAGGGTAAGGAACAACAGGAGGAAGATATAACCTTGAAGGGAAGGTGACATTTCTGTGGACAGTCAGGGCTCCTTAACAAGCAACTCACCACCACGCCCCATCTAGTGATTCTTCCTCCAAGTGTTTGTATTTTAATACGGTAAGAGCTGACATACAGGGCATGGTGGCTCACACCTGTAATCCCAGCACTTTGGGAGGCCAAGACAGGAGGATTGCTTGAGCCCAGTGGTTCAAGGCTAGCCTGGACAACATGGTGAAACCGTGTCTCTACAAAAAATACAAACATTAAACAGGCATGGTGGCACATGCCTGTGGTCCCAACTAGTAGGGAGGCTGAGGTTGTAGGATCATTTGAGCCCAGGAGGTCGAAGCTGCAGTGAGCCAAGGTCACACTACTGCACTCCAACCTGAGAACCAGAGTGAAATACTATCTGTCTTTTAAAAAAAAGTGACATACATTATGAATAGAAGCACATATTTTTCAGATGCAAGGTTTTTGCTGTTGTGTTGTTAACCACAAGAGAAACAAATTGAGGTGGGAGTGATACAAAACTAACATATAAGAAGTTCCAGGATTTTTTTTTAACAGTTACAGTCCTCTTGGGGTCTGTACTTCCATTTAAATGAGTTTATCAGAATAGTTTTAGTCTCCTGATGGGTTGTAACTCGTTATTGGTCAGCTTTTGTAGAAAAGGTGTAGGAACTTGAAGGAATAACATAGGTGATGTTTCCCAAACCGAGGGAAAGACCCATGGTACAGGTGCTCGATGATTATGAAATGACTGTGTGTGAAATAACACTAGACTACTCAGTGTGCAGCTAGTCATTTCAGTTATCTTTCAATCCTTTTAATTAATCAAGGAGAAATTTTCACTTGGTTTCTAGAGGGTCCCAGCATTGCTGTAATCCTGGCAGCCCCTTTAAACAGAGAGAGGTGTATTAGTCAGTTCCCTCACTACTCTAAAGAAATACTTGAGACTGGGTAATTTATAAAGAAAAGGGTTTTAATTGGCTCATGGTTCTGCAAGCTGTACAGGAAGCATAGCAGCTTCCACTTCTGGAGAGGCCCCAGGAAACTTAAAATCATGGTGGAAAGTGAAGGGGGAGCGAGTAGTTCACATGGCGGGATCAGGAGGAAGACAGAGATGGGGGAGGTGCTACACAATCTTAAACAACCAGATCTCATGAGAACTCACACACTTGCATAAGAACAGCACCAAGGGGATGTTGCTAAACTATTCATGAAAGACCACCCTCATGATCCAGTCACCTCCCACCAGGCCTCGCCTCCAACACTGGGAATTACAATTTGACATGAGATTTGGAGGAGGGGTGGGGGACAAAGATCCAAACCATAAGAAGAGGTGAGTCTTAGGTTTGGGGTCAATTACTGTATTATTAGTATTCTTTCATTTTTTATATCTACTATTCATGTTACCAGGTATTAGTAGCCAGTGGTACTAATTTTCCTCTTAGTCATTAAACCAGAGTAGGATACCTGCTTTGTGCTAGGCTCAGTTCGATGTACTAGGGATTCAGTGCTTAACAAAGCACAGTTCTTCCTTTCATGGAGTGTATGTAAAGTGATAAAACATTTTCTCTCAAATTACATTTAAGTTTTTAAAAGTGAGCTGTTAATTAAAGCAAAATAATTAAGCAAATGCTATTACAACAGGTGGTTCACAAATATGACAGAAACAATAAAAATGGCATTTATATGATTAAAATTGAAGAGCTATATATAGGAAAGTTGTAGAATCAACTTTAATTTCTTTCCTTTCTTCTTTAGATAAAAGGACATTTATTCTGTGTCCCCTGATTTTCCAGGCATTGCTTCTGATACCAAAGACAGCCAGAAGAAAGATATATTTGCTATTCTGAAAGCACTCACAAATAGAGGGGAAAAGGTCAACATTTGCCATCCGGCATGAACACCCCAGAACAAAATCTCTTTTCCCCACCCTCTCACTACTCACCAATAAAGTTAAGCTTTCTACCTTCCTTTACTTCCCACTTTTAAATATGTTAAATATTTCCCACTTTTAAAGAGTGTGCCCAGAAAGATTTTCCAAAATTAATGAGAATACTGAAAAATCATAGTTGCTTGGGTGCAACTTGAGGTTACCTTAGAGCTATGTTCATCCTTTTAAAAAAGTTTTTAAAATTCAATGAAGTGTTTTGTTTGTTTGTTTGTTTGGAGACAAGGTATTTCTATGTCACCTTGGCTGGAGTGCAGTCCTGTGATCATAACTCAATGCAGCCTCAAACTCCTGGCTCAAATGATCCTCCCACCTCAGCCCTTGAGTAGCTGAGATTACAGGCACACTCCACCACACCCGGCTATAATTTTTAAAATTTCTTTAGAGATGAGATCTCGCTATGGTGCCCAGGCTGGTCTCAAAGTCCTTGCCTCAAGCAATCCTCCCACCTCACCCTCCCAAAATGCTGGGATCACAGGCGTGAGCCACTGCACCCAGGCAATTTTTTTAAGAGAGAGATGAGGTATCTCTATATTGCCCAGGCTATGTATAGCCCAGTAGCTATTCACAGGCGTGATTATCACACACTGCAGTGTCAAACTCCTGGGCCCAGTAGAGCCTCCCATAGGTGGGGCTGCAGGCAGACACCACTGCACCTGGCTCTCTTCACTCTTTGCAAAGACAACTCCTAATCTTGCTCTCTTAGGACAGTTGGGACAATCCTCTGGGATGGCTGAGGCAGGCTTCACTATTCTCACTCATTCTCTAAATGGGGAAACAGAATGCCCCAAGGCGGTAGAGCTGGGACTCAACCTGATAGACTTTCATTGTGGTTGATCCCTACACCACAGGGCCAGGAAATATAAAGGAATGATTTTGCACCTGGTTTTCTGGGCTTTTCTGGGTCTTTGTTCACAGTAGGTCTTCCACACCATCACATGACAGGCATCTCACTGCCCTTTGGGGGCACCCTCTATTTGTCTCCCTTAATGACTATACTGCATCCTTCCACTTTATGTCCACATTGAATACTACATTTTAAAAAGACTACTTTCATTTCACTTTTATACTCAAATGATTTTTGAAAGTGATTTTTTTTCCTAACCCTTTCCAGAAGGGTTCGGCAATCATGTCAAAACTTGCTTCTAATAGACCCACTTTGGTTGGGGAGTGCTTTTCTCTCAGCATCTTTATGTTTTATTACCTACCTGGCATTGTAGGGTAGATGCTCTTTGCTAAAGTTTTTCATCTTTATTTCCCCTCCTCTGAGAAGCAGATTTTACTCTACTAAATGCCTTGAGCAAAACTTAATTCATTCCACTGATTCACATCTGTAGAACAAGCACTGATGGGAAGGGCTGTTTGAAATGAAATCAGAACTGAAGCTTACACAGTTAAAAAAAAAAAAAAAAAAAGAAGAAGAAGAAAGAGAAAGGAAAAGAAATGGGCTGACATCCGCCTCTCAGTGTGACGGGATTAAGACGATTTTAATTATCTCACCTGGCTTTTGTTATTGCACTTATTCTTGCTTCCTCCGCCTAGCTAATATGATAGCGTAAGATCGGGTACTCTCATCTGGATTTCCCCACTTTAGGAAAGTTGAAGAGCCCCCAGGTTAAAGAGTAAAAATCACAGTTCAAAATGCTCCGAAATGTGTGATGGCAAGAGCAGAGAATTCAGTGACTATGCTTGGTCATGTGCAAATGCTGATAATAACTGGAGGTTCAGGGCTGAATATGTTATACTTTTATGAATAAAGTAAATGGGTTTCCAGTGCGATCTGGATGTGAAAAGAAGACGTGGTTATTGAAGGTACTGGTGAAATATCACGGAATGCAATCTCAGACATGTCCTCCAGTGGGGGCCAGCTGCGTAAACACAAGTGAGGTGTTTGAGGGCATGGCTGTTTCTTTCATTCCACTAAAATACATGCATGCACAAACACAAAAAATCACTCCTATTTCTTGGCCTTTATTCTAAGAAGATGACTGGCATCCGTTTCACATTTGCTGTTTTTCTTCTCTCAAGAACTCTGTGTGACCTGACTGGGAGCGGGGAAAGGAGTGTTCAATAGGTCTTTTTTTTTTTCTTCCGTTGCTGAACACCTGAAAATTCTCCTGTGATAAAGACCCAGCCAGCATCCTTAGGCGTGGACCACATTAAGGGAAAGCTTAAAGGAAAAGAGAGTGAGTCATATATTGTAAAGCAGAGCCAATCCAGAGAACTAGAAATTATTGTTCTGATCCCAGGAGGCAGAGGAGTAAAGTGAGACAAGGGGAATGGAGAAACTTGCGTCTGCCTCGGGTTTGGGGTTGGTGGAAAAAGAGAGGAGCGCTTCCGGCCATTAGGGATAAGTCTGCTCGGCAGGAACCATGCAGACTGCCTGGTGGGAGAAAACCAGGGTGGACGGGCCTGCTGTCCTGCTCTAAGTCGCTTCTGCTGAATGAGAGCTTCTGAGCTGCCGCTTTTGTTCAGGATCAATAAGCAGAGTGAGAAAAGGTGACAAATGAAAGGTGGAAGGGGTATCAGCTTCCCATAGCAAACTAGGGAAGTGGTGATGGGAATTGCATCCCTGTCTCAGCCCCAGATATCCAAGGACAGCCTTCTGGATGTTTCTTCTTGAGATGACTTTGCTGAGAGGTAAGCCTCGTGATTTGTGGCTGAGAAATGCCTCAAAAATGTGGGAATGCAGAGCTTCCTGGTGGAGCAGTCAAATGACTGGGGGTGGAAAATAGGATCTCCTGCATCAGGCCATCACAGGACTCTCTGCACTGTCAGGCAGTACGCAGAGGGATACAGAGAATCTTCCCTCCCTTTGGAAACGTCAAAGGGAAATCCAAGTAATTACTTTCCATCTGATCCTTATAACCGCATGCCCCACTGACCAGAATAAGCATGGGACAAACACATTAGTGCCCACATAAAATGACTTTTGGAAAAGTCAGATATGATCCACTGAGCCGAATGATCATTACAAGCTGTAATCAGCGAAACCAAATTTCACAGTAAATGGGACATTGGGTATCCTGGAAGGAAAAAAAAAAAAAAATTCTACCCTGCAAAAATGCTGCCCCTGAATTGACTGAGACAGTTCTCCATCTCTTTCTGTGCAGCCTCCAGGACAGTTTGATTTTATTTTTGGAGGCATTGTTCATCTTTGTGGTCCTGCTAGTCAGGCTGAGCCAAATGAACTGATTTATGGTATCTTGGCAGTAGCCTTGGCTTCCAGCTAAAGTCAGGGATCTGCAGATTTGGCTGGCTGCAGAGAGGCAGTCTGAGTATATCTCTGTTATTAGGGTGAACACAGATAAACAATGTAACTCAATAAAATGCAAATAAAGGGCTGGGTGTGGTGGGTAACGCCTGTAATCCCAGCACTTTGGGAGGCTGAGGTGGGTGGATCACTTGAGGAAAGGAGTTTGAGACAAGCCTGGCCAACATGGCGAAACCTCATCCCTACTAAAAATACAAAATTTAGCCAGGTGAGGTGGTGCATGCCTGTAATCCCAGCTGCTCGGGAGTGCTGAGGCAGAATTGCTTGAACCTGGGTGGTAGAGGTTGCAGTGAGCCGAGATGGTGCCTCTTGCCTGGGCAACTGAGTGACTCTGTCTAAAAAAAAAAATAGTAAACAAAGGGAGTGGTCTTGATCCGGTTAACATTCCAGAGTCAATTTCCAGCAAATGCAAGTCTGCTAAATCCCAGTGGTGAAGATCTTATGAATTCTATGGGCTCTGTCCAGAGGAAAGAAACAAATAGTTGCTAGTAACCTGTGAAAACAAGGAAGGGACTTTGTAAAATTAGACTCTGCAGTTTAACGACCCTCAATGTGCTTCTGAAAGACAGAGCACTATTTCGCTCTGAATCTTTCATGAAATTACAAAAATGTTCAACCAGAGCAAAAGGAATCTCCCATTTTTCAATAGAATCCCCTTGACTATGATTTCTAAATGTTGACATCTAGGAAGGAAAACAGAGCACACATAGTAAAAAGTCCAGTAGAGCAAGCTTGCCACATTCTGGGCATACAGGAGTTTGATGGATGTCCAACTCCTGCACTGGCTGAGTTGTAATGAGGCAGGAACCCTTGGTAGACTTATTGAGTAATAGTGTATCCCATCTCTGAGGGTACCTCCCAGGACAGAAGCTCCCACCACTGTCCATAGTGACCGTCAGCCCAACTGTGACAGCTCAAGTCATTAGAAAGTCCCTCCTTTTGTTAAGCTCTGATCAGCTAGCTCTGCCCCTAACCCCTTCTCAAAGCAGGCATGAATTTTAAAATGTCTTTGCCCTGGAGCAAAAATAACTCAGATATAAATTCTGGGTTTGTCAAATTGAGATAAAAGGTTGATATGTATTCTCGACTGGCAATGGAAACAAATGTGCCCCATATATTCATGTTCATAAAAACATAGCTTCAGCCAACCTGAGCATTACGTCAAGTTGAGCCATATGAAATTGCCAATTTTGTCAGTCACACATGATTGACAATTGGCTACTTTACATGATCCAACCTCCAACATGACAGTTAAGAGCACAGACTTTGGAGTCAGCTCCACCACTTACCAGCCACTATCCTGGGCAAGTTACTGACTATTCTATCTTCATTTCCTCACCTAATAGGATTTACCTCATAGTATTAATCTTATTCTCACAATATTTGTAAAAAGTGAATGAGTTAATACAAGTAATGTATTTAAAAGCATTCTTGGCATATAGAAATAATTACTCATTCCTTTTTCATAGGACTTTACTGACCCCAATTAAATAGGTAACCCTAGAAGAATAGAACCTATTGGGGGTGGGATGAGTGACTGCAAGAGGGACATCTGCTGAGTGCATCATGCTCAAAAGGGGCTTCAAATGTAGTCTTTTGACTTATCTCCAAATGAAGGTAAATATACAGTAGATCTATGGGTTATTGATTCATAATGTTATTAATTATTAACACAAATTTATCACAATATTTAGAGACTTGTTTTGGCATATCTTCCTTATTTAATACACTTGATCTCAAAAAAAATACAAGTGGCTCAAGGCTTCTCAATCTCTGAAAGGCAGTGGGAATGGAACTGCTAAAAGCCATTAACTTCTCTATATTTCTCCTACTGAAAATACAAAAGGAGAATGAATGGTAAAGGATAAAGCTAGCTGACTCCTCCCTTGTTAGAGACCTTGACTTCCGCAAATAGGTTATTTCTACCTCCAGCTCAATGATCAGTTCAAGATTTTAGGCATCTGTGGTCATGCACACCATTGAGTAGTTTATAGCATTGCCCATGCCAAGAAATGCAACCATGAGCTAATTCCCAAAATGTTTGTCAAAAGCCTTATTGAGAAAATTAATATTTAGCAAAAAATAATTGGAGATCATACAGTATTCCATGTCCTCAGATGTTCTAAAATCTAACCATGGATTATGGCATCTTGGTAAAGAACTGCTGATTTACGTAGAATTGTAATGACTATCCCCAAATAGCTTCACTGAATTATGGACCTGCGTAATGGGTCAGTATGAGAGACAGTCCAGTGAAAGTCTTTGTTGGGTCTACTATGACAGTGCTGTTGTTTTTTCAATGATATCCACTTTATGCACAGAAGGAAATTCCTACTTCATCCTGGAATTGAGAACAGTCAATTTTGTAAATTATTAGACTTCTGTTTTCAAGATAGCACTTAGAAACCTGAGAAACAAATGCACAGTCCATTAAATAGAAGTCAATTTTAAATAAAATTAGTTAATAATCTTAAGATTATTACCACAGGTTCCATTTTATGTCTCCACCATTATTTTATTTTCTTTTACTTAAAAAAATTAGTCTATTGATGTATAATTTATATACAACAAAATTCACCACTTTGAAGTGTAAAATTCAATGAATTTTGACAAAGTGCATGAAGTTGGGTAACTACCACCTGTCAGAGCAGGAGCATTGCCATCTTGGACAAACACCACCATTTTAAGTTTCACCTTGATCAAAAACCACCTAAATCCAAAGGGCATCAGCCTAATGGCTAAGATCAGCATGACTATAAACCACAAATAGCATCCCCTACCAGAGACATGCCAGCCCCGAGATAACCTGCCTTCCAGCTGGAAAGATGCCAGCCCCAAGATAACCTTCCCTCCACCCAGAGACATTCCAACTCCGTCATAAACTTCCTGTGGACACAGAAACATTCCAAGCTTGTGATAAGCCCCCTCACCCTAAAACCAATATATACTGTTAGTCTGTAAGAGATAGCCTTCTTGACAGAAATCGGCCAGAAGCCCCTCTCAGATTTATTCCCCAAAATAAACCTGTCTTTGACTGTTGAGCTGCTTTCTGTGTTCTTTCCTCTTTCTTTAACTCCTACACCACCAACCTCGTGATATACAGAACATTTCCATCATCCTCACAACATTTCCCAGTGTTCACATGTCAACAGTCTCCTTTCCCCAGCTCCAGGCCTGGGAACCACTGATCTGCTACTCTAGTTTTGTCCTTTCTAGAATTTCACATAAATAAAATCATATAGTCTTTTGTGTCTGAGCTCTTTCAGTTAGAATAATTGTTGTGAGATTTATCTACGTTGTTGGGTATATTGGTAGTTCATTCCTTTTTATTGCTGAGAAATAATTCCATTGTGTGAATATGCAGATACGCCAAAATTTAGGTTGATTCTAATTTGGGGCTATTATGAATAAAGTTGCTATGAACATGAATTCACTAGTCTGTGTGAATGTGTATTTTCCTTTATTTTGGGTAAATGCCTAGGTGTGAGATTGTTGGATTAAATGGTACCTGTATGTTTAACTTTATATGAAATAGGCAAATATGTTTTTCAAAGTGGTTGCACCATTTTGCATTTACCAGCAATGTACAAGAATTCCAGTGGCTTCACATCCTTGGCAATACTTGGTATTGTTAGACTTTTTAATTTTAGATATTCCAGTGCATATGTAGTAGGATATTATTGTAGTTCTACTTAGTATTTCCCAATGGCTATTAATATCAAACATATTTTCATGTTATTTGCCATTCACATATTTTCTTTGGTGAAATATCAGTTCAAAATTAAAAAAGAAAATGAAATTGGGCTGTGGTCTTCATATTAATGATTTGTAAGAGTTCTTTATCTATTCTGAATATATTCTGGACATATGTTTTGCAAATATTTTCTCCCTGTCTGTTAATTTTCTTTTCATTGTCTTCACAGTATATGTTCAAAAGCAAAAGTTTTAAATCTCTTTCTTTCTTTCTTTTTTCCTTTTCTTTTTCTTTTTTTTTTTTTGAGACAGGGTCTGGCTGTGTCACCCAGGTTGGAGTGCAGCAGTGCAATCTCGGCTCACTGCAAATTCTGCCTCCTGGGCTTAAGTGATCCTCCCAGCCTCCCAAGTAGCTGGGACTAAAGGCCAGCTAATTTTTAAAAATTTTTTTGTAAAGATGAGCTTTCACCATGTTGCCCAGGCTGCTCTTAAACTCTTGAGCTCAAGCAATCTGCCAGCCTCAGCCTCCCAAAGTGTTGGTATTACAGGCATGAGTCACTGTGCCCAGCTGCTTAAATTTCAATAAAGTTTATCAAATTTTTCCTTCATGATTTTTATGTTCTTAGAAATCTTTGCCTAATCCAGGGTAACAAAGATGACCTCATATCCTCTTCTGGAAATTTTATAGTTTCGATTTGTTATTTAGATCTATGATCCATTTTGAGTTAATTTTCATATGTAGTGTGAGGTAAGAACCAAAGTTCATTTTTTGCCCCTCAATATCCAATTGTTTCAGCATCTTTTGTTGAAAGGAATATCTCTCTCTATTGAGTAATCTTTGCACTGTTTTGAAAACCAACAGATCACACTTGTTCAAGCCATGGCCCATGGGCTGCATGCAGCCCAGGTTGGCTTTGAATGTAGCCCAATAAAAATTCATAAACATTGTATGATTTTTTTGTGAATTTTTTTAGCTCATCAGTTATCATTAGAGTTAGTCTATTTTATGTGTGACCTAAGACAATTCTGCCACATTCTGCCAATGTGGCCCTGGGAAACCAAAAGTTTGGACACCTCTGCAACAGATCATGTAGACAGGGGTCTATTTCTGGACTCTGTACTGTCAGACTGATTTCATTAATTTATGTGTACAGTTATGCACTGTATGACATTTTGGCCAGTGACAGACTGCATACTGGATGGTGGTCCCATAATACCATATTTTTACTATACTTTCTTCTATGTTTAGGTATGTGTAGATAAACAAATACTTACCATTGTGTTCCAGTTGCCTAGAGTATCCAGTAGAGTAACATGATGAACAAGTTTGTAGTCTAGGAGCAATAAGCTAGATCATATATCCCAGATATATAAGAGGCTCTACTATCTAGGTTTGATAAGTGCACTCTATGATGTTCACACACACAACAACAACAACAAAATCACCTACGCTTTTCTGAACGTGTCCTCATCATTAAGCAACACATGACCCTATATGTGACTGCTGTAGTCTTAAAATTAGGTTGTCTAAGTTCTTCAGCTTTGTTCCCTTTCCAAATCGTTTTAGGTGTGCTAGGTCCTTCACTTTTCTATTTACATTTCAGAATTAGCTTGTCAATTTAAAAACAAAACCACATAGGACTTTGATTGAACTTACATTGACTTTCTATGGTAGCCATGAAATTGTGGCTTGCAGAGCTCCCACTATAAGGAGTGCAACCAGAGCCCCAGATGCTATGCTTTGAAATACATTGCTTTATTTGGGCTGGGGCCACACCTTACTTGGACAAGACTGCTCCCTTGTCAAGGACTGAGCGTGGTGGGGCTACCAAAGCAGATTCATTTCTGGGAGACATTAAGCTCCTCTTTTGGCAATGTAAACTCAAGGAATCCCTGCTGGCTTTGTTGAAGCTTCTTTAGACTGCATGACAGTCTAGGACAGTTCTACCCAACATCCTCTCCCTCTCACCTTCACTTAGATTCACACTTGCCTCTTAGCCTGACATCTTTTCCAGCCTTCTCCAGTTCTTGCTCTCATTTTCTTTTCACAAGCATCTTCCTTAATAAAATCCTTGCATATTACTCCTGTCAATATCAGCTTCTCAGAGGATCTGCGTTAACACAAGTGGTACCAAGAGTGGTTTGAAAGAACAGACAGCAAGGTGGAGTTGTAAAATTAACTCATCTACTTGGCAGATCAGAAGCACATATATGGTTCTGGGAACAAAGTGCAGTCCAACTGCTAATATTTCACTGGTAGAGGCCCTTGAAAATGTTCCTGTCAGGGCAAATGCTGCGATGGGTGTGATGATATCTGCATTTGGAAATACAAGGGAAACTTCTTACAAGTATAGCACAATTGGGTCAGGTACAGTGGCTCACACCTGTAATCCCAGCACTTTGGGAGCTTAAGGTGGGTGGATTATGAGGTCAGGAGATTGAGACCATCCTGGCCAACATGGTGAAGCCCCATCTCTACTAATACACAAAAAAATTAGCCAGTGTGGTGGTGTGCACCTGTAGTCTCAGCTACTCAGGAAGCTGAGGCAGGGGAATCGCTTGAGCCCAGGAGTCAGAGATTGCAGCCTGAGCTGAGGTCACACCACTGCACTCTAGCCTGGCAACTGAGCAAGACTCTATCTCAAATATATATATGTGTGTGTGTGTATATATATACAAGTATATATATGTGTGTGTATATATATGTTTATAGCACAATTGGCTGGCTAAGGCTAAGTGCATTGACTGCATGTTAGTGGGGAATGACAGACTGAGAGCCATTAATACACACTTAATAGCTAAGTGTGGGAACCATAGAGCCTCCAGTGGTAATAGTGGTTGCATATAAAGAAGCCTTTACCGCCTATAACTGAAGGGCAGGCACAATCAAATGGTAAGCTCAAGCCCTAATTATGAGGATCTCAGGGCACCAGAGACATTAAACACTCCTTTAGGCAGGAAATCTGCAGAGATATACTTAGTGATGTTGACTCTACAACATTCCCACCCCCATCCTTTGGGCGTGAATGGGTGGCCCATCTTTCCCTAGAAAGAGCTAGTACTTTGGCCATGCTGAAAGATGCTGCAGAATCTTCCTCACCAAAAGACACAGACACAGCCCTTGAGACCTGTCTCCATCTCCATTCCTGCTCTCAGACTGATAGAGTGAAATTCCAAGATAACACAGATATAGTCAGGGTGTGCCCTGTAAGGCAAGAAAGAGATCTACGCAGAAAGAAACAAGATGTGGTGGGGCGTAGTGGCTCATGCCTGTAATTGCAGCAATTTGGGAGGCTGAGGCAGGAGGATCCCTTGAGCTCAGGAGTTTGAGATAATCCTGGGCAACGTAGGGAGACCTAGTCTCTACTAAAATACAAAAAAATTAGCTGGGCAAGATGGTGCAGGTACTTGGGGGTTGAAGCAGGAGGATCATTTGAGCCTGGGAAGTATAAGAGTTAAAGAAAGAGGAAAGAAACACAGAATGCTGCTTAAGAGTCAAAGACAGGTTTATTTTAGAGAAAAACCCAAGAGGGGCTTCCAGCCAATTTTGGTCAGGAGTGCTTTCTTTTACAGACGAAGAGTATATATTGGTTTTAGGGTGAGGGGCTTATTACAAGCTTGGAATGTTTCTGTGTGGGAGGACGTTTATGGTGAGGTTGGAACGTCTCTGGGTGGAGGGGAGGTTATCTTGGGGCTGACATCTTTCCAGCAGGAAGGGAGTTATCTCAGGGCTGGCATCTTCCCGACTGGAGGTGGGTTACCTTAGGGCTAGTATGTTTCTGGTTGGGGAGGAGTTTGGAATGTTTCTGGTCGGAGATGTTATTTATGATTTATGGTCATGCTGACCTTAGCAATTAGGCTGATGCCCTTTGGATTTAGGCGGTTATTGATTCAGGTGAATTTAAAAGTGACAGTGCTTGCCCAAGATGGTGATACTCCTGCTCTGTCAGGAATTAGAGGCTGCAGTAAGTCCTGATCATGCCACTGCACTCCAGCCTGGGCAACAGAGTGACACCCTATTGAAAAAGAAAGAAGAAAGAAGACAACTATCTAGTATGTACTGGCAGTACCTTGGAAATACTCCTGGGGTTTGACTTGAGGGATTTTGGTCAAGGAGGCTAGAATGTTAAGCTGGATAACCAAGAATTCATTGATTTGGGGCATTTTCTCAGGATTTCTCAGTTTTTATCACCCTAGCAAAGCCCCAGGGGAGAGGACAAACTAATTTGACAGGAGTGGCTCCTAAAAGCCAGGAAAAGATGATGGGCAAGCCTCAGCAAAGGAGAGATGTCTAAGCTTCCCTCATAGATGGCGAGGGAAAGAATGAAGAGCCTAATAATCATGAATGCATTCCAATAAAACTTCATTTACAAAAACTCATGATGGGCTGGATCTGACTGTAGCTTGCTGAACACTGCCCTTGACAGCAGCCAACCAAGGTGCCACTTAATATCTCTAATTTAAAAAGACAAACAGGAGAATGCTTAGGACTCTAACAAAGTTAGAATGGAGGCGTCAAAGTCTGAAAACAGTTGCCCCAATAACAAGTTACCATTTGGTGGCTGATGCTCACACTGGAGCCAATTTTCAGACCTGGAGCCCTTTGACCTAAGAGGTAGCTGGGTCCTACAGGATCCTATTGAGAGGTGAAGCTGGCTGGGCTTCTGGGTCTGGTGGGGACTTGGAGAACTATTCTGTCTAGCTAAAATATTGGAAATGCACCAATCAGCCCTCTGTGTCTAGCTAAAGGTTTGTAAATGCTCCAATCAGCACTCTGTAAAAACGGACCAATCAGTTCTCTGTAAAATGGCCCAATCAGCAGTATGTGGGTGGGGCCAAATACAGGAATAAAAGCAGGCCACCCGAGACAGCAGCAGCACCCCACTTGGGTCCCCTTCCATACTGTGGAAGCTTTATTCTTTCGCTCTTTGCAATAAATCTTGCTGCTGCTCACTCTTTGGGTCCACACTACCTTTATGAGCTGTAACACTCACCACGAAGGTCTGCAGCTTCACTCCTGAAGCCAGTGAGGCCACGAACCCACCAGGAGAAACAAACAACTCTGGACGTGTCACCTTTAAGAGCTATAACACTCACTGCAAAGGTCTACAGCTTCACTCCTGAAGTCAGCAAGACCACGAAGCCACCAGAAGGAATAAACTCTGGACACATCTGAACATCCGAAGGAACAAACTCTGGACACACTATATTTAAGAACTGTAACACTCACCGAAGGGGTCTGCAGCTTCATTCGTGAAGTCACCGAGACCAAGAACCCACTGGAAGGGAACCAATTCCGGAGACATTTCAGCAACAACCAAGGGACACTCAACTGTCGCCAAACGGTGAGTACCATAGGACCCCTTTCACTTACTATTCTGTCCTATTTTCCTTAGAATTTGGGGGTTAAATACTGGGTACCTGTTGGCCAGTTAAAAACACCTAGCACAGCTGCCACACTAAAGATATGGGCGTCAGGCTTTCTGGGAAGGGGCTCTCTAACAACCCCCAACTCTTCAGAGTTGGGAGTGTTGGTTTGCCTGAAACTTCTGGTCTTCTGTACTTCTGGGCTGAGTCAAGGGTCGACAGAGAGGAAAGCCATTCTGCTCCGGGGTCCTGACAACAAGTTGGTTGACCCTGCGGCCATGAGCAGAACTCTCAAAGTCATGTTGCCCAAGCGAAACTCACCCCTCTATTCTATCTATCCTGACCCTTGCCTCCTGGATCCTAATGCCTACCAGACAAACTTCCTCTTGCCTTTCTTCTCTGAGGTTAGTCCTGCTTTGAAAAACCACTCCCTGTCTCTGGTGCTTTTCTAGTTTCTCCTTTAAGAATGATTTCTAGTATAACCTCCAGGACTCTGTTACCTTCTTTAGGCACCCAGGCTCACCAATCAGAAAGACATAATTTTTGCCCAAAGCCCCACTGTAGGGGGTACTATCTGGAATTTTAGGATCCCTCCTCCTCAGACAAGCAGGCCTAACAAAAGCTATTCCTGAAGCTAGGAGATGGGGAGCCTCAGAAATTGTATCCTTCCTATTCATATAAATGAGGACAAAAGGCATCACTCTTCCAACTCTGGAGATCCCTTTCTTCCCTCAGGGTATGGCCCTCCACTTCATTTTTGGGGCATAACGTCTTTGTAGGACATGGGTAAGGTCCCAGTACTAACAGGAGAATGCTTAGGACTCTAACCGGTTTTCAAGAATGCATCGGTAAAGGCCAGCAAATCTGATTTTTCTCAGTCCTCTTTGTGGTATAGGAGGACAGGCAAGGGTGCAGGTTTTCGAGAATGTGTTGGTAAGGGCCACTAAACCCGACCTTCCTTGGTCTTCCTTGTGGTCTAGGAGGAAAGCTAGTGTTTCTGTTGCTGCACTGGTGAGTACAACTATTCTGATCAGCAGGGTCCAGGGACCATTGTGAGTTCTTCGGCAAGAGATGTTTCTGCTGCTGCATCAGTGAGCATAACTATTCCAATGAGCAGGGTCCAGGGACTGTTGCAGTTTCTTGGACAGGGGGAGAAACAAACAAACCAAAACCATGGGTGGTTTTGTCTTTCAGATGGGAAATACTCAGGCATCAACAGGCTCACCCTTGAAATGCATACTAAGCCATTGGAACCAATTTGACCTGCAAACCCTGAAAAAGAGGTGGCTCATTTTTTTCTGCACTATGACCTGGCCCCAATATTCTCTCTCTGATGGGGAGAAATGGCCACCTGAGGAAAGTATAAATTACAATACTATCCTGCAATTTGAACTTTTCTGTAAGAGAGAAGGCAAATGGAGTGAAATATCTTATGTCCAAGCTTTCTTTCAGTGAAGGAGCATACAAAACTATGCAAAGATTGCAATTTACATCCCACAAGAGGACCTCTCAGGTTACCCCCATATCCTAGCCTCCCTATAGCTCCCCTTCCTATTAATGATAAGCCTCCTCTAATCTTCCACACCCAGAAGGAAATAAGCAAGAAATATTCAAAGGACCACAACCCCCACCCCGGGCTATCGGTTATGTCCCCTTCAAGCTGTAGAGGGAGGGGAATTTGGTCCAACCTGGGTACATGTCCCCTTCTCCCTCTCTAATTTAAAGCAGATCAAGGCAGACCTGTGGAAGTTTTCAGATGATTCTGATAGGTACATAGATGACCTACAGCGTCCAGGGCAAACCTTTGATCTCACTTGGAGAGATGTCATTCTATTGTTATATCAAACACTGGCCTTTAATGAAAATAATGTGGCTTTAGCTGCAGCCCAAGAGTTTGGAGATACCTGGTATCTTAGTCAAGTAAATGATAGAATGACAGCTGAAGAAAGGGACAAATTCCCTGCTGGTCAGCAAGCCGTGCCCAATATGGATCCCCACTGGGACCTCGACTCAGATCATGGGGACTGGAGTCATAAACATCTGTTGACCTGTGTTCTAGAAGGACTAAGGAGAATTAGGAAAAAGCCCATGAATTATTAAATGATGTCTACCATAACTCAGGGAAAGGAAAAAAATCCTTCTGCCTTCCTTGAGTGACTATGGGAGGCCTTAAGGAAATATTCTCCCCCATCACCTGACTCATGAGAGGGTCAATTGATTCTAAAAGATAAATTTATTACTCAGTCAGCTGCAGACATCAGGAGAAAGCTCCAAAAGTGAACCCTGGGCCCTGAACAAACTTTGGAGGCATTATTAAACCTGGGCAACCTCGGTGTTCTATAATAGGGACCAAGAAGAACAGGCCCAAAATGAAAACCAAGATCAGAGAAAGACCGCAGCCTAAGTCATGGCCCTCAGAAAAACAAACAAACCGTGGTGGTTCAGACGGGAGAGAAAATGGAGCAGGCCAATCACCTGGTGGGGCTTGTTATCAGTGTGGTTTACAAGGATACTTTAAAAAAAGATTGTCCAATGAGAAACATGCTGCCTCTTCATCCATGTCTGCTATGCCGAGGCAATCACTGGAAGGTACACATGCACCAGAGGACAAAGGTTCTCTGGGTCAGAAGCCCACGACCAGGTGATACAACAACAGAACTGAGGGTGCCCGGGACAAGCACCAGCTCATATCATCACCCTCACTGAGCCCCGGGTATGTTTAACCATTGAGGGCCAGGAAGTTGACTTCCTCCTGGACACTGGCGTGGCCTTCTCAGTATTAAGCTCCTGTCCTGGATGACTGTCCTCAAGGTCTGTTACCATCCAAGGAATCCTTGGACAGCCTGTAATCAGGTATTTCTCCCACCTCCTCAGTTGTAATTGGGAGATTTTGCTCTTTTCACGTGCCTTTCTTGTTAAGCCTGAAAGTCCCACACCCTTATTAGGGAGAGATATATTAGCCAAAGCTGGAGCTATTATCTATATGAATATGGGGAACAAGTTACCAATTTGTTTTCCCCTACCTGAGAAGGGAATAAAACCTGAAGTCTGGGCATTGGAAGGACAATTTGGAAGGGCAAAAAATGCCTGCCCAGTCCAAATCAGGCTAAAAGACCCCACCACTTTTCCTTATGAAAGGCAATATCCCTTAAGGACTGAAGCTCATAAAATTTACAGGATATTGTTAAACATTTAAAAGCTCAAGGCTTAGTAAGGAAATGCAACAGTCCCTGCAACACCCCAATTCTAGGAGTACAAAACCGAACAGTCAGTGGAGACTAGTCAAGATCTTAGACTCATCAACGAGGCAGGAATTCCTCTATATCCAGTTGTACCCAACCCCTATACTCTGCTCTCTCAAATATTAGAAGAAGCAGAATGGTTCACTGTTCTGGACCTCAAGGGTGCTTTCTTCTGTATTCCTCTGCACTCTGGCTCCCAGTTTCTCTTTGCCTTTGAGGATCCCACAGACCACATGTCCCAACTTACATGGATGGTCTTGCCTCAAGGGTTTACGGATAGCCCTCAACTGTTTGGTCAGGCACTGGCCCAAGATCTAGGCCACTTCTCAAGTCCAGGCCCTCTGGTCCTTTAGTATGTGGATGACTTGCTTTTGTCTACCAGTTCAGAACCCTCATGCCAGCAGACTACTTTAGATCTCTTGAACTTTCTAGCTAATTAAGGATACAAGGCGTCTAGGTCGAAGGCCCAGTTTTGCCTACAGCAGGTCAAATATCTACGCCTAATCTTAGCCAGAGGGACCAGGGCCCTCAGCAAGGAACGAATACAGCCTATACTGGCTTATCCTTGCGCTAAGACAGGGGTCCCCTGGAATCACTGGCTTTTGCCGACCATGGATCTCTGGATACAGCAAGATAGCCAGGCTGCTCTATACTCTAATCAAGGAGACCCAGAGGGCAAATACTTATCTAGTAGAATGGGAACCAGGGGCAGAAACAGCCTTCAAAATCTTAAAGCAGGCCCTAGTACAAGCTCCAGCTTTAAGCCTTCCCACAGGACAAAACTTCCCTTTATACATCACAGAAAGAGCAGCGATAGCTCTTGGAGTCCTTATTCAGACTCATGGGACAACCCTACAACCAGTGGCATACCTAAGTAAGGAAACTGATGTAGTAGCAAAAGGCTGGCCTCACTGCTTATGGGTAGCGGTGGTGGTGGCTGTCTTAGTATCAGAGGCTATCAAAATAATACAAGGAAAAGATCTCACTGTCTGGACAACTCATGACGTAAATGGCATGCTAGGTGCCAAAGGAAGCTTATGGCTATCAGACAACCACTTACTTAGATTCCAGGCACTACTCCTTGGGGGACTGGTGCTTCAAATATGTACGTGCGTGGCCCTCAACCCTGCCACTTTTCTCCTAGATGATGGGGAACCAATCGAGCAAGACTGCTAATAAATTACAGTCCAGACTTATGCCACCTGAGATGATCACTTAGAAGTCCCTCTGGCTAATCCTGACCTTAACCTATATACCAGTGGAAGTTCATTTGTGGAGAATGGGATACAAAGGACAGGTTATGCCATAGTTAGTGATATAACCGTACTTGAAAATAAGCCTCTTCCCCCAGGGACCAGCGCCCAGTTAGCAGAACTAGTGGCATTTACCCAAGCCTTAGAACTGGGAAAAGGAAAAAGAATAAATGTGTATATAGATAGCAAGTATGTTTATCTAATCCTACATGCCCATGCTGCAATACGGAAAGAAAGGGAGTTCCTAACCTCTAGGGGAACCCCCATTAAATACCACAAAGAAATTATGGAGTTATTGCATGCAGTGCAAAAACCCAAGGAGGTGGCAGTCTTACACTGCCAAGGCCATCAGAAAGGTGAAGGAGAAAAGGCAGAAGGAAATCGCTGGGCAGATAGTGAGGCCAAAATTGCTGCCAGGTGGGACCTCCCGTTAGAAATACCTATGGAAGGAACCTTGGTATGGAACAATTCCCTCCAAGAGATTAAGCCCCCGTATTCCACAACTGAAACAGTTCACAGGGGCATAGTTTTCTCCCCTCGGGGTGGTTAATGACAGAAGAAGGAAAGGTACTTATACCTGAAGCCAGCCAGTGGAAAATACTTAAAACCCTCCACCAAATTTTTCATATGGGTATTGAAAACACTCATCAAATGACCAAATCCCTATAAACAGGGCCAAATCTCCTCCAGACCATCCGACAGGTAGTCAAAGCCTGTGAGGTGTGCCAAAGGAGTAATCCCTTGGTCCATCGTAAGGCCCCTTTGGGGGAACAAATAATAAGTCACTATCCTGGAGAAGACTGGCAGTTAGACTTCACCCATATGCCTAAGTCAAAGGGATTTCAATACTTGTTGATCTGTGTTGATACCTTTACAAATTGGATAGAAGCTTTCCCCTGCAAGACAGAAAAGGCTCAGGAAGTGATTAAAGTCCTAATTCATGAAATAATTCCTAGATTTGGGCTTCCCCAAAGCTTACAGAGCAACAATGGTCTGGCTTTTAAAGCCACGATAACTCAGGGAATTTCCAGGGCGCCAGGGATACAATATCATCTTCACTGCACCTGGAGGCCACAATCCTCAGGGAAAGTTGAGAAGGCAAATGAAACACTCAAGAGGCACTTAAGGAAATGAACACAAGAAACTCTTCCCCCATGGTCTACTCTTTTGCCCATGGCCTTGTTGAGAATCCGAAATTCTCACAAAATGGAGCTCAGTCCATATGAAATGCTGTATGGATGACCTTTTCTCACAAATGACATCCTACTTGATCAGGAAACAGCCAACTTGGTCAAAGATATAACTTTTTTAGCAAAATATCAACAAAACCCTAAAACCTACCTGAACGATGTCACAGAGAAAAGGGAACAGAGTTGTTTCAACCAGGAGATCCAGTGTTGGTCACATCTCTTCCCCTCTACCTCCTTCTACCTCCTTCTACCTCCTCATTTATGGACTCTTTGTGGGAAGGACCATACTCGGTAATCCTCTCTACACCCACTGCAGTTAAGGTGGCAGGAGTGGAATCTTGGATTCACCACACCCGAGTTAAATTTTGGACACCCCCGGAGGAACCTGTGGGATCGTCAGCTTAGGAGTCCCAAGATCTGCCAGACCAACCTCGATACACCTGTGAACCATTGAAGGACTTGCACCTCCTATTTCGGAAGGAAACATCCCATACTAAAAAGGTTCCTACCACTGATCCTGAAGAAAAACCCCTTCCTCCTTAAAAAGTTAAGTGAAAACCTACATAATCTTTAACACCTCTCCTTGCCCCTTTAATGGAATCCTTTTACTATTTCATCATATTATTAAGCAGCATATTAACCATACTCTTTGCGATAGGACTGTATACTGCAGCTCCTGCTGGGAAGAAAACCCTAATCACATCAACCTTCTTTCTATCTTCCTTCCTTCTGACAGCAATTTACTCCCATCTTCAACTCAGCCTGGATAAAATGATCTCGTCTTCTAGAGCACCCTCTTTACCTTCCTATTTACTGTTTGCCTAACTATCCCTTCTACTTCCTTGGATACCTCATACAATCACCCCTCCCCTTCCACTAGGTAGCTCCTAATTACCTCTACAAGAATCTCAACTTAACCCATTCTCTGTTAAACCAGTCCATCCTTCCCTGGCAATTGACTGTTGGTTTTGTATCTCTCTATCAACCTCTGCTTATGTTGTCACTCCCATTCCCACAAAAAACTAGGTCTTTACCAACTTAACCTACCACCCTCCTTAAGAAGGAAAAGACCCTTTCCAACTTCTAAATATGCAGTCATTAACCTGCTTCCCCATCTCTGATAGGACCAAGTGTACCCTAACAGGACATGCGATCCAACTTTTACATTCTTACATTTCCCAATCTCACCTATTACACAAGCAATGAAAAGTCCATATATAGCCCTGTAACTATGAATATCATTTTAACTTTCCAAGCCCCTTTATGCATCCAAGGAAACCTGTCATCAGGCCTGCCCCCGGGGCATCTACTACCCCATCAGTGTAATTACAACCTACAACTTCAAGCCCCAGCTGATCATAGTAACTTCTGAGTCACCCAAACAGCTCCATTCAGATGGCTTGTCCACTTCTCAGGGCCCCCAAAAATCATCACCTCCTCCCAGCTTAACAAACAGTCCAGGTTTCGAAATGGCAAACATACTCCCTGCATGACCTTTCACCCCTGGACCCCCTGCAGCAGTGTCCCCACCACTAGTGAATGCCTTCTCATCCCCTCTTTCAATCACTCTCTCCAATGGTTCCTAGTAGATACAAAACGGTTTTTTCTCCATTGGGAAAATAGAACACAGGGAGCCACTCAGTTTGCTTCCAACACCCCTTTCCAGCCACTCACTGGAACTACCTTGGCAAGTACTCTAGTAGTATGGGAAAATAAAAACAACAAACTCACACACCTTTTCAACACATACAACCAGTTCCGTCTACCCAGCCAAGATATATTCTTCTTATGTGGAACGTCGACCTATTTCTGCCTCCCCACTAACTGGACAGGCACCTGCACCTTAGTCTTTCTAGTCCCAACATTAACATTACTCCAGGAAATCAGACCCTATCAGTACACCTTAAAACTCAAGTCTCTCAGTGCAGAGTCATACAACAAATACCCCTACTTATAGGGTTAGGAATGGCTACTGCTATAGGAACCAGAATAGCCAGTTTACTTCATTATTCTACTACCACACACTCTCAAAGGATTTCTCAGACAGTTTGCAAGAAATAACGAAATCTATCCTTACTTTACAATCCCAAATAGACTCTTTGGCAGCAGTGACTCTCCAAAACCTCCTTTCTCACTGCTGAGAAAGGAAGACTTTGCACCTTCTTAGGGGAAGAGTGTTGTTTTTACACTAACCAGTCAGGGATAGTACGAGATGCCACCTGGCATTTACAGGAAAAGGCTTCTGAAATCAGACCACACCTTTCAAACTCTTATACCAACCTCTGGAGTTGGACAACATGGTTCCTCCCCTTTCCAGGTCCCTTGGCAACCATCTTGCTCTTACTCGCCTTTGGACCCTGTATTTTTAACCTTCTTGTCAAATTTGTTTCCTCTAAAATCGAGGCCATCAAACTACAGATGGTCTTACAGATGGAACCCCAAATGAGTTCAACTAACAACTTCTACTGAGGACCCCGGACCAATCCGCTGGCCCTTCCACTGGCCTAAAGAGTTCCCCTCTGGAGGACACTACAACTGTGGGGCCCCTTCTTCACCCCATCCAGCAAGAAGTAGCTAGAGTGGTCATCAGCCAAATTCCCAAGAGCAGCTGGCCTGTCCTGTTTAGAGGGGGGATTGAGAGGTCAAGCTGGCTGGGCTTCTGGGTCTGGTGGGGACTTGGATAACTTTTCTGTCAAGATAAAGGATTGTAAATGCATCAATCAGCGTTCTGTGTCTAGTTAAAGCTTTGTAAACACACCAATCAGCACTCTGTAAAAATGGACCAATCAGCTCTCTGTAAAATGGACCAATCAACAGGATGTGGGTGGGGGCCAAATAAAGGAATAAAAGCAGGGCACCTGAGCCAGCAGCGTAACTCGCTGCGGACCCTTTCCATGCTGTGGTAGATTTGTTCTTTCGCTCTTTGCAATAAATCTTGCTGCTGCTCACTCTTTGTATCCACTCTACCTTTATGAGCTGTGACACTTACCACGAAGGTCTACAGCTTCACTCCTGAAGTCAGCGAGGCCACAAACCCAGCAGGAGAAACAAACAACTCCGGATGCACCACCTTTAAGAGCTGTAACACTCACTGCGAGGGTCTGCAGCTTCACTCCTGAAGTCAGCAAGACCACGAACCCACCAGAAGGAAGAAACTCCAGATACATCTGAACATCTGAAGGAACAAACTCTGTATCTTTAAGAACTGTAACGCTCACCAGGAGGGTCTGCGGCTTCATTCTTGAAGTCAGCGAGACTAAGAACCCACTGGAAGTAACCAATTCTGGACACACTGTAACATCATGACAAGTAGATCCTGTGATACTTCTCTAGTTCTTCCGCAGAGTGACCTATTGCCATTTATTTAGGTGACCACACCCTGTGGAAAGGGAGAAAAAAGGTATTTCTCAGATATTTCAAGAACTAATTGGCTAGAGTCTGAGTTGACATTGATACTCAGAGACCTAAGGCAGCATCGTGGCTCTTGGTCAGCATGGGACCTGCAGGAACTAGGTAGTAATAACCACAGTCCTGTCTAAAGTTCAACTTGCAGTGGGCCCCTAGGTCCACAGACTTGCCTGTTGTCGTTTTCCAATTCCTAAGCATGTAAGTGGAATCGATGCATTTGACTATTGGAGTAATCCCACACTGTGTCCCTGGTCTGTAGAGTAAGATTTTTTTATAATTAAGAAGGCCACAGGCCAGGCACGGTGGCTTACGCCTGTAATCCCTGCACTTTGGGAGGCTGAGGTGGGTGGATCCGGAGATCAGGAGATCAAGACCATCCTGGCTAGCATGGTGAAACTCCGTCTTTACCAAAAATACAAAAAAATTAGCTGGGCATGGTGGTGGGCACCTGTAGTCCCAGCTACTTGGGAGGCTGAGGGAGGAGAATGGCATGAACCTGGGAGGTGGAGCTTGCAGTGAGCCGAGATCTCACCACTGCACTCCAGCCTGGGCAGCAGAGCGAGACACCATCTCAGAAAGAAAGAAAAAAAGAAGGCCAAATGGAATTCTCTGATAGTGTGAGCAGATGATGGAGATTAGTGACCTGAAAGATGCGGGGTTGTTGGTCTCTGTCATTTCTCAGTTTAATTTGCCAGGCTGGTCGCTGGAGAAACCATATTGGTCTTGGGGAATGACTTAAGAGTACCACAGGCTTAACAAAATGGTAGCCATCTGGGAAATTGCTTGCCAATTCTGGTGTTACTGAAAGAGCAGATTAGTCTCAGTTACATGGGATAGAGTCATCAGTTTGCAAAATATGTTCTTCTTCACTTCAATTAGGAAAAAGGACAGAGGTGGGTGCAGTGGTTCATGCTTGTGATCCCAACACTTTGGGAGGTTGAGTTGGGAGGATTGCTGGAGCCCAGGAGTTCGAGACCAGCGTGGGCAACATAGTGTGACCCTGTCTGTACAACAAATTTACAAAAAAATAGCCGGGAGTTGTGGCACCCACCTGTAGTCCCAGCTACTCGGGAGGCTGAGGTAAGAGGATCACTTGAGTCCAGGAGGTTGAGGCTGCAGTGAACTATGATTGAGCCACTGCACTCCAGAGTGACACCCTGTCACAAAAAAAAAAAAAAAAAAAAAAAAAAAAAAAAAAAAAAAAGGAGAAGAAGAAGGAGAAGGAGAAGAAGAAAATAAGAGAAAAAGGATAAGAAACACTTCATGTTCATGTGAAAAGGACAATGTTCACTTATAGTTTTTCCGGGGGGCTGTATTAGTCCTCCTGCTCTGTTATAACACAGTGTGAAGAGGTATGGACCATTCCCCAGTCACACCAACCATCTCATCAACATCACGCTGCTTGGACGGGATGAGCAAGAAACAGCAGTGCCCTGGAGGCCTTGGAAAGTCACCTGTGCTCTAGAGGGTGGGAGAGAAACCCTATGAAGATCACTGGACAACTCAGTGAAGTTTTTAGGGGGTCATCTGGTCAGGGCCATGCTGGGATATCCTTTTCAAAGAAAAATGCATTTTGACATCTTGAATTCTTCACACAGGAAAAGAAGCATGGTACCTAGTGAGCCACTTTAGAATCTGGTGGCCACATATTCGACCCTGGGAAAACTGCTCAAGCCCATGTACCAGGTAACAAAGAAGGCTGCCAGTTTGCACAGCACCCAGAGCGGGAAAGAGCACCGCTTCAGGTCTGGGCCGTGAAGCAACCAGTCCTGCTGCTGGGATCATTGATCAGGCAGAGCCTATGGTTTGGGAAGTGACAGTGGGGAAGGCGTGATGTAGTATGAAACTTATGACAAGCTCTGGTAGGAGAATCACAACACAGGCCCCTGTGATTCTGGAGTGAAGCCAGGTCATCCTCAGCAGAGAGTGGCACGCCTTCGGAAACAGTCCCGGTGCATCACTGGGCCCTGATAGAATTGGAACACTTAGCTATGGGACAGCGAGTGACCATGTGTTGAGATCTTCCATTTATGAACTGCGTTCCATTGAACCTTCCAAGTCCTAAAGCCAATGAGCTCAGAAAGCCCAGTCTAAGATGAAAATGGGGCATCTGGGATCAAATTAGAGCATGGCCAGCAGGCACATGTCAGTTGCACGAGCAGGTAGCCCAACCCCCCCCCCCCCCATGCCACTCACTGCAGTTGCACTAGTGCACTTCCTCCCTATGACCAGCTCAAGGAAGAGGAAAATGTTTAAACATTCAAGGTTGATGACCAGCCTGGGCAACATAGCAAGACTCGATCTCTAAAAAAAAAATTGTTTTAATTAATTAGGCATGGTGGTGCATATCTACAGTCCGAGATACTCAGGAGGCTGAGGAGGAAAGATGGCCTGAGCCCAGGAGCTGGAGGTTGCAGTGATCTATGATTACACTTCTGCACTTTAGCCTGGGAGACAGAGAGATACTCTGTCTCTTAAGAAAAGAGAAAGTTTCAGCTGGGCGTGGTGGCTCACGCCTGTAATCCCAGGACTTTGGGAGGCTGAGGCAGGCAGATCACGAGGTCAAGCGATGGAGACCATCCTGGTCAACATGGTGAAACCCTGTCTCTACTAAAAATACAAAAATTAGCAGGGCGTGGTGGCATGCACCTGCAGTCCTAGCTACTTGGGAAGCTGAGTCAGGAGAATCACTTGAACCCGGGAGGCAGAGGTTGCGGTAAGCTGAGATCGTGCCACTGCACTGCAGCCTGGAGACAGAGTGATACTCCGCCAAAAAAAAAAAAAAAAAAAGTAAGAAAATTTCAAAGTTGGTCTATAGATGACTTGGTTCAGTATGTGGGGGCAAGTCAAAAATGAACAGGAGTTGCATTATAGCCACATTCATGGGTGACTGGATGGTGGAAAAAGTGTTTTCCCAATGGGCAAAGCTTTGAGCAGCACACCTGAAGTTGCCAGAGGTGAGAATACATTCAGATGTCTGGACTGTAGCATAGAAGGAAGTGGGCTAAATGATTGGGACAAGGGGTTCTGGAGGAGGGACACGTGCATGAGAAAATGGGAGTGGGCACAACGCATGAAGATGTTGGTACAGTGTATGAATGCCTAGAAAGCATCCACCCACCATGGAAACAGCACCGAGTAACCATGTAGATAAAATGACTTGACTGATTGACATTCGTCAGCTTTGTCACCAGCCACCCAGAACTGCCATGATAGGCCCTTGAGCATCATGGCCTTGGTGGCAAAGACAGAGGTTACCAATGAGCCCAGCAGCATACGCTTCACCCACCAAGGTCTGTTTCACTGCTGCTGTTTTGGAGGGAATGCTCAGCTTGTCGGCAAGAGATACCAGCACTGAGCCCTTACCATGGCACCGTTCCCCAAGGGGACCAACAGATGCTGTAGCAGTGAGTTGACTCTATTGGCTCTTCCGGTCTTGGAGGGGCTGGAGGTTTGTCCTCATAGGGATGGGCTCCTCCTCTGGGTATGCGATCACCTCTCCCGCTTGCACAGCCTCAGCTGTCCAGGGAGCTCTAGAAAGTTCATGCTGGCTGTTGAATGGAAACTGGGCTGTATTGAGCCAGGTTGAAGACCAGGAGGCCATGGAGGGAGCTATTGCAATAGCCCAGTTAAGAATTGATAAGAAATGATGGCTGGGTGACAGTAGAGATAGTGAAATAATAGGATTCAAGTTTAAAATAAATAACGAAAAGGTAAACAGTGTGTTATGATAAAAGCTAGCTTTCTTCTAAGGCATCTTAGGCCCACCTCTCTACATTTTAACGGACAATATGTTCTCTCTGATTTTCCTCTGATCCAATGAATCCTTTCATAAGATTGCAAACAATGTTTCAGGGTCTTGCAGTCACAAAGAAAGAAGGGTGAGTATCTAGTGGCATTGTGCCCAGAAAGGGTGTTACTTTTGGCAAAATGAACCAGAGCAGTTTCCAAAGTAGTATTTATTCTTATTAAAATTATGCACACAACAAATGTCTGGGTGAGCCGACTTCTCTAACCCATGTACTAATGTGTGGGTAGGCTTATAATTTGGTGCACTCACTCAGGAAATTCTGAAATTAAGGTTCTTTCAGAAGTGTTGACTCATTCCCTCCACACTTTCTGAATATATCCATTTAACACACTAATTAGTAATTCTAAATTGCATTCTAAATTCTGCAGGTGATTTTCTGATGAAATGTTGCCTTGCTAATTCTGGTGGGTGTTGTTTAGAATTTGCTTCTGCATTGAAAATAGCTTTTATTTTGCTTTTGATAAAAATGGAAACTATTAGAAAAGGTCCATCCAACTGGATATGACATTGTGACTCCATCACAGTCTACTAGTCTATGAGGTTTGCATTCAAATACGGCACTCATGCATGTATTTTTCACCTTTGAAGAAAGCAAGTCCTTGGTATAGAAGAGTTTATGAGAAAATCATTGTTTTTAACTATCTGTGTACAATGCCCAAGAAGCATGCATATAATGTACTAGACAGTACACAGGGTATAATCTGTAGAATGTATGTGTTTAATCCACCATTGAGTAGTTTCCTGAGACTGATCAATTTTCTGCCATCAATGCCTACTGCTTGATGTCAAACATTAATTCTAATTTAAAACTAACGATTTCAAAACTTAAAAGTAGATATTCCTCACTAGGAGGCATTTACATAGCTCTTTAAGTGATGCACAAAGAAAGAGTAGGGTTTTTTATTTTTTTTTCAGATTTCTATGTTGGATGCATGTAGAAAACTTTCATTCTGTAGCGGAGTTTTCAGTGAAGTTGGAAAAAGAAGAACAAAGATGAAGATATCCACTTAGCAACTCTCATCATTTGTGTGTCACCATGGCTTGGGAGAGAGGGATACACATTTAGTATGAAAAGAAGGCTAGGAGGTTAGCGGAGAGTTGGTGGTGATATAGAGGAAGAAGACCTTTTCAAAGTTTGCTTTCCAGAAGAGCACTAGCTTCCCTGGCTTGGCCAATGAGGTGTTTGCTGTTCAGTAGCTATAACTTAAAGCACTTAAAAACAAAGATTTACTGCTCTTAAATGTACTGAATAAGGCTATTCAGTATGCATGCACCTTTGTTTACAGTTCTTCAGTGTTGAGGTTATAAAACAATATGGACCCTCAAATCTCATGGAAAAACCAGTCTAATGTTGTGTTGGAGAAAAAAGAGAGTGGAGGCAAATGGTTAAATTAGGGACTCTTTGAGGGACCAAGTGTCCTATCACACATGTATGAATTTATGCTGTCTATTACTCTCATTGTTTCTCAACTGGAACCTCCCTTTCAGAAGTTTATGAAAGAGGAATTTAAGATTCAACTTTGGAGTAAGATTACATGACTCTTAAGATCCATTTCAGGGCTGGGTGCGGTGGCTCACGCCTGTAATCCCAGCACTTTGGGAGGCCGAGGTGGGTGGATCATGAGGTCATGCGTTTGAGACCAGACTGACCAACATGGTGAAAACCCATCTCTACTAAAAATACAAAAATTAGCCAGGCGTGGTGGTACACGCCTATAATTTCAACTACTCAGGAGGCTGAGGCAGGAGAATCGCTTGAACCTGGGAGGTGGAGGTTGCAGTGAGCTGAGATCACACCACTGCACTCCAGTCTGGGGAACGGAGCAAGACTCCATCCACATTACACCCCCCCAAAAAAAGATCTGTTTCAAAGTCAAGGTTCTATGAAGCCTTAAAAATATTGCATGTGGCCACATTTTGGTTATACTTCTTGCTGCCATAGTCCTTTTATGCCCCTCTCACTTTTTCACAGAAAAAAAAAAAGTTTATAAAAGATTTAGATATTTTATTTTCTCCATTAATATTTATTACCTACAAGTTATGTGACACCAAATAGTTTGTAGCTCCTTATCCAGGACCTATATTCCCAAACCTGCAGAATCAGGACATGTGTTTTGCATGCTGGTATCAATATGATAGTGTATTTGAAATTTTAACATATGGCTAAGACATCTCTCAAGTCTTCCTTCTCTCCTAAATCTCTCCTTTTCTGGGTCTCCTTGCCTTATTCCCCATCTGTACCTATTTCCATAAAACCCTCCCAGCAGCAGTGTCTTCTGAACCCCATCAACACACACACACACGCACACGCACATACACACATGTACACATCAACACATGCACGCACACACACATACACACACACGTATTCACCCATACACACATGTACACATACATATATACACACACACATATACACACATATACACATCAACACATGCATGCACACACACATACACATACACACATGTATTCACCCATACACACATGTACACATACATATATACACACACATATTCACCCATACACACACGTACACATACATGTATACACACACATATACACACACATATACACATCAACACACGCATGCACACACACATACACATACACACATGTATTCACCCATACACACATGTACACATACATATATACACACATGTATTCACCCATACACACGTACACATACATATATACACACACACATATACACACATATGCACACATGGTGGTATCTCATGATACCACCCTGCAAAACACTGGTGTCCTGATTCTGCAGATTTGAGAATATGGGTCCTGGATAAAGAGCTACAAACTATTGAGTGTCAAATAATTTGTACATAATAAATGTTAATGGAGAAAATAAAACATCTAAATCTTTTATAAACCTTTTTTTGTCAGATGTTGTAGCAAGAGGAATCTGGGCTCATTAAAAATGGGAACGACAGATCAACTTTTGGTGTCCTCCAAAATGGAGAACATTTTCTTTCTTTCTTTTTTTTTTTTTTTGAGATGGAGTCTCACTCTCTTGCTCAGGCTGGAGCGCAATCTCAGCTCACTGCAACCTCTGTCTCCCAGGTTCGAGCAATTCTCCTGCCTCAGCCTCCTGAGTAGCTGGGACTACAGGTGCACACACCCATGCCTGACTTTTTGTGGTTTCAGTAGAGACAGGGTTTCACCACATTGGCCAGGCTGGTCTTGAACTCCTGACCTCAGGTGATCCGCCAGCCTCAGCCTCCCAAAGTACTGGGATTACAGACGTGAGCCACCGCGCCCGGTCAAAAGTGGAGAACATCTCTAGTGCTCCTTTGGCGCAGAAGAGAAACCAAAAGGTTAAAAAAAAAAGTCGGTGAATTTTTTCTTTATAAGAATTCAGTTGAAAGATATATCTTGATACTTAGGGCCTTAGGAACTAGAACTTAGGACATAGCATCAATGGATATAGATTTTCAGTTTTAAATAAATTTATTTATTAGTAAGTTTATTCACAGGTGCCATTCCGAATAGTACAGCAGAAGAAAGTTTGTCACAAAGTGTTTTTTTAAGGAAAACTTTTTATTGAAATATATGCATACAGGAGGGTGCATGAATCATAAGCGTACATAGCACATTGAATTTTCACAAAGTTAATGGCCAATATCACTGTATCAAGAAAACAGGACATTACCAGGTCCCTAGTCCCTTCTGCCTTGATCCCTCCCAGTCATTGAGTCCTACAAAAAGAGATTGCTCTCCTCATTCCCCTCACCATGGATTAGTTTGGCCAGTTTCTGAGTTTTATATAAATACGATTGTACAGGATACATCTTTTTCTGGCTCATTTCTTTACTTAATGTTATTTCATGAGATCAATTCATATTATTAACATATAGCAATAGTTTATTGCTTTTTGTCGCTTTATTGTAATTGATTGCATGATTATTTGCAATTTATTCATCTATTCTATGGTTGATCGACATTTGGGTGGTTTTCAGGTTTTTGGTTTTTGTGAGTAAAGCTGCTATGAATCTTCTTACACACACCTTTTGAGTGTACACATACATGCAATTTTGTTAGGCATTTTTCTAGGTATGGAAGTGCTGGGTCATAGAATATATGTGTTTAGCTTTAATAAATACTGCCAAATTGTTTTATAAGGTGATCATACAAATTTATATTCCCACCAGCTGTATAAGAGAATTCCAGTTGTCCCACATCCTTGCCCACACTTGGTGTAAGTTCTACCTTTTTATTGTTAGCTATTCTATCGGTTATGTGGAAGTATTTCATCTTGGTTTCCATTTTTATTTCCTTCGTGACTAATGACTACTATTTCCTCTGTTTATTGACAATTGCGATATTTTGTTTTGTAAAGTGTGGGCTGAATTATTTGTCTGTTTTTCTATTGTGCTGTTTGTTTCTTCTCATTGATTTGTGATAACGTGGAAGGAGCCTCTAAAACTGCCTCCAGGGACCCTCCCCTGCTGTGTTCACCCCCTTGTGTACCTCTCCTTTGAGTGTGGACCAAATCTAATGACTCACTTCTTTACTTCTTTCTTTTTTCTTTCTTTCTTTTTTTTTTTTGAAATGGAGTCTTGCTCTGTTGCCCAGGCTGGAGTGAGTGGTGTGAGCTCAGCTCACTACAACCTCTGTGCCCCAACCCACCTCCAGTTTAAGCAATTCTCATGCCTCAGCCTCCTAAGAAGCTGGGATTACAGGTGCCCACCACCACACCTAGCTAGTTTTTGTATTTTTTAGTAGAGATGGGGTTTCACCATGTTGGCCAGGCTGGTCTTGAACTCATGACCTCAAGCAATCTGCCCTCAGCCTCCCAAAGTGCTGGGATTACAGGCATGAGCCACCAGACCCAACCACGACTCACTTCTGATGAGAAGAATACAGTAAAAAAAGACATCACTTCTGACATCAAGTTACCAGAAGATGGTGATTTCTGTCTTGCTAGTTCTCTGTCTCTCTAGCTATCTTTATCAATCAATCAACTATTATGTATCATATCTCTATCTATTATCTTTCACCTATCTGTCAGTCTATTGTCTGTCTACCTATCTATCTTCTATCTATCTATCTATCTATCTATCTATCTATCATCTATCTATCTTTTATTCTTTCTATCTATCTATCTTGGAGCCTTTGCTCTAGGAGAAGCCAACTGCCTTGCAAGCTGACCTACGGAGTGGGCCACATGGCAAGAAACTGATGTCTCCGGCCAAGAGCCAGAAAGCACCTGATTCCTGCCCACAGCAGCTCCTCTCTGAGTGAGGCCTTGAGATGACCACAGGCCCCACTGACAGCTCAACTCCAATCTCATGGGAGACTCTAAGCCATAGGCACTCAACTAAGCCATGCTCAGGTTCCTGACCCAAACTGTGAGCTAATAGATATTTGTTGTTTTAAGCCCCTAAATGTTGGGGTAACTTGTCCTACAGCAATAGATGAGGCGTTCTTTGTAGATGCTGGGTAAGAGTCCTTTGACATTCATATGTGTTGCAAATATCTTCCCCCACTCTTGGCTTTCCTTCCCATTCTTGTTTTCTTTAATAAACAAAAGTTCTCAAATTTTTTATGTATTTCAATTTATTATACTTTTGTTTTATGGTGAGTGCTGAAGTCATCTGTTTAAGAAATTTTAAGAAATCTTTACTTATCCTAGAGTCTTTATCTTTAATTGCTTCAATTGAATTGTTATCTTCAATTGCTATATTTTCAAAAGGAAAATTCATCCATCAAAATAGAATATGCTTCCTAATAATCACATTATAATGCATAACATTTATTGAGCAATACTAAAGGAAAAGCACCATGCTAGTTGCTTTGTCTGCATAATATAATTCAGTCCTCACAGGTTGTATGTAGCAGAAGGGGGGTTTAAAACCAGACCTGTATGAGTCCGTTAAAGTCTTTACCGTTTGTTATTTATTTATTTATTACTTTCTTGACACAAGTTTGTCATTTTGAAGCCCTGGCTTGTCTGAAGTAGTTTCTGGCTTAAAGGGGAGAAGGAAGGATGAAACTGATCAGTTCACATCGGTTTTTTTTTTTTGTTTTTTTTTTTTGAGACAGAGTCCAGCTCCTGTTGCCCAGGCTGGAGTGCAATGCTGCCATTGCAACCTCCACCTCCCAGATTCAAGCAATTCTCCTGCCTCAGCCTCCCAAAGTCCCTGGGATTACAGGTGTGCACCACCATGCCTGGCTAATTTTGTATTTTTAGTAAAGACGGGGTTTCACCATGTTGATCAGGCTGGTCTTGAACTCTTGACTTCAGGTGATCCGCCCACCTCAGCCTCCCAACGTGCTGGTATTACAGAAATGAGCGACCGCGCCCAGCCCAGTTCACATCTTAAAACTCATTGACCGGCCGGGCGCGGTGGCTCACGCCTGTAATCCCAGCACTTTGGGAGGCCGAGGCGGGCGGATCACAAGGTCAGGAGATCGAGACCATGGTGAAACCCCGTCTCTACTGAAAAATAGAAAAAAAATTAGCCGGGCGCAGTGGCGGGCGCCTGTAGTCCCAGCTACTCGGGAGGCTGAGGTAGGAGAATGGCGTGAACCCGGGAGGCGGAGCTTGCAGTGAGCCGAGATCTCGCCACTGCACTCCAGCCTGGGCGACAGAGCGAGACTCCGTCTCAAAAAAAAAAAAAAAAAAAAAAAACAAAAAACTCATTGACCTTGTGTGTGTGTCTTTTGGTTTCTGCACAGTAGTTCAAGTTGTAACAGAACATACACTGAGCTTGAGGCATCCTGTCTTCTTGTCTACAGGTGAACATTTTGTAGTTATGTGAACTTGGATAACAACTTATTTAACCTCTCTGAGTGTGTTTTGCATTTTTCCTAAGCACTCAGCATTTCGCCTTTTCAATGGTGCTCTGAGTTGCTGCAAGGGAGTTTCTGGGAGAAGCTTTTGTGAAACAGATCAACAGCATGGCCTTCTTGCTAGGAAGACAACTGTGTCCCTGGAGGCTCCTAGCAGATCCTTCTCCCCACCAGAGCATAGTCAAGGAACAAGAATATATCCCTAGGCTTGGCTAATCAGAATCTCATTCTGGTAATACAATGGGGTTATGTAGAATTGGAAATTGATTGGTTTCATTTCATTCTTTCTAGTCGAATTGACAGACATTCAAGTAGTTCCTGTCCCATTTCCACCTCTGTGGCAAGTATATTGTGAGGATTGAATTATATTATGCAGCTAAAGCAATTAGCACTGCCTTTCTCTTAGTAATTGCTCAATAAATGTTATGCATTGTGTTGTGATTATTAGGAAACATATATTCTATTCTGGTTAATGAGGATTTTTTTGACAATACTCACAATAAAACACATTCTATAGCTCAACTTTTATGTACTTGATATCTGTATTTGGCAAACCAGGCAAGCTCCTTGGGGTGTCTGATTTATGCTTTAATTCATATTCTTCATTATAACCAAGGGCCTTGTCTCTAAGTAACCAAGAACATAGAATGCAGAAAACCTTGGCATAACTGGAAACAGTGATTAAGAAACAAATTTTGAGGATACCTGTAAGTCTATGAGCTGTTTAGTCTTCCTATAAACTATGGTATTCAGTGCCTGTCAACAATTTGATAAATATGGGTTTAATAATGGAATGTTCTCATTCTGAATATCCTATTGGGTCTTAGGTGTTAACTTCTTTGACTTAAGTCTTTATAAATTATTTGAACAGAGCCTTTCAGGGTCAGGATGATTATGCGACCTGTTTGTATGTAGGTCTCTATATAATTTTTTTATACAAATACTCTCAGAGCAATTGTATTTAGCCTCTCCTGTCTTTACTTAAAAAAAAAAAAATCTATAGCTTTAGGGGTACAAGTGGTTTTTGGTTATATGGATGAATTGTAGAGTGTGAAGTCTGGGCTTCTATTGTACCCATCACCTGAACAGTGTACATTGTACCCAATAGGTGATTTTTTAAATCCCTCACACTCCTCCCACCCTCCCCACTTCTGCACCTCTAATGTTCATTAGCCACTCTGTATGCCTGTGTGTGCCTCATGCTTAGCTCCCACATATAAGTGAGAACATGCAGTGTTTAGTTTTCTATTCCTGAGTTACTTCACTTAGGATAATGGCCTCCAGTTCTATCCACGTTGCCACAAAAGACATTATTTCATTCTTTTTTATGGCTGAGTGGTATTCCATGGGGGGTGTGTGTGTGTATGTAGAGAGAGAGAGACATTCCATGGTGTATAACATTTTTAAAATCCACTTATCGGTTGATGGGTACTTAGGTTGATTCTTTATCTTCGCAATTGTGAATTGTGCTGTGATAAACACAGGAGTGCAGATGTCTTTTTAATATAATGAGTTATTTTCCTTTGGGTAGATACCCAGTAATGGGATTGCTGGATCAAATGGTGGATCTGCTTTTAGTTCTTTGAAAGATGTCTATGCTCTTTTCCATAGAGGCTGTACTAATTTACATTTCCACCAACAGTGTATAAGTGTTCTGTCTTTTCTAAAATAGTTGAATGGGGAGTGAGGAAGATAAACAGCCCTAGAGAGAGGATGAAGAAGAGAGATGAGGGCTAGGCAAGAGGAAAGCCCTTGATCCTTGTAGCTCAAGGGCTAGGCATGGTTACACTGCTTTCTGTGGCTTGTCTGCCTCAAACAGCCCTCTCCTTAGGCTGGGGTTACTGATACCACAGCAGATCATCCGGGATGCTTGTTGGTCAGGACGTGCTGACACCTTTCTGAGGAGAGGTAGGGACAACCCACAGACAGGCCAGAGGGAGAACTGGATCCACAGTACGTCATTTGGGAGTGACCTGGGGAGAGGTGGAGAATGAGATGCTCCTCAAAGCTCATGCTCTACCTAGACACTACTTATGAATTAAAATCTGTCCTAAAAACTCACTCAGGACATAAAACACCAAATAGAACAGAGCAAAAAAACAAGTGCTCGTCCTTTGCTGGAGCACTGACTCTGCCATGGTTCTATCTTTCACTTACTCTTTGGTCTGAGGCATGATGATAAAATCCCAAGCCATGCCTCATACCTCTGCAGGACATACCTCATATGTGAGCACCAGTATGAAGTTCAATTTGGGAATCCCAGTCTTAGGCTATGACTCAAGCAGAGGGAAATTCCAAGCTTTTCTTGCAGAGAGGTGGCTCAGCTTTAGAGACAAAGAGCAGGGGCGAGGGGAACAGTGACCCCAAGTCTCTCCTGCAGCTGTTTCTCTCCTGACTGGCCACGATCACAGGTTCCTGCTCACTCCTTTTGGATGGTAGCTCCCTCTGAACCTGACCTCTAGAACTCTTCTCTACAGTTAGCTCTATCTAGATTTGGGCATATCCCTTTCCTCTTTAAAAATAAGAGTTTAGGCCAGGTGTGGTGTCTCACACCTGTAATCCCAGCACTTTGGGAGGCAGAGGTGGGAAGATCACTTGAGCCCAAAGAGATGAAGACCAGCCTGGGCAATAGAGTGATACCCCATCTCTACAAAAAATTTAAAAATTAGCTGGGTGTGGTGATGCATGCCTGTAGTCCCAGTTATATAGGGAGATGAAGTCAGAGGATCACTTGGGCCTGGGAGGTTGAGGCTGCAGTGAGCCGAGATTGTGCTACCACACTCCAGCCTGGGTGACAGAACAAGACGCTGTCTCAAACAAGTAAACAAACAAAAAGTAAGTAAGAGTTCACATACATTCTTTAGAACACAATGAAGAACAAAATTGGGAATTTTCCAAAGGAAATTGATTAAGACCCTAATGTACATAAAGTAACACTTTCCCAAAGAGTGACTGCTAACTTGTAGAAATAAATATTCTATATCTCAGATAAGTTGCAATTTGATCACACGTTGGCTCAGCAGGAATAGTTGCCCTCTCCCCCGACGTACTTCTCTGCCTTAAATGCTGAGCTCATCACGCTGGTGAAAGTTGTTCTGGTGAACTTTTCCTTCCTCTTAGTGCCTGGTTCCTAATTTCTTCTGCAGACACAGCTCCTGGTCACCCACTCTGCTTCTTTACTGTGCAACGTACTCATGTTGCCACCACCCTGCTCACAATGAGTTCTGCTCCGATTCTTGGCTCCTGAATGAGATCTGAGAAGTTCCTTTTCTTGATTTTAAGCCATTGGCATTGGATCTTTAAGCCACCCATATAATACAAGTTTCTAAGGACCCAAAGACTTTTAATCCCTACTTTTGGCTGACCCAATTCTTACTGTCCTGGCTAATTAGTCTAAATCAGAGTCCCCCGGAGGGCTTGTTACAATGTAGAATCCTGGTCCCCACTGCCGGCGCTGCCATGAGAATCTGCATTGTAGCAAGGCTCTCAGGCACTGTGTAGAAGTCTAAACTATGCCGTACACTTGGTACTTATTAAATGGAGGCACTTAATATGCCAGTAGTGCACCAGGGAAACATAAATGGCAATTTAAAACACTATTTTTGTATTAAAATAAACATAGGTATATTACGGGGTAGGATACACAACTCAAAAAACTTTTCAAGTTAAAACAAGAAACTATGAAGTAATTTCTGGTTTATAGTAGGTAATTTCAAACTGTGCCCACAAGGATTTTGGCATGTGCAATTATCACCATCCTCCCTTTCGAAGGTCTGGGAAGCAGGACTTCTTTACCTGTTTCTGAAACTTAACATCTGGGCCTGATTCCGTTAATCATAATGTAGCTTTAATAGTGGCTGTGTCTTTCCCAAGGGACAGCACAGGCACTCTTCATGTCATAACCAGCAAAAGACTTCTCTTTTAGTTGAAAATTTGGTCATCTTATTGGACGACTACTTCCTGTTCCCTATTTCAAGCCTGAATTCTGAGTGACGGTGTCTTCTGTAAGTTCTGATGAGATATTTCCCTGTCCTCTCCTCTACACCTCCATCTCCAGAGAGCTGGCTTTTTTTTTTAATTTTTTTTTTTTTGAGATGGAGTCTTGCTCTTGCATCCAGGCTAGAGTGCGATGATCTCAGCTCCCTGCAACCTCCGCCTCCCAAGTTCAAGCGATTCTCCTGCCTCAGCCTCCTGAGTAGCTGGGATTACAGGTGTGTGCCACCACACTCAGCTAATTTTTGTATTTTTAGTAAAGACGGGGTTTCACCATGCTGGTCAGGCTGGTCTCACACTCCTGACCCTGTGATCTGCCCACCTTGGCCTTCCAAAGTGCTGGGATTACAGGTGTGAGCCACTGTGCCCTGAGTTTGTTTGTTTGTTGTTGTTGTTGTTTTTAAACCTGATTTTCCTCAGGGTTACAGTAGAAAGCATTTTATGCATGCAGTAGTAATAAGAGAACACCAAGAGAAGGGCTGTCCTCTATGCTCTCACAAATAACTGACATGTTTCCTGAGAGAATTTGGTTGATTCTATTGTGCTGAACATCTAAAGAGACACAGAAACAAGCAAAGAGGCCTCAGAGATGAAACTAGAAGTGAGTAGCCTACCAATTCCTTAGAAGACCATAAAAGATGCAGAGAAAAACTTGTGGAGTTATTGGAGGTAAGCTCATAGGAATGCATGAAAAATCATATTTGAATTTTGGTGGTAGAATCATACCTGATAAAATCCCTTACCAGCAACCACTGTTGTTAGAGGTTCCTGGCTCTATAAGATGGGAGAGAGCAGAAAAACCTCAGTTGTTATTTTAGCATCTCAGTACACTGACAACAGCCTTAAAACATCATTATTATTACTTCTCTTATAGGTTAGGAATCCTCTCTGGAACTGTGTAGGAACTTCTTCCTGAGCAGAGCTGACACTGGTGATGAAGTGGGGTCATAATGAGAGAATTGTAAGGGAAACTGGTTGCAAATGCTGTACTTGTTCAGTTTATTTGGTCTTGCTTTAAAACAGTTCAAGTGGTAAAATCTCTCCTCAGTCACCAAGCAATTGTAGCTATGGCTAAGTAGCTGTGAATTTGAGAAGGAAATGTTTTATAAAGAACACTTTCATAGGATGCGCCGGTTTATGGCCATGTTAGGGCTGAGGTAGTAACCGGGGTTGCGTGAGAGATACTTGCATGCCAATTTGTGCCTCACTGCAGGGAAAGGGCCAAAATATCAGAATTTCCTTCCTTTGCTATCATTACCATATCTGCCTTCTCCCTGTGCACATAAAGTATATGCCCTGAAAATGTTCAACCCTTTTATGTATGTATGTATGTATGTATGTATGTATGTATGTATGTATGTATTTATCTGAGACAGAGTCTCATTCTGCTGCCCGGCTGGAGTGCAGTGGTGTGATCCCTGCTTGCTGCAACTTCTGCTTCCCGGGTTCAAGTGATTCTCCTCTCTCAGCCTTCCAAGTAGCTGGCATTACAGGCATGCACCACGACACTCAGCTAATTTTTATATTTTTAGTAGAGACAGGGTTTTGCCAGTTGACTCTGGAAGGTAACTGGATCAAGACCACTCCCTTTATTTGCTTTTTTTTTTTTTTTTTTTTTTTTTGAGACAGAGTCTCGCTCACTCGCTCAGGCAAGAGGCAGGATCTCGGCTCACTGCAACCTCAGCCTTCTGGGTTCAAGCAATTCTCCTGCCTTAGTCTCCTGAGTAGCTGGGATTACAGGTGGGCACCATCACACCTGACTACATTTTGTATTTTTAGTAGAGATGAGGTTTCTCCATGTTGGCCAGGCTGGTCTCGAACTCCTTTCTTCAAGTGATCCACCCGCCTCACCCTCCCAAAGTGCTGGGATTACAGACATGAGCCACCGTGCCTGGCCTCAGCCCTTTTATTCTAATGTATATGAATTAAATTGAAATTTTATGGTAGTTTATAAAGTAATTTACATTTTAGAAAATAGGCTCCTTGGCTCTTAAAGAAATAGTTGAAGGTCATTTATAAGGATAGAGCGGGATTATGTATTGATGGAATTTTCTCTAGAACTAAGAAAATAGACATTGTCCAGAAAAGGTGATGTGGGGAAATGATTTTCCAAGCTTTGGATTTTTTTAGCATTAGAGCACATTGTCTGGCCAGGTTTTGGAAGCTCAAGAAATGCTCAAACCGTTGCTTATTTTGTAGGAAATAGCAGGTTTGATACAGCCTTTCCCTCAACATCTTTGCTATGCAGTTTTGAAACTCCATTACTGGTGTTCCTCCTCAAAGTAGGGTGAATGCAATTCCATGGGGAAAATCCTGCCCAGGCCTAATAATAGATGCATAAAATTCGAACATCCTTGGGATTTTCACATGATTGTCAGAAGGCAAAACAGAAGATGACATAAGTTTAGCGGATATGAATTTTTGGAGTCTATTTTCAATATGATCTTTAATATCTCAAATGAGATAACTTCGTGGCTGTTTATACTCATTATTTAGTAACAAATAATCAGAGAAAAGCTCTGTGAAGGAAAATGTTCATTTTGAGTAATAAGCTGGAGCTTAAAGGAAACAACTTTCCTAGCTGTTCTCACTTGCTCTTGAGAGGACTAAACCTCCTGCAGGAGACGAAACTGTGAAACATTAACCCACCAGGCTGCACAAGTCACCTGAGTTTGCTGAAGGTGCATGGAGATGCCAGGGAGAACCCTCCTCTGTCAGAGGAGAGGTTTTGTAAAATGCCAGCTAAGGCTTTTGGTATCATCTATTAAAATAGCAGCGTTGGCTGGGTATGGTTGCTCACGCCTGTAATCCCAGCACTTTGGGAGGCGGAGGCGGGTGCATCACTTGAGTTCAGGAGTTCGAGACCAGCTTTGGCAACATGGGGAAGCCCCGTCTCTACTAAAAATACAAAAATAGCCAGGTATGGGGGCATGTCCCTGTAATCCCAGCTATTCGGGAGCTTGAACCTGGGAGGGGGAGGTGGCAGTGAGCCAAGATCACACCATTGCACTCCAGCCTGGGTAACAGAGTGAGATTCCGTCCCCCCAAAAATAAAAATAAATAAAACGTAAAATAGTAGCGCTATGGTCTCCCCATTTCTTGTCACTCTGAGGTGGTCCTCCTGAGGAAATTGGAGCAATAGAAAACTCAGTTGCACTCTGCCTCTCTGCATGGGTGGTTTGTGCTGCCCTTTCTCTCAGGAAGTCTTGGGATCAAAAGTGCTGAGCACAAACAAAAGGGGTGGGCCAGCCTCCTTGCCCCTTTCAGTTCCTTGCCTTTCTGCACTTGAATAAAAAGATCCATGACGCTGTTTTTGTGAGTAAGCTTAGATGAAGGGCCCTGGTAGGTTCCTTTTCAAACACCCAGGAAGTAATGTGTCTTATAAAAAGTAACATTTGTATAATTAAAATAAAATAAAGTAATAACATAATAAATAATAAGTTAAATTAAACTAGGCTGAATGTCTCCTAGAGAAGCTAACAATAGTAGTATTTGAGTATAAGAAAATAGATGAAAAAAATAGATTTCATGTGAAATCCAGACCACGCTGGACCCTTCTGATCTAATTAAAAACCTTTCAGCCTGGCTGGTTGGCTTGGCTGTTCCATGCTTTCTGTAGAGTATTTCCACCAGAATGTGGGAGTTCTGGGAAGCCTGAGGCTGTGTCTGATGTGCTGAGTGATAGGGAGCTGGTTAATGTGGTTCCTGGAAGAAGCGATGACTTTTCCCTACGTGCTGCTTCTATTCTGAACACACCTCAAACCACTCAACATGCTCCTTATAGATCTTGGTTAAAAGCCATTTCCCAGCCCCTGAAGTGCAGCTATGATACGTGGGACTATTTTTGAAATTGATCAGACAATGCACCATTATATACTTGAGGGAGACCTTAGATTTTATTTGTGAATACATTTTTATTTGAAATGAGATGTTTAACAATGTCAAAAATATTGAAAAAATGGTAATCATGCCATCCCAACACAACTGCTGCCATTTTTTGCTTATTATAATGTTCATGTTTTATATAGCGGCAATTGTACTATCATTTTAACTCTGCTTTTTATTTTAATAACACTTCACATTTTTCACATTGCCATATATTTTTCTTAGCTATTTTTCTCAGTGGCTGCATCTTAATTTATTGTGTAATGTAACTACATTGTCTTGTTGACTGTTCAAATGTGACTTTTTTTCATTTCTTCTTTCATCATAGGGTTTTTGCTTCTACTGAATTATTTCCTTGGGATAAAGTCTTAGGAATAAAATTACTAGGCTAAAGTTTATGACAATCTTTGTTGTTCTGCCTGTTCTTTGGCATATTTCTTTTCCCAAAAATGTTTATAATACCAATGCCAACAGTAATATAGCAGTGAATGTATGACACTGTTTTTTTAAGCAAATTGCTGATACTATTTTTTTTTTTTTTTTTTGCTAATTCAGGTGAAAATAAATCCTCAAGTTTGCTTTAGTATGCAGTTCTTTGGTTATGCTTGTGAAGATATAAATTATTTCTCCATGTTTGTTATTTGTATTTCCTCTTGTACCAATTATCAGTGTGGTAGATTTCATGATTTCTCCTGTGTTTTGGATTCATCAGTTTTACAATGGGGTTTAGAAAACTTGCACAGCTGATTAGTCTCCATAAACTAATTCTTTCATTGCTCTGAGGAATGACTTTACAATTTTTTATATATATAAAAGTATATATATAATCTTGTATAAATATATGCAAATATATATTATATACAAATATACACATATTATATTATATATAAATTATTGATATAAATATATATTACATAATTATATATAATTAAATATTCATATATAATATATAATTATATATTATATAATAATACAGATAGATAATTTTTTTTGAGACAGGGTCTTGCTCTGTTGCCCAGGCTGCAGTGCAGTGGCACAATCTTGGCTCCCTGCAGCCTCCACCTCCCAGGCTCAAGCAATCCTCCCACCTCAGCTCCCAAGTAGCTGGGACTAACTACAGGCACGCACCATCATGCCCAGCTAACTTGTTTTTTTGTTTTGGTAGAGACAGGGTTTCACCATGTTGCCCAGGCTGGTCTCAAACTCCTAGGCTCAAGTGATCCCCCCTCCTTGGCCTTCCAAAGTTCTGGGATTACAGGCGTGAGCCACCATGCCTGGCCAAAATGATATTTTGACTCATAAATGTTACTGAACAAATATTTGGAGCTACTGTTCATTGGGCTCTATGCTTTCCTTCTGTGATCTCATTATAGTCCATATTTCATCTCATTGCAGAAAAAATCAGCAATGATAACCTTAAGCCAGTTACTCTCAGTGGAATAATAACTATTTTACCAGATAATTAGAACTTTAGAAGACTTAAGCTATTTAAGGCACATATCCTAGCTGAAGAGTCTAACTTTTCCAGCACATGTAAAGGCCTCTCTGTTATTGTCTAGGCAGACAGCATTGTTGCTGGACCAAAAAAAATCTGTCATCTTCCTCAAGTTCAATCAGTATCCTGAGTGCCTAGCACAATTCTTAATGCGTAGTAGATGTGTGATCACTAGCTGCTGAATACATGAATGAAGGAATGAATACAGCATGATCACAACATTATTCTTTTTTTTTTTTTTTTTTTTTAAGATGGAGTTTCACTCTTGTTGCCTAGGCTGTAGTGCAATGGCACGATCTCAGCTCACTGCAACCTCTGCCTCCTGGGTTCAAGTGATTTTCCTGTCTCAGCCTCCCGAATAGCTGGGATTACAGGCACCCACCACCATGCCTGGCTAATTTTTTGTATTTTTAGTAGAGATGGGGTTTCACCATGTTGGCCAGGCTGGTCTTGAGCTACTGACCTCAAGTGATCCACCCACCTTGGTCTCCCAAAGTGCTGGAATTACAGGTGTGAGCCACCGTGCCTGGCCAACACTGCTATTTTAATAAATAGATGATACCAAAAGCCTGGCCAACTTTATTCCTACTACAAGTGGGATGTGTAAAGAGGATATAGATTCTTTATTTGATCTCTAACTGACGTGATCTTTTTTATGAGCTGGGAGCCCATTGGCTAGATAGTGGAGAGAAAATCTTTAGATCAGTTTAAATCTCCATTGGAAATAAAAATTGACACTCTCTTTTGAGGTTTAACTCAGCCTTTTTGGTAGAATTGAGCAGTCTTTCAGATTGGCCCTCTGTCTCCTGGCTTGTCTCTGAGATGCTACTCCAGGGACCACAGAGGCTGGACTGACTTACATCGCCACAGGAAAGGGGCCCCTAAAGTGGATTTGAACTCTGCTCTGGCTGCCAGAGCTCATCCACATGTTGGTGGTTTCTTGGTCACTATGGCTGATGAACTCGTGGCCTATTCCTGTGCAAGTTGGTCAGGGCTGTGAAGCTTTGGCCTTTTCTCATCAGATGATGGTGCCACAGTCACTGCTGAGTGTCTGGCATATCCCCCATCTGTCCCTGACCCAGTCTGTATGTCTCTTAGGCACCTTAACAGCCACCAGCTCTTGGCTCAGTAGACCCAGACAGCCTTGGACCACCAAATAGGCCACCTCTGCCTAACCACGGTGCTTCCTCTTCATAACTGGGCCAAGGCTGCCTCATCTTGGAGAAATACACAAAAACGCAAAAAAGAAAAGGAAGCTAGCATTTTCCCAAACATTACCTCTGTTCTATGAAAGAATGGGTGTTGACACATATTCACAAAGAGGTATATCGCATGACCCTTGGTGTGAAGAAACTTACAAATACATTTGGAAGGTGGCTTGGAGGAATGTCTTGAAATCTTAACTCAATATCTCACACCACTTATAAAACTGAGATTTAAACATTCTTGGCCTGTGCTTGCTTACTCACTCCTTGTCACTATGGAGGAAGGAGTGAAGGTTTGTAAAGACAGAGGCCAAGAGTCTGGTGCTAATGGAAGTCCTTCCAAAGGGAAAGAATGATCAGGGGTATGGAATAGGTGTCATCCTCTCACACTTCATTCCAGATATCATTTTCCCACACTGGAGGGAGCAAAGATGCCAGAGAGGCTCTGGTAGTGTCTCTGCTTTTGCTAGGACTGGTCCTAAGCTCTTCTGCTTCCTTTCCACCTTCGTATTGGTTTTCTCTCCTTACTGCACTCCAACCTGCCACCCAAAAGACCAAGACAGCGTGAAGAAAGCTACCCAGGCTTTTTTCTCCTCTCTTCTACCCTACTACAGTGGAGAACCAACCAATCTCCATCTTGCAAATGGGGGATCTTAATAATGTTGACTGCCTTAAAAAACAAGTGCAGTATTTACTTTCATAAGATGTTTGACCTCCAAGTGACATTTGATACGTATTTGTACTGTTATTCTTTTAGCAAAAACAAAAACAAAAACAAAAAATTTAGTAAATATCTTGATTGAAATTAGGCTGCTATTAAACTTGTTTCGGATGTCCTGAGCCTGTGCCAGCAGGGAAATGGGGAACCAATGGCAGTGAATTAGGAGGTCTAAGAAACAGCCAGTCCATGATCTGCTATTTTCAGCGAGTAAATTCTCCACTGAGAGTCGGGGGTTGCATGCTTTGCTGGGAACGGTGGAAGAAACAAGTCACATTGTTTGGCTGTCAGAGAGGCACTCACCCCCTAACAGTCAGGGACATGCTTCTGAATAAACTTCCACCAAGTGAACTGTGGGCAATAGTGGGATATCACCCTCTAAAGTCTCCCCGTGGGCAAATCCCAGCCAGGGTGTCCAGGCTTACTTAAGGAAGGCGGTTCTGGTGCCCACTGCCTGCTCCTGGCAGCTGTAGGAAAATGGAAGCAGTTTCCTGGAGTCTGAGACAGGAATGGTGGGGGGCACAGAGGGTGCCACTTTGCTTCCTATAAGCAACACCTCTCCTCGTTACATAATTTCCCCCCAAGCCCACACAATAGGCAAAATGCATGCTAAAGAGGCTTTCCTTCGCCAAAATATAATTTTCTGCACACTGTGATTAACAAAGCCTTCTTCTTCGCACCATGGGTCTATGATTGGCCCTGATTACTCAACAATAGGACGTCAGGGATAGGGTACTTGGTTTCCTATCTCATTCTCTCCCTTTTCTCCCATCAAGCAACAATCATGGTGATTCTCAAATGCTAAACTCACTAAGGGCTGATTTGCTGCGCTTGCTACTTATCCAACCAATTTAGCAGCAAGGCCCTCTTGGGACCTCATCTCTAGTTTAAATCGTCTTCCCCCACACCTGAGAGTGAATGAAGACGTTGTCTGATCTGATGAGAATACAGGGTGATTTGTGGTGTGGCTGGTTGAATCTCAGCTGAAGGGCAGAGGTGGTGGTGGCCTATGTGGACACTGGAATATGGTTGCACCCATGACTTTTCTTCACCTGCCCCCATCTGAGTGCCCACCAGCCCTTCTAGGTACATGCTGGGCAGCATGTGCCATGGCAGGGCAAGTGATGGAGAGAGAGTTGCAGGACACCATGGGGACACCCCTGCTTTGCACATGAGGAAGAAAGTTGGGACCCAGGGGACTGATTGTCCTATACAGACTCAGAGGGTCAGTGTGTCAATGTCCCCACCCCCATCCTCACGCAGGGAATGATTTGATCCGAACTTTACTGGGGGCATGTGTGACAGGCACCATGGCAAGGCTGCCCTTTCAAGGAACCACGAGGGGTCAGTGACAGGACTTCATGAACTTGTTAGCAGGGTGCGTTTGTCTTTCGGTTCCCTTATATACCTTTTCAGACCCCTCTTCATTTCCATAGGTTCTCTACTTTGAATATGTGGCACTGTGTCACCCATGTATTACCCAAACTATTCCTAAATATTTCTTGAAAGTATTTTAGCTAGCAAGAGAATCAGAACTTTTTAACTTGGCAAAAATCTTTTCTTCCTATATTGACTCGCCTCAACCCCCAAGTGTCCCCTTGGGCCTTATTTCTATCTAAACTAACTGTTAGTATTGAGTTTTTCTGCCCTGAATCTTTCCTGAATTCCACTTCTTCTGCCAAAACTTGCCTTCCCTTGGTCTCCTCACTTTAACCTCTTCCCAGAAAACTGGTGGAGTCCATGCATTGAAACAAGAGCTAAACAGACAATAAGCAATATCATATATCTGTTGTAATTGATGATACAATACCTTGCCCAAAGAAGTGACTTCATTGTCAGGAATCTTAGACCCTCTGTCAGGGAAGTGGATGGATGGGTGGAATACATCAACTTTTCTAAGCCCTTCAATTCCCATTCACTGCCCACTCAGATTACGCTTAGGGTAGCTTAATTGCCACACACAGCCTTGTTCCAAAGCTAGATGTGGGGCATCTCTTTAGAGTGGCCATTTTTTCCCACCAGAAAATTAAGAACTATGATCTAAACAGCAGTACTTTATGAAATAAGTTGTGAATTTGTGGATAGAACAAAGAGAATTCTATAAAAACACATTACTTAGGTATACAATAAAAATAATTCTTATCCAAAAGGAACCGATTGTAAGGAATTGGAAGTTTCTCAGAATATTGAAGCTATGTGGTTGTACAGTTGCCATGTTGGGTACTACGGTGATAGGGCCATACATAGTGGAGGGAGAGCCTGGGGTCAAGAGACCATAGTGATTATCACGGCGGTGCCACTAGCTAGATGTGTGACTTAGAACAGGTCCTCTAACACTTGAGGACGTCCTTCTTCTTATCCTCTAAACAAGAGAGAAAATGGAAAATAGGAACATACAGTGTTGACTGCAGCATCGGACAAACCTCAGTATCACTTACGATGCTGGCTCTGCCATGTGTTAAGTAATGTGACTTTAAGCAGATGACATCGCAGCTCTGAGCAGCAGTTTCCTCATCTGTTAAATATGGGTAATAACTGTAGCCAGCTCATTAGGATACACATGGTATGGTTAACAAAGTCATTATTGTTGAAAAATAAATGGTAGCTATAATTATAAAATTAAAGTGTTGTGATCAGATTAATTGGATTCAGGATTCCTTCCTATTTTAATCTACTTACTGGGAGACAAGGAGAAAGGAAATCGAAGGAAACTTTTATAGGCTGTTACTACATCCTTATTTTTCTCTATTTACCTCAGTGATCTAGAATAACCTAACACACTTTCCAGACCTGAAAGACTCAGCCAGTTCCCTTCTCACCTAACTCCCAACCAGGAACATTTTGGAAGAGGTAGACTGTATATCTTAAGCAGAATTCCTCAGTTTCATTTACCAAATGAGCTCTGTCGGGAATCCAGAATCCATCTCTCCAATAGTGACCTTCCCCGGTGAAAATTAAAGACTCATTCATCTAAAGACGGCCAAATGTAAAATTGCACTTGTAAACGAACACAAGCTAAATCATCATTCTTCAACTTTGTGGCAAATAGGAAGCTTTTAACCTCAGAACACTTAAGAATTTGGGTTTTAAGAAGCCATAACCCAAAGGTAATATATGAATCTTTTGCAAGGGAACTTCCTTCCATACTGTTTTGCTGTGGTTTTCATCCCACCCACCTAAACCTCATGAAAGTAAAAATAACGATCAATCATGCAAAGTAGGACTTGTCTGAAAGAACTGAAATGCGATAGAGGATAAGTGCCAGCAATGCATTGCAGCAGACGTGGGTTATCAAGCCAGGAGATGATTCATTCATATTTGGCACTGACTGGGGGAGGGGCAGAGATGAATCCCAGAGCCACTGCACTGTGTTCTGACCTCCTGGTGTTCACTTCTGCCCTCCTGCAGCACATCATTTGAGTAGCCTGGGTGCCCATGTAAGTCAGTAGCTACAGCCCGCAAAGAGAGTGTGCCCAGATCCGCGCTCGGGGCCTCAAGAAACCAGGGTGGTGACTGTTAGGAAAACTTAGCTCATTATTTTCTGATCTTTCCCTTAAACGAGAACTTTATGAAAAATTCACGTGTATACTCCTCACTGCCTTGTAAAATAGTCTTTCAAGCTTGTGGGTTGATAGATGGTTGTTTGATGGATGATTCTTTTGCAGTGTAAAGATAGAGTGAAGCAGAGGTAACTTTGAGAGTGCAGGATTAACTCCAATCACTGCGATTCTGGCGAGTACAGTCACCTGACAGATCCTTCATGAGTCCGGGTGCTCCATGCAAGCCCAGAGGGCAAGTACTTTCTCTCCTTTCCAAGCCACTTTGATTAATTCATTCATCTTATCAACTCATTTAAAAAATACTTATTAACCATGAACTAGGTGCCTTAAATGGAAAGATAAAGGCATCGTAGTTCTTGGCTTCAAGAAGCTCATCGTCTTGAAGACTGGCAGTGATAACAGAGAAAACAAGAGATGCTGCTGCTGCAGGTGGGTGACCTCAAAGTGCTGCGGGAGCCCATGGAAGAACGTGGAGAACTCCTCAAAGGCTCCCGAGGAAACACCATCTGAGACCAAAGAGAGCAGTGACACCGGACCAAGGCAAAAGTGGCTGTCATCAACGAAGGAGTAGGATTCCAGGTAGGAAATGTCATCTAAAACTCAAGTGACGGCCAGGCGCTGTGGCTCACGCCTATAATCCCAGTACTTTGGGAGGCCGAGGTGGGAGGATCATCTGAGGTCAAGAGTTTGAGACCAGCCTGGCCAACATGGAGAAACCCCGTCTCTACTAAAAATACAAAATTAGCAGGGCGTGGTGGCAGGCGCCTGTAATCCCAGCTACTCAGGAGGCTGATGCAGGAGACTCTCTTGAATCCAGGAGGCGGAGGTTGCAGTGAGCCAAGATCACGCCGTTGCACTCCGGCTTGGGCAACAGGAGTGAAACTCCATCTCAAAAACAAACAAACAAAAAAACAAAAACTCAGTGACATTTTGAAAAATCCATTTAATTTCAGCAGTTTAATTTCTGAAGTTTAGTCAGAGACTGAAAAGGCCTTGTTCTTCCTGCCTGACTCCTGCGTCTGAGTCAAAGTGCCAAGCTGCACAGAAACAAGAGATTGTGCCACGCTGGCTTTCTGGAGGGATGCTGGAGGTGGGCTTCCATGCTGTCTCGTGGACCACAGACACTCCTGACTATGGAAGGATGCGATCAAGACAGGTGGAAGGCAGTGAGGGCTCACTGGAGTAGGAGAGAATTGAGCTGAATAAGTTCACAATCTTTCTAGGGCATACAGGATTTGGAAAGGGTGGGCACTAGGAGGCGTGGTGTAACAAATGGAGCTGTTGTCCCAACCCTGCCACAACTAACCCTAGCATATCTCAGTTCACCCACTTCTTTGGGAAGCAAAAATATGGTAGTAGAGGATGCCTGGAGCAGCCTAGGAAGTATTCCAGCCATTCTGTCTTGCTGAAACTGTGGATACTCATTATCATCATTTTAAACAGTAACCCCATCAATGAGCACGATGCCTGGTGTTTTGTGTCGTGTGAGACTTTCAACCCACATTGATGTGCAGCAACTCATATCACCCACCTCACTGGGTTGTTGGGAAGATGAAGTGAGAGTGTTTTATTAACTGAACAGTACCATAGAAACACAGAGTATTCATGTTATTTTATTGTTATCAATCCTCACAAAATCCTGGGAGGCGGGACAGACAGGCATTATTAACTCTCATTTTTGAGTTGCAGGAACAAGGAAGATGGGGAGGGAAATGCAATGTGTAGAGTAAGAAAAGCTGCGAATGCTTATCTTCCTGGGGGAAAAAAAAGAAAATGAAGTAGTAGATTTTGCACACTCTCTTCTAATCCAGTAATTTCAAGCTTAGAAACTGTGTTTGATTGAATTTTACTTTTTCCAAGGATTTCTCTGAGAGCATAGTCAGAAAGAGGTCTTTTTTCCTCCATTCTTCACCTTATAAACATTACATTTGGCATGGTTATCATGGAGAATGAAAAAAAACTTCACTGCAGCAGATTTTTTTTTTTTCTTGGTGACGATTGACTTAAAAAAAAAAAAGAGAGAGAGAGTGTGTGTTTGGGAGGGGCAGGCAGGCAGGTGCAGGAATGATCACCAGCACAATGTTCGCTTGCCTTTCCCTGGGGGACAGAGCAGTTTCTGAGCACCAGAGGATCTTTGTTCCTGCCGGCTCTCCTCTGCTCACCCTGACATCGATCCCCTCTGTGAAGGGTCTTTGTCATCTGTGGCTCTAAGTGCTGTGGTGGCTGCGGGCTGATGAGAGGGGCGGCTGTGTTTGGGCGCCCAGGAGTGCTTCGTGACTAGAGTTCCCCGCTGAAGAGGGCTTTACCTTGATGGAAGGAGCCAGTGGCCAGACACCATGAATGATCTTGCCCTTTGCATCAGCTCCAGGACAATGTACTGTTCAAGCCGGCTAGCCTGTGAGCCAGTCACAGTTGTTGCTCTTTTAGGTGGGGTCCAGGGAAGATGGATGGCGAGTAGACGGATTTCAATCAGGAATCAGGCCCGTCTAAGTCAGGGGAGAGGTCACATTGAAAGCAGCATTCACTGGAAAAGGGGGACCCTCCCAACAGCTTCAGGCAAGACCCATGCTAAAGAAATAGGACATGATTTGAGTGAGGATGGCTCTAGGTTTGGGGCTGTCCCATTTTCTGTCTTTGTCTCAGTGCAATTATTAATGGTGTTCCCTCTCACCCTCAAGAGTCACTCTAATTTCAGGCATGATACTGTGCCTGAGATGCTACAATGTCCTGACACAGACTGGCCAATATTAAAACCCTCCTAACATTTACTGATCACTCATTAGGTGACTGCAATGGTGAACCCAAAGATTTCTTTCTTTCTTTGTTTTCTTTGTTTTCTTTTCTTTTCTTTTCTTTTCTTTTCTTTTCTTTTCTTTTCTTTTCTTTTCTTTTCTTTCTTTTTTGTCATCCAGTCTGGAGTGCAGTGGCACAATCATAGCTCACTGCAGCCTTGAACTTCTGGGTCCAAGTGATCCTCACTTCTCAGCCACCAGGTAACTGAGACTACAGGCACACACCACTGTGCCAGGCTAATTTTTAAATACTTTTGTAGAGTTAGTGTGTTAGTCTATTGTGTTGCTATAAAGGAATACCTGAGACTGGGTGATTCATAGAGAAAAGAGGTTTATGGTACTGCAGGCTTTATAAGCATGACACCAACATCTGCTCAACTTCTGGTGAGGCCTCAGGAAGCTTTTACTCAGGGTAGAAGGGAAAGGGAGCAGGCATGTCACATGGTGAAAAAGGGAGCAAGAGAGCAAGAAGGAGGTGCTAGGCTCTTTTTAACTATTAGATCTTGCAAGAATTAATGGAGAGAAAAATCAATGCATATTCACAAGGAGGAAACCAAGCCATTCAGGAGGGATCCACCCCCATGACCCAAACACCTCCCACCAGGCTCCACCTCCAACGCTGGAAAGCACCTTTCAGCAGGAGATTTGGAGGGGACAAACCTCCAAACCATATCAGATAGGATCTTGCTATGCTGCCCAGGCTGGTCTTAAACTCCTGGCCTCCAGTGATTCTCCCACCTTGACTTCCCTAAACACTGGGATTACAGGCATGAGCCACTGCATCTGTCCCCCAAGATTTCAAATATTTCAAACTTCCTTTGTTATTTGACATCAAGTTGAAAGGCATCATGATTTGATGAAAATGAGAGAGATTACTATAACTGAGAGCTCCATGGTGGAGCCCAGCTTCCCAGGGCTTGCAGCAGATTCAAAGCTGAGTGGTTTCTCAAACAAAACACTGTCACCTGAAAAATGGTGGCAAGAAGCCACTGGGTGCTTGAGGGTCTTCTGTCTTCTCATTGAAGGGGGAATGTGGGGTTGAACTCAGATGAAGATGCGAAATTGGATTTTGTGAGTACAAAGAGCCACACTTTTTGTATTTCTGATGATTACCATTGAAGGAAAAACAAATATTCATACACCACAATACAGAGTGGGTTTTTTTTCACATTGCCTAAAATCATTTTTTATACAAAAAAAGTTGTGAAAGAATACAACTCTGGACATAATTGCAACACCATATTTATCTATAGGCTCTGTTGAAGAAGTTGGTAAAATAATAATTCTATTTTAAAAAAAGGAAAACATGACTTCTTTCTCTTGATGTGAGGATAGTAGATTACCTTACCTGTTGGTGCTAAAATTCTATTCGGAGTCTTTTAAATTCTACAACAAGGTCTTGATCCTTCAACTTTTTATTCTAAATCCCACACAAGTGCCCTTTTGTGATACTTTATTGTTTCATCTGCCAACGGCAGTATAGATAGTATTGAAAGTCTCCTAAGAAGTCTACGTAACATTTCCTTTCTATTTCTAAGATTGAATTTTTGTCACTTGTATCCCTCTGAGGCTCTGAAATCAAGGCATTTACCGTGTAGCCCTAACAGGCATCTTCTATATCTCTGACTCAAGCAAAATCTTTTGGATACCTTGATTGTGGGCTGATTCGATTAAATAAACCAAGGAAACAAAGGAAAGTACATTTATCTCCTCTCCTGCAGTTTATCAAGAAGGTCCTTGGATTGCAAGGATTCTTTACTCAATCTCTACTTCTTTATTTCAAGATTACAAAATGTAAAGGGCTATCTTAACCAAGGACAAAAACCTCTACCTACATTAGCAATTAACATTAACCCTCTTTTATAATCATTCTATTTTCCCTCCTGCTGTTCTAGGGAAATCTGAATTAAAAAGCCTGGTGCTGCTCAAGGGCAATTAATAGCACCGAGATGACAAAAGATCTTAGAACAGCTGACAAAGTGGCCCTGGGAGGGAACTGGGCCCCGGCTCAAAGTCACGGTGGGAAGTGTGTGCCCCGTGCTGCACGGGCTTTACGCATGAAGAATGAAAAGATTTTCATCACCCAGGATAATGCAATTAAAAAGTACACCACCAGAAGCCACCCCATGCCAACTTGTTCAAAATTGGGCCTCAGACCCAGGGACCGAATTGAAATTCGAAGCTGAAACATCTCCATCGGCAGAGAGGGAGGGGAAGCGGGGATTCGTCTGCCTCCTTGTGCAGACAGGTGCCTGTTAGGGGAATGGAGGGGACATATGTTCATTGCCCATGGTAAGAAATGATTAGAGGATCTAGGAAGGGTGGACAGAGGGAGATGTGACTAATGTCAGAGGAGAAGCTAATTAAAAGGAGGATGTTGAGTCTCTTTTATTCCTTTCTGCTCAGTGTTTCTGCTCTATGCTGTACACACACAATTTAGCATGCATGGAGAAAGGAGAACAACCATCTCTAATTGCCCGAAAATGACATAGTATTTGTTGTCCTGAGTGCTGCTTTGCCCAGGTGGAAATTGTTTTCCTGATTAGCCTGTTCACACAGACTGCTGTGGTCCACTGTACAGTTGGGATTTTTTTCTCTCTCTCTAATCTCAGTGAGATGAACACAATTCAGGCTGTTGATTGCTGAAACAACAGGAGTAATCGTTCCAGACAATGACCATGACTCCACACTGTCAAGAGCACCAGGGGAGAGGGAAAGGTCCCCTTCACTAAGCAGAGCTGCATGGAGAGTGGGTAGGCCTGGCCCGCTTCCCATTCCTCCTCCAGCTGCTCTCTGGAAGCTGTGCTGCTTCTGCTTCAAGACACACAGATCACAAGGTTTACCCTTCTTACCCAACTCCTGACATGCTTCTGTAATGGTAATAGGTCAGTTGCCCAACGCACACAGCAGGTCACCACATTGCAGAGAGAAAGGGGTTTAATCATATGGCCACCAATTGAGGAGATGGGAGGAAACCTCCAATCTGTCTCCCTGAGGAGTCTGGGGCTAGAATTTTTAAGGGCTTTGGAGTGGTCTGAAGTTTGGAGATCATTGATTGGTCAGAATGCAGAATGAAGTCATGGGACAAGGAGATGAAGAAGCTGTATTTTCATGCTGCTTCTTTTCCTCCATGGGGTCTTCAAACCAGTGGGCATCAGCTGTTTCACTGGGATTCAGGATGTGAAAAACACCTTAAGCAAAAGCCTTATGACCTAATGCTGGAGATCCTATCTATCTTTCACAAAAGCCTTATGATTCTAACTCCAAAAATTCTATCTCTGGGAACAATGGGAATGCAAATGGTGAGTATCTACTGCTACATGACTTTCCACTACAAGGAAGTGGGCCAAAGTACAGCCTGATAAATGCTTAATTATAACTCGATTTCTGTTCATTCTTGTTAACCCTGTGAGTTCACTTCCCATCCCTGAGGTTACTGGTAGAGCACACACACTCCACCAGCAAGCCTGGCCAGCCTGTTGAGCTTTAACCAGCAGGCATTGTGCTATAGTTGACTGTTTTCACGTGGATCTGTTACCATTAAACCTTCAATGCAAAGGGATAATTTTCACTTTTCTGTCCAATCACAAATGTTTTCTATGGAATATGTGGTGGGAAAGAGTGAAGGGATATACAAAAAAAAAAAAAAAAAAAAAAAAAAAATGGGGGAGAAAATGCACATACATGCAACAGCTAAGGGAGCCAAAAATGTTTCCACTACAGTAATAAGACAGCCAAATACAAAGAGGTCCCTGGCGAACCTATGTCTGGCCTGCGCACTGGGAGGGTGGGGTGGAGCCACAGAAGTTCATGCCATTTGCAGCGGGGAGGAGCCTGGCCCCTTGTGTTCCTGGGTGGTAACCTGGGATTCAGTCCATGAGATGGGGGCCTGTTAACAGGAACCTCTCTTGTTTTGCTGGGTTTCTCTCCTTTTTGCCCAAATATTCCATTTTTCTCACCCTTCCATGTATCCATGAGCCTAATCTTTCCTGGTCCTGTGACAAAGATCCCGCTTCTAGCTTAACTAAGGAGAACGTCCTACAACAGTAATACTGACAGCTAAACTTTGCTGATTCCTCTGTGCCAGTTAGTGTGCCAAGCCTTCATGTGTGCCATTTTTAAATGTTCACAATAAACCCAGAAGGTAGATCCTTTTATGGCACCCATTCTACCAATGGGAAAACTGAAGCATAAAGAAGTTAAAGAAAGCATCAGAACTGAAATCTGTACTGGTCAGTCTGTCTCTGAATTTGACCCAGACTACTAGCCAAGAGCCCCGCAAGCTGAATGTCCAAGGAGAACAGAGAGAAGCCAAGATTCTTAGTGATGGGGCCCATTTCTGGTTAATAAAACTAGATGACTGTTGGCCACAACATGGATGGAGCTGGAGGCCATTTTCCTTTGCTAACTAATGCAGGAACAGAAAACCAAATGCAGTGTGTTCTCACTTGTAAGTGGTAGCTAAATGATGAGAACACATGTACATATAGAGGGGAGCAGAATTGTGGCCTATCAGGGGCTGGAGGGTGGGAGGAGGGAGAGCATCAGGAAAAATAACTAATGGTTTGTGAACTCAAAAAATCTGAGACAGGTCTCAGTTAACTTAGAAAGCTTATTATGGCAAAATTGAGGATGCACCCGTGACAGCCTCAGGAGGTCCTGATGACATGTGCCCAAGGTGGTCAGGGCACAGCTTAGTTTTATACATTTTAGGGAGACATGGGACATCAGTCAGTGTATGGAAGAAGTACATTGGTTGTGTCTGGAAAGGCGAGACAACTTGAAGCAAAGGCAGGAAGACTGGAAGCAAGGAGGAGCTTCCAGGTCACAGACAGGTGAGACACAAATGGTTACCTTCTTCTGAGTTTCTGACTAGCCTTTCCAAAGGAGACAAATCAAATATGCATTTATCTCAGTGAGCAGAGGGGTGACTTTAAATAGAATGGGAGGCAGGTTTGCCTTGAGCAGTTCCAGGCTTGAGTTTTTCTTAATGAGTTTGGGGCCCGAGATATTTTCCTTTTACAGGGTACTAGGCTTCATACCTGGGTGATGAAATAATCTGTACAACAAACCCCCACGACACAAGTTTATCTATATAACAAACCTGCACCTGTACCCCTGAACTTAAAAGATTAAAAAAATTAAAACAAAAAACTACATGAAAAATGGCAGCTACTGCAATGTGCTGCAAATGAGTTGTCTAGCCAAAACAAATAATGGGCTTTCCGGAGCAGTGACCATTTATGTCATTTATGTCTACATCCACCTTTGTGCTTATGCAGAGCAACAGCAGCTATGGGGCCTCTGGTGTGACAATGATTCATACACAAAGATTCTTGAGAAAGACATAGAGTTGCAGCCTGAAACCTAGAGCATAAGAAGGTGATTTTATCCAGGACTCACAACACAAAATGTGTTTGGGAAGGAGAAGGGGGAGGGAGGGGCTGGAAGGAGGAAGGTGGGGAGAAGTGTTTCTTAAAAGGTGCAATTCCTTTGGGAAGAGTGTGCATGTCTATGAATGGTAGGGAAGAGAGAGGGCTACTCTAAAAGCTAAAACCTCCTTCTCTTCAGAATGAATAGCTCTTCTCGTTTGTGCTCTATTGGCAATTAATGATACACTATCACATAACATCTCCTTTACTACTATATTGTATTGTTGTTTTCAGCTTTATTGTTTAATTCCTCATGTGTTATCAACCTGACTTCCAAACTCTAAGGTAAGCTCTTTGGTGCGGGGGGAAATGAAATTTTAAGATTACTTTTAACATCTATCATACCTAATAGAAACCTAGTCCATATTTATCTGTTGATAAGATGCCTGTACTTACTCATTTTCTCTTAGTTTATGGTAACAAAAAGTAATTTCACTTAAGATGTACCAGAAGGGCTCAAAGAAGAATAGTAGAAGGAATCTTTTCACCACTACTTCAGCTACTTTTTTCATGTATCCAACCATCTGCGAGCCATTATCCAGTGTTCCTAGAATTATGCCAGTGAGAAGGGTACAACAAAGAATAAGTACATGGCCATGTCTCTAGGATCTCACAGACTAAAGGAAGAAGGAAGACAGGTCATGCCTACTAACAGGGGAAAATGAAAACACTTGAGGGTCTCAGAGCTGGTAAGCATGTCCTCACACACCTGTCTATTAACCCATTCATTCAACCAATAAAAATTTATTGAGCATCTACTGAAAATTGGGGTACATCCATGAATGAGAGAGAGAGATCATATTCTCATGATCTGTCTCATTCTAACCGATGAGACAGATATTTACAAAATCATGCCAATGCTTATTTAATTATGAACAAAATGAAGAAGAAAACTCTTCAAGTACAAGTTTATATGACAGTCTACAATGGGTGGGAATGGGGCTAATCTAGATTTGTACAAGAATGGGGGTAGTCAGACAAGTATTTTCCACAGACGTTTCCATGCAGGTGATACTTGAAGGTGAAGAAAGGTTAGCCAAAGGAAAAATAATAGAGAATGGTAGAGAATTTCAGGTATCTCAGTTGGATGGCATAAGAGCTTGACACAAAAAATGAAGTGAAATAAGACTTGCAAGTCTGCAGCATGACTGAGGGCTGTTGGGGGTGAGTGGTTGGGGGGTTGTTGATGGCGCCAGGTGAGCTAAGAAGTGAAGCAGAGTGAGATCATGCAGGAAGTGGTGGGTATGAGTTTGAGGCTTTTTTTGTTGCTTTGGTTTCACCGTCTAGCATGCAGCCTCTTTCTCTATTTGGGGGAAGGTTCAACTGTGCATGGCATTGGTAGTGTCTGTAGCTATAGTCTCCTCCTCTGGACAATAAAGAGAAGTGATCCTCTACCCATCCACTAGCATCCAAGTCATAGTCCTAGGACCCGTGTTCAGTCAATCATTCACCCCCCTGAGTCTCTCAATCTGGAACAAGAGATGTGAAATCAAAATAAGAGCTTAGAATTCTTCATGGCAGTGGCACCCCCATTTCATCCAGCAGTGGCAGTGGCACTGTCTGATGCTGTGTCCTCCCAGACTGTTCCCTCCATCTGACCTCCAGAGATCCTGCTGTTCATCTCATTTCCTAAGTCTCCCAGGGATTCTCTGAGCCCATTATTGTCTTCCAAAGAACTCCCTCTTTCTGTAAAACATCATAAGAATTAATTCTAGTTGTTTGCAACCCAGAACCTGGACTGGTGTACAGTGACAAGGAGGTTGGCTTTTAATTTAAGAACACTGGAAGCTGTGAAGGGTTCTACCTAGGGTGTAACAAGAATAAATTTGAATTTTAGCATCATTAAAAGTCCTTTATAGTTTTCAAATTACTTCCACATGACTTATTTGGTTTTTATAGCAACCAGAGAGTTGGGTACTATTATCTTTCTCCTTTGCATCAAAGAGAGAATGCAGTTTCAATAAGCCAAGTGATTTCTTTTTCAGTGGGAAATAGCTAATTAATGACAGAAAAAGTATCAGAGACCAGGTCTTCTGATTTCCTGCACGTTGCTCCTTCTGTTTTCTCATGCAGTGAGAGGAAAACCTGAGATGTAGGAAACTAGAGAAGAAACTGCACGGCTTCTATGACAGAAGCAGCAGCAAATTGTTTTGGCTTTCTACATGAAAACACCTATAGACACTCAACTCTATGCTCAGATCCATCGCTATTCATATTTCACAGTAGATCCACATGAGAAAATAAAAGGTAGCCTACCCAGAACACAGTATGTCTGGAAGTAGTTCTCACCTATGGTTAAGAATTTACAGGTTAACACATTGTGGAAAACAGTATGGCGATTCCTCAAGGTTCTAGAACTAGAAATACCATATGACCCAGCCATCCCATTACTGGGTATATACCCAAAGGATTATAAATCATGCTGCTATAAAGACATGTACACGTATGTTTATTGCGGCACTATTCACAATAGCAAAGACTTGGAATCAACCCAAATGTCCATCAGTGACAGACTGGATTAAGAAAATGTGGCACATATACACCATGGAATACTATGCAGCCATAAAAAAGGATGAGTTTGTGTCCTTTGTAGGGACATGGATGCAGCTGGAAACCATCATTCTCAGCAAACTATCGCAAGAACAGAAAACCAAACACCATATGTTCTCACTCATAGGTGGAAATTGAACAATGAGATCACTTGGACTCTGGAAGGGGAACATCACACACCGGGGCCTATTATGGGGAGGGGGTAGGGCGAGGGATGGCATTGGGAGTTATACTTGATGTAAATGACTAGTTGATGGGTGCTGACGAGTTGATGGGTGCAGCACACCAACATGGCACAAGTATACATATGTAACAAACCTGCACGTTATGCACATGTACCCTAGAACTTAAAGTATAATTTAAAAAAGAAAGAATTTACAGGTTAACAAACGCATGTAGCTGCAGACACGTGTGCTGTCATTGAAGCAAATCTGAAGCTTGGAATCGTCAGATGCCCAATAACAAGAAAAAACTATGCCAGTGAAAGGGGCAAGCCTGGTATTTTGTAGCTTGCTGTAAAGCAGCAAAGATTTAGAGTCAAATCATAAGCTTTAACTTCAGACTCCAGGTAAGACAATACTTATCTTGAAGTACTGCTCTAAGGATTAGATAAGATAACCCATTGAACGTTCTTAGCATAGAGCCAATATCGGACAGATGCTCTAAAACGGAGTCTTTAATTCCTGGGCCACAGACAGCTGTCAGTCCATGGCCTGTTAGAAACCAGGCTGCACAGCCAGAGGTGAGAGGTGGGTGAGAGAGGGAAGCTTCATCTGTGTTTACAGTCACCCCTCATACCTCACATTACCACCTGTGCTCTGCCTCCCAACAGATCAGTGGTTGCATTCAATTTTCATAGGAGTGGGAACCCTACTGTGAACTGCACATGTGAGGTATCCAGGTTGCCCTCTCCTTATAAGAATCTAATGCCTGATGATCTATCACTGTCTCCCATCCCCTCAGATGGAACTGTGTAGTTCCAGGAAAACAAGCTCAAGACTCCCACTGATTCTACATTATGGTGAGTTGTATAATTATCTCATTATATATTGCAACGTGATAATAGAAATAAAGTGTGCAATAAATGTAATGAACTTAAATCATCCTGAAACCACCCCCAACCCCACTTGGTCCGTGGAAAAATTGTCTTCCGTGAAACCACTCTCTGGTACCAAAAACATTGGGGACCGCTGCTCTAAAAGGTGTTCATTTCCTTACTTTGTTTCCAACAATGTTAGAGGGAAAGTGGGGACTTGTCCCCTAGATTTATGAAATGGGTTCAATAGGACCTTAACAGAGGGCCATTGTTCAAATCTAAATCAGTAATGCAGACACTACAGAGAGAGACTAGAAGATTCCCAGTGGAATAGGGAGAAGGTAGCAGTGGTGTCTTCCCTTATTCTCACGGCCAGCCATGTTGCTGTGATTTTCTTTCTAATAATGTATCTAGAACTTAGGTGACCTATTCAATCTTCGGGGTTGTTAGAAGAAAGAAATTGTCATTTGAAATGAAACATGCAAATTATTTCACTTTTGTTTACTTTTATATTGGTTCCGAAAAACAATTGATAAGAAAAGTTGAGTGCGTGTGTTTTTCAGGGAAAGCAAATAATTTTTTTGATAAATAAAGAGTATTTTCTTTTCTGTAAAAACCAAATATTTTTCTAAAAGCAAATTTTATTTTCCCAAATATTTGACAAGAGCAAGCTGTAAAATTCTGAAGGAGTTCAGTCAGCTGTGCAGATTGACTTTTGAAGTGTAAAATAAACCTTTACTTAACAGATGTCAGGACTGTGACTTTAGGAGATAATGACAGTTTTTATAGTAGGTTAGTGGCAGAATTTCTAAGGAGAATGAATAAAGTTTTGGTGCCAAGTCTGGAAAAAAATGACAACATGATTATTAACAATTGACTGAATTGAGGAAAGCAAAAATAAGTGTTTTAATTTGTTTGATTAGACAGGGTAAATTGTTCCATAAATACCAGTAAAATACATTTTACAAAAGGATAGACTGTGCCTGTAGGTATAAATTAGAGTAACTCAAAGGCCCAACCTCCCTCCAAAATAAACATGAATGAAATTGATTTAAAATAAATTCAAAAGCTTTAGACAAGAGATCAAAATAGCCACGGAAGACTTTTTAATAACTGTGTTCAAATGAGATCACTTGGACTCGGGAAGGGGAACATCACACACCGGGGCCTATTATGGGGAGGGGGGAGTGGGGAGGGATGACATTGGGAGTTATACCTGATGTAAATGATGAGTTGATGGGTGCTGATGAGTTGATGGGTACAGCACACCAACATGGCACAAGTATACATATGTAACAAACCTGCATGTTGTGCACATGTACCCTAGAACTTAAAGTATAATAATAATAATAAAAACTATGTTCAAATTCTACCTTTGCAGCAGCAGTGGCAAATAGAGAAAACTCTTCAATACTGACAAATATATTCCACCTTGGCAATGTGGGGTCAGTAGTGCTATTTAGTGTAATTGAAATTATTCTTTAGGAGATTTTGCCAAAATCTCCTAAAGCCCTATTCCAGTATCCTACAATCTCCCCTTCAGTCCAACCTGCCTGCAACCAAGCAAATTTTGGATGCAGCTCAAGTGCTATCCCTCTGCAAAACCTTCTCTGACTCCTCTAGTCTCCAGGTAAGCTCTCTCTTCCTTGAATATAGAGATCTTTGTATAATCTCCACTGCTGTAGTTAGCATTGGTCATTGATAGTCCTGTTGAGCAGCCAGAATTCTCAAACCTTGAACTCAACTCTGGGCAACTTCCACTGTACTCTGGTACTTCCCAGGAGATAACACCCAGAGGATGCCAGCTTCACACTGAGATCCTGTTCTTTTCTAGGGAGGTGAGCTTGGGGGAATAACATGGGTAATCTCAGAATATTCTGCCTGAAACTAAAGCCGGAATCAGGACTGAATGTCCAACTCCTAGTTCTTGCTGTTTTCTCAGGGTCTACCTTGACTCACCATGGTGCCAAAGAAATTAAAAGAGATGCACTAAAGGCAGAAGTTTAATGATTTGGCTCCTTCCACAGAAGTTTATTCCCTGGACTAAGCAGACCAGAGCTCCGCTTCTCATTTAAGTGAGGAAGAGAAATTTCAGATCCTTCCTGTCATCACATGTGTTGACTTTGTATCTTCAGTTGGTTTTGTATCTTCAGTTGAGTCTGGAAGGTAAAATGTCTACTGCTTCCTTTTTTCCCTTAAGTTATGAAAACACTGAAGGGTTCATGTTTATTTTCTCTAAAAGTTTTTAAGACATGTAGAATATAAAATAGCAACAAATACACAATAAATTGATAAATTCTTGGGAAGTATTTGTAGATTATAGACACACAACTTACTATATAATCATTAAGGTAAAGTTGTTAGAGGACTAGATTCTAAATGCTGAAGGGTCATAAAATCCTAGTATAAACCATTGTCATTATAAAACTTTAAAAATATTATCTTTGGATTACAAAGAGCATTTTTGTCAGCCAAGCTTACTGTAGATCACATTAACACAAAACTTTAAATTTTCCCATTGTTATTATTTATTTTTATATTTTATGGAGGAATTGATCTTTGTGTCTTAAGGGTCTGGACACATTATTTGCAAAAGACCAAGGTGACCAAGCCTCACCATACTGGCATGTCAAATTTGAATGTGAACAGATTTACAGATTTGCTGCTGTCAAGGACGTAGGAAATTAAAGATGGGTATTGTGGCTTTTGTTCTGCTACTGAGTTCTTTTTTCAATCAATGATATTGAGATATAAATTGTGTACAATATAATGCACACATTGTATGTGCTCAATAAGTATGTGACATACATGTATGTATACACATAAATGTATATACATGTATATGTATAAATACATTCATATATGTATATGATATATACATACATACACATATGTGTATGTCAATATTTCCATGACCAATCAAGTCAATATGTCAATGACCTCCAAAGTAGTTCCATGGTACCCTTTTACAGTCATCACGTCATCAACTCTATAGAACCTCCTGCCTCAACAAATGCAGGAAATGACTGACCTTTTCCAGGACAGATGCCAGAATTTTATGTAAATGAGATCATGTGCTATTTAATCTTCTGAGTCAAACTAATCAAGAAAAAACAAATGAAGACATAGATTACCAATGTAAAAATGAAGAACACATAACTATTGACCTGACAGATATTAAAAAGATAACACGAGAATACTGTGAACAACTGGTCTGTTTAGACCTTTCATATTTAGTGAATTTTCTCAATGGTTGGGTTAAACTATCAGGAAATGCGATTTCTTTTTGTCCTGTTTGTTCTTTGGTAATTTTTTCTTCTTTTTCTGCCTCCTCTAGGTTTAATTAAGCATTATAATTTAATTTTATCTCCTCTACTGAACTATTTTTTAACTTGTTTAAAACAACTGTTAGTGGTTGTCTTAGGAGTTATAATATACATTTTTAAATAATTTGTGTCTAACTTAAATTATACTGTTTCATGTGTTGAGTTATTGTAACAATGTGGTATAAATACACAACATATTTTACTATTTTTGCTTTGAAAATTATCTTTTAGAGAAACTAATAACAAGAAAAAATTATATTATGCCTCAATTTATTCCATTTTCAATTCTCTTAATTTCCTTGTGTAGATTCAAGATTTTTGTTTTTTGTTTTGTTGTTGTCATTGTTGTTGTTTTGAGATGGGGTCTCGCTCTGTCACCCAGACTCGAGTGCAGTGGTATGATCTTGACTCACTACAACCTCTGCCTCCCGGGTTCCAGCAATTCTCCTGCCTCAGCTTCAGAGTAGCTGGGATTACAGGCATGCATCACCACACCTGGCTAATTTTTGTATTTTTAGTAAAGACAGGGTTTCACCATGTTGGCCAGGCTGGAAGTTTGAAGTCAGAAGCTTCATATTCCTTCAGGCTGAAGAAGTTCCTTTAACATTTCTTATAAGGTAATCTGCTACCAATGCATTCATTCTCTTAGGTTTTGTTAGCTGGAGAAAGTCTTTATATTTTATTAATTTCTCTGGATATAGAATTCTGAGTTGATAGCTTCCTTCAGCACCTTAAAGATAAAATAGTAAGCCATTATTCTCTGGCTTACTTGTTTTCTGATGAGAAGTGTGATATATTCTTATCCTTGTTCTTTTGTAGGTAATGTACCTCTGAGGGAGAGGATGCCTGCCTTTATGATTTTCTTGTCTTTGATTTTCAGCAGTCTGAACATGATATGCTTGGATGATCTTATTGTGTGTTTGTTTTTATATTTATCCTTCTTAGTGTTCTCTGAGCTTCCTGGATCTATACTTTGGTGTTTGTTATTAGCTTGGAAAATCTTCTGCTGTTATTTCTTCAAATGTTTATTGAGTCTCATTCTCTTTCTCTTATTCTTTGGGGATTTCAATTATGTATATTTTAGAGCATTTGATATGTCTAACACTCCTGGATACTGTGTTGTGGGGGTTTTCTCCTCTAATCTTTTTTTTTTTTTGTACTTTAGTTTGCAGAATTTCTGTTGATCTCTATCTAGCTCACTGATTCCTTCTGTAGCTGTCAAGTCTACTGTTGAGTCCCTCAAAGACAATCTTCAGCTCTGTTACTGTGTTTTTGTTTTTTAGTATTTTCATATTATTCTTTTTTATAGTTTCCATCTTTCTGTTGAAATTATTTAGTTGAACTTGAATGTTTTCTATTTTCTCCATTAGCATCTTTACCATATTAATCACAGTTATTTTAAATTCTCTGTTGGATAAGTCCATGTCTCTGTCATATCTTAGTTGTGATGGCTGTATATGATTGCTTTGTCTCTTCAGACTGTGGGTTTTCTTTGCCTTTTCCTATGTCTCATACATTTTTTTGCTTGAAAGTTGGGCATGTTGCAAAGGACAAAGATACATATCTTTCTTGCTGCCAGGCCTTTAGTGGAAGGTTTTGTTTTAATATAGTCAGGAGTTGATCTGGGTTTGAGGTTTGTTGTTGCCATAACGTAGTTTTCCCTTATCCAGTTTCACTTTCCATGGTTTTAGTTAAATGTAATCAATTGTGACCCAAAAACATTAAATGGAAGGTTTCAGAAATAATACATAAGTTTTAAATTGCATGTCATTCTGAGTAGTGTGTGATGAAATTTTGTGCCATCCTACTCCATCCTGCCCAAGATGTGAATCATTCCTTAGTCCAGTATCTCCATGATGTAAACACCAATCACCATTAGTCACTCAATAGCCAACTCAGTTATCAGATCGACTGTGACTGTCATGGTATCATAGTGCTTGTGTAAAATAATCCCTATTTTACTTGATAACAGTTCCAAGTACCAGAGTAATGATGCTGGCAATTAGAATATGCCAAAGAGAAATTATAAAGTGTTTCCTTTAAGTGAAAAGGTGAAAGTTCTCAACTTAATAAATAATGAAAATTATATGCTAAGGTTGATGAGATCTATGGTAAGAATAAGTCTTCTATCCATGAAATTGTAAAGAAGAAAAGCGATATTTGTACTAGTTTTGTTGTTGCACCTCAAACTGCAAAAGTTACGACCATAGTCCATGATAAAGGCTTATAAAGATGGGAAAGGCACTAAATTTGTGGGTGGAAGACATAAACAGAGACATGTTACCAATGACAGCAATCAGGTTTGGCACAATTTGAGGTTTCAGGCATCTAGTGGTGGTCTTGGAACATATCCCCCATGTATTAGGGAGGACTATTGTGATTATTTTCAGTGCACCATAGCCTCAAATTCCTCTAGAAATACCTTGTGTTTAGGATGTGAGCTAATTTGCCAGAGGGTTTTTCTTCCCCCTCAGTGTCTACTCCCTTCTTACCTTAGAGTCTTCCTTCTGTATTGTTTCCTCGAGAGAATCTGTCTCTTGTAGCAATCTCAGCTATAGGTTACTTTTACTCAGCGCTTGTTAGCACGGTGGTAGGGAGAGCCAGAAGGGGTGTGTTCTCTCATCAAGCCTTAAAATGAGGCAGTCACTGTGGATTTAAGCCTGCACCAGCTGTAGTCCTGGGCTGCCACTCTCAGAGTACAATTTTATTTTTTCTCTTCCTTTCCTGCAGTTTCAATGGATTTTTCACCAGTGCCCTAAACTGACAATTGTTGTCATTCTTTGCCCTGTAGTTTAAGATTTTTGTTCCATAGGGGAGATATGGGAGATGGGTCTGGGAAGTGTTTCAGGAGTAGCTACTATTCCCTTCCCCAAGTCAGTACAATTCAGAAACCTTTCTTAGGAGTCTTGCCTATCTTCTCTGTGAGTGCCTCATCATATCCATGAAAGACAGGACTGTAAGAGGAAGCAAATACTCCTATCTCTGGGACCCTGTGGCTCCACATCAATATGTGACCTGGAGCAGCTCATTACAATTTCTAAGCTGAATCTCTTTTCCAAATTACATAGCATGCAATGGCATCTGCCCTAAGTAAGCAAACGCCTGGGTCCTCTTGCACCCTGTAGGTCCTGGCCTCTCCCCAGATTTTAGGTTCTTTTCCCACCATGTCAGATCTCTAATGAATTCCAGAAAGGTCATTAATTTTCGTTTGATTAAGCTTTTATTTTCTTATTGTAAGGCGGGGAGGATGGGAATAAGGCTCTTTCCAACTCTCTACATCTCTTAACTGAATGCAGAAGATCCACATATTAATTTTTAAAGCTGAACAGAACCTGCATCCCTGGGATTAACTCCATTTGGTCATGACGGTCATTCTATTTATACACTGTTGAATTCACTTTACTGATATTTTAGAAGGGAGGTTTTTAAAATCTATGATCATGAGGAATATTGTTGTATCAATTTATTTTCTTATAACCTCTTTGTCCGGTTTTTGTGCCAGAGTTATTCTAATCTTTTAAAATTAGTTGGAAGGTGTGTCTTCCTCTTTTACTTTCTGAGTTTGTGTTAAGTTTCACATTATTCTTGTGTGTGTGTGTATGTGTGTCTGTGTGTGTGTGTGTGTGTGTGTGTGACAGAGTCTCACTGTGTCTCCCAGGCTGGAGTGCAGTGGCGTGATCTCAGCTCACCGCAACCTCTGCCTCCCGGGTTCAAGCAATTCTCCCATCTCAGCATCCCAAGTAGCTGGGATTACAGGCACACGTCATCATGACCAGCTAATTTTTTGTATTTTTAGTAGAGACCGGGTTTCACCATGTTGGCCAGGCTGGTCTCCAACTGCTGACCTTGGGTGATCCACCCGCCTCGGCCTCCAAAAGTGCTGGGATTATAGGCATGAGCCTGCTGCATTTGGTCAAGTTTTGCATTATTCCTTACTTCAAAGTTTGAACTCACCAATGACACCACCTGAGTATAGAGGCATCTTTAAGGGGAAAAATTTTTAATAGAAATTCAATTCCTCTTATAGATACAGGACAATTCAGATACTCTATATCTTTTTGAATCAGTTTTGGTAAGTGATGTTTATTAAGCAATTTGTCCATTTCTTCTAAATTAGCAAGTTTATTTATATAAATTTGCCATCATATTACTTTATTGTTCTTGTAATGATTGTAGGATCTGTAGTAAGACTTCCTTCTTCTTAAAATACCATTATTGGCAATATCTTGATTAGTTCTGCTAGGAGTATCAATTTTGTTGACCTAAACATGACTTTTGGCATTGTTAATATTTTCTATTGTTTGACTTGATTCCATTGAGTTCTGTTTTTAAATTTTAATTCTATTTACTTTCAGTTTTAACTTGCTCTTCCTTTCTTTTTTTTGTAACTAACATGGAAAGTTGGTTATTAATGTTAAGCTTTTTTTCTTTCTAGTAAGGCATTGACAGTGATAAACTTCACTTTAAGCAGTTCTTTAGCTGCATCTTACAAATTTTGTGTTTTAATTGTAAATCAACTCAATTTTGAAAATTTTACTTGTAACTTTTTTGAAGTTTAGTTAATGGGTTTTAGAAATATCTTATTAACTTCTCAAATATTTTGGGTCTTCATAGGTGTCTTGGTGACATCTAGCTTCATCTGTTGTCAGAAATTGTATACTTAAGGTTTCCATGTTTTGGAATTGATTATATCCTATTTCATGGATCAATATATAATCTATCTTGAACCAGCCATAGTAGAAAAGAATGTGCATTCTGAAGTTGTTTATGGTGTTCTATAAATGACAATTAAGTCAGACTGGTTGATAGTATTCAGGTTATCTGTGTCTTTGATACTTTTTTGAATATAAGATTGAATAATTACTACAGGAAGGTACTAAAATCTCCAATTATGGTTGTGGATTTCTCTATTTCTCTCTTTACTTCAATCAGGTTTTGCTTTATGTATTTTGAAGATCTATTTTTAGATCTATCATTTAGTCAATGCATGAAGGAATGTTATATATTCCTGATGAATTGGTTTTTAAAATAAGTCATTCCTCTTTATCTTTAGTGACGCCTTTCTTCCTGAAGTCAATTTTGCCTCACATTAATCTAGCCATGCCTGTTTTATTTTCCTTATAGTTTTCATAATATATCTTTTCTATCCTTTTAATTTTAACCTTATCCGTATCTTTATATCTAAGACATGTGTCACATATTGCTGCAGGACTTTTTGCTCCTTAGTTCAGCTAAACTCTGGGTTCTTGTCTCACAACCAGGAAAAGTTAGGCACATGGATACACTGAAGGGCAAGGAGGGCAGATTTATTAGTCAATACAAAAGCTCTCAGCAAAGAAACAGGGGGTCCTGACAACAGGCTCCCACCTCATTGATTGAATGAGGTAGGATTGAATACCGGGTCACCAGGAGCTGAAGAGGCCAGGCTCCTCCCTCTGCATAAGGTGCAAATTCTTGGTAGTTCCACCCCATTCTCTCAGTGCACAGGCGGGCCCTTAGTCTGAGCCATCCACATTGATTTATTTCCTTTGTGGCACGTGTGTTTAGGGATGAAAATTTTCACCATGGCATGTTTAGGGAAGCCTCCTGTGCACAGTAACCTGGGTGGCATTTGGCTGTCTCTTGCCTCCATTATTATAGTTAGTTAGGTTTTAAATTTTTTAAATTCATTCTGATAATCTCAAGTTCTTTATTTGAGCATTTAGATCATTTATATTCAATGCAATTATAATTACTTATGAGGATGCATAGAGTTCTTTGACCTTTCTATAATTGCAAGACTACTTGTATTGTGTTTTCCATCATTTTGTCACTGACACTCCTCCAAACATGGCTTTTTCCCTCAAAAAATCTTTTTTTCTTTTCTCACTTTACTCACTCACTGCCTGCAAAATCATGAGAATGGGCCATCTAGGGTAAACATAGAAGACTTCAAGAAATGGAGCAAACACTAGGGGAAAAAAAACACAAAAAAACCAAAAAAACACTTAACTTTAATTTCAACATTCCTTTAAAGCACCTAGAATACATCATACAAGCTCTTGGTTTTTCATCTCTATATATCGAACCATTTACATTTCTTGATATATTCTTAGGTTCTTCTTGGGTATACACCAGACACAAAACATATTTTTAGGGTGTAGAATAGAAAATACTGCCTAAGGAAACTTGCTTACTTTGGGGTGGTCATAAGGCTGCTTCTGAATTGTCATTTTCTATAAAGTAATTCATGTAAATGCTATATTCATCAGCTTTTCTTCATTTTCTTTTTCCTTCACTTCCCCTCTGTCCCTCCCTCCCCCCTCTCCTTCCTTCCTTCCTTCCTTCCTTCCTTCCTTCCTTCCTTCCTTCCTTCCTTCCTTCCTTCCTTCCTCCTTCTTTCTTTTCTATTTCTCCTTCATCAAATATCTACAAACACCCTACTAAGTGCTTGGTACTTCAATATCTTTACAGGTATTGAAGCCTAAACCTCAACATCTTTATGAGTACTCCACGGTTTTTTAAACTCTCAGTTTTATCTTAGCCAATGTGACAGGACTACATCTTCCCCGGAATTCCACCATGTTTCCAGGACCAAAGTTTTTATAGCAACATTGAATGTCTTCTGGTCTCTGCCTTAACTAACTGAAAGGAAGTATTTTGGTTCTTACTAAGGAATTTTAGTAAATAATCAGCAAAATGATCCACATAAATAAATAATACTTTTGGTAGGCTTATTCAAGAGGAATGACAAGGTCAAAACTTCTCTGTTCAACCAGGGACATCTTTGTTTAGATGTGCTCTGCTTTTTTTTAAAATTGTTTTCTTCCTGTGGTAGAAATTTTGTTTTTATTTGTTTGAAAACATCTCAGGATGGATCTAATTAGTTAAGGAATGTGATAACATTCTTGAGGCAATATTAATTGTTAGAGTTGAAGAACCGCGTGTGATCATGTTCTTTTTATATTGTTTATGCATTTTTTTCATGCTGAGCAGTAACTCAGAGTAACTTATGATGACATGCAAAGGTCTATAAATGCCATCGTATTTTCTCATGTAAGGGTTTACTTTCTTCTTTTTAATAGTGTTTTTATTACACTAATGATACTTGAACATATGCTTACTGTAAAAAAAAATACATTCCATAATCAGAGTAAAAAATAAAAATTTCCATTAACATTCTTTCCCAATCCCAATACATGGCACGCGCACACACACACACACACACACACACACTTCATTAGAATCTAGTTTAATTTCCAAAAAGGTGCTAAACAGCACCTCTGTGTATGTGAGAGACATCTAAACCTTGTTTTCGATGGGGTTTATAACCCAAGAACTTGGAGATCACCGCTCTATGCTTTCAAAACTTGACCCCTATTGGATACTTGTTATGAAGGATCATCTTGACATTCAGGAAAATGACCTATAGAAGTCATCTGAGAGACCATGGAACTTTCCTTCTTCAGAAAACACTTCACCTCCCCGATCTCCTGATTCCAAGTTCAGTGTTTTTACTTTGTACCAGACTGAGTCATCCTCACTGTTGCACTTATTTCAAGACCTCTAACATTTTCTCTGCAGCTTTAACATTCTATGATTACTCACTGATGACATAAAAAGTGTAGTTTAAAAAATATATAGACTTTATTATTTTCTGCCCAATTTTCTCTTTTTGTTTCCATGAATATAGGAACCTGAATCAGTCTTGAGACAATTTATTGTTCACACACCAAGTTAGGCAAAGGGCAGTTGAATAATTTGTTTACTCATTTACTCTACTCTGGGAATGAGAGATTGCTGAATTGGGATGTGTGGCACACAGAGTAATATTTCCAGCTGTTTCCTCAAATACGATGTATGAAAAGGAAAACAGGCTCATACTGGCATTTGGGAATTAATTCATGGCTACACAGGAATGCAAGGTAGAGGCAATTCTGATCTCCTCTCCTTGAAGTTAATAAATTTTACACGTAGATGAGGGTGAAGAAGTCCATGCTATAAGGCCAAACCCAGGAAAGCTGTTTGTGATCCTTGCCAGCCCTTTTCCACATCACAATCATGAAGGGTTTTCTAATGACTCTGTCTACAGCATTCCTCTCTTCTAAATGAATTCACTGTGTGAATAGGGGCAGGAACAGGCCTTCCAGGTACAAGGGCAGTGTCTTTGGTGACCTGGTTTCCACCATCTACAGTGCTAAAGCCTTTGAGACCATTTCAACAATAGCAGACATCAGGTAGGATGGTGATTGCGTTTTTGTGTAGTTCTTCAAATAAAGATTGTGTATCAAAATCCTTTCATTGGATATAGAGTCCAGGTTATGAGTACAAATAGTAGGATTGTCATTGATAAAAACAGCTCTCTTAAAATGCAACATACCATATGAGGTCAGGGATGTAGATTTCATTACTGGCTTTACTCTCTTAATTGACAGTGTTGTAGATGACTAATGACCATATTTACATTATTTTAGGAGCATAAGCAGAAAATCAAAGTGGGGGAAATAGAGAATTTGCCTTTTGAAGGACTGTGTTTCATGAGAAGTATAAAAGTCCCGTGGTGAAGCAGTTGACTCTTTTAGACACCAGCTCTACATACACAAAGCCAGAAGCACCCCACTGCAAATGTTTAAATCCAATCAGAGCAGTTATTAGATGTCCTGTAAATAATGAAAGGAAAAAGATGAGCTGGCTTAAATCATAAATAATGAAAGGAAAGATATCAGCTGACTTAAATCCTTTTTCTTAACTAGTTTGTGTAATTAGAAACAGACATCGTCTCTCCACCAACTTCTTTAAAAATCACAATGTTGCAGCTTCTATAGATTCCCTTTATTTTTTTTTATTTTGGGGAAGTAAAAAACCTATGTAATTTCAAGTTCTTCTTGGTTAAATGAAGACCAGAAAGCCTGTGTCTGTTCCTGGCGCTAACACTCATTTAAACTAAATATTCACAGTGATTTAAATATAAGGTTAAAGACTAAATCTGATTTGATGATTCTAAGTAAGTTGTCCCTTTGCCAGGGATATATTTTACCATTTTTATTATGGAGATATATCCTAAGATCCTTGGAAGAATGTTTTTAGTATGTTAAATAGATTATTATTCCTTTCACTTCCTGAGATTTTGTTTTCTTTTTTACTTAGAGAAATATGAAAGCTAGAATATAAGGTATGGCTTATATGAGACAAAGGAGAACCAACAGCTAAATAAAAACAGGAATAAGATAAGTATTAAATGCTATACACACACTCAAAGACATTGGGTTGACTATAGAAAAATAATAAACAACACTAGAGTTGTAACACTCTTTTGTCATTTTTATAATTAACAGCAGCAACACAAAGTGTTCTGGGATGATAATTATTTTTAAAGTTGGAGCTTAACACACGTTCTCACTCATAAGTGGAAGCTGAACAATGAGAACTCATGGACACAGGGAGGGAACAATACACACCGGGGCTTGCCGTTGGGGGAGGGAGAGCATCAGGACAAATAGCTAATGCATGCAAAGCTTGATACGTTGGTGACGGGTTGATAGGTGCAGCAAACCACCATGGCACATGTTTACCTATGTAACAATCCTGCACATTCTGCACATGGATCCCAGGACCTAAAATAAAATAAAATTTTGAAAAATAAAAAATAAAAATTGGCTGGGCATGGTGGCTCATGCCTGTAATCCCAGCACTTTGGGAGGTCGAGGCGGGCAGACCACCTGAGGTGAGGAGTTTGAGACCAGCCTGGCCGACATGGTGAAACCCCGTCTCTACTAAAAATATGAAAATTAGCTGGGCATGGTGGTGGGTGCCTATAACTCCAGCTACTTGGGAGGCTGAGGCAGGAGAATGAACCCGGGAGGCAGAGGCTACAGTGAGCCAATATCATGCCACTGCACTCCAACCTGGGTGACAGAGCGAGACTCCATCTAAAAAAAAAAAAAAAAAAAAAAAAAAAAGTTGGAGGTTAAATTTTATTCAGAACTGAACATAAAGCCTTAGTATTTTTGAAAAGTTCCATGACATCTAGTTCCAGCACTCTAGCCATATAAAGAAATGTTACATTAGCAATGTTTGCCATTGCTTCTAGCATTGCAAATGGTTAAAATGCTGCTGAACTAAAACCACCCAGCAGGACCAACAGGTTCATCAGCCTGCAGCACTATGCTGGTCATGGCCTGAGCGGTTTTCTAGCATTATCACCTCCACAAATGAGCACTGCTATCCTCCAGCCCCTGGTACATCTGTTGTACAAGCTTCAGATCAGAGCGTAGAAATAGGGACAAATGCCACCCACTCGAGTGCACTTGCTGCTCTGCCAACTGTTAGCAATTGCATGGCGTGTTTTCCACTTTCTCATTCTTTCAGTTCCTGCATTTCTGGAAGGTGGATGACAGGTAAAGAGTGCGATTTTCCTGCCAAAAATCCCTCCTACCGGGCGAGAAGCTATTTGCTGTTTTCTAGTAAACAGAGAACATAAAGAAAAATCTGGAAATAGGAAACATTTATCATAGCCCTAGAGGCTTGAAAACGAACTAGATAGAAAGGCCACTCATCCATTCAGAAGGAAAAAACTTCAGTCATTCATTCATTTATCCATTTAACAGATCACTATCCACTAGACTGTGCACAGAACTAATGTATACATAGATAACTACCAATAAAATAATATATATCAAGGTACAGTTGAATAGACAACAATAAGTGACTCATTTTGTTATATTGCATTATTATATTAGAGAACTAAATCATATTGTTGTTTATACAAATTTGATATGCTTGTGTTACTTCCAGCAATGAGTATTTCAGCAGGAATATGAAAGAATATATCCATGACCACCTTATGACATGCAGGTGAAAGGAGAAGTGAAGTTAGAAAAAAGGAGCCACATTTCTTGGACTGTAACAGCAAAGGCAGCATTGAGTGGCCTGAGCAAGGTGGAGATCACTGGCAGAAGGGAAGAGACAGCTTTGGAGAAAGTAGATCTGCCCCCCTCTTATGCAGAGTCAGTCCAAAAGCCTCTCTTAGAGAGAGGTTAAGATCATAGCAGGTCCCTGGGGATGCATTAGAAACGCCCAACTTCCTGTCTGGGTAGTCCTTGCTTATGCTTCAGGACCCACCGGCTGTTGACAATTTAATGATCTACACCGGAGTCAATTTTTGGACTAAATTGCACACCGAGCAGCGAAAATAGAAGGGAACTTACGCCTCTCAGATATGAAATCTGCATATTATATATGTGATTCCCAAGGAAATGGAATGACCTGCTCCTTCCCCGATCTGCTGATATTTAGAATTAAGACTTCCTCAAGCCCAGCCCTTTTCTAAAGGGCTTCTTCATAGGGGTTTTCTGAAAAGGAGATCCAACCCCCATCCCCTCTCCCACTTTGAGATGATAGTTGGTAATAAACATTTAGGTGTGTGGTGTAAGAATGATTTTCCTGTAATCCAGTTGCAAGCAAAGCCATTTTTCCCCCTTACTCTTTAAGTCACGCAAGTCCAGTAGTGGGGCTGGAGCAACTTGTGCCAGCTTGCTAGAGCTGATTACTAAATTTCCAGCAGTCGTGCAAACCAGATGCCATCCCACTGGTAGCTTGATGTCAGCCATGAGGGAAGAATCTACACCATGAAAATCAGCAAATGCTGCAAACCGGTCCTGGAAAGCCAGTTGTGAGACATTTACCAGCACACCCCTGATTATATCAATTGCTGAATTTTTAATTGAATGATATATATTCACTGCTTCATCAACATTGCACATTTATTCAATGGACCAAATCTCTCCAGCAATACCATGGCCTGAATATAATAACTCTACAATAAATATTAATAATATGAACAGTAGTATTCTTTTTTCTCTCCAAGTCACTTTAAATATCCTGTGAACTGCCCCCTTGAATAATATAAAACTACAAGTTAACCGCAGCATTATCTTGAAGAATTGGTCTTTGGAAGTGTAAGTGCCTACTCAATATTTAAATGCTTTAGACACCTGGAATTAGAATGTTTGGGATCACAAATGTTCATCCCTATGCTACTGCCTTGCCTTCCCATGAACCTGAACTACAGACTGTTGATTGAAGAAAATCCTTTAAAGGAATAAAAATCCATGTGCTGCTTCTCACACCTCAGTATGGGGAAAGAAGTCACTCCCGCAAAGCTCAAGCCTGATTTATGCAAGAAGGCTTCTAGTCTTACCTGCTTCCTTAAACTTGCTATTTAACATAATTTTTGGTTTATCATTATAAATGCTAAGTGATCTTGAGTCACTGCATCTGCTAAATCAGATGATTGCTCATTTTCTTCTACCTAGAATGAACAAGCAATTTGAATTCACCATGAAATAGAAGCCTCACAGGCAAGTAATAGGTAGTGGTGGGTTGCTTTTTAAGTCTAAATGTTTTTTCCTATTTGATTTACTTAATTGAGCTAATGGGCTCTATGATTGGCTGAATAGCCCAGTAGCTAAAGTCATCATTAGCTATTTTCTTGGCTAACACAATAATGACCCTTAAATTGTCTCCAGTATTTCCAATTACCTTTGAAAACATGTGGAATGTCAGAAGCCCTAATAGGAAACATAGATGATATGATGGTTATAGGAAATCTTCTCCAATACTAATAGTTTTCACAGAGTCCTTTTATGGGTCAAGAGAGAATGGTGAAACAAATTACAAAATTTAACAGAATGTGAGAGGATTTTGTCTCAAGAAATACAAGAATCAGTGATACCAGAATATTTAAAAATTCTCTAGTTCCAAACATTTAATTTTATAGTTTAGAAAAATCAAGGCCCAGAGATGGTAATTACCCTATAAAAATAACATTGGTAATGAGTGGCAGCCAAAATTCAAACCCACTTTTTTTCCATTGAAAAGTGCATTTCTTATAGTAGCCTATTAAAAATATGCTTTACTTAAGGGCGACTTAAACTCCAAATTCCAAGTAAGTTAAACCTCTCCCTCTCTCTTTTTCTCTCTCTCCCCTTCCCCTAATCCCCTTTCTCTCTCTCTTTTCCTTACCAACCCCCTTTTCGTATAAATACAAACTACAATTATTTCCAGTATCATTTGAAAATACTAACTACCAGCTGGGGATGGGAGGGGTGATGGAAGGAAAGTTCAGCCGAGACTCAGTTCCTAGGCTCAGCCTGCAGCCTGATGATAGTAGTATGTTGCATTGCAGATCATAAGAGGTAGCCAACACAGAGAGAGACACAAGTTGCAGTAGAATTGCTGAGTGTGAGTTGAACATAAAAGTAACTAACTTTTAGGTTTCAAAGTGAATCATCAGTGTTATGATATAGGGTGGAATGTCACAAGGAGGCAATTCCTCACTAAAGTCTTTAGTTTGAGGTCCAGTCCTAGGGTTTTATTATTTTTTCTTAGTGTACTCTGTCAGGAGTAATAATTTTTGCTAAGGAATTCACAAGAGAATGACTGATTGCATCTAGCGTTATTTTGTTAAATCACAATGCAGAAAATCATAGCCGCAGGGCCTGGAATACCTGTCAGCCGGCCATCCTGTTCTCCACCCTGCAACCCAAACCTCTGAGGAGGTAATGAGCTGCTCCAAGCAGTGCACAAGCATAATTTATCTTTGTGTGTCTAGCACCTAGTGTAAAATCTGTCACATTGAAGGTGCTTGAAGGCTCTATAGAGAATGAATGAACAAATGAATGAACTACCAGAAATCTGCTTGTTGACTGTGCCTCCAATTGGATGATTCTAAGAAAGACTGTCAGCTCACAATTTTATGAAGCCCTAAAGGCTCTTCTGTACATTCTCTGCATCCATCCAATCAACTCAGAGTCAATGATGAGATAATCTCTGACCCCAAAAGGATGAGGGTCATTCTCCAGACCATGATGGATTCATTAAGATAATTCCATTTTGTGAGAACACTTGGAAAGTGGGCAGCTGGTGTTGCTAGGCAACTCCTCACTCTCATCCCCTGTGTCCATTGGAAGCATCTCCACCCTCCATAACCTAAAAAGGCCCTCTCTTCTGTAGGACTAGATATCCTAAGCCATTGGGATACCCATGCACACAAAGCAGGACATCTTCTTCCTTGGTAAGCTGCTGGGATGATAGTTTCCAGCAGTCACTGGGGAGTCAGAGCAATTGTGGAATTCCAAACTGACAGATGTCTGCTGGTGGTTGTTTTTCTCCAAATGACCCAAAGCAACATGACAAGAAAATGAATTGCACCTACGATCACAGAGGCTGATCTTCAGTCAGGTCACTGCTCCTTTTCAATTTTCTGTCTTTCCAATCAGAAAGTAAATTTCTCTTTACATAAATTAAGGTTGTCATTTTCTTTTTTCTTCTTCTAAATTTAGTTTTAAAATGTCATATAGTAGGATTGAATTTTTATGTACTGATCTATGAACTTGAACACATGTATTGAATTCTGCAACCTCTACGACAATCAGAAAACAGAGAAGTAATATTACCCACCCCCCAGTAAACTCCCTCATGTTATCGTCTCATAGTCACACCCTAACCACCTCCCAACCCCTGACATCTAACTGATATTTTCTCTGTCACTAGAGTACTGTCTTTTCAAGAATGTTATGTAAACGGAATAATACAGTATGTAACCTTTTGAGACTGGTTTCTTTCACTCAGCATAATGCTTTTCATACTCATCAACGTCGCACTTATCAATAGTTCATTCCTTTTTTTTGGCTCAGTGATAATCCATTGTATAGATGCACCACCTCTGTATAACAGGTGTCTATGTATCATTCACCTGTTGAATGACATTTGAGTTGTTTCCTGTACATAGCAATTATAAATAAACCTGCTGTAAACATTTGTGTACAGGCTTTCTGTAAACATGTTTTCTACTGGGCAAAATGCTTAGAAGTGGATAGCTGGATTGTATGGTAAGTGTATGTTTACTTTATAAGAAATTGCCAAATATTTTCCAGAGTACCTGAATCATCTTCCCACCAGCAATATATGAGAGTTCTAGAAGCACATTATCCTTGTTGGTAATTAATATTGTTTTAGACATTTTAATAGGTATGGAGTGGTAGCTTATTGTGGGTTTTTTTTTTTTTTTTTTTTTTTGAGACGGAGTCTCGCTCTGTCGCCCAGGCTGGAGTGCAGTGGCCGGATCTCAGCTCACTGCAAGCTCCGCCTCCCGGGTTTACGCCATTCTCCTGCCTCAGCCTCCCAAGTAGCTGGGACCACAGGCGCCCGCCACCTCGCCCGGCTAGTTTTTTGTATTTTTTTTTAGTAGAGACGGGGTTTCACCATGTTAGCCAGGATGGTCTCGATCTCCTGACCTCGTGATCCGCCCGTCTCGGCCTCCGAAAGTGCTGGGATTACAGGCTTGAGCCACCGCGCCCGGCCTTATTGTGGTTTTAATTTGTGTTTCCCTAGTGGCAATGACATTGAACCTCATTTTCATGCACATCTTTGCCTTCCGTGTATCCTCTCTGGTGTAGTGTATATTTGAGCATTTTGTCCATTCTTAAAATTGGGTTTTTTGTTTTCTTACAGGTGAGTTTTGCAAACACAGCAAATATTTTTAGTTTTGACAAAGTGTAATTAACAAATTCTTATTGATGGATCAGCATTAGTTGTTATGTATAAAAATTATTTGCCTAACCTCAGATCTTGAATATTTTCTCCTATGTTTTTAAAAATTTGTTTTCAGTTTTACATTTCATTTTTAAACCTATGATCCATTTTGGGTTAATTTTCTATATGGCCTAAGGTTTAGATTAAGGTTCATTTGAGTTTTTTGCAAATGAATGTTGAAGTATTCCAACAAAATTTATTGAACTGACCATTATTCTCCCACTGAATTGCCTTTGCACCTTTGTCAAAAATCAATAGGCCTTATTTGTGTGTGTCTACTTCTGGACTTTCAATTCTGTTCCATTAATCAATATGGCTATGGCTTCATCAATACCATACTATCTTGATTGTTGTAGCCTTGTAAAGTCAGTCTTAGAATCAGGTAGTATGAGTACACCAGCTTTATTCCTCTTTAAAAAAAGGATTTTGGCTATTCTAGTTTCTTTTTGTTTCCATATAAATTATAGAATAAGCCCATGTCTACACAATATCCTGCTAGGATTTTGATAGCAATTGCATTAAATCTGTACATCACTTTACTTTTACTATGTTGAGCCTTCCAATCTATGAACATGACATGTCTCTCCATTTATTTACATCTTTTATTTCTTTCCCTGGTATGCTATAATTTCTGCATACACATCCTGTACATGCTTTCTTAGATTTATGTCCAAATACTTCTCTTTTTCGGAATGATCATTAGTAACATTTTTTGTTTCCAATTTTTTTATTTATGTAGAAATATAATTAATTTTTTGTGTGTTGACCTTATAGCCTGCAATCTTGATGTATTATTGTGAATTCTTCAGAATTTATCATCTGTGAAATAGTGAGAGTTTTATTTCTTCCTTTCTAGTCTGGTCTCCATGAATCCTCACGATAAATCTACAATTATTTAAGTAGTTGTTCCATCTTTAACTTTTAGCACTTTGAATAGGATGTATTTGAGTGTGGAATTTTTTTGTTATATCCTGTTTGAGGTTCACAGAATTACTTGAATGTATCTGTTTATGTCTTTCATCATATTTGTTTTATTTTAAGATACTATTTCTTTGAATATTTTTTCTGCTCCTCGCTTTACTCCTTCTAGAATTCTGATATCATGAATATTAGACCTCTTTGCATTGTCTCATAACCTCAGAGACCTTTTCCTCTTTTCAATCTTCTTCTTTCTATTGTTCGGATTGGCTAATATCTATTCCTCTATCATTAAGTTAACTGAATTTTATTCTGTTCTTGAGCCCATTCTGCTGTTGAGCCCATCAGGTGAATTTTTTATTTTGGTTGTTGTGTTTGACAGTTCTCAAGTTCCCTGAGCTTCTTTATACCTTTTTTCTTTGATGTCTTCTATTTGAGCTTTGTTTCAAGAATGTTTGTGATTTTTTTATAGTAGCTGCTTGAAAGCCTTTGTCAGAGAATCCAACATCTGTATCATTTCTGTGTTGGTATCTATTGACTGTCTCAATACCAAGTATTGGCTGATATTTTCCTGGTTCTTTGTATGTCATATAATTTTGAATTTTATTACAGATATTATGAATATTATAAGACTTGGGTCTTGATTGAATTATATGAAGAGTGTTGGTGTTTTTGTGTTAGTAGACGAACAGACTGATTGGGTTCAGTCCTGACTGTCTTTATTGGAGTTGTCATTCCACTGTCAGTTTGGTTTCCAAAACCTCTGCCACGCTCCTCAGACCTGCCTCACATGTGTAACACCCAGAGGCCAGGCTGGGACATGGCTGATGTCTGTCCCTTGGTTTAGGTCTCAGAATCTATGTATGCTGTTCAGGTATAGATCCAGACATGCGTAGCTCAAGGGTGAGCCCAGCAATTCACAAACAACTTGAAAGGGATGCTTTCCTAAGCTTCTCCCAGTCTCCATCATCAGCCTAGGACTTTCCAGTTCCTGGAGCTCTCCTTTTCAGTCCTCAATCCAGAAAGTGGGGGCTTTAGTGACTCGACTCAATAAGATAAATATGGCTCTGTCCTGCCAGGCTCCCAGGCAGTCAGGCCTAATGGTTATCTCCCTTGTTCCCTAAACATTGCTATTATCCTGTTCTTTTTGCAAGGTGCCCAGATTTCATATTGTTCAAACATACATACTTTATGAACAATTTGTGCAGTTAATGCAATCATCACAGGGTCCTGAGGCAACATTCATCCTCAGCTTACAAAGATGATGGGATTAAGAGATTAAAGTAAAGACAGGCATAGGAAATAATGAGAGTATTGATTGGGGAAGTGATAAATGTCTATGAAATCTTCACAATTTATGTTCAGAGATTGCAGCAAAGACAGGTGTAAGAAATTATAAAAGTATTAATTTAGGGAACCAATAAATGTCCATGAAATCTTCACAGCGTCTGTCATGGTTTCAGGAGGTCCCTCCGTTTGGGTTCCCTGACTTCTCACAACACCACTCTGCCATTTACTTCCTGTAATAATACCTGCATTTCCGGCCAAGTGGGAGGAGGACAGAGGGAAGGAAATGCAATCAAGATTACTTCACCATCTTGGGATCACAGTCCCCTCCCAGAGAGTTGTAGGTTCTGGTACTGGTTGCCACCACTACTGCCAATATAGGTTGGCTTTGGAGCTAGGGTGCAAGAGAAGAGAGGGAAAAAAATGAAAGCAAAGGAGATAAAAAGAATAACAGGATTTCCACCACCCTCTCTCTTTCTGAGAGCTTAGAGTTCCCTCTCATGCTTCTAGAGCCAAAACTGCAGGTCGTCTTCGGGAGCTCTCTGTGTCTGTGCAGAGGCTCACTTCCAGGTTGCAGGCTGCATTGAGTTCAGGCCAGGGGATGCACCAGAGGAGAAACTCCATACCAGTTCAGTGGTACCTGGAACTCAGACATAGTCCCTAATCTGTCTGCTACTATTTACATTTCAGAGTCCTCAGACAGCCGCTCCATGTGTCCTGCCCAGGGATGGGACAGGATGGAGGGCATTCTCTCCATCTCCATTTCAGAGCTATTGGAAACTTGCTGGCAGATTTATTTTTACATTTTTTATTTAATTTTTATTTTTGAGACAAGGTCTTGCTCTGCCCCAGGCTGGAGTGCAGTGGCATGATAGTTCCCTGCAACCTCAAATTCCTGGGCTCAAGTGATCCTCCCACCTCAGCCTCCTGAGTAACTGCAACTATGGCTGCATGCCACCATGCCTAGATAACGTTTTTTTGTTTTGTTTTGTTTTTGTTTTTGTTTTGTTTTATTTTGTTTTGTTTTGGAGAAATGGTATTTCACTATGTTGCCCAGGTTGGTCTCAAACTCCCAGCCTCAAGGGATCCTCCTGCCTTAGACTCCCAAAATGCTGAGATTACAAGAGTGAGATTGCTGGTCAATTTTTAAGTTTTGTTATTGAAGGAGGAGCTGATAATTAATAGTCTTGGTTCAGTTAGATTTAATATTGAGAATACTCTTTTGGTAATTTTTAGTTTTATATATATTCAAACTTCAGGAAAAGTTATAGAAATAGTACAAGAAGTTATCTTATACCATTTAGCCATATATTAATTTTTTACATTTTGTTCATCTGCTATGTCATTCTCTTTTTTCTCTCTGTCTTGGTAGATAGACAGAGATAGATAACTTTTCCTGAATCATTGAGACTAAATTGGGAACATCATGTCCATTTACCAGTAACTACTTCATGGTGTGCTTCCTGAGAACAGAGAAAATTCTCCTAGATAACTATAGTACAATTATCAAAATCAAGTCATTTAATATTGATATAATACCATTATCTGACCCACAGTCTATATTCAAATATCATCAATTGTATAAAGTCTTTTATAGCTATAGGATTCATTTAAAGATCATGTATTTCATTTGTTACATCCCTTTAATCTCCTTAGTCAGAAAGAGTTTTCTAGCCCTTTCTTTGTCTTTCTTTTTTTTGTTGTTTTTTTTTGAGATGGAGTCTCGCTCTGTCACCCAGGCTGGAGTGCAGTGGCCAGATCTCAGCTCATTGCAAGCTCCGCCTCCCGGGTTTACGCCATTCTCCTGTCTCAGCCTCCCCAGTAGCTGGGACTACAGGCGCCCGCCACCTTGTCTGGCTAGTGTTTTTGGTATTTTTTAGTAGAGACGGGGTTTCACCATGTTAGCCAGGATGGTCTCGATCTGCTGACCTCGTGATCTGCGGCCTCCCAAAGTGCTGGGATTACAGGCTTGAGCCACTGCGCCCGGCCTTCTTGTCTTTCTTGATCTTGACTTTTTGAAGACTATGTTTAGTCCAATGTCCTTCAATTTGGGTTTGCAGATATTCCCTCATGCTTGGACTCTGTTTAGGAATTGTTGGCAGAAATATAGTTGTATTCTTCTCAGTGAATCATATCAAAAGTCTCCTGATGTGAGTTTGTCCAAATATTGGACAACTTTTTTTTTTTTTTTTTTTTTTTGAGAAACAGAGTCTTGCTCTGTTGCCCATGCTGGAGTGCAGTGGCATGATCTCAGCTCACTGCAACCTCCATCTCCTGGGTTCAAGTGATTTTCCTGCCTCAGCCTCCTAAGTAGCTGGGATTATAGGTGCATGCCACCACATCTGGCTAATCTTTGTAGTTTTAGTAGAGGTGGGGTTTCACCATATTGGCCAGGCTGGTCTTGAATTCCTGATTTCAAGTGATCCGCCCACCTTGGCCCCCCAAAGTGCTAGGATTACAGCTGTGAGCCACTGTGGCCAGTCTGGACAACTTTTATATTGAATGTTAACTTTTATGACTTGGTTATGGTGCCATCCACCAGAGTAACCCGTTAAAAACTAATAATGTTTCTGCCCAAGAACAAGTTTAGGGTAATTGTGGCTGCTTGCTCTTGTGAAACATTTTTCTCTTGCTTAGTTTAGGTTGGTGGTTGTTTTGACCTAACATCTAGGGAATGCATTATTTGCAATCTGCCTGGAATCAAAACAAGCCTTGGCTATTCTTCTGCTGTTTTTTGCTTGCTATTCCCAGCTGAGAGTCGTGTCCAAACCCGGGTGGCAGTGAACCTCTGCCAGCCATGACCCAGACCACCACCAGTCATTCTGCATGCCTGTGGTACCTGAATGAATGGAGACTGACCAGCTCTGTGGGTGGGAAGCAGAAGGCTGCAGGATGACAGGGCACTCATTTTCATGGGAAAAAGTTTATCCCAGGCCTTACTTCTGGTTCTTGAAATAGTGAAGTGAGAAAAGGTTTTTTGAAGATGAATTTTAGCTAAAGAGCCATTCAAGGGGGTTCAGTTCCTAAAAGCATTCACAACTCCCATCTGCCTGGGTCTCTGCAGCTGTGTGGGGCAGGGGGGAGCCAGTGTGATCTCGCACAAGTTGTGGATGAGTTAAGACAAGTAATCGATATTTCATTTCTATATTTGTAACTCCATCGTAATGCAAGTCTAACAAAGCAAACGTCCATTAAGAAAAAAGACCAAAAAAAAAAGAAAGAAAGAAATTAGCACCGAGGTGTTTCGCATGGTTTCCTGCATGTATTCTCACTAATGTACTGAAGCCATGTCCTCAGAAGAGTTCATTATATTCAGGTGGGCCCTGGTTGAGTGTGATTTCATTTCACTCACACCTCAGCCATTAGTACCCAGCTTCCACAGTTACTGACGGGAGCTGAAGAATCAAAGAGGACTGAGCCCATGCCAGGTGAAGAACTGTTGTCTGGAGTTTCATTTCCCCAGCAGCTTAAAACATTTAGAGGATGCGTAATGGATTCATCCTTCATTTTGATTTACTAGTCTCAATATTTCAATATATCTTTTTCAGAGGCTTAAGGGCCCCATCTCAGCACTGTGATGGCAAGAACCATGAGCAGTTTGTAGTCCTGGGTTTTTCCAGGTTTCCTTTTCTATAGAATCCAGACATTTCAAAAAGAAAAAAGAAATTGACACATAGCAAGTGGAGTGAAAATGACTCAAGGTTGTGTAGTAATTTCTCCAGTTCCTGTTGCTCAAGAGTTATCAGAAGTTCCCCAGGAAACATCTAAGAAGTCCATGCAAACACACAATTTTTTTTTTTTTGTTTTTGAGATGGTGTCTTGCTCTGTTGCCAGGCTGTAGTGCAACGGCACCAACTCAGCTCACTGCAACCTCCACCTCCCGGGTTCAAGTGATTCTTCTGCCTCAGCCTCCCTAGTAGCTGGGATTACAGGCGCCCACCACCATATCCGGTTAATTTTTGTATTTTTAGTAGAGACAGTGTTTCACCATGTTGGTAGGCTTGTGTCAAACTCCTGCTCTCAGGTGATCCGCTTGCCTCAGCCTCCCAAAGTGTACAGATTACAGGCATGAGCCACTGTGCTCAGCCATACACAAACTCTTTTCAGCTCTACCTGAGACCAGTGTTGTGTCCTGGGCCAGGTCATGTTGAGGATTGATTACCTTACTCAACACAGGGCACGTGATCAATCTTTATCAGTGTCATTCTGCCTTCTTTCTGTTCCTCACTCCTGTTTCTATCCACTCCCACCAGGAATACATGTTTAATTTTTGACACGTTTATACGAGTTTATAGAAATTGACGTTTTCTTGTTTGTTGCGTGCTTTGTCTGGTATTCCCACAGTGCTTTCTTTTCTACGCCCCCTTTCCCTTGTATCTGCACTCTCCATTCACTCCTTTCTTCCCTCCATATGTCTCTCCTGAGAATTTCTTAATTCTTTCTGCTTGTCTGCCGGGGTGATGAAATATGCTCTAAACAAGGTCCCGGTGACACCTGGCCGTCTCTCTTTTGGGAAGGTTCTGAGTTCCAGCCAGTTCCGGAAGGCTGAGGGTAGGGTCTGGCTGCAGACTTGGACAGGAAGAGGTCGCCCTGCTGCAGTCACCCTGACACCTCGCTTGCTTCTGGATTAATCTTGATGGAGGCTGGGGCAGTCACCTCCACAGTGTCTCTCCCTGAGATGGGCCTGACTGGCCTGGGTGCCTCAGCCCTAATTAAAGAGTAGGACAAGGAAGAGAGTGAGAGTCGGTTCGACTCTCAGAATTCTTCATCACCTTCCAGATCTCTGTGTAGCTTTCCAGCTTCCCACTTTTTTCCCTGAAGTACACTTCCTGGTATTTCTTTTTCTACTCTGTATATTTAGAATGATAGACTCATCATACTTTGAAATTCAAGTAGGGCTGAATTTAGAACTAATCTAATCCCCTATTTTGATAGAGCAAGAAATGAGCCCCCAAAAAAGGACACAGGAGCATGAAACAGTGGCAGAGAGAGTGTGAGGTTTAAAGTCAGAAGGGGTGGGGTTCGCATTTGGCTCCATGTACTTAACACTGCTGAGCCTCAGTTTCTCATCTGTAAAATGGGAGTGATGACATTGGCTATAGGAACTTCTGAGGATGAAATGAGATAATGTGCATAGAGTGCCTGGCACAATCACTGGCATATAGTAGGTGCTTAAAAACTATTTTCTTTCTCTTTTTTCTTTTTTGAGATAGAGTCTTGCTCTGTTGCCCAGGCTGGAGTGCAATGGTACAATCTCAGCTCACTGCAGCCTTTGCCTCCTGGGTTCAAGCAATTCTCATGCTTTAGCCACTAGAGTAGCTGGGATTGCAAACATCACCACCACACCAGGCTAAGTTTTGTGTTTTGGGTAGAGACAGGGTTTCTCCATGTTGGCCAGGCTGGTCTTGAAGTCCTGGCCTCAAGTGATCTGCCTGCCTTGGCCTCCCAAAGTGCTGGAATTACAGGCCTAAGCTACTGTGTGCAGTTCCTTTCTTTTTTTTTTTCAGCACCTTCTCCAACCTCATCTTTGAATTCCTCCTTGTTTCTCCCAGCATTTTCCTCTTAAGTGACTCTCCCATGAAACCACCTTGCTTGTTTGTTCTCTTGCTTTCCACCACTTGGTTCTGTCTCCTTCCCAATTCCTCTTCCTGGGGAATCCACGATCCCACTCTTGGCTCCCTGGAGGTGTTCACTTCTGCCCATCTACCGGAACCCTCTCCACCAAAGTAACTTCTGGAAGCATTTCTTGATTCCTACGGCCCTTAGGTGCCTTCCCGCTTTGAGCTCGCATCCCACTTTCCATCTCCATCTCGTTCATTGACTTGCTTCCCTCTGCCTGGTGTCATTAATTCCACATGCATGCACGTGTCATATCTTCTGAGCTAGACTGGAAGATTCTTGACAGCTGGAACCACCCTATATATTATTTTCTTATTCCTTACCAGGTCTCATAATAACCTTTCTCACCTGGTAGATATGGAATAAATATTGATTGGTAGATTGATAGATTCCTATTGTCTTTTCCCCAAGACACCTTCTTTCCAACAGTTTCTTTAGGAAAAGGTATACATTTACATGAGTTGAATGTTTGCTTGCATATTATAGCTAGCAGAAAGTGTCTAGGTAACAACATGCTAAGTAAAGGGTGCAACCCTTGCTTCTGGTGGCATGCAAACTTGCACTGCCATGGCTAACAGCAAGAGTGACACTATTGCCTCTGCAAATTGCTTCTTCCATGTTTGCATCAGGGAAGCACAGAAGCTCATGTCTGTGCTGGTAACTCTCCCTTCCTTCTCGGAACACAAACCCATTTCATATTTACCTGTGGGCTATCTCAGAGATGTATCCATCTTAAATCACTCAGGCTACCCCGAGGAGGAGAGGCTGGAGGCTCCTCGCTGTGAGTTTTTCCAACCCTTCATCCCTTTCGCTTGAAGCCTTTCAGACTGAATTTACAAATGGGGTTTTAAACTGGATCACCTCAAGACGAATTTCCATGCTCAGTCAGATGTTACCAGTGCATTATTTGGGTTGTATAAAATGGGAGTTTAGTGAGGTTAATTTCTCCCTCCTCCCCACCTTAGGCTAATTATTGGAGAAAGTGTTTGCAGACCTGGAACTTCTCATAATTCATCTTGCCTTCTGTTTCTTTAGCATCAGGGCTCATAAATCTCTGTTTGCAATGACATAATTGGTTACCAGAGGAATGTGGTGGTACAGCCAGCTGAGAGTTACAACTCCAGACTCTGAGGAAACCCAAAGAGACTCATTCCAAGAGAGGCAACCTGCCTTTTTCTTTCCTTACTGCATGGGTTGATGTGTCCAGACCCTCTCATAAGCAAGGGTAGCCACAACACACCAAATTAAGAGAACTTGAGCTGGGCACATTGGCTTGTACCTGTAGTCCCAGCTACTTGGGAGGCTGAGGCAGGAGGATGGCTTGAGCTCAGGAGTTTGAGGCTGTGGTGACTCATGATCATGCTGCTGCTCTCAAACCTGGGTGAAAGAGCGAGATCCTATCTAAAAAATAAAAAAATTTAAAAAAGCACAAATTCTCGAAACTTCACAATGAAAATAGAAAATGAGGACACCCCAAGAGGAATTACGTGCTTCAGAATTTATCTGTTAAAAGATGCAACATTAAGAAGTATCGGATCAACATCATTCCCCTTAGAGATCACTTACTTTTGAAACATAGCCAGAAATAATGTAATCTTCCATTTCTAATTTCTGCTTCCTTCCTCTCTTTATAGTGTCTGTGAATTTGCATATCTATGACATCTATATGTATTATGCATTTGAAAAATTTATATAAAGAAAGTGAGAATCACGGCACATTAGAACTCTAAAAACACTTAAAAGATTTAGTCCAATCCCTAATTTTGGAGATGAAGGCACTGAGGTCTAAAAACATATCTGAGGTCCATTTACTGAAAGCGGAGTTATTGTCCCAGAAGGGATGGAATCCAGGCTCCTAGCCCCAGCCAAGCCTTCCTCGTGCCATGCTGACCAGCCTACACATTAGCTAGACATCAGACCAAGAGACAGTTCCATTCATCTTGGCACGTTCCCATTAGTGGTTATGAGAATTCTATTATTAGAAAACAGCTAGTGTAAGTATTCTCATTTCAAACTCAGGAAATAGAAGTGAAATTGAAAAGTATTTAAGTTCACTAAATAGAACATTTAGATGGTTCTAATGTTACCATCCTCATCTTTAAAATGAGGGGGTTAACTAGATCATCCTTGCTCGTCCCCAACCGAAATACTCAAGAATTCTAAATCAAGCTGAATGTTTTATGTGAAATTTACTATTTTCCTCTCCTGGTCTATTCCTCCTTAAAAATCTGAAACTTTTAATTTCCCCAAATATAAAGTAGAGCTAATAATAATTTCCAAGCAGTGGTGACAGCAAATAAGATGATACACATAAGCACATTTAATCCCTTGAATAAAAAGCAACGTGAAGATGCACAGTGAACTACTTGCAGCAGTTCAAAAATAGCAAGTAACTGTAGAATATAACCATCTCTAGATTAAGCATATGTGGGTTATTATTTGTTTAGTGGATTATTGCTAGCAAATGTTCAATTTCAGGTTGACTCCTCTGCCACTCAGAACGCATCAGAATCAGTCGGGATGAACACAGGGAAACACTAGCCACTTTTCATGTTTGACGAACTCATATAATATTAGAAAGGTAATCGACTTGTTTTGGAAATGCAAATTCCAAAGCACATCAGAACTATGATGTCATGGCATTTTGCCTGCTGTTTTGGGTCATTTATATAACAGTTTCCTTCATTAGCAGGGGTCATCAAGGGCCAATCATAATACATTTTACGGAATTTAGAAAATGCCTTTCATGTAGTATAATTGGTTTCCTCTTTATCATCTCACTTGCAAAAATAGCTGTAAAAGGTTCTTACCATGGGTCCATGCTCTTAAATGAATGTGCCCTGGCTAGCTTTTGTTATCTATTAAATAGATATGTTAGTTGCCATTGCGGACATGGTTGCAGTAGAGCAATCCATTAGGTTGGTGCAAAAGCAATTACAGCTTTTCCATTACTTTAATTCGAGGCAAAAGCTTCAAATTCAAGGTTAAATTTTGCCAAATTCATTGGCAAAAACCACAATTACTTTTACACCAACCTAAGGAATCTGACTCAATATATCCCCATTGTCAGCTGATGGTTTCTAATGTATAAATCCTCTGGCAAAACATATATGGCTAATTGCAATGAACAAAGGCTTGCTTTAGGAAGAAACTCTTATGGACAGCACGCAGGGTGATTTTGACAGTGTAGGCAAGATCCTTTTAGGAAGCAAGGAAAGCGTGTGTATGGATTTATGTCTGTGTGGGAGAACCCAGCTGTAGATAATAGTATCTTCATGTTATTTCTCTTGCCTATCATCCCTTGCCCATTATAAGGGAGTTAATGTGATATTGTGTAAGGAATGGAAGTTTAAATGACTTAATATATAAAGTGAAATATCATTAAAGTATTATGTTTAATTCTGCACTTGAATCTTTAAAGGGGATAAAAACAAATGGAAGCTTTTTTTGGAGCAGGGCAACCAGACCAGAAGAAACCACTTTCTCTGAGGAACACTTAAGGAAATGGGAGAAGTTGTGTCTGGAGATGAGAGGCTCGGGAGGGATATATTAGGTGTCTTTAAATATTCAAATCATTGTCATAAGGGAGAGAGACTTTAATTATTCTAGTTAATTTTTAGGGATACGGAAGGACACATTTCAGCTTATAATAAGGAGTTGTGTTTTTTGTTGTTGTTTTGTTTTGTTTTGTTTTTCTGTTTTTTGTTTGTTCAAAACAAGGTTTTGCTCTGTCACCCAGGCTGAAGTGCAGTGGCTCAATCTCAGCCCACTGCAACCTCTGCCTTCTGGGTTCAAGCGATTCTCCTGCCTCAGCCTCCCAAGTAGCTGGGGTTACAGGCACATGCCACCATGCCTGGCTAATTTGTGTATTTTTAGTAGAGATGGAATTTCACCGTGTTGGCCAGGCTGGTCTCAAACTCCCGACTCCCGGTTATCCCCCTGCCTCAGCCTTCCAAAGTGCTGGGACTACAGGCATGAGCCACTGCACCCGGCCTAAGGGGATATTTTCTAAGGATCAGAAAGATGGGAAGATTTGGTGGTCTGCGAGCCTCCAGCTGTGGAGGAGTTTGGACCCCATGTGGCTGATGGCAGGTGAAAGAAGCCAATGCTGGCAAATAATTTGGTCAGGTGATCCCCAAGGGCTCTCTCAGTTTAGGGAGGTTATGATGTTAACAGAGTGACTTTGGCTAAATTACCACCTGGGTCTCCATTATCTCACCTATAAAATGATAGATCTAGACTAACTCAGCAATTGTCAACCACTTTTTTCACAATGGTTCACCAAACTTCCTTTTCCTCTCTCTCCCCTCCTGCCTGCCTGCTCCTAAATGAAATCTTATGTAGAATTTCAACATAAAGAAAAGTCAAGGGAAACTTTAGTCTCTGGAAAAGGGAATTGAAAGTGCTGTGCTCTTTCCCCTTGGCCTCTGGCCTTCCACTGTACCTTTTCTTCCTCTTGGGCAATCTCTTAGTACCTCTGTGGAATCTGAGAATTACAATCTAAAAAACACAAGATTAGGCCTGCCACGGTGGCTCACCCTGTAATCCCAGCACTTTGGGAGGCTGAGGTGGGTGGATCACTTGATGTCAGGAGTTCGAGATCAGCCTGGCCAACAAGGTGAAATCCCGTCTCTACTAAAAATACAAAAATTAGCTGGGCATGGTGGCGTGCACCTGTAATCCCAGCTACTGGGGAGACTGAGGCAGGAGAATTGCTTGAACCCAGGAGGTGGACATTGCAGTGAGCCGAGATCACAAGACTGTGCCTGGGCAACAGAGTGAGACTTCATCTAAAAATAAATAAATAGATAAATAAATAGATAAAAACTACAAGATTAAAAGCTTTCTAATATTCTTACCAGATCTACAATTTTACTATTGTCATATAATTCTACTATTATTGGTTAGCCAGATTAATAAACATTACAAATTTCTTTTTCTACCTGTTGCAAGCTTGAGGCTTATAGAAAAGAAATTATTTCTGCATAATGGTTAAGATTATGAACTTCACTTAGAACCAGAAAAGCTTGGGTTCAAGTTTCTACTCTGTCTTATTAGTTTGGTGACAAAAGGCAACTTGCTTAGACTTTTTAAGCTTGTCATCGTAGAGGGAGAACAAATATCCCCACCTTAGGGAATCTGGGGGAGGATTAAAATGATGGTTAGGTTTACAATGTGAAATAAGCCCTCAAAGAGGTCATTATTTCATTAATAAAAAGACCAACTAAAATGGAATGAAAAAATTATCACACATGGTGACAATTTCTTATCACTGGTAGTAAAAACCAGAAGTCAAAAATTTTATAACTACCTTCCAAAACTTGGCATAAGTCCATCTAAGGGAGGAAATCCGATGACATTATTATCTGACCCCTCTGACCCTTCTGTGCGGCCTTAAACAAAATCCTTAGCCGGTTTAAGATGCTTTCCCGTTAATTAAATGAAACTGCAGTATTAAAAAGATGCCCTGTGGGTGGATCACCTGAGGTCAGGGGTTCGAGACCAGTCTGACCAACGTAGTGAAACCCTGTCTCCACTAAAAATACAAAAATTAGCCAGACATGGTGGCAAGCGCCTGTAATCCCAGCTACTTGGGAGGCTGAGGCAGGAGAATCGCTTGAATCTGGGCAGTGGAGTTTGCAGTGAGCCGAGATTGCGCCATTGCACTCCTACCTGGGCAACAGAGTAAGACTCGGTCTCAAAAAAAATAAAAAATAAATAAATTTAAAGAGATGCCCTGAAGAAGGATTGGACGTTCAGTTTATCCAAGAGAGCACTAACTTTTGGGACTAATTTTCCAAAAGCCAAAAGCCTTCTTGGCAAAATCTCAGCGCTACCTCTTATAACCCTGCCAAACAGTCTTAGTGTTTTATTTTCTGTCTAGGGACCATCTATACTTTTTACCAAAAATGGAAGTGTATTTGTTCAGGAAACATTTCCTGCACACTTACTCTGTATAGAGTTTTAGAGGAAAACAAGGAAACAGAAGAAATCATATCTTTAAAAAGCTTACAGTTTAATTCAGAGACTTGCAGCCCTACCTTAGAGTTAGGCTAAGAGGATTCACAGTGACCTTGGTTCCTGCTATTCATCTTTCCTTCCTACTTGTTTCTCTCTGCGTCCCTTCTTTGCTAAAGTCTGGGGTTCTCTTGCTGCTCTCTGTCCATCTAAAGTAGACTTTTGCATTCATTTACATAGACACATCTTCTGATGTTCCATGCTCCAAAACGAACTCTCGTGTGTCTTCCATATTCCTAATAAGGACTCCCATGCTACAGAGTCCGACTCTAAATGTCTAAAGAAAACAGTCTAACAGGGGGATAAGGCGAACAAGATTAATAGGCTTAATTCTCCCCTTTCCCACCTCTCACTTAGGGAGGATTTATGTTTTAAATAACCGTTGAACATTTAAATTAATTAGTCTGAAACAGTGTTGTTGGTGGGATGTGTGAGCAGGGTACTTGAGTGCCGCTTTCTGTTCTGATCGTGCGCTGACCTTCATGCTAAACTGTGAAACCACACATCAGTATGGACGCATTGAACAGTTACATAGAGGGGCCTATCCAGAAACAAACAAATGAAATTTACATGGAGTATACATGGCTTCATAACATTTGAGGGCAAGCAAAATGCAGAGAAACAAATCAAGGAAAAAGGTTTGTTGAGAAAGACTCCCTGGGGTAGGAATGTTTTCATGTGGGTTCTCAAGGAGGTGACAATCATATGCAAACCCGATCCCCCTTTTTCTCCTTTCTTAGAAGTTCTGAAAGAGAGATGAGAGTGCAGATATAGATGAGGATAGTCCGTCTAAGGATAATACCAAAGGTAAGTGTGCTTTGAGGTTTAAAATATTTGCTGGAAGCTATTTACTGACTGGTTACTAGGAGACAGCATGACTCATTGCTAACTTCCCCTCCGGGGCCAGCGTTCAGTCATTTATCACCTGGCACATTGGATCAAGACTGATAGAATCTTTAGAAAAAATTATGGAGTGCTCTATTCTAGTAAGGAGGCACTAAACTGTGGAAATAAAATGATCCCTGAAGATGAGGTCCACCGAGAAAGCATCCCGACACGTGTCCTGTATGTACAAACAGTCCAAGGATTAACTTGTGGTGGAGAGATATATACAAGATAAAATAGAAACAATGTACACATTAAACAACTGTACAAAGCAGTATTGAAACCAATGTCAGTAGTGAATACTGTATCTTCCCTGAGGACTCCCCATGGCCACCCCCCACCCAGCACATTTCTGAATGAATATATTTACATTATAACTGGGTATTCCTAATATCCATGAAACGACACACTTAAATATTCCTTTAACAATCTTTCTAAAGATTCAAATAACTAGAATAGATGAGGGTAGATCCTAAACAATTAGGTCTTCCAAGATAATGCATAAATTTAAGTATAAATTCTAAGATATATTTGGAAAATATTGAGGGTTGAATTGACATGTAGGAAAAAATGAGTCAAATCATTTATACATTGCCCACAACCACAGGGGCATCACTATAATGTAAAATTTATTGGAATTTTTTGTTTTAGATAGAATCTCACTCTGTCACCTGGGCTAGAGCACAGTGGCATGATCACAGCTCACTGCAGCCTCAGCTTCCCAAGCTCAAGTGATCCTCCCACTCAGCCTCCTAAGTAGCTGGGACCACAGGCATGCACTACCATGCCCAACTAATTATTATTACTATTATTTGTAAAGATGGGGTCTTACAATGTTGCCCAGGCTGGTCTTGATTCCTGGGCTCAAGTGATCCTCCTACCTCAGCTTCCCAAAGTGGTGGGATTATAGGTGTGAGCCACTGTGCCCAGCCTCATTGGGAATTTTTACAAAGAAATGTCTTGATGTATTTCCATAACATCAGAATTGTCAGAGACAAAACCTAGATAATATAAACTTTATCTGATAGGAGAAGAAAAATATTTAAATATCAAAAGAATGGGAGATGACCTTTGTGCAGTTATGTTTGTATGTAAGTGTGAGAGTGAGTGAGCATGAAGCATATTGCAAAAATAAGTGAAAGGTGATGTGGCGAGAGCGTGTTTTGAAATATTTATTAAAGCTTTCACTCTGTGTTTTGCCTCGACCTTTGCCTGTTCAAAGAGGTATCAAGGTCCGTGCTGTGGTAGGGTTCCCTACTTTAAAAGATGTCAAAATTCTGAGTCCATTGAGAAGACTGGTGGCTTAAGAAAGAGTGCAAAGTGCAGATCTCTCATGGGGAGAGAAGAGAGAGCAAAAGACAGGGAAGGAAGGAGGGAGGAAAGAAGAGGAGATTGCATTTTCTCAGAGCAAGTAAGATTTCCCTAGTCCAGGCCAGGCACAGTGGCTCACGCCTGTAATCCCAGAACTTTGGGAGGCCGAGGCAGGTGGATCACCTGAGGTCAGGAGTTTGAGACTAGCCTGGCCAACATGGTGAATCACCATCACTATTAAAAATACAAGAGTTGGCCAGGTGTGGTGGCACATACCTGTAGTCTCAGCTACTCTGGAGGCTCAGGTAGGAGGATCACTTGAACCTGGGAGGCGGAGGTTGCAGTGAGTCGAGATTATGCCACTGTACTCCAGCCTGGGCAACAGAGTGAGACTCTATCTCAAATTAAAAAAAAGAAAAAGAAAATTCCCTAGTCCAAGAGAATGAGGATTTGTTCCTGTTCCCTGAGGCCATGGTGGGACCTCAGGGAAGGTGAGTGTGTGACATACCTGGGGAAGTGCCCCAAGATTCTTGGCCCCCAGTTAAGTACAGAAGCCCACAGAACAGAGATTGTCACGTGGCCAGGGACAATTTGCCTCTCAGCAGGCATCAAACAGAGGGGTCCAGTCTATCCAATAACTTGACATGTCAGGAAGATCCCCAAGCCCTGCTCAAATCTGCTGAAGGTGGTGACAGAGAAACCTCAAGAATAGTCAAGCTTTTATTTCCTCCAGCCCAGTGGGAAAAGGGCTTAGAGAGGATATTACATTGATTTATGGAAAACAAAGCATCTGAGTTTATAGACTAAGATTTATACCTGCTACAAATGTATGAATCCTTTTATCCCATATATATATATATATACACACACACACACACACACATATATACTAGAGGGCACATGCTACTGAGACATATCACGTAGGTTCAGATTTTGCAGCACTAACTAGCTGCATGTTATTTTAGCAAGTTTCTTAACCTCACTGGCTTCAGTTTCTGTGAAACTGAGATTAATCATAGCACCAATTTTACATGGTGGTTGTAAGGATGAGGTGAGATCATCTGTATCTTTGGCACAGAACAAAGGCTCAACAATGATAAGCTATCATAATAATAATTATTATTATTTATTTTTCTTCTATAAATGTCCCAGTCATTACCTAAATGTGAAGGAGAGATCTGGTCTTAAAAAAAAAGGCTTCCATTGACAGCTCAAGTTATTCGTGGATTTTCTTTCATCATAAATTTAAGAAATAAGCAAATGGACAAAAGTCTCTGTTTTTCTTTGGCCCCCAGGTGACCACTAAATTACATGTGAAACAAAACATGTTCAAGAGAAATGTTCCTGGAAGAAAGGAATTTTTCCTAGATCTTAAATAGTGAGTTTCTTGAATCCTAAATAAGGGTAGTGTCATGGCTCTGCCAAGTAGGAATGTCAGTATGCGGGTAGGAAGTCCAACTGTATCCTCCCTTCAAATGGAAATTAGTTGGATTCCTGATGCTAAGGGTTCCCATGGCTCTTCATATGACAGATAAGAGGAGGGGAGACAAAGAATTATTATTTATAAATAACATACTAGAGTGCCTGAGGTTAGCCAACCTTAAATTCAATGTTCAAAGTTTGGAGCAGGTGTCTACAAACTTTTACCCCTAAGCCACACTGAGGGTACTATTTATGAAATACATCTGTATCCTTGGATGTCTATGACAATTGGTAATTGTCAATGGGTATTATATGAAATATGTTTGGTCTTTGTTCCCAGTTCCTGACATGGGGTTCCTAAAACCCCTGGAATTTCCTGAGTGATAGCACTATCTTTCGTTATTTATAATGAAGTCACTTGATCACATGCTGAGTTTATGGTAATGAGGTTATGTAGGGTGGCACCATTAGATAGCCTCTGTATGGGGCCAGTCAACAGAAAGACCAGGTGATTAGAGGATTAGAAGGTTGGAGCTTGTAGTCCCAGCTACTCCTGAACCCAGGAGGCGGAGCTTGCAGTGAGCCAAGATGGGGCCATTGCACTCCAGCCTGGGCAACAGAGCAAGACTCCGTCTCAAAAAAAAAAAAAAAAAAAAAAGGTTGGAGTTGTCAGCCCCACCTACTGACTCTACTGACTGCTTGTGGGTTGGCGGGGGGGCAAATAGAAATCAAGCTTCATAAAAACTTGAAGAACAAGATTTGATGAGCTTCCGGTGGCTGAATACGGGGAGGTACTGGGAGGGTGGAGCCCCAGAGAGGGTGTGGAAGTTATGCACGCCCATAACTCACGGTATCCATCTCTTCCTCAGCTGTTTATCTGTATCCTTTGTAGTATCCCTTAAAACAAACTGGTGAACATAAGGAAGTGTGTTTCTCTGAGTGCTGTGAGACATCCTAGCAAATTAAACCCATAGAGGGAGGACCCACGTGGTAGGTAGGACCCCCGATTTATAGACAGTTGGTCAGAAGCACAGGTGACAACCTACTAACTTGCAACTGGTGTCTGAAGTCAGGGCAGCCTTGTGAGACTGAGCCCTTAACCTGTGGGGTCTGACACCATTTCCAGGTAGACAGTGTTACATTGAATTAAATTATAGGACACCCAGTTGGTGTCCCCTAAAGAATTGCTTAGTGTGTGGGGAAAACTCTCACACATCTGGTCCCAGATGTATTCTGGGTTGACTATGAGTGGATGCATGTGGAAGGAGACAGGAACACATGACCACCCATCCATGCAACACAGCACACTCGCTGTTCACTGAGGCACAGGCATACCTCATTTTATTGTGCTTTGCATCTTAGTGCTTCACAAATATTGCATTTAAAAAAATTACGAGTTGAGGGTTTGTGACAACCCTGCATTGAGCAAGTTGATCAGCACCATTTTTCCAACAACAAGTGCTCACTTCATACCTCTGAATCACATTTTTGCAATTCTCCCAACATTTTAAACTTTTTCATTATTATTATACCTGTTATGGTGATCTGTGATTAATGGTCTTGATGTCAATTTCCATTGTAATTGTTCTGGGGTTCCACAAACTGTGCCCATCTAAGATGGTGAGCTTAATTGATAAATGTTCTGTTTGTTCAGATTGCTTCACTAACTGGCCATTCTCTGTCTCTCTTCATCTCCTAGAGTCTATTTCAGAAGACACAACAATACTGAAATTAGGCTAAATAATAACCCTCCAGTGGACTCTAAGTGTTCAAGTGAAAGGAACTCTCTCACTTGAAATCAAAAGCAGAAACCATTTGGCTTAGCGAGGAAGGCACATGGAAAGCTGAGACAGGCTGAAAACTAGGCCTCTTGGGACAAACAGCCAAGTTGTGAGGGCAAAGGAAAATTCTTGAGGGGAATTAAAAGTGCTACTCCAGTGAACCCACAAAGGATCAGAAAGTGAACTGGTCCTATTGTTGATATGGTGAAAGTTTGAGTGGTCTGGATAGAAGATCAAACCAGCCACAACATTCCCGTAAACCAAAGCCTAATCCAGAGCAATGTCTCAACTCCTTCAATTCCATGAAGGCTGAAAGAGGCCAGGAAGCTGTAGAAGAAAAGTTGGAAGCTAACAGAAGTTGAATTGTGATGTTTAAGGAAAGAAGTCATCTCCACAACCTAAAAGTGCAAAGTGAAGCAGCAAGTGCTGATGGAGAAGCTGCAGCAAGTTATCCAGAAGATCTAGCTAAGATCATTGATGAAGGTGGCTACACTAAACAGCAGATTTTCAATGTAGACAAAACAGCCTTCTATTAGAAGATGCCATTGAGGACTTTCATGGCTCGAGAGGAAAAGTCAATGCCTGGCTTCAAAGCTTCAAAGGACAGGCTGACTCTCTTAGGAGCTAATGAAGCTGGTGACTTTGAGTTAAAGCCAATGCTTATTTATCATTCTGAAAAATCATAAGACCCTTAAAATTATGCTATATTGACTCTGCCTATGCTCTAGAAATGAAACAACAAAGCATGAATGATACCACATCTGTGTACAGCATGGTTTCCTAAATATCTTAAGCCCACTGTTGAGACCCGCTGCTCAGGAAAAAAGATTCCTTTCAAAATATTATTGCTCATTGACAATGCACCTGATCACTCAAGAGCTCTGAAAGAGATGTGCAAGGAGATGAATGTTGTTTTCATGCCCGGTAACACAGCGTCCATTCTGGAGATCATGAATCAAAGAGTAATTTTGACTTTCAAGTTTTACTATTTAAGACATTCATTTTGTAAGGCTATAGCTGCCATAGACAGTAATTTCTCTGATGAATCCTGGCAAAATAAATTGAAAACCTTCTGGAAAAGATTCACCATTCTAGATGCCATTAAGAACATTCATGAGTCACAGGAGGAAATCAAAATGTCAATATTAATAGGAGTTTCAAATAAGTTGATTCCAACCCTCATGGATGACTTTGAGGGGTTCAAGACTTGAGTAGAGGAAGTGACTGCAGATGTGGTAGGAATATCAAGAGAACTAGAATTACAACTGGAGCAATAAGATGTCATTGAATTGCTGCAATTTCATAATCAAATTTGAATAGATGACAAGTTGATTCTTATGGATGAGCAAAGAAAGTGGTTTCTTGAGATGGAATGTACTCCTGCTGAAGATGCAGTGAGCATTGGTCAAACTACAACAAAAGCTTTAGAATATTCCATAAATTAAGTTGAGAATCAGAGACAGAATATGAGAGGATTGACTCTAATTTTAAACAAAGTTCTGCTGTGGGTAAAATGTTATTTAACAGCATCTCGTGCTACAGGGAAATCTTTCATGGAAGAAAGAGCCAATTGATGTGGCAAACTTCATCATTGTCTTATTTTAAGAACTTGCCACAGCCATCTCAACCTTCAGCAATGACCACTCTGATCAGTCAACAGCCATCAACATCGAGGCAAGACCCTCCACTAGCAAATAATTACTTGTTGAAGGCTCAGATTATTATTAGCATTTTTTAACTATAAAGCATTTTTTCTTTAAGGTATATACATTGTTTTTCTAGACATAATGATAATGTACACTTAATAGACCACAGTATAGTGTAAGCATAAGTTTCATACACACTGGAAAACCCAAAAAATTCATGTGACTGGCTTTATTGGGGCAGGTTGAGACTGTACTCGCAGTATCTCCAAGGTATATTCATGCATGGCCTTTTTGACCCCATTTCTTTAAGTGGTCTGTCTGAGTTACACAAACTATGGGTTCCCAACTCTGCTTGGAGCAGTCAGGATTCTCTTTAATGTACCCCTACCTTGCTCCATCCTTGCGGCTTCTGCCTGTCTGTTGATCTCTCAGCGTCTCCTACTTGGCATCTGTAAGAGGTATTGGGGCATGATGTCTTGCAGTTTGGGCCTATTGATCTGTCTAAGCTCTTACTTTCCCACCATGTAGGAGACTCCAGGCTGAAGCAGAAACACAGAACCAGCCCCCCTTCCTTGGACAGCTCTTGTACTCCATCAAGCAGTATCACTCTATTCAAAGAAACATTACATCTCAAGATGGGAAATATGGTCCTGGCACCTTGCAAGATAGAAAGGTGACAAGGTTCTGTCCTTGGTAGGGGTTAGAGCCTCGCCAGGGAGATGGCTGTGACATAAGGTGTCTCAGTGGCAAACAGCACACAAGGGTTAAAACTGATAGTCATAGCTTTTATGAGGAGAACTATGAAAAGGGAGGTAAACTCAGAGTCTCAAGGAGAAGCTTCTCTGAGAGAATTAGGCTTGGAAAAAGAAGTAGGATTTTGCTTCTCTGGGTCAGAGGAGGATGAGGGTGAGGAAAACCATGAGGTTGTGAAAGAAGTGTCTGTGAGACTTAATTCCTGTCTCGTAATTCCCACAGAAAACGACAGCAAGGGAGAGAGCAGCTGAATGGTAGTCAAGACATCATCTACTTTTGGGTTCTTTGAAAACAGCGCATGATATAGAAATAGATCCACACGGTAGCCTGGAAAAACAATCCCAGAGGGATGGGGCCTGAGACACTGGGAGCCCCAAGCCCATTGAGACTCATTACTTTCCAGTGGTCATTGCAACACATTGCCACAAACTGGGTGGCTTAAAACAACAAATACTTTCTCTCTCACAGTTCTGGAGGCCAGAAGTCCAAAAAGTAGTATCACTGTGTTGAAACCAAGGTATCAGCAGGGCTATGCACCCTCCTGAGCTCTAGGGGAAAATCTGTTCCTTGCCTCTTCCCACTCCTCGAGATGGCTGGCATTCGTTGGCTTGTGGGGGCATCTGTCTAGTCTCTGCCTCCGTGGTCACATCACCTTCTGTGTCTGTGAGTAGAATCTCCCTCTGCCTCCTCCATTTTTTGTTGTTGTTGTTGTTGTTTGTTTGTTTGTTTTTGGCACAGTCTCTCTCTGTCGCCTAGGCTGGAGTGCAGTGGCCTGATCTCAGCTCACTGCAACCTCTGCTTCCCGAGTACCTCTGACTAAAGGTGCATGCCACTGCATCTGGCTAATTTTTGTATTTTTTGTAGAGACGGGGTTTTGCCATGTTGCCCAGGCTAGTCTCGAACTCCTAGGCTCAAGCAACCCTTCTGCCTCTGCCTCCCAAAGTGCTGGGATTACAGGCCTGAGTCACTGCACCCAGCCTCTGGCTCTCTCTTACAAGGAAATGTGATGGCATTTAAGGCTTATATGGAAATTGAGTACAATCTCCCCTTCTCAAGATCATTGCTTAATCAATCTGCAAAGACCCTTTTTTATTTTTTTAATTGTCATATAAGGTAACATTCATAAGTTCCAGGGACTAGGATATGGATGTCTTTGTGAGGGGTGCATTTTTCAGCCTACCATAGGGCTTGTCTTTATATAGAATGCCTTGAATTTCTCAGCAGTGACTCAATAGTGCTTTACTTACCCCACAGAGTTCTGATCCTCCCCATCTTGTTCTGTCCCATCCATACCTCTGGCCTGTCTAAAACTAGTACAGATGCCAGCCACCAGCCTTGCCAAAGTTTTCTTCTCAAACAAAAAGAAATGGTTCTTCTTCCAATTCTTACCAACTTCATTAAAAAAACATAGAGGAACTGGTTAGAAGCTCTTTGTAGACAATCCGTGTCTGATTGTGCATGAGAAAGTACTAAAGCTTTATGAAGGGACGACCATTTGGAAATGCTTTTAGAAATTCAAATACAAAGACTTATGATTGCCTGACATTGATTTCATACCCCCATCGACCAATTCCCACTTTCATCTTTGTTCCTTGTTTTCTTCATTTTAATGTATTCCATCTTACAATCGTAATAAGGTACCCAAGCTGTGCATTTCAGGGTCATTATTGCATTTCTTAGGAAGTTAAAGCCCCCATCCTTTGACCTTATGCTTTCTGATACCACCCAAGGTGTGACATAATTGCCCACAAATGCGCTGTCTGTCATGTCTTATTGCTCAAATGAAACCCACTTCCACAGTAGGACGAAAAGAGAGGGGGGTAGAACTCCTGCTATTCGCATCAGCACTTGTCCTCAGGAAATGCGGAATCTTGGCACTGAACGAAAGTGTAAAAATGACAAATTTGCCATCTAATATGGACCACTGCACTCACAAGACTGCAACTCCTTACATTAATGGAGATTAGGATATAACTTTTTTAATTTGGAGCCTCATTACACAGTATAAATAAAAATAGAGCCCCAACTATATCATCTTTAATTGCCTCTAGACAGAATGCTGATTATCTACTGAGGGTGTTGGCCATGTGTTTCTGAGGAACCAGCAGAGTTTGCTCCTTGCTTTGAAAGCAAAATCTGAAAAGATATGTGGGTATCATTAACAGAGGCCAGGAAGTTAGATGTTTGCAAACATTCCAGCTAACATTCCAATGGAAGAAAATGCATGAACAAAAATATGATGATATTGTCAAAGTGACGAGTTCATGGGTATGAAGGCGGAAGAATGATGAACATTCACCCATCTAAATGGAAAGAGCCATTTACTTATACTTAGCATTCTTGTTATTAAGAGTTGGAAAATAGCCGCAGTTTTCACTCCCAGCCTGGCAGAGACCCAGAGAGAGATGCTGATACTCAAAGCTGTGATAGCTGAGTCTTTTAGCATCCCTTGGTACAACTGATTAAAGCAATTGATCAATACCAAACTTTGCGAAAAACTAGTGTGGGTATGTTGCAGACGACATCCCATGAATAAATAACTCAGATAATGGCATTTGTCTTACTATCAAGCTCATCTATAATTTAGCAAGAATAGTACCCATTAAAAGAACACCTAGTATGATCACTGCCAAAATAAAGAGTTAATTGGTTTCTATCTTCTGGGAAGTCTCTCAAATAAGATAAGGAGGGAAAAGTGGCTACCAACTGTAATAATGAATGTAAAGTAGCCCCTAAGCCATTCATTCCCCTATCTGCTGCGAGACTTCTTTCAATAGCATTTCAAATAGCATCTTTTGGATCCAACTCGTAGCACTCGATAGAAAGTTTTAGAGAGGTCTTTTTCTTTTCCACATAGGGATCAAATCTGTTTTAGAAAAATGCAATTTAGTGCTTTAAATAAATTAATTAACTGAGCACTAAATACAGGGAATACAAATAAATTCCTCTCAGGATTGAAATTTTTTTTTGTAATATAAGTGAAACATTCTTTTAATAAGGCACCCCTCTATGTTCTGGCAGGTACTGGCTTCAGTTATAATGGGATAATAGTATCACGTTCTCATGGCTCCAAGACCTTGGAATAGTCAAGGGGGTGAGAGAACTCAGGATCTACTCTAGAGTGAGAATAACGATGAGACTACATCAGAAAAGGCAGGAAAATAGAAATGATGTGATTAAGGCCCATACTACCCCCTGGAGAAGTATCCCTGCTTTACAGCGAAACAAATTAGACACAAGGAAATCAAAGAGATTTGAACAAGGTTCCTATCACAATCCCAGGCGGTAGGTTTACAACTAGATGATTTTGTGGTTTCTAAATTTTGAAGGGATAAGGCTAGTCATAGGCCATGCATCCGAGCCTGAGAAGCTTATTACAGGATAAAAAAAAAAATGAGATCCTTGTCAGAGTATCGATTGGCATCAACTAGTTGATCTGTCATTGGATTTCTTGGGGCACTTTTGAGTCACATGGATTGGGTTGGAGTGTACGAAAATCATTGTTGAACATTATCATCTACAAAGACTTATTTGGGAGAAAATAATGTCTTTCAAATAATGTCCATGCTTATAGTCCATCAGTAATTGCTGTATAAAATAAACTTGAGCATGTTCCTAATGTCCTCTAGAGATGCCGTAAGTACCGTTTGCTAGTATTTATGGTCTGCAATCAAACAGGAGTCAAGGCCATAAATCATTACCCTGAATATAATATTTTTGTTTCATGAGAGTCTGAGCTTTCAACCCCAAAGCAACAAATCAGTCCCCTCCTTATTGAGCCTGTCACAGCCCCATCCTTGAGTACGACCACATTTATTACCATTGTCAGCTGCCTCGTGTGAAAGAACAGGAAGGAGGGAAGGAGAATATAAATATAAATTGAAAAGCAGTGCTTTGGGAGGCTGGCCTGGCTGAGGGGAGAGGTAACATAACATGGTGGCTTTCACCCCAGGGTCACATAGTTGATGGCCCATGCACTGAAGTGGTGATCAAGTTTCCACGTCACCAAGAATCCGGCTGTTAACTGTCACCAGGGCTGCAAGGCTGGACACAAGGGCAAAGTGTTCAGAGGAGTTGAATGCTGAACTTTGAGCCTTTTGACTGACCCTTAAAGCACTTTGGGCTTCTCTGAGGACAAGGCTGTTTCTCAAGGACCTGCCATTTATTATCTTCCAAGGGAAGTTTGAGATACCAGAGATGGGGAGATATGAGCTTGCTCGTTGAGGAAGGATTTCACCTCTAGGGCTTTGTCTTTGACAGATGTGATGAAACCCTAAAAATGCTTCTTCTAAAATAAGAAACTGCTGCTTTCACTCACATAGAGAAAATGCCATCAGAACTCGGCCTTCCAGACAGCAATGCCATCAAAAAAGTCCTGAAGCCAGATTTCCAAAGGGAAAAGCCAAGCCTTTAACTCAGACCTGGATGATGGTGAACAATATTAATAAGACACTGACAGAGACACAGAAGAAAGCTTGTCCAAGTGTAGAGCTTTTCTTTGAAGTCTTAGTGAAATCATTCTCTTTTGGGGGATATCTTCTTCATACTTAGAATGTTTATAAGACCAGGAAAAGGCCAAGACCTCTGCTGATAACCTAGATGTAGATGAAATGGAATACCTTTTGTTTTCATCTTCCTCCTTCCAAAATAAACTTTAATGTGGAAGTAGGGTTTTACTAGGTATACATGGACATTAATGCAGCAGCATAGACAATATCAGAATGCAGAAGATAGACACAGTCTATCATATAGGAATTGCACGCCCAGAGATTCTCTCAGAATCCTTCGCCCTATTCATTTGTTGTCCTTTTTTTCAACTGAAATGGTCTTCAATAACACGGTTAAGGAATTAATTTCCTTTGATTCTGTTTTAAGTTATTTTGATAATACTCGTTTAAAAATCTCAAGTGAACCAGAAAGCCCAGTCCTCACCAAAAACTTGAATGGAATAGTTTAACTTACAAAACACTATTTGTACTTTAGTTTTGCTTCAATGTGGTTCTAATCATTGCACTTATAGCACTCTGCCCAAGGCTGATCTAGCCTTAGCTATATAAAAAATTCAAACACCATTTATGTACTTATAAAACAAAAAGCCAGTATCTTTCTCCTTCTAATCTTCCAAGGAACATGTTGCTCTTGTTTCTTCAAGAAAACAAGTAGAGACGGAGTATTGGCGTTTAATGAAAATTGGATCAGAGCAGGGAACGCTAAATTGTTACTGGATTTGTGTGATGTCAGTACACAGCATTAATCTTCATGCCTCAGCTTCTCCATTTGAAATGGAAGGCAAGCTATTTCATAGCGATGGGTTAGAGATTAAAACATAGGTATATGGCATGCAAAAAGCACAAACTAATCCCTCTCTTTAACTCAACTTCAGACAGGCCCTTTTTAGGGAGCTGTGTTTTGCTTGGAGCTTACCTAAAATGAATTATGGAGAGTTCAAACATGATTCAGAAAGAACAGTGTAGATGATTCAATGCCTTGGAAATTAGATCCATGCAAAAAGACGAAAAAAATTGGGCATATTGGAGTGGTAGAAAAATGACTGTGAAGGCGAAGGCAAGCCCTGGTGGCAAACAGAATTCATACACTGTATAATGTCATAAGCAGAAATTCAACATACTTCATTGCTCCTTTGTAGAGTCACCTTAAGAAACTGTCAGATGCTCTTCAGTACCTGATGACAGTTGAACAAACAGAGACTGGAGAGATTTAAGTTACTTTTCTACATTTGTGCAAGCAGTTAAATGGCAAAGCTAAGATATGGATGCAAGCTCTGTCTGACGCCCCAAACCATGCTCTATGGTGAGGATTAATTGAGTTAAAATATATACAACATTTGCTATGGTGTCTGGAGCACAGTTCATGCTCAACAAGTGACAACAATTACCTTCTAGAACTTTACCATTTATTAGTCCCTTCAGTTTGAGGCATTATTTTTACTAGGTGTCTGCCTACCTGACCATCCTTTCTGAGCATAATGAAACTAGTAATTACAAAAGCCAAGAAATTAGAAACAGAAATGGAATGGACAAAGTTATTTACTGTAGAATATTGGGGGAGACAGCTTGCCGCAAAACTTTTCAAGGCACATGTTCAGTTTGGCTAAGCTGTTGTTGTGGTTGTGTTCCCCTGTTCTCTTTACAGTTGATCCTTCAACAACACAGATTTGAACTACATGGGTCCACTTACATGTGGATCCACTTATGCATCGATTTTCTTCTACCTCTGCCACCCCTGAGACAGCAAGACCAACTCCTCCTCTTCCTCCTCCTCAGCCTACTCAACATGAAGACACTGAGGATGAAGGCCTTCATTTAACCAATTGTGAATATGTTTTCTCTTCCTTATGATTTTCTTAATGTTATTTTCTTTCCTCTAGTTCATTTTATTTTTGTAAGAATACAGTATAGATTACATATAACATACAAAATACATGTTATTTAATGGTTTATGTTATTGTTAAAGCTATTACCAATAACAGTTTGCTATTAGTTACATTTTGGGGGAGCCAAAAGTTATACACAAATTTTTGGCTGGGTGTGGTAGCTCACATCTGTAATCCCAGCACTTTAGGAGGCCCAGGGGGGCAGTTCACTTGAGGTCAGGAGTTCAAGACCAGCCTGGCCAACATGGTGAAATCCCATTTCTGCTAAAAATACAAAAAAAAAAAAAATTGGCTGGGTGTGGTGGCACATACCTGTAATCCCAGTTACTTGGGAGGCTGAGGCAGGAGAATTTCTTAAACCTGGGAGGCGGAGGTTGCAGTGAGCCAAGGTTGCACCACTGCACTCCAGTCTGGGCAATAGAGCAAGACTCCATCAAAAAACAAAAAACAAAAAAAAAACAAACAAAAACGGGGGCGGTGGGGGACCAGGCACAGTGGCTCATGTCTGTAATCCCAGCACTTTTGGGAGGCTGAGACAGGCAGATCACGAAGTCAGGAGATTGAGACCATCCTGGCTAACATGGTGAAACCCCGTCTCTACTAAAAATTATAAAAAATTAGCCGGGCACGGTGGCGGGCACCTGTAGTCCCAGCTACTTGGGAGGCTGAGGCAGGAGAATGGCGTGAACCCGGGAGGCAGAGTTTGCAGTGAGCAGATATTGCGCCACTGCACTCCAGCCTGGGCAACAGAGTGAGTCTCTGTCTCAAAAAAAATAAATAAATAAAGTTAGACACAAATTTTTAACTGAGTTGGCGGTTGGTGTTCCAACCCATGCATTGTTCAAGGGGCAGTTGTACTTCTTTTAGTTATTGTGCTAAATACAATAGGTTTTCTTGGGGGGAGTACTTTAGCAACTTGCTGTGAATATTTTTATAAGACAATTTATACTTTTTATTTACATAAGTCATATTTAAAAGTTTTTGGCATATATATATATGTATACATATATATTTGATATTTCCTGGAATATTCTTCAAGAAACATGTAGACTAGAGTACTCCAAGTACAAATTTCAAAAACAAACAAATACAACCCCTAAGTGAACAAAATGCAAGATCTTCAAAGGGCCGGGGGTTCTGTCCCTTCTCTCTATTCTGTCACTGTGGATGTATTTTGAGCCCTGGATAAGATTTTCATGATTCAGCAGATAAAATCAGACAGCAAGATTAATTGTTCTCAATCTTAAGACTGTTTAGGAGGTGAAAAGAAGGCGGTTTCTTAGCTAACCAAGATCCAGGCAATGGAGAGTCTTCCAGATTGAAATCACAGTACCCAGTAAGCCTGAGAACTACAGAGAAGATGCTGAAAGATCAGGAGGCAGTCTGTTATTCCAAGACTGCCAGCAATAAAAAAGTGAAGCCAAAGAAGTCTAAAGGAGCTTGTCAGTAGAAGGTTGAATGTGTTCCCCTGAAATTCAACACTTCTACAGCTCCACTGTAAGTCCACTTTAATGAATTCAGTCTTTCGAGGGTTGCCAACACCATACCAGCAACAAATGTGGAGAATTCCAAAGAGAATGATACTCAGCTACTCTAGATTTCTCCTTTCTCACTGAGGTCTGAGTCCCATAGCTAACTCCTTACTTCCATGTTGATGCAATGCTGAGTCTCCAAGCTGACAACACAATATTCGATCGATGTAGTCAATCAACTTGAAAGTTCAGTGGGAACTGACACATTGATTGAATTCACCTGTAAATTAAGCCAAAATGTTCAAACATGTATATGCCTTCTGTTGAGGCTCTGAGTCTTAATAGATGAATGTCAAGGCTGGGTTCCAATTTTAATTTGCTTCTAAATGAAGGTTGGTGCTCTTTCAACATTAAGTGATAATAATTATTGAGATTGCAGTAATTATGATTTGCACAGCTTAAAAGTTATGAGAGTATCATTTTATTTGCTAAATAGTGTTGTTTTATTCTGCATGTTTACATTTACCAGAGCAAATACGGAGAGCTCTGAAGGTACCTGATATCTCTTGGGACACCCATGGAAAATGAGGTACTGTGTCTCATAAGACATTCTTGGCAAACACAGAATGTAAACCAAAAAAAAAAAAAAAAAATCCATATGGTGCACAACATCTCTCAGATGAAAAATAAGGCTTCTCAAGGAAGGAGCCTTGGGGGATTCTGAAGTCAAATTGCAAGGAACAAATGTGCTATTTTAATTTTGGCCTTAAAACTTCCTCTCCTGGAATGGTCTCAATATCACAATCTCTGCTCAACAGCACTCTCTAAGCTACAAACTCCCGTTGTTTTCTGGTTTGCTGTTCTTCAGAAAAAAAAAAATTCATCAGAGCTCTGCATGAGATCTGCAACCCCTCCCACATCAATCTTAGGAAGCTCAAGAACATTGTATAACTTAGTTCCCAAACAGGCCACAAGCAGATGGAATTCTCCATGAGAAAAATGGTTTCTTTTCTTTCTCTCTCCCCTGACATCCTCTTTCTTTTTAACTTCAGAGGTGTTTCCCTGGGCTTCCCACTGCTCGGATATGTGTGGTTCTCTCCCAGCACCCTTTCTTCCTCAGGCACCTGCTTCCCCCATGGAGGGGGATGTTGTCCAGTAGCTTGGAGTGGACCTCTGTTGTCCTCCCACACCTGGGAAATGCATGTCTCATTCCCAATGCCTGGTGCGTCCAAGGCCGTGGGAGGAGTACATTGAAAGTCTACATCCAATGAAGACAATTTGTCAGTCTTCATTATCAAAAGCTGCATGGCATGAACACTGGAGTTAAGGGTCAGTGTGGCTTCCAATTAAAACTCCCTATTGGAGATGGATTTATGTTTGGTCCTTTTCAAAACACATTGGGCTGCAACTTATCATTGAAGTTGTCAGACTGAAAGCACTTTCCTTTTTTAGTGCTTCAAGGGTTTAAAAACCATTAATTCATTTTGTTTAAGATATAAAGACATAAACGAATGAGGGGTTTTTTTTTCTTTTTTTTTTTTAAGGAGGAAAAAACAACCCACCTTGGTCCAGATGTGTTCTGGACACACTGAAACATTTCGAATGTGGGTCAAATGGACAGGGTTTTTATCTTACATATTGAGCATTTCTGTTTTTAGTGAGTTTACCGTGGGAACGTTATGGTGAAAGACAAGGAGAGACTCTTTTAGATGATCCTCAGAGTCACATGTTGGGAATTTTGAACAGAGCCCAAGTTTTTCAGGGATGATGAGTTCCTTTACTAAAAGAAAAAAAATGACTTTCTGTTTTTAAGGGTAAGAAATATGTATTCTTAAACATCTTGGACATGAAATCAAATTCATGTTGAGACATTTTGATGATGTCAGCACAAATAAATCAATTACTTTTAGGAAGGAAATTTCTATTACATACCTATGGTTTAAAAAAATAAAAGAGAAGGGAAGCAATGGAAAAGGACAAAATGTCTGAGGGGAGTATCCTGGCAAAACAGATTCAAGTCTGGGGATAATCTTTGTTTATAATAAATAAAAACTGAAAAGGAAAGGAGACACTATCAAGATGAGAGTATGTCTCTTGCCCAGAAAGACTCAAATGTTTCAAATAGAACAAGTCTTAGCTCTTTTATCTTAGCTCATATCATCCTTTAGGACTCCTCTAATCACAGTTTGTTGCTTTTTAGAGGGAGTTCGGCTGAAGTCTTGTTTAGTGAAGAATGAAAATCTTTTAGATTTCTTATCTCATGTTGACAGTGGTAAGTTGATTTTTCACTACAAACTCATTCTTGCCTCTTTACCCCAAGTCATAACTTGGGGAAAAATCAATTAAGCCCACTTAATCCATCTATTTAGCCAGATCCACTAACTGTGAAATGCAGAGTCCCGGCATTCACAATTCCCAGTGGGCAACCTTGAGATGGAAGGAGGAGGACATGGTTAATGCAGTCATTAGAGTCATGAGCCAGCACTACTTCACAGCCCGGGCGAACCCTGAGCAGACCAAGGGCCCCACAGCCCAAAATATAGCAGTAGGATGTGGGGTGCCTAACCCTACTTTCTTGTCCCAACTCAGGATCCTTGACATCACTTGGACAGACTCTGGAATAATAAAGATCCCCAGTTCTTGCCCTCTAACCACGTAGGTGTTACAGGGAATATAAAAATGATCTCTGTTGTGTTAGGAGAACTTGGAGATCTTCCCAAAGCCTCAGAGAAACCACTTTAAATGTCATAATGCAAATGGAGAAGTTTCCTTTTGAAACCAGCTTTAATACTAGAAATGCCACTGAATTTTACCACAGCCTCTCAAGATTAAGCACATTTAGTAATAATAAAGTGATAACAATAGATAGTTTATTGAATCAAATTTACCACTTGTGCAATGCATAGAATGCGAGTCACTTGACAGAGTTTGTCTTGCCTAAGCCTTACAGCAGGTTCTATTTTATAATTATTTTTATTTATTTATTTTTTTTTTGAGACAGTGTCTCACTCTGTCGCTCAGGCTGGAGTACAGTGGCGTGATCTCGGCTCACTGCAACCTCTACCTCCCAGGTTCAAGCGATTCTTGTGCCTCAGCTTCCCGAGTAGCTGGGACTACAGGCATGTGCCACCACGCGTGGCTAATTTTTGTATTTTTAGTAGAGATGAGTTTTTATCATGTTGGCCAGAATGGTCTCGAACTCCTGACCTCAGGTGATCCACCTACCTCAACCTCCCAAAGTGCTGGGATTACAGTATAATTATTTTTAAAATGAAGGAACTAAGGTTTCGAGAGGCTAATTTGCCCAAATACATAAAATAATAAACTAGGTTTAAAAGCTGGAGTCTCATTCCTGAAAATGCAGGCTTAATCCCTCCACCTTAAGTGTAGCAGATAGAATGTCTGATAATTCCAAAGGTATCTAGCAAGTTACACTTCAGACACCTCAGTTGAAATCTCTGGTTAGACTTTCCTGTCCCCATGTGAGGTTGTCCACTCTGATTCAAACGAAAATGACATATTTTCCATTCTTAAAGAAAAAAAGAGCATTCTGTATGGGCAACTGGCATGCAAGTTTTCAGTGTGGAATGCCCATTTAGAAATGAGAAAAATCCATTGAATGTGGCACTAGGGATCAATTTTGTGTCACCATTTAACCAAATACTGTATGAATTATATTAATTCATAGCCACAAAAGGGTTGTCAGTAAAGTGCTCCACGCATGCCAGGGGTGACTGCTAAGGCCTCCTGTTACCTAGGTAATCAGGTAATTTGATTAGAGACAACACATTGCTAACATCATGATTGGATGGGTCGAGTTTCTTTCTGTAGAATTCTGTTGAGCCTTTCCATCTTCTTTTTTTGAGATGGAATCTCACTCTGTCACCCAGGCTGGAGTGCAGTGGCGCGATCTCGGCTCACTGCAAACTCCACCTCCCAGGTTCATACCATCCTCCTGCCTCAGCCTCCTGAGTCGCTGGGACTACAGGCACCCGCCACTAGTCCCGGCTAATATATATATATATTTTTTGTATTTTTAGTAGAGATGGGGTTTCACTGTATTAGCCAGGATGGTCTTGATCTCCTGACCTTGTGATCTGCCCCCCTTGGCCTCCCAAAGTGTTGGGATGACAGGCGTGAGCCACTGCACCTGGCCTAGCCTTTTTAGCTTCTAAGCCAAGTGTGTAAATATTAACAAGCAAAGGCTATGAGTGAATATTAACTAAAACTGGATTTTAATATGCACCATCACTGACAGATCATAACAATACCATAGATTTCCACATACACCGCATTTGTGAACAGCACTTGGAGAGTCCCAGAGCAGAAAAAGATACAAGAAGTCTTGGTCGAGTATTGTTTTTGTTTGTCTGTTGTTATGCTCAAGTTATTTTGATTCTCTTTCACATGTGAGACATTTTACATGTTAGCCAAATCACTGAAATGAATCTCAGACTCTACCTAAAGTCAGAGAAGAAGGAACTTCTCTGAGCACAGGTTTTGGGGAATGTCACTAAATGAGCTTCACAGAACCTGCAGAAATGCCCGATTCATTGGCGATGAAAGGCATACCATTTGTCCAAGGAGTCCTTGTTTCTCCTCTGGGTAGAGGAGATGAGTTAGACTCACAGAGGAGCCGAGATGGGGTATATTATCCAAGTCACCCTGCAAAATACAAGGATCCAGGAGAGTGATTGTGTTTCTGCCTTATCGGCATCAAAATTGCTTATCAGTCCAGAAATCCAGTGGAGAAATTGTGGGATTAGTGCTGCAACAAGGCAGGAACTTCGAGCTAACCAAGCTTCCCAGATCCTCCACTACCCCTGTCCCTCTCTCCACCCTGGCCATAGGAGCCAGGAAAGCCAGGGTGGTAACGACGTAGGCTCAGAAGGCTGGAAATAGGCTTTTCCAGGGGGTATAGCCTTGGTACATGTTAACATCAGCCTGCGATTCAGAACCTGCCTGTGATTGCTGTCACCTGAGAGAGTTCTTCAAGAGGTAAACAAACAGTTGGTCAATGTGGCGTGATTTTTAATGTCTTCAAGTGGTTCATGAGAACTGCTAGGAATTCCCATCTAAGTACAAAGAGACAATTCCCATCTGCGGTCTGTGTTTCTATCACAAAAAAAAAATGTTGTTTAGACTGATGGGGTGCAACCTCTGAATGTTGGAGGCTCAATCCAAATGGGAGGGGTTCCCCGATGTCCAGCTCCTTTAGCCAAGCTTCTCTGGTCCAGAAAGCAGGCTGGAAGATTTGCAGAATTCTGTGGGAAGAGCTATTTGAAATAGTTTTAAATCATTCCTTAGTTTAATCAGGCTAAAAATACCCAAACACAGTCTTTGGGTATTCTGCCTTTGGTCTCTGACTCTTCTGTCAGCACAAACACATCAACAAAAAGAAAGAATTAATGTCCATCTAAATATCTGGCCTCTTTCATATATATCATGGATTGGATTTGGGTGGGTTCCAGTTTCGGAGAAAGATCCAGATTAATGATTTAGTTACTCTGATCCAAACCAGATTTCTCTAGTTGGGATTTGATTTTCTAAGATTTATGTTTTACTAGGCAGAACCCAGAAATGTTTCTTTTTAAATTCTGAGTTGGAGGAACACAGTTCGAGAGATCACATAGCAATAAAAGAACAATAAAAGATGGTGTTATCCAATGTATCTATGTGATCTCAACCTAGTGTTGAATTTCAGGGGAGGAATGAGCACGCTGCCTGCATGTTGACTACTGTCTAGGTTTTTCAATTACATGGAACCCCTTTTTCCCATCAACTTGGGTATCCAGGCAAATCTTTACATGAGTAAAATAAGCAAGATGCTAATGAATGCCAACTTATATTTTAAATCAGTAGGTAGTTATCCTGAGGGTTTTGTTTTGCTTGTGTTTTGTTTTTTAAATAGGGCAACTATTCCCTAGTCTAGGTGCACACTGGAACTAGCTAGAGACCTTTTTAAAAATATGAAAGTTGAGCCAGGTGCAGGGGCTTACACCTGTAATCCCAGCACTTTGGGACTCTGGGGCAGAAGGGTTGCTTGAGCCCAGGAGTTCAAGATCAGCCTGGATAACATGGTGAAATCCTGTCTCTACAAAAAATACAAAATTTAGCCAGGTGCAGTGGTGTGCACCTGTAGTCCCAGCTACTCAGGAGGCTGAGGTGGGTGGATCGCTTGAACCCGGGAGGCATAGGTTGCAGTGAGCCGAGATTTCCCCACTGCATTCCAGCCTGGGTGACAGAGTCAGATCCTGTCTCAAAAATAAAATTAAATACTGAAGCTGGATGTGGTAGCTCATGCTTGTAATCTCAGCACTCGGGGAGGCCTAGGTGGGAGAGTTGCTTGAGGCTCGGAGTTCATGACCAGCCTGGACAACATAGTGAGACCCCATCTCTATTAAAATAAATAAATAATAGAAAAATTAATACTGATACATGGGTCCCTCCCCCAATAAATTCTACTATGTCCAGTCTGGTGTGATGCACTGATGTAGTAAAATGAGAAAGGGCTTTGGAGTTAGCCTGAGCTGGGTTCAAATCCAAGATACACTCATTATTATCATACAACCTTAGGCATGGTACTCATGCCTTTCAGTGCTCATTTCTTGGTATGTATTGTAAAATGATAATGAAATAGTTTTTACCTTGCCAGATTGCCATGGAAATATGCATGCAAAGATTTTAGAACAGTGTCAGAAACATCAAGTGTTCAGTAAATATTTCTGAATGGATAAACAGAAAACCTCAAAAGCCCCAACTACTCTTTGTGTGTAGTTAATAAATCTGAAATGTCTTCAGTACCACTTTGGATCTCATCCTTACCTATTTCTGGTTCCAGCCATCCATGGAGCATCATCTTTGTTTGTTTTGTTTTGTTTTGTGATGGAGTCTCGGTCTGTTGCTCTGGCTTGAGTGCAGTGGTGTGATCTCGGCTCACTGCAGCCTCCGCCTCCCAGGTTCAAGTGATTCTCCTGCCGCAACTTCTTGAGTAGCTGGGATTACAGGCACCTGCCACCACTGAGAGGTGACAATGTCCTAGCAGCCCTCACTCTCAGCGCCTCCTCTGCCTCCGGCCTGGGCGTCTACCCTGGGGATGCTTGAGGAGCCCTTCAGCCCACCCCGGCACCGTGAGAGCCCCTCTCTGGGCTGGCTGAGGTTGGAGGCTCCTCCCTCTGCTTGTGGGGAGGTGTGGAGGGAGAGGCCTGGGCGGTAACTGGGGCTGCACTCCTGGGCCAGTGTGAGTTCCGGAGGGTGTGGGCTCTGCGGCCCCGCACACTGAGGGGCCGGCCGGCACCACCGGCCCAGGGCAGTGAGGGGCTTAGCATCCGGGCCAGCAGCTGCTGAGATTGCACTGGGTCCCCCAGCAGTGCTGGCCCCCAGGCGCAGTACTCAAATTCTTGTTGGGCCTTAGCTGCCTCCTGGCGGGGCAGGGCTGGGGACCTGCAGCCCACCACGTCTGATCTCTCCCCCTGCGCTGGGCTCCCCTGCGGCCTGAGCCTCCCTGACGGTTCCGCCCCCTGCTCCGTGGTGCCCGGTCCCATCTACAGCCCAAGGGCTGAGGAGTGCAGGCATGGCTGGGGAGTGCAGGCATGGCTGGGGACTGGTGGGCAGCTCCACCTGCAGCCCCAGTGCGGGATCCACTAGGTGAAGCCAGCTGAGCTCCTGAACTGGGTGGGGACTTGGAGAACTTTCATATCTAGCCGGAGGATCGTATGTGCACCAATCAGCACTCTGTGTTTAGCTAACCTAGTGGGGACTTGGAGAACTTTTCCCTCTAGCACTCTGTGTCTAGCTCAAGGATTATAAATGCACCAATCAGCACTCTGTATCTAGCTAAAGGTTTGCGAATACACCAACTGGTACTCTGTATCTAGCTAACCTAGTGGAGACTTGGAGGACTAGCACTCTGTGACTCTGTGCCTAGCTCAAGGATTGTAAACACACCAATCAGTACTCTGTGACTAGCTCAGGGTTTGTAAATACACCAATCAGTACTCTGTGTCTAGCTCGAGATTTGTGAATATGTAGCTAACCTAGTGGGGACTTGGAGGACTAGCACTCTGTGACTGTGTCTAGCTCAAGATTGTAAACGCACCAATCAGCACTCTGTGTCTAGCTCAGGGTTTGTAAATACACCAATCAGTACTCTGTGTCTAGCTCAAGGTTTGTAAATACACCAATTGGTACTCTGTATCTAGCTAACTCTGTATCCAGCTAACCAGCACTCTGTGACTCTGTGTGTAGCTCAAGGATTGTAAATGCACCAATTAGCACTGTCAAAAAGGACCAACCAGCTCTCTGTAAAATGGACCAATCAGCAGGATGTGGGTAGGGCCGGATAAGTAAAAGCAGACTGCAGGTGCAAGCCAGTGGCAACCAGTTTGGGTCCCCTTCTGCATGGTGGAAGCTTTGTTCTTTTGCTCTTTGCAATAAATCTTGCAGCTGCTCACTCTTTGGGTCCACACTGCGTTTATGAGCTGTAACACCACGAAGGTCTGCAGCTTCACTCCTGAAGCCAAGGAGACCACGAACCCAATGGGAAGAACGAACAACTCCAGACACACTGCCTTTAAGAGCTGTAACACCACGAAGATCTGCAGCTTCACTCCTGTCAGTGAAACCGCGAAGCCACCAGTAGGAAGAAGCTCCAGACACATCTGAACGTCTGAAGGAACAAACTCTGGACACACCATCTTTAAGAACTGTAACACTCACCGTGAGGGTCTGGGGCTTCATTCTTGAAGTCAGTGAGACCAAGAACCCACCAATTCTGGACACACCATGACCAGCTAATTTTGTGTGTGTGTGTTTTTAGTAGAGACGGGGTTTCACTATGTTGGCCAAGCTGGTCTCAAACTCCTGACTTCATTATTCCCTGCCTCGGCCTCCCAAAGTGCTGGAATTACAGGAGTGAGCCACCGTGTCCGGCTGGAGCATCATCCTTTTATGCACAATCTCTGGTTCACTTTGCATAACCTTACGTCAGTTTCCCTCATTCCCTGCCGCTGGATTGTAGAGTTTGAGGGCAGAGACGTGCTGTAGTCCAGTGCCTACAACAGTGTCAGTTAATAATACTAATAATCAATATAACTAATAGCGACTCATAATTTGTTTATTAATAAATTATCACTAAATATTTGTTGAATAAATAGATGAAAGCATGAATTCTTCAGGACCTTGATAAATGCTATTTTCTCTATTCACTGCCAGAAATAGCCAACTTACCATCTCTGTTTGCGTGAAGAAGTTGTGCTCACTGTTCAAGGCCCAGTTCAAATGTTTGTGACGTTGCTTTGAGCTGTTAGGCAGAGTTGGCCTCTGCATCCTCTGTACCATCCCCTGCTGGCTCCTGCATTCATAACAACACCCTGCTAGCAGCCTGCAGGACAATGATGTCCTTCCCCCAGGGTTAACAAAGCGTCCTGTCTGTGGAGGTAGAAACAGGGAGCCAGTAAAATTTAGAGACTTGCTCAAAATTCTGAAACTGAAACTGAAACTCAGACTTCAATCTAGAGCTTTTGCCATCTTAATATGTACTTCTTGAAGTGCTGTGTCTGAAAGGACTAACTTTCCAAACCTGTCTGGGTCATTTCCTAGATATCTTGGCTTCTCCCAAAACTTCCTTGCTCTCTCAATGCAGAGATGGTTAGAGGCCATCAGTATTTTTCTTACCAAATCTCTTTGGTATCTGGTCAGATATACAGTGGCTTGGTACACTGTAAACACCCAGAAACTGTTGGAAAAGATACATACATGTATTACTGTCTATTTTTTTCTGTACTTATATTGCTAAAATTTTAGCTTTCTCCATGACCACCTAAGTCTTGCTTTTGAGTTCCACCCTATCCTCCTTCCTCTCTTAGCTCCCACTTTCCGACACTGTGTATTGAACTCATAGTCTCCAGATCACATTATAAAAATAAATGTTCTAGGGTACAAGGCTAGGATGTTCTATGTTGCTCATGGCTGGACTTGCAAGTGTCCAGACCGCACTCACTGTCCATCCCAAAGAGTCTTATGCAAATGAATCCAGAAGGCTACTTTTGAGAATAATGTGTTGCAAATCCAAGGTTTTTTGTATTTTGTGTTTTCTTGACTCCCTGGACTGAAACTTCAGCAGCCGTGGCCCTGTGCTCGTGCTGATGCAATGCTGTTTGAGAAGGGCTCTGTTCCTGTGATATTGGTCATTGCCAGGGAAGCTCTAGAGAGGAAGGAGTCATTTTTTTCAGATAAAGGCATTGGAATTAACCTGTTCCTTGAATCTCAGAAGGAACCGAGTAATTTCCACAGCAGAACTTCATGTGCTAATGTGGGTGAAGTGCTTTAAGATTAGATATGTCTTATATCCAAAGCTTCCAGATGGCCTTAAAGATCTCTGAAAGTTGAAAACTTTGCAGTAATCTATTCTGGGAATTTTAAAAAATGAACAAATACAGGAAGGGGGTCTATATTAAGTAGTGGAGGTTGTAAGAAATATACTTTTTCAATAGAGCCCTTTTAGCATTCTTTTTTTTTTTTTTTTTTTTTTTTTGAGACTGAATTTCACTCTTGTTGCCCAGGCTGGAGTGCAATGGTGCAATCTCAGCTCACTACAACCTCTGCCTCTCGGGTTCAAGCGATTTTCCTGCTTTAGCCTCCCAAGTAGCTGGGATTACAGGCACCCACCACCACACCTGGCTAATTCTGTATTTTTAGTAGAGATGGGGTTTTACCATGTTGGCCAGGTTGGTTTCAAACTCCTGATCTCAGGTGATCCACCCACCTCAGCCTACCAAAATGCTGTGATTACAGGCGCGAGACACCACACCCAGATTAGCATTCTATTATATTCCCATCATCATCAACCCTTATTTTCAGAGCCTGGGCTGCAAATACAATGAGAATGACTCCTTCCGCAGGAGAAGCCACGTCAAGGGCTTTTTCACAGAGGCTGAATTACAAGCTCCGTTCCACGTGTCTCATGAGTGGAGTCCTAGATGCCCAATAGCTTGCTGACCCTCTGTCTTTCTTTGACCTGGGAACTTGTGGCATTGGACTCCTGTGTTCTTTCCAGGTTGCTCAACCTCTGTCTTATTTCACCTTGATACCCTTGCATTCTGACTTTTGACTTCTCGCCTGTTAAGATTCTACCGCTTTCTGAAAATCCTGCTTCTGCAGATTTCAGGTTCTCACTTCCTGCCTGGTCTGTGAGGCACACCATTATCCAAGGTTCACCATTGTATCCACAACAATGAAAAGAGAACTACATCAAACTGCCTGGGAGTAGTCAGAGAGTTCAGAGGTCAGAGACTTCACTGGGAAAGAATAAACGGGGACTTTCTTTTTGAAGGAGAGAAACCTGCCTTTTGTATTATTTTTGTATATTTTGTACTTTCTCTAGGATGATCATCTTTGTGTTGTTCTCAGCTGAGATTCAGCAAATGTTTTCTTTTCTCCACTTTCTAAATTAGCTGGGACTCCCAGAAAATGGCGATCATAAAACAAGATAGGGTGTTTCCAGAAAATGCAAGGAATATTTCAATCTGTTAGTCAGAACTGCCACCCATTTAGAAGTCTTGAGGGCTTAACAGGATTATTGTACACCTAATGTAAGAATCCCAAGGAGATTAATAAGAATAAATAAGAATTGAATGACAAAGTCTTAAAGCACAGTTAAAGCTTTTTAAACTGGAGAGCAAGAGACCTCCAACAGACAGAGGATTGTTTCCTAAGAAAAGGGGCGTGCGTCTCCTTTATGGTGTAATGAGCTCCTGGAAATTGCATCATCCCAGGCAGAAAATCCCAGAGGAGACTAAGGCTGTCCATGTACATTGTTAGACTGAATCTTGAAAATGCCCAGCATCATTGGTAAAAATCATGGAATGAGCAAATAAACACCACGAGAAACAAGGTATCGATGTTTGCCAGGCTACACTGAATGAGCCAAGAGGAAAACTTTAAAGTAGTAACAAATTAATAAGCAAATAAGGATTGCCATGGTGACCCTGAAATATCGCATCGGTTTTTTTCTTCTAAAAACAGTACCGATTGCATTAATATCTTGATATGTTTCAATCATAATGTTTGTGTCCTCCATCATGCTCATCTGATCTTAGACGAATGTTCCTCCTTCTTTTTGAAAAAAAATAGATACTGGATGGGTTTCTGAATGGAGACACAGATTCAGAGCAATATCACAAAGAAATATATAAAAACAAACTGGCCCTTCGAAAGGGAGTTGTTAGAAGCAGGCAGTTTGTTTCTGCCTGGGCCTCGATTGTTATACTAAGGCCCTGATAAATCACTTCTAAAGTGTTCAGACACTCTCTATGTTGAACTCAGATTCTCCAGGTCACATTATTAAAATGCATGTTCTAAGATGAAGGCTAGAATGTTCTATATTGCCTGTGGCTGGACCTGCCACAGTGTCAGGGGTACAGTTACTGTCTACCCCAAAGAGTTTTGTGCAAACCTATCAGGGAGACTGCTTTTGGGAATAGTGTCTTGCAAATCCCAGCTTTTTGGATTTTGTGCTTTCTTGACTCTGTGGACTAAAACTTCAGCAGCCATGGCCCTGTGCTCGTGCTGATATTAATACAATGCTCTTGGAGAAGCGGTCTGTGTCAATTACCCTGAGTGTTTGGGAACCAGTTGCATGCTCTTTCTTTAATGAAAATATATGGGCCACTGTTTTCCCTGGTCTGTGTCGTTTCCTGGGAGTCTGAGTGACACAGTGGCCCTGACGTATGGCAAAAGATGTTACTGCCTCTCCCTGCCACGTCTGCTTGAGTCTGACATGGAATGGTGAGGTTGGAAATGCAATGTGCTTCCATGGAAGATCAGATCATTCTCACACCCCTCCAAAATTCTGCAGCCACCGGGCTTCCATAAACATTTCTAGAGAACCAGTTTCTAATACAGGGTCTTCAGCTTGCATGAAGCAGCAGCTAATTCTCATTCAAATTAAACAACAGAATGAGTCTATTGGCGGCTTTGTTAGAAGTCAGATCACTCAGGCATGGCATTCAGCTTGGGTCCAAAATGAGCTGTCTCAAACGGAGTGGCTCACTTTAGCACAGTAAACAATGACCACCTGCTATTCTCTCGAATGCATCTAGAGGCTAAGGAGCACTTTATTATTTTAACTAGCACGCAGCCTCTGGAGGCTGCCCTGTAGACATCAGTCACTAAATTTACAGCTTGTAATGATATCTAGGATATGAGAATGCAATGCCTTTAAGAATCCCTTCCACAAAATATGAAGTCAAATTGAACTTTAATCTTTAGAGCAAAGGAAATACATTCTTTTCCCTGGGGAGTTAAGAAATGTGAGCAAATTGTAAGTGACTTTTAAAGTATACAATAAGACTGCCAGCTCTATTCATGGGGAAGAAATAATTGGCACTTTATGTCAGTATTTTCCATGAATTATTTGAAAAACAGATAAAATGTGTCATTTATACGGAACTACTTCCCACTGTTCTTCAAGGCTCTTTCTACTGAATAAGTAATCACCCTTCGCTGGTGATTGGCACATGTGTATAACTCCAACGTGGGCAAAATATGTCAGAAAAACCAATCCAAAATATGGGTTGGTTTATATGTAAGATATCCAGAGTCTTTGGATGTAAGAAAGGAATTGAAAAAAAAAAAAAAAAAAAAAAAAAGATGCTAAGCTCTGTCACCCTTGGGTTACACAGACACAGGTGTCTATTCCTCCCCTGGGCACTGAATCCTGGGCACTAGAAGATAATTCAGGGCAGATAAAGACCCCACGCCTGAAGGAGTTACAAACTGCACTTCTTATCAGCATTTAGAATTTTAGCTCCTTACTTCCAATAAAGGGAAACACTTCTCTGACATCTACCCTTAAATTACATGAAAAAATAGTCTCAAGACAAGCTAATTTGTTGGAGAATGACGGGTGTTCCTGGTGTTTCTCATCTTTGTAAGCAAAAAGATTACCATCCTTTTTAGAGGAGAAGGGGATCGCATATAGCTTGCCAATGCAACGTGTTATGGACTGTGTATGGAAGAGAGGTTAACTATCCGAGAGACAAATATTTTGTTCTTTCTTGGCAGAAGAATCAAAAGTGGGCGTTTGATGTTAAAGCCCTGAGTCCTTCTAAGTGTTTCCATGTCCTTCTCTGAAGCCACGTGACATTAAAATCTTCAGCAAATTAAGCAAATGAGTAAAACATGTACCACACTGAGACGCAGACAGGCTTAATGTATTATTCCTTCTATGCATGAAAAATATCACAAGGTGATGTATAGGAGCAATGCTTGAAATTGTTTCCTGGGATCTTTCTTTAGAAATCTTTGTAAACTGGTCAGGTTTGGTGGCTCATGCCTGTAATCCCAGTATTGTGGGAGGCCGAGGTGGGAGGACCACCTGAGGCCAAGCCAGAACAGCTTGGGCAATACAGTGAGACCCAGTTCTATAAAGAAATTAAAAAATTAGCCCGATGTGGTGGCATGCGCCTGTAGTCCCAGCTATTCAGGAGACTGAGAGAGGATCCCTTGAACTCAGGAGTTCCAGGTTGCAGTGAGCCATGATTATGACACTGCACTACAGCCTGGGTGACAGAATGAGACCCAGGCTGAAAGAAAGAAAGAGAGAAAGGGAGGAAGGGAGGAAGGGAGAAAGGGAGAAAGAAGAAAGAAAGAGAGAGAAAGAAGAAAGAAAGAAAGAAAGAAAGAAAGAAAGAAAGAAAGAAAGAAAGAAAGAAAGAAAGAAAGAGGGAGGGAGGGAGGAAAAGAAAGAAAGAAAAAGAAAGAAAGAAGAGAGAGAGAGAGGAAGGAAGGAAGGAAGAAAAGAAAAGAAAAGGAAAGAAAAGATAAGATTTTAATAAACCCCGAGACTACAAAAGTGCTAGCATGGAAAATATCTACCAATTGTGTTAGTTCATTTTCAACAGATAACTCTTTATTTTGGCCCAGGCCTTGCGTGTTACTAATGCCTGATAGTTTTCTCGTCTCATGGGTCACCCACCGTGTTTGTTAGGAAGGGTCAAGGGAGACACTGCCACTGTGCAAGAGAGAACATAAGGCACATTCCCTCCACAAATACCATTCAGAGCAAGCAGAAGCTCTAATGACTCCTTTGATCCTGTGGTCTTCTAGCAGAGGCCACATCCCCATAGGAAATTCCCCTCCTCCTGCAGGCTCCCTTAGCACTCACACCCAGACAGCAGAAGGCAATCTTGCTCTGGTAGCAGATTGGGAAGGCCTAGGTTGGTAGCTCATGGGATTCACTGTCCCAATAATCTTGTTGCTTCTTTCTCCTGACCCCAGAGCTCAGTTAGGGTAAGAATCTGGCTTCTGTCTCCTTCAATTTCTATTTATTTAAAGAACACTTTCCTGGTTTCCAGTTCTTCCCAGATGGGGGCCTGCTTTTCCTTTGTCAGCAGAACTGGACCTCAGACTCTGCACCTTAGCTGACCATTTGGGCCTAGTAATGTGCTTCCAGAGCTCTCTGTTGCTGACTGCATTAGTTCGTTCTCAGGCCGCTAATGAAGACAAACCAAGACTGGGTAATTTATAAAGGAAAGAGGTTTAACTGGCTCACAGTTCAGCATGGCTGGGGAGGCCCCACAGTCATGGTGGAAGGCAAAAGAGAAGCAAAGGCAGGTCTTACATTGCGGCAGACAAGAGAGAGGTCGTGCATGGGAACTCCCATTTAAAAACCATTAGATCTCGTGAGACTTATTCACTACCATGAGAACAGTATGGGGGAAACTGCCCCCAGGATTCAATTATCTCCACCTGACTCCACCCTTGACACATGGAGATTATTACAATTCAATGTGAGATTTGGGTGGGGGACACAGCCAAACCGTATCACTGACTCTCTGCTTTCCCATGCTGTCTAGGAGTCTTGGATACTACCCTGATCCTGGTGGGCTCCCCAGATGGTAAAACCAGTGCCTGTCCTGAGCTGACCACTGGGAGTCACGGTGCTCTGTATCATGCTCAGATGCCCAGACTAGTGAGCTATGCTTCCTGCAGCTCAGTTGGCCTGTCTCGTTCTAGTATGTGTGTGTGGCCACGTTCTAGTATGTATGTATGTATGTACTGCCAGCATAGCATATCAGTAGTTTCCAAATTGCTAGGGGCCTGACCAGTTCTTTTTTTCTGGAAACTGACACTTAAATCACAGCCAGCCATATGACCCTGGGCCTCCCTCTTCTCTCTACGCTACTTCCAAGCCCCCAATGTAATTGATGGGCCCTACCCAACATGGGCCCATCAGAATCTTTTCCTGTGGAATTTAGAAGTGCACAGGTGTGTTTAAAGAAAGAGAAGGAGGGCTAGGTGCGGTGGCTCACGCTTCTAATCCCAGTACTTTGGGAGGCTGAAGTGGGTGGATCACTTGAGGTCAGGAGTTCGAGACCAGCCTGGCCAACATGGTGAAATCCTGTTTCTACTAAAAATACAAAAATTAGCTGGGTGTGGTGGTGCACATCTGTAATCCCAGTTACTCAGGAAGCTGAGGCAGGAGAATCACTTGAACCCAGGAGGTGGAGGTTGCAGTGAACTGCTACTGCATCCCAGCCTGGGTGACAGAGAGAGACTCTGTCTCAAATAAATAAATAAATAAATAAATAAATAAATAGAAAGAGAGAGAGAGATCTGATAACCACCATCCCAATTGTAGTCCCTTCCTCAAGTCCACATGCATTGCTCCTCTGGGTCCATGAGACCATTATTAGCATAACCATCATTATTTTCTTGGATGTTATTCTCACTCAGATCAAGTTGTTTACTTTGCAACCGGAAGAGTCCTAACTCATGCAGTTCCCCTGAAACCTAAGTGTCTGATAACTCCCCACAGAGGAATCGCAGGGAGCTGGAGAGCAGTGCCAGGTGGATAGGGGCCTCTTCTCCACCTTCTCCACCTTCAACCCAAGCATCTCCATTCTGTGTCAATTATAGGTTGGGATTTCATCCGTTATTTTACATAAAACATGTTCAGCTGGCATTCTGTTGCTAAAGAATAAAAACTCCTCCCCATAGACCTGTGGGACTTTCTCCTGCAGGTGCCACCCATCTCTAAAGCTGGGGCCATTGGATTCCTCAGCTGTGGGCCTCACCTCATCTCTGACTGGAAGAGCTTGTCTGGTGCAGATAACTCCAGAGGTCGCGTCAGATGTTAAGATGTTATGATTGGCTGTGCCCAAATCCAAATTTTATCATTTTTAATCCCTCTCTTCTGTCTCAGACTTGCAGTAAACCTCTGGCATTTCAAGTCTGGAATCAAGTATTAGGTATTCGATAGGAAGCACAGTGTCTTTTTACAACTGTTCAGGCTTCCTAAAGCAAATATCACATGACTACCATTACCATTTATCTCATAATTCTGCCGTTTGACACGCACAGTGATAAAAGGCAATACATAATAAATTCTCTTACAAGAAACTATAAAGCCTTATAAAATATTTTTGAAAGATATTGTTTTACCACATGAGATTTTAAAAAGGAACTTCCTACTGCCTGTTTTAGAAAATATTTTTTTCATATAAACATTATCTTTTATCCAAAGATTGAATGGAAGTTGTTGCTAAAAAATTAATGAGCATACAAGAATTGGCTTGAATGTTTTGGAAGATGAGGAAGAGGTCCAGATTTTGTTCACTTGATATTATCCTTGCAAAATTCTAGGACTAAATTGACATTCACAGAGGGCTGCCCGAATCTAGCAAGCTCATTTGCAGCGTTTGTAGCTTACCCATTAGCCCTGGAATTTGGAAAAGTTCATTATAATTGGGGTTGGAGGGTTAGTTCATGCATTTCATTAACTTGCTTGCCAAAAATCTCTTCCCATTAATGATATCTCCACCCAAGTTATTACATTTTTCTCTGAAAATTATTGGGCAATAAATGTTTGAACATAACTCACGTGATACAATAATGGAATTAATATAAGTAGAGATGTAATGGCTTCTTTGATTAATGGATCCTAGGACAACACAGCTGACTGAGAATATAATATCTTTTAATTACAGGCTAGAACAATTTTCTCTTTCAAATATTGGTACTGCTTACATGGTTTATACATAACCACAGGTGAGAATTATTTATAGTCTAAGCGAAAGTATTAAGTTGGTGCAAAAGTAATTGCCATTAAAAGTAATGGCAAAAACCGCAATTACTTTTGCATCAATCTAAATACTTAGCCAGCAAATTGAAAGCTGGATATTGGTCCATTTCTCCTTTCTGTATGTGGCATAACTTGTTTACTTTTTCTTGTCTCATTTAAAGAAAACCTCCCCTACTCCATCCCGCTTTTCCTCAAATCCTTCTCTCTCTGCACTAAACAAAGGAAACTTCAATTTCTACTTTTTACATCCCTACCCCAACCCCCTTTTAATTTTATTTTCACAATTTAGTCATCACTAGAACCACAGCTTTTATCCTGATAGATTACGTTTTTTCAGAAATTCCTCACAGACTTTGGCTAATTCTAAACTCACTCATTTCTTTTTCTCCGCTTAACAATTGATACTTGTAAATACTTTCAGATTTTTATCTCTCTTATTTTCCGGACCATTTCATGGAAGGAAATTGGCATTTTGATCTGAGTTTCTTCGATATGGAATTGAGAGGAACTCAGAAGTAATAATCTTATCCAAAAAACACAGGGCTCAATTGCAAAGAATTAATTAAAACTATCATGTCCTCTCTTTAGTCATTCAGCTGTGAATGGGTTTAATGACCTGGTGTCTGCCATTGGCCACGGTCCTGGAGATGCGTTAAGGGAACAGGAATATTCTCGCTGTGTCAAGCTGTAGGACCAAGTGCTTGGGGAGAAGGAGGCAGGGCTGTGTGGCAGTAGGTTTGGAGTGGCCAGCATTGGGAACTGTTCACATTTCCCTGCATGAGATTTATTGGTAGTCAGGGAGTATTGGTGAAGTTCAAAGTCCGACTACTCTAAATGACTCCTTTGAATCGCTGTCTGGAAGACGTAGAGAATAATGATTAAAAAAAAAAAATACAAACTTTTAACCTGGGCTTAGTGACTCACACCTGTAGTCCCTACTACTCCTCAGGTTGAAGCAGGAGGATCCCTTGAGTCCAAGCATTCAAGGTGACACTGCACTCCAGCCTGGGCGACAGAGTGTGACCTTGTCCTTAAAAAGAAAGAAAGAAAGAAAAAAAAAAAAACGTCCAGGTGCAGTGTCTCATGCCTGTAATCCCAGCACTTATGAGTCAGAGGCGGGCAGATCATGAGGTCAGGAGATGGAGACCATCCTGGCTAACACGGTGAAACTCCATCTCTACTAAAAATACGAAAAATTAGCCGGGCGTGGTGGCGGGTGCCTGTAGTCCCAGCTACGCAGGAGGCTGAGGCAGGAGAAGGGTGTGAACCCGGGAGGCGGAGCTTGCAGTGAGCCGAGATCGCACCACTGCACTCCAGCCTGGGCCACAGAGCAAGACTCCATCTAAAAAGAAAAAAAGAAAAAAAAGCTAACTTTGAAATCACACAATTGTAGGCTTGAACTGTGACTCTACCACTTATAACCCATGTAATTTTTGATTAGTAAGTTGCATAAATTCCCTGTACTTCGATTTCTTGCTCTGTAAAATGGCTTAATGACACCTACCTGAAGCTGCAGTTAGAAGGATTAAATGAGGTAAGGTGTATAGTGCTAATTCATAAAGACAGATTAATCAAGGATGAGTATTACCAATATTACCTTTATGGTTGTTACTTTGTCTCTTAGTCCATTCAGTAGTTTTGCAGAATTAGTCAATTATACCCTAATTCTGAGAAGGCCATCTCCCACGACTCACCAAATCTCATGGCAGCTTTTACCTTTTACAGTTGAATTCTGCAGTAGAAGAGGACAAAACCCTGGCTGTGAAGGGAATAGCCAATGCACACACATGGATGGCGGAGGACATTTCTGGCTTCTCTTATCTCTCAAAGTCTAACATCTAGTAGGATCACACCCACGTACTCCATAGTCCCGTTTCTCCGCCATAGGACAGAGGAACTAGTAATAGCCTAGTCCCAAGAGTGTCCAGCAAGCCTCCGCAAGGATATTCCAAAGTCTAATGGCCTTTTTGGAGAGATCCTTTGGTCTTTGTTGATTATTTGGAGTTAAGCGTTCATGGCTCTTAGTAATAATGGTGGTAATAGTCATTGAAGAATCTCTTGTTCATGTAGTCTTTGATAATTTAATTGGCATCATTGGTGCAGCATCTCAGGGAAGATACCCACGCTTCAAGGCAAGAGACATTTTCAAGGATAGTGGCCTTGGGCTGTCCCATCTTTTAGCTAAGTTAGGGAAATTCAATATCCCAGTCAAAGGCGGCTGAAATAGGAAAGCAATGTTCCATGCCAACTGAGGTCCCTTAATGGACAGTGAAAAAGTGAGGAAGGCAGGGATAGGGAAATAATAAGTACCAAACTTAAATAAACTGGAGTATTAGAGCACAATTTCATTCTGCTCTGCTCTTCATTTTTCACTGAACCAGGTCACCCCTTCCTAATTATGACGGAAAACTATTCAACCGTAGAATTATCACAGCATTTAAAGACTGCTGTGTTTAGGGGCTGCCATTGTCCTGTTAAAATCTGCATGTGGAATTGAGCTCTAAGCCAAGGACATTTGACCTCTACTGTACCAAGGGCTCCATTTGCAACCTCCCAGAAGCCCAGTGGTGGTACCTGATTTGCATGACTATTTACATAAATCTGCATATGCATAGTTTGCAGGTTTTGATCATGAGTTGATTGTGTCTTGTTTGGTCTAAAAGTTTAGAATTGGAAGTAAGGGTGAAGGTCATAGCTATTCAAAAGAGAAAACATTTGTTGTCCAAGGAATTTAAGAGTCTTTTCCTGAATATGTCTTTTACATATGAGGATATAGTCACTTCTCATCCTTTTAGCTGACTAAGGTCAAGTGTAGTACATATGAGGATGTAACTAAAACTCAAGTACTTTGGGAACTGAAAAGACCTTTGACACTAACTGTGGTCAGTATTCTGACTTCTGTTTCTGCAAGGCCATAATGTCTTGTCTTACAGGAATGAGAATCTATCAATTAAAGGTTGAATAGACTTTTAAAAATATTATTATTATAGACTGAACACTTGCCCCCAAGGTAAGAACTTACAACTTACCACACTTAGATCACCTGCCACACATTAAATAATTAGAGAAAAATAGAAGAGAATCTTTAGGTTTCCAGGTCATCCCTCTCATTTGGAAATTCGAGGCTGGATTCCATTCTAACTAAAGTCACCCCTCAGGATTCACTCTTATGTCTCAACTCCACCCCACCCCTGACATCAGGTGGCCAGTTTTTAGTTTTTTCTAATATGAGAGATTTTTCTAACACGGAATTTGTTCTTTAATGCAAGAGTCTTCCCTTGCCTTTGTGTCATTTTCTAGAAGAGATAGGACATAGCAATTTTAAGAATACAAGGTATGAAATCACACAAATGTAGGCTTGAATTCTAACTCTACTACTTGCACCCTGTGTAATTTTGAGTGTTAAGTTGCTTAAATTCCTGTGTCTTGGCTTTCTGCTCTGTAAAATTGCTTAATTGTACCTACCTCAAACAGTAGTTAGAAGGATTAAAAGAGATAATGTATATAGTGCTGATTCATAAAGAGAACTCAATCAGGGATAAGTGTTATCACTATTACCTTTATGCTTGTTACTTTGTCTTTTAGTCACTCCAATAGTTTTGCAGAATTAGTCAGTTTTATTCTAATCCAAAGAATGTCACCTCCCACTACTCAACATATAGCATACAAACTTCTACCTCCCCAATAATTGTAACAATTCTCTTGGCCTCTGAGTAGTAATCTTAATTTCTTTTTATGTTAAAAATCATTTTTAAAGGACTTAGACTACATTTCCATAGAGCAGGACTCTGGAAATTTCTGTGACATGATCCCACTTCTCCGGCATGAATGCCTCTCCTTCTCTGACATTTCTCCGTGACTGAATGTGGAACTCTTTCCCACTATCTGTCACAGGGATCAGAGCTGGGATCCTTCTTCATCCTGTAGTATGAGGGCACTCTCGTGGTGTTTTCTTCATCCTAGAACTGGTACAGTTATTGGACCTATTGTTGTGTACTGACCCTAAACTCCCCAAAACAAGTTTTTCCCATCAATTTTTTGGCTTAACGAACCAGGAACTGACAAAATGAAGTTTTAGTGTGTTTCTCACTGGCTGAAATGACCTTCTAGAAGAACCAGAAGTATGCCATGATATTCCAGAATTCCTAAGGAAGAATGTTCAGATCATAGCCTTTCTAGACTCTGATTTATATTATAGGATAGACTTTAGGTAGAGTAGATCCTTGAGATTTGCCAGAGATACAAACTAAGAAACTTAAAAATTCCAAAGTTTATGTTCAGATGTTACTGCATGCACAAAGATGTGTAGAGAACAACAAGTCCTCATTAAACTGTAGTTGTTCAACAGTGGCCTAGTTTCCCTCACTAGGAAGTGATTTCCTCCTGCATATCATGCTTCTAATTCAGGCCCAGCCCAACAACTGTAAAAATAATTGAAATCTCTTGCAAACAGTTGAAAGTATGGATGTTAGCTCTACACGTTCCAAAATTCTGTTTTATTAAAGGGGTTTTTCAAAGGGGAAAATTATTTAATTTCAATATGGTGGGATTTAGGCTATGCCGTGAAATAGGTTAGGGCATGAAACAAAAAATAAAATAAAAAATAAAAAAAAAGGGGGCATTGTGCATGAAACAATACAGTGAAGATAGAGGAAAGAAAAGAGTGGGATAGATAATGGTGCTGAAATGGACCTCAGAGGAATAGAGTTTACTTTTTGAAGCTCTCATTTGGGGTAAACCATTCTAGTGTTCAACAATTATTTTACTCTCCAGATTTCATATAGATAACTAGCCAGAAATTCAAATAACAAAGTTTTAAATTCATCTCTAGTGTTCCTAGCAGAGCCAGATCAACATACTTGTACTAGGTGTGGAGAAGACATTCAATTATATGACAATGGTAGTAATCAGTCATCAACCTCTGTGTAAATGTTACATGTGTAGATTGTTATGAAATTATTTTTCAGCCTCTGTCCTTCAGAATTAAGCATTTCAGTGCCTTTTAATCTTTTTTTCCTGGGTTTCATTTTCTACTTGTTAACTTAATTGATTCCTTACTGAAACTACATGGACAGTACTTGTTCAGGTGGCCAGAGGTAATATGACAAAAATATTCTGTTTCTCAACCTACATAACCACCAGCAGATGAATAGATAAACAAAATGTACTTCTACACAATAGTGTACCATTCAGCTATAAAACCAATGAGATCCTACCATGTGCAACAATATGGATGGACCTGGAGGTCATTACGCTAAGTGAAATAAGCCAGGCACAGAAAGACAAACATTGCATGTTCTGACTTATTTGTAGAATCTAAAAATCAAAACAACTGAGCTCATGGAGACAGAGAATAGAAGGATGGTTACCAGGGCCAGGGAAGGGTAGTGGGAGAGTGAAGGGTAGTGGGAGGGTGGGTTAGGAGTGGGGTGGGTTTAAATGTACAACTTAACTGTATATTTAAAAATAACTGAGAGTATAACTGGATTGTTTGTAACACAAAAAATAAATGCTTGAAGAAATGGAGATCCCATTTTACATGATGTGATTATTACACATTGCATGCCTGTGGCAGGACATCTCATGTACCCTATAAGTATGTATACCTCCTATGTACCCACAAAAATTAAAGTTTTATATATATATATATATATAATGCTTCTGAGGGATGAATGATTGGTTTGTGTGTGGATGTGCATGTGTGCATGTGAGTGTGTGTACATACAGATGTGTAAGTGTATGTGCATGAGCAAATGTGCATGTGTAAAAAGGGCATGCGTGTGTGTGTGACATATATGCTGCTTGAAAACTTTTTTATTTTCTTGACAAATACAAATTTTATTCTTTTTGTTCCATTTTCCTTCCCAGAAAAACTCATTCCTCTGTTAAGTGGAACAAGATGGCAAAAGACAAGGATGCAGTGACTGGTTACGGACATTGGTTAGAAGAACAGGCCCTAGCAGCTTGAATGGTGGATGTAGGGTTGGATGGGGTGGTCTAGGCCAGAGCTGGTCATCTGGGAATGAAGAGTGATTCTTCTCACCTCTCTGTGTTTCATTTTCCTATCCATTAAGTTGAGATGGAAATTCCTTCTGTCATCCCACCATGATGCTATCTGGTGAAATGAAATGGTAGACTCTAGTCTATTTGTAAGGAACAGAATCATATAATTCATTATCTGCTGTATATCCTCAATTTCCTTGAATGGTCCGAAGTTAGACAATATTGTTCCTTTGTCTACAGAGAACTATGAGCATTTCCTGGCAATCCCAACATTTCCATGTGCAAGGGACATTTCCCATACTGCCACACATGCACAGAAATGCCACAAAGATCCTTTCTTTGGCCATACTCTCTAGATTTGGGGTGCTGAAAATATGATATATTGACATACAGTTCAATGGAATATTTTTATTTTTGTGTGTATTTCTTATGCTCAATTATTCGTATCTTTATTGGAAGTGTTAAGGATTTCTTGGTGTGTCTAAATCTCCGCATCATGGTCTTTCTTGTTAGTGTAATTACCTTTCATTGCTTGAACAAGACGCTCCCACTCCCCTTACCTCTTATCATGTGTCTTTGTTTATCTCATGTGATTTGCCTCTTTTTTTTTTTTTTTTTAATTTCAAAAGCTTACATAAAATCCTTGCAGTCTAACTAGGCTTAATAAGAAGATTAAAAAAGTAAATTTCGTAGCTAATTATGTGAGATCTAATTTGCAGAATGCTTTTGTTCAGGATTCTTATTTCTGAGATTGAAGTATTGCAACTCCAGGACAGAACCCATGAGGGAATCTCCACGCCAATGAGATGCAGAGGAGGTTTCCAGTGACGTGACTTGTTGATGTTGTGTTATTTTCACCATCATTTCTTGCTTGCCTGAACTGCTGAAAAGGCCTCCTAACCAGTGCCCAGTTTCCTCTCTTTCTCCATTAAAAAAAAAAAACACAAGTATCTTTATTTTTATTTATTTTCATTTTTTTTTAGACAGGGTCTCACTCTGTCACCCAGGCTGATCACTGCTCACTGCACCCTTGACCTCCTGTGCTCAAGTTATCTTCCCGCCTCAGCTTCCTGAGTAGCTGGGACTACAGGCACATACCATCATGCTTGGCTAATTTTTGTAATTTTTGTAGAGACAATGTCTCACTATGTTGCCCAGGCTGGTCTCAAACTCCTGGGCTCAAACAATTTGTCAGCCTTGGCCTCCCAAAGTGCTGGGATTACAGGCATGAGCCACCATGCCCAACCTCCCAACAATCTTTTAAAATATAAATCAGATTATATCATGCCCTGTTCAAGTCCTCAATGCCTTGCCATTACACTTAAAATAAAATTAAAACTTCACCTTGGCTTAAAAAGACCTACTTAATTTGGACCTTGCCCTTGCTCTGCTCACATCTCTGCAACTCACCTTCTATCTGGCTCAGTGTGCAGTGTCCATGCTCACCACTTGCACTTTTTGCACAATTATATATTTTATTAATGTAATTTCCATGAGTGAGCCTATTCTGTGTATATGCACTTTTTAATCACTGAGTGTTCAGTGGAAAAACTGTATTTGTCACCAAAAGATGTGTATATGGCCGGGTGCGGTGGCTCACGCCTGTAATCCCAGCACTTTGGGAGGCCGAGGCGGGCAGATCACAAGGTCAGGAGATTGAGACCACCCTGGCTGACTGACACGGTGAAACCCTGTCTCTACTAAAAACACGAAAAATTAGCCAGGCATGGTGGTGCATGCCTATAATCCCAGCCACTTGGGAGGCTGAGGCAGGAGAATGGCGTGAACCCAGGAGGTGGAGCTTGCAGTGAGCCGAGATTGTGCCACTGCACTCCACACTGGGAGACAGTGAGATACTCTGTCTCAAAAGAAAAAAAAAAAAAAAGATGTGTACATTGCATCCTGAAATGCAAATACCCTCAGGTGTGTTTTTCCTTAATGGAAGTACTCCATTTTGCCCAGTTTTATGACCACATTTTACCATGTGGCTGTGGAGGGTCTTCAGGTCTCATGCTGTTATAGGATGTGTGTCTCTGATGTTCCTCTTTTTATCATTCATGTCTTCACTTCAATGTTGCTCTCTTAGACAAATGCACATCCTTACTCTCTGCTTTTCTTTTTCTTCATAGTGTCGCCTGGAATTATACTAAATTATTCACTTACTTGTGTTTTAAATGTCTTCATTTTATGAACAGGGACCTTTGGGGTCTTATTCGCCACTGTATCCTTAACAACCAGAACTATGCCTGGTACATAATCAGTGCTTAATAAACACTTGTCAGATAAATACATACATTATTACACACACACCCTATAGGTTTCTCATAGTTTGGCATAATTATTCTTCAGAGGTGTAAATAATTCTTCAAGAGTAAACAACTTTCTCATTTTAATGAATGAACTCTTTTGTGAAGATAAAAGAACTTTGAGTCATCTGCTTATCTGAAAGGTGTTCATCCACTTTATAGAAGGCATTTTCCAGGCTATTTTCTTGGTATCCTCAATGAGGTTGAGATTCTTAAAGTCTGAAAATTAAAGTGATATTCTTCCACCCACCCAGAAACTGTTCCCTAACTTTTAACACAAGGAAGAGAAATTGAGATCTAGATACTGACTGCTGAAGTCTTGGGTATATAGGAAAAAGAAAGGGAAAGAACAAAGGCGGGGTAGCGTATAAATAGATCAATTTTGTCCCTCCTCCCTCTGACTCTAAAAGAAATGTCAAGATGCTGGCAGAATCACTAATAATTGAATCCAGGATTGCCATAGACATGACTGACTACGGTTGAGGGAAAGAATGAGGTAGTTTTCCTTTGATGCCAAGTTTATTTCTTGCAAAGTAAATTTGACCACAATAATATCTCTTATCTTAGAAGGGCTTTTTAAGTGACATCGAGGGGAAAATGTAAACTTGAACTTTCTTAGCAATGACCCTTAAAGGAGGGGATGATCTGTAGCTATAATAACGTAATCTAGGAAAAACCAATGAGAAAAAACAAAAATGCTGTCCTCATTTTCAGTGAACGTAACAGAACATTTTTCTCTAGATATCCTCTTGTTGGCATTTGATGAGAATTTACCATACCAGGAATTCACAAAATTTTATGTCTGCCAGGACCAATCTGAATTGGTAAAGAGATTGTGCAGAGAATGTTCTTAGGTTTTTTGTGGATTTATAATTATCTGTTAGGGTTATGCTAGGGGGCCAGTTTCCGAATGGAACGAACCCAAGCTTAAGTTGGCATTTTACAAACGATCAATATAAATCACGAGACATTCGCAAGCTCCATGCATTTACGTGACAGGATCCCCAAATTCTTGATTCTATCAATAATTCGTTAATTTGGCAGCCTTATTCAATGAACATTTAGTGAGTATCTAACAATCAGGGATCATCCCAGGTGCAAGAGATACAAAGACTTTTTTTCTTTCCTCATGTAGCTTAGAGTATAGTTTATTTTGAGCTTTCCTAGGGTGTGACAGAAAGTTTGTGTCAGGAAAAGAAAACAGGAATTTTCCTCAAGGAAAGAAAACAGAACATTGAGAACTCTTGGCAAAAATCAGTAGAAAATGGCAGCTAAGATACAAAGTTAATTTTGATCTCATACTGCAGTATGGATTTAACAAAACCAAACTACAGACCCAACCTTTAATTTAACGAGTTACCGTTTCTTTTTTTCCAAGTCTCCATACTTCATCCCTGAATTCAGGTCAGCATTTTCCCAAATGTTTGTATACTCAGGATGTAGGAGATGTATAAGTAGGAATAGTCCTGTCTAAATATTGCATTATTACTAGATGATAGCACACAACAAAAACACCAGAAGCCCTTCTCTTTAATTGAGTGAATTGTTATACCCATAATTTTCTAAGTGCTTGGGTACATTTAGTAGACTTCATAAGTCCCAGACCTTCCCTAAGTTGGGAAACTACATTTGCTCCTTTCTATTGCAAAATAAGAGGATGCCGATTCTAAAGCTAGGAGTGAACAGGATTTGGGATTGCCACAGCCAGTGACCCAGGCATCAAGAGGTCTAGAACTTTTGACTTGCAAACTCCTGAGGGTAATTGCTAACTCTCTTAGAGATAACTGCTGTGCATGGATTTCCATCATTTTATAGAGCAGAGTTGAGAAACTATTGCAATGCACACTGCTTGGACTTTTCATACAATTTTATAATTTACTATATGATTTCTATGAGTAAGTCTATTCCGTGTGCATGTATGCACTCTTTAATCACTTAGTGTTGAGTGAAAAAACTGTATTTGTCACCAAAAGATGTGTGCATTGCATTCTGAAATGCAAACACCCTCAGTTGGGTTTTTCCATAATGGGAGTATTCCATTCATTCCAGTTTTATGATTTAGAATCTTTGAACTAGAAAGATCTTTTAAAAAGACCATTTAACCCAATCCATCTAAATGCCCAAGGCCAGGCAATGAATTTGCAGCAGAGCTGAGACTAGAACACAGAGTTCTTCAATACCAAACCATTGCTTATCTTTGGAAGAAGACTGTGTAAAATGCTCCCTGAGCTTCCCTCACTACCCACTGAAGAGTCAAACGTCATGGACCTAAAGGATTCACACACGGTCTTTATTTTCTATAGCTCATCTGAGGCCTTAGGGAAAGGTTTTCATTACCTTGAATCATGGTGGAATCTAATACTTTAATTTGCTTAAGCCCCATGAAGTTCAAAGGTTATAAATGGAAGAGAGGATGATGGGTTAAAAGGCGACTCTTTCCTAAATCCTCTTAAGTAGGTAAAGTTTACACAGGAGAAGACACACAGTGATCTTTAAGGGCCCCAAGCTGCCACTCACCAGCTTCAACATCTTTTTAGGAATCTTTGTGTCCAGGACAAAATAAGAAGAAATGTTTGTAATCAAGAATGAAGACTTCATTTCAAAAGTAAGCTAAATTATTATGTTTGGCACTTAGAATAGATTGAGATGGAAGGTGCCCTTTCTCTAAACTTCCAACACACAATTTATACTCTCCAAGATGGGTATTTTGCATCTGAAGAGTTCCCACAAGATAGGGGAGCTGTGTTGACTGTCATAGGTACTCATGAAGCCAGAGAGAATAGTTTTTAGTTATTTGAATTCTGGTGTATCATCTATGCTTGTTTTTTTTTAAGTAGCAAAAATGACAGCAACAACAACAACAACAAAACTATGACCAGGATCTCTGAGTTTCTGAGAAGAAACCATGGATACTAACATTTTATCTGATTAGGTAGACTTGGTAGTTCATGGAGAGACCTCAAGTACATTCAGGTTAGGGCTCATATCAAGTAAGAAACACAGGTTACATTCAAACACAAGCTACCTTGGAGGGAGCGGACATTAGGAATCGTTCCCAGACCTTAGTGTGAGAAAGGAAGGAGTCTGGAAGGCCTTTTTCTCCTCACAGTTTCTCCCCACAGTTCTTTCTTTCTTACTTTCTTTCTTTTTCATTCCTGTCTCAGAGAAAGAGACATTCACTCATTTTCCCAAGGCCAACTCACTCTCCTAGCAATCTTGACTTTGACCTTCCCGTGAAGCCCAGTTCTATCAAGTATTCCTCTTCATACGGCGCTACTTCCCTATCTCATTAGTTCCTTCTCTTCTGCCTGCATTCATGTTTAAGCCTGATTTGAAAGGCAGTGTGATGCTGCAGTCATATGGACCTTGATCTGAATCCTTTCTTTTATTTGACAGTTGTGTGTCATAAGACAAATCACTAATCTCTCTGAGCTCCTGTTTCCTTGTTGTAAAATGAGAACAATAATAGGATCTGTGCTTTAACTTTTTTTTTTTTGTTTAAGATGAATGATAATAGATATATAGTATCTGTGATATTAGTAGGCATTTAATAAACACTAGCTATTGCTATTTTTGCTATTATTGTGTAATATATCACCTTATTAAAGTATTATTATATTCATCTTCTTGTAGACAAAAGGCTTCTTTAATGTAGGAAAGCATTTCTTCATTCTTTTAGAGTATCTGTCATACTTTTGTGTATGACATATCTTCATTAAATGTTTGTTGAGGCTGGTGCGACGGCTCACGCCTGTAATCCCACCACTTTGAGAGGCCAAGGCTGGCAGATCACTTGAAGTCACGATTTCAAGACCAGCCAGGTCAACATGATGAAACCCCCTCTCTACCAAAAAATACAAAAATTAGCCGGGCATGGTGACATGCACCTTTAGTCCCAGTTACTTGGGTGGCTGAGGTGGGAGAATCACTTGAACCCAGGAGGCGGAGGTTGCAGTGAGCCGAGATCATGCCACTGCAGCCTGGGCAACAGAGTGAGAGCCGGTATCAAAAAAAAAAAATATATATATATATATATATATATAAAATTATTATTATCAAAAGATGTTTATTTATTTATTATTATATATAAATTTATTATATATAAAATAATAAATAAATAAATGTTAGTTGAATAAATGCGGCCACTGATTTATTACCGTTATTTAAAAAGTGTGAAAGTTTGCTTAGGATGTCCAGAACTTTACCCATTTGTGCTTTTTGAAATTTGTTTAGTAATTAAGGAAAGCTTAACCTAACAGTGATGATTTGCTAGCATCCCAGAAGTTGTAGTGACTTAAGAAATTGTGGTCCTTAGTAAGTGGATGAAATTTATGACTTTTTGGTGTTCACATAAACTAAAAACGTAGGAAATAATAAGATATTATTAGGAAAAATAACCAGAGATTAATGCATACACAGAATTTTATTTCTTTTTCTCAAAAGAAAAATGAGACACAGCTTTTCATCATCTTGTGTTGAACTACATAAAACCAGGGACCAGGCACACCCTGTTGAATATCCTGCCAGCATTTCCTAGTGTGTGTTCCGAGTATGTTGGTACAGAAAGAAAACAAAGGAAGAGGTCCGTGGCCAAGTAGGTTTGGGAAATTTTGGTATAAACCAAGGTAAGTAGGTTCTTTTACTGCAGGATTCCCATAATATACCAATGTGCATCTTAAATATCCCATAGTGGGCACAACATATGATAACTTCCAAATTCATTTGACCAAGCAGCATTTTTTTTTTTTTTTTTTTTTTTTGGCAGAGCACATCTCAGTATTACCGTCAAACGTGATCTACTTCTAGCCTCTTTATTTCATAGAGGCAGAAATCAAGCCCCAGAAAATTAAAGTCGTTTGCCAAATAGTAGAGCAAAAAGAACCTAGATGTTCTTATCCTTATCTAAAATTAGTATTTCTGTTTATTTTTGCTTTCTTGGAGAGATAATAAAATTCACGTAATAATTATATTTTTTCCCTATATTTTCCAAGCAATGTTACAGTAAAAATATCACAACTAACTTTTGAGAATTAAACACATTAATAATGAAATGGCTTCCCCATAAAATTGGGAGTGCAATTATTTCTAAAGCTCTGTTAGAAAATTACTAGCTTTTTTTAAAAAATAAAATTCCCCAAATAAATTTTTTTGATATTTTACTCTTTTTTTTATAATTATGCATAAAATGAGTCACAATTTATTCATAATTTAACAGATCCTTTTGGGTATTTCCAAATAAAATTAGTATTTCTGGGCATTATAGATAAGAAGTCAGTCACATGTGACATAAATCTCTTTTTAAAAATAATCAGGTTTGCAACATGATATATAGAATTTCTCAGTATCTGATAGAAAAGAATAATTAAAAAATTCATAAGAAATATAAAAATCTGTTGTCAATGTAATGAAACTAAAAGAGTGTAAAGTGAAATTATTGTACCTCAGTCACTGAAAGACTATTTCTCTAGCTGTAAGGTTTTCACGTTTTTAACTGAGAGTGGTTAATGCTACCACTTTCTTGTTAGGTTCAAAAAAACAAAACAAAGTCAAAACAAACAAAAATATAAAGATCGTATAGGCTCTGAGTCAAAAATTACCTTTTTTTAAAAAAAAAGTCATTGTATGTTGTTATTGTTGATGCTGTAAATGCATTGAAAACGGGCCACTGGAGCAGATGATAAGTATTTTCACAAGTTCACGCTTCTCCATGCATAGCAACGAACGACTAGAAAACCATATAAGGAGAACAGTCAAGTGATAAATACTACTTGTGCATTTGTTATTGCAACAAGAAGTGAACTTTCATTACCTTTTTCTATTGTTATTATGGGATACCATTTTCATCCACATAGTTAGGAGAGCATAGGTTACCTTCCCAAGCAATTTCATGCTAATGACCACAATGTGGGAGGGCAAGGGCCTACCCTCTGACACTGTGCAGAGAATGTGAAAGCTCTGTTCTTCCAAAAATCTTCATTCTTTTCTAGCAAGTTGTACTATTATTGGCTAAATGAGGAATGACCAGATAACTAAGCCAAAGAATCTCTCTTAAGATTTAAAACAAACATTTGACAATAGAAGTTTTTAAATATGTGCCATTGGCTAGAAAAATATATAGACATTGTAGGGTTTCCAAGAGGGGTCAGAATTGATATTTGTTCAGGCTCTTTTTTTTTTTTTTTTTTGTCCTGGGACAGCGTCTCACTCTGTTGGCCAGGCTGGAGGGCAATGGCACTCTCATAGCTCACTGTAGCCTCAAACTCCTGTGCTCAAGCGTCTCAGCTTTTGGAATAGCTTGGACTCCAAGGGTATGCCACCATGCCCAGTTGTTTTTTTGTTTTTTGTTTTTTTTTTTTTTTGTAGAAATGAGGTCTTGCTATGTTGCCCAGGCTGGTCTCAAACTTCTGGTCTCAGGTTATCCTCCCACTTTGGCCTCTCAAAGTGCTAAGATTGCAAGCATGAGCCACCACACTCCACCAAGAGACTTTTTAAAACAAATGTGCCAGAAAATGTGTCTCTAAAAACAGAACTCAAGATCTGAGGCATGAGAAGGTTATGAGTCTTGTAATTCAATATACTGGCCACTGACTTCAACAATTTCCTTCATCCATATTTAAGGTCACCTTTCAAATGTGTGACCTGGTGCCACATGAATTATTTCACTGGGGTAACCCTGTTTGAGCTGTTAGTAAATTTCCCAATAAATTAAACACAGATAGCCAACTTAGGTCTTACACCTCTCACCATATGTAGTTACTGTGGCATCCAGTATCTTGTACGGACACAATAAACACTTATTAATTGGGTGATTGATAAGCCTCTGACCTCATCCATTAGCCCCAACACCTAAGCTTCTCTCAATTTTCAGGGCAACTTCTAAACTCTGCATAGTCTCTATACTTAGCATTCATCTGATGTCTCTTCATTCCATTGTGTCATTTCAGATACTGCCTTAGCAAAATGTCTAAGTACCGAAGAGTTTTTTTTTCATTTTAATTTTTTTAACAACTTAGAAGGGAGATTGAGAGTCATAAGTACACCGCCAGCCCTGGAACGTTTGCCTAGTGATCTAACTTCATGGGAATTCGCCAGGCCTGCTGTGTGGAAGAAATCCAGGCCTGTTTCTTTGGTCCTCATGGGTTATTCAGCTGACACTCCACACGGCCAAGCTCTTCACATTGTTGTGACCTCCAAGGGACTCTCTCCCACTAACACTGCTCTACTCTAATTCTGCTATCTAAAACAAATGATAAGAAATGAAGTTGTAATCATTTACAGGGCTTATACAAATTTATACAATGCAAAGATCTTACCTTTGCATTGCTATTTCTTACACTGAATTATGCCATACATTTGTTTCTTATTACTCTAGACTTCTATGCATGTAGTTTGAGTGATTCCAGACATTTCTTAGTGCCATTTATCCAGAATATTATCAAGACCTTTCACTAAGCGACAAGTTCCTTATCGTCCAACATGGACCTTCATGTAACTTATTTCTCTGTTCTCCCACTAGCTCCTTCTGAAGGCAGACCAAAAGCTATTTTAGACATCACAGTCAATTTGACATGGTGGTATATTGATCTGACATTCTCTTCAGTAAACAAACACCAAAATATTGTGTGCTGGTACATTCAGAATTGTATTTTAATTCTGTTCTATCTACAGACTTATAACCTTTCTGAAAGAACACTTTGTCTCTGTTTTTTTTTTTTTTTCTTTTCCTTTTTTTTCTTTTTCTTCTTCTTCATCTGGAAGTACCGCAATGGCCTTTGGCCAAAAGCAGTGAAGTTGTGACTTTCCAACTCCAATATAGCCTGCTTAGGGACATTAACGAAAGAAAAGTAAACCTACTCTATTATCCCAAATGTCTTTTCAAATAATCAGGAGATTTTAATCATCACGTCCAGCTGATGCTTTCAGGATCCCCACAGGCATCCCAGCATTTTCGAGGTGAGTACGATGGCCGGATGATTCGGGAGAGAAGACCTTGTTCTCACCACAAATGACCTTCAATTCATGCAAATACTGAAAGTGTCCCAGGGCATGCCATGATTAAAATGGATTGCTTGGCATCAGTGCTTTGCAGTTTTGAAGTTGAGCACCATCTCGCATTGCTATCTTTAAGAACAGAAATGAATCAAATTTTTAAAGAGGCAGTTTTTTTTTTTTTATTTTACAAAGTTAGATTTTTTGGCATTTTGATTGTTTCCATGCTGGCTCCAAATTCAGTGAGTCACCTGTGACTTATCTTCTATACAGAAAGTGATGAAAATATACGCCAAGACACCAGGGATCTTCAGAGGGGTAAAGGTATGATGTTAAAATGGCCTCAAAATGAGTATGAATCAAAGGCCTTCAAAAATACAAAGTCTTAACTAGCAGCTACACTGCTGTCTTAGTCTGTTTTGCACTGCTATAACAGGATACCACAGACTGGGCAATTTACAGAGGACAATGATTTACTTCCTATGATTCTGGAGGCTGGGGAGTCCAAGATCAACGGGCCAGCATCTGGTGAGGGACGTGTTGCTGCATCATCCCATGGTGGAAGGAGGAAAGGCAAGAGAGTGAAAGCAAGAGGGAGTTGAACTTGCTTTTTTATTTTTTTATTTTTATTTTTGAGACAGGGTCTCACTCTGTTGCCCAGGCAGGAGTGCAGTGGCATGATCATAGCTCATTACAGCCTTGAACTCTTGCACCCAAGGGGTCCTCCCCCCACCTCAGCTTCCCAAGTAGCTGGGACTACATATGTGCCTTACCATGCCTGGCTAAATTTCTGGTTTATTTATTTTTTTAGAGAGAGGGGGATTGTGCTATGTCACCCAGGTTGGTCTCAAACTTCTGGCTTCAAGTAATTCTCTCACCTTGGCCTCCAAAACAGCTGAGATTATAGGCGAGAGCCACCGCACCCAGCCCAAACTTTCCTTCATAACAAACTCATTCAAGAAAATGAACCCATGCCCAAGATTAATCCATTAATCCATTTCTCTAATCACCTCTTAAAGATCTCACCTCTCAACACTATTGCACTGGGGACTGAGCTCCCAACACATGAACTTTTGGGGACACATTCAAATGATAGTAACTACTAAAAGTTTATCTTCAGTAGTATAATCAATAATGCATACACATTTAAATGTAAGGTTAATTATCACAGTGTTCTTTATAATACCAAAATTTTAAAACAAATATCCAGCAATAGGGAAATAGCTAAACAATGGAATACACCGTAACTATAAATCATTTTGTAGACAAAGCATGTTTATTGATCATCACAATATTTCACTCAAAGTGAAAAAGCAGGTTATAAAACTACTTCTATCCAACACTCCCAACGAACTTGACTTGAACATTTCTTGAACTCCATCATTCCTAGAAACTCACTCACCAATTACAGAATATACATTTTTAAGTGCACAGAATATGTTCACCAAGATAAATCATGTGCTGGGCCATAAAACAAATCTCAATAAATTTCAATGCAAATTGAAATCTTGCAAAATAATTAAATAAATAAAAAATTTAAAAACTGCCTCTATCAAGAGTATTTTTTAAAGAAAAAGAAGCATAGTAACATGGTTGATGTGTCAATGATGGTATTAAAATTGCATCCGCATTTTCTAATTGCTCTACAGGAAAAGTGTTGTATTTTTACAACAAAAAGGAAAGGAGAAAAAGCTAGGCATTAAAATCATATTGAAATATTTTCTCCTCTCTCTTTTGAGGAAGACTTGAAAGGGGAGTGTAGTACAGTTGCTACAAAGGCAAATAGGAATACTCTGATCAGCCCCTTGCATCGAATAGGAGGGAATGGGGAAGGAAGTGCTGCTTCCAGGCGAAAACTGGGGCAAGTGAGCAACCTCTTAGTGTTCACACGGAGAGGCCGCACTTGCATGTAGCTGTTCACGTCCAGGCACACGGGGTGGGATGTGCCTGGATTGAAGGAGAATAGGGAAGAGCTGGCCAGCTCTGAACACCATCAGCAGGCTCATTTTCAAGATGTTGGCTTCTAGAAGAATTTCTAAAAGGCATATCAATGCCCCATCTCTCAAGAAGATAGACATACTACAACATAGACGCATATACACACTACACACATACACTACACATGCACATACACACTACACACATACACTACTCACACACACACTACACACACACATAGACACATACACACTACACACATATACATACTACACAAACACACCTACACATGACACACATATACACTATACATACACACACAGTGTACACACATGCACACATGTGCACACAGGCATGCCACACACATACACACACACTACACACACTACACATATGCACACTACACACATACACACTACACACATGCACACACTATATACATTTACACACAAATACACTACACACAGACAGACATGCATACTACACACACATACTACACCATACTACACACATTCACGATGCACACATACAGACATGACACACATACACACATATACACACTACAGACATCTACATATTCTCTACACACCACACACACACACACACATACTACTGACACACACAAAGAGGTGATGGCACCTCAATTCCTGCTCACAGAGAAAATAGAGACCATGAGATTGGCACTTTACCAGCTTGCCTCCATGCCTGTTCTTTTGTGCTTTTCTCCTGTACAAAGGGAAGAGAGTCTCCTCACCCTGAAGACTGGTCCCTTCACTCTGCTGTCTCTGCCATCCCCTCCTATCACAGCAGGAACCCTGCTCTTTAGACCATTTCAGTCATTGAACAATATAAGTAAACTGCCGGGGACTGGTGAACCAGCCAAGTACCTGTAGACATTTTTGCATCCAGAAAAAAGAATATTAAATTCAAAATGTGAATAATGAAAATCAAATATAATAATAGAGTATATATAAAATGTAATATTATGTCAGCATTGTAAACATAGTATCCATAAATGTCCTACTACATTTGAAAACAATTTATGAGTTGGATGTTCTCAGTTTTCCCAAATTCCCAAGTATGCGTGTTGATTACTGATAAATCATATTGAATTATAAATTGTGAGTTATTCATAGTCAACTAATTTTGCAAACAAAATTATAAAAACCCTTTTAATATTTTTGTTGTAAAACATGTAGTTGATGTGAGCTCGGTATGCACTTTAATGTTTAACCTGAGTTCAGGGATACCCTTTAAAATCACGAGTGCTGGAGGTACAAGTCCTGCTTCCTTCATAAATGATGCGCTGTCCATCCTGAACTCTTTCTCTTCACTCTTCCTTGCCTTCTCTGTAAGCAGTTAAACATTGTCGGCTCTTTTGCATTGTAAAATTGTCATCCATCCATCCATCCCCTCCTTACCTTTCAGCTACTACCATGATTCTCTCCTCCTCTTCCCAATTTCTCAAAAAAAGGTCTACACATGCTGTCTATATTTTCTCACTCTTCAGCTCCCGGATACATGGTTTATTTTATAATCATTCCACTAAAATGAAATGTCCTCGTCAGAGACATCAACAACCTTGTTCCTAAATCCAGTTCATACGTTTCAGTTCCTTATTGATTCACTTCCTCTTGTCCTTCCTGAAGCACCGTTGCCTGGGCTTTTGCGGTATCTTTCTTGGCTTTCTTTGTACTTCTCGGGCCATTCCTTGGTCTTCCTTGCAGACTCCTCTTCACCCCTTATATGACAGTGTTCTTCAGGGATTTTATCCAAGGATCCCTTCTTTTCCTCCCTGGGGCAATTTCCTGGTTCATCTACCATTTTATAGTAAAGATGCCCACATCCGTATCCCCAGTCTCTGTCTCTCTCCTAGACTTCACACCAATGCATCCAGCTGTCTTCAGGCCATCCCTAGTAGGCAGTTTAGAATTAAACGACCAAATGGAATTTTCATTTCTCATCCTCATTTCCCACTCTTGTCTATTCTTCCTTGTGCTCCTAATATCAAGAAACAGAGCCAACATCAACTCAGCTGAAACCTGGGAGTCGGCTTTGACTCCAAACTCCCTCGCCTGCCATAGTCAACAATCTGAAATTCTGAATTTTAACTCTTGTATCTTCTCTAAATCCATTCCATTTTCTCCACCTTCATTGCTGCTTTTCTGATCTAGGCCACAATCATGACATATCTGTGTTACTACAGCAGCCTCCTGAACGGCTTTTGCCCAACAATCTTTCTCCACTCTGCTCTACAAATGATTGAAAAAGATTTTTTTGAGACAGGGTCTCACTCTGTCACCCAGGCTAGGGTGCAGTGGTGTGATCATGGCTCACTGCAGCCTCGACTTTCTGGGCTCAAGAGATCCTCCCACCTCAGCCTCCCAAATAGCTGGGACCATAGGTGTGCACCACCACTCACAGCTAATTCTTTTTTATTTTTGTAGGGACGAGGTCTTGTTGTGTTGTCCAGCTGGTTTTGAACTCCTGGTCCTAAGCGATCCTCCTGCCTCAACCTTCCAAGTGGTAAGATTACAGGTGTGAGCCACTGTACCCAGCTGATACTTTAAAAGACACAAAACCAATCCTGATATACTATTGCTCAAGCCCTTCAATGTTTTCCCCATTACTCTCAGGAAAAAGTCCAAAGTCCTTACCATAGCTTACAAAACCAGCAAAACCTGGTTCAAGTACATACATAGTTGCATCTCCTGCCTTCTCTCTTCCCACCCTGGTCCTGATAGAGTGAAATCAACTCACTCCATCGCTCTGCACTCTCGCTTGCTTCCAGGCTTTCAGGCAAGCTACTTCACTGGCCTGCAGCTCTCTTTTCTGCCTCTCCTTCTAGCTTACTAACCCCTACTGCCTTTCAGATCTCAGTGTAGAAAGCAGTTACTGTCCCATATCATCCCTGATGCCCCAAACTGGAATTTCACTCTCCTAAGTGTTGAAACAACACTCTTTATTCTAATAAGGCTTTATACATTGTTTGTAATTACTTGGCTATCTCATATTCTTACTAGGCTGTAAACTCTAGGAGGGCAGGAAGTATGCCTGTACTGTACCACATAATAAATACGTGATAAATATGTGTTGAATATGCAAATGAACAAGCAGCAGAGACACATCTGATTGGCTGCTAATGAGTCTGACCTTGGGAGGAGATTTGCTGAGTCAGTTCTTCCATCTAAAAACTTTGTTCTTAACCATTGTTTGGATGCCTTCTAAAACCAAAGAGGAAGCTCTATAATATTTACCAAGCACTTTGAAATAGTGGGATAAATGCTCCCAGGGAAAGTGACCTACCTTAAGCAAGACTTGGGTCTGGCTGCACAGAACAAAATAGGCTGCCTTTATTGCAATGATACCATTAAAGATCATTTGTTACAAGCATTGAAATTTACTGCTAGCAGGGAAGGAAGCCACCAAGTACATTCAAGGCCAGATTCAGACAAATGCTTGTTGATGTTCACATGAATCAGTGGATGTCTCTGCCCCACACATTTTATTCTCAATAGCCTGGCACACAATTGTTGCTACATTGATAAAAGTAAGCAAATAAATCCAAGAGATTACCAGATTCCCTTCATAATTATAAAAAACTCATGATTGAACTGGATAGCAAATACTCTTTGTTGATAATGAAGAAGTATTATTTATGGACTTTTACACAGAGGCAGTAGCAATATTAGCTTTTCACTTTTGATCTCTAGATTAATTCATAAAGGAGGCAGCAAAAGTGAAGGACATTCCAAATTATTAGGGTGAATTAATTTGGAGGCAGGGGAATATTAAATTTAAGCTTAACAAATAAAGGAGCTTTGGCAGAGTTTAGTCAGACACTCAGATAGCCTCCATATCTCATTGTGCAGATGATCTGAGTCCTGGGATGAGGAAGACCTGCAGCTAGGCACTTGCAGGCACTCTGAATTTTTATGCTTACTGACATAACTGTGGCCTGTGCATAGGTATTCTTGTTTCAGCATAAGCCCTAGGAGAAGCCTCTTTAAAATATGAGGTTAATACCATTCCAAGCATGACTCAAGATATAGGGCTTAATTCTTTAGGTAGAAAGGAATATTCAGTACAAAGCTTCAATAACTCATAAAAAGAAATCCTATCATTTTAAAGTAACCACATTCGTCATGCACGTTCCTTGCAAAAGAAAAGTTAGGTTCATGATTCCAGGAAAGTGTTCTGCTGGAGGTATGTCACCCAAGCCCATGTGCCTAGAGCAGGTTCTAGGTTTGATTCCTACTGTCTTTTGTGCTACCCTAATGAGCTCCGAGCTTCAGGTCTTTTTCTTTCCCCCTCATTTCAGAAATGAGGCAGTGCTGTTTGTTTGAGGACCTCAAGAGGAGCATCCGAGGTCTGATTAGTTAATGTTTGCCAAGTACTTTGCAGATGAAAGCATCTATATTAAATTCAGAATTATGACTATTATTATTGCAAAGCTCAGATGAGCTCAGAAATTTAGGAGTGATGATTCAAGAGCCCACATTGAGAATACTGGCGAGAAAAACAGTCAAACCAATTCCTGCAGTGATTGGCTCTAAGGATTTATGTGGTTCAGTGTGACTATACCCAAGTCATGCATGACAATAAAAATTAGACTGCACTCTTACTAATCATTTAGAAAACAAATGATGGAAGCAATCCCAAGGAGCTTTACATCTCTGTTGCCTCTGAGGCCAAATCCCCAGACAGTTAACCTGATGAGAGACAGCCGTCGGCCTGCCTAGTTAAGGGTGGTGCAGGCTAAAGACAAATGAATGTAGACTGGCAGCAGGAAGCAACAGTTACACTAGATAAAGCATTTCACAAATCCCTAGTCGAGAATCTAAAAAATGTAGTAGGCACAAAACCAAACCAGGCAGCTGACGTTAGCTCTACTTTCTCAAAGACGCAAGGCACCATTGCTTGCATTGATCTCATTAATTTTTGAAACATTTATTAAAGGAAGATATTAGCTATAGGTTTCTCATAAATGCCCTCTATCAGGTTGAGAAAAATCTCTTCTATTTTGAGTTCACTGAAAGTTTCTTTTTTGTGTAAAATCAAGAATGGATGTTGGATTTTTGCCAAGTGCTTTTTCTATATCCACTGAGATGATTTTATCTTTTTTAGCTCGTTAATGTGATGAATAACATTAATTGACTTTTGAATGTGAAATCAACTTAGCATTCCTGGGACAAACTATCCTATTCAAAACATACTATGCTTTTATATATTTACCGTATTTGCTAAAATTCTGCATTTGTTATGCTTTTATATATTTGTCGTATTTGCTAAAATTCTGCACAATTTTGCACGTACGTTCTTCAGGGATATCATACTATACTTATTTTTTCTTGTAATGCTTGCTTTTGGTATCAGAGTAATACTGGCCTCAAAAAATTACTTGAGAAGTATTCTCTCTTTTCATAAGAGATTTTGTGTAGAATTGGTATTTTTTAATTAAATATTTGGTAGAATTGACAAACAAAACCATCTGAGCCTGGAGCTTTCTTTGTGGGAAGGTTTTCAACAACAAATAATTATTTAATAGATACAGGTATATTAAATTTCTGATGTTTTGACTATTTTCAAACATCTTTTTGTTATGGGTTTCTAATTTAATTTCACTGTGGTCAGAGAGTGTACATTATGTAACTTGAATCCTTTTAATGATATTGAGACTTTTTATGAGACAGAATATGGTTTATCTTGGTAAATATTCTATGTGCACTCTTTTATATCCCTTACTAGTCTTAGCCTTGAAATCTGTTTTGTCTAATACTGATATAGTCACTTCCACTTTTTAAAAATTCATTTTAGCATGGTATATTTTGGTATATTTTTAAGTTTGGTATATTTTGGTATATTAAAAATTTTTGGTATGCTTTTACTTTCAAAGTTCTTTTACTTTTAAACTATTTGTGCCTTTGTATTTAAAGTGTGTTTCTGGTAGGCAGCATATAGCTGAGTCTTGTTTTCTTTTTTGGTCCAAGCTGATGACTTATGCCTTTTAACTATTTACATTTAATATAATTATCAATGTGGATAAATGTGAATCTATTGTCTTGCTACTTTTTTTGTAGTTGTCTTGTATGTTCTTTGCTCCCTTTTCCCTCTTTTCATGACTTGTGTTTGATCAACTAAATATTTTTTGTTATTACTTTGTATTATCTTCTAATCCTTTTAGGTCATTTTTCCCCTCTGGCTTCAGGTAGTTTCCCCATGTGCATAGTTTGGTCAGTGCTCAGATAAATACTTAAAGGGGACCCTCTGAAGAACTCCCAGAGTTTGTTCTCTCTCTCTCTCCTCCTTGGTCTCCCTGGACTCTCAGCTCCACCTCTCTCCTCTCCCTCAACATGACTTGTAAGTAAGCTAGGGTAGTAGCTAGGGCAATCACAGGGTCTACCTCATTTGTCTACCATCTCTCAGGGATCACTGTTGTCAGATGTCCAGTGTATCTTGACAATTGTTGTTTCATATGTTTTGTCCATCTGTTTTTGTCTTTGTTTGCACTATGTCCTGAATGTTTGTGCCCAACCCCCAAAATTCATATGTTGAAAATTCATCCCCAGTGTGATAATATTAAGAGGTGAGGTGCTTTGAGGGGTGAGTAGCTTAGACTGGGTAATTCACAAACAATAGAAATGTATTGCTGATAGTTCTGGAGCTGGGAAGTGCAAGATCAAGGCGTTGGCAGATTTAGTGTCTGGAGTGGGAAAGTTCCTCATAGATGGTACCTTCTACTTATCTTTAAATGGCAGAGGGAGTCAACAAGCTCCCCCAGGCCTCTTTTATAAGGACACTAATTCCATTCATTAGGGCTATTTTGTTATAGCAGACTAAACAGATTATAACAGGTTGTTTCAGGCAAGGGAATAAATCTGGTTACTTTTACTGTCTTAACCAGAAGTGATTCTGGATGGAAGGGGGTGTTATTTGCAATTTTGAGTTATTCTGATATAAATTGGACATGTTTTTAAACATGAGTCAGAAGATTGTCTGAAACTATTCATAGAATGTTCTAAAATATTTTAAAACACTGGTTGGAACTTTTTCTTATGTTAATTAGCTCCAAAAATTATAACATCATTAAAATATTAAAGCAAAGTAAACCCGAAACAAATAGCTAATTCTTGTTCTAGTCTAACAACCTTTGTAAACACTAAACCTCTGTCTTTCAAAGACTTTGTTAAAAGAAATGCCTGTTTGATTTATTTGATTTTCAGCAAAGAGAGGTCATTACCAGGGTTAATAATAACCCCTTGATTTAATCTTGATCTATAAACACAGGTCTATGTTTTGAAGACTATTATACTGAATAAAACAAACTTACTATTGATATTGGTGGCTAAATGTTTACTGCAATGCCTGCAAGATGCAAACACAAAGCTAATTTACCTCCATGTGTTATTATCTGAAAATGTATGTCTTTCATATAGTGTAGTCTAAAAATATTTCTGTGGTACTCTGAAACTAATGATTTTTGAAGAAAACCACATATTTACACATTTTCCATATTTTTTAAAGGATAGTTTTTTCTTATTTATATTTCTTTCTGATTCCATGAGCTGTTTATCATATATTAGCTATTTTTCCTTATTCTCTTTTTCAAACCCTTCATTTCTCAAGAGCATCTGATATGAGGAATGTCAGTGTCCTATATTTCTGTGTTAATGGTAATATCTGAACATTCTCTGGAGTACATTGCTTAATGATCCTCCAGCTTATTGCATCCGGACAGTCAATCTTGCTTTCGATTTATTTCATTTTCTTTTATTTCTTTCTCAAATTCATACATATATGTATACATATATATAATCTATGTGAATATATATGTTATTTATATGCATATTGTACATAATTATTTTTGCCTAGAATTAATTTCCTTGATTCTAAGGAGAGAAAAAGTAACATCCTTAAGTTTGAAGGAATAAAGAACCATCCTTACTTCCTAGGAATAAGATAAACACCCGGATTTGTCAGATGTTGGATTCCATCCCTTTGAAGCCATCAGCCCCCTAGAAGTGATGAAGATGAGGTCCTTCATAAGTCACTGATGTCTCCATCCCATTCGTCCTACAAACCTGAATAGAATATAGTTCCTCTAATTATTCCTTTCTGCTTCTACTTACAGTACCCTAAATGACCTCAGGGATGTCACAGTGCCTTTCTGGTTCTGAAACACTCCCAGATTTTGCCGTTTCTGGGCTCTGAATTTAGCTCCCTTAGAGATCTCTATCCTTCTACGCATGCTTGGCCTGCCTGACTCTATGCCCACGTCCAGTTTCTGTGGGTTGACATTAGGTGCTACCTCATCTTTCACTTTGATCTTCCTGGGTGTGTTGACACCGAGGGGGTAAATCATCGTTGCAACAATGTCCCTCCGTTTCCTAAATTCCTTCACCAGATGTATTTTCAGTTTCCCATTTTCTATTCATGTGATGGTGTGCTGGCACACTGAGTTTGCCCATTTTTCTTTGGCATATCAACACCCCACTTTCGGTGGTGTACAGCTGTGTAGACAGATGTAAGGAAATGGCCAAGGAGGTGGGGAGAAACTCAAAAGAGAAAAATTGAGCACAGCCCAATAGAAGCTGACTTCTTGCTAACATTTTTTGCCTTCACGGTGACCTTTTGCAAAAAAAAAAAATTTTAAATGGGAAGAGAGAGAGACGTGAGGTTAGAGAAAATAGTGTGGAAATGGAATCAGGATAGGAATTATGAGAAGCCAAAGAATAGATTCTAGACATTTTGCAGGGAAATGGTAGAAAGTTGAAAGTTGAATCCATTGAAGGGGAGGAGATTGGGGAATGAAGGAAGATACATTATAAAGGAAGCTGGTGAACTAGATGCCACGGAATTTTCTCACAGAAAGAAATCCTGTTTTGCTGGGACCAGATTTCATCCATGTTGGGTACATTGCAGAACTGAATTCTGTGAAATGTCTGGCAGCACTCTTCTTTTTACTTTTTTCCATAGAAGTGTTTCATAGATATGTAGGTTTGCTATAAACTGCTTTCACCATGCAAAAGATTTTTCCTACAAAACTTTCAAACGTACCACGTTCAAAACCCTGCGTATGAAAAATATGGTAAACATGGGGACATTGTTATAAGATATTTTAACTGGGCAGAGAAAATAAGGCAGAGACAGGTGCTGGGAGTTAAGCATAGACATTGCACACATTTTATGTAAGGCAGAGTCTAAATGTGACATCTTTCACAGAGTGCCGCATGCCAACTCCAGAAGATTCAGATACTGATTATTGTAAGAAATCACACATATCAAGCTTGATCTTGCAGTTCATATGTATGCAAAACACCTGTCAAAATGATGGGAGTTTTGCTTTTGTAGACATGACAATATTGTACACAATTGATATTTATTTGCCTCGTAAATAGGATGCATTTTGGAGTGAGTTGTGTCTTCCTGTAGCATTTCTCTGATTTCCTAGTTTAAATCTCCCCGACTGTCTCCTCTCAGCCCTGGTTTGCCAGCCCATTTGTGGGAAAATGGGTGAGTTTTGCTCATGCCACCAACTACACTCCTGTTATTTATTTATATTCTTTATTTAGGAATCAGGCAGCTATATCACCATGGCATTTAAAAGTTTATATCCTCTATCTATGATAATCTCAATTTCCTTTTTAAGGAAAAAGATACATCTCCCATTTCTCGATCTTCACCAGGACAACCATGGAGCTACTTGCAATTATTTTTCTCAAAAATAATGAACTAGGGTACTTCTGCCAGGATGAAGAGGGCACATAGGACAAGGAGAATTTGCTGGGTCTTAGCAGGGTCACATGTCAGCTAATCAAATCCTAAAGACAACTCCATTGATGTGTGATTTGTCTATTTCTATGTTGTAGATCCAATAGAAAAAAAGTCAAACATAGTGAATGCATACTCCACCACTTGGCATCTAAAATATTTCTCTCTTTTCTTGTCATCCACCATCACTGACAAGGCTCAGAGGTGGGAGGACTGAATGGGACAGAAAACTGGAGAAAACAAAAAAGTCTTTCTGGTTTCAAAAGGCCAGGCCTGAGGGTAGGACGGTTATAGGTGATTGGAGTTTTAATGCATACTTTAAATAGGAGTCTCCTGATCATTGTCTCTTTCAATGTATATGTGGTACATATAGCATATGTATATGTATGTACACACACATGCATGCGCACGTGCACACACACACATCCCATTCACAAGTATTTCAAAAAGAGGAAAACTTTCTGTACCTTTCATAGTGTCTAAAACTATTTTTCTTAATGGCTTGGGTTTTTTTTTCTTTTCTTTTCTTTTCTTTCTTTCTTTCTTTCTTTCTTTCCTTTTCTTTTTTCTTTTCTTTTTTTTTTTTTTTGAGATGGTTTCTGGCTCTGTCACCCAGGCTGGAATGTAATGGTGCAATCTTGGCTCACTTGCAATCTCTGCCTCCTGGGTTCAAGTGATTATTGTGCCTCAGCCTCCCAAGTAGCTGGGATTACAGGTGCATACCACCACACCCAGCTAATTTTTGTATTTTTAGTAGAGATGGGGTTTCACTATGTTGGCCAGGCTGGTCTTGAACTCTTGACCTCAAGTGATCCACCCAGCTCCAGCTCCGAAAGTGCTGGAATTACAGGTACGAACAACTGTGTTTGGCCAGGGTTCAAATTTTTTCTAAATGTGATATAATTGATTAGGGTAGGAGATTAGACGCTTAGTTCACATTTTCATAGTGTGATTTCAAATTTCATAGACACCATTTGGGTAGACTGTATGCACACATGGCCAGACACACACATTTCCCACTGGCAGAATAGTGGCATAAAATAACATTTGAGTAAGTGTCAGGAAACATAAGCTCGAGGCCTGATTTTAACATCAGCATGTGGCCTTGGGTCAGTCACTTCACTTCTCTAGGCCTTGTTCTCCCGGGCTGTAAAATGTTGATGGAGAGAAGGACCTGGGCTGGGAGGGACCGTTAGTAATGTTAGTATTGTTCCTTTCATGGAAAACTTGCTTATAAATCCTTCCCAAACACCTCTTGCACACCACAAGCATTCCATGAGAGGAAAGAAACATCGCTGGAGGAGTATTAACTGGCTTTTATTTGTACCTGCCATCTCATGAAATGTTTGTCCAGGTCCTAAACATAACTTGTCTCCAGTTAGACTTCAAATAATGACTACCTAGCTACTATATTCTTCCTGAAAAATGAGGACCTGCAGAAAAATAATTAACTTCTGAATTTTATAAAACACTGTTTTCTGAGACATTTATCTCTCCAATGAGACATAAACATTTTTTTCCAGTATGTGGAAATTGACAAAAAGAGTTCAAGTATATTTAATTTTAGATTGTCTTGATCTTGCCGCTTCTGTCTTGAGTCTGAATGCAAAGTATTTTGCAAGCAAATTCAGAGAACTAAAACTGAGCACACATTTTTAAAAACCGTATGTAGGAAACATCGATTCTTGCCTGGAATGTTGCTGCTGACGTATTGTCTCTCATTTTTCTCTTTCTCTACTACTGTGATGTTCAGTAGGGTCTGTATTTATCTCTGTATGAAGCTGAATTTCACTTTACTTTCTCTTTATGGTCTTATCACATCGTTTACAAACACTTTATCTCTGTTACGGAAAATAAATGAAATTCCAGGCTTCAATGAAATGTCATGCTGAAATGGATGGTCCAAAAATCTATATTTAGATGACTGACTCCTGTTTGAGGAAGACATGATAAATGTTTCATGCATATAAACTGAAGGATGATGGATTTAATGATCATACCCTAACTGGGGAATGCTATTTTGGAATAATTAAATGTTCCATCATTTGCAAGTCTAAATAGTCCATTGTTAGTTCCTGTTTTTGTCTGTCAACAGATCCTTCCATTTTCTAAAGGAAATTTATCATTAAAACAATCGAAGTGATAGCAACATACCACCAGAGTAGGTTAGCAATAGCACAATTCATGGGACTCTAATTCGTAGCTACAGTTTAGGAAAATTTAATTTATGTATGAGTCTGCTTCATAATGACAAACATGACAAGCATTGTTTAAAAAGCTCCTGGTAGATATTTATCTTCAGGTATGGAGAGATCCTCTGCTTTAAAAGGTGGCTAAGCGCCTTGTCAGATGAAAAGTCTCATGAAATAAAAGAGCATTTAAAAGGAATTTTCTAATTAACTAATAATTTTACAAGTATTTCTTTGTTGATCCACACATTTTAAAGGTTTTTATGCTCTCATTTTCTTTTAAAATCTGTATTATTTTCAAGGCATTTCAAATAATTTTATCTTTATTATCCAATTATATTATACGTATACTTTAATATATATCTTAATATTTAATTTATTATATCGAGATCTTGGTCTTTTGGCTACAAAGTGGTAGTGAGATGAAAAAGTGGGGCTCAAGTATATTATTGTATGTGTATATAAACCTATATAGATCTAGATATGTACTCACACATATAGATCTGAATAAATATAACTTCTTTCTCATGAAAACTCTTTTTCTACAAAACAAGGATACAGGCTGTTTTCCCCAAACTCTATCAAAATATTTGTCCACATGTTTAAGATCTCTAAATAACACTATTTCTATACATGTATATGGATAGAATAACATAAAAATGAGAAAGGCATAGTTGCCAATATAGTAAGACATGTGAATAACGAATCGCTCATTTGTTAAGTCAATGGCTTCTCACTCTTATCATTGGCACAGTTATGTTTATATGAATTATTTCCATATAGCTGAGTTGTATGAATATTTTTGAAAGCCTAGTTAAAACTTCACTACTTCTGTGACTGGGTCCTGAAAATCAAAACAAGTCGACCAATCATCAGGAAAGCCTGGACACATTGCTGACCAAATTGGATCATTGAATTATTGATTCAGATGCTACCCAATTAATTATTAAGTTAGCTGAAAATACCAGACGGATCATCCCACGACTAACAGATTTTGACTGCATTGCCATGGGCTGTGTGGTCCATATGTGGGGGCCTGAACATTTGCAGATTGGCAGGACTGGCTGGGCATGATGAAAATCATTGCGAGAAACATCGGAGGCTGTTCACAACTTAATATGTATCAATGCAGTGGCAGCGACCTGTTGTGAAGTCCTGGCTAACCTGCTTGACTTGATTCAAGCAGCAATAATAATGAAGCAGGTAAATCATTAGAAGTTATAGTCTGCTTTTAAGAACTCCGTATGGAAGGTTTTCAAACTATGCTTGGACAGGATTTCTTGCAATTCTTGCTGATTATTTTACTTAATTCAAGTCTAATTGGCTGTCTTATTGATTCAGAATGGCCTAAAACTATTCCCCACATCTGAACAAGGCCAGTTGAAGATGGTAAGTTTCTGCATACAGGTTGCCATGAAACATGGCAGCCCAAGACCATTCATTCTGACCTGGTCAATTCGGCATTTTTAGACTCTCTAATGGCCAAATTATCCTTTGGAATTTTAAACCCAATTTATATGCGATTTATATAATTAAAGATATACTGAAGCCAAATAATCTGCAATTTAGGAGATTTCATAAAGAGAAGTATCAATGATTTAACAATTTGCCCCCCCAAAAAGTAAGATCTTATACTGAAGGAAAGCTTATATTAGTGGACACAGATAGATTTTTATGAATTTCCCTGGAAGAAAAACTCTTTAAAGGATGTTTCAGTAATATTTTGAAAATAATTTAAATAAGAGAAAAGAAAGTGATTAATCTTTGGAAATCAGAAGGATAAGGCATTGTATAAGCTATAGAAAGATTGATTGTTGGTTTGTTATGATCTATATTTTAAGTATTTTTTAAAGTATTTTATTAATCAAAGTGGTACACATTAGGACCGGAAGAGGTGTAAATATCGATATTATGCCATGACTCAAAATATTATAAAGAAAAGTCAATCCAAATGTTATCATCAATGACACACATGGATTTATTGCAGTACTTGTCTGATTAGCCAGAAGTTAGTTATTAAAGGAATCATGAAAGTAAAATGTACCCTCAAAAATTTTGATTTAGTGAATCAATGTAGACATGGCTTTATCAGAGATTAATTGCACTTTAATCATAACCCTAACCATAAATGAACACTAAACTATAATTCAGAATTATGGGATGCTCACAGATAAAGCTGATTTAAAGAGGAATGAAGAGACATAATCCTCTTCATGAAACAATGCTCTGTTTGGATTGCACAAAACACTATGCACCCTAATGGAAGCTCCTTAGAGGAGAAAAAACATCTCATTTGTCTTTTTGTTCTTTTACAGTCCCCTTCTCATGCTTTCTTATAGAATTAATCATTTTTAAAGTTATTTAACTGTTAAAACATTCCACAGTAAAAACAGAAAAGAAAGGGGAAAAAATAGCCAGTTTTTTTTGAGACAGAGTGTCCCTCTGTCACCCAGGCTAGAGTTCAATGGTGTGATCTTGGCTCATTGCAGCCTCCACCTCCCAGGTTCAAGCAATTCTACTGCTTCAGCCTTCCAAGTAGCTAGCACTACAGGTGCCCACCACCATGCCCAACTAATTTTTATATTTTTAGTAGAGATGAGGTTTCACCATGTTGGCCACGCTGGTCTCGAACTCCTGATCTCAGTTGATCTGCCTCCCTCATTCTCCCAAAGTGCTGGGATTACAGGTGTGAGCCACCGCACCTGGCTATGCCAATTGTTTTTTAAAATGAACTTTCTTGCTGACTCTGTCCCTTGCTTGTTGTCTCTTGTTATTGTTGCTGGTAAATCACTTAACTACTTGCTCCTGTATAAAATTAGGACTAGATCTTCTCTCTCTATTTCTTAAGGTGGTTGAAATGATAAAACAAACAAACCAAATGCACACGAAAATGCTTTGCATATGGCGAGATACTAAAAGAATAAACTAATGATTTTGTTGTTAGTATCTGTAATTCAAATTAGACAAATTCAATTAGACATCAAAAAATATTTTAGTGAATTAAATGCCAACATTGGCCACCCAGAAGTGAGTGGTTGGAATCCCTTTCTTTAAAATAGGAATCCATCTCTGTAGGATGGTATAGATGGAGAGGGAAAAAATTGGATAAGATACATAGAAATGTTTTAAGGTCTCTATCAGTTATATAGATTCAATTCTTACTCCTATTTTCAAGGGAAAATAGGGCATTTAAAAAATTATAGGGCCAACTGGGTGCAGTGGCCCATACCTGTAATTCCAGCACTTTGGGAGGCCAATGCGGGCGGATCACCTAAGGTCAGGAATTCAAGACCTGCCTGGCCAACATGGTGAAACCCCATCTCTACTAAAAATGCAAAAATTAGTTGGGCGTGGTGGTGTGCACCTATAGTCCCAGCTACTCAAGAGGCTGAGGTAGGAGATTCACTTGAACCCGGGAGAAAAAAGTTGCAGTGAGCTGAGATCGTGCCATTGCACCCCAGCCTGATTGACAAGAGTGAAACTCCATCTCAAATAATAAAAATAAGAATTATAGGGCCAGATGCAATATATCATGCTTGTAATCTTGTCACTTTGGTGGGCCAAGGCACACCAAAGACAGATTGTTTGAGCTCAGGAGTTTGGGACCAGTGTGAGCAACATAGTGAGAGCCTGTCTCTGCAAAAAAAAATTTAAAAGAATTAGCCTGGCGTGGTGGTGCGCACCTGTAGTCCTAGCTACCCTGAAGGCTAATGTAGGAAGATCCCTTGAGCCCAGGAGTTGAGGCTGCTTTGAGCTATAATCACACCACTGCACTCCAGCCTGGGTGACAGAACAGACCCTGTCTCTTAAAAAAAGAAATGCCACCATCTATGGATTTTAGTTTTAAAACGATCAAGCAAATACATTGTAAAAATATTGAGAAATTGCTATGGACTAAATTTTGTCCCTCTAAAATTCATATGTCAAAAAGCCCTAACCCCCAACGTGAGTGTATAGAGCCCTTAAAGAAGTAAATAAAGTCAAATGAGGTCATCATGGTAGGATCCTGATCCCACAGGATTAGTGTCCTTGTAAGAAAAAGGGGGCAGATCAGAGCTCTTGCTCAATCCTGAGAACGCATCACAGAAAGGCCCACATGAGGACACAATGAGAAAGCAGCAGTCACCAGCCAGGAAGAGAGCCCTCGCCAGAAATCAACCAAGCTGGCACCCTGATCTTGGCCAGCCCCCAGAACTATAAGAAAAGAAATTTCTGTTATTTAAGCCACCCAGGCTACGGCATTTTGTTATGGCAGCCCGAGCAGACTAATACAGGGATTGCAAAAACAAACAACCACCACCACCACAAGCTGGATAATTAGTTTCAAAGGCTTAAATGGAATCTCTAAAGAGTGCATGAAAGTTGCATAATTTCATCCATTGTGATGCTTAGAAATGAAGCTCTTCTTGCTTTTTGTTTTATTTTGTTCCTCTGATTTCCCAAAAATTGATAGAAAAAATATGTCTGCTCATTTCTGTTCCTTCACCTCCATTCCCGAGCAACACAGGGTTATTGGTAAATGGACAGAAGCATTTTGTCCAAGGAGTTTTTTGAGTCAATGGTAGAGAAATTGAAGGAGGCAGGAGAGACTGCCTGGAAGTCTGGGAAATAATAATCCTGATCATCATTGCCATCTTTCCCTGAGCACCTACTAACTGAAAGACACGGTTCTAAAAATTGACATGTAATATCTCCTTTTTATCAGAAAATTATTCAAAATAAATTTTGCTTATCTCCTCCCTCTGCACCTATTTTCACTCTAGTCTTTAGAATAATGACATCACTTGTTTTTGTAGATATGGAGCATGATTTTTTTTTTTTTTTTTTTTTTTTTTTTTTTTTTTTTTTTTTTTGAGATGGAGTCCTTCTCTGTCACCCAGGCTGGAGTGCAGTGGCGCGATCTCGGCTCACTGCAAGCTACGCCTCCCGGGTTCATGTCATTCTCCTGCCTCAGCCTCCAAGTAGCTGGGACTACAGGCGCCCGCCACCACACCCTGCTATTTTTTTTTTGTATTTTCAGTAGAGATGGGGTCTCACCGTGTTAGCCAGGATGGTTTTGATCTCTGACCTCGTGATCCACACTCCTCGGCCTCCCAAAGTGCTGGGATTACAGGCGTGAGCCACTGTGTGTCCAGCCACATTTTTTGATTTCCTACTTTTCTTTTTTTGAGACGGAGTCTTGCTCTGTCGCCAGGCTGGAGTGCAGTGGTGCAATCTTGGTTCACTGCAACCTCCATTTCCCGAGTTCAAGTGATTCTCTTGCCTCAGCCTCCCCAGTCGCTGGGACTACAGGTGCGCACGACCGCACCCAGCTAATTTTTTGTATTTTTAATAGAGACAGAGTTTCACCATGTTGGCCAGGATATTCTCATTCTTTTGACCTCATGATCCGCCTGCCTCGGCCTCCCAAAGTGCTGGGATTACAGGCGTGAGCCTCCATGCCCGGCCCAATTTCCTACTTTAAAAGTGCAGAAATTCGCACCGTTATTCTCTTCCTCTCTCCTTTTCCTCCTTAGTGACATACTATTGTAACATTCACATTCGGGTCTTCGTCTATTATTCTCATAGTAGCCCAGAAGTCATTCTCTATTTAAACGAACATCATGCTAACACCTAGGGTTATTTTGCCTTTGGTTTTGTTTTGTTTGTGTGTTTTTACCACAATTTCTCCATTTCCTAACTTTCTGTTTAGTGCCTCTCTCTCAGCTAGATTTCCTCTTCCACGGGTTGTTGAAGAAGAGCTTAAGGGAGAGGTGCTCCTTAAATCCTTACCTTCTTGAAGATGTGTCGCTGTTGCCACTATACTTGAAGGACAGCTTCCCTGGGTATAACATTCTTTGCTTTCTTACTTCACATTTCCTTTTCTTCAGATCTTTTTTTTACCATTGCTCCACTCTCTTCTTACATTAAATGTTACTGTGGTCAAGTCTGACTCTAATGATTTGCCTGCCTTAATATCATCTGTTTTCTGTCTCTGATTCCATTCTTGCCCCTAGAATGCATTCTCTGCTCAAAAACTGATTATCTTTTGGAGATGTAAATCAAACCATGTAATCCTCTACGTAAAGTTCTCCTATGACTTCTGTTTCATTTAAAACAGATTCCAGGCCGGGCACGGTGGCTCATGCCTGCAATTCCAACACTTTGGGAAGCCAAAGTGGGAGGAGTGCTTGAGCCCAGGAGTTCAAGACTAGCCTGGATGACATAGTGGGAACGTCCCTACAAAAAAATGCAAAAATTAGCCAATCATGGTGGTGCGCACCTGTAGTCCCAGCTACTCGGGACTGAGGAGGGAGGATCACTTAAGCCCAGGAGACAGTGGTTGCAGTGGGCCAAGATTGTGCCACTGCACTCCAACCTGAGCAAAAGAGTGAGACCCTGTCTCAAGAAAAAAAAGAGAAAGAAGGAAGGAAGGGAGGGAGGGAAGAGAAAAAGAGAGAAAAGAAAGAAAGAAAGAAAGAAAGAAAGAAAGAAAGAAAGAAAGAAAGAAAGAAAGAAAGAAAGAAAGAAAGAAGAAAGAAAGAAAGAGAAAAGAAAAGAAAGAAAAGAAAGAAAGAAGAAAGAAAGAAAGAAAGAAAGAAAGAAAGAAAGAAAGAAAGAAAGAAAGAAAGAAAGAAAGAAAGAAAGAAAGAAAGAAAAGAAAGAAAGAAGAAAGAAAAACTTTAAAGTTAGCTGGGTATGGTGGCATGTGCCTGTAGTACCAGCTACTTGCGAGGCTAAGGTGGGAGGATCACTTGAGCAATGGGAGTTCAAGGTTGCAGTGAGCTATCATGGTAACACTGTACTCTAGCTTGGTTGATGGAGTGAGACACTGTCTCAAATGTAAATAAGTAAATAAAACAGATTCCAAAGTCTTCCCAATGGTCATTTAAGGTCCCTTACAATTCCATGTGGCCTGTTTGTCACATTTTACTCACTAGTCCCTCAAACTCCATTCTCTGCCCATGAACCATTTTTGTACATATGGTGAAATAATTCCCTAACACAATTTGCTAAAAAATGGATATTTCCCTCTGGTTTGTAATATCTCTACCATCACATATCAGGTTTCCAAATTGATGAATCTGTTTCTGATCCTTTGTTCTAATTGATAACTTCCCAGTACTAAATTATTTTAATATTATGGGCTTGAAATATGTCTTAATATATGATGGACTAAGAGCCCCACAAATATCTTCCTTTTAAGAATATTCTGTGGGCCTTTTTGTGTCTACACAAATTTTAAATAGTTGATCTAATTCTACCAAAGCTCCCACTGGGATACTGAGAGGAATAATAATGAATATGTACATTCATTTAGGTGAAAATTAACATTTTTAAAATGTTAAGTCTTCCCGTCTTCAAACATGTTCTGCTCCTTCATTTGTTCTAGCCGTTGTTTAATACCATTCAATAGAATTTAAAACTTTTCTCCACAAATATTATGTGCATATTTTGTTAGGACTAGGACTCCACCCCCACCCCCAACTCTTGCCAGTCAAGTGAGTCTGCTTAACGCTTTGCTTTCATATTTGCAGAATCTACATTTTTCTTCATATTCCTTATTCACTTAATTGATAATAAACTTGAAAATTTGTACTTGCGTAGTTGGCAATATTTCGTTGATTTCTCCTTGATTTTATTCTCTACAAATCGAGGAGAAACATTTAAACATTTCTCCAAAGTCCTTTCCGAATGAGTCTTTGAGTGATAAACACTTACAGCTGTAGAATATCTAAAAATTGCCTTACCTCACATTTGCATTTAAATAAAAGCTCAGCTAAATTTAAAAAAAAATAATTCGAGGTTTGAATTATTTTCCTCTACACTGTGAAACTATTATTCCATTTCCCTCTTTGTTAAATATGGCTGTTGAAAGTCTGATGTCAATATGATGCTTGCATTAGAAAAATACAGACAGACTAAGGGGGGAAACGGGCAAGAGACCTGAACAAGCAACCTAGAAAAGATGATACCCAATGGTAAACAACCTTATGAAAATGGGCATAACCTCTTTAATTAATAGAATAATGCAAATTAGAATCATAATTTAATACTACAATAACACTCCACATACTCGAGAATGGTTACATTAAAAGACTGATGATGCAGAATGTAACTGTTGTGATACAACTCTGTACAACGACAATCACTACTTATTCACAATCTACAGAAATGAGTACAGATGTGCAACAAAAGACACAAACAAGAATGTGTCAGAATTACTTATAATAGCTCTGAGCTGGAAACTTGCACAAAGAACATCAACCACAGAATGGAACAATGTGACTATGGGACATTTCAACTGATAGAATACTGCCCAGCACAAAAAGGAAGGAATAATAAAAACAACTGTCACGAACATAATGTTAAGCAAAAGAAAAGACAAATATGAAAGTATTTGTAAAGTTCAAAAATAGACCTAAAGGCAAAACCTGAGTATGTGTAGAACTTAGAGTTGTGGTTGCTTGGGGGAAGGATTAGGGGCAGGAGGAGTGCTCTACATACATTCTTTCTTGAACTTGGTGATTGCTTCAAGGTCATTTTCTTTGTAAAAATGTATTGAGCTCAACATTTATGAACATATTGTTCATTAAATTAATGTATAGCTTCCATATATATATAGTTCATTTGTATAATTGTTCATTGAACAATTGCATGTATGGATGTTGCACATTACTTTTAAAAACTCAAAAAAAAATAAGAGATACTCCAAGGTTCCTAATAATTCTGAGGACGTAACTAAATTAATGATAAGTCTAGTCTAAATATTGGGTTTTAATTTTTTTAAAAAAGTTGTTAACATGAAAAAGATAAAAAATAAAAGGTGAGATGTTCACTAAAAAAAGTGATACTCATTTCTAGGTAAACTCTCTTTTTATTTTGAAATCTTGGATAGTCTCTTTTTTTTTGCATTTTCTTAAATTATTCCACATTGTGTTTTAAATACATATTTTTCTTTCATTTGTCTTACACAGCACTCTGTATGATGTTTTAATGTGAGTTCTTGCACAATTTTTTAAATCTGAGAATTCTTAGTCATTTAAAAAAATTTTTTTTAGTGTATTGTTTTTATGTTATCTGCTTTTGGAAGTATTGTTAATGATGTTGCTCATTTCATTCATCACCTTTCTTTCGGAGAACTTGAACTTCATATTTGTCTTAGAAGCATTTCGTGACTGTTTTTATTACCTTGGGACTGTCATCTGCCTGAGCCAGGGTATTCCAGGTTTGTAATCCTCAGGCTGAGTTTGAAGACAGGCTGGGGCACGCCCTGCTCATTTTCATTATCTAAAAGTATCTTACTCATGTATTTGTTTTCTTGTTTATCGTATGTGCCCCTCATTAGAAAGTAAACCCCATGAGAGAGTGAAATTTGTCTATATCCAGTTATAGGTATTATTCCAAAAGTAATGTCTGACATAGGCTGCACACTCAAGAAATGTGTATTTTGTGAATGAATATGTAAATGATTCCCTGTACCAGCAAAAACAAGCTAGGTTATGCCGTAGAAACAACCAACCTCAAAAATCTTCATAGCTTAACACATGCTTATCCTGGGGTCCCTTTGGGGCTTTGCTCTACCCCTCACTCATGTACATGGCCAGTGGAGCTCCTGCCACCAAGAATGTTGTTGTACAGAATAGAACAGAAAGGTGCAAGGCCAGCTCAGAAAGGTAAACAGGCCAGATCAGGTGATCTTCAAAAGCCAAGGTATAGGCTTTGGAGTTGATTTTCAACGCAAGTGAATCTAATGGAAAATTTTAGAAATGGGAGTGAGAAGGTCTGATTCAGTAAGTTACTCCGGCTACTGTGTAGAGAATGGCTTCTCAGGCAGGTTGGGGGCGGGGACTAGAGTAGAATCAGAGAGACCACTAAGACACTAGCAGCGTTGCAGGTGAGAGATTATGATGGCTTAGAGACAAGGATGGGAGTAGAAGATGATAGACAAAAGCAGGCAAGTTTGGGATGTGTCCTAAAAGTAGAGTTGACACAACTTGGTGTGGATTGAAAATAGGGAGTGAGGGGAATAAAAGGAGTCAAAAATTACATGTAGGTTCTTGGCCTGAGCAACTGAGTGGATGCTGGAATAGTTTGCTGGTGAGGGGCAAACTGGGAATATGTTTGCAGGAAGAAGTTGATAATTCTGTTTTGAACACCAGGGTGACAGCCTGGTAGTCATTTAAATGTAGAAGTCAGACAACCAGTGGAGGTCAAGATAGAAGTAATAGATTCAGGATTCATTATCATATAGATGATAGTTACAGCAATGAGACTTGTTAAGATTGTCTAGGGAAGAAATGAAGGTATAGAAGAGAAGAAATCTGAGGTTATGACTTGGATATTGAAAGAGGAAAAGGAGAGAACAAAGGGTACTAGGAAGAAGTAGCTATGAAAGTGGGAGGAAGAGAGTGATGTCAAGAGCAGATGGCATTTCATGAAACAGTAACCATTCAAGTGTTTTGAAAGATACTTAGAAGTCAAATAAGAAAAGGGAGAAAAAAAATGGCCATTGGTGACTTTGAAAAGAGCAGTTTCAGAGGATGATGAGGAGGCCAGAAACCTGACTGGAGAGGGCTGATTGAGTGCTGCAATCATGTGAGATGTGGAGATCTGTTATAGAAAATTCTTTCAAGCAGTGTTTCTGTAAAGGGGAAGGGAGGAATTGGACAGAATTGCTGAATGCACTTTCTTTTCTCCTGTCGTCATGGAAGAAATCAAGAGTTTGACTCAAGGGAAAGAATAGAGAAAAGACTAAAGTCAATATAACAGGAAATTTTCACAAAAATAGGCAAAAGTAATAAAATAGCCAGTTTTTCTTTTTTAGGTACAAATTTGTGGTTTATTGAGAAAAGAGTTTTTATCTCTGTTTAGCAAAAGAGCTGAAAAACGACTTATATAACCAGATTTGAGCATTCATGCATTATTTTCCATTGCTACTAAAATGCTATAAGTAATTTTCAGTTATGCATAGAAAGACCTAGTGAGATGACTATATTCTTGTAATTTAAAAATTATCACATGCCAATAAAACTATTAAATTATCATTTTAGGCCATGAAAATGAATAATTTAAAGGCTAGGAGGAAAGCTTTCACTTTAATAAGTTCATAAAGTGTCAAACTTTGCAATTTATTATAGATTCTCTAGCTAATTTGCTATAATTAATTTGAATGGAAAATATTTCATTGCCTAAATATCCTGTTTATATATTCCTTTCTAATGATGAAACAAAAGGCCTAATTTGTTAAAGATGTTCTTTAATTGATTCCAAAGGGAATACTTGGAATATAATTTGCTGACTAGCTTTGTACAATTCCTGGTTCCTACTGCACAACGACGTCCATAATTTTATAATGACAAAACAGTATAATCATATAATGATGTGGTTCCCAAGCACCAGAGTTCCCAATTAATTTTCACTATCACTTCTGTGGTTTCATAGAAATAAACTGGTATTAAGGTATGTGTACTCTAGGCCTTCCTTAGCCATTAAACAGTTGTACAACCTGGATTTTTTTTCTTTTCAGTTTGTTTAAAAACAAATATTTAATTTCTAAAGGTGGAATTAAGAACAGGTTCTTCTGGAAGGTAGGCACTTCCACCAAGAACCCAGACCTAGAAATACACACACACACACACACACGCACACACACACTTACAGCAAGATGTATTGCCATTTACTGCCAAATACTGGACCATTTAGGGAGAGAGAAAGGTCCCCTGATTCAAGGGAGAGGAAGGCTTACGGATCTCTTCTCTTGGTACCAAGAATGATGCACATTTTGAGGTATTAAGGGGACAGGACGGAGAGACTGAATTTGTCTGAAAAGGGGACAGACAGAAATTTTACCAGGCATCTTTTTGCATGGTGCCAGCTGGGTACTGTCTTGTCAAGCCACTTGTTGGCTGTGCTGTACATGCACACACGCACACACACACACACATTCATCAATCCTCTCATTCATATCCTTATTCAAAAATAGCAGTTGTGCCTAAATTTCACCTACTACATTACAATTAAATTGCATTTTCTTATTAGTGATTTGGGGCTTGTATACCTTCATAACTTAGGGGAGAATCTGGAAGCAAAGCAGGTCCCAGAAGGGTTTGTTTAGTGTAGATTCGATTTGTGGAAGTTCACCACTTAGAATTTGCTTGTGTAAATAAGTGACCACATCTGAACATGAGTTTGCTCAATGATAAAACAATGATAGAATTAGGAACCACTCAACCTCTTTGGCAGGATATTTGTGAGGCTGCCAGCCGATGGCCAGGCTTGCGCCTGCAATCCCAGCTACTTGGGAGGCTGAGGCAGGAGAAGAGCTTGAGTCCAGGATTTTGAGAACACCCTGGGCAACATAGCAAGACCCGATCTCTAAAAATTAAATTTTTAAAAGATTAGCCAGTCATGGTGGCATGCAACTGTAGTCCCAGCTACTCAGAAGGCTGAGGCAGAATTACTTGAGCCCAAGAATTGGGGGCACTCCAGCCTGGGCAACGGAGCAAGACCCTGTATTTTAAACAAAAAGATAATGTCTATAAAGGCTCTTAGGTAAGTTCATACTAACTTACCAAGAGAAGGCAACTTTAAGGCTGCTTCTCTTTTCATTTTTTGAGACAGAGTCTTGTTCTGTCCCCAGGATGGAGTGCAGTGGCACGATCTCGGCTCACTGCAACCTCCACCTCCCAGGTTCAAGCAATTTTCCTGTCGCAACCTCCCGAGTAGCTGGGACTTGCTTGGATCGTTTCAATCTCATGATATCTCAAGTGTGCCACCATGCCCGGCTAATTTTTTCGTATTTTTAGTAGAGATGGAGTTTCAGCGTGTTGGCCAGGATGGTCTTCATCTCCGGACCTCATGATCCACCTACCTCAGCTTCCCAAAATGCTGGGATTACAGGCATGAGCCACTGTACCCGGCCAGCACTGCTTCTTTTTCAGTGTTCAAACATTAAAATTCTAATCATATCGGGTATTTGTTCCAATACAACCCCTGTGGAGTGCAATATCTCCTAAATTTTAGGCTCTCAAAGAGAAGTTTAGTGAGCCGTTCCTAGAGCCAAGACTTATCTGTAGCCCTGGGAGTCATGACAGGCAGGACAAATGTGCGCCCATGACATGGTACTGACACTAGGAGGTAAACATCACGTGATGTCATGTGCTCGGAATATAAAATGTGAAAGCCAAATCATTTCTTAACCCTACCTGTCATATGTTAGGCCCTTTATTAATGTGCTCTGCCATGATGGGGTCTTTACTATTAAAGAGACATAGAAAATTTGGACCAGGTCCAGAGGAGAACATGACAATTATTAATGACTTAGCCAAAGGACCTGTGAAGAAAAGTCAGAGAAACTCAGAACTTTCCAGAGAAGACTTACGTTTATCTTCACAATTTAAAAGTGGGTAATTAAGCATTAGGAAACACAAAACCAAGACAAGCTGTCTAACTGTTAAAGTTGTCGAACATTAGAAGAAGTTTCCAAGGGATCATGTGGAATCTTATCTAGAGGTGACTAAGGGTTTGACGGTCTTTTGCTTGGATGGTTTCAATCTTATGTTATCTCAAGTCATGGGCTTAAACTCAGGGACCACTTGAGGCCATTTGCAAAAAGAGTGGTCTGGTTTACTTAAAAGAGGTGTTCATTCCCTGTGTCAGGCTTGGAGCTGAAACCGGAATGGTAGAAACTGAGATTCTAACTTTTTCATTCTGGTAGCCAAATTATGATTCACTTAACATAACTTGTTGAAATAAAAACCCACCCAGTATAAAAGAAAATGATTTGGATATTCAATTTTCCTTTCCGTTTTCTTCTGAAAGATGCTCTATTTGATGCCCTACACACACTTGCTGTACTTATTCTGAATTCACCCCATACCTCCTTATATCTGAACCTTTTCTTATGGTCTCCTTTCTCCCAAGGGATGGCTTTGTTCACCCTTTCCTCCTGTTGTTAAAATACTATGATTTTATTTTCTACTCCTCAAGGACAATTCAACTGGCATTTCCTCCAAGTAAACTTTCTTAGTTCTGTCCTTCCGCCCTGTTGGGACTAATCTTGCTCATTTGCATATATGGGAGTATGGCTTCGATAGCTCTCTGTGTCTTTGTTTTACTTCTACTTTTAACAATGGATTATCAATTATTTATTTTCCTTCTTGTGTAGGGATAAAGTTCCTTGAGGACAAGAAAAAATGATTCATTTTTCTATTCCCCATAGGGCCATGCATTTAATAAATTCTCAGGAATTATTCTCCACAATGATTGACATTATAAGCCCTTGTACATTATTTTATTCATAACTGGAATATTCTCTCTTATCCCAAGAAGAGTAATGTGTTTTTCCTCCTTAAAACTCTGCCTAGGACTTATAACTTCAATTATAATTTTCCAAATTAATCTTACTGAGACAATGATTCACATTATTCTAGACTTGAAACCAAAATCTGTGTTGGTTAGCTATTGCCAGATAACAAATTACCTCCAAAACGTTGTGACCTAAAATTCTTATGATCTCACAGTTTCTGTGGGTCAGGAATCTAGGCGTGGCCTCACTAGTTCTCTGCTTCATTGTCTGTCACAGGCTGCAATTCAGGTACTGGCCCAGGGCTTGCAGTTTCATCAGAAGCCTCAACTAGGGAAGGATCACTATGTAGTTGTTAGCAGGATTCAGTCTCTGGAGGGCTGTTGGCTTGACAGGTAGGTAGGTGCTCCCCGTACCTTGCAACATGGGCCTCTCCAATATGGCAACTTGCCTCAGCGAAGCCACAAAGAGGGAGGATCTCTAGAATCTAGAAGTTGTACCATGCCATTCCCATCCTAGTTACTGGTTCTCAAACCACCTTGGATCATATATTGCTATTTGAGGCTGAGGAAAACCAATTCTTCTCCCTCTGTAATTCACAGTTCCATAATTCTGTAATTTTAGTGCAGAAAGCATGTTTGACAAAAGTCAAGTAAGTTTGGTAAATGCAACAAATTATATATTCCTGGAGAAGTTGCACAAAATGAATACATACATTAAAAGTTCTGTAATTACATTTCCATGGCCAAAATACCTGTTTAACTTCCTTTTCCAGGATTTCAAAAATGTGCGTGGCAAAGGATCCCTCTGACACCTTGCAAAACTAGTATTCTTTAGAATGCACTCACGTAAATACAGTAATTATTAGGTTGGTGCAAAAGTAATTGCAGTTTTGCCATTACTTTCAATGGTAAAATTGCAGTTACTTTTGCACCAACCTAATAACACAATGATAAGTAATCACTTCTCAGAAAGTACTCAAAACACAGAAAAGCTGAAGGTGCCTGGATGCCATCTTCTTTCATGTAAGCTACCTAGGAGAATGGAACAGAAGACTGAGTGGGATACTTAGAAGCAGGCACTCCTGTGCAAATTCCATAAAGGCAAGTATCTAGTATGCAGTGGTTTGTGTGAGTTCAACACACAGGTGAATCTAGGCAGGTACGAATCCAGCCAAGGAGTTACATTATGAGTCTTGTTCATGTAACTTACTTCAAATGGGTAAATCATCAACATGCCTCTTATAAACCTGGATGATAACCCTATCACTATCTTTCCCCTCTAGTCTTAGTAAGGTCAGTGGGTATTGAGGGAGGGAAAGGAAAAAAGAAAGAAGTCAGATTGCAATTATACCACTGTTGCTTATTGTATAGAGAAGTGAAGATCAGGACTGTTTCTCTGATGCAAATAATCCCAAGATAAAATTAGGAAGGGGAGTAGAGGTGGGGGGAAATTGTGCAGTCAAGCACTTCTAGCAGAGGACCGAAATGTGTTTCAGACAGCTATGAAACCTGCTGAGCTATGACCAAATGCCCAACAACCACCGATTTTATTCTCTAGTGAGACTTCATCTCTTATTTCTCCAAAGTACAGTATTAATAAATTGTTCTGGAAAACATCAAAGTTATTTGAAAAGGTCCATAATGGCATATTATTTCTTTATGCAAAATGACTGTTTAACAAGATTGCCTCCTTGAACTTTTCACATGAATAGGAAAGCCAATCTCATTTGCTAATGGAGGCTTTACGGCAGATCCTTTCCTTGCCCTTGTCTCTCTTTACCATTATTTTATGGATAATAATTTACAATTTGTGTAAGCTATGGGGAAAAATACCCTAGAGCATAGGGTGACATTCTCAGAGCTGCCATATGGTGTGGGCATCCCAAAGGTACATTTTAAGGAAGCCAGCCCTGGTGTTGGCAGCTTGAAGGGAGGTGGAGAAGGGCAGGTGATATTTGCCACTGAGGCCAGACCAAGGCTACTTTATTAGCTCCCAGCCTCTGCTCGAGAAATGCCACTTGTAAGACAGTTCACATCGGTTCTTGTTAAGAAGACAATGAATTCCTAAGGAAGGAATTTCACCCTTTGTACCCATGATTTCAGCACAGAGAGGATGATGTGGGTAATTAGGCTGTTGATGCTGCTATTGATTATTCAAGTGAATAGGAGAATAGGCAGGATGAGAGAATGAACAGTGGAAATACCTGAGTGAGAAGAAATGTGCCAGATGGAAGCTTGCACAGCACTCAGACACAACCCACCCAAGGATGGGCATCGGGCAGGAACCGGCTGCTTTCTGGAGTTTGGCCTCCTTAGAAACCTCTCTGTTGACGTCATAGGAAATGTTAAATGTTCTCTATACGGGGAACTCCTGTGCAATCTTATGTTAGATGGATGAATTCCCTCTGGGCAGCAAACAAAGATGTTTTCAATTGCTTTTCGGAGGGGAAAGAGAAGGAGGTTGTAGGAGGCAGCCCAAGTTCCCTGGATAGAAAGAGGAAAAACAAAAGGGGAATTGAACTGCATAGGCCATCATAAGACAGGAAAATAGGAGAAGAACGCTAAGAGGTTATGGAACTTAATTTGTTTTCAAAAGTTGTGTAATGAGTATTTAAATGATCTTTGGGATATAATTTTGGGGGAAGTATATAACACAAAAGATTAGTAATTTATTTTGGTTTTGGTTCTTCTAGGCACAAGTACAGAGTAACTAAAAACAACATTTGGAGTCAAGGAAGGGGTTACACGTTTATTAGTTTGTTAAGATTTTCACTGGGATAAGAAATAGTAATTACTTCTGCTATAAAACTCACTTTTATTCATGAATGAGTACAAAGGTATTGGGGGGGGAAACAATTTTAATGATGTTGACTCTGACTTTGCCCACATTAGAATAATTGTTATTTAACCTCTCACTTACCAGGCTCCTTGACTCTATGTTCAATACAGTCCTTTCCAGCAGAGACCACCCTGTGACTGTGAGGAATTATAGGACTTCTGAGACTTCCTTGGGAAGGAGCCAAAGAGACAGAACATGTTTCTTTGCCACAATTTATTTTAGAGGATTTGATGCTTCTTCAAGATTAGCATGATGTAAGAATGCCAAATCAAAAAAAAAAAAAAAAAAACCAGAAGCAAAAGATGTCTTTCCTTCTTCAATCAACCTTTATCCTGTGTCCTTGAATTAAGAATTAAAACAGAAAATGGACAGGCTTAAGAAACCCTGAGTGGTGTGTATGTGTGTGTGCATGTGTGTGTGTACAGCCAGAAGGAACTTTCTAGCAGACAGAAAAGACTGGATGTACCTAATGGTGATGAGGAAATCCATCAAAATGTCTGGTACCATCAAGTGATGATCAAGATGATTGTGTATCTGCATCAAAAAGGCTTATCTCCATGTTAACCAGGTAGATGAAAGTTGACTGAGATTTATTCATCAAAACAACAAAATCACCAGGCATGATTTTTGAATTGTGTTTATCTATTATTATCATCAAAAAGTACCAAATCACCCATCCTATTGGTGAGAACAATCATCCGAGTTAATTCAAATATTTATTCAGCACCTCCTATGTGCAAGGCTTTGTAATAACCAACCACTGTGAATAATGTAAAACTAAAGAAGACTTACTTGCTTCTAATTGCTAAAAATGTATGAATATTCTACCAGATGAGAACTTTAAATTATTATTCCCATGGTGGGAGTATCTTGCATTACATGGTAGAGACAGCCCTGAAGAGTTTCTGTGAAAATGGTCACAAACAGGACGATATTTTGAATGGTGTAGAAAAGTCATCACTTTTAACAAAATCATAAGCTGTTTTGTATAAGGTAATGAAAAGGAAAGGCAGAAGAAAGAAAGAGAAAAGAAGAAAAAACTTTTGGGAGTTCTAGTAGGCTGTGACTTGCAATTTTTGCATTTCGTACTTATTTAAATTAGGGCAGTCTTACCACACATTGAAATACCATTTTTTAAACAAACAGCATAGTATATCCAAACTTTTTATAGAAAATATGTAACATAAACATTGCCTTTTCACAAATGGCAAAGAGCAAACAATCAAAAATGCCCCCTTACAGTGTTTACCACAAAGACACCTCATAAAAAGCAGAAAAGATTCCTCTCTATGGAAGATAATTTGTAGTGCATGCTGTTGTAAAGAAAATTTCCACTACTTTGCCCATTTAAAGAAAATGCCTTTTGTTCATTATGTTGGTCAGTGCTTTCATCCAGTACTGTTAACAAGATAAAGACATCAGGATACATTTACATTCTTGTCTTAAGAAACGATGTTTGTTTAAAAAATACTTTTTCTTATAAAACAAATGTGGAAACATTAAAAATGTAATTTAAATGATCTTTCTTTGCAGTAATCTAATAATGGAGTTCCTTGACATAATGCTAATTTATATTGTTACAGGCTTTAAAAAAGACATAAAGAGCCAGCGAACGTTTATTGGCTTCAGTTGATGTCTATATATATATAGAGAGAGTAGTATACAGATATGAAGGTTCATGAAAAAGTTTTAATGGGAAAAAAATATTAGAATGCTTTCTTTTCATTTATTCTGATGGGCTGTGAAGGTCAAAGAGAGATCAATCCACAGAGGCCAGTAAAGTTAGGAGTAATTTAATTAGGGTTGTCTTGATCTGAAATATCATCTAATCCACTTATTGCTAGTGGGGAAATATGCGTATCTCTATTTGTCAAAAGTGATTATGTACTTTTATAACCTGCAAAGAATTATACCACAAACTCCATGAAGAAGACAGCCATGTAGAAAAATTAAACTGTCCATATCTATTGTCACGCTCAGTATTTCTTAAAATAATAATGACATTTTTTCTTTCTCTGAAAAACTATATATCCTAACAACCACAAAAGGTCAGTGAAGAAGCGTTTAAGTACCTTTCCTTGCTGCTTAAAGGAAGCCAACTTATCACATCCACACAGATGATATTGTGTGGTCTTTGGGTCTCTCCAGGTAGGTTAAATTTCAGTGATGTATCACTTGCTGTTGTCATAGGAACCACGATGTAGGAGAGAGGCCAACGTGATTCACCATCCCCAATGACCCTACCCAGGGCAATTCAAGAGATGAGAACTTACATCAGTGAAATTTACAGGATGCACGGCTGAATGGAGAACTTGGGGTTCCCCCGAAGCTTGCTGGTGCACCGTAGCAATAAGGCAAAGCAAAGCTCTCGTTTGCCATGTCCACAGGACCAAATGTGAGTGGCAGCCCTAAAGGACTGTGATAGTCACCTGGGTGTCTCAGCCCTGAGGCTATGCAAATATGGTGGACCAAATGCATCTGCCTGTTACTCCATCTGCGAGTCCCAAATGCTACTGGTAGCAGGGCACTGTGAAATGGCTTCTTCTTTATGCTTCTGACAGAAGCCCTTATAATTTTTTCCCCTCAGCTTTTGTTGTAGACACCAAATCCACAGAGAAGCTGATAAGAGAAATTATAATTAACAATTAATAAATAAGGCTCCTTCGCAAGGAAAATCCCTTATTCCCAAAGGCTTCTAGATGCTTTAGTGACTAATTGCAGAAGCAGTTCTGTCACCTGTGACCTTACATTGAGACCTCTCATTATAAGGAAGGCTTCACAAAGTTAGTCAATTTGTTCCAGGAAAATAGAGTTTATGTAAAAATCCTGATTCTGCCTGTAAGAGTTTTCAAAGTGCAGGTATACGTTGCCTAGAGTTCAACTCCAAATGAGGTTGGAGGTTTTTATTAAATTATCTCCATTTTATTGTTTTCCTAAAATTTGGAAGCCTCTAACTGAATATAACATTAGCCTTACTTCGTTTGTTTATATTTGTTTTTCGTTTTTTCCAGCCCTATGTGAGCAGAAAGGAAATGAGGGTCGGGAAACGCGGTCTGGGTTTATTGAATAACAACCCTCATTTTGTTGTTTTTTTTTTTTTTTTTTTTTTTGAGACAGAGTCTCACTCTGTCACCCAGGCTGGAGTGCAGTGGTACAATATTGGCTCACTGCAACCTCCACCTCCTGGGTTCAAGTGATTCTCCTGCCTCAGCCTCCCAAGTAGGTGGGATTACAGGTGGCCACCACCACGCCCAGTTAATTTTTGTATTTTTAATAGAGATGGGGTTCTGCCATATTGGTCAGGCTGATTTCAGACTCCCAACCTCAGGTGATCCACCCGCCTCGGCCTCCTAAAGTGCTGGGATTACAGGCATAAGCCACAACGCCCAGCCTGAACAACAAACAACCTTCTGAATGGATCTCACCAGAGACGTTTCTGACAGGTTGGAAGAATGGTCTACCTTCTTGAAATCTGCATTTCTTTCACAGTCCTGAGACCCAAAAGGCCAAGGTTTGTAAAAATTTAGAAACCTTGTAAAGATGTAGAACTTAAGAAAGAAAAAATGAACAAAGAAGACAGCATTTAAATGGCAACAAAGAAGAGAAGCTGTTAAGCGTTTCCCATGATTGGCTTCAAATGGAGCAACCAGAGCTGAACAGAACCTGGGGGTTTCATGTTGAGTTCCAGATTGCCATATGGGTTCAGATGCAAGTTAAAGTCAATGAGTTGGCTACTTTTCAAATCAGATACATGACAATTTGGTAGGAACACAGGGGTGGGTTTAAAAAATAGACTTTAATTAAAGATCACCGCATGTTTTCCACAGCTTTCCCGTGTTTAGGATTGGCAAGCCCACGATGAGTCCACACTAATGACCGTGGACAGAAAGAAAAACACTTGTTTCTCATGTTTTTATAACACTATTTATAGACTTCTCTTAGGGTGCTTATAATTTTATGGTAAAAAGATTTTGAGATTTGGCATCTAACAGACCCGGCTTTAAATCTCAGGCCTCTGTTTACTGTGGGACATAGTCAAGCTGTTTAACATCTAAGTATCCTTGGTGTTCCCGTTACCTATTGCTGCACAACAAAGAAACCACACCAAAACCTAGAGATAAAACAACAACTATTTCATTATGTTCATGGATTCTGAAGATCAGGAATTCAGTCAGGCCACAGAGAGGATGGCTTGTCTCTGCCTTGTAGTGTCTGCGGCCTCAGTTGGAAAGAGGAAATATACAAGGGGTTGGAATCACCTGCAGGCTTTACCTCTCATGTGTCTGGCACCTGGGTTGGGTTGAATTCAAAGGAAGGCTAGCTCAGCTAGCCCTGTCACCCGCAGCATCTAGAGATGCCCAGGCTCCCTCACACCATGACAGCCTCAAGGCATCCAACCTCTCCCATGACGTTCAGGGTTCTAGGAGCAAATGGCCTAACAACCGACATAGAAGATGCGTGGTCTTTTAAGACACCCTGGTGTTCACTTAGTGTGACATATGCTGTACTCTGCTGATATGCTGTACCCTATTGATCAAAGCAGTCAAAAACCTGCCCAGAAGCAACGGGAGAGAATACAGACTCCACCTCTTAAAGGGAGTATCAAAAAAATGTGTGGCCAAGTTTTAAAACCACCAATACGACAACCTTATAGGAATGCTGTGAGAATTAAATAGAAAAAAATCCGTAAAACACTATTGTAGGGCCAGGGCACATGGGAGGCACACTCAGCTAAACATTTACTGGTCTGTTGTCAGTTACAGGCCTCAGATTATAAATTAATGTACTTTTGGGAATCTTATAGGGGGCAATAATCCCTAAGGTAGTTTATTAAGGAGTATTGTTTATGCCCCAAAGCACTTAAAGAAGGTGCTTTGGAATTGCTGACAAATTATAATTTGGACATTGATATTGATAAATGTGCCAAAGCAATGATTTAATCTCATGAATATATAACTGCACAATTCTCTTCTAAAGCACTGGACTCTCTTATTGTTGCTTATCAGCATCATTTACTTAGAGTCTTGAGATCACAACTTTCCCTTACGTTTTTTTGGTCGTCGTTGTTAAATCCACACTGCCTGACATGGTGCAAACCAATGAAAGGAGAGGTTAGACATGGGAATATTGCCGGCCAAAATGAGTTTGCACAGCTGTGAGCAATAAAATACAGCCGCCATGGCAACCCTCTCCTGCGTCCCGATAACACATCTGAAATGAGGTTATTAGAATTATTAATTCACATTAGTGGCTATTAAAATTACTACCTGCAGATCTGCCATCTGAAAACCTTTTTTGTGTGTGTCAGAAGAAGTCCCTGTTTCCAAAGGGATCTGGATACTTAAATAGATGCAATCTATTGTGCGTAGGCATTCGAGGAAGACCAGCAGATAATAAAGCTCATGGTGAGATTGGGATAGCCATCTTGTGAAGTAAAAAAAAAAAGAAAAAAAGCAAATGTAACGCTTTGTTCTTGTGCTGATGGCAAAAGACCAACCAGACTCTGATGGTAGAAATGGTAACTGGACACCCCCGTATTCCCTGGAAGGTATTATTTAAAATCCAACCCAGTGTGGGCTGTTCCATGAAATTCTAAGTGGCCTGTAAAATATTCTACCTTTGTGAGACATAAACAAAATCAGGAGAAATCAGCCAAAAATGGAAGCCATTTGTAAGGAGGTTGTGGGGATTCTCAGAGAGCCCATGGAGACTTGGCTATCTCCCTTCCTTCCATCCCGCATTAACTCAACTCCAAAAGCAGATGCCTGCCGTTTTCAGCAAAAGAAGAAACCCCATTATAAAGAGGCCATGGCAGGAATTAATCAGGGGAGGCAGCTACACAGCTGAGAAAGAACATTTTATTATGGAAATGAGCAGGAAAACACACACATACATAAGGGAAAGAAAACATATAGGTATAGACAAGTAACTATGGCAGTGAGGCCAGAGTCGCCTCTCCTTCCTCCAGCCTACCAGTGCAGTGTGTGGGTGGGGAGTGGGCATCCTCCAGAGCATTTTCTTGGGGACAACAGTCCCCCCCATTTGTCTGCAGCAGGAAGGAACCTGATCTGCCACACACAGGGTCAAAGAAATAGGATGCACGTGTAAGAGGACCACTGCCCATTTTGAATTTTATTCATGTGAGTAAGAGGAGGACACTCCACATTTCTGCCTTTTTGAGCCAACTCCTCTGACTTCTTTACCCACTCAAAAGCAGTCTGCCATGGGCCCAGGCATACTGGTCACCAGCCACCAGTCCCAGCTTTCCTGCACACTGCCAAAAAAAAAGGGAGTATTTTATCACCTCTGAGCAAAGCACCAGTTACCGATTGCCAGGGTTCTAGCTAGCCTGTGCTGAGTCCGGCAGAAGCAGGTGAGGGAGTTGAGATGACCACGTAGAGCTCTGCTGTGCTATGGGCATCTCCAGCGACCTCATTCCCAAACAGAACTTCACATACACCATCCACAGAGGACTTGGGTGTCGCTTCCAAGTTCTCAGGGCAGGCTGAGTCATACTGTTCAGAAGTCAGGAATGCTGAAATTGCTGGGACATTCCTATGGTTTGTGGGAAGACTTGATAATATATTTGAAATCAAGTGTGGCTTAGAAAACCAGAAGGTATGTTTGCCCGAAGAGGTCACACACAGAGACCTTCCCAAATAGGAGATGATCCCCAGGGAATCGTTACCTCCCACCCAAAGAGAAGAGTCTCCATGTGATTTGCTAGGAATAGATGCCAGATCTCTCCTCTCTGCAGAGTATGTGGCCCTATAATTCAACTCCATTTAAAATTCCACTCCACCCAGTAATTAGCTATTGAGTACTTTCTTCATCCCAGTCCGATGCTACCTGTCCTGGAGGAAAAAAAAAATGTTTAATAAATGGCAATTGTTTTTAGTATTTTGAAATCATAATCCCTGAAAATCCTTACCTCCTGGCAAAAATGCCACACCTCTTATGGAACAACATTAAAAAAGATTTTTGAGAGGATTAGCTGCTGAAATATTTGGGCATTAAGATGACTCGATCCTTCATTTGGCTTAATTTTCAAAGTTATCTGGCTTTCTTAATGACTTAAAAATAATGATTTTTCTTGCTGCTTACAAAGTAATTCAAATTTAAAATAAGGCCACAGCATGAAAGTAGAAAATGAACACTATTCAAGAAGTCACCACTTGTTGGAACCCCCTCGAGTCTTTTTCCCTGTATATATGTGGAGAAGGTGACACAGAAAAGGGAGTGGTGGTTAATGGAGGTAAACAGATTTACTTCTCTTGATGATCTTTGAATCTTGCTTTTCTCTCTGGATCAGTATCTGTGACATTTATTTAGATACCAGCATCCCCAGGCCCCCACCATGAGACCCAAATGGTTCTTTTCTTGAATCTCAGAAATGTTTGATGCAGCTTCAACAATATATTTGTGCATCTGTGCCTCTTGAAGCTGTCTATTATGTTCACTTCTAGATTATTGATCATTTTATTTATCAATTCCTGCTCATATGAACCTCTAGTCCTAGTACACAAATCAGAATCAGGAGCTTCCCTTCCTATGGAATCTTCTTGCATCGATTCTGCCTTTAGCTGCTGATAAGAATAGGATAGGGGTTGCCTTTGTTTCTCCAGGAAAAAGGAGAGGTGGTCCTGGCCATCTGGGTGTCATTTACTCCAAACATTTACCTCTGGTTTCCTAGATATTTCCTCTTTCTCTCTTTCTTTCTTTCTTTCTCTTTCTTTCTTTCTTTCTTTCTCTCTCTCTCTCTTTCTCTCTTTCTCTCTTTCTTTCTTCTTTCTCTCTCTCTCTCTCTCTTCTCTCTCTCTTTCTTTTTATTGAGGGGGCAGAGGGAGCTGAGTCTCATTCTGTCACCCAGGCTGGAGAGCAGTGGTGTCATCTTGGCTCACTGCAACTTCTGCCTCCCAGATTCAAGCGATTCTCCTGCCTCGGCCTCCAGAGTAGCTGGGACTACAGGTGCATGTCACCGCGCCCGACTAATTTTCGTATTTTTAGTAAAGACAGGGTTTCATCATATTGGCCAGGTTGGTCTCGAACTCCTGAACTCAAGTGATCCACCTGCCTCGGCCCCCCCAAGTGCTGGGATTGCAGGTGTGAGCCACTGCGCCCAGCCTCCCCCATTTTTTTGGAGTGTTTGTCTATTTCTCCTCATCCTCTCTTCCTCTGTCACACTGTTTTCACCACTTCCTCTGTACTTTCAAAATCAGCCCTCTGTTTGTCTTGTCCAAATCTTGTCTCCCTTCTATTCTGCCTTCCCCGCAGTTATTTGTAAAGTTTCATTTGTGTTGACATGTGAAAATTCTGACTTTTGTCCTATGTTGTATTCATGAGCTCTCCTTATCCTCCCCATTCTCTCCTTACTGTAATCACCAAAGATTTATTCCTTTAATTTATAAAAAGCAGATTCTACAAGCCTCATGAATCAACTGAATGCTCTGGAAGGTACACAGGTGTAGAGACACTGAAAACAAAATCTGGATGATGCAGCCGTCTGCTCAACTCCCAGGTAATCATGCTCATGTTCTTCATGTTTTCACCTCCAGTGAAATTTGGCCTTGAAGACGTTTCTTCTACATTTGTGGAGTAAATGGAGTCATCCCTTGGGTATAGAAATCCCCTCTGCCCTCGATTTCCTAGACACATCCTCCCCCAAGTCTTGACTTTTAAATGTTTCTCCTCATACATCAAATAACCAACCTAAAAATGAACCCTGTTTGTTTCCTTTTTAAGACACCTTCTTTCCCTTCCTGACTGTCAATAACACTTCCCCGCCTCCCAAACTTGGGGGCTTGTAATCATCTATTATTCCTCCATTTCCTCCTCTGGCCACAGTCATTCCCACGGGACCCTCATTCCACTTCCTGAACAGAAATCTTACAAACCGAGTGCTTTCTTTCTCACTTCCACTGTGTCTCTAGTTTAGGCTGAAATAATTTCCTGCTGAACCTGGATAGGACTCCAACTTCCTCCTCCTAACTCTCCTGCTTATCTCTTCTCATTCCTAGCAATCTAAAAGGCTTAGTATCAAAATTATTTTCTTTCCTCAGCCCCTGCCATACTCTTCATCCCCTCAGATGTATTCCATTCATGTGGGCTTTTTTTTCTTTTTGATTTCCAGATGGATTTTTCATCTTTCAATATAACATTCAGTGTTTCACAATATTTGTATGACCCTCCTTTTATATAAAATGCTTTATATCACAGTATCTGGGTAACCTACCTTTTTATCTCATCTTCTGCTATTCTTTATCCTCCATTCCCACTCTGCTATTATCAACTGGCTCTCACAGACCTCCCACGACGGTGTCTTTAACTTCAGGATTCATTTCATTTTAATGCTTTTTTTTTTTTTTTTTTTTTTTTTTTTGAGATGGAGTCTCTCTCTGTCACCCAGGCTGGAATGCAGTGGGACGATCTCGGCTCACTGCAACCTCCACCTCCTGGGTTCATGCCATTCTCCTACCTCAGCTCTCGAGTAGCTGGGGCTACAGGTGCCCACCACCACACCAGGCTATATATATATATATATATATATATTTTTAGTAGAGACGGGGTTTCACCATGTTAGCCAGGATGGTCTCGATCTCCTGACCTTGTGATCTGCCCGCCTCGGCCTCCCGAAGTGCTGGGATTACAGACGTGAGCCATAGTGCCTGGCCCATTTTAATGCATTTTAACTTAAAGCTTGAGCACTACGTTGTACAGATCCCGTGCAATATACATCCCCTTCCGGAACAGTTTGCTTACAAATAACAAAGAAAGATGCATTGGACTTTGTTGATACACAGCAGATGATTTCTAAACACTTCTTGTTTTGAATCACAACAAGCCTGGCCACAAGACATCATGGTTACAATTGCGTTAAGAATACTTTATGACCTTGGACATGAAATGGGAAGTGGGACAGCCTTAGAATAGCCCTGAGGAAATGTTGTGTTCTGGAAACTGCTGTGGGGAAAACATGAAACATTTCCTAAGACCCAGGTAAAAGCAGAAACAAGAGAAAATCTGTCTCAGCTGTTTCCCAGGGAGTTTTCATGCACTGAAAACCATGAGTGTCTCTGTGCTCACTTAATGGAGAAGGTGCTTGGAGACCTTGGGATAATTTGTCTAACTTTGATGGAGTTGGATTGGTGCCTGATTCAAGCATGAGGACTGTGGGCCTGGCAGCCTGCTTTCTGAATTCTCTCCCTTGGTCTTGGATGTTGTCTTGGTGGTGTTTGCAATAACACTTCAGCTGGAAGATCCTTTTGGATCCTATAACTACAAAACCCAGTCTAACGTTAAAACTCTTGTATTCATAATAATCAATATGGTGCATTGACTTTCTCCCCAACTCTTAGGTATTATCATGTACTTTAATGCAAAGATGCATCAAAATGGCTGATGCTGTACATCCATCACAATTTAATGCTCTTGTTTTAAATGTGACTTCCTGGAAGAGACTGTTGGAATGCTGCCCCACGCTGGTCCCCCTCAGACCACTCTTGGGAACTCTGTCACAGTTGCCTGTGCAGTTTCACCTCTTGGATTTTAATACATATTAGCAAAATCTAAATGAGATTTTTTCATTCAGCTAATTTCAGTTTCTTCCCGAAGATAGGCAGGAAAAGCAGCATGAGGTTTTGCCAGCTGCAGCTTCAGCGGTTTGATGGAAGGATGCAAGCTCACTCTTTATCTCTTTATGGATCACAAAGGCCTGGACTAATTAGTACTTATTAGAAAGCCAATTAGAAATACATTTTATTTCTCCATGTGGTGTAAATGGAGCATGCCGAGGCCGGTTGTGGACGGAGATGTAGTCTACAGTACTATTGCAGACGTGGGGCCTGCAGAGCTCCACATGTACAGTCAGGAACGTTCACCAGATAGCTCTGGGAGCATAAGATTCTCTTTCTGTAATGTTAACAGGATCCAATGCTATGCAAGTGCTAGTATCTACATGCTTTGGACAATGAATACCTTTTCCTAATTTTGATCTACTATTCCTTCTATATTTGATCTAATTGCTTTTCTATTGCATTTCCTTTTCATTCTCATTTTCTTCATTCTCAACCTGGTACATTCTGGATTTTATTTAATTGATGATAAACACCAATACTTATACATATGCATCATCTATTTTTGAGAACCCTCCATCTTCTTCTTTAAGAATCTCCCTATTGAGTTATCCAAAAGTGCACAATTAAGGTTGATGTATCTCCCCTACCCCTTTAGACATTCCATCCTATACTGAAGCTGTGCTCCTAATTCTTTTCTAAGGAGTCTGCTGACAATTAACTTAGCTGATGAATGCAAAGAATTTAGGTGCATATTCCTCTACAAATTTTCCATTTACCCAATAGATATTAGAATGCTAATGACTATGAAATATACAATTTATTATATATCCTAAGTATGCATGTATGTATCCATCCATCTGTCCATGCATCATCCATCCATTGATCATCCATCTATCTATCATCCATCCATCATCCATCCATCCACCATCTATATCCATTCATCCCTCTGTCCATCATTCATCCATCCATTCATCCACCAACCATCCGTCCATCCATCCATCTGCCATCCATCCATCCATCCATCTATCATCCATCCATTCATCCATCATCCATCCATGCATCCTTTATCTATCTATCCATCATCCATCCAACTAGCCACTATCCATTTTTCTCTCCTGTATACAAATTGTAATAGCAACCCATCTGCTAATTTGGCTTGGGAGATTGAGAGTGAGATGGCTTTTCCTGTGAAATGCTTTCTTTTGATTCAGACTCAAGTATGTAAGTCATTTCTGGCCCTCCACACATGACAGGAATCTGCATGCATTTACATATGTGCCACCTCTCTCATTATTAGACTAAATTCTTCTTAATAGCCAGCACTGTGCCCATTTTGAAATGGTTATCATAAGCTCAGTAATCTCCATGCGGACAAAAGATAGTTGCTAATTGCCCAAAGTACTTGCTCAGGAACTCAGTTCTGTCCCACTGTTACTGCTGAGCTGACTAAGCCATCTGCTCACCTACTTTTTTATATTGTACAGTTTGGGGCCTCCCCTGAGTTATTCTGAAAGCCACCACTGCAACTCCCTGAATTGCTTTCACTGCTCATATTCTGTATTGCTTTGTCTTATTTTAGAATCTTACCTCGTTAGCCTTCACCTGCCTGTGAGCTTACATAAAATTGGCCTAGTTTTCTGGGTCCCCGTTTATGGTTATTCAAAATCAAAAGAAACCTTTAGCATAGAAAAGTCTAGTAAAGACATTACATTTACATTTTTTCCTGTAATATGGCTCCCTTAGTGGGTGTGTGTGCAGTAGGGCAGAATTTCAAGGCTTGTGACTCTAAACAAAAATGCCCAAGAAATTTCATTACTGATAAAGTACACAGTAAACAAATGTCCAGAGAAAGGGAACATTCCTTATGCTCCTAACATTGCCTTCAATGTACTGGCTACTTGGGTGACATTTACACTATTATTTTCTTCTAGTTTTTCCACAAGATTTGCTTCATTCCCTCTTTTAATAGGTATCTCTCTGGTAGCAATTTGATATAAGTAGAGCTCCATTACACATTTCTTTCTGTAAAAGGAGCCAAGTGAATACAGGGAACCTCATATGTCCCTAAAATCAACTCTTCCTTTCCATTCCAGAGCATTATGATATGCTTTTATCCCTTGTATATGTCTTCCTTTTAGACAACTAAGGTTTTGTGTCCATCCTGTGTTGATTCATGAGTCTTTGATTCATTGAAAGAAAAAAACCTAGACTAGATTTTTAAAATGTAATTTCAACTTCTATTTAGATTCAGGGCATACATGTGCAGGTTTGTTGCATGGGTATACTGTGTGATGCTGAGATTTGGAAGATGAATGATTCCATTACTCACGTGGTGAGCACAGTACCCAATAGTTGGCTTTTCAACCTTTGTCTCCCTCCCTCTCTCCCTTCTTTAGAAGTCCCTAGTGTCTATTGTTTCCATTTTTGTGTCCATGAGTACCCAATTTTTAGCTACCACTTATACATGAGAACATGCAGTGTTTTGTTTTCTGTTCCTCAGTTAATTTACTTGAGATAATGGCCCCCAGCTGCATCAGTGTTGCTGCAAAGGTCATTATTTCATTCATTTTTCTGACTGTGTAGTATTCCATGGTGTATACGCACCACATTTTCTTTATCTAATCCACTGTTGATGGGCACCTAGATTGATTCCACGTCTTTGATACTGTGAATAGTGCTGCAGTGAGCATATAAGTGCAGGTTTCTTTTTGGTCACATGATTTATTTTATTGTGGATATATACCCAGTAATGGATTGCTGGGTTGAATGGCAGGTCTGTTTTAAGCTCTTTGAGAAATCTTCAAATTGCTCTCCACAGTGGCTGAATTAATTTACATTCCTGCCAGCAGTATATAAACATTCCCTTGGCTCTGCAGCCTCACCAGTATCAGAATAGTCATTCTGACTGGTGTGAGATTGTATCTCATTGTGGTTTTGATTTGCATTTCTCTGATGGTAAGTAATGTTGAGCATTTTTCCATGTTTGTTAGTGTTTGTATGTTTTCTTTTGAAAAGTGTCTGTTCATGCCTTTTGCCTCCTTTTTATGGAGTTATTTGTTTATTTGTTTGTTAGTTTTTTTCTGTCACCCAGGCTGGAGTGATCACAGCTCACTGCAGCCTTGTACCTCTGGGCTCAAACAAGCCTCCCATCTCAGTCTCCTGAGTAGCTGGGACTACAGGTGCCTGCCACTACATCTGGCTATTTTTTTATTTTTTGTAAAGACAGTGTCTCACCATGTTGCACAGGCTGACCTCAAACTCCTGGCCTCAAGCAATCTTCCTGCCTCAGCATTCCAGAGCACTGAAATTACAGGTGTGAGCCACCACACCTGGCCTGGGACTAGATTTTTGAGTCACTCCTGAACCAAGGATGTTTCTAGCATTCCCCTAGTCTCAAAACCCTGTAGAGAATGTTCCAATAGAATCTAGGTGTGTTTGCCACAGATCAAAAGTGCAATTCTTTCTGTTCTGAAAGATTCCAAGGCCTTTCAGCATTGAAATGCTCAACAGTAAGGTCCCCAAGTGCACAACATATTTCACGTCATCCTTGAGCATTAGATATTATTCATTCATTATGACTTTATTCCCAGTCAGGTTCCTTGTTGTCATATAGTTTGCTGATGCTACACTTTCCACACATATTTCTTTTCTTTTTTGAGATGGAGTCTCGCTCTGTTACTCAGGCTGGAGTGTATGGCATGATCTCGGCTCACTGCAACCTCTGCCTCCTGGGTTCAAGCAATTCTCCTGCCTCAGCCTCCTGAGTAGCTGGGATTACAGGAGTGCACCACCATACCTGGCTAATTTTTGTATTTTTAGTAGAGATGGGGTTTCACCATGTTGGCCAGGCTGGTCTCGAACTCCTGACTTCAAGCAATCCGCCTGCCTCAGCTTCCCAAAGTGCTGGGATTACAGGCGTGAGCCACCGTGTCTGGCCCCCACACATATTTCTCCAGCCACATCTTCAGCTTCTGTCTAGTAGGTTAAACTCCCTCCTACCTCCATTTTAGTCACTTCTGTGTCTATACAGTTGACTCTGTTTCCTATCCCTCATGCTTCAGTAGAGATCTGCAAATGTAATGCCTCTTCTCTTCTTACTGCCCCTGTGGGGAGATTGCAGGGGTGTCCCAGGATTTGGGAGCTCTTCCAGGAGGCTACCTGGACCACAGTGGTTCACGTTACCTCTGCTGTCTGGGTGAGAGGTAGCTCCTGAGAGAACTCTGGCACTCACATTTGCACAGATTGCCTGAAAGCAGGGGTGGATTGTTAGAGACGTGTACAGCCTCCTGGAAACGGGTGCACTATCATTTTCTGAGTAACTAAAAATGTATTTTTGTTATTTATCAGATATCTAGGGCATGATTTAAATGTCTCCAGTTACAGGTTTGCTATCAAGAAGTTACGCATGTATGTCAATGCATTTTTAAAATGTTAATGGATGTACACTCTTTAGAATTTGAAAATGCTAAGGAAAGGAGGTAATATCTCAGAAAGATCACTCTGAGTTGTTCTTCCTGTCATCACTTCCTTCCTCACATGCCTGTTCTCTTCTGACCATGGCCAACAGAAGTTCAGCTTTGCCTGCCACATGGAGTCACAAACACCACTTCCCTGTGGATACCATGTTAAACATGTGAGTCTGAAACAATTAATGACAAAATCTTCCCTAAATGTGCATGGTGTTGGTGTGCAGTTGTGCAACTTATCTGGAGCTATTTCTCCTTCCTCCCCTAAAAATAATTTTAAAAAATTTATTCCAGCTTTCCTTTGTCATACACTTTCACAATTTCACCCCTCCCTACCCCCATCAGTTCAGTAATTTACAACAAAACCTTCTTCCTGTCCATCCAGCTGGATTACCTCTGGTCAATGCAATTACTCAGTAACATGCTAACAGCTTTTCTCCTTAGCCTCCTTATCAATATTACTGCCAAGTTAACCCTCCTCTTACCATCCAGAATATGTCAGAAACTTTTCTACTTCTAAAGCTTACTCTATACCCTCTCAGCTGTGGAATCTGAATCACAACTAAAATGTTCGTGATTCATTGGCAGGGTTTTAACATCGAAAGTTCCCACGGCGGATGTGCCAGTGCGGGCAGCCACTGACTTCTCCCTTGAACCTCGTCCTCATGATGAATCAGCTTTCAGCTGCCTTGTGATGGGCTCTCTTCCTTCTCGTTGATCCTTCACTGAGCTGCTCTTCCCTCGGTCAGCCAGTTTCTCCCTCTGAAAACTTAGAGGAATTAACTGACTAATTCAACTGACACCAGAGACTTCAACTTCTGAAATCAAATGTTTTCCCATCCTTTTTAGTTCTCCTTTTTCCTTCAAGCAGTACTTACCCTCCTGGGCTCTCTGGTACATGTTTTTCCTGGCGTTTACTGGCTTATCCTGATAATAGCAGCAGCACCCATTCTGTTGGTGTCTGCACTCTTTCATGACATTCTTTGCAAGCCCCGACCTCTCTGTGACTCTCCTGCAACCTTCTCTTACTCAACTCACCATGAGTCTCTGCACTTGCTGTAGGAGCTGTCCCTCTCTTTCCCTCTTCCTTGTAGAGAGTGGCCATCCAGGCTCAGCCCAAGCCCCTCTCAGATGTGGAGAAACTTGCGCAGAAGTATAAAACCTCAATGTCATATCTGGACTTTGGAGGGAATGATATTTCTCATCCATCCAGAATCATTCACTTCTAAAATGGGCAGAGAAACTAAAAAGTAGTAAATATGAGTGACAGAAATATTCAGGATAAAACAAAAATAAAATCCCATAAATACTACTTTAGAATGGGGAAGCAGGGTAGCAGTGAGCTGAGAACCATCTTTCTTCAGGAGAATGGGCAGGCCAGGGCTCTAACCACCTTCCTGCCTTCGCCCTCACAGATGCTGAAATTTGCTGGCCATGGACTAAGGCAATTCCCCTAGTTTCTTTCTTGACAAATTTTTGCATTGCCAGTTATTTGTTTTTCTTTTTCTTTTCTTTTCTTTATTTTATTTTTATTTTTTGAGATGGAGTTTCGCTCTTATCTCCCAGGCTAGGGTGCAGTGGAACGATCTCGGCTCACTGCAACTTCTGCCTCCTGAGTTCAAGTAATTCTCCTGTCTCAGCCTCCCAAGTAGCTGAGATTACAGGCGCCCACCAACACGCCCAGCTAATTTTTGTATTTTTAGTAGACACGGGGCTTCACCATGTTGGCCAGGCTGATCTCGAACTTCTGACCTCAGATGATCTGCCTGCCTCAGCCTCCCAAGCATGGCCGGTTCTTTAAATGAGGGTGACTATGAGTGTCTGCCTCCACCACTACTCACAATAACGAAGACATGGAATCAACCCAAATGCCCATCAATGATAGACCAGATAAAGAAAATGTAGTACATATACACCATGGAAACTATGCAGCCATAAAAAGAAATGAGATCATGTCCTTTGCAGAGACATGGATGAAGCTGGAAGCCATTATCCTCAGCAAACTAATGCAGGAACAGAAAACCTAACACCGCGTGTTCTCACTTATAAGTGGGAGTTGAGCAATGAGAACACATGAAGGGGAATAACACACACTGGGACCTGTCAGGGGGAGGGTGGGGGAAGGGAGAGCATTAGGAAAAATAGCTAATGCATGAGGGGCTTAATACCTAGGTGATGGGTTGATAGGTGCAGCAAATCACCATGACACACGTTTACCTGTGTCACAAACCTGCACATCCCTGGAACTTTAAAAAAAAAAAAAGAAAAAGAAGAAGAGTATCTGCCTCCTCAGGGCATTAGAGGACACCCCAGAGACATGAGGAGAAGGCAGCATGGCAACCAAGAGACTGGCTTTCTGCCTCTCCTCCCACCAACAGCTGCCTGTTTTCCATCTCAGAACAGTCATCTTATGGATGTTACCCAAAACTCAGTAAATCAAAAACTAAGTACGTCAAGTGAACCCTAAAGCCAGCTCGCTTTCTAGCCATCATTCCCTCCTCTGCTCATGGTACCACCGTTCTCCAGTTGGGATTACTCTGTCTTCCTTATCCTTGATACTCAGTTATTCAGTTCATCTCTGCTGTTTTGATTCCTCTTTCCCTTTGATCACTTCATCTGTTGCCACCTAGATCAAGGTCTTATTAACCGACTTTTAAATCACCACGCCGATCTTGCCAATGCAAATCTCTGTACCTAGCATGTCCTCACTCCTGCCTTTATTGCTTAGGTCATCAGACTAACCCTCCCTAAATACTGCTCTTACACATGCTGTCTTGCTCAAGGACACATCACAGCTCCATTTTATTCATTCTACCAAAAGCAAACTACTCTTTCTTTTTTTATTATTTATTTTATTTATTTTTATTTTTTTATTTTTTTTAGAGTCAGGATTTCACTCCATCACCCAGATTGGAGTACAGTGGTGCAATCATGGCTCACTGCAGCCTCCAACTCCTTGGCTTAAATGATCCTCCTGCATCAGCCCCCTGAGTAGCTGGGACTACAGCTACTCAGTGTGCACCACCAAATTTGGATAATTTAAAATAATTTTTGGTAGAGTCAAGGTGTCACTATGTTGCCCAGGCTGGTCTTGAACTTGAGCTCAACCAAAATTCTGGCCTTGGCCTCCCAAAGTGCTGGGATTATAGGCATGAGTCACCACGCCTGGCTGCAAACGACTCTTCCTGAATGTCAAGGTGTATAGTTTTATTTCCATCAGTCTTTGTGTTTTCTCTTTCAAGGCTACTTTCTCAGAGGTATACAGGTGCGTGATTGTTCTGATTCCTTTGCTCTTTTAAGTATTATGCAATGTTCTTTTTGTTTCTATTAATGTTTCTGTTTAAATTCTAATTTGTCTGATAATATTACCAAACTAAGTTTCTTTTGGTAAATATCCTCATGGTTTATCTTCTTTCTTCTCTTCATCCTTAGTCTTTCTGTTTAGCTTTAAGTGGTCTATCTTAAGCAACATATACCTAGATTTGTATTCTATTATCCAATCTATCCAATCTAATAATCTCTCTCTCTCATAGATAAGTTTAATTAGCTACATTTATTAAGATCAACCGTATATTTGGACTAATTTTTACCATCCTTTTTGACTTTTTTTACACCTTTGCCTTTTCCTCTGATGAAATATTTCCACATTTCCATTTGTATGTTTTTGTTTCTCTGTGGTTTTGATGATTGTATGTTGTGCTTGCGGTTTTTTAGTGACAACACTGAATTTTTTAAAAAAAAAATTCATATTTTATCTTTTAATACCTATATCCTCCTCTATATCTATATCTATATCTACATCTATATCTATCTATCTATAGAGAGAGAGAGCAATTACAAGACATGGGAGATAGTTTACGAGCACCAACATGTATCTAATGAGAGCTCCAGGAGAAGAGAGGGGAGGGATGGGCAGGAAAAAGGAGGGACATGAATACTGTACCTAGATGGAATGTGGATTCTGTGTGCCTATAAAAAGAGATAAAAACAAATCCATACCTATTCACTTCATAGTAAACCTGCAGATATCAAAGATAGAGTACATTCAAAATCCCAGAACACGGAAAAGATAGATTATCCGAAACAGAATGGCTGTTAACCAAAAAACTGAAGGACAGTAATGTGATTTTCAAAACCAGCCAAAGTATAATTCAAGAGAGAGACCAAAATAAAGACATTTAAAAACACATAAAAACTAAGAACTGTAGTAAAAAAATAATGCCCTATGGGGAAGAATAAATGCAATGAATAAGATAAAAGCAATTATAAAATGGAATTTGATTAAAGGACAGTTTTTTGTTTTTTTGTTTTTTTGTTTTTTTTTTTTTTACCATAAAGTGACTTTAAAAAGTACAAAACAGAATTTAAACAAGAACTGTAAAATAAGAAGAAGGGGTCATTCTTCAGTGGGTTTTTAAATCATACTGACTGACATGTTTGTCATGGTCAAGAGGAGGATATAAGTACTATAAATATACATATATGTATACACACACACATAGAGAGAGAGAGAGACTGAGAGAGAGAGAGAGAGAGGAGAGAGAGAAAGAGACAGACAGACAGAGAGGTTCTTGCTTTGTTGTCCCAGCTAGAGTGCAGTGGTGTAATCATAATTCACTGCACCCTTGAACACTTGAGCTCAAGTGGCCCTTCTATGTCAGCCTCCTGAGTAGATAGAGCTACAGGCACACCACCATGCCCAGCTAATTTAAAAATTTTCTGCCTCACCACTATTCACAATAGCAAAGACTTGGAATCAACCCAAATGTCCATCAGTGACAGACTGGATTAAGAAAATGTGGCACATATACACCATGGAATACTATGCAGCCATAAAAAAGGATGAGTTTGTGTCCTTTGGAGGGACATGGATGCAGCTGGAAACCATCATTCTCAGCAAACTGTCACAAGAACAGAAAACCAAACACCGCATGTTCTCACTCATAGGTGGGAACTGAACAATGAGATCACTTGGACTCGGGAAGGGGAACATCACACACCAGGGCCTATCATGGGGAGGGGGGAGTGGGGAGGGATTGCACTGGGAGTTATACCTGATGTAAATGACGAGTTGATGGGTGCTGATGAGTTGATGGGTGCAGCACACCAACATGGCACAAGTATACATATGTAACAAACCTGCACGTTATGCACATGTACCCTAGAACTTAAAGTATAATAATAAAATTAAAAAATTAAAAAATTAAAAATTTTCTGCCTCACCATGTTGCCCAGGCTTGTCTCAAATTCCTGACCTCAAGCAGTCTTCCTGCCTCAGCTCGCAAGTTGCAGACATGAACCACCACATACGTTTTTAATCTCTCTCTCATCTCTCTCTTTCTCATCTCCTGTCTCTATCTTCATCTCTTTATTTCTCGCCACATGCCGAGCATTTTCTTAGTGATGTCTTCACATTCTCTGATAAGCTCTCCCACAGTATTGAGTCTAGAGTTAATTTTGCACTTGTTTTTTTTCCCATATCTATCCACTCTAGTTTTATTTCTACCTTCTTTTGCTTCATTATTATTGTTCACGGCTGTATTCTTTCATTTATCACTTTTCAACATCCTCAGTGTAGGTCTCTGTCCAGACTTCATTCATGCTGATGTCTTGTTCTGATGGCTTATTTTGTTGGCTGCCTTTCTTAGCAGTAGGTTTCTCCATGTGTTTTGGAATTTTGTTTTGCTGGTTCTTCTTGTTTGACGATTTTTTTTTCTCTCTTTTTCTGTCCTTTTGCTTTTGTGAGTCTTTTAAGGATCAGCCTAACTTCCTCCTTCTGTTCTCTCAGTGCTCCAGCCCACACTTGCTCAGTCTTGCTCTCCTCGATATCCTCACCCTTCCTAGTGCAGTGATTTTCCAGCTGCCTCCTCTTGGCCCCTGGGTTTCAAGTTCAGAAACAAACCTTCTCATGGTCATTTGGAGCTCTGGTACTTTTGGGAAAGAAGGCTATCACAGATGGAGTGATGACACTGGTGGATGGATGGTCAGTTCCTACTCCTCACATTGTGCCTCCACTCTCCTACCTCCCTGAATCCCCAGTTGCCATATCTGTAGCCTCTAGGCAGCAGTTGACAATATTGTTTTCAGCATCCTTTTAAGAGCATGGAGGGTGCCCTCCACCACTGGCTCTGGTCCCCATCTCCTCTGGAATGTTATTTTCTCCCTTTTATCCCACATGAACTTAATTCCTAGATGCCCTTGCCTACTGCCTGACCTAGACTCCATCTCACCCACGGCTTTGCTGCTGCTTACCATTTCGTATTTTTGTTTCATTTTTGATTCACAGAAATGGTTAATAGAACTTCAGCTTGACTATTTTAATATCCTCTTTTAATATTTAATCTCTTGGCTGGGCATGGTGGCTCACTCCTGTAATGTCAGCACTTTGAGAGAATGAGGTGGGAAGATCACTTGACACCAGGAGTTCAAGAGCAACTGGGGCAACATAGCAAGACCCTGCCACTCCAAAAATATAAATAAATTTTTAAAAATGTAATCTCTCATTTCTAGATGTTTGGAATTTACCTACTGTACTTGCCTGACCACTGACCAACTACCATTCCAGCTACTCACCATTTGGCTACTCACCATTTGGCTACTCACCAAAATGCCACCTTCGGTCCATTTAGGAAGCTCAACTGTGTCATTGCCATCTGCTTCCAGGCCTTTGCCTCTGCTGAGCCCCAAACTGGAACACTCTCCTTTCGCCTCTGTGAGTCGTTTAAGGCTCAGCCCAGCTCCCTCCTTCTGTTCTCTCAATGCTGCAGCCCACACTCTCTCAGTTCTCCTCGGAACTTCTCAAGCACTGTAGATCCTCTGCAAATGGAAATTGAACATTATGGCTTAGTCTTTTTATGAGCCATTTAGAAGGTCCAGGGATTATACCAACTTGTGATTTGTTGGAGGCACAACTTAACCAGTTAGTAGAATCATATGGCCCCTAATGTATTAGTCTGTTCTCATGCTGCTAATAAAGACATACCTGAGCCTGGGCAATTTATAAAGGAAAGAGGTTTAATGGACTCACAGTTCCATATGGCTGAGGAAACCTTACAATCATGGCGAAAGATGAAGGAAGAGCAAAGGAAAGTCTTACATGGCAGCAGGCAAGAAAGACAGTGTGCAAGGGAACTCCCCTTTATAAAACCATCAGATCTTGTGAGACTTACTCACTACCATGAGAACAATATGGGGGAAACCACACCCACGATTCAATTATCTCCACCTGGCCCCGCCCTTGACACATGGGAATTATTACAATTCAAGGTGAGATTCAGGTGGGGACACAGCCAAACTGTATCACCTGATAATGCTGATTATTTGGTTATTTATTTATCACTTAGTTACTATCAGAAAGTGACAAAAAAGTCCTCTCAGATTTAGTTCATAAGTATTCATAATTATTGCTATTACATACTTATACATGTAATATGGCAAAGAGTTCATTTTAGTTGTAGGTTTAGTTGTTTAGTTGTTCATTTAGTTGTTTATTTGAATAACATTGTATAGTTTTTGGTTCTGCACTTACATAGTTTTAAGTTTTAAATGAGACCCTTATGCTTTTCAATTATATTTCATAGAATTTTAGAACAGAGAGGAGATACATTTTATAAGGAGTATTTTCAAGTTGGGGAGATTTATGAAGATCTAGAAACATAATTCAACCATGTTAAAAGTCTACTTATAAGATGTTCTATTCAGAACCCAGAGCTTAGCTTTTAAAAAATTAAAATCTGATAGTTTCACGCATGTTTTTGGTCCATTCTAGCTGGATCTCTTGGTAGATCTTGCAGAGAATGTTCTGCAGAGTCTTGAAAATGGAGACCCTGCTCTGTTCATCTGCAGGAATCCAAGGCTTAGCACACCGAAATAACTCAATACATGTTTTGTGTATTTGTTTAGCTCTACTGCTCAATCAATTTTTTTTATTTTCTTCAGTCTTACCTATAGTAGCTAATGCACAACAACTGAGTGACAAATACCTGTTATTTACGGATGGCTTTGTTCAATTGGGTGCATAAATGACAAGCAGGAGTGGAAGCTTAGAACACGGAGACCATGATGTTATTTCGAGCCACTGTTATTCAGATCGTTGCAGGGAGCTTTTTGTGTACCTTAAAATCCCTTCAGGGACAGCATTTTGTATTTTACTTATTTTTGTATCTCGCTTAGTGTCTAATATGGTAATGCATACCTATTTAGATAGTTAACAAATTCTTGTTGCATGCATTCCATTTTCAGAGATTCCTATATGGTGAATCTGAGAGCTCAAATAACTCCCCAGAAAAGTCAGCCTAAAACAGGATGGGGGAAACTGACATCAGTGCAAGGTGATACTCTATTATCAGGCGTTGGACTCCAAGACTTGCTACTTTTTGCCAGTTGGATTAGCGATGTGGCAAATCCCATTTTCAGAGCTAATATTAAATTCTCTATCTTTATGAGCATCCCTTCCCCATGTCCCCAAAGTCCAATAGCTTGGCAGTTTTGGATAATTCAAAACAATGCTAGTGCTTGGTCTTTGTCTGATTTGTGATTAGTTTCTCTTGGTTATTTTTGTACTTCAGCATTTCATCTACCTCCTGAGACTTTGAGAGTGGGCACATATTTTATTTATCTGAATTTTAAAATGCTACCATCCTGTGTGAGAAGAGATAAGTTAGCGTTCTTTTTTTGTTCTCTCTGTGGAGCTGTTCTTTGTTTTACTAGTAATGCGTATGCTAGAGAACAACTTGAATGGAATCTGTTCTGAGTATCTGAAGGACATATGCAGATTGGAATTCATTCTTTAAGTGTACTTTCCCAAGTCTGGGAAGATCTCGCCATCCTAGCTATGTATATCCATGCTTTAGCCTTTGCATGCTGTGGTAGGCTGAATGCAAAGTCCCACAAAGATGTCCATGTCCTAATTCCTGGGACCTGTCAATGTCACCTTACATGGTAAAATGGGATTTGCAGATGTGAGGAAGTCAAGGATCTTGAGATGGAGAGGTTATCCTGGATTATATGAGCGGGCTTAATGCCATCACAAGAATCCTTCTAAGAGGCAGGCAAAGGGAGACCTGTCTACTGAGGAGGAGAAGGTGATATGATGATGGAAGCCGAGACTGGAGCAACACAATCTGAAGATGGGTGAAGGCACCACAAGCTAAGGAATACAGGCAGCCTTTAGAAAGGGAAAAAGGCAAAAGTGAATTCTTCCCCCAGAGCCTACAGAAAGAAGCAGCTCTGCAGACACCTTGATTTAGCCCAGTGAAAGTGGACTTCTGACTCCCAGAATTGTAAGAGCATAGATTGTGTTGTCTTAAGCCTCTGGATCTATGGCAATTTGTTATGGCAGCAATAAGAAGCTAATACACATGCCATGTAGTATAAATATCCAATTCATTTATAAAAGGACAGCAGATCTAAGAAGCTCTCCTTTAAACAGGGCCTTGAAGGCTGAGGAGTTCAACAGCCCAAGCAATGTTGGACTCCCCTTTACAATATCCATGGCAGTGATCTCCAGGTGGAAGGAGAATTATTCACCCAGCACACGGTCCATTTCACCTTCAAAAGCTCCATCAGGGGAAAACATATTACAGAATAGTTTTCCCCAAGTGAACCTGAATGCAATGGAAAGAGAGAGTAAGGCAGATAGGTTTGAAACCAGAAGGCACCTGAGGATGTGCATCTATACAATGAAGTTAAAAGGATGCACCTCTCAGGGCTGTTGAAAGGATTCAATTATCTCAGTATAATATGACAGCACGTATTAGTCACTCACCGAATGACAGGCACAATAATTTTTATTGTGAACCAAGTCAGTTTTTCCTATAGTTTCCCTCAATTGGACAATGCATACTTTACTACCACACAGAAAAAATCTAATCCTGTTACATATAAAACCCTTCAAATATTTAAAAACAACAGTGTCACCTGTGAGACTTCATCTGTTCCAGCTACATCTTCCTGGATATTTCAGCCAGCACTCATAGGCCATGGTGTAAAGCTCTTGCATTATTTTCCAATCTCAAACTCTATCCTACCCCGAGTGTAGAATCAGACGCATGGATGAGGATAGGATTCATCTGAGGGATTTGCAGCAGCTGTGAAAAGGAGGACAAGACATCAGCACTCATATTCTCCAACTTCCCCACCTACTGCTGTGCCCAGGTGCGACGCACGGACCCATTGGTGGAAACACGCCCTGTGATAACCTCTGTCCACCGGCATTTCAAAGATGGTCTGTCTGTAGCCCTATACCCAGAAAACGGATGGGGCTCAGGAGGAGCAATTTGATAGTAAAAATATATAGATAGATATATTATATATATCAATATATATATGACACACACACACATATATATCGGCCAGGCATAGTGGCTCATACATGCAATCCCAGTACTTTGGGAGGTTTGAGACCAGCCTGAGAAACACAGCGAGACCCCATCCCTACAAAAAATAGAGAAATTAGCTGAGTCTGACTAATTATCCTGTAGTCCCAGCAACTCAGGAAGCTGAGGCAGAAGGATTGCTTGAGCCCAGGAATTTGAGGCTATAGTGAACTGTGATTGTGCCACTGCACTCCAGCCTAGGTGATAGGGTGAGACAAGGTTAAGTAGTTCAAGCCCCCAAAATAAATAAATAAATAAACATACATACTTTTAATAAGCCCCCAAAATAAATAAATTAATTAACATACATACATTTACAGTCTCTGAAATGCAATGCAGTGGCCTCCCCGATCTTCCCTTCTCAGGAAAGCAAGTGGATGGCGGAATGTGGCAAAACTTCCCCTCATTCTGCCTTTCTCATTATGTCACCGCCCAGCATCCAACCCAGCAATAACGACTTCAGTTGGCTCAGGCCCACCTCTGCAGGCCTCACTTTCTGCCCTCTGCCACAAACCACTGTTAGCTTTGCAAGAGCCATTGCACTCTCTCGCACCTGCACCTGTCTGGCATACTCTACCCCCTCCCTATGTCTGCTGAACACATTCCGATTTCACCCTCAAAACCCATCTCAGAATTCACCACATTCAGGAGTGCTTCCTTCACCCCTCCCACCCCATTACCACCACAGGGATGAAGCAGACCTCCTCTGCACTGGAGTAATGACATGTACTTGCCGCCATCATAAGACTTACTTGTGTCCTATTGTAGTTGATGGTTACTAATCTCTCTCCCACGTGAGTTTTTACGAGCAGGGATTTTTCATTCCTGTATTGCAGACGTAGTGCAGAACTGGACTGTGGAAGGCACTCAATGAATACATGCTGAATGAAAAGAGAGATACGCCCGAGTTCTCCAGCACTAGATTTGCCTTTACCTAGCCTCTCTCAAACAGAGCATCTTCCATTATGCCACCAAGAGGGCTTCTCACACATGCATCCCACATGATGGTCATGAGTGCTCAGCGCAGGGTGTTAGGTGACCAGCCTGCTCCAGGTGCTGGACCCATTCCAGGACAGCTTCACTGGTGAACAAATGCCCACATAGACCCAGCAACCCCAGAGTTTCCAAAACTGGAAATGATTGACCTGGGAGAAACAACCCAGAAAAATCCTTTGAGTTCTCTGTACCAGCTTGTAGTTCGCAAGCTACAATTCAGCCTCTGATTGATGCTGGGGGCTTGAATTACTTAACCCTGTCTCCCCTTTAATCAATTCATCATTTACAAAGAAGGTGAAATAATACAAATGATTATTTATTTATTGCTTTGATTCCCTTCTTCAAGCATTCTCTAGACTAGTCCATATTTCAGTGCCTGTCAGCTCTCTTCAATCATTTCTTCTTGACACAAGCTGATTTCTGAATTTGGTATTTATTGCAACCCACTTCATGCATTGCTCTGTGGGGTATTTTTTACTATAGAATTTTAAAATATGCGTTTATTCTTCCACAAGACTTGTTACTAGCTTGCAATGTATACAGTGTATATTTATTTGATTATTTTTGTTTAAAAAAAAAAATAAGTAGGCCGGGTGTGGTGGCTCACACTTGTAATCCCAGCACTTTGGGAGGTTGAGGCAGGTGGATCACTGGAGGTCAGGAGTTCGAGACCAGCCTGGCCAGCATGGTGAAACCCCATGTCTACTAAAAATACAAAAATTATCCAGGTGTGGCAGTGCATGCTGGTAACCTCAGCTACTTGGGAGGCTGAGGTGGGATGATTGCTTGAACCAGGGAGGCGGAAGTTTCAGTGAGCCTAGATCACACCACTGTATTCCTGCCTGGGTGACAGAGCATGACTCCATTAAAAAAAAAAAAAAAGTAGCAAAGTCTTATACAATTCTTTAGGTTATAGGTTATATCCTGTACTGGAAAGGAAACCTGTGCAAAGGGAGAAAGGGAGGTCACTATATTACTATAAGTTAGCATGGGAAAAGCAGAAAAAAAAAATTCTCGTATAATTTCTAGCAAGAGTCTAGTAATTCTTCCTAGTTCCCTAAATTAACTAATTACTAAGGCTTGATTGTATTGTTGTTTAACATTTTGTATAAATGCTGAATCAGCAGTTATGGTTTATTAGCGAGGGATGCAATAAATGCCTGCCTCTTGAACTCATTAAATAAAAAACACAATTAGCAAATCTAGGACACATTTAACAGAAAACACCAGAGGAGATCAGCAGTACCAGGCGCTGAAAGCTGCTTTTTTTCTGAGTGAGAAGGTTTTTCTGGTTACAAATCAAACACAGACAACTGCACAACTATACTACTGTGGTCCCTACCTCCCGTGCTACCTAAGTGCTCAGCCAACTGTTTCTTTTAGAGATGTACAAACAACAAACTTTAGTGGGGCTTAACACTAAACTTTTTTGCATAAGCATAGGTCTTGCAGGATCAGCTTAAGCAAATAATTCCTCTTTAGCACCTGTATAGTATCAGAAGAGACTAGGAAATAATTGGTGATTTAAGAAAAAAAACTATTGGGTAGGACCAATTCTATTTGCTTTCCTGATAAAGCAATTTATCATGCAAAATATGAATAAGCTATCCAAAAATGTATTGGAGGTTTAATAAGACTTTTCATTCTCTTCCATGGAAAAATATCTTATACACAAGATAAGATTTAGGTTACTTTATGGGAAGATGACTAAACAAGAGACTAGGAATGAAAAACTGCTAGAATATAACAATCAAATTAGAAAATGGGCAAAAGACACACACAGGGACTTCACTCAAGAGAATATATAAATGGCAAATAAGTACATAAAAAGTGCACCCCACATCTTCAGTCATTAGAGAAATGCAAATTAAAACCACATCAGATATCACTAAACACCTATTTGAATGGCAGAAATAAAAAATGCCAAATGCTGACGAGGATGCCGAGAAACTGGATACTTCCTACATTACCAATGGGAACATAAAATGGCACAGCCAATCTGGAAAAGTGTAGGATAGTTTGTTATAAAACTAAACACATGCTCATCCCAAGATCCAACAATTATGCTCCTGGATATTTATTCCAGAGAAATCAAGACTTCTTGTTCACAAAATAACCTGTGTATAAATGTTTGCTGCTGCTTTATTCCTAACAGCTAAAACCTGGAGATGACCCAGATATTTCTGAGTGGGTGAATGGTGAAACAGACTGTGAGTACTGTGAATTACCACTCAGCAAGAAAAAGGAGCTTTAAACCACAGACATGCACAACTTGATTGGATTTCAAGGGAGTTATTCAAAAAAAGAAGAGCCAATATCAAAAGGTTATAAGCTGCATGATTTTATTTATAAGACATTTCCAAAATAACCAAATTATAGAAATGAAGAACATGTAGTAGTTAGTTGCCAGGAACTAGGGAGTGGGAAGGGAAGGGAAGTGGCTGTGGCTATCAAAGGTAGCCCAAGGTATCCTTGTGATGGACCTATTCTATATCTTGACTGTAGTGGTGGTCACACAAGTCTACGCATAGGAAAATATGGCACAGAATTAAATACACATATGCACAAATAAGTGCAGGTGAAAGTGGAGAAATCTGAATAAGATTGGCAGAGTGGGATGGGCGTGCATCTATAATCCCAACTCACATCTATAATCTCAGCACTTTGGGAGGCCAGGACGGGAGGATCACTTGAACCCAGAAGCTTGAGACCATCTTGGGCAATGTGGTGAAACCCCATTTCTACCAAGAAATAAAAAAATTAGCAAACATGGTGGTGCATGCCTGTGGTCCCTTCTTGGGAGACTGAGGCAGGAGGATAGCTTGAGCCTCGGAGGTTGAGGCTGCAGTAAGCTGACATTGCACCACTGTGCTCTAGCCTTGGCAACAGAGTGAGAACCTGTCTCTCTCTCTCTCTCTTTTCTCTCTCTCTCTTTCTGTGTGTGTGTGTGTATATATAAAATATATGTGTGTGTATATATAAAATATATGTGTATATATAAAAAATATGTTTATATATATCACAAGTAAGAAATTGATATTGCTACACCCTGATTATATATATATCAAAAGTAAGAAATTGATATTGCTACACTCTGCATATATAAATATATAATATATAAATACATACGCAGAGTGTAGCAATATCAATTTCTCTTTCTATAAGTAGATCTATTTATATAGTATATATTTATTTATATATATGCAGAGTGTAGCAATATCAATTTCTTACTTGTAGTATTGTAGTATAGTTATATGAGATGTTAACATGAGGCAGAACCAAATAAAAGGTAAACAAGATCTCTCTGTGTTATTTCTTACCACTACAATTATTTCAAAATAAAAAGTTTTAGAAATTTAACGTACAACAACGCTTGTAGGCTATTGATTTAAGGGACTGAGAAAAAAGCGGGGTAAGAGAGGATTCACTGTCTTTCTGCCAGACTGTTTTTGAGCTGTGTCATTGGTCTCCTGCACTCGGACTGGAATTTACACCATCTGCTTTTCTGGTTCTCAGGCCTTCAGACTCGACCTGGAATTGTACCACCAGCTCTTCCGAGTCTCCAGCTAGCAGACGGCAGGTGATGGAACTTCTTAGCCTCCATGGTCATGTGAGTCAATTTCTTACCATAAATATCTCTCTTTCTCTGTGTGTGTGTGTGTGTGTATGTGTGTGCATGCATGTGCTTGTGTATACTCAGTTGGTCTTGTGATTTGCTTTGGCGAATAGAATAGGGCAGAAGCGAGCATGTTGGTTCTGACTCTAGACGTTGAGAGGCCTCATGTAGTTCTGCTTCCTCTCTTGGAGCTCTGTGCAGCCACTACATGAAGGAGCCAGGCTGGCCTATGGAGGCCAAGAGATCACATGAAGGAGAGCCCAGTTGTCCTTGTGAGGCCATGACAGACAAGTCCACAGTGAGTCAATACCCAAGAGAGGTCAGAAGAACTCAATCTGATGTGAAGTTAACATCACATGCATAGTTGAGCCAATCACACCAAGAAGGATCACCCAACTGACCTGTAGGCTCAGAAACAAAACTAAATTATTATTATTATTGCATGCCACTGAAGTTTGTTTGTTTTTTAATAAACAATATGATTTTGGTAATGAAGAATGATCCTGAAATTGGTACCAGAAATGGAATGCTGACATGACCAAGATTGAAAATGTGCAGCACTGATTTTAGAGGGTGGAGGATGGAGAGGCCCTAAGCACACTGTCAGCAAAGACTGGCGAAATAGTGAGGAAATTGTTTTTGAAGCCAGAAAAATGGCAACCTGCTTTATGTAATGCCAAAAGGACTTGTAAAACTGTTGGCCCTGCACACTATGTTAACTGAGAGAAGCTAGTCACAAAAGCCCATAGACTGTATAGCTTCATTTATATGAAATGACCAGAATAGGCTAATCAATAGAAATAGAAATTAGATTAATATTTGTCAGAGGCCCAAGGAAGAGAGTAGTAGGGAGTGACTACCAATGGGTACAGAATTCCTTTTTGGAAAAACAAAAATTTTCTAAAGTTTGATAGCGGTGATGGTTGGACAACCACTGAATTGTACAATTTAAACAGTGAATTTTATAGTATGTGAATTATTTCTCAATAATGCTGTTATTTCAAAGATAATTCTCACCTGCAGCAAGATATATAGATATTTCAATACAGAGATAGAGATCTAAGATAGGAAGATAAAAATATATCTAACAAATGTTTGCATTTGGCTAAGGAGATTCCAGGCAAAATGTTGAAAGTGTTAGCTGGTTGCTTCTTGCTGCATATGACAGTGAACACCAAGGAAAGATGAGATAAAGAAAGAACTGGCCAATTTGTAAATAGAATGACTTGCTGGATTAGAAAATGTAACAGTTACTCATTTCTAGTCTCTTCAGCCAGTGGAAGATTCTCAAAGTAAAATATAGACTAAGACATAGATCAAATAAAGGGTGTAGCTGTACTATCTCTTGTTGAGGCCTCTGAAATAATTAAAGTAGACCATCTTGTCTGGACCAAAGACTTCTGGAATATTAATGTCATAATTTCACAAAAACCTAGTCTTAATGTAGCAGTAAGTACATCTAGAGAGCCAGGTCAAGAAAACAATTGTGGTGTTGGCGTCTGACCCATTGCAGTGGGTAAAACAATCAGATTAGTAAGAAACCCACTACATTGTTTAGGAAATTGTACAGGAAAAAAGTATGGCCAGCTTGGACTACAAGAGGCTAAAATTGTTCAAAATGTACAAAGGGCTTTGGGCTTCCTACTTTCGATACACATAAGCAAGTTAAGAAAGCCATTTATCTGCTAACATGGGCCATTTATTTAAATGTAGCCAAGAAGAGTGATGAGAAAAGAAAACCATTTCAGGGGCACAACTAGGAAACCAGAAGGTGGAAGAAGAAATTTGTAGAAAAATAGACCAAGAAACCACTCCAAAAGACCAGAACGAAGGTTTAATTAGGGAATGAACATTCCCTTTTTCCCACTCCCACCCGGTGGGATTTCAGAATTGCTATGGACCAGTTACTGCTAGTGTCTCCTATTCCTCCTTATTTTTAATGGGAGTATTCACTGCACTTGTCCTGTGTCTTGTATCATCATTATATGTTGGGTCTTTCTGAACAGGTACTAACTTGTCTCTATATTTCATAGGCCCCAGATCAAGATGCATCACATCCAAGGAGACATGTGCAGAATTGATACGGAGTTTGATGCCATAATTGAATGAGAATTTGAGGGTCTTGGGAGGGTGCAAGTATATTTTGCATGTAGAAGGGATGTGAATAATTAGGACCAGAGGACAGCCTGAGACAAATTGATTACACTTATTGCACCTGTGCCCACATTCTTTGCAATGTGACTTTGTTGCTCTTCCCTTGGATTTGGTTGAATTTGCTATTTGCTTTTACCAATATCATATGGAGGGAGTAATGCTACGACGGTTCTATGCCTAGGACTTAAGACCTTTCACACTTTTACTTTCTCTTGAAATCCTGCCTCCACCATGAGAAAAAAGTTGACAAGTATGCTAGAGTATGAGAGGCAAATGACTTAGTTGTCACTGTCACCCCATAGCTTATGACTGTAGAAATCCACTAACCCTGAAAGCAGAGCCACCTAGCCAACCTGTAGCTAACTGCAGACATATAATGGAGCACAACCAAGACTAGATGAACCACACAGCTAAGCCCAGTTTAAAGTGCCAGCCTGAAGAATTGTGAACTATATAAATGTTTGTTGTTTTAAGCTACCAAGTTTAGGGTGGTTTCTTATGTAGCAATAGTTGTCTGATATAATAGCTAGCAGAAACTGAGCGCTTAATATCAGGCATTGTTTTATGCACTTTGCAGGTATTAGCTCATATATTCCTTATAACAACCCTATAAAGTTGATGCTATTGTCATTGCTGCTTTACAGAGAATGAAACAAAGATAAGGGAATTGATTTGCTAAGGTTACCAACTAGTTAGTAGTAGAGCCAAGATTCAAAAGTAGACATTCTGGATCTAGAGTCCGAGCTTTTAAACAATATAGTATATAATGATTGCTTTGAGCAAGAAGCTTAAGAACAAAGAGTGGTTTATTTACCTTTGTTTTCCCAATGCTTGGCATCAAATAGGAGCTCAAGAAATATTGAATTTTCCATTTATATCAAAATGCACAGGCATGTCCTCAATTTCTGTATGTTACTAACCACTGGGAGCTACTACCTGCAGAATAAAATTCAAATCCTTTAACATCTATCTACAACGTAGCCAACAATGTAACTCTCACTACCATTTCTCATACATACCTTGGCAATTCTCTATCAGCCGTGTCCTCTGGTCATAATGTTCATGTATTCAGAAAACATTGATTAAGTAATTACAATGAGGTAGGTAATGGGTCTGGTGTTTTTTATGGATTAGAGAGGGCTCAGTTCTCACAATTGTATGAAGAAAGTATTATACCCCTATTTTAAATGTGCACAAGTATATTATTACTTAGGATACAAGTGCAGTTATACGGAGGGAACAAAAATGCCAGTGACTTAAATTTAAAAAAAGTATTTCTCTCATTGAATAGTCCAAATATAGGCAAGGTTGGAAGCCCCACCAGGTAGCAGATTCCAGCAATTTCTGTCTTTTTTCTGCATTAGCCTCAATCTGTTGCCTGGCCCAAGATTGCTGAATCAGTTCCAGCCATCCCATGCGGGTTCTGGCCATCAGGAAGGGGAAACATAAAGGAAGAACAGAAACTTGCCTATATCCCTTTATTTAATCTCCCATAAGCCAGAACTTTGTCACATGCCCACATCTACCATCAAGGGAGGCGGGGAATTATCATATTTAGCAGAGCATTCATGTGCCTAGTTTAAAGAATGTGTGTTTCCGAGGTCAGGAGATAGAGACCATCCTGGCTAACACGGTGAAACCCCGTCTCTATTAAAAATACAAAAATTAGTTAGGTGTGGTGGTGCACGGCCTGTAATCCCAGCTACTTGGGAGGCTGAGGTAGGAGAATTTCTTGAACCCTGGAGGCGGAGATTGCAGTGAGTCGAGATCACATCACTGCACTCCAGCCTGGCAACAGCACAAGACTCTGTCAAAAAAAAAAAAAAAAAAAAGAATGTGTATTTGACTGATCATGGTGACTCATACCTGTAATCCCAGCACTTTGGGAGACCGAGGTGGGAAGATCACTTGAGATCAGGTATTCAAGACCAGCGTGGGCAACATAGTGAGACTCCATCTCTACAAAAAATTAACCAGGTATGATAGCTCCTATATGAATATCCCACTTATCTACTCATTTCAGAGGCCAGAAAAATGGCATTTAGCAAGATTAGGTAGCTCGCCCAACTCCATGCAACTAGCAAGAGTCCAAATTGAGATTTGAATCTGGACCCTGCTTCCAAAGCCTGTCTGCTCTGTCCATCCTAGACAACTCAGCCAGAGAGTCATGATTTGCATACAGCCCTCCCACGCACTCAGTCAGCCACTTAACTATGCCACTGAAACAACACTTCTGGGAATTATAAATAAGAATTATTTTCTTGTCCTCATTCTCCAGGATTTTCTGGGCTATGTTACTCCATTGACCTCCTTTTTCTTTTTTCTTTTTTTTCTTTTTTTTTTTTTTTGAGACAGAGTCTCCCTCTGTCGCCCGGGCCGGAGAGCAGTGGCCGGATCTCAGCTCACTGCAAGCTCCGCCTCCCGGGTTTACGCCATTCTCCTGCCTCAGCCTCCGGAGGAGCTGGGACTACAGGCGCCCGCCACCTCACCTGGCTAGTTTTTTGTATTTTTTAGTAGAGACGGGGTTTCACCGTGTTAGCCAGGATGGTCTCGATCTCCTGACCTCGCGATCCGCCCATCTCGGCCTCCCAAAGTGCTGGGATTACAGGCTTGAGCCACTGCGCCCAGCCCATTGGCCTCCTTTTTAAGATTCACTCTTCTCTTAGCCTTATGCAAGAGTTTCCTCCCCTCCTGGTCCTTTCTCTCTTAAAAACCTCATCTACTTCTTGGAAGCTCCTCTCTGGGCAAATTTCTGCGGCGTCTTTGTCTTGGTCCCTACCTTTCCCTCAAGTTCCCTGAAGTGTATTCACCTGCCTATCAGACACTTCCTCCAAGTAACTGCTCCCAACCCAGACTTGTTACGTCCAAAATGGAACATCGTATCTTTACCCCTCCTCAAACCCTACCTACAACGCAAAATTGAAACAGAAATGAACTGACTTCTGCTTCGTTTCCTTTTTACATTAGAGTGTCGTCTTTTTCTGTATCACGTAAGTCCTAAATGCAATAATTGCCTTTGCTTTATTTTTCTCTCCAGTCCACAGATTCCCCTACCCTGCTTTTATGGTCCCTTTCTTTCCCACTCCATTGCTACCCCTGTGTCACACCCAGACACCCGTGCCAGGGCATTGACCCTTCCCAGGTCTCTCTGCTGCTGGTTGACAGCATGCAGCTGCCACAGTCACAAGTGACCTCAAACTCAGGCATTTGGGGTTTAATGCTTTGTGATCACTGCCTTGGAAACCTGAACAATTTTACCTTGACCTTGTGCTTTGTGACTGAAGTCTGGTGGGACAATGGAGCAGGCACTGGGACTCGGAGCCTCAGCTCACACACAACCCTGCCCCCCTGCAGCTTTCTGTCTCCCCTCATGGGCTCCTGGACCCCTGTGCTTGGTTCCCTGCATTCCACTGACCTCCTCTTCCTTGCTTCTGCAGCAATAGCCACTGCCCTCCTCTCCCAACAGTGGGCAGGCACAGGCTTCGGGAAGGACACGGGCCCTGCGGAGTCTCAGGGCTTCTGCCGTCCCTGCTCTGGACTGCCAGTATCACAGAGCCCTGGACAAGCAACTCAGCAGGGGCAAGCCTCTTACCTGACCCAATCCAGGTACCCAGCACATCCAAGTGCAACGCCCTTGAGGTCACTCATCTGCCATGGGTCGCAGCGGCACACCTTGGGGAGGGAAGATGCCTGGCTCAGTTTCCCCGCCATCGGCCAGGACAAAGCACACTGGACTGGGGCGGAGTGGGGTCCCCAGGTACCCACGGGAGACTACACTTTTCCTGCAAGTGTCTTGTGCCCAAGGAAATTGACATAAAATAGCGAAACAAAACAAAACCAACAACAAAGTGATAGGTGGAGAGAGACAGCAGAAGAAAAAAGATACTCGTTTTCTGTTTTAGGAACTTAATGGAACTTTTTTCTCTCCTTTTTGAATAAGGGGCCCTGCTTTTCATTTTGCACTGGGCCCTGTAAATTATTCTTAAAACACCCCTAAATTCTAGCAACTCCCTTTCACTTACTAGGTAACCTAGCAAAATGTAAAAATGCTAGTCCATTAGCCCTGCAAGGAAGTTGCTCACTGCTCCAGACACCTGAACCTCTCTATCGCATCTCTCCCCATCTCTTTTCTTCATCCTTCCTGCCTACCTTTGCTCCTTCGAGCTCCTGTGGGAAATGCTAGCCCACATTCCCAGCCCTATCCGATTCTACCTACTTGAATCCTGCTTTGCCTTCGGGGCGTGGTTAAATCCACCTCCATGAAGTCTCCTGGACTTCCCAGGTGATAATGTCTCTCTGCTGAATTTCTGTCTCACTCCTGCACATTTGGGGATTTTATGTATCTGTTTCTAGTGATCTCTTATACATTTTGTTTTTTATCCTTTTAAGGGGATTTTCAACGTCTGAAGGGAAGTGCCTGGGTCTTGGAGATCTCTGAATTCTCTAAATGTCAAGCAGAATGTCTTGCACATAGCATATAGTGAATAATTGTTGATTGTTAGAATTCATCCAAAGGCAAGGGGAATAGATGGTCTAGTTGAGGCAAACAGTATGCAAAGGTATGGAGGTGAGGATGAGGATGAGGAAGAGGGGAGAGTTAAAGGGAGGAAATAGAACCTCAGAGAGGTGATTTCTTGACAAGAGCTGGGGGTTCTGGTGGAGAAATGGCAAAATTAAAAAAAAATCACATTTCAGCGCCTCTAATAGCCATGTCGGAATGGTTCTTGAATCCTCAGCACAATTTTGCATTTCCACTCCAGCAGCCTCAGGTACTATTTTCATACATTGATCTTCCTAATTGTATCTCCCTGCTCCTTTGAAAATGTGATTTGCAAATCCAGCCCATGCCTTCGGAGTCCAAGTCCTACCGACCGCCTGTTACTGACAGAGACAGGAGGCTATGAGGACCCTCTTCTTCCTCCTGTCTTGCTGGTATTTGCTGCAAGATCTGTCTCTTGGGAAGGGCCTTTGTAGCACTGTTTTACAATAATATTTTGGATAAAATGTTCAGTTTCCTCTTTGTGATTCTAGTCAGACAGAGAAGATCTGAGCTCAGTGTGCGAGAAACAGCAAAGGATCTGTCATTTGCCTTAAAACTGTTCTTGGCCAGAGCCCTTGTCTCATTTGTATAATGCATTGCTCCACGATGTTACAAAACACCATGCTGGTCTACAAGGCTAATTTATGGAAATTACAAGCATGGGTGGATTGGATTCTTTTTTATATTACAAAATGGTTTGACGGTTTGAATTTTTGTCACCTTTTTAAGTCTCTGAGGGATGAGTGAGCCCAGAAACTTCCTAACATTCCTGTACATCAGAATCTTGCTAATCTTTTGGTGGTCTGTGAGTCCAAAGGCAGAAAGCCTTTGAAAATGCCTCCTGCATTCAGTTCCACATTGCATTTCAAAGTTTCTCTTTGATGATTTTATTTTGGTGAGACCTTCTGAATACTGCTTGCGAGTTGGCTATTTTGCTCACCTTGCTTGATATTTTCCTAACATCTCAATAGCACTTTCAGCCAAAAGTATCCTCAACTGGTACATCAATGATATCCTTAAAAAAAAAAAAAAAAAAAAAAACTACATTAAAATCAGCCTTCAGGGTCTGACTTAAATCACTCAAAACACATTTACACTGTAAAAAATTTTAATTGAAAGGATTTTCTTTTTTCCTAAAATATATGTATCCAACTGATCTTGAGGTTTAAATGTATTCAACACCACCAAATCCAAGGTTACCTTTATAACGAAACAAAGAGCTACTGATTTGCTTAGCTTTGATGATAAATTCCACTTTCTCTAGATACAATATAAACTACTAAGGATTTGTCTATTAGGAAGGAAGGATACTGCAGTGGGTTTGTTTTGATTTAATATCTAAGTAATAGATACTTGAGATAATGTTTAAATGCATCCTAGGTACTCTTTTTATTTCAAGAAATGTAGCCTCACATCAGTTTTTGTACAAATCAAGAAGATTACTAAATAATAAAAGTATGTTTTTGTCCTTTTAATAAACTCCTTCTCCAATCTTAGAAATCATAAAAACAAGAAACAAAAGCAAAAGTGTTTCTTAAAATCATCTATTACTGTCATAGTCGTCTTAAAAACTTCAATCAAATCCTTTCCTGAAATCTTCCTGCAATTAATGTGTGGAATATCTACTTTTTATTCATTCATTCATACAACAGACATTTTCTCTAAGAATTCTCATTTCTCCATTCCAATTTTGGCTTTGCAAGCAAGTCTGTTATTTATTTCTGGGACCGATCAATGTGTCTCAATTTAATCCTCAAATAATTATATTCCAACACCCAAAGAGCATAAATGTAGCAGCCTAACTATTTAACTCAAATTTGAAATCACTAGTTATTCATGTTAATGGTTATAATGAGTTTTTAAAGCATATATTATCATTATTTAACATGCCAGAAAGGGGGTTCGGCATTTTTCTTCATCACTAAATTTCAAAAATCGCTGAGATTAAAATCACACCAGACTCTTTTGGTTGACCTGTGGGTGTTACAGGGCAGTTTTCTGCCTCTTTACCACCTTTCTCTTTTAATAATATCTCATGTAGAGTAAACAGCACCACAGGATGAAATGAACTGTTCTTTTTTTCCATTTTTTTCCTACCTTGACCATGCATTTATGCAGGTTTAATTGGCGAGATAATAAACATGATCATTTTCTGGAAGAAGAGCTTGTGACGGTGTAAATATGACTCTCCAGTGTCTTCACACATACTCACACATGTCCAGGCACCATTCCCACTCCCCAATCTCACACCCTTGTGAAGTTGCCCCCAGCTGTTCACGCTGGAAAAACCAAGGCTATTCTTGGGTTTACTCTGTAGTGAGTCAGCTCAATTCAGACAATGGAAGACTGGAAGGAAGGACTTGATATTTGGCTTTTGTGCTCCTTCCTCGAAAGAAAGCAAATAGTAGCCCTGTCTCCAGATTCTGTGTCTGCCCCACTACTCTGCCTCATCCAGGTCACTGCCAAACCCAAGCTCTCAGAACACAAAGTAGAGATGCCACGAACACAGGGGATTGGCTCAGACCAGCAGTGGAGCAGAGCACTCATTCCACAAGGACTTGGAACCCTAACATTGCTTTTCCCACTGTCTCTTGGGTTCCCAGTCAGGGTTCCTGCATCCTGGCCTGGTAGGGTCAAATCGCTGATTTTCCTATTTTGACTTTTATTTATTTATTTATTTTGAGACAGAGTCTGGCTCTGTCACCCAGGCTGGAGTGCAGTGATGCAATCTTGAATTCCTGGGCTCAAGTGATCCTCCTGCCTCAGCCTCCTGAGTAGCTAAGACTACAGATACATATCACCCCACACCTGGTCAATTTTTTTTTTGTATAGATGGGGTCCCAAACTCCTGATTGCTCAAGCAATCCTCCTGCCTAAGCCTCCAAAAGCTGTAGGATTACAGGCATGAACCACTGTGCAGAGCCTTATTTTCTTCTGTTGCCTAGCACCTGTCCCATCTCCTGCTTCAGGAAGCTCTCTCACTTCCTTTCCATGAAGAAGCCCAGAAGAGTCTACTGGAGGTTCACCCTAATTCAGCATCTTCTCCCAAACTGCTGCAGTGCAGGCTGGTAACTACTCCCATGAGTCTGCAAAGAATTTCCTTGCCAGGTGTAACAGTGTTAATTTTCAGTTGCAGATAATCATAATGGAAGGCTGTTTGGTAAAGTGGCCTTTGTGAGGACTATCTAGCTATGACACCCCAGCTTTCTGGCCATGTGGGTGTCCCCCTCTCTCTGACTCCAGCCCAACAAGTCAAAAGGACAATCTTCCTGTTACCAATTCTTCCATCAAAGCTGACTGGATTAACAGCCAACTGGACAAATATTCAGGCTTTGGCCATAACAGGCTTTCCCTCTGACTTAAATTGTCTTCTAAAACATATTACCTAAGTTCAACATAAATTAGATTTCTACTCATTCAGAATGAGCTGTGCTGCCTGCCTGGCCACCAAGGATTCAGTCGGAAGTTCTCTCCATCAACGTCAGAAGGTCTTGGAGATGTTTTTTGGCTATTTCCAATGTCATTCCAAACAGCACTCCCTTAGCACGGTAATAGAGACCAGATTTGGTATTCAACGGCATAGAGACTTCCTTTTCTTTCCTGCCAACTTGAGGCATCTCTATAGCTGCAAAGGACAAGAAGATTCAGTAACTGCCAAGACTGAGTGAATGAGTCCCCAAAAGCCGTAGTAAAAATTATGAAGGAAATAACAGGCCAAGAACATCCAGTGCAGAAACAATGGTCATTTTAAGTCTAAGTGTCACAGCTTTTATGTTACACAAGAAACAAGCAAATTAATAGAGACTTGAGCCCCAAAGAAATTAGTCTGGAATTTAGAAAGAAAGTGTGACAAATAAACTTAAAGTTTTTAACGAAAACTGACATTTTTATCTAAAGCACAGTCTTGTATTTCATCAAACTTCTCCTTAGAAGATCATAAAATGCTCCATTATGAATATAGTGGAAACTTGATGAACTATTTTTCTTGGCTTGTTTGCAAGAAAGCAATAAAGTTGCCTTTTCTTGGCTGTTATCTAGATTGTTGTCATTATCTGTGACATTGCATGAACCTGAATTATCTTTAATTTTGTTTTTGCAAACTGATAGTCATAAGAAAATCTCCTCTTTTCCACTTAGTGAATTACTTTATTTTCAATCTTTCCTTGGGTATGATCTCAGCTCTGGGGGAAAAGGCACTGAGAAACTCTTAGAAGCTTGACAAGGACCAGGGGTGGAAGTCAGTGAGAGAGGCATGATAAAACCCTGGTCATAAATATACAGAACGCATGTGTTGCAATTGTGTGATCACCCTTGTCGTTCAAAATCTGCCCCATTATAAATGCTAGTCATGAATGATAGGATTCCAAATTGGTGGACACTTGAGTGGGCACTTCTCTTTCTCTGGTCACCCAGCCATGCCTAGGAAACTGAAGAAGCCCACATATTCAACTATTGGATCCAACTGATGCTTGATGGCTGGGCTGTCATATGAAGAGGAAGGTTTCAGCCAGAGTGGCTAAATTGACTCTCATTAAGACAGCGAAGCTGAGCATGATGGTTCACTCCCGTAATTCCAGCACTTTGGGAGGGCCAGGCAGAAGACTTGCTTGAGGCCAGGAGCGCGAGACCTGCCCGGGCAATGTAGTGAGACCCGTCTCCACAAAACTAAAAATAAAATCAGCTGAGCATGGTGGCACATGCCTGTAGTCCCAGCTACTCGGGAGGCTGAGGTGAGAGGATCACTTAAGCCTAGGAGATGGAGACTGTAGTGAGCTATGATCATGCCACTGCACTCCATCCTGGGTGACAGAAAGAGATCCTGTTTTAAATAATTTAAAATTTAGATTGTAAAAATAAATAAAAGAAAAAAGAAAAAGAAGGCAATGTAGGGAATGAAACCAACCCCTCAGTGTTTTAATACAGGCCTCAGAGTGGCAAGGCCAGGCCAGCCACCCCAGAGCCTCGCCTCACTGCTTGCTGCTTGGGGGAAGTCATTCTCAGAATTAGGTGGAGCTCACAGTGGCAACAAAAGAAGTTAATATAAAAACATGTCAAAAATTCTCATCTCTTGCAAGATTAGATGATAGCTGCAAGCAAGCAAAAGGGGAAAGCTTCAAGTTTGTCAGCCAAAAGCATGCTGATGGAGTAGGAATGTGGAAAGCTTAACAAAGTTAAGGCAAGAAAAAAAAAAAAGACCAGGGTGGTGTTGCCTAACAAGGAAAAAGACAGGAACAAGAATGTGGGAAACTATACTAATGTACGTATTGAGTGGCCTGAGCCCTCCAGGCCCCTCCAGGTTGAAGAGCACTGTTCCCCCATCCCATCCCATCTTCCCTCTGCCTGTCAGGAACCTTAGTTGAGACTTGAAAACATCTACAATAAAACTGAGAGACCCACAGTGAAAAAGTTCCACCTGCAAAAAAGACCTCAACCCCTTCATGCGAAGAAAGGGAGTGGTAGGAGCCTAGAAATTGAGATGAGGCTGGGCGCAGTGGCTTATGCCTGCAATCCCAGCACTTTGGGAGGCCGAGACAAGAGGATCACTTGAGGTCAGGAGTTCGAGAGAACCCTGGTCAACATGACGAAACCCCGTCTCTACTAAAAACACAAAAATTAGCCGAGCATGGTGGTGGGCACTTATAATCCCAGCTACTCAGGAGGCTGAGGCAGGAGAATCACTTAAACTGGGGAGGCAGAGGTTGCAGTGAGCTAAGATCGCACCACTGCACTCCAGCCTGGGCAACAAGAGTGAAACTCCATCTAAAAAAAAATTTAATTTAATTTAAATTTAAAAAAATTAGAAAAGGAAAGAGAGAAATTGAGATAAGAGCTCAGAGTGGGGAGGGGATTTTATTTGAAATAGACCCTAGAGTGAAGGTGGAAGTATCCCACAAATTATGCAATTTAGGTCTCATTTTACAAATCAAGAGAGAAGGGGGTTTGTTCAAGATCACAGAGTTACCGGTGGACTCTGAGTCTTCCGACTCCTTCTATGACGTGGCACTAGCTCTCCGGGACTGAGATGCCTAAGGAATAATGAGGCTAATGGAATTAGGTAACCCATAACCCGATTTCTCATCTCTCAATGAGATCAGGAAAGGAAATATGAAGTCAGGATGTGCGTGACAAGAAGACAGGGCAGTTCAGAGGAGACCAAGGGTAGACATAGATTTGTGCTGATATCTGTCAGGGAAGTGACTTCTGTCCAGGCTCTGGGAGTCTGCGGAGGTGAGCAGGAAGAGCTGAGCGTCCCAGGCAGGTGTGCAGGGGAGGACTCAAAGATCAACAGCAGCAGGCGAGACCAACCTGTTCAAAAATGGGGCAAAGAAATGGGCTATAAACTCATCTTAGGTCAAAGACTCTTGCCTCTCCAGTTTTATAAGGTTCCTGCTATGTAGAAACACAAAAGACTGCCTAAATTGCAGTTCACCCCAGAGAGAGACAGTGCCTCACAGGTGCTGATAATGCTGTTCACAACAAATACTGGATATAGGCTTCTATGAATGAGGCTTTGAAAATTCTAGGAGACCTCACCACAATCACCAATTAAACTAGGTTTAACTACTGAAAAGAATGGATGTATGTTATTAGTTGGGTTTCTGGATACAAAACACAAAACTAATTAGAGCTACTTTTCATCCAAAAACAGGGCAAAAGGGAAATTCACTATGGGTATACAAGCCCCCTTATGGAACCCAAAGTCAGGAAACCCTCAGCTTTCACCAAGGGACTGGGAACCGCCAGAAGTCTCCACTTGCTCTGTCCTCTCTGGTTTGGAGACGGCTTTTTTCCTCTCTCTCTCTGCCCTCTGACTGTCTCTGCCCAGCCCTCCACACTGGGCAGGAGGCCATCACTCCCACAGTTCCCAAATCCACAGGTCACAGAGCAACCGTAAGCAGATTCCAAATGGCAAGTCCTTAGGCCTAGCACCAAATACCTGGAAAAAAGCAGGTGCTCCTTCCAGCTAAGATCTAGAGTCTACCTCTGGCCTAGATGGCTATCTCCAGGTAATGCTGTGCTACAGTGAGATGGAGATGCGGGTTGTGCAAACAGTTTTCAGATGAGGGGCAGTGGTAGATCCCTAGGGCATCTACGGTATATTCATGTATGGAATTGAAGGCTTCTGGAATTTAAGATGAACCTTAGAGAGCCTCCAAGCCAAATCAGCCATTTCTTAAAGAAAGAATCTGAGGCTCCAAGAAGGGAAATGCTGGCCTGAGCTTATAAAACTTGTAAATTTCAGAGCGAAGATTATTTGGAAGTCTTCCTGTTCTACCATTCATTCATTCACCTCATAATGACCTATGGCTTGTCAGCTTGCTGAAAATATAACTGTGTTCCAACCAGACAGGATCTCTACCTTCTCAGAGTGTACAGATGTGGGGGAAAGATCCTACAAACACATATAAAATTATAACCCTGATCAATGCCAAGAAAGCCAATGCCAAGACACTGATGATATTTAGTGTCATCAAGCAGGTCAAATGAGTAGGTCCCAGCACTGGGCACTAAGAAAAAAGAGAAATTGCATCTAAAATAAACATTGACATTTTTCTAATCTTGTCCATCAACATAACTTATGTAGATACAGTATGCCATTTTCGAATCTTGAAAAGCAGTTTGAAAACACCCATAACTGTGGCACAGTCCTCAAAGTATGTGATTGTTTACTAGCTAACAGCATTTTATCAATATATACGACAGGGTTAGGCTGTGTCCCCACCCAAATCTCATCTTGAATTGTAGCTCCCATAATTCCCACGTGTTGTGGGAGGGGCCTGGTGGGAGATAACTGAAGTATGGGGGTGGTTTCCCCCATACTGTTTTCACGATGGTGAATAAGTCTCATGAGATCTGATGGTTTTATAAAGGAAAACCCTTTTCACTTGGCTCTCATTTCTCTCTCTTGCCTGCTGCCATGTAAACATGTCTTTTGCCTAGAAGGGCCATGATTGTGAGGCCTTTCTAGCCACATGGAACTGTGAGTCCATTAAACCTCTTTTTCCTTATAAATTACCCAGTCTTGGGTATGTCTTTATCAGCAGCATAAAAATGAACTAATACAACATACATCTTTATTTTGTTTAATTGGGATTGGTGAACATTTGAAAACAGTGGAGATACAATGTCAACTCAAAACACACTGACTTCTTCAAAGATTTTCACAGTGCAACCATCTTAGCAATTTCTTTTTCAGACATTTGTGACTCCTCAACTAAAATGTTGTCATCAAAAATGTAAAAGCCTATGACAAATTAAAATGACTTTGGTTTGGCTAAGGCCTTCGGCTGGAAAAATATCATCACATGTCTTCACTTCTCTTGCATGTATGGAATTGTATATTTCAGAGATTTTTCTTTTCTTCTTTTTGACTAAAACCATGTCAGTTTCAAAGGATCCAGCTGCCTTTCTTCGGAAGGAAGTACTCCGGATTTTTGTGTGTCATTGTTCTCTTCTGTTATAATGTGACTCCTTCTCTAAACAAGAGGCATTCCTCATTTTTTCTTCCATTCCATGAAACGCAAACTAAACTGGAAAAAAAATAAGTCCAAAATAGCATCCTCCTATTTTGGCAGTTTTATATGATTATAACATGCTAGAAATGTCACTATAATTATAGCAACAAATTATTTCAACAGTCCTCACAAGTGATGCTATTTATAGACAATCAGAAATGTATATAGAGAATGAATCCACCCTAACAGAAAAACCTGCTAATGGTTGTCTTGAGCCTGGGGCTGGGGCCACCTGGCACTGCGTGATTAAATGCGAAAACAAGGGTTTCCATGAGCCTTCATTGAAACACGGAACATGAGAAATGAAATAAATAAAGAAGGACATTTAAATGATTATAGCTTGGCATTTACCCTGCATTCCTAATGTGTTAGGTACTATGTATAAAAAATTACAATCACTGCTTAACTGTCTTTCAAGATTTACAACTGATTGTCATATCAGAGAGAGCAGCAGGTTCAGAAGAGGTGACTGTTAGGAGAGCAATGTTTAGGTCAGGGAAATAAATTAGGATATGTACATATCCCTTATCTGTGATCATTTGTAGGCTATTAAGGCTGGGAAAATTACCATTAATTATTACATACCATGCTTTCTTCATTTCATCTTGAGCAGAGGAAAAAGAGTTGGCTGGAATTGCTTGTTTGTTATTGGTTTTTCCCTTTTTATTTTTAGCCTCTTTCATTTTATGGTTTTTATATAGTTTTGCTTAACAGAGCTGTAAATTCAGGGATGAAACAAATTTCACAGTGACTCTTTAACCTCCACTGCTAGGATGCATTTGCAGAAACTTCAATTTAGCTCAGAGAATTTGGTTGGGATGGATAGGGTTCAGAGAGGAGGGAAAATCATTTAACCAAAAGTAATCCCTCAGTAAATCAATTTGCTCCAAATTTCATCCGTATTTTTTTGCATACTGGTTAATGCTGTTGTCTCCCTGGGTCACTGAGTAGAGCTGACATCACTGTCATTCTGAGGGTAATGGGTCAGAAGTTTACCATCTCTGCCCAGGAGCCTGACCATGCCACTCTGGGACACCTCCCAGGGATGTGTGAGCGCCAGCTGCAGTCGCTTATAATGACAACCCTATGTTTGACTGTTTTTCGCTTACAAAAAATATGTCCTTAAATTTTCTTAACCTCTTTGTGAATGTCTGCCTTTGTGTCATTAAATGTTTACCTGCCATATTTGAGATTCAGTCAAAAATTGCTTTTTCCCCATCTGTGTTTTTCTGGTGTGCACTATTGCCTTGAGTCTGTAGGGCTACATTTATCACTAGTTGGCTGTCATTACACTGTGGGAGCATGCATACAGAATGATGCTTAGTGCAGGGCACAAAACTGAACTTCTAGTGGCCATTGCCTGCCATCCAGGAAGTGATCTGGGGACACACCTCATGGAGAAACGACAAGGGTACAAAGGTTCCTCAAAGTTAGCCAACAAAGATTTCAGGAGTTCATTGCTGGTTGCTTCTGATCCACGTGAAGAACCAACCTAGAGAGGAAAAATAATAACAACAATAAAAAAAAAAAATCCCCAATAACATGTGTGCAGCAGGGACTGCAGCCGTGGCTCCATTTGGAATGAATAAACATGTGTTAATCATTAGAGTTTGAAACTGATCCCAGAGTATGTTGCATTATAGCTACAGACTTGCAAAATGAAGCACTGCACAGACAATAGCTATGCATGCCTAGGATGGCAACAAAGCCACCCCTCAGTGTAGAGCTCAGGATGGGCTGAGGAGGACAATGTGATGTCATGGGTCACATTTAAGAAAAAAAAAGAGATGAATTTTCTTCCGAGGCAGCAAGATGTTCTCTGGCACGCAACCTACTGGCTTTGTAAAAGAGCTCCAGATGGATGCTGAGAATAAGATACTAAACACAGCAACAACATGCGAGTTGGACAGCTACCTGACAACATGGGAAGAAGCCTGCAGAAAGGGTCCCTTCATTAAACTAATAATACACCTGCTTATGTGGTTAACTGAAGCCAAGGGCTGAGGATAATTCTACAAAAAAGAAAAAAAAAAATAGCTGCCATGGTAACCTGGACAACGACAGATCTTCTGGATGTGACAAAATTCCAGTCTGAATTACACAAAGTCACCATAAGCCCAGAAAGCAAAGTAGATTTAATTAGTTGGTTAAGTCTGCAGCACAGGAAGGAAGGCAACACTTGTCCTTTATTCTCTCTCCAAACTAACAACGCGTCACTAGAATGAGCGGTCCTCGAAAAGGAGAATTTTTAGCTAAGCACATGATTGCAAAGTGATGCTTCACATGGGAAATCCCCAAATTTAAATTCCCTCAAAATTCCCCATCCAAATTAGCTGGGACCACTTGAAGGATGCATAGAGATGAGGCTTCATTATATGTCACATCTAAACATTGAGGCTTCAGATGTTCCTCCCCACAGTCACAGAGGTCAAAATTGACACTTTCTAATTTTAGCAGTCAATAGAACTTTAGCACAAGAACCTTCTTCGTCTTATTAATAAAAACATATCTGGTAAGTACACATGGCATTGTATTGAGTATTAAATAAAGCAAATTTCAACAGAGCAAATTCCCATAGACCAGTAATTTACTACCCAAGATAATATCCATGTGATCATAGATAGATATAGGGAAGCATATTAAAGGCACTGAAAACTTCTAAAAGGAAAAGATTTATAGGGCTGTTGAGCATTGATTTTTTTCTATAATCCTCATTTTAGTGGCAACTCGACTGTGTTTTTTACTATTATCAATAGCTGCTTTTTATATTTTTCCGTAACTCCCATCTTTGACCACTCTTGGTCTCATTCCTAACTCCCCTTCACTGAATCCTCTTCCTCTTCCTCTCTAAGGTTGGTGCAGGCATCTAAGCTCATCTTTCTCTAATTAACATTTGACCTTCACATGTTTCCCAAAGACTTCTCATATATTTAAAAATTGAATTCTTCTCTATTCATTCATTTCCCTAGCTTTATATCAATATTACCACCACTCTTTCAGGGCTTCCAAGCTTGCAACTTCAGATTTGGTTATCCTTGTGTGCCATTTCTAATCAGTCACTAAGTCTTTTTGGTTCTTCCTTCAGATTTTCCTTCAACCCCACCCACCTATTTCATACCTGTCAATAACAAGGGGATTATAGTTCTGTTAACAGATCACAGTCTCTCGGGTCTGTATGCCTTGGAATACATGCTTAATTCAACATCATTGGGTAATAAGCAATTGAAACACAAAATAGTTGACAGTAAGAGATATTGATTATCAAGACATGGATGAACCTTATGGACCTCAAGGCCGGAAGCAAAATCCAGCTCCCAAGACTAGAGCTGAGAAAAGTGTCAGAAAGCAAGATGGCATTTCTCCTTACCCAGGGGAGGCTTTCTTCTCTCGCTTTGCTTGGAAACCCACTCTTTGTTCATTCATTAGCATGCAGATGACTACCAGGTATCAAGACCTCCCAGCTCTACTTCCGGTCACCACTGCTATGGCAATATGCCTGGATCTTTTGGTTCAAATTCTCCAGGGAAATAATATACAGGACCAACTCACCTGTTTAACCAAGACCACACATGCGCAAGACTGCTGGAGCACTGATCAGGGATGGCTGTGTAGCAGGGACCAGAGGCCCTCCCTAAGTCTATCAGCTCAGGAAGTAGGAGAGTAAATATGGCTGCTGTTTAAAGAGCCTGTGGGTGGACATGGACTTTAAGGAGCCCAGGGGAAGACAAGGAATGCAACAATTCTTGTCGAAAGTGCTGTTTCCCAGAACACCCTTTCCCCACTCATCGACTCGGAACGCTCCTCCTACACATTCTTTGAAACTCAGAAAGGGTCATTCTTTTTATTCCACATTTCACTCATTTCGCCTAGTGCCCCCAATAAAAACAATCACACCCTGTCGCTGCCGTCCCCCTTTCTTGAGCTCGTACCCATGACTGCACAGAAATCACTAAACAGTAATTATTTATTTCCATGATTGTGTCTCCTACTGGACTGACAGTCCCCTAAGTTTAGGTTTTAAACTTTACTCATTTCAGTATTCTCAACATTAAGCACAGTGTCTGGTAGTAAGTGCTCAACAAATGTTTTGTTGACTGAATTGCTTTTAATATGCTAATTGGTTAATTAATATTTATGAATGATGTCTCCCGAGTCTGCCCCTTGCTTTAGGGAATTAATTGTATGTAATTGAAAGGGCAGAAGTTGGAGTTAGAAGCAATGAATTAGAAGCATCCATAGAAATATGGATGAGTCTTTAAAAAAATAGTCCTTCATAAAAAAAAGGAAGGAGGATACATAATTAATATCGCTTACATAAATTAACAATATATGCACTCAAAATAATAATACTCATTTTTCTAGAACACATGTAAAAAACAAATACACATCAAACACACTGAATTTTTTGGCTGTGAAAAGAGGCGAATGAAAACAAGGCATAGGAATTTTTTTAAAAGGATAAAAATAAATAAATAAAACTTCCAAAGGGGCCCGACACACATCAAAGATGATAATATGTCTTGAACTGAGGAAAATAATTAACTCAACCATCTGCTTTTGACTTAAAAATAAAGAATAAAGAACAGGATATGCTTTAACATTATAAAAGTTTTGGTTTATACCCCAGCTCTTACTTGCTAGTGAATTGAGACTGGGAAAGTTACTTAAATCTCGTTGTGCCTTAGTTTGCCTGTTTATAAAATTGGGATATTATTATCGACCTAATTGGGTTGTCTTAAAATTAAACTGGAAATAACACATAGAGCACACGTCACATAGGAACACAAGAAATGTTCATATAAATGGATTCCTTCCAGGCAGATCACCTGAAGTCAGGAGTCCAAGACCAGTCTGGCCAACATGGCAAAACCCTGTCTCTACTAAAAAATACAAAAATTAGCTGGGCATGGTGGTGGGCACCTGTAATCCCAGCTACCCGGGAGGCTGAGGTAGGAGAATCACTTGAACCCGGGAGGTGGAGGTTGCAGTGAGCCTAGATCGCGCCACTGCACTCCAGTCTGGGCAACAGAGTGAGACTCCATCTCAAAAAAAATAATAATAAAATAAATAAATGGATTCCTTCACAGACCCCTTGCCTGAATTTACCTATAGATCCTTCCAGTTCAAATATATTCACCAAATCCATCTTTCAAAGACATTGTGCCCTGCTCAAAGCCTTTCTATTATTTCCTGCTTCCTGTGTTATGTATATTCCAATTTATTGGGAATTGAGTAGAGGTGGTAGTTACAAAGTAGGAGTGTTAGAAATGATGTGTTAAATCTTGTTGTCTGTGAATTTGATCCAGTGGGGGCAGAGAGATGGCACAGGACAGGGAAGGACTGCCCCATACCACAGGGTTAGACGATGGAGCTGGCTCCTAGAACACCTTTCCTGCTTCTGTAATATGAGGAGTGGCCTCAGCTGTCACCTGATTATCCACTGCTCAATGCTTAGTGATTCCAGGACTTACCAACTTCCTTTCATAAACCTTTAGCTCTAGATATACCAATTTTGTTTTCATCTTCTCAGTAGGAGTCTTGAGATTTCCAAGTCTATGACTTTACTGAAGATATTCTACATTTGGAATCTTGCGTCTTCTTGTCTCCTATTTTAATATTATTCATTCTTCAGGGACCAGCTAAAACCTTAACTTCTGAATAAAACTTCCCTAGAGCACCCCGAGTTTTGTGTAATTTCTCCTTTCAAGATGGTCACGCTGGCTGGGCACAGTGGCTCATACCTGTAATCCTAGCATGAGGCGGGGAGGATTGCTTGAGGACAGGAATTGGAGAGCAGTCTGAGCAACATAGCAAGATCCTGTCTTTACTAACAATGAAAAAAAAAAAAAAAAAAAAAAAAACCCTGGCATGGGCATGGTGGTGCATACCATGGTGGTGCAGCTACTCAAGAGGTTGAAGTAGGAGGATCACTTGAACCTGGGAGGTCAAGGCTGCAGTGAGTCAAGACTGCATCACTGCACTCCAGCCTGGGTAACAAAGTGAGACCCTTTCAAAACAAACAAACAAACAAACAAAAAGACGGTCATACTTATTTGTCATTATGTACCACCTTCTCATAAGATTGAGTCATCTATACAATCTGAATTCTATTCATATTGAGTGTAGAATGTTTTATCTTTATGGTATCTTTCATTGTCCTAGACAGTGACATATATAGTAAACTCTCAAAAAATACTATTTAATGAAGAAGGTGGTTCAATAGTTTAAAATAATGTCATGTTCTGGTGAGTTAATTGAGGACAAAAATTGCAATTTATTCAATCAGTCAAAAAAGTGTGGGTAGAGGAAATAACTATCATAACTATGAGTCAGCAAATCTGTGAGTCAAATTTGTTCTTTTGAATTTTTAGCTTCCCTCTGTCTTTTTCCTCATCCATAGTGGTTTATGTGTATATTACTTTGGGATAAGTCACAACCACAATATCGGCTTCAGTTTTGCCATTTGCGAAATGAAAGTGCTTGACTACAACTTTCTTCAATTGGAATTTTACATGGAAATTCAATCTATAACACACAGAAATGTAGCTGCTGCAACCGAAGTTGGGGAGGAGGTGGGATCCCCATTGCTCATCTGTGCCTCATTCTCCAGTCTCTTTGAAGCTAAGCTTGAAAACCCCAGGATGAAATAACCCCAAAGGCTCTCAGATGTCAGTTGCTGACTCTGTTCATTCAGGAAACTGAACACCCTCTTCCTTCTTTTGTACTACCTGTCCATTAGGCTGGCTTTCAGGGTGGCACAAATTACCTAGCAGGCCATTCAAAAAAGTAGGCACATCACTACCCTCCCACATTTCTATAAAGATCAAATAAAATAACATAGGTCAAACTGTTTACCTATAATGAATCTTACCAGAAAGGCATAATGGAATTATTCATATTCAACTGTTAATTATTATATTACTACTTTGTGACACCATTTAGAGACAGTTATCTTAGTTTTCCTGAAAGATGAGGAAACAGAGGCTCAAAGAAGTTAAATAAGTATCTCAAATCTGGCCAGTCAGAAGTAACAGAACAGAATGAATTGCAGACATTCGTTTTTACTCCAAAGTCCATGATGTTTTCAAAATACCGTGTGGCCTCAAGCTGACTTGAAAAAGACTCCCTTTGATAGAAGATGATCCTTGAGAAATACTTTTAAAGTAAACTTATAGGTCCTCCATCATGCTAACCTTGACTGACATCCCTGAAGAACTTGGGGTAAATCCTGCTTGATTCTCAGAATAATCCTGAAACACAGGCGATGTTGAAGGTGATGGGATGAGAGCCTGTCCATGAGCTTGGCCTGCAATAAAAGATGAGAGAGAGGAGCAAAGACCAAGCAGTGGGATTTACTGGTACCCAGCGGTTACTGCTCCTGAGGTGTGGGTAAACTCTATTCTGAGGCTATTTCTGTGGTTCCTGATCATCTTTCACTCTTGGTGATGGCTTGACACAATTCCATGCTTGGTTTCTAGGCACTCCCTTTTTAGAGATCTCAGACTAACACCTCTCATGATACAGATAAGACCCACACACAACGCATGTCCACATATTTACTGACTACTTTCTGGTATTAAACATGTACACTTGTTTTTTGTTGTCAGCTCAGAGGCCATCAGTCATGACAGTGGGCTGATGATGCCACCTACATTACTGAGATAAAGTAACTTATCAAAGATCATGCAGACAGTGACAAATTCAGTGTCCAAACCCCAAATCCACGGCATGGCTTTTGGATGAAGCATGAAGAACTGGCCTGCATGTTACTATATTGCCATCTGATCCCATTAGTGGCATATGGGTTGTGCAAAATTCAGTATTTTCTTCCCCAGGAAGCTCTTTGATTCTCATATAACCAAACACTGAAAACATTATGTTTCATGTCCTCACAATATGTACTGTGATGGAAATGGAGCATGAGAGCTTGTTCTGTTTTAAGAAATTTCTCCATGAGGGGTGGAAGGGAGCAGGAATTACCTTTTCCAGGTTGAGCATCCCAAATCTGAAAATCTGAAATTCACAATGTTTCTAAATTCAAAACGTTTTGAGCATAGATATGCTACGTAAAGGAAATGCTCATTGGAGCATTTTTTTATTTCAAATTTTCAAATTTGGGGTGCTACATATATCCAAATATTCCAAAATCCCTAAAACTCCAAGACTGAAACGCTTCTGGTTCCAAGCATTTTGGATAAGGGATACTCAACCTGTATTCATCTTTTTGACATTTCTGTTTCTTTTCTTTTGCAAGTTATTTTTAAACAATCATGCCCAAGAAATTAGTTTTATTTTATTTTTTCTTCTCTCCTCTGTGTCCATAGCTCCCTGTGGAATCCTAAGTACATCTATTCAAAGAGAAGAACCCCAGAGACTTAGCGAGGGCTGACTTTGGAGAAGGACTTCAAAACATGTCTTCTCATAGGTGCCCAGAGATTCATTAACCTCGCTTCCGAAAACTGCTGGGACTAGAATTTAAACCCAGAGCAGAGAGTCCAAAACCTTTGCTTACAACTTCTGGTCTGCTTCCAGTAAATCTGGGTCTTCCATCTAAGGTTTCATTCTTGGCCTCAACACTTCACAGAAAGATACGTTTTAATATAATTCACAAAAACTGGCTATATTTGATAAATTATTAATAAAAATTAAATAAACTACAACAAAATTTGAACCCAGTATCATTAGGTGATTTCCATTTAGAATTTCTATTAATTACTCTGATTTACTCTAAAATGAATACAAAATATGATTGCAATTCAACACATTTTAAATCTTGCATTTTAATTTCATGGGATAAACAGGAAATGAAGAAGGGAAGAAAATTATTACAATTCGAAATCTCCAAAACTGTTCAGCTCTCGTTTGTTTTATTTGAAAAAAAAAGAAAAAAAAAAACCTTGGTTTTCAATTTATTCAAATCAGTGTAGGCACTGCAAATAAAATTTTAGAATGTAGACAGAAGGTCTGTGAAGCATAAATTATAGGTGTTTTCCCAACTGGTTTGTGTGATGGATTTGCTAGATCATAAAAGTTTAATTCACTAAAACTTGGTTCTTCTGAAAAATAAACTAACTGGACTTGAAAAATCACATTCGTTCATTTAAGGAATTTACATCGCTGTCCGCAACCCTTGGCAACATGGAAGACAGACAGAGAGAGAGAGAGAGAACAATTTCTGACATTAACAGGTTCTTAGCCTAGAAAGTTGGTTGCAATTACTTGAAGAAAAGGAAGAAAAGTACAGAAACATACATTCACTATGCTGGAAATCTCAGGAAATCCTTTTTTGTAACATGGATTACATGTTGAATTCCCTTGCCCCATTTTGGTTGTATGTAGCTTGCTTACCCCCCCAAAAAAAAAAAAGAAAGAAAGAAAAGAAAAATGTGTCCAGTGTTTAAGCATCAGTGAAAATACAATGATGAATAACCCATAATCCTTGTCCTCAAGGAATTGCTGATCTTATAATCACTAATAACTAGGTGGTTTTTAATAAGAAGGGAAGTCTCCTGTCCCCACAAATCAAGAATGGGTAGCTTTGAATAAAATAATTACAGAGACAAAAGAACAAAATAGCTAAGTTGGATTTTGTAGAAAGGGGATTATGTTAAGATTGACAACTGACTTTTCCATGACAAGCTCAACATAGAAGACAAACAGACTTCAGGGAGCCAATTTGAATTCCTGGGCCAAAAACTGGCTGTGGTTTAGGAAGATAATGCAGACCCAAAGAAATCTGTGAGAATGGCCTCTCTATCTACACGAAGCTGGATACTTATCTACACTGGGTACTTAAATGTTTTTTTTTTTTTCCTTTTTGTTTTTTAATTTTATTTATTTATTTATTTATTTATTTATTTATTTATTTATTTATTTTGAGATGGAGCCTTACTCTATCAGCCAGGCTGGAGTGTAGTGGTACCATCTTGGCTCAATGCAATGTTTGCTTGTCAGGTTCAAGTGATTCTCCTGGCTCAGCCTACCAAGTAGCTGCAACTACAGGCATGCACCTCCACGCCCAGCTACTTTTTGTATTTTTAGTAGACATAGGGTTTCACCATGTAGAACAGGCTGGTCTTGAACTCCTAACCTCAAGTGATCTGCCCGTCTCAGCCTCCCAAACTGCTGTAAGTCACTGCACCCAGCCTGTTAAAGAGGAATTGGGATCGCCATCTACCTATAGTAAGTAGTGACCCCTGATCCAGAAAAGAGTTTCAAAGGTGGAAGACTGAATGTCAGAAGCAGAAACTGCAGGATGCACACCCTGCATGCCCCCTCCCACCTCCCACTTCAAGTCCCATGACCCTCGCCCTACCTCTCAGCACCAAAAGCAGCAAAGCTAGGCCACCAGAAGGGCTACATCATCAGCAGCAGTAATTTAGACCCTTAGCAACAACCAGTTTAGACCTTAATGACTGTCATTCTGCACTTTTTCACTCTGCAGAATATAGATAAAATAACAAGCACATCAGAAATGAGGTAAGTGAGAAATTGAAATTGTAAACTTGGACTTGAAGCCTGTACTTTAGTGCAACTTTTAAACTTCAGTTTTAGAGATTGTCTGTTCATAATGTGAAACTAAGACCTAAGAAAACCTTTTAAAAATCTGGATCAGCCTGAAATCCCAGCACTTTGGGAGGCTGAGGTAGGCAGATCATGAGGTCAGGAGATCGAGACCATCCTGGCCAACATGGTGAAACCTCGTGTCAACTGAAAATGCAAAAATTAGCCAGGCGTGGTGGTGTGTACCTGTAATCCCAGTTACTCAGGAGGCTGAGGCAGAATTGCTTGAACACAGGAGAGAGAGGTTGTAGCAAGCTGAGATCATGCCATTGCACTCCAGCCTGAGCAACAGAGCAAGACTCATCTCAAAAAAAAAAAAAAAAAAAATCTGGATCAAAAACTTTTTTGTGTGTTCAGTATAATTGGCAGATTTGAAACATAATCTATGACAGTACCCACCTGAAAACCCTTGAATTACTTGAAAAAAGAATCTCACAGAACCATGGAAACTCAAGTTGGAGAGAACTTGGAGAGTAATCTCCAAAACCAAGGAATAGATTTTCCGGGGAATTCTCTCCTTGGAAGTACGCAGGTTATTGGTGATTCTGTACCAAAAGCTACTAAGGTTTGAATGTTTGTCTCCTCCAAAACTCGTGTTGAAACTTAATCCCCAATGTGTCAGTATTGAGAGGTGGGGCCTTCAAGAGGTGATTGGATCATGAGGGCTCTTTCCTTTAGAATGGATTAATCCATTCATGGATTCATGGTTATCACGGGAGGGGAACTGGCGGCTTTACAGGAAGAGGAAGAGAGACCTGAGCTAGCCCATCAACACGCTTAGCCCCCTTGCCATGTGATACCTTGAGTTGACGCGGACCTCTGCAGAGAGTCCCTACCATAAAGAATGTTCTCACCACATGCAGCTCCTCGACCTTGGACTCTCAGCCGCCATAATTGTAAGAAATATCTTCCTTTTCTTGTATATTACCAACTTTCAGGTATTCTGTTATAAGCTACAGAAAGTGGGCTAACACAGAGGCTAAGGACTGCTTATCCTTCAGTACTCCTCCCACATCATCCTTGACAATGTCTGTCTATGTGAGAAGCTATGCTACTCACATTTCTGAAACTAATTGGTAAATAATACTATATGCTTGCCTCCAAAAACAGGACAAAGTAATTTTAACAATTACAACAAAATAATTTGAACTAGGAAACACATAAGGGAATCTTGCCATTCAAAGCAGTAAAACGAGGCCAGGTATGCTGGCTTATGCCTGTAATTCCAGCACTTTGGGAGGCTGAGGCGTGTGGATTACCTGAGGTCAGGAGTTTGAGACCAGCCTGGACAATATGGCAAAACTCCATCTCTACTAGAAATACAAAAATTAGCCAGGCATGGTAGCAGGTGTCTATAATCCCAGCTACTTGGGAGGCTGAGGCAAGAGAACTGCTTGAACCCTTGAACCCGGGGGGGGCAGAGGTTCCAGTAAGCCAAGATCGTGCCACTTCATTCCAGGCTGGGCAAAAAAGTGAAACTCTGTCTCGAAAAATAAATAAATAAATAAATAAATAAATAAATAAATAAATAAATAAAATCAGCAGTAAAAAGAGTGAGGGAAAGGAAGACTTCTCATTCCTTCACTTTTTTTCTCAAAATCTCGAACTTCTAGAATGACCTTGTTCATTTTTTCATTTTTCAAAGTCTTTTTCCCTTGAAGCCCTCATCTCCTTAGATAAAGCCAAACATGGAATTATTTTTAAGTCATAACTTTTAAAGAGAAATAAAAGTTGAAGGGTAGTATACACAAAAATCAATCCTGCATTTTATAAATTATAAACCTGAGGCATAAGGAACTTAATGACTTGCTGAAGGTCGTATAGTGAATATATCAAAAACCCAAGGCCCCAACTTCTAGGAAGATTAGAGTCAGATAAGCATTGACTCTAGGGACAAAATAATAATGAGGTAATGCTTATAAAGCACTTAGCTACAAACCTAGAATATAGTAAACACCTAATAAAGGTCATCATAATAGGTTTCTGTCTTCAGCAATCTCTGGGTGATAAATATGATGAAGGAAATAGGTGGGGGAGGACGTGCTGAGTAATGGAGAACTGCTAATTATATACAAGGGGAATCTTATTTAAATTCATAGTAACCATACCTCCTGCCCCCTGGACATAGCCTTCTTGTAGCCTGGCTCTTTGATTTAAGATAATTTTCAACCTATTTCTTTTGCCTTCTCTACCTCTCTGAACACTAAACTTTGAGTGTCCATTCACATTAAAAATACCAGCCTGATACACATCAATTTGAATTGGAAAGTAAAGAAAGCTTAAAAACAACAACCAAAAATACCAGCGGTGTACTCAATAAAGTGGGAAATGAATGACAGGACTACAAAAATTTACTTCAACTGACTTCAGAGAATGCAACTTAATTTTTGTCAAATGCAAAAGGCATGAATATTTTCAAGCTTCAACAATTCCTAAATATTCAAAATGCCTAAACTTTGTTGAAGAGTCATTCAACAAATGCTCACAGATCTTTCATTTGTCTAGGTAGTCCTCTTGAATGGTAAAATCTATCCAAACCAGCTATGGTCCTGCTATGATTTGGATATGGTTTGTATGACTCAGCCAAGTCTCACGTTGAAATATGATCCCCAGTGTTGGAGGTAGGGCCTGGTGGGAGATGTTTGGACCCTGGGGCAGATCTATTCATGGCCAAGGCTAAGGAGTGCCAGCATGTGCAGATCATATGGGCAACAGAGGAAACAAGAGAGGGGAGGGAGGTGCCCTGCTCTTTTTAACAACCAGTTCACATGCTGGTTCTCCTTCCCCTTCCGCCATGAGTGGAAGCAGCCTGGAACCCTTACCAGATGCACATGCTGACTGCATGCTTCTGATACAGCTTGTAGAACAATTAGCAAAATAAACCTCTATTCTTTATAAATTATGCATCCTTAGGTATTCCTTTATAACAAAAGGACTAAGATGGGTGCCTGCAACTATATTTTCAAAGAAGCAACTCCTCCAAACCTACAATGGTTTGACTGTGTTCCCACCCAGATCTCATTTTGAATTGTAGCTCCCATAATTCCCAAGTGTCATGGGTGGGACCAGGTGGAGGTAACTGAATCATGAGGACGGTTTCCCCCATGCTGTTTTCATGATAATGAGCAAGTCTCAAAAGATCTGATGCTTTTGTAAGCATCTGGCATGTCTCCTGCTGGCACTCATTTTCTCTCTGTTGCCGCCCTGTGAAGGGGTGCCTTCACCATAATTGTAAGTTCCCTGAGGCTCTCCAGCTATGTGGAACTGTGAGTCAATTAAACTCTTTTCTTTATAAATTACCCAGTCTCAGGTATTTCTTCAAAGCAGGATGATAACGGACTAATACAAGACCCTCCTGCCAGTGCCTCATTTCTCTATCTTATTCTCTTGAGTGTGTATCGAATGCAATCCTCCCCACTAAAAATAATTAGAGTCAGAGTATCTAAATAACTTTCTCAGAAATCCTAAAGCATTTGGCATTTATTAACAACCTAATTTCACCTTTTGGATGAAACTAATAAAGTGCAGCACCTCCCCCTACCTCTCTCTCTCTCTCTCTCTCTCTCTCGCTCCGGCTTCAGCCATGTGAACTGCCTGCTGCCACTTCGCCTTCTGCCATGAATTTCTTGAGGCCTCCCCAGAAGCAGATGCTGACACCATGCTTCCTGTACAGCCTGCAGAACCATGAATCAATTAAGCCTCTTTTCTTATAAATTACCCAGTCCCATTATTCCTTTATAGCAATGCAAAACTGGCCTAATAGAAGTCTTTTTTTTTTTTTTTTTTTTTGAGACAGAGTCTCACTCTGTTGCCCAGGCTGGAGTGCAATGGCGCTATCTCAGTTCACTGCAAGCTCCGCCTCCCAGGTTCACACCATTCTCCTGCCTCAGCCTCCCGTGTAGCTGGGACTACAGGCGCCCGCCACCACGCCCAGCTAATTTTTTGTATTTTTAGTAGAGACGGGGTTTCACCGTGTTAGCCAGGGTGGTCTCCATCTCCTGACCTTGGAATCCACCTGCCTCGGCCTCCCAAAGTGCTGGGATTACAGAAAATCTTTTTAAAAAATAAATTCCTTCATTTTCCCAGATCCCAATTTCTTTGTCTATAAAATGATGGGATTATGTCAGTTGCCTGGATTTTCAGCTTTAGAATTTTGTGAGGCAACGTCGTTGATTTCATTTTCTAAATATGTCCTCTGTCTTCTACGTTGTGTTCCACCCTGACCCAGCCAACGCGATCTCTCTCATAACAGAAACACCACTCACCAAGGTGGTCAGACAGTAACCTAGAAGGCATCCTTCATGCCTTTCTCTCATAACCCACATTCAATCCATTTTAAGTACCATGAGCCCTGATTTCAAAACATATGCTGAGTTTGTCTCTTTCTCACCATCTGCGCTGTTATAATTGCATTCCAAACCACCTCACTCTCTCTTTTCTCCTAACTTCTTTTCCTGCTTCCACTTTTGCTCTTATAAGGTTTATTCTCTACACAGAAGCCAGAGAGATCCTTTTAAAACATAAATCAAATTCTGCCCTTTTCTACAACAGAGCCATATGCAGGTTTCCTTCCATCTTAGAACACCTTGCGAAGTTCTTACCGTGGTCTGCAAGATCCTACAAGGTTCCTCCACTATGATGACATTCTTCCTTGGCTTACTGCCCTCCAGCCACACTGGCCCCCGTTGTTCCCACTCAGGGCATTTGTACTTGCTAACCCTCTGGCTGGAACACTCTCTTGGTACCTCCACTTGTCTCCCCTACCCGACTTCACAGGTCTCTCTTTCAATGTTCTCTCCTCAAAGAGAGTCATCCTGACCTCCTTATCTTAAATAACTGCCCCATCACTCTCCATTGATTCCCTCATCCTTTAGTTTTCTTCCTGCCTCTTATTACCAATGTGTTAGATTGTTTCTCTACTGGTCCGTAATGAATCATGCATTCTCATATCCATGCCCCTAACTTTGTGACTTTCTCTGGCCTGTGGGGCATTAGGAAACATGACACACACAGAAACTTAATGAACACTTGCTCTTTGGTACTTGCTCCCACGGAACCCTAAGACCACCCAGAGACAAAACATCATGTGGTCAGAGGGGCTTGGCCACCCAGTGCCCCCAGCCAAGCCCAGCCACCAGCTGACCTTCCAGTTCAAAGGAGCCACAAGTGTGAGTTCAGGTGAGGGCAGCAGATGACCCACTCTCTTGCCTACAAAATAGTGGGAAATCATGAACGATTGATGCTTTAAGATACTTAGTTTGAGGGGTTTTTTTTCAACAAACTAAAATATAACCAATGCAGCTCTTGTAGCTTATTATGTTTTCTTATTATTATATTATTATTATTATTCCATTGGAATGTAAACTCCATGAGTAAAGGGGCTTGGTTTGTCATTATCGTTAATTCCACCACATAGAGCAACTCGTTGAGTATATATTCAATGGTGTTGAGGATACTCTTAATAAATATGTATCAACTGAATGACTGTATGAATGAATGAATGAGCAATTTCATAGTTCACAGACAAATATCCTGCTTAGCCAAAGCAAACTTTCTCAGGACCATTCTGTATTTTTAAGTTATAAGAAGAGGCATAAAGGTAGCAGTTTAGGTTATTTCTCATAATTAACCCTGTTTGACAATGGAATCTTTCTTCCCCAAATCACTTGGAACCTGGAATTTAAATCTCCCAACCTCAGTCCTGATGTCTGCACTACACTCTGCTGTCTGTCAGTGACTCCTGTAGAAGTCACTTCAAAGTGTGTGGCTACCAATATCTGATTAACACTGAAGTGCAATAAGCACTTTGCTGGAAAACTTTTCACCATGCACCCTAAGTGATGGAGAAGCACCAGAGAGGATAGGAAAGGTATCTGACAAGATGAACCTAACCTGAACAAGTGCAGGGCAATTTGAAATGTCTTACAATGTTTCTGTTCCTTTACACAGTAGGTGCCCATGGCCCAAAGAACTACGGTGCCTACCCCGTGTTTCTGGTAAATCTGAATCCCTGTGAGCTTGTGATGCATGAGCTGAATGTTTGACTGACTGCTTTATTGATTTTTTAATGTACCCATTCCTGAGCCTTCAGACCCATGTACAAAGAACAGTATACCTTTTAAGTAACAGTTATTTTCTGGAGGGTATAATTATAGTTATAAACCTGCCATTCCTCCCACCATGTCAGAAAAAATGTCTCCCTGCTCACCAGCAGCCTCTGGCTCTGATGAATGAAGAAGGACCTGTACATGAGAAAGCTCAATAAATTCTATGGGTGACAGAGGAATGCAGAGCAAGAGGCCAGATCTAACATCCTGTCCCCTGCACAGTACACTGGCCCTGCTTTTTCCCAGTTAGACCAAGACTGGGAAACCAAATTGACAAATGAGGCACCAAAAAATAGAACCTTAAATGGAGTCACAAAGCCAATTGAATACAAGCAGACGGTAGACTACAGAGATCAAGTTGTCTAGGGCCATTAGCCTTAGGGACAGCCTGGTGTCACAAAAAGCAGACAGACCTATGAATTGGGTGCTGGCCTGCTTGGGACTGTGTCCCACTGGTTTCATAGCCTGGAGTCTATTCAGCTGTCTGGAATGCAGTGTTTTTATCTGCAAAATGAGAAAATTGTGCTAGATGAGCTCTAAGGCCCTTTTAGGCTTAGAATGCTATGGACCTAAATCAGCACTATCAAAAACATGCTGTTTTTACCGTCTCAAGAGGTGAAACATGAAATCAATATTTTTAGCAATTGCTAAGCACAAATTAATAACCCTACGAAGTGAATTGTTTTTATAAAACTGCCTCCTTGATGTTGCATTATATTTGTCTCTAAAGCAAACAACATGAATTGATTTATTTGCACGTATGTGTTGAATGCTACTGTTACAGAAAGAGCAAGTTCATATGCCCGCTGTGCATTAAGAGACCAATACAATGAGACAGCAGGACTTGCAGGAGAGAAAGAGTTCAATGATCACAAGGCAGCAGAGTGAGGACATGGGAGGAGCCCCTTCAAATCCATCTCCCCTAGGAATTCTGGCCTGGAGTTTTTAAGGGAGACATGGAGGGTGAGGGGCTAGAAAATTGGGGTTGTTGATTTTTCAGGGTAAGGGGGATGAAATCATCAGGATGTGGAAACTGTATTATTTGGTGTGTCACCTCCTGTGGGGTTCTTCAGACCAGCTGAGTCAGTAGTAGTTTTATTGGTATGCAGGACCTGAGAGAATATCTCAAAGGGAAAAAAATATTTTGTAATGTTCAAGTTATCTGTAGATCAGTTAAGGGGAACTTTTGTCTTGTAACAGGGTCTACATGATTCTGAGGCAACAGGCAGCAAACCACTATGAGGAAGCAGGCTGACCTCATGACTGATGCAGAGTGTGCCGCAAGCTTGGCTTATTTTCATTTATCCCCTTTCCTTCTCCCCTGAATAACTCTACAGTTTATATACACTTTATAGTTTTAATCACGGGAGAAGGAAGGGGGATGGTTTCACTACTGTATGTTGAATTGTCTACCACAGAGCACAAGATAGATGAGGACTCTGTCTCCAATACCCCATGGAAGGCTGTGGACATGTTTTAAAGGATCTTCCATTCCAAGCCAAGGAGTTTGGATCTGAATCTACAGGGAATGAGTTCCTGAAGACTTTAAAGTAGGGAGTTACCAGTCAGTGTGGTTCAGAGTGGGATTATTCTGGCAGCAGAGCTTCTGAAAAGGGAAGGAGCAGGTGTTAGGGAGGCCAACAAGAAGGCTGCTCTCATAGTGTGAGTAAAAAACGATGGGGCCTCTCTGCTTCTGCTACTGAAGTCTAACTGTTGTAACAAATAGACCCAACCATGTCATAGCTCAACTCAAGAGGCATTGCTCTGGGCAGTCACTCAGGACTGTGGGGTAGCTGCCCTCTGGCATGTTCACTCAGAGACCCAGGCTCTGCTATGTGCAGCTCCACCTCCCACAGGGCCTTGTAACTAGTAGCATTCAGTGAGCAGAAGATGAAATGGCAGGAAGAATGTGAATGGCAGTTTCCTAGGGGCCAAACCTGCAAGAGGCATGTGCCCTTTTATTTATCTTTCCATTGGCATGGCCAGGTAGATACCACGGAGACTTAGAAAACCATGCTCTCTCTCAAGTGCCCAGGACAACAAGGAGAACGGATTGTGGATAACTTTTGGAAGTTTCTTCTATAAGACATGAACAAAGAAACTGGCTGGAAGGGTGAAGATGCGGGGATGAAATGAGGAGATCCTTTCTGCAGTATGATCACAGAATATGGTCACAATTTGGAAGGAAGCTAGAAAATGAAAGGGAGAGGCTTGATGACGACCCAGAATTTTCTAGCTTGGAAAACTGAAATGAAAAATATTGCAAATAAGATGTAATCTCTTTTGGAGGGCAATATGGTGTTATCCATCAAAATTTCGGATGGAGTATACCTTTCACACAAACATTCTACTTTAAGAACTTATCCTACGGAAAAATTAACACAATCTATATGCAAAGACATTCACTGAAGTATTACTTGAATTAGCCAAAAAAAGGAAAATTATGTAAATGTCCACAAAGAGGATGAGTTAAAATAAATTATAGGCATATAAGTATGCAACTATTAAAATAGCAAGATTAATCTATATGTATTGATATAAAAAGATGTCTGAATTGCACTGTCACATTTAAGAAGCAAGTTGCAGAACGATATATACAACTGTGTTTTGGGATAAAAATATATGTATGTATATTCATTGAAGAAAAACTCTAAAAGAGTATACCAAAACCATTAGTGTTTATTTTGAGAGTGGTATATTGTTTAAATGTATTTTTTCTACAGACTGCCTGTTTTCACTTGCATAATAAAAAACAAATATAATTTTGGTTTTCAAAGTTGTTATTATCATTGTATAGATTAGATAAAGCCATGCATGCATAGGCTTAAAGGAAGGAGCAGGAGGTGAGTTCCGGGAATGTATGTGTGCACGTGTGGATATGTGTGCTGTTGTTTTTGTTGTTGCTCCAAAGCACTTTGTAACATCAACGGTTTTCTTATTTTAGAAAAGAGAAAACAGAGGCTCAAAGAAACTAATGACTTGAAGATCACACACATCTGAAGGATCTTTATTCAGGCTTCATGTAAAAGATTGTCAAGCCCTTCTCTGCCAGGGCTCTACTCTACACAGACCCCCAGCAGGCAGACATGAGTGGTGGCCTGATGGGCCCACAAGAGTAAGCAGAGAGAGCAGGGAAACAAAGGCAATGAGCAACATAACATGGAACATGCCTTTGATTGGAAGAACAAGTGAAATGTCGACTAAAATAACCTGTTTGTCTACTTTTGCCTTGGCCAATTCCTTTTATTTCTCTTTCCTCTTCTTACTCCTTCCTTCTTTTTGGATTCTGCCATTTTTTTCTTTTCCTTCCTCTCCCTACTACAAAGAAAAGAAAAAAAACTGAGATGAGGAGACAGGGGAGGAAGAAAGGAGATACAAACCTTTCCACTGCTTTCTGTATTGTCCAAATGTAGCCATAGGACTTTTTGTTTGTTTGCATTGTATATGTTTTTATTTTAGTTTGTAATTGTAGGTGCTTGAAAGACACAGGCAGTGCAATTTGGGGTATTTGGTATTCTGCCTTCTACAGGGAAACAGTCATATCCATAAACCTCTATTATTAACCTCTTGATCATAGGTACCATTGAAGAAATAAGTGGCAGTTGTTGATTTGTTAAAATTATTCATTGATCTTAGCAATTAAGTTCTGTGTGTCTATCCTTTCTTAATTGATCTAGTCATCTTTATCAAATGAGTTCCATGAAACAAATAACAAGGGCATACATTTAGTTTTAAATTATTTGTGTTGTTTTTGATGAATCATAAATGAATGTACAGTAAAGATTATAAAAGAGATTGTATCTGTAAGGTATTTCATAGTGAACCTAAACATCACACATACTTGTATGAGTTCACAGAAGCCTATTTCCACATAATGAGACACTCCATAATCTACATTTGAAATCTGATCGTTAGCTTTACAGTCACTACATACAGAGAGACAGAGAGAGAGAGAGACAGAGAGGAGGAGAGAGAGAGAGAGACAGAGAGAGAGAGAAACTTGGCTTGGCAAATATCACTAACAGCCAGTACTGTTGCAACTTCATCCCTATTGCTTTACTTATAAAAATGATAAGCAAAAGAGGGGTTCTTGCATTTAATGTCACAATGGGATTGTTATTGTACAGATAATCCTAAAATGCAGATGGTGATATCTAAATAAAGTTAGTAACAATTACTGAAAATAGTTTGTGACATTCTTTTTTAATAAATGAAAATAATAAGCTTCACCATGTAGATTTGCTTTGAATATAAGAATTCAGACAACTCCGAAGTTATTGCAGTGTATTCAGATGACAACAAAAGGTGTAATATTTTTATTCATAATAAAAATTCACATAATATGCTTTTCAAAAAATATGATTGTGTGTGACTGTCTTAAATGGTTATCATTTCTAGAAATCTTCTTCAGCTTTCTCCGCTCTCAAGAAAATCAAATAAATTAGATGGGACTGAGCATTAATTGGTTGCCAAGATTCATTTTTGTAAAAATCATTTTGGAGTTGTAGATGTTCATAAAAAGGCTAATTGCAAAGTGGTTTAAATTATTTTTATTATGATTTAATTGTTCAAAACAATTTTCCCTTAGGATTATTTTTTCCAAGTCATTTATTTCACTTTATCAAATGACATTTTAAGAAGTTCTATAATCAGCATACGTTGTCAAGACAAAATAGAAAATATGCAGACACACCAGCACTGTCAGCTTTCTTTTCTTCTTTCTTCTCTCTTCTCTCTCTCTTTCTCTCTGAAAGCCATGTATCTTCTTATTAAAATAATTCAAACAAGAAAGACACGTATAAGTAAAAATCAAAAAGCCCTGCCTTAATTTAATCAGCCTAATTTAGCTTTTGTGAAAAGTGAAAATATTTTAAAATAGTATAGCCAATATTTGATATGAAAAAGAATATGAAAACATTCAGACAGATATTGTTCATAATATTCTATTAGTCCATTCTCACACCACTGTAAAGAAATACCTGAGACGGGGTAATTTATAAAGAAAAAAGGTTTAATTGGCTCATGGTTCTACAGGCTGTGCAAGAGGCATAGCGGCTTCTGCTTTTGGGGAGGCCTCAGGAAACTTACAATCATGGTGGATGGTGAAGGGGAAGCAGGCACGTCTTATGTCGGTGGAGCAGGAAGCCTAGAGAAAAGGGAAGTGCTACACACTTTTAAACAACCAGGTCTCATGAAAACTCACTCACTATCATGAGAAGAGCACTGAGGGGATGGTGCTGACCCACTCATAATTAACCAGCCCCATGATCCAATCACCTCCCACCAGGCCCCACCTCCAAAATTGGGGATTACAGTTCAACATGAGATTTGGTAGAGACACAGATCCAAACCATATCAAATATTAATACATCATCTAGAATATATAATAAATACATAATATGAATATATATATCTTTGTTTCTTTTTCACAAATCTGAATTTTCAATTAAGTGTTGCATTTTGTATTTAAAGTTTTTTGTATGGGGATCTTTGAAAACCCTAAAAGTTGTTTCTTTCCAGGAATACAGTCTTGCACATTTTCCTTTCTGTGTGCCAACCAACACCAAAGTGTGTCAGTCATCAAAATACATACAGATAAAGAAATACAACCTAGTATATTCGCATTTGCCTAATGTGAAAGTTATATTATTTGACATCTGAGTCCCCAAGATAGAGAGGAAGCTTGGAGACTGACAGTCTAACTAATAGTCCCCTTTCTATTCATACATTGAGCAAGTCTCCATGGAGTCGATATGAAGATTTGGACTGTCTGCCCCTCCAGTCTTGTGACGACCCCAAGAAAAGTAATAAAGGTGGAAAACAGAATGGGATTCATCTACAAATGATCAAACAAACACAACACTCTCTAATGGCTAAAAGCTGAGTGTATTTAATATATAACTTACTCTCAATATCAATATCAGTCTCATCTCTATGTATTCATCTATAGGATGGTACTTGGAGACGGGGCATTTAGGAGGTAATTAGGTCACAGGGTGGAAGCTTCATGATGGGATTAGTGACCCTATAAGAAGAGATAAGAAAGAGCTTGCTTTCTCTCTCTTCTCCCTCTACCAGGTAAAGTATACAATTAGAAGATGGCAGTCTGCAAACCAGGAAAAGGGCCTTCAACAAGACCCAACCATGCTGCCACTCTGGTCTCACAGTTCCAGGCTCCAGAACTGTGAAAAATAAGTATTTGTTGTTTAAGCTACTCATCCTATGGAATTTATTATATCAACACAAGCTTACTAAGACGCATGCATTAATATGTGGCCATGGGGGGAATATGAAAAAAAACAAAAAGTGGAAACATACGCAGATTAAACAGTTTTGTTATGGATTGAGTTGTGTACCCTTCAAATTCACATGTTGATGCTCTAATCCATGATGTGACTTTATTTGGAGACAGGGCCTTTAGGGAGATAATTAAGGTTAAATGATGCCAGGCGCAGTAGCTCACACCTGTTACCCCAGCACTTTGGGAGACCAAGGCAAGAGGATCACCTAAGGTCAGGAGGTCAAGACCAGCCTGAACAACATGACGAAACACCATCTCTACTAAAAATACAAAAATTAGCCAGGCATGGTGATGCATACCCATAATTGCAGCTACTAGGGAAGCTGAGGCAGCAGAATTGCTTGAACCTGGAAGGCGGAGGTTGCAGTGAGCCAAGGTCACACCATTGCACTCCAGCCTGGGTGAGAGAGTGAGACTCCGACTCAAAAAAAAAAAAAAGGTTAAATGAGGTCTTACGGGGGGGTCCCTAATCCAATAGGGCTCATATCCTTATAAGAAGAGGAAAGGACATTGGCTATCTCTCTCATCTGCATTGTGAGGCCATGTGAGGGCTCAGCAAGAAAGCTTCAGTCTACAAGACAGGAAGCGAGACCTTACTAGACATCAACCCTAAAGTCACCTTAATCCTTCTAGTCCTCAGAATGGAGAGAAAATAAACGTATGTTATTCCAGCCAGCCAGCCTATGATATTTTATTACAGTTGCCTGAGCAGACTAATACGGGTTTAAAATGTGTGTTCATCCGTTTGCTAATAAAAGGTGAATAGAAAAGGAAAGATGGAAGACACAGGAGAGGTGCAATAACTGGTGGAGCAAGGTACCAGAGGAGACTCGAATAAGTCTCAAGAGATCTGATGGTTTTATAAGGGGAGTTCCCCTGCACAAGCTCTCTTCTCTTGTCTGCCACCATATGAAGCATGTCTTTCACTTTCTGCCACAATTGTGAGGCCTCTCCAGCCATAAACCTCTTTTTCCTTATAAATTACCCAGTCTGAGGTATGTCTTTATCAGCAGCATGAGAACAGACTCATACAATCCCCCACTACCCAGATCCAAGCACCCAGTGCACTAGTCCAGCATTTTCCTCTCTCTATGATTCATGAACCCTTTTCATAATAATTTGCCAACAATTTTCTTTAAAATTTTTCATAGTATGAAGCAAAGTAATTTTAAGTTGAAAAAGGTTTTAAATTTTTTTTAGATCAGTGTATTATTAAAGACCATATTACAAAATTCATTTAATAAAAATTTCTATAATATCTATTCCATGTATTAAAAATCATAGCTTTTCTCCATTTATTATATGACATATACTGTTTGATTTACTTTAATTATGTAAGAAAAAAGGATGGTTGAGTAATAAATTTCAAAATGACATTGTATGTGATGTGGAGACTAATGTATATTAAAAATGTAGATTAAAATTTAATTACATGTTACATCATCAAGATTTGACTGCTTTAGTAATTTTTAGGCTATTTGCAAGCACTTTCCAAATAACACATTTCTATTAGATGAAAGCCAAACTAGATATGATTATTACTATATTTTTTCTCTTTTTTCTGTTTATTTGTTAAGCAATTGAGACATCTTGGTAAGCTTTATAAGAATTTTGCTATCTGACTTGTGGATCTGACTTGTGAAAATTATCTTGAGCTAAATTTGCAGAAATATTACTATCATTTGCTTCTCAATAACTTATATTCGAACACCAGTTTTCCTTACATTGTGTTTTTAAAAATTCCCGCTTTACAGCCCCAATATGTAACTGAAAAAAATATCAATTAAAAACTACAGGAGCCTGAGACCAGCTTGGCTAACATGGCGAGATCCCACCTCTACAAAAAAAGGAAAAAAGTTAGCCAGGCATGGTGGCTTTCACCTGTAGTCCCAGCTATTCAGAAAGCTGTGGGAGGATTACTTGAGCCCAGGGACCCATGGCTGCAGTGAGCCATGATCATGCCACTGCACTCCAACCTGAGTGACAGAGTGAAACCCTGTCTCAAAAAACCAAACCAAACCACAACAACAATGATGAAAAAACAACAACTAAAAGCCAGCAAAATTCTATGAAGGTTGAAACCAGTGGTGTCCACCAAGTCACAACAGCACTGACTCTGATCCCACACATGGTTGTCCTTGCCTGTTGGGTGAGGGGCAGTGGTGAGGGGTTGACTCTTGACTTGCTCTGTCATTGCCACCACATGAATCCCTCTGCAACTCTCTGGGGATTTGTGGATCTCCAGTGAGAACACAGTGCCCTAGCTCAGTGGTTCTCAAACTTGGGGGAGCAACAGAATCAACCAGAGAGTTGTTAAAACACAGATTACTAGGATCGAATGATTCAGTAAATCTGGTCGGGCGTCCAACAATTTGCATCTCTAACAATCATCAGGCCAGATGCTGATGCTGTTGGACCCATGACCACGCTTTGAGAACCACGCTCCACCATCAGACGGTTCATGCTCTCCATTCATTTTCCTGGCTTCTTGCCTTTACTTATTTCCTTTCTGGAATGCCTCCTGCCTCTCCATTTCCTGAATTGTACTTGCTGAAATCTTACCTGTCCTTCAAGGCAAAATTCATTGCCACTTCCTTGGGCTGCTTTCTGTTCTCTCCAGAGTGCCCCATTCCTTCCTCTAGGAGACAGCTAGGCAGGTGACGGTTTGGTGTGTATACATTGTGCACAAGCTATGGGGTAGACGCTGTGTTCGTCCATTTTCTCGCTGCTCATAGAGACATACCCAAGACTGGGTAATTTATAAAGAAAAAGAGGTTTAACGGACTCACAGTTCCACATGGCTTGGGAGGCCTTACAATTATGGCGGAAGGCAAGGAAGAAAAAGTCACACTGCCGGGCGCAGTGACTCATGCTTGTAATCCCAGCACTTTGAGAGCCTGAGGCAGGTGGATTGCCTGAGCTCAGGAGTTCGAGACCAGCGTGGGCAACATGGCGAAACCCTGTCTCTACTAAAAATACAAAAAAAAAAAAAATTAGCCAGACATGGTGGTGCTCACTTATAATCCCAGCTACTTGGGAGACTGAGGCACGAGAATCACTTGAACCGGGGAGCAGAGGTTGCAGTGAGCCGAGATTGTGCCACTGCACTTCAGCCCGGGTGACACAGTGAGACTCTGTCAAAAACAAAACAAAACAAAACAAACTCTCACATCTTACATGGCTACAGGGAAGAGAGAATGAGAACCAAGCGAAAGGGGTTTCCCCTTATCAAACCATCAGATCTCATGAGACTTATTCACTACCACCAAAACAGTATGGGGGAAACTGCCCCGATGATTCAATTATATCCCACCAGGTCCCCCCCCACAACACATGCGAATTATAGGAGCTACAGTTCAAGAGGAGATTTGGATGGGGACATAGCCAAACTGTATCAGGCTCCTAGGAAAATGCCCAGGGCACAAAGATATGTAACTACAGACCTTCCCTTTGAGGAAACCCCATTTATGTATCTCACTCTTATTCACAGAGTTAAAAACTCATTGATTGTGAAAACGATGTTTTATTAATTTTGATATCCCCTGGCCTAGCATACATCTAGGCATTTAATAATGTTACTTCTAACTTTAATCGGCTTGTGAAAAATATTATTTATGTATTCAACAAATACTTACTGGATGTGCCATGATGAATGAGACAGACGCAATCCCAGAGCTCATAATAGTAATGACAATCATGATGATTTACTGAGTGTTTATTATCTGCCAGGCACTATATTAGATGCTTTATGTTTATACTCATTTAAACCTCAAAACAAATCTATACGGTAGGTACCATAATTACCTTAATTTTACATCATGAAAGCCTAATTAAGGTCATACAGCTATGTAAGAAAAAGGAATCAGGGTTTAGAACCTGGGCAATCTGGCCCCAGCACCATTTACCATGACATTATAGCCGATGAAACATTCTAGCGAGGAAGATGGCATTAAAGATGAATGAATTAAATTCTGTCCTGATATGTACTGTGAATGAGCAGTACAAGATACTATGATGTTATGTGGCAGAAGGGGAAAACCCAGATGTTTTGAGATGGTCAGGATGGATTTTCTTGAGAAAATTATTCCTTAGCTGAGACTTGAAGGATGGGCATGAGTTAAGAAGACAAAAGGGAGCAGGTAAAGTGCTATTACCAGTCAAGGAAAAAGCACGTGCTTAGTTGAAATGGGCTGTGTATCCTCTAAGGAACCAAAAGAATGCTTATGTATTATGGTGCAGCTGAAGAGAAACATCAGGGCCAGAACATTCAGGGAATTAGAGTCCTGTTAAGGATTCAAAAATTCACCCTAGGCCAGGCGCGGTGGCTTACGCCTCTAATCCCAGCACTTTGGGAGGCCAAGGCGGGTGGACCATGAGGTCAAGAAATCGACACTATCCTGGCCAACATGGTGAAACCCCGTCTCTACTAAAAATACAAAAATTAGCTGCGCGTGGTGGCACACGCCTGTAGTGCCAGCTACTTGGGAGGCTGAGGCAGGAGAATCACTTGAACCCAGGAGGAGGAGGTTGCAGTGAGCCAAGGTCGCGCCACTGCACTCCAGCCTGGCGACAGAGTGAGACTCCGTGTCGGAAAATAAAAATAAAAATAAAAATTCACCCTAAGAGCAATGAGAATCCACTGCAGTCGTCTAAGTAAGGCAGCCGTGTTACTAAGGGTCAGGTTAGAAGGGAACAAGTACAAATGTGGGGAGATGGCTGGTGGGTTACTGCTACAGTCCAGACAAGAGAGGAAGGGGGCTTCTATTAGGGTGTTGGCAGTAGGAAAAGAGAGGAATGGAGAGAAAAACAAAACTTGTTGACTGAGTGAGTACTGTGGGAGAAGTGCCAACAAGAACTCTAATTGCTGTCACACAGAGGGATATGACAGAGAGTGACTGCAGGGGTGACTTAATTTGAAACTTGAGTGCCAAAGGGGAACCAGTCCTGTAGAGATCTACGAGGGGAGAGGTAAGAGGAAGCTCCAAAGCCCTGACGTGGCAATGAGCTTGGTTGGTATGAAGAAGAGGAAGAAGGCAGCATGGCTGGGAGGTAGAGGGAGAGAGGATGCTAAGGAGGGCAGGAAAGGGAGATTGGGAGATGGGGTTTGGATCATGAGAGCCCTGTGAGCCAACACAAAGAGTCCAAAATTATCCTAAGTGAAATGGGACATAGGAATACATGAGCATGATTAAATACAGTATTTGCTACTCTATAGAGTCAATTATAAAAAATCAAGAGAGTGCAGAGGAAGATGTGCAGGAAGGTACTATAATAGTTCAGGTGGGAGATACTGGTGGCTTAAACTAGGAAAACAGAGAGAAAGGAATAAAATCAGGGTGTATTTTACACATGGGAATGGTGAGACCTGTTGCTGGATTATATGTGGCAGTTAAGGGAAGGAGGGAGTTAGATTTTTGAATGACTGGATGGTGGTGCTCACTAAGATGGAGGGTACTAGAGGGGGAACAGTTTAGGAGGTGAGTGTCAAGAGTTCTGTGTTTGGCATGCTAAGTTTGAAGTGCCTACTAGTCTTTCAAGTAGAGAGTTACACTGGCAATTAGATAGATGAATCCACACTGGCAATTAGACATATGAATCCCAAGCTCAAGCCCAAGACTGGGGGTGTACTTTTGGAGGCTTACTTAAAGCTATGGAACTGAGTAAGATCACCTAGGGAAATAAGGAAGAGAAAGGGGTACAGCACTGAGTTCTGGGACACCCCAACTGAGGTTGGACAGGCAGCAAAGGATGTGAGAAGAAGGTCAGGAAAAAAAACATCAGGAGATTGTGTTGTCACAGAAGCCAAGAGAAGAAAATGGTTCTAAAAGACAGAGCTCAAATGTGGGACAAATGAAAGGCTTAGATGAGGCTTGAGAAGTGACCACTGCCAATGGCCACCTGCAGGTGTCTGGGTACCTTAACAAGACTAACATCAGTGATAAGGTGGCAGCGATCACCTGATGGAACTGGGTAAGCAGAGAAAGTGGAGGGAGTGATGCTAACTTATGTCCTAAGTTGTATCGTGATAAAAACCAGAGAGCAGCATGAGAGCTGGAGGGGATACAGAGAATACTACAGCATGTTTGTTTGCTTTAAAGACAGGGTCTCGTCTCACACTGTCACCCAGGCTGGAGTGCAGTGGCACCATCATAGCTCACCGCAGCCTCAAACTCCTCTGCTCAAGAGAACCTTTCTCCTCAGCCTCCTGTGTAGCTGAGACTACAGGTACGCATCACTATGCCCAGCTAACATTGTTTTGTTTTGTTTTTAAAGATGAGATCTTGCAACATTACCCAGGCTGGTCACAAACTCCAGGTCTCCGGGAATCCTCCTGCCTCAGCCTTCCAAAGTGCTGGCATTACAGGTATGAGTCACTGCACCTGGCCACTACTGCTTATTTGGGTGCAGATAAAAAGGAGTCAGTGAATAAACTGATGATGTGGGAAGGAAAGAGAGAGAGAGAAAGAATGATAAATGTAGGACTGAAGTTCTTGAGAAAGGCAGAGGAGGTGACAAAAGTGGAGGGGCTGTCTTAGCTAGGAACAGCGATAGTTTGTCTATCAAAATAGGAGAGAAGGAATACTACATGAGTACAGATGCAATTAGGTTCATCGATATGGTGAAAGAAAGATTAGTTAATTCATTTTCACTTTCTGCTTATATTTTTTCAATGAAATATGAATTGAAAAAGCTGGCAAGATAGATCAGTGAATATAGACATTTGAAAAGGTCATAAGGTGTGACATTGTCACGTAAGCATGCAACAACCCGGGAAATAAAGCAGGGCTGCACAACAACAGTGTCCAGTTCAGTTGTGGTTATGAATTTAAATGAGACCAGTCAGCACAATTATGTGATTCCTCCCCCCAACAATGCTCAGTTGCTTCAGTGACAGCCTAGGATAGATGGATCATTGGTGGACACAGCGATGGAGACATGCCAGCTGTGTGCAATCAAGAACAAGAGGGGCAAGGAAATGAAAGAAGCGATTGTAATGATGAATGGAGAATAAAGAGGGAAGAAAATAAGGAGGGAAGAAAGTGGGAACAATCAAGATCTTTAGATTTGAGATCTTGATAACGTACAAGAATTGCTGCTGTGGCATACTAGAGTATATGACTGGGGGAATATGATAGGGCATAAAGACAGAGGGAGGTTGAAAATCAACATTCTGATTTTGGTTTTGCAGGATTTTGTTTCTCTTGCATTATAGGTCATAATCAGTTATTCAAAATCCCTTTGACCAGGCACATTCACCATTTAGAAATTTTCCAATGTCACAAAAAAATAGGATATATATGCCCTATGTTACATAACCCCTGTGAGATTCAAGGCCCCATCCTCTAATCAAACACATGAACATTTCTGCAGCAACACCATGGATTTTTACACTAAGTGGGATAAGGAAAGACTATTCATAGGCCTGCAGTAAGTCAGGTCAAGTCATCTTGCCAAGGAAGTTCAGATCTGGCCAGGTTTGGTCTCCAAGTGAGTGGCCAATAAATAAATAAATGCAGATGTTAGTTCTATTTGAATTTTAAGACTGCAGATAAGAGATTGTGAACACAATAACCCTCTGTGCCCTGAGGCATTTGATATTTTAAATATTTCTCTTTGTTCTCCTAGGAGAGTTCACACACTTCCATAGGAAGAGAGCCACACCGCACAAGCAACAGGTGTAATTCTAAGGTGCTATTTCTCTGAATGCCACACATGTTTACCATTGCTCATCTCGAGGAATAAAAACCCAGTTTCAAGTTTTATACACAACCCATGAAAAACTTAACCTGCAATAAAAATATGTGAACAAAATAGACTCGCTTCTGGGAGGATGGGGAGGGATGGAGGAAATTATCACAGAGAGTGCCGGCTCAGGAGTCGCTCTGAGGTCAGCCCCAATCCTTTGGTTTACATTTGCAGGGAGGATCTACCCAACAGCTGTGCTTTAGTCATCTTTAGAGATACTCTCTCCCACCCCCTACCCTAAGTCAGTGAATTGTCATTGAAAAAACACAGAGTTGAATGTGCTGGGAAGTATACATTATGCTGCATTGTGTGACTGTGTAATTACTGTCCTATACATGCTGGACCAGAGATTGACTGAAGACTGGAGAATTAAACAAAGTTGTGACTAATTCTGGACCAAATCCAACGGGCAGATGAATAGGGCAATCCTGATATTTTGCCAAAGCCAGGGCTATAGATAACTGCAGTGGGCAGGAGGTAAGTGAAAGAATTAGTTGAGTGAAAGTTTTGATTAGGAGGTTGCTGATTCTGACACATTTGTTTAGAATGATGTCTTAGGCTAGGTTCTTTTATTTTTTTAAAAAAAAGCAAAACAACAAGAAACTTTCTGTGTTCTTAAGTTTTAGCATTGTTTCCAATGAATTAATGAAAGGTATATACTTAATTTTTTTAAAAAAAATTACTGATATGAACATTTTTTCCTTTAAGAGAATTTTTTCTAGCCTGAGATTCCTGAGCCACCAGGGAGACATAGAGTTTGCAATGGTGGTCCACTTAGAATTTAGTTTTCCCAAAAGCTTAAGAGAACCATCTATTTGATTATGATAAGCCTAAGTAAGCTAATTAATATTGCAAGTATATCCCTGACAAAGTGCATTCCAGGTGGGAGAAAGAGAGTCAGCAAAGGTAGAAAGGTAGAAAGCTGCAGATATCCAGAGAGTTCTGTCCAACTGGACAGAGTATCAACGTAGAAGCAATGGGATTGAAGAACACAAACAAATATCAAGGCTCTTAAGTGCCAGGCTGAAAAAATGGAATGTAGTTAGTTGGTTTGCAAAAACAATGCTCTTGAAGGGTTTTTGAATAAGAAAATGGCATTATCACATTTATATAGCTTTTTTCCATATAATTCAAACCACTTCATGTACTTCGGTGTCATTAAATATGTCTACGGCTTTAGGGTAACATCAGGTAAATTTGAGTCCTTGTTCTAGTTTTCACTGACTTCCAAGACCTGGAATTTATAAATTACACTCTGCCAGTGCCTCAAACTATCTGAACTTCATTTTACTCATATATAAGTGGGGATGATAATACCAACCGTCCATGCAAAGATCAAATGAGAGGATTTATAAACCACATTAAGATATGGCACCAAGTGGATGTTCATTAGAAATCAGTTCTCCTCCCAGACTCTCCATGGCTTCTAATAATTAGAAACATCAGAAAGAAAATACACCCCCATATGAAACTTTTCATTATTTTTTTTCTTTATTCTTTATTCAACTGAACAAACTTTTATATGGCCACTTACGAGGCCCTAGGATACAAAGATGAATAAGATAAAGCTCTTCTTCTCGAGTATTGTACAGCCCCATAAAGGAAGCAGAAGCTACATCAGTAATCAAAATGCCAAGTGAGGAGGAGAATTAATAAAATACTGGTGAGCAGAGAGAGGATAGGGAACAAATCCTGGCCAGGGGATCTGTGAAGGCTTCACAGAAGAGAAGATATTTCAGCTGGGTTTTGAAAAATGAGGAGGTTGGTGTGTAAGCAACTTAGAAGCATAAATGTGGGAGTTCCTAAAGCAAGAGGGTGGCCAGGGTAGGCTGGCACAGTAAGACTCCAGGAGGAATATCAGACCAGGTTTTTAAGGAATATATCCTACTATGAGTGTGAATTTTTATCCTCTACACAAGCAGAAGCCACAAAAGGTGGTCCAGTACATTGGATTATTTAGACACTGGTAGAATAATGTGGGTTGGAGGTAGGAGGTGAGTAGGGGGAAATCTACATGGGCCTCCGTGTTCTCAGCTTTGGTGCAGTTTTGATGGAAATCATAACCAAGATAAAGTGTCCAAGAAGAAGGAACCTTAGGAGAAGTAGATGTAGGCTTGAGGTGAGATTAACTGGGGCCCTTTAGATTTGAATGGACTGTGGCCCATCCAGATAAAAGTATAGAGCTGAAGTTCACTCAAATGATCATGATGGAGTCAATGGACCACCAGGTACCAGTAAGCACTTAAGCCCAGGATGTGGCTACATTCAAACAGGAAAATATGGAGGGTGAAAGAAAGTGGGCTAAGGGTGGAATTCTAGAGATCACAGTGTATAACACATTATATAAATGTATATTTGTACATGCACCTACTTTCCACTCCTATTGGAAAGGAGTGATACCAGTCATATAGAGGGAAAAAGAACAAGGAAAAAGAGTGTCTGGGAAGACAATAGAGAAATCCAGAAAACATCAGCTGTACCTCAAGCAGAAAGAAAGCCAAAACATACTTAGGAGCTTAAAAAAATCTTTTTATAGCAATTTAAAAAACAAGGTGAGATGCTTTTCTGATTCTTTTTTTCTTCCTGACTTATTATGTAATGGCCCCAAATAGAAAAAAAGAAAAATCCTAAAGAGGATACTAGTCTTTCTCATTTTAGATGATTTCAATAGCCCCATTTAATCTTCTTGTATCTACTTATTTTATAACACAATAAATCTCATTTAATGACAAAAGATATATTTTCCTGAAACTCTACCAAACATGCTATTTTCCTCCTGAAAAAACCCTAGATTACACCCCATTGCTTACAGGATAAAGTGTAATAGTCTATTACTCTTTTACGTGAATCTTCTTTTTCTTGTCTACTCACTGTCATCAAACATATTTTACACATTTATGCCTCTTATAGTTTGTTGATACTTCATATAATTCCCTCTACAAATATAAGCAAATATTAGGTTGGTGCAAGTAATTGTGGTTTTCAGCATTAAAAATAATTGGCAGAAACCACAATTACTTTTGGGCCAACCTGGTAGAAACCTTGCTATGTCATTTCTAGACATCCTTGAATGCTCACCCTAAATCCTTTTCCTACCAAAGTCCACTTTGCCTTTCTCTACCTTCCGCAGTTTTTGTTTGGCATTTATCAGGCCAAAGGCCATTAGACCCGAGCTGGGCTCCTAAACGACCGTGTGACCTCTGGAAACATCTCCGGGCCCCAGTTTTTTCATCAATAAGTTAACTTTTCAGGTTCTCAAACCCCCAAATCCTTTGATCCTATATGCTGCAGTAAGTTCATAGCTAAAGAGATGGGAATCTCTAAAACAGAGCAGAATAAAAGCATGATACTGTACACACCTGTACACATGTGTGTGCATCCACACATGCACACACCCATGCACACTCTCCCAGCAAAGAATTAAACTGAATATCTGCCAAAGAAATTAATATGAAACACTAGGATTTCACCAATATCCATGGATTTGAGAAAGAACAGCACACAGGACAGAATGACGTAACATAGTCCTGGATCAATTCAAACATTTCACACAATTGGAAGCTAAAGTCCAGAACAAACTCAAGCTTCTGAAAAACACAATCAGTAAAATAGACTTAAGGCCTCCACTGTCTGACTCAGGTGTCCTCCTGAGACTCATCTCCTGTCACTTGCTGTCTTTTGCATATTGCCCTGTCATGAGACACGATATCTTCTCAAGCCTCTTGGAATATACCATAGTATTCCCAGGAAGGCCGCTTTTCCTCCTTGAATTACTGCTCTTTCCTTGAGGGTCAGTCTTCCTTCCTGGCATCTCTCTTTCATGCTGAAGGCTTTTCTCAAATGGCCCTTCACACTTAAATGAGGCAATAAGAAAATCATGTATGCACCTGCCTTTCCTACTGGACAGTTAGATCTTTGAGGGAGAAGGCTGTGTTTGGTTCACCTTTTTTCCTGAAACATTCTTGCAAGCTTGGGATGCAGTGTTAGTAGTATACTATTTAGAACATAATAATTGGCCCACTTTTTTACTATTCATACCATATGAAGGTGGCATTAAAAACCACTAAGGAGGACCAAGTTAATTATGAAATCATATTCTGTGACCAGAGTGGAATAGTTCTATCATTAATCACACAGATGAAGAGGTTTTACCTTAAAAAAAAAAAAAAAAAAAAAAAAAGCAGGTAGATGGAGCAGGGAAAACAGAACATTAAAAGTGGAGTCAAATATTTGAATGACGGTTGTACAAATACCATTTAACGTGATGTGAACTTACTCTGTATCAGGGCTATCCTGAAAATTCAACAGCTAACACTCCCAACCCTAAGAGGAAGATACTAGTATTTTCCCCCACTTTACGAATATGAAATTGAAAGGCAAAAACATTAACGAACTTGCCTGAGGCCACACTATTAATGATTGGTAAAGTCAAAATTTCTATCCAGACAGACAATTTCTAGAATAGTCATTTAACTTCTATAGACCTGTTATGCATTAAAGCCTTTAGAATTTAGAAACAGGTAGAATTTATTTGCAATTAGAATTTCCCAGTGATGAACTGATAGGATCAAACGGCAGGATGTCAAGACTGCATATTTACAATGGTCGGAAAGTTAGATCTTCAAGACCTATTCCAAATTCAGAAGCTTTGATGGTGGTTTTTGTGTACATATAGGTATCTATCTATTCTTTCCAAATGAAGTGCAAGATTCTTGGGGGTATGAATAATGTCTAATAGTTTTCTATGTTCTTTTATCCGTACTGTTCCATGTACATAGTAAGCAAAAATCCTTGTTGGTTGATTTTGAAATCCTTTCCACTGGCTAGCCTTTTAAAACAGGGTTGATTATCCCTCCACTGTGATATTGAGCATGAAGGCAACAGAACAGATTTGTGACTTCTAAAGCTCCCTTCCAGGGCTGTGATTTGGTAGGGGACAAAAATAGACAGGAAAAAGCACCAACATCCTTATGTCCTTCTGTGGCACAGTTGGAGAGTGCTATGCCAGAGTTTCTGATTTTAAAGGTTGTTTGAGAAAAAGAAAAAAAAAAAGATAAAATGAAGCTCTGAGCAATTCTCAAAATCACTTATTGATCATGTCACCCAGCTCTTCTAAATTCCAGCCTGTATATATAAGAAATATCAAATTGGTATTGGGAAAAAGAGCTAGGCTTTCTGATGGTCTCAAGGATATATCAGCAATAACGGCAAGCAGTCTAAATAGTTCCAGACTCACAGCATTCAAAGACAAGACGACCAATCATCAAGATTTTACAAAACAATTGTCAGCAATAGAAATACATCAGAAAAATTACACTAGAATTGTAGCTAATATTTCTAAATATTTCTCTAGATTGTTACAAAGATTTTGAAATGATCATTTTGCCTCTAGACAGTGGCAATTTGATATTATAAGTAGCACAATATAATAGTTTTGAAGCAAAAACTACAGGGGTCACTTTGCAATTGACCTTATACTTGGAGGCATTATTGTTCTTTTTTTAAGGCTAAATGAAAGTGCAAAAAATATTATTGAGTCACGAAAGGAAGAGTGTAGGATATTGATAATAACCTTCCAAATCTATTCTTGACAATTTAAAAATAGCACACTGTACATAGCCATTTTCACCTAATAGCTAAAACATAAAAACATGATTTGAGAAACAAGAAATGCACACACTTGTTGCAATTATTTCGTAAAATCTTTAAGATTGGTTCTCTTGCCTTATCTTTGAATGTTGTAGTCTGGAAATATTTAGACAGCTTGCTGTTATCTCTAAGATATCCTTGAGGCCAACAGGAAGGCCAGCTCTTTATACCAAAACCACTTTGATATTTCTTTTTTTTTTTTTTTTTTTTCCGAGATGGAGTCTTGCTCTGTCACTAGGCTGGAGTGCAGTGGCGTGATGTCGGCTCACTGCAATCTCCGCCTCCCGAGTTCAAGCAATTTCCCTGCCTCAGCGTCCCGAGTAGCTGGGACTACATGTGTGCACCACCATGCCCGGCTAATTTTTTGTATTTTCAGTAGAGACAGAGTTTCACCATGTTGGCCAGGATGGTCTCGATTTCCTGACCTCGTAATCCGCCCACCTTGGCAATTTGATATTTCTTATGCATCCAGATTGGAATTTAGGAGAACTGGTGACATGATCAATAAGGTGCAAGCACATGGAGACTTTGAAAGCATCAAATAATGACACTCTAGTAGTGAAACATGGTTGGTTTTCAAGTCATAATTTTACCTTCATTAATAAGATGAGCTCCAACTCCCAAATAAGCCATGTACAAATAAGAAGCAATTGCTGTCCACCTTTATCCCTCAACGCCATCCTGGTCCCATGAAGGACATCCAAGTCTCTGTGAGCCTCTCCTTCAAATTGATGTGCTCAGTTCTTACAGCACCTCCTGCCAGGAGCCTCAGGTATGTTTAGGACCTGAATCCATTCACCGCTTTCAATTCCTGCTACCTAGAATATGGCCCCTTGTAATCCTGTGAGAGCAGCCCAGATGCCAAAGTCTGGCTGTTTCTAGCCTACTTCTATCACTACCCTATTGACTTACCTTTCTTGCCCCTCTTAAAAATAACCAGGGCCAGTGTCACAAGAGACCTCACAACTCAGAGCTGCCAATGACGAAAGTTCAGCTACATGGGAGTTTAAAATGGCTTGGTGGACTGTCTTGTGGCCCCTCTTTTATGACATTTTTCCTGTGGGGAACCATGCAGAATTCTAACTAATTTAAAAACTGGTATCTACAGCAGAATTCATTCCTAGGCTAGGGACCACATATAATAATAATCACCCCAAATAAGCAGCAGGAGCTGAAATTACACAACTGAAAATATTCCACCAGGGAAAGAAGAGGAGCTAAAATATTGGGAATGTATATTTAATACAGTTGCAACTATAGGAGAACGTCTACTGGCCAAAAAAAAAAAAAAAAAAAAAAGGTAGCAAATTAGGAAGACCTTTAAGTGAAACTGCTCACTAATAATGCTGTCATGGGAACCTCTATAAAATACTTACATTGAAGTCTAGCAGATTCCAGAATCCTCCAGTGCTTTAGGGAATTGAGTTGTTGAAAGCATCCCATCTTTTGTATTTAGAAGGTACTCTATCTGCTTTAGGCTAAAAAGTGTGTCAACACAACATATTGACAATAAACCAAAAAAAGAAAAGAAAAGTAAGCAAACAAATTAAAAACAAAATCACTTCCTTAGTTCTTCTTTTAAAGGAAAAGCACTAGAAAACAAAACAAAACAAACAAACAAAAAAACAATATCAAGGCCAGAGCACAGGACTAATCTAGCTGAAACTGAATGGGACATATTAAAGGTCACCACTGTGTAGGACACACGAACTCAACACCAAGAGGATTTGGGAGGCATTCGGCTTTGACTTAATACTGTAAAAGTGTTTGTGCTTAATTATGGGAGCCCTTGGGGGCCCTTCCTTGCCCTCTTCCCATGTGGGATGTCATCAGTAATGGAAATTACCTGGTTTTGAGATTAACAAAGACAACACTCGAGATGCCAACCAGGGGCCACCATTGTTCTGACAAATGACAACCAAACCTCTATTTCAGGGCAGCAGGATGTCACTCTGGGGGATTTTTCCATCAGCCAAAGTACACCTACCTGGACCTTTGTAGATGTGACCTTCAATTAAGGCAATGATTTCCTCATTACCCATTTTCCACAGGCTTATTTTACAGAGATGCTCCCAGGGAGCATGAAATGGGAAAACTCGGAAGGAATAAGAAAAGGGATTTTTAAACCAGGGTAGTCATTATAGCCTCGGGGGAAAGGAAGAATGTTTGGGAGCCTTTATGAAACTTTATTTTATTTATATTGTTTTTCAAGTACATCTTTTACTAAGGGATGTGGTTGTCAAAACAGCAACAAATATATGCTTTGTTTGATGGATGAAGTTCCCCTCCTGCTTTGGGCCAGCATGGAGCTGAAGAATATTTTTATGTTAGCAACAAAACCTACCTCCTGGACTTCATAATATTGAGCATGTTTGTTGGAGCCACAGCTTAATCAGTATGAGCCTATCCAATACCTCTATGAAAAACCAAAAACTGCCCAGAAACCTTCTCTATCAAAAGCATAGTACACTGTAGGTAGAGCTTCCAACCTCACAAGCAAGTCAGCAATTAAGCTCAGAATTGATCTGAAAAAGACTCTGAAAAATAATATACCGCTGGTCCAGAAGCTAGAGATGACATAAAAGAAAATCCACAACGAAAACGTGGCATCATTTGTCTTCCACTTGACCTAGCACCAGCGGTGCTCCATTCCTGCTCCCAGAACCGGGGGAATGATGGAGCAGGGACCCAGGCTAGGTGTATCTGCTCCCATTTGCAAGAGTATCCAGAGAGGAAGAATATTTCCAGTAGCAAAATAGCACAAAATCAGAGAAACATAAAAAGGAACAGTCACACGTTGACCCATATTTTCTTGATAAGCCTTTTCCTTAAATTTGCAATTTAGTTAACTCTCAAAGATCCTCCGTGAAGTAAACACTCTTATTCTCAGCTGAACAGGAATATTGACTTGCCTTGTGTTTTAGAGCAATCAGACAGAGAAGAGTTTTGGTAAGGGGTGTCTGTGTTTGCATTTTGCTGTTTCCTTGCTTTGTTTTCCTTATGGTTTGGTCATCTTCTGTCACTCCTCTGATAGAACTTCATTTTATTTTCATATTTCTTATTGCAAGCTGACTATATGTACAGATAGACGTAGGGCATGGTATCCATGTCCACTTCAGAGATTCATGGTCCATGTTAGGAAAACAAACAATTCAGAAAGAAAAATATACGAAGAGCATTTCAAATATCAGCTGTGCAAAGGAGTCAGTCAGCATAAGTCACATCATGTGCTGTCCTACTAGAGCACTCCATACTTTCAAGGCCTCCAATAGTATTGGGTAAAGACAAGGCTACACTAATGTTTTATCAAAGCTGCTGAAAAAAACAGTAGAATGATTCAGTTTGGCAACTGATAAGGTCCTGATAGATCACTTAATTCAAAACTTGTCCTTCACAAATGGAAACACTGGAAACCCAGCTGCATGAAGCATGTAGTGAGTTCTATAGTTTTATGTTGCTCTGGCATTGGTCTTGAATCTAGGCTTGACTTTCTCATACCGGAAGTAGGGCTTAGTCACCCTTGACATAGTTTTTCGCTCTCTGCTTCCTCCCAGTAACTCAAGGTGGTTGACAACCACTTGCTGGTGACCGCCTCCCTAAGGGAGAGCTGGATACAACCTACTTGACTGGCCCCACTGATCCCTCCACCAACAACCTGCATGGAACACACAGATATGCTGCAGTGACCCCCTCTAAGTCGCAATATCCACAGAGCTCACCCACCGATTAGAACTTCCCGCAGGAAGCCTGCTTGGGTAAGGCCCTGGACCCCAGTAAAGGCTTTGGCCCACAGGTTTCCCCTACAACTCTCTCTCTTGCTCCCCACTCACTGGTTGCATGTGTATGTCTCAGACAGTTCCCCACTTCCAGCTGGCCCTGTGAGTCCTGCTCCCCTCCTCTCTGGGACCTGTAAGTAATACACGTCCTCTGCTGTTTCATGTGCTTTGTTGAGTTGCCTCCTCTGTGTCTCCCCTGCCTGACACAGCTGAACCCAGCCTCCTTCCGGGATCTCGTAGAGAGCGAACCGACCAGGGCTTTCCTAGAGAGTAGCTATCTTGGTAGGAATAAACTGAACACAGATCAGATAAGAGGCACAAGGGTGTCTGCTCGTCGAAAGAGATCCCTGTGAGAGAAACACCTGCTCACAGGTGGTCACTTAGGCACTAGGCCTTCCCCCAGGATGAAGAAGTATCCCAAGAAAGTCACACTGTAATCAGCCATGCCCACTTCCTCCACAGCCCCTTCAGGGCAGGGGTTGAGTTTGTAGCCGCTCTTCAGAGAGAGACGTCGGGAACAAATTAGTGGAAAATATGACAAAGCGTTGTGTTCAAAATTGCTCTGAGAGTTGTGGAGAGTGGAGACTGGATTCCCAGTGCAGTGCTCTGAAATTAAGCTGTGCTTTTTGCTTTCATAGGTGAGACTCTCCCTGACAGTGCTCCCATCTCCATTTAAGTGTGTATTTAAAATATTTTTTTAAAGGTAACATTTTGTAAAAGAAAAAACTGGCACCACAGATGTGTGTGGGCCTGTTCCAAATACATCTCAATATAGTCAAGTAATTCTTTTGTTCCAAGACTCTTAACATACTTCGAAAAAACACACCACACAAGATACGCTTTGCAGAAGAACAGTCTGTTCCAAGCCTTTCCTTTTATGATGCTATTGCTGTTATACTGCACACTTTTCACACCTGGAATCCACCAATCATAGCCCCTTAAAAATGTTTCATTTGTTGAGGAAAACTTTGGATTTTAAAAGTGCTTCTCGGGCTCTGTCTTCATGGCAATCTCCCCAGAGTAAATATAATCTCATTTCCTTTACAAAGGCAGTTTTAAATGTCTGAACACAGCAGTACACTCCAACTCCAAGTATGTATAGGTTCCTTACATGCTTATGAAGATATTTTGGAAGGTTCCTTGCCTCCAAAAACCTTCCTCACTTGGCTAACAGTAGTGCCTGCAATCTCACCATTCTATGAGTTAGGTGTTGTGCTCTGCCACTGATCTATTTAAAGATCCTTGTGAGAGGACAAGGAAGAGCAAATAAACATTAGGAACATACACCCAAAAGGAGATGGAGTTAAAAATGAACTCCTCTTGGCTGGGCACAGTGGTTCATGCTGTAATCCTAGCACTCTGGGAGGCTGAAGCGAGTGGATCACTTGAGGTCAGGAGTTCGAAACTAGCCTGGCCAACATGGTGAGACTCCTTCTCTACTAAAAATACAAAACTTAGCCAGGCAGGGTGGTGGGAACCTGTAATCCCGGTTACTCGGGAGGCTGAGGCATGAGAATCACTTGAACTGGGGAGGTGGAAGTTGTAGTGACCTGAGACTGCACCACTCCACTCCAGCCTGGGCCACAGACCGAGACTCCATCTCAAGAAACAAACAAAAAACTCCTCCTGCTTTATAATTTTAGTGACAGCTGACCCTGCATAAAGTACTGGCCTCAGATTTTGAAGTAAAAACTATAGATTCATGCTGTCTGCCACAGCTGGATATTCAAATAAAAAACTGAAAGCAAAGCAAAATAAAACAAACACGACAGACACTAACACCAACCAAAACAAAAACTAAGAACATGTACAGCTGACCTTGAACAACACAGGTTAGAACTCTGCAAGTTCACTTCTCTACAGATTTTATTCTGCCTCTGCCGCTCCTGAGACAGTAAGACCAACCCCTCCTCTTCTACCTCCTCCTCAGTCTACTCTTTATGCAGATGATGAGGATGAAGACCTTTACAATAATCCACTTGACTTCATGAACAGTAAATGTACTTTCACCTCCTCTTTATTTTCTTAATAACATTTTCTTTTCTCTAGCTTACTTCATTGTAAGAACACAGATATAATACATGTACACGATATATGTTAGTTGATGATGTTATTGGGAAGGCTTCTGGTCAACAACAGGCTATTACTAGCTAAGTTTTAGGGAAGTAAAAAATTATATGTGAATTTTCAACTGTGTAAGGGAGGGGTCAGGACCCCTAATCCCTGTATTGTTCAAGAGTCAACTGTACTCTCACTTGAAAACAACTAACTATAACAAAGAGAATGGGCTGCTGAATGGCGGTCACCTGTTCCCACTGACAGCCTGGCGTCCTTTACCCTTTATTTGTATCACAGAATCCAGAGACTCCCTTTTCCTCTTGGAGATGGCCTGTCTGCATTCTGTCTACCACGTGTTCTCATGCTCACAGCCAGGGTGGGCAAATAAGAGTAACCCATCCCCCTTGACAACTAACTGGCCCAGGGATGGGCACACCATCCAACTGGAGCAAATCAGAATTTTATTAATGATAATTACATACTCTGAGGGAGAAAGCACCCTCTGCCTGAACGCTTTCTCAATGATCATGACCTTGAAGGGCCACTTAACTATGGAGCTGTCATTACTACCTTTGACACTGCGTGGAGAATGCTTGCTTGAGAAAGAAGCCAGCTCAGATGAAAACACAGAAGACACCCTGCTGATTGGCATCCACTGAACCAATCAGCAGGGTTACAGCTATGCCTGCAGCCAAGTCCACTCCAAAGTTTCCCTGTTATGACCACTCATCTCTTTTTTCATTAAGCTCATCCAGGTTGTGTTTCTTGATATGCAACTGAAAAACCAGGATCACCACTCACTCACGTACGCAGGACCTTAACAGATGCTTCCTCTTTTATGTAACATGCAAGTTGTTGTCCTTTATCTATATAATAAAATATATGCACTTGACATGACCAGAACTAGTATCAAATATGTAGATGTCAGAGTTAATCTATCTAAGATGGATAACTGTTTTGAAACCCAAGGCACACATTCTCAAATCAAGGTCCAGAGAATTTTAAAAATCAATGAGACAGAAGTTTGCTTTGGCACACAACATTAAATTTGAATGTTTGAGTACATTTGAATGTGAGTCAAATCTGAGTATGTTTAGCTACATCCAGTCCACGCCCCAACATCCCAACGTAATTACTAACTCTGTGAAATCACAAAAAGGTTTAAAAATTCAGAAAAAGAACTACAGTAGAGAAACGTGCCAGACTAGACACAATAGCACAGTATGAAATTAAAGAAGCCATTTGACTTTGTAAAATACAAACTAATGGAAATTCCTGTTAATTTTCAAAAAGATACACCAATTGTGTATGATTTAGCCTTATTTTATTCTAAAGTTTTACTTTCACTTTCTTTAAGATACAGACTCAATTTCAAAACATCCATTTCCCGTGTTTTATTCCATCACGGAATTGCTGCATAGTTTTACCAAATTTGAACCCTCAATGTGCCTCATTTCCGCTACCTGTATCTTGTTAGGGAGAGAAGCAAGAGAATGGTAATACCAAGTTCCACTTTGAACTTTGTGAATGCAAATTATACTAATTAGAGGGTCTCAATGTGTGCTTGCTTTATCGCTTTACATTTTAAATACAAACTGATATGTTTTGTTGTATCACCTGTCACTTTATAATTTTGCTGTTTCAACTTTTACATTTCTATTTTTTCCAGTTTCTGCAACTAAAACTTACAGGGGAAACCTCAAAAAGAGAAAGTGCAGGAGTATCTTTTAGCAAATATTTTCCCTTGCTGTCTACATTGCTATTTATCGTCCCTGCTGGGGTGTTTATAGCATTTGAGCAGGAGGAAAATGTGCCTGCCAAAAGGTAACCTGTTGTACTAACAGGCTGAAGACTTCTTAAAATATAAAAGTTCCAGAAAGGCCTGTTCTGTTCTGCATGACTTCCTCATGTCATATAGGCTTTAGTGTGGATTAAAGCAAGTCCATCAAGGCAGTGCATTCTGTAGCTGAAAATCAACCAAAAAAGTATGAATGTATCACCCCTTACATAGAGGTCAAGATGCTTTGGCAGTCTGATGCTTTAACAGAATACATTAAAGGAAAAAGGCTTTGTTGAAAACAACGCCTTCTGATAACCTACCCAATGCATTTGACTGAAATAGCAAGGCAGGAAATTGTATAACAATTCAAAAAACATCACATATATATCTGAAAAATGTGTGTAATATTGATGTTGAGTCTAGACTTCACAAAACTAAAGAAACATCTTGGTTGTATTTCACTTGAATTATCCAAATAAGCCAGTCTGTGGAGGTCTGGTACAGGATATAAATGATAACTTTAAATTCTTCTTTGGTTATCTCTAGGAGGATAAGGCACAAAGAAGAAAATGCAGGGCAGGGAGGAAGTGAAGACATTATTACAAAGAATTATTTGGTTGGGGGAAACTTTTCCTGCACATCAATAGACACATTCCTTAATGTGCTGTAAATAATGGTTGGAAAATTTTCTTTTTAAAAAGGAACATTTATAGAACACCTACTTTGAGTCACTAAAGCTGAAGTAATACCATTCATATTATATTACTACTTCCTTATGAGTTAAGCAGACTTTTTTGAGTTTCATGAAAAACTAGCCAATTTTTCTAGGAGAATGCATTCTATAGAAAATGTGCTCCCAGCTCAAATTTTCAACTTATGAAGTTATCAAAACAATAACATGATAACAACAGCTTCTTTGGTCAGCCCCTTCAATTGTTTTCTGTTCTCCAGGGACTTTCAGCTCCTCTCCTCCACTGTCATTCTTACTCCAAGGTATGACTTACTTCACAGAGAAAACCAGAGTAGAGAGAAATTGCCCCCCAACCCACCCACTGAAATGACAAATCTTCTTGTAATCACACCCATCAGCTCCTCTTTCCCCAATGCTATAACAGAGCAGCTGTCCCTCTTTTAACTTACGGTAAATCTGTCTATCCGGGCAGTAGATTGTATCCCTTCCTGCCATCCCAGGCAATTAACACCCTGATTACCTTTTCAGTAGTTTAATGTCAACATATCCCCCAATACGAGATTCTATCCATTGGCATTCAAGAATGTTCACAAGTGCCCTATCTTAAAAGCAAACATAAAATAAAATAAAAAGTCAACCTCCCTCCATACCTCTTCCTTCCAGAGCTATTGTCTGTCTCCTCCCCGTTAGTAGAAACTTCCAGAGAGAATTTTATCTTTACTTGTTTTCTCTCTTTCTTTACCTTCTATTGACTCTTCAGCCCATTGCAATCTGGTCTCTAGTCCTGTTCCTCCATCGCCCCACTGAATGACTCTTGGAAGAGTCAACTCTCAGTAACCATCATACCACTAAGTCCAATTGCATTCCAGTCCTCATTGGAGTGGAACTCTTAATAATGTTCCACTCTTGTCCAGAGCTTCCTTTTAGAAATTACCCCTCCTCTTGGCCTTCATGACAATAGGCCCTCCTGGTTTTCCACTTACCTCCCCAGATGCTCATTCTCAAGGTCTTTTATTAGTTCACTGTGGCAATCCAGGCTTTAAAGGGTCCTTAACATCCTATCCTGTGTCTCCTGAAATTTCCTCAGCAATGTTATCCATTTCTTCTACTTTAATTGCCATCATCTACAGGTCAGTGACTCACAAACTTAAAATCTCCAATCCAAACATCTCCTCTGAATTCCTAACTCATCTGATTTTTCTCAAAGAGACCGGAAACTGAACCTAACCCCAATCAAATTCATGATCTTCCTTCCAAATTAACCTTTTGCTAGTGTCCCTTTGCTTACATGAAGGCAATTGCACCCATCAGTGATGAGGGCCTGAGTCTTATGCATCACTGTTGGTAACACCCTCTCCTTCATTGGCTTATCCACCACCACCTGTCCTGTTAGACTTTCTCAGTACATCTGGAATGCATCTTTTCCAATCTCCACTGCCAGGTCCTTGTTGAAGTTCTCCTTTAGATTCTACTATGGTTACTTCAGAACTGGTCTCTTCATTTCTTCCCTTGCACCACCCATAACCCATTCTACAGGCAAATGCCAGAGTCATCTAATAAAAATACAAAATGAAATCACATTCTTTGAGAGTAAATTCAACAATTCTTAACTGTTGTGGCCATTGTTTGATAATTTTAAAATTATTTTTTATTGATTTATTTCGAAATCCCTTAAAATTTTAGCTACTTACATAAAACTATGATTAAATATTAAGAGGCAGCCACTTTTCTATTTTGGTTGCTCAAATTATATTTTAAAGATTGCCCTATTTAAAACAGTCCTTTCAAATTTTGAGTATGTTCTCTCTAATGATGTCTTTATTGATTTGATGAGCGTTTCTGTTGGTTATAATTATTTTAATTTTCCCAATTTAAAAGTAATCCAATGAAGGCAAAATCATTTAATATTATTATCTCCGACAAATAATATAGTTTTCAAATACGGCTACAACCTCTACTCTAGCAAATGTTTTGAATCTAATGTGATTCAAAATTTAGCGTTGTCTTTCTTCATCTTGTTGGTTATTAAAAATACTGTATTACAAAAACTTCACAATGTAACTTTGTTTTAACATTTTAGTCGGTAGTCGTTTCTCCAATATTTGATGAATTTTCAAGGTAAATTTTAAAAGGCTAAAAAGATAGAATCAAAGGAAAGATTCATTTGTTTATTTCCTTCCTTCTCTGTCAGTACAAATCAAGGAGATGGACAAAAATGAGGCCCAGATGACACCCTCGCATGACAGAGTCACTTGACAGAATAACCACATTTAATAGGCTTATTTTAAACACTAGTTAATTACAATTCCAACTTTTAATGTTTTTCCAGTTTCACTTCATCTATTCATACATTTCAAAACTAGGTTAGCTCCTACTAAAAATATGGTGTTGTATTGCTTTTCTGAAATATATGGGTTTGATGTTTTCAAAAAACTTGACTAGACGTGATGCAGTTTTGAACTATCAACCCGAATCTCCATATTGCATGAATCTAGAGTACTTTGAGGGTGTTAGTGGCTCAAATGGCCTTCTGGGAGCAATGGATTTCATCTATTTCTGACAAAGGGATGAGAGCCTGATGAAAGGAATGGAGCAGTTACCACCCAGGCTACTCTTACTGATGGACCACGGTTCCAATCCGACTCAGGGAGCCCCAGCTGAAGGCCTTATTTCTGCAGCACCCCCTAAGTGGGAGTCCAGGAAACTGGGCATTGCCCACTCACAGCCTCTGCAGGGCGTTCTGGGGGTGCGGTAGGGTACTCTTTCCTTCCCTGGAATTGGGTCCTACCAAGTCCAGGGATTTGTTCTATCAGGAAGAATAATGTGCTCTAGAGACCAAAATAAAATCAACCCGGGAACACTGCCAAATTCTTCCTCTGTCTATCACTTATTCTCATATACAGCCGGCCTGTCTCCATGCTGGGGAATTGCAAAAATCTAAAACTGACCCCTCTCACCACTTAGTGGAATCCAACAGCAAAGGAAAAAGGTTATTAGCAAGGACAATTCGCTCTGTACCAACCCACTGGCAGGCAATTCTCAATCAGTACGGTAGGGCTCCATTACCCAGCACTGTGTGTGGAAGCTGAGGAGTCTAGAAAAACCTCAGATCAGCTAAAACCAGGGAAATCAGAGGCAGAACTTAAATATGACATTTCCTTCTGAGTCCATAGTGCATCCCTTATTCGCTGGTTGGAGAAAGCTGGCAAAAGCGCTCAGCTGGAGGCAGGCGTTTCCTGTGTGTTGAGGCGCCGGAGGAGCCATTCCCTTTGGGAAAGGCAGTAGGGAGCGGTGGGCACAAGGTCGGGGTGGGGGCAGTCGCTCCGGAGTGCATGATCCGGTGGCTTTATTTGCTGGCCTGGCGGGTCTAGGCTGGGAAATGCACACTCAGCAGGGAAAGGGGAAGAGAGATTGGCGGCAGTTTTCTAAAAACAACACAGCTCAAGTCTCCCGCGTGTGCCCCCTCGCTCACCCCGCCGAGGCGCAGAGAGATCCAAACGCGCGTCCTGGAGCGAGCGCGGAGGCCGGGTCCCCCCAGGACGCATGCGGGCCTCGGAGACTCCAGGCCGGGTGGCCGCCGCTCCCGCCGGTTTCCCCTTCCCTGTCAACCTGCCAGGTCCTGAGAGGCGCCTCTCTCTCCGAGCCTGGACCGAGGTCGCTCCGGGTCACCCTAAATCTGATGATGCCTCTCACCCGGCGCGGTTAGGAGCTGGGACTGGCGGGGCTGCACCTGGGGAGGCGGCGACGCGCGCGGGTAGTAGCCGAGAGCCCGGGCTGCCTCTGCGGCGCTCGCTCCCCCGGGGTCTGCGCTGGGCGCGGTCGGCGCCCCTGTCTCGCCTCCCGCCTGTCTGGACGCGGGGCTGCCCACGGCTTCGACACTGCTTCTTCCGCTCAACGCAGGCATTTAACTCCCAGCCCTTCGGTGCCCACTTCCCACTCCGCGCCTTCCAAGGGTCCGACAGCTGAGAAGAAGGAGGAAACTAGCAGAGGAAGGAGGCGCCCGGGAGGCCGAGTCTCCAGCTAGGCGACCGGGAATCCCGGGGCTCGTGGGGAGGAGAAGATAGGCTTGACCCTGGGCGAGAGAGTGGCGAGTGCGGGCCCCGCGGGTGCACCCCCCACTGGCCCGGGACCCGCCTGCACCCCGAGGGACGCGCGTCACTGCGCCCAGCCGGAGCCGCGAGCGCGCAGTCCTGGCCTGGGGCCCGCGAGCCTTGGGCTTTCTCCCTGCCCGCCCCTTTTTCTTCCGCCAAAACCTTTGACCAGAGTCTCCTTGCCAGCATTCCTACCTCCCTTTGGCCAGCTATTTGTGCCAGGTAGGAATCAGGCTGCACTTTGGCTATGTGTGTAGACGCCAATCCCCAGGAGGTGTGTGACCTTTTCACCTTACCCACAAACTCCCTGGGAGGTGGCCCGTGGGCATTGACCCTTCTCTGGGGACTGATCGGTGACCGCAACCTGTTTGTTCCCTGAAATGTCCTTGCTTTTCGCATCCACACACGCTTCCTGCAACAGTTCTCGGAAAACCCTCGGAGATGGGCCTGGGGGGCATCCAGCGGGCTGGGGGCACGCGCCGCTGTGGGAAATGGGGGTGGCAGGAGCTCGAGGGCCGGCGTGCACGTTGCCTGTGGCTGGGAGCGGGCACTGTGAGGGCGCAGCCAAGAGCACCCCTCCCCCGTCACTCTTTCCCTCCCTCCGGATGCACAGAGAAACGGAGGTCACCCGACCCCTGATTTCCACACCCCTCCGTAGCACCTGGGCTCCCAGACAAGGTTGGGCGGGGTCGGGAGGCGCTTGCCCCCCAGCTTGGAAAGCGCAGCACCTCCCCACTCCGGTGTTCCCTCTGCCCCAGAGGAACGGGCACCAAATCTCGGGAAACAATGAAGCCTCCGCGGCGCGCAGAGGGCACCCGGGAGCAATCGGCACCCAGCCGCGCGCCCTGATGCGGGCCAGTGAGGCCGCGTGGGGCTGTAACCCGGCCTTGCCCGCCCAGGCCGTCTGACTTCGCTTCACACTGCAGCGACACTGCCACCCCTCTCCCTTCTTCGCGGTGCGGCTTCCACTCCAGCCCGGCTTTCCCCTCCTCGCCCTCCAGTTCTGGGCGGGGGCGTCCAGGGGTGCCCCACTGCTCCCCGCCACAGGTCTCAGGCTGGCGCGATGAGGAGTGGCAGGGGGTGACCCTGCGCTCCTCGCCGCCGCGGGCGCGGGCCCCAGGATTTGAAGTTGCGAGAAGCAGCCGCCACCTCCCGGGCGCTCCGCACTGCGCGGCAGCGGGATCTACGCCTCCAGGAGCTGCCCAGCTCTCCCTCTAGGGGTGCAGAGCGAGCACGCGAGGTGGGCTGGCCAGACTCCGCGGCTGGCACCGACCTCCGCGCCCCTTCCTCCGACGCCCGCACCCACGCGCCCGGGGCGCAGACCCCCAGCGCCTTCCTTCCCGCGGAGATCCCTGCAGGATCTCCGGGAAAGACAGACAGACGGACGGGGAGAGCACTCGGAGGGAAAGTTGTTCCTCCCAGTCTCCTGTCAGGCAATTACAGGCGAGCCCGAGCGGGGAGAGGGGCGGGATGAAGCGAGGGAAGGGCTCCGGAGTGGGGGGAGGCCGCAGGAGGGGAGGAGGGGGTGCAGTTGGTGAAACTCCTCTGTCTCCCGCTCATCTTTTCATTGCTCGTTCCTCTCCTTCCCGCAGACACCCGGACCTCCCCTGGGCGCCAGCTCCGCGGCTCCAACGGGTCCAGAAACAAGCCGGATTTTTTTTTTTCTTCCTGGAAATTGGCTTTGGTGTGTGTTGCCCTACCTCCCTCCTCCCGCTCCCACCCACAGCCCCCGCCTCCCTTTTTTTTTTTTTTTTTTTTTTTTTTTTTTTTTTTTTTTTTTTGAGACATGGCCCGGGCAGTGGCTCCTGGAAGAGGAACAAGTGTGGGAAAAGGGAGAGGAAGCCGGAGCTAAATGACAGGATGCAGGCGACTTGAGACACAAAAAGAGAAGCGTTCCTCTCGGATCCAGGCATTGCCTTGCTGCTTTCCTTTCTCCAAGACGGGCTGAGGATTGTACAGCTCTAGGCGGAGTTGGGGCTCTTCGGATCGCTTGGATTCCCCTCTTTGCTGCATTTCCCCCACGTCCTCGTTCTCCCGCGTCTGCCTGCGGACCCGGCAAAGGGAGAATGGAGAAAGGGTTGCCGCTCCTCTGCGCCGCGCTCGCCCTCGCCCTCGCCCTGGCCGGCGCTTTTCGCAACGGTAAGTGACAGGCGGAGGCGCGGGTGACAGCGGCGCCCAGGCTCCCAGCTGCCCGCCCGGGACCGGGGCTCAGGCGGGGCTTCCCGGGATCAGCCGGGAACAACCGACTCCCGGGCAAAGGAAACTTTTATCTGGGAGGAGAGATGAAGAAATGAGATCAGGCGGTTTAGGGCAGGAGGATTTCAGGTCTTTGGGCTCCCTCCTGACGTTGATCGTTGGGCTGCGGGGCTTTTCCTTACCTCCGCTACAAGACAGAGCTGCCTACCTTCCCGGATCAGCACGCCAATTATCTTAATAATGTTTCCTCCCAAAGGCAATTAGAAGAGACTCCCTTTCAAAAATCTGATGGCTGTTGAAAGTTAATGAACACTTTACCAGGAGATCTTACTTCCTGGTTCCTTTGCTGCGCCCCTAAGCCGTTTCCTCTGGTGGGTGATGGCCAGAGATATCGGTTTGTGGGTAGATGAAACTCCCTCCCCCGCCTTTGTACATCTTCCCTAATCTGTCTGGAGTATGACTGAAAGTTACATGGTATCAATACAGTACTCTGATATATACAGTGTAAGGCACCAGGATATCTGAAAATCCCTAAGCTAGTTGCAGCTTCCACTCAGCTTTTAAAACCACTCACTGTCAAGTAAATGAAAAACTATACTGGGGTCTAAACAGTACCATGTAACCTAAATAATGTGTTTTAAAATGGGATCTGGTTGTAGGCATGTTTGACTTCACACTGTAAAGTAAGTGCAGGCAAGGGTATGCAATTATCTTTACAGTAAGTCGTCAGCAATTGTTATTAACTAATGATCAAATATTTACTTTTGTCTGGCTTAGATTTCAATCACAGTAATTAGAAGAAAAGAACATCCACTACTTACTGTGGTATATTGTTTTAATAAGAGACCGCGAGTGGAGGGCCTCATACCAACAGGAATTTAAATCACATCTTTATGATGGAAGTTAATCTCTCTAATATGCTTTTTCAAGGTTTTGTGATTTCAGCAATGGATTTCCCTCAGCAGCTACCAAGCAGTATTCTAAAGAGATGCTTAAAGCAAAACACATGCAAAAAAAAATTATGAACATGGAGTTCAACTTATTAGTGAACCCAAGTTGATGGCATTTTTCTATAATCTGGCAGGAAAGCAAGACACAAAAAATTATGAATGTAGAGTTCAATTTATTAATGAACCTGAGCTGGTAGCATCTTTTTATACTCTGGCAGGGAATGAAATAGCATTCTCGTCCAACTGAAAGAGCTCAAATGGTTGGACTAGAAATTATAGGAACCCTGTCCTCCACAACTCTTTGAGACTAAATCCATAGCAGGAGTGTTCACAAGATAGATTTGAAGCTCAATGCAAAGAGCTATCAGACTTTAGGTTGTGAACTACACAAATATATATGCAGTATACACACACACACACACACACACACACACAATTCTTAATTTTCTTAGCAGAAATGTGGGGAATGCTGAAAATCTGGCTTTAGTTGGTGAGCTTGACCAGCAAAAGCCAAGTTGCTATGCTTGAAGTGACCAGAGCCAGAAAATGCCACTGTAACTCAGCAGAACCTCTTAAAGCCACGTCCACCTCCTCTAAGTAACCAGTGTCTGCTAAATTAATTCATTAACCTTATTTAGGACTAATGGTCCAGAGTCATTAGAAATTGCTCCTTCTTAATCAACTGCTAGAGAGATTTAACAGAGCCAGGGAGTCTAGCAGTCCACATTATCTTATTACACTGTCACTTTCTCAGAAGTCACAGATTAAAGAGCTCTGGTGTGGTACCAAGTCCACCTAAATGTCTTCTGAAGTGACTCTGCTGAGTGACTAGAACCAGGGCTGTTTTATTTCACTCCTGTAGCAGATGCCAGACACTACCATGATGTTTGTCCAGAGCTGGAGGAGACTTCATGAGACGAGGTCACTTTCCAAGTTTTCTGCACATTCAGAATAATGCAAGAGTCTCAGTAGAATCACAGAACAGAGTCCAACATGATCATTAGCTGGGATTTTGAACTCCAGTTACAACATCATTTCTTCCTGGCAAACCTTACACTTTTACAAGCCAATGCAAAGGAAACCAGAATAAGACTACCCCCAGTCTAAGGAACAAAGTCAAGCACCTAGTGATTGAGAAAAACAATATAACTTATATTGTCTTCTTTTTTAATTTATGGGAAATGATTTCTGTGATGCATGTAGCTTTACGTATTTTTGATGTGCACTTCATCTTTCATTTCCATTTGACCTGGTTTTCCTGTAATAAAATTCTGTAGATTTATAAATTCATGCTGAGAGCAAAGAATGCCATTCTCTTTCCACAGAGAATCTATTAGATGCAGCGTTAAAATCTATATATACCATTACTGAAAATTTGTGATTGATAGGCTTATATATTTCACTGCTTTCATACCTGTTTCTCTTGTATAGTTTATGCACCGAATTTTTATTGCTCAAAATTAAGCATCAATAAATGTGGCAGCATTTCAGGCTGAGGTGCTCCAGTATGAAATCCATCATAAAATGTGACAATGAGAATCTATGCTGAACAATAAGGCAGCCCAGAGACTAGTTTATTTGGTTTATTTGGCTTCACTTGAGCATTTTTGAAGTGAAGGCTCAAAACGAGTTAGCTCACCTTTCCCAGAATGTGAGAATGTGGGTTACCATACGTGATACCCACACCTGTGTGGTGGGTTATTTTCCACCCAACATTTAGGTAATTAGAATTAATGCCATGTGGCTATTTACTTTTTTTTTTTTCCCTGCCCCTTTGCTTTGATCTGATTTTTAAGAATGAACAACTTTACTTGGAGAAGTAAAGCAGAATTATTTCTGCTTCACCAGATATACTTTGTTCTCTGTTGATTTGGATCTCAAGAGCAGAGATAACTCGAAATCACTTAGATTTATGGGCAGATAAAACAACAACAACAAAAGGTTTGGCTTTAAGCCAATCAAAGACAATCCCCACTGATCAATGACATAGACCAGGCTTATCATCAAAAAACAACACAAGGGGTCGAACAGCATCTTTCAGTCACTTTCCACTTAGAACTTGCTACTTAATGTGATTACACTTCTTGGGGGATAATTAAGTCTAGCAGAAGCTCCCAGGGGACCATGTTAACATCAATTGAGGGGATTTAATGTTTTTAATGCTAGAAGACCTTTTCCTTAGGAAGAAACTTCGGGACTGGGCGAAGAGTCCTCTCAGATCTCAGTTGGCTTTCTGCCTGAGTCAACCTTCCTGAGATCAAAGAGTGTTTTTTTGTGGAGTGTTGCACTCAGGGCCACACGAAGGACTTACGGGGACCTTTAAAGTTCCCCTTAAAAAGTTAGGGAATGTTTAATAACCGGTAATTTATATATAAAGCTAGATTACCTAAGAGGTTGTCAGGAAAGATCTACTAAAATCTTACTTTTATTGCAGATAAATGTGGCGATACTATAAAAATTGAAAGCCCCGGGTACCTTACATCTCCTGGTTATCCTCATTCTTATCACCCAAGTGAAAAATGTGAATGGCTGATTCAGGCTCCGGACCCATACCAGAGAATTATGATCAACTTCAACCCTCACTTCGATTTGGAGGACAGAGATTGCAAGTAAGTGGGAATGTGTTTGAACAGGGCACCACAGCACCATCTAGTGGTCACGCCTGTCTACGGGGGGGGAAGTCAGTGTGTACGATGTAGATTATAAATGGATCCAGGAGGGATTCCAATCTCAGCCAGATTATATGTCAATGGTATAGAAATTGAATTACATTAAGTGATTTCTGAGTTCCCCAAACCAGGAAGATTATAGTTAAATGTGTAATCTCTCATACTCCTTCCTGTTAGCACGTTTGGTTTGGGAACTCTTTTGTTAAGAAATGTATACACTATGTATGTTTCTTTTTGCTTTTTTTTTTTTTTTTTTTCCTGGAGAGAGGAAGAACTAGAAACTCAAAAATCTCACTTGCATTTTTATGAAATACAGTGGATTGCTAATATACATCGCATCCACAGATAGTGGGATTGGAGATCTCACTATTTGAGATATACTGAACTGTGGCACATCTTATGATTAAGAACGGCATCTTACTAAGTTTGACATGGAAAAAGCAAAAGCAAATTGTCATTGAATAATGACAATTATTCTTACTAAGTTTGACATGGAAAAAGCAAATTGTCATTGAATAATAATAAGGCCTACATGATAAGCCAGATGAGGGGTTTTGTAAATAGTGGATTACTGATTAAAATACTTTTATGGAAAATGCTAGAAAATAATTGGTAAGACACAATGAATACAATGGGAACTCAAATACACATCAGTGTTTCATCCATCTGCTTAGTCTTGCTATCTCTTTCTATTGTTAAGTTTCTAAACATTAACTTATGCCAGATTTCGTTATTATGAAGATATTCTTGCTACGAGACAGTCGAAATTATATTTCCTCACTTTATGTGAAAGAACTGGTATGTGGATATTGCTTTCCACAATATCGAAAGTATGTTTTTACCTTGCACGTAGCAGTCCACTCGGATACATATTTGCTGGTCTCTCTTGACACCCAGCAGACCCCCTGTCTTTGTCTTTTACACGTTATCCCATTCTGACGCACTGAAAGTGGTGTAGTCTCCAGAGACTTGAACCTGAATATCCATCTTTTATTAAGTTTGTACATATATAAATAGTTTTATCAAAGAAAAATAATCAATTTAAATCTCAATTCTAAAGTGTTTCTCAGGGACTGAGGTTTTTGCAAGTTTTAAAGTGGGTCAGTTTGGTGTAACTGTGTATGATATCTATAGACTACTGCTACCACTGGACCTAAATATTATTTTGCAAGTATATTCATTGTTAAAGACAGTCTATTTGAACACACGTTTCTTTTGGGAAAGAACAGAGTAGTATCAAAATCTTCCTACCTGTAGAAAGCGCTCAACAACCTGTTGAGTTGGTGTAAACTAGCTTTTCATGGTCAGGCAGATGAGGGCATCTGGTTCATTCAACATTTTAGTGCCTAGAGAATTAGTATAAATCCATAGGCTGATGATCAGTTTCCAAATAATCAATGTATACTACAGTGCAATAAAATTACACCAATTCCAATTTAATCTTTGCTTTGTGATTCAGAAGTGCTTCAGGGCATTATATTGACTTTTTAATTGTGTATGGAAGTTGCCATTAATTGTGTTACAGTGACTGCTTGGAAACAAAGAGTTCATTGTATTTATTTATTTATTTTGCTAATATTCTTTATGGTGGTTTTTACAGTGTCAATCACCTACACAATCTGGATACTTGTTTTCTATTATATTTCATATACTTCATTATTATTATTATTATTATTAGTAGTAGTAGTAGTAGTAGTAGTAGTAGTAGTGGTATTTGCTTTTTGACCATGTTTAAACTGCTATAGAAGAACTTCTGGTAAAACTTACTCAAGTAATAATATTATTCCAAAAAATAAAGTGCTGTTAGAATTCAATAAACTGACGTTTACTAATTTCTAATCTGGAAATCATGACCATCAATACGTGTAACATAATACTTAAAGAATTCAGAATAATCACTAGTTATTGGCAGTGGTGTGGTGGTAAATGTTTAACAGCTGGCTCTTTGGAGAAGACAAGTCAAGTCCTGATCTGTATGTAGCACATGCCAATTTCTGTGGTGTGAATACTCTCATCATAGCCAATTTCAAACTACCCATGTGATGTCACTGCCCAGACTAGCAAAGAAATGTGCACAGTTGGTTCTTATGAGCTGGTGGGCGCCAGATCCAGCACACAACAGTAGTAGAAATTTAAGAAGGGAAGCCAGTTGAATCACTTAATATATGTAAAGGGCTTACAATTCTATTTGCACACACATTTCTTCTGGGAAAGAACAGAGTAATATAAAAATCTTCCTACCTGTAGAAAGCACTCAACAACCTGTTGAGTTGGTGTGGTAAACTAGCTTTTCATGGTCAGGGAAATGACGTCATCCGGTTCATTCAACATTTTGGTGCCTAGAGAATTAGCATAAATCCATAGGCTGATGATCAGTTTCCAAATAATCAGCGTATACTAATTATTACAACAGCATCTCACACTATTACGATAGTGTCTAGCTTACAGTGGTGTCTAGCTCACAGTTAACCTTAAATAATGTTTTGTCATATCATGGTGTCAGGTGGGGTATGAAGGGATTAAAGGAGCACCTTTTTGGTTAGTTTTCTTTTTAAAAAGTACAATAAAGGATTATTGTAATTCACAGAAAATGACAATTTTAGTGATATCAGCAAAGTATTTGAGAAACTGACATGACTGAGAAGATGTTACATAACAACCTTATGATGGTGACTTTGCTTTTTTAATGCTATAGAGTAAGGTGATTTCTTAATTGTCCCAACTGAGGCTTTGCTCTCTGTGAAGGTGCCATCTCCTGACCAAAGTTGAAAGGCTGATATGTTTAGCCTGATGAAGTCACTGGAGATTAGATCCATGGAAAATATCTTCGCGCTGTGTTTTGAAGTGTTGCAATGTGATCTTTTTATCAATGAGAAACTCCAGAAAGATACAGGAAGACCAGCATAAGGCATTCCTTTCACTATCTTTCTAAGCTGATTCATATGAATGACTCGTGCTCAGTGTTGAAGGGTGCATTTGAGATTCTACAAATGTGGCAAAATTCTTACCTCCTTTTGTGAAGGCTTTGAGACGAATCCACAGTTCTAAATTTTACAGGGGATTGGAATACTCCAAGAAACAAAAAACAAAAAACACAGGAACACCAGAAATTCTTTGAAGAACAAATTCATAGACTTCAAAGTTTAGATTAGATTCCTAAACACATGGTTTTGTTATTAGGGTTTTTGTTGTGTTTTTTTTGTACTTTATATCAGGTTATTTACAAAAGTGGATTTGAAGTGGCACAAAACTAGGCACAGTTAAAACCACATTCAGAAAGCTGGTGAGCTTTTAGTTATCACTCCTTTTAAGAACAAACTATTCATCTTATTTAAGATATTTAATACTTTTCCTTGTTTCAGCTACATTATATGTCTGTTGGCAGTAAAAAATATTTGCTATACTGATGTCATAGGGTTACTAGTAGGATCAAGTAGTAGATAGGAAAGCCCTTTTAAAAGGTAAAAGTGACCCTCAAAATAAGTTATCATTATTATGATATCTTTAACAAGTTGGTGATTATTAGAACATTTGGAAATATGAAACTAAACGTACGTCAAACTAAATCTGTTGATCCAGTAATGAGATGATTTGCACATGATACACCCTGCATTTTCTGTTGAAATGGTCAGTACTTGTACAGTCAACTTTCACCCTGAGAAAGCTTAAGAAATCGATGTCTTAGCACATTTGCTTATTGTGAAACACCTTTGAAACCCAAGTAAACAGTTTTCTTTTGCAGAGTATAGGGATGGTTAAGTCATTAGACCAGCCACATAGTTCTGGCAGAAAAAAAATATTTTTATTCAGATTGTTATTGTTTTATATATAATTAGGTAAAAAACATCATTTCATAATCTTAACAATACAGTATACAGTCACAACTTCTCATGTGAATAGCACCAAGACTGACCCAGTTCATAAGAAATTCTGGACCATACTTTGCAAAATGGTTGTTAAGTTTTTGCAGTTAAGTTTTGCTATCAAAGGTAGATATTTCATTAGGAAAATTAAATGTGTAAGTTGTGCCCCAGTTAGTTTTAAAATGTAACATTCTGTGTCTATGCCACCACTGAATGAGGTTTCATTTCAAATAAGCATCAGAACCATAATACTATAACCCCTTAATTCTTTCACTGAACAAGAATTGGTGTAAATCAGTCAGTCAACAGAGCAGTGGAGCGTCTGTCTGCAGGGCTAACACAGGCCTGGGATTTCTAGCTAGATATATGCATGATTTTATTATTCAGTTGAGAGGATTCTAGAGAATGCTCACCGAAGCAGGTATTAAGGGAGAGGAAGGAATGTTGATTTCTTTTTTGCTAGCAAAATCCTGCACACTTGTGAAGTGTCAAAACATAATTAAAAGTAGAAAAGCAACAAAGAAGTGACCAGTGGAGAGTTCTCGGAATGACATGTTCATTGCACATTGAAAATGGCTTTCAGTATTTACATTGAACTAGTTAGATCTTACTCCACTAAAGTTTTCTTCAATGGTAAGGCAGACATCTTGACTCTCATAAAAGTTTATATCTGTATAATAAACAAGAATGTCATTGATACGGTAGTTAGAATTTATGAAACTTCTCCAGTTTCCCAGCAATGCACACAATCAGCATGATAATTTATAATGGTTTGTGACAAATACTGCTGAGCAAAGAGGTGTGTGGTTACATTCAGATCAGATGTCACCATCCAGGGAGCAATAAACATCTCACAGACATTGGGTTAAAAACATTAAGGAAATGAATGCAAAGCTCTAACAAAAGTCTAAAAAGGTGGTAGCGTTGGGGGAATCAAACCCAGTAGTGCTTTTCCTACCGACAAGAAGAAAATCTTACCTACCGACGTCAGTGTCTGATTTGAAGTGCTGTTTCATATCATGGCATAGTAGCTTTTTTCATCTATGATTTAGATTCGTAATCTCTCCTATGTGTAACCAATAATAGGCATATTTTTCCTAACTCAATGCATTCAAAGGATGATTGCATTCTTGTAACTTCATAAGAAGTTTAACCATAGTGAAATTATAAGCAAATAGAGATGATATTCTTTTCAGAATTGTGTTGGAATAATTCACACATTGTTTCTTTAATGCTACTTGTTAAATTACCTACATTATTACAAACTTTGAAACAGTGCTCATGTCTTTTATTTTCAGAGGATATAAACTTATGGAATGAAAAATAATCTGCCCCTTGGTTTCTCAAATCTGATTATTCCTGCACATTTACATTTATTCCTGCACATTTGCACTTATTGGCACTTTTTGGAGTATAAATTCCATTTTCTGTTTTCCTGAGTAATATTTTCTGTTTTAATCTTTCCTTATTATTATTAGCATGGATTTTTTAGGATTAATTTGGATTTTTTAAAAATGTTACATTAAAATACTATTTATCTCAATCACTGAGTTTTTGGCTTTTTGTATCCAAGGGAAGTGCCTCACTCTAGTCCTGTATTTCAGAGCATCACTTACACTAAAACAAAATCCTTGTTTTATGGGAAACTGAATTTTTTAAGCCAAAATACATCTCTATTTTCCATATGAAATAGAGAAGAATATATACCTTTAGTAAAGTATAATATGTATTCAGAAAAATACACAACACAAGTATAAGAGCTGATAAAATTTTGCAAGGTGGATACATCCACAAAATCAATCTAGAGGCCAACATTTCCAGCTTCCTAAAAGCCCTCTGATGTCACTTTTAGTCACCAACTTTTGCCCTCAAGGGCAATTGATGTCCTAACTTATGCAACTTCATTTTTATACATTTCAAAATCAGCTAAAACTAAACTAGAGTCTTAGAAGTTTTTATGTACCGGCCAGGCACGGTGGCTCACTCCCAAATTTTGGGAGGCAGAGGTAGGTGCATCACTTGAGGTCAGGAGTTCAATTGAAAACAGCCTGGCCAACATGGTGAAACCCCGTCTCTACTAAAAATACAAAATTAGCTGGGCATGGTGGTGCATGCCCGTAGTCCCAGCTACTCAGGAGGCTAAGGCAAGAGAATCACTTGAACTTGGGAAGCAGAGGTTGCAGTGAGCCGAGATCTGTGCCATTGCATTCCAGCCTGGGCAACAGGAGCAAAATTCTGTCTCAAAATAAGAAGCCTGTGGGTACTATCCTTGAATACGGACAGTGAAAGTCTTTGGAGTGGATATAGAAAAAAATAGGCACTATTTCTAATCAAAAAGCAGAATCCTACTGATGCATTTTCTAATTATTTTCAGTGGCTACTGAAGGAAATATCTCATCTTTATTTCAAAGTTTTCAATCTGGAGCCTGCTTTTTATGCAGGTTTTATGTGCAAGCAAATTCAGAAATATTTTCCTTTGCCTTATTTTTCTTCATCCTTTTATTTCTGGTTTTGATCTCTAGTGACTTCTCAATATGAGAGGCACCGCCACCAAGCTCAGGTCAATTCAAAAACTATTGGTGGAAGAATGAACCCTCCTCAGAACAACTGCAGGCCAAAGTTGTTACTACTACTTGCAGCATCCTTGGTTATTACTCAGGCAGATAATTATCTACTTTCTTCCTTTTGATTTTTTTCCCCATTAGCACTGAATTTAATTTGAACTGAGCCTCCAGTCTTTAATAAAATTAATTTACTTGATTATTCTTTAGTATAAGCAATCACATTTGATCATAATGAATTTTGAGTATTACGAGGTTGTTTTGTGTTAGGCATTTCTGTAATTTAAAGGAAGCAACTTTTGCGAGTTAAAGGAGAAGGCTGGTTGAAATCTTATCAAACTGAATCAACATGTGCATGGCATTTCCAACGAGATTTCACTTTAGGGAGCAGCACTTAACTGATCCAAGTGAGACATATGCCTTCAGCCGGCATGCACATTCTCAGCTCCTTTCTTTCCAGCATAAAACTTGATACTTGCATGCCTGCTGACATGGATCCACAGAAGCACACACACAAACACATATGTGTGTGTAAAGGAAGCTAAAAAATAAACGTAACTAATTGCAGTGGTAGTATTCATCCAGGCTGATCATTAAGCCTAAAGAAAAACAAGAAACAAAAATTCGTGTTTGGATCAGGTTCCAAATGCCTTTTGCCTGGGTGTTCGTTATCCATCCTGATTTTAAGAGTCAGTGGCCTGGCAGTTCATTGCACCTTGAGAGGAGGGTTTTCCTGCTCTTCTCTGGTTGATTGGCCTGTATCTGGTATCTAGAGCAGTTAGTACTGTCTTATGGTTGAAACAATTCAGAATCTTCACAGGTAGCTTAGGAAGTGAAACACGTTCATTCAGAGCTATACTAAGTTCTGCAGAGGAGCAGAGGAAGGAAAAAAAAAAAAAAACAGAGTATTTTGGCTTCCATCTACTCAATTCCTTTGTAGAGTTCAAGTTCATGGAGAACTTTTGCCTTGTAACATGATCCTCCTCATCAAGCCCAGGTCTTTATAGCTAGATCTTCTTTCATAAAGATGCTGCTTTCTTCTTTAATTTAAATAATCATAGAGTGTTTGGGAAGGAATCATTATGACTGGTTTTGTTTTTTTTTGAAAAAACTATTTATTTATTTAAAACATAGAAAGATGGGGGTGGGGGGGGACTTCTCACTATGTTGCCCAGGCTGGTCTCGAACTCTTGGGCTAAGCCATTCTCTGCCTCAGCCTCCCAAAGTAATGAGATTACAGGCGTGAGCCACCATGTCCAACCTATGCCAGGCTCTTGCTGTTGAGTCTTCAATATGTGCCCACTATGGGGATAAGAACTCACTTTTCTCTTATCCTCATTTGACAGCTGAGATCCCTGAAGTTTGGAAAAGTTATATCAACAGAACCCAAATAAACAGTTGCTGCCTCACAAATCTTTCTGTCTTTGTGATCAAAGTCACACTTGGATGTGTCTGGTGAATGAGGAAATTCTCATGAAACGTTACCAGCTTATTTTTTCTTCAAGCAACTCTTTTCTTTTATTAACAAGTTCTCAAGAAAGTTTAAGTATCAGCCAACTAATTCTGAGGAAGGGCTTAATTTTTAAACTTTAAGTTCAGATTAAATAAGCACTTGTGAAAACTGTGCACAGAAACTTTCAACCAGTCGGTGGTTTTCCACTCAACTGAAGCTTGGCGGGAGTGGTGGCTCAGGTCTGTAATCCCAGTACTTTGGGAGACGGAGGTGGGAGGATTGCTTGAGGCCAGAAGTTCAAGGCTAGCCTGAGTAACATAGCAAGGCCCTCTCTCTACAAAAAATAAAAAATTAGCAAATTGTGGTGGTGGGCACCTGTAATCCCAGTGCTTTTGGGGGCCAAGGCAGGAAGATCGCTTAGGCCAGGAGTTTGGAGTTTGAGGTGACAGTGAGCTATGATCTCGCCATTGCACTCCAGTTTGGGCAACAAAGCAAGATTTTATCCTTAAATTTTTCAAAGAACAAATAAATAAAAACTTGCTTTAACTTAGGAATGGAAATCCTGGGAAATAAATGTCTAAATTCTAGTGCTTTTTGTTGATGGAGTTTAAAAGCACAAAGCACATATAAATACAATGTTTATTTAAAGCCCGACAACCAGGCCGCACGTGGGTTTGATCTGTTCATCCGGTAAAAGGGCATATTAGATATCACTGTGTCCAATGCTTGTTCTTAGGCCCAGAGGTAAGAAGGCCTCATTCCCTTCCAAGCGCTGGTCATTTACTTAATCTCAGGTAAATAGTAGGGAAGTGTTCTTCTCCCATGGCTCCCTCATTCATACAATTTCGATTCTTGCATTTGTCACGGTGGCTCTGTAAGGGTTAAAGGGAGACTGTTTGCTCAGGCACTGGGTTCCTCGGAGAAATGGAAGAGTGTTTTCTGAGAAGAAACAGATGCTCCAGTGTATTTTGTTTTTATCTGGGCGGATACTTTGTACAAGCAGCCAGCCAGGTTGGAGGTGATGGCCTGCTGCTTCTGTGATAGACTGCTATGTCACAGAGAGAGCTTCCAGTCCCGGGCCGTAAGAGGATGCTAACTGTCTCTCAATTCCAGTTCTTATATTTCTCCGGAATAGCCGAAGATGGCAAAGGCCAGTCGATATGGTCACAATTCCAAGTCCTTTTCTGACTCTCTGTTTGTTGGACGCTACCAGCAGGGCAGCTATTATGCAAGATACAAGCAACCTGGGAAGTGGCATGGAAAGAATTAAGACGTGGTCAGAATCTTAATCTTACATAGATCACTTCAAAATATTTAAAGGCACTACATTCTTACATTTAAAGAGAAAAAGAACACACTCTCGACTCAAAGATTAAAAAACAAACACAAGTCTCTACAAACCTGGAAGAGCTGAGGCTAACTTGGTCCGATGAGAGATTAGGTTGTTTTAGATGTGGTAACCCCTGGGTAACTAAGATCACTGTTTTATCTTTTAAAAAAAAATCTCAGTTCATAGTCGTCTGTCTTTTTTATTCTCAAATAAAGTGAGAAAGTGGACATTTATTTGTTTACACATTTGATCACAGAAAAGATGGTAAAAATAAATTAAAATGTAAATTTCTAGCCAGGTGCAGTGGCTCACCTATAATCCCGGCATTTTGGGAGGCCGAGGCAAGCGGATCACGTGAGCTCAGGAGTTCGAGACCAGCCCGGCCAATATGATGAAACCCTGTCTCTACTAAAAATACAAAAATTAGCTGGATATGGTGGCATGTGCCTGTAATCCCAGCTACTCAGGAGGCTGAGGCAGGAGAATTGCTTGAACCCAGGAAGCAGAAATCACAGTGAGCTGAGATCAGGCCATTGCACTGTAGCCGGGGCGTCACAGAGAGACTCTGCCTCTAAAATAAATAAATAAATACATAAAATGTAAATTTCTAGATCAACTCACTGTTTGGAAAGATGGCAGCCAGTCAAACTGACGAATTCCAGTTAATGTGACAGTCTGACCGCAGCACTCTATTTTGCCTTCCAACACCCATCTCTGTAGAGTCCTCATTCTAACTGTACAAGTGCTCATCCCCCGTTTGGGTGGCAGACTCCAGCAAAACGAAACCATGTCTTTCTTACTTATATTTCTACCTTTTGCAGTCCCACAGAATACTTTGCACATGTAGACACTAGTTTAAACAGCTGACACTTGTATTGAACTCAAAATGAGGTATATGAAGAGTCGAGGTAAAAAACCGCAATGTGTCCCTGAGAAGCATCTGTGACCCACAGTAGGTCATATGGAGAAGAGATCAGCAAAAATTCAGCAAAGAGAGAGTGAAAGGGGCAATTTCAATAACGGCTGAAGTGGGTCATCTGTCTGGATAACAACCTTTCAGAAGGCACTTAAGACAGCCACTCCCTGGACATTGGAGTGGGTGGCTGCCTGTCCGCATTCAGAGAGTCTGGCCACATCCGCTCCTCCTCACTCCCTCCAACTTAATCAGAGGCACATGATTTTGAATTTTGGGGCCTCTGATTCCCAACAGCAGGGGTAAGGGCTACGGATTGTCTGGAGAGAGACTGGGTTCCGGAGCAGGATTTTTTTTTTTTTTTCTTTTTTTTGACAGAGTCTTGCTCTGTCGCCAGGCTGGAGTGCAGTGGCCCAATGTTGGCTCACTGCAACCTCCAGCTCCTGGGTTCAAGTGATTCTTCTGCCTCAGCCTCCCGAGTAGCTGAGACTACAGGCACGCACCACCACACCCAGCTAATTTTTAGTATTTTAGTAGAGATGGGGTTTCACCATGTTGGTCAGGCTGGTCTCAAACTCCTGACCTCAGGTGATCCACCCTCCTCGGCCTCCCAAAGTGCTGGGATTACAGGCTGAGCCACCGTGGGGCCCCAGAGCAGGCTTTTACACATGCCTGGCATACCCCCTTGTGTCCAGAGTTTGTTCCTTCCGGTGGGTTCCTGGTCTGGCTGACTTCAAGAATGGAGCCGTGGACCTTTGCAGTGAGTGTTAACAGCTCTTAAAGATGGCACGGACCTAGAGAGTGAGCAGCAGCAAGATTTATTGTGAAGAGTGAAAGAACAAAGCTTCCACAGCATGGAAGGGGACTCCAGCGGATTGCTGCTGCTGGCTGGAGTGGCCAGGTTTTATTCCCTTATTTGTCCCCACCCATGTCCTGTTGCTTGGTCCATTTTAGGAACCTCTAGCTAGCTACAGAGCTCTGATTGGTGCATTTTTACAGAGCACTGATTGGTGCATTTTACAAACCTCTTGTAGAAAAGTTCTCTAAGTCACCACTCCACCCAGGAAGTCCAGCTGGCTTCAGCTCTCACCCTCTTCCATGATCAGTTACACTGTGGGAACAGGCTGCCAAGCCTAACTCAGATGTTTGGAACATATTTCAGCCCTGGCTCTATTAGAGTTCCTTATATTACCAAAGCTGTGCTAGCACCTTCTTCACTTCTCTTAGGTGGGCACAAAAGTTATTGCGGTTTTCGCCATTGAAAGTAATGTCCAAAACCACGATAACTTTTGCGCCAACCTAATACAAAGGGTAGCCCATAATTTTATTTTTCAGTGAGGAGTGGCACTAAGCTAAGGAAACAGTGAGGGATTTTGTTTGTTTGTGTGTTTAGTACTGATTGGAATTGTCATTTCTTTTTTCCTTAGGAAACAGCTTTGCATTCTTCTTCCCGTTTATCCCAATGCCAATTTCTTTGTCCGTGTGTGGGGACACTACTGAGTAACTATTAGGATACATAGGTTCAGTCCTTCCAGACATCCCCACTTCCGTCTTCAGCTAATCTAACAACCTGATGTGTGTGTTAGTTCATTCACGCAAGTTGGGGATTTCGGATTGTCAGGGGATCCTGTTAGCAGCTCCCTGTGAAAAAGAGTTCTGGTGAATTAGGGATGTGCGTTACAATCGCACCTCTGCCATTCATTCTTGTCTGTGAGACTGGAGATGGGTCATATGGGCTGGCTCCTAATACGTGAATGGCTCATTATGGCACCATCAACATCGCGGATTTGACAATGTTAACCAGTACACCCCAGGAAGATGTGACAATGATCAGGTTTCCTACATCAGAGTCTGCCTAAGTAATGCCACCTAGACACAGCTTTAATTCCGGAACGAAAGTGCTTTCCTTCCTCTACCTAGCTCAGTAACACAGTGTTGATGAGCTAATGTAGATGGAAGTGTCTTATGAATATAAGAGACATACATATTTATAAATAATAAGACCTAGGTATTACTATAACAGGAAGTGCATCCGCAGGTTTTGTTCCTTAAATAAGTTCAGGCTGTAAACAGTAACGTCTGCATCCTTAGGAGGAGACACTTATAAATATTTCAAAAGCACTGAAGCACTGCACATACACACAATAGAGATAGTATCTATGCTCAGTGTGCATTCAGTCAATGAGAATTTCTGAGTGTTCTAATAAGTTGACCAGTTAAGTTTCTTATAATTGCAGCCTTCTGAAGATCTAGATGGATGGAGTTTCTGGAAAACCTCATGGAAGATGCTATTTCAGTGTCACAAACTTGATGATAATAGCATCGATGACTTTAAAAAATTATTATTTTTTCATGTGTGCTTGAGGACTTGTAAATATGTTCAGTGCATTCAGACCATAAGCCAGCCCATACTTCAATAGCAGTATTTAAGCCAATAGCTTTGTGGTTATTACACAGGATTGCCAGTCCTTGCCAATCAATTCAACCAAATAGTGGCATTATGTTCCTTTCCAAGAAAGAGGAAATGACATGGATTTTGTAGCAGAAATCCACAAGGAAAGGCAGCTGAGAAATAAATGTTTTTAAACTGATGGTCCATTCACATCATTTTCCCTCTATTTCTAGTATCCCCTGTCTTCTGACCTTGCTATCTCCTTCCCGCATTTCTAGTTATGACAGATTTTCCAGTAGTAGGGAGGGGAGTTGGTTCTTAGTGGAAACAACAAGGAGCGTGCTTGCAGGAAGGATCCTGGGATCATGGCAGAGAAGAGGCTACTATTGTAGCTCCTTATCCCCACCTCACTGTGTGATACACATGATATCTGCAATTCTTCAAAAGCATTCTCAGCCCTTCTTCATTTCACATGGCTACAGATGTGGCTGGGAGATCCATCAGAAGGGATTGGCTTTCTTTCTTGTGGGACTGTTATGGGCCTCTGTGGGTCAAATGGATTCTGTAGGCTCTAACTCTTTGTAAGTAACAAAATTCTTCTTGGACTTTGTTACCTTGCAAGCAACTATTTCATATATATATATATATCTCACCCTCTGTCTCACTCTTTTTTTCCTCTCTCTCTCTTTCTCTTTTTCCTATTACTGTCAAGGTATTGAAAGTGGTGACTGCAGTTCAGAACTCTACTTTCTTACTTAGCTGTCTTCAGCATAACAGTATAACTTCAGCATAACATTGCCTCCAGTGGACTGAAACTGTTTGCTCAAATCAAATACTCCAGTGACTCTTCTAATGCTTCAAAACATTGGCCAATTCTTGGCTCTAATTTCTCCAACCTTTGTGCAACCTTATACGTAATTGGCAACTCCCCAGTGTTGGGACTTTCTTCTCTCTTGCATCTCATGGTGCTGTGCCATCTTGGTTTTCTCCCCACTTCGCTGACCTCTTCTCTTTATATTTCTCCTCCAACACTGAAATGTAGGCATTGGCCAAGGTTTTGCCTTTGCCCCAAATCTTTGCTCTCTGAATACCCTTTTTGATCTTAGCCGCTAGGCTCAGATAATACCTAACTTCCTGGATCTGACGTGAGCATTGGCCTCAGACTTACAAATTCTTTCTGGAGGATGTTGACCACCTGGAGGACTGACCATTTCCTAAAATTAAAAACAAAAACAAACTTTGCATCTTCCTATGCAAATGACTTCTCTTCTGCCTTGTCTCTGTTTTACTGATTCCTTCATTTCTTACTTATCCAAATTTGAAACTCTGGAATGTCTCCTGATTCCTATTAGTCCCCCACATCTAGTCAGTTTAAAGGCCTCTCACTTATCTACTAGTCTCTCCTATCTCTTCTGTTACATTTCTGCAGGTATTTGCCAGATGCAAACACTGTTTAACCTATCCCTGGAGTGATTGCATCAGCCTCCAACAGAGGCTTTCCTCCTTCGTGCCCTCTGCTTAGAAGCATTTAGAATTCCCCATTTCCTCCATGCCTCGGTCCGTGCTTCTTGTCCTTCCCCGGGAAAGTAACCACTTTTAGCTAGAATAGGTAGGGGAGCCACAGGAGGCCAGATAAGGAGATAAGGACCGATAAGGCCTTCTCTCTGGCCTTATCCCCAGTGGCTCCCTTATCTATTCTAGCCAAAACTGGTCACTTTCTAGTTCTTGAAGCTCACTCCTCCTTTTCCCAACCCCATGCCTGTGCATAGGATGTTTCCATCACAGGTGTGGTGGGGGTAAATGCCCTTTACACACCTGAGACTCCCTGTCAAAATGTTACTCATCATCCTAGTTCTACCTGAAATGATGCTTCCTTCATGAAGCCATTTTTGATAACCAGCTACCAAGTAAATGTGGTCTTTCTTTCTGTGTCCTGTGACACTTCTGAGAACCATGTTTATACTTCATGTTCCTTGTGCTATTCTGTATTGTGTTGTAATCATTTATATTATTCCACTATTCTCCCAAGATCATACAGTAGTCACAAACAGGGACTAGTATTGTTTTCTACTACTCAGAGCCTAGTTTAGCGCTTTGCATATAGTAGGTGCTGTTAGTACTGGACAAATTGAATTGGCCAATGGACATCAAGTGAGTCTTCTCCAATTGGCCAATGGACAACCAATGGGTCTTCTCCAATTGGCCAATGGACATCCAATGAGACTTCTCCAGTGTGTTCCTTTAGCACAGGAAGACCAAGTCAGCTCTCTGGACAAAGGCTTAACTTAATCATACTGTAAATTGCTCACTTATTTTTCTCATTTACATAGTAAACCCTCCTTTTTCCTGGGTAGTTGAGTCAGACTTACATGTTCCCCCTAAAAATCTCTATTTTTAAAAGCTTGAATTTTTACATTTGAGTAGCTTTAGCTTCATCTCAAAAAATCTGCAGAGGTAGTGCTTGGCTGAAAGCTTTTCTTTCTGTCTCACAGTCATCTCCATAATCTGTTTTGGAGTTGAACGCATAAAATGTATTAACATTGTAGGCATACGTCCTGATTGCTGAGTGTTTTCTGACATCCCCACAACTCTTGGGACTTTGTGTCACAATTCTGTAAACTTGGTCTATTGTATATTCACATCTGGGCTCAGGTCCAAACCACCTTTACATAAATTAAACACAAATAATTTAGTGCCTGCTTCCGTTCCAGCTGGCAACCCCAGTAAATGCACATGTTAACTTCACAGCAGGCTTGCCAGGGAAGAGGCAGAAAGTGAACTTCTTCGTTAGAGAAATTAACATGGGATGCATTCCTAGCAGAATGGTGTAAATATGTTAGTCCATACCACCAGGAAAATAACAAGCCTCCTGTCCTAGACAAAGATGCTACTTGGAGGAACTAGCCCAGGCCTGCCTATTTCTGGAGAGGGCAATGAGAGGATTCCACTGCTGCCTGGGCTATCCCCTCTCCCTCCATACCAGTGTTTTCTAAGTGTTTCTTAAGGCATGTGGCACAGTGTGTTCATGCCAGCCCAAGAGAAAGAGGCAAAGTAGTAGATGCATGAGGACACCTACAACAGGAAACCCCAGCCTCCACAGCTGTTTTTATCTTTCTTACTAGCTCCTCCATGTTACTGTCTTACACTTAGGTTTCCACAATGTTTCCAAATATTTCTGATATCTGTCTATTCTAGAAACAAAAAGCACTCTCTCTTTTTCACCTCTCTAGTTTGTCTGCAACCATAGAAAAGAATGACTTACATGACGCTGGACACAGTGGCTCATGCCTGTAATCCCAGTACTTTGGGAGGCCAAGATGGGAGGATGGCGTGACCCCAGGAGTTTGAGAACAGCCTGGGCAATACAGTGAGACCCCATCTCTATAAAAACTTTTTAAAAATTAGCCAAGCAAGGTGGCATGTACCTGTAGTCTTAGTTACTTGGGAGGCTGTGAAGGAAGGATCACTTGAACCCCAGGAGTTCAAGGCTGCAGTGAGCCATGATCACACCACTGCACTCCAGCCTGGGCCCCAGTGCAAGACTCCACCTCTGAAAGTAGAAAGAGAGAGAGAGAGAGAGATTGAAAGAGAGAGAGAGAGAGAGGAGGGAGGGAGGGAGGGAGGGAGGGAGGGAGGGAGGCAGGCAGGAAGGAAGGAAGGAAGGAAGGAAGGAAGGAAGGAAGGAGAAAGAGAGAAAGAAAGAGAGAAAGGAGGGAGGGAAGGAAGGGAAGGAGGGAGGGAAGGTAGGGAGGAGGGAGGGAGGGAAGGAAGGAAGGAAGGAAGGAAGGAAGGAAGGAAGGAAGGAAGGAAGGAAGGAAGGAAGAAAGGAAGGAAGTTTCATAATAAACTAATAAACGTTAGCATTTCTGTTTCCATGGGATGAAAGGCTAATGACTGTCTGGGGCAGAGGCAGAAGCTTCTCCTGATTGTGCCCTGAGCTTTATCTCCTTGGTGGCTGTCCTTTGTGGACCATATCTGTAGCTCTGTCAAGAAACTTGCTCAGTGAACGGTGTGGTCTTCATGTGTGATGCCCGCAGGTACTCATGGTGATCCTGAGTTCTAGGAATCACTTGAGCTCTAATTAGCTGTGGGCTCAAGTGTTGAGTCTTCCTGGGCCTTTGTGCCTTCCTCTGTGAAATGAGAGGAATGAAACTCCTCTCTTTAAGCACGTTTGTCTCTAAAGTAACAGGATTCTAATTCTCCAGAAAAATCCTCCTGCCATAGAGCATATTACAAAGGTGTCTCTTTTTTTTAACTTTTAGTTTTTGGGTACATAGCAGATGTATACATTTATGGGGTAGATGAGATATTTTGATGCAGGCATACAATGTGTAATAATCAAAGATGTCTTTTCTGACAGCTGAGGCTGGCCCCAATCCCTGGGCTTTTCTTTGGTCTTTGCAAGACCCTCCCTACTTTTTACTTTCTTCTTCTTTAGATCTAAGCTGCTGTTCCAGCCCAGTCCAGACCCTCCTTGACTTTTGCAACACAGCCTTCTCTTCCTTCCTCCTCATATTTCACTGAGACACATGTTTTATGTCAGTTTTCAGCCCCTAAGTGGTATCAGACATTTTAGACCCTATTTTGGCAAAATTGATTCTAAGGAATTGTCTACTTTTTCACCTAGATCTTTGTCTTACCCATGAACAGATGCATTTTATCTAATCAGTTATTTAGAAGAACTGAGAATGTGGTCTTCTGAAATACACACATATTGTTCTGCTGTTGTTGAATATAATATTCACAGTCAGTAGAAATTCTGTAGATGAATGATTGGTTTGGTCTTGAAACTACAGGAGCTGCAAAACAAGTTTGAGGTGTGCTTTAAGTGCAATTGATAACCTGAGTATTAGCCCAAATTCGGGTTTGATCACTAACACAAAAGTAGCTTTTACCTGATCTTTTTGTTCAACATAGCTCATTAACATTAGCTTGTAAAGAACAGAAATTACTTTGAAAAGAAAAAAAAACCACAAAGGAATGACAACAGTGATTTTGTTAATGAATCCCACCTCACTCTTTGTGTCTCAAAGGCAATGTAAGTAATGTAATAAGCTGTGTATCTATTTGGAAAACAGTCTCAAATTAAGGAGCTTATTCAGATGCCATTGTAAAAATAATTTTCTGAAATTGTGGTCTATTGGCAGGAGATAAGATGGCACTTTGTTGTTACCTGCAGAGGCCTATTAGAAATATTCTATTTCAGAAGCAAATCACACTGTAAATACCACGTTCAGACTCATTTATTCCTACAATAGCATTTTTGCAAAGGTGCAATTTCATAATTTGACTTAGCACTGATCGTGCATCATCATTTCAAAGCTCTTTGTAACCACTGGCTAATTCACACATCCTTGGGAAATGGTTTAGTTGTACCAGACCCATTTTTAAAAGAAATATCCAAAATATATAATGATAAAGTAGCTTGTCAAAGGCTAAACAAGGACACAGATGTGTTTTAAACTTGTTTTCTTTCTGAATGTGTCCTTAGCACATCTGACAAGGAACTTCTGAGCAATTTAAACATAGATGTGTTTGCCACCAATAAAGATTAAAGAGCCCTATTAATGATTCTATTACAGAGAGGAAACTTGATTTAAAAAATAACTAAAATAATAAATGCAATTCCTTCAAGATGCAAATGTAAACAGGACCTAAAATGAGTGAATATATTAATCCCACTTTTCTCCTCCATCTGGTCCTCCTGAGCCATATTTTTGTTAAATCAAGTGCTCAACAGAGGACTAACATCTAAAGTTATTCAGCTAATTCCCAGCATTAATTAGAAAATGTCTAGTGTTTCTAAACACTGGTATGAAAAAAAAAAAAAAAAGGATTTGAACTGTCAACTCACATTATTTTTGTCATTACACCTTTCCTGAGACTGGCCTTGCGATTTAAACTGTTCCTGTTTCTTATCAATGTTGTTTTAGGATTTGGTTTATATGTGGAATATTATACAAAGTCCTGAGATTGATGGTGAACATGAGGTCACGGTTAAACATTCATCACAACATGTGCTTTAAAATATATACACATGGTAATAAATTCAGAACTCACAAACTCAGAAATTGAGGGAGATTCAGACACTTTCCCAAGCATTGTTTCTTGGGACACCAGAATTATTCTTCTGAAAACTTTGTTTGTTGCTTACTACCCCATTCATTCATTCATTCGTTCATTCATTCAATAAGTATTTATTGACCAACCAGTATGTGCTGATCACTGAGATAGATGATAGTGATAGTGATAGTGATAGTGATAGTGATAGTGATAGTGATAGATCAGTGAACAAAACAGGTATCATTCTTTGCCCTTGTGGTATTTCTTCTCTAGAAAGACAGTGACAAGTAGAAGAGACCTGTTACTCAGGGGCTGTTCTCTGTGTGGCCTCCATGCCCTTCCAGCTTGCAGAACCTCATTATCTTCATCTGCAGCCTCCAAGGCAAGCCCACCTGGGACCTAGATCTCGCTCTAAACAAGATGCATATAAAAAAACATCTGGCTGAGGCAATTGTTGGCTGAGGATCAGGTTTGTTCCCAGTTGCTGGTGCTCTCTACTTGTAACCCTCTGCTGGGGTCCTAGACCCTCTGAGATTCAGCCATCAGCTGGAACACTCTTGTTTCCCAAGGTCACTCAATCCCCTAACCCTGGACACTTGACTGGCATAATCCTGTTCTCCATGTAAGACACTGTCTGCCAGCTCTAACTTAGATGTTTGTCTTCTTTGCCTATAATTCTAGGTCCCAATCAACCCCTTTACACTCACCAGCCTGCTGTGTCTCATACTCCAGAATGACAGGCCTTACCTCTCCAAAGGGGACTGAACCAAGTCAGTTCTGACTTTTTGGAGTTGGTTTATAGTCTTGGCGTCATTGTACTGGCTCTTCAAGTGGCACAAATTGAACAGAAAGAATAAAAAGAAACTGTAGGTCATCTTTTTTTCTCCACACCCCAAGCCGGGGTCTAAAAATAATAATTATTCAATAAATGTTGAAAACTAAATACATTAGTAGAATGCTTTATCCTTCCATTTCACACTCATTTCTTCCCACGATAGGACTCTAGCCACTCTCTGAAGGTGACTGGCGGCAGTAAAATTAGAAAGAAAGGTACATCCTCAAGGAAATGTGGAAAGGACTTGACCAGTGATAGAATTTGAGAGGAAATGAAGGCCAGGATGTTAATGATGATACAAATGTCTCCATCTTTGGGTCTGAAAGAACAGTGGTAGTAGTAACACTAAAAATAAATAAAGCAGCTGGGTGCGGTGGCTCACTCCTGTAATCCCAGCACTTTGGGAGGCCGAGTTGAGTGCATCACTTGAGGTCAGGAGTTCAAAATCAGTCTGGCCATCATGGTGAAACCCTGTCTCTACTAAAAATACAAAAATTAGTCAGGCATGGTGGTGCGTGCCTGTAATCCCAGTTACTTGGGAGGCTGAGGCAGGAGAATCGCTTGAACCTGGGAGGCAGAGGTTGCAGTGAGCCAAGATGGCGCCATTGCACTCTAGCCTGGGCAACAGAGCAAGATTCTGTCTCAAAAAAAAAGAGGCAAATACAGCAAGAGAGTAGGTCTCATTTTGAACATTTTGAGAGGCTTTTAAACATTACAGGTAGAGATGTGCAAAAAGGAAACTGAGAAACGGGAAACTGGGCAAAGCTGGACAGAGAAACGTGGGAATCGTTTGTTGGCTAAAGCTGTAGAAATTGACTTGTCATAGAAGGGTAAGGAGAAAAAGAAATAAATGTCTCAAGAAAAAGTCCCCTTGATGGGATAGATTAAGGTTAGACGGTGTTCAAAGGACAATGGGAAGGCGTTATGAGAGTATGAGAGAGGTACCAGTTAGAACAGTGTCTTGCTACAGAAAGCTGCTGAAATGAGCATTTCAAAAACAGAAGCATTGTTCACAGTGTCAGGTGCTAGAAAGAAATACAAGAAATTGTGGACATGGGCGATACAGTAACTAGGCTCACCAGGACGCTTTAGGCAGCACCTTCACTCAGCCCTTGGGGCAGTACATCCTAACACAGACATTCAGAATTGAATGCATATCAAGAGACACCATGCATTTCTTTGGATTTGAAAGAAACACACACAGAACATTCTAAGACATTCAAAGCAAGATGATCAAGATCTATGGTGATAAAAATGTGTTTCATCAGGTAGTCTTAAGAGGAGGAATGGTGGAATTAACTTGGAAAATTTACGTAGCCCAGTCACAGAGGGCAAATATGTTTGATATCACTTAATACCTCTGACTGATTAGTAGTGGCCGTCTGCAGCACATTTGAGAAACTTCTCAGAAAGAAATGACTTAATAGGTTGCAGTGTTCACTGTGGGCTTGAGGAAAAAGTGGCAGCACAAGTGCCCCAAATCTGCCATCTCTGCTCCATCTCCAATCTTTGAAAAGATAATGTGATTTATAAAAATAATATTTTAGAAAATATTTAATTTTTATTACATTAAAAAGTGGACTCTTTTGGAAATGGGTTAATACTCATTTTTAAATGAGTACTAACTTTATTTGGGGCTAACATTTCTATAAATTAAGAAGAACTTTATTTGGGACTAACATTTTCATAAATTGAATAGAAAGGCATGTATATTTATTTTTCTTGAGCACAAAATTATCTGAAATGAATTTTAAACTATATATTTTGGCATATATTATTTCCACATTTTTTTGTATTTAGAAATATGCATATTTTTTAAAAAATTGAGGCCAGGCATGGTGGCTCACGCCTGTAATCCCAGCACTTTGGGAAGCCAAGGCAGGCAGATCATTTGAGGTCAGGAGTTCAAGACCAGCCTGGCAAACATAGTGAGACCCCATCCCTACTAAAAATACAAAAATATTAGCCAGGCATAGTTATGCATGCCTGTAATCCCATCTACTCCATAGGCTGAGGCAGGAGAATCACTTGAACCCGGAAGGCAGAGGCTGCAGTGAGCTGAGATCACGCCACTAAACTCCAGCCTGGGGGACAGAGTGAGACTCCATCTCAAAAAGAAAAAAGAGATTATTCTCTATAGATATCTTTTATCCTACCATTTTCTCTTGAAATTACATGTAAAGCATTATATTAGGCTCTTAAATATATATATTATATACATATATATTTATATATATAAAACTTTTGTTTTAGGTTCAAGGGTCCATGTACAGGTTTGTTATATTGGTAAATTGCATGTCACAAGGGTTTAATGTACAAATTATTTTGTCACTCGGGTAAGCACAGTACCCGATAGGTAGTTTTTTTTATCCTTTCCCTCCTCCCACCCTCCATCCTCAAGTAGACCCTGCTATCTGTTGTTCTTTGCACCCATATGTACTCAGTGTTTAGCTCCCACTTATAAATGAGAACATGCAGTATTTTATTTTCTGTTCCTGCACTAGTTCACTTAGGATGATGACCTCCAGCTGCATCCATGTTCCTGAAAAGGGCATGATCTCATTCTTTTTTATGACTGCGTAGTATTCCATGGTGTGTATGCACCACATTTTCTTTATTCAGTCTGTCATTGATGGGCTTGCAGATTGATTCTATGTATTTGCTATTGCTAATAGTGCTATAATGAACATATGTGTGCATGTGTCCTTATGGTAGAATGATTTATATTCCTTTGGGTATATACCCAGTAATGAGATTTACTTGGTCAAATGATAATTCTTTAAATATTTTTAAAAACAAGCATTTGGTAAATCACATTATCTTTCTAAAATAATTTTTATTTAAATGGCCTAGGATATTTAGGACATTTTCAATTTTTTAAGATTATAAACAATTATAAATTATGATGGAATGAACATTTGTATGCATAAATCTTGATGTATGCTTAGGGATTTCTTTAGAAGAGATTTCTAGAAGTGTGGTGGCTGAACGAGAGAGTAAAAACAGTATTAAGACTCTTGGTATATATTCCAATTTGCTTTAGAAGATAATTCATGGAGGTAGGGGAGGTTGGGGAGATTTACTTTAAAACATATCTATATTTTCAAAGAAATTGATTCTTTTTTTATGGCACAAATTGATATTTTAAGTCAGGAATTGGCACACTTTCTGAAAAGGGCCAGATAGGAAATATTTTAGACTTTGCATGTGAGACAGCCTCAATCTCAACTGTTCAGCTCCTCCATCACACTGTGAAAGTAGCCATAGACAATAGGCAAATGAATGAGCATGGTTGTGTTCCAATAAAACTTTATTTACAAAAACAAGCAGTCAGGTTTGATCTACAAGCCATAGTTTCCTGACCTCTGTCTTAATTGAGAGTCGTGTTGTTTTGTGAAAATATTTGAATTGTGACTGTCAAGAATTGGGAGGCATGCTTTGCAAAATTCCCTTTATGAAGATTTGAGCCTGTGGGATCATGAATCCTAGTTACAGTCTGGGGAAGGGAGTAAATCTGCTTTTGTTGCAAAGCGATTTGGAAACTAAGCAAGGAAGCTATGAATCAGCCTGTCGTTTCAACATATGCAGAGTATGGAAAAGTCCATAAAGTTAGGCTTCTGTTTGTCTCTGTCAGGCAGCTGTAGCTCTGCCCTGAGTCTTTTCTTTGTGTACTTTCTTGAGAAATTCAGTCCAACTCCCACAAAAGTAATCACAACCGTGTTTACAAGCTAATTTCACCCAATATTGATTCAATCAAAGTCTCTATCACTCATAATTTCTACACAATTCCTAAGAAAACAAAGCTTGAAGCTGGAAGGAAAAGAGTCATCTGAGAAATAACTTTGTTCTCATGAAACCTACCCAGTTGGGAATATTTTTCCCAGATGTTAGGCCTACAATCGCTTTTCCTTAGGTGACCCTTTATTGAGCAGCTTAAAGACATCATTGACTACCTTTAACAAAAGTGTAAAGCACAAAGGAAATAAACCAAGCATAATTTCTGAAATAATAACACTATGTCGTAATTAGCAGTTATCTGTCAAGGAAAATTGTAAACTGACCACAGGGATAAGATACGTTTTACCATATTATTTTAGTCGTTGCCTGGCCTGTCTTAATCTCTTGTTGCTTCCGAAGGTGCTTTGAATTCAGAATCTTTATGTCAAAATAGAGGCTAAAGGAAGCTGCTTCTAGTGATTGTCAGATCTTACATAGATGCAGGAGCATGCACACACAGACGCACACACACACACCCTTCAGACCCGCAGAATGCAAAAGCAGCTGCCTTCGTAAACACTACATCAGAGTCCAGCAGTAGTTTAACACTCATTGTCCTGCCTCTTTTATTTAAGCTAGAGAAACAATATCAGCTGGATGCAGATAGCTCTCTGCCATGAACAGAAGTTTGTTTGCAGGTTAGCCCAAGGAAGTCACAAAGAGTTGGGGGGAGAAATGGATTTAGCCTTTGCAAATTAATGTAAATAATCACTTCCCTGCACGCATGCACATACCCTACATGTATCACAGCTGGAGTGAAAATTTTGGTTAGAAATATTTTTTACTGGCCTGGAGCAGTGGCTCATGCCTGTAATCCCAGCACTTTGGGAGGCTGAGGCAGGCGGATCATGAGGTCAGGAGTTTGAGACCAACCTGGCCAACATGATGAAACCCCATCTCTACTAAAAATACAAAAATTAGCTGGGCATGGTGGCATGCCCCTGTGGTCCCAGCTACTCGGGAGGCTGAGGCAGAAGAATCTCTTGAACCCAGGAGGCAGAGGTTGCAGTGAGCTGAGATCATGCCAATGCACTCCAGCCTGGGCGACACAGTGAGACTCCATCTCAAAGAAAGAAAAAAAAAGAATCCCTTTACTAAGGGATCCCAAAATTGTGTTCCCATCATCGTAGACTTTTAGTCATGGAGTTTTTAAATTTTTTTTTAAATCTATAGAATTTTACACATGTACTGTTTGGCAGCTAACAGAGAATCTGACTGATGTCTCTGGTTGATGGGTGCAGAAAGCGGAGTTTAGGCAGGAAGTGTCTTGCCCAGTGAGTGGGTCCACGGTGAAAACATGGTTCCCAGCATTCCCTAGACAGCAGTCCTCTCATGGAACACACTTGTCTTCAGCATATTGCTTTCCCTACTTCTTACTTTTCCAGGTAAAGTATAATCACAATTTGGTGTTTGGGGGTACATGCACCGCTTTTGCAGCTAGATCTTCAGGGGGTTTATAACTTACTCTGTGTCATCCTTAAGGGCAGAACAGGGACCAATGGGTAGAAATTGTAGCTCTAATATACCATGAAAAGGTTTCCAACATGCATCAATTATTATTTTCCTAGGATGTCCAGATTCTCTCTTGAGCTATTTTAACTTGAAAAGCGCACAAAATTTTTTGAAATCGTTTTAGTAGATTATATATGTTTGTAAAGTGCAATCCAGCACATCAGAATAGTTATTCACCCAAATATATGATAGCAGATCTTCAGAACTGAGTTACCAATGAGATCACACTACATCATTAATTCACATTCTCCTGCCCATGTGCTGTGGAATATATTGTACGACCACAGAGTGCTCATGTGTAGCCTGACGGAACACACCATCATGGTGCACATTGCTCTACACCAAGTCATTCTTCAATTTCAAAGAATCGATTGGACTGTTTACATTACTTTAAGTCAATCTGGTTGTATGGATGCTTTCACTTCTTGAATGTCATTGCTGAGACTCAAGGCATATGGTTTTCTACTCTATTTCTACTCGGGTGACAGACTGCCTCAAAAAGCAGCGAGCTCTCTTTCCACCAGAAGCTTTCAAGGGGTGGCCAAATGCCATCTGCGAGGAGTGCCATGCATTTCTGTAAAGCCTCAGACCTAGACTGAATTGGATCCACAAATAAATGAGGAGGAGTCGATTGCTGAATGCCAACCATGTGGCCTTTGGTTTAGATGGGGTCATTCTCATTTCATCTCCCAGAGCACATAAGGAAAGACACAGTTTATTGCAAAGCTCTGTTTGAGTTGAATAATGTCACTGGAATGGCTGCTAGGGGACCATCATCATACACTGGGGTTCTGGTGCCCTAGTGCTAAAGAGTAGGAAGACCAGTGAGGTCATAATTGGTAATAAGTACATAAATAGTCTTTCCCTTTTGAAAACCCTTGAAAGAGGGGTCTATAAGAAGGGTCTTATAGAACAGGGCAGGGTTGACTGACAGATAACTCACAGAAAGCAGAACTCTCTGAGGTTTCCTTTTGGTAGTGTTGGTTTTCCTCCCCATTGTCTTCTTAGCTTTCTCAATTTCTTGCTGTGATGAAATAGTCCATCTGGGGTAAGGAATTTCATTCAAAGAAAGAGAAGTCAATCAGTGAAAGAAGATGGAACGGAGACCAGAAATAGAAAGAATTTTAATGAGAACATGTCTTGGGTCAACTCCTAACCTAATTACCATGATGTCTTTCCGTTATTTTCAACTCTTTGGCCTGGGTGTGTGTGTTAACCAAATAACGCTGAGTTATTTCCCAGAACAGCTAAGTGCCACGCAGGAAATACTTGCTGCTTTATGTGATTTGGTTGAAACCCCAATTTATAGCTTGAAGGAAAAACAGATTCTCAAGATTTGGGGAAAAAATCAGAATTTGCATTTCTTATTTCTTATTGCCATGACAATATTATTGGATGTTAATCAGAGAAAAACACTGGAGTGTATATCAGTGTATATCATATGCCAGTATCACAGTGGGTACTACACGGGCATAGAAAGATGGATAATGACTTGTTTATTGTCCTTGAAGGGGTCTCCGTCAAGTAGGGAGACAGGACTTGCAAACGGATATGTTACATCGTAAGATGGTGAATGCTCTAACTAAAGTGTAAATAAAATGTTTTCTAAGTTGGTTCTCTGTTTGCTAAACGTGCAAAGGCACATTTAACATTTACTTTCTTATCATTGACCACCAACCTCTGACTTGGAGACACTGAAACAGATAGAACAGCCATCTGCAAGTTCTGACTTCATCATTCTGTTTCCTTATTACAATGAAATAAGGCTCAGGCCACTGTCAATTAGAAATGAAATAAGGTAGAGTTTAAACACGAAACTGTTACCGATGCTCGTACCTATAAAGTATGGAAGGAAGGGGCAAAGAACTATGCTATATTCCCCTGGGATTGAAAAGTTTATAATCTATTTCAAAAGATGAAGTTTATCCAAATAATGAGATCATAAATGGAAAAAGACAATTTATTAAGTGCCCTCTAAGTGGTGCAGAGAAATCTAGGATAAGAAATCAAAGCACCCTTTCTTCTTGTCAGGTAATTAACAAAGAAGGATGAGTTTCAAGATAAGACACATTCAGGAAGGAAGGTTTTTTGAAAATGTTTGTTTGTTTGTTTTGGTACACTTTGATCTACTCGCCCAATTTAGAAAGAAGGTAGAAGATAAGCTTTGTTCACTCCCTCTCACTTCACTTTTCCATGGCAAGGTTCAGAGACAGGTGTGATTAACTGGAAAGAAACGCAAAATTCTTGAGGGACTCTTGAGGGACAGCTTTTTGCCTGAATTGGTTAGCTCGTAATGAAATCACAGGGGAAAGATTGGCTGCCTTGGACAAAGATGTACCCAAATTTGAAACTATGAGCTGTGACTGTAACGTTGACCCTAAAAACAGACCTAAGCAGTCCTTTTACATGGAATGGTGTCTCCAAATAGGAAGTCATTGACTATCCTCCCATTTCTCAAAAACAGGCCTCTTACCAACCATTGGGATAAAATGAATCTTTTTTGGTGGAAGTCATTATTCTTATTTCCAACCCATGAGACCCTGAAGGTTGCCGGGGCCCTCCATGCAGTCCTTCTGTCCCTCTTTCATATTCTGAATTGATGTTTGCTTCGCTCACCCTCCCTGGCTGCTAACCAGGAGGGGACCCCTGCCTGGGCCTTTGCTCAGAGGAATCTTTTTGTTTCTCCAAGCCATACCTCCTCATTAACAGCAGAGCAGCTGCAACTTACTTCTGCAGCTTCATGGAGTCCTGGCAAATTGCCTGTCACCTCTGCCATAGATACCTAGTAATGTGCCCTCCAAGAGAGGATCCGATCTGGAAAAATAAGAGCGGCTGGCAATTTAGGGGAAGTTCTTATCCAATAGCCATCTTTTGATCAAGGAGGAGCCCACAACCTCGGAGGAAATCTTTCCTGTTTACAGACTTCTGGGGCTTTGAAAGCCTGGTAGGCTGTGGGCCAGCCATCCTTAGCTGTTACTCAAAGGGGCCAAACAGGATGAGACCAGGGTGGAAACTGCATATCATAGGAACCCAGAAGGGCAGGAAGTAACAACATAAGAAGGAATTCTTGATTAAAAGCACAATTAGAAGGTTGGTGTTGGGTGGGTAGGGGATAATGACATTAAAATGTGTCTAGTTTGTATGTGTGTTTGTTATAATAAAGCCATTAGCCCATCTCCTTCTGTTGTGTTTCCGTTGTTACATTATTCTCCACTTTGGAGAAATTGGAAATGTTTTTTTCTATACAGAGACTCTGTACTAAGTAGTCTATTTGGAGGAAAATCAAAACTCCTTTCTCTCTTTCACTCTCTGTCTCTCGCTGTCTTTTTTTTCTTTTTATAAATTCTCTATGTTAAATAGAACCTAGGAAAGACCTTGTTATCCTTGGCAGAATTCATTATTCTAGAACGAATTATTAGGATATTGAGAATAAGCAATGTTTATAAAGGGTAAAGTTGCTATCCATATGTTCTTTCTACACTTATTCCCCAAGAATGACACAGAGGTTTGTGAACTTTTTAAAAAACAAATTGCTCAAAAAGTGGCATTATTATGAAAGGAACAATGTTTCCTACTTCCAAAACTTTTTTTCTTGGTGTTGGTTGCTGTTGAAATCTCACTTGTGGAGTAGAGATGTCCACAAAACACCCCTTTAATTTTTTAACTCCTCTCCTGACACCACCACTCAGCGTGTGAGTGGCTGAGAGTCACGCGCACTGGCCCCATGTCCACACAACAGAGTGAACCGTGATCGTCTGTTTCCAGACAGAAGTCAGTAGTAACATGTTTTATCATTGTAGTCCTATGCCAACTAGAGAATAAATTGTCGTTACCAGATGGTTCAGTGTTGCAGAGAATGTGTTCGTACAGAATTCTGCATCAGCCTCCTTGACTTCCACCCTGCAGGTGATATTTATGGACTGTTTACAAGTTGCTCACATATGGCATTCTAAAGAGGTTTGTAACTTTTATACGCTGTCATCCAGTTTATTTATTTTATGAAAATTCCACTCCAAAGGTCACCCTTGTTCCACCTACCTCCCTGACTTCAGGCTTAAGAGAAAATCCTGAATGTAATCTCAGGACAGAGGAGCCAAGCGAACAGGTTGTCAAGCCCTCCACATTCAGTTCTCCCCATGCACCAAACTGCTCCTCTGGACTGCAGGCATAACCCAAATGAGGACAGCATGGAGCCTCTCTCCTATTTGAATAATACAACATTTGTGTTGTTTTGTGTGGCAACATCCTCCTGATTTGGACTTTGTTCGGCTCCCATGGAGGAGATAATGGGGCAGCAACCCCATGGAAAGGGGTGCAGCTGGTGTGAACCCCAAAAATCTGAGACAGGTCTCAATTAATTTAGAAAGTTTATTTTGCCAAGGTTGAGGATGCACGCCCATGACACAGCCTCAGGAGGTCCTGATGACATGTGCCCAAGGTGGTCAGGGCACAGCTTGGTTTAATACATTTTAGGGAGACATGAGACATCAATCAACATATGTAAGATGAACATTGGTTCGGTCTGGAAAGGCAGGACAACTCGAAGCAAAGGCGGGACAACTGGAAGTGGGGAGGGGCTTCCAGGTCAAAGGTAGATAAGAGACAAATGATTGCATTCTTTTGAGTTTCTGATTAGCCTCTCCAAAGCAGGCAATCAGATAAGCATTTATCTCGGTGAGCAGAGGGGTGACTTTGAATACTATGGGAGGCATGTTTGCCCCGAGCAGTTTCCAGCTTCACCTTTCCCTTTAGCTTAGTGATTTGGGGGCCCCAAGATTTATTTTCCTTTCCCACCAGCACTGGGGGTTGAGATGTGCACACACTCAGGAACCACTGCAGCATCCTCCTGTCAGATAATCCTGCCTGAGTTTGTCCAGACCCGGCGGGAGGAACTCAAACTCTTTGGAAATCCTCTCCTGGCCGCTGTCCAAAGAGCTCCCACCTGAGGCAGTGACAGGTTTGTACCTGAGTTCTTTCTGACACAGATGCACTTTGTTGATGGACATTTGAATCCTTCACTATGTTCCTCCTTCCAGGTGGACACTCTTGAAGTGTGCAGAAATTTTATTGCTGTTAGAAGACCAATGAAAATAGGAGGGAAGGAACTTTCTTGTCCCCTTAAAAGCTAATGTAAACAACGGACATTATTTGGTCATTGGAAACACTTCAATGCCAAGGTTAGAAGGAAACACTAGGCCTAAATGTACACATGGTGTCCCCGTGATAGCAAAGAAAAGAGAAGGAACAGGTTGTACAGGAATACAGGGGACTGTGAAGATGCTAGACATTGTGAAAGTCAAGCAAAGTTTTCATATTGATTTGGTAGGAAATTGGAGTTAGCAGGCAGTTCAGAGCATGAACTTTTTCAAGTGGCTTTCCGAGTCATTTTTTTGCAGCCTTCTCTTTAGAGAAGTAGAGAGCAGTCAATAACCCAGAGTTCAGATGGAGTTCAGGGTCCCCGTAAGGCCCCCAGCTTCTGTCAAGGCAGGGAGGATCTCTCCAGGATTCTCAAGCAAGCATGGTACTCAGAATCAATTGCCTGAAGCAATTGGTTTATTTTTTTAGAGACGGAGTCTCTCTCTGTCACACAGGCTGGAGAGCAGTAATGCAATCATAGCTCACTGCAGCCTCAAACTCTTGGGCTCAAAAGATCCTCCTGCTTCAGACTCTTCAGTAGCTGAGACTCCAAGTGCGTGCCACTAAAACCAGTCAATTTTTTATTTTTATTTTTTTGTAGAGACTAGGATCTCACTACGTTGCCCAGGCTGGTCTTGACCTCTTGGCCTCAAGCAATTCTCCCACCTCAGCCTCTCAAAATGCTGGGATTACAGATGTAAGCCACCACACCCTGTCACCCGTAACAATTTTTTTCAAAAAATACCTAGAATCGGGCCTGCCTCAGACATCTTGATCTGAAATCCTGGGATGGTTCTTAGGCAAGGATCAGAGGCAATTCTGGGGAGTACAACAGATGGAAGGGCCTGTTTCAGCAGCTGGTGTCCAACCCGAAAGCTAGTATGTTGTGCTCAGCCTGCAGTGCTGATGGACTCCTGCTTGGAAAAGCGATGAATACAAAGAAGATAGGCAGTTCTAAGGATTGGGGCAGGGTGGGGGTGGGTGGGCAGGGAGAGCTTTGGGGGGTGGTGTGCAGGTTTGGTTCATTTTCTAGAACAGGTGTGGCATCGTTTTCAGACCAGTACCTTTGGGTCAGACAGAGCCAGGGTTAGACACTTCCTCTGTGACCGTGAGCAATGTAACCTCTTCACGCCTCATTTATCTCAGTTACAAAGTGGGGCTAAACACAGTGCCTATCTTGTGGGGTCCTTAAAGTATAAAACAAACCAAGGTTATGCAGCAAAGTACCTAATAAAGTTCCTAGCACAAGTAAGTGCTCAATGCTTAGTAGGTAGAAGTAGTAATAGCAGTAGTGGTGGCGGCGAGAGTATTTTGATTAGTGGGAACAATATGAAACTTACATTCTGACAACGTTCTAGCCCGGGCCTGGAATATGACAGCTAGAATTCGTGTGGTGTCTACAGTGTGCCTGGTCGCATGTGTGTAAATACAATCTTTAATCACCACAAGTACACTGCGAGATATCATCTTTCTCATCTTACAAAGGAGGAAACTAAGTATAAAAAAGATGAAAAGATCTGCCTAAGAATACATAACTTGAAATGGCAGAACAAGGGCTTTGAGGCAGCTGCCTCTGATGCCAAAACTGACGTGCAGCCAAGGACGATGCCTGGCCAGACACAGAATTATATCTCCCCAGCTAGCAAGGAGGAGATTTGCGGAGTTCTTGTCTTCATAATGGATGTTATTGTGGTTCTTTCCAGGGTAGTAAGTGAAAAGCAGTTGGAGATCTTGGAAATTCAGGCACTCTATATGGTTAGAACATTAAATGGGCCTGTCGTCTTCCAGGCTGAAAATTCATGAAGAGTTTCTCAGTGTAAAAAGTGGATGTGAAGAATAGCCCAGCACCAGAACAGGAGGGTGGGAGCTGTCTGTGTGTACAGACCATTCTTCTGATCCATGAGCTGAGACTGTCTCCGCCCTGGCAATAAACCCCAGTGAAGCAGGGATGACAGAGATCGACCTGCATTTCTGATTACCCAGCAGGGAGTCCCTGGTCACCTAGTGTAGTAATAAGTTTAATGTCACTTTCACATGCTGTTCCTGGGACAGGTGCTGAAAATATATGCTTTCTTGCAAGTTCTTTTTCCACAACTGAAAAAATATTTCCAGAGGATCCCAAGATCTGGAAAACTTGCTTGGCCCCATACAAACGTGTATTTTGTGCCTGCCAAAATGAGCAAGATTAACAGGATAACTGAATTTTGACTGTGACTTGAAGTTGATGAGTATAGTATCAACAGGAAAATGTGGCACTAGTTTCCAGAGGATAATATGATTCCAGGGGACTTTTTGGTTTTCTTAGAATAGCATCCTAGAATCTGATTTCCTAGGGCAGGAGGCCATATCCCATCCCATCTAACTGTAGGATCCCAGAAAATCATCAAGTGGTTACAGCCTCTGTTCCTTCCTCTCCTCCTTCTCCCTCTGCCTTCAGGACAGAGGGCAGTAAATCCTGCCTTTAAATCTCAAAGTGTTTGAAGGAAAAGTAGCTTTCTTGGAACAAGATGTACTTTTTTTGTTTGTTTTTTTGTTTGTTTTTTTTTTTTTGAGACAATGTCTTGCTCTATCTCCCAGGCTAGAGTGCAGTGGCACAGTCTGAACTCACTGCAACCTCTGCTTCCTGGGTTCAAGCAATTCTCCTGCCTCAGCTTTCCAAGTAGACTGGGACTGCAGGCATATGCCACCAAACCCGGCTAATTATTGTATTTTTAGTAGAGACAGGGTTTCACCATGTTGGCCAGCCTGGTCTTAGACTCCTGACCTCAGGTGATCCACCCACCTCGGCCTCCTACCTTGGCCTCCCAAAGCGCTGGGATGAGAGGCGTGAACTACTGCTCCCAGCCATGCACTTTAGCCACGTAAGATATAAGGTAGGAAATACAATTTTCAGATGCCCCAGTAATGTTCCAGAATCCTAATATTCCATCCAAATCTAAAGAAACTGACAAATTCTTTGCAAATGGCTTCTAAGAACATCTTTGGAGAAAAACTACCAACGCATAGGTTCCAAATGCAATATTTATCCGTCAGAAGTGTCCTGCTTCCTGCAATAAGGCACACAACCCCAACCCACAGCCTTAACTAAATTTACCATAACCTATGTGGCATCAGGTAGAGAAAGCAATGTTTAGTGCTTGCTTTGCATTACAGCTTATGTTGGCTTCCAATTTGTGATTTATAATCAATTTTTAGGGTATTTAAAGAGATGAATGAAAGGTTTTTCTTTGTTTAAATTTTTTTTCTTCTTCTTTTTTTTTTTTTTTTTGGTCATGATCTCAGCTCTCTGTAAACTCCACCTCCTGGGTTCAAGTGATTCTCTTACCTAAGCCTCTCAAGTAGCTGGGACTATAGGCACGCATCACCATGCCGGGCTAACTTTTGTATTTTTAGTAGAGACGGGGTTTTGCCATGTTGGCCATACTGGTCTCGAACGCCTGACCTCAGGTGATCCACCTACCTCAGCCTCCCAAATTGCTGGGATTACATGCATGAGCCACCGTGCCCGGACTAAATTGGATTATTAAGGCTGAAATCTTAGCCTTGACGTCTGGGCTCTGCTGGCCCAGTGCCTTCTCAGGGACTCACTGACTCTTGCTTAAACCAATCTAGGGGTGAAGCCTTGGAGCTTGAGGCTGCCAAGTTACCTTTTCCCATCCCCTCTGAAGCTTGGAGGTCAGAAGGGATCCCTTATGCCTCCAGCTGAGCAGTTACCGCTCGGAATCAACCCTCCCCAGGGCCCTGTCTGTATCCAGACCTCCTGCAAGGGTCCAAAAACATCTTGTCCTTCTTCTCTTCAAAGAATAAGTCGGTTCTGAGGATTCCAGATGACTCTGGGCTGGCTTGGGTGTAAGAAGCAGGATTAAGATGAAAAGAGTTATTTTTCCTAAAACCACTTAAAGTAATTAAAAGAAAGGGAGACCAGAGGGCTCCAGAACAAACCTACTAGGGAGGCAACCTGGCTTCTAACAGGCCTTCCTGTCTGGCCGTGGGTTCCTGTCCTCACTGAAAGGCCTGAGGATGGAGATGAAAGGAAACACAGTGTTTCTCCAAATTAAGGAATGTATGACCCTCTTTTAAAGGGAAGCATTCCCAAGGATCTTTGGTGTTGAAGATTACTTTGATTCTAATCTTACTTATTATATACATACAAGAAATTCACTCACACCTTTTTTTACCTTTAGTATTCCCATAAAACAAATGAATCCAAGCAACTTTACACACTAATCCCAACATAACTACAAAACCCAAACACTCAGATGACAACATTAATTTGGTGTGATGACTGATGGCATTTTGTAGAAGCAAAATTCCTATTATTAGGTAATACAATAGTAGAATGTACTTGCACTTTAGACTTTGCTTGTTATTAACTTAATTTTCTTAAGTTTTAGCATAATAGTCAGCCCTTTTAGCCGTCATTATTGCCTTTGCTGTTTATTTTTATTTATTTACTTTTTATCGTTTAATTTGTTTTAGCTACTAGCAGGCCAAATGATTTAATGGTGTACCCCCAAAATATAATGTAGGGAGAAAAATCTTTTGTTTTTTTGAGACTGGGTTTCACTTTATTGCCCATACTGAGTGCAGTGATGTGATCCTGGCTCACTGTAGCCTCAACTCCTGGGCTCAAGTGATCCTCCCACCTCAGCCTCCCAAGTAGCTGGAACTACAGGTGTGAACCACCATGCCTGACTAACTTAAAAACTTTTTTTGTACAGACAGAGTCTGACTTTTTTGCCCAGGCTGGTCTGGAACTCCTATACTCAAGCAATCCTCCCACCTCAACCTCCCAAAATGCTGAGATTACAGGCATGAGTCACTGCACCTGGTCTGGGAAGAAGATCTTCTAATGGAAAGTTCTTCACTGCCTATTTATGTCTAGACTGACCACGAATGAACTGTTGCTTATCAGTTGTCCGAAGACTTGAACATGCTGCCAAAGGCCAGGATGCGGGGTCTTTTGAGTTCAGACCCATGTTACTCCTGTGTTCCCGAGTAATGGTTCACCTCTCCCACCACTGATTTATTTTTGAACAACTGGAAAACCTTGGCTATATAGGGATTCATGCTTTCCTATCACCACACTTGGCGGTCATTCAATCATCAACACAAACGTACGTGTTGCTACAAAAATGGTACCTGTCCATTGGTACCTGTCCAAAATGGTACCTGTCCAAATTGGTACCTGTCCATTGGTACAAAAATGTCCATTGGTACAAAAATGGTACCTGTCCATTGGTACCTGTCCAAATTGGTACCTGTCCAAAATGTCCAAAAATGGTACCTGTCCAAAAATGGTACCTTATATGGTATCTGTCTAGGTGCTCCACAATGGGTATACACTGCCATTTTTAGAAGATAATCATGGAAATGAAAATCTAAGATTTTTAAATGCTTTGATAACTGTGGGGCACTTGAAGAATGCTTTGCTTGAGACCCATTGCCCAAAGTTGATGTAGTATATATATAGGTGGTATCAGGACAAGTCGGAGACCCTGGGCTAAGATGAAACCCAAACACAGCATAACTGTTTTTGAATCATGATGTGTTTGTTGTTAATGGAAAGGGCCTTAGAGATCTTCTAGGGTAATCCCCTTAGGTTGCAGATGAGGAAACCAAGGCCCAGAGAGGTGAAGTTCTCTCCCAGGTTCCAGGTTCCCTTATGCCTGATGAACTCTTCAGTGTTTCACAAAAATGACATTTTCCTTCTTATCTTCCTCATTAACTTTCAGATACTTACTCTCCTGGCCCCCTTGACTCTCTCAGCACAATTATTAGGACATAGTTTTTTTTTTTTGTTTTTTTTTTTGAGACAGAGTTTTGCTCTTGTTGCCCGGGCTGGAGTGCAATGGCACGATCTCGACTCACTACAACCTCTGCCTCCCAGGTTTGAGCAATTCTCCTGCCTCAGCCTCCCGAGTAGCTGGGATTACAGGCATGCACCACCACGACTGGATAATTTTGTATTTTTAGTAGAGATGGGGGTTTCTCCATGTTGGTCAGGCTGGTCTCGAACTCCCGATCTCAGGTGATCCGCCCACTTTGGCCTCCCAAAGTGCTGGGATTACAGCCACGAGCCACTGCACCCAGCCAGTACATAGATTTTGATAAAGCATTCCTCTGCAAAGACATCAACTCCATGAAGAACAGTGATGCACATTTGCAGGAAGCTAAATGCCAGGTTACGCTCTGGCTACATTCTCACACTGTAGGAACTCATCCCCAAACCCCACACTCACTGAAGCGTTTGAGATATGTAGGACCCCTACCGCGATGTAAAACTGCACATGCACATAAAAATTACTAAGCGATCAACGTGTTATTTGGAAGGAATCACACTGATTTTAACTCGAGGTTGCAAAGCCCGCAGATTCTACTTAGATCCATTTGCTCACACACCAGCATTGTTCAATAGTAATGTAAAATGAAGAGTACATTTTAGTTGGTATTAGCGGCCTCTTTGGGTTGTCCTGAGGTTAATTCTGAAGAAAACACATTATCCATACTATGACTATGACAGACAAAAGAATTCACATTGAGTATGGATGAGTGAAATCCATTCATTCACATGGATTTTCAAAAATTGATAAAGTCCATCATGTGGTAATAGTGTCACATCTTTATTATGCAAATCAGCTATGTTTTAAAGGATTTTATTGGGTTTTGAGCACGTGTGTGTGTGTGTGCATCCTTGCGTGCATGCTTTTAGCAGATGGCAAGCATTCTTCCTTCAAAAATAATGAACGTGTTTTCTGTTTTTTCTCCCCTCTTTACTGAATGCTGAGTGAGTGTGTTTTAATAGAAAAAGCAGAGAATCCAGAATCCAGTGCTGACTTTGCTGTGGACGGTTGGTCCTGTGACCTTTAGCAGCCCACATAGCTTACTGGGGGGCTCTGTTTCCTTATCTGTAGCATTTAGGGGTCAGAGAAGATGCCCTCCAAATTCCCCTCTGTAATTCCAGTCCATGCCTGTTTTCCTTGTTTCTAGCACAATGAAATTAATTGTATGTGATTGAATTCATGAAAAGAAAGTTGCCATCTCCATTATAAAGATGCAACTGTCCAAACAGGTTGTAAAATTCTAAGGAAGCACCCTGTATCTGTTTTCCTCTGCACTGGCTGCCAAGATATATACTAAAGAAGTTAGCATTAAAGTTTGCCAAGCCAAAAATATTCCAGGGAAGGAAAAGCCTGGGGGAAAAAAGCTCCTGTCTGGACCATTGTGTTCAAGTTAATATTTTATAAATGTTTCTTACCTCACCTGAAAAATTCCAGATAAAGATAGATTTTATTATTTTAGTATTCGTGATCTCAAATTGAAACAAGACAAATTGGATCTCTGTCTTCTAAAATTTTCTTGAAGGTAGGGGTTATGGACTACAGAAATGAGTTCATAGGGAAGCCGTGGAATTACTTTCATTGGCGGAGGTTTTTTTCTTTTTTTTAGACAGAGTCTTACTCCGTTGCCCAGGCCGGAGTGCAATGGCGCGATCTCGGCTGACTGCAACCTCTGCCTCCTGGGTTCAAGCGATTCTCCAGGCTCAGCCCTGAGTAGCTGGGATTACAGGCGTGTGCCACCACACCCGGCTGATTTTTGTATTTTCAGTAGAGACAGGGTTTCACCATGTGGGCCAGGCTGGTCTCAAACTTCTGACCTCAGGCGATCCGCCCACCTCGGCCTCCGAAAGTGCTGGGATTAGGGGCGTGAACCACCGTCGTTGGCGGATTTTTAAAACAGGACAGATACTATTTATCTGCTGGAAGTGGATTAGGTTTGACAAATGAATTCTTCAGAGCCTTTCAATCCTATGTTAGGATTGCCACCAAAATGCTCAGATGCCCTCTTTCACCTGCTGGGCTTCGGTGTCAAGGTCAGCATGTGGTCTATACATAGACAACTTACTTTCCTCTCTACTTGTATTTGCAATTAAAGACGAACCAAGACCATCAGAACCCTTCAAAATGCATATATATTTTTTTGAATGAAGATTTTAAAAATCACTTTGTTTACTGTTGAAAATATGCTAGAAAGATAAGAGGTCTACAATCCAGAGTTTAACATTGTAGAATTTTGCTCTCCAAGAACAATTGGGAAAGAAGTAAATTAGCAGAGAGGATTTGCATTCTTAACCCATACAAGTGGGAAAACCTGTTTGAGAAGTTTGTGGAAAAGTGCAAGATGGGAGTCAGAAGACCTGGGTTTTTTTACTTCACAACTAACTCTGTGGGCTGGGCACAGTGACTCCTGCCTGTAATCCCAGCACTTTGGGAGGCTGAGGAGGGTGGATCACTTGAGCCTGAGAGTTCAAAACCAGTATGGACAACATGGCAAAACCCTGTCTCTACAAAAAATACAAAAAGTTAGCCATGTGTGGTGGCATGCGCCTGTAGTTGTAGCTACTCTGGAGGCTGAGATGGGAGGATCACCTGAGCCCAGGATGTTGAGGCTACAGTGAGCCGAGATTACACCACTGCATTCCAGCCTGGGTGACAGATTGAAGCCCTGCCTCAAAAACACAAAACGAAAAAAAAAAACGAAACAAACAAAAAAAAACTAACTCTGTGAGCTTGGCCAACCCAATCTCTTAGAGCCTCAGCCTCCATGTTTGAAAATAAGGATATTTTGAAACAGACAATTTTCTAGTTTATTTTCAGGTCTATGACTCTTCTAAATTTTTCTTCATTTAATTGATTCTCTGCTTCCAAAAAACACTTCACAATCTGTGTTTTAAATGTTCATTTACAAACAAGTTTCCAATCCCTTTGAGTTTACATCTAGAATTCATGCCAACACCATATCGATCAAAAATTGTATATTTGCATCTGTTTGATATGCTCCTACTAATTTCTTACTGAAGTCCAGGTTTCCATAACACATTTCTGTTTAGTATTGCTCTGTGGTTGCTCTTGTTCGCAGTTGTCTGGAAAAGTCTTGTCTCCAAATTACAGTGGCTTTCTTTTTCTTGCCCTGAAGCAGCAAATGATGGGAGAAATATGTGTTTGTTTCTGTTCTTCAGAGTCAGAGCTGCTTCAGGCATAAAATTCTTAGCCCTCTAGTTTAATTCAAATGCAATGAGTCACAAAGTAAATGCGAACTCCAGGCTGTGTATCGTGGGGATTGGGCAAGTTAAATTAATTTTTAGAGCCAGATTGTATTAGTTAAACCTAGGATCCTAATTTGCACTGACAAAAATCGTCAAATCAGCCTGCAGAGGTGCCTGAAACTTACTGCCCAGATAACAGCAGACAATTTGAACTTGGTAGTTTTATGGATTGGTTTGTATCTAAAAAGCAGGCAGCTTTTAAAAGCCCTGAATAAAGGTTGCTTTCTGTGGACACCTACGGCGTGACTATTTATAAAAGTACCCAATGATTTTTCCCCTCCTAAAAGTGCTATTGGCAGAATAAGGCTTGGTATTTAATCCATAACCCGCTATGCACTGCCCCCTACAGTGGCAAAGAACACGCAGGGCTAGAAGAAAGAGATCAAGGAAGCATTAAAAATGTCAGGCCACGAGACCATGTTTAAATTATTAGGTGAGATGCCGTCTTGCATTTAACAATGGCCCCACGCACCGTGAGGCCCAACTTCCTCTCTCCCTGGATGTTTGACGGGTTATTGCAATCTTTTCTGAAATTGAATTTCAGCTTGTTTCAATAACATTTCCCAGTAAATAGGAGTGACTCTGGTATCTCGTTTGTGAATCTTGATGTAATAATCGGAGGTAATTGAAGCGTGCACAAGCCGCAGAGACTTATGACATGTTTTTAAACAAGGATTGACTGATACAAAACTAATTGAACAAAAGCTGGAAATCAGATTCCTCTAAGAAACCTTGCACAGAATACAGGGTCTTTCATTATGGCACTGAGTTTGACTTTAAAAGTGGCGTGTTCAAGTTTCCTTATTTTCCTGAAGGAGTTTAGGAGCTAGTTACTGATAGGCAAGGTTGTGACCCAACGACCAGAGTTAATCATCTGGCGACTGGAATTAATCCTTTGTCTGTCCTGTGGTTTGGATTAACCAGGGTCCGTCATCCCCTTGTGCCTTGGTGGCCCCTATGAATTTAAAGAAAAAACCTCTTGGTAACAAAGGTACACAAAATGAGCTTCAAATGACAGCATTTTGCATAAACTAGCACAGATTTGGAAACTTTTTATTTTGTAAATTAATCTTCTGTAGACAGATAAGATTGTAATATTTTATATTTATGCTCAAGCATACACGAATATATGCACATATAGACGTATCCCATACAGGCGTTCTATACATCCTCAGGTTGCAAAGTGGCTGCTGGACTTACATTCCATTTCAATGGAAGTTAGATACTAAAAGGAAGAAATAAAAGAACAAAACCCGTAATTTACATATCTAAGCTATGCAAGAGACCAAGATTATTAAAGCAGGGCGCACAATACTCCTTAGCCCCTGGATTTAAAGTGGGGGGTGAAAAGCATTTATAGATAAGAATTTGAAATTCAAATGAAGGAACAAGTAGTCTGTCTAAAATGTTGGCCTCCACAGATACTGACCTTCCGTACAAAAGGTGGCGGATTTTTATTTTCAGGCACTAAAGAAAAGAGAATGAATTGTGTGTCGCGCACTCAGATTCGTGATAACGATAAAACGTAGCAAACCTTTTGATGCTTGGCGGCTAATTGAAGGAAGTAGAGGAGAGTGGTACAGTAAGGAGTGAACATAACTAGGAGAATAATTAACAGCTTCATTAGGCAAAACTTACCATTTGTATGTGTATCTAACACACGTTAATGTCAGTTGGATTGAGACTTGATGTGGAGCAAATTTCTTTAAAAGATAATGAATTGCTGCTCTTCAAGGAACAATTCGAAATGCGTAGATGTCACCCTTATTTATAACACCTCTAGGGAATGGTAGGAAAGTTGAGATGTACACATTTTATTTCTCTAAACAGGAATCGTGACAACGTGGACCTCGTTAGAGCTATCACTCCACCTGTGGAAGCTAAACAGATAGGACTGATATAAGCACCTAGGGATTTATAGACGTAATACTTAGTATCACTAACAGGCGTTAGGTAACCAAATCCCAGAACGTCTTGGTGAGACTAAGCCCCCTAAGTATTTGGCGTGCCCTTCTGAAGAGATGTTGTCGTCATGATGGCTGTTTTTATAAGGTTTAATGTAATTGGAACAAAAGCAGTATACCCCGCCATGCTTTGAGTTTTCCCAGAAGTGACTTATGTGATTTTTAGAAAAAAATTTCTGAAAGTTTAAGGTGTTCTCTACCAGAGCTAGCTCCTAAATGATTTGGAAGATTCTGTTTAAGTGTTGTTAAAAGTATGAATATAAAATAGTTTGACTACCTGGGCTATGTGGTGGTTGTTCTAGTTTCTATTGTGGGTTCATTTTCTCAGTAGCATGAGCTTAATCCCAGGGAAACAGTACCGTTTTTGATTCTCAGAAAAATTTAGGGTAAGAAGGGAGATATTTCCTACCTAAAAGTATACATTTTATCAGGGAAGCAAATAAGACCCATAAGATCCCCCTAAAAATAGTTGTAGTGCAACATTTGGCAAACTTTGATTCCTTGGCTTGTACTCCTTAATTAAGGGTTTTATACATTCAAGTAGGGCAACATTTACAGGTGACTGAATGTAAGAAAAGCTTCACAGAATAAATGAACCTTGGGTGGGCTTTGAAAGAGTGGGATTTGAATCAGCAGCAATAAGAAAAAAGAAACTTCTAGGAAAGGGATGCCAGAAAAATTCTCTAGTTATATGAGCGACATCAGGCTCTTGTCTTTGTCCTTCAAAAGAACTAACATGCCAGGCAAGGTGGTGTGCCTGTAGTCCCAGCTACTCAGGAGGCTGAGGTGAGAGGATCACTTGAACCTAGGAGTTCTGGACTGTAGTGCACTGTGCTGATGAGATGTCCACACTGAGTTCAGCATCGATAAAGGTGACCTCCTCGGAGCAGGGAACCAACAGCTTACCTAACGAGGAGTGAACCAGCCCAGGTTGGAAACAAAGCAGGTCAAAACTCCCATGCTGATCAGTAGTGGGATTGTGCCTATGAATAGCCACTGTACTCCAGCCAGGGCAACATAGTGAGACTCCATCTCTAAGAAATGTAAAAAGAACTAACACTATCCCAAGAATAGCAACTGGGTAGGGAGTTGGGGCAGAAACGCACCCACAGGATTAGCCAAGGCATGCCTCTTTCTGTTTGAGTTTAAAATGAAAATGCAGTGGCCAATACCTGGACACACATTTGATCTCCAAATCACCCATCCTAACTTTCATTTTACCCTGACATTTATCTACCAAGATATGTATTTTATTTCTTAAGACCGTCATCAAAGTTCACTTTAACCAGATTTAGATACCATTCTTTACCAAGTCTGGGTTAGAGTTAGAAAGAAAGGCACTGTGTTGTTTGTAACCCAGAAAAGCTCGGGCTCACACTCTATCTTGAGACAGCTCTGACGTTGTGAATGGGCTAAGCATGCTCGAGACACCATGGAAGACAAGCTGCTATGGAAATGTCCTCAAATGATCTTCAGCAGACACAGCTTCCATTTCTCTTACCTTCTCCACAGCACTCATGCTATAACTTGATATCCTAGTCACAGGCAGCAAGGTTCAGACCCACGGATGAGGCCTTGACTCTGTCTATGCCATTCTTTCCACTCCAGACACCTCTATGGGTCCCCGGGTGAACGATGCAGGAGTTAATTCAGCAGACTCACTGGTCAGGCTAAAGAATTGCCTGTGAAACCCATGTTCTTATCAAGTCGACAACTCTCCCAACAGTGTTGGGGACATAGCTGCAGTAAAGGTATTCTCATGTGTAACAGGACACCACCTATTCATTCTTTCTCTCCAAGCTTCTGAAATAATGACAAGCATAAAACCTGTTCCAGCTTTTCAGAAAAATGGGCTACATAAATATAAGCTATTACTACTTTTTGCACTAAAAATTATGTATGTCGTATATGCTAAGAATCCTTTCCTGTTTAATCGCAAAGCATCATGAGAGTAGAAATCAGAACTTTTGCTAGTAGTCTTCTACCATTTGTATGGAAAATTGCCGTGGAAGAAATCAATATTATTACTGTTCAAATATTTGCACAGCCTGTGTTTAACGTGCCTGTCACACATTAATGAGAAAGTATTTTTGAAGACATTGGATTTAAAGAAGAAAACTTAGAAAAACATCAAGTTGAAGTTATTATTTTTAATGACTGCCAAATTCAATGTTAGTTCTGCTCCAGTAGTATTTGAGCTGCTAACCTGTGTTTTTGAGTGTATGTTCTTGGTGAATAATTAGGGAGGAATTCCTTAGTAAGTAATTGACATAAAGGCCATTTGACTTTGAAATTTACAAAAGCCGATTTAAAATTCATAATTTATGAAGGTTATGTGTGTGTTTAATTAGTGAAAATGGGTATTTTGCTATGTCTGGGAAGGGGGATTATTGCACTCTGGGTCATTAAGAAAGGTCCCCTGAATCAATGACATTTTTACAGTGCAGCAATAATCTTATTATATTACACACCCGCAAAAATGTTAAATGGACTATAAGATTTGGCATGAAATTGCCTAGTTGCATGAGGAGAGGGAAGAGAAAAGTCAGCATAGCAATTAAACAGTTACAAAAATAGGCATGTTCTTTGTCCAGAATTTGGAGTTCTTGGCTGGCATGCCCAGTTTATAAAAGAAAAGTCAGCAGAATAAGTTAAGTTCGTTCTGTGGCATCAGAAAGCCAACCCTCAAAATAGATGTGGAAAATGCTTGTGTTAAATGGTCATCTAGGCATTTCTTTGGCTCTCTGGTGCTTGGGGCCATCTATGAGAAACCTGGATCAGCCCTTCCTTCTGCCCTGGACCTCTCTCCATTTCCTGGATCCTTGCTCCAAAGAATGATGGGAATATCTTCATTCTCATCACAAGACTCTACCTCTAGATTGCCTGGTTCCAAATTAGCAAGAAGGGCAGAGGCTGAAGGATGTAGGAATGGAGGGAAAAGCAAGGCATTTAAGGGATAAGAACACAGAGGGGAAGTCTAGTCATCCATCCTTCCCTCTGTGACACAGACTTCCCATACATATTGCCAAGCCTGTGAAATACATACATACACACTTTTCAAAGTGCTTGCCATCCCTGTCTTGTTAAAATAATAACATCTCAACAACTTTATGCAATTAAAGAAGTCATTTCTCTTCTTATCTGTGTTTGGGCCTGTTTCTTAGGTGTCAGTCCAATAAATGAGTTCTTTAAATTTGTGTCTTCTCATAATGACATAAAATTAGGAACTCATCATGGGGAAGTGAAATCGTGGTGCAGATAACTGCAAGGTTGTCATGTAGAAGAGGACTTAAATGCAGTCTTAGGATCAATGGGTGGGAATGGCATTAAATGCTGAAGGAACAACAGTTGAGGGAACAGATTGGAGGCAAAGTTAGGAAGATTTGGAATAATCACCTGGGGGTCAGAGATGAGATGAGCTTCCTGTCTGGATTCAGAATTTCCCCTTCTTGTAGGTTTTGTTTGTTGTTGTTTGTTTTGTTTTGTTTTGTTTCTGAAATGGAGTCTCGCTCTCTCACCCAGGCTGGAGTGCAGTGGCTCGATCTTGGTTATCTGCAGCCTCAGCCTCCCTGGTTCAAGCAGCTCTCCTGCCTCAGCCTCCAGAGTAGAGTGGCTGGGATTTCAGGCATGTGCCACCACGCCTGGCTAATTTTGTATTTTTAGTAGATATGGGGTTTCACCATGTTGGCCAGTCTAGTCTCAAACTCCTGACCTCAGGTGATCCTCCCACCTCAGCTCCCAAAGTGCTGGGATTATAGCACTGCACCCAGTCCCCTTCCTGTAGGGTTTTGAGCAAGGATGAGAAATCCCATGGTAGGAATCTCAAACTAGAAGTGGATCCTAATGATCACAGAAAAATCTCTCATCAACGCCTAAAAAATGAGATGTCATGATTTGTCTTTCATCTGAATACTGTGGTAAGTTCTGATTCTTCTATTATAACTGCATCTGGAATACTGTTCCAGTCCATTGAGTGTCCTGGGCTCCAGTTTTTCCATCTATACAATGCAATCTTGGCCTATTATATCTTCCCACTGTACAATATTGCTTCGTTCTATTCATGGTGGTCACCTTAACTCAAAGTAGTAAAACCAGGGCATTCTTGACTCCTGCTCTGAGGGAGACAAACTAGAGGAAAACAAGCTAAGTGCATTTGACAGCCTTGGTTGAGCTCTTTTTACCAAGTATAGGCACAGTCTTAGGTATCAGCATTGTACTTGTTTGGCCAGAAACAGTTGCTAAAACAGTCTTTCAAAGCACTGAGTCAAATTAAATCCTTAACATTGAAGGCAGAATAAGGAGAAAGAACTAGATTGCCAAATTTATCTCTGTCTTCTCAAATGTATGTTTTCATTTACAAAGTTGATTCTCTCCCAGAATTTTTTTTATTGCCTCTGATCTGTGCTTGTGCAAAGTAATTGACTTTTCAAAATAGCACATAGCAAGCACTTCATGACGACACTGATTCCATAGGTATTATGTCATAAAAGGGTCATGTGATCAATGAGATTGGCGTATGTTGGGTTTAACCAAGTTAATTCAGGGTTTCATAACTCTCAGAGCCTTGAATTTACTGATATAAATTGTGAATATTCATGAAAAGAACATTATTTGCAGCATTTCCCTAATTACTATCAAAAAAAATTTCTCTTGAAGCATTTTATAAGACTAGTGAGAAAAAGGGAGTAAACACAATAGATTAGAAAGTGATGAAAACAATAATATGATCTAGGGAATTTGCCATAAAGGAAAAGAATTAATGACATATCTGAAATACGGGGTATTTTTAAATACTGCAATTTCAGGAACCTGTAATGTTTTCAATAAGTTTCAACTGGAAGGATTTCCAAAAGGCCTGTTTCATGGGACATTTTTAAATGAGCACTTATATGCTCCCAAATAATTCAAAAACTAAAATGCTGAGAAATCGGCTCGTTCCTATCTCCTTCTGTGACGTTATCAATCCTCTTAATGAATTTTATGCATAAAGTACAGTCAACTGCAACTGTCTACATTAAATATATTCAAAGGTATTAAGTTGCTTAAATATGGTAAAAAGCTAAGTTATTTTATATATTCTGGTTTTTAGTAAAAACAAATCCCCTTTTTGCTGGAATAATAATCTGTCAAAGAAGGTAAAGAACAACATTCTCTCTGCCTTTGCCTACCTGTCTTGTTGTCGCAGCTGAGCCTTAAGTATTATCAGGGGGAATTTTTTATACCTTTCTCTAGCTTCTATTGTGTTAGGAGAAGAGTACATTTGGACATGTTTGCTTTATGCCACGTTTTATTTTAGTGAACTTGACCCTATTCCGTTTTTTCCTGTTAGGATTGCCATAAGGTTATCTTGGGATTGAGGAGCACTTTAGATGGTAGGATGGGGGTTGTATGCTCCCCTTGTCTAGTTTAAAACATGTTCAACCACAGGGCCCATTTCAGCAAGCTGCACCTTTGTGTGGTCATATGCTTAAACTTAGCTGAGATGGTGCTCCTGCTCTTAGGTAACGTTTATGGCCGTTGCTTTCCTTTCTTCTAAACACACAATTATTCCCTAAGGTCCATATAAATCATGAGGTTACCTAGGTCATTACAATCCTTTCTTCTCTCCATGAGCTTGTTCCTAATATACAGATAGTAAAAGATTTGCTGTACACCAATTCATTAGTTTGTAAGGCAAGTCAGTGAAAACAAACAAAATCATGTGAACTACTGGCTAGATAATAAACAGTGATTCTCTGAATCTTTTATTCTCGCATGTTGTCAGAAAGGAAAAAGCTCTAGTTTATATCTGAAGTATTATTGTACATCTATAGATATATTTCTCATTATATAAATTATTCACTGCATTACAAATTGATTTTGGGCATATAGAGGATATTTGGCTGGATAGTAAGACTAATAGAAGTTTGGTAGTATGGAGCTGATATACCCACCTTTTGACTTAATAGAATTTCAAATAATGAAAAAAAGAAAATGGACAAATACTCTAAGCATGAACGTATCAGACTCTAAAGGTGATTTATAGCAAACAGTGTGCTGCTTTCAGTAAACACTGGAGATTAAAGAAAAGGAAACTCTCTAACACGTCGTCTGTTTTTCTCACGTACATTTCATTCTAGCATCGTGAATACATTAGAAACATCTCTAAAAGATTCAAATTTCTTGGTTGTGGTTATCTTAGCAGTTTGTACTTTAAGGAAACTGGAAGGGTCTGTTGAACAAAATTGTGCAATTTTGACTTAGGTCAGTGCTCACTGCCCTTCTTAAAGTTCAGATGTGATGGCTCACGCCTGTAATCCCAGCATTTTGGGAGGCCCAGGCAGGTGGGTCACGAGGTCAGCAGTTCGATATCAGCCTGACAAACATAGTGAAACCCTGTCTCTACTAAAAATACAAAAATTAGCTGGGTGTGGTGGTGGGCACCTGTGGTCCCAGCTACTCGAGAGGCTGAGGCAGGAGAATTGCTTGAACCCAGGAAGCAGAGGTTGCAGTGAGCCAAGATCGCGCCACTGCACTCCAGCCTGGGTAACAGAGCAAGACTCTGCCTCAAAAAAAAAAAAAAAAAAAAAAAAAAAGACAAAATAGTTCAGCTCAACATTTCTTTTAATATTAGTGCCACTAAAAGGAAGAAGCATCTAACTGCTGTCAGTAGACCCATTTTTCTTCAACATTTTTTGCTTTTGTTCAGAAAAGATGACTGGTCATTTTAAGATAAAGGACTTCCCTGTTCCAGAATAAATAATCTCCCCTAGTTGATGCTGAAAATGTTCTATGGTAGTTATTGGGTGGGGTGCAGTGTGGGCGACTTTAAAAAATAAGAATTTGCCAACTTTAATTCCTGTAGCTTTGATTAGCAAACTACCTAGATCCCCACTGGATAATTACTAATTAATCAGGAGGATTTTAAAAATATCTTTAAATTAGCACATTAGGTCCTATAATATAAAACAGAATTATTGCTTCATTTCTTGTTTCCAAAGAATTAAAAAGAAAATTTGAGGATTATGATTTTGTGATGCAGTAAGCCAGACATACTACCTTTCCAGACCTGGAAATTGCACGCTAGTGCCTCTACCATACCAATTAAGGGGGCTGTTTGAGCAAATTCAGCACTGCACGCTAATAGCACTAATCCAACTGCACTTCATTAAATTGGTTGGGTACATCAGTGGAAACACTTAACGGATTTCATGATTTAAAAAAAAAAACATACCGTGGTACATATAAATCGCTTTATTTAACTCCATTACTGACAATGGCTTTGATTAGTTGAACTTTGAGAGCAATGCTAGGGCAAAACTGACTGTCATTCCAAATAGTAATTTTCAGAATATCAGGCTATGGCCATATTCTGAGAGTTGGTTATCTTCTAAGTGATAGAGTCCCCTGGGAGATAGCAATAGCTAAATTTCCTGGACTACCTAAACTACAGCCTGTTTTGACCCGGTAGCATACCCTGTGGAAAACAAAGCTCTTCTCCATTTGGTTTTCTATGTATTTGTCTCTTTCCTTCTCTCCATATCCCAACTTCACTTGGAAAGAGACTATCAAACCGTTACAAGCATCGTGACGTATATGATTTCGTTTGTTTCTCTCTGGGTTTCTGCGAGGTAATCATCATTTTGTCCATTTTACAGATGAGCCACTGAGACTCACAGAAGTCAGTTAATGACCTGTCCAGGGCACAAGTCAGTGGCAGATTGACTGAGATCACAGTCATCCAGTTTTGGCTGACTTCACTGCCAGACATCAGGCAGGTGTCACCTCCTTTCCTCATTGTCCCCTGTGACACTTTGTGAGGTGTCAAAGATCGTGATCCTTCTTAATGGAGGAGCCGCCTTTTGGATCAAAGGTGCAGGAGTGGCTCCTGAGCCTGGGAACAAAGAACAGAATCCATTTCTTATGGCCTCAATCTTCTCTGCAGAACTGTGCTTAAAAAAAACAAAGGGTCAGTTCACTTTAAAAAAATTACTTTGGAGGCCAGGCGTGGTGGCTCACACCTGTAATCTCAGCACTTTGGGAGGCTGAGATGGGTGGATTGCTTGAAGTCAATAGTTCAAGACCAGCCTGGCCAACATGGTGAAACCCTGTCTCTACTAATAAAGTACAAAAATTAGCTGGGTGTGGTGGTGCACACCTGTAATCCCAGCTACTTGGGAGGCTGAGACAGGAGAATCGCTTGAATCTGGGAGGCAGAGGTTACAATAAGCCGAGATTGTGCCACTGCACTCCAGCCTGGGCAAGACAGTGAGACTTTGTCTCAAAAAAAAAAAAAAGGAAGTCTGCAGGGAGAGGAGCAGAGAGAGGAGAATATTCTTTTTTCCTTTTTCTTTCTTTCCTTTTTTTTTTTTTTTTTTTTTTGAGACAAGGTCTCACTTTATCACCCAGGCTGGAGCTCAGCGGTGCCATCTCGATTCAAGCTCCCAGGTTCAAGTGATCCTCCTGCCTCAGCCCCACAAGTAACTAGGACTACAGGCGTGTGCTACCACGCCCAGCTAATTTTTGTATTTTTGGTAGAGACGGCGTTTCACTACATGGCTTAGGCTGGTCTCGAACTCCTGACCTCAAGCAGTCCGCCCACCTCTACATCCCAAAGTGCTGGGATTACAGGTGTGAGCCACAGTGCCTGGTGGAGAATATTCTTTATAGGAAAAAAAAAATTCAAAGTAAGGATATAAGGACTTAAAGCAATAAGAAGGAAGTAAATATGTACAAAATGCCTCCTTTATCACTTCTTGATGGCTGGACTTGCTATATAAACTCTTCTTGAGACAATCCATGAAAGTAATTCTTTTTTTTCCCCTGAAGAACAGTGGAAAGTTGGCAAGGAGTAAAAATTTCTACGAAATAGGGAGGTGAACAAGTTATAAATGATGTTAATATCTTCCAGATGGCACAGGTTTACATGGGAATTGAGTTTATCATAATTCCAGGCATGTGAGTTTTCTACAAATACTGAACTTTGCAAGTCTGACACTAGAAGATTCCATCACTTCTGGAGCAGAGTTGTTTTAAGGGAGGCGTTCCTTCCCTTCCGTTTAGACTGCATCCTTGGGTTTTGTAATCTGAGGTAAATCAGAGAAATATTTTCCCATGTGAAGGGTGATTTTTTTTTAAAACAAGTCTTCCTGGACAATAAATCTTAATTATGAAATGAAACTCCTAGAAACAAGAAACTTAGATTCCAAATATTTTTTCATTAACATTATATATTTTGATATTGTTTAACACGTATGTCTTTAATGCTTTGATACATTTATTTTTGAGTTAAGCTGTTATCACTTTTCTGTCTCTAGACGTGTGTTGGGCAATCAATCTTAGAGCTTCTGGTTTTGCTTCAATCAGGAGAGTGTGGCTCAATCAATTATCCTGCTTTCCTATTCATTGTGAGCAATGCCTGTAGGCTCAGAGCTCCCAAACCTATAGCCAATATGGTAGGAGACATTGAAACAGCCTCCACCATCGCTTGCTTCCCAGTCCTGCCCTTGGCTTTACCCTGGACCCGACTGCCCTTTGCTGCATCAGGAGATGGAGCAGATGATCCCTCCTGCCTTCAGTACCCATTGCAGCTTTCAATCCCCATGTGTCCTAGAAGAGCCTGGTCTTAGTGGTAAGCAGAATTCCAAGAGGGTCCCCAAGATCTACAGCCTCTCATATCCACATACTTTCTCCCAGTTATTCAATCAAACACAAATCTAGGAGCTTCTGCAAAGGGCTTTTGCAGATTTAATTAAGGTACCAAATTATCAGTCAACCTCAAAAAAGGGAGATTATCCTGGGTGAGATGACTTCATCTGGTGAAGGGACTGAGCATTTCCAGAAGCCCGTGGAAATGTGAGAAGAATGCAATGCTAGGGAGATTATCAACTGCTGGCACTGAAGATGGAGAGGATCTGGGAGCACTCCCAGCTGGCAGCCAGAAAGAGGGCAGAGGCTGCAGCCCTGCAGCTGCAAGAACCTGAACTCTGCCACAGTGGTATGAGCTTCCAGGAGGATCCCCAGCTCCAGATGAGAATGCAGCCCAGGCAGCACCTTGATTTCTGCCCCGTGATGCCCTGAGCAGAGAATCCAGCAAGGTCATCCCAGACTTCTGATCTGTAGACCTGTGAGCTAAGAACTGTGTGTTGTTTCAAGTCACTAAATTGGTGATAATTTGTTACTTTGCAATAGGAAACCAACAGTCCACTATCTGCTAGACATTCATTGCCTTGGTTTCTCTCCTTCCAAGTTAGCCTTGACTAACCATCACCCATGACAGTTCTCATATTCCTGTGCACAATCAATTATTATTCCTTTGCATTACTACAGTGAAAGCCATTTTGATCTCTTTTAATGTTTCTTATAAATTTTTTCTTTGATATTTTATTTTTTCCTCACTTTTATAATACCTTGTTTCCTGAGACTATAAACTCTTGTACCTGACGTGATTACCTATTTCATCAATTAATCATGAGGTTTCTTAGTGACAATAAAATTATTGATAGTCATTGTTATGACCCCTGAGACATTACAAAAACTTAAAGGTTACATTTTTAATGTGTGAGATTAGCTTTGTGAGCTTTACTGTACTTTGATTATTCAAGAACTGGTCATCTCAGTATGACATATATGGAAACCTTTCCTAAACTGAATCAGAGTAAGATATCAGGTGGACTATATCGGATTGGAATTTCTTGCAGGAGAATGTCCTTGAAGCCTTTGGACAAGCTCAAGGGTAACACTATGTAGGATTTTGAGGAAGATAATGACATAAGACAAGACAAATGTTTCTGAAAACATTTTAATTTTTTTTTTCTGCAAGAGAAGTGAGGACTTGGTGTCCCATTTACAGTCAGTGAAGTTGGTTGCAAGAGAGAGGGTGTAGCTTAAGTACATCCAGCAGCCACTGATGGATGTCACATTGCTGCTCTGGTCTTAGCACCACGTTCTTCCCAGCTCTGTGGCTTGTGTCCAAGCAGCCCAGGAGATCATCCCTGAAATTTGGAACTTGTTCTTATTTTGGAGCTATGCAGACAGCAAAAACCTTGAATCCTCCCATGCAGTAATAGATGGAATCTGAGTTTGGGTGATAAGATTGGTGAAAGAGTTCAATGGTGGGGAAACGGAAAGGCTACTAAATAATCACTGTCCTACCAAAATGAAAGGGATTATTAATAAGTCATAAGTGCTTGCCCCAACAGAAAAAAAATGTCAGCTTACACGCTGACAGTATCTACAGCATATTACTAGATGCAAATATGCATAAACACATTGCAAAGTATAGAAGTAGTAATGCTATAGTTTAAAAATTAGATTTGTGGGGTGTATTGAAAGGACCATAAGAAGTAAGAAAAACGGAGTTTTAGGAAGTGTCATAAAATGTAAAAATAAGCCCTAGATCAGACGTATATCCCACAATCCTGCTTATAATACACAGAAAGCAAATTGGAAGATAGATACATAGATAAATGAATGAATGAGTGAATAAATACATTAAATATGTGTGAAAAATATATGTAGAAAAATGTGTTTTTTTAAAAAAGAAAAGATACTTTATAAACATAAAAACAAACTTCAAAGGAAACTACAATCTAATAAAGCAATATTCTTTATTATTCTTCTTTATTTAATATTCTGTAGCATGCAATTTTATATTTTATACACATTTAGAATGACTTTCATAGAAATTTGGCATTTGACCACATGCTAGCAACCGGGTCATGGCCCAGCCTCTCCGTTTCTCATAGAAAGGCCTAGGGATTCTCTGGCACTGCCCTGAAGCTCAGGTCCCTTAGCTGCTCTGAAATTGGGCATTGCCACCCAGGCTGGTGGCAGTGCTGGTGGTGGTCAGGCCTTCCCTGGAGCTGCCCGTGATCAGGCCCACAGTGCTGGTGCGAGGAAGGAAACAAAATTAGCGCTACCGTGCAGCCCCCTCCAGGAGCCAACCGTGTTTCATCTCAGTCTTGCAGGCTGGGCTTTGTTTCCAGTAGTCACGAGGTCCCCGAGCAGGGACCAGGACAGCTCTGGCAGGAAGCCCATTCAGTGGGACTCACCAGACACCAAGACTGCTGCCTGTGTCTGTCTCTCTCTGTCACATATACTCACTCATGCACTGATTATATCATAAGCATTTTTTCACTGATTATATCATAAGCATTTTTCCTGTATTTAAAAACTTTTATTCAGCAATTTTTTCTTTTTGTTTTAATTTTGGAGACAGGGTCTTGCTCTGTTGCCCAGGCTGGAGTGCAGTGGCACAGTCACAGCTCATTGCAGCCTCAAACTCCTGGGCTTAAGTGATCCTCCCACCTCAGCATCCCAAGTAGCTGGGACTACAGGCACGAGTCACCATACCCTGCTAATTTAAAAAAAAAAAAAATTGTAGAGAATGGGTTAGGGGCTCTTGCTTTGTGGCCCAAGCTGGTATCGAATTATGGGACATATGTCTTTGATCCAGGACTTATTTTGTCTTATCTCTTGCAGTCCTTTCAGTGAATCTTTGTGCAAACCAAGATGCTCTAAGCACACAGAAAAATCAATCAGGTATTAGTTGATGAGACAATTGTCTAGCAACAATAACCAGTGGAAAAATGAATCATGCATAGTTAATGGCGAATTCTAAAGTAAGGCCACACCCATCCCCCTCCCCCCAAAATATGAAAGGGAGTAACAAGTGCAGATACCGGAATCAAGCTTGCCCCAAAGTAGGAAATATTAAAAGCATAAAAAGTACCTCATTCCTGGGTCTCTTATGCATTACTCCCCCAGCTCAGGGCTCTTTCTAGGGTACCACCTACTACTTGCCTTCCTGGGACCATTGTAAAGACTAAATTAGATAATACATGTGAGAACATGCTGACATGGAAATTCCCGTGCAATGTCAATAATTCTTGCCAGCCTTTCACAAAATAGGAGATCAAATCCAATTCATTTTAACTTTCCGGTCCTAAAAGTAAATATCACACAGAGCATCTCATTGATCCAGTGGTAAAATAAATAAATAAATAAATAAAAGCCAGTCTTTTATTCACTTCCAAGATAGTGTGTTTTTTTTTTTAACCAAAAAATGGAAAATAAGGCAAACAGGTATTGATTTGCTTATTTCTATATAGGTAGTTAGTGCTTTTCAAAATAACTTTTATGTGATTATGAAGGACTACTTGTCCATTGTAAAAATTTTGAAAAATACAGAAATGAATAAGGAACGTAATGTCACTACCCAGAGATAACCACCTAATGGCTTGGCCTAGTTAGTTCCTTCTAGCTTTCTTTCTGCATATGAATAAGAATTGAGAATATACTGTACATAGGGTTTCATATTCTGATTTTTCACTGATTATATCATAAGCATTTTTCCTGTTATTTAAGAAACTTGTTGAGCTTTTTTTTTTTTTTTTTTTTAATTTTAGAGACAGGGTCTTGCTCTGTTGACCAGGCTGGAGTGCAGTGACACAATCACAGCTCATTGCAATCTCAGACTCCTAGGCTCAAGTGATCCTCCCACCTCAGCCTCCCAAGCAGGCGGGACTACAGGCATGAGCCACCATATCCTGCCAATTAAAAAAAAAAAATTGTAGAGAAGGGGTTGGGGGTTCTTGCTTTGTTACCCAGGCTGGTCTCAAACTCCTGGCCTCAAGCAATCCTTTTGCCTCGGCCTCCCAAAGCACTGGAATTACAGGTGTGAGCCACTGTGCCTGGCCTGAACATGTTTGTTTGTTTGTTTGTTTGTTTGAGATGAAGTCTCACTCTGTTGCCTAGGCTAGAGTGCAGTGGCACCGGCTCACTGCAGCCTCTGCCTCCCAGGTTCAAGTGATTCTCCTGCCTCAGCCTCCTGAGTAGCTGGGACTACAGGCGCCCGCCACCATGCCTGGCTAATTTTTTGTATTTTTAGTAGAGACGGGGTTTCATCGTGTTAGCCAGGATGGTCTCGATCTCCTGACCTCATGATCCACCGACCTTGGCCTCCCAAACTGCTGGGATTACAGGCATGAGCTGAACACTCTTTTTAGTGACTGAATAATATTCCATGGTATTTGACATTATTCTGGGTTGTTTCCTTAGAACAGATTTCTAAAAAATGCTTTTGTTAAATAACAGGCTATGACTCTTTTAAGACTTTTCATACATTGTGATTAGAACATTGCAAGCAAGCCAGAACCATTAGGGGATGACTCTCGTGTAAAACCACTCAGAAACACAGATGCAGACTAATTGGTTCCTCCTAGCTCCACCACTGTATATTTTTATTTCCAAATCCTCTTTCTAATACTATGGAAGAAAAATCTGTTCTCTTTTGGGGGATACGTAAGTTAATTCTTGGACGGCAGCACAGCGATCGTTTACAGGTTGTTCAGTTTTAATAGCTATTAATGCCTCGTGCAAAATAAACCAAAGACCCACAGAAACACATTTTTGCAGGTGAAAATTGTGTTCGCCGACATCATTTCTCACTCCAGCTTATGATGTCAGGCATCATATTTCTCTGTTATTAATGTATGTATGCCAGTGGGGGGAGATCCTCTTGGAAGGAGATTAAAAAGACAGCACCACCTCAAATCCCCCTTCCTAATAATGTGAGAATGTCCAGAAGCCTGGGGAGTTGGTACAGTAGCTCACAGTGTCAGACAACACCCTGTGGAGGATTAGCTTCCTTTCCATTAACCATCTCCACCGTAGAGAGTCCGGGGTCATTTGTGCTTACAAGAGAAAACCTGACTTAGGCAAAGTCACTATTCATCTGTTCAGCACCGCATACCTATAAAGCCTCCGAAATCGCTCTTCAGTGACTGAATACATTTCTCACTTTCCCATCACTTTTCCCCTTACTTGGCCATTTTCCTAAAGCCATAATTCAAACTTTCCCAAAGAAAAAAAATAATCTCTAGGTAATCCTTTTAAGAATTCTTAGAAAGAAATCTTTATTCTTTGAGCACTCTTCTGGGAAACCTAACCTGTGATTACTGTTAGGATTCAAAATGTTTCACCACCCGCATCTACGTAGATAAATTGAGCCTGGGGGAGATACGGAGCCAGTAGGCTTTTAGCTTGAGGAGCGTGGATTCTAAAGCCAGGGACACTCATGAAAACAACGACCTGGTGGATTAAACCCCAAAATTGAAACTGTGGCAAAATACCTTTTAATTACAAAAGGGTTTAGGCAGAGATCTATCTTGGAGTTAGTTGGCAGTAAATGTTCACCCACTTCACCACTGTTACTATAGAATGGAAAAGGTTTAAGGTAGAAAATTTAAGAAAAATAATGGGAAGATGCCTAAATGAGGAGGGAGGGGTTGGTTATCTTCTGAATATTTAAAACATCCACATCATGTTTACATTCTGGGAGTGGTAAGCGGGTAGGGTGAGGTCTGGGGAGGGACCTTCCCCAGATGGGAGCCCTGTCTGTATGTGAGCAGAGAGAAAAACACCTTGCATAGAACGGTGGTGCCCTTTGGACCCATTCATAGCCTCCTTGGAACTGGAGTTTTCTTTTTCCAGAGCAGGGACCCAGACAGACAGAGGGGTCAACTCTCTGACCCCTCCTTTAGTTTTTATGAATTGAATTCCTCGGACCTAATTCCCAGCTCTCATCCAGCGTCTGGCACACAGGGAGTGAATGAGAGCCAAACAGGTGCCTTCATTCTCACCTTTGCCGGGCTGCTGTGCTGTCGTGACTGGGGATCCTGACATCCCGAGCAATGCCATGTTTGCCACACTGGCAACAGTAACAGAGCAATGTGCAGCCGGCTTCGGGATCAAAATTTGCAAACTCAGGATCCTGGGCCTCAGGCCAATGCAGTCTGGGTGCGTTGCAGTGGTGACACGTTTAGTCTCTAGGGAGGGATGCTGGCACACCAGTTGCATTCCTGGCAGCACGCTTGCCAGTGCGAAACTTAGCGAGCGGAGCTGGTATCAACTCCAGAGGGAGACACAAGCTGCTTCCTTAACTTCTTTGGCAATACTCCCCTCTGCAACTTGTGCGCAGTACACCCTCCTGAATATTTACAAGAGCTGCTATTTGTGATACTCTTTGGGGCCCTGTTGGATAGTACTTTGAAGAGAAGTGCTAAAACGATAGCAGCCTTCCAGTTTACAAATGTAACTATAGTATTCCTGAATAATTCAATTTCCTAAAATTGGCACTTAACTGTGCAATGACTTATTTCTTGCTGGGAAGAGATTCTAATCCCGCCTCCACCCCCCACTCACCACCCCACACATACTTTTAAAAATAGCTTTTACTTTTGCCAAGAGGAGCGCCTAGTATTTACTATTGGAGGATATGTGAATTAAAATACTAGCTCCTTTCCCTGTTGCAATCCATCGGCACTATATTAGCTGAGTTCTCTGCTACCTGAGAGGAACGTATCCTCAACGGAAATGCCCTTAGTTTTTCAGAATGCCTCACCCACCTCTCTTATTTGTGCTTGGAAGGCAACATGAGCTAGAATTTGGCCACTTAGTATTCAGACCATGTCAGGATTCAAGTAAAAAGCCTATATTGCAGAGCTGGATGCACCGTCGCCAGGCCAAACACAGTCAACAGTTCAAATCACAGTTAAATTATAAGAAGGCATGGGGTGAAACATGCAAACCTGCCTTGTCAATGAAGCAGTAGAGATAAAAGGAATTACTCCATAAATGCCAGCTTGTGGGGCTTTAATGAGTACAGAGATGGTGTCCTTTCCAGCTACATCCCATTGATTATAAAGGCTAGTTAAGATTTTAAACATAATGCTTTCTTCTTCCTCCTCCTCCTTTTCCTCCTTCCCTCCCCTCCTCCTCCTTTTTCTCCTCCTCCTCCTTCTCCTTTGTCTTCTTTTAACATGCAAAGCATTTCCCAAAGTATGGAGAAATGAACAATACCTCTGTGTATTTCCATAATTTTGCAAACGGACGGTAGTGTTAGCAGGCCAAGTATCTACTCCTGGAAGCATCATATGTAGCAGAGGAAATGCAGTTAATACAATAATTCACATATGTTAATGCTTAGTTCCATCAATGTCAGCTTTATTTTCTTCTTGATATACACAAAGCTGGCACACAGTTTTAACTGATGAGGTAATGTCATTTTTAATTTAGAGAGCCTTAAGCTGACCACTTTAACTAGTGATATCATGGTTGCAGTTGTCTCCTGAGACTTTATGTAAACATAAGTCATGCATCCCCGGCAGTTTGAGAAGAGATTGTTAAAGATGACATTGGGCATCATGAAGATTTCCCCCACTTTGATCTCTTTTAAATTGCCAGATACAGTTTATGTTACTGCCATATTTTAGCCATTCCTGAAATTAATATATCCCAGGACTTTTGAACCAAGTTAAGCACAGAAATAAAATAAAGGTTGGAAATGAATGCCTTGTAATGTTTTCATGTCATTTTTGAAGAAAAATGGAAGATGAATCAGATTCTCTTGCTCCTAGGTGACTTGGTAAATAAAAAGAGAAGAAAGAGCAAGCTACTATGAAATACATAACACCAAATAAACAAAAGCCTTCTTATTTTCCTAGGGGACACGAGTGTATTGGTGATGGCTTTGTACATTTTAAAGATAAATAAGATCCAAGTATATCTTATTTCCGTGTTAACTTTTGAGTAATATTTATGGTCACTTTCCTTACGATTTGCATCCTTAGTGTCATTATTAAGCCTGAATTTTAAATCTCATCACTTTTGTGGTATCAAGCGTTTCTTTCTCAAACAACAAGATTTCTTTAAAGACTCAAACAATGATATTACTTTAAAGATTCAGACTAGCGGGTATAAACAAAGTTATTTTCCATTCTTAACTAAACTTTTTCTTGGGAGAAATTACGCTCTAGGATCCAAGTGTCATTTGGGGGAAGATAATCTGTGTTTTAACCATTGGATGTGGCTACTGAGAGACTATTTTCAAAGAAGTCTGGAGTTTGGTGGAATGCAGTTAAATAGTAAAGAATCTGTTTATTATTCTGTGGCCATATGTTTAGAGGGTCGCTCACAGAAATCAAAGTATTGTTCATAGAAAGCTCCAGCCAGGAGACATTTTGAATTCATAAAAGAACTTCACAGTTTGAAAAGAATGCATAGCATTATGTATTGACACCCCACCACCATAGACAAAGGAACACAATTTAATAATAGAGGATTGTGCTCATGAGATTTTTCTTTTTCTTTTTAATTGGTTACTTTAACTGACATTGTCTGCAAGTATAATGGACACCATTATTCTTAATAGTTCTGTGTTGCCAGATGTATACAGACATGATGTAGTCCATTTTAATTATTTCGTTTTGCTAGATTTCTTTTTCCCTCCATTTAATGCAGTGATGAATGCAGATAGAACTTTTTTTTCCTGGCACACTATGCTAGATGATGCTGGTGTCTAAGTTATTGAAATTAAAAGGGCATTTCTCACCAACCTAATGTTTTCTTCCATGTTTGTGTGTTAGGTATGACTACGTGGAAGTCTTCGATGGAGAAAATGAAAATGGACGTTTATGGGGAAAGTTCTGTGGAAAGATAGCCCCTCCTCCTGTTGTGTCTTCAGGGCAATTTCTTTTTATCAAATTTGTCTCTGACTACGAAACACATGGTGCAGGATTTTCCATACGTTATGAAATTTTCAAGAGAGGTGAGTGAATAGCTTACAGTAGAATAAGGATGACTAAAAGTTCATTTAGGCCGAGTGCGGTGGCTCACGCCTGTAATCCCAGCACTTTGGAAGGCTGAGATGGGTGGATCACTTGAGCTCAGGAGTTCAAGACCAGCCCGGTCAATATGGCGAAACCCAGTCTCTACTAAAAATACAAAAATTAGCAGGGCATGATGGCGTATGCCAGTAATCCCAGCTACTTGGGAGGCTGAGGCAGGAGAATCACTTGAACCTGGGAGGTGGAGGTTGCAGTGAGCTGAGAGCAGGCCGTTGCACTCCAGCCTGGGCGACAGAGTAAGACTCTGTCTTAAAAAAAACCCAAAATTTATTTAACCTTGTTTGATTTCACAAAAGACAAAGTGAAAAGAAAGACAGGAGTAATGCTTTTATCCTTTTTTAAAAGATATATCCTCATTATAAAAATGTTGGGAAGTACTTTAAATAAGGTTAAATTACCCATTGTATGGAGGAAGTGTGCTTAAAATTGAAAAAAAAAAATGTATTTCAGCAATCAAAATTTCACCAGTCTGAAGTGCTGGCCAGTGTTACAAGGCAGCAGTCTCCAACCTTTTTGGCACCAGGGACCAGCTTCATGGAAGAAAATTTTTCCACTGACAGGGTTGGGGGATAGTTTCAGGATGATTCAAGCACATTACATTGATTGTGCACTTTATTCCCATTATCATTACTTTGTAATATATAATGAAATAATTATACAACTCACTGTAATGTGGAATCAGTGGGAACCCTGAGCTTGTTTTTCTGCAACTAGACGGTCCCATCTACAGGTGATGGGAGACAGTGACAGATCCTCAGGCATTAGATTCTCCTATAAGGAGAGCGCAACCTGGATTTCTTGCACACACAGTTCACAAAAGGGTTTGCGGTCCTATGAGAATCTAATGCTGCAACTGATCACTGATCTGACAGGAGGAGGAGTTCAGGCAGTAGTTCCAGCGATGGGGAGTGGCTGTAAATACAGGCAAAACTTTGCTCGCCTGCCACTTGCCTCCTGCTGTGTGGCCCAGTCCCTAACAAGCCACAAACTGGTACCAGTCTGCGGTCCGAGGGTTGGGGACCTCAGTTATAAGGTATACACTCCGTAAGCTTTTTAAAAAGCATTTATTCTTATCTATCTTCTTTAAAAATAGGTTTGATCTATTCTTGAAGTTTCATTTCTTTCGTTAAAAATGCGTCAGCCAGCCATGGTGGCACGTGCCTGTAATCAGTTCCAGTTACTTGGGAAGTTGAGGTGGGAGGATTGCCTGAGCACAGGAACTGGAGGCTGCAGTTGAGGCTTGATTATGCACAGCACTCCAGTCTGGGTGACAGAGTAAGAAGAGCCTGTCTCTAAATATAAATTTAAAGATAATTTAAAAGTAATAAACAAATTAACAAATATGTAAAGTTATCTGGTTGTCACTGTTTTTAGCAACAGCCTATAAGTTCCTTTCATGTGTGAAATTCAGCCTTCCTATTACTTATATTTTTAAGTTGGCATTAATGTCTAGAAAACCAATCCAGGGACGGAGGATCAAGATTTGAATGTATTGTCTTGGAATACAGAAGAGAAAGCTTGTTTCGATAGAAAAAAATCTAACCACATCAATTTCAAAAGCCTTCGGTCTTCTGGGTTCGTGATAACTGAGAAAAATTTAAAGGGGAGTTGTTAGAGGCTCCAGGAAATGTTGCGACAACTTCTTTACCTTTCGAAGATATTTGGCTCTGACACCATAAAAACAGGCATAGATGGAGAAAACTTTCAGAAATTTAAGGACATAAGTACTTAGAACACCTTTTGTATAGATAATAGTATACATATGACATCAACATAAACAGATGATGAATGTACATATTTTTAGTGATGAAAACTGTTTGACTTGTTATAGAAGTCATATTATATGTGTCTGTATATGTACACACACACATCTACACCTGCTTGCTTACCTGTATGTGGCACTATCAAAGACAAACGTGTCAGAAAAAGGGCTAGGAATAGCCTTTTATTTTCAGTTTTCTTAGAGATCTGAAGACAGTTGAAGGAGAAAGAGAATCTGTCACTAACTCATGAAGAATTCTTTGTGTTCCTTCCAAAGGAACTCAGCTCCCTACGTATCTGTGAGTCTCAGATGTACCAAAGCTTCCTATCCTACTCTCCAAGCCCATGCTTCAGATTTGAAGTCTTCTTTTGTTCTTTCTCTTCTTGACTTCCCACATCCAATATGGCATCCACTGCTTTTTAATTTTTATCCAAAGGTCTCAAAGATTCTCAGCTTCTTTTCCATGTCACTGCCATTAACCAATTGGCCCCAGTTGTGGCCCTCCCATGTGACTCTATCCTGCTCACAGCTTCTCAAACAGGCAGGAAGCCACTGCCCTCAGAACGTCCACAGAGGGTCTCTGTCACCACACTGGGCAAGATTGAGGTCCCGCTCAAAACTTAGCATCAACTGCATAAAAATCATTAATATAATCATTGACGAAAACCTACACACACACACACACACACACACACACACACACGTAAAAGCGCAGGTCATGAATGTTTTTTCCTCAAAAGCTGTTTAATGATATTGTAGAATTCATGGATCATTGTTCCTTTCAAAATATAGCACTTCTTTCAGGATGCAGCAATTTCAAGTTTCCTGAAAACACATGAATTACACTAATCATAGTTTAATGCAACCAGAATGGCCTTGAGGTTTCCGGTGTGAGATCACAGTTCTGAGACATTTAGGCCATTCCAGAGTCCCTGGGTTGCATTGCTCTAGGATCATCTTTGCCTGACTGTCAACAAGGCCAGCCCTGCTTCTTCCTGCCCTCTTGGAGCCATGTGGGACTGCCCTAATTCTCCTCCTAAGAGCCCCTCTTTTCCTTCTACATGTCTCTTCCCAGATGCTGAAACCTTAGGCCACCAGCCCTACCTTTATTTCCAATGGCCTAAAGAGATTTCTCTAGGAAACCCAAGCCTCCCCACTGATCTCTGTTCCCATCCTTCCCTTGGTCTTCAGGCCCAGACGCCGGAAGAAGCTGCTGCTGTTTCCTATGGGTCTCAGTGCAAGGGGGCCGGGGGTGGCAGGGGTGCCATTTACTGAGAGCAGACTTGGTCACTTGATATATGTTACATGATTGAGAGTCTGTGCATTTAATAATAATTCCAAAGAGAGTCTCTTGACAGTTATTATTCTCCATCCTTATTGTCCTTGGCAACTAAATGGTGGCATTCCTTATAGCTATACAAGTTACACCTGTTCTTACAAGTAAAGAGGAAAGCTCATGTTCACTAACTCCAAATGCCTGTGTGAGTGCCACTCACTCCTAGGCACCCAGGGCTGCTGGCCTCACTCCTGCTCATCTCCTGTGTTGTATATTCATCTCCTGTGTTCTCAAACTGCTGTAAAGAAATACCTGAGACTGGGTCATTTATAAAGAAAAGAAGTTTGATTGGCTCACAGTTCTGCAGGCTGTGCAGGAAGCATGATGTTCACACCTGCTCAGCTTCTGGGGAGGTCGCAGGAAACTGACAATCATGGCAGAAGGTGAAGGGGAAGCACATGTCACAGTGGCCAGAGTAGGAGCAAGAGAGAGAGGGAGGGGAGGTGCTACACGTTTTTTTGTTTTTTGTCTTTTGTTTTTTGAGACGGAGTCTCGATCTGCTGCCCAGGCTGGAGTGCAGTGGCTGGATCTCAGCTCATTGCAAGCTCTGCCTCCTGGGTTCACACCATTCTCCTGCCTCAGCCTCCCTAGTAGCTGGGACTACAGGCGCCCGCCACCACACCTGGCTAATTTTTTGTATTTTTAGTAGAGACGGGCTTTCACCGTGTTAACCAGGATGGTATACGTTTTTAAACAACCAGATCTCATGAGAACTCACTTACTATTGCAAGGACAAGGCAAGGAAGGGATGATGCTAAACTATTTATGAGAAATCCACCCCCATGATTCAATCACCTCCCACCAGACCCTACCTCCAACACTGGGGATTGTAATTCAACAAGAGATTTGGTGGGGACACAGATCCAAACACTATCATATGTATTCACCATGGACTTTCTTAACCCCTTTTCTGCCATTGTCCTTTCGGGAGAAAGTGTTTCTTCAACTATAGTGAACTGAAACAACAGTGAATAAGGAAAATATGAAAACGAATTTTGATGTGTAGTGGAGAAAATAGGAAGCTACAGAATCTTTAAATTAGAAGAGATTTTATTTTGCAAATTCTAAAGTTCGACTCCCGTTTGTCATGCACAGAATTTGAGAACCAGAAAGATTGAGAGGCCACCCAAGTTTACCCAGCCGGTGAATGAATCTCAGGACTGGAATTCAGGCCTCCTGGGGCTCCATCCAGTTCTCCTCCATCACCCCATGGAATGTCCCCATGTTTTGTCAAAATACACAAGAAAACCTGGGATCACTTCCATAGCATGACAAGGGCAAAGTGAAAGCACCGAAATTCACTTGCTTTTGAAAGTATGACCTTAATTCCTGTCATTTTTTTTCTCAATAAATCTTAATCTGAACTGAAATATTTTATCTTTTTTAAGAAGGAGAAAATATCAGTATCTGCATGAAATCTTGCTGTTTACTTTGGCTTATAAGAATGTAGCCAAAGCATTTTTTTCCCCAGGGAGGAGTTTGGAGGTCTCCAGCATAACCGTTTCTACACTGTGGATATAAAATCCTAAAGGGTCCCCAATAGCATATGTGTACATATGTATTTTTTTTTTGTGGATGAATGACTCAAATTAGCATAGTCGCTGTCATCTCAGAAGCCACCAGAGTAATTTAGAAACTAAGATTATAAACCATACAGCACATGTTGTAATCTCTACCTGGAACTGACCTTGCGAATTGCTACATGTTACTAACTTTTGAACCAGAATCAGATAGATAAGCATTTGTAGCACTCAAGGTGAAGGGTGAGCCGTGTCCAAGAAGGTTTGAGAGGTATTTCAAATAAGTCAGACCTCTGCAGACCAGGTTTACTGTGCCCATCTAAGAATTCTTCTGCATCTGCAATGCCATGGATCCATGGATAGTTGATACGCGCATGAGGAGGAAAGAATTGATTTGTTTTCTCAACAGGCTGCCAGATGCACTCCGTTGGTATTCAGCCTCCTGACCCGAATCACTAAAACTAGAGACCTACTAGTTAACTTTAATCTCTATTGATGTCTAATGAGTCGCCTCTAGTTGCCTGGCACTTTGGGAGAATGTTCAGTTAAGACCAATGTCAACAAAGCACCTTATTTAGAATTGAATCCTTGCACGCCATTGCCAGGGCCCCATCACTTCTGCCCTCAAACCACTGTGAGAAAATGGTGCAGGAAAAGAGTTGTTGAACTGAACACCCCCAGATTTGATCCTGAAATTCAAAAGGGTAAAGACTTCTCTGATTCACAAGAGTCTCAAGTGTAGCTATTTGAAGATCATAGCAGCAGGTGGTATTGAGGGACTGAGTTGATGTGCTCATGTTGGTAGAGAAGGCAGTTTTGGGATTTTTGTTGTTGTTGTTGTTGTTGTTTGTTTGTTTTTTGAGGTGGAGTCTGGCTGGCTCTGTCACCCAGGCTGGAGTGCAGTGGTGTGATCTCGGCTCACTGCAACCTCTGCCTCCTGGGTTCAAACGATTCTCCTGTCTTAGCCTCCCAGGTAGCTGGGATTACAGGCGCCCACCACCACGCCCAGCTAATTTTTCTATTTTTAGTAGAGACGGGGGTTTCCCTATGTTGGCCAGCCTGGTCTCGAACTCCTGACCACAGGTGATCCGCCCAGCTCAGCCTCCCAAAGTGCTGGGATCACAGGCATGAGTCATCGTGTGCACCCAACCGAGAAGGACAGTTTTTGAATTGTGTAGTGAATACCACCCTATGCTGGTTACCATAAATTGAAATTGGAGTCATTCATACAGGCATAAGGTCAACCTGCACTATATGCATGGATGCTCTTGACCAATTTCAATGACAAATCACCATAATTTGTAAAGTCTTGGTGGTACTGAACAGTCATTAAAATTACACATTATAAACATATGCATTACACACACACACACACACACATCTATTAACATGCAATTTTAGAACGACGTACTATACTGTGTCTGATACTTCGGGGAAGGTTAGGATGTCAGCATTGATACCAGGTGACTTCCGGCATCATGGCCTGTAATCACAGTTTATCGTGCCCTCACTAACAGCCACACTTTACCGGCCCACCTGTGTCAACACCACTCAGAATGAGTCACTCACCCTTGGTACATGTACGAATTACCTTTCACATTTCGTTTGTCAAAGAGGCATAGGTCACATCTGGCAGAGTTACTGAGTCACTGGTGTAGGAATCTGAAACCCCAACTGCCTCCACTGAATTCTCTCCCTCATCATTATAAATGTTCTATTTCACCAATAAAGGGCTGTCAGCCTCAAGATTTAAAGATTTAAGCTTGAAGGGGCTATAATTATTTCTCTAGGGCTCTGTTGAGATTTCTGCAGCTTACTCATTCATTGTTCCCACATGATTTTATATTTGTCATTTTTTTCCCTGCAACAGCAGAAGTCTTTAAATTGCTCCATACAAATGGAAAGCTAAGGTTAACACAATAAATCTGAACTTGACTTTCCATACCCATTTTACTAATAGGAAAAAGCTGACTAATGCATGATTAGAACGGTGGTTATAATGGTGGGCTTTTATTAGAAAGATGTTCTGTCTTTACCCAGGTTATTTCTGGGGGAAGTTGTTTAAGTGGGATTTTCACTTTACTCTTTTTTCTCTCCTACTCATAGGTCCTGAATGTTCCCAGAACTACACAACACCTAGTGGAGTGATAAAGTCCCCCGGATTCCCTGAAAAATATCCCAACAGCCTTGAATGCACTTATATTGTCTTTGCACCAAAGATGTCAGAGATTATCCTGGAATTTGAAAGCTTTGACCTGGAGCCTGACTCAAATCCTCCAGGGGGGATGTTCTGTCGCTATGACCGGCTGGAAATCTGGGATGGATTCCCTGACGGTAAGAATGACAAGAAGCACCTCAAAAAGGGAAGGTTCTGGAGGAAGGGCACCAGGATTCTTTTACAAGAGTCATGATACATGCATCATTTTTTTAAAAATGCTCAGAAGGACACTGGAAAACAAAGCAAAACTCTCTTTATGCAGAGCAGTGATAAAATGTTTGAGCTCAAGAAGACCTTAGTAATTATCTAGTCCAATTCCTTCAGTTTATAGATAAGGAAGCTGAGGCCATGAAAGATCACGAAAAGTTCTTGTAGCTATTTTTGTGATATAATTGAGGTGAACACATAGTTTTTCTCGCTAAAGTATTTTGCTCATCCACTGACCTGGCTACTCATCATTAATTCACAGATTGTCAGAGGATGGGCTCTTAGTAATTCCATTATATCAAAGCACTCATTTTAGAAATGCAGAGACTCAGGACCTGAGAGGTTGAGTACTTAATAAAATTTTAAGGCTAAGATATGCATCTATTATGCTACAGAATAAAAATTTGGAAAAGGAACGAGAATGTTTGGGCATTCCAAATTTAGACAGTTTCCCTGTACATTCTCTACAGATTCTTCATCTTTGGGAATTTGAATCACCTCATTACATCATCATTATTGTCTTTGACCTATCATCTAAATGCATTCATATACCTAAAAAGTATTTCTTGAGCATCTGTCATGTACCAGGCACCATCCTAGCCCCTGTGTAAGCAAAACAATGAAAGGTGCTGCCCTTTGGAGTTTCTCTTCTGCCAGGGAGAATGAGACAATAAACAATGCACATTACAAATAAATGAATTATGTGTGTGAAGTGTTAGAAGGTGAGAAGTGCTGTAAACAAATCTCCCCAAATGCAAGCAAGAAAAAGTAGAGCAGAGTCAAGGGATGAGAAGTTAGGAGGGGGAAGGTATAGGGTGAAATTTTAAATAGGGTGGTGATGTTAGACCTTTTATTTATTTATTTATTTATTTATTTATTTATTTATTTTTGAGACAGAGTTTCGCTCTTGTCACCCAGGCTGGAGTGCAGTGGAGCGATCTCGGCTCCCTGCAACCTCTGCCTGCTGGGTTCAAGCGATTCTCCTGCCTCAGCCTCCTGCGTAGCTGGGATTACAGGTGCCCACCACTACACCCAGCTAATTTTTTGCATTTTTGGTAGAGACAGGTTTTCACCATATTGGCCAGTCTGGTCTCAAACTCCTGATCTCAGATGATCCGCCCGCCTCGACCTCCCAAAGTGCTGGGATTACAGGCATGAGCCTCCGTACCCGGCCGAGGTTAGACCTTATTAAAGAAAACAACATTTGAGTGAAGATTTGAAGGAGGTGGAGGAAATAGCCATGTGGACATCTAAATGAAAGTTTTCCATTCCACTCTTGTGAATTAGAAGGTGAATGGCAAAAATACACAGCGAAATTCTGAACAGTGAGGGATAATATCCAATAATTTTTACAGCTGCATTGCTTGTCTTGTGTTTAGTCTGGTTTAATATTAAGATTTCTCTAGAGAACACACATTACACAGATCAGAGAGGATGGCTTCACCATCATGGAGTTAGGAGATGTATAACTATCTGTAAAACAGAGTCAGATACTATTCTCAAAAGAATATTTAAATACATTGTACATAAAGAATAAAGTAAAATGTAGACCGGGTGCTGTGGCTCATACCTATAGTCCCAACACTTTGGGATGCCAAGGTGGGTGGATCACCTGAGGTCATGAGTTCCAGACCAGCCTGGTCAACATAGTGAAATCCCATCTCTATGAAAAATACAAAAATTAGCCGGGCGTGGTGGTGCATGCCTGTAATTCAGCTACTCAGGAGGCTGAGGCAGGAGAATCACTTGAACCTGGGAGGCAGAGGTTGCAGTGAGCCGAGATCACGGCCACTGCACTCTAACCTGGGGAACAGAGCGAGAATCTGTTTTTAAAAAAAGAGTAAGTAAAATGTAAAGGAGATTGCCTTAGTCTTTGAAATGACATTATTATTAGTGTGATTCAATTTAGCTATGTTCCTCAATAGTAAACAGCATTAGAGAAAAACCAGGTTTAGAGAATCCTTATATTGCCATTGGAATAAACGGGTGAGTTAACATTAGTTTAATATCTTCTTTGCTCTTTTACCATATAAACAGGGTTATGATAATCTTATCAAAACTCTTTTATTAAATAATGAGATTTGCCCAAACAGAGTTCTGATTGATTTCCAAGTATTCAATCTGATAATTAGGAAAACAGTATTATAATAATATTGTAACAATAGTTGGAACATTTTACAATGGATTTATTTGTTCACAACCCAAATTTGCAGCTTTCCTTTCTAGAACTTTCATTTAAATTGACATCTGAAGAGGAGGTCCAATCAACCGACTTATTTAGAAGACTTTCAGAAAGAAGGCACATTGTTATTAGTGTCAAGGGTTTTTCAAAGTAGTAATTTTCTGGCTCTAGAAAATCACTGAGTTGAATCGAGGAACAATTAACAATAAGAGTTATCAGCCTTGCAATTTACGCATGTTTTAAACTATGGTGCCTTTCACTTGTTCCCAGAGAGAACTGGCTTTGGAATATGAAGAATGCATTTGTATATTTGTTAATATTTACCTGGCCTTATTCAGCCTGTACCTGCATAATGGTTTTCTTTTTTAGGCAAAATAAAACTGCATTCTCCTGGATTTTTTTTTTTTTTTTTTTTTTTTTGGTCAGTGACACTAGAAACATTTTTGTCATAGTAGTTCAACACACATAGTTCCTCTGCCAACAAAATTGCTTTTAGTCTTTGATATCCTTTCCAAAAACACCAACCAGAAGGTGCAGAAGGCTTTTAACCATCAAGTGATTTTACGTTGCATTTTATCATAAACATTGAATTAAATGACTAGGTAATTGAAAGCTATCCATTGATTCAAATTGACTTTGAGGAAAAGCAGTTTACTCCAGAACTCAAAATTCAAGGCATGTGTGTTGTAAATCCCGCATCTCCGTCTACCACTCTGTTTGAAGCTGCATGGATTCACAAATGGCAACTTTTAAAAAAATTGGTGGAAGTTTACATATGGGCTAAGGCCAAGAGCGCAGCATCATTGCCCAGGTAAATGCTGGAAGTGTTGGTGCTGGATGATGGGGCCGGAAGTGAATGCTTAGCTCACATCGCATCGGTGCTGATGACGTCAGACTTCTGCCTCAGCTGGCAAAAGGGGCTGGAACTGCAATTGTTACCTGTGTTCCAAAAATTATCAATCATTTCAGGAATACATTTCATAATAGCTAGATTGAGTTCTGCTTGCTTTTATTTACTTCTACATTTAATTAACCTTCTAAAGACTAATTTAGAAGAGAGAGATATAAATATGCCAATTTTTTTCTGGGGAAAAGCTACAAAATGTATTTTTGGTATTCCAGATATTCCACACCAAAAAGTCTATTAATTTCAGAAAAGTATAGACGGTCTATCTTGTACCTTTGAAACGAATCCCTTTTTTGTTTATTATTCAAAATACTTCATTTTAAAAGGATACCTTTAGGCCAGGTGTGGTAGCTCACACCTATAATTCCATCACTTTGGGAGGCCTAGGTGGTAGGACTGCTTGAGGCCAGGAGTTCAAGGCCATCCTGGGCAACATCGAGAGCTGAGACTCCGTCTCTACAAAAAAAAGTTTAAAAATTAGCTGGACACAGTGGCATGAGCCTGGAGTCCCAGCCCCTCAGGAGACTGAAGTGGGAGGATCACTTGAGCCCAGGAGTTCTAGGTTACAGTGAGCTATGACTGTGCCACTGCACTGCAGCCTGGGCAACAGAGTGAGACAGCCATCTCTAAAAAAGAAAAAAACAAATTTTAAAATACCTCTTTGAAGTAGATCAGCACTTTTATTTTTTCACATAAAAATGCGGCAGAAAGCCAAATCATCTGATTCTGAGATAAGGTTATAATTATTGGAGAGATTAATGGGAAAATGCAAAAGATGTGGGATCACCATTGCCCATTGTAGGCATATATTTAAACAGCACAAATACTATATTCCTTTCACATCTGATAAGATACGATCATTCTAGCTCTCCTCTTCCTGAAGCTTGGCACACGTTGCTTGCTAAAATTCTGCAATAATTCAATTTTTGAATTATACTTCTGCTTTTGTGACCGTTTTCATTCATCTCCTCGGCCCTTGGGTTCACAATAACAGAAATAGGAAATCCAATAGCTATGTTCATGTAAATACACAAATGAGCACACACACGAGACGGATAAGAGTATTTCATCCACTCTCGCTCAGATCAATATTGCATTAGCTTGCTAGGCTAAGGTCTCGCTGTTGTTCAGGAAAATTCAATACTTCTTTGTATTATAGTCGAAAAAGCCTTTCACTGTCGTATCTTGAGGGCTCCTAAAGAGAGTGGCACGCTGTTGTCCGGGGGCAATGTTCTAGGGACAGAAGGCAGATTTACCCAGCATGTCTTAAACATTATAAACCAGTGAGTCATGGAGACTCTCTAAATTGCAAGTCTGCATCAGACAAGTTCTCTTCTGTTTTCTCTTTCAAAGAGATTCCCCTTCCGCCCTCCCCAAAGGAGTTGGGTGATAGTGGCGGGGAGGATCAGCCGCCTGGGCTTCCACAGGGCGATCACAGCTTTGCTTGCGAGCTTGTATTCCGGGGGAGGTCAGCGGCTGTGGCGATCAGAGAACGACCCCAAGGATTAGGGCTGTAAACGTTTGCCCACAAACTAAAGAAAAAACATCATGAAGCCACACTAATGGAATTTAAATGAGGGAAAAAGTAGTGAGGGAGTCTGAATGGACTCTAAGCCTTCTTTTTAATATTGCAGATCAGAAATGAGATTCTTTTTTAGGAAAGTAAAGACTTAAGTGTATGCTTCTAGCAAGGTATTTTCATGTGTATGTTATGGACAACTTCGTGCTCCAGAGATAAGAAAAAAAAAGTGTTACATTACTACTAGGGCCACATCCAGAATGAAGAAAATCTATTAAATAGCAAAAAACCACTACCTGTAGAAGAATCAGAAGCCAGGATTAAAGCTGAAGAGAGACAAAAAACAGCAAGAGTTTCATCTTCTGAGGTGCTTTCTTCTGCCAACAGAGAAGTCTAATATAACAAAATTTGCTTCCATAATGCAAAGCTATTGTCCGTGTCAGCGTGATGCCCTGTAGATAATCCGTATCAGTCCTCCCCACTGGGTCATCCTCCTCGTTTTCTTCATGATAAAGCAGTCTAAGCACACAAACTGTGTGGTGCCTGGAGGGAGAGTGAGGGGTTGCGATAGAGAGAAAACGCTGAATTCACTCAACTCCATTATTTCCAACACATCGAGAAATTAGCAGATATTGTTCAAAGCAGCCCATTTTTGCGTTAACTCAAATAGGTGAACCATTTTGGTTTAGTTATTTTATTTTGTTTGGGTTTGGTTTTTTTTTTTTTTTTTTAAAAGAGAACTGGCCAAGAGCTGAAAACCTGTCAGCCGAGGATCTGTGCAATCCACAAAACGGGGCTCGGATTTGCTGCCGACTAGGAACGCAGCTGGTACTTGGGGCTTCAGGGAGACCAGTTCTTGTGAGGTTCACTTTGGCAATCACATCTGAAGTCTCTCCTGGCCTTCATCCGCCGCGTCCTGCATCCATACTGCACACACTGGCCTTGAAACACCACATCCCTGTTGAAGGCCCCTCCCTCCAGGGACATGTCCACCTAATGTGCTTCTTTAAACAAAGCAATGATTCTTAGTTGAAACGCACAGAACCATGGATTTCTTGGAGGGGAAAACAGTCCACACCATATTGTCCTTCTAAACCCAAACCATCTGGTATGTTTTTACCATATGTGCAATGAAAAAACCTAGAGGAAAAAAAGGACTTTTTTGTATGTGGCTTGTCGATGATCAGGATAGGGAAGTGGAAAGATTCGCCATCCAGAGGAGTTCTACATACTTCCCAAGGCAATTTCCAGTTTACTCATTGCCAGGGTTTGCTTAAAGCACTTCAACAAAGGTATGGCCAGTTTAAGTCAAACAGCAAATTGCTGTATTGATTTTTGTGGTTTTTTGAGACAGAGTCTCACTCTGTCATCCAGACTGGAGTGCAGTGGTGCAATCCTGGCTCACTGCGACTTCCACCCCCTGGGTCTTGCCTCAGACTCCCCAGTAGCTGGAATTACAGGCATTGCCCACCACACCTGGCTAATCTTTGTAGTTTTAGTAGAAACGAGGTTTCACCATGTTGGCCAGGCTGGTCTCGAACTCCTGACCTCAGGTGGTCTGCCCACCTCAGCTTCCCAAAGTGCTGGGATCACAGGAGTGGGCCACTGCACCCGACCATCAAACAATTTAACTTTAACATAAATTAGTGGGTGTTCCCAATCATTCACCTCCTCAAGTCCCCTTTATTTCCTGGTGTGCACAATCAAATGGATGCTTTTGGTGATTTCTTGGCCCCTGGAAACAAGTCACCTCTCAGTTAGGAGAGAAAAAACTAGGACAGAAGTCAGACAGATGCATTTTTATTTCATTTAGATTATAGGTTGCCATTACTTATAAATTATTGGTATATGTAGTCTCCAACTTTTTACATGGTTACAATGATTTGTCTTCACATAAAGCCCTGAGTAGGACATAATCCATTGTCCTTTGTCCAAGCTTGTGATGTTTATCATAATAAGAATCCAGGGCAAAAAGATAGCATGAGGAAGCCAATCACAGGTCAATTGTGGATCAGACCCCTGGGACGGATCAGACCAGAAGGTTCCCTGGACATCAGCATCCCCAGAATCTCCCCTAGGGCAAGAGAGGCGAGGACAGGTAACTCAGAAACCTCAGTGACCACAGCTTAGCAGGAATCTGTTGGCGCTGGGCTGTGTATACAGTTTTGCCCTGCCAATGGGTACCAAGGTGCCACTTCAATAGCCTAAATCTCATTCTTTGCAATTAAAGCAAGCATTTTGATTCTGTTCCTGAAAACAGTTCTGCTCACTGGGGAATGCGGTTATGCCTGTTACTGCCCTTCTGAGTACACTTTAAAATCTTCTCCACAAACCCAATCCAGTATGTTCACTGCAAACCAATTAACTTAGGGAAGCCTTGCTTTGGGTTAGAAAACACTTCTGGGTTCTGCTGGGACCCATGTTTGTAAATGGTGATTCTTGCATCTGCTGCAGGAGAAAAGACATTCTGACATTGTCTGTATTCCTCCCTTTCCAGTTGGCCCTCACATTGGGCGTTACTGTGGACAGAAAACACCAGGTCGAATCCGATCCTCATCGGGCATTCTCTCCATGGTTTTTTATACCGACAGCGCAATAGCAAAAGAAGGTTTCTCAGCAAACTACAGTGTCTTGCAGAGCAGTGTCTCAGAAGGTCAGTGTTTATTCATTTTGCAAAGCCCTGTGGTAAATACTCAATGTTATTCCTGCTCACACACCTGCGGCCACATGAAGCACTAAAGTAATGTGTTGTGAACGGGGGTGCCAAGTATCTGTTTTTCTCTTTTAAATGTTTTTTTTTTCTTTTTTAATATCAATAGGAAGAACTATTTGCTGTGCTTTCTTCATAAAATTGTGGGTGAGAAGCCTGCTTGGGAGCCTCTGAAATTATGGGAGAAAGTGGGAAATGGCAAAATAGTGCCTTGAAACAATGAAATGTGACTAGAGCATCTACCTGGCACCCTCCAATGCATACAAGGCTGAGTATCATAAGAGGACAGGCATCTATCCCAGACGATAAAACAAATCTGTGGTAGTTCACCGACAGAGCAGTCACAAAGTGTGGATAATGCAGTGGTTTGGTTGTGGAAGATGCTGGAGGAAGCCATTATGTTTTTTGTATTCTATTAAAATACTCAACTCAGCTAGCTCAACCCTTCCTCAAAGTTTTTGTGGTCTCTAGGTCTTTTAAAGGCCCAAGAAAAAATCTGAAAGAACAAAGAATAAGGCCAGGACTTGTGGCTCATTCCTGTAATCCCAGTGCTTTGGGAGGGCGAGGCAGGAGGATTGCTTGAGGCCAGGAGTTAGAGATCAGCTTTGGCAATATAATGCAAACTTGACTGTACTAAAAATTGAAAAGTTAGCTGGGCATAGTGGAGCATGTCTGTAGTCCCAGCTACTTGGGAGACTGTGGGAAGATTGCTTGAGCCCCAAAGTTTAAGACTGCAGTGAGCTATAATCATGCCACTGCACTCCAGCCTGGTTGACAGAGTGAGGCCCAGTCTCAAGAACAACAACAAAAAAGAACAAAGAATAAATTGTTTGTGCAATTATCAGCTCTAGCTCCCAGGCTGTAAAGTAACATAGGGAGAGGACAAGGGGTGTTTGGAGAGGTATCCTACAGATATGCTCATATCTTCTACAGCAGATCTCACTGGAAAATAAAGAGGCCAGTGAAATTTCAAAACCTTATTTGTATTTTATTTATTGGATTAATTGATTTATGTATTTTTGTGCCTGTAAATAATTGTTATATTACAAATAACAAAGGTAAGCTTAAAAATATGAAACCATTGCGAGGAAATCTTGTATGCCCTAAAACCTTATCTGTTATTGATAGAAAATTCAGAAAATGGGGAATTTTCATTAGCTGAGATTTTCTGGATGGTTGAGGATCTTCCCTTTAATCTCTAAAGCTTTTTTCACTCGTGTACTTTGGATTAACATTTTCCTAAAACTGAACGCTCATTTTCCCAGTATCATCAAACTGAGGATGTTAGGCCTCAGAGAATATAGATTTTGATGTTTCATGGTCACTGTTGTGAGCATTTTGATTTTGTGCTCTAAAACTGTGGTGCTTTGGGGCCATGTGACAGTGCAGTTTACCCCCAATGCATAATTGTGTGTTTTAATAAGCTAATTATGTTAATAGTCATGATCAGGCCAGAGGCGGGGCATAAGAACAAAGGAAGTCAGGAAGAGGTGGCCTGGGTGCCAATAGTAGAATCTGAAAGACAGGAAGTTAGATCTACCATCCTCTGAGTATGAATTGTAACTAGACATAAAGTCTTTTTTCAGTTCTCTTTGATATTAAAAGAAATAATTTAATACAAAAATTTTATTTTAAATACAACTTTTTGTGTGTACCCATATGACAGGTAGAGCCATAGATAGTTATAAACACACACACTCAACTGTGAACATAAATCAGAATTTTCATCATTTCCTGGTACATTTCAAACAGTCTTTTTGTCAACCTAAGTCCACTTGGCAAAATTATTAATCATTGTATGATCTTGATAACCTTATTTTTAAATATTGCCATGAAAATCCAAGTATCAGTGCTATATTCCAGTAAGTCCCTTACTACCATCTTTTTAAAGAATTTTGAATGAATGAACTCTTTGGTTTGTCAAGTTAAAAAAGAAAAATGCATCTTTTTCTTTTTTAAATTTCATTAAATCCCCTATGTTTTGATGACTTTGGGCCCTGTTTCCCTTCAGATTTCAAATGTATGGAAGCTGTGGGCATGGAATCAGGAGAAATTCATTCTGACCAGATCACAGCTTCTTCCCAGTATAGCACCAACTGGTCTGCAGAGCGCTCCCGCCTGAACTATCCTGAGAATGGGTGGACTCCCGGAGAAGATTCCTACCGAGAGTGGATACAGGTATGCAGCATAAGATCAAGCCTATCTAGGATTGAATAAGTTTTTGACTGTCTAGAGAGGTTGTTGAAAGAAAGTGGTACTGTGCCAAATGGCCTTCAATGAAAAGATAGGCTAATGGCCATCAGGTATAAATCACTGCAAAATGAGCGCATCACTACACGATCAGAGAAAAGCAGGCCCAGATGACATCCCTGAAAACCCATTTATCTTCTCAGATACTTACATACTACTCTTCCGAGAATGTGAGTACAGGTGTCTCACTTTGATAACAGCTCCAAGATCTGATTTTTCCCAACTACACACTGTCTGTTAATGGGCTTCCTATTTTGACATGTTTTTATTTCCTGGATGAAATATATGAATCCTGTTTATAGACGTGTATGAAATAATTGTTTCCAAGTATAGATTTCTGTTTGTTCAGGGTAGGAGAAGGGAAGGAAAGGTTGGAGTGTGTTTTTCCACGTAGGTCTATATAGCACACATCTAAGAAGGGGTTCGGTTGAAGGCACTCTCCGTTGATGAGATATCTATGTTTAGGCATGAAATGTACATACCTGTGTCCTCATTAGTGATGCTGCCTCTACTTTCCTCGCTTTGTTCTGACATTCCCTTCCCGCCGTCACTTACGTATCCCCACAGATACCTTGTCTGCCCCACATCCCCACCACTGACCCCTTTTTCCAGCCATCTACCCAGCCGTCTACCCCCTCTCATCCCTGGCACCACTCCTAATGCCCACTTGCCCAACCTTGATATCTGGGTATTCCCACCCAAAGGCCTGATGCTGATAGTCCTAAGTTTTTCACTCACTGTTAAATGAAACATCCATAGCTGGATCTGTGGGTTAAACTGTGGGCAAATTATACAAAAGATTATTTGCTGAAGGATCCAGGCTTCCTTTTCAGGAGAATAGTCGGAGCCTGTCTTACGTTTATTGCTAGATATAAAATGACTAATTCCCAGAGAGAGTTTCCAAGGCAGGAAAAAAAAAAAAAACACACACACAAGATGATTAATCCTCTACCTTCCACATCTATTGCTGCTTCAGTCTTTTAAGCACAAATACCAGATTTTGTTTTACTTTGGAAAGGTCAATATTAGTTTAACATACACTTAAAGTGAAATGGCCTATTACAGGAGACTGAACTCACGCTAACCTCCAACACTGAGAAACATGTCGAGGGTGAGAAAAGATGAGACGTCTACCTTGGGATTGCTGAATCCATCTCTAGATTAAGTCAGAAACGAAATGAATTTGCCTGTGTCAAAATAGCTCTTGGTAACTTGTTTTCCCACATCCCCAAACCAACAAGCAGTTCAGTATGATTGACAGATGTGCCTCTCCAGGGAGGCTTACATTTTGCAGCACTAAGCATGTTTGTATGATAATGAAACAGGAAAGGTCTCCTTGTCTCCCTCACAAGACGTGCGATAGGGGTGTGGCTCGCTTCTTCAGTGCTCCTCTGCTGAAACCTCTAGGGGAGCATATAGATGGGCAGGCTGTGGGGCTTCGACCCCACGGCAGTGTCTAAGGCTGAATGTTTACAAGCCGCAGCCCCAGTGGGCGCGTGTTACAGGTGCTCTTCTGGTTTGCCGTCTATAGGCGGCTTGTGTTCACCAGCTCAATTAGACCCCCTTCCTTATCACAAAGACAGAGGGATTTCTGTATCCCAGGGTTTCTTGCCTTGGTGTACAGGAAGATTCGGATCACACGTGATCTTGGATAATGAGTGCAAGGTTTTATTGTTGGGGGGACCGGAAGGGAGATGGTTTTCTCCTGGACTCTTCTTCAACAGCTCCGCGCAAACTCCACGTCGTTCCGCCGGTGCCTGTTGGTGTGCTCTTCCACAGGTGGGCTCTCGACCACCAGCCACTTGTGCCTTCTTCCCCCATTGTGTTCCTCACGATGTCCAGCCGCTTGTGTATCTGCCCGCTAGGGTCTCGGATTATTAAAGGCCCAGGATGGGGGCGTGGTGGGCCCGGGTGGTCTTGGAAAATGCAGCATTTGGGAGGGAAAGTGGGAGTACCTGTCCTCACTTTGGTCCGTGGGGGTGGAGCGCTAGCCAAGGACTCTCCTTTCTCTACCCTGCACTTCCCTTCCCCTTCCCTATCATTTAAAGGGACCATGCTCCTCCCTTCCCAGCACTCCTGTATCAGTAACGTAGTCCCATTCTTGGTAGGAAGCTCTCATTAAGGTAGAAATGGTGGTCTTCCAGGAGCTCTGAAACTGCAACTGTAGCAATTCTTCTGTGCAAGGCAATTCTCTTGTCAGTGAAAACACTGAGACTACATGGCCTCTCACAAAGCATTTGTCAACAGAACAGATTTACATCATTCTTTGGAGTTACACACAATCTGAGATTGCCCCAGAAGAAAAAAAAATCTCAAATCATCCATCTCTTTTTGCCAAGGAGAAAACATGATCAGGAGAAGCAAGGTACCTCAAACTCCCAAAACTAGAGGGTTTTCTTCTTGCTCATGCCATGTTCTATGGCTGGGCCAGCTGGGGTCTGCTCCATATCTTCTCACACCAGGACCCAGACCTGGGGAACAGTGTCCTCTGAAATGTTGCCTGCCCCAAGGCAGAGTGTATTAGTCTGTTCTCACACCACTATAAAGAACTACCCAAGACTGGGTTAATTTATAAAGGAAAGAGGTTTAATTAATTCAGTTCTGCATGGCTGGGGAGGAAACTTAGAATCATGGCAGAAGGGGAAGCAGGAAACTTAAAATCATAGCAGAAGGGGAAGCAGGCATGCTTTACATGGTGGCAGGTGAGAAAGGCAAGGGAAGGAGGAACTTCCAAACGCTTATAAAACCATCAGATCTTGTGAGAACTCACCCACTATCATGAGAAGAGCATGGGGAAAACCGCCCCCATGATCAAATCACCTCCCACCAGGTCCCTCCCTCAATGCCGGGGATTACAAATCAAGATGAGATTTGGGTGGGGACACAAAGCCTGACCATATCACAGAGGGAGAAAGATCACAGCTCATCGTGATGGTTCTCAGGTCTCCCTGCTGGATCACTTCCACCCACCTTCACTGCCAAAGCACATCACAGAGCCACACTTAACTTCTGAGGGGCAACAGGAAGCCATGGCCCCATCTGGCTAGAGGGAGGAGAGCTTAAATGACAATTGTCCTACTCATAGGACATTGATCCTTTATCGAGTGCACAGAATGTGGCCAGATCTATGCTAAGTACTTGACATATTTTTTATCTGATCCTCACTGCAATCCTGGGAAGGAGGTATAATCATCCCCATTATAAAAACGAGGATGCTGAAGTTCAGAGAAATGGGTAAACACTCAAGGTCACAGTTAGTGACCTGGTGACCTAGTGATGGGCTTGGAAACAAGGTCTATCAGACTCTAACACCCACTTGTTTATATTACAGTATGCAGGATTTTTACCATTTATTCCCATTCATATACTTTCAAGTGTATTTCATGAAATGTCCATCACCTCCCTGCCGAATCACGTTGAGATGGGTTGGGTGCCTCCTGTTTCTAAGCCTAGCATGCAGGGACTTTGCTGCTCCATCTCTCTGAAAGGTGAAAGTCACAAAAGCTTAGCTTCAGGTTCACCTTGAGGTAAAATTACCGTTTTTCCCCTTCTGAGCTCAGCAGGCTCATTTACATGCTCGTTGTGTCTGTGTACAGGGTGGGTGCTGTTATCATCCACCGATCACCTAATTATGAATAATTTCATGTGTTTCCAGCTTTTCTGAAACTCCTTGGAAGTGGTTGGCTTGTTGTTTTCATTAGATAGATGTTTTGTAAATTAACCAACAAGTACAGCATAATTTAGACTGAGGGCAAGAGGCACATACCTCTAATCACAAGAACCTTAGCACACATACATTTCTATTTATATGCACATAAATATGCAGATAATGTTTGTTTTCTTTTTCAGATTTTTCACATTTTGCATGAAATATGCCCCCACAAAACAAGTTGCTGTAGCAACAACAAGTATACAAATACTTTCATGTGTTAAATTAATAAGGCAATATTGGAAGCTGACTTTCCATCAAGACAGGAACAAGCTTTGGTTCCCATTGTTTTCCCTAGGAAATTACTGAGTGGCATTAAGAAAAAAAAACAATGCATCATTAACTGTCGATATGAACGTCCACATTGGAGCTTCCTGTGAGATCTGTTGTCTGCCAGAAAGCTTAAAAACAAGTCAAGGAGCCTGTTAGTGAGAAGGAGCGTGAAGGAAGTCCCAGTGTGAAGGTTTGCACACAGCCATATCCTGCTGAAAAAACCACTTCATATCCTGAGCTGCTAAAATTCCCTCATTGTCAATGGCAGAGTTAATCACACTATGAAATTTGCCTGCCCTGCCTTTTTTTCCAGATTATTCCATTCTGTATTCTGTGTCCCAGAGCTGCCGATCTTATTATTAATTTCACCTTTTTCCTTCCTTTGTTTCTGGTTAATCATTCCAGGATGCAAAATACAGACTGTGTATCAGTGGTGCGATCAAAAGTCTTCCTTTTCAAGCACATCCTTAGAACCCAGGCCATTAAGCTCATTGAAACTGAGTTTCTTTTCCCATAAAATAAAGATAATGTAGCCTTCACTCCATTCAGGCTCTCTTAGTCTATGATCTATGAGTCTCAGAGAAATGCAGTTTCAGTTTTTCCTTTTCATTTTTGCAAACTAAGTACACAGTGTACTGCGTCTTCTGGGGAGACGTTCTCAAAGATCCTGAACGTAGCCATTGACACGCAAAGCAGAATTTAATTCGTTAATTATTTCAATGTTTTATTAATGATAGTGTTCACCACGCTGTAAACAGATTTATCCTTCCAGCTTTAATTAAAGCTCTTGGGAGTGCTTTCCTCAAAACAACTGTGACTTTTCTCTGATTAAAATGCCAGGAGACCAAAAAAAAAAAAAAAAACCAGAGACGTAATACTTGGGTGGGATATGAACTTTGTTGTTCGAAGACACAAAAATAGCACCAGGATTACCACACCCGCTAGTGACTTTAGAAATTAAATTACTTGACAAATCAACTTGAGTTGAAACTACTCTTCTCCAAATTTAGGGGTTTTTTCTCTTGTGGAAAAAAATTGTGGTACTAGAGTATGTATCCCTTCACTTACTCCGGAGGAGCAGAGAGCGGTTGACTTCTAAACCACATCCTGTTTGGGTTGGTAAATCAGCCCTCTTATGGATTAATCAGACAGAAGGAAACCTCCAGGAAGACAGTCTGTAGGTGTAAGACCACATCAGCAAACCCTTGAGGCAAGAGCCTCTTCTTTCTCCACTCCGTTTTCTAGTGCAGATGTTAACTCTGAGGTATGAGAAGAAGGAAATTTCCAGAAAAGAAGGACTGGAGCCAACCTGCTGAAGAAGCTTATTTTCGTGTTTCCCTTTTGCCTTATATGTATTTCTCAAATAATATTAAAGTCTTCCCCATTTTCTCTCTGAAGGAACTTTGGAAGCAGATACCATTAATGAAAGCCCTTAGTGTGGTAGGGAGATGGGCTTAATGGAATTGAAACACACACAGTCATGTTTAGTCATTTGAGACAATAGTGTCAAAAGAAAGTAAATGCCCTTCCTCTAAGTTCAACATGAGAAACTGGTCCAATCTAAGTAGCCTTTAAGGTTGCTTTAAAGATTTTAAAATTAATTGTGACACATATTCTAACAACAAAATCTTATGTTTCCATAGCATTCTTCCCTTACAAAAGCACTTTTGTTTTGAGACAGAGTCTCGCTGTGCTGCCCAGGCTGGAGTGCAGTGGCGCAATCTTGACTCGCTGCAACCTCCGCCTCCTGGGTTCAAGCGATTCTCCTGCCTCAGCCTCCCGAGTAGCTGGGATACAGGCATGCACCACCACACCATGCTGATTTTTGTATTTTTAGTAGAGACGGGGTTTCATCCCATGTTGGCCCGGCTGATCTTGAACTCCTGGCCTCGAGTGATCTGCCTGCCTCGGCCTCCCAAAGTGCTGGGATTACAGACATGAGCCACTGTGCCTGGCCAAAAGCACTTTTTGTATACGTCCTATTTTAATCTTACTAAGTGAGGTCAGTTGACCAGAGATTTTTACCCCTATCTTCACGTGAGAAAACTGAGGTCCAGTGGGGTTAAATAGTTCACCAAAGTCCTGACTCCGGAGGAAGACATAACTTGTGAGAAATCTCGGTCTTACACAATGGACGTGGATATCCTTCCTCAGACTCAGGAAGCAAGACAGCAGGCACAGAAGAAGTCAGACCGTGGCCAGCACGTGCATTGCCACTTGCCTCTGGATCTGACACCCAGTCAGGGTGCGGCCGAGGCTTGCAAAGCTCTTTGGCCACTCTGATTATGTTTTTCACTGAGTGCTCTTGCGACTGAGGTACACTGGAGAGATACTCTCATGCCAGCTATTCGGAGATACATAACTAATCCTGGCATCAGGCCTGATGCGCCACAGACCAGACCGTCAGACACAATCAGGTTTGCCACCCTCAGCCCTGGGGTCCTTCCTTCAGTCCTCCGAGGTTTCCTGTCCATACACTTCACCAACATTCCATCCAGAGCAGTGAGTTGTTGCTTCTGGCAACTTCCAAAGTGGCTCTGTCATGATTCAAAACTTGAATTGCCTGTTACATCTTGCTGAGAATAGGCATGAAAAATAACACAATGGCGTAGACATGATTTCAGGAGCTGAGAAGGGCCTGCCTGGACTTCCTTTGAGACCAAATAGAGTGAAGTAACTTATGAGCCCTTGGAAATATTTCCTCTGAAAAATGGTAGTATGATATATTTTTATCACATTTCAGGTGGGATGAGTGAGTGCTGACATATTCAATTTGAAGAATCTGTTACTTGAAACCCTTGTTTTATCTTTAAAGTTAAAATCTCCTCACATTGAAAGTAGAAAGTGAAGTAATTTACCTTAAAGCTTTAGAATGTCATTTGTTTTAACACGTTTCATATACAATTTTCTTTTCTGCTAAACTTTGTGGACAAATTTTTTATTCTCTGGTATTAATGGGTTGAGTGTGGAACAGGTATCACCTTGATTTTTTCACAAAATTGCTGGTTTCTCACAGGTTTTGTTCGTAGTGTTGTATTCAAAATTGGTTCCACCTGCTACATTGACTGATCCAGAGCATAGATAGGGCCAGGTTATCCTGATTGTCAACACTCTGTGCCTATAACCCAGATACTTTAGGGGGTGTATTAACTCATTCAGATCATTAGCAAATTGTCAAAATTACATTAAAATGATACTTTATAAATCTGTGAGTAGCGAACTGACAGAAATAGCTCACTGGGTTACCCAAATGTGGAATGATGCATTTAAAATACAGTGTTGGCAAAACTAGGGAAAATACAGCTCTTCAAATGAATGTGGATTCCCCAGGTGTGCTGTGCTGTGTGTGTGTGAGTGTGTGTGTGTGTGTGTGTGTGTGTGTGTTTATTGCAACTAATACTAACATGCTGTTTCAACCTAAACATTTATCTGGAAGGAAGACAATTTGCTTTAAAAACAAAATTCCCCAAGGTGAGCTTTTGGTGCTTACCCTGATTCTGCATTGACTTCTACTTCCTCCATAAAATAAATGCTTTACATACTAACCATTAATGAAGCAGAGGTATGTTACCTATGACTGAGTTTCCACCCAGGAAGTCTGTTCCACAATCTACAGTGTCCTGAGGAACTTTTCCTAATGTCATCCTGGGACCATGGCTTTTTACATCACAGGAAGTCATTTGAAGGGAATATGTAGGTAGAGATGGATTAAATTCTAAGTGGGTTTTTTTTTTGTTTGTTTGTTTTTTAAGGAGGGTATGATTTGGGGAAAACAGGTGCAGACATGAGAGATGATTATTTGCAGATTTTTAACCAATTGTTTTGTTTCGTAGAAATTACCAAAAAAAAAAAAAAAGAAATTACCAAGATGATTTTAACCATTTTGGTCAAGTTGACTAATTAATTCAGCTTAAAAAATCAGTCCAATGATTATACTAATTTCTTGTCAACACACCTTAAAGAAAATGTATGATATTTGAAAAAGCCTCTTAGATTTTGATGATGAAGCAACACCGAAAAGACAATTCTTCAAGAACCACCACTGTTCAGGTAGAATTACTCTTACAAATAAATTACCTGTGTAGCAATAACTTTCCATTGTACTTACAGTTTTTGGTTTCTTATTGTTTGATGCAACGTCTATTTGAAACAAACACTCATAGTCTAGAGAAGAATTTTTTTTTTCTTTCAGGGATATCTCAACTTTAAGACTAAAAGGGATACAGGCATCCTTTTGTCTAAATCCCTTATTTTGCATAAGTTCAGAGGTTAAGTGATTTGAAAGATCACAGAGGAAGTTAATGACAGAACCTGGACTAGAATCTTAGCATCCCTGCTCCTACTCCATTGTAACAAGATGAAAATGGATTTCAGTCTCTTTTGAGGCTGGTGTCGTGAAGACCAAGTAAGCGTGTTTAAACCTGAGCCTACCCCTACTTGTTTGCTGACTGGCAAATGGTGCCTATGAAATTGAACAATCACTGCAGAAGCTTTAACTTACGTGGTTGGACTACATCTAGAGCAGAGTTTCTTGGTCTGAGCAATACTGACATTTTGATTTGCATAATCTTTTTCTGTTGGAGGGATTGACCTGTGCAAGATAGGATGTTGAACAGTGTCCCAGGCCTCTGCTCACTAGAAGCACATAGCATACATACACACATAAGTCATAAAACCCAAAAACTGTCTCCAGACATTGCTAGATATCCTATTGAGGGAACAATCACCCCCGCTCAAAAACCACTGGCGTAGTAGATCCAAAAATTCTAATCAAGTCATTTTTTTCATATAATCATCCTTGTGAAAGAAAAAGTTCATTGCTGTTTGGCTGGCTTTTATCACTTCTAGACTGCTTGTAGATATTATTTGAACAGAACCGTAGCTCTTTTGTTTTCCAAAAATACAGATGTGTTTGTTGACCTTATGCAGGAAAATAGCTTCATAAACCTTCCTGCTTATTTATCTTAGGCTTCCCTATTTTTAGCTTTTAAACGTGAACTGTTTTTAGCTAAATAAATACAGATGTTATTTTAGAAGGCTGTACCATTGGATCTCAAAATGCACTAATAAGGACAGGATTAAGAAAAGGAAGCAGGGGATAAAATTGCAAATTACCATTGACAAGATTCAGGCAAAATAAGACTGAAATTAGCTCTTTGACACATGAACATTGGATGTCACCGACCTTTGTCTACCTAGTTTTGTTTTTATGTGGTATGTAAATCAGACAGTTCTTGGGTTTTTTTTTTTTTTTTAACTTCAAATATAATCAAAAGGAAAGAATCGTGGTTGAAAAGGCTGTCTATTGGTTAATAACTTATCTTTTCATGGGAACGATAATATTAAGTTTCCACTTCTGTAACCTAAATAGCAACACATTAAAAGCTATCAATTACCAACCAGTTTCATATCTGTGGACCAATAAGGAGGTAAGGTTGATGGTTTCACATCTGTTTTGGGTGAAAGGCTGTTCCTGTCTGTGGTATTTAAAATTTAAAGAACTTCTGTTATTATATAATTGGGAATCCTCAGGGAGTAAAATGTTAATGAAATCCATAACATGCACAGATTTTATGATAGCAGTTTTAAGAAATTCCTTTGGTGGGGTTTGTTGATTTCTGTCCCAGTGGTAATAATTGCACCTTTTACAGAGTGCATTAATGTTCACATTTAGGAGCAATGGCTACATTTATGTCGCGTGTAAGGTAACACACCAACTCCTAAGCTTTAAATAACTTTCATATAGTAATTTGAAAGCACCAGAGCAAAAAAAAAAGTGTGTTCTTCAGAATTAGCAAAACCCATACGTTAAAACTTTTCTAGCACATCCATAGCCACCTTCTCCAAAGGTGAGAGAGAGCTGAACCCTGGAAATTCCAAATCCCTGGTGTGGATGAGGATTTTATACCCTTTTGTAGTTCTCATTTAACGCACCATTTGAAAGCACCACATCAAAATGGCAATTTTGATCCACGTCAGAATAGCAATTTTGGATGCTGATCTGAAACAAAGACAGACACAAGCATGCATGCACACACACACACACACACACACACAAACCTCCACCCTCCTTCTCCATTCTCCTTCTCCTTCCCTCCCTCCCTCCCTTAGCCATCTAATCTCATTCAATTCAAGATTCAAATAAAGGGAGGAAAGTAGATTAAATTTAAAAATGTTTTATAAATCCCAATAGTAATAAAATGCATTATGCTTTTATATTTCCAACTACTGAACAGAGTGTTTGAGACTAATTGCACATGTTAGGATTGAGGATGATCACATATGCACTTGTGCATGTGACTTGGGCATTTTTTCCCCAGCTCTGTTTACCCCAAGGGGTTAAAATGCATTTATGGCATTATTCTAATTGCCTTCCTTCAGGAGAATGAGATGTCTCAATTCTACCAAAGTGTTACTCTTCCTACAATTCTAATGTTTTAAACTTCTAACTACATATATTGGATCTAGAAAAATAAACAAATAAGCTCCTTTATTCTTTCAGCAAGCCCGAGAATGCTATAGATGAAATTCTCCAGGGGATGGGTGATTGGACCAGACAGATGCTTGGGTTGTTTCAAGCATTTAAAATTCTGTGATTCTATTAAAAATAAATTTACTCAATCAGCTGGTACCCTGAGCTTGTCTAAGATGAAAATATAAGTATATGGGGTATAGCTGGAATTTGTCTCAAACACTATTGATAATTATGTGAGGCAGCACATAGCAAATTTTTTTAATTAACAAGATTTTTTTTTTCTTACATCAAATAATTGTTCAGGTTGGCTTCCTCGTGAAGCTCCTCTGGGGATTTCACATAGAAACCTCACTTGCTGGGCCTTTTTCCTTGATGCTTTTGTGCTATCTTGTAAGAAAGTGCAGCCCACTGGGGAAGATAAGATGAAGCCCAGACGGTTCATCTTTCATGTCCCTCCAGTCTTTGAAGGAAATATCTGTAAGGCATGGGCTTACCCACCATTACAGACTGTTCACACCTTAAAGTCCTGCCAAAATCTGCTATTTTTTCCTTCCTTAAGAAGACAAATACCATGTTCCATTCTGAGTAGTTTGTAGGCCATAATACTAACCCAGAAAGAAGAAAAGAAAAGGCAGAGCCAGGGATCCAGCTGTATGAAGAAACTCATTATAGATGTCTTATCCATCTAGCCTTGGTGTGTTTACCTAGGGCTAAAGCTGATGCAGTAGATCCCACCTCAGGATAAAAGACCGAGACCCAGGTAGACCCAAAGGCTAATGGCTACAGGTGCAAGAATTTTCACAGAGCCTTAAGTTTGAGGATCTGGAAATGAAATATCACATTTCCAGTGGGAAATACTCATGATAATGAAAAGAAGTTAGAAAATCATGTGAAATGTGAAATACTAAAGAAACATTTTTTGATATTTCTGGAGGTACACAGAGTTTAGAGGGAGAAGAGAAAATAATTTTCTGAAGTTTTCCACCTTAAAAAATGAGGGTGTAACATGCAGAATTTTACTAGCCTAGTTATTGAACATACCTTTACAAATCAAAACTAATCATTGCCAGCACATACATTATATTACTTCTCTAGTTTTAATGTAGTTTCTAAATATTGTATATATTTATAAGGATGCTGTTATGTATTTGGAAAGCTCCAATATAAAGATGCAAAAATTCATTTATTTAACAGTCATTTCCACGTAAAGAAAAATCAGACATTGCTTTTGTTCATTTAACATGCTATTTCCTCTAAAATCAACCACTTATAAATAGATGAATTCATTTACCGAGCATCTTACTGACCTTCATCTGGACAGTCCCGTGTCTTCTGGGGAGGAGTAAAAGGAGGCAGGAAAAGGTGATTTGGAATTCAACCTCTCTATGCTGAAATTCAGCTCCGACTATCAACTTCTATAATACAGTATTCCAGTTTCCTTAGTGGAAGAATGTTGCTATTCTTCCAGAAGAGTTTAATACAAACATCTATTTATCTACTTATCTTTCTTTAAAGTGTCTAGATTTAGAATACTTATGTTTCTCATATAAAATTCATCCAAATTAAAATATTTTTATTAAAAATAATTCAAACAGATTAAGAATCAGTTCATTTCTTTTTCAATACTGGCAATGCATTAAAATCATTCAAAGTGATATGTTTTAATCCCTAACTTGGCGTCTAAAACTATAATGGCAATGTGAGAGGATTTCTATTGCTTTGAAAACCTGGAAGATTGTATGAAAGGAATGTCTTTTTTTTTTTTAACCCTTCCAAACATGTGCCTTAGCCCCATTTTTTCTGTCAAAGATTTCCCTAATGCACCCCGCACACACCACCACACACATACAACAGTACAGTCATGTCCACCAAAAAAGCGTTTCACCTCTTGTCACCTCCAAGTATGTGGTTGAAATAGAGGTATCCAACCGTGTGTTAAGAACGGTTCCAGTGGATAGATGTGAGCCACAGCTTCCATTACGTTAAGGACTTCAGGCAGTGCTAGGAGAGGATTAACATGATGTAGTTAGTGTGACATCTGTGTTTGTCCTCCTATGGTTTGAAAGTTGTTGCACAGATGCATTTTTTCCATTGTGTGACCCAGGCTGAAATGCATGAAATTAGTATTGATAGATTATTTTTTCTGGAATATGAAAAAGATTTGAGTTCTGTCAACTGACAGTATTTGAATGGCATAGGGAGTACATGTCTTCAGAGCACAGAATAATGCTATGCCTTGCCCCTTTCTCCCAGGAAGAGTACAGAAACCACAGACAACTGGGTAACTTTTTTTCCTTCTTCATTTTCATTTTCTACCTCCATGCATGGCATTTGTATTTTGACTGCCTTTCTCCTGCCCTAGGCTGGCCTTTGCTCAGTTCCAAACATCTGCTGTGAATTCTAATTACACATGATTTTCTTAGAGAGTCGTTCTTTGAAAATTCATTTTTGCAAAGCTTTCCCCATCCCCTTAATGTGAGCTTCAAAAACAAATCAGCATATACAGTTCCTGGCTGAATGGTAAGCTTCCAACAGGGAAATGCAGTTGACCAAATATTAAATTGAGAAGTTTATTTCATCTGTTCTCAGGAATGATTGGCATTCCTTCAGAGACTAACTGTTTACCCACAATTTCTGACAACCAGCTGTACCTAGGCAGCCTGTTCTTTCTCTTCGTTCTTGTCTCCAGGGTAGCATTCGTTATAACCTTAGGCTGGCGGCTGACTTTAATCTCAGTAATCCCATCAGCTCCTTGCAGGATTTTTAATGCCAAGGAGAGTTTCTTTGGACACCTGCACTTCCAAGTTCTCCATCAGCACAGGAAACTCTCATTACCAGGAGAGGCCCACCTAGATCACTGGGAAATACATGGAAAATTGCTGTAAAAAGATGCTGTCAAACTTTATAGGCCAAAAGACTGATTTAGACCATCACCCTCATCTGCAAGTCTTTAGTTTCCAGAAATTCATCCTTGTGTTTGTTTTTGAAACCAAGCTTAAAGGGGAAGGTAGAAAAATTAAAGGCGTGATTAACTGCAAAACCAATAATCAATAAGGCATTTGTTTGTGCTGGAATAGACAGATGCTGTTTGAGTAAAAGTGTGTGTTTATCTTGAGTCACTTAGAAATCACCCCAATAGTGCAGATAAAACTTTATGGGTAGCACAGTATAACCGCTTTAAAAATCAAAACACACCGTACCTGTACATGCTATTTAATACTTTCCTGGTATTTTAGGTTTGAAAATTTCTTTAAACTGCTGAAAGCCTGGAGAGGGGTGTGTGTGTGTGTGTGTGTGTGTGTGTGTGTGTGTGTGTGTGTGTAAATAACTGCACCTTGGAAACGTGTCAGACATCCTTGCCTCATCGCACAGCCACCTCCAAGACTTCTTCCATGAGGCTTTTTTTTTCTTGTGAGGCTGCTTCTCAAAGACCATGAGACAAAGAAACACAAAGATTGCAAAAGGTCTGAAGTCTATATTCATTTCCTAGCCACAGAAAGCTATAATTCCAACAACTTATAAAAGATCATATGTTAATTTGGTAAAACCATGGTGATGCAGTCACTCTAGTGATGCAGTCAATTTCTGATATTGTTATATTTTCAAAAATACAGGAAGGGTATGGGAGAAGTCTGAGATACCAGGTAGGTAAACATCTGATACATAAACATCCTGCGAACATCATGCTTGCAAATAACCTTAACTCTAAAATAAGAAGGTTGAGAAGAGGTTTGAGTGAGGTACTTGAGAGCATAATAGATGTAGTGAAAATTGTGTTTAATCCCTGATGCCTTTGGGGTTAACTCCTGGAAGAGAACCACTATTGAGTTAGGGAGAGGTCATTTGAGAAATAAATAAAAAGGAATACTTCACATGGTGTGGACCTAGCCAGTGAAACTCATCAGTCAGCAGACTCTAGTTTTAAGTGGACTCTTCAAAGGACTAGAAAGTGTATAATTCATTATAATATTTGCAGTTAGAAATGCTAAGAGTAGCCACATTCCTAGTTTAAGGGTACAAGTCAGGTGTTCAAACACCTTAACACTGACTTTAATGACAGGCAGTTTGGAGGAAAGGAGTTTCAGATCTTGCTGGCAATGCCAGACTTACATAACATTGAATTTAAATTCAACAAACATTTATTGAGCATCTGTTAAGAATTAGGCACTATATGTGAAAATAGGTGAATTTGAAGTGAAGAAGACACCTTTTTTCTTTTCTTTTTTTCTTTTTTTTTTTTTTTTTTTTTTTTTTTTTTTGAGACAGGGTCTTCCTCTGTTGCCCAGGCTGGAGTGCAGTGGCATGATTGCAGCTCACTGCAGCATCGACCTCCTGGGCTCAAGTGATCCTCTCCTCAGCCTCCCAAGTAGCTGGGCTACAAGAGCATGCCACCACACCTGGCTAATTTTCTTATATTCTGTAGAGACAGGGTCTCGCCATGTTGCCCAGGCTGGTCTTGAACTCTTGAGCTCAAGTGATCCACCTGCCTCAGCCTCCCAAAGTGCTGGGATTATAGGCATGAGCCACCATGCCTGGCCTAAAGTGAAAGAGACTCTCTCTCTCCTTCAAAGGAATTATAATCTAGGTACTACCGGCAAAACTATGCACACCCACCCACCCACCCACACACACACAAACACATGTAGGCACCCACTCCAATTACCCAAAAGACTAGGTAAAAAAAATTAGATCACATTCTTATGGTTAATATGTGTATATATGCATCATCGTGATCTTCATAATAGCCATGCAGAATGACTAAATGAGGTAAGCATTGGCATTTCTGTTCGAGAGAAGAGGAAACTAAGACTTGAATGGACTAAGTAACTTGCTTATCATTATCCAGGTCACTCCTGCAGGTCAAAGCTATAAAACTACTTCTGGGATCTGTGCTGTTTTCCACCATATGCTGCCTGCATCACCCCAGTTTTCTCTCAGTTGTACCAGAACGCATTGATTCATTTTAATGCAGTCTGTTCACTCTGTATTGTGATTTACTGTTTACTTGACTTTTTCCTTCACTATCTAGAGGGCAGGAATCTTATCACCTTCACTCCCTTTCACCCAAGCACCTAGCACTTATTTGTGTTGTGAATGAATAATCGCCACCCATCAAGTTCTCTCCACATTGGGCTGGATATTAGAAACACAACTGCCCATCATTAAAAGATCATGCTCTGAGCTCATGAACTTCTCCTTAAATGTTTGAGGCGAGAACAGTGTGATTTCAACAGAAGCGTGAATCTCTAAAGAAAGCATCTGCAGTTTCTGTGCCATTTCATTGACAGGTTTTATTTTAAATGTAGACATCCACAGAGGGTAGGAGCTGCAGTGTGTGCTGCTAGACTCAAGAGAGAAGTCTTGCTGACTCATACAGATTGAGGTTTTGTCTCATTCCCAGGAATGCTTGGACTCCCAGAGGCAGTGAAACCACACATTTTAGCAGAATTACCTCAGCAGTGTAGTGCATGATCATGAACTTCAAGTTTACCTACAAAGAAGATTTCATTGCCCTTCTGTCACTAGCCAAACAATTCATAGCCTAGACTCCTGGACTACATAAAGGCCGGTGCAAAATGTGTGTGTGCACGTGTGCGTGCACGTGCGCATTTGTGTGTGTGTGTGTGTGCGTGCAGTGGGGGAGGACACTTATCTTTGCTCTCCAAAGGAATTTTGCCATGAAATACTAGATAGAAAGAAAATATTCATTGGGCCAGGCATGGTGGCTCACGCCTGTAGTCCCAGCACTTTGGGAGGCCAAAGTGGGCAGATCACTTGAGGTCTGGAGACCTACCTAGTCAACAGGACACAACCCCATCTCCATTAAAAATACAAAAATTAGCTGGACATGGTGGCACACCCCTGTAGTCCCAGCAACTATAATCATTTGAACCTAGGAGGTGGAGGTTGCAGTGAGCTGAGATCCACCACTGCATTCCAGCCTGGGCGACAGAGCCAGACTCCATCTCAAAAAAAAGAAGGAAAATATTCATAGCAAGTATTTTCAAATGTAGGCAATTGGGTGGGATTTTTTATTTTTTTATTTTTTATTTTTGTCTTTCTTCTGCCATTAGTTCATCAACTCTGGCCGCTTCTGCTTCCCCCCACAAAAGTCCAACCTCCAATCCTATGAGGTGCACTTTGAATGGTTCGAACGACCTGTTTTCCATCACACCCTTTCTAGCCCCTTCCACAAGTAATTTTCCCTTCTTCTGAATCCTATAATGCCCCACTTATCACTAGGCTGACACTTTTTACTCTCAGTCTCATGACATCATTACTGCCATATAGGCTTGTGTGCTTCCAGATCCTGGCATACAGTAAATGCGTGTTGGATTTAATGGACTAAATGCTTTTATCAGGATACTTGGCATCCTTCAGTTTACTGTAATTTCACACTTTTAGTTTGAGTGGCTATGATGTGTGAAGCTCCATGATTGGGCTTTGGGATGCAGCTGTGTGAGCAGACACTCTGAGCTCCATAGTTTATCAGTTGCTAGACTCCGAGCAGAGGTAATAATTGCTCAGAAAGACCAGGAGCGTGAAAAAAGAAAAAAAAAAAAAAGGTCTTAATTGCACTATGTCTCAGCTTCATTATCTATAAAACCTGTCTGAGGGACAGTTGAGAAAATGTAAGATGAGGGACAGGAAGTTAGCACTTAGTACAATACCTGACACATCATGGTTGCCCCAGAGAAGTTTTTAATAGTAAAAAAACAATAATCATCAGCAATACTTTATCAACATAATACAGTCCTACTGAATTATGTGCAGAGATCACCGATTCTGCTACCAAGTCTCAAAGTGGCTGTAATCCAAACCAGCCATTAACTCATTCTTCTGTTACTGTTACCCTCTTTGTTTTAGGGCTGACAAATATTAGGAGTGAGAGACCTGTATACACACTCTACTTAATCTTACAGGATATCTAGAGCTGTATCCTTGCAGTCAACGAGATCAGCAGCACTGAACCCAAACGTTTCTCTTGCCTACCTAACCCATGCAATTCCTACCCTCTCAGTCTTCTACTAGAAGAATCTTTCCTAGCTTTCATGGATATTACACATAAACAATCAGATGGAATCAAGAGTTATATCAGGAGAGCACAATACCCGCCCATGCCTTCTATGTAGTACTTACTCACTAACTCTTTATTAAGTAAACCAATCTAGCAAGAGCACATGCTCTGATTCTCCTATGAGGTTCTTGACTGAAAGATTCTCATCCCATGTATACATATTTGAGACTGATTATCATTGTTTTAAAACTGTAGCATGCTTATTTTTTCTCTGTTAAGAAATTTCAGTTAGGCAATTTCCATCAGAAAGTTTTTAAGTTAAAATCTTAGCCAAATTATTAGGGATTACATTTGGTCTGTTCTGACAGCATGTCCTCTTTCCAAATCAAAGGATTAGGCTGAGGTTTAAATTAAATGTAACTTACAAATAAACATTCAAAAAATGTTAATTAAAAGTATTAAGTCCCTGAATCTTTTACTGCCTGGCAAGAACTCCTAAGTCTCTTTGTAGGAAGAGGAGGAGGGGACATTAAAATGTCATCTTTTTGACCAAGCTGTTAAAGGTTTCCCAGGCATTCATCTGCAAGTTAACTTGCCATTGAAGGAAAAGACTTTATTTTAAAGAAGAAAAGATATCACAGGTCAGTGTATGTCTTAAAAATGTAAAACAATATTTTCTAAAGCATAGAGATGTAATCAGCCATTCTCTTTGACTCTACGTAAGAGTTTCAAATTGCATTAGATGTTGATTACTTGTATTTCAGAGTGTATAGAAACCCCAGCACCACTTCATTTTCTCCCTCTTTGTTATCAGAATGTATTGTGTCCTGGTGTCCAGATTTGTACAGGTTTATCAAGTAAGAGAGGAATATAAATGGAATATTTTTCTGGTTTTGGTGAACACAGTTATATCTGCTCTAGATAATGTGGAAGAGGAAAGAAGCCCTCAGGTTTTGCGTCAAATGCATGAAGACTGGCTTCTCATATTTGCCTTAAATGTGTTTCATAAAATAAGCTGAGTGTTTTCTGGTGGCTTGCCACAGTTCCATGAGTCGCTCTCAAACAAAGGTCTTTCAGAGCCTGATGCTGTTTCCATCACACTAAAAAAATGTAGAGCAGTGGTAGTGACTCCACCCAAAAATGGCATTCTTCACCTTCACATTTGATCTTTATGGTTTCCAGATTGGAGCGATTTGGGTCGCTGGATTCTGGAAATGTCTCTAGCTGAAATGCTGGAGTATTAACCTGCTGCATTGAGTCCCTTTTGTTTCTTTTGGACAATGCTACTTGCCAATTTTAACAACTACAGCAGATTTTACTATTCAAACAGAACCAGATGGGACTCCAGTTCAAAGAACATGTCAGAATTAAATATTTCTTTTTTAATTAGTTGCTCCTGATTTATGCAAAAAGAAAAATTCACATGAGAGTGAGAGAATGTGCTATAAATCCAGACGTGCCAGAGCCCATGTAAGCACTATATATCCTTTCATCTGCCAAAAGAGACGGAGGTCAGCCCTTGTGTGGGGGCTTCATTTTTCTTACTCATTTTCTTGTTGTTCTTTTGCTGTGACTGCAGTGGCAGTCAGGGAAGCCAGCCCTTCCACTGCCTCTGTGCTGTTGCAGCCTTATCTCATGTTATTCTAACTGGCTGGATCAAGTCTTCTGGTAGGAAAATTCGTCAGTTCATTCACTTGGGACTGTTTTACTATGAGCAAAGGTTTTGTTTGTTTCCATGCAGGAAAATGCTCTCCTTTAATTTAACCATGGAAAAAGGGATTAATTCAGGCAATGAAGACTAAAAGAAAATTTGTGAGGTTTTTCCTACCTTGCACTGTTCTTCTACTTGGGTAATTTTATTCTTTACCCGAATTTTAAAGTATTTCATTGTTATCCTTTGCTCAAAATGATTCATTGCTAGCATTTTGTTTTTCAACAGCGTGAATAAATTATTTACAAAGTTTTACTTTTTAGTAGCAAGTGCTAACGTTCAACTGATAGTCAACACAATCGGAAATGATTTCATATTCCTTATAATTATATAAAATAATGAATCTCCAAAAGGAAAAGCTATTGGATTTAATTATTATTACTGAGAAATTATAAACTATCTTTCCAATCATTATGGTTATAAAATATGAATTGGGGAATAGCATGGGTGTAGTGGCTCATACATGGGCCACCAGTCTCATCTGGGGTATAAGTCCTGGGTCAAACACTGGTAAGTTATATGACTCTGAGAAAGGTACATATCACTTTGTTCCTCTGTTTCTTTGTCCATAAAACGTCCCTTGTATGATTGTTGTAAGAATTGAAAGAGACACTGTATATGAATTTAACCCTTCATAAAATACCTAACATGTAGAGGTTGCACCATGAATTTCTGGTTATTAATGGTAATTTTAGCCTTAGCCATCAGGACTTTTTCTAGGTAATACCACCATAGGGACAAAACACAGAAAGAGATAGGGAGTTATGTCACTAACTCTAAAGCGACTGCATTCAGATTCGTGACAGTAAGAAGTCCAGGATCCTCAGTTAATGAGCACAATGGTCAGGTACTGTGAGTTAAGCCCACAGAGCCTAGAATAGCATTGATGTTCACAGGCCCAGGCTCTGTCAAAAAACATGTGTTTTATCTAAGGAAATGAGACAATTGCTTAAAAATATTTTCTTTAGCTTGTAGTGTCAAGTGATGAATTAAACAGCTCTTTGAGTCATCAGAGATGCCCCAAAGAAAATCCGACAGTCTCTCCCTCAAAAAATATTTTCCTGTTTTTAATCAGACCTCAGCTCTTTGTCCTCTATTTTTTCAGGCCCTTGTATTGACCTGCTTTGGGAGTGTTAAGAACTGGTAAACGCTCCTTTGCCAATGCTAGCTCAATGGGCAGTATTTTATTGAGAAAGACAGATTTTCATTTTAGAAATGAGACTTTCCACGTTATGACATTACCAATATTGGTTGGTTATGTATTATTATAGAAAGCAGTGATATTCATTTCATGGCTGGAAGGCTGCGTGCTGGTGTTTAACCAGCAGTTTGCAAAGATTTGCTACATGATTTACTACACATGCTGCTTTGTCCTCAAGTGATTCCTGGTAAAATGTGTGCTTCTCCTTGCTTCTCTTTGTCTGGGGCATGTGTTTCCTGTCATTATTAAGACAATACCATGGCCATATGGTGCATGTGGATGGTTCCTGTAGATGTCTTACAACAAAGAGTAAGTTGGGAGCATGGTAGAACCCAATGCCGTGGGGAGGTGCGGGTTCGCCACCCAGGAATTGCTACAACATCACCCCTTCACCCCTAGAAGTGGTGAGGAAACCTGTTTTCTTCTAGTCACGCATTTCTCCCCACCCAAAAGGAAAGGCTTGGGATTTCCTCTTCTGTATCTGCTAACAAGGTCTTCTCACTGTGAGTGGAGCACAGTGTGAAAGTAAGATGTGGGTAGACTTTCCACCACCAGTGTTAGAATTTCATACCCATATTGGAAACACAGGGTGTTGTGTTGGGTCACTTCTGCCGATGGCGCTATGTATTGTAACTTAGAAAGTGGCCACCAGCTGGGCGCAGTGGCTCATGCCTGTAGTCCCAGCACTTTGGGAGGCCAAGGCAGGCGGATCACTTGAGGTCAGGAGTTCAAGACCAACCTGGCCAACGTGGTGAAACCCTGTCTCTCCTAAAAAAAAAAAAAAAAAAAAAAAAAAAAAAAAAAAAAAAAAAAAAAAAACAGAAATTAGATGGGCACGATGGTGGGGGCCTACAATCCCAACTACTCTGGAGGCTGAGGCAGGAGAATCGCTTGAACCCGGGAGGTGGAGGTTGCAGTTAGCTGAGATCTTGCCATTGCACTCCAGCCAGGCGACAGAGTGAGACTCTGTCTCAAAAAAAAAAAAAAAAGAAAGAAAGAAAGAAAGAAAGAAAGAAAGAAATGAAAAGAAAAAGACAGCAGCCACTAGAACTCAAAAGGAGTTTGATAAAGTTCTGTAAAACAGTCTACATGCCATCGATAAGTACCAGATGTTTATGTTTGTCACACACACAGAGGGAAACGTTCAACAGTTTCAGTGAATGCATTTGATGTTCCATTCCATCCCTGCCCACTGCCATCATCACACCCCCTCACCATCACCCTTAATGTCAAACAGAAGTATATCCAACTCAGATGTGAAATCACATCCATCTTCTAATTAAAAATAAAGCAGCTGTGAAATAATGATATTCTTTCAAAATAAGAAAATGGTGATTAGAGCGGAGCTGATTGGGTTGAGGGAAAGCAGGTTACTTAATTATGGTTATTGTATGTCTGAATTTTTATGGAAAGAAAGGAAGTATTGTTTAAGACGACGAACTCTCCAAAACATAGAGGGGCGGCATTGTGCAGAAGTACTCTGGGTTGTGTTTTTGTCTTTCCAGCTGCTTGTCCTGGATCTCCAGTCTTGCCTATTAGCATGTGACGTTGATGAGAACTTAGCATGATTCAAAAAGCTAAGCCACCAAGATGATGCGTAGTGTTTGATTTGGAGTGGGTTTTATGACTACTTATCATTTCAACTTCAAAACAACCAGAGCTCATATTCTTTAGAGAGCAATACATTTTTTGACAAATAACGTCAGCAGTAGTGAGGGAAACATAATAGGTTGTTTAGTGTCTATGATTTCATTTACTTATTTCTTCCTGCTTGTCTCTGCCATTTCTGCTCCTTCTCATCCCTGGAACAGTCTTTCCCTTTGTGTCCACTCACAAGCTCCTACTGTGTATCCCTCCATAGCCATCTTGAGCATAGAAGTCGGCTACAAAAATCTCCAATCCCCCCTACCTCCAGTTCTCTGTTAAATTGTATACCTTTTCCTTGATGCTGCATGTGCACATGTCTGTACAGTAATCATGGGTTTGTGTTTTGCACACTCTTACTGCTCTTTATATCCTAACAACTTAATACAGAACTTAGCAGATAAGCACTATTAAGTGCTCACTGAATAACGTCAATCCAGTTGAGTCAGATCCAATACCCAAATATTCACAGCCACTAAAAATTATGATGTAGAAAAAATAGTAGTGGCACTAGAACATCTATAGAACTCCATTATAAAGCCAGTTATGGGGCATAGAGGTAATATGACCTTATTTTTCAAAGTAAAAACATGCACACAAGTATTCACATGTACTTTGCAAGGGAAAAGACACTCTGAAAGGTTATGATTGGTAATTATTTCCTAATGGTGGTCTTAGGGAGATTTAATTTTCTTCTATCATCTTTACTGCATTTTATGAATTTTCAGTAGGCATTTATTACTTTTCTGCATGGAAAAATAGATGCTTTTCAAAGGAAATCCACACAGCAATCTAGAAGGAGGTACAGCAAAAAACAGAACGATGAATTCAGTGATGGAGACATGAGCTATGAAGGGATTTAGCCTACTAGCCAAAAAGAGGAAAAAGTCATTTCCAGTCAAAAAACAGACAGAGGTTGTTTTGGGGCAAAGGAACTTTTTGTGTCAACACATGCTGATAGAAAAGGCTTATATTCTGTTACAAGCAACAAATATTATAATATGGCTGCGTGGTACAGTTTTGGAGAGAGAGAGGTGTAGCAGGAGAGGCCAACAAGGTAGATTGAAGCCAGTGCCATGACTAGCAGAGACAGCTACACCAGTGAGAAAGGCTTGTAAGGGAAGGAGAAAACTTTTCATCTCCTCTTTTAGGTGCTGCAACTGAGGCCTGCAAATTAAACTGACAAAAGACAGATTAACAGGAAAAAAGGCATTAATACTTTAAATTTTACATGCACAGAAGCCTTACAGAAAAGAAATGAAAAACTCAAAGAAATAGATTCAGATGCTTATACACCATTTTAGCAATGTGTGATAAGTCGTGGATAAGTGACTTGAGAAAAGAAAGAGGGTTTGGGCTTCTAGAGTGGATAAGTTGTAGGAACGTGACTAGGAGATACATATATATACACATACATGCACACACACACACATATATATATATAGGAAACTAATGGAAAATTAGAGTTATTTTAGTAAGATTTGTTTATGCAAATTTTATCTCTGTCTCCACTGATAAATGTTGCTGTCTTCATCCTGGTAGACGAGAGGGGGAAAATTTACACCACCTTCCCTAAGGGAAATGTATGCCCTGTTTTAGGCAGAGAAGGGGAAGGCACAGAATTCTTGCATCTGTTGATCCTTGATTGCCTTCAACTCAAAATAATCTTCATGCCAAAGTGGCAAATTTTGGGGGTGGTGTCTTCCAGAACTCTTCAGATATAAACACCAAGGCATGAAGTCTTTCTAGGTCTCCTGACACAGACACCAGCAGTGTGAGCAGTGGTGCTTATGAGGCAGGACTTTGTCTCCCCTCAAACTCTCTCAGGCACTTGAGACTGGAGGGCAGATCCCTGTTAGAGAATTCCACTAAGGCATTAAGAGAAAGGACTCGTGGAAAGAATTTCCCCCGTCTTAGCAGTGAGGGTTGCACGGTGCTGGAGAGGCTGTTATGTTGTTAGAGTTCTGGGTACTATCCGGTTGTAATTGCAGTGGTTCAAGCCCCAATCTTAATCACTTTGCGAGGTTGTCATCTATCCTTACTAAACCCACGGGCAATAATCTTAGGGAGAAAAATGAAATGAAATTTCAAGTATCCCCGTGTGGTAAATAAGAGAATCTGCAGTGTTTTAAAGCACAGCAGGAAACTATGCAATTACAAGAGGAGGTTGCCAATGCATTTCATCGCTGTTGAGAAAAGAAAATATCTTTCTTTTTTAATGAGTGATTCATGCATATGCTTTGGGGACCTTTGTATCTTCGGCCTTGGACGTTTTCCTGTGTTGGATACTAGTTAATTCCAGTCAATTGCTCCTTCCTCTGATGTCAGCTGTTTCTAATACCTAGGAATCTTCTGTTTGATCACCAGTTAACTTCTTTCGTACTTAGTAATTAAATCTAACTCCAATAACCAAATTTTAAAAAGTAGAAAAAGGACAAACAGGGAATGTAGTTCTAGGGTTATTTCAAATCAGCCCAAGCTAAATACACACTCTTGGGAATTTAATCATTTCCAAACTAAAGAGCCATCTGTAAGTTTGACAGGAAAAGTTTATTTAAATAGCTCTGCTTCATGCTCCCTTGGACTTCAAGATTTTAAGGACCCTTCAGCTTGAAAGTAGCTGTGGCATTGGGCATGACTTTAATGGACAGTCGGAAAAGCGCTAAGTGTTCTGAGAGCATTTGAAAACAGTGAAAATTGTTCAGAGCAACCATTTTTTTTTTTTTTTTTTAGACGGAGTCTCACTGTGTCGCCCAGGCTGGAGTGCAGTGGCGCGATCTCGGCTCACTGCAAGCTCCGCCTCCCGGGTTCACGCCATTCTCCCGCCTCAGCCTCCGAGTAGCTGGGACTACAGGCGCCCGCCACCACGCCCGGCTAGTTTTTTGTATTTTTAGTAGAGACGGGGTTTCACCATGTTAGCCAGGATGGTCTCGATCTCCTGACCTCGTGATCCACCCGCCTCGGCCTCCCAAAGTGCTGGGATTACAGGCTTGAGCCACCGCGCCCGGCCAGAGCAACCATTTTTAGAGTACCCATTAACTTTTAGATTGCAGCATTGTGAAATCAGAGAGTTTCTGCAGCAACTTAAAATCACCTATTTGTCTGTAGCATAGTGAGATTTAGGGTTGTCAGATAACATCGATACAGAAAATCCATTTAAATTTGAATTTTATGTAAGCAATGAATTAGTTGTTAGTATAAGTATAGCCCAAATATTGCATGGGACATACTTATACTAAAAAAAAAAATTTGATTTTGCCTGACATTCAAATTTAACTGGTGTTTTATACTTTTATTTGCTAAATCTGACAACCATCAATCACCTCCCCTTTTTGAAATATGTACATGAGGGAGATAGGAAGTTTAAAACATTCATCAAAGTACCATGGTTCACTTTTGAAAAACAAATGCAAATTTTGGTAAACAAGTATAGGCACTTGATAAGAATATGCTGGTAAAATATTTATTTGTTAAATTAAAATTATAAAATCTGTTATTATTCTAAAATATTAAATTCTATTGAATTCTTGTTCCTTTTTCTCTTAAATCTGGTGAAAGCACACAAAGCCTAGAGTTTATATCCTTAAAACTAGGGAAATGAAATAAAGATTATTTTGCGTTGAATGGTAGCCCCATCCTTTCCAGATGAAATCTACTACTGTTGAATTCTATAACTTCAAATTGGCTTCCATGTGCTGTTTTTCCTGGATGTAGACAACATGATTTAACTACTCCAAGTGCCTTCAGGAAAAAAGCAATTCATGAAAGACGAAATGCCTCCATGAGGCAGGCTACGCATAAAATGGAAATTCTTTAAGTGATCGTGGCCTATGGGCACGGAGAATTAATTGAAATATTATATTCTGAAAACTGAGTTGTAATATGGCAACTGGAAAGCAAGATTCAAAAGTTGGGAGAGGGGTTGGGCTTTTTTTAATTTGTTGTTTTATTTTTATTTTATTTTTTGAGTGAGAGTTTCTCTCTGTTACCCAGGCTGGAGTGCAGTGGTGAGATCTCAGCTCACTGCAACCTCTGCCTCCCGGGTTTAAGAGATTCTACCGCCTCAGCCTCCTGAGTAGCTGGGATTACAGGCATGTGCCATTATGCTGGGCTCATTTTTGTATTTTTAGTAGAGACGGAGTTTCACTATGTTGGCCAGGCTGGTCTTGAACTCCTGACTTCAAGTGATCCACCCGCCTCAACCTCCTAATGATCAAGGTACTGTTGCAATATCTTGTCGATGCTATTAGTTGTAATGTGTAACTATTTTCTGTGTCCTTTAAAAAAATTTTGCCATATATTTGTGGGCTTTTTTTAAGCTTCTGTATAAAGCTGGGCACACAATTGATGGAGCAAATAATTTTATAGGAATAATCAGATGTATTAAAATAAATTGAAAAATCACTATTATATAGAAAATAGTAATGAGTTTTCTTTCAAGATGATTCTTAGTTATTAACTCTGGTAATAAGGAGAGTTAAAGAAAAAAAAAAAAACCTACTCCACTCTACTGGAAACATCTAACACATATGAAAGAAGGAATTTTAGGAAGTCAGAGTGGAAAAGAGTCTTCCAAGTTATCCAATCCCACTCCTTCATTTCACAAATGAGGGCCCAGAAGCCTAAAGATGATGGCAGAGCCTGGAACATGGAGTGCTTGTTGCTTAAATCAGTTCCTTACCATTTACATCACAGGGCCCCGGGATGAAACCACAGACCCTCGAGGTCTGTGACCCTCTAGGTTTTCAGTCACCCTCTGGTCTTCACTACTCGGATGCCCTCCAAGAGCCCGACCCCTCAGGATATGAGATAGGCTAGTGAGAGATGAAGGCGAGGCTGTCATGTTGAGGAGCTTTCCCACTGGAAACTTACCAGGAGAAGGTTGCAAGCCCAAGCAGTTGTTTCCTGGGGACATCAGTCTCCCCCACATGATGACTTGGAATCCACCTGCCTCTCAAACTGAGCTGCAAGGAGAGAGGCCACAGGAAGATGTGGGGAGGGAAGAAATCTAAAGCTGAAATAGAAATCTTTATCCTCTTCCTCTTTATTCCATCCCAAGTTATAAATCTATGGCCCCTCTCCCAAACCACAACACCCTTAGAGCTTTCAAGTCAGTATCGTTTCAGTCTGCATTTAATGTGGAAGGAGGTAGGATGCCAAAGACAGAGGGGAAACGGGATTATGTTAGACAGGAATTCAAGTCCAGGCCTCTCCATTATCCATTGTGTGAGTTTATCTTGTTTGTCTTGATTTTCTCTTTGCAAGATGACACATATGAATGTGCAGTTTGGAAAGTATGTTTAATCTCTTAGAAAATATAATGACATGATATTGAATCCAGTTTTCTCTTTTCCCCCGGGATTCAAGCAATCCTGGTTACAACACTGAGAAAGATCTTTTCCTGGATTTCCTCCTAACAATGGGAACCAACTTAGGGCCATGCTGTCTTTTGTCAACAAAAAGAGTCAAACTCTGAAGTTTAATATATGTTTGTTTGTTATTTCTGTTAAATAAAAATGGTTCAGATACCCCCTTAAAAAAAAAAAAAGAGTCAAACTCTGTAAAAGACTTGAATAGATTTATTCTGAGACAAATATGAGTAAGCAGTGGCTTGTGACACAGAATCTCAGGAGGTCCTGAGGACATGAACCCAAGGTGGTCTGGGTACAACTTGGTTTTACATATTTTAGGGAGGCGTGAGACATCAATCAGATACATAGAAGATGCACATTGGTTTGGTCCAGAAAGGTGGGACATCTGAAAACAGGGGCTCCCAAGTCGTCGGTGGATTCAAAGATTTTCTGATTGGCAATTGGTTGGAAGAGTTAAGTTACTGTCTAAAGACTTAGGAATGTCTGGGTTAAGATAACGTACAGGTAAAGACTCCAGGTAGCAGGCTTCAGAGAGAATACGTTGTAGATGTTTCTTTTCAGACTTAAAGAGTCTGTTCTATCATTAATTCCAACAGAGATGAGGGTATAATAATGAAGCTTGTCTGACCCCCACACTGTCCTGTCATGGCCTGAACTAGTTTTTCAGGTTAGCTTTGGAATGCCCTTGCTGGGACAAGGTGTCCATTCAGATGGTCAGGGGGCTTAGAATCTTATTTTTGGTTTACATTGATCATGACTTTGCCTTTCTTTACAAGGAATGGAAGGGAGGAGTCAGGGGCGATGGACACCTGATGGAATTAGGCCCTGTTGATTCCAGGTGGATGAAAGCCACAATATGGAGCGCACCAGAAAAGATGCTTTGGGTTACAGTGCTGCAGGGATGGTGCACTGACCATGCTTGTACTTGTCTTACAGGTGGACTTGGGCCTTCTGCGCTTCGTTACGGCTGTCGGGACACAGGGCGCCATTTCAAAAGAAACCAAGAAGAAATATTATGTCAAGACTTACAAAGTCGACGTTAGCTCCAACGGGGAAGACTGGATCACCATAAAAGAAGGAAACAAACCTGTTGTAAGTTAGGCTGCCACCATGGCAACCAATGCAGTCTTTTAAATGGATGATCAATTTTTACTTGTTTGTTTAGTAGCTTTCTGTCTGGCCTGGTTTATTTTTGAATTGATTTGAAATGAAAAGTGCAATTAGAGGTTTAAATCTGACCAAGGTGTCTCATGTTCCCAGATCCAGAAGCCAGGAGGAAATTATACGAATGTTTCCAAGAAAAGTCAATACTGGCCAAATTAAGTGTCAGATTCAAGAATTGCTGTAAGCCTCCCACAGGGACACAGATTCTGCATGGGATGAACACTGTCCTCTTAGAATCTTAGGAATTTGGGATTTTGTTGTTTTTCCCCCTCTATTTCTTCATTCTCTTTCATAGATTCTTTCTCTCTGTAACGGACTGGTTTTAGTAAACATCTTTTCATCTATGTACTGTGGCTTACAAACTAATTTACAAGTACATTTGACTGCTTCTTGTAAGAACGCATGGAACCAAAGGTATTTCATTGTGTTCCCTCAGATCACACAAATAACACACTACCTCTGTACTACTTTCAACCAAGAAGGCAGCACAGACCATACTGTGTGCCTGGGCACTCTGCCCTAGCTTATTTGGAACTGAGATGTTTTTCTCAGCCTGCCTGTTTATTTGAAGTTACACTTGCTCTGATTTTCTAATCAAAAGATTTTGGAGAATTCATACTCACTGTCTCGCAGAAATTAAAAGCTTGCCCTGGAGGCCGAGCGAAACACAGGAAATTGATGAGGATAGGAGCAAAGATCCAGGTAGCTTGCAATGATGGGCTTGGGGAGAGGCCAATTAACCTGTCCTTGTCTCCCTTTTGAGCATTGGTGTACTTGATTTTCTCCTTGTGGATCTGGAACTGAGAAAAGCTTCCTGGGTATGAAGTGAGAAAACCTATTAATTCCCTTTGATTAGCAGTGAAACCCCCACTCTCGGACAGGGCAGGCAAGATAGAAACAGCTACAGATAGACAGCTGCTCTGTAGGAGGAAAATGCTATGGGCAGACAAGTTCAAGGCCATTGTCGAGCTCCGGAGGACATGCAACCAGTTTGTCTAGGGAAGAGGAACCTTCCCAGTCAACGCTCATGGAGATGAAGCGAGTAAATTTTGAACCCAAGTTTCATGACTGATTCTTGTTTGGGAATAAATTTCTGAAGACATATTTCAGGTTCAAGGAAATAAAAAATCACTAACTCTAATGAGGCACCTACCAGCCAAAGAACCCAGAGAGAGCCGGAGAGCTGACCTTAGACTTTCAGTCCATTTCTTTTTAAAATAAGCGCTACTTCAGGAATAGAAAACCAAACACTGCATGTTCTTACTTATAAGCGGGAGCTGAATGATGAGAACACATGGACGCACTGGGGGGAACAACACACACTGGGACCTGTCGGTAGCGGGGTATGTGGGAGGAGTGAGAGCATCAGGAAAAATAGTTAATGGATGCTGGGCTTAATACCTAGGTAATGGGCTGATCTGTGCAGCAAACCACCTTGGCACACACTTACCTGTGTAACAAACCTGTACATCCTGCACAGGTACCCTGAAACTTAAAGGTTGAAGAGAAAAAAAAAAAGAACAAAATAGAACCATGAGGTGAAAGGTCTAAAATAATGTTAAATGAAAAACTTAATTGGTGTTTCATTATCTTTGTAGTGGAATGCATGCAGATGAAAGGAATGAAAGGAAATAGCAACATGACCATTTTTTGTTAAGGAAAAAAAACATAAAGGCTATTTCAGCAACACGTTTTCTTCAACTGTTGTCCACTGGTTGTTTGAATGGCCCAGAAGAGGGGGGCTGTCACAGAGCACCCACAGATTCCAGGGGTGTCTGACAGTGCACGCAGCTTGCCCTGGGAACTCCCTGGCACACAGAAGGGCTTCAGGGGCACAGGCAGAGGGGATAAGGAAGGAGTTGGCAGAGAGGAAGGCTTGGCATCTATTCTGAGCACTTTAGCTGAATCTAAATGAAATTAGAACATCCACCTAGAGTCTCATGATTGCTGCCCACCCCACCTTTCTCTGTACTTTAGGGGCTTTCAGCCACTCCCCTCTACCCTCGTTCCCACTTTGCTCCAGGAGTGCAGCTTTCGACTAATAACAACTGCAGCAACCCTCTTCATGTTGGAGAGAATGTGTGTAATACATGATTTTCAGCAAACTTAAAACTCCCTGAGTGGGAGCAAAATGCACCTTCCTTCTGCCTGCACCAGAACACACAGCTCTCCTGCCAGACTTCTGGTCTCTCTCGGACATGGACTCGGTGCCCCCATAAGGAGAGCACCATCGCTGGGGGCCCTCCTTCCCTGGCAGCTACCCGTTACTCTTTGTCACACAAAAACGCTCCCACACAGATTGATTTCCAGGGAGAGATGCTGATGTAGGGCAGAAATCAAAAGGCCATCACAGACTGGGATAAATTAGGATATCAGGTAGTCTCTCGAGAGAGATCAGGCTAAAAACTGACTTTTTAAAACAAAAATAGAGACAGGGTCTTGCTCTGTCACCCATGCTGGAGTGCAGTGGTGAAATCATAGCTCACTGCAGCCTTAAACTCCTGGGCTCAAGCCATCCTCCCAGCTAAATCTCCCCAGTAGCTAGGACCACAGGTATGCACTACCACAATGCCTGGCTAATTTTTTTTTTTTTTTTTTTGGAGAGTTGGAGTCTCACTATGTTGCCCAGGCTGGTCTCAAACTCCTAGTCTCAAGCAGTCCTCCTGCCTCGGCCTCCTAAAGTTCTGGAATTACAGGCATGAGCCACCACACCCAGCCACAACCAACTCTGTAAAGCATTTGACCACCAGCCTGACTTTCACAAGCCCTTTCTCCCAGGAGGAAGAGCAGGACTTGGGAAACCATAGACCTCCTTCATGTCCTCACCTGGAAAGGTGGGGAGGAAGCTGCACACCTCGGGTGAGCCCCATGATGCTCCAGTTATGCAGCCTACGAGGAGGGGTCTGACCCAGCTGTGCAGAGAAGCATGGTGCTGAATGCACGAGGCCCGAAACTAACTGAGAAACCACCACTCCACGGCTGAAGTAAAATCCGGGAAAGGGTAGGCAGAGTATTCTGTGATGGCAAAGTCTCCATTCCTCAGAGATCTTACTGCAGCATGCTACTGCAGCTCCCCCGCCCAGGCAGAGTGGCCCCCACTAGTCCTTGTGGGAAACATCCATTGGTGCCTGGCATGCATTACATTTGCAGTCACATGCCTCATCTTTCTTAGAGTAAAATGACTCGATTTAAAACTAGAAGCAGAATCCCAGCACTTTGGGAGATGGAGGCAGGCGGATGACTTGAGGTAAGAAATTCAAGACCAGCCTGGCCAACCAACATGGTGAAACCCCATCTGTACTGAAAGATACAAAAATTAGCCAGGCGTGGTGGCAGGTGCCTGTAATCCCAGCTACTCAGGAGGCCTGAGGCAGGAGAATTGCTTGAACCCGGGAGGCGGAGGCTGCAGTGAGCCGAGATTGCACCACTGCACTCCAGCCTGGCTGACAGAGCAAGACTCCGTCTTAAATCAATGAATGAATGAATCAATCAATCAATCTTGAAGCACAAGCCCTGGAAAAGCTGATTTTTAGATAAAAATAATTTATAACTCAGTTTTGACTTTGACCACTACAACATAATTTTACCAATAATCAAAAAAGGATTAAAGTCACGCATTAGTGTGGGAGACAAGATCTTCTGTCAAGGAATGAAGTCAAAGGGGAGAACACTGTTTGACCTAGTACTGTAGCTGCAAACACAACCTAGAATTTCAAAAAGCCAGACCCTACACTGAAACCAAAAAGCATCCCTTCTGGGGGTTCTTGGGAAAGTCAAACAGTGAGTTTCCATGACACGTCTACAGTATTATTTTGGTCCTCTGGTGAAGTTAATAGTTTCACACTTTTTAGATAATAGCATGCATTCTTTAATCAATATTATCCATGTAATTAGTGCTTTTAAAGGCTCTAGCCTCTCAGAAAATTGAATCGATGATTAGGACAGTATTCTATATTAGACATCATTCTGATTGCTAATTGAAAAAATTAACATGGCAGGTTATTAACGCCGTCTCATCCTTGATCGACAATGCTGAAATTGTAAATACTTTTTACAACCACTTGTGAAAACACACTTTTGGATTTAAATTCAAAACCTCTGCTAAAGAAAGGTACTTTTTTCCCCCATACAGCTCTTTCAGGGAAACACCAACCCCACAGATGTTGTGGTTGCTGTATTCCCCAAGCCACTGATAACTCGATTTGTCCGAATCAAGCCTGCAACTTGGGAAACTGGCATATCTATGAGATTTGAAGTGTATGGTTGCAAGATAACAGGTAAGCTGTGGAAGATTGAAGACTGAATCTTCCAAGTCGAAGATTGTCTTGTTTTGATTTATGCAAACCTTTAAATACAGGGTGAATAAATTTATAAATGCAATAATTTTTATTTGATAATAAAAGCATCTACTTTGGATTTAGACAAATCCAAGTTCAATTCCTGCCTTACTACTCACTAGCAGATTGTTTTGGTCAATATACTTACCTTTCAAAGCCTTAGTTATCTCACCTGGGAAATAGTCATAATTATTTACATCATACAGCCTAGTTGTGATGATGCATTATTATTAGATAATGGATATAAAACACATAGCACAGCCTGGCATGTGGTAGATATTTGTTTACTGGTACCTTTTCCACTAGACTGTAAGCTGCGTGAAGGCAAGTATCATGCCTTTCATCTCTGCTTCCTGGATACTGACTACTACTTAGTAGATTTACAGTAACTAACTGTTGCATGAAATATTCTCCAGCAGTTTTATTTATTTCTTTGTTTCTTTATTTTGAGACGGGGTCTTACTCTGTCATTCAGGCTGCAGTGCAGTGACATGATCATAGCTCACTGCACCCTCAACCTTCCAGATTCAAGCGATGCTCCTACCTCAGCCTCTTGAATACATGTGGGAGAACATGAGGGCACCAGTATAGACAACTAATTGTAACCCCTATGTTGCTTGGGCTTGTCTCAAATTCCTGGGCTCAGGCTATCCTCGCACCTCGGCCTCCCAAAGTGCTGGGATTACAGGTGTGAGCTATTGCTCCTGGCCAGCTATGTCTATTTATTTATTTATTTATTTATTTATTTATTTTAGTTTTTTGAGACCGAGTCTTACTCTGTCACCCAAGCTAGAGTGCAGTGATGTGATCTTGGCTCACGGCACCCTCCACCTCCCAGGTTCCAGCAATTCTCCTGCTTCAGCTTCCTGGTACTACTACAGTAGCTGATACTACTACAGGTTCACACCACCACACCTGGCTAATTTTTGTATTTTTTGTAGAGACGGGGTTTCATCATGTTGGCCAGGCTGGTCTTGAACTCCTGACCTCAGGTGATCCACCTGCCTCAGCCCCCCAAAGTGCTGGGATTACAGGCATGAGCCACTGCGCTCTGCCTGTCCATTTATTTTCTTGCATGACTATGTTATATTCTGCAGTATATAGCAGTCATATTAGAATTCCTTTCCATTTTAGTAAATACATTGACAAACTTTCATTGAAACAACCACCGGCACCAAAAAATACCAGTACAATGTGATCTTCATGGTAAGCTTGAAAGTTCAAAGGCAGAATCAGTTGACCCACTCACTAAAAAGTAATTAAAAGCAAACAATGTCTAAAAGTCTTTGAACTACCTTTTAATATTATGTTATATATGTATTTAGGGTATTTAATTTTTTATTCCATTTTTATGTTTATCCTTTTTAGTTTAATTATTTTTAGAGGAGAAGAATACTGACTTTGGAAGGAAAAAAAAATCACTTTGGCAATGTTCCATGAAATTACAAGCAATTTTGAGAAGAGCTAATGAACAGGAAAAACTACACTTGTTGATAGTAGAGTTCAGTTTGGAAAGTAAAAACCAACATCGGATTTTTTAATTAAAAATTTATTTATTTCCACCCCGTAGACAGACTTGTTTATTATTTTAGGACCTAAGACTTAGAAAGTTCAAGGCCTTAGAGGCAGGAATTGAGTGGAGAGGGGTTTGAAAGAAGAAAGGACATTGAAAAGTTAGATATAACCTTGGCTTTATTTTTGATCAGCAGTTAGATGACAGAAAGTTCTAGGTCATTTTCAGAGCATGGCAAATTTGTGCTGTTATTCATAAATTTGTAGAAATAAGGCCATTTGAGGTTTGGGTGGAATTTTCTGGCCCATTTCTTCAACCTTATCTCATGTCATTGTATTTTTAAAAATGAGGTAAACTTCATAAAGACTCCAAACATGTTAGCCAAAACTCTGAATTTCCAGGCTCTTAGAGATTTATGTCATATCCTTTTAGTTGAATAGAATTTTTTTTTATAGCTAAATTGTTCTTTTTAATTTTCACAAGGATTTCCCTGAGAGGTAATTCTAGGAATGTGACCAAAGAAGGTAAATAATTTGTTCAATTTTTAAAAATAGTTAAATGATCTAGTTTTGTAAATTTAGATGTCTAAAATAGCATATCCTAATATTTTCATACATAATTAAGTAGCCGTTTTTCAAATAAGGTGCTTCCTTTCAGTTCCTAGTGCTAGTCTCTTAATCATAGTCTCCACTATACTTTTAAATAGTTTTTCTCTAGTAAAATGGCCCTAGTCTCCAAATAATTGCCACAGGCAGGTTTTTGGAGAGGCTAACACATTGCAATGATAGTCACATGGACAGAAGGTAGGCAGACATGTCCAGGCTTGACTGTGGACTGTCCACTTAGTGTATGTGTGACCGACCATGGGTAAGACACTGAGACTCACTCTGATCTCCATTTTCTGGTCTGTGAGGTTCACCTTAATGCAACTATAATGAGGAGTAAATGAAAGAAAATTTGGAACACCCCTGGCTTAAAGTAAGTGCTCACTAAATGGTACCCGTTAGATTAAAATAGTACACGGCACTCAATACATTGAACCTAGCATATGCCCCAGCAAGCAGAGCTTCTAATAAGACAGTAATTTCAACTTTTTCTTCTTGATTATCAGAAGCAGATAATCTTCATTTTCTTGACGCTATGGTCCCCTTGAGTGGAGATTAATGAAAGGAGGACTACAGTATCCCTGCTGGACTAGATGGTCCAGGAGAGCAGGGGACCTGTTTGCCTCATTTTCTGTTGTGTCCTGTATGCCTGGAACATAACGAATGTTTGGTGGTTACTTTTGAATGAATGAAGTGCAGTTCTATCCAAACCTTCTGAGAAACAAATGGCCGGACCTCAAATTTTCACCCTGTCAAGTAGTCATAATTCAATCTGGATTTTGTTTAAGCCTACCTAATCAAAAGTTACTGCTTGAACACATTACTTGGCTTCCAAAGCCACGAGAGCCCCGAGTTTTACCCTAATTTTTTGATTCAGAAATTATTTTTTAGAAATATAGTAATCCTGGGCTGGGCGCTATGGCTCATGCCGGCACTTTGGGAGGCCGAGGTGGGCGGATCATGAGGTCAAGAGATCGAGACCATCCTGGCTAACACAGTGAAATCCCGTCTCTACTAAAAATATTAAAAATTAGCCAGGCCCGGTGGCGGGCACCTGTAGTCTCAGCTACTCAGGAGGATGAGGCAGGAGAATGGTGTGAACCCAGGAGGCGGAGCTTGCAGTGAGCTGAGATCGTGCCACTGGCCACTGCACTCCAGCCTGGACAACAGAGTAAGACTCCATCTAAAAAAAAAAAAAAGAAAGAAAGAAAAAGGAAATATAGTAATCCTGGAAACTTCAGTTTGTCACCATATAGAGATATAAAGAAAATAAGATTGGAACAAACCATCCTGCTTTATAGGTGATTGATGAAAGGCATTTTCATTATTTTGACAAAGTAGGCTTCATCATTTTGGCAGACGTGGAAATTGATGAAAATCACGTTGGACGATGCCTGCTTAACACACTGTGAACTCTGCCGTCTTCTATTATTAACCAGAAGTCTGTTACCCGGCACTTCAACACATATTCATGGGCTCCTAAGTCAATCAGAATTCACAATGATGATCTCAGACACCATAATATCCAGAGGTACTTTCTGAGTCATCAAGGAAAGATTAAATTATGCTCATTCAGGGTCTCCCATCGAATGCAGTTATTACTTTCTCATTATTTGGAAATTGGTTAACTGGATATTTGATTTACCAGTATACCTCAGTTTTTCCATTAAAGCTGAGTACAGAGATTTACTGTAAAATAATATCACTGAAAATAACCACCTCAATCCTCCATTACAAAACTGATTTCTCCCTTCCATCGTGAAGTGGTCTTAAGCTTTCCCAACAAGGTTGCCAAGTGAAATACAAAATGTCCAGTTAAATTTGATGCAGACAAACACGACATAATTTTTCAGAATAAGTATGTCCCATGCAATATTTGAGACATACGTATACTAAAAAATCATTCATTATTTCTCTGAATTCTAATTTCACTGGGCATTTTGTTTCTTCCTTTGTTGTTTGTTTGCTAAATCTTGCAACACTATTTCCAAAGGGTTTGACCTGTACCAGGCTGACCTGTACCAGCCTGTTATGAAGGGACAGAGTTAAACACTAGCATCTCATTCAAACCTCGAATTAATTGTTAATGTAATTTTTCTCCAAATTATTGTTAAAAGTGAGTCAAATAGTTTTCAGTCAAAGGTAAATCAAGTTGCCTCTTCATTTTTTTTTGTTGTTGTTGTTTTAATGAGGTAGCCATATGGAAGGAATAAGTCTCACTTTGCACCATGGATATGTTGGCTAAATGGGAGCAGGACATCACTAAGTCTTTGAATATAGAAACTATGCCCCAGCTGAGTCTGCTTGAGAAAAAGAGCATTAATCTGGTGACGGTTCTGCTCTCCTTACAGTATTCAAGTTAATTATGTTTTCCTCCAAATGGTAACATCTGGTCCCCATTACCAGCTAAACATTGCCTTTCTAAAAGCTTGTTTGGAATCAGGCAGGTATGAACACCGTGGCCAAAAAAATGGCACTCTATTTTTAACACTATAGTTTCATAGTCCCTTAGTAAAATTGTTTTTGTAAATCTTTTTTTAATCCCGACTCAGTATATTCTTGGTTTCCAGATCCCAGCCTGGAGCAAATACTGTGGTTGAATTACAGGAAAGGGCACTTGGGAAAATGACAGCTGCCTTTTATTGTATTAAGTTGATTCATTCAACAAATATTTGTTGAGCAAATACTATGTATAAAACAGGGCATGAAGAGTCACAGAAAACAGAAAAATATGACTTAGTTCATGTCCTCAAAGAAGTTAAAATCTGGGGAGGCAGAGAGCAGCATTCCAAAGAACTAAATGTGCTCATCAGCGTTTGAGGGCTGGCTGTGGTGGCTCAAACCTGGGACCACAGTATTTGGGAGGCAAAAGATCTTTTGAGCCCAGTAGTTTTGAGAGCAGCCTTGGAAAAATAGGAAGACCAAAAAAATAAAAAATTAGCCAATCATGGTAGCATCTGTAGTCCTAGCTACTCAGGAGGCTGAGGTGGGAGGATTGCTTGAGGCCAAGGGTTCAAGGCTGCAGTAAGCCATGATCATACCACTCCACTCCAGCCTGGGTGACAGAGTGAGACCCTGTCTCTTTAAAAAAAAAAAAAAAAAAAAAAAAAAAAAAAAAAAAAAAAAAAAAAAAAAAAAAGGCTGAGGGGGCCAGGCACGGTGGCTCACACCTGTAATCCCAGCACTCTGGGAGGCCAAGGCAGGCTTTACCAGGTCAGGAGATCGAGACCATCCTAGCTAACATGGTGAAACCCCTTCTCTACTAGAAATACAAAAAATTAGCCATTCATAGTGACAGGTGCCTGTAGTCCCAGCTACTCGGGAGGCTGAGGCAGGAGAATGGCGTGAATCCGGGAGGCGGAGCTTGCAGTGAGCTGAGATCACCCCACGCACTCCAGCCTGGGCAACATAGTGAGACTCCATCTCAAAAAAAAAAAAAAAAAAAGAAAAAGAAAAAGAAAAAAGGGACATGCAAATAAAGTGGTGTGAAGAGGCCCAGAAATGGAAAACTGTGTCTAGTTACGGAGAACAGAAAAATCGAGTAAGTGATGTGGCATTTGAAAACAGATCAGGATTTTAAGCAGTTCGGATAATGGAAAGGGTAAGATGATGGGGAATTCCTTGCTGAGGGAATAGAAAGAAAGCCTCCAGACTCCCAGAAGTAAGGAAGTTCTTCATGTCAATTGGCACTGGTTAAAGGAGTGAATGGGGAGAGAGGCCTTGCAAGGACATGATATGGAAGGCCTGCATGCCTGATTGAAAATGACATGCATAATTTCTAGACAAGAAGGCAGTGAATGTCTGAATAAAGAAACGACGTGATTTGGACCATAGAACTCTTGTGGAAAGTATCTGAGTAATTAATTCTTAAGGTTCAGCTGATAACATGGACTTAGTTTAATTGCATTAGATGTTTGCCTCTCACTTAGGGGTAGTTATATTTTTAGGCTAACTTTTTATTACATTATGCAGAGTTGAGTTGCTTCAAAGAAAAATAGGTTATCGTTCCTGCACATGTTCTTGATTGGGACATATAGTTTATAAAGGAAAATAATTGAAGTGTTGGACATTTTGTCATTAAGCCACCGTTGAATTCATCAATGACTGATGCTCTCCTTGTGCTCAGAAGCTACTTGGGCTGCTTTAGAAGACATAAAAAGGTCTATGGTGCTGTTCATTGCCTTCAAAGATCTTACAATCTTGCTGTGGGTATATCACTAACAATCTTGCATCCTTAGAGAGCAGTGGAATGCTGAGCTCTGTGCTACTTACATCATATTTCTGAGATGGGAGAGCTCAGAATAAATGCTGGAGTAGCTTGAAAAGCTTTTTTGAGTCTTAAGCTTGGTTTTGAGCAAAGGCAATGATGAGGATAACGTCTATACTGTATGAGAAGATAATTGGTTAACTGAGATGTATTGTCAGTAATAGAAAATCAAATTAGGCAAATAGGATGAAATCAAAATGAGGGTCTTGAACACCAGATCGAGTTTTGATATCTTCCCATCAGTAATGGAAAACTGTGGTACATTTTCAAAAGATTTCTCTTTTATATTATGGGGTAAAATATACATAACATAAAATGTACTGCTTTAACAATTTTCAACCACTTTTAACCATTTTCCTTTTATCATTGTACATTTTTAAGTGTACAATTCTGTGGCATTAAGTACAGTCACATTGCTGTGCAAGCATCACCTTATTTCCAGAATTTTATAATCATCTCAGACTGAAACTCTGCACCCATGAAACATTAACTCTCCCAATCTCCGTTTCCCCCAAGCCCTGGCAACCACCATTTTGCTTTCTGTCTCTATGAATCTGACTGATCTAGTGATAGGCTACTCATATCCATGGAATCAGACCATATTTGTCCTTTTTGTGTCGGGCTTCTTTCACTTAGCAGTGGAAATTTTTGAGGATGAGAATGACATGGTTAAAACAACATTTTCTGAAAAGTTAGATAGCAGTTGGTGTTGTGGAGATTCAGAGTGGGGTCTGGGAGGCCAACCAAGAGCTCATGTAGCACCCTGGCCAGAGCGCTCGGATCAGGATAAATCCAGAAGAAAGGAAGGAGGCGACAAGGGTTTTGTTGCTTTCTTTTACTTAACAAAAACACAACAGGATTTGGCAGCCAAACGGAAATGACAAGATGACTAGCCAGGAACTGGATGATTGGTGATGCCACCAATTAAAAGACAGGGTTCAGTGAAAGGATGCAGTATCCAGGGAAAGGACTGTCTTAGTCTGCTGATGGTACATTTGAGATGACAATGAGACATTCTTGTGGAAAGTCCCCAATGCAATTAAAAATAGGGGTGGGGAGAAGGGTTGCGGGGGATCGTGGTCACTATTCTTCCACACTCAATTCAAACATCACCTGCGCTGGGAGGTCCTCTCTTACCCCTGCAGACTAAGTCATGCATTTCTTCTGTTTACCTCTGCATCACTATCTCTTTACCTTTGTTTTAGCAACTTTCCTGCTGTTGGAATAACTTCTATGCATATCTCCAATCCATCATAAACTATGAACTTCTCTGAAGCAGCGCCAGTACTTGATCCAGGGATAAATTCTGGATACCAAAGAGATTGAAATATGAATACTAAACTTAGAAGACCTCATAGCGGGGGGAATGTATCTTTTATTGAAGATTTGCCTTACTGGGATGTGAGTGTAGAGACGGGAATTCTGACAGCACAGGAGGAAAGTTTGACGGAGGGAAGGGTTACTGTAAAATAATCCAGAGACTGAAAATTGCATATGATTGGGTACAAAGTCATGTCTTTATTCCATATGTTGTATTTTCTTTCTTAGCATGGAGTCGCCCAGAAAATCATTTTACATTATCTATTTCATTTCACCTCCCAGATTATCCTTGCTCCGGAATGTTGGGTATGGTGTCTGGACTTATTTCTGACTCCCAGATCACATCATCCAACCAAGGGGACAGAAACTGGATGCCTGAAAACATCCGCCTGGTAACCAGTCGCTCCGGCTGGGCACTGCCACCCGCACCTCATTCCTACGTCAATGAGTGGCTCCAAATAGACCTGGGGGAGGAGAAGATCGTGAGGGGCATCATCATTCAGGGTGGGAAGCACCGAGAGAACAAGGTGTTCATGAGAAAGTTCAAGATCGGGTACAGCAACAACGGCTCCGACTGGAAGATGATCATGGACGACAGCAAACGCAAGGCAAAGGTGAGGGCTGGGGACTGGCAGGAAGTCGTCCCTTGCGTCCTTAACTTCCATCAAGGGCCTCTGGCATTCTCCTGAGGAAGGGCTTTTTTATTTATTTATTTATTTTTTTTTTGAAACGGAGTTTTCGCTCTTGTTGCCCAGGCTGGAGTGCAATGGCGCCATCTCAGCTCACTGCAACCTCCGCCTCCCGGGTTCAAGTGATTCTCCTGCCTCAGCCTCTCGAGTAGTTGGGATTACAGGCATACGCCACCACACCAGGCTAATTTTTTGTATTTTTAGTATAGACGGGGTTTCCCCATGTTGGTCAGGTTGGTCTCGAACTCCTGACCAGGTGATCTGCCCATCTCGACCTTCCAAAGTGAAGGGCTTCTTATTTCCTTCCAGCCAGGACATCAGAGGAGGTGTGTCATGGGGTCAGTAAGACCCTTGATTCTAGGAAGACTGGAATATGGCTTGAAAAGCGATGTCTGAGATCACATGCAAAAGAATTGCATTGCTGGTCCCATTCCCTGCCTGGAGGGAAGGAGGGACAGCTCAACAGGCAGACAGGAGACAGGGAAGCCCGGGGCTGACAGCAGCTATCCAGCCAGTGCTCAGAACCCCTTGCAGACACCACTCAGTCATTTGGGTCTGCCCTTCCCCCATCTCTCACCTACCTGTAGTTTAAGTGCTTTGTTTTTTTATATACATTTTAATTATGGGCCAGGCGCGGGCGTGGTGGCTCACGCCTGTAATCCCAGCACTTTGGGAGGTTGAGTCAGGCGCATTGTCTGAGTTCAGGAGTTCGAGACCAGCCTGGACAGCACAGTGAAGCCCCGTCTCTACTAAAATACAAGAAATTAGCAGGGTGTGGTAGCATGTGCCTGCAGTCCTAGCTATTTTGGAGGCTGAAGCAGGAGAATTGCTTAAACCCGAGAGGCAGAGGTTGCAGTGAGCCAAGATCGCACCACTACACTCTAGCCTGGGCAACACAGTGAGACTCTGTCTCAAAAAAAAAAAAAAAAAATTTTAATTGTGATAAAATACACATAATATACAATTTCCCATCTTAACCTTTTTAGTGTGCAGTTCAGCAGTGTTAAGTATGTGTATATTGTGCAACCAATCTCTAGAACTTTCTCATCTTGCAAAACTGAAATTCTACACCTATTAAGCATCAACTCCCAGTCCCCCTGCCCCCAGTCTCTGGTGACCACCTCCACTTTCTGTCTCTGTGAATTCAAACCATTTTAGAGACCTCATACTGTATTTGTCTTTTTGTGATTGCTTTATGTCACTTAGGATAATGTCTTCACGGGCCATCGTTGTTGTAGCATTGTGTCAGAATTTCCATCCTTCACAAGGCTGGATAATATTCATTGTCTGTTTATACCACACTTTGTTTATCTATTCACCCACTGATGGATAGTTGAGTTCTGCCACCTTTAGCTATTGTGAATAATGCTTAAGTATATTTCTTTTCTTTTTTGAAATGGAGTCTCACTCTGTTGCCCAGGCTGGAGTGCAGTGACACAATCTCGGCTCACTGCAAGCTCCACCTCCTGGGTTTAAGTCATTCTCCTGCCTCAGCCTTCCGAGTAGCTGGGATTACAGGCGTCCGCCACCACACCAGCTAATTTTTTATATTTTTAGTAGAGACAGGGTTTCACCATGTTAGTCAGGATGATCTCAATCTCCTGACCTCATGATCCGCCCACCTCAGCCTCCCAAAGTGCTGAGATTACAGGCGTGAGTTACCGTGCCTGGCTTTAAGTATATTTCTTTACACACTGAACCCTTTTAAGATGCAGTAGGCTTTTGATAATCCAGTGAAAAGAAAAGGAAATCTCAACACAAAAATATTCCAACATTCACCAAAATGCACAGTATAATTTTTTTCAACCAAACAGATCTACCTCAGTCATTATATTTTACTTGGAGTGATGGCTAAATTTATTTGCCAGCATACAACAGCAACTTGGAAAGGATACCCTGGAGTGTGCTGGGTGGCCCAGAAGCTGGTTTAGGATTCAAATATGGACCAACCTACAGACAACCAGCAGTTTAAGTTCTGTGTGCAGTGTGGGAATTATATTCAGCAATGATATTTCTCATACCAACACAACTGACCTTTTGGTCTTAGCCTTTCCATCCCTTCTTTGGCCATGACCTACTCCTCTTGTGAAAAACAGATTTTAGCTTATTGAAGGGGATATTACCCTCACTCCCTCTCTAAGCAAGTGTGGGAATTTGGCTTAATATAGTGACTCAGGCCAGAGGCATTGCAGGCAGCAAAGAAGCCAGGCTGTGCCACCAGCTCCCACTCTCTCCAGATGTGAAGCCTCCAAGGAAACCGCCGGCTCCCACTAGCGCAGCAGGCCACTGACAGGGTTGGTGCCATCAGAAACATCTGAATCTCTCTCCCATCTCTCCCTTCCTGAACTTGTGGTTTCTAAAATATTTTCAGTGTTATATTTATCTCTCTGTGCAGCTACCTTTTTTCTTGTCTCCAGTTCATTTTCCCCTTTTGTGCCTTGTTTGGGGGGAAGTAAAAGTAAAAAAAAAAAAAATCAGAAACTGGAGTTCCCTTCTGAGTGGATCTTTTCTGAGAAGCAGTGAGCTCTGACTGCATCAGAAAGTGTGAATATGCTGCAAATCAACAACTTCCTGCTGCTGGCGACGGCGGCGTGTGCTGGTGTGACATGTTCTTCAACACTAGGGCTCTGAGAGAGAAAGAAAACAAGTCACCATATGCTTTTGATAGGATGCATCACGTGCTTCCCTGTCTCTATAGAATTCATGCGTCTGCAACCAGATCTAAAGCTATCACTCTTCTGTAGTAAATCCAGCACTGAATTCCATGAGAAGCCAACACACATCTTTCAACTTTCACAAAACACTCAATTCAAGATTGGTTGAACGTGTTGGGGTTTATCTCTAAAATATGATTCTATCCATCATTATCATCTTCCTATGATATTGAAAACCATAAAAGCTTCTTCGTTGTTTATATACAGCCTAATCTATGATTCCTTAACACACCCTTCCAGTGAAATAAAATCTCTAAGACAAAAAAAAGAAACGGGTGAAAATCTTCCATTTTAGAGTGGCACATGGTTTTTAATTATATGAAGATTTTTAAAACATGCTATATTTAATTTTACAAGTGAAGGCTACCTCTTAAGATGCCAAGTACCTTTTATGTAAAAGTAAAATGAACACTCTGTTTTGTGAAATCCACAGCACTTGGATGGATTTAAATTTTCAATGCCCGTTCCTCACTCTCTACCCCAAAAATAGTGTGTAATGGGCAAGCTATATCAGAATCTTTGCATTAACTAGACTTTTTAGCAACAGAGAGAAGGTCCAAGCACCCTAAGTCCTCATCTTCTAAAACACAATTAGCAACAGAACACAAAGAATTCATAAGTAAGTTTATTATATCAGTTAGCCTAGTTCCATATGGGTTTTCATTACTAATATTCTTCCCAGCTCAGCACTGACAGCTTTTATAATGTATTTACGTTGTGTTAATTCTTTGCTCAAGTTAAAATGAAGAGATGAGCCTGGGATTCCATAGATATAAATGCTTTTCTCCTATGATCTTTGGAGGTATGTTAACATAGACAGAACTTGCATATGTAGTAATGGTATTTTCATTATAATTAGTATCTTACTGACAACAACTTAATTGGGCCTAACAATAATATGTGTCAGAGTCTCAATTACTGGCAGCAATTGCAGTTCTATAAAGAGTGCAGAACCCTGATAGTGAATTTACTTTTGATAAAAAAAAAAAAAGAAAGCAATTTTAATTGGAAGAGGCGGGCCTATATTAGCAATGCATTTTTAAACTCCTAGAGGCTTTTCTGAGTTGGAAAAGGCCAATTAATTTACTTCTAGAACTCAGAAACCCGCTGATTCTGTTGCAACCTACCCAATCTGTCTTCACTGACATGCTTCCACTGTTTTGTTATGACATTTCCACCACTGAACAAGCACATATTAGGCTGATTTTTGATGTCTTGACACAGCTACTGGGCATGGCTCCACTCCTGACTGGCATGGCCTGGGGCCGGCCAGCCACTCCATCTGATCTACCAGGTCTACTCATCCAATTTGCATCAGATTAAAGACAAATTAATGAAACTAAATGTGTGGCCTTGGGCATAGATGTTTCTTGGGCCATGGTGTTTTCACCTATTAAAATCAGGAGACTGGGCCGGCTCGGCGGCTCACGTCTATAATCCCAGCACTTTGGGAGGCTGAGGTGGGCATATCACCTGAGGTCAGGAGTTCGAGACCAGCCTGGCCAACATGGTGAAACCCTGTCTCTACTTAAAATACAAAAATTAGCCAGGCATGGTGGCGGGTGCCTGTAATCCCAGCTACTCTGGAGGCTGAGGCAAGATAATTGCTTGAAGGTTATCTTTAAGGTTGCAGTGAGGCAGAAGCAGTGAGCTGAGGGCAGAGGCTGCAGTGAGCTGAGATCGCACCACTGCACTCCAACCTTGGTGACAGAGCGAGACTCTGTCTCTAAAAAAATAAATAAATGAATGAGGAGACTGGACTAGATGGTTTGTAAGGGCAGAGGCATCATCGTGGTGTGGTTAAGGGCGCCAGTTAAGACCACCTAGATTTGAGTCCTGGCTCTGCCACTTGCTGTGTGTATGGCCATGGGCCAATGACTTGACAACTCTGTGCCTCAGTTTCCTTGTCTGTAAAAGGACCATAATATAGAATTTACCTCATGGAGAATTTACCTTCATTTGGAAAATTAAATGTAACATGTTTTTAAAATCTCTGAATAGTTAAAAAATACGTGGCCAGGCATGGTGGTTCATGCCTATAATCCCAGTACTTTGGGAGGACAAGGCAGGCAGATCACTTGAGGTCAGGAGTTCAAAACCAGCTTGGCCAACATGGTGAAACCCCATCTCTACTAAAAATACAAAAATTAGTTGGACATATTAGTGTGCACCTGCAATCCCAGCTACTTGGGAGGCTGAGACAGGAGAATCACTTGCTCACGAGAAGCACAGGTTGCAGAGAGTCAAGATCATGCCACTGCACTCCAGCCTGGGTGACAGGGCAAGACTCTGTCTCAAGAAAAAAAAAAAAGTGCTGCTCTAAAATGGACCATTTTATCAGTTTTCTTTTTCACGTTAGAGATTTTTTTCAGTGGAAAGGTGTGTTAGGAATCATAGATTAGGTTCTATAGAAACAACTGAGAAACTTTTATGGTTTTTCAATATTATAGGAAGATGACACAATGAGTTGTTCTGAGGATTAAATAAGTACATAGATTTTAAGCAGTTAGAACAACGCCTTACTCTATCAAACATCATGCAATGCTAGATATCTAAAAGGACATTCCTTATGATGAGACAGTTTTCTTTTCCTCCTCCCGCTCTGCCTTCTCCCATTTGGAATGGGATTAAGAATTATGCTGGAGAAGAGGATACAAGGAGGCTCATCCATTTCTTGAAAAGGAAAACAGGGCTAGTCGTTGCTCCATCTTCTCAGAATTCCAGAAAGGATTTTGATCTATTTGGGCATGTGAAAAGGAAACTAAGTCAGTAGCAGCACTGGCAGTGGGTGGCCAAGCTCCTGAAAACTGTCACAGGGACTTCAAGCTAGGAACACACTTCAAAAGAGGTGCCAACTCATGCCAGGAGCAGTGGCTCACACCTGTAATCCCAGCACTTGGAGAGGCCAAGCCAGGAGAATCTCTTGCAGCCAGGAGTTTGAGACCAGCATGGGCAACATGGTGAGACCCTGTCTCCACAAAAAATTAGCTGGGCATGGTGGTGCACGCCTGTAATCCCAGCACTTTGGGAGGCTGAGGCAAGTGGATCACTTGAGCCCCTAAGTTTAAGACCAGCCTGGGCAACATGGTGAAACCCCATCTCTGCAAAAAATGCAAAAGTTAGCTAGGCATGGTGGTGGGTGCCTGTAGTCCCAGCTACTCAGGAGGCTGAGGTGGGAGGATCACTGAGCCCAGGGAGGGTGAGACTGAAGAGAGGTGCAATTGCACCATTGCACTCCACCCTGGGCGACAGAGTGAGACTCCATCTCAAAAAATAATGATAATGAATAAATAAACAAATGCCATCTGTCACTTCTTAGAGAAGCTTTCATTGTTGTTTCCTTTCTCATTTATGAAAGAGATGTCCACCATTTACAAAGTGGTAGAATGAAGCCTTTTTCTCTGGCCTATTCAGAGTCCTGGTGGAGGGAAGAAACAGTTGCTGAAGGGGAGCACTTTTTTTTCCTTAATGCCCTGTGTTTTTCATGCTTCACAGTCTTTTGAGGGCAACAACAACTATGACACACCTGAGCTGCGGACTTTTCCAGCTCTCTCCACGCGATTCATCAGGATCTACCCCGAGAGAGCCACTCATGGCGGACTGGGGCTCCGAATGGAGCTGCTGGGCTGTGAAGTGGAAGGTAATTATGATCTCCAGAGTTACTTCTCTTTCCTTTTTAAATTTCCTCTTCCATGCATTTATGTCCCTGATGGCGCCTTTGCAAATTGCCTACCCTTTTCCCTTTACCCTTTTCTCCATATCTCGGTGCCTGCCCATCAGTGAGGCTCAAAGCTCTGACAGGTGTCACGAGGCAGCACCTTCACAGTCCTACTTTTGTCTTGGGTTGTTTGCATGACTCTCCTTGGATTATATGAGATTGTCTCTCTTTACTTAAAAAAAAAAGAGATAATTTATAGAGTTGAAATTCACATAACATAAAATTCACCACAACTCGGTGGCATTTAGCATATTTACAATTCAGTCGTACCAACTCCCCTCTTTCTAGTTCCAAAATATTTCCATCACTCCAGAGGAAAACCCCTTACCCAGTAAGCAGGCAACTTCCCTCAACCCCTGGCAACCACTTTTGCCTTTTAAATATTATTTAGAGGTCGATATCTGATCCAGTTTCTGTCTGCAGTGTTGATTACCAGCACATAGAAACAGAAAGCAGCCTTTGACAGACTAAGACATCAAGACATTATCCTGGATGAATATCTTAGGCTGCTGCAGAGAAACAGAACTTTACATGAGACAACGTGTCTGAAAGTAGAGTGACGTTACTGCCTACAGTTAGATTATTATATGAAGGTCATATCAAGTACAAATTCAGTGCACACGCTGACCCCATGGCTGCACTCTCTTTAAACATATAATGAATGAAATGAATGTTTTGAGTTGGTTATTGTACCGTTTAATATATGTATGCACTAGAATCCCCATCTGCCTTAGATTTGAACATAAATGAGTAACCTACACCAGTTTTTCTATCCCCATAGAGGTCTTGCTCCAGCCTAGCTTCAAGAATGACTATTGTTGGCATCCAGATGTTAATCAGCCGAGCATATATGCTCACAGTTGTTTTGAAGAATGCGTTTTAATGTCACCTTCTTGCAATTTTACAATTATTTGTGTCTTGAGCTACCAAATATAATTATATTCCTGAGCACATTAAATACCATAAAACTTTACTTATGCATGACAGAATCTTCAGCTATCAATCACCATACTCCTGAATAATTCATAGCTACTTTTTCAATGTGTTTATTTAAAAGCAGGCCATTTTCTCCCATTCTTTACTGTGTGGTTGTTTCCATATCTGTAGTCATGCCCCAGACACCTAAATTATCCAGGCACTATCAACACAGACCAAGAATGTCCATGTGCCAGGACTTTGGCAAAGGATGCCAAGAAAAAGAAGGGATGGGTGGACTCCATTCACTGCAGATGCATTCGTTCAATTCACAGAGAAACGTGGTCATCTGGAAAGGGAGTCTGCTCTCAGGATGCGAAATCTGTAGCATGGATTCTGGAAGGCGATGCTGATTTAGGAGGTGGAGTGAATGGAGGGTTGAAAAGATAGCCTGCTGGAAGTTTTGAAAGCACCCTTGCAAAAATTGTAATGAGAATGTGATGACAGTGAAAGAGATCTGACCTAACTGACTCCATCTTGCTTCTAACCTCCAAGCTATCCTTGTTCATTCCTGGGCGTAGGCCAAACTAACTTTAGGAGGAACTTGTGGTTTAACTTTGAAACAAAGACAATAACAACTCCTTCCCAAAACAAACCCCCTTCCTGCCTGGGTACTAGATTGCCTTTGCAAGGCTAACGAATTAGCCACAAAATTAGAAATTATGGTTTAGGGGAAAAAAATGAAATTGTGGTTTAGGGGTCATGCAGCTGGAGGCTGCAAAATTCTGAACCTCCCCAAATTGCTCCTGGGGATAATGTCACTGTTGTAAAATCTAAGATCAGGGCTTCAGATATTTTGCAGACCCTGTAGTTGACGGATCAGCTGGCACTACCCAGATAGATCAACTGGCTCATCCCGCCTTGTGTCCCCACCAGAAATTGACTCAACACAAGAGGACACCTTCGACTCCCTGTGATTTCATCTCAGACCTGACCAATGAGCACCTGCCACTTTCCAACCCCTGCTCACCAAATTATCCTTCAAAACCTCAACCCCAATTAATAATAGAACCCCTATCTCCCATACAGTTGTCTCTGCATGAATTAAACTCCTTCTCTATTGCAATTTCCCTGTCTTGACAAATCAGCCCTGTCTAGGCAGCAGGCAAGGAGGACTCATTGGGAAGTTAGAGCTTCCACTCTCTAGTGTCACTTCTGTAGTGAGGTAGAAATGATCGGTGAAGGGATTTGCCTACAGATGTTTCCAAGCACTCACAAAAGTGAGGACATTGCCCTGGGCCGTGTGTGAAACAAATATCTGGGGAAAGTAATGTCAAAGCTTTTTGATATGATTGGTGAAAAGAAATGCTTTTCTTCTCCCTTCAATCAGTAACAGGCCCTTATTAAATATCTACTCTGTGCCTTGTTCTAGGGGAGACACCTAAGGGAATGCAGGAGAAAGATGCAGTCCACTCCAGCCTCCCAGAGTGTCTGTCCTAGGTGCTAGCACTTATATTTAAGAAATAAAGAACCACAGGCCGGGTGCAGTGGCTCACATCTGTAATCCCAGCTACTCGTGAGGCTGAGACAGGAGAATCTCTTGAATCAGGGAAGCGGAGGTTGCAGTGAGCTGAGATCACGCCATTGCACTCCAGTCTGGGTGACAAGAGCAAAACTCCAAATCAAAAAAAGAAAAAAGAGATAAAGAACCCCAGAAGATAATATATTTTCAAATAGTAAAACTGGAACATACATATCATTCGCTTCCTCTTTATTTTCCGTTGAATCTAGTGAATCTAGCTAGCCACTACCTCAGGCCATTTATAATGCGGAACTCCTCCTTTAGAAACAGCTTGATGAATGCAGAAAAATCAGCAAAATGAATAGAGTTTTAAATACTTAAAGGTAGCACATTATCAAGAGCAAGGAGAGCGTAGGGAAGAAAGACAACTGTCTGGCTTGCCAGAGAAGATGCTACTGATTCAATGAGAGCAATACATAGAGGCCAGAATATGGGTGTATGTGTTTTACAAAAAAGTCTGGATTGCAGGCCTGAATGGCATGTATGTTATTTGCACATGGTAACTTCTTAGTTATTACTGGTGTGCGTCTTTGGGCCGTTGAAGAAGCTGAAACTTAGCTCTGTTTCTCCATGTGCCGTAACTCTGCTTGGTGTTTCAGCACCATTCAAAGAATGTCAGATTTTTACTGAGAAAGCAGCAGTTACTGACACATTCCTACTGGCCAGAAGAGAACAGCCCCCAGCCACCAACATCTTGTATGGTTCTCAGACATCACGAGAACTATCCATTATCTCAAGTCTTATAAAGTGAAATGTAATGCCAAAAACTGTAAAATATTAAACAGATTGCAAAAATGAGTAACAGGTTGAAAAAAAATAGCTGAACGAAATTTAAAGGACTTCAAAAGCAGTCTTTGATTAATGCTGGATACCTTTCAACTGCAAATTCAGAGATACAGGCATACCTGTGAACAGTGGAATGCAGTCCTATGAGAGTTCATGTAAAATGACCCCGGGATATCTGAGACAACTTCTCTCACACACCTGCCCTGGAGAGAGGGCTCACAGTTTGAGAAGCTACTTAAAGAGAAATGGAATCACTGTTTTTTGTTTGTTTGGTTTGGTTTGGTTTTAAAAAGCACTATTGCATTAAATGTGAATGTGGACTCCCTTCGGGGAAGAATTATAATATGAACTTAGCAAACTTAGTCAGTACTAAGAATATAAAAGAATTTATGACAAGTGAGTGCTCTAACACCTCGAAAATGAAAGGGAAAACATTTCAAGCAAAATCTCTATCTTCAAAGTTCTCAACTCCAGGGTCCTGAATAAATAACCAGTGAGAACTCAAGAGCTTTTCAGAAGAAGGATGTTTATGTAGATAACAATGTATAAAATGCTAAGGCAGCCAACTCTACTCAGCAGATATGAATCAAATACCAAAACAAAGCAGGCTCTGCTATTGTACATTCTGCAGAATCCAAGCATATCTAGCTCCTGAAAGAGAGGCAAACCATGCCCCTGGCCTTCTTACTGCAGATTAAAGTTTTCTGCTTAAGCGTTAGCAGATCTAACAGCCAGAGGCTTGAGAGTACGTTTCCAAGGTGTGAGATAATAATCCTTGGATCTTGTTTCAGCCCCTACAGCTGGACCGACCACTCCCAACGGGAACCCAGTGGATGAATGTGATGACGACCAGGCCAACTGCCACAGTGGAACAGGTGATGACTTCCAGCTCACAGGTGCAGAAACCATCTTCATCCCATTGCTGTACCATTTCAGTTCATGTCGTAGTTGGGACCGGCTAACGCCTGTGTGTGTGCTTATAACTCCGCATGGCAAAGAGCTGCCCAGGAATAGAAGCTGCCTTGCCAGAACACGTGCATCTTCATTTCATCATGTCATCTGGATAGACGAGTTGTTCTTAGTAGCCACAACCATCTGAAACAACAATTTGAGCCATTTTCAGAGCCGAAGGCTAGGATTATCTTAACTGAATAAGAATTTCTCCATGGCTAAATATGCTAAACTGATCCTTATTTTCAGGCCCCCCTCCCCTCATAACACATGCACTGCCCCTACATAACCACACACTTCAGAATGTTTATTTTCATTTTCTAATGAGGACAAGTTTTTTTGAGTGGATCCTTTATCCAACGAATGGATAAAATTAGGCTTATATTTGAAGCGCGGCTTTTAGGTTGGGATTTGGTAAATCATTATACATTAACATTTACAAAGGCAGAATTAGTTGCTATTTCACATCACCACCAGCCAGCAAACACATCAGCGATGTTGTGTGCTAAATGTCTCACTAATTAATCTAGAGTATTACTCTCTAATCTCCTAAAACCCTAAAAGCTAGGAAGTGACCTTCTCTTCCACTTGGAATGGCGGAGGAAGTATTAGGCAAGTGGAGAAATGGGATTACACCATTTGGAAATTGGCCGAGGCACTAGGGTTTTCACCCTGTGGTTGCAAAAGGTATCGTGGGACTTTTACTGCTCCCTGGGTCAAAATGCAGTTTCAATAGCATCTGACTTTCATTTTAGATTAAAAGTGAGCTTTTGAATGCAGGTCTGTGTTTTTACCCAGAAGGGACTCGGAGAGCCCACATAATTAATTTCCATGGGCAAAACTGAAGGCGTTACCATGTAACTTCATAATAAGGCCATGTTATTGGCTAATGCACTCGTGCAAAATCTGGAAGGAAATGTCCTACAGTGCATTTCCAATTATTTCAAAAGCTCTCCTCTGAAGGAGCGAGAGAGCTCCACACTCTGAGATGGAATAAAGAGTAAAAGAAAGAAAAGAAATTGAAAATCTATCCCAGAAATTTGGTACTATGAACTGGGTTTACATTTAAATCCCACCTCCTAAAGCTGTCTCTCTCCAAATTTCCAGAATAATCATTTACATTCATATGGCCAATAAATGTCACATTGCTATGAACTTTTGAATGCTTGTATACAAGCAGTCACAAGCCACAAAACTTAGTTTAATTAATGCAGAGGCATTTTCTGTGTAAGATGTCAAGTTCAAGTTGAAAGCTCAACCGCTGATCTAAAAAACAGAGTACTATTCCATGAACCAATTCCTCTGCAAGCTTCCCGGGGTTGCCTGTAAACATTCTGCCACAAACCTCAGGCTTTTTACAGACCCCGTCACACATCCAGAGTGAAATTTCTCATAAAAAAGGAATGATGGCAGGATCCCAGTGTACCCTTTCAATTGCCCTCTTGTGGAAGGGGTTCTTTTCTTCATAAACCCTAAAGTGGTCAGTTAATATTGATTAGAAACAAAGCCTCAGATTTACTCCTCATATCAGAACAACCAGCCTTCTCATTTTTGCATTAGTTCATGACGGAATCAATTGAAACTGAAGCCTTTGAATGAAATAGGGTGAGTATGTTAGCCTGGAGCAAATTGTGTATGGCAGCGAGTTACAAACCACAGAAAATGGGTCATTTATAGTGGAAACACTGACAACCTTTCAAAACTGTAAGGTTTTGCTTTACCTACAGCGTTTAAATTATTTCTTTGGTAGATAGAAGAAAGTTCATTCTGATTTTTTCTTTTTACATATTACCATGGCGAAAAAGAGTTATTCCCAGATCAGCATGTTTGTCTCAATAATTCCATAAATACTCTCATATATTAAGAACCGCTGAGGATGTTAATAAGGCCTGTCCCACACCTCCATCAAGAAGAAGTCATTTTAGAAGACATTTTCATGCTTCATATCCATGTATTGCAAGAAGGCAATCTTTTTCTTTTTAAAACATTTTGTACTCTACAAAACTATTTGCTATTCTTTTCTGAAAATGGATGTGCTCACATGCCATTGTTTGCAAGGGGCAAAAACCTCACCTAACCCAGACACCTTTTTATATGGAAACTACACATCTCCTATGCTCACGAGCAATTTTGCATCCTTTTTGCTAATTCTGGCACAGGCTTTGCGGTCAGGACTACAAACGTTGGATGTTTAGTGTGATGAAACCAAACCAAGAGCATTATTGCTTTAACCCTGATAGGTGGAACATGGAAATTGGGATCAATGCTGTCTTTAGGGGTTGTCTGTTCCTTTGCACAGGTGTTGATTTAATTTATTCTCCTAGGGTGACCTACCTGTATCTAGAGGGGAGAAATATTGTAGTGAAATGCTTGTTACTTAAAAACCACGCCGAATTCCAGGTGTACTCTACCAAATGCATGGAAAGGAGTAGAATGTGCTCTCCCAGACCTCCTAGCCAAGGTGAAGATGCTTCCCTGAAGTTACTCATTTGCAAATGCCTTGGAAGTCATTAGATAATACACTTGGCCTCAAAGGCACCAGTCAGCTAAATTTTACGTTGGAGCTGTGTATCCCCAACAGTGGCATTTGCTTCCCAACTTATAGCAAAACCGATTATGCATATCAGTTTTAAAAAGCAAATTTTCACCTTGAATCTTTCTCCTATAACACCATGGGGAACAGAATGCTAATGTATTCTGGCCTCCCTCCAATTCTGCCATTATAGATTCACCTTCTTAACCCATAGTACATATAATTCCTTCTTCCTAGTGCCTGCCTTGTTGAAGCCTTGCACGCATGTGACCACTCATCCAGCATATTTGCTGGGAGAACTGAGGTACCGTCACTTGGTGCTGCAGTTGATTAGCCTAGAAATCTTAAGACCATTCCAAGAGCACAATTTTATGGCTCTCTGATTCATGCTATGGAAATGTAACATGATTTCTGATCTGTGGGAACTGCCAGATAGGCCTGGCCCGAATAAAGATCATCACAAATCTTTATTGAATTATATTATTGGGAAGTGCACAATTATGGCACCCTGTAACCACCTCCAGAACTTTCCATGGTAGTCATGGGCCCACCCCATTCACTTACCCTGAATTGGTTCAATACTGTACCTGGATATAACAGGTTACTTCCAACCATAATCTGCATCATGGATAGACATAAGGAGAAACAGCTTTCTCAAGCACCTATGTAATAAATAGCAAACCACTGTTTCCCAAACTCAGTGGGTTATAAGACTCATCTGAGAAGCTTTCAAAAATACAGATTTTGGCTGGGCATGGTGGCTCACACCTGTAACACCAGCACTTTGGGAGGCCAAAGCGAGAAGATCACTCGAGGTCAGAAGTTTGAGACCAGCCTGGGCCAGATAGCGAGATCCCTATCTCCAAAAAAAAATTATATCTATCTATCTATCTATCTATCTATCTATCTATCTATCTATTTCAGCCAGGCTTGGTGGCACACACCTAGTCCTGGCTACTCAGGAAGCTGAGGCAGGAGGATCCCTTGAGCCCAAGAGTTTGAGGCTACGGTGCATGATGGCGCCACTGCACTCCAGCCTGGGTGACAGCAAGACTCTGTCTCAAAAAAAATACGGATTTCAAAGCCTTACGCCTAGAGATTCCAATTCTCATTTAGGTCTGGAGAGGACAGGTGGGTGGGAGACTGCAATTTCAACAAGCGTTCTGGTGATTCTTATGGTTGGGCAAGTTTAAGAACACTGCTTTACAACAGAAGTATAATGATGAACAGTGGGAAATGGGTGAGTGAGTAAAGAGGTGGAAGAGAAGGTGAAGCTAAGTCTCAATAGACAAGGTTACAGCCTGTCCCCTGACCAGTGAGATGCAGTAGGCCTGCACTCATTGGAAACTCACAGCACTCAGGGTGTTACTTGTTCAGTCTGTGAACAAGTTTCTCCTGTTCTTGTTCACAAGAACTGGGACTGTGAAATGTTTCTCCTGTTCTCCTTTTCCTGCTGCTTCCTGCAGTTTCTCCAAACCACATACAGGGCAGAGTATTTGTCCTTGAGGAAAGTAAACAGCTCCAGTCGCCAAACAGAGGAGGAACCCATAGCACCTTACTTTAAACCCTCAGTTTTCCAGTTTTTAAAATAGATTGTGGGGACTAGCCTTGCAACTTCCCTGAAGGCACACACCTGAAACCTTGGAAAACGATTTAAAGATTAGAGGTTGAGGTCAAGTTTAATACCCAAGTCACCAAGGAGGTGACTTTGCTTTTGCAGAGGCCTTTGCTTTTCACTGTTGCAATTGTGTGCTGTGTTTTGTCTGGGAATCAGTGAGTGCCCATGGAGTGAAGTCCCAATTTCTGGGTGCCTTCTGGATGATTTGTAAAGAAAGGTGTTAGGATACGTTGTCTACTTGAAAATTGCAGGCTGGGCACGGTGGCTCACACGTGTAATCCTAGCTCTTTGGCAGGCTGAGGTGGACGGATCACTTGGGGTCAGGTGTTCGAGACCAGGCTGGCCAATATGGTAAAACCCTGTCTCTACTAAAAATACAAAAATTATCTGGACATGGTGCCACATGCCTGTAATCCCAGCTACTCAGGAAGCTGAGGCAGGAGACTCGCTTGAACCTGGGAGGCAGAGGTTGTAGTGAGCTGAGACTGTGCCACTGCACTCCAGCCTGGGCAACAGAGTAAGACTCCATCTCAAAGAAAGAAAGAAAGAAAGAAAGAAAGAAAGAGAGAGAGAGAGAGAGAGAGAGAAAGAGAAAGAAAGAAAGAAAGAAAGAAAGAAAGAAAGAAAGAAAGAAAGAAAGAAAGAAAGAAAGAAAGAAAATTGCTAAGAGATTAAAGTGTTCTCACCATAAAGAAAGAAAGAAAGAAAGAAAGAAAGAAAGAGAGAGAGAGAGAAAGAAAGAAAGAAAGAAAATTGCTAAGAGATTAAAGTGTTCTCACCATAAAGAAAGCCCAAAATAGGTTTATGAAGTAATGCATATGTGAACTAGCTTGATTTAGCCATTCCACTAAGTGTACCAAAATATCACATTGTATGCCATAAATATATACAACTTCTATCTGTTAATTTAGACAATTATTTTATCTGTAAATTTTTAAAAGAAGTATGTTAGGTAAAAAAATGGTTTATTTGAATTTGATATTGTGATGAACAAAATTGAAGGGAAACAATTGCTACCACTGAAATTAAAAGGATTTTTCTATGGAAAATATTTGCCTCTGATAGACATTTGTAAGTGTACATTTTTCTCCTGCATATTCGCTACCGTTCTCTTATTTTTGCATGTTGCTGTTTTTGTTTTTCAGGTGGCACCACTGTGCTGGCCACAGAAAAGCCCACGGTCATAGACAGCACCATACAATCAGGTATCAAATAAAATATGAAATGTGGCAGATTCCATGTACCTCTCTCCTCTCCACGGCTGCGCTCCTCGCTTTCAGTTTCCCTGAAAGTCCTAGAAGGAGAGATGCCACACAGCATCTGGTCTCCAAGCATGAGCCATAAATATTGCTTTCCTTTCATCCACATGTATATGCAGCAGGGAGTGAGATTTCCTTCTCCATCAGTAATTGCCAAATGGTGACAATCCCAGCTCTCCACTGAAGGAACGGAGTAACATACTTTGTTTAAACGCAGCACATCTAGGACATGGATTGTGTTTGCAAACTACAGGAGAAGGAAATCTCACAGGCAGCGCAGCCCGACTATTTATTTTCATCGCAATCCTGCAAAACCCAGACAGGCAAAGTTTGTCAGTTTTGCCTGCCATGGAGTTGGCAGTTTTACAACAGCGTTTCCAGTGGGCGTGCCATGAAACGGGGTTCAGGAAACCGCAGTTTATAATTGTGCACGGAGAGAAGCACACCCTTGGGAACAGCACCTCCTCATCCTTTTATTAATAGAAAAGCATAACGACTTTTAAAGCCCTTGGTTTGCTGTCGATCAGGGGCCAGTCACGGTTAAACGGTGGCCTTCCTCTCGCTGGCCTTTGTGTTTAGTTAGTATCCTGTAAAATTCTTCCCGGCAGACATACACGAAGGGAAACAGTCAGTATAAGTAATCAGAGGTTTTAAATACTTTAAAGTTAATCATTAGAGTAAGGTGAGCAGGTCAGTTTTCCAGCTTTCTCCCATTTCCTCTATTGAAGCCCTCTCAGCCTTGGCCTCTGCAGTCATTTATTAATGGGGCGTGTGGTGTATATCAATGTTTCCTCAACGGTATGACACTACCCAGCGAGGCAGAAAGTAGAAAGGGCCGCCCTAATTAGTATGCTTTCTTAAAGGACGCTGTCACTGTTGACCTGATTAAACTGCAAAACAAACTTCTCTTCGGTCGAACTTAACCCCCAGCTGCCCTGTAGCATGTTCAGGTTGACAAAATTCCTGCTACCACACAGCCCAGACACCCCCTACAAAACCAAGAGATGAAACAGAAGAGTCACTGCCGAAATTCAGAAAATGGTGTAGTCCTACACACATCTTAAGTTGTAAAATGTGGCTTTCAAAGACTGTGCGGGCACCTCCCATAACTGAAGGTACTCATGAGAACAGCCCTGCCTCTCCTTTTCTTTGTACCTTTCCTGTAAGTTCTCAGCCCTTGGGAAGATTTTCTGTGGATAAAGGGTAATGACCACCAGTTGGTTCTCTATGTCCTTTCTGGGATAGGGAAGAGGGGTGAGGTGAATAAATGAAGTTCTGATCACATAACAAACCTTTTAGCTGTTGTTGCAGTTTCTTCTCTTGCCAGAGAGGTAATTAAAGCCACTATGAAGTTGCCAGCTAATTTATTTCATCTCATCCCTCTTCTCCTTGACTATGAAAGGGGGTAGGGATCGTTAAAAAAAAATAGAAGTGAACAAGAGCTGTGTAGAAAATGGAAAGTTATATCAGATTCCAAATCTAGGTAATCTTCCCTGAATGTTGAAGGTCAATATTGTCAGAGCAGGAGTGGTTTTGTTAACATATTTGATTTGTGCACAATCTCAAGGTCACTTGAGGGATGGCTTCTCAGAGTGGCCAGTCGTTCCTGTCACAGAGTCTACTGTGGTCAGAGGGCAGGTGTGCAAATTACAACAGTAGGACCTATTGCTATCACCCTCTGAACAAGTTCAGTTCAAACCACACGGGTCTACTGATCTGGGTGGTCTGACCCGGTTTGAATTTCACAGTCAGTGCAGAGTCCTTTGCAAATTGACTTGCTTTCCTGTTTCTCCATTGTCTGCGTCATGAATCTGGACTCCAAGTCTCTGTTTGTGGCGAATGGACTGTCTGACCTTCCTGGAAGGAGTTCTGTTGATTGTAACGTCCTGGCTAAGTCAGTGCCCAGAATATTACACGGGGACTTGAGCATGCTTCAGCCAGGGGTCAGGTCTGACTCTGAAGAGCTGACCTAGTGGCCCAAGCCTCCTGATACTTTGATCCACACTGTTCTGCAGGATTCAGATTCTTCAAGTGTCGTCACAAGCAGCAGTCAATGAGACCTCAAAACCTTTATCATAATTCCATTTTGCCATTATAGACTCAACTCAGAGTCTTACGATTTCATCTTGCTGATTCTCATCAACATAATAAACTCCATGGGCATGTAATATGTATATACTTTTATGTAATCAGATGCCGAAAAGCTGGTTAACCCTCCACCAGCAAGTGATGGGATCCTTATATTTTTAATCCAGTTCTCTCTGGCGAGAGCTCTAACCCTCTGAGGCTCCTCCAGCATTCCTGCAGCAGCTCGGAGTATATTCATCACCTATGATTGTATGGGCCTGAGTACCTCTGCTTGTTTAGACTGAAAGACTAGTCTATGAATAAGTGAGTTAATCTGCTGTATAGAAGTTTGGAATACCAGATTTAAAAATTAAATCCTTATGCATACATGTGGTGCTAATGATCCAACTTCAGGCAAGATGGGCTTGGCAAGCACAGCTGGTACTTGCTCTCAGAGGCTATAAATTTGTTTTAAGTTCAGAATATTGTTTCCTGCTATTTTTAAGAGTCAAGAAGGGATTTAGCTGGATTACCCCCATTGAATTTAATGAGAGTTGTGTGCCCCTCCAGGGCTTGTGTAATATTTTGAAAACGTAAACGTCAGTAGTCCTATATGTTTGTTTCATTCATTCATTTGCTTTTTTTCTTTTCTTTTCTCTCTCCCTTTTTCCTTTCCTCTGTCCTTCTCTCTTTCTTTTTCCTTTCTATAAATGTTTATGGGTAGTTTGTGTGTTTGTCTTTCTAGCCAAGCTGAAAGGTCACTCCATAACCCTCCCCAACAAAAGGCATTGATTTAAAAACATATCCTTTAAGTAACCAAATTGCCACAAGTTACGTGATCAAGACAAGAGGATAAAAGGGCAGTAAAATACAAAAAGTTAGAGCAATTCACCTTGTTAAATGTATAGGATGAGGAAGGACACTGGAAGGTAAAGGCAGACTGTCATTCTCTGAAGCGAGAAGAAGTGCCTGAAACATTTTTTCAGGCAAAGTGGTTCCATGTCCTGGTCATTTCAAAAATATCCAAGTTCCTACATTTTATGATAGCATCAGAATATTAATAGCCACAATAATGGATGATGTCGTTTTCTGTTCTATAGATAATAAATGTAATGCACGAACAAGGTAAATATAGGCAGAACTGTGTGTGCTGGGGTGGCTTTCATTAGCCTGAATGTGCATGTTTTATAAAGTGTATATAAGCAGAAAAATCAATACCACACACACATTAACATGTTCCGATATTAACATTTTCTAACATGAGATTATGCAACAATACATTTCAGGGTCGTGGGCGTTGGCATCCAAGGTGGCTCAATCATTCAGTCACCGTTCAGTTGACTGTACTTCATCTACATAATTCAATCTTACTGCAGAAAAGTATGGTAAATTTTGGAGCAGGTTTCCCATGCCTTAAGAAGTCCTGTTTCATGGCTATGATAGACTAAACCTGAAATATATCTCTCCGATGACACTACAGCTGTGAAAAATATAGCCTTTTTGCACTAAATGTAAGTACTCATGTTAGACACATCACAGAGCTTACTAGTTTACTTTCCCCAACTGGCTCTGTCTAGCCTTTGGGAGGTCACAGCATCATTGGGAGAATCCAGACTGCTCCTTTTTGATAGTTCTTATGGCGAATTCCTTCCAAAATTTGACATTAGCCCTAGAAAAGGGTTCCTTACAAACTAAAAAGGCAAAGTAAACCATTCTTATCTATTCCATAAATCTTCCCATTAAAATTCCTCCTGCCATTGGGGGAGGGGCTGTGGAGACCAGGCTCAGAGCAGAAAGCGAGATACTTTGTATTAAACACGAGCAAGTTAAAGAGAAGCTCAAAAGGAGATAAGGTCTTGGCCTGACCCTAATACACCATCTAATACCAGACTTCCCTTATTGTTCATAGGGATTCTTTTGAGGCTTATTTTTAAGTTCAACGGGCCAGACGCCCTAGGCGCCTCCCTGTTTGTTTCAATGCTGCCATCTCGTGGACTGCCTACACTCAGTGATGAGCCTGGAGGCCGTTCGTCACCGGGGAAAGCAGCTGCGTCTGTGGACTTCGTTCTTTATAGGAAAGATGAAAGGAGGGGGCAGAAACCTGAGAATTTCGTCTTTAGAATTTTTTTATTGTTAGCTTATGTTTACGAAAACAACAGTCATACTTGGGATAAGTAGCGATGATTTCATTTTTCCCATACTTAAAAGTTCAGCTCCTTTCAAAAAGAGGCTGCGTAAAAAAGTCAGGCTGTGGATTTTAAAAACACCACAGTCCAACAGCACCTTGTAGGGCACACACAAGGCAAGTCACTCCCGTGAATTCATTCACGCTGTCTTTTCAGATTCCTGAGGAAGCCTTTTGAACATTAAAAAAAGAAGAAAAGTAAAGTAAAAAACGGGTAGCTACTGAAATGGGCTTTGGATTTAGATGACCTTGCATTGAGGTTTTAAGCCGGGTGAACAATTTATATGTAAATTTAGAAATTAAAAAAGCAGAAATTTATACTTAAATTAATCGACTTTATAGAAAGCATGGAAGAAAAAAAAATAATCTTAAAATGCTTAAGAGATTCTAACCCTGACATTAAAGACCTGAAGCATGAACTGGTGAGGTGGAAATAGAGAAAACCTCCCGGGTGAGGCATTTCGCCAAGTTACTTTCCACTTTTGAGGCTTCATGGGTCAATCTCTAATTAAGATTCTTTTCATTGGTGGGTATCAACTTATATGATTTATCCTCAAGAACAGAATGGCTTTCATATTAAATACTGTGGAAATGGGGAGAGTGTTGCAAATGTAATATACGAGCTTTAGAAAATAGCCTTCCTGGAAATTTTATGTAAACCCAATTTGACAGGCAGTCCATAATCCTTTTAAAGCTGGATTTTTAAAGAAATTACTAAATGTGATTTTGCAAACATTTTGACATCTCCATGCATCTTTTGGTTTCTTGGTAATCCTGGCTTTCCCAGAATTTTCAAACAGACATAAAGTTGTATAAATCGTGCTTTCCATGAATGAATGAAGGCCCTTTGTGACCCTAAATGATCAAATGTGTCTTTCTCTGTTTGTCTCTTGTTTTTACTTCCCACCCACTGAAGAGTTTCCAACATACGGTTTTAACTGTGAATTTGGCTGGGGCTCTCACAAGACCTTCTGCCACTGGGAACATGACAATCACGTGCAGCTCAAGTGGAGTGTGTTGACCAGCAAGACGGGACCCATTCAGGATCACACAGGTAGCACAGAGTTCACTTCGGCTGCATGGCTTTGCAGATTCTCTTTGATTCTGAGGCTGTGTTACTGGGAGGGCTTCTAATGTCTGTGAATTTAGGGGAGTGGGAAATACTACAGGCATTCACATGTGCCCTTATTTTCTGGAATTAACAATGTTTCTTTCCCTAGTACAAAGAAGCATAGGGCAAATCATACTAATGCCCCTTGAAGTTGGCCACTGGTTGGCCTCCTTGAAAACAGCAAATTGGGCAAGGATGTATGCATTAGCATTCGTCTTATACTTTTTTTTTTGGAAACGGAGTCTCACTGTTGTCTGGGCTGGAATGCAATGGCACTATCTCCGCCCACTGCAACCTCCGCCTCCCGGGTTCACGCAATTCTCCTGCCTCAGCCTCCCGAGTACCTGGGATTACAGGCACACACCACCACAGCCGGCTAATTTTTTGTATTTTTAGTAGAGACGGGGTTTCACCATGTTGGCCAGGCTGGTCTCGAACTCCTGACCTCATGATCCGCCAAAGTGCTGGAATTATAGGTGGGAACCGCTGCAACTGGCCTTATCTTATACTTTTTCTGAACTTCTTATTTTGGGCAATTTCAACCATATTCACAAATGGAAAAGAAATAGAATGAATTCTCTCTATGCATGACCCTGCTTCAACAATTATCAGATCATAGGAAACTTAATTTATGTCTGTCATCCCTGACTCTGAATTATTTTCAAACAAGTCCAGGCATATATTTATGTCATCTCATTTATTTTACAACTAAAGAAACAATTCACAATGCTTGCTGTCTCCACACCCTTGAAGGGGAGGTGAGGCAAGGTGGCGTGGGATTCTTATTCACTGGGGAAGGATTTAAAGTCTAGTGTATTTCCTTTGAGCAGGTAGAAACCTCACCATGCCCTAGCTCACAACCCTCCCACCACCTCCTGCCTTACTTTCCTCCTAAGATTAATTGGTGGGGGAGGAATGGGTTGGGGGACAGAAAGCTGGTAGCTTCTCCAGTGAGCTCTCTTATCTGCCCCCATCCTGCTACCCACCTAGTTATTTCACTGCTCAACTTGAGGTACAGTATAAAGGACCAGTAGGCAGGACATGGTGGCTCACACCTGTAATCCCAGCACTTTGCGGGGCCAGAGCAGGAGAATCAGTTGAGTTAGAGAGTTAGAGACCAGCCTGGGCAACACAGCAAGACACTGACATTACAAAATAAAAACTTTTTAAAAATCAACCAAGCATAAGTGTGCACGCTTGTAGTCCCAACTACTCAGAGTCTGTTGTAGGACTTTGAGCCTAGGAGTTCGAGGCTGCAGTGACCTATGATCGCACCATTGCACTCCAGCCTGGGTGACAGAACTGGAACCTGTCTCTAAACAGAAAAAAATAAAAATTAAAAATAAAGAAATAAGTAACCAGCCATGTCTGGCCCAACACACACACACACACACAAATACACACACGTATACACACTCACAGTAAACACCCAATCCACGAACTTCTGCACCCACTCGGAAATACTTACAGAGCACTGCTTGCTCAGGTAGTGGCTTCCCAAAAGGTAATCCTGGGGGCATTTACTGATGCTAGGAAATCTCATTACATTCTCCCCATCTTGGCTCTTTGGGTGAGTGAGTCAGTGGACTGATGGCTGGGCCAAGGGTACTTCATGCCTTTCCCATTTTGTGGTTCACTTTTCTCCCAGTGAATATAACCATTAAATAGGTTGAATAGGCCTCCTTCTACCACGGTTACCTCCTTGCCTAATGAGAATGACAAGGAAATTGGATAAAATTGGACTCCTTCAAATCTGAGACACTTTCAATTGAATCTTAAGACAGGCAGTTTTAGAAAACTTAAAATACTTTGACTGTAAATGGCACTGTACATATAAATGGCATCAAATTAACTAAATGCAATTAGCCAAAATGAAGGCAGTAATGGTGGAAAAATTGATGCAAAGTGAAGCAAAATGGCTCAGTAGGATCTGACATTCAAAGGAGGTTAAAAGCTATGTTAGCCAGAGACAAAAGCTAAAAGGCTTGCAGAAGTAAAGTGCTAATTGAGAAAATGAAGACAGAGTTCCTGACCCAGAACTGTGATAAAACCCTTGAAAGGGAAAATATCAGTGCTTTATGTGTTAGAGTATCAGAGAAGGAGGGCTTGTCTTAGATTAACAGCTGAGAAGTGTGATTCCTTCAGAAGGGTTGGACTCTTTTGTTCTCTCAGCCACCCAGATTTACTTGGCAGTTGTGCCAGGTCAGCTCCGACTAGAAAGAACCCCTGCAGCTCTAGAAACACAATCTTTTGTGCAGAGAGATGGGTGAGCCCAGCATCTGAAAGGCAGGAACTACTTGTTAACAGGGAAAAGATCTAGATGAAAAGAGCCCTCCACGAAGCTCCCGCGCGTAGACTGACATTAGAGAGTAGATGGTGCTTTTTTTACAATATTATTTGGTGAAACTTTGCAAACCAGAGATTGGGTTGTTTAAAAAGAAAATGAACACTAGCTAGGTAAAATACCCTGCTGCTTAATTTTGAACATATTGAAAGGCATCCCATTTGCTTGGTTTTCTGCATTTGACCTCTAAGAATGGAACTAGGTACCTCCTTTCAGAGGATTCCTGAAGTCTGGCATCTCTCCCTGGTTCACTGAACAAGTGGTATTTGAGAAGCTCTGTTACAGGGCAGACGCTGTCTTGGGCACTGGAAATACATGTGTAAAGGAAGACGTCCCTACATCTGAGGAACTCACAGTCTGATCATGGTTGGGAAGTGACCACAGTGCAGTTCAGTGAGGACTTCTAATGGCAGAGGCCAGTGACAACGGACCATGTAAAAGATGATGGAAGAGGGGTCAGGGAAAGCAGCCGTGTCCAGACACCAGCTGGGCTGGGCTTATTTTACTGGCTTGTGTTTGGTATGCTTTGCACAGGTTTTTGCATGGGAAGTAGGTAGAAGTAGAGTATGCATCACTTTGGGAGCTACCTCCTTGCCTAATGAGATTGACAAGGAAATTGATGAAATTGGATTCCTTCCATTTTCACTGAGTAGAGCAGAAGTTTGTGGTTTGGATGTTTATTGTGAGTGTGTGTGTGCGCATGTGCATGTGCGTGTGTATGTGTGTGTTTTGGGCAGGGCACTGCTGGTTCTTTATACCATACCTTAAGTTGGTGATGCAGTGACCAGGAGGAAAACAGGATGGAGGCAGATAAAAGGTCCATTGGAGGGGCTGCCAGCTCCTTCTTTGTGAAGAAGTGTGGATAGGCTGCAGGCAGTGAGCAGCCCCTGAAGAATTCTAAGCAGAGGAGCAACACAAGCACATCTTATTTATTTATTTGTTTGTTTATTTATTTATTTATTTATTTAAGACAGAGTCTCTGTTGCCTAGGCTGGAGTGCAGTGGTGTGATCTTGGCTCACTGCAACCTCCACCTCCCAGGTTCTAGCGATTCTCCTGTCTCAGCCTCCCAAGTAGCCGTACTCCCAGCTACTTAGGACTACAGCTATGTAGGAGCTACTACAGATGCCCACCACCATGCGTGGTTAATTTTTGCATTTTTGGTAAAGACATGGTTTCGTCATGTTGGCCAGGCTGGTCTCGAACTCCTAACCTCAGGTGATCCAGCCACCTCGGCCTCCCAAAGTACTGGGATTACAGGCGTGGGCCACCGCACCCGGCCACACAAGCATATTTAAAGACTACAGTGTGAGAGGGCAGGGACCATAAGAATTTCCTTAGACAGAGGATTCTTGAAATCTGGCTTCTCTCCCAGTGCACTGAACAGGCATCATTTGAGAAGCCCTGTTACCTGGCAGATGCTGTGTTGGGCACTGGAAATACAGGTATGAAGGAGGGGGTCCCTGTGCTTGAGGAACTCTCTGTCTGGTTGTGGGTAGGAAGTGATCATGGTGCAGTTGAGTGAGGATGTCCAATGGGAGAGCATCCCTCTACCTACGTCCACTTCTCTCCTTCTTTCTAACACCCATTCTCTGACTGGCCTCAATAAACTTCGAGCAGTGAGCTCAATAAGTGGGATTAAGACATGGCAGCAGCATTGCCAATTTCAGTCTTTTTTCCATAAGATTGGGGGGACAGAGGCACAATGGGTGTATTTTTTTCCCATCTTGGTGGATTCGTCACAGTGAAATGGCACCATCCCACACACAGGTGATCACATCTTGATAAATTAGTGGGCAAAACAAATCCTAAGCGTGAATGGATCAGCTCAGTCACAGAGGACACCCTGCAAGGTCAGAGAGCGAGAGGGACATTCATCCTGTAGTATCAAACCTACTAGAGTGGCTAGAGTTGCCACTTGTGAACACCCTTCCCTTATGATTCCACCCACTGGTTTGAAGAAGGGTGGGCTCTCACATAAGCAGCCAGGTAAGGAAAGGAAACTGCCCGCGAACACATCCACGTCCACCTGGACACTGTTGACACAGGCGAGCAGAGAGGAGTATGTGCCCACGGGTGCACAGTGAGAAAGCACCTTGCAAACACACAAGCCTCTTGGGCAACAAACACAACCTCCTGCTGCCCACTGAGGCCCGAGCAGCAGATTCACACTTAATCAGGTGAGGTGTTAGAGAAGATGATTTCTATTTGCAAAGCCAACAGTGAAACATGGGTTGTGTGTTTAGACCAGGTGGTGGCAGGAGGAAATGTTCCCAGTGGGGGTCATTAAAAGTGAAGCCAAGAGAAAGTCCTCGCAGTTCAGCAGTGTCTATGTTGCCAAAATGGCACGTTCTAATGAACCTCAACAAGGCAACCTTCCTCTCCTTGAGCCAGAAGCCCACCTCAAATAGGAGCAGGGCTCACAGGAGAGATGCAAGCTCTCAGGTGTGTTTAAGGAATTCAAAAACCGTGAAAACAAACTATGGGAAAAATAATCTGAACTTGAAAAAGTTTTTTTAAGAGATTATTACATTATTAGGAAAAACTATAGGTTTATGATTATCAAGGAGTCATAGTGACAGAAGTTTCATTAATCAGAATTCCTGCTGCTCAAATGATAAATAAAAATACATCTCAATGATTTCATTTAATGCATGTGTTCACATGGATGCTGCTGTGCGATCTTAAAGTTGCATGAAAACAGGGTTTCTTAGGCCCAGTGTGGTGAATCATGCCTGTCATCCCAGCATTTTGGGAGGCCAGTGTGGGAGGATTGCTTGAGGCCAGGAGTTTGAGACTAGCCTGGGCAACACAGAAAGACTCTATCTCTACTTAAAAAAAAAAAAAAATTAATCTTTTTAAGAACTAGCTGAGCATGGTGGCGTGGGCCCATAGTCATAGCTACTCAGAATGCTGAGGCAGGATGATCACTTGAACCAAGGAGTTTGAGGCTGCAGTGAGCTATGATCGCACCACTGCATCCCAACCTGGGCAACAGGAGTGTCTAAACATAACAAATAAATAAATAAATAAGGTTTCTTCTTAAAGAGCCAGGCATTTTCAGTCCAGGCTATGCACAGACTTTGCTTTCAGTTTGCTTGTGATGGTGCAAATGCCAGCTTGAGCCATAGCCTGTGTCCATATGAAAATGTATTCCATTATAAGTAGTATCCTAATTAGTGCCATTCAGCCTTCCCCTAGTCAAATGTCCATTTTGCAGGAGCTGAGAGCAGGGCCTCAGGTGCCCATGAGGTCCCCAAGTATGCACACTTCTCCCTTTCCACTACATATTTGAGTTCTTGGCACTCAGCGCAGGAAGCTTTTGATTAGTGAGACTTGAAATAAGAGAGATAAAAGTGTGGTAATCCTGGCCACTCTCCCTAACACAGTTCTTTGTCACAGCAGGAGATGGCAACTTCATCTATTCCCAAGCTGATGAAAATCAGAAGGGCAAAGTGGCTCGCCTGGTGAGCCCTGTGGTTTATTCCCAGAACTCTGCCCACTGCATGACCTTCTGGTATCACATGTCTGGGTCCCACGTCGGCACACTCAGGGTCAAACTGCACTACCAGAAGCCAGAGGAGTACGATCAGCTGGTCTGGATGGCCATTGGACACCAAGGTGACCACTGGAAGGAAGGGCGTGTCTTGCTCCACAAGTCTCTGAAACTTTATCAGGTATGACCTCTTCCCAAGGCTGGGGGGGGAGGGCAGTGGCTGCAGGAATACTGAGACGATATTGTTGGAGGTTGTGCAAATGAGATGCGGGAATTATTCTGAAATTATTTCCAGTGTTTCCTAACCCTGAGATATTGCTGCAATGATAACCACCTTCATAGCAGATTTCACAGTCTCCTATATTGCAGGAATAGAACCAATTTGCTGAGAAAGAATACAAAGGACTTCCATGTCATCTATTTCTGGGCTTTCACAATGTATCATTCCTTTTGTTTGCTGCTTTCTCCCATTTTAAAGTTTGTATTATAAAAAGAGACTGTGAGGAGAAGGTGCATGCCATCACCAGGCAGCTAATGTGGATTGATGAGTGAACTGTATGCTTACACTGAATCTGATGAATTTAATTTATGTGTCATAGCGGGAGCTGAACAAGCATTTGTAAACTCTGCCACGTAAGATGAGCATTTCAGTACTGTGAAAATGATCTTATTTTGTTAGGTGATTTTCGAGGGCGAAATCGGAAAAGGAAACCTTGGTGGGATTGCTGTGGATGACATTAGTATCAATAACCACATTTCACAAGAAGATTGTGCAAGTAAGTATGAGCTGCTGTAGAAACCAATGGAGTTCTTGCCCAGGGCAAGACTCTTGCCAAAGTGGTGGTCTTTGTTTTGCCCATTTCTACTTAGAATTTCCGTGTGGCCTCTCGGCACATCATAGGAAATGCATATTCTGGTGCAACAGGGCATAAAATCAGCCCAATTTACCTGTGGCTGTCCCATCACCTACCCTAGGTCCTTCATAATGTCTGCTTGATACCTACAAAACTCCACAAATAATGCAGAATCCAAAGTTTATAGCTAAGAAGACCCAGCTTACAAGCTGTATATACCATACCGAAACATTTTGACGAGCAGCGGAAAGTCAAACATTGGATAATTCCAAATATCTGAGTGTACAAACAAAACAGCAAGCCTCTGAAAACTTTGATCAGGACGAGTTTAATTAAGAATACATTGTTAATGAACCATAGAAGCCATAATTCTTTGCTTTATTACAAATAAGTAGATGCTTCTGACTTTTAAAATAGCTGAAATGGCTTAAAAGACTTAAATGAAATTCAGAAACTTGGCCTAATATTTCAGAGTTGGTCTTTATGGTTCTTGTACGAGGTGGATGTAAGACATAGAAAACCAATTCATATTCCCTAGTTCTTGATATATAATTACAAATAGCATCACTAATGGCAGTGTAATAGCATGGTAATTAGTCTTAAGCTCCATTTGCTACATTGAAACTTTTGTTATACATCATTATATAATACAATGTTAATTATAACAAAATGGGATAAGCCTATTGGGCAAATTTAAGACAAAGGAGGTCTGTTGGCTGTAATGGGGATTTTGGTCATTTCAGCAACTTACAAAGCTTTTATTATATAATATATTGGATATATATAATCCCTAAAGTGGCAATAATTTGATAGGATCCATTGAAGAAATTGGGCCAAAAAAAAAAGGAGCAATGAAGAAAGGCTTGCTTCTTCATACATTAAAGGGAATCTGCTTCGTGCCACCCTACTTAGCAAATCTTCACAAGAATGATAAGGCTTAATAGTTTAGCTGCAACTCCTTTACAAGTTACCCACATCCATATCTACACTGCTGTAAAAATGTGTGTTTCATGTAGTAACACAAAGTCTGTGATATCTTCACTTCTCCATTCCAAAGTGAGAATGATGATGGTGATGTTTTGGGATGTGAGAGCAAACTCCACAGACTAAAACAAATAAACGAAATTCAATTCAGTTCAACAAGTTCTGACTACATACCATATGCAAAGCAGCATGCGGATGCTCCAGTGAAAGTACGTGGCTGAGCCAGGCGCAGTGGCTCACGCCTGTCATCCCAACGCTTTGGGAGGCCGAGGTGGGAGGATCATTTGGGGCCAGGAGTTTAGGACCAGCCTGGCCAACATGGCAACACCCCATCTCTACTAAAAAATACAAAAATTAGCTGGGCGTGGTGGCACGCACCTGTAGTAATCCCAGCTACTTGGGAGGCTGAGGCAGGAGAACTGCTTGAACCCAGGAGGCAGAAGTGCAGTGAGCCAAGATCATGCCAGTGCACTCCAGCCTAGGTGACAGAGCAAGACCCCATTTCAAAAAAAGAAGGGGAGAGAAAAGGAAGGAAGGAAGGAAGGAAGGAAGGAAGGAAGGAAGGAAGGAAGGAAGGAAGGAAGGAAGGAAGGGAGGGAGGGAGGAAGGGGAGAAGGAGAAAAGGAAAGAAAGAAAAGAAAGAGAGAGAGAAAGCAAGAAAGAAAAGAAAGAAAGAAAAAGAAAGAAAGAAGAAAGAAAGAAAGAAAGAGAGAGAAAGAAAGAAAGAAAGAGAGAGAGAGAGAGAAAGAAAGAAAGAAAGAGAAGGAAGGAAGGAAGGAAGGAAGGAAGGAAGGAAGGAAGGAAGGAAGGAAGGAAGGAAGGAAGGAAGGAAGGAAGGAAGGAAGGAAGGAAGGAAAGACAGGACACAGCTGAGATATCTATGGTACTTTTTCTTTTCTTGTAATTTGTCCATTTAGCTGTAGTTGCTGCCAGGCATTGTAGTGGGAAAGTCACAACTAGAGCTCCATTAAACCACTTTATTTGTTTATGTTGCTACCAATAAAAATATGTGTAAGAAAATTGTACAATGATTCATCAAATATGCATCCTTGAACATCTGGGTGTGAATACTATGAGATTATCAACTATTTATTAATCTTTCATTCATTCATACATACAACAAATATCTATTAAAGCACCTATGATGTGCTAGACACTATTGTAAATGCTGGAATATAGCAGTGGACAAAGCACTCAAAAATTCCTGCTGTGTACTTAGTACCACAGGGATACCAAAACTTTACTTCTTCGATAGCTATTTTATGTATTTATCTATTTTTGTAATACACAGGACACAGTCTCTTCCCTCAAAGAGTTGACATCCTATTCGAGAAGCAAAACTAACACACACCAAATTTAGGAAGCAGTTTTCTGCAAACTATAGGATGGTCGCCGTATGTACAAATCTACTTCAGTAGAACCTATGTTCACCGGATTTTTCTTCCACATTTCAGATGCCAAAACCATGTCTCTTCCCCCTTCTCTCCTTTTTTTTAAAAAAATTTGTTGTTGTTGTTGTTTTTGCTTTTTTGAGACAGGGTCTCGCTTCCTCACACAGGGTGGAGTGCAGTGGCACCATCATGGCTCACTGTAAACTCCATCTCCTGGGCGCAAGCTCCCCTTCCACCTCAGCCTCCTAAGTAGCTGGGAAGCTAATTTTTTTATTTTTGTAGAGGTCTCACTATGTTGCCCAGGCTGGTCCTAAACTCCTAGCCTAAAGTTCTCCTGCCTTGGCCTACCTAAGTGCTGGGATTATAGGCATGAGCCAGCACACCCAGCCCACCCTTGTCTCCTAAAACAACAGACTCTGCTAGCAGCAGTGCTGCCTGGATTTAGATATGGCACCTTAAAGGCAGTGTTGTGACGTCACATCAACAATTTCCTGGTCATTTATTGATCTATTTGGTGGGTTCTGGTTGAACTAAAAAATCCAAAAGGAGCCCAGTAGAGACGTGTGTGTGTGTGTGTGTGTGTGTGTGTGTGTGTCTGTGTGTCTGTGTGTATGTACCTAAAGGTTTGTGTAGTTTGGTGAATTATATTTTGTTGGCAGTTCAAATATCTCTTTCAATTTTGTTTGACTTGTCAGAACCAGCAGACCTGGATAAAAAGAACCCAGAAATTAAAATTGATGAAACAGGTAAATTTGTCTTGCTGACCAACTTTTTAAAAAAATTTTTACTATGGCTTTCATTGTGTTTATGAAGCAACTTTGTGGAACTCTAATACACCGGAATGTCAAAAAGTTCAAATGAAAAACATCTATGCCCATGGCCCTGGGTTGGTGCTGTGGGTCGGATTGTGCCCACAGAGTACCCACTTCCAAGCTGCCCGTAAGACTTGGGGAGCCTCGGTGACGGTTCCTGCTTGTACATACTTGGTTGAGCCTGGGAAGTGTGCTCACCCTGGCCCTTCCTTGCCCAGTCTAGAGGTGGAACATAAAGGATAATCAGCTCAAACACACTGAGTTTATCACTACAAAGACAGAAAACTAGTGAAGACTATTTCCATACACGGTTATATGAAACCAACCAAAATTATTGTCTCTAGTTGATATCCAACTAGGATCTTTAAGAGACCAGAGCCCAATTTCTGAGATAATCCATTGTGTTTGATTCATCTTTTCCCATCTTCCTCTACTGGAACCTTGGTTTTGTGATGATGATGATGATGATAAGAAGGATTTATTGAAGAGCTAGTATGTGCTGAGCACTTTACGTACCTGATCTTTTTCTTTTCTTTTCTTTTTTTCTTGAGACAGAGTCTGTCTCTGTCACCCAGGCTTGGAGTGCAGTGGTGTGATCTCAGCTCACTGCAGCCTCCACCTTTCAGGTTCAAGCAATTTTTCCTACCTCAACCTTCCAAGCAGACTACAGGCCCACACCACCATGCCCAACTTATTTTTGTGTCTTTTCTAAGATGGATTTTGACCATGTTGCCCAGGCTGGTCTCGAATTCCTTAGTTTAAGCGATTCCCTGACCTCAGCCTCCCAAAGTACTGGGATTACAGGCATGAGCCACTGCACCCATCCTACATACCTTACCTTATTTAATCTTCACAGCAGCTCTAGGGGTTGTATTTATCCCCATTCTACAGATAGTGAGACTGAAACTTAAGTAGCATAGATAATTGGGTGGCAGCCTCACACTTTAGCCTGATGAACTATAAATGTGTGTTTTTGTTGAACGCTGCTTGGTGATCAAATGCAAGACCTTTGATCAGAGTTAGGCCTTGCCTGATATAACTCTATTCCTAGAAGTTTCCACATCTCCCAGCCAGCATTGTGGGCTGTTGGACACTTGCCCCAGCATCACTGACAGCTGCTGTGGGTAGTGCTACACCCTGATCATCAATGCACATCAGCATGTGTTGCCGTTAGAGATGGGATCCTACTCTATGTCCAGTCGTGGACTTCACAGAGACAAATAAATATGGCACCATGCTGTTAGTAATACGAACACATTACCAAGTCCACACAGAGATATAAACTTTATTAGAGGTTGTTTCAAAACAATATTTCATCAAGGGAGAGAATATTAATATGTCCCAAGGCTTGTTTTCTCTTGGTTAGGGACTTGCATCTCATATTTTTAGTTTTCTTTGATTGGAATCTTTGTTGATCAGAACACCATTAAGTAAACCCCAGGCACATTGTGTGTTAACATTTTTATCCCGTTTCTAGTACCAGGTAATTAGGCTGAAAGCTGCCATGTTAACAATTTCTCCCATTCCACTCTAAAGAAAACAAGTCCCCAGTGACTGAGCTGCAGAGCAGTGCAACTGTCTCCGGTTAAACTACCAGGGCTGCAAAGATGCTGATTATTAGTAAATGTCTTCCATTCGGCATGACAGACACCGTTTTCTCGATTTGAGCCACACTCTGTTTACATGTCAGCAGCAAGCATTCTCTTGTTCTAAAAAAATCCCTCCTTCTTTACTGAAACTACTGTAGACTTTGGGCAAAATTTGTTTGACTTGAAGATTTCCCATATGGGAGAACAAACACATGCACAAACCATGCCAGATCCTGGAAGCAGCACCACGTAGAAGGGCGGCCATGAAGGTTTTTCTCGTGCCTGTTTTGGGATTAGGTACACGCACTGGGAATGGTAAAATCCCCTTGCTAGACTAATGTGTGACTAAGCATTTTGCAAAACTTAATGACCACATATCTAGCCAAGGACTGTAAACACAGATTACAATCTAGGACAGATGGGGCAGCATGAAATCTGAATTAGATGAGCATGGAACCTCCCAGTTTATCCAGAACAGGTTGTTTCCACGTGCTAAGCAGTCTGGCAGAAGCCCCAGCACCCACTCCCCACTACCACCTCCCACTCCCCACTACCACCTCCCACACTTCTATTCCCAACAATGAGTCAGGGAATAGAAGTGACAGGCAAAACTGGGGTGTGCAATTTGCTCCTGTTTCGTTTCTTTCTATTTTTCTGTCTGCCTTCATCTGGTCCGTTGGCAGTGCTCACGGAGACAATATTGTTATTTTCCATAGGGAGCACACCAGGATATGAAGGTGAAGGAGAAGGTGACAAGAACATCTCCAGGAAGCCAGGCAATGTGTTGAAGACCTTAGACCCCATCCTCATCACCATCATAGCCATGAGCGCCCTGGGGGTCCTCCTGGGGGCTGTGTGTGGGGTTGTGCTGTACTGTGCCTGTTGGCATAATGGGATGTCAGAAAGAAACTTGTCTGCCCTGGAGAACTATAACTTTGAACTTGTGGATGGTGTGAAGTTGAAAAAAGACAAACTGAATACACAGAGTACTTATTCGGAGGCATGAAGGCGGACAGTGATGAAAAGACAGTCAGAGGACAGAAGTGGAAGGACGGGAGTGAGCTGGGGAGCTATTGATCTTTCACTATACAGGCTGGGAAGTGTGTTGATGACCACTGAGCCAGGCTTTTCTCAGGAGCTTCAATGAGTATGGCCGACAGACATGGACAAGGAGCTGTGTTCACCATCGGACTCATGTACAGTCAGCTTTTTTCCTGTTGGTTTCATTTGAATAATCAGATGCTGGTGTTGAGACCAAGTATGGTTGACTTAATCATTCATTTCGACCCCTCCTGCCCCCCCAGCCTCCTCTCCCTTTTATGGATTCTTTTTGGAAACTGTGCGAAATCCAAGATGCTGGCACCAAGCGTATTCCGTGTGGCCCTTTGGATGGACATGCTACCTGAAACCCAGTGCCCAGAATATACTAGAATCACCGCGTATCAGTGGACTCCTGAAGTTGTACTTGTGTATAATTGCCCGCGTCGTGCATAGGCAAAGAAGGATTAGGCTGTTTTCTTTTTAAAGTACTGTAGCCTCAGTACCAGTATAGTGCATCAGCCCTGTTTACGAAGCAATACTGTCCGATTTTCTTGCTGTTTTTCCAGTGTTGTACTAAACCTCGTGCTTGTGAACTCCATACAGAAAACAGTGCCATCCCTGAACACGGCTGGCCACTGGGTGTACTGCTGACAACTGCAACAACAAAAACACAAATCCTTGGCACTGGCTAGTCTATGTCCTCTCAAGTGCCTTTTTGTTTGTACTGGTTCATTGTGTTACATTAACGACCCACTCTCTTTCTTGCTGGTGAAAGCCCTACTCTTTAATCAAACCGTGGTGGCCCACTGACTAAGAAGAAAGTTTATTTTCGTGTGAGACGTCAGCCCCTCCGGGCAGGCAAGGGCTCTGAAGATTTGGCAACGTGGCTTAATTGTTCTGCTTTTTCTGTAGTTCAATTTCATGTCTCTTGACCCTTTTGTATAAAGCTGCAATATTCTCTCTTGTTGTTCTTTCATATGGAATGTATTTTCAAATGTAAACTCTTTTCTCTTTCTCTCTCCTATCTCTCTGTCTTTTTTTCTCTCTTAAAATTGGAGGATTTGCCGTTGTCCAGAAAAGAAACTTGCAGCTTTAACCTGCTGGGAATGGCAAACGATTTTACTAGACTTTATGTTTAAAAATAAATAAATAAGGGAAATTCCTAACTTTGCCCTCCAAAGTCTAACTTTGGTTTTCTTGTTAACTGGTTAAAGTGACAGTATCTTTTTTCCTTATCTATTCTGTTCAAAACGACCTCTGATAGAAATGTTGGCATTTAGTAGAAATAGTGGTAAGTTGAGGAAAGAAATAATACAAATTGGCTTTCAAGTGAGACCCAAAGGAAGAACTGGATAAAATCTTCCAAATATCCAAAAGCATGAGATTTTTCTATCCAAATATGCAAAAATGACCCAAGAGAACCTTCTTGTTTTGCTTCTGAGTCAGACAAGGGAATTGGAAGGAATAACAGTTAATTTAAGAATTAAACTATAAATCCTGATGCCTGGGCGTCAAGTATTTTAAGATAAGAGGGGGGAAAACATAAAGTCAAAACAAATGGTTTACAAAGTTCATAACAGCAACCTTGAAAAAATAAACTTAAATGAATGCTTCTAGAAATTTCCAGCAGCTTGCAAAAAATAAGCCTGCCTTAGGGCTGGCAATACCTAAGCCTCTAACAGCACAGGGAAGCAAATATCTTACCAGGCAGCCTATGAATTAACCCAAAGAAGCTTTGGTGGTTTTTGGTGCATTTTTATCATGCCATGTTGGACATGAGATTTTTTAGATCTTCCTCCCTTCCCGCTTTGCTAGACGTCTCACTCAAAGACATTTGTTGGGAGTCACATTTGCATCATAGATGAGACAGTCCATTCATCTTAGTTAAATTGAATTGAGAATGCCTTTTGTTTCCAGGAAAGTATTGATCACCATGAAAGAAGAATAGTTTTTTGTCCCCAGAGGCATTCATTTAGTTGATATAATCCTACCAGAAGGAAAGCACTAAGAAAGACTTGTTTTTTGCTTTTAAAGGCAACAGACTTAAAGTTGTCCTCAGCCAAGGAAAAATGATACTGCAACTTTAAAATTTAAAGTATCTTGCACTGATAAATATATTTAAAAATTATATGTTTATAAAGTTATTAATTTGTAAAGGCAGTGTTACAAAATGTTCAGTTTATATTGTTTTAGATTGTTTTGTAATTTTTAAAGGTGTAAAATAACATATTTTTTCTTTATGGAAATCTATAAAACTTTCTGTAGTAAAATGTTTTCATTTTACTGGTATATTATTGCTTCATGTTTTGTACCATCATAAGATTTTGTGCAGATTTTTTTTACAGAAATTATTATTTTCTATGACAATATGACACTTGTAAATTGTTGTTTCAAAATGAACAGCGAAGCCTTAACTTTAAATGACATTTGTATTCTCAGACACTGAGTAGCATAAAAACCACATAGAACTGAACTGTAACTTAAATTCCAAACTATGACTACTACATTCCAAAGAAACAGTTGAATTAAACATTTTCATAAAATATCCCACACCTGATGGCTTTTATTATATTAGCACTGTTCTAGTTAAAGAAGTTGGTGACATGCCACCATCCAATAACTTTCAAGATTTTTTAAAGTTCTCTTTTTTAAAATATTCTGATAAGGAGAGAAGATTAAGAAGACATTTTCCGAAAGTAGAATCTCAACTCAAATTGGACCCCGTCATGATAAGGAGTACAGAATTTGACGTTAGGAATGGAAATATTTAAATCCTAAATTGTGTGTCAAATGTTCTATATTTCATTTGGTAAAGTTTCTTTTATCATATTCACTCATAACTTGGTAAGTTTTGTTCTTGTAGAAAATAGTAATGAGTCTGGCAGTATTTATTCATGCACCCATGCTACATTTAGGTAATGGGAAAAGTTGGGTAGAACATTACAACTGGCTGTTTGGTAATTCTTAGGAAAGTTTTTATTCCATCTGGAACCAGAATAATAGGAAAAATAATAACAACAACAAAGACAACAGAAGTGTCCAGTTAAAGGGGCCCTTTTTACAACAAAACTGGCCTAGCTTAATTTCTGTTACTCACAGACCAATAAGTCTTTCTCCACTACCATCCTCTGACTGTAGGAAAACTAATTCCTGGAAGCACAGGAACTCCCTGAGGAGTGGGCTGCTTTGGACAGCCAGGCTCCATCAATCAATATTTCCTTCACTTCCTGCTCTTCTCTGGATGCTTATGCCTTTTTGCATTTTCCAAGATTAACCAAGAATAGAAAATTTTCCCTAATGCATGGGTTTTTAGATCTCTCTACTCACAGAAAAGAGTCAGAGAGAATCACTTTACTAAAGTTACATTCTACCTAAATTCATGGATGTTTCCAGAAAAATATGATGACTTCCAAGGAGTCTATTAGAATTAATCTACACATACTTTCTGAAAAATGCTAAGGGCCATGCACTAATATTATCTCTGTTTTATTGTTTGAGAAGAACTTCAACATGAATACTTTTCACTCTTATCCCTAGTTAAAGGCTAAGCTAGGCTTTTCATACTAGATTTAACAAGCTAAATCGCTGTATAATACTTCCCAGATTCAGGACTGAAACATTTAACTTAAAGCATAAAAATGATTTACTGTTCTGTCTCCTTTCTTCCCTCATAACTTATTAATTGCCACTTGGGCTGAATTGCACTGTATTTTTATGCAAATCAAATCAGCATTCCATAATGCTTCTGCTTCCCAATGGTAATTATAACTGTGTTGCATTAAAAAATAGCTTTGCCAAGAATTAGCTCTATTTTCCTAAACTATATCCACTAAGGGATCTTAAGCAGAATTTCAAGTTGGGGATTGAGAAACCTAGATGAAGGGACTGTCACACTGAGTAGAATTTAGCACCAAGAAGCATGGAAGACAATGATGAGAACTGACTTTTTCTCCACAATGTTCCAAAGAAACATTGAAAGATGATTCAGAGGAGAACATCACATTATCACATGCATGCCAGAAAGGTCCTAGGAGCTGATCCCATCATTTTAGGAGAGAAAGAGTATGGGGATTGTCTATGGTGATGGCATCATACTGCTATTTGTTGAAACTCTAGCTGTTTTCACAGCTGCTTTGTGAAAGGTAAGTAAGGTAAGTTTTGTAATTATTCATTCTACTTTATAAATGGGGAATCCAAAGTTCAGAGAGGTTGAGTGATGAGTCCAGGATGTATCTGGTCTCATCTCTCCTCCATTCCTCCCACCGTTCCACAGTTCTGCATTAACATGGGAGAGGTTCATACGGGACCTGGCTGCCCAAAATGTGTCCCAAGAGGCAGCAATAGCAGCAGCATCACTGGAAGCCTATTAGAAATGCAGAGTCTCGGGCTGTGCCCCAGATCTGCTGAGTCATTTTAACAAGATCCCCAGACCACCTGTCATCACATTCAGGTTTAAGAAGTCCCAACGTGGCCTGCCGCCACCTAAGCCAGGTGTGCGAAAGTTTGCATTGCTTCAGATGGTGGTGTCTGAACACAAAGCACTTTTCAGAAGCATCTAAACACAATGCAGCCTGTAATAACACCGGTAAATTTAAAATCTCACTTAATCCAGAAGTGCTTTGTGGTCATTCTGCCTGATTACTTGTGAGGGGCCTAAAAGTGGGCTTTTCTGATAGAGAAAAGAGGCTGCTGATGTGGTAATTTGCTGGATTAAAAACTTTAAAAGTGTGGCAGAAGCATAGCAAATGCTCTTTTCCTTATCACAGTGCAGTCAGTGGAGAAAGAGGAATGCACACCAATATGTGAATACCCAATTCCTTCTACTCAAAAGACATTGCCTTACATAGCACACACGGCTTAATACCTTCCAAAGATATTAAATTCCTGAATAGTAAAACTAGATGGAACTCTATTTAATCTTTCTTATTAAAGAAAATATCAGATAATAGAGCTTTGTTGTCAATAGTGGCTCCCGAGAGAGGGTTTCTCTATGCGGAAAGATTGTCTCATCTCCACATCTAAATGGAATTGTGCTGTAATGATGCAGGCGTTCACAAGTGTATAATATTCATAGCCAATAATCTAATTTTATCACTGCCCTGTAAATGGACTTGGAAAGTCACTTGCTCTGGCAGAATGTTGGGCTGGAAATGGACTCACTGTCCTGGAAGGGGCTTCTGAGTCTTGCCTTTGTGCAGCTTGGACAAGACAATGACTCACTCGGATGGAAAGCAGGTCTCTGTTCCTCATAATGCTCCTTTCAGTGATCTGGGCATCTCTGCTCCGTCATTTCTGACATGAGCCAATTCCACACCCTTTCCTTAAGGCCTCATTATCATTTTTTCAGATAGATGATGCTGGCAGTGCTCATGATCTTGATGTTATCCTGCCAGGAAATCATTCCATCACCTATCAGGATTATCATTGCTCTAATTTTGTCCAACTTCTGAAATTTTTCAATGCTGATTAAATTGCTCCTTAACTTTGTATATGTGATATATTCAAAGCAGACTCAATTATTATGCTCTGGTCTTTTGCAATTCTGCTGGAATTCAAGCCCTCCAACTATAAGAAACTTATTTTTAGAGTATTAAACATGATTTCTCTTGGGTCAACTTTTAATTTTATTTATATTTAAGTCACCCAAATTCTCTTTACTTGTAAGAAGAAATACTCTTTTTGTCATGCAAATAACAAATTCTCCCTTCTATCTAATTTCACGTACATATTAGAAAGTTTGGCTGCCTGGAAGGGTCCAAGCAGTGGCAACAGGGTGATCTCTCCCGTGTACCCTAACACACAGAGTTAACTACAGTAGATATTTATGTTCCAACTACTCAGGAAGCACCTTGTCAAATCCACTCTGCATAAATATCTTAACTCCTTAATATCATAACCACTACCATTTCCTAAAGGTTTGCTGTGTACCAGACTTTGCTAGATACCTCAATTAATCCTTCAAGCTACCTTGTGATTTGGGGATATAAAAATAGGTTCAGAGAGGCTAAGAAAAGTAACTAATGTCACACAGCTAGTTGGTAAGGTGCACTTGCAAGATTCAAACCCAGGTCTGTCTAACATGAAGCTTATAATCCTAATAGCTACTCTACGCTGCTTCCACAGTGTAAAGACAAAGTTTTGTCACTGCATGTCAGTTGCTACAGAAATGCTTTGCAGTATGTTAAGCTACGATCTCACTTTACTATTAGGCCTGGTATTAGTCAGCTTAGGTTAGGCTATAAGGTAAGAAATACACTCCCAAATATTAGTGGATTAACCTATACAAGTGTATTTGTTGCTCACACAAATTGTAGCATGAGTCTGGTGGCTCTGCAGGGCAGTTCTCTTCCATGCAGTGATTCAAGGATCCAGGCTGGTTACTTCTTGCTGCCATACTAACCAGAACATGTGGCTTGTAGTCTCTGTGCAAGAGAGAACTAGAAAGATGCTTATTGTCTCAGATGCTTCAGCCTGGAGTTGACACAGACCCTACCACATTTCAAGGGCTCTGAGAAAAGAGGGGGAGCACTTGTATATTCAGTGAGCTGTTGGTATCTCTGTCACAGCTTTCTTTTTTTTTTTTTTTTTAATGACAATGGGTCTTGCTATGTTGCCCAGCCTGGTCTCAAACTCCTGGGCTTAAGCAATCCCCGCTTCTTGGCGTCCCAAGATGCTGGGATTTCAGGTATGACCCACTGTGCCCAGCCTCTGCCACAACTTTCAAGGGCAAAGCCACACTTCTGCCATAGAAGGGTAGATGAGATCATTCACCATGCTTGTCACGTAGGGAAGTGAGGTTCTTCTCAGACTGGAAACCAACCATAATTTAGATGGAGCAGTCAAACAAGATGTCAAATGAGATGAGATGGCTCATGTCAAAGATGAGCCTCCTGAGTGTGGGACCGTGAGGGGCATCCTCCATATGGAAGCAGGTCAGGAGACAGGAAGTGAGGAATCTGCAGTAAGAGTCTTTAGAATTATTTAAGCCCTTTGGGTTCAAAGAAAAAAGCTCTTAGGAGGCACCATGTGAAATGAGACAGGCTCTGAGTCCCGGGAGCCAACGTTTACACTTCTCATGTGTGCTCATGTATTTCCACTTGAGTTTCCCTTCATATTTAGTCATTTAGTATTCAGTAACTTCAGTAATATGCAGTGATTTTAAAGTCACCATACATCTCAGCTTTCCAAAGGAGAGGGGAAAGGTTTGTGTTTATATTTGGGCCAAAACCCAAGGAAGGAAGTCAAACAATATCTGGGGCCCAATATCCACAATATTTGTGAATATTCCCATCCACAGGACTTCCTGTCTCCACTCCCTATTTTATTTCTTTCCCTAGAATTTATCACCTGTTAGTACAATATATACTCTACTGACTTATTTTATTCTCTATCTACACTGTTAAATACAGATTCCATGAGGGCACTGATTGTCATCCATTTAGTTTAGTGCAGTGTCTACAACACATGGAATAAACAGTACCTGGTACATGGGAGATGTTAGATCAATATTTGTCGAATAATGGAACCATGGTTTGAAACCAGCCTGGGTAATATAGCAAGACGCCACTCTACAAAAAAATTTTTTAAGTTAGCCAGGTGTGGTAGTGTGTACCTGTAGTCTCAGCTAATTGGAAGACTGAGGTGGGAGGATCCCTTAAGCCCAGGAGTTCAAGGCTGCGTGAGCCATGATTACACTACAGCACTCCAACCTGGCGACACAGCAAAACGCTATCTTAAGGGAAAAAAAAAGAAAGAAAGAAATCAGACATCAGGAGACTTTTAAAGTTGGGTGCAGGAGATTCTCCTTTTTCAGCAAGAACTTGGAGGATTACAGTTTCCAAGTTTTCATTTTTTTTCTTAAAAGAAATTTCTTTCACACCCTGCTTGTTCTGGAATTACTCTATACCAGGATGACACCTCCTGCACTACTTATCTCTTCCACAGAGACAAGCAGTCCTCCTGCCTAAATTTCTTCTTTTCTTGTCTCCACCCATCCTCACCACACAAAAGTTATTGAGTGCAAAATCACTCATGGCTTCACTGCAGCTCCTCTCCCAGCAACTGGGGGAAGACCAACCTTGTGGATATTGTGTTGAACATGGCATAAAAGGTTAGCTCTGTGGGATGCCAGCAGTAAGGATAGATTTTAGAAACACAACCAGGCCACCTGCAGGATCAGTTAGGGAGGTAGACAGCTTCCTGAGTGGCATTATTTGGGGATTACTGAAAGGTCTCCAAACACCTAGCTCTGAGCCTGTTTCTCATTCAAAAAGACAGATTAAGCATAAACTACTACTTTCTCTACCCCCATGATTTTATTTTATATATAAAAACAATACTTTAAACGTAGTAAATGTGTAATGAAGCTTAAAAAAATAAGTACAATAGCAGAATGGAAATGAAAAAATACAGGCAGAAAATGAACGAGTAAGATAGACTACGAAACTTTTGAGTTAATAGCTCAAATAGTAAACTAAAACTACATCCTCTACATGCAAGAAAGAAAATTAAGCAGACAGGTCTGGGTGCAGTAGCTTAAGCCTATAATCCCAGCACTTTGGGAGGCCCAGGTGGGCGGATTGCTTGAGTCTAGGAGTTAGAGACCAGCCTAGGCAACATGGTGAGACCTTGTCTTTATTAAAAATACAAAAAAAGGCCGGGCGCGGTGGCTCACGCCTGTAATCCCAGCACTTTGGGAGGCCAAGGAGGGTGGATCACGACGTCAGGAGATCAAGACCATCCTGGCTAACACGGTGAAAACCCCTCTCTACTAAAAATACAAAAAAAATTAGCCAGGCGTGGTGGCAGGCACCTGTAGTCCCAGTTACTCGGGAGGCTGAGGCAGGAGAATGGCAGGAACCCAGGAGGCGGAGCTTGCAGTGAGCAGAGAACACGTGCCACTGCACTCCAGCCTGGGCAACACAGCAAGACTCCGTCTCAAAAAAAAAAAAAAAGCCAGGTGTGGTGGTGTGCACCTCTGCTCCCAGCTACCCAGGAGGCCGAAGCAGAAGAATCGCTTGAACCTGGGAGGTAGAGTGCGCAGTGAGCTGAGACAGAGCAAGACTCCATCTCAATAATAACAATAACAATAAAGAAAAGTAAGCCGACAGGGAGATAGAGAATGCTTAAAGACGGGTTATAAATGATAAAAGAGAAAAACATTGAAAAACAGTAATTGGGGCGAAAAAAGCCCTGCAACACAAAATTTTCCTCTATTAACTATGAAAATGAGACTAAAATAGCAAAACCCAGCAAAAATTATCACCTAAAGCAATTGAAACAGGTAATGGCTACAATCAATTTCAATGCACTTTCAAGCCTAAAATCCAAGAAACAGAAAACTCTTGAGCAGGCAGGGAAGTGTCACACGGCCTGGCTTCTCACCTGATTCTGTCCCTCTGAGGGACACATAGAGCTGGGTCAAAGAAATCCCGAGTCCGGCCGGGCGTGGTGGCTCAAGCCTGTAATCCCAGCACTTTGGGAGGCCGAGAAGGGCGGATCACGAGGTAAGGAGATCGAGACCATCCTGGCTAACATGGTGAAACCCCATCTCTACTAAAAATACAAAAAACTAGCCGGGCATGGTGATGGGCGCCTGTAGTCCCAGCTACTCGGGAGGCTGAGGCAGGAGAATGGCAGGAACCCGGGAGGCGGAGCTTGCAGTGAGCTGAGATCCGGCCACTGCACTCCAGCCCGGGCGACAGAGGGAGACTCCGTCTCCAAAAAAAAAAAAAAAAAAAAAGAAAAAAAAAAGAAATCCCGAGTCCTCATTGACAGTCAGCACCAAATCTTGAGTTACTCTGACTGAAAGGATGCCCTTATCCTTATCCTTTTCCTTTCCTGACTTAGGAGAGATGGAAGACTACTGGGAAAAACTGGTGGGACCTCAGGGGAGGCAGGCACCATAAAGCTCTCTCTGAACTGGGGAAGCCCTCTGAAGCCCAGGGGTTTCCTCACCCTGAGAATGAGCTACACCCCACCATTAGGTGAAGGGTAACCTGGTGATGCAGAGCCGTCTGGTTCTCTGATTTCTTCCTTTAATAATTGCATCCCGTGGCCGGGCACAGTGGCTCATGCCTGTAAATCCCAGCACTTCGGGAAGCCAAGGTGAGAGCTCAGGGTTGGGCCAGGAGGTCAAGGCTGCAAGGAGCTATGATCATACCACTGCATGCCAGCCTGGGCGACAGAGTGAGACCTTGTCTCTACAAACAAGCAAACAAACTATACACACACACACACACACACACACATATATATATACACACACACACACACACATATACACACATCCTAAACTTTCACCTGCACAAATGGCTGCCTAGAACAAAGACTACGTTTCCCAATCCCCTAGGTGCTATGTGGCCATGTGATTATGTTTTAACCAATCATGTGGGAGAAATGATGCTTGAACTCCCGGTTCCTGTCTCTAAAAAGTGAGATCATGCCCTTTCCTCCCCCTTTTTCCTTCTGCACTGAATAACTGTGGATGTGTCAGTAGGAGCTGAGCATCATTGTAATGTATAGGAAGTTTAACAGACACCCAAATAGAGGAATTTGAGATTCCTGACACCACAGAACTGCCTGGTACCGCTTCTGTGCTGCCAACCTGGGCTGTTTTATGTTCAGTTACAGAGGAGAAATATAAACTTCTCTGTCATTAAATCATTGTTTTGTCCTTTGTAGCTAAACCAGTATCACATCTAAGACCTGATTAGATATCAAATTTAGGACATTTAATAAAACCTTAGAAGAGAAAACTGAGCCCAGATAGTCTAACAAAGACTGAGCACCAACCACGATGATCTCATCTCCTTCCTTTCTTGTTTTCTCACACAGTAAGTCAGATATGGTGGGATGAGAGTCAAGAATGACCCACTCCTAATCAGAGCAAAGAGAAAGTCCAGGCAGAGTTATTTAAGAGTAAATAAGATTGTTAAAAAAGCATCTTGGCACCAGGCAAACAACAGCAAACACAAAAACATCTTTAAAAAAACAAATAACATAATCTAGTAGAAAACATAAATCAAGAAACAGGAATTTACTGATAATTGCTTGATGCTACATATAGAACATGAATATAATAAACAAAAACTTAGAATCAGATAATAAAATAACAGGATATGACAAAAATAGGGCTCACAAACAAAACAAATATGAGGAACAAAATAGCATTATTAGGTCAGGCACAGTGGCTTATGCCTATAATCCCAGCACTTTGGGAAGCCGAGGTGGGTGGATCACCTGAGGTCAGGAGTTCGAGACCAGTCTAGTCAACTTGGTGAAACCCCATCTTTACTAAAAATACAAAAAAAAAAAAAAATTAGTTGGGCGTGGTGCTGTGCACCTGTAATCCCATCTACTTGGGAGACTGAGGCAAGAGAATCACTTGAACCCAGGAGACGGAGGTTGCAGTGAACTGAGATCATGCCATTGCACTCCAGCCTGGGCAACAAGAGCGAAACTCTGTCTCAAAAAAAAAGTAGCATTATTATAGATTTAATAATTAACAGGCAAAATACTGCTTAAAATAGAATTACTGACATAAGAGGAGGGATTTCGAGATAATTATAACCGAAGACAAAAAATATATTAGAGCAATTATATTATTACAAAGGGAAGAAAAAAAGGCAATCTAACATAAAGATACTTTGTGTCCATAAGTTAAAGAACCTACCTAAGGAAAGACAACATACTGAGAGATGTGATACAAAAATATTATCATGAAATAAAGGTGATACTTAATCTGCTGATTGAAAAGAATATTGTGTTTCAGGAAAATGTGACATAGAGTATTCAGCACTGAGCTATATGCCAGTTAGGCTGTTGAGCTCTAAGAACATTGAACCAAAGAATGTTTCAGACATCCAAGCAATAAAAACAAATTACTAAGAAAGAAGGGGAAAAAAATCAGTCCATCCTCAGTCTTGCCTAGAGTAACATACAAGAGTCCATCCAAAACAGTGGAGCAAAATCTACAAAATTCCAAAGAAAAGAAAGTATGATACCAAGAAAACTCTGCTAATCTAGGATGTTATTCAACAAGAAAGGTAATAGGCAGACATTCTTTTTAAAAAATGTCAAGGAGTACAGAATTCTTTAGATGCTATTGAAAGAGCTGTTGTCAAATTCAGACGATCCAGATATAAATTAAAAACAAGGAAGGTTGAGGATGCAGAAAGGGGTAAAAGGATGACTATTAAGCTATGTAAGAATCAAATTTACACTACAGAATGTGAATGCTATAAATCTGAATAATGTAAAAATACTAGTGTATTTCAAATAAACATGTATCGGTCAGGATGCGAGAAGAATGAGGCCAAAGGAGGTGAGATTTCTGGCATTCTCTTTCCAATGCCCTCTTCTTTAAGAGCAAGAATTCAGCTTATATTATCTTAAAGTGAAACAACTGTTTGTTTTTCCAATAACTCTAAGATCTGAAAATGTATCCTAACTCCTTTGTTGAGCATGAAGTGGTCTTTCAGTAAGTAATAATACTAAGAGTAAAGAATCATTTTTGCAGTTCAACGTTTCTTTCATTTTAATTTAGTGTTTTGCTATGAACTTTCAGTAAAATTAAATTGGATAATTTTCATTAAAATCACATCTATAGGCCGGGCGCGGTGGTGCTCACCTGTAATCCCTGCACTTTGGGAGGTGAGGCAGGCAGGTCACTTGAGCCCAGGAGTTCGAGACCAGCCTGGGCAACATGGCAAAACCCCCAACTCTATAAAACATACAAAAAAGAAATGAGCCAGGCATGGTGGCATGTGCCTGTAGTCCTGACTACCCAGGAGGCTGAGGTGGGAGAATCACCTAAGCCCAGGAGTTCCAGGTTGCAGGGAGCTGTGATCGCATCACTGCATTGCAGCATGGGCGTCAGAGTGACACCCTGTCCCAAAAAATAAAAAATAAATAAAAAAACAGGTATCTGTAATAAAATCCCATTTATATAAATGTATCCAGCCAGGGGCGGTGGCTCAGGCCTGTAATCCCAGCACTTTGGGAAGCCGAGGTGGGCAGATCACGAGGTCAGGAGTTCAAGACCAACCTGGCCAACATAGTGGAACCCAAATCTCTACTAAAAATACAAAAAATTAGCTGGGTGTGATGGCAGGCACCTGTAATCCCAGCTACTCAGGAGACTGAGGCAGGAGAATGTTTTGAACCCGGAAGGTGGAGGTTGTACTGAGATGCGGTTGTGCCATTGAACTCCAGCCTGGGCGACAGAGCGAGACTCCATCTCAATAAATAAATAAATTAATTAATTAATTAATAACTATCCTTGCACTCATCCATTTATCAATTTAAATTATACCTTTAAATTACTGCTTTAATAGTAGGAATATTGATGAATGTTGATTTTTATCTTTTTCTGTACTTTTAAAAATTGACAGTAACATAAGAAAGAAACTGGTATCAGACTGATTTAAAAAAAAAAACAAAACAGAAGTGCCAAGGCAATTTATTGAAGAGTATTGTGTGCCTGCTTTATTATATATTTTTCCTTTTCCCCTTATTTTAAGCAAGCAGCCAGCTTTGTAATTCCTTGCCTCCAGCATTTTTGCTAGATGACAAGCAGCTGAAGTCAACTTTGTAAAAACATAACTCCACTGAAAAATTAATGTTAAGTATCTCACAGTGAGTGAGGAGAGAAGAATGATTTGGGAGGCAAAGAACAACGGGACTGAAATTCACTCAGAATGAAAACGGAAGGAAGGTCTCTGGTTTCCATATGTCCCCATGGCAGCACCTAAGAACAGGAGTGAGCTCCACTGGTGTACGCCTCCCCATCCGCCTCAAACTCCTCATGCCCCGGGAGTGGAAAAATAAGAGAATTTTAACACAAAATTCAAAGTTATATTTATTACTTTCTAAATAAATAAACTTTATTTTAAAAATAACTAAAATCACTTTCCTACGTTTCATTTCCATGTGTCAGCTATCCTGTTAAGGCATTTGCATTACAAAGAAGGAACTGCATTCACTGAGCAAAACATTGGCAGGAACAGGTTTATCTCATTATCCTTTCCCACTCATTACCACTGAAAGAGAGTGCGGCTGTTAGAGGAGGAAATGTCATGCCAGGAAGACACACCGGAAAGGGAGGAGCCCAGGAGCAGGCTGTGGTATGTTATCCCAGCCAGGAAGAGAAATCAGCTCTGGAGTTAAGGAAACTTGGAAACCTAGAGAAAGTATCAAGAAAAGAAGGAGGCTCCACAAAACGAAAGGAGACATGAAAACGAAAAACAAATTGCCAGTTTACTCACTCCTGAAACAGGTCACACTAGGAAGATGAATTTTTTTGAACCAATAAGTTGTCAATCCACAATCAGATTACACAGCGAGGCAAGTGTCGGAATGGCCTGGCTGAAAGTAGAGGCTCAGTGACTCAAGGAATTGATGAGGGGTGAGTGATTGGAAAATGGCACACTCTAGAGAGTATAAGGCACCAGGAAGTGCGGTCTAGATGGTTATTTTTGGCTGACCAACACTATGGATCCGTGTCTATCACAAGAAAGCAACAACTGCTCATAAACAAACCCAAATGTGAGGAGCACTTGAGGACAGGAGTTTGAGACCAGCCTGGGCAACATGGTGAGAGCCTATCTCTGCAAAAGTTTTTTAATTAGCCAGAGCCAGTTGCAGAGGCTCCCACGTGTAATCCCAGTACTTTGGGAAGCTGAGGCGAGAGGGTCACTTGAGCCTAGGATTGCAAGACTAGCCTGGGCAACATGGGAAAACTGATTCTCTACAAAAAATATGAAAATTAGCCTGGTGTGGTGGCACACACCAGTAGTCCCAGCTACTTGGAAGGCTGAGGCAGGAGATGGCTTGAACCCAGGAATTCCAGGCTGCAGTAAGCTATGATCTCACCACTGCACTCCAGCCTGAGTAACAGAGCAAGACCCTGTCTCAAAAAAAGGAAAAAGAAAAACCAAAAAACAACACCCAAATGCTAAGAGCCTCAATAACATCTCTGTTTTAGAAACTCCCCTCAAAGCAACTCACTCTAGAAAAGAAAAATTTGCATCAGTAAGTCAGGCTCAAGCCTATCTTTCTCTATTGAGGGTCCAGAAATGTCATACTCTCTCTTGGTATATACCTGATAGCCTCTGGCTGGCTGACCCTTTAGGTTCTCTTGCAAGTCAAAAGAGGGTATTACTCAGTCAACCTCACTGCATGATCTCAGCATCATTGTCAAATCCCTGGCAGCATTTTGGGCTTTCAAGGTCATCTTGATAGTGTCATTATTTGTACCATCACCTGACAATGGTACCCTACGAAGTCATTTTAGTCTATAACCCCTGCTCGTAAGCTCCTGCATTTACATGCATTTTGGCTTAAGGGAATATATGATAGGCAAAGTACTTTTCAGTGAAGCAGCTTAGAAAAGGAGTTTTTCAAAAAGAAATATTCTTATTAAGTCCAATTTTCCCATCATGCTCTGAGTTCCCTCTGAAGTCAGTGGAAGCCCTCCTTGGTAGTGGCACAGCCCGAGCAGTGATGCATCAATGTGAAACTTGTCTGCTTATCTCCAGAGCCATTCCTCGGTCCCCGGGGTACAGGGAGATGCAGCGAACATTTTAAAAATACGGATCACAAATTGACATCTGCAAGTGCAAAGTATTCTTGTTACGAAATCGCAAGGTAAAGTGCAACTCCTAATGCACAACAGCCAATTTTTCAGGCTGTGTTTCAGTCACTTGAGGCTGTTACTCTGAGTTCCAGGGAGTACACTCCACAAAGCACATGTCACACGTTACCATTAAGCCCCTCTAACCCAATCTTGGCAGGAAGCTGGACAGAAACGGTAAGTGAAAAAAAGCTCCAAACACAATGATCTATTATTTAAATGAACTAGAGTGCTATAGATCATGAAAGACAAGCTATTCCATTTCCCTTCTGAATTAAATGATCTCTAGATGAAGTAAAACAATGCAAAATGTTAATATTTGTATAGTGACACTTCAGTCGATTCAGCCACTTCTCACATCTAGTTAGTCACGGGGATCTTGAATGATCTGCATTGTACAGACCTTATTTCTAAGTCCATTCACTTCTTTTTGAGCAGTGTAAACGTCTTTATTAAACTTTGCATTAACTCTTCATAACTCACGCTAACTTGCAAGCCAACCCTCACTATTCTTAATATATTCATATTCATATTTCCTCATACAAAAGGAGGATGGAAACCAAAAACGTATCAAGATAATTTACTGTGGGCCCATTCTTTGTGTTTGTTCTGATCAATAATATTCAAGATATCATTTGTTAGAGCAGAAAGGACAATGACTTTGGCCTCCGGAGGCCTTGGTATTTATCTAATTCCTCCTTTCTCTCCTTTCTTTCTTCCTTCTTTCCTTCTTTGTTTTTTTCCTTCTATTCTTCTTCCATTCCCCTATATATATTCATTAAGTACCTATCTGCACAAGATGTTACATGACATAAAAAGGGATGTGAGATCTAGATTAGGCCCTCAAGTAATTTGTAGATTTGTGTGGGAAATATGAGTGAGAGGAAGAAGAAGCTATAACATGGGCTTTGAAACTTAGCAGCCCTTTGTGTAAATAACCAATTTAATTGTTCACTCTTCATGTCATTTTGTTCAAGTTACTTAATTTTGCTGAGTTTTGGTGAATGCATCTATAAAAATGAAGATAATACTATGGGAACCAAAAACTGATTGTGAAAACTAAATTGATAATATGTCTAAAACACTCAGAAAGATACACAATACATTTTTCTTAAAAAATTATAGACGTGGCTGAGTGCAGCAGGTCATGCCTGTAATCCCAGTGCTTTGGGAGACCAAGGCAGGTGGATCACCTGAAGTCAGGAGTTCGAGATCAGCCTGGCCAACATGGCGAAACCCTGTCTCTACTAAAAATACAAAAATTTGCTGATCGTGGTGGCATATGCCTGTAATCCCAGCTACTCAGGAGGCTGAGGCAAGAGAATCTCTTGAACCCCAGAGATGGAGGTTGTGGTGAGCTGAGACTGCACCATTGCACTCCAGCCTGGGTGACAGAGTGAGACTCTGTCTCAAAATAAATAAATAAAAATAAATAAAAATCTAGACTTGAAGTCAGAAGAGCTGGGTTCCAGTCAGGCATAGTGGCTCACACCTGTAATCTCAATGATTTAGGATGTCAAAGAAGAAGGATCTCTTGAGGCCAAGAGTTCAAGACCAGCCTGGGGAACATAGTGAGACCTTGTCTCGCAAAAATGTAAAAAGATTAGCCAGGGGTGATGGTGTGTGTCTATGGTCCCAGCTACTCAGGAGTAGTTCATGGTGCAGTGAGCTATGATGGTACTGCTGCACTCAAGCCTGGGCAACAGAGCAAGACTCTGTAGAAAGAAAGAAAGAAAGAAAGAAATAATTAAAAAGTTGGGTACAAATTCTGACTCTGCTACAGGTGCAACATTGGAGGAGTCATGTAACTTCTGCAGGTCTTAAAATCTCCCTCAAATAAAGGCAGAATTGAATTAGCCTATCATGAACACTTCCTTCATGCCCAAAAAGTACTTTCATCTGTTCCAATGGAGATACAGTGGAGATGTTGGCAGAGGAATTACTTGGATTGATTAGAAAGATTACATTGGTAGTAGTTTGATAGGGGTGCATGTAGAGTTAGAAGAAAAAGACGAGGACGTCTATAAGGAAAAAGTTTGGAAACTCTGATTGGTGACCATGAGAAACAAAAGAGTAGATGCAGGGGAATCTGCAAGTGCAAAGTATTCTTGTTACAAAATCACAAGGTAAAGTCCACCTTCTAACGCACAACAGCCAATTTGTCAGGCTGTGTTACAATCACTTGAGGCTGTTATTCTGAGCTCCAGGGAGCACACATGGAGGTGAAACATGAAGACATTAGAAGGCAATGGAGGCAAGAAGACTTCAAGACGATGCTTGCTTCTCAGTTTGGTTGACCAGAAGTATGGCAGCATCAGCCATTCTAAAAAGAACAACAAAAGCAGTAGCTAGCTAGGTGCAGTGGCTCACTTCTGTAATTCCAGCCACTCAGGAGGCTGAGGTGGGAGGATCACTTGAGGCCAGGAGTTCGAGGTTAACCTAGCCAATGTAGTGAGACCCTGCCTTTAAAAAATTTTTTTAAAGAGAAAAGCTAATTTGGGGGGAAAGAAAACAAGGGCAATTTTAGGCATACTGAATGCAGTATAGCAATAAAATATTCTCTCATTTCACTTTTTACTTTTCAAAATGTGAATTGTATCATCATCCCTCTGCTTTAAAATATTCAGATTTCCCATTGCTTTTAGAATAAAACCTGGTCACTGTACCCTGGTCTAGTGGTCCCCAGTGAGCCATACTTCCTGGTCTCTGTGCCCTTGTGTGTTCTCTTCCCACCTTGACTCTGGGCTTGGCCAACGGACACCAAGTGGCTGCTTAATATGCACTTTACACATGGGCACTGTCCTTAGGACGGCAGTCACCATGCTGTAAAGAAGCTCCAGCAAGGCCAGGCATGGTGGTTCACACCTGTAATCCCAGCACTTTGGGAGGCCAAGGCAGGTGGATCACTTGAGCTCAGGAGTTCAAGATCAGCCTGGCCAACATAGTGAAACCCCATCTCCAATAAAACTACAAAAATGTGTCAAGTGTAATGGTGCCCCCCTGTCATCCCAGCCACTCAGGAGGCTGAGGCAGGAGAATCACTTGAATCTGGGTGGCGGAGGTTGCAGTGAGCCGAGATCACACCACTGCCCTCAAGCCTGGGCGACAGAGTGAGATTCTGTCTCAGAAAAAAAAAAAAAAAAAAAAAGAAGCTCCAGCAAGATGAATGGACAGTGAGAGATCATGCAGCCAGGGACCATAGAAGACAAGAGACCAGCTTGAACCTTATAGCCCCAAGGGAGATTTCAGATAAACGAAGCCACATGAGTGACGTCAGCTACCCTACATGGAGCAGAACTGGCCCGTGGGTGCAGTCAACCTTTTCAATTGCTAGAAATAATACATCATTCTTGTGTTAATCCACCAAGTTTGGAGATAGTTTGTTACGCAGCCATAGGTAACTGAAACCTGTGGTCTATAAGTTCTGTGCAATCTGAGGCCTTATAGATACTACAGTAGACCTACATTAATAAATAATGACAGGGCACCGTATCTGTTTCATTTCACCTCAGGCCATTTTACACCGTGCTTGCTGAGGTCCAGATACACTGATCTTTCAATACCTTAAAAGAGTCAAAACAATGCCTATGCTTTCCTTTCTTCGTTAGCTCTCCCGTGTGTCCCATTCACCCAGTTTTCCCCTATTAATTATTCAGGTTGCAATTTAAATATCCTTTCCTCTTAGAGGTCTTCACTGACTGACCCCTCAACTTAAACTTGGTCCCCTGTTACTCTCTTTAAAAGGCCCTGTTCTTGAGGCCAGGTACAGTGGCTCACGCCTGTAATCCCAGCACTTTGGGAGGCCGAGGCAGACGGATCACTTGAGGTCAGGAGTTCGAGACCAGCCTGGCCAACATGGTGAAACCCCATCTCTACTAAAAATTCAAAAATTAACTGAGCGTGGTGGTGGGTGCCTGTAATCGCAGCTACTCAGGAGGCTGAAGCAGGAGAATCTCTTGAATCCAGGAGGTGGAGGCTGCAGTAAGTTGAGATCGCACCACTGCCCTCCAGCCTGTGCAACAGAGCGAGACTCCAGCTCAAAAAGAAAAAAAAAAGAAAAAAAAAATGGCGCTGTTCTTGTGCCACGCTGTACTGATTAAGATATTAATGGTATGCTGATTTAAGTAACTGTTTGCGTCTGTCTCCTGCCGAGCTGTGAGAGCCGGGCAGGCAGCGAGAATGTGGGGAATGTGGGTCTCGAGCTCCAGTGGAGGTTGATGTGGAGAAACAGGACAAGCACGGAGGCATTTCCGGGTGGAACTGACAGACAGGTGTAGTACTGGTAGCAGATGGGCCATGAGACTGGGGTCCGAGAGTAGGCAGGATTTGAAGGAGCAAGTTGACTAAGAGGCAAGAATGTCCGTGAAGTATGGCAGCCGCCAATGAGAGGACCTAACCTCACAGCTGGGCTAAGAACTAGGAACACAGTTCCCAGGAAGAAGCTAGAACCTGTGTCAACCAAATCCCCACTTTTAAAGAATCTCCCCTCCTTGAGGCTCTCATTAGAAGTTCCAAGAGCCCCCATCCCACATACAGTGAAATTCTCAGCATCCTCCACGCCCAAGTCTCTCTTGAGTTTCTCTAGGATGCCTCTCTTTGTGATGTTGCTTCCTCTGAATTCTCCATGTCTCTGGAGCCTCATGTCCAGTACCTGATCTCTTCTTACCGCGTCACAACTAAACAGGCAACACCGCCCAGATAGAGAACACAGCACCTTTTATTTAATCCCCCCAAGTAGCCATGCACACAGGTCATTTTTTATAGCAGAGTTTTACTTAAAGTCCATAAGTAAAAATGCGTGTGTTGTGGAATAGGACAGTAGGGAGTTGACAGAGGAGTTATTAAAAGCCACACCATTATCGAATAACTGAAAGCAGAACTGCATGATCCATCCCCTACAACTTATGCCGCTATTTCCAACATGGGGGACATCTTCATGGGCTTCTCAAGAAAGCCCTGGAACCACAGGACACTTCATGCTACTCTGCTAAGGCGCTTAGAGCATTTTCTCTTCTTTCTTGCATTTTCCACCCTTCACTCCTTCCCACTCCAACCCCTGGAGTCCGAGAGCAGGCAGGATATTTATTTAGTATTGATAACATTATATCTAGCCCTAAAATAGCGGATATTTATTTAGTATTGATAATATAATTGCTATTTAAGACCTTGCCATGTGCCTGGTACTATTTTAAGCACTTCACATCCATGTATTATTTCATCCTTACAACAAGCCCACTGGCTAGAGATAATCGTCATTATCACCACTTGCAAAGTATGAAACGGAGGCACAAGGAGGTTAAGGAATATGAAGGAGATGGCCCAGTCTGCATGTGGCAGACGCAGGATTGAAGAATTGACAGTATGACTCTAGGTTCATGCTCTCTGTCTCCCCTAACCAGCTATACCAGGGATTCTTACTCTCTCCTTTTCTGACCTTCCAGGCCCCAAACTGAAAACTTCTCCCATTTTTTTTTGTACCCAGCAATTCACCTTTTTTTTAATGAGTATTTTTATGTATTTATGTATTTGTTTGTTTGTTTGCTTCTTTAATTTCCATTGGTTTCAGGGGAAACAGGTGTTTGGTTACATGAGTAAGTTCTTTAGTGGTGATTTCTCATTTTGGTGCACCCGTCACCTGAGCAGTGTACACTGTACCCAATGTGTAGTCTTTTATCCCTCACCCCGCTCCCACCCTCTCCCCCAAGTCCCCAAAGTCCACTGTATCATTCTTATGCCTTTGCGTCCTCATAGCTTAGCTCCCACTTATGAGTGAGAACATACTGTGCTTGGTTTTCCATTCTGGGTTACTTCACTTAGAATAATAGTCTCCAGTCCCATCCAGGTTGTTGTGAAGGCCATCATTTCATTCCTCTTTATGACTGAGTAGTATTCTATGGTATATCTATTTATATATCTATATCTATCTATCTACCACATTTTTCTATATCCACTCATTGATTGATGGGCATTAATGATTTCTTTTCCTCTGGGTAGATACCCAGTAGTGTGATCAGCTTCCTTTTTTTTTTTTTTTTTTTTTTTTTGTCTTGTCCTAAGCCTAACCCATAGGCTTGTTTAAGGCAAAGCAAGACTACAGATCTTTGATATTCTTCATTGATCTCTTCTCTGTGGCTTTTCATTGGAAGAATCATTTTGAGCTGATCCTTACTGTCCCTCAGCAGGACAGGCTCCTTCCTAAGCCAAGGTCAAGCAAACACTTACCAAGACGCAAAGAAGAGGTAAAGGTGCCTTGGTGCCCCTCTCCCCTTAAGTACAATTAGACAGGTGCCCATTTCAATCTGAATATATACAACTTGACTAAAGCTGACTCACAGCCATGCTGTCCATTCATTTCCACTTGAATATATACCATCCCTTGAAGTTTATTATAAAAAAATTGACCCGTACCAGGTCTTTCACTATCAGAGAAAGAATAAATGTAGTCACTTTGAAATAAAATTTTAAAAAACTATGAATGTCCGTGGCAGTCATTTTTCACTATTTTGTGGCCTAACATTTTTGTGGCTTTTGCTCATTTTATTGTGCTGCTTGGGTGCCATGATCTCTTTTTGACAGAGAAAACACAAAGGTGGTAACCACCTAACCAAGTTCACCCAAATAAACACATAACGGCCAAGGCAGGAATGAAACCTGGCTCCTTCCAGAGAAACCTGACTCCTGAAATTCACTGCCACTTGTTTCAACTCCTTTTTGTACTCAGCCTTGTCTCAAAGACTAATGGCCTCTATTTCTGTGCAGCTCCAGGAGGAGTTGTTAGTGAGACACAGAGTGGAGGGAAGAATAGGATTTCAGAGGGAACAAGAAGGAAAATGCAGGAATCTTGTAATATTAAATCATGGAAATGGAGATGGGAACATATAAGTTCCTGTAGTCTTAGAGGTTCACATATCATTAGCTCTTCAGGAAATAGTATCAAAATATGATGCAATCCCAGTGGGACTGAAAATGTGTCATTTCCTGTTGAGGAGCAATGACTTTTATGTATTTGGTGCCAATGTGTCTGCATGCTGTTCTAATAGGAAAGAGAAAAGACATTGAGGGGGATGACTGCTGTCAGAGAAGACTCAGGAGTATATGGTTCTTCCTAGCACACTCAAGGGTAGGGTCTCTGGATGATACTACAGGGCATTTTCACCTCCTCTTGCATGAAGATTTTCAGAAAACCAGCTGGTGACCATCTCCCTTCATACATGAAGGAAGTGTGGGCAAGATGGTGTAGAGGAAACCCAGCAATGGACTGGACTGATTGAAGAAAAGAATCAGGAAAGAAAAGTCCTTCCTCAAGAGCCTCCTAAGGAATCTTGGTTATTTAAGATATTTCAGTAGAGACGATGAAATAGACGAATGTTTATGGAAAATGCCATATACAACTACATCCCTCTTGAAGAATCTCAGTGTATCTCACCACGCTAAAGCCATTTTGATATGCTAAAGTACACTTTAATCCAGAATTCCCCAAATTTACTTACCCATGGAAAAAATTTGCACATTCAATACTTTAATAATGTCCCCATTCTAAGAAATGGTTGAATAGCAATAGACTAAGAAATATATTTGTTTGTAGAAATGAATATCAGGGCACATTATGGTTAGAAACTTTACCCCAAGATGTAAAGAAGTGATTCTTGAGACATTTGGTCTCATCGAGCAAATAAAGGACCAAAAAAAAAAAAAAAAAAAAGCCTTAGAACAGTCTCGATATGCCAGACTGTGATGTACAGGAATCTCTTAGGGAGGAATTCTTTGCCAGAATTTACAACTTGTTCCCTACCTATTTCTATCAACTAATACTTTATGCTGATGAGTCTGGCATTATCACTCATCGTCATTTCCCTGTTAATCACCCTGATTGCCTCAGTTGTGTGTTTATAACACTAAGTTAAACAATGCAGACAATACTTTCTTCTTCTCTGACTGTGACAATGTATCATAATTGAGTCATTTCTGCCTCCCTGGTCACCTTGGTATTCTTGGAAGTGCATTCTCTGTATATTAATCCTCTAGTTAAATATTGATAGCAAGCCTCTGCCTTCATATTTACTTTGTTGCTCCATTATTGCTACATACAGGGTGATTATTTGTTTCTGTCTTTTCAGCCTGTTTAATCAGGACTGAGTCAACGTTCTCTATGTTTAACCTTCTTGTCCAATCATTGTTGGAGAGTGTTTTGGAGAATACTCTGAAATCAGCTCAGAAAGAATTCTCTCTGCTCGGTGTATGCTCCATTATAGCCAGTAGGGGTCAGAAGGGCATTTCTCTCTGGGGTCAGGTGGTTGGTGGTGAGAAAGCAAAGTCCTGGAGGCATTGTCTTGGGTTGAACATCTCTCCTTGAACAATGTCTTTGAAAAGTAGACGAGAGAGAGAGAAAGAGAGAGAAAGAAAGAGAGAGAGAGAGAGAGAGAAATGTCACAGGGCCAACCTGACAGCTCTTGTGTTTTTGATGGAGTGTTGGCCCTGGAACTCTTACAGGGTATGAATTTGCAACAGGAGTGGCTATCCCAACAAGGGCTATGGAGTGGCAGAAAATGTCCCTGCCAAAAATAGAGACCTGGACACAATCCCTGGTTTGATGATCTCCAATCCCTCCCGTCTATTGGAGATTTCTGGGCAAGTAACTGAACTCTTTCCATTTGTGCCAGCTGATCACGGGGTCTTGGGAGAGCGTTAAGTGACACATGAACAAGGAGCATCTCAGCAAATACACCATTCTTTGCTACTACAGAAAGATGCACTAAAGCATAGAAATGGAAATATCATCTTTGAAAGCAAGCAAGTCATTCTGCTTGAATGAGAATGGTGTGTGTGGTGGTGTCATCAGCTCCAAACTGAAAGCTGTGAACCCTCCCCAGAGCAGAAAGGCCACCATTGCTTCCCATATGTGTGTATTTTAGGAAGGGGTGATGATTAAGTCTTAGACACTATTTGTGTCACTACCAAAAGAGAAAGACTAAACAGATGTTCTCTGGGCCCTTTCCAAGGCCTGGCTGCAGTTTGTTCATCAGTGTCTTCGGAACTGTCTTCCTGACCCTCCACTCTTGCAGAAGAGAAGTAAGTAAGAAGTGAATCTTCTAGAATATGACTATCTGGTTTCCAACAATAGACTGTCTTGCAGTTTAAAGACTTTAAATAACATAAGTGTCATATGTAAATACATTGTTCAAAGTTTCCCCAGAGATTGATAATAAGGTAAATAGCCCTTTGCATTGGTAGAGAAGGAGGACAGAGGCCTAAGTTTTCCAGTGATTTTCAGGTGATCCCTTCCATTCTCCAAGTCCAGGGGAATTTGAGGCTTCTGTGGCATGAGTGATGCTGGCTGGCATAAAAACTGAAATCTGAATAGCTAAGCTCCGAGTAGTCTACTTGTTTTGTGTTTGACCCATTATTCAATGATTGGTGAATATTTGCCATTCCTCTAAAATTTCATATTTTGTCACATTGCCATACTTCTGGCAAATGTCTAGAATACTCCCTCCCCACCCCCTTGGGATTTTCTACTCATTCTTGGAGATGCAGCTCAAATTTTCCATTCAAGGAGAGCTTTCTTTGTCCCCGCAAGTGAGAGAGAGAGAGAGAGAGCCACCATCTGTGTCACCAGAGGGCCTTGTACAGGCACTATTTATAGCAGCATCATATTACATTTATAACTATTTATTTGTTTTTTGTATTTTTCAGGCTATGGTCAATAAAATAAAGCCCTTCTGGGGAGTCCAGCAGGAGGAATTTAATGCAATAAGCCAGTTATAAAGGTGTTAAGAGAGTGAATAAACGAAAGAAGACATAAGGGGGCATCTCAGATTTTAGTTACACTAGGAAGCTGCTAACAGTCACAGTGCTAGAAGAACAAAGGTAAAGCATAAGCTGTTACCAGAGCCCAGCAGTCAAGGCTCCCTGTCTGGATCTGGTCCAGCAGAACTAGGACCACTGGAATACCACCTGAAGCAAAGAGAGGTGGGGATGATTCTCTGGCCATCTACCCAATACCCATCCTCCAATCTCAAGCCAGTGTCCCCACGGCCTTAAACAGGGACCAATGCCTGTTGCTAAGGCTATCTGGGAAATGCAGATTTCAGAGAAAGGCCAATGACTGGATGTGACAACAAAGAAGTGAGTAACTGCCTCCTATACCCACCTCCCTCAGTAGACAGAGAGTTTCATTCTAATTTCTCCAGCACAAGAAAGATACTACACGAGTTTACTGAGTAAAGTGCTGAACTGAAAGTGAGATCCATTTCCTTTGTATTCTTGTCAATGGAACTTATGCCTCTTTAGAAAAATAATACCAACCTTCTTAGCCTAGCTTAAACCATTTTCTTTTCCCCACCCCTGCAATTATGGTGTTTCCATCTTTGTCTGTTGGCTTTGTACAGTTTACACATTCTCAAACTTCCAAGAGGATGAGAAGCCACTGGTAATCTTGTTTGAAATTTGCATTGAATTTAGTTCTCTGCTCCCAAGGGCCCTCTCTGTGGGCCAGTCAGGCTAAGAAAGGAGTTGCTTTGCTCTCAGAAACTTTTTAAGTCTTTTCGTTACCAATTTGTCAGCGTGAGCACATAATGAGGTCTTGAAGTAGCGGATAGGCAATTCATTTCTCAGCCAAGTGGCTGAACTTGTAGCTGCCAGATCGTGGACTGTTATCTATAATTACTTCACGGATATCCCACAAAGATAATTTTCTTTGTATGATTGAAAAAAAAAAAAAAAAAAAAAAAAAAAAAACAAAAAACCGGTCTAAAACAAGTCTTTCTGAAGGCTTTCATTAAGCCTGGGCCAAAGCAAGATGAACCCATGTTGATACCTAAGAGGGTATGTATCTCTTCTCTAGGATGAAAACATGAGGCTTCAGTCCTAGTCGTGAAACCACCTTCCAAGAGGCAACCAATGGTAACTCTATGAATGGGCGTCTGCTAGTCTCTGAATCTCTGGGCTGTTTCCCATTCATCAATTTTTACATGCAGGATCTGTGTCAGTGATTCCTATTTGTCATGACATTCCTCAGAACCTTCTTATACATCAGCTTAGCGCCAGATTCCTTGCTCAAATTCAGAGGGATACAAGATCATAAGCTACTCTCTAGAGAAACAAATCTGGAAAACTCAATGAGTAAAAGAAGTTCTTGTTTGAGAAAAGTGAGTAAGGTGGGGAGAAAAGTGGGTAAGTGGTTTGCTTGTAAAGACCCCCAAGAGCTGATTGAGTGCATCTCTTCCCAACTCTGTGTTCAAAATGGCATCATGCTAATAGCTTGAAATTGACCAGAACGTTGAGTAGTTACACCACAAAGACTGGCAAACATGGCAACTCGGGGCTTGTTACTATTAATTCTTCTCAGAGATCTGGTTGCAAAACATACACCTCTGGAAGGAGAAGAGTCCTATCTTTGCCAACCTCTACCCTTTGATAAAGTCCATCAAATGAGGATTACTAAGAACGTACTTGTGGCCAAAAAAAAAAAAAAAAATAGGTTTGTTAACCTGCTATGACAAGGGTGATGGAACACCACGGGAATTGTGAGGCATGTCATTAAGACGGGGTTGCAGGGGGGCTTGTTATGGGTTTGGAGCTTGTGCAGAATGATTTTTAAGAGGGGCTAGGGAAGATGGAACAGCTCTATATTGGATGCTGCCACGAAGAACAGGCAGTTTAGAAACTAGGTACACAGCAACCATTATTCAGGAGGAAGAAGAGTGAAGTGGGGCTGAGGGAGTCATTGGGAAAGAAGTTTGCCATTAGGTAGGAATGCAATAATTGCTCAAAAGGAAGAGGTTGCCCATCCTTCTGCAGCTGTGGGATGGCCTGGGAGTCACGCTGTAAATTTATGTGGACTTGGCCACGTCCCATCACAAACTTTTTTTTGTTTTTAGATTCCACTGGGAACATCACAGTCTGATAACCAGCAGGTCTAAGACTTGGTCTCAGGGTCATGTTTCCTCAGAAACAGCAAAGTTAAGAGAACTGTGGAATGTTGTGTTCAAACTTCTTATCGCCTGGTTTGGAAACCAAGGCTGCTTCCCTATGTCAAAGTGACCCATGAGGCTTGGCCCCTCCCGTTCCCATCGAAGCGAACCAAACAGCAAAGTTTCTCAAAGCATAGGATCTTAGAAAACATGGGTTCTCCACACAGTTTCACCGAGGTCGGTTAAGAAAAGCAGTTTTTTCTGGTTCACACCTTCTACTACCCTTCATCCACTCACCATTGCTGACTTCATGCTCACTGGTCTTGCTACTGGATTCACAGGGAACCTGATTGCATTTTTGCCCAAAGAAAGTACAGATGCGGTAAAATATTTTAAAAACCTTTATATCTTTTTCTTATTTTTTATTTTTTAGAGACAGGATCTTATTATGTTGCCCAGGCTGGCCTCGAACTCCTGGGTTCAAGTGATCCTCCAGGCTTAGCTTCCCAAGTAGCTGGAACTAGAGGTGTGCACCACCCTGCCTGACTCAAGACTTCTATTTCTGAAACACCGGTTGTCTCCAGAACTGATCACAGTGCCTGGCACAAAGTAAGTGCCTGTGGGATGAAATGCTATAGGATGAGAGATATTTGGGAGTGAAATAAGACTTCGGGACATCTCAGCCCACACTGTGTGGATAGCTCACCCTGTGGATTGACAAGTCATTTGTTGCAGTAGTGGTCAAGTTCCTTTTTCAGTAGCAAGTTCTCTCCAATATCATGTGGATAGGAAGACAAATGCGGTATCTGCAGCTGTGTCCTGTAGGTGTGGCCCTTGCTGGGAGTAAACATAAAACATGGTTTTTTCTACAATTCACATCCCTAAGGCAACACGCCACAAATGACCAACACTTTCAGCATTGTTTCTCTTAATGTGGTCCCCACACCACCTGCACCAGACTCACCTGAGATGTTGTTTTAAAAAATGCAAATTCTCGTCTCCACCCCAGATTGACGGAATTGGAAACTTGAATACTGGAAACCAAGGTTCCCCACGCGATGCTTGTGCATGCTCAAGTTTGAGAACAACTGATCCACATGATGTGACTGTTTTTTCCCTTAGGGTCTCCTCATCTAACAAATCAACAGGAATGTACTGATGCTGGACAGTCATTCACTTGTCCACTCAAGCAACATTGACTGAGTGTCAGGTACAGAGGTAACTGCACTGAAGAAAATACTCAAAGTGCCTACAGTTGCCCAGGAAACCCATCTGTCAAGGTTGTTTGCCCTGAAGAGAGAGAGGTCTTATTTGACTTTGTTTAGATGAAAAAGATAAAAATGGCATCGTGCTTCCTGACCAACAATCAGAGATGTTAATATTTCTGAGCTAAGCTGTTGAACATGATTACTTCTCAGAGGGTGGGTTTGTTTGGGAGGAGGAAGTGGAATAAACTTGATTGCACCACCCCAGTTTTTGTTGAGCCCTTTCTCCTGTCCACTCTCCACCCCTGAGGCCCTCAGCTGGGGACTCAGTGCAGAGCCTAGTACCCTGGCCGTTGTTTCCTCTCCAGCAGACTCAGCTTCTCTCCTGGCACCTACCGTGGTGAGAGCTGAAGCATGAAGAACTACAGATCCCACGCCCTGGCCCCACATGACCAGATCCCTTGGAGGGTCTGCTTCTGCCTTCCCTCCCAGACTTCAGTGATGTTCAAGGATCTCGCTTGCTCAAAGCCTACAGGCTCTGGGATGCCTGCATGGGGCAAACTGGCCAATAAAGAACAAGACAGGTACTGCTGTCATTCTTGGGCTCCTCTGTTTTGGGATCCTATGTTTCTTAATTTATTGTCAAATTTAATTATAGACTAAATACATTTATTGATGTGTAGGTACTCATATTTTCCATTTCTCTACAGCTGTTGGAGGATATGATCTTGCCAAATGAGAGATTAAACCAAGAAACAAGAAGTCACAGAATCTAGAACACACAGGCTCAAAAATAAGACAATGGCAAAAGGAAGTCGAGGCAGTTCTCTGAATTCCTTCTCTGCTACTACACGACCTCTCTTAAGTACTAATGAAAGAATAGATGAATTAAAAATGCTTTGAAAAAGTGTTTGATAGCAAACATCCTTACACTGACTGACTGGCCTGCAGAGCACAGCCTTAAAGAATAAATAATCTTACATTAATTTAGTGCTGACTGCAACAAGATTACCAGCATTTCCTTATCAGTCTTTCAGCTAAGCATAGAATTTTAGTTTGGGGCCAGGCACAGTGGCTCACGCCTACAATCCTAGCACTTTGGGAGGCTGAGGTGGGCAGATCACCTGAGGTTATGAGTTCGAGACCAGACTGACCAACATGGAGAAACCCTGTCTCTACTAAAAATACAAAATCAGCCAGGCGTGGTGTTGCATGCCTCTAATCCCAGCTACTCGGGAAGCTGAGGCAGAAGAATCGCTTGAACCCAGGAGGTGGAGGTTGTGGTGAGCTGAGATCACACCATTGCTCTCCAGGGTGGGCAACAAGAGTGAAACTCCATCTCAAAAAATAATAGTAATAACTTCAGGTTGGAAATTATTTTCCCTTTGCATATGGAAGGCTTTGATCCATTGCCTTGTGGCTCATGGTGTTGCTATTGGAAAATCCAGTACCATTCTTATTCCTAATCCTTTGTATATAAGGCTGATTTCTGGAATTTTTTTTTTTTTTTTGAGACGGAGTCTTGCTCTGTCGTCCGGGCTGGAGTGCAGTGGCCGGATTTCAGCTCACTGCAAGCTCCGCCTCCCGGGTTTATGCCATTCTCCTGCCTCAGCCTCCCGAGTAGCCGGGACTACAGGCACCCGCCACCTCGCCAGGCTAGTTTTTTGTGTTTTTAGTAGAGACGGGGTTTCACCGTGTATTATCACAGGTTCCATGATGCCATGTCTCTATGTAGGAGTATTTTCAGTCTTTGATATGTTCTCAGCACAATTATGGGCCATTTCAATCTAGACACTTGTGTCCGTCAGCTTTGGGAAGTTTTCTTGTATTAATCTTTTAATAATTCTGTGCACTCTATTTTCTCATTTCCTGTTTCTGGAATTCCTGTCCATCAGATCTTGGACTTCTTCATTCGACTTCTGATTTTCCAGTTTTTCATTTTCTATTTTCCATTTCTCTTTTTTAAAAAAAATCCATTTCCTTATCTTCTCTTCTAACCTGTGTAATAGAATGCTGTAAGAGGAGATATTCTAGTTTTGGGGTTTTTGTTTGTTTGTTTGTGACAGAGTCTCCCTCTATTGCCCAGGCTGGAGTGGAGTGATACAATCTTGGCTCACTGCAACCTCCACCTCCTGGGTTCAAGGGATCCTCTTCCCTCAACCTCCCAAGTAGCTGGGATTACAGGTGCACACCACCATGCCCAGTTAATTTTTTTGTATTTTTAGTAGAGACAGGGTTTCACCATGTTGGCCAGGCTGGTTTCAGACTCCTGATCTCAAGTGATCTACCTGTCTTGGCCTCCCAAAGTGCTGGGATTACAGGAGTGAGCCACTATGCTAGTTTTAATCTCTATTACTTCATTCTTATTCTCTAATTACTCCTTTTTCTTTTCTTTTTTTTTTTTTAATTATGGAAAAACACACAGCACACAAACTTTGCCGCTTTAAATATTTTTAAGTGCACGATTTAATGGCATTAAGTACATTCACAATGTTGTACAACTACTTCACAAGCCAGTCGATAACTTTTTCATCCAATATGGAAACTTTACCCATTAAACAACTTTCCATTCCTCCGTCGCCCCAGTGCCTATAAATCACCTTTCTATTTTCTGTCTCTATGAATTTGACTACTCTAGGTACCTCATATAAGTGGAATCACATGATATTTATCCTTTTGTATCTGCTATATTTAGATAAGCATGTTTTTGGGGTCCATCCATGTTGCAACATGTATCAGAATTTCACTCCTTTGTAAGACTGAAAAATATTCTACTGTACATATATACCATCTTATATTTATTCATCCATTCATCAATGAACATTTGAGTTATTTCTATTTTGACATTGTGAATAATTTAGCTATAAACATGGGTGTACAATATCTGCTCAAGTCCCTGCTTTTAATTCTTTTTCTTTGTGATTGCTGTGGTTCAGCATTTCCCAGAGGATGTTTTGAGGAATGGCGGTTACAAGAGTGTTAATAAAGATATGTAAAGAGAGGATTCCATGGCCAAATAAAACAAGGGAACTGTTAGGCCACAAGCATCTTCTGGCAATAGCAATATCTTTTGAACAAGTTGAGCAGCACTCTTCAAGAAATGCCTTCTGAACCAACTTAAAATCCACATAAACTTACTGACATTAATGATATAATTCATTGCATTGTGACACGTCTCTTATTATTACAAACACACACATATGGAAAACACACACACAGTGTTGGTCCTTTTTGCATTGCTACAAAAGAATACCTGAGACTGAGCAGTTTATAAGGAAAAGAGGTTTATTTGGCTCACGGTTCTGCAGGCTGTATAAGCATGGCACCAGCATCTGCTCAGCTTCTGCTGAGGCCTCAAAAAGCTTTTACTCATGGCAGAAGGTGAAGGGGGAGCAGGCATGTCACATGGCAAGAAAGGGAGTGAGAGACAGGGGAGGAGATGCCAGGATCTTTTAAACAACCAGCTCTCGAGTGAACTAACAGAGCCACAACTCACTCATTAGTCCGGGGAAGGCACCATGTGAGGGATCTGCCCCCACAACCAAAGCACCTCCCACCAGGCCCCACCTCCAACTCTGGGATCACATTTCAACACGAGGTTTGGAGGGGACAAACATCCAAATGATCACACACCTATATTAGATTCAGCTTGCATATCTATCCTAGTCCTCAGATGTGGTTCTAAATTATTTCAGAGCTAAAATACTGAAATAAAAATAAAAATAAAAAGCCTTCATGTCTATGGAGAAATTCCAAGCAATGCTTTGAGAAATGAAAGTCAAGGTAAGCCTAGAACTGTCCAAGATAAGTCCTTCAAAAGGGACAGCATGCAGTTGAACACAGAAGCCCTGCGTATGAATAATTTTTTAGTCTTTTAGTTCTGTGGCCCCAACTTATACACTTAATTGTAGGATGGCTTCCAACTTCCTGAAAAACAAGGATTCATCTCCCCAAAATGGCCAATGAAGTCTTCTCCCTTGACAGGCATCAAAACCATCAAGGGTTCGGGCTTCTGTTTTCTTTATTCTTTCTGTTAAGCTCTTCCTATGAAGTTGTCCCACATTTGATGTGTCCTTTGTTTAAATACCACTCATTCCCTGCCAATTTAGAAAAACATGCTTTCGTTCTACTGCTACAGCTGAAAGGAAGGATAAAAGACGGTCTGGGATTTTTTTTTCAAGGGTAGATGGGGAGAAGTATTTTCCAAAAGCACCCAGCAATTTTCTCCATTCCCAATTGTGACATTTCTTTCATGGTTCGTCTCTTTTTTGAAGAAAGACGATTCTTGTATGCCAAAATGTCACATGTTACAAATGCAGTTGGCATCCCTGAAGCACTCATAGGGTAACTTTGTGATCTGCTGAAGTGTCTGGGTGACACAGTGTGCAGCTCAGCTGCCAGGACCCTAAATGAATGCCGATTACAATTAAATGCAAATTAGTTGCGGCAGTACATACATAATTTCTTCAGCTGCCTGCGTATTCCAAGGCACAAATGCTATTCCAGACTGTTATAATTAATTGCCCCAGATAAGTATATGAAGAATGTCTCCATCATTTCATCTTTCATCATTGATGATTTATCCATCTGACACAAGGAGCATGAGTTTACCAGTTAGGCAGTTTAATTAGGTGAATTGCTGCAGCCACCAGTATACTGTGGAAGTCACTAGACTGTCTGTTGCCTAGCCACCTTGTCTTTATGCATTACAGCATACCCCGTGCCGAACTGCAGGTGAACCAGGCACAGCTCCTGCGGCATGGTAACACTGTCCTTCTGGTCGAATTCACAGTGTCTCTTTAGTGCCCAGCACTGTGCCTGGCACATAGTAAGTGCTCATTAAATTTGTTAACTAAATGGATGAACGAATGTTCTAGAGTGTTATACTTTTATTACTGAAACGCTTTACTTCCACAGGAAGTCAGGGAAGCTCTATAAATGAGAGGATCAGAGGATGTGACAAGAAAATGGCTGGTGAGGACAGAGCCCATGACAGAGTATCTGCCTTGCTACATTTCTGCGGCTGTCAAGCTGAGCCTAAGGTCGGCCTGGCCTGGTCCACTTCCACTGGGATGTGTTAAAAGAGTGTCGGAACATCAGAACACTGTCTGGGAACCATGTGGTCACACTTTCCCTTCAAAGAGACTCAAGAGCTCACAGCGTGGTGCTGGTATCTCTGCCAACACCCTACAAAGTGTCTTTGCAGATGTCTCCATCTGACCAGTGAGTGTTACAATGGACCCATTCATGAAGTGAAAAAACTCCTTATTGCATGAGTCAGAGGTCACGCGCTACAACCAAAATAGGGTTTCCTGCCATCACTGCCACTCTGAAGTGGCTGCCCAGCTACGGCTATATGGTCTAGCTCATCTTGCATCTGGGTGGCCTCATATGACTAGTTCTCACCAAAGGAATTGTGGCAGATTCCCTATAGTGGACCACACCAGTAATTCCCACTTCATATTGTTTTATAATATGATGTTGCACTCCTGTAATAAGCCATGGGCTCTATGTTCTCTCCCCTTCAATCTGGGTAAGCTTGTGAGGCTTATCAGGCCAAGTCACAAAAGGTGATACAGCTTCCATCCAGGCCTGTTGGGATACTCTTGGAATCCAGCCACCAAGGTGTGAGGCAGCCCAGCAGTCACATGGAAAGTACAACTGTGGGTGTTCTGGCTATAGCCACAGTTGACGCACCCGTAGACACCAGCCTTTGAGGTGAAGGGGAGGTGGTGGTAAGTTGTCCACCCCCAGCCTTCAAGCAATCCTAGGAGATACCAAGTGGAACAGAAGCAAGCAGTTCCCACCAAGCCCTGCCCAAATTGCAATTTCATGGGGAAAACAAATGTTGTCATTGCTGTAACACACCAAGTTGGGGGTGATTTGTTAAACATCAATAAAGAACTGGAATGGGAATGGGAGTGGAAATGGTCTATGCCACTTCCAGTCCAGGCATTCAGGAACTGGGGATGCCTTCTCCACACACTCTCCTTCTCCAAGGCCCTCAGACCACAAGATGAAAAGAACCAAGTATCTCAGCCAGGTGTGGTGGCTCACGCCTATAACCCCAGCACTTCGGGAGGCCAAGGCAGGCAGATCACAAGGTCAGGAGATGGAGACCAGACATCTGGCATGGGGCTAACACAGTGAAACTCCATCTCTACTAAAAACGCAAAAAATTAGCTGGGCGTGGTGGTACACGCCTGTAGTCCCAGCTACTCAGGAGGCTGAGGCAGAAGAATCACTTGAACCTGGGAGAGGAGGGTCCAGTGAGCCAAGATCACGCCACTGCACTCCAGCCTGGACAACAGAGCAAGACTCCCTCTCAAAAAAACAAACAAACAAACAAAACTAGTGTCCCGATTGCTACACTGTGGTAAGTCTTGGGTCAACCAAAAATACCTGCATCAAACTGCTCAAGAGCTAGAAATAAATTTCTATTGTGTGAAGTCATTAAAATTTAACAGTTTCTATTTTTACAGCATCTAAAATTACCCTAACTAATTCAATTCATTTTTTCTACTCTGTCCCAAACCTTACACTTTTACCAGCATTTTCTTCTCTCTTCATTTCCCAATTTTCTGAGTAATACCAACCATTGTGTTTCTGTTCAATTAGCCTAGCACCAAGAGGTGAACATTGTGTATTCTCAGAAAGACAACACTCACAAACTTTGAACACCATTGGGTGATGTTTAGTCTGAGGGCAAAGGAAGAGTAGGAACTCCCCCTTGCCTTTTTTTTTTTTTTTTTTTTTGAGATGGAGTTTCACTCTTGTCGCCTAGGCTGGAGTGCAGTGATGCAATCTCGGCTCGCTGCAACTTCCACCTCCCGGGTTCAAGAGATTCTCCTTCTTCAGCCCCTCCCCCCAGTAGCTGGGATTACAGGCGCCCACCACCACGCCTGGCTACTTTTTGTGCCTTTTAATAGAGATGGGGTTTCACCATGTTGGCCAGGCTGGTCTCAAACTCCTGACCCCAAGTGATCCACCTGCCTTGGCCTCCCAAAGTGCTGGGATTACAGGCATGAGCCACCGCGCCCGGCCAGGAACTCCCCCTTCTTATCCTTCCTCAACACCTCAGTGAGGAGGGCAGCACTCGTGAAAGACGAGGGAAGAGGGAAACGTAAGTCAGCAGCCTGGATCTCTGCGCTTCACTCCAGAGGGGATATCGTACAGTGAAGCTGGAGCATCATCAAGTGAACTTCTTGGGGTAGATCATGTTGATGTCCTGGCCATTTCATAACCAATTTAGAGGGAACAGACAGATATCTGACCCCCGGGGGCTCCAGTGCCAGATGAAGGGCTAAGAAAATGTGAGTTTCAGGAAAGCTCCTGCTCTTGGCCTACTGTTTCCCAGTGCCCAGTCCCTTCCCCACAGCCCTGAGGGATCTAGGTCCAGAACTTGTCTCTTGAGCTCTCCACTGATCAGAATCTTCCCACCTCCCTGGTTCTGACGGGCCCCATGCCACCAAATCCTCCCGGGTAATAATGCCACATCTTACAGCGTCATTTCTGACACTTGAGAACATGAAAGCAGAGCACACTTGCGCGTGTTAACATGTAAATATGAGTCGTTGCTGCAGGGGGTGGATGATGAACTTCTGTGGGTGCCTTTTCAGCATTTCAAGATTCTGAGAGACCCCTAAAAGGCCTTGCCCTCTGCCTAGTATTAAAATTCACTTTCTAACCAAAAACATATTTGGAAAAAAATTGAGACATTCTTCTGGGGAGCTCAGATTATATTCATAACGCCCTGGTTGGGGAACCTTGGGTGAACCGTGGTGTTCCAGGGAGTGATTTTTTGAATATTCAGCATAAAGTATGAGTGCCCCCAACCCAGTCCTTGACCCACGCATCCCTAACAGCACGGAACCTGCCCCACATCCACCCACAACTTCCTTTCTGATGGCATTACTTATACTCCACTACTTATAGTTGCCTCAAGGTTTTTTTGCTTATTTTTTTTTATTTTTTATTTTTTTCCTGCAGGGCTGGATGTCAGCTTCCCAGTGAAAAATTGGGATCCAATTCAAGATGAAAAGACTTTACCAGTAAAGGGAAAAGTATGATAAAAAAAAAATACCCGTGGTTCGTGTTTACTTTCTGAATTCTAATAACTCATTTTATCATGGATTTCAAATCTTACAACTGGGGTGCAATCACAGACAATTGCAGGTCTGTGGGGTCTGCTGTGTAGCCAGCCCTGGAGCAGTACAGAGTGGGTTCATGTGCCATTTCCCCCAAATGGGCTGTGGAAGAATTTTCTGGCTTTTTATGCTTCATCAGAGACCCCAGAGTAGAATTCAGCATTTCACAGTTCATTCCTGAGTTGAACAAGCCCCTTTCCTTTGGGGAACTCAAGAATGTTAGCGAGCTCCTCATCTTCGCATGGTTTGGAGCGTGGTCTAATCCCTTATCTCTTCACGAGCTGTTTGGCTCATGCTGTTTTGATTTCACCGGAACGGCTGAGCCTTCGAGATCCCTGGCTCTGGCCTTGTCTCTTCGATGGGTCCCTTTGGGCCTCTGGGCTTAATGTCTTCAATCTTGTGGGATATGGGATAATGTTTCCAAATTTGTTTTCCAGAGCCTCAGGCCTTGGGAGAGGCCTAGCCCAGGCTTTGTCAGTGTCCCCCAGCCCCTCCTTCCTCTCCTCTTTCTCCCCCTCCCGTCCCTCTCCTTCCTCCATCAGCAGCTCCCTCCCTGTCGGCTTCATCACTCAAGGCTGACCTGGGAGAAACCATAAGGGTGTTTGGTGGCTGGGCTCAGCTGGAGAGACTCAGAGGTGCCAAAAGCCAATTTCTAGTTTCCAGCCTCTCCATCTTTCACTAGTTCTGAACAGATTTGGGGATTTTAAAGGTTTTCGTCAATGCACAAAACCTCTTTTCACTCATCCTTGTCCCTGGAGATCTTCATTAAAGGAACAGCCACTCTCCACCCCGTGACGAGATTCTTTTTTTTTTTTTTTCTGAGAGTCGCTCTGTCACCCAGGCTAGAGTGCAATGGTGCTATGTCAGCTATCGGCTCACTGCAACCTCTGCCTCCTGGGTTCAAGCAATCCTCTCACCTCTGCCTCCCAAGTAATTGGGATTACAGGAGGCTGCCACCATGTCCAGCTAATTTTTGTATTTTTTTTAGTAGAGATAGGGTTTCCCCATGTTGACCAGGCTGGTCTCGAAATCCTGACCTCAAGTAATCCGCCCGCCTCAGCCTCCCAAATTGCTGGGATTACAGGCATGAGACACCATGCCTGTACAAGATTTTTTTTCTTCTTATTAAGGGAACCAGGACTGATGTACTTTTGTGGTGCATGGAGATACTGAGTGCACAGTGGCCTCAACAAACCCCCAGGACTAGGTGAAACCATCACCCCCGTTGACTTGAAAAATCAGTGGGAATGGGAGGAGCTGTCTTCCTAGGTAGCCCACCCTCCAGTGCTGGGCCCCTCATCTCCTACAGACCCAGGCTCTGTAACCACTGCTGGATTGCTGAGAAAATAAGAGCATCTGCCTGAGGAAAATAAGCTGAGATCCTAAACAAATCCAGATTCTCCAGCAAATCAGATGAAGAAGAATGTAAATGCAGGGTGAATTGCATTACACTTTAGGCCAATACCACTCAGGGCCCAGGCACACAAGCTGTGTGATTAGATGAGGCCTTCAAGTGGCAATCAGGTTTCAAATCTGATGCTCCATTCTTCACATATAGGAGCTGATAGAGTCCTAGGGTCACAAAGGAAACAAAAGACAGAGCGTTCTAACGACATATTTCATGGATGCAGACACTTACACCCAGAGTGTAAGACATGCCCAAAACCACCCAGGACTCATTACGCCCTCGATCCAGGAAGCATTTCTGGAATGGGTGCTGGGAGCCAGGAAGTGAGAACTCCCAGAGGCGCAGTCCCTGTCTTCAAGGAATTCCCAGTCGAATCAGGGACACGAGCTTGTAAACCTGGCTTCTCCCACACCTGGCCCTCCGTCCAGATCTGAGTGAGAACCTCTGGGGCTGGACCTCAAGGCGCACTTATTTAGACACTGCAGATGGTCCTGATGTGGGCTCCGCACTGGGGACTCCTGTAGACACACAGAATGGGGTGTGAGAACCAGAAGCAGCTCATCCATGCAGAGGGAAGAAGAGAAGAGTGGGGAGAACCCAGGGAGGAAAGTAATAAGTGTATGCATTCACTCCATACTTTTTTTTTTTTTTTTTTTTTGAGACAGAGTCCAGGCCAGGCTAGAGTGCAGTAGTGCAATCTAGGCTCACTGCAATCTCCACCTCCCTAGTTCAAGGGATTCTCCTGCCTCAGCCTCCCAAATAGCTGGGATTACAGGCACGCACCACCACACCTGGCTAATTTTTGTATTTTTGGTAGACACGAGGTTTCACCATATTGGCCAGGTTGGTCTCAAACACCCAACCACAGGTGATCTGCCCACTTCAGTCTCCCAAAGTGCTGGGATTACAGGTGTGAGCCACCGCGCCCAGCCAGCCCACAGATGCTTATTGAGAGCCTCGAATGTCTCCTGGGTGCTGGGACTATGGCGGTGAGCAAAACAGATTTAAAAATCCCCATTCTTGTGGAGATGATGGGCCTTGATCTCGCTGTATATCATCACAATTGGCGGAGAGGTGAGGGAAGGAAAGTGCTGTGATTTGAGTGTCTGTCCTGTCTGAACCCCATGTGGAAATTTGATCCCCAATGTGGCAGAGTTGAGAGGAAGGGCCTTTAAGAGGTAACTGGGTCATGAGTACTCTGCCCTCATCAGTGGATTAATCCATTCATGGATTAATCGGTGGATGGGTTAATAAGTTATCACTGGAATAGGGCTGCTGGCTTTACAAGAAGAGGAAAAGGCTGGGCGTGGTGGCTCACGCCTATAATCCCAGCACTTTGGGAGGCTAAGGCGGGCAGATGATGAGGTCAAGAGATCAAGATCATCCTGGCCAACATGGTGAAACCTAAAATAGAAAAAAAATAGAAAAAAAAGTTAGCCAGGCGTGGTGTTGGGCACCTATAATCCCAGCTACTCAGGAGGCTGAGGCAGGCGAATTGCTTGAACCCAGGAAGTGGAGGTTGCAGTGAGCCGAGATGGCACCACTGCACTCCGGCCTGGCTACAGAGCGAGACTCCATCTCCAAAAAAAAAAGGAAAAGAGACTTGACCTGAGCCAGGACACTCAGCCTCCCACCATGTAACACCCCGTGCCACCTGTCCCCACCAATTATGACCCGTCAATCTTGGACTTTTCAGACTCCATAAGTGTAAAAAATACATTTCTTTTCTTTACATATTACCCAGGTTCCGGTATTCTGTTATAAGCAATAGAAATCGGACTAAGACAAGAAAGGGTAACTAAGGGCAAGGAACAGCAGTGGAGTAAAATGAGAGAGGCAGAAGAGGTGGATGGAGAATGGCTTCACCGAACACAGATGGAGGGGAGAAGATGCGTGAGGCGAGCATGAGGAAGCTGGAGACGGGGCCTCGTGCTGAAGGTGCTGGAGGGAATATTGCCAAGAAGAGGAGGAAGAGCTGAAAGGACAGGGAGTTTAAGATGTGGGCTCCAAAACACAGTGTAGACGATGACAAGTTCCAGGTTGTGACTGTGGGATGCTGCATTGGAGTGGAGGCTCAAGCTCTGAGGCGGGGGGTGCGGGCAGCAGCAGCTTTCAGAGAGCGAGAGTCCATGACTTGCCCATCCACTGAAAAGGAAGTAACTGCCCCCTGCACAGCCTTGTTTTTGCACCTTCTACCTATGAAAGGACAAATTGTTGTCAGCTGTGAAAAAAAAACTCACCGTTGTTACCACTTCAAGCATTTGGGGTTTGTTTTGTTTCTTTTTGAACGGAAGTAACCATGGGTACCTGGTAACCATAGATAGATAAGTGTGTATCTCAGTTTCCCTCTGAAAACCAAGCTGTTGATGGATTTCCTTGACAAAGTGTATTCTTTCCTGTAACTGATATTAAATCAAAAAAAAAAAAAAATGAAATTGCTGGAAAAGTACCCATTTATGCCACGCTTTATTCCTCTAGTTAACTGATAGGGTGATTTTTTTTAAATTTTTTTTTTTGAGACAGAGTTTCGCTCTTGTTTCCCAGGCTGGAATGCAATGGTGCAATCTCAGCTCACTGCAACCTCCACCTCCCAGGTTCAAGCAATTCTCCTGACTCAGTGTCCTGAGAAGCTGGGATTACAGGCATGCACCACCATGCCTAGCTAATTTTGTATTTTAGCAGAGACTGGGTTTCTCCATGTTGGTCAGGCTGGTCTCAAACTCCCAACCTTAGGTGATCTGCCTGTCTCAGCCTCCCAAGGATTACAGGTGTGAGCCACCACGCCTGGCGGTGATTTTTTTAAATACAGGAATTTCAGGCTTGGTCTGGGGTAAATGTGGAAACAAAAATTCCCTGAAATATGCAAGTTTACTATTATGATTTGCCCCGAAAATAATACGCTGATCAACTCTATGCTTTTTTTCTCATATATTTGTTAAATTCTGGTTCTTAATTACAGCTTTGCATCACAAACAATGGTTACATAAGTGTTTTGTTATGTTTTGCTTTGCTTTGCTTTATCTTACAAATTTGATTGTGGTTTCTGAAATGCCTTGAATTATTTCAAGGAGTTATGTTATTCGTGTAGATGAATATCTCTATCCAATAGGCCTGGAAGCTGATACTAAAACTGATGACCAAAAGATACATGCATTTGTGACCCTTGTCTCCCCAGAAACTACTGGAAGGACCAAATTTATGATCATAACAACCTTTGGTGCCAGCCTTTGTGCAATTTCCTTGCTAGGACTGTGTGGCCTCTCTCACAGGGACCCAGCTAAGCGGGGTGGGGGAGTCCCTATGTGTGTGGGCACCAGCACAGCAGAATTGAGAGACCTGAGTTTGCATCTTTGGGCTGCCACTTTGTAAGTAGAAAGGCTTTGGTTTCCGCAATTTCACAATGAGATTAGAATACCCTTTTCCTCCCTCACTTCTCCAATAATCCGGATGCTATGCAAAGAGATCAAGTCCCATCACCTCCATCACAACAGGGACTTTTTATTTAAATCTGTGCTGTTCCCTACCATAGTCCCCAGTACCCAGGAGAGTCATGGACACGGGACAGGCTCTCCTAAACAGCTGCTGAATGAATGCATGCATTCATTACTTCACTCCTCTGGTTATCTCCACTCTTCTCTCCTTCCCTCCGCGTGAGTAAGTGGCTCCTCTATTTCTCCCACCTATACCGGTGGACTTTCAGGACCTCCAATCCTGAGTGAGCATCAGGATGACCTCAGGGTTGGACTGGGTGCTGGGTGTAGGAGGAGTCAGGTTTACAAGCTCACGTCCCTGATTAGACTGGGAATTCCTTGAGGACAGGGACTGAGTCTCTGGGACTTCTCACCTCCTAGCTCCCAGCCCCTGTTCTGTAAATGCAGTGTCGCCCACAGAGAGTATACACTCAGTATCGATGGGACTACTCTCAGACTGTCTGGCTCTGAGACATGTTAGATCGTGCGGTCCACAGAAATGCTTTACCCAGGTTCCTTCAAAAACATCTCCTATCAAGGAGTTTCACCCAGGTTTCTGAGGACCTGGCTTGAGAGAAGGCAGGGGGAATTCCTGACTTCAGCATTCCTCACTGCTCTGGACGTAAAGGTTCACTTATAGGGGCACAGGCACGCCCAGCCTCCCCTCTGCCGATGCAGAAAGTGGAGCCATATTTCACATTTTGTTCAGACCCCTCACCCCCAAGGGCCCACAGTCTGGCAATCAATCCCAAAGCCCCTTGCACTGCTCCTCCTAGATGGCCCTAGGACCTCAAGTTTTGAGGGAACAAACGTTCTGGCCCAGTACCCTAGAGAACCCGGGTCAATATGGTAGCATATATGTGGGCCCAACTGATCCTGGGAGACAAAGTTTGTCCCTATGATGCACATAATTTTCAGAAGGAAGACAGTATATTTTGTAGGAAAGAGCATGGGGTTTGGAGGCCTGGGACTGTGGTTTATGATCTTACGATCTGTCTCCTCTTGCTAGCTTTGTGACCTATGGTGACTCACTTAGCTTCTCTCACTTGTAGATCCGACATCTGCAAAGGAGCGTATTAGGCATAGCCACCTCCAGAGTTTCTGTTAGATGAATCAGAGCACAGATCCGTCTCCTTGACTGGTTGCTAATTAATCTGTGTTGCTGATTAACCATCTCTCCCCTGCAATCCATGCCCCAAGCCCTTGGTCATATTACTGCATTGTCCAACAGAAAGGAAGTGTAAGAAATATGCATTCTTCTTTTAAAACCCTGATCAATTACTTAATGGAAGGTGGAGGAGGTTAGGTCTGTTTTGGGTTGAAATGGGTTTTCATGAGTGAGTTGCAGATCACTTAGTACCCCATCCCACCCTCATTTTCCCCAGAGAGGCTGCACTCGAAGCATATACCTGTCTTCCATCATGTGGAACCCAAGTCAGCTCTTCATTTCACATTAGCAGGCTTTCTCTTCAAAACACCCCCACTTTGCTACTACATGACCCCCTCTTGTGCAGAGGAGTTTGCCACAAACTACTCATCAACATGGATCTGTGCACATAATTGCTTCATCTCCCAGGCTTGGCACATCTATGTAAATAGCTTTGATTAGTTTCAGTCTCACTTAATAGTAACAGTTGTGTCGGCCAAGGGAGGTTAGGCTTGATCTTAGACTAAACCAATTAGCAGCAAGACTCCCACTCCCCCATCTTTCTGCCCCACCCCTGCATCATTGCCTGCATTCGTAGCTATGAACAGTCTCTAAGGAGGCTGTGCCAAGTTCTAAGCCGGGACTTTCAAAGATTTGCCTGGGTGCTGCCGCCTCTGGACATAAACTTTGAGAGCACTGTGTAGTCTGGACTGAGCTCAGCTACCGCTGCTATAAGTCACCTTTAATGTAAGTTGCTCTTGTGGGGGCTTCCGTAGTTTAAATATGTTGAAAGTTGGCCTCTAACGTGAGCTTCACCCAGTAGGGCCAAGTTGCATGGTTTATAAAAAATGTTATTTCAGTTATGTAATATCCTTTAAACTCAGAAATGCACTGAAAATGCATTTTTACATTTTTACATTACATGCTTATGCCTGTAATCCCAGCACTTTGGGAGGCCGAGGCGGATGGATCACTTAAGGTCAGGAGTTTGAGACCAGCCTGACCAGCATGGCAAAACCCCACCTCTACTAAAAATACAAAAATTAGCCAGGCATGGTGGCAGGTGCCTGCAATCCCAGCTACTTAGGAGGCTGAGGCAGGAGAATCACTTGAACCCTGGAGGTGGAGGTTGCGGTGAGTCAAGATCATGTCACTGCACTCCAGCCTGGGTGACAGAGTGAGACTCCATATCAAAAAAAAAAAAAAAGAAAAAAGAAAGAAAGGAAAAAAGAAACACACCAAATATGTAAAAGCTCCCAATTTTAGCTCAGTGCTGAAAAGTTGCACTCTTACCACACAATAGGTAGGATTGGTTACTTGACAGATATCACCCCAATGACCACAACAAAGCAGGATTTATTTATTTATTTATCATTTTAGATATAGGAGGTACATATGTTTGTTTGTTACTTGAGTATATTACATACTGGTGGGGATTGGGCTTCCAGTGTACTCAATATGCAAATAGTGAACATCATACCCAATAGGTAAGTTTTCAACCCTTGTCCTTCTTCCATCCTCTCTGCTTTTGGAGTCCCCATTGTCTATTATTTCCATCTTTATGACCATTTGTACCCATTGTTTAGCTCCCACTTATAAGTGAGAACATGCGATATTTGGTTTTCTCTTTCTCAGTTAGTTCACTCAGGATTATGGCCTCCAGCTCCATCCACATTACTGCAAGAATGGTATATATAAACCATGGAATACTACACAATCATAAAAAGAATGAAATCATTGTTTTCATTAGTATTCCATGGTGTATATAGACCACATTTTCTTTATCCAGTCAACCACTGAAGGGCACTTAGGTTGGTTCCATGACTTTGCTATTGTAAATAGTACTACAATAAACGGGTCTTTTTTATGTGATTTCTTTTCCTTTGTGGGTAGATACCCACTCATGCACTCAGAATTGCTGGGTTGAGTGGTAGTTCTAATTTTAGTTCTTTGAAAAATCTCCATACTGTTTTTCACAGAGTTGAGCTAATTTACATCCTCACCAACAATGCATAAGTGTTCGCTTCTCTCCACATCCACGCCAACATCTGCACAACCAAGGAGGATTTAGCAAGACGATTTTATTCCTTGTAATTAGCAACGAGAATACTTGGGATAACTTCCAAAGCAGTGCCTCCTCAAGCTGGGCGCTAGGTCTGGTTTTGTAAGCGTAGGGTAATGAGGTGTGATCTGATTGGATCTCACAATGAAGTGATACCAAAAGCCATGATCTGACTGGATCCTGCCATGAGGTGATGCCAGGGCTTGATCTGATTGGATCCTGATCCTGGCATGCAATGTTCGCTTCTTATTTCAGTTCCCACTCCTCAGTCCAAGCACTAAGTTTCCCCTGTGGTTGCATGCCTCGTCTCATCAGGGCATGCTCATGATCTTCAACCTAGAAGTCCAGGGCAACTGAAAAACAAATCACAACTTTGTTACGTAAAATTTGAACCAGACTGGTCTGGTGCAGCTACAGCACTGGCAACAGTGGAGCCATGGGCTGTGTGTCAGCTGGCAGATGAGCTGGCAGATGATCTGAAAATTAAGGTGGCTGTTTTGCCACCCATCTCTTTGAGCTTGTGGAGCCTCTGAGCTGGGACTCTGAGCAGAATCTAGAAATGACTGGTTATCTCCTGTTCACTGATGCTCGTTGACTGGAAAATATTACTGGGTACTGAACTGGCACAACTCTGCCTTGAAATGACTCAACCTGCATGAGTAGGGTGAGTCATCGCACTCTGCCACCTTACAGCACAGGCCCCACGTGTCGGTTTTTATTACCCTGCATAAGGTCCAGGCCTCATTCAAGTAGGATTCCAAGGCTGCCTGTCCCCACTTTCTCCATCAGGAAGGAGGTGACGAAGGTGGATAACAATTTTGCCACCTGGGGATGTGGATTTCTGCCTCCTATGCATCATTCCTGACATAGGTTTGGTGAGTCTGTGGGTGCCTTTGCTCCTTGCTCACAGCCAGAACTGAGAATCCTAACAGCCGGAGAGGTTATTCTTTTTCTTATGTTGTCACTAGATTCCAGCTCTGAAATTGCAGGTAATTGTCTCTCAACGACAAGCATGCCATCTTTCTCCTCTCTATTTTACACACAAGCAGGCAGGATGGTTGCTGTATGGTGCATTTTTATTTAATTAGCTAAAAGGCTTGGATCTGCTTCTGTTACCCATAAATTAATGCCCATTGCAGTGTGCCATGTTTATTAGTCATGGTGTGGGATTAGCATGTCAAGAACTAGAGCTTCATCTTCATCACTGGGCATTGTCCTGTCCAAAGAAAGCAAATGATTGAATAGACCAAAAACAATCTGGGAATCCTGTAAGTAGCATCACACAAGCAAAGCAAAGTAGGCTTTGGCAAAGGGAGCACATTCAGTCCCCTGCTAAGAAGAGCCACTGCTGAGCTGAAGGCCCCCATAGCTCTGTTTAAAGTGAGTTAAGGATCTAGAACCAGAAATACCACTTGACCCAGCAATCCTATTCTGGGTATATACCCAAAGGATTATAAATCATTCTGCTATAAAGAGACATGCACACATATGTTTACTGCAGCACTGTTCACAATAGCAAAGACTATTTTTTGTAGACATGAGATCTCTACAAACCGACCTAAATACCCATCAATCATAGACTAGAGAAATAAAATGTGGCACATATACACCACGGAATACTAGAAAGCCATAAAAAAGAATGAGTTCATGTCCTTTGCAGGGACATGGATGAAGCAGGAAAACATCATTCTCAGCAAACTAACACAAGAACAGAAAACCAAACACCACATGTTCTCTCTCATAAGTGGAAGTTGAACAATGAGAACACATGGACACGGGGGCGGGGGGAACATCACACACCAGGACCTGTCGGGGGGTGGGAGGCTTGGGGAGGGACAGCATTAGGAGAAATGCCTAATGTAGGTGACGGGTTGATGGGTCCAGCAAACCACCATGGCACGTATATACCTATGTAACAAACCTGCACGTTCTGCACATGTACCCCAGAACTTAAAGTATTAAAAAAAGAAAGTGAATTAGGGCACTGTGGGAACTGGGCAGGACACCCAGCCCAGCCTGGTGGAGTGAAACATGAAGGTGATTCTTGAGTTGAAGCCCAAGGCTTAGTAGGAGTTGGCCAGGTGGAGGGTGTGAGCCTAACATTCAGAGGGAGCAGACACATGAACACAGGAGAGAGAACCTGCAGGTGGTGCAGTAGACCTGCAGAGGGGAGAATGGCGCCCTGGGTTCTAGAGGGCAAGGCAGCATTGGATCAGGAAGGTCTTGCACGATCTGCATGAAGGATTTTAAGCAGCAGAGCAGCATGATCAGAAGTGCAGTTTCTAAAGCTTATGCTGGTGGAAGAGGGGAAGAAGGCAAGAGTGGAAGTAGAGAACCCAGTAGGGAAACCAGGAAAGAAATGCGAACAATGGCCGAGCTCTGTGTCTCATGCCTATAATCTCAGCGCTTTGGGAGGTGGAGGCAGGACGATTGATTGAGCCCAGGAGTTTGAGACCATCCTGGGCAACATACCAAGATCTCATCTCTACAAAAAATAAAATAAAATAAATAGCTGAACTGGTGGCACATGCCTGTGGTCCTAGCTATGAGAGAGGCTGAGGTGGGAGGATTGCTTTGAGGCTGCAGTGAGCTGTGATCGCACCACTGCACTTCATCCTAGGCAACAGAGTGAGATGCTTGCTTAAATGAAAAAAAAAAGAAGAAATGTGGATAGTTAGAAACCTAGGCGGTGGTGGTAACAATGGAAAGAGACAGAGCAGACAGATGTGGTGGACAGTGTAGGGCAGGGGATGTATTGGTCTTTGAGGCTGGTCATCTAAGAGAACATCAGAGTCACTCACTACAACCAGGCACCTAGGAATGGGAGCAGGTCTGCAGAAGAGGGCACAGGAAAGAAAGATGAACTGATGGCATGTTTCATTTAACCCAGGTTGAACTTGAAGCCTTCCTGTCATATGTGGTGTGCATCCATGTGGACTAGTTGCACATGTTCAGGTAACTGTAACACTCTGTGCCCCACGCGACCCTTTCTGCCACCCCTACTGGGGACACAGGAGAAACTGTAGTTAAGTGGAGTGTGGGACTGGGGAAACTGATCAGCTGTGATCTAAAGCAGAGGTCCTCAACCCTCCAGGCCATGACAGGTACCAGTCTGTAACCTGTTAGGAACTGGACCAAACAGCAGAAGATGAGGGATGGGCAAGCAAGGGAGCCTGAGCTCCGCCTCCTGTCAGATCAGCAGTGGCATTAGATTCTCATAGGCACGCAAATCCTATTGTGAACTGTGCACATGAGGGATCTAGGTTGCATGGCTCTTTTGAAGATGTAATGATAGACTGGGCACAGTGGGGCACACCTATAATCCCAGCATTTTGGGAGGTTGAGGCAGGCAGATCACAAGGTAAAGAGATCGAGACCATCCTGGCCAACATGGTGAGACCCCGTCTCTACTAAAAATACAAAAATTAGCTGAGCGTGGTGGCGTGCACGTGTAGTCCTAGCTACTTGGGAGGCTGAGGCAGGAGAATCGCTTGAACCTGGGAGGCGAAGGTTGCAGAGATCGCGCTACTGCACTCCAGTCTGGTGACAGAGCGAGACTCCATCTCAAAAAAAAAAAAAAAAAGAAAAGAAAAAAAGGAAAAAGAAAGAAGGAAAATGTAATGATAAATGAAATGTGCTTGAATCATCCCAATACCATTCCCTGTCCCTTTCTGTGGAAAAATTGTCTTCCACAAAACTGGTCCCTGGTGCCCAAAAGTTTGGGGACTGCTGATCTAAAGCATTCTCTGAATTCTCATCAACACACACAAAATGCACACACAAAATATAGAAATGCTATATGGTTCATGAGAAGAAAAAGATAACAATCTTTTAACTCCAATTTAAAGGACCATAATCAATTTTTCAAAGGTCCATGAAGGAAAAACTATAGCCCCATTATAAATTCTGAAAAGAGCCAGCTGGTCATGATCAATTTTGCTACCTGAGTAAAAATATCAAGATTCAGATAATTAGGCAATAATAATGAAGAGTGGCTACTCTGTGAAAAGGCAACAGGAGACACAGAGCTGTCTATGATGGCTCGCATCATCAAGGTATTTGTCATTTTAAAGGGCATTCATGAACAGCAATAGCTATAACTAAAGGTATCTATTTCATAAGTAGTGTTAGCTAACTATCAGCAAAATGCCAGGGTGAGGAAGATTAATTCTTAATTATTTATAAAAAGATAGGATCTCGCTATGTTACCCAGACTGGTCTTGAACACTTGACCTCAAGCAATCCTCCAGCCTCAGCCTCCCAAAATGCTGAGAGTAAAGGTGTGGGCTGCCTCATCTGGCCTGGGGAGATTAGTTTTGATTAGGTTGTGGGAAACCATGAGTGGCTTCATGGGTCTAAAGTCATCTCAGCCTAGGATGCTCTATGAATCCCCCAAGACTGGGCCTTGGAGACCAAGTAGGATTTCATCTAAATTCCCCATGAGGTTGTCTTGCCATCATGAAATAAAAAGGTCACAGTCAAATCTCAAGCACATACAGCATGTCAAACCATAAGAAACAGCCATTTTTATGGGTAAAAGTTGGTTGAATATTGAACAATTTCATAGAGTTCAATCTAATAATCCAGCTTTATCTGAATTTGGAATTCCTAACATAAGCAGGGGGTCCCACAGCCTCCTGCAGAGGCTCGGCTTGTGGTCACCATAAGCATCTTCACATCAGCTGCTGAAGGAGCAACATTCCACAAAGCCCACTCTTTTCCCAGACCAAATTTACATGGTCTGAAAACTAGACATTTTGCACAATGCATTGATGCTGTCTGCCTTATTCCCGGGGCTCCCAGTCTTTGAACATTAAAAGAAAATCAATAGGATTAGGTCATGTTTTTGATGGCACGTGCACCTGACAGGCCTCGCATGTTAAATTCTCACTAAAATAAAAGCTCTGTGCTCTGCAGCTTCTGGGGGATCCATGTTAACTTCTCATTCAACCTTTCCTGGAGTACATTAATCACAAGAGCCGTACCATTGTCCCAGCCCTACTTTGCTGAAACTCGCCCAGTGTTGAAAATCTCAGTTTGAACCCAGCCCCGCACCCCACAGGAGAATCCTCTAAGGCTGGACTGAGTCAGTCTTTTTGAAGCACACGTGCTCTTTGGAGCTGACTGATTGCTGGCACTGTCAAGTGATGAGGATGTCATGATTCCCCGAAGCTGGGGTGATGAACCCAGAGCATATTTTAAAAATGAATTAGAGAACCATTTCAACATCCATGTGGACATGAGGAGAAAAATTTGTTGATAAATAATTTAAATGGTTCATGTTGGCCCTGCCCCAGGACTGTGGACACAACCACAGCTTGAGGGTGGGATTATTGTGCAGAGTATATTAAAATTCACCCCACAAATGGCTTTCTATTTTTAAGGAAGAGCCTTATTCTAGAGTTAGAAAGAAGAATGCTTTGGAAACCCAAAGATCTCACAAGCATTTTCAGATGTTACTTCATTGACCTCTGCAGCCCCCTGGATGGCTGTAGTTCGGAGAGGTTTGAAAGCTCCGGCAGAGAGTGGAGGTGGCTGACACCTCACCCCTGCATTGGCAGAGACATGCCTTGCAGAGGATGACACACACTCTATGACCACTTCAGAGAAAAGACTACCTCAGTAGCTTGGCACTGGATCACCAGCTTCTTTCCTTCTGTCCCCACACTGCCAAATGTGGGCAGTAGGGAAAAAGAAAAATACTTATTACAGCCGACTTGGCAATCAGAGAGTTTGGTGGAGTGGAACCGCTGAGAAGTCCCTGGGACCCCATCAAAAAGAAACCACCCTGGGTGGGCTGTCTAGAGCATTTGGAGGGAATTCCAAGCCCTTGGTCATCATTTCAACTAGATCAGCCCCGACCATATCTTCCTAAACTGTAGTCCAACTTCCTTCTTCTCCTTAACAGGAAAGAGATCCCCAAGGGGGTGAAGGGACTCTTCTAAGGGCACAAAGAGAAGCAGTAGAAAGGCAGATCTCTGGGTTCCAAAAATCTGGGGAGGGAAAATTGAACTAGCAGGAGAAAGGAGAGAACCAGAAAAAAAAAAAGGAAGATGAAAGAAAAAAGGGCAGAAGGTGAAAATAAGGAGTTACAAGTGTAGGATACTTTTGTGTCCCCACCCTCATGCACTTCTATGTGGCCTGACTGGCCACCAGGTGGGGACCTGCATCTTGGAAAGTGCCTCAAGGAGAAGCCTAAAGTTTGGTCACTGCTCTTGTAGAAAGGGAAATCTCAGGAACTGAGGACCACACGTGCCCCACGCACTGTGCACACATGGTCTTATTCAAGAAAACTCAGGCCACACGGTGGCTTACGCCTGTAATCCCAGCACTTTGGGAGGCTGAGACAGGTGGATCACTTGAAGTCAGGAGTTTGAGACCAGCCTGGCCAACACGGTGAAACCCCATCTCTACTAAAAATACAAAAATTACCTGGGCATGGTGGTGCATGCCTGTAATCCCAACTACTTGGGAGGCTGAGGCACCAAAATTGCTTGAACCTGGGAGGCAGAAGCTACAGTGAACGGAAGTCATGTGATTGCACTCCAGCCTGGGCAACAGCACGAGAATCTGTCAGAAGGAAAGGAAAGGAGAGGAAAGAAAGGGAAGAGGGGGGAGGGAAGGGAAGGGGAAGGGGAGAGGAAGCGGGGGAGGGGAGAGGAAGGGGGAAGGTTGCAGGGCAGGGCAGGGCAGGGCAGGGCAGGGCAGGGCAGGGCAGGGCAGGGAAGGGAAGGGAAGGGAAGGGAAGGGAAGGGAAGGGAAGGGAAGGGAAGGGAAGGGAAGGGAAGGGAAGGGAAGGGAAGGGAAGGGAAGGGAAGGGAAGGGAAGGGAAGGGAAGGGAAGGGAAGGGAATCAGTCCCTATTTTGTAAATGACTGAACTGCTGCTGCTATGTCCTGGGTTTTTGAGGCAGAGACCCCCTCCCTTCCCAACACTCATGCTCCCCTGCATTGTAAGCGGCCTAGATTCCTGCCCGGGAGGGCAGGGAGCACAGTGGAAGGGTTGTGGAGCAAAGCAGAGGATGCCTGCATCCAGGTCCGCATGGTGTTATTATTTCTTTTTGTGATTCTAAGCAAGAATCTTCCATTTAGCTGAAAGGAACCAAATACGGCAGCTGAGAGGGAGGTAACATTATCTTTTTCAATATCTTAACCCTAAATGTCCATTTATTTCCCTGGAATGGAGTGTGGATTTTTGGAATTGTTTTTGGCAGGGAAGGGGAAAACATGGGGGTAACATTGTTTTGTTTTCTCTCTCTCTCTCTCTGTCTTATTTTTAATTTTTATTTTGAGATGGAGTCTTGCTCTTTCACCCAGACTGGAGTGGTGCAGCGGCGTGATCTCAGCTCTGTCTCCCAGGTTCAAGCAATTCTCCCACTTCATCCTCCTGAGTAGCTGGGTTTACAGGCACCATGTCCTGCTAATTTTCTTTGTATTTTAAGCAGAGATTAGGTTTCACCATGTTGGTCAGGCTGGTCTCAAACTCCTTACCTCAAGTGATCTGCCCACCCCAGCCTCCCAAAGTGCTGGGATTACCGCACCTGGCCACGTTTTTTTGTTTGTTTGTTTGTTTGTTTTCAATTGAGCTGTGGATGGTAAAGATTTCCTGGACTTACTGAACTTGAAGGAATGTGCAGCACTGCCTAAAAGCCTGTGCCTGATTCAGAGGCACTAATGGAGGCTGTGGGTGATGGGGTGGCATCAGCCAGCGGGGCAGGGTGGCAGAGGGCACGTGGCACCAGTTCCCAACAGAGCCTCCCATATCCTGCTGCTGCCCGCCTCCTCTGAGGCCACAGACAGTATTTCTCCTGCGAGTAGGCAAGTAAAATGTATGGTTTAGTTATGAGAATTAATAGCAAAGAGTAAGTCCTTGAGCCTCTAGCTGAGGGTGGCTGCCAGGGGTGAGGGTGTGGGAAATGGGCATCGTGGTTAAGAGGAACGCTGAAAGAAAACATCCTGTCTTGCTTTGCTTGCTAATTATTTATCCTCTGTGACTCCCAAACTAGTATGCTGTCCCTGAGGTCAAGAGTCATCCGACTGACGCTTGAGCCCAGGAGTTTGAGGCTGCGATGAGCTGTGATTGCACCACCGCCACTGCACTGTAGCCTGGATAACAGAGCTGAGACCTCATCTCTAATAAATAAGTAAATATTTTTTTAAAAAATTCTTTTAAAGAGTCATCTGATTGACAGTCCTCTTTTCTGGAGCTGCAAAGGGCAGGCCCAGGCAGCCCATCTTCCCCGAGAGTGAGCATGAGTTTACAGAGATTGGGGTGTAGCTTAAGAGCCCAGAGAGCAAGAGACAGAGCTTGAAAGTCTTTAAGTCCCTGGCAGGCAGAAAATGTGAGCTTATCTTCTATTCCTCATGTGGCCTGGGTAGAACAGACACACAGGATGTGACCAACACAGATCTATGCACTCATTCTTGGGAACAGCTGAGCAGAAGGGCCGTGTTTCCCGGAAGCCTACTTTCAGCCCAGAGAAAACTCCAGAAGGGTCAGCTATACCCTACTCTCCTCCCGCTTGAGAAGAACTGGCTGACCCACCTCTTGCCCCCACTGTAAATTCTGAACTGACTTCCTAAGAATATCTCAGATCTCAAGAGCGAAGTAGGGCACAGGCAAAGTCGGAAGCACAACCACATTCTCCTTTCATAGAAATGAGCAGGAAACGGAGGCAGGGACACAGCTTCTGGAAACAGGTCAAGCAGAGGGAATGGCTTGGAAAATCACCTTCCATTTGCCTTCAGAGGCTATTAAACATGAAAGGAAATTCCCAAAGCAAGAAGTGAGATATCTGTGCCTGTCAATCTCAACAAATACCCTAGACATTCAGCACTCTGTAGTGATTCCAGGGGTGATGGGCCCTAGCTGAGGGCAGGGGAAGAGAGAAACCACCCCTCACAATTCCTCCATTCACAGCATTGCAAGCTTAAGGTCTGATTTCGTTGTTAAAGCCACACTCACAAGGACACACACTCTATTTGAGCATTATTATTCATATCATACAAGTAACTTAATAGGCATTCCCTGAACCTTTCTGGTGCTTTAAAAACAATGCCCACTAGTTTACAGACTTTCCAGGAATGTATAAAGGAAGACACGTCTGCTGATCAGCCAACCTCATGGCCTGTGGCGTTCAGCATGAAGCACCCCTCTCTGGCCCTGGACAGGGCTTTCATTTTTGTGCCTCCCAAACTTGGCCATTCCTTTCTGGCGTTGTCTTCAAGCTCTGATTACTGGGCAGTGCGCCTATTAATCTTGAATGAAATGAAGTCTCCACCACTTCCATTTGAAAAAGAAATAGCTTTGCCTTTTCCATTTGATTCGACAGTATAAAATATTTATGATTCCTCTGGCACCTCCAACGCCCCCTCTCTCCCATCGATTCTCTCAGTCGGCATTAAGTGCTCACTTGGTGGCAAGTACTTGTTATCCATCAGGGACAGCCAGGGGATGACAACAGCCAGGAAGCCCAGCTGCTCCAGGACCATCGGGTCACCAGAAAATCTTCTGCTTTTCCCCTGGGGGGCTCTTGTGAGTTTCCAAGCCCCCACAGCCACCTTGCGGAGGATTTTGCTGCTGTAGGCTCTGAGGTCCAGCTTTTCCACCTTACTTTCTTCCATTGGTATGTTCCTTCTACAACTCACACACAAGCACAACTGACACCTTTGGATCTCCTGTGACATCTAGGGCCAAGCCAGGGCAATTGGGAGCAGGGTTGGGCTGTGGGGTCTGTAGTTGCACCCCAGAGGGCTCTGACTTCCAGGCTATTTGATTAACCCACATGCAGCAGTTAGATTTCCCAGAGGGAAAAGCACCCTGTTGGTGTTTCTGAGGCTAATGAGAGGTTTTCCTCTTGCCTCTCAAAAGTGACTCCTAGGCTGGCTGAGGTGGCTCATGCCTGTAATCTCAATGTTTTGGGAGGCCGAGGCAGGAGAATCACTTGAGACCAGGAGTTTAAGTCTAGCCAGGGCGATATAGCAAGATGCCATTTCTACAAAAAAAAAAAAAAAAAAAAAAAAAAAAAAAAAAAAAATTTAATTAGCTGGACATGGTGGCACACACAGATAGTCCCAGCTACTTGGGAGGCTGAGACTGGAAGATCACTTGAGCCCAGGAGTTTGAGGCTGCAGTGAGCTATCATTTCATCAGCAAACTCCAGTCTGTGCAACAGAGCAAAACCCCATCTCTTTAAAAGAAAAAAAATGACTTCTGTTCACCCCTCGCTGGTCCCCATACAATATCCCTGACCTCCTGATAGCAGTAATCCTTCCAGACTCGCTCCCTGTTGTGGAAGTAGAAAATAGTGCTGGGAGTAATGGAAAACAGAATGATCTCAATTTAACAAAAGAAAGATACAGAGCTCCGTACATCTCTAAAACCTTCCATTCCTCAGTTCCCAGGCTGTATAATGAGGATAGGGATAATAGCCACCATCCCGAGTTATTAGGAAGGTTATATGTTACAAAGCCTAAAACAGTGCCTGGCACTTAGAAAGTGCTTAGTGAAAGCTGGGCATGGGGCTCATGCCTGTAATCTCAGCACTTTGGGAGGCCGAGGTCAAGGTGGGCCAAGATGGTCAGGAATTCAAGACCAACCTGACCAACATGGTGAAACCCCGTCTCTACTAAAAACACAAAAATTATCTGGGCATGGTGGTGGGCACATGTAATCCCAGCTACTCGGGAGGCTGAGGTCAGAGAATCACTTGAACCCAGGAGGTAGAGGTTGCAGTGAGCCAAGATCAAGCCACTGCACTCCAGCCTAGATGACAGAGGGAGACTCCATTAAAAAAAAAAAAAAAAAGTGCTTAGTAAATATGAGCTAGCATTGTTGGTGTAACGGTCATCAGTTTCATTTGGCCAGGCAGTATCAGTTCCAGCCATCAGTGGCAGGACTGGCTCTGGCCAATGGCAGGTAAATGCAGTGGGCAGAAAGCCAGAAATAAGGCAACTTCAATATGAGGATAACTGCTGCCTCAGCCTGGAAGCTCCTTCTAGACTTCTTGCCATTAACCCAAAGACTAACCCCATGCTCCTAGACTTTGTATAATTCTCTATACACAGTAGGTGTTCAGTAAATGCTGAATGTATAGATTTATGTCTCTCACTCCCTAAGTTCCTATTTTCACATCTTCTCAGTGCCCTAAGTGTTTTCCATAAGAAAGACCTCTTTCTCTCCCCTCACAGAACCTACCATCAAAACATAATTGTCAGGGCCGGGCACGGTGGCTCATGACTGTAATCCTAACACTCTGGGAGGCCGAGGTGGGTGGATCATTTGAGATCAGGAATTCGAGACCCATTTGTGCAACATGGTAAAACTCCATCTTTACTAAAAATACAAAAATTAGCCAGACATGGTGTCAGGAACCTGTAGTCCCAGCTACTCAGGGGGCTGAGGCAGGAGAATCACTTGAACGTGGGAGGCGGAGGTTGCAGTGAGCTGAGATCATGCCACTGCACTCCAGCATGGGTGACAGAGCGAGACTCCGTGAAAGAAAGAAAGAAAGAAAGAAAGAAAGAAAGAAAGAAAGAAAGAAAGAAAGAAAGAAAGAAAGAAAGAAAGAAGAAAGAAAGGAGGGAGGGAGGGAGGGAGGGAGGGAGGAAGGAAGGAAGGAAGGAAGGAAGGAAGGAAGGAAGGAAGGAAGGAAGGAAGGAAGGAAGGAAGGAAGGAAGGGGAAGGGAGGGAGAGAGGGAGGGGAATTGTCAGGTATCCCAAATTCCCAGAGTCCTGCAATTTGCCAGCTGTATAACTGTACAATGTTTTAACACAAGAGTTTTGGAGTAAGATAGACTTGGGTTCAAATTCTGACTCTCATCCAGCCTTGCTGTATACCTGGGGCAAGCTATTTAGCCTCCAGAAGCCTCAGTTTCCCTATCTATGAAATGAGGAGAATAATAGTGACTGACTGGTAAAGTTGTAACTCATAAAGTAGGGCTTTTAGAAGACATTGCAAGAAAAGAGATCAGCAAAGTGGGTGGTACACACTAACTAATTGCCCAATAAATATTATTATAGTCATTATTATTCATGAGTTAAGACACTAAAGTAGAGAACATTCAAGTTTTACTGAACCTTCTAGAGACAATCAAAACTGCAACTGGTGCTGAGCATTTTGTTCAGGCCACAGGGGAGGTATGGTTGGAGAAGTGATTTTCTGGGCCCCCTCTCCAGTGCCCATGATGGGGTGCTACCTCCTCTAGCTCTGACCAAGAAAAGCAAAGGAAAGAAAACTTTGCTACTGGGCTGGAGGGTAGATTGAGCTCATTTGGCCCTTCATGGTGCCAAGGGAGGCAGGATGGGAGAGGCAGAACAAATAGAAGACTGGTTCTGAGTGAAATGTGGTCACCCTGGCAGTGGGGGACCATTTCACTCATGAAGTTATTTTAGGCGGTAGCAGCAGGAGGTTGGTTTAAAGTAACTTAATTGTATTGTCTGCCCTGAGAAAAATTCAAAAGCTGGAGAACATAAAAGAAATGATTAAAAGTCACTGTTAGTCACTGCTAACCTGGTACATCCCCCCTGAAAGCTCATAAACAAACAGGCTGCTCTTCCAACGTCTACTGAACTGAAATGGTGCCGCCCAGCCTCTCCTGGGTGGACCCCGAGAGAGGCTTTCGCTGTGCATTTCCCTGATGTGAAACTTCTGGGCCCTCCTGGAAAGGGCTGAGCAAACACAGTTGTTTAATGCGGCTGCATTTGCCCACAGTGTCAGCATGCTTCTGCATTAGAATGTATTACACTCGGCCACGCTGGCGCTTTCTCCATCTGTTTACATTTAGAATGGGACTCGCTGCCAAAGATTAGGAATCCCAGCGCCCACAATCTAGAAAGCACAAGCCAAGGGGTAGAATAAAAACAAATTGAAAAACCACTTGTTGCTAGCTGGTTTTGTTGAATTCAGAAGGACTAGGAATTTTTCCCTGGTGTGTTCAGTTCCAGAGAGGAGGACCTCAGTGGCCGAAAATCTGAATGGGCTTCACAGGGTCTCTCTCCAGGTATATGACCGTGACTCTGGGCTACATTCTCTGCAATAGCAGACCATGAACTCTTCAAGGCAGGCAGGGGTATGCTGAATTCTTCTTCGTTTTCCCAGTGTAGAGCCTGGTTCCTGTACTTAATAAATGCTGGTTGGTGGAACGAATAAATGAGTTATACTCAGTTCTTTGTGGAGTTTATTTAATGTGGCTGCAAATTCTTTTGATTTGCACTGAGAAGTAAGATCAGCATCCCTTCCCTTTGAATCTGGAAACGGTTGTGGCTGCTTCCCTCATCTTAGCTGAGCAGAAATGGCTCCATGTAATTCCAAAGCAAAGCTATCAAAGCCCACGCAGCCAACACCTGTTATCTTTTGCTTTTTGATGCTAGCCATCCTAATGGGCATGAGGTGATAACTCATGGTAGTTTTGATTTGCATTTCTCTAATAATTAATGATATTGAACATCTTTTCATATGCCTGTTGGCCATTTGTATGTATGTGGAAAAACTGGAGCTGGTACACTGTTGGTGGGAATGTGAAATGGCATAGCCACTGTGGAAAACAGTATAAAGCTTCCTTAAAACATTAAAAATAGAACTGCCAAATGATCCAGCATTTCCACTGTGTGGTATATACCCCAAAGAATGGAAATCAGTATATCAAAGAGATAGCTACACTTCTATGTTGATTGTAGCATTATTCAAAGTAGCCAGGAAAATAGAATCAGCTCAAGGACCCAATGACAGAGAAATGGATACAGAAAATGTGGTATATATGTACAGTGGAATAGGATTGAGTCTTTGAAAAGGAAGCAATTCTGTCATTTGTGAAAACATGGTTGAACCTAGAGGACAATGAGTATGCTAAGTGAAATAAGCCAGTGACAGAAGGATGAATACTGCATGATTCCACTTACATGAGGTATCTGTGTGATACCATAGAAATAGTGAAACCCGTAGAAACAGAATATAATTGTAGTTGCCAGAGGTTAGAGGGTGGGGAAATGGGGAGTTGTTCAATGAGTATAAAGTTTCAGTTATGCTAAATGAATAAGTTCTAGAGATCTGCTGTACAACATAGTATCTGTAGTTCACAATATGGTATTACACATTTCAAGATTCATTAAGAGGCTAATCTCATGTTAAGTGTTCTTACCACACACACACACACAAAAAGAAACAAAGAAACAAAGTGGTGGAACAAAAGAAAACTTTGGAAAGTGTTAAACATATCTGTTTCCTTGCTTATGGTGATGGTACCAAGGGCATTTGCATATGTTCAAACTTCTCAAATTGTACACATTAAATATGCGCAGTTCTTTGTATATCAATGATACCTCAATAAAACTCTTTAAAAAATAAGATAAAACAAAGTAGCCTTATTTTTTTTGAAAATGATTTTTTTTTTTTTTTTAAGAAAAAGGCCATGTGGCTTTCACATTTGCTCTTGAGGTCTGAACCAACATGTACCATGTCCAGCTCTCTCAGTTGCCCTGTTTAAGAAACCACGTGCAGTGAGGTCTTGACACTCCATAGAGAGAGGTGTCCGATATGACCCCGGGTGTTTGACACGTGAGCAAAGAAACCTACAGATGACTCTGGCCTCGTTGTGTAAGTTACCCCTAGCCTTTTTAGTTTCCCAGCTGAGGTCTCACAGTCATTGTACAGCAGAGACAATCCATTTCTGCCATATCCTCTCTGAACTCCTGACCCACAGAATCCAAGAGCAGAAGAAAATGGTGCTTGTTTTACACCAAGAAGCTCTGGGGTGGTCTGTACATGACAACAGGCAAATGTAACTTTCTTCAAGACTCTAGGCAGAAGAACCATTGCAACGTTAGCCCCTTGTAGTTGGTAATAATTCCCACAGTCAGGAATTTGATCTTAAAAAAAACTTAAATTCCCTCTTCAATTGAAGCCCATAACATCTTTCTTTATATCTGGAGAGTTGGGTAACAGCTGATTCCCACTCTATGTTTTTCATAGACCTTCACACATTCGAAGATGTCGAGTAAGTAGCTTTTCAGCTTCTTCTTCTTTGGGTCATGTACTCTGAAATCTTTGTAGATCCTTTTATTTTCCTTTTACTTTGTATTTGTCACCCTCTAAAAACAGATGTCAACAGCTTTTGGAGAGACAGAAGATATAGTCATGAAATGAGAGCCTTAGATCAAAATAACAATTATTTTGACATCTAGGGCACTTTACAGTATGCAAAACATTTTCACCTGCCTTATTTCTGAATCCCCACAACTACTCAACAGCATGAATGAGACAAACGTTTATTCCTATTTCTTAAAGTTAAGTTCCTTTCTCAAGATCATACTTATTAATGGCTGAGCTGAAACTAGAAAACAAACCTCCTTGAATTGCCAGTATATGGACAAGGACAAGAAGAAAATTGAAAAGAATAAAATCAGCTGATGTGTCTGAATAGCAGATTATTTTCTCTCCAATGTTCCTTGATTGTAATTTTTGCCTTTTCAGTAAACAAAATCAGAACTATTTTTTAAAGCTGAGTCTTTATAAAGTGTTTGGGCAGGGCTGGAATATTTTGAAGTATGTAATTTAAAAATAAATAACTCAGATTGTGGGCACAACAGAAAACTACACAGTGAATGTTCTTCTCGCTACTTTCATTGACTTTGATTTTTCTGGTTCTAGAAAAATGGTAGAAAATTTGTTGTAGTCAGAATTAGAAATAAAAATATATTGAGTACCACTGTGCTGAGGTAAAATATTTGCATGCATTTATACTTAAATGCCAAATACAAGTGTGTCATATTGCATAAATAATGGAAGTGTTAGACCCTAAAGATGCAGCAAGATTTTATAAATACCATGGAGTATCCTCATGGACCAGCCACTAGAATGAAAGTTCCACCTTTGTCCAGTTCTATGGTAGCAACAGAACATAGCAAGTTAAGGCATAATGGCCTCTGCTCTCTATAATAGGTATGGGCTCATGTTTAGTTTGTATGTCAGCCTTCTAGTGGGTATAATAAAGGTAGACACAATCTTTATTTCCATGTGCTGAATAGAGGCAAGGGAGAAGTAGTGACCCAGAGTGATGGGGGTGGAGTAGACAGTGAATCAGGTTTACAGTGATTCCTACTTAGTGAAGTTCAGTCACATTCTCAGGAGTACAACTGTCCACGGCTGAGCTGAAGTTAGAAGGCAAACAGTGAACAGAACAAGGATCGGAGGCTGCGCCACGGACACAGCAAACAGTCCCATTTGTCCCCACAGTGTTTCACAAAGAATGAACCTCAAAAACTGAATCCAAATCTTTGGTGGAGGCCAGGGGTCCAAAAATCTGCACACTTAACCAGTATCCCTGGCAACTGGGGGCACACTAAAATATCTGTGTTCCTTCATGCCACCTGCTCAACAACTCAGAAAGTTACCAAAAGTAATCCAAGACTTAGGGAGGTTCTGTCGAACAATGCCTGGGAGAACCAAACCTGAGCCCTTCTGACAACAGAAATAGATTCTGTTCTTCATTGCTCATTGCCACAACCTTGGGCAAGTTTTTACACTTCTCTGAGCCTTGGCGTCCTCTTGTGTAAAGTGAGAGTTTAGGATTTCATTTGTGTTTGGCATTTGATGATGACCTGAGATGAAACAGTTGTCTGTATCCAAGACAGTTGGATATCAAGGTGCCATTTTGGATCAGAGAAACTTGCACAAACTCTGGGCCAAATGGTTTTATAGTGGTCTCTGACTCTCCCAGACTAATTTAACATGTATCCCAGAACGATTAGCCTATGGCCCATTTATATCAAGATCCAGCTGAGTTCTAATTGGCACGAGCAACCGCTAGCAAGGTACACACAAGTGCTTGCAAAGGTGATTGCCAACAGCCACCCAGCTGCAGCGGAGAGGATGTGGGCACAAACCCTTCAGTCTAGGGTGTGTCACTTGAGACCAGGCCAGAGCCATCAAAGCACCCTGTTTTCCTCCACCCTTTCCGACTGCCCCAAGACTGGCACAGGGTTTAGTAAGAGCGAAAGTAACACTTGCCCATCTGGGGGCCAACAGTCTTTTCTAGGTTGAGTTTTCTAACTTGAGTGAGGTGCCAGACAGAAAGATGCCACCAGAGAGATTTGGCTGCCCTGATGTGCCATGCAGCAGAGCCTGGCCCTTATGGCCTGCCAGACAGCATTACAACAAGTGACAAGCACACATTTACTGTCACGGCCTGACTGAAAATCCTTGTCATCTTAATTTGTCATTCCAAAAATATATGAAAACAGCTACTCAGGCCATGAAGCCTTCTTTTTTGCCTAATGGTGTTGTAGAAATAAACTGGCGATGAAGGATACTGCACTGTTACGGGGATGTTGTCGGTTGGTTTCGTTTATCAATTTATCAATGCCATTTTGCAAGAAATAGTCTCTGCTTTAGAGACGACACTTCATACATAACAGGGAGGATGTGAGTTTTTCTTAACTGCCGGAACATTACATAATATAACATGTCACCAGGCCTCAAACGCAGCAGCAAAGACTCTGTATATAGGTGGCTCCAGAGCCAACATGCACTTAGCCAAAAAAAATGATTTAATACCTTCAGAATGTGAGATGCAAAATGACATTCTTCAGGAGTCAGGGGTCAATGGTGGAAGAGTGTAAGAGACAGATCTGACAGCTCCCAAGTTCTGGGCAATCTGTTCTCAGTTAACTAATAGTCGAGAGGGAACACTGAAGGATACAACATTGATACCCCAAAGCACTCCAATCAGTTTCACTGTTTGGCCTGATTTTATGTGTCTGTTGCCCATCCCTCCCTAACTCCTTCTTGGGCTGCAGAATGGGACTCATTTGCAGGTTTGGTTATCAGTTATCAATTTCCACTGGGAAAAATGACAATTAGGAGGTGGTGGGGACAGGAATCCTGCCTGTGAAGTCCCAGTTAATCACCAAGCCATACAACCTCCCCTAAAGAATCAAGAGCAGGTGCAGGCTGTTGATGTTTTTCATTCAAAGCTAGCAATGCACTATTCTGAAAACTCCTCAGCATAGAATGCAGGAACCCTGAGTTTTCTATCTCTGTCTAGTTCTGGATTGAATGGGCTCAAGTCATCTAGTTAACCTCTCTGGATCTCAGTCTTCTGAAAAGCGAACCTAAGAGATCTAGCATTCTGCAGAAAAGTACTGGAGATGACTCAGGAGTGAAAATGATCATGAAGCCCTTTGCAAATATCAAAGTGGTGATGAAGCAGTCTTGAGCTTTGACCAGAAATCGTGTTTTGTGGGATTGCCGCTTTAATCGCTCCTGTTCATCATTAGCATTGTTACCAGAGTGTGGAAGGAGGTGAGTGCTTTGGTGGTCTTGCTAGGCTGCGGAGCGTGGGCTTTTGCAGATATGCAACAGTGCCCTCTATTGCCATCCAGCATATTTTAAGCCACTGAAGCTGATCAGTCCATTTTCCTCTGCCTTGTGTCTTTGTACTTCTCAGCGGATGCCCAGCGAGCTTGTGTGTAAGGGGCTGTGACCGGACTGCTCAGCGAGGGCTTTTGCTTCGCAGAGTGTTGCGTGTACATTAGAAAGCTGCTGAGTGGAAATCTTATTCCCTGGGATTTTAAACAGCCACATTTCCTGGCATTTGACTTCAATGGGACATTTAGCAAATGGAGTGCCAGATGGAGCTCCTGGCTCTATTTTTCTGTAAGACACTTGAGAGTCAGAACCCTCCCGATGTTTGCATTTGATAGGCTTGCCCACCGTAGGGCCGGCCATGGCTCAGTGGATGTGGGGCATTCTGCGGGCTGGCAATGTGGGGAGAGTGGGGACACACAGGACAGCACGTGGCAGCTCAGCCTGCATTGCTACACACAAAAGCGTTTCAAATTCCAGCATCCTTGGTAATTTAACACTCAGTCACCCACTTCTCTTACGTTACTTGTGACTTCCTCACAAGCCACATGCAAGAAAACAAATAGTAATTGACTCACACTTTCACAAGCACTGTCTCTCCTGAACTTCTCAAGGCATAGTAAGTTAGGGCAAACCGTGGTGCCACTGTTTTGGAGATCAAGAAATGGAAGCTTAGAATGCTGAGGGACATGCTCACAGTTCCATGGTATCACCTTGTAACTTATAGAAAAAGCAATGAAATCTCAGATTTGTGTCTAATATCTAAGCAGTGCTCTCTTCCCCCCCCCCCACCCCACCACCCTTCTTTTTTTTTTTTTTTTTTTTTTTTTTTTTTGAGATGGAGTCTCACTCTGTCGCCCAGGCTGGAGTACAATGGCATGATCTCGGCTCGCTGCAACCTCCACCTCCCAGGTTCAAGTGATTCTCCCACCTCTGCCTCCCTAGTAGGTGGGACTACAGGCACATGCCACCACACCCAGCTAATTTTTGTATTTTTAGTAGAGACATGGTTTCACTATGTTGGCCAAGCTGGTCTCAAACTCCTGACCTCGTGATCCACCCTCCTCAGCTTCCCAAAGTGCTGTTGTTACAGGTGTGAGCCACCGCTCCCGGGCCGCTCCTCCCCATATGTGAACACATGTACTTTTATTAAATCATTTTGATTATTTTCTGTTAATAATTCGCATTTATATGAATCACAGAATTCAAGATTACTATAAAGTTCCTAGAAATTGCTTTATTACTCACTATATTTATGAAGGCTCCTAGTAAATCACCATGGTGATATTTGGAGAGTCTCTGATATATTCAAAGTTGTCCTGTTTTTATACTGAAGGCAGCTGGCACTGATCAAGTCAATGAAATCATGATTCTCTGAGAATGAATATTTGGATTTTTTTTTTCTTTTCATAAAGTTGCTGTGTCTTTAGTGTTCAGGCAGGTAGGTGCCACATTGCTTTATTAAATTGGTGTAATGGAGCAGGGATTTTTTTATATTGTCATATACAATGATAATCTAAAATTCTGGAGCTATGATTCATCTCTTAGGATGTTTCACTCATATTGCACAATAACCAGAAAGTATTTAGACCTCAAACATCGGGTTAACTAGGCTTGGCCCTGTCCTTGTAAACTTTGCATGCTGTTATTTTTACCGAAGTTCTCCTCAGTTCCCACCTTAATTCAGGTCAGGGGAGTTAATGGGAAATGAAACTGCATCTCCTCTACTTCCCTCCTTCCTGCATGGTTGACTTGAATTATAAGCCAACAGCTACGCTCTGCCCGTTGATAAATGAGTTGTTTACCACCTCAACCAGGAGATGCAATGATTAGCTGGGTGTTTTTCTGGCTTTAGAAAAAGGTTACCTCATAAATAGACAAGGAGACAATCTGCACATCTGCCCCGTCTTACCTTTGACTTAGATACCTACTTCCCTACTGAAACAATAAACCAGTCTCGGGCTGTTGCTGCAGAAGAATCTGCTACAGAAATATCTGTCACACTTTAAAATTGTTTCCCACACACGAAACAAGCTCAACCGTTCTTCTCCTGTTCCAAAACAAAACCCTGATCCTGTAGGACTCTTTCAACAAAAACCGGTGAAGAACACCTCTACTTTTTAAAGTAAAACTAATAATAATGATCACAAAATGAAAACTTTGTCTTTATATTTATTCAACTTCCTCTGCTCCCCCCTACGTTAAACCAAGTGTTTGAGAAGAGTTTCATGAAATCTTAACTTCAGAAGGAATTTTAGAAACTTCCTATTGCAATCTCCAATTAACATAGAAATCCATTCTCTTGATAAATACTTCCACTAACAAAGAGGCCTCTCTTAAAAAGATTGTCCATTCCTTTTCTGGAGAGTTCTAAAAGAGGATAATCAAAAGGAAAGACCCTTCTTTCACTGGAATTTATGTCTTAGTAAGTGTTCATTTCAGATATATTTATAAGTAAAAAGAGTAAACTCTAAGACTCAAAAGTGGGCCATTTCTATGAAATAAGGCCACAATAAACCAAAGCTGAAAGATTTGATCAAGCTTATCAATTGTTAAAAGACAAGTCTTACAGAAGGAGGCTTTGCCAACTCCAACACTGACTCTTTTCCAATGCCTAGTGAGCATCTGGATACACTTGTGGAATGTGACATTTTGGTCTAACACAAGCACAGAATAACGTGTAGCATATACCCAAATGAAGTGAATCACTAGCGAACAGGTCCTTAAAGTATACAAGAACCAACCACAGGACTGTAATGAAAGAAAGTGATGACAGACAAGTTATAACATACAGCCAGCCAAATTCTGAACATGGTATTTTGGCTGACTAGTCTTGGACATGGGAAGAATTATGCTGTTCAATTTGCAAGTATTAAAGAGGGAAAGAAGTCATCGATACAGATAGCTGGTTCTATATCAAAGAAGACTAGGAGAGGTGATATTACAGAGCTTCTATGGAGCAAACTGTCAAGCAGTATTTAACTCACTTTCCTCCATAACTAACCATTAGAAAAGAATGAATTTTCAAAAAGTTAAAAAAAAAATTGCAGTGTTCTTAGTAAGCCATGGCTTTACTCACGTATCTGCAAAAGCCTGGACATGCTGACAGAGTCAGCTTCATTCCTTAGGCAAGGCAATAATTACTTTTTCACATGGTGCATGCTCTCTGCAAGCAGTTGCTCACATGTGGAATGGAATGCCTTTGTTAGGGGGTGGGGAGAGTTTACCATAATGTTTTATGCTAGTAGATTAAATCTGCCCCTAAATATAACATAGAAACTACTTTTGATTTACCAGAAGAAACACATGGTACCTTAAGTACAGTCTATGAATATTTTGAACAGTAAGCCTCAAATAGGTAACAGAAGCGTCAAGCATGAGACCAAAAGAGTCAGCTGGGCCTAAATGGACTTTGAAGTTGGTTTTATTACACCATAAATGAAGTAATGTTCACTGTTGCTTTCAGTTGCTGTCGCAGAAGAACCAGAAGTCTTGCGTTGTGGTTCCTGTTTTGCTGTCAATCATGTGTGCCTGATTTTGGATAACCTTTCAGAGGCCTAAGCTGGCTTATCTATAGAAAGAAGAAAGCTGGATTAAAGTATCTCCAAGATTCATTCAGTCCTTATATTCTATGATTTTTATCTTCTTGAATGGATAACATCACCACCCAGCAGTGGGGAAGAAAAGACATCAGGAACTCTCCTAAGCCTTTGTCCGTGGAGGTCTCCTGAATAATATATTTCAGAAGAGAAATAGGATGTTAGTCCCCTGACACCCACGTGGGTGTGAATTAATCATCCCACCACTGAGCCATTTGTGACCTTAGAAAAGACTCTTAAATTCCTTTCACTTTCATCCATTTGTAAGTGGCAATAACCCATCCAACCAACCCGCAGCCCAACCAGACCTCATTTATAAAAATTAATTAGATAACATCTTAGGTTTCCTAGTCCATAGAAGTAAATGTTCTAAAAATGTAACTATTAGGTTGGTGCAAAAGTAAATGCAGTGTTTGCAATTTAAAAGTAATGGGGAATTCTCCTCAGCAAACTAACGCAGGAAAAGAAAACCAAACACCACACGTTCTCCTTTATAAGTGAGAGCTGAACAATGAGAATACATGGACACAGGGAGGGGAACAACACTTACTGGGGCTTGTTGGAGGAGGGCGGAGGTGGGAGAGCATTAGGGAAAAGAGCTCATGCATGTGAGGTTTAATACCTAGGTGACGGATTGACAGGTGCAGCAAACCACCATGATACACGTTTACCTATGTAACATACCTGCACATCCTGCACACGTACCCCAGAACTTTAAAAATGTATATAAATAAATAAATAAAAGTAATAGCAAAAGCTGTGATTACTTTTGCGCCAACCTAATGTTTATTTTTTAAAACAATCCATGTAACTAGCAACCTCTTGTGCTGTCATATATAAGCTTTTAAAAAGAATATTTTGAGTGCACTTTGACTCAAGATTTAATTACCGCTTTTCTTTACAACCGTGAAGCTTCTCACTTTAGTTCTGAATGTAGAAGCTGTTCATCAGAATAAGATGCCAGCTTGGGCCACTTCCTTTTCTCTACAGAAGGATTTCACATGGCAAGTTGGAATTTCCTTTATTTAAGATGCTTGAAAAATCTGGAATGGTCTCATTGATTTATTTCTGGAGTGGGAGTGTCCAACCTAAAGGGTCTGTTCAGCATGTCCGTAATTTCTATTTCACACAGGAAAAGTTAATGCCAAGCAGTTGCTCAGCACATGCTAATCAAAATTTCATAGATGTAAAGCCCTGAGTTAGGAACATTCAGATGTATTTAAAAACTGGGTAAAGTGCCCCAGCACATCTCCAGGGTAGCTATGTATATGGTGGGTGGCCACTGGGCTTTAACTGGTGAGTAATGACTAGCATGAAGGAGTCTATGAAAGATTCCATTGAACTTTGCAAGACTCTAGCAAACCATGTGGTTTCCTTCCTTCTGTTTCAGTTGACTAATCAATCCATAAGGAGTACCCATTTATGTAGAATTTTAATATTTCAGAGTAACAAATTATGCCCCTCATATTAACATAGCCAGGACAACATATGAAGCTATTGCTGATTTTTTTATTCAATATTAATTCTACCACAGCTATTTTTCACCTTTAAAAATCCAACCATAACACAGACCCAAAAATAGATGATTCAGGCCTCTTGTTTTTAATGCGTTCTGTGGGGGAATTTTTGGTTAATTTCCCAGAGGTACACAAAACTAAAAAATCCTTCCCCATACTAGTTTTAGGTGGAGCCAGCCCAAAAATTTCCTCATGACCCTGAATTAACTGAGCTATTTCTGGATGTGAAAAATAAATCTGAGCATTGTAGTAGAGGGAACCCTAGGGAGATCTTCCCATTAAGACTCTGGAGTTCTCTTCAGAAGTAAAGAGGAAGAAGTAGACAGGGTAGGGGGCCAGGATTGATAGGCAAGTCACAAACGAGTTAGCACTAACACTCAAAAGGAGAAGTTAAAGAAAGTAAATTTCTGTTTTTGCTCTGGAACAGGGAAGAGTGAGGAGTCATTGACTCTGAGTCTTCAAGTTTAGGAAGGACCTTGACACAGGGCGATAGGAAGGAGATGGACTGCACCTCCCTGAGGACATGTCAGCAGGAAGGAGACACAAAATTGCAATACTGGGGGCTTGCATTAGGCACCGAGAAGCGTTTCCTGACAGTGAGGTCTGTTAAACACTGGAATGAGGTACCAAGGGACCCTGGGCAATCTCCATTCTTGGCAGGTTGAGAAATTAGATCCTTATCTGCTGGAATCAAAGCTCTGGGGAGAGAACTGGGCAACCTCAAGAGACCCCTTTCAAGCCTAAGAATCTCTACTCTGCCACAGTAGGAGGAAAGTAGATAATTTAAAAATGAAGAGGGCTCGCCACTGACTTGCTTATACATTTCCTTTTTCTGTCAAAACGAGAAATTTTTTTTTCTTTTTTGAGAGGATGTATATCCTGAGGAAATTATTATTTTTTATTTGCTTTTGATAAAAATAGTGCCAACCACTTCTGGGTTTTTTGCAGAACTCACAGGTGGGGGTGAAGAAAACCTTTGACAGTGCCGGCAACAATAGCCCAATATGAGTCCCCCAAGAGGTCTTCATTAAGGGAGGCCTAAGAAGGCAGAGCCACTCAGTGCTACAGTTTGCAAAAATCCTTAGGATGTTGGTCTGTGTGGCGAAACAAAGGAAAGAAAGAAAGAAAGAAAGAAGGGAGGGGAAGGGAAGGGAAGGGAAGGGAAGGGAAGGGAAGGGAAGGGAAGGGAAGGGAAGGGAAAGGAAGAAGGAGGGAGGGAGGGAGGGAGGGAGGAAAGAAAGAAAGAAAGAAAGAAAGAAAGAAAGAAAGAAAGAAAGAAAGAAAGAAAGAAAGAAAGAAAGAAAGAAAGAAGAAGAAAGAAAGAAAGAGGAAGGAAGGAAGGAAAGGAAAGGAAAGGAAAGGAAAGGAAGAAGGAAGGAGGGAGGGAGGGAGGGAGGGAGGGAGGGAGGAAAGAAAGAAAGAAAGAAAGAAAGAAAGAAAGAAAGAAAGAAAGAAAGAAAGAAAGAAAGAAAGAAAGAAAGAAAGAAAGAAAGAAAGAAAGAAAGAAGCTGCAGGGATAATTTGTTTTGACAGGGCAGCTACTTCAGGGGTTTGGTCGCTGTTGCTGAGCCACAGCATTGTGAGTGCTGGGGAAAGGATACACTTACATTCAACACGAATGTTTCTAAGAAAATCGCACGTTTCTTATAAGCTTCCGGATAAGAATTGTGTAGAGTTGTATCATATCAAAACATGTGGTTTTCACATGCATGGCTGTGCAGATCACAGGATTTTTGCACTTGACAAGAACATCTTGGGAGGAGGATCAAGAAAGAAATCCGAACCCCTCTGCAGAGGTCTCTTCCCATTAAGGTGATTCACAGCCCAGATGTGATCCGCCCCCTTTCACTGTTCCCATACCTTTAGACCAGTCGTGCTAGATTTTGTTAAGTAAAAATGGAGACCCTGACTGCAGAAAGCGATACAGCCATTCCAGCAAGGAAGGATAGGAATCCATTTTGTCTCTTTTAAAATACAGAGTTAATAGGAACTTCAAGATGGTTTCTGCAGCCCTTTCTGAGAGAAGCTGAAGCAAGTGCCCTTAGGGAGTGATTATTATCTGTTCTCTCTTGGTGGTTGTTTTGGGTACAATATGTAGTTTTCCCCTGGCAGCTGGAAAATTATGTTGTGGCAGGAAGGACATCATTCTGCCTGTCTTGAAATGCTTTTCCCAAGAGATCTCAAGCTGAGGCTGTGTTGATAAAACATACACATAGAGAAAAGAAAATATCTTCCTTACTTACTGTTTCTCTCTTTCTCATCATTACACATCTTTGGAAGGGAATAAACTAAATATAGAAATAAAGGACAAGAAAATTGAATGAATGCCTAACTTGAGATAGGCAGCTTCTGTCCATGCAGTGAGTGAGCTAAATTATTGCAGTCTCTATAACAACTCTTTCAGCACCACATGGAAATTGGCCCATCTGCAGATTGGAGCAGCTTTCTGCAACTGACTCAATCGAACTTTTTCAAAATTGTACATACACGCATATCTGAAAGCTCCGCACAACGGACTGTGTGGTAGCTAAGGACTGGCGAAATCCCCAAGGGAACTAGTTATACTGCCTTTCTAGGTCTTTCTAACTCTCAAAAGTTGTGTTTTAAACACTTTCTCACGTCTCCCGACAAATGACTTCACTATTTTATTTGTTGTGCTGACTGGTAACCAAAAATTATTTCAAGGTTCTATCCCAAAGTCCCCCACATTTCTGGTGGTTTTGAAGTTACTCTAATGATTCTCTGTTCAGAAAGGTGGCTCCCACTTATCTGCGATTAGAGCATTTTGTGAACAAACGAGGCTGCAGAAATGAGTGCAGTGACATAAATTCCTACTCACATTTTGGACCAATGAGTTTATCTGATGTAAATTGTTCTCCTCTCTCCTCTGAGACCCTGGAATAGGCAGAGAAAAGGGTCTAGGCATTGAACTCCAGTGCACCTGTGGTTAAACTTCAACTTACCATGTCTGAGCTGTATAACTTTAAGGAAATTGCTTACCCTCTCTGAGTGTTAGGTTCCTCCTCTGTCAAATGAATGTTCAAGTCTCATCCTTATAAGGTTATTGAATATTAACTGAGATGATGCATATGATGCATGTGGTGTAGAACAGGTACCTGGTGCTACTGATGTTATCCTTCGGTTCATTAGTAAGAACATGTTCCAAACCCAAGTTTGTATCAAGTCCCTTAGAAGAAATTGAAAAGAAGACTCACAATAATACAAACAGAAGGATAGATACTGATATTAACAAAATAGGCTCGAAAAAATCCTAAAAAGTGACTTCCTTATTTTTCTATCTACCTTCCTGGTCTCTTTCTTTACCTCCTGAGTAGTTTGCATGGGTTGCCAGATGCGGACACTGGTTTAACCTCTGCAAGTTGTAACTCTCATTAAAGTGTTTCAACTGTTCTGCTCTTTGCTTCCGGAATAATTAAGAATAGCAATGTCCAGATGCTCTCCTAACCAGTTCCCACATTAGCATCTTCCCCATTTGCTAAAAAAAAAAAAAAAAAAAAAAAAAAAAAAAAGGTGACCTTTTGACCTGATTCATTGGGAAGGCTGTTGTGAACTTCCTGGATCAGAGTCGCCTGGGGTCAGTTACATTAATAGCCATCCCACCTCTAAACCTTCCTGGGAATTGTAAAAACCTCCCAGATCCTCGGTAATAATGAGCTTGAAGGGTCCTTCTTCTCATTTCCAAAGCATTGAGGAATTTGGGCTTTACCCAGTAAGTCTGCATTGTACTTTGTCTTCTTACTCCATTAATTCATCATGCAGCATTGGATAATCCAAGAGTTTGTTAAATTCTCTATCTGTACAAAATATTTCCCATTGAATAAACTGCTCATTGAAACCAAGTCTGTCTTCAGAAAGAGTTCTACCGAGAATATATTGATCAGTCTCCAGAGTAATTAGTACATCTACTGAGCACATGCTTCATAGCTGACACGGTTCTAACAACATTCGCTCAATTCACCCTCCTAACCTTCTATGAAACAAGTGCTTGTGATACAGATAAGGAAAACTGAGGACTTGAAAGTCACAGTCACTGAACGGTGGGATGGGGAACAAACTCAGGCTGTCTGAACTCACTCTGATATCCTGCAAAGCAGTTACTAGCACAAACTCTTTCATTCAATTGCTTATGATGGACTGTGCACTGATGTTTTAGAGAAACTGAAATGAAACATGAAAAATACGGTTTTGGTTGATGTTTTTCCTAAGGAATGAGGATGAGGTTACTTCACTTTAATATTACACCTACATTTAATTAGAATGAATGCAAAACTGATGAAAATTCTAGATTTTTCAGAAAGAAGCCTTTTTATTTTCCTGTTTGAGCCAAATCACTACAATGTCTATTTCCAAAAGCCAATAGTGAAAGAGCTGTCCCCAAAGTGAAGAGATCCTATGGGAATTTAAAACCATAATTAAAAACAAACCATAGTGATCATTTCCATTTGCTGTGACAGCTATTCAACTGCGGTACCTAGATTTCATCTCCACCTAGAAAAAGTGAGTTCTAGTGTCTTACTTACTACTTTGAGAAAACTAGTGAGATGGGAGAGTTCCCTGACCCCCTTGTGGGACGTGCGACAGTGGGGTGGGAGGGAGCTCCATTTTGCCCGGCAGAGCTTAAACCCCTTGTGGGAGGGGAGCAGGTAGGTGAGCAGGTGAAGGAGCCGGGATGAGTGTCTTTAGGTGCCAGCAGGAACGAACCCTGTACTGGCCCACAGCAGCCTCTAGGGGTTGCCCCAACCTCTGGAGCCCCAGATGGCATGTGTTACAAACAATTCTCTTTTAGTATTTGCCATCCACGGATGGCTAAGTGTTAATCGGCTCAGTGGAGAATCCGGGTTGCATACACTCTGCCCTCTCGGTACCCTGATTCTTGTCTGGCATCCAGGAAGAATCAGGTGACATGGACTTGAAGGATGGTGAATGCAGAGGTTTTATTGAGTGATGGAGGCGGCTCTTAGCGGGAGTGGCGGGGAGCTGGAAAGAAGATGGTGCGTAAAGAAGGTGATCTTTCCCTGAAGCCCGGCTGGAGTCATGCCTTCTGAAGTTAAGCCACGTCTATCCATAGTCTCTGACACTCAGTTACTCCTTCTCCTCTCCATGTTCAGCTGCTTGACTATCTGCCAGCTGAGTCTGGGGTTTATATGGGCACATGATACAGGGAGGATGGACAAGGAAAGCCAAAAGGTAACATTTGGGCAGAAAAACAAGGATAACTGTTCTCATTTAGGGCCGTGGTTTCCAGGCCTGAGGGTGAGGCCTTTGCCAGGGAACCACCCTCTTCTACCCAGTATTTCCCCATCTCCTGTCCATATTGCTAGTATGGGAATCATACGGAAAATTTTAAGCCTCTATTAAGTTGGCAAAGCGATTTAAAAATCAAGTCCTAAGCACTGAATTTTCCCAGGCTTTGTCTTATTCTGGCTGACTGACTAGCTGTGATCTAACAACCGTCCTTGTGAGCCATAGAAGCTCTCTATGACATTTTCGGTGCAGGCGCCTGAACCTCGGATGGATAACCAGTACAACTAAAGCTTTAAGGGCATTTCTTTTTTGTCTGTTTGTTTGTTTGTTTGTCTGTCTTGAAACAGAGTCTCACTTTGTTACCTAGCCTACAGTGAAGTGGTGTGATTTTGGCTCACTGCAAACTCTGCCTCCCAGATTCAAGCGATTCTCCTGCCTCAGCATCCAGAGTAGCTGGGATTACAGGCGTGTGCCACTACACCTGGCTAATTTTTGTAATTTTAAGAGACACGGGGTTTCACCATATTGGCCAGCCTGATCTCGAAGTCCTGGCCTCAAGTGATCACCTGCCTCAGCCTCCCAAAGGGCTGGAATTATGGGCGCTTCAAGGACATTTGTGATGTGCTCAATACTCCTATGGAAGAAGGCATTCCTGGATCCTAATAAATAATGAATATTTATTTTAAATGAATTACGCATCTGTGGTGTTGAACTTGAGCTTGAACAGTGCTAGCTATCAGTTTGTCTTCAGTAGGTTAAAAATCCCCCTCAAAATGTCCTAGTATCTTCAAGTGTGGCTATACCAGATCCATGCTTAAGGTCTGACCTCTGTGTGCAGTGTAAGAGTGCATTGTTTTTCCTCCTCTGCTTTTAAAAGTCATGTACATTCGCTGTAGAAACTATGTCATATAACAAATATTGCAGCCATAAATTATATATTCGATATTTGACCCATGCTGGTAAATATAAATTTAGTATTTTTCACGTATATCTTGTACCATATAGTACCAGTTGTTTAATAACAATTTGATATTGTTAAATAACAATTTATTGTGAATATTTTGTCATGTTATTATTCTTCTATTTCATCATTTTAATGACTGACCTATATCCTATCATATGAACATTCCATAATTTTATTTCGCAAACCCACTATAAGTGGATGTATTTGTTATTTATTGTGTATAATAAATTAGCCCAAACTTAACAGCTTAAAGCAGCAAACATTTATTATCTCACAGTTTCTGTGGGTCAGAAATCCAAGAACAGCTTAGCTGGGTCCTCCAGATCAGGGTACCTCACAAGGCTGCGATGCAGGTGCTGGCTGGGGCTGTTTTCATCTGAAGGCTCAAACTGGGAAGGATCTGCTTCTGGGTTCACTCACGTTCTATTGGCAACCTTCAAGTCTTCACTGGCTTTTGGCTGGAGATATCAAATCCTTGTCATGTGGGCCACCCCATAAGGCAGTTTATGACATAGGGCGTGCCTTTCCCCAGATGAGGATTCCAAGAGACAGAATGTGAGAGAAGATACCCCTAATGGAAAGTGCAGTCTTTTCATATCTTCATCTTGGAAATGACATACCATGACTTTTGCCATATTCTAACTGGTAGACATTAGTACCTAAGGCTTGTCCACACTCAAGTGAAGAGGACCATATACCAAGGCGTAAATACTGGAGACAGGGATCACAGAGGACTATCTTAAAAACAGACCACCACAGTGGGCACTGAGGTAACACACACATGCATGCACAGTTTGGACACTAATAACAGGGAAATATTTTTCTAAGTAGCTTAGAGGAAGTGACCAGTTGAAGTTTTCAACACCTGATGTTTCAGCCATTGAATGAAAACAGCATAAAACCCATGATGACATTTTTCAAGTCAGCTTGGAACCTGAGCCAGAAAAATCACCTGTCAATGGACTACTTTGTGGACATTTTCCAGTGTGGTGGTGGATTTAAAGAAGTAAGTTCTGTACCACTTCACTTGTGTCTTCCCCCTAAACAAATCATTCATCACACCAGCCTGGGGGCTCATGTCTTCACCGGGCCATCTTGGCAATGGGAGAACAGCCTGTGTAGCCTAACATTAAGCTTTCCCATGGCGCAAATGCAGGCCACTTTTCCAGTCTTCTCACTACACAATCTGTCTGGTCCATGCCAATGATAGAGGCAGGAGGCAGATAACTCTCCTAGGCAGACAGGGGAAGGTCCCTGGAGAACCTCCAAACTGCCAAAGTCATTGTGCACAGGGAGCTTGCCTAAACATGCCCGTGGTGAAAAATTCCATCCCTTAACACTTGCACAGTAAGGGAAATAAATCAGTATGAAGTGGCTCAGACTAAGGTCCCACATGTGCACTAAAAGGACAGGGTGGAGCCTCCAGAAATTCATACCTTATACACATTGGGAACCCAGCTCTATCACCAGATATGCCCTTGTAGTCAACTGTGAAGGTGCTGCCAGGAACCTTCTTTCAGGACCCTCTCTTCGCTGAGAGCTTTCCTTTCACTTAATAATTCTATTCCACTCATTCTCCAGTATCCACGTGCCTGATTCTTCCTGGTCGTGAGACAAGAACCCCGACCTAGCTGAGCTAAGGAGCAGAAAAACTGCATCACCAACACTAAAAACAATGCCTTTGTATTCTCTTTCTCTCCACCTATTTGTATCTTATCCATCCTCTGAGTTCATCCCAAATTAGCAAAAACCTCCATTCTACTTTCTGTCTGTCACAACTCCTAAAATTGTTCTAGCAATCACTCAAGTATGTCCTATGGTTAGAGGACTCCAGAACTCAGAAGACTGGAAGAGTAAGACTTCAGACAGGGAACAGAGTAATAGAAAGAGAAACAGTAATATCCACATACACAAGAGTGGCTTATGTAGCAATGGCAGCATGCCCAGTACCACCTGGGAGAGGGATTGAGCTAATAAAGCACTTGAGAAGAGCTCATATTAAAACAACACGAAACGCTCAGTGAAGCTCAGGAATGTGGAAAGCAAAATATCCGAGAACAAAATATTAATGGTCAAGATGAAGCTCTAGACCTGGACTGAATCATTGATCACTAAGAGGAGCTGGCCCTGGTCACGATAGAGAAATATTGAAATATTAGATACAAAAGAACACATATCTGAATGTAACATATGTAATCAGCCACATGTGTCTATGTTCTTTAATCAGATAAATGTTTGGCTCTTCTCAGAGTCAAACACTTATTTTTCTAAACTGCTAAAGTGAAAAATCCCTGTTGAATCCAAAACACTGACTCTATTAGGACTCATCTTCTAGGAGTCCAGGCACAGAGAAGTGAGTTACATAACTGGCCCCAGAACACCTCCATCAAGCTGTGACTCTCACTCTTCCCTGTCAGTTCCTCTGCAATGTAAATCCATCCATATGGAGGCACAAATGACTGTACACAACTGGGGAGAAGCAAACAAAGTAGACTCTCGGTCCCTCTATTGCTTAGAAGAATAGCAACAGCTCAAGAGCTGATTGAGTGCAACCACTGCAAGCAATCACAGAAGTGTGCTGACTTCTCTTCAGTCCCTGGACATGTAAGACCATCTAGATTTGCCTGAGGACTGCAGGATTTCTGAAGATGGCCCCCACATCTGGAAGATCTTTTTCCTGAAGGCCTTTCAGAAACCCCCAAAGCAATGGGACAGAGTTCTCCATCCTGCGTGTATTTCTTGTCTACCTTCTATTTTTAATAACAATATGTTGGGTACTATGAGAAAAGAAAAAAAGAATCAACTAGAGTTCTTATCCTCACAGTTCTTATCATCCCGCTGGCAAAACAAAGTACATTAACCTTCAAACTGAAGTGGCCCAGCCTGAGCAACATGATGAAACCCCATCTCTACCAAAAAAAATACAAAAATTAGCCAAGTACGGAGATGTACGCCTGTAGTCCCAGCTACTTGGGAGGCTGAGGTAGGAGAATTGCTTGAGCTTGGGAGGCAGAAGTTGTAGTGAGCTGAAATCGCTCCGCTGCACTCCAGCCGGGATGACAGAGTAAGATTCCATGTTGAAAAAAAAAGATGACATGGCATAGGCTGCAGTGTACGATTAAGTACCAAAAGAGTAGGTGATCCATCAACGGGGTGCCATGTTGTTAACCTGCACTCTGGTCTGCTGGCCAACGCCGTGCACAATGACATAAGTCAGGATGCAGGTACACTAGATCTAAAAATCAACCTGAGGCACTCATATGTGTATAATCAACTGAGAAAAGCAGCTAAGAGAAATTGAAGGGGAGGCCAGGAACGAAGGGGAGCACCCTACCCCCTTCTATCTCCAACCTATAGGATGCTAGTGCCTTGATTTCCCCTCAGTGCAGCCCTTTGTTGGGTAGGACCCTCTCATCTCTTTTCATCCCCCATCTCGTTACAGGAAAGAGTGGTATTTAAGTTCTTTTTATTTTTTTCTCAGTGCATTTCAGTTCTGCTTCTTTCCTTGTTCTAGCTCAAACTCATTAAACATAATTTAAAATATTTCACCTTACCTCTTTATTCATTTAGTTCTTCAAAGTTTCCCTTCCCTACTTGTGTTTTATTATCACCTCTGCATTCTAATCATGTTTCCAGCTGCAAATATCATCACACAACCTTGTTTTAGCGATAGGTCTCCTTTTCTTTTATCCTCTAATTGGAATTTACCTTCAAAATCTTCCAAGATTCCTTCCTGCAGGCCCCTAGTTTTATCACTAGCCAGCCTTCCCTTGGATTCACACCCTCTCATGTTAAATCTTTCTCCCTTCAGGAAGCCAAGGCTTTTCCTTAAAGGCTTTGCCTTTAAGCTTCTCTCTCTGTTCCATTACTCATTTCTTAGAAAGATCTGTTTTAGAACCTGAGGTTTACTGTAAAATGCACAGCTAAGTTGTGATGAAAACCAGCTTGTTCCTATAGGATGAAATAATACAGAGTTCACCTTGACTCAACCATATAGTTAGATACCTAGGAAAGAGGGTTGAAATCAAAAAGAACAAAGTTGCTGTTAAGAAAGAAAGAAAGAAAGAAAGAAAGAAAGAAAGAAAGAAAGAAAGAAAGAAAGAAAGAAAGAAAGAAAGAAAGAAAGAAAGAGAGAGAAAGAGAGAGAGAGAGAGAAGAAAGAAAGAAAGAAAGAAAGAAAGAAAGAAAGAAAGAAAGAAAGAAAGAAAGAAAGAAACTAACTTACATTTTATTATAATGGTGCCCTATGTTGTTTTTTTCTAAATAAGAAATTAAAAATAGAAATGTGCTTGTTCCATGATTCTTTAGTGAGCAGTAGCTGGTTGGCAAGGAATAATCAGCTATTGAACTCTCCACATAAGGAAAGCCAAGTGCGATCATGTCAGCCCCAGACTCAAGGAAAGGCCATAAATGACTGTCTCCTGTGAGAGACCATCTTGGGAACAATGAGGAACTTGTCTTGGTCTGGACCAGCTAAGTGCCTTCCAGTAGTAGTGACTGCCAGGACGAGCTACAGGAGCAACAGAGAGTCAATCTTCTCAGTTATTCTGTCGGAATTTCCTTATGCTGAGGAAATGATCCAGGAATCTATCCTGAGGAGGCAGCTTTGCTGCAGTTAGAATTAAATATTCAGAAAAGCAGAGAGAGGAGGACCAGTCTATGACATGAATTCTAAGAAATTCCTGAGCATGGGGAAGGAGTGGACCTAAGCGCTAACTGATTTTGCAATTGCACTTACCCAAAACCAGATATATTCTCACCATTTGAGATTTCAGAGTCTGAAAACTTGACACAAAATAATCACCGGATATTTATTTATTTATATTCATTTAGAGATAGAGTCTGGCTCTGTGGCCCAGGGTAGAGTGCAGCGGCATATTCCTAGTTCACTGCAGCCTCAAACTTCTGAGCTCCAACAATGCTCCCGCCTCAGCCTTTCAAGTAGCTGGGACTATAAGTGCGTGCTACTATGCTCAGCTGATTTTCAAATTTTTGCAGAGATGGGGGTCTTGCTATGTTGCCCATGCTGATCTTGAACACCCAGGATGAAGTGATCCTCCCAGCTTAGCCTCCCAAAGCATTGAGATTCCAGGTTCAATCCACCACTCTTAACCCGATATTCTTTAACCATTATGAACAATTTCCCCTTAATAATTGTGTGAACTCAGAAGGAAAATAGAGTGCTGAAAGGCTCATAAGTCATAGAAAGAAATATATCAGTAGTATTAATGGAGGTGCAAAAGCCCCAGATTAGTGGAAAATAGTGTAAGCTACTGAACTGTGATGCCAACCATCATAGAAAATTTTCTGAACTAAGTGGCAGGGCATCTATATCTAAGGGCATCACTTGGATCCTTTCTAACCACACTAACTCAGACTCTGTTTCTGCATGGAATTAGCATGCAGTGGCGATCTTATGAAAACCATAGTCACCTTGTTTAGATTCTCTTTCTTGACCATTAGAATCACAGAAAAGACTCTTACACACAGTGGCTGTTTGATAAATAAGTACGAATCACTGGATTTTTCATCAGCACCATAAACTAGCCAGTGTTTTGTTTTGTGCCCAGGTGGCTGTATTTTGTTAGACTGTACTAACAGTTCTGAAGAATGCAATGATTCCACCAAAGGCTGTGATTCTGTGAAGTGAAACTCCAAGAATGCATCACTCATTCCAGCATTCAACCAGGCATCATTTCTGTTCTTACAGATGCTCACAGGGTGTCAGGGGTTTGGCTACCTAGAAATAGAAGTCCTCTGTGCTAAGACTGCAAGAAGATACAGTCTAGGAAGCAGAGGAGATGGACAAAGAGCTCAGCAATGTGTGATGCTCCAGGCAAGCAGTTGGCAATGAGATTCAAGACAAAGAAAGGAGGCCAGGCACAGTGGCTCATGCCTATAATTCTAGCACTTTGAGAGGCTGGGGCTGGGAGTTTGAGACCAGCCTGGGCAACATAGCCAGACACCATCTCTACAAACAAAAAAATAAAATAAAATTAACAGGGGATGTTGGTACAAACCTGTAGTCTTGGATACTTGGGAGGCTGAGGCCAGAGGATCACTTGAGCCCAGAGTTCAAGGATGCAGTGAGCTGTGACTGCACCACCACAATCCAGCTTGGGGGACAGGGACAGAGAAAGACCCTATCACTTAAAAAAAAAAAAGGCAAAGAAGGAAGTGCTCCAAGAGTGAAAAACCTCAGGGTGGAAATTTCTATGCATTACTATCACAAAAATAAAAAGGCAAGCCACAGACTGGGAGAAAATATTTGCAAAAAGTATCAAATAAAAGACATACCTAGAAAATAGAAACAATTCTCATTATTCAATAATGAGACTAAAGACTGAATTTTTTTAAATAAGCAAAAGATTTGAACAGATACTTTACCAAAGGGGATATACGGATGGTATTTTAGGTACATGAATACATAGTCTTTAGTCATCGGGGAAATGCAAATTAAAACCACAATGAGATACCACACCACTCCCACCCACTGGAATGGCCAAAATTAAAAAGACTGATCTATGAAGTAATAGCAAAAATGTGGAGAAACTGAAATTGTCACATACTGTTAATGGGAATGTACAATGGTAAAACAACTCTGGAAAACAGTTCAACAGTTTCTTATACAGTTAAAGATACACCCACCGAATGATGAGGCCTAACGGTTAGAATCTTGAGTGGAGAAATGTGATTGTATAACCACACGAAGATTTATTGACCAATGTTCATAGTAGCTTTATTTGTACTAGCCAAAACTAGAAACAATCCAACGTTCAGCAGTAGGTCAATGGATAAGCAATTGCAGAATATTCCTACAGTGGCATGCTATCCAATGAGAAAAAGAAATGGACTATGGACATACGTGACAAAATGAATCGGTCTCAAAATAATTATATCAATGAAAGAAATCAGGCAAAATAAAGAGCACATCTTGTATGATTCGTTTATATGAAATTTTAGAAAATGCAAATTTACCTATAATGATAAAAAGTATCAGGTTGGTGCGAAACTAAATGCAGTTTTTGCCCTTTTTTTTGGCAAAAACCGCAGTTACTTTTGCACCAACATAATAGATCAGTGGTTCCCTCGAGGGAGAGGTGAGGGGAGAGAAAGGGAGAGATCACAGGGACACCAGGAAACTTGGGGAGGATGAAAATGTTCTTTATCTTGGTTGTGCTGATGCTTTCATGAGTATATACATATAAGGTCAAAATTTATCCAATTTTATACTTTACACATGTGCAGTTTTTTGTACTTCAATTGTACATCAATGTAGCATTTTTTTAAAAAAGAAATGGAACATGTCTTCAGATTCTCCATTATTAAACCACAAAATCTAAAGTTGCTTTAATTCAAAAGTTCCAGTATAAACTCACATGAAATATGAAATCATTATTGAGATCTCAAAAAAATAGTTAAATTAATCTACTATGCCACAGAAGATAGGAGCTATCTGAGTCCATTTATATTTACATGATGAATTCGATGAAAGGAGTATTTGGATAAAGCAGGAGACAACAAATTAAAAATTGGTTCACAACAGTCAACCAGGCAAATGACCTAACCTGTGAAGACCTGAGACTCCAGCACCACTGATTGGTTGCAAGCTAAGGGAGGTTTACCAATTATTTCAACTTCTGTGGGGTCAAAGAATTTTAATATAACTATAATATAATCTAAAAATGTCTACAACATAAGTGGTACTGAGGCTCAAATGAGAAAATATATGTCAAAGTTTTTATAAAACTTTAAAGCAACTGGACAGCTCACGCCTATAATCCCAGCACTTTGGGAGGCCAAAGTGGTTGGATTACTTGAGTTCAGGAGTACAAGACCAGCCTGGGCTACATAGGCAGAGACCTCATTTCTACCAAAAATACAAAAAATTAGCCAGATATGGTGGTGTGCACCTGTAGTCCCAGCTACTTGGGAGGCTAAGGCCAGCGGATCACTTTAGCCAGGCAGGCAGAGGTTGTAGTGAGCCAAGATCATGCCACTGCATGCCAGCCTGGGCAACAGAGTGAGAACTCATCTCAAAATTGAAAAAGAAGAAGAAGAGGAAAAGGAAAGAAGAAAGAAGAAAGAAGGAAGAAGGAAGAAGGAAGAAGGAGAGAAAAGAAAATAGAGAAAAGAAAAGAAAAAAGACTTTAAAGTATATAAGAATGTAAACCAAAAAAATTCTTAGCCCCCCAGCCAACCGAATGGATCTCCCTCTTGGCAAAAAGGATTCCAAAGAAACCTGAAAAACTAGTTTAGACCATGATAGGAAGTGGGAGCGGCTGGGCATGGCTCATCATACTCTCCCACTTTCAAAGATCTGAATAGCAAGCATTTGCCATCTGTTGTATCTAAGGGCTGCAATCTATGAGACTTCATCTACATAATAAAAACCCTGGTCTCCACAACCCCTTATGTTAACCCAGGCACTCTTTTCTATTGATTCCCCATCTTTAGATAATAACTTAACTCTTTAAACCAATTGCTAATCAGAAAATCTTTGAATCTACCTATGACCTGGAAGCCCTTTTCCTCACTACCTCCCCACCAGCTTCACGTTGTCTTGCCTTTCCAGACCAAACCAATATGTACCTCACATGTATTGATTGATGTCTTATGTCTCCCTAAAACATATAAAACCAAGCTGTAACCCAACCACCTTGGGCACATGTTCTCAGGACCTCTTGAGGCTGTGTCATAGATCATGGTCTTTACAGTTAGCTCAGAATAAATCTCTTCAAATGTTTTACGAAGTTTGGCTATTTTAATCAACAAGAATTAACAACCATATTTCTGACTATAATAATTACTGTATGCCTGACAACATCCTGAGAGCTTTTCCTCATGCAATTTTTCCAACATCCTTCTTGAAAAAATTCCATGATTTCTCCTCCACTGTGGACCAGCACACAAGGGCTTCTGAGAGGTTTGGTAATTTGCTCATGGGCACAAATCTAATGCCTTCTGGAGCTGTGACTTTCTGAGATCCAGGTCTTGCATACTTCACAGGCCATAATTGTGAGCATTACATGAGTGTCTTCTCCTCTGATTTATGTATGAAGGGACTCCAAATATATAAGTAGATGCTTCCACACCCTAGGAGACTGGATTCCCCACTGAGTTGGCTTTCTCAAGCTCTGTGGAATGTGTTGTTGGCTGGAACTTATCATGAGGAGCTTTGCTGTAAAATATATCTGGGGTAAAGTGGGTCTTAAAAAATCCTTTCTCTATACATACATGTAGGTAGAGACCATCTCCATTAACAAAAGAGGGAATTATGCCATTCTTATAAAGAAGCTGTACTGTGGGAACATTTAGTCCTAAATCGAGAGTAGCCATTTTAACTATGAAAAGGATCTGCCCAGATGAAAGAAGGGCTGCCTGTGGAGCACAGCTGGATGGGGGAAGCAAGGTTTTCTTCTGGGACACCTGGCTTTGTTTATCAGGCGCTTTATTGAGACTTCTCTGTTTCATCACCCCATTCATTTCCCACCCATTCTTCTATATCTCTGCTTTTCTTTTGCAAACGTTTTTCACCTCTCCTCTTCTCAGTCTTACTGTCACAATGATCACTCACTGATAATTTAATCAAATGCATCTAACATCTTGAACTGACAAGTGAAATAGTCTCACAAAAATAAAATGGGGAAATGAAAATGAATAGTAGCTTAAAATGATATCTAGCCGACTTTCAATTTCCCCATTACACTGACAGAAACAGAGAACACAGTAGCAAGAAGATACTCCAAAGAAATTACTTAAAATATCACTTTACCTCTCTCCCTAATCACCTGTTTAGCAAGTGATAATACCGAATTATTAAACTGTTATTTAATGAGTTTCAAAATAATTAATATGAGGTAAAGGGAGAAATTAAGCAAAAGGAGAAATAAGACAATTTATATGCTACACTATGCTATATATATACACTATGTTATGTGTATTATGTGTAATTATACATGTTTAATATATAATTTTCATTATATATCACAGATAATTACGTTTCATGTATTGTTCACTAATATGTGACATATATTATGCTATAGAATAATTACATTATGTATCAAATATGTGCGTGATATTTATTTACATATTTTTAGTCTGAAGAGTAAAACTGCATCATAAAGATTCTTACTGAATTTTGTTGATTTGGTAAAAGCATGTATCCAAGTGCATATGTTCCAAAGTGCTGTTCTGTTAATATAATAGAAAAAAAAAAAAACCCCTATTATCACAAAGGAATTGTGCTGTGTGTACAGTTAACTCCAAATCATTATTTCACCCTATATAGCATTATTTTTGAGATTTGACACAATTTTCTGGAGGAAAAATTTTAAATGCAAGAATTAGATCTTACCCTTTAGGACAGCCTGCTTGCTATCTCCCAGACAGTGTATCTTATTTCACATGTGCCCTGTATATTATGGAATTGCCTCCCTTGGAAAAACAACCAGAAGTCCCCAGAAGCATGAGGTAGAGGTAGTCAGGTTCATCTCCAAGTGACAAAGGAAGCTGAGACTTGGGTTAATAAAACAAGCCCAATTTAGTCTGCTCTTGTTTGGAAATTTCACCTTCAAAGGTGTTTTCTGGCTTGAGTTAGATTTAAGTTTCTGGGTATAAGTAGTGGAAGTTGTTTAGATATCCAGCATTTAGTAGACTCCTTTGTGTATTTGAGGAATTCCCTAATTAGGTCTTTGTACTAGTCTATTTTCATACAGCTGATAAAGACAATTTACAAAAGAAAGAGAGGTTTAATCGACTTACAGTTCCACGTGGCTGAGGTAGCCTCACAATCTTGGCAGAAGGCAAGGAGGAGCAAGTCACATCTTACATGGATAGCAGCAGACAAACAGAGAGAGCTTGTGCAGGGGAAATTCTCTTTTTAAAACCATCAGATCTCATGAGACTTATTCACTATCACGTGAACAATGCAGGAAAGACCCACTCCCATAATTCAATCACCTCCCACCAGGTTCCTCCCATGACTCATGGGAATTGTGGGAGTTACAATTCAAGATGAGATTTGGGTGGGGACACAGCCAAACCATAACAGTCTTGGTGGGAGATGAGCCTTGCTCCCACTACTGAAGCTAGAAGACGCAGATTACCCCATTTCTTCACCTCCCAGTCATAAAGTGTGACCTGGGCTCAGCCAGTTAGGTTTTAAAACTGAAGCTGATGATCAGAGTGGAGCACGGGGAACCAACTCTGGCAGCTGCAAAGCCCACTGCCTGGCCTCAGGGGAAGCAGTGCTGAGGTCAGCAGCACCCAGCTGCAGCCTACTTAGCATGTGCTGGACCTGGCCTTGACTATGATTTCAGTTATCCAGCTTCTCTTGTTTTCTGCTTGTTCAGTTCCTACATCTTTGCTCATCAGTATCATCCATTCAATTTCACTCTGGCTTAAGTTAAAGGGAGTTGGTTTCTCTTACTTAAAACCAAGAGCCCTGAAGGAATACTATAGATGCATCTTTTTCTCAAACTTGTGTTTTGTCCCAATGCAACATTTGTTTCCATAGTCTTATTTATTCCATGTAGAGATAATCATAACTCAAACAGATTGTGGTCTGGGAGTAATATCTGAACTAATAAAAATACTGACTTATGCATTTTTTCTAAATGCAGTATTACTCCTTTCAAATGTATGAAATGATTGGAATGAGTTTATTCTAATTCCTCGAGGAAAATTATGTTAAAAAATTCATTTAAATGAGCTCTGTTTAGCAAATAAATGACTTGTTAACAAAAAGAGGCTCCTATGGTTTTAAGAGTATGTTGAAAGTTTGATATCTCAGGAAATTATAAATATCCAGTGGCCTATATTGTTTTTGATACTAATTGAGTAAATGGAACCTCAGAGGATGGGATTTGCCTTCAAGGAAATCAATGGGAAAGAAATCAAGATCGTCCCCATTTTCAAACTCTTCTTCTGGGTTAAGACTTTGGTTCCTTTGCTAAGGATGCGGAGATGTAGGAGAAGTAGGGGGATTCTTGTTTAAAATAAAGATATTCCTGGATAATTGATGTATGAGTAAAGTGTTAGGGAATTAGGTTGCTATTCATTATGAAAGTAAGTTAGAGGAAATGGGACATAAGAGAACCATGTTTTGAAAGTAGAGTGCTGAGTAATAGCCAAGAGATAGTCCCAGCCTGGGGCCACGAAGGGGCAGTGTGAAGACCCTGGACATAAAGGAGAGATGGGGAAGCTGGGAGGGCAAGAAGACCTTCAAGAGGGGTATGGAGGGGGAACAAAGGCTAACTATGACCTTCACTCTTTTGTCCAGTTCAGTTCAGTTCCATTGATGCCAGAATTCCTACCCATTCTGAAGCAATGGAACTCTAGTTAACAATAATTTGTTATGATGTAAAAAAAAAAAAAAAAAAAGGCCACATTCTGCATTTTAAGACAAGTTAATAAGGCTGGGTGCAATGACTCACACCTGTAATTCCATCACTTTGGGAAGCTGAGGTGGGAGGATCACTTGAGCCCAGGAGTTTAAGACCAGCCTGAGCAACATTGCCACACCCTATCTCTGCAAAAAATAAAAAATTAATTGGGTGTGGTGGTGCTTACCTGTAGTCCCAGCTACTCAGGAGGCTCAGGCAGGAGGATATCCCTTGAGCCCAGGAGTTAGAGGCTGCAGGGAGCCATGACCATGCCACTGCTTTCCTGGTACACAGAGCAAGACCCAGTCTCTCTTTAAAAAAATAAAATTAAATAAATAAAATTTTTAAAAAAGCAGTTTATAAGAAGGTTGGTCTATCCCCTCAGCTTTTTAAGGTAATCTTTTTTTAATGTTCAACCTAAATATCCTTTTATTATCAATTTTTTTTTATCATTTAGGTCTCTAAATTGTGATTCAAATATGCTGGCATTTTGCCTCAGAAAGGAGCACATTTAGTCCCTGGGCTGGCCAATAAATAAATAGTTGAGGTCTAGCTTGTTTCTGTTTATTACTGCTATTGTTGCTGCTGCTGTTTTTACATTTTCGCCTCCTGAATCTATCCTTCCAGATCACTGATTATTTCTGAGACTCTTTCTGAAATCTGCCACAATTTGTCAGTATCTCCCCAGCCCTTAACAAACATCTCTCATTTTTTTTTCCCTTGACTCACCTGTTTTGTAAGAAATGAAGGAAGCTTGAACATGAGTGCCTGTCAAGCACAGAGATGCAGCAAGACTCTAGATGCTAGAAACATAGCAAGCCAGATTCTCTCAGGGACTAACCGTGCTCCCTGAAGTGAAGCTCAGGTCGCTTTACCCGAGAACGCGTAGACTCTCTGGTAGGTGAATGTCAGGTCAACACTGGTAGGATGATGTGAGGCTCTGTACGGAGTCCCAGGAGGAAGGGGAGGTGGAACGACTCAACATCATCCATGGTAACTTTAAGCAAAACAACAAATAATGAAACCAAGTTGACCATAGGCTAATTGATAAAACAAGAATTAAGAGCCTATGGCCTATTTCTGATCACAAAAACATGACCAAACTTCCAAAAAGACCCAAAACACTTCTAATATTAAACATTGAAATAAATGTGAGCCGTACTTAACATTTAAGAAAGATGAATAAAAACAAGTAACACAAGGAGCTCCCCATTTATTCCAGTTCAGGATCACGGGCAGTGCAGACTGGAAGACAGGGGCCTAGACTTCAGTTACTCTTGCCTTGGCCTTTGCTGGGAATGAGACTATCAAACTTTCAGTGTTCTTATCCACCTTAAAGGGTGGCTGCAAAGATGCAAAAGATTATTTCAATGTCTCTCTAAGCAAACATGGCCCAGTGGAAAGTGTAAGGGCTATAGCACCAGCAGACTTGAGTTTGAATCCCAGGCATTCTGTAGCTAAATGGCTTCAGTCAAGATCTAAGCCTCTACTTCTTTGTCCGTAGAATAGGAATAATACCAGCATCATAGGGTTTTCGTGAATATTAAATAATAATGTGTAAGTTGCCTGGCACATTTGAGGTACAAAATAAATGCTAACTCTTTTTTAAATATAATTTCAACTTGTATTTTAGATTCAGAGGGTACATGTGCAGGTTTGTTACATGGGTATATTGTGTGATGCTGAGATTTGGTATTCAATTGATCCTGTCAACCAGGTACTAAGCATAGTACCCAACAGTTAGTTTGTTAACCCTTGTCCCCTTCTCCCTCCCTGCCAAGTAGTCCCCCGTGTCTATTGTTGTCATTTTTATGTCCATGAGTATCCAATGTTTAGCTCCCACTTATGACAGAGAATATGTGGTATTTTTTTTTCTGTTCCTGCTTTAATTCACTTAGGATAATGGCCTCCAGCTGTATCTATGTTGCCTCAAAGGACATGATTTCATTCTGTTTTATGGCTTTGTAGTATCCCAGGGTGTATATGTACCACGTTTTCTTTATCCAATCCACTGTTGATGGGCACCTAGGTCCGTCCCATGTCTTTGTTATTGTGAATAGTAATGCTAGTTCTTTAATCCTTCTGTTCTCTCCCAAGGTGAAGTATTAAGAATTAATCTTGAGAATTAATGTTGTAGTTATTAAATGTTGTAATAAAGTATTAAAATAATGCTTCAAAAAATGTTCTGTATGCTATAAAGAACAATATAAACATAAAACATTTTGAAAGCTAATGCACTAGTCGGGCACAGTGGCTCACACCTGTTATCCCAGCACTTTGGGAGTTTGAGGTAGGAGGATCACTTGAGGCCAGGAGTTCAAGACCAGCCTGGGCAACACAGAGAGATCCCATCTCTACAAAATCCTCCCCCCAAAAAATTAAACTAAAACAAAAACAATGGTATCCTTTTCCATCTACCATTCTATTTCCTAGCCTCCCTTCCACAGAAAACCTAAGGAACTGTCAACACTTACTGTCTACTTCTTTACTTCCTATTTGGTCCTCAAGTAGCTGCCACTTTCACTACTCCCTGGACACCATTCTCTCTTGTTTCACCAATGACTTCCTAGTTGCTAAGTGCACTGGGCCTTTGACTTTATTTTAAGCCCTCTGCAGTGTTCATCAATGTCGGCAACCCTTCCTTCTTAAAGTATAATATTTTCTTTAGATAGACCATATGTTCTACATTTTTCTACTACCTCCTTTGACCTCTTAAACATTCCCCTGCTCTCCATTTCAATCTTACTTGAAGGTTCCTTTTCCCCTTCCCATTCCTTCAATGTTGATTCTGACATTACTCTGCCCTAGGCTCATTTCTCTTCACTCTTCACCTGTGTATCCTAGAAAGTATCCCATCTACTCACTAAGTTGCCCCGAGAAGAAGTGCCCATGTCTGTCTCGGGCACTGTTGCATCTGTAGACCCTTGAACTTCTGTTTAGTGAAGGTCCCGAGGGTGACTAGCTGGTAACGGTAAAGAGAACTATGGGTCCAGGGGAGCAAAGGGCTGATGCTCAGCTCAGGAATGATCTGTGCTTCTGCAGCAGCAGGCACCCAGTAGGTTGGCTACTAAATGAACCAAACAGAAAGAATTACAATCTGGGGAGCCCAAGTTCAGGGAGGCTAGCTGCAGCTTTGAGAAAAACGGGATCATGGTGCTGGAAGGTATGGGCCCCCTCTATATTAGTCCGTTCTCACGCTGCTAATAAAGACATACCTGAGACTGGGTAATTTATAAAGGAAAGAGGTTTAACTGACTCACAGTTAGCTGCACTGTGGAGAGGCCTAAGGAAACTTACAATCATGGTGGAAAGGGAAGCAAATACATCCTTCTTCACATGGTGCTAGGGAGAAGAAGAATGAGCAAAAGCGGGAAAAATCCCCTTATAAAACTATCAGATCTCTTGAGAACTCACTATCATAAGAACAGCATGAGGGTAACTGTCCCCATGATTAAATGACCTCCCACTGGGTCACTCCCACAACACTTGGGGATTATGGTAACTACAATTCAAGATGAGATTTGAGTGAGGACACAGCTAAACCATATCAACCTCTATAGAGATCTGGGCCACCAAGACATCATTGCAGGATGGACCAGCATCACCTGTCAGCCTGCAGAGGATAGGCTTTCAACGGCAAGTCTCTGTGGCAATGAGATTTCAAGGCAGTCTGTCCAAACCTCCCCAGAGATTTTGTACAATTTAGCCTCTGGAGGGTAAAACTCAAGAGGAAGGTACTAGTTTTCCTATTCATAAACCACGTGAGCAATTGTGTCATTCATTGAAAAACACAAAAGAGAGGAGATCATATTTATAATTTAGTTATGATGCCCAGTGTAACTGGCATCATAGCAGTCACCCCGGCTAAAATACCCTGATATTATAGTTGTTTCTCAATAAATATAATACTTACTAGATTTATTTCTCTGCACCCAGAAGCCTCAGCAGAAAAGGGAGCTAACAGAATATGCATTCTCCATGACAGCCTTTAAAATGAGTAGCAAATTTACAACTTGCTTGTATTTCTCATCGAGCTGCTCTGGCAAATATGTGCTCCCTTGAGATCCCTGAAGGCAGCCAATACTTTGACATGCTCAGTAAATAATGAGCAAGCACCTTACAGGATGTCATGCCATGTGATGGCTCCAGACATGCTACTTGCTAGGACGTGATGGAAACAACTTGCCGAAAGACCAGAGGCATTCAGTGCCGCTTCTATGGAGCTCCTGGCATCAATGTCACTCCTGAGGCTGGTTGAGACTGGAGCTAAAAGTGAAAGCAGACATCGTTCCTTCAAGAAATTGATGGAGTGTAGATGCATCCAATAGTTGGCGTTCACACAGTAATGTGTCTCTCAGGTAGAAGGTTCCCTGGTCTTTCTCCGGGGGCCACATCTTCTTGCCTTCCTATTCCACTCAAAAGGCAACCTTACCATCAGTCACCATCTTTGGGACCCCAACAAAATGGGCAACTCTTGCCTTTCCCTTTTCCATCTCTCCTCCTTTTCTCACATTGCCCCTTCTCAACCAAATAATTTGGAGGAGGCATTGCTTAGCCCCTCACCAACAAAGCCTATGTCTAGACTTGCCCTGACATTCACATCCCACCCCCCACCCCACCTGTCTACACCAAATGTCATTGTCCACGTAAGTCAGTTTTCTCAGGGAGTGAGTGCTTTGCTGTGCTGACTGGTTAATATGTGTATATTTATTTTTTAAAACATCTTTCATAGGCCAGATGCAGTGGCTCACACTTGTAATCTCAGTATTTTGGGAGGCCAAGGTGGAAGAATTGCTTGAGGCCAGGAGTTTGAGACCAGCCTGGGCAATATAGCAAGATCCCATCTTTAAAAGTAGAAAAACAAAAATAGCCAAGCCCAGTGGTAAACACCTGTAGTCCTAACTACTTAGGAGGCTGAGGTGGGAGGATTGCTTGAACCCAGAAGTCCAAGACCGCAGTGAGCTATGATGGCACTACTGGACTCCAGCCTGGGTGGCAGAGTGAGACTCTGTCTCAAACAAACAAACAAACAAAACTTTCATAGACATGTTTATATTAAAGTTTTGAGATATAAATCAGTGACCTACAAATGAGGGCTGAGTAGGTAGGGGGTAGAATAGAGTGACTCTAGGCCTCCTCAAGATGAACTGTGGTACTACAAAGACGGCTTCCTCTTTCCTCCACTGCTAAAACTCTCAAAAATCATATTAACTCACAAGTTAAAATAATAATGCCTCATTAGAATTTGTTAAACATTAAACACAGACAGCCAACTAACTGCCTCCCAGATTATTCACAGGCAGTTCCAACTCAATGCATTCTTATTTAAATTCATTTTCTATGTACCACCTTCCTCACCACACACATAAAGACATGCACACTGTTACTAAAGTAACAATCTACTTCTCCTTTCCTTCAGACCTTCTCCCCACTCCTAAACACCATTTGAAGAAAGATGAGAGAGAAAGAGAAACAACTCAAGATGAGGAAATGCCCCTCTGAGTAAACCTGTACTTTGAAACTCTAAATACTTATTGTATAAAGATTATTTTTACTGCAAGAGGCTGGGTTACCTTTAAATGACTTGCACATTTTTTTTTTCCAATCAGGAATGGAGGGTCCAGAACAGAAAAGGTCAATTATAAGAAACTTTCAATTTTCCCCTTCTGTTACATGTTAATTTTCTACCTTATTTCAGAAAGAATTTTTTAAATGTAAAATACAGGGTAACAGACATTAAAAGTGGGGAGAACAGAAGAAAGAAAACACAGAGAGTAACACAAATGGATGCAGTGCTGATGACAATGTGCATTTCATAATGAATCCTTCACTTACGACTCCTGAGCTACAAGGTAGGTTTATGTTTCCCAGCAGCTAATGACAAAAGTGTCCATGACATGCAAAACAAACCACTGCTAAGGAGAAGGGCGGCTTTCTCTTCAGGAAGTGGGAGGGTTCCTTCTAAGTAGGACAACATTCTTATAACAGACTCATAACAATTTACATAGGACCATGTCTTACAGTAGTCTACTTCTTCTAGTACCCTCCTTTGCATCAAAACAGCCTTTCGAAGAAGCAATCTTTTCGGAGACCTCTACAGTATAATGCAAGACTTCAGGCTCCAACTTTAGGCTCCCTTGTTCCAAGAGGTGAACTTTAGGATATCCTATGAAATGTATGGTCTTGGCATACATTGATCAACTCAGTTGATCAATACTGTTCAATACCCCAAACGAACACTGAATATTAGTAAATACCACTTGGCAAGTGGCAAGAGTGTAGCAGTTATACACCCATCTTCCGTTGCAGATGAGCTGAGAGTTTCACTGGCACCTTTTTGTGGATCACCAAAAATGAGACACCATGCTCCCAAAGTTCTGGTAAAACAGTACGAACACAGAGAGATTTTTAAATAAGTGGAACCAGATGACCACTTCAGGAAACCAATCACAACAAAAGAATGTTTCATTCTGAGAAGGGCTGCTTCCTCCTGTGCCCTCCAAAGTAAACGACTTGGAAATATGTCCCAAGGGAAAAAATGAGAATATGTCTTTGCAAGGATGCTATCTATGAACCACATTTTAAAAAGGGATAATACCCATCAAATAGAATAGCTTTAATTTTGCATTTTTCTGATAATATCTAACTAATAGTTCCTTTGCTGTGGTAATCACTGCTATTCCATTTTTCCTCCTTCTGGGCAAATAACAGGATTACACTTTCCTGTCCCCTTGGAAGTTAGGCATAGTTGTGTGACTTACTTTGGTCACTGAAATGAGAGGCAAAACAATATGTCACCCCCAGATGGAAGACTTAAAAGCCAGTATACAATTCTACACAATCTCTTTTCCTCCCTTGGCAATCATTAAGATACAGAGGTGGAGCTTTCTTTGGTCAAGGTCTCTGTGTCAGGTCTATGCAGGGAAGGCTTTCAACAGCTACCCTATTCTGCCTCTCTATTTCACCTGCACTGGGCTATGTATTCACATACTGTTTCCTACTTGGCAGCCTTTGTATCTGTTACACTGTCAGCCTGGAATGCCCTTTCTGCTCCTATCCCTTCAAAATCCGCATAGATAACTCCTTCTTCTAAGACACAACTCCAGCCATGTCTTCCAGAAGGCATTCCTGAATCCTCATCCCATCCTCGTCCGGCATTTGAGACATTTTTTTTTTAAAACGTTAACTCCTTTTTGTATTTTGTATTTCATTTTTAATTTCCTGGAATGGGGGGAACACAGTAGGTGTATATATTTATAGGGTACATGGCTGCACATTGATTTAGCCTTGCTTATCAACTTCAAATGATCTTCTCTCCCTCACTGAGTTTGGAGCTCTCTGAAGCAGAGACTGGCCTTTTCAGAATCTTGGCATTCTCAGCTCTCAACTCAATACCTAGCATGTAATATGTGCTCAATAAATGTCTGTTGGGTGAATAAATGACTGCCTTAATGAATGAGTGAATGAAAATGACCATGTATTTTGGGAAAGGAGAGAAGTCTTGTCTCTAAGGGCCATGTAAGTATGAATATTGGATGTAAGTCTTTTTTTTCTTCTTATGTCCAAGTTTACCACCCTTTTCGGAAAAGAAACTTCACTGTGGGAAATTCATTGTTTAGGCTTTCCAAGTTTTGCATATTAACCGGAGTAACTTCTAGTGACAGCGCTGGTCCCTGTTTCAGTGTGGTGACATTAGGCAAACCCATTGAACACTATTTCTTCATCTGTTCAGTAGGAAAAGAGATCCATGTATCTCTCTGCCTCTAAGTGCCTCCCTCTACTGAAAAACAACCCCAAATAACATTTTGAATTACAGGCACAAAGTAGTTGGTCAAGTAGCCTTTGAAATGGAGCCAAAGAACAAAATCCCAGAATAAATATCTGAAGTAGCAATGATGTGTATTTCATGCCTCTAACCTACTGATAAAAAATAGGCTGGCATTTCTCATAAAAAAACTAGTATACTAGCATTCTCCCCTCTGCTTGCAAAGGTCAAGGTTCAGGGTGTGAACAGTGTCTCTCTCATTATATTTACGTGTTCAGACATTGAAATGGCATTTCGGGCTGGTTTATAAAGAAATAGAAAAAGGTCAAGAATTCGTTATCTTCATTATTTCCCCATTTACACAATAAACAACCATGGGCGCTCTTCCCTATTCATGTTGCTTAGTGACAAGAGCATCACCTTCTCTCTTTTCAACAAAATATATTAAAAAGCAAACTTTTTAGGTCAAACTTTCTCAGTGTCTCAGGAAATGAGAAACCACCCACAAAACAATTGAAGATCTTTCTAAGGGTAACATGAACTTTACTTTTGCTGATAGATCTTTTGTGAGGGAGGATGGGGGCTATTGCACATTTCATGTTCTTAGAATAAATATAAGTGTGCAAATAAGCTCTGGTCATAGAAACCTGCTTGGCTGCAGTCATCCTTTCGAGACTAAGTAAAGGACAAAAAATGTTGGGCTTTCTCTCAAGATGAAATGTTGCATTCTGAATTAGCCCAGTGGAGAAATCCAGCTGGAAAGAGTACCACAGGGTTACAGGTACTGGGGACGATGCATCACTATCAGGAAACAAATGCCAATATAGACCATATCCTTGCAAGAATGAGCTCATTGTCACACTGGGGTGCCCTCCAAGAGAGCAAGATTGAAACCTTCCAGGCACCATTCTTCTCCAGCAAGATGTTAAGAAGAAGAAGAATAATGCTACCTGGCACGGAGGGAGAACATGACGCTTATTCATGATGACAAGGGACTCAGCTAGCAGTTCACAATTTTTCTGAATCATTATTTTACAGATGAGCTCACAGAGATCCTATGCAGTCCCAGAATCTGACACAGCAGTACTGGAGTCTGATTCATGGGCTCTCCTAGCCATGCATACGTTCAGAAGGACAATCAGACCCTACAGCCTAGAAAAGCCAGGAGCAACTGTGTGAGTCCTTGCCCACCCCTTTTTAAAATTTTTACTTTTTGAGACAGGGACTTGCACTGTCACCTAGGCTGGAGTATGGTGGCACAATCATGGCTCACTGAAGCCTTGAACTCCTTGGACTCAAGTGATCCTCTGGCCTCAGCCTCCTGAGTAGCTGGGACTACAGGTGTGCACTAACGTACCTGGCTAATATTTTAATTTTTGGCAGAGTTGGGGTTTTGCTCTGCTGTCCTGGCTGATCTCAAACTCCTGGCCTCAAGCAATCCTCCAGCTTCGGCCTCCCAAAGGGCTGGGATTACAAGTATGAGCCACCATGTCTGGCCCTCACCCCTTCTGATAGTGGTTCAATAATGTGAAGAAGCCAATTGCCAGATGCCTTTGAAGAAAGGAAAGAATATGCGGTTTCCAGAACATGCACTTTCAGAATATTTCACTTGATACCTTAGTTTATGGCATCCCATGTTGAGAGGTTGAGATTCAAAATATGGCTAATAGCAGAGAAAAACAAGAGCAGTGAGATGGGGGAGAGTGTGGGCTTCAATGTTATTCAGATATCTACTTGTTGTCTTAACTCCTCCCAGCAAAGTCTGCACCCAGAGATGGGTTCTCCCCTAGAGACTCCCGGCACTGAGGAAATAGTTTGCACTGAGTTGGTCGTGGTGTAGATAACTTGGGTTTCATTAGGGCCCAGGAGTGAATGAGGATCGGTAACTGCCTGTTTAGTTCACAAACTACACCTCTCTTGCCTCTCTCAGCACCACCAGCTGCCCTATAGCAATCATTTAAAAGCCAATCAGAATCTACCCTGCAGCTACCTTTTATCCCCTTGGCTGTAATTCCCCACCCTGTCTCCAGCAAATAACCTCAGCTCACCAGTGTATCCTAGGTGCCTAGCGAGTAGCATTCAGTGTTGAACATCCACATAGGAAAGTTTATGAAAACACACACAACAATGTACACATCTGTAACTGATGGATAGTGGATCATGGTCCATTACATAGAATTCCCACGTAGGTTTTCCATGTTAAAGTCTTGGGGAAGCCTGGCCAGTGGCTCACGCTTATAATCGCAGCACTTTGGGAGGCTGAGATGGGAGGATCGCTTGAAACTAGGAGTTCAAGACCAGCCTGTGCAAGGTAGTGAGACCTTGTCTCTGCAAAAAATAAAAAATCAGCTGGTCATGGTAGAGTGTGCCTGCAGTCCCAGCTACTCAGAGGCCGAGGCGGAGGACTGCCATTACACTCCAGCCTGCACGACCCTCTCTCAAAAAAGGAAAAACACAAAGTCTTGGGGAGATAGTGGTGGTGCAAAAGTCATTTGCAAAAGAACATTTTTTTCATTCAGAATCTCTCAAGCCTATCAGAATTTGCCTGCTTTTGCAAGAAAAAGATTTGTTTTGCTCAGATTCTTCTCATTGTTAAATAAATCTTCTCTTTTCTTTCTTTCTTATTCCAAAGTGGCCCCAATCTTCTCTTTCTCCCTGATCTGTTTTTAAGAAGTAGATCATCAACCTAACAGCCACATTTGAAATGCATCCGTAAGGCATGAAGAAAGCATTCAGGAGTATAAATTCTCTAAATAAAAGTGTCAAGCTCCTAGTAAAATAAGATGGATTTATTTTTCTTTTGTATATCTACAGCATAATTTGTTTCCACCATTTGAAGTCTCGTTCAGAATACCAGATTCACGATTTCTTCCTAGCAGAAAACATTAGCCTAATTCCTCCACTTAAAATGATTTAACTTCCCTGCAGATGTCCTAAGCAGGGTTAGGGTATGTTCAGAGGCTCTCGGCAAATTAGCTATAGTACTGTCCTGAGATGAGTAGACCCTTTGAATGCTTAAAGCAGATTATTTAAAAGAAAGAAAGGAAGCAGACCAGCACTAGAATAATAATTTTTAAAAACCTCTCCAGTCATTTGTAATGCAGCAAAATTTTCATTTAAAGAATGGCTTATTGTTTCCCAGATACAGATACACCAAAGGTCATACCGTGTCTCCCAAAACAACTGTCTGCAGTAAAGGCTAAATGTAATGCACTTTGGCCATGAGGTATATGTTAATGCCATCTCTCAGATTCTGTTCAAAAGAGATCCCATTATTTATTCAAATTCAATAGCAGGGCCTGGTGCCCTGGGCCTCCATTCACAAGCTGGAAGGAATATGGGTCCTTCCATTTGTCTTCTTTTAAGTTATCAGAAGATGATCATACTATATAATCAACAAGCTATTGAAAGGAGCCAAGCATTTCTGTAAACTAAGTTTAATGCTGTAATCAAATCAAACTTACAGTGGTATTTTAGGGTACAAACTTCATGATTGTATATCATAGTAATTAAGAATAAAACTGATGAGTTTATGCAAATGAATTTAATTAGTATCACGTTTATGTAAGAATTGGGTTTGGCTGCTAGTGACAAAGAATCCAAAACAAACGAGATATAAAAAGGATAGATATTTATTTCTCTCACACATAAAAGGATTCTGGTGAGAAGATTTAACTCTCCTCCCAGGCACAGAGAAATGGTGGTTTCTAAGTTTCCAAGGTCAATCCACATCTGTTAAGAGGAAAATTTGAACACAGCATGGGACTCACTGAGTAGAGTGACCAACTCACCTGGTTTGCCTGGGACTGTCCCATTTTAGCACTAAGAGGCTGCATCCAGGGAAAATCCTCAGACTGGGACTGTCACCCCACCACCAAGGGCTTCCCCACAGTCAAGGGAACAAGACACATCTGGCAGGGGGTCTTCACTAAAGTCCCCCGTCCTGGTCCGCACCTGGTGTTAGCTCTTGTCAACTCAGTTAGTCCCTGCATCTAGTTCTGCCTCCTCCATCAGCTACTCAACAAATACTTGTTAAACACCTGTTTTATCCAGGTCCAGGTCCACCTCACACTGCACCCTCTTCCTAATAGAATTTGGTTCACCAGGGACACCAGATGCCATCTCCTACTCCTCCTCTTTCCTCCACGGAATTCAGGTCACCATGAACTGAAAAGGAGAAAGAGACATGAGAACTCTGTCTGAACAAGAGAAGGCAAAACCCAAAGTCTTCAACTGTCATAATATTTTAAAAATATTGTGGATGAATATGAAGTGACTTCAAAAGGTTTCCACAATATATTGTTAAGTGGGAAAAAAATCAATTTGTAGAATAGCATGAACAGTATGATCCCAGTCTACAAAAATACGTATGTATGTATGTATGTATGTATTTTAAAAGCATATTGATAGAAAGGCAGACTGTTGCCTCTGAGTTTTGGACCAAGGGAAGAGGTGCTGTGATGGGGAGGAGAAGTCCCATTCAAAAGTCACTGTGGTAAGATGCCACCTTACCCCCATCACAATGGCCATTACTTAAAAGTCAAAAAATAATAGATGTTGGCACAGATTTGATGAAAAGGGGAAGTGTATACAATGTTAGTGGGAATGTAAATTGGTACCACTTCTGTGGAAAACAGTCTGGAGATTTCTCAAAGAGCAAAAAGTATATCTACCATTCAATCCAGCAATCCCATTACTGGACATCTACTCAAAGAAAGATATATATATATATAAAAGACACCTGCATGCAAATGTCTGTTGCAGCACAATTCACAGTTGCAAAGATGTGGAATCAACCTAAGTGCCCATAAACTGATGAGTGCATAAAGAAATTGTGGTGAGTACACACACACACACACACACACACACACACACACACATACACACACTGTATTAGACTGCTCTCATGCTGCTAATAAAGACATACCTGAGACTGGGTACTTTATAAAGGAAAGAAGTTTAATTGACTCACAGTTCCACATGGCTGGGGAGGCCTCACAATCTTGGCAGAAGGCAAAGGAGAAGCAAAGTCACATCTTGCATGGTGGCAGGCAAGAAGACATGTGCAAGGGAACTCTCCTTCATAAAACCATCAGATCTTGTGAGACTTATTCACAACCACAAGAACAGCATGGGAAAGACCCACCCCCATGATTCAATTACCTCCCACTGGGTCCTTCTCATGGCACGTGGGAATTATGGGAGCTACAATTCAAGATGATATTTGGGTGGGGACACAGCCAAACAATATCTCAGTCTCACACACACACACGCATACGCATGCATGCCATGGAATACTACTCAGTCATTAAAAAAAAAGAAAAAGAGGAAAATAACATATTTTGCAGAAACTTGGATGGATCTGAAGGCCATCATCCTAAGTAAGGCAACTCAGGAATGGAAAACCAAATACCACATGCTCTCACTTATACATGGGAGCTAAGCTATGGGTACACAGGGGCATACAGTGATATAATGGGCATTGGAGACTCAGAAGGGTGAAGTGTGAGAGGGGGGTGAGGGATAAAAAATTATGATGCACAATGTTCACTATGCGAGTGATGGGTACACTGAAAGCCCAGACTCCATCACCATACAATGCATTCATGTAGTCAAAAACCACCTTTACTCCTAAAGCTATTGAAATAAAGCAAAAAAAAAATTTTTTTAACAAATTCAATTTTGATAAGATTAAAAAGCAAAACAAAAAACTATTGCGAAGGCAGAATGGAAGGACTTGGTGAATTTGATGTACAGAATAAGGAAGAAGGAACAGTCAGACATTGGGCAGCTGGGTGGATGGAGAACAGATGAACAGTAAGAAAAACAAGGATTGAGAGGAAGGAGGAAGGGGGCAGGAAAGCAATAGCTTTCCTTTGAAACGTGGGACTTTAGAAGGCTGTGGGACCTTTGGGTCAAGATCTCCAATGTATAATCAGGAACACAGAACTGGAGCTCAGAGGAGAGGGAGTTCCAGAAATGCAGATTTTAAAATCATCCACCTGGCTGGGTGCGGTGGCTCACGCCTGTAATCCCAACACTTTGGGAAGTCAAGGCAGGTGGATCACCTGAGGTCAGGAGTTCAAGGACAGTCTGACCAACATGGCGAAACCCTGTCTCTACTAAAAATAAAAAATTAGCCTGACATGGTGGCACACACCTGTAATTCCAGCTACTTGGGAGGCTGAGGCAGGAGAATCGCATGAACCTGGGAAGCAAAGGTTGGAATAAGCCAAGATCACACCACTGCGCTCTAGCCTGGGCGACAGAGAGAGACTCCGTCTCAAAAAATAAATAAATAAATAAATAAATAAATAAACAAAAACAAAATGACCCACCTCAACCTAAGAGTCAAAGCCCCAGGAACACATGAATAACACTAGCCAAACAGGCACGGTGGTTCACACCTGCAATCCCAGCACTTAGGGAGGCTGAGGCAGGAGGATCACTTGAGCCCAGGAGTTTGAGACCAACCCGGGCAATGTAGTGAGACCTTGTCTTTACAAAGAAAAAAATTAAAAATCAACCAAGCATGGTGGCATGCGCCTGTAGTCCCAGCTACTTGGGAGGTAGAGGTGAGAGGATTGCTTGAGGACAGAAGTTCAAGACTAGCCTGGGCTACACAGGGATACCTCATCTCCAAAAGCAAACAAGCAAACACAACAAACAGCAGCTAGACTATCAAAAAGAGGAGAAGAAAGTCAAAGGCAGAATGTTGAGAAACACCTACCCCTGAGGCATCCCTCAGAGGAAGAAGAGGAGACAGAAATTAGAAATATTTAGGGCAGGAGCACAGAGGCACTCCAGCAGATGGGGCCAAATAAATGAAAAATGGACAAGGAGGGAAAGAGAAGGAAATTCCACGTGATTGAGTCTGTCTTGGGCTGGCCTCTCACTCTCTGGGCTCTGAGGGTTTACAGTGACTCATAAGGGATCTCATGGGATCGCTAGAGATACCCTATGTGGGTGATGTTTTACCTTCAGTAAAGACAAGCCTGGGACATTCCCTTCCTTGTCCTCTCTTCTCTACTCTAATCTCACAGAGATAGAAAACCAGAGTATCCGGGGATGTGGCTGGCAAATCAAAGCTCAAGTTGGAGAAAATCAAAGTCAACCACTCCCCTCCCTCCCAGCACCTACAGTGGTAGGGAAAAGGGTATAGCTGTAACCTTGAATGAAGTGGCAACTTTTGGCGATGCCTGTGAATGAGACATTAATTACTGATTAGAAGACTTTTCATTCCCTGAAAGTGACCATAAAAGTCATGGTGATCCAGGAGCAAGAGACTAATTCGCTCCACAGAACAAAGGAGCGATAGGAGACAAAAATAAAATGGCTTAATAATTACACCCTGAAGCCATACTTGTTCAACATCGTGGTTATAAAAGAATAAAGATATTGGGACCACTGCTTTTCCCATGGGTAGCAGGATGTTGAACAGGACTTATTCTGATGTCTGGGAGTTGTGGCCAAAAACCCAAGGTTGAAAACAGTAATACTAACGGCCCCTAAAGATAATTGACTTGGATGGAAGCCAGAGACTTCTCCAAGGCTGTTTGACCTTGCTACAATCAATCCATCATTTGCCCCCAGTTCATATTTGCAAAAAACTATTTGGAATTGGGAGTTGTTGACTTAGATGAAAGGTGCTAGGGCCTCTTCTCTCTCTTCCCCACTAGCAGGTGAAGGGGCAATGTATTCTTCAGTTTCTATTGCTTTCTAACAATTGCCACCAACTTAGAGGCTGAAAACAACATGAATTCACTAGCTCACAGCTTGGTAGGTAAGAAGTGCAGGCACCATGTAGCTGGGTTCTTGTTTAGGGTGTCACAAGGCTGTAACCAAGCTGTTGACTGGCTGGGTTCACATCTGATGTTCCAAGTCCTCTTCCAACTTCATGTGGTTGTTGGCAGGACTCAGTTCCTTGCAGCTGTAGGACTGACGTTTCCACTTCCTTGCTATCAGTCAGGGGCTGCTCTTAGAGGGCACCCACATTCCTCACAACATGACCCCTCCATCTTCAAAGCCCACAAAGCTCCCACGTTGAATGCTTCTCATGTTTCAAATCCCTTTCCAGGAAGAGCCCAGCCCCTTTTTAGCACTTTCCTGATTAGATCAGACCCACCCTCCATAATATCCCTTTCTTTTTATTTTTTTTCTTTTATTTTTGAGATGGAGTATCACTCTTTCACCAGGCTGGAGTGCAGTGGTGTGATCTCGGCTCACCACAATCTCCACCTCCTGGGTTCAAGCGATTCTTCTGCCTCAGCCTCCCTAGTAGCTAGGACTATAGGTGTGTGCCACCACGCCCAGCTAATTTTTGTATTTTTAGTAGAGATGGGGTTTCACCATGTTGGCCAGGATGGTCTCGATCTCTTGACCCTGTGATCCACTCACCTCGGCCTTCCAAAGTGCTGGGATTATAGGCATGAGTCACCATGCCCAACCCATAATGTCCCTTTATTAAAGTTCACAGTGCCATACGTCAGGGACCTATTGCAAGAGCTGAGTCCATCATAGTCGTAACCTTGGGGATTGCGCAAGGTGTCCACATCAAGGGCAGGCATCTTGGGGCTGACTTACAATTCTGCCTGACATGGCTATGCCCTCCCAAAAGCCACATCCGGGGGGCTCCAAAGGATCATTTGTGAAGAATAGGGGAGAAGGCAAGAAGACTCATTGGCAGGCGGTCTTCAGGTGGACAGCCTCTGGTGCAGCAGACCTGACCCTCTGCGCTTCATGGAGAACAGAGGGCAGCAGTAACAAGGTCTATACCCCACTCCATGGCATGACCAGGAGGTGAGAGCTGCCCTGGACATTGCAGAATGGAGAAAGTTCTGACCAGGCTTCCCAGGACAATACCCAAGCCACACTTGCTGTGAGCGTGCCAGGGGGCATGGGGGCTGAGGGGTGCAGCCAGAAACATCAAGCCACGTGAGCTCCCCACATCAGCAAACTATACATGGGGAGGCAAGCACGTCATCCTCCAAAGCACCCACCTGTGACCCACCTGGAGAGTCAGGCTTCTGATGCCTCCATCTATGGACATCAACAGCCAGGAGAGGTTGGGAGCACTGGCTCATGCCTGTAATCCCAGCACTTTGAGAGGCCTAGGTGAGTGCAACACTTGAGGTCAGGAGTTCATGACCAACCTGGCCAACATGGTGAATCCCCATCTCTACTAAAAATACAATAATTAGCAGGGCATGGTGGCGGGTGCCTGTAGTCCCAGCTATTTGGGAAGCTGAGGCAGGAGAATCGCTTCAACCCAGGAGGCAGTTGTTGCAGTGAACCGAGATTGTGCCACTGCACTACAGCCTGGGTGACAAAGTGAGACTCCATCTAAAAAAAACAGCCAAGAGAGAGCTCCAGCAACAGCAGTTAAATAAAAGCATTTGTCCCTTTTCCCTAATCACTTTGCTTCATGTCAGCTACATAGCTGTAAGCACAAGGTGAAAGAAATATTTAAAAAGCCAACCACTCCTCTCTCCTCCAGACAAGACTCTCAGTGCCTGGCAGCTCTTGGAGAAGACCATGACCACTAAATCTGGCAAGAAATGTAAGTTTTGATCTGGACTGTTTTTTTTTTTTTTTTTTAAAGACAGAGTCTCCCTCTGTCACCCAGGTTGGAGTGCAGTGGTGCAATCATAGTTCACCGCAGCCTCAAACTCCTGGGCTCAAGCAATCCTCCTACCTCAGCCTCCCGAGTAGCTGGGACAGGCATGAGCCACTGCGCCTGGTCCCCAACTGCATTATAACCGAGAAGCTGTGGGACATATCATTAAGAGAAATGAAATGGAGATTCAACAGAATATATGGTAAGGTTGCATTTGGAGGAAAAAAAACTGAATAACTACTTCTTGTGTTTCTCACTAAATTAATACTATTTAATAAACCAAACATTTACATTTACAAACGTGCTGAACTCTCAGCAGAGTGGTCTGAACTCTTGGGAGCAGACATAGTTCCAACTACCAAGAAGAGTGGAAAAAAAATTCAGAGTGGCCTTTCAACCAGAGCCCAGACACTGGAGCCTCAAAAATGTGTGCAGATATACCGGGCACAGTGGCTCATGCCTATAATCCCAGCATTTTGGGTGGCCAAGGCAGGCAGATCACTTAAGGTCAGGAGTTCAAGACCAGCCTGGCCAACATGGTGAAATCCCATCTCTACTAAAAATACAAAAATTAGTTGGGCGTGATAGCTCGAGCCTATAATCCCAGTTACTTGGGAGGCCAATACAGGAGAATCACTTGTACCTGAGAGGTGGAGGTTGCAGCGAGCTGAGATCAGACCACTGCACTCCAGCCTGGGCAACAGAGCAAGACTCCATCTCAAAAAAAAAAAAAAATTGTGCAAAAGTGTGTATGTGCACATCCATGAGTGTGTGTGAGACAGGGTGTGTTTGCATGTGAGCATGTGTGTGCAGAGTGAGTATCAGGGTATCCACATGAATGTTTGTGTGTGTATGGGGAACACACGAGATTGAATGTGTGTGACTGTATGTCTCCAGTGACAGCACAGAGGAAGAGATGGTCCAAGGCCAAAGAGGAAAGAAATGGCCTAAGATGGGACAATGTTGTATGATCTCCAAAGAAAAATGAGAAAGAAAAATAAGAAACAAATTTAAAAGAAGAGGGATAGGGGGATAAGTAAAGTAAGTTTAGCCGCAATTTGTATTCTCATTTAGGAACCAGGGTCTTAATCTAGGGAGAAGAAACTCAACACAATGTACTGTAATGGGGGTTTCCAGACTTGCTAACTGTATTCTCTCCCAAGCCATTTGTCTCTCTGTTAGTTTAATAATTTTCCACAGCTGCTGTGTAATATAACTACTGACATACTACTGAGCCAATTTTTCCCAGCCAGTCCTGCTGCCAGAGAAACTAATGGGAAGAGACAGCGCCAGGGTCTACCCTGCAAACCTGCAAGGGCTTGCAAATTGGGTCACAGTTTGCTCGTTGCTGAAGGGAACAGCACGCACAGGCTGCCATCTCCATTTAATTTTTTTCTTTGTCTTGCAAACAGCAATATCTTTCTTTCGGAATTCTGAAGAAATCGATTGCTTTCATATTTCCCTGGCTCTTTAAGGAACAAAAAGTCCTGAAAAGTAAAGACATTTCTTTTAGGTCCTTCTCGCACAAATTGCGGTGCAACAGCAGCGTTCGATTCCAGAAAGAGCAGAGATTCTATTTCTGTCAGTCTATGTCTCCCTGAAACCATTTTACGATTATTTTGTGTGCTCTGTTTTCCCAATTGGATGACTTAAACACCACCCCTGAGAGGCAGCTGTTTCCAGAATATTGCACAATTTATTGAGTTCATAAGAACTGTGATCGTTGGCAGCACCGACCTTTACGGAGGGAATCACAGGCACTTTAATTCCAATTTGTTGACTTATGGAGGAAGCAATTTCTCCCAGTGGTGTCCCTTCATCCAGGAACAAGAACCATCAAAGTGTCATAGACTTAGAGCCGGAAGGGCTCTCCGCTAGTGTTTCTGCCACTCTTCTTGGTTTTACACATGAGGAAACCGAGACCCAGGGAAGTTAAGTTACTTGTGAACTAGTCGCCCAGTAGCAGATGTGCAAGGATCTCTTAGCAATCCTGAATCCAGGTCTAATGCTCTTGCATTAGCTCTGTGCTGCCTCCTAGATGCAAGTCTTCTTAATATTGATAGCGCATTTGCTCAAATGTTTGCTAATATGGTTTGGCTGTGTCCTCACCCAAATCTTATCTTGAATTGTAGTTCCCATAATCCCCACGTGTCGTGGCAGGGACCCAGTGGGAGGTAATTTAATCATGGGGGTTGTTACCCTCATGCTATTCTCATGATAGTGAGTGAAGTGTCAGGAGATCTGATGGTTTTATAAACAGGAGTTCTCCTGCACAAGCTGTCTTCCCTGCTGCCATGTAAGAAGTCCCTTTACTCTTCCTTCATCTTCTGCCATGATTGTGAGGCCTCCCCAGCCATATGGAGCCATGAGTTCATTAAACCTCTTTTCTTTATAAATTACACAGTCTCCAGTATGTCTTTATTAGTAGCGTGAGAACAGACTATTATACTTGCCCTGCAAAACTTCCTTATTCTTAAGCAAAGTGATTTCCAAATTGTCTTTGTTAGACACGTAATTTAGAGCTACAATTAACTAAACACTAACTGGGTATCAATTACTGTGCTATTTCCTGCACATGGACACATTTAGGGTCAAAGTACTGTATCAAGTATCATTTTCCTAGAAGCTATAAAATGTAGGGTATCAGTGAATGAAAAAATAGAATATTAATTAATAAAAGAAATCCACTACAGAAAATCTCTTCCCCCTCAATATAACCATGGAGACTAGGCTGGTCATTATTTGCAGTTCACAAAAGAATTAAAGAGCCTACAGAAATATTCATAGCTATTGAATGAGGTGGCTGGCAGGTGAATTTGGTGTAGGTGCATAAATTTGTGTGCTGGGGGTGTGTTATAAAAGAATGAAGTCTGGGTTCAGCTGGGTAATGGCAGGAAAAACAGGATCCCAGAGGAGGCTGGAAGGGTTGGGAACAGATGGAATGAATGGCCTACATGTCAAGTCTCTTCACCTGCCTACCTGGCCACAGAAAAGGCAAAACTCTATAAATGGATCATCTCGTTCTTACTGTAACACATGACAAGCAGTGAACAACACAAACTCACCTGTGTCGATGGAAAGAGTTAAACTCTGTGACATATTTAGGAAGGTTTATTCTGAGTCAGATATGAGTGACCAAGGCCCGTGACACAGCCCCGAGAGGTCCTGAGAACATGTGCCCAAGGTGGTTGGGTTACTGCTTAATTTTATATATTTTAGAGAGACAGAAGAAGTTGCAGGCAGACATCAATTAATCCTTGTAAGGTGTACATTGTTTGGGTCTGGAAGCAGTTGTCAGGGGCAGGCTAGGAGGGTGGGGCACAGCTTCCAGGTCATAGTGGATTCAAAAATTTTCTGATTGCCAATCAGTTGAAAGAGTTAAGTTACTATCCAAAGACCTGGAATCAACAGAAAGGAACGTCTTCTAGGTTAAGATAAGGGGTTGTGGAGACCAAGGATTTCATTATGCAAATGAAGCCTCCAGGCTGTAGAGAGAATAGAGAACAAATGTCTCTTATCAAACCTAAAAACGTGCCAAACCCTTAGTCAGATATCTCCCAGATGAGGTAAAGACCTAGAAAGGGAAGAGGATTCTCTACAGAATGTACATTTCCTCACAAAAGACAGCCTTTCAGGGCCATTTAAAAAGATGCCAAAGAAATCTATTTTGGGGTAAAATACTTCAGTGTCTTTCAGGGCCTGCCATCTGTCCTGTGATGCTATACTAGAGTCAGGTTGGAATTTGGTGTCTTATCACTACAAAGAGTCTGCTTTGTCCGTCCTAAGATCTGTTTTAATGTTAACGCTGGTCAGTTGAGCCTGAATTCCAAAGGTAGGAGGGCATAAGGAGGTCTGCCCAAGTCTCTCTTCCCATCACAGCTTGAACTAGTTTTTCAGGTTTACTTTGGAATGCCCTTGGCCAAGAGGGAGATCCATTTAGTTATTCTGGAGGCTTAACATTTTATTTTTGGTTTACACTTGCTATTTACCCTTTTTCTGCTACACTGGCAAAATAACCCCGTCTGCTCCTGAAAAAGGCTTCCTGGTAAACTCTCTCTCAGGAATCAGGGTAATTTCTCTAGTTGTTGGCAAGTTTGACAGATTGCAGGGGAAATGCTACTTCATAATCCTGCTCCAGATGTGTTCTGACCCTAGAAGTGAACACCGAGAGCATTCTGATTCAACCCTACGGGAGGCCAGGGAAGGAGCACTGCCCAGAGAGAGAGTTCTGTACCTAAGTGCACCTTCATTTGGTATTTAAAAAAAAAAAAAGCACAGCAAAGATGAAAGAATGTTGACAGGGCTGTATGACATCAAACTAAGCAGCAAGATCCCCCTCCAGGAAGTGTCTAAGTTCAAGGAATGAAAGTATTCCAATCAAACACAGAGCTTGAGAGGAGTATAAAGGACTTGGCAGAGAATCACTGAAGTAGGAAATTAATACCGTTCAAATGTAGTGTTAAACAAGGCTTCTGAATTCCAAAATCCAACAAAGCATCTTTGGTTGTGTTCTAAAGTTAAGGAAACTATAGTCAAGGGTAACAAGAGGCAAGGGCCCCAGCTACAGGGAGCGGGGTGGGCCTTGGCTTGCTCAGTCCCCATTAACCCGATGTTGGGGCAGGCAAACACAGGATGAGATGAGAGAGGCTCCACCGTGCAAACGTGGGAGCAGCTCCTGCCTTTCTTTATGATGTTAATATTTTGTTCATCGTGGATTTTTTTCCATTGACTTTTACATTTAAAAACATTTCACAGCTGGGTGCAAGGGCTAATGCCTGTCATCCCAACACTTTGTGAAGCCAAGGTGGGTGAATTGATCGAGGCCTGCAACACAGAGAGACCCCATCTATACAAAAAATATATATAAATTAGCCAGGCATATGTATGCCTGTAGTCCCAGCTACTCTGGACACTGAGGCTCTGGAGCATCCCTTGAGTCCGGTACATGAAGGCTGCAGTAAGCCATGATTGTACCACTCCACTCCAGCCTAAGCAACAAAGTGAGGCTCTGCTTCAAAAATAAAAATAAAAAAAATTAAAAACACTAAAAAACTGACCAAATAAAGGCACAATATATTTTTTTAAACCCACTTCATTTAAAATATAATTTATCTTGACTGCTGAGCTACTTTATGTCCCCTTAAATTTATTGTTCCCCGTGAGTTCTCATTTGTTTCACTCTAGTCTCAGCCCCAGGAAAGAGCTTAACAGATGCAAGTGACAGATGTGAAGGATGGCGACAGAAAAGTCACCATCTCTTAAGGGTCCCCCAAGAAGATGTGGAGGTCTTAACCCCCAGTACCTTGGAATGTGACCTTATCTGGAAATAAGGTTATTGCAGATGTAATTAGTTAAGATAAAATCACACATGAGTAGGATGTGCCCCTAATCCCATATGATTGGTGTCCTTATCAAAAGGGGAAATTTGGACACAGACATGCACCCAGGGAGAAGGCCATGTGAATATGAGGGCAGAGACTGGGGTGATGCTTCTATGAGACAAGGAATCCCAAAGATTGCCAGCAAAGTGCCAGAAGCCAAGAAATTAGCAAGGAATAGATTCTTCCTCACAGCCCACAATCCTGCAACACCTTGATCTTGGACTTGGAGCCTCCAGAACTTTCAGACAATGAGTGCCCGTTGTTGAAGCTGCTCAGTTTGTGGTACTTTGTTATGGCAGTCCTAGGAAACTAACACCGTCACTGGTCTTAAGGACAGACTGAGCACCTCTGTATCAACCAGCCCTACTTCAGCCCTATAGCCAGGGAAGACCAAATCAGCTCTCAGCCCAGAGATGAGCAAATCAATGCAAATCCAGAGGCTATCAGGGCAGGGTGGGAGGGAAAAGTTGGTTCATTATGGGGAGGATGAGGCAGAGTTAGAACCAGGGCCATGATCACCATCAGAATACAACAACCTTGTAAAAATGCCAGAGCCAGGAAGGTCAGGTGGACAGACATCTCTGAGGATGGGTGGTTGATCAAAGCAAGTGGGAGCAAGAGAGAAAGTATGCATAGGACAAAAGAAATTTAGCATTGCGTAATCCTCCCGGACAACAGCTACTTCAACTTGAGACAGCCTGTATGCATTTGACTGACTCTGCTTTTATAAGGCTCCTACTATGTGCTCAGCTCAGTAACAGTTGCTGTTATCAGAGTGTGTAAGAGCCAGGCATGGTGACTTATGCCTGTAATCCCAATGCTTTGGGAGGCTGAAGCAGGAGGATCACTTGAGGCCAGGGGTTCAAGACCAGCCTGGGCAACATAGCAAGATCCTATCGAGAAAGAGAGAGATGAAGAGAAAGAGGGTGAGAGAAAGAAAGACAGAAAGAGAGAGGAGGGAAAGAGTGAGGGAGGGAGGGAGGGAGGGAGGAAGGAAGGAAGGAAGGAAGGAAGGAAGGAAGGAAGGAAGGAAGGAAGGGAGAGAGGATAGAGAAACACTGTGTGAGTATCAAAATGAGGGGGTAACACTGAACCCAAGCTAGATTGGGGTCATATCAGAACAAGAAGAAAAGGAGAGGCGTGAACAATGCTACTTCCTTGAGCTTGTCTTAAGGTGGGTCTATATGAAAAATGTGTCTCTGGTCTTTAAAAGGAAAAAAAACAGAAGAGATGGAGGAAAGAAGGAAAAAGAAGGAGAAAGGGAGAAAAGGAGTAAAAGCAAGGAGAAAGAGTTGAAGGTCAGGTTCTTATTCCCCTGCATGTGATTTCAGACTTGGTCTCTACAGGAGCCAACTCCTGTTCACATTTCATTTTATTTTGTTTATTTTTGAGACAGGGTCTCACTCTGTTGCCTAGGCTGGAGTACAGTGGTGTGATCTTGGCCCACTGTGACCTCCACCTCCTTGGTTCAGGCAATTCTCGTGCCTGAGCTTCCCAAGTAGTTGGGATTACAGGCGTCTGCCACCACGCCTGGCTAATTGTTGTATTTTTTGTAGAGACTGGGTTTCACTATGTTGGCCAGGCTGGTCTTGAACTGCTGAACTCAATTGATCTGCCTGACTCAGCCTCCCAAAGTGCTAGGATTACAGGTGTGAGCCACCACGCCCAGCCCAGCCCTGTCTACATTTTAGATTCTTTTTCTGCCCTCTTGCTCGTACCAACCCTGAGGAGTAAGCAAATCTCCATTGTGAAAACGTAAGCCTCATCAGCCTGGGTTGCTGTGTTAAAGATCAGTTCCCTTGCAAAGCATGACTTTTATCTTCTCTTGTGTACTCTGGATTCCAACTGCCCATGCAACAGGAAGAACAGGACTGGTTTCCGCCTCGGGTCAGGCGGCCAGGCCTCTCCTCTCTGGTGTCAAGGGGTCTGACTGGCCCAGACTTGGCCCAAATAACTGCCCTCACCATGGGCAAAGGAGCCTTGACTGGTGGGCGCTGGTCAATGATAACAGGCAAGAATGAGATTATACATCACATGCTAAAGTGAATTCATTAGAGTCACTTATTTAACTTTCAAAAACTCTTTTTCTCATCATTTTAAGGTTCCTCTTTAACTACTTGAGACTTGTTGCCTTTGGTTCCAATTTTTATGTTTACAACCCAAAATGGTCCCTCTCTGCCCTGCTCCCTTTCCTAGGTCACTGGAGGGTGTAACCAATAGACTTTGCCTGGTACTACAGTAGCAAGGCCCTGCCTCTCATTTATTTTGGAGGGAAGGACAAGTGATAAAATAGGCAGAAATCCAGAGAGGAGGAAATGAAAGGTCAAACATTAACTCCAGCCTAAAGCACATGGTGCAATCCAGCTTCTGGAGAATTCTGTGCTGGGAAAGAAGGTATTGGCAGGCAATTAACAAAGTCCCACTTTGTTCCTTACTTGGCATAGATGCCATGAATTAGAACCTGGGCTGAGTGACAAAATAAACTACTCATGCTGTCATGATTCCTCACTCACAATTGACAGCTATTGCTTAAATGAACATAGAAACATTTTTAAACGCTTCTGAAAAGTTAGTCTAAGACAGTATTTTTAAAAATTGGATCCATGGCATCAGAATTTCCTGGGATAATTGTTTAAAATGTACATTTCTGCCCATCCCATCCCCAACTCCTGCCACCAGATCGACTGAACCAGAATCTCTGGAGGTGGGTTAAACACAGTTGAACAAGAGGTGCAAGTGATTTTAATGCATCCTAAAGTTCGAGGTCCGGAATATTGTGTAGCACAATGTAAAATGAATAGGCATTTTCTTGCCCATGAATACAAGATTCCAGTAAGTCCTTTTTTTTACTATTTCTCAGTGAGCTTCTCTTCCTCCTGCCCCTACTTTTTGCCTCCTAAATTAAACAGCTTCTCTTCTCTCTGCCTCAAAGTCTCCCCTGATCCATAGCCTAGATCTGATATTTTAGAATAGATTCTAGTGTTCATAGGAATATTTGGGTGAAATAATTACCTAGAGCTCCTCAGAGTTTAAAAGCTTCACATCTAGAAATATAGACTCAATATCCAAGCAGTTAAATTTAGTCAAATAGTATTGCTTTGTAAAACCAAAAGAGGTCTATCATTATAAAGGAGAAATTCCCTTTGAACCAAAATGTTAGTGACCATTAAAAACATGATGAGACAAAAGGTAGAGATCCCATCCACCTGTAAGTCAGCGATTCTCAACTGCAGGCAGTTTTTTCCCCTCAGGGACATTTGGTAATGTCTGGAGGCGTTTTAGGTCATCACAACAGGGGGATGCTACTGGAATCCACTGGGCCAAAGGCAGGGAAGCGACTCAACATTCTACATTGCCCAAGACAGCTCCTAAAACAAAGAATTTCATGTCAAGCACCAGAGTTGAGAAACCCTGTCATAAATCATAGGGCTGTTTTTTTTAAAAGGTCAACCGGACTTGCTAAGATTAGATGAGAACTGGATGACATTAAAGATAAGAAGCAACAACAGAGACACTCAAGAAAGCCAGGAGCAGAAACTAGAGGGCACTCCAGTGAAGGAACAAGAACTGTGGATTTCTGGGGTAGTCTGACACTTGGAAAAGGGAAAGGGAGCTCATACTGAGGACAAATGTGACACACACTATTGGTTTGTACCAGAATTAATTCTTCCCACCTTCCAAAGTGATATGATTAGAGCTGGGCTTATCACTGCCCAAGGCCACACTGCATATCCTGGCTACCGTGCAGCTGGTATGACCATGTGACTAAGTTCTGACCAATGAAGGGTGAGCTGATGTCATGTATGCAACTTCCACCCTGAAAGAAAATTGTTGCCCTTCTTCCTAGTGAACTGAAACATGGACAAACCCATAACAAAGCCTTGGCCAGCAAACTCTTTACTAAAGATGCAGATAGTGGCCAGGCACGGTGGCTCACGCCTGTAATCCCAGCACTTTGGGAGGCCAAGATGGGCGGATCACCTGTGCTTGGGTGTTTGAGACCAGCGTGGCCAACATGGTGAAACCCCGTCTCTACTAAAAACGCAACAATTAGCCAGATGTGGTGACACGTACCTATAGTCCCAACTACCTGGGAGGCTGAGGTGGGCAAATCGCTTGAACCTGGGAGGCAGAGGTTGCAGTGAGCAGAGATCATGCCACTGCACTCCAGCCTGAACAACAGAGCAAGACCCTGTCTCAAAAAAATGAAAAATAAAAATAAAATAAAAGTTACAGATAGTAAATACTTTTGGCTTTGTGGTCCATTTGGTTTTTGTTGCAACTACTCAGCTCTACCTGTTAAAGCAACTGTAGACAGTATGTTGACAAATGAGTGTGGCTGGGTGCCAATAAAACTTTATTTGCAAAAACAATCTGGGAGCCATCGTTTGTATACCTCTTCCCTAGGAAACGACAGAAGAACAAGATGAAAGGATCATGGGTCCCTGATAAACTTAATAAAGTGAGATACCCCACCAACTCAAATCATTGTTAAGAGCTATTAACATGAGACAAATATGAACATCTCTATTTTTTTTTTTTGGTTGGTTTGTTTTGAGATGGAGTTTCGCTCTTCTTGCCCAGGCTGGAGTGCAATGGCACGATCTCAGGTCACTGCAACCTCTGCCTCCCGGGTTCAAGCAATTCTTCTGCCTTAGCCTCCCAAGTAGCTGGGATTACAGGCATGAGCCATCATGCCCTGCTAATTTTTGTATTTTTAGTAGAGACAGGGTTTCACCATGTTGGCTAGGCTAGTCTCAAACTCCTGACCTCAGGTGATCCACCTCCTTCGGCCTCCCAAAGTACTGGGATTACAGACGTGAGCCACCACGTCCAGCCCTCTATTTCTTAAATGTTGTAGCTTTGGGAGTCTTTGTTATAGCTACTTAATCATTACCGTAAACAGACTATCATTTTCAGATTGAGTTAGGCACTTTACATATTTTTTCATTTTAATCTTTTTAAAAACACTGTTAAAAGAAAAACCTTAGACAAATTAATTTAACAAGAGTTTAATCGAGCAAAATCAATTCATGAACCAGGCAACTCCAAACCAGAGTGGGCTCAGAGAGGCTCCAAAGCAGCCATGTGGTGGAAGAAGATTTATGTATAGAAAAAGGAAAGTGAAGTACAGAAAATGTAAGTGAGGTACAGAACCAGCCAGATTGGTTACAACTTGACAGTTGCCTTATTTGGACATAGTTTGAACAGTTGCCTATATTTGATTGACCAAAACCAAAACACGAATAGGTTACAGAATGTTTACACATCCAGTTAGGTTACAGTTCACTATGTACAGAGAAACCTTGAGGCCAGACTTAAAATATGTAAAGAGGCAGCTTTAGGCTAAATGTAATTTAACAAGATATTGAAATCAGTATTACCCTATTTTATAAATGGAGAATCTGAGGCTTAGGGACATTTACTGCCCTGTCTGCAGTGGTAGGAAATAGCAGAGTTGGGACTTGTGGTTTGAATTCTGGCTTATCTTACTTCAAGATTATGTATCTTAAAAAAAAAAAAAAAAAGTCATATGCAAAGACATGCATAGCACAACTATTTATGGTTTTAGGGGTAAAAGATTGATTCTGGGCTTGTTTTGCAACACTGTGCTATGTACCAGTAAACAATAATATGCAAAGCACATGCAGAAAAAAGCACTCAGAATTCTGCCGTTATTAGCCCAAGTTATCTCCTAGTTATCTGGTTTGTGCTTTCAAAATCCAGCCCAATGGCTACTTCTTCCACGGAGGCTTTCCTGATCCCTCTGTCCTCAACTCAACTCTTACAGGCCTGATAGTTTGTAAACTTTAATGGGTATTTTGGTTTCAAAATGTATGATTATCTTTCCAGAGATGGGCAGCCCCCCACAACTCCAAATGGGTTGCAGACTCCTCCAGAGCAGAGCCGGCCTCTTAACCTCATGAACCCCATAGCGCCAAGTACTACGCCTTATACACAAAACGCTATTGCAGGTTACAGGTGGGCCACTGGTCTGTGACTCTAACAAGCCCTGGTGTAGTAGTTCATTTTCAGGCTGCTGATAAAGACATACCAGAGACTGAGTAATTTATAAAAGAAAAGAGGTTCAATGGACTCACAGTTCCACACGGCTGAGGAGGCCTCACAGTCATGGCAGAAGATGAATGGCACATCTTACCAAGCGAAAGGGGTTTCTCCTTATAAAGCCATCAGATCTCATGAGACTTATTCACTACCATGAGAACAGTATGGGGAAACCACCTCCATGATTCAATGATCTCCCACCGGGTCCCTCTCACAACACATGGGAATTCTGGGAGCTACAATTCAAGATGAGATTTGGGTGGGGACACACCCAAACCATATCACCTGGCAAGGAAAGGAGGTCAATGAAGGACTGAGCTGTTTCATATCTCAGTGTTCTCACTAATACTGGGCATTCACTTCATGGGAAGATTGCTCATGTGACATGCCCAAAGAGTTTATGTACTCTTTAAATATAGGAATGAGGTTAGGTCAGATTGCTCCATCCTCATGTGCTTCAGAAAAGCAAAACCTGGGGAATTTCAAGCATCTCCTTTGCTCCGTTGCTGACAGAGGTCTGCTTTGTTTTCCCTTGTGACATGTTTGCATTTCACTCTCAAAGTGTGCCTACCTCAGTTTTTCATTTGTAGTTGGATTTTCTACTGTTCTCATTTAATTCCTTCTCAGATTCTCCAACTGTGTGTTGCCCATGAGCTACATGGTACCCAATAGTAATACGATACCATGTAAAGGCCACCAGGAACCATTCTCCTAGACTCAAGTGACCAGGTTCTGCTAACTTTACAATCCTTCTCCCCAAGCACCTGCCAGCAACCAGAAAACAACCTCAGGTCAGTTTCCTTCTCCAATCCCAAAATCTGTTTTGTGACCTTGCTGTTCACAGAGAACTCCTAGAAACCTCCTTCCTAAGTCACTATTAGCTTTCTCATCAGCCATATTTCCAAACCAAAATAACTCATCAGTGAGAAAATAATGCAAAAACTTGAGAAATATTACCAGAATCATAACTTCTAGTCTCCCTTTTGAGATTGAGGATCCTCCAGGGCAGGGTCTGAGTCTCGTTCATCTATTTACCAATTTTTAAAATATATATTTGTGGGTACATAATAGGTGTGTATATTTGTGAGTTACATGAGATATTTTGACGCAGGCATTGAATGTGTAATAATCACATCAGGGTAAATGGAGTATCCATCACCTCAAGCATTTATCATTTCTTTGTATTACAAACATTCCAATTACACTCATTTAGTTTTTATTTTATTTATTTATTTATTTATTTATTTATTTATTTATTTTATTTATTTATTTTTGAGACAGAGTCTCACTCTGTCACCCATGATGGAGTACAGTGGCACGATCTTGGCTCACTGCAACCTCCGCCTTCTGGGTTCAAGCGATTTTCCTGCCTCAGCCTCCTGAGTAGCTGGGATTGCAGCTGTCCACCACTACACCAGGCTAATTTTTTTATTTTTTGTTTTTTTAGTAAAGACAGGGGTTTTTACCATGTTGGCTAGGCTGGTCTCAAACTCTTGACCTCAGGTGGTCCACCCACCTCAGCCTCCCAAAGTACTGGAATTACAGGCATGAGCCACCATGCCTGGTTATTTTAAAATGTACAATTAAATTATTTCAGTTACATTAAAATGTATAATTAAATGATTATTGACTATAATCAACCTGTGGTGCTATCAAGTAGTAAATCTTCTTCATTCTATTTTTTGTATCCATTAACCACCCCCACTCCCACTCCCAGTTCCCCACCACCCTTCCCAGCCTCTGGTAACCATCCTTCTACTCTCCATCTCCATGAGTTCAATTGCTTTAATTTTTAGCTCCCACAAATAAGTCAGAATATATGAAGCTGGTCTTTCTCTGCCTGGTTTATTTCACTTAACATAATGTCCTTCAGTTCCATCCGTGTTGTTGCAAATGACAAGATTTCCTTCTTTTTATGGCTAAATAATATTCCATTGTGTGTATGTATCACATTTTCTTTATCCATTTGTCTGTTGATGGACACTTAGGTTATTTCCAAATCTTGGCTATTGTGAATAGTCCTGCAGTAAACATGGGAGTGCAGGTATCTCTTTGCTATACTGAATTCCTTTCTTTGGGGTATAGATCTAGCCCTATTCAACTTTATACTCCTAATGTCCAGCCTTTCTACATTTAGTAGTTGATCAAGAAATGTTTGTTGATCTAAAATGATTCACAGCATCCCTTGCATCAAAGGAAGACAGCTGTGCCAAGTGGGAGTGAATTCTCACTGTGAAGCCCACAGGGGACTGGATTTCCAAAATCAGGCACTGTCATGTCCTCCACCCCCACCCGCTGGAAGCACCTGCCTGTTACCCTTTAGCACAGTAAGAACAAATACTCGGTTGGTTATGACGAAAGATGCAAAGAGGCCATCACATGCCTTCTAATTAATTAAGGTGGATTAAATCACAGACATTAAAGATTTTGAGTGTTCTGTTATTTTAGCTTTATATTTAAAGACTCGGTGATGACCTGTTCCTCTGTGTACCATGAATCATGTGGTGAATAAGTGATTTAAGGTAACTACTACATTATACCCAGGAGGGCCTGTCGATACGGCTTGCTATCAACTGCCACTTTATATCAAGGCTAATGGAATGAAATGTAATAGGAAATCCTGGTTTGGAGGAAAATAAAAGAGTGGTTGTTCATTGATTAAATTTACCTGAAAGTCTGACATATCCATCGACCAAATGTTGTATTTCTGAATGAGTCATGTGCTTTTAAGAGCCTGCCAGTAAAATGCTGGTTGTATTTTTGATTGATCACCAAAACCATTTGTTCACTAGGTGAATGCCTATGATCCTAGGGACCGGGAGCTTCAGAAGCTCCAAACATGCCCAGTCAGTACTGTGGGCCTTGATTGATCCCATCTGCTGCTGAAGACCCAACCCAGTGGGCCAAGAACACAGATCAGAAAGGCCTTGTGAATAAACTGTCCCAAAGCTCACATTACGCAGATGAGGAAACCTTTCTGCTACACTGATCAGTTTCCTATTGCTGCTGTAATAAATTACCCCCAACCTAGTGACTTTAAGCGACACAGATATACTCTCTTCTGGTTCTGAAGGTCAGAAGTCTAAAATGGAGGCCTGGCATGGTGGCTCATGCATGTAGTCCCAGTACTTTGGGAGGCCACAGCAGGAAGATCACTGGAGGCCTTTGGAGACCAGCCTGGGCAAAATGGTGATACCTCATCTCTGCAAAATTAAAACAAAAAGAAAAATTAGCCTGATGTGGTGGCATACACTGATGTCCCAACTACTCGAGAGGCTAAGGCGGGCGGGATGGGAGAATCATCTGAGGTCAGGAGTTTGAGGCTGCAGTGAGCTATGATCATACCAGTGCACTCTAGCCTGGGCAACAGAGTGAGACCCCATCTCAAAAAAAAAGTCTAAAATGGATCTGCAAGGCTGGGTTCCTTTTGGAGTTTCTATGAGAGTATTTCTCTCCTTTCCTTTTCCAGCTCCTAGTGACCACCTGCATCTTTCAGCTCTTGCCTGCTTTTCTTCATCTGTAAAGCCAATAGGGCACAGTCTTCTTTCCCATATGACCTCCTGTCTCTCTCTTATAAGAGTCCCTGTGACTATATGGGCCTACCCAGGTAATCCAGAATCGTCTCCCCAACTCAAGACCCTAAAATGAATCCCATCTACAAAGTGCCTCTGCCACATAAGGTAACATATTCACAGTTTCCAGGGAGTAGAATGTTGACATCTCTGGAGGACCATTACTCAGTCAGCCTTGCTGTCAAAAGAGGAAATTTTGTCAACAAACCACTGAAAATATTTCTCTACAGCCTCGATTGACAGAAGTTCAGGTATCTTGTCAATCTCTGGCAGATGCAGTGGTGAAAGCACAGACTATGAGCGCAGGAATCAGGCGGGCTAAGTCTGAGCCTGGCTTTGCCATTCACAAGCTCTGCAGGCTTGGACCAAGCCATTTATGAGTGGTTGATGCCAAAAAAGCCTCGAAACCTTGAAGGAAGTGGTAGGAAATGAGGCAAGTAGACAGAGGGTGAGAGACTTGAAGTGCACTGATGAGCTGCATGCAGAAATATGAGTTCCATGAAAGCAGAGATCTCCTTTGCTTTGTCTACCCCTACACCCTCAGTGCCTAGAATAGTGCTACCATAGGAAATGTCTGATCAATGAGTGTTCAATGTCATGAACAGGTTCATATTAAAACTGATCCTGGTGAACACTTTTACATGACTGGCAGGAATGTAAACTGGTATAACCTTTATAGAAAACAGTATGGAGATTCCTTGAAGAACTAAAAGTAGAACTACCAATAGATCCAGCAATCCTACTGGGTATCTACTTAAAAAAAAAAAAAAAAAAAGAAGCCATTATATGGAAAAGATATATGCATATGCATGTTTATTGCAGCACAATTCACAATTGCAAAGATATGGAACCAATCTAAGTGCCCATCAACCAAATGGATAAGGAAACTGTAGTATATATACACCATGAAATACTGCTCAGCCATTAAAAGGAAGGAAATAATGTATTTTGCAGCAACTTGGATGGAGCTGGAAGCCATTATTCTAAGTAAAGTAACTCAGGAATGGAAAACCAAATATTGTATGTTCTCACTTATAAGTGGGAGCTAAGCTATGAAGATGCAATGGCATAAGAATGATATAATGAACTTTGGGGAATCGTGGAAAGATGGGAGGAGGCTGAAAGATAAAAGGCTATATATTGGGCACAGTGTTCACTGTTTGGGTGATGGGTACACCCAAATCTTAGAAATCAGCACCAAAGAACTTATTCACATAACCAAAAACCACCTGTACCCCCAAAAACTATTGAAATAAAAATTAAAAGTAAAATAAAATTGACCCTGGCATAGAGTTGGGTTCAATAAATACTTGTGAGTGAATAATATAATACATGAATTTTAGTGGAGATGTGGTTTAGTGGCTTTTATTATTTCCTCTTCAAAAAGGGTTGCAAACTCCAATGCATAAGGTGCCAAGAGGCTGAGGGAGAGAATGTGTAGCTGGTCTAAAATGCACAGAGACCAATCAGCCCCTGATTATTCTTACCACTGAGAATTTGGGCTCAGCACAGCCAGATTTTCTGATATTTTTATTTAAAGAGACACCCCAAATCCAGGTTTTCATAGGAGATCATTGGTTTTTAAACATTGTCTCAAATTACTTTAATCATCGTTCATTAGGGCCAGCTAAATATCTGCCAGCCAAATTCAGACCAAGGCCCTTACTTTGCTATGTCTCCTCTTCCACCTTCCTTAACTTCCAGGGCAGTGCAGGTTTGATAATGAGATAACCTTGAATGGCTTATTGATCAGAATTTAAAAAGGAAAGAAGAGAAGGGTCTCCCACACACATAAAAATCTCAGCCTAATAAGATTCCCATGTGGGCCCCCTCCTAAAAAATAAATCGAGATCAGAGAGATGACAACGTGCTGCCAATCAGACCACAGCAACCAGAAACACAGCCTTCTCTTTGTGAGGCTTGAGGTGTCGCTGATAAATTAAGCAGAGCCCGGGGACAGTCCTAGATTCTAGAACTCCACTCAAGTCCTCAGATTGCAATTACAAGGTAAGAAACACCACTTAGACCCCGTTGCAGAGTACTATCTTCATAACTAAGATGCACATACTTGTCTATTGATGTCTTTTATTTAAACACGGATTATCTACTTCCTCAGATTTCTTATGACAAAACCGTCACTGATCCCCCCGTCTGGGCAGCAGCGTTTCTTATCCAGCATCAGTGGGCAGGCCCTCAGATGTGCAGGCTCAGGCTCAGCATGTAATAGCTGCTCTAACAGGTACAGGCTGAAGGGGATGGGAGTTCAGACATGCCTCAGGATGGAAAGATGAGAAGTTCCAGGTGGAGTTTTATCTGTTCTGGCAATTATCCAGTGACCGTGGAAGAGTCAGCGACCCTTTCTGGGCCTCAGTTTCCAAATCTGTAGACTAAGGGAGCTGCCAGGTAATTTTTGTTACCAGAAAGGTGTCCTGATCCAGACCCCAAGAGAAGGTTCTTGGATCTTGCACAAGAAATAATCTGGGGCGAGTCCATAAAGTGAAATTTTATTAAGAAAGTAAATGGATAGCTCTCTCTCCCCCTGTTGCCCAAGATGCCGAAAGGAAAGAAGGCTAACGGGAAGAAGGTAGCTCCGGCCCCTGCTGGTGTGAAGAAACAGGAGGCCAAGAAAGTGGTGAATCCCCTGTTTGAGGAAAGGTCTAAGAATTTTACCATTGGACAGGATATCCAGCTCAAAAGAGACCTCACTCGCTTTGTGAAATGGCCCCGCTATATCAGGTTGCAGTGGCAGAGAGCCATCCTCTGTAAACGGCTGTCCTGCAATTAATCAGCTCCCCCAGGCCCCAGACCACCAAACAGCTACTCAGCTGCTTAAGCTGGCCCACAAGTACAGACCAGAGACAAAGTAAGAGAAGAAGCAGAGGCCGTTGGCCCGGGCCGAGAAGAAAGCTGCTGGCAAAGGGGACGTCCCCACTAAGAGGCCACCTGTCCTTCGAGCAGGAGTTAACACTGTCACCACCTTGGTGGAGAACAAGAAAGCTCAGCTAGTGGTAACAGCACACGACGTGGATCCCATCAGGCTGGCTGTCTCCTTGCCCGCCCTGTGTCATAAAATGGGGGTCCCTCACTGCATTATCAAGGGGAAGGCAAGACTGGGCCGTCTAGTCCACAGGAAGACCTGCACCACTGCCGCCTTCACACAGGTGAACTCGGAAGACAAAGACGCTTTAGCTAAGCTGGTGGAAGCTATCAGGACCAATTACAGTGACAGATACAATGAGATCCGCCGTCACTGGGGCGGCAGTGTCCTAGGTCCCAAGTCTGTGGCTCGCATTGTGAAGCTCGAAAAGGCAAAAGCTACAGAATTTGCCACTAAACTGGGTTAAATGTACACTGTTGAGTTTTCTGTACATAAAAATAATTAAAATAATACAAATTTATAAAAGAAAAAAAGAAAGTAAAAGGGTAAAGAATAGTTACTCCATTGGGCAGAGCAGTGGTGTGGGCCACTCAGCTGCTTGTGCTTATAGTTACTTCTTGATCGTATGAAGAGGTGGATTATTCATGAGTTTTCTGGGAAAGAGGTGAGCAATTCCTGGAACTGAGGGTTCCTCTCCCATTTAGATCATATAAGGTAACTTCCCGATGTTGCCATGGCATCTGGAAACTGCCATGGTGCTGGTGGGAGTGTCTCTTAGCATGCTAATGCATTATAATTAGCATATAACATGCAGTGAGGACGACCAGAGGTCATTCTCATTGCCATCTTGGTTTTGGTGGGTTCTGGCCACTTCTTTACCACAACCTATTTTATCAGCAAGGTCTTTATAACCCATATCTCATGTTGACCTCCTACCTCATCCTGTGACTTAGAATGCCTTAACCTCCTAGGAATGCAGCCCAGTAGGTATGAGCCTTATTTCAACCAGCCCCTATTCATTATGGAGTTGCTCTGGTTTGAATGCCTCTGACATGGTGACTCAAGCCTATACTCCCAGCTACTTGGGAGGCTCAGGTAGGAGAATCACCTGAGCTCAGGGGTTTGAGGCTGCAATGAGCCATGATACACCACTGCACTTCAGCCTGGGTGACAGAACGAGGCTTCCACTAAAAAGAAAAGAAGAAGAAAGAAAAAAGAAGGAAGAATTTTTAAAAAAGGAAGAGGAGGAAGGAAGAAGAGAGCTGGTTGTGAAATGACTTGCAGGTCCTCCCTGATGTGGCAGTCTCTGATTTTGTGACTCCACCTCCCTTGGTGATACCATCCACTTCCTCTAGTGTCACATAGAACTTCAGTGATGCCCACCAGCATCTTCCAGGCATGGAAGCAATGGGGCATGCAAATATCCAAGAGAGGGAATAATAGAGCCTGATTCCTCCACATTTCCCTTGACCAGATCAAACTGATCAACAGCAACTTGGGTAGCAAACCCCCTAGCCAGTTGCCCACCTATTTGTACCATGACTTAAAGGAAACCAAACAATTTCACCCTAAAATATATTTCCTTGACATATTTCAAGATGGCTATTCAGAAGGGCTGGAAATAGAAGAGTAGCTAAGAAGCTGTCTTTTGCAGGGAAATTTGCATCTGTAGAGAAAGCCTGTGTCCCTGCAGCCAGGCTTTCTGAGGTCCTCCCTGGTCCAGATCTAGGAAAGATGAACTGAGAGTCTGACATCTCTCAAGATCTGAAAGGAACATTTCCCACCTTTTCTCTCCAAGGGCTGCTACCCGTGAGGTTTCACCTACATAACAAGACCACCTTTGCTAGCCAGGCATCCTCTTCTCTCCTTTCCATAACCTGTTTTGCCCATTGTCACCTGATTTACCACCATAACCTGTTTTGGGCTGGGTTCTGGGCCCCCATTCTTTGTGCAACCTCAAGATGGTATAAAAGCATCAACCATCTGGCCATTTCTTTGAGATCTTATATTATGTCAGACTCCTGTGCATATCAATAAACTTATATACTTTTTCTCCTATTAATTTGCCTTTTGTCAGTTCATTTCTCAGAGAACTTTCAGAGGGTGGAAGGGAAGTATTCCTACAACCTCTGTCCATTTGAAGAAAATTGTTCTGAACAATTCTGGGAAGAAAGCTGAGGAAGAGATTGTTTTGACCACAGACCAACTCAAATATCTTTTTTCTTAATCCTTTGAATAAATGATTCATGGAATGCATGCATTTTAAGGAATTGAATGCTTTTCAGTTGTTTTCCTGGAACTTTCCATTTCTGAACAGTGATAAATATACCCAACCATATAGCTGAGTGACTATCAGAATGTCCCATGTGTTTGTTACATTTGCTCCAGAAAAATTCATTAATAAATAAACATATTCCATAAATATGTCAGATAAAACAAAGGTAATGAGATTCACTTCTAACGAGTCAATATTGAGAATAACAAATGATGACTTTTTAGGGGATTTTCCTGTAAGTTTCCTGAAAGCCCCATAAATTTTTTCCTTCACCTGCTTCTATCCATGACTATTTTCTCCTGATTAAAAATTTACCATCCCACAATTAAAAATCCGGTCAATTACACAATTACAAGAAAATGATGAGAATGTGGAAAATGGCAAAGAAACATGGGAGTGAGTCTTCTGATTGCTCAAATTCTCTTAATTCCCCAAATGACCCGAGGCTGCTACCCAATGTATTTTCTCAGGGGGATTGGAATGTAGGTGGGATTGGCAGCCACGGGTCAAGTGTGATTCGAGTATTATTATTATTATTATTATTGAGACAGAGTCTCACTCTGTCACCCAGGCTGGAGTGCAGTGACATATCATAGCTCACTGTAGCCTTGAACTTTTGGGCTCAAGGGATGCTCCTGTCTCAGGCACCCCAGTAACTAGGACTACAGGCACATACCACAATGCCCAGCTAGTTTTTTTATTTTTAATTTTTGTAGAGACAGGGTCTCACTATGTTGCCCAGGCTGATCTCAAACTCCTGACCTCAAGCAATCCTCCCACCTCAGCCTCCCAAAGCACTAAGATTATAGATGTGAGCCCCTGCACATGGCCCAATTTGAAGAGTATTAAAAGTGTGCTGTGCTGAAATGGCTTTCCCCACTGGCACTGGGTTCTATGACTTCCATTCCGATGGTGTCCTGCACATGGTAAGGACTCAAATGAATGAATTAGTTAAGACTTGATTGGCCAAGGTACAGGGTCACATTTATTTTGTACGATAAGATTTGCAAAAGGCCAAGGTGGAGAAGAGTATCCTACTAGGCGTTCACAGCTTAATGAAAATACTCCCTAAGCTTAAAATGGTATTACGGAAAGAAGAGGAGATTTGGAATCTTATAGACCTGGTTGAAGCCAAGCCCCACACTTGCAAACCAGTTTCATGGTCTTGAACAAGATATTTAATATCCCTGAGTCTCAGTTTTACATTCATCTTCAAGTAGCTGTAATAAGGGCTAATTCACAGGATGGTTGAGGGATAGAATAAAATATCCTATCTAAATTATTTAGAGCAGCAATGAAGATAGCAGATGATCAATAAATATTTGGACTTTTCTCCCAACCCGTCCCTACCCATCAATCCCTTGGCTTTAATTACTTTTATTTTAATTCAGCTTTTACAAGTAACCAAAGCAGGAAAAAATGTCAAAATATTTTTTCTCATTATTAAGTACATTGCATACTGATTTATCAATCAAAGTTGTATTATTATTTGTTTTTGGAACTTAATGATTAGAATCTGAAAAAAAATAAGAGCCATTCTTTTTTTTTTTTTTTTTTTTTTTTTTTTTTTTTTTTTTTTGAGATGGAGTCTTGCTCTGTTGCCCCGGCTGGAATGCAGTGGTGCGATCTCGGCCCACTGCAAGCTCCGCCTCCCGGGTTCAAGCCGTTCTCCTGCCTCAGCCTCCCAAGCAGCTGGGACTACAGGCACCTGCCACTACACCGGGCTGATTTTTTGTGTTTTTAGTAGAGACGCGGTTTCACCGTGTTAGTCAGGATGGTCTGGATCTCCTGACCTTGGGATCCGCCTGCCTCGGCCTCCCAAAGTGCTAGGATTACCGGCGTGAGCCACCGCGCCTGACCAAAAAGAAGAACCATTCTAAGTCACAAAGAGTTTTTCTCTATAAAGAGTTTGAAAGTCTGCATTCACCATTTTTGCAGACTAAATTATGTTTTAAGAAAATCCTTTGATTGTATGGACTGGAAAGAAAACACTGCGAGATGGTCCCTGCTGCTTTGGGGTGACCATTGACCTGAATGCAATATTTTACATTGCGGAGAAATTTAGTTGAAGAATAAGAGCATTTCTAGACTTAACTGAGCTAAAGCCATTTAAGAATGTCTTGCCTTTTGATGGTGGTGGGGGTGATAGTCTCCAGAGAGCATACTGGAATATTTCTTAGCTCTGTGTGACACTAGAGGGCCTTCTGCACACTGGTGCTTCTGCTCTGGAAATTGTTGGTGGAAAATCTGGATTGGAGAGATGGCAGGAGATAAAAAGGACCTGCATTTCTTTCCAGAAGATTCTTCACATCAGAGCAGACATGGTGGAAAATACTGGCTTGAGCTTGGCATGGACCAACATAGACTAGCGTATCAATTCTCCTAAGTGATGTTATCAATGAATAAATGACTTGGAACACACGGATGTCAAACCATTATGTTCCAAAGACATTATCCTGCTGGAGACATAGAGCAAGGTCATTACTCTGTGTGTAGGAGTGGGTTCCTCTGGAAGGAAGTAGATAATTCCATTGTTAATTCTTGAAGGAAACGGTAGATTATGGAACAGGGACCAAGGACAGTTGGGTGTGGTGAGCTTCAGGCAAAACGTTTCTTCTCTTTCTCTGGTTCATGACATCCTGGTATCAACTGTCCCGTGATCCATCCATGGAAGAAGGGCTCTTCTGAAGCCACAGTGCAGGTAGCATAGGTGAATGCGGTGAAGAATCACTGTGCCCGGGGCAGCTGTCAGTAGTAACAGAGCAGACGAGACAATGGCTCAGAGAGGAGGCAGTGCCTACAAACACGAGGACCTAGTGGAGGGCACACCACAGACATGTCGCACAAGGGGGCTGCTTTGGGAGGGGCAAATATTCTTCCTTGTTAAGGGGAGGTTCAAGCCAAGGTCAGATAATAAGGGAAATCTAACCACGTCGTGTATTCAAAGCCTTCTTAGGTTTTAATATTTTGTTTACGGATGAATCATTTCCCTAACCCTGCTTGTCTCAATTGACCTGGTTAAAACTGTTTGCAAATCCAGCAATTCTAAAGAGCAGAACCTGATCAGAACGGAAACTTTCTGGACTTGCTCACTAAACCTGAGACCCTCATCTCAGCCTACCCACTGAGCATACCTGGAGTTTTTGTTATGTGTTTCAAAAGACTCCCCCCCACCCCATTCTGCCTTTTAACACAAAGAAAGGAAAAAAATGTGTGTTGGATTCAGCCCTGCCATACTGATATTTATGCACCAGAGACAAATTATGTCTTCATTATAAATTCAGTTCTGAATTATGCTTAACTAGCAAAACGCTCTGTGTTGTATTCATAGAAGAAGCCTGTGTGATCTCCCCACCTCAGCTCAGATGGAAAGAAGAACACTTCCGTGTGGCTGCTCACCCTAGCCTGATGACATTTCCAGACACCACCCCAGCAAATTAAGCGGATGCTAAAATCACTTAGAAGCGTGTCTAATGCACAGGATAAACATGAGCTACTGGAAAGAGGTATAGGATCAGTAATACGGAAGAAAAAGGGGAAGAAAGCATAGCCCATTTGGAACAGAAGGAAGAAATCACACACCACTCGACAGGGGGAAATTACTGCATTTTACCAAGGCAGGTGCACCGGGCATGTTTGTATATTAAATCATTACCAGGAATTAAAGAGCCCAAGTAAGAAGGCAATGTTACAAATTGATTCATACGCTATTTATAATTCTTTAACAATGTTTAATGTTCTGCAGTCAGAAAAATAGATTATGGGAACGGTTTGCTGAAAAAAAAATTAAACACACGGTATTTATTTCTCTCTGCTGAATGAAGTGCTGTAACCACCATTTATATTTTTTCCAATGCTATAAAAATGTCTTTGTTGTTATGCATAACACTATATAAAGTATGGTGCAAAGAGGATTCTTGCTTACTCAGGCATGAGAGTAGAGGAAACAGCCAAAGGAATGGAAATCAGGGCTCCTAGAAACCACATTCTCAGGCCCCATCTAAGAGTCTGAAAGGGAGGACCAAGGTAGTAAGCCTAACGACCTTCGACCTCACCCTGAAACTGGGAGCAGTTTCCCTTGAAACTGGGAAAGAGGGGAATGTTCCAGTTGTCCTTAGACTTCATTTCCAAACAGCCAGGCCTGAGTCTTGCAAATGGAAGCGAGAAGGAAAGTGAAAGAAATCAAAATATCTCACCACAAAATACGGTTCCCTGGCATCATGAGTATTTTACACTACAAATCCATAAAGACAATCAAGAGCTGGAAGAGACTTCTGCCTTATCTACATAAAGATAGGACTGGCTGGTGGGGTGGCTCATGCCTGTAATTACACACTTTGGGAGGACAAGGCAAGAGAATCACTTGAGACCAGGAGTTCAAGACCAGCCTAGGCAACATGACAAGGAATAAAAAGAGAGAGAGAGCGCATGTCCGGAACTGCTTCCTTCCAGTGAGTTGTTGGTGTCCCTGACTTCAAGAATGAAGCTGTGGAGCCTCAGGGTGAGTGTTACAGTTCTTAAAGATGGAGTGCCCTGAGTTTGCTCCTTCAGTTGTTCAGATGTGTCTAGAGTTTTTTCCTTCTGGTGGGTTTGTGGTCTTGCTGACTTCAGGAGTGAAGCTGCAGACCTTCATGATGAGTGTCACAGCTCATAAAGGTAATGTGGACCCAAAGAGTAAGCAGCAGCAAGATTTACTGCAGCCAAAGAACAAAGCTTCAACAGCATGGAGGAGTGACCCCAGCTGTTTGCTGCTGCTGGTTGGGGTGGCCAGCTTTTATTCCCTTATTTGGCCCTGCCCACATCCTGCTGATTGGTCCATTTTACAGAGTGCTGATTGGTCCGTTTTTATAGAGTGCTGATTGGTGCATTTACAAACCTTTAGCTAGACACAGAGCACTGATTGGTGCGTTTTTACAGAGTACTGATTGGTGTGTTTACAAACCTTTACCTAGACACAGAGTGCTGATTGGTGCATTTTTCAGAGTGCTGATTGGTGCGTTTACAAACCTTTAGCTAGACATTGAGCACTGATTGGTGTATTTACAATCTTTTAGCTAGACAGAAAAGTTCTCCAAGTCCCACCCCCCACCCAGAAGCCCAGCCAGCTTCACCTCTCAATAGGACTGACCCACCAACAAGAACAATTGTTCTTGTTCTGCTCCTTGTTAATGCATTATCCATTACAGGAAAGAAGACTATTTTTCAAGACAATGACTGTCTCAAATGATCATTTAAATTCCAAAAAGAACATTTGCAAGTTAATATCTGTTTCTCCGCACTTCCAATAGCCAAAGCAATCTTAAGCAAAAAGAACAAAGCCAGAGGCATAAGGCTATAGTAACCAAAACAGCATGGTACTGATATAAAAGTAGACACTCAGACCAATGAAACACAATAAAGAACCCAGAATTAGAGCCAAATACCTGGAAGCCACCAATCTTCAACAAAGCAGATGAAAACATACACTGGGGAAAGGACACACTATTCAATAAATGGTGCTGGGAAAATTGGATAACCACAGGTAGAACAATGAAACTGGATCCCTCTCCCTTACCATATATAAAAATTAACTTGAGATGAATTAAAGACTTAAATCTAAGACCTGAAACCACAAAAATCCTAGAAGATAAAATAGGGAAAACTCTTCTGGACATTGTCCTAGGCTAAAAATGTATGACTAAGACCCCGAAAGCAAATGCAACAAAAATAAAAGTAAATTAGTGGGACCTAATTAAATTAAGCTTCTGCACAGTGAAAGAAACAATCGGCAGAGTAAATAGACAATCTACAGAATGGGAGAAAATATTTACAAACTATACATGCAACAAAGCACTAATACTCAGAATCTACAAGGAACTCAAATAAATCAGCAAGAAAAATACAAATAATCCCATTAAAAATGGCCAAATGACATGAACTGACATTTCTCAAAAGAAGACACACAAATGGCCAAAAAACATATGAAAAGATGTTCAACATCACTAATCATCAGGGAAATGCAAATTAAAACCACAATGAAATACCACCTTAATCCAGCCAGAATGGCCATTACTAAAAAGTCAAAAAACAATAGATGTTGGTGCAGATGCAGGGGAAAGGGAACACTTAGACATCGTTGGGGTTACTACAATCTTTATGGAAAACAGTTTGGAGATTTCTCAAAGAATTCAAAATAGATCTACCATTCAATCCAGCAATCCACTACTGGGTGTCTACCCAAAAGAAAATAAGTCATGATACAAAAAAGACACCTGAATGCATGTTTATCACAGCACAATTCACAATTGCAAAGATATGGAGTCAACCTAAGTGCCCATCAACAAATGAGTAGATAAAGAGTATGTGAGAGAGATATTTATATATATATACACACACACACATACACATATATATCACATATATATATACGCACACATACACACACGCGCGCACACACACACACCATGGAATACTACTCAGCCATTAAAAAAAAATGAAATAATGCTTTTTGCAGCAACTTAAATGGAACCAGAGGCCACTATCCTAAGTAAAGTAACTCAGGAATGGAAAATCAAATACTGCATGTTCTCACTTGTAAGTGGAAGCTAAACTACGGGTACACAAATGATACAGGAGGTGAGGCAGAGAAGTGCTGGAAGAAGAAGGGTGGGGTCCCTGATGAGGGCTCCACCCCCAGGCCTGTGCGCACAGACCTAGGTGAGGATAGGCATTTCTGTTTTCATGTCAAAATGTTGCATTTCCCAAGACCACCCTGGCCCGCCACACCTCCATCCTGTGCCTATAAAAACCCTGAGTCCCTGTTGGGAAGAATACACAAGCAGCTGGACATCGAGAGGAACACGGCAGCAGAACAGCACACCGACAGGCACCAGCAGACTCCCGCAGAACAACAAGGAGTTTGGCCTGTGGTCAGAGAAGGGACTGGCTGCTGAGCCGCCTGACTCCAGGGGAAAACCAGCTTCCCACTCCATCCCCGTTCTGACTCCACGATCTGCTGAGAGCTACTTCCACTCAATAAAACTTTGCACTCCTTCTCCAAGCCCACGTGTGATCCGATTCTTCCGGTACACCAAGGCAAGAAACCCCAGGGTACAGAAAGCCCTCTGTCCTTGAGATAAGGTAAGGGGTCTAATTGAGCTGACTCACACAAGCTGCCTACACATGGCTAAACTAAAAGATGACCCTGCAACACCCATCCACTGGGGCTTCAGCTGTAAACATTCACCCCAAGATACTGCCTTGGAGTCAGAGCCCCACAACCTGCCCATCTGTTTGCTCCCCTAGAGGTTTGAGCAGCAGGGCACTGAAGAAGCAAGCTACTCCCCCACCGCATCCCCTGCAAGAAGGAGAAGGGGATACATTTCACAAAGCTATACAGAGCAGTATAATGGGCATTGGCAACTCAGGGAGGGGGAGAGATGAAAAATTACCTGTTGGGTAAAAGGTACTCTATTCAGGTGACAGGTATGCTGAAAGCCTAGACTTCATCACTACACAATGAATCCATGTAACCAAAAACCACTTGTACCTCTAAAGCTATTGAAATAAATTTTTTAAGATTAATTTCTGTTCCCCCATCCAATCATTCTCCCTAGTAATCACGTATTGTCCCTCAGTAGAATCCCTCTTCTCTCTCCCGCCTCTCATAACCTGTTTTGCCAGGATCCAAGCCTGCATTCTTTCTGTAACCTCAAGGTGGAATATCTTGAAGCTTCTGTACCTCATTGGAAAGTTGGTTCTTTATTCTGTACCCGTGTATACATGTTAAATTAATTTGTCTGTCTTTTCTTCTATTAATCCATCTGCCTCATGTCAGTGATTTTCAGTGAATTTCCAAGGGGCCAAGGCTCACCAAAGGATGGAGGTGCCATTCCTGTGTGTCTGCAAACCCCTCCCCAGCACTCAGGAAACTGGAAGCTGAACCACTGGCTCTGGCTCTCATCTCCTTTGGAGGACCCCGCAGAAATTCCCGTCCTTTAGCCAGGGTTCACCTGAGATAGATAATGTCACAGACAAAACATCTTCATTTTCTTCCCACAGCTTTGGAGGGCTTGTTGGAGCTCTACACCATGAGGCAACAGCTAAGTTTTCTTACCACTTAAGGAGAGAGTGAAAGAATCGGTGAATCACCCCCAGCTTGAGGAAAGGTACAGATACTGAAGGAAACAGAAATATTTCACTCCAAAACCTACTTCTTGGACATATTTCAAGATGGCAATTCAGAAGGGCTGGAAATAGAAGAGTAGCTAAGAAGCTGTCTTTTGCGGGGAGCTTTGCCTCTATGGAGAAAATCTGATTCATGCATCCATGCATTCTCTGAAGCCCTCCCTTGTCCAGATCTAGGAAAGATGAACTGAGAGTCTGACATCTCTAAAGGTCTAAAAGAAACATATACCATCTTGTCTCTGAGGGCTGGTATCGCATGAGGTTTCATCTACATAACAAGGTCACCTTTGCTAGCCAGCCACCCTCTTCTCTGTCTTCCATAACTTGTCTTGCCACTGTCATGTGATTTACGACAATAACCTATTTGCGCCGCTCTGAGCCCCCATTCGTTGCGTAACCTCATAGCTAATGGATGCGGGGCTTAGTACCCAGACGACGAGTTGATAGGTGTAGCAAACCACCATGGCACACGTTTACGTATGTAACAAAACTGCATTCCTGCACATGTATCCCAGAACTTAAAATTAAATTTAATTTAAAAAAAGAGAGAAGCTTCTTAGCCTCACTGAGGGGGTGGGGTCATCTGTGTGGTCCCCCATGTATATTATTAATAATACATTTGCATGCCTTCTCTCTTATTAACCTGCCTTTTTTCCGTTGGTTTTTCAATAAAACTTCCAGAGGGCAAAGAGAAAATTTTCCCTTGGCCTCTATACCACCAGCTAACCAGAAGTAGGCTGTGGGGAAGGCGTGTGCTCTGAGCCACCCAGAACCATCAGTGGCATTTTCGTTACCCTTACCCGTGCCTCCTCTGCAGCACGTAACACTGGGTAGCTACCACAGCCACGCAGTTTCCTCAATGTTGGGGGAACCTAGGGGAAGTGGACTTAACCTCTGCCCTCCAGGAGCACACAGATCTTTATTTATTTATTTATTTATTTATTTATTTATTTATTTATTTATTTTGAGATGGAGTCTTGCGGTCACCCAGGCTGCAGTGCAGTGACACAGTCTTGGGTCACCCTTTTTCTTTTTCTTTTTTCTTTCCCTTTTTTTCTTTTTTCTTTTTTTTTTTTTTTTTTTTTTTTTTTTTTTTTGAGATGGAGTCCCGCTCTGTCGCCCAGGCTGGAGTGCAGTGGCATGATCTCAGCTCACTGTAGCCACTGCTTCCCGGGTTCAAACAATTCTCCTGCCTCCGCCTCCCGAGTAGCTGGGGCTACAGATCCACGCCACCACGCCTGGCTAATTTTTCTTTTTTTGTATTTTTAGTAGAGACGGGGTTTCACCATGTTGGCCAAGCTGATCGTGATCTCCTGACCTCATGATCCACCTGCCTCAGTCTCCCAAAGTGCTGGGATTATAGGCGTGAGTCACGACGCCCGGCTGGGTTTTGCCATTTTGCCCAGCTGGTCTCGAACTCCTGACCTCAAGTGATCTACCCGCCTCGGCCTCTCAAAGTGTTGGGATTACAGGCGTGAGCCACTGTGCCTGACCCAGGAGACTACAGATTGCAAAATAAGTGGAAAGCATTGTGAAATTAAGTAATCTGAACTTAAAGCTGTTGGACGTTAAAATTTTTTTTATTTTTTTTATTTTTTTAGACAGGGTCTCACTGTATCACCCAGACTGGAGTGCAGTGGTGCCATCTCTGCCTCCTGGGTTCAAGTAATTCTCCCACCTCAGCCTCCCAAGTACCTAGGATTACAGGTATGCATCATCACGCCTGGCCAATTTTTTGTATTTTTAGTAGACACGTGGTTTTGCCATGTTAGTCGTTTTGCTATGTTGGTCTCGAACTCCTGGCCTCAAGTGATCCATCTGCCTCAGCCTCTCAAAGTGTCAGGATTACAGGCGTGAGCCACCATGCCCAGCCAAGGTGTTGGTACTGTAGAGTATTCTGAGCCTTGAATGGAATGTGACTATTCACCCTGAGCCACACAGCACATAGCGAACTTCTGCCTTTTTTTTTTTTTTTCTTTCTGTACATAATTAAGATTTATTGGTAAGAATACCAAGTGGCTCCAGAGATAAGACCCACTCAGATCTTTACTTCTAGTCAGGTAGCAATACAGTAATTTTCCTTGGAATGTAGCAATCTGTAACCAATCAAATCGCTGTAACCTGTGCACTACTCTTGGGTAGAAAATGCTGTCATCCTGCTAACACTTCTCTGTGTCTGCCTACATAAGTGAAACTTGAACTGCTTCACTTTGTAACATTGGCCCCATTTATTTGGAATCTGTGTTTTCCAGGTGGCTATCCTTAAGCTTTGTGCTCAAATAAATTTTATATTTAATCATATTTTAAAATCTCATTATTTAAAGTTAACAGCATAATGCGAGTATTATCAGTGACTAATATGGGGAAAAACTGATAATATGGGAAATTATCAGTGGCTAATAGAGGAAGAATCCCAAACCAGGAAGAAGGTGTAGCAAGTCAGGACTTCTCAAGGACAAGGGTAGTACTCTAACGCCTATTACAGTGCCCTGCGTAGAGCAGGAACCTACTAGGCTGGGCATGGGGGCCCACGCCTATAATCCCAGCACTGTGGGAGGCTGAGGCTGGGGAATTACTTGAGGTCAGGAGCTCGAGACCAGCCTGTCCAACATGGTGAAACTCCATCTCCACTAAAAATACAAAAATTAGCTGGGTATGGTGGTGCATGCCTGTAATCCCAGCTACTCAGGAGGCTGAGGCAGGAGAATCACTTGAACCCAGGAGGCGGCGGTTGCAGTTGGGCCAAGATAGGGCAACTGCACTCCAGCCCGGGTGACTGAGCGAGACTCTGTCTCAAAAATAAATAAATAAATAAATAAATAGGCACCTACTGTTTGCACCAAACTGCACTGAATATGCACTAAACTGACAAGGAATTTTCCTTCTCCCCAGTGAAAACCTCCTTTTTGCCAGCACTACCCACCTCCCCTCTATACCCTGTCTTCCAGAAAATCCCCTAACAATACAAAAGGCCTGTTTTGCAGAAGGTATTAATATTACTGGAATGTGGGTTTAGATTATCTAGATGTAAATTCTGTCTTAACCACTACCTTCCCTTGTGAACTCAGACGGCAATTTATCTTTTCTCATCAGCAAAACAAGGGGACTATTCTAGGATCTCTGAGGTTTCTTCCAACTTTGAAACTCTACGCTTCTGAGTTTCAATGTAAAAAATAATCATTTCCAGGACTGCTAAGAAGATTTTTTAAAAAGCAATGAATACACATATGCTTTATTAATCATTATCCAACTGCTATGGATGCATAATCCACAACATAACAAAAAGGATAGGAAGGGTGATCGGTTCTCCTTTGAGTATTCTGCCAGGTGTTCTACATTTAAGAACCTCTAGTCAATTTTATTTGAGTTCAATCACATATTTCTTAAGTTCCAGGTATGTCTGCATACATTATAATTTTCACAAACATACATAGTTAGGAACTTTGCATTAGGTACTTGGCAGGATTTTCCTCCAAATTCTCTTTCATGCCATAAATTAATTCTCCAGGGCATCCTCAATAATTGCCTTCAAGATGAGACTACCTTTGGAGGTTTCAGAGGCTAAACTGAAAGGGCTCCAGTGTGTTCTGACTTCCAAGCCTTAACAAACACTGCACAAACAGGTCTGCAGGTATGCCCATTTTTCATATTTCTTTATCAGAATTATAACATAATTCATAAAGATATTTGGAAATAGCTGGATGTTTAACTTTATGTAGACAATCATTGTTAGCTGAATTTTTCACAGTACTTTTGCAAATGTCTACCAATCTCTTTCAGACTAAGCCCCACAGAAACAATATGCACCATTTCCAGGCCAAAACTTTTAAGATGTAATCCCTGAACAGCTGATTTTTTTTCCCTAATGGTTAATTCTGAGATATGATTAGTGTTGCTATTATAAATAGTTCTTGTTTCCTACTACAAGCTTGTTGGTTATTACTGGTATAGTACAATACTACACACACAGCTTCCCTTCAGAACCTAGTTGAATTCTCTTCTAGTTAAAGTTCACTCATTGATTAATTGAGTAGAAAGTGAATAGCTCAGAGTCCAAATACTGGAGCTAGACTTCCTGGCTTCTAATCCCAGTTCCAACATTTTAGTTTTGGAAAATACTTCTCGATATGCCTTCAAACATTTCACTCCCTCCATTTGTTTTTTCACTATTTTGGGGTCTCTTTTTACATGGATGTCAATGCTTCTGTTTCTGCCTCCCTGTAGCTTGGTCTCTCAATCTTTCTTTGTATGCCTTCCTAATGTTTTCTTTAAAAAAAAAAACAGAGAAGGGATCTCACTATGTTGCCCAGGCTGGTCTCGAATTCCTGGGACCAAACGATCCACCCACCTCAACTTCCCAAAATGCTGAGATTACAGAAATGCACCACTGCACCACTCTGCCAAGCCACTTTTGTAATTTCCTTACCCAGTTTTTCATCTTATTTATTCTTCAGCTTTATCAATTTCATCAAATTTCGTTAGCAATCATCCATTAAATAATAAATCTTTCATTTCAATAATTATATTTTGAAAGTTAATGTTTCAAATTGCTTCTTTGTACCTGTTTGTTTCTGTGGCATTTTTTAATAGTCTCTTTTCTTTCTCTGGTGATATTAATTGTTGTTTATTTTGCCTTCTCTATCTGTTTTACTTTTGATTTTACTTCCTCTAGGAGAGTTCTGCCCATTTGCTGCCTTTCATTATATTTACACTCCTTTCATTATATTTCATTATATATACACTGTTCATTATATTTACATTAGATGCCTGGGAATTTCCCTTATGTTTTTGCTGGGCTTTGTTTGTTTGTTCATTTGTTTGTTTGTTTGTTTGTTTTGAAACAGGATCTTGCTCTGTTGCTTAGTCTGGAGTGCAGTGGCAGAATCACACTCACTGCAGCCTTAACCTTCTAGGCTCAAGCGATATGCCTGCCTCAGTCTCCTGACTAGCTGGGACTACAGGCACACAACATCACAGCTGGATAATTTTCTAATTGTTTTCTTTTCCAGGCTGATCTCTGTTGGCCTACCAAAGTGCTAAGATGATAGGCATAAGCCATCGCACCCAGCCATCTTTGCTTTTTATTCTTGAAGGACTAACAGTTGCTTTTGCTAGTAATGTCTACCTAAAGAGGTGGATGAAAACCTAAGATCTAGTTTCTGTTCTATAGGTATTAATAGGTCCAGGTTAGAGAGGCCCTAGAATTGTAATCTGGGCTCAAACATTCCCTGTTCTTCCAGTCATCCCTCTCCCCAGGGAACCTCAGAATTAATCAGGGACTGCTGTGAACTGCACTGATTTGTAGTGTGCCATCTTCTGTCCCTGTGGTAATGGCTTTGTCCTTGGGGGAAGTGTGAAGTTTCCAGGCCTGCCAATCCCCTCTCTCATCTATTGACTTCCCATACCAGCTGGGCTCCTGAGCTGTCCTGGGGCAGCCTAACCTTGCAGCTTCAGGCTGGCTTTCTGGGCCTGGCAGCAATCAGACTGACAATGGCCCCTTTAGAGAAGGGAAGAGAATACAACTCTGCCACTATTTTCAGCCCCTCTCCCTTTCGTGCCACCTGGCCCTCTCCCACTCCAGGCAACCTTCACACAACTGCTGCTCTTCCCAAACTAACCCTCTCCCCACCACCCCCAACATTTGACTCTCCACATTTCAGGAAGATTTGGTCACTTTCTGACTGCCACTGTCTGATAGTCACATCTGTTTAATTCACTTAGTTTTCTTTCTTTTACATGGCATATCCAGGATTCGAGGAAGGAGTCAGCAATCTGTGGCAATTCTCCATCTTACCCTTGAAGTAGACAGTGCAAAGCAAAATTTGTGCTGAGAGACTTTGGATACAATTAAGACTCTAGCTTCATTAACTGGAACCATACAAAAAAAAAGTCCTGAATTTTGGCCACACCTCCTGGTGGGCTTCCTTGCCTCCAGTGGCAAGCTCCAGTTACCTCCCTTTTCATGCCTGATGCCACCAATTCAGCCATTCTGACATGTCACCTTCAGCTGGGCATCTGCCCCTCAAAACTTGCTGGTGAAAAAAAAATTGCTGGTGGCATTTTGTCATGAACCCCAGGTTTTTCAGCCTGTCATTTCGGTCCCTCCACAAATGGGTTCATCCTAATATTCCAGATTTTATTTTAGGTAGGAACCTTCTCTCCCGTCCCTCAAAACAAACTCACATAATTTCCCTTCTATTGTGGATTTCCTTCTCAGGACTATCCTTTATTTCTACCTCTTATCTGCATGCCACCCAACCTAGTTCAATGCTACCCAAAAATGGTCGTCCAAGCCTCCTCAGTTGAAATCCCTGTTTCCCTCCCTTGAGTTCCTAAAGCAAAGATTCAAACACCATTTGATTCAAGCAGCTCACTGACTGCTCTCAAATATTTTCAGATATTCTCTATTAGCTTATAGATTCCTTGAGAGTAGGAGTTTTTTTCTTATATATATTATAGCCTTGAACATGATTTACAAAGGAATCAATAGCTACTTGTTCTTTATTGGTTGATCAAAGCCTGCAACTAATTCCACAAGTCACATTGTTTAAATGCACCTAGGCCAGACAGAGGTCAGCTCTCTCATTTTCTTTCTGCTCTCAGAACTATGCCTAGCATCGAGATATTTGAAGCACTGCGTAATTCTATCCTTGGCATCAAAACAGCTTCATTTCTACACCAAATCTATGAATAGGTAGCATCTTATAATGAAAATCTTAACTAATAACAACTTAGTTGTTTTGCCCCCATGTGAAAGAAAGCAATGCCCTTCTAGAAAGTGTATGTGTTTTAAAGAAACTAGGCTGAATGTTGTGACCTTGACTTATCCAAATTAGCAGCCAGAAAGCAAATGAGATTCATTCCAGATGGGACTAAGCTTGCAGTTGTTCCTCAGTACTAGATAAGCTCATGAACAAATCTAATTACCTGATATCTAATCTGCCAGCCTCAGTAGGTCACCCTTCATTACTTGGGAGCATCTTACATTTACAAGACAATTGGAAATGCTGAAGTCCTGAACATCATGATCACTCACAAAATACTTTATTACAGGAAGTTTACTCCTGGGCAACTTGAACTTGTCTATTTTTCAGCTCTAAATTTTGCCATTTCAAAGCAGAAATAGAACATTTGTAACTACAGAGGCCTCCAATGCCAGTACCTCAAAATGATACACATGAAAGTTAAAAATACTGTTACTTGAAAAACCATAAACACAGTTGTATTAGCCCTTCCTTCCTTCCTTCCTTCTTCCTTCTTTCCTTTCATTCTTTCTTTCTTGTTTTATGTTGTTCGCTTTTTTTGTTTGTTTTTTGGTTTTTTTTTTTGAGATAGGGTCTCACTCTGTCACCCAGGCTGGAGTGCAGTGGTGCGATATTGGCTCACTGCAGCCTCAACCTCCTGGGCTCAAGCCATCCTCCTGCCTCAGCCTCCCAAGTAGCTAGGACCACGGGTGCACGCCACCATGCCCAGCTAGTTTTTGTATTTTTTGTAGAGATGGAATTTTGCCATATTGCCCAGGCTAGTCTCAAACTACTGGACTCAATCCATCCAACTGCCTCGGCCTCCCAACATGCTGAGATTACAGGTGTGAGCCACCGCAGCTGGTCTTGAATGAGCCGTTTCTATCTTTGACCTCTGTTATATTCAGCTTTCTCAAATACAAAAGAGGAAAAGTTGGGAAATCTTCATCAATGAATGTAATAGAAAAGAAAGAAACTTAAAGCTAAAGAGGCCAGGTTAAAATCTTGTTCTGACAGTTTTCTAGCTGTGTAACCAGGGACACAAACTCTCAAAGACTCATTTATCTCATCTGTAAAGTGCTAATAATAGAACCTACCTCACGGGATACCTATGAGAGTTAAATCAGTTAATACATGTAGATATGATTAAATAGAGCACACTGTCAACTAGAAATTATTGCACGTATGTTGGCCATGATCATTGCTTTCTTCATTTAAAAAGTCATAATGTCGATGTATTCATGGCCCTAAATTAGGTACCCTAATAGATCAGAAAAGGGTCTCATTTAAAAACATTGTGTTTTAATTAGCATATTTTATAATTCACTGGAGCACTATCTCTAATACTCAGGAGCACGAGTTCTACATTGACTAATACAGCTCAAACATTCAAAGCACTTAGCTTCCAAGGATACTCTCTAGAAATCCTGACATGGTCACCTAAGAATAATTAAATGAAAGAGCTGTAGCAGCAGTGGCAAGAGGCTTCCTCATGTTGCCAAGAGGTAGGCATTTGTTGTGTAAATTTACCTTGGGCTTTCCTTGTTTGTTTCATTGATACCTACAGAAAGACCTCCTGCTCTATGCAGAAACCACTTCACAATTATCTCCAAATGAGAAGGGTATATATATTTGTCAAGGAAATAAATTTTGCATTTTCATTGATTATGTATATCAGAACTAAGCAATCCAAGGCTTCTAAAGAATCTGCTTTGTAAAACTTCTTTAAGAAAGAAATTCCTATCATAGAATAAAAAGAAATTATATCTCCAAAAAGGAGATTAAAGGGAGAAAAGCTATGTATCCAATGTTTGAAACAAGCTTTATTTCTTCCTTTCTTTGTTTGAGGCAGGATCTCACTCTATCACCCAGGTTGGAATGCAGCGGCACAATCACAGCTCACTGCATCTCAAATTCCTGGGCTCAAGTGATCCTTCCACCTCAGCCTGCTGAGTAGCTGAGACTACATGCACGTGCCACCACACCCAGCTAATGTTTTAAAAATTTTTTGTGGAGATGAAGTGTTGCTAGGTTGCCCAAGCTGGTCTCAAACTCCTGGCCTCAAGTGATCCTCCTGCCTCAGCCTCCCAGCGCTAAGATTATAGGTATGAGCCACCGTGCCTGGCCTAGAATAATTTTAAACATCTTTAAACAACTTTAAATGCAGAAATCTAGGAACGATTTTGTTACCTTCGTGTATTTTGGTTATTTTGACTTCTCTAATAAGCTATTATGATGGCTTTCTAAAATTACTATTTGACATGGAGAAGTTTTTAAAGCATATATTCTACTATCTCATTTGATGGCAAAAGAGAAAGAAAGCAAAGCAAAGACAGATGTTTAATTATGGATTAAGGTTAAGTATCTCTAATGGTATGATGGGTTGTTCCAATGCATATTTTATGTATTCTGTCGGTTATTATTATTGGGCTGTTAAAGTCAGCACTGTTCTTTATATGTTTACTATTACAATTCAAGTAATAGTAATTAATAAGAGTTACCAGCCATCATTTACAATAGGTCAGGCACTATGTTAACATTTTTACATGTATTATGTCCTTAAATCCCTGAAACAACCATTGAAGTAGACACCATCTGCATTCATACTTTCTAGTATGGAAAACTAGCTGATTTGCACAAGGTTACACATCCAATAGGTAGAAGATTCCATACCATGTTGGCAGTGTCACAGGATCCTTTAGGTATTGCTTTGCCATCCTGAAACTTCTGTGGCTGGCAGGGCCTCTGCTTGGGTTTTGTTCGCGTCCCCTGGGCTCCTTCTGCCTACTCGGCCCAGCAGGCTCTGCTTGGCTGATGCTCCCGGCCCGGATCCCATGCCTGCCAAGGGCGAGTCAGGTGCAGAGTAGCAAGGGGTGTGACAGGGAGTGAACTGGGGGTCCAGCCACTGCATACAGCCAGGTGTGCTGGCTAAGGCTGGCTGGGCAGCTCAAGGTGCCAGCTCTGTGCAGGGCTGCAGCTGGACCAGACATACAACAAGCAGCTTCTACTGCAGGCACCATTGTGTGAACAAGGCTAACATGATGGTGCCCAAAAGCTCAGAGATACCAGGAAACACAGAGCCCCAAAGAGGGTGTTTCAGCAGGTCACATCCCTGGCTTAAGGAGGTCTGGCCTCCCAGAAGGACCACAGTTCTTCTCTCCTCATCATCCACAACATGAGGAGTAGGGAGGCATGTTTCAGCCCTGTTTGTGTTACAGCTCTTTCACCCTGCCATTTGGTGGGTTCCAAGCTCTTGTCTCAGGTCTAGGAAGAATGAGGTTGGCAGACAACTGGAGGGTGAGCAAGGTGGAGAGGAGCTTTGCTGAGCAACAGAACAGCTCTCAAGAGACCTACAGTGGGTAGCCACTTTCCACAGGCAGGTCCTACCAAGGACTGTATGAGTCTGGCTGAGTCTGAGATTTATATGCGCTCAGAAGGGAGGAAGAGCATGTTGATTGGTCCATGGCTGGTCGCCATTGGGCCTGGAAAAAGCACCTTGAGTTCTCACTCCTGGTCTTGGACTCCACCTGGAACCAGCATCCCAGCCCCCAGGCTTTAGGCCATCCCTGGCTTGAAGGTGAGGCTTCACCAGGACCCTCTCCTTCACACCTAGGAACCTGTCTGCCTCCTGCCACCATCAACATGCCATCCACAACACCCAGGTTGTTCATGCTGAGCTTCCCATAGCCCTCACGGGCCTCCCTCTCTGAGTTTCTCAGTGCCTGAAGTTTCAGAGGGGGCTGAGAAGCCCAGGGAGATGGTGTGTCAGTGCGGCCCTGAGTGTGTGCACAGCCAACTAGGTCACAACAGCGCCCAGGCTCGGCTTCAACTTTGCTTCAAGATCAGAGTGGGCACCGGAAGCGGGGAGAGACAAGAGAGAGGGAGCAGGCACTTCAGAACCTGCCAGGGCAGGGAGGCTTCCTGGGCCCCCAAGAGTTCAGGGATGCCTGGGTCTGGAGGCATGGCTAGGCAGCTGCATCCGGGAGCACAGGATTCCCGCCCCACCAACTTGGTAGGGGGCAGGGCTTCCGCCAGTTTCCAGGCCCCGCTGGCTCCACTGATCACACAGCCCTGGCCACGCCTTCCTTACTGCAACTGACATCCCTGCAGCGGCTGTTCCAGTTGGGCCGCCACTGCCATCCGTAGTGATACAAATGACCTACTAACATAAGGCTGCTACTATGCTTATAGAAAGTGCCATCGGCCAGGCACGGTGGTTCATGCATGTAACTTCAGCACTTTGGGTGACTGAGGCAGGCAAATCACTTGAGTCCAGGAGTTCAAGACTAGCCTGGGCAGCATGGCAAAACACCGTCTCTACCAAAAATACAAAAATTAGCCAGGCATGGTGGTTGCACACCTGTAGTCCCAGCTACTCAAGAGGCTGAGGTAGGTGGATCGCTTGAGCCCAGGAGGCGGCGGTTGCAGTGAGCCAAGATCCTGCCACTGCACTCCGGGCTGGGCAACAGAGAGAGAGACCCTGTCTCAAAAAAAAAAAAAAAAAAAAAAAAAAAAAAGTGCTTATCAGATATTAGTAATTATAGTTTTGATAGAATACTATGAAAGTACACTTATTTATAAAAAGTCATCTGCAACAACTGTATTTTTGCAGACTTGGTTTAAAAACTTGCTGATATTTGGACTATACGGCTTGTAGGTTATTTGATTAAACAATTTCAGATAGGTAAACTATACCTAGACTAGGAAAATTGCACCTTACACCTAATTCTAATAGGTAACGTATTTTCCAACATCATTTTGCTTTTGAGCAGCTAAATTATGTAGACCGCTAGTATCTGGGACAAGGTACTAAAGAGAATCTCACCTATATTTAATACCCAATGATTAAATAGTGAAATAACCCTAACCTTGAATTCTCTCCCAAGTGTAGGTTATGCCCTGAACATTACATTTATGCTATAATTTTGTTTCATTTTGGTTTAAAGGAAGAAATTCTAATGGACAATGCCTTATTGAGCAGCTGTGGTCAAATATTTACTAAAAAGAACATATTGATTTGCAGATTAAAACTGACTACATATGAACTCTTCTTTTCCAGTGACATTCTTATTTAAGGTATTGATTAAAGACTTTTTATGCAGAAAGCATTTTTCTTGTCAGCTCAGTTATGCTGGCTTTTGTAATAAGCTCATTTGATTTCCTTTTTTAACCTTTGTTTGATTAGGGGAACAGACATTTGCATTAAAATTCAAGAGAGATGAAGTCTATCATCGATCTTGACTTCCTCATGGACCTCTTGTACTCAACGACAGATGATTTAGAGAATGTCAAGAATCTTGGAACAACCATAATGAGAGAGAAAAAAAAAATCACTTCAGACGTACATACCAGGAAGGGCTTATTTGACAGAAAGGGCAATTGCATTTGGTGGATATGTTTTAGAGAAATCAAATCCAGGAAGTTCAATTTTGTTCTTAGGCCAAATCATTAAAAGATCTATGGGATAAGCTTCCATTAATAAAGTACTTGCTAGTTAAACCAAAACATTTCAAAACATCCAAAGAGTTTAAACAAAACATATACATTATTACTTGTCACAAAGGGAGAGTAAAAGTAAATTGTGGTATTTCGTTATAAACGTGTTCCTAGTAAAACACTAACCTCAGACATGTTTGGAATTTAATCCTCTATTATTTTCTCTGAGAATTGTGGGGGTAAAACACTAATAGATCAGCACAAGACTTCCACGAGTGTACCCAGGATTAATCCTCTTTCACAATATGACTTAAAGCTATTTGCAAATTTTTTAATTAAAAAAAAAATTCTAATTTGTTTTTAGTTTAATTAAATTTAATTTAATTAAAAAATTTTTTTAATTAAAAAAAATTTGTAGGCCGAGTATAGTGGCTCATGCCTTAATCCCAGCACTTTGCGAGGCCAAGGTGGATGGATCATGAGGTCAGGAGTTTGAGACTAGCCTGGCCAACATGGTGAAACCTCATCTCTACTAAAAATACAAAAATCGGCTGGGCATGGTAGCATGCATCTCTAATCCCAGCTACTCGGGAGGCTGAGGCAGGAGAATTGCTTGAACCTGGGAGGCGGAGGTTGCAGTGAGCCAAGATTGGGCCACTGCACTCCAGCCTGGGTGACAAGAGCAAGGACTCCATCTCAGAAAAAAATAATAATAATAATAATTGAGATAGGGTCTTGCTCTGTTGCCCAGGCTGGAGTGCAGTGGCATGAACAGAAGGCTCAATGCAGCCTCGACTTCCTGGGCTCAAGCAATCCTCCTGCCTCGTCTTCCCAAGTAACTGGGACCACAGGTGTGCACCACCACACCCAGCTAATTTTTTTTTTAATGTTTTGTAAAGATGGGGGTCTCACCATGTTGCCCAGGCTGTATTTGCAAATCCTTATAGTTGACTTGGCCCCTGTAGCCTCTTCCTAAACAGAGACTAATGTATTTCTGTGACCTCAATAGCTTAGTTCCATTGCTCATTCTTGTAATCTTTATTTGGGTCTTTTCTGGAAGTGGAGGCTCCTTCCATTTTCAGAGGAGTTCCATTGGAAATGGAATTTTCAGTTCAAGAGGAACTGAGAATCTACAATGAACCTCATGATGTATTAAATATTTAAGAGGACCCATGGAAAGTGTATCAGATAGGTCCACCCACCTCTTCTGTTATAACTACTCAGAACATTTTTCAGGTGATATGACACAGTAGTTACAAAAACCAAATTCTCTGGAAAAGTCATTGAATATATTTACTGGAAGTAATTTTCCGTTATCCACTGTCCTAATAGCGATGGCTTAACCTTAGACCCACGTTTCTAGATCTCACAAGTTAGAGTTGTGGTTTGACCATCTTTTATATTAATTATTTTAATTTATTTAAATTAATGTACTTATTTAAGTTAACAGAAGCTAAGATTCTAGAAAACTCACTTTTAAAAAATTTAATTAGGCCGGGCACAGTGGCTCACACCTGTAATCCCAGTACTTTGGGAGACCAAGGTCAGGAGTTTGAGACCAGTCTAGCCAACATAGTGAAACCCCGTCTCTACTAAAAGTACAAAAAATTAGCTGGGTGTGCTGGTGTGCGCCTGTAATCCCAGCTACTCGGGAGGCCGAGGCAGGAGAATCAGGCTGGTCTCAAACTCCTGACCTCAGGCGACCTGCCTGCCTTGGGAAAATGTTTTTAAATTAAGAAAAATAATACAACAAAAAATACTTTGAAATTCCATGAAGTGAGGTTCTTTTACAGGAAAGATGGCACTATTTTATTTCATGTCTAACTAATAATTGAGGGAAAATATTCCATTTACAGTAACAAGTTTCCATATGCTTAGTGGTACAGAAGTAGAATATCTATAAAACACGGCTGAGGAATTTAAGAGAAGTATTTTCCTTTGTCCCATATGGGCAAAACATTAACTATTCTTTCATGTCATGAATCCAAAAGTATCTATATGTTTTATATTGTGTTAAAATCTATATAATGTAATACAAAATTCATCCAGAGGGTAATATATATATGTATTCCTCAGGAAATTTTAGTTGAGATATTCACTTGGACTTTAATTTTAAAAATCATGCTAAGCTTCTATCTGCCTTCTTCCTCCAGTTTCAGGGCAGAGAAAATAGTTCTAGCACCTGGGAAATCCATCAGACTCATCCCAGTGCAGGCTTTGAGAGCAGACACATCATTTTTTCAGACTTCAGTTGCCCTTCAAATCCAGTAAACAGAATTCCTTATCTCATAACACAAGGATTTTACTAGAGTATTTTACGTGTAATTTATCAGAATAGCTGCCAAGACGTTCACACTTGTTTTAAAAAGACAGGAGCTTTGTAGCCGACAGGCTTGGGGTTTAAAAACCAGATTTTGCATGCTCTTCATTTTCCCTGCGGTCTCTGAAGTTTAGTTTATTGGTCATTTCCACGTTACGAGTCTTGTCTCATCAGGTTCCTTATCGCTCAAAGCCAGTAATAATTGCTAACTATGACTAATATCACGTGGACGATCACAAAGTTCACTGCTAACCTTTGTTCCAGCTCAAAATGTTTTCAAGGTTAATAGATTGATTTTGAGCTGAGATAGGATGCATTTATAAAATGAAAGAAAATGAAAAATTTGGCATCACCAATAGCCAGATCATTTTAAATGATTCATTCGTTACATTTGGACTGTAGCCATGAAATTCACTTGATATATATCACATCATTATAGTCTAACCTAGATGCTGGAAAATAAATTAATGATACATTTTAACATCAGACAATTTTACATACACACACTCACATATACTCCAGGATGAGAATTAGGGCATTATCGCTTATTGATCACTTTAGCCCAGGAATACGACACATGTAAAATAGAGCCTAGCCTCTTTCAAAGACTGAGACTTCTCTAAAATACAGTTAAGCTAAAACTACAGTTCTAAGAGCCTGGCTGCTAATTGCATCCTTGAATCTCCTTGCTTGAAACAGAGACGCATAAAATGCCAGACCTCGTCTGAGCTCTGTGCTTGCTAGACTTTGGGGAGCCCTGGTTCCAGTCTACAGAGGTCTTCTGTTTTGCTCACACCCTTGGTTGGACTTGAGGAGGACTCTAGCATCCCAGAGAGATCTTTACTACCAGCCTTTCTGATCTTGCCCAACACCTGTGTTCGGGTTCATTTTTGCAATGAGTCTCTGAGCTTGACTTTGCATTTCAGTTTAGTGACTGGGAAAATCCCTGGCCTCTGGTGCTGGCCTGGACTCACAGTTCGGCCCAGCATTGCCATAACCTGGCCCACCAGATGAAAGGCAGCATTTGCTTGGAGAGTCTTCTGGTGTCATAAGATGTGTGGTTCTTATTAAGGACAAGTCAGCCGGGCATGGTGGCTCACAGCTGCAATCTCAACACTTTGGGAGGCAGAGGCGGAAGAATCACTTGAGGTCCAGAGTTTGAGACCAGTGTGGGCAACAGAGTGAGACCCTGTGTCTATAAAAAATGTTTTAAAATTAGCCAGGCATGATGGTGCTTTCCTGTAGTCCCAGCTACTCAGGAGGCTGAGGCAGGAGGATTGCTTGAGCCCAGGAGGTTGAGGCTGCAGGGAACTGTGTTTGGGCCGCTACACTCCAGCCTGGGTGCCAGGGCAAGACTCTGCCTCTAAGAGAGAAAAAAGCACAAGTCACCATGGCCTGTCGTTTCTTCCTTTCAAATGTTCAATTCACCATTCCTTCATAGTCCATGATATCTACATTACTAATTTTATGTTCTTGCTAGATTGCTTTTATTTTCACGCTCTTCCTTCCCATGTCGGAATTAATCAGCCCAACCACAATAAATATATTAACCTTCCTCCAAAAAACATCCCCAGTGACTTTCCCTTATCTACAGAACTGTGCACAAGCCTCTGGAAATGGCTCCCAAGGTTTCCTGCCTGTTCTGTGGCATCCCTGTTCCTTGTCTTGCATTGTCCCCTCTGTTCTCAGGGAGCAGACAGATCTGCCATCTGCCTTTCACTCAGCTCTCCCATCCTAACGGCATGGGCATGGGCCATCGCTTCATCTGAATCTCTGATCTTCACCTCTGTATAACGGTAGAAATAAAACCTTCGTTGTTGTGAGGATTAGCCACACATGGTAGAAAGGTCCTAAGGCAGTTTATGGCACATGGCAAGGGCTCAATGTGCTTGTAAGAGGTCTTTGTTTCTGGCCCACAGTTTTTAATGCTTTTGGAAGACCCTCTACCTTCCCAAATCCCACCCACTCTTTAAGGCCTTGTGAGATTCCACCTCCTTCTCAAAGACTGCTGTGATTAGGCCAAATAAAATCTAAAAAGCAATTTAGTGTTTGATCACGTCCTATATTTTATTATTTTCACGTTTTTCAGGGGTGATGGTCTTGACTTCTCAGCCAGATTATAAACTCCAGAAGGACAAACTAAAACCTTAACTTATGTCATGAAAATTTTGGTGCTTCATGGCCTCACCTGCTCCCTGCCTTCAGTCCTTGCCCTGAATATTTCTGGGGGGCTTCAGAATGTGTCTACAGGGTTCATTAATATTTCCCCTTTGGGCCAGGAATGGTAGCTCATTGCCTATAATCCTAGCAGTTTGGGAGACCGAGGCAGAAGGATCGCTTGAGGCCAAGAGATTGAGACCAGCCTGGGCAACATGGTGAGACTCCCATCTCTACAAAAAAATACAAAAATTAGCCGGGCGTGGTGGTGCATGCCTGTAGTCCCAGCTACTTGGGAGGCTGAGACAGGAGAATCCCTTGAGCCCAGGAGTTAGAGGCTGCAGTGAGCTATGATCATGCCACTGCTCTCCAGCCTGGGGCACAGAGTGAGACCCTGTCTCTAGAATATATATATATATATTTCCCTTTTGCAGTATCAGCCACTGCTATGCCTGCTGGAAACAGCCTCACCTGCAGTTCCCGCATGATGCATGAGGTGTTTCAACTTGCCACTGTCTCCCACATCAAGTCTGCTCAGTGCACCTGCTGCTCTGCCTGAAGGCTTGACCACTGCTCATCATCTCATTGGATGAGGCCCTCGAGTCCTGTTTCTTGTGTCTCCAACATCTTATGAGAGCTTTTAGGAAAACAGTCCTTATTTAGGGAAACTTTGTTCCTAAAATAGGACTTCACTGGAAGACAGCCAGGAAAAGAATCAGAGGGTTACTAAAACAAAATAAATTTTTAAAAAATTTTAAAAAGAGAGAATCAGAGAGACAGATTCCAAATTACCTCATTCAACTTGTAGGCAAGGTCTGATTGCTGGGTTAAGTCTACAAACCTGGTTGCCTCTTTCTTTTGGCTGGGTTTGCTTCCAGGCACCTCACTGCCTCACGCAAGTAGACATCTAATGAGCTTCAGACCAGTGCAGTGGCCACACGTCTTTTCCAGTGCCAGCATCCGCTTAGCTGCGAGCTGGACCTCAGCTTCACATTCTTCAACCCATCATGGTGTCTGGCTGTCTGCTGGGCTCACACATAAAAAACTAGCCAAAGACCAGCAGACCAACAATCTTAGTCCAATAGCAGATATCAAGGTAATTCTGGGCATTAGGTTCAGTTTGGGCCATGGAGTTTTATTTTTAGAATTCCTGTTCTGGGTCAGGCACGGTAGCTCACGCCTATAATCTCAGCACTTTGGGAGATTGAGGTGGGCAGATCGCTTGAGCTCGGGAGATCAAGATCAACCAGCGCAACATGATGAAACCCAATCTCTACAAAAAAAATACAAAAACTAGCCGGGCATAGTGGTGTGTGCCTGTAGTTCCAGCTACTCAGGTGGCTGAGGCAGCAGGATTGCTGGAGGCTGGGAAGTTGAGGCTGCAGTAAGCCATGATTGTGCCACTGTACTCCAGCCTGGCTGACAGAGTGAGACACTGTGTCCAAAAAAAAAAAAAAGAAAAATTGAAGCAGCAATAAAAAACTTTCCAATCAAAGTAAACCCTGGAATTATCAGGGTACAGTGGCTCATGCCTGTAATCTCAGCACATTGGAAGGCTGAGGTGGAAGGATACCTTGTGGTCAGGAGTTCAAGACAAGCCCTGGCAACATAGTGAGACCCCATTTCTACCAAAAAAAAAAAAAAAAAAAAAAAGGGTAAAAAATTAGCGAGGTGTGATAGTGCACACCTGTTATCCCAGCTACTCAGGAGACTGAGGTGGAAGGATCACTTGAGCCTAGGAGCTTGAAGCTGTGGTAAGCTGTGATTGTGTCACTGCAGCCTGGATGACAGAATGAGGCTCAGTTTCAAAAATGAAAATAAGAAGCAGAAAATAAATAAAATTTCTTTTCTGAAATTTTTCTGCTCTTTGTCTCTGTTATAAAACTAAAAAGAAACTAAAAAGAAAATAATGTCTGTTACTTAAAACACACGTATAGGGGAATTTATCGCACATCTAAGTTCAAACAACCAGGTTGAAGAATAATAAGCTTTGCAAAAACATCTTTTTGGAGAAGAACTGATTTTGCATATTGCACTTCAGATAACAAAGACCAAGATGCTTCCAAACCATAAAAGGTGGCATCCACATTAAAGAAATTTGCTCAGCTTCCACCTTCTAGAGTTTAGAAGCATTTTGGTCTTCGATATCTAAAGTGAGGCCACATTAAAGAAAGTTGTTCAGGGCTGGGCGTGGTGACTCACGCCTGTAGTCCCAGCACTTTGGGAGGCCGAGGCAGGTGGATCACTTGAGGTCAGGAGTTCAAGACCAGCCAGGCCAACATGGTAAAACCTTGTGTCTACTAAAAATACAAAAATTAGCTTGGCATAGTCATGGGCGCCTGTAATCCCAGCTACTCGGGAGGCTGAGGCAGGAGAATCACTTGAACCCGAGAGGCAGAGGTTGAAGTGAGCTGAAATTGCGCCCTGTACTCCAGCCTGGGTGACAAGAATGAAACTCCATCAAAGAAAGGCAGAGAGAGAGAGAGAGAGAGAGAGAGAGAGAGAGAGAAAGAAAGAAAGAAAGAAAGAAAGAAAGAAAGAGAGAAAGAGAGAAAGAGAGAGAGAAGAGAGAAAGAGAGAAAGAGAGAAAGAGGAGAAAGAGAGAAAGAGAGAGAAAGAGAGAAAGAGAGAAAGAGAGAAAGAGAGGAAGGAAGAGGAAGGAAGGGAGGGAGGGAGGGAGGGAGGAAGGGAGGGAAGGAACTTGCTCAGGGTAACTTCTGAAGGCTACCGGAAGTCTATTGGCCTAAGAACTTAAAACTGCTCACTCGCCCCCTGGGTGTCATCACCCACTGCCCCCTGCTCCAGGCGAGCCTTATCCCAGACTGGCTCACTCCCAATCTCCTTTGGCCCTAATCTTCCCTGAGAAGACCAAGGCAGTCCCTCCAGGCCTCAGTAGAACCTTGGCACTAGAAATCTGTTACACAGAAGTGCACCAGTCTGAAGGAGTCCTCCCTGGATTCTGAAAGTGAAATGAGAAAAGGGAAAGGATAGTTTAAGGGAAAAAAAAGACAAAGGAGAGAAAGAAAGGTACCAGGTCTGTTTAGGGTGGATCCTCTAGGTTTTGGTCTCCTAAATGTAATGGCTTTACTTGGTTGCTTTAAGGTTTTTAAATCTGAATATAACACATTACAACAGGCACGTGGCCCATACCAAGGTATATACACACATTCACACAGACTCTTTCAAAATTGAAAATATTAAGGCAAATCAACAAGGGATTCATTTCACAGTTGTTACCATTTTCCAGTGGCATAAGCTGGACACTGTCACTCTACAGAATTGATTTTCCAGATGACATGACACAGAGTAGACAATGGCATTCACAGAGCATTAGAACTAGGAGTCATCTTGGTGATCATCTAATTCCATTTCCTTACTTTGCAGATGAAGGAACTGGGGTCTCAAGAAATAAAGAAATGTATTCAAAGTTAGAGAGATGGTCAACGTTAGAGCTAGAATTAGGACTCAGATCTCTCTGAAATACCTATCTTTCCCTGAATAGCCATTGTCGTTTCCTCAACTGGGGGATTTAAAACTGAAGTTGCCTTCTGATCCTGATGTCTGTAACAGGGTGTTTGCAAACCTCTAACTTACTTGGGTATAAACACGTTTTGTGGTTTTCACACCTCCTGTGCTAAAAATGTTTTATACTGTGGCTGAAAGATTTGAAAGGAATTCAATCAATATCTTCCTGATTTCTGATGTTCGGTATTTTCACTTCAGGATTCTCTCTCCTTTTTATGCATACCCCCACCTTGCTCCTTATTTTGTCAAAGGATCATTTCTAAATATTGAAAGTTGATTAACTTTAAGCTATTGTCAGAAAACACCTGAAAAGCCATGGGAGGAACCCCATTACCAGAATTGCAAATAAAAGTACAGATTGATGTTCCTGCCTGATAGTTCTGTTAAATTACATGCCTGTTGCTTTTTGCTGTTTAATTTCATACAGCCATCCTTCTGTCACTTACCTTGGGCAGAAACTTATGGAGACAATAGACAATCTTGGCAGAAACTGAAAAGAAACTGTTGCCAGGGGTGGAAAAATGGATGTAGCTGACAAATTACAGGGTGCCTGTTTAGTCATGAGAATTGAAACAAGTCTGTGAATCAATGTATGAAAAGGATGCTTAATAAGATGGGAGAAGTCTCTTTAACACCTGTTTCTTCTGCAATTCAATGCCCTAATGCCAATCACTCATAGTCTGGATCTACTCTCCAAGCAGAAAATGATTTCATCTCTTTTTCTTTAAGGACTGAAGCAGCAGACCACAGTCTATTTTTAACAGTCCTGGGAGCAATAACCATGGCATTGGCTGCTAGGAAAGATTGTCTTAGAAGGTCTGGCCTGAGGCAGTAGGGAAATCAGAGCCAGGAGAGAGGGAACCAGAGAGATGGTGAGCTTGTATAAGCACAAGCACATGAAATTGCTGCAGAAAATAAAAGTCTGAATAAAAGGTGAACTCATTTTACTCTGAAAGTTACTAAGCCTAAGATTGTAAATGCCAAAATGAGGAGGAAGAGACTCAGCCAATGGTTTTTACTGCAATACATTATGGTAATGGAAAAATCTTCTTTTGAACTGTAGCTGTCCGTGTTGACCTTGGTAAGGTGGAAATTCAGGCTCATTCATTGAGAAAGAAGGATTCAAAGTAACTCAGCCCAGAGCTTCCCACATTCCCCTGCGAGAGGACCTCCTTCACATAGACCAGGCAATGAAATGTTCACAAAAGCTCATTTCTGTCCTACATTTCTCCAAAACTTGAGGGTTCCTCAGTACAAATGCTGTGGAGATTGTATTTCATCAGAGACCCTCATCGACCTCAGTTTTACTCTTTTCTGTGCATGTCAGCCACCGCTGTGGAGAGCAGTGCGAAGCATACAGTATCATGATCGTCTTGGCTTCAGAAAAGTATTACCTATGCTTTCTTTTAGCTTTTATATTTCTCCAGGGATAAACGATGCATCTAGAACACATTTCCAAATAGCTTACAACTTCTCTTAAATAAAACTCAGGCTTTTTACTATATCGTAGGCAAGAATTTCTGCCTGATTCTTGACTTACACTTACTAAGAGGTTATTCACTGAGATGCTGATATCCTTAAGGACTCATGGGTATCTGTCTCACTCAATTATTTCTCCCAATGTTTTACAGTAAGGGAGAGAGCCCTTAGATGAAAGGAACCTGGGGAACCAGAATTTCTGCATGACCAAATACCCCATCGGACTATAACCTGAGTGAGAAATAAACTTTCTGTGCCATTAAGCTACTAAAAATTGCAGATTGTTCCTTACAAGTGATTGACCTATCTATCTCACTTAATTATTTCTCCCAACATTTTACAGTATAGGGGGAGAGGCAAACAGGAAAGCAAATTAAAAAGATGCAATGTCATATTATAATAAAATACCATAAAGGAGGTTTGGGTGTATGAAGAAGGCAGTAATTCATTTTGCTTGGGAGAGGAAGTTCAAGGAAGGTGTTCACAGAGAAGAGATGTCTGAGCTGGTCTTATGGTGGAGGAAAAGTCTCAGACAGGAAATGACATTTGCAAAGGCCCAAAGGTGTGAACGTGTGTGATACATTCAAAGAATGGCCAGTAGTACAGTGTGGTCAGAGTGTTAAGTGCATGGGGCAGGCAAGGCGAGAGGGCTGAATGCTGAGCAGCAAGAGATGAAACCTGAAAGGCAGGTGAGTGCTGAATTGTGTAGCGTGTCGTAGATGTTGCCAAGGGCTCAGAACTTATTTTGCTAAGAGAAGAGAAACTGCTTAGCTTAACAGTTGCATTCTTCACAGCAGGTGAGCCTCACTCAGTTCTTACCTATAGGCATGTTGGGCTCCATAGGCCTTCTTATCATGTTCTTCAAACCCATTCGTTTTCCTCTTGGGCACCCAGGAAGACTACATTACACAGCTTCCCAGACAATTATATGGACGCACTGTGACTAAGTTCTGGCCAAATGAAATGTGAGCAACGCAATGGGCACCACTCCCAGAATCCAGTGAAGACTCCTAGGACTACACAAAATGGCAGAGGCACTAGGTGGAAGAATCATGGGGTCCTACGACCACTGCATGGGAGGCTGTCCACCAAATATCCAGTCAAACTCTGACCTGAGTCAGAAATAAAAGTTCTGGCCAGGCACGGTGGCTCACGCCTGTAATCCCAACACTTTGGGAGGCTAAGGTGAATGGATCACCTGAGGTCAGGAGTTTGACACCAGCCTAGCCAACATGGTAAAACCCTGTCTCTACTAAAAAGTACAAAAATTAGCTGGGCATAGTGATGTGTGCCTATAATCCCAGTTACTCGAGAGGCTGAGGCAGGAGAATCGCTTGAACCTGGCAGATAGAGGTTGCAGTGAGCCAAGATTGCACCACTGTTCTCCAGCCTGGGTGACAGAGTGGGACTCCATCTGAAAGAAAGAATGAATGAAAGAAAGAAAGAATGAAAGAAAGAAGGAAAGAAGGAAAGAAAAAAAGAAAAGAAAGAAAGAAAGAAAGAAAGAAAGAAAGAAAGAAAGAAAGAAAAGTTCTATGCCATTAAGCTATTAAAAATTGGAGATTGTTCATGATAGTAGTTAACCTATCCACTAATTCAATAGTTGAGGAAGTTCTCAGAGAAAAGATAGCTTGCCAGTGGTATATCCCAGTATATGGGTAAAAAGTAATGGCAACTGCTCACTTTTCTCCAGAAGAGTGTGGGAGTCCTGCATGCACCCTAGCACCAGACGGCCCCCAATTCATTGGCCCTAGGTGCACCACGGTCTTCTCATTCTCCCAGCCCTGATTGACTACTTCCATAAGGCAGTACAGAACCAGCTCCAAAGAACCAGGTCTCCAAGCAGGGTTCCTAAGGGTCACAGAATACTCAGTTCCTGCTTCCATCGAAAGCAGATCAACATCCTTAGGAAGTTCCTTCCAATTTTCAGCACCCTAGGGCAAGAAAGTCTAGAATGTAAACGCGCCTGTGTTTAAAACCTAATCATGGGTGACTTTAGATTGAGCCTTCCAAAGAAGCAGCCTAAAACTAATACTAGCGATAGCACTTATTTAGTCTCCATTCTAGCCTTGGGACTTGCCTATAAATGGCTCCATAGAGGATTAGAGTGAGTTGAATAGGGTAATTAGTTTAAATTAAATTATGTTGACTCAAATTGTAATTACTCATAATTACCAATAGGCCTTCTATTTATAATAATATTATTCTAGCTTTCATTATATCTTTAATAAAGACACTAGTCTATCAATTTCACCTAATATCTTCACTACTATGTCTAAAAGGCATAATATTATCAATGTTTATTATGGGACTCTGATCATCTTAAATTTACACTTCACCTGAGCCACCAAGACAGTAATCATTCTTCCAGTCTTCACAGCCTGTGAAGCTGCTGCAGGCCTGGTACTACTAGTAATGGTGTCTAATACTTATGGTCTAGATTAGATATGGAATTTATTTATTTATTTATTTTTATTTTTTAGTAGAGATGGGGTCTTGCCATGTTGCCCAGGCTAGTCTCAAATCCTGGCCTGAAGTGACCCTCCTGCCTTGGCCTCCCAAAGTGCTGGGATTACAGATGTGAGCGACCACAACAGACCTCTGTACGGAATGCGAATACCTTTCAATGCTAAAAATTATAAACCAACAATCATACTTTTCCCAGGGATGTGATATTCCAAGAATTACATAATCTGAGTTCATACAACTGTGCACAGTCTACTAATTAGCCTCATTGGTTCATTTCTCTTTAGCCAATACAATGACAACAGTTTAAACTTCTCATTCATCGTTTTTCTGATTCACTATCAACACCCCTTTTAGTATTGACAACCTGACTACTCCCCCTAATAATCATGGCAGCTGGTATGCTGGGATCTGAACCGCTCCTAGCTGGGAGGAGCCTCTAAGAATATAAAAGGTTCTCAGACTCAGTCTTTGCTACTCCTCCCCTTGCTCTTTCCATTCACATCATTCAGGGTGTCAGCTGTGTTTGTATATGACTCTCCCCAAGGCCACTCTTGACGTTATTTAACTTTGATTTAATCTGTATAGTAATACATTTATTTAGGCAATGTTTGGGAGACTTGATATATAACAGATCTAAGCTCAGTGCCTTCCTGGTGACAAATCGGAATACGATTTACAGGAAATTCTTCTACCAGGCACATCTGAGATAGATGTGAAGAAATGAGAGTAATAAAAGAATGAAAAGTCAAGGATGAGAAGGAAACCTCATTTGGAATTTTAACACTTGCCCGTGATGGGTTTGTAACATGTGGCTTTAATAGCTGCTTTCCTGACTGTGATATTTAACGAGAGCCAGATTACTTTTGAATCCAGAGACTTAAGCTGATACTGACAAATCGTTTAGGATTGGTCCTATAAGATTTCCTTATCTGGGTGTAAGATTCAGAAATTTGAATCCCTTCCACTGATACTTCAGGTTTTTATATTCCCAGGTTCTGGGTGAAAGCATAGCACGGCAATTCAGAGGAAACTGGGAGCTCCTCTAAAGGAATGTAATTATTGAACACACTGTGTTTGGATCACCTTCCCGTTTGCAATATACTTATGTTAAGCTTTATGATCTCACAAGTTACAACTGGCATCAATTTAATGAGTTCTTTCTTGAAGAAACCCATAACATCATTTCACACAGCCTTTATGCTTTGCCATCTTTGATTCTTCTACTAACGTTATTTTCATTAACAGCCTATTGAAGACTTAGACAAGACGGTATGGGAAATTCCGAAGAGAGAGAGAGAGAGAGAGAGAGAGAGAGAGAGCACTCTGGAGGAGGAATCTGGGAAATAATCTGCAATTTAACATCCTAGCGTCAGACAGACTGCCTCAGATAAAATCCTGCCTCCACCATTAAAGCAGTTGTAGGACCTTGGACAAAACATTCATTCTCTCTGTGCCTCAATTTCCTTTTTTTTTTTTTTTTTTTTTTTTTTTTTTGAGATGGAGTCTTGCTCTGTCACCCAGGCTGGAGTGCAGTGGCGCAATCTCAACTCACTGCAACCTCTACCTCCCGGAATCAAGCTATTCTCCTGCTTCAGCCTCCCAAGTAGCTGGGATTACAGGCACGCGCCACCATTCCCAGCTAATTTTTGTATTTTTAGTAGAGATGGGGTTTCACCATGTTGGCCAGGCTAGTCTCCAACTCCTGACTTCAGTTGACCTACCCGCCTTGGCCTTCCAAAGTGCTGGGATTACAGGAATGAGCCACCACTCCCAGCTTCCATTGCCTTCTTTATCAAAAGACTCATAACAGCATCTGCTACATGAGGCATGAAGATTCTATCATTTGTTTACAATCATTCATTTTCTTCTCCTCTTTTTGAGATTTCCCTGTGATTATCCTCATCTCACTGATTTGGGTTTGGCTATGTCACTTGCCAAGAAGGGGCATAAACAGGTAACTGATTTGCCTCATCAAAGCAGGGGTTGTTAGGGGTGTTGCCCATTCATTCCCAGTGTCCTCATGTTCTTTTTTTTCCCAAATTATTATTTGGGGGGTACCTGTGGAGGTTTGTTGCCTGGGTATATGTGTAATGGCAAGATTTGGGCTTCTAGTGTACCCATCACCCAAATAATGAACATTGTACCCAATTAGCCACCATGCCTAACTAATTTTTGTATTTTTAGTAGAGACAGGGTTTCACCATGTTGGACAGGCTGCTCTTGGACTCCCGACCTAGGGTGATCTGCCCACCTCGGCCTTGAAAAGTACTGGGATTACAGGGGTGAGCCACTGCACCCAAACACAGATTGCATTCTTTATTCACAATTTTTTGGACTCTTTCTGCCATTGCCAACCTTCTTGGTAGACGGAATGTACTGTTCTTTCTCGTTCTTTTGTGACTAGATTTGGCCAGTGGTACAAGATTGGATAGGATGTTTTGCATGTCTGAGCAGAAGGTTTCAGAGGCATTGCAACCAGCTCTTTTGCTGTCCCAGGGAGTGGCTTCAACCTGGTTTTTGGAATGAAAAGATAAGAAAAGCCCAGCCCAGCCCAGAAGAGCTGCAGCTGACCCTCAGTCCTAATGTACTGTGAGTGTCACATCAATATTCTTTGTAATCCACAGAGATACTGAAGATGTTTATTACAACAACATAAGTTAATACTTGAGAATATTTTGAGGGTTTGTTGCAATCATGCATACTTAGTACAATGCCTGGCACATCGCATGTTCAAAATTAACGTTAATTTAATTAGATCCCATTTGTCAATTTTGGCTTTTGCTGCCGTTGCTTTTGGTGTTTTAGACATGAAGTCTTTGCCCATGCCTATGTCCTGAATGGTACTACCTGGGTTTTCTTCTAGGGTTTTTATGGTATTAGGTCTAACATTTAAGTCTCTAATCCATCTTAAATTTGTTTTCGTATAAGGAGTAAGGAAAGGATCCAGTTTCAGCTTTCTACTTATGGCTAGCCAATTTTCCCAGCACCATTTATTAAATGGGGAATACTTTCCCTATTTCTTGTTTCTCTCAGGTTTATCAAAGATCAGATGGCTGTAGATGTGTGGTATTATTTCTGAGGACTCTGTTCTAATTAAACTAAAGAGCTTCTGCACAGCAAAAGAAACTACCATCAGAGTGAACAGGCAACCTACAGAATGGGAGAAAATTTTTGCAATCTACTCATCTGACAAAGGGCTAATATCCAGAACCTACAAAGAACTCAAACAAATTTACAAGAAAAAAACAAACAACCCAATCACAAAGTGGGCAAAGGATATGAACAGACATTTCTCAAAAGAAGACATTCATACAGCCAACAGACACATGAAAAAATGCTCATCATCACTGGCCATCAGAGAAATGCAAATCAAAACCACAATGAGGTACCATCTCACACCAGTTAGAATGGCGATCATTAAAAAGTCAGGAAACAACAGGTGCTAGAGAGGATGTGGAGAAATAGGAACACTTTTACACTGTTGGTGGAATTGTAAACTAGTTCAACCATTATGGAAAACAGTATGGCGATTCCTCAAGGATCTAGAACTAGATGTACCATATGACCCGGCCATCCCATTACTGGGTATATACCCAAAGGATTATAAATCACGCTGCTATAAAGACACATGCACACGTATGTTTCTTGCGGCACTATTCACAATAGCAAAGACTTGGAATCAACCCAAATGTCCATCAGTGACAGACTGGATTAAGAAAATGTGGCACATATACACCATGGAATACTATGCAGCCATAACAAAGGATGAGTTTGTGTCCTTTGTAGGGACATGGATGCAGCTAGAAACCATCATTCTTAGCAAACTATCACAAGAACAGAAAACCAAACACCGCATGTTCTCACTCATAGGTGGGAACTGAACAATGAGGTCACTTGGACTCGGGAAGGGGAACATCACACACCAGGGCCTATCATGGGGGAGGGGGAGGGGGGAGGGATTGCACTGGGAGTTATACCTGATGTAAATGACTAGTTGATGGGTGCTGACGAGTTGATGGGTGCAGCACACCAACATGGCACAAGTATACATATGTAACAAACCTGCATGTTATGCACATGTACCCTAGAACTTAAAGTATAATAATAATAATAAATTAATTAAAAAAAAAAACTACAATGAGATATCATCTCACCCCAATTAAAATTACTTATATCCAAAAGACAGGAAATAACAAATGCTAGTGAGGATGTGGAGAAAGAGGAATGCTCATGCACTGTTGGTGGGAGTGTAAATTAGTACAATCACTATGGAGAACAGTTTGGGGGTTCTTCAAAAAAGCAAAAAATTGAGCTACCATATGATTCAGTAATCCTACCACTAGGTATATACCCCAAAGAAAGAAAATCGGTATATCAAAGATGTATCTGTACTTCTATGTTTTTTTCCAGCACTGTTTACAACAGCTAAGATTTGGAAGCAACCTAAGTGTCCACCAGCAGATAAATGGATAAGGAAAATGTGGTACATATACATAATGGAGTATTATTCAGCCATAAAAAAGAATTAAACCCATTCACTCGCAATAAAAAAAAAAAAATTAACGTTAAATTCTGTCATTGATGTCCTCCCTATAGCATCATTCACACATCACAGCTCTAGAATTAGCATTCTTAAATATTTATTGAATTATTGAAGGGGAATTATGGAAATTTATACTTTTTATAAAGTTCAATAAGGTGAATAAAATAGAAAATTATTTATCTTAGGAATGTTTTTATGCTGTTGGTGGGAGTGAAAATTAGGTCAACCATTGTGGAAGACAGTGTGGCAAGTCCTCAAGGATCTAGAACCAGAAATACCATTTGACCCAGCAATCCATTACTGGGTATATACCCAAAGGATTATAAATCATTCTACTATAAAGACACATGCACACATATGCTTATTGCAGCACTATTTACAAAAGCAAAGACTTGGAAGCAACCCAAATGCCCATCAATGATACACTGGATAAAGAAAATGTGGCATATGTACACCATGGAATACTATGCAGCCATAAAAAAGGATGAGTTCATGTCCTTTGCAAGGACATGGATGAAGCTGGAAATGATCATTTTCAGCAAACTAACCCAGGAACAGAAAACCAAACACCACATGTTCTCACTCATAACTGGGAGTTAAACAGTGAGAACACGTGAACACAGGGAGGGGAACATCACACACCAGGGCCTGTCACAGGGGTGGGGGGCAAGGGGAGGGAGAGCATTAGAACAAATACCTAATACATTCGGGGCTTAAAACCTAGATAATGGATTGATAGGTGCAGCAAACCACCATGGTACATGTATACCTATGTAATGAACCTGCACATTCTGCACATGTATCCCAGAACTTAAAGTAAAATAAAAAATAATAATAAAAATAAATAATAATAAATAAAAATAAAAGAAAAAGAAAATCATCTAATTTTCATAAACTCTATGAGACATGTTGTAAATTGTCAGGGATATATTTGACCTATATTTGAACTATCTGGACTGAGGAAACATATTGTGAAGGATAGCTTAAAAATAACCAGTTAATATTTTTACACAAAATTTCTCCCTCTTCCAAAAAGTCTTCTCATATGAGAAGGTGCTAGGACTGTAAAAAACTCTTCACCAGTGGGGTTTCTTTTTGATAGTAGTGAAATTGAATCAGTAGATAGTCAGTAGATTGAATCAGTAGATAGTCAGTGAAATTGAACCAGATTTAGATTCTAATCAAACACACTCTTTGAGAACCCCACCTCAGAGCAAAAACATAGCAGCTTATCCTAGGATTTTAGAGCTTTCCCTCAGGCTGGCTCTGGGATGCTGTTGGTGAATTCTAAGATAAGCTATTTTTGCACCTTAAAAGGTTTCTACAAATAATGGAGAGCTATTTTAAAGCTGTAATTATGAGGAAAAAAGAGTGATAAACACGGATAATAAAAATCATGCAGGGTTTACTTGGGGCTCTTTAAAAATGAAGATGGCTCCTTGGAAGGGCAGATGCTTTTAAAATTTGAAATGTTCCCTTGGCAAACAATGGAAGTCTCGGAGTAAGCAAAATGCTCTTATGAACCTCCTGCATTTCGAGGCCTGTAAATTTGAAACTAGCATTAAGATAGGCCTTAAGGGATGATGGCTTTGCTTTTTTTAAAGTTATTATTAATAATAATTTTAAGAATTTCTCACAGTTATACGGGGAATTTCATGGAAAGCACTTTCACATGCATTTTGCTGTTCTTGCCCACAGGACCCCCAGGAGCCAGGCTACAAAGGCTTCATTATCATCTCAGACAACAAAGTATGAGCTCAGAGAGATTGAAAGTTGCAGAGCTAGGAAGAGGCGGGATGGCTCATTTTGCTTCAAGACCATTGCTCTTTTCTCAATATTACCAAACCCTTAAAAACTCACCAGTTGACTTCCAATATTTAAATCAAAAAATAATTTTTCAGAGATGGGGTCTTGCTATGTTCCCCCAGCTGGTCTCAAACTCACGACCTTAAGCAATCCTTCAACTTGGCCTGCCAAAGTGCTGGAATTGCAGGCATGAGCTACCATGCCTGGCAGAATTCCAATACTTAAATGGTAGAATAAAGCTATCAATGCCTCCTTTCCTCTGTCCTCCAGAAACACAAGAGGCAGAGCTGAATAATGTGTCACCATTATCCCGTCTGCCCACAAGGCAGGGTAAAAGCAAGGGGGTGTGTATGGCCAATGGCAATGCAGCTGCCAATCTCTGCTGGGCAGAGAGAAAGAAAAGAGAGCTCACTCACACATACCACTCTGCAAAGAGGAACTTCACAGGGAAGTTAGATGGCTCTGTCCCCTGCCTCACATTCACAACTGGTAACTGCTGTTTCAGGAAGCCCAGCCTCATGAAGACTAGTGCTACGGAAGTATCACAGGATCTATAGAAAGACACTACAAGAGGAAAGGCAGAAAGAAATGGAGGAGAGGAAGCTGGGGGAGGTGGAGCAGACTGACAAATTTAAAAGTAGTGAAACTTACAATCATGGCAGTAGGCGAAGGGAAAGCAAATATCACAAAAACAGTGTGCCACAGACCAGTTAAAAACTAGCATCGATATCTCATCACAAACTCACAAGAGTTTAAAGCCAAATGATAAGAGAATATTCAATGGAATAATAAGAGAATTATGAAGGTGACTTCAGAAATAGCACAAAGGGCCTAGACACTGCTGAAAACATAGCAAGAGATGTGGAGGACAACAGTAAGAAGAGTGAGGGGGTGAAATGGGAGTAGATGAGAGCTGGAAAGGGTTAGAGAAAAACAACAAATATAGGTGATAGATTAATGAGATCCAGAATTAATAAACGGTTTGGGTCTAAATCTTAAATGGCACCTCTTATTCTAGAAAAAGCATTCTATCAAATTGTCAACACTGAGACATATTCCAGTAGAGCTAATGGATACCAAAGATAAAGAAATAATTCTTGACAACAGAAATGCTATATAAATGACAAAAGTTCAAAGAGAAAGGGGATAGAAAGAGGAAAATAATGTGGGTTTACAGATTTCCTTATATCCTATAGCCAAGCACCAATGCTGATAAACCAACAAATTTAAGTTTATTTAAATATACAAATATTAATACTAAGAAAAATAGCAAAAATCAAACAAAATCACATAGTAGAGAGAAGTCTGGGGTTAAGTAGTAATCACTGAATTCAACATTGATTATAGTAAGAAATAAACAAATGATAATCAGAGAAATAGAGTCATTATATAAGGCATACTATATTCTTATAAAAACAAACCATTAATGAAAATTTAATTTTTCACATCACAAAAAAGAAAAAGAAAATATTGACTACATAGTGAAAGAAATTAATGCACCAATAAAAACAGGTAGCATATCATTAATTATAATGTCATATCAACTTCTAGAAACGTATATTACAAATATATACATGTGAAATCATGTGTGTACAAAGATGTGGAATGCAGAATTGTTTGCAATATCAAAATATTGGAAACAATTTAAAAGTCCATCAACAGGAAACTCATTGAATCAGTTATGACATATCTATGAAGCAGAATATTATACAGTGATCAAAAAGAATGACTTCAAGGTAATATTGCTAGGTTTAAAAAATAAAATTTAGAACTAATGTTGTACAGTATACAACCATTTGATGAAAAATCGTATGTATTTATCTCTGTATGTGTAGTTTGGGTGTAGGCATATATTATCATCCCTGGAAGGTTAAAGAAAGGGTAAAAACAGATGTCCCCAAAGAGGGAAACTGGATCCTTGAGAAATGGAGGTAAAAAGAGAGTAACACTTCACTGTGTACTCTTCTGTGGTTTATGGATTTTGTACATATGCAGGTTTTATCTAGTCAAACTCACAGAAATTAAATATTATAACTTATAAAAGGTGAAAACAACCTTACCAATTGATTGACCCTTCATATGGCTTAACTCTGTCCGCACCCAAATCTCATCTTGAATTTTAATCCCCACAATCCCCACGTGTTGAGGCAGGAACTCGATAGGAGGTGATTGGATCATGATGGGGACGGTTTCCACCATTCTATTCTCATGAGAGTGAGTGAGTTTTCACGAGATCTGATGGTTTTATAAGGCAGTTTTTCCTTTCTTGCTCACTCTTTCCTGTTGCCATATGAAGAAGGTCTTGCTTCCCCTTCTGCCATGACTGTAAGTTTCCTGAGGCCTCCCCAGTCATGGGAAACTGTGTCAATTAAACCTCTTTTCTTTATAAATTACCCAGTCTTGGGCAGTTCTTTATAGCAGTGGGAAAACGGACTAATATAACCCTGTTATGCAATTGCAGTTTATAATGAATTGGGAATGAAGAAGTTTGACCCAGAATAATTTCCTGCCTAGAACATCTCTAAGTATCCAGTTTATTTTTGGGTCCCATTGGGAGATAAGGTTTCAGTTTGGCTTGGAGCCTCTTAGAGCTTGACTTAGAGGGGACTTGGACATAGGGATCACCATCTGAACTAGAAACAGTCTAGATCAGCAGCCCAGGGCCTGCCTCAAGAGAAAGTTAGAGACTGCACACTGTTGTGCCATGTGCCAACCGGACAGAGAGACACCAAAGTCACAGTTGTAGTTAGACAGAGGTATGGTGTGTCCAGAGCCCACCAGTGCAGCCTGCAAGGCTATTACTAAGTGCACTTTAATTTTTGACTTTTCTAACTGAGGTGGGAGCTGTCCCACTGAGAGTACACTCCTGCCAATGTCATGTGAAGTAAGAAAACATTTCTTGCTTTTTCTGTAGTTTGTGGATCTCTGAAGCCTTTCCTTTTCTGATAGATGACTAATAGATGGTGATGGTTAGACCAAGACCCGAGGGATGTTTTACATGAGGCTATTCCCACAGCGTGACAGTCCACAACATGCTCTTTCAAGGCATGGGAAAAAGAGTCAACACTGCCTAGGGAGAGAAAAGAATTAGAAGGGCAGCCTCCCCCTTGAGAGTTCAGTGTAGTCCTTTAAGTTCAGTGACTGAATCTTTTAAAAGGCAGAACTCTGTTCTAATTAATCAAGCTTTCATTTCCTATGACAATACCTTCCCCTTGGCGCTCAAGAAATCAGAAACTTGAGCCTTGCACACGAAAAGTCAACACAGTATTTTCTACTAAGTTGACTTGGTCTTACAAACCCACCCAGAATTTTCTATCAGTAGGAAACCTGATGTTCCACTATTTCATGGGGATGGCAACACCATCTATCAGTCCAAGCTTGTCACGTTAAATGGGAAAGATGTGATTTGCATCCAGGACTTAAGGAATAGAGTTTCTGATATGTTTGAGAAAAATCAAAGATAAGCAACAACCTCCAACATGTTTTTCAACTTGTCGTTTCTGGTTATATGGTTTTGTGATGTCTGTGTCCAAGGTCTACTGACTACACAGACATTACAGACCATACAGGTTCTGATCCTAGTTACTTAGCACAGCAAGTGACTTTGTAGATGTCCTTGGCCGATAAAAGGCTAAAAAACCATGGGCATGATTCTAGTCTTTTGTATTCCTCATTAGCTAAGCTTTGTGTGAAGTGATAGGAAGATTCCTTAAAATCAAACTGACCCATATGCAATGAAATTTATAATAAAAGACTTTTTTTAAGAGAGACAGAGTCAGCTGGGCACAGTGACTCACGCCTGTAATCTCAACACTTTGGGAGGTCGAGGTGGGCAGATCACCTGATATCTGGAGTTCAAGACCAGCCTGGCCAACATGGTGAAACCCTGTCTCTACTAAAAATACAAAAATTAGCCAGGCGTGGTGGCAGGCTCCTATAATCCCAGCTACTCGGGAAGCTGAGGCAGGAGAATTGCTTGAACCCAGGAGGCGGAGGTTGCAGTGAGCCAAGATTGCACCACTGCACTCCAGCCTGGGGACAAGAGTGAGACTTTGTCTCAAAGGAAAAAAAAAAGAGAGACAGAGACAGAGTCTTGCTGTATCACTCCACCTGGAGTGCGTGGCGCCATCATAGCTCACTGCAGCCTCTAACCTCTGGACTTAACTGCTCCTCCCACCTCAGCTTCCCAAGTAGCGAGGACTACATGTGTGCACCACCACACCCAGCTAATATTTTTTAATTTTTTGTAGAGACAGGGTATCTCTGTGTTGCCCAGGCTGCTCTTGAACTCCAGGACTCAACCAATCCTCTCACCTTGGCCTCTCAAAGTGCTGGGATTACAGGGGTAAGCCACCAAGCCCAGCCCACAGGACATTTCCCAATGGATTTTTTCCCCAAGGTGTCCCACTGAAACTTGTTCAGACAACATTTGAATTTACATAAGAGTAGAAAAATAATATTTTTGCACACATATTCCAAGGGCTGAATAGTCAATATTATTATGACATGGTGGAATTTGTATCTTTTTTCTTTTTTTTGCGATGGAGTCTCACTGTCTCCCAGGCTGTTATGCAGTGGCATGATCTCATCTCACTACAACCTCCGCCACCCAGGTTCAAGTGACTCTCCTGCCTCAGCCTCCCGAGTAGCTGGGAATGCAGGCACCTGCCACTGCATCTGGCTAATTTTTATATTTTTGGTAGAGACAGGATTTCGCCATCTTGGCCAGGCTGGTCTTGAACTCCTGACCTTGTGATCCATCCACCTCGGCCTCCTAAAGTGCTGGGATTACAGGTGTGAGCCACTACGTGCAGCCTGGAGTTTGTATCTTAACACACTGATGTATGGATATTCAGTGGATAGTGAGGTCATACGGCCTTGGCTTCAGAACCAGGACCTGCCCACCCTCACCACAACTACCAAGCTATGAGGAATGTGGGGTTGGAAGACATTTGACTTTCTAAGCCTACAAAAGAGGGCTGTGAATAGCTGGTCTTCCCTCCCATGGGCCCGTTGGGAGAACAGAAGAACATGAGGTTTGCAGTTGTACTTGGAGTTGTCATCACCATCTGGGCAGTTCCCAGTGGGAATAATTCTGGGCTCTTCGTTAGTCCTCTGTATCTGGTACATTATATGGCAAGTTCCTAATTGGTTTCAATTCTCATTTTAAAATCTCTTGCTACTTTTATCATGAAACTTTTTTATAACTTGGTTGAAAAGCAATATTCTTTCTTTTTTCTTCAACTTTTAAGTTCAGGGGTACATGTGCAGGATGTGCAGGTTTGTTACCTAGGTAAACCTGTGCCATGGTAGTTTCCTGCACAGACCATCCCATCCCCTAGGTATTAAGCTCAGCATGCATTAGCTGCTCTTCCTGATGCTCTCCTTCCCCCGTACCCCCTGCCAGGCTCCAGGGTGTGTTGTTGTCCCTGTGTGTCCATGTGTTCTCATCACTCAGCTCCCACTTTTAAGCGAGAACACGCGGTGTTTGGTTTTCTGTTCCTGCGTTAGTTTGCTGAGGACAGCAGCTCCCAACTCTATCTATGTCCCTGCAAAGGACGTGATCTTATTCCTTTTCATGGCTGCATATATTCCATGGTGTATATGTGCCACATTTTCTTTATCCAGTCTATCACTGATGGGCGTTTGGGTTGATTCTATGTCTTCACTATTGTGAATAGTGCTACAGTGAACATACAAGTGCATGTATCTTTATAATAGAATTATTTATATTCCTTTGGGTATATACCCAGTAATGGGATTGCTGGGTCAAATGGTATTTCTGCCTCTAGGTCTTTGAGGAATCACCACACTGTCTTCCACAATGGTTGACCTAATTTATATTCCCACCAAGAATGTAAAAGCATTCCTTTTTCTTTGCAATCTCGCCAGCATCTGTTTTTTGTTTGTTTGTTGTTGCTTGGTTGGTTGGTTGGTTTTTGACTTTTTAATAATAGCCACTCTGACAGCATGAGATGGTATCTTATTATGGTTTCAATTTGCATGTCTCTAATGATCAGCGATGTTGAGCTTTTTCTCATGTTTTTTATCGTATGTATGTCTTCTTTTGAGAAGTGTCTGTTCATGTCCTTTGACCACTTTTTAATGGAGTTGTTTTTTCTCGTAAATTTGAAAACCAATCTTCTTTATATGTTAATAGAATTTTCATAAAATAGAAGTACTAATATTGCATTTCGTGACACTTTTAGGCACAATTATAAAAGTCATTTGTGGCTGGGCATGGTGGCTCACACCTATAGCACTTTGGGAGGTCGAGTCAGAAGGCTGGCTTGAGTCCAAGAGTTTGAGACAAGCCTGGACAACAAAGTGAGACTCCTACCTCTACAAAAAGCACAAAATCAACCAGGTGTGGTGGTGCACACCTGTAGTCCCAGCTACTCAGAAGGCTGGGCAGGAGGATCACCTGAGCCAAGGAGGTAAAGGCTATAGTGAACTGTGATAGAGACGCTGCACTCTAGTCTTGGCGACAGAGCAAGATCTTGTCTCAAAGCAAAAAGAAAAAAAAAAGTCACTTGTTACAACTATGCATTTAGATTTTCCTTAAACAATCAATTTATGCCTCTCTCTATGCTTCTGTTTGATTAATACACACGATCATTCTAAATCAGTAGCATTGCATAACAACCTTTTTTCTAGGTACTTTTTTCTAGGTACTTAACATCTATTTTCTAGGTACTTAATAGGACTGATTTCATCAAGGCCATCCCTCTGAACTCCCTAACTGAGTATAGACATGATATTTTCATTTTACTACCCTGTGCTCCTGCCCAGCACACCCAAGCCTCAGGGTCCAAGCCAGGAATGGAAGAACAAAAGCATCCAAGGCTTCATGGTGCAATTTCAGATGGAAAATGAATCCATCCTGTGGCCAGAGGAGGAACTACCTAGAAATTTTTCTCCCCAACTCTGGTCATTCACTGACAACTCTGGTTAAAACACCCTGTCACACAGCAGTGTTTTTTTGTTTTGTTTTGTTTTGTTTTTTTATTCTTTAAGTTCTAGGGTACATGTGCACAACGTGCAGGTTTGTTACATATGTATACATGTGCCACGTTGGTGTGCTGCACCCATTAACTCGTCATTTACGTTAGGTATTCCTCCTAATGCCATCCCTCCCCACTTCCCCCACCCCACGACAGGCCCCAGTGTGTGCTATTCCCCTTCCTGTGTCCAAGTGTTCTCATTGTTCAATTCCCACCTATGAGTGAGAACATGCGGTGTTTGGTTTCCTCATGAGCCCATGAGCTCCAAAACCACAGGAGATCTTTCAGCAGGCCAGGAGGGCGGGAAGCAGTTGGAGCCACTGTGGTTTAAAGGAGTAAACAAGCCAGTTCATTTAGTTGGATGAGTACAGAGGGCTGTGCCGGAGAATGTCATATATGCCCAAGCACTCATTTGTGGTTTTCAAAAAGGACAAATGGGTGTGGGCTGAAAGTGTAGCATCACCACCCAGAAAGAACTGAAATTGCCACACAGGCTGCAGAAGCACACACCCTGATTATCATCTAGTATCTAGCTGATCCTCACAATATGAGCTTGTGCTCGTTATCTAGAAATCTATCTGAAATAAACACAGGTTTAGTTATCACTCTATCAGCATGATGACCGTGGGGTGCTCCGTCCGGGAAGGGGACTAGACAAGGAGGAAATACCCAGAGCTCCTGTCCTGGCACTGCCATTCCCAGGAGCAAGTCTTGAAAATGCTCTAGGCTTCAGTGCCCTCGTTTGTAAAACAGGAATTACAATACCAGCTGTATCTTCCTTGCAGAATTACGAGCTGATAAAGAAAACCAATAGACAAGTATCTTACTGAGTTCACAGTGTTCCCAAACATGTAGACCCCGGCGGGGGCTTGAAAAGGGATAAGAAATAGTATCTGGCCTGGAATATTTCCCAATAGATTTTGGATAAGATGAGACTAAAGCCTGTATATCAATAGTAAACAATTTGACAAGTATTTGCACAAGCACATAGTTATAGAATATAAGCTATAACCTTCATAGGATTACACAGACAAGGGAGAGTGACATGGAGGGGCAAGAGTTGGGCTGGACCCTACAGGATGAAAAAGCTTTGTCTGGGAAAGGGAGGGAAGGACAGAAGCTCATCAGTGAAGACTCCAAGGCTGCAAAGAGCAACACTTCTTCAAGGGGCCAGGGAAATGAAAATGTAAGGATAGGATGACACTGGATTCAAGTTAACAGTGAAATCAGATGGAGGAGGCATTTGGAAAGAAAGGGAAATTGACTTCTATTGTATTTTCAAACAACGGTGACAGAAGTTTAAGGAAGATGAATCTAAAAACAGTGTGTAGTCTGGTCAGAGCTAAGATGGAAACTGAAATGGAAAAGCATCTACTGATCACTCTTGGTAGCAGTAAGAAAAAAACTGGTAAGACCAGATGGCTTTCTTTTTTTTTTTTTTTTTGAGACGGAGTCTCGCTCTGTGGCCCAGGCTGGAGTGCAGTGGCGGGATCTCAGCTCACTGCAAGCTCCGCCTCCCAGGTTCACGCCATTCTCCCGCCTTAGCCTCCCGAGTAGCTGGGACTAGAGGCGCCCGCCACCACGCCCGGCTAATTTTTTCGTATTTTTAGTAGAGACGGGGCTTCACTGCGTGTTAGCCAGGATGGTCTCCATCTCCTGACGTCGTGATCCGCCCGTCTCGGCCTCCCAAAGTGCTGGGATTACAGGCTTGAGCCACCGCGCCCGGCCAGACCAGATGACTTTCTAGATACAAGGGAAAGAGCTGGTTTAAGTTCATTTAAATTTTTGAGAAGGGGGATTACAAGAATTTCTGCTCGTTTGAAAATCAGCATCCACTGATACGTTCTTGTTTGCTTTGCTTTATTGGAGGATGGGGCCATTTAAAGCCATTGCTCCACAGAGTATTCTGATTGCAATTGACTCATATGAATGACAATAATATTCCCTCACCAAGCACAGCTATTTATTATGTGGTTCTGTAGGTGTGGTTTTCTTCCCATCTTGATTTTGCATCAACTCCTGTTCTGTTATGCAACAAATCTTCAGCATTATATCATCTTGTTTCTTTTAACCTGTGGAGCTCTGAAGCTCGGAAAGTAGAATCATCTCGTAGAATCCATCAATCTTTATTTGAATCAGTGCAGTATTTTTCTGAAGTTTAGCTACCGGAGCATAGTGGCAAGGCGCAAATCCAATTTTGTCCACTAGGTGGCAGACAAGAACTACTTTCTCTGCATCCCTCTCGAAAAGTAATGAGAGTCACCATATGGAAAAACTAAGCGCTGTGGCTCATACATTCCTATTTGTCCTCTGAACTTAGAAAAGGAAACACAAATTTGTATGCCTAATATCGCTCTGTAGTCCACCGAAAAATACCGAAAGGTTTTCAGACTACTCAGTTGGGATACAGGAACTTTTGCTTTTTGCGTGGATTTTTAGAGTTTTTTGTTTGCTTGATTGATGTCTTTGTGTTTTGTCCAAGGGTTAAGGGGAGTGCGGGTGGAAAGGGCAGTGGGAATTGTGCAGGTAGGTGGAAGATATGATCAAGGTGAATAGCAATGAGACTGTTTCCAAAGGCCATACAGTCTTTGCCACTCTCTTCTAAAATTATTTTTTGGGACAGATTCTCATTCTGTTGCCCAGGCTGGAGTACAGTGGCATGATCATGGCTCATGGCTCATGGCTCATGGCTCACTGCAGCCTCAACCTCCCAGGCTCAGGCGATCCTCCCACCTCAGACTCCCCAGTAGCTGGGACTGCAGGCGCACAACACCACATCTGGCTAATTTTACTTTTACTTTTCTTTTTTTGAGATGGAGTTTCTCTCTTATTGCCCAGTCTGGAGTGCAATGGCGCAATCTCTGCTCACTGCAACCTCGGTCTCCTGAGTTCAAGAAATTCTTCTGCCTAAGCCTCCTAAGTAGCTGGGCTTACAGGGGCCCGTCACATACCCAGCCAGCTAATTTTCTGTGTTTTTAGTACAAATGGGGTTCTCCCACGTTGGCCAGGCTGGTCTTAAGCTCCTGACCTAGGTGATCCGCCCACCTCGGCCTCCTAAAGTGCTGGGATTATAGGCATGAGCCACCAAGCCTAGCCCTATTTTTACTTTATTTTAGAGATGGGGTCTCTCTATGTTGCCCAGGATGGTCTCCAACTCGTGGCCTCCAGTGATCCTCCTGCTTTGGCCTCCCAAAGTGCTAGGATTACAGGCATGAGCCACTGGCCTGGCCCCTTTTAGAAATGCCCTGGCAAGCCAGACAGGGCTGAGAAACATGACTAAAAGTTACATTACAGAGACATGTAGTTTATTCTTCTTCTGGATAGAACTATACTCAAATCAACAGTACAATGAAGCTGACAGTGGGCTTCAAACCTAACTCTAATATTGAATTTCAGCTGGGCACGGTGCTCACGCCTGTAATCTCAGCACTTTGGGAGGCCAAGGCAGGAGGATTATCTGAGATCAGGAGTTCAAGACCAACCTGGCCAATATGGTGAAACCCTCTCTCTACTAAAAACACAAAAATTAGCTGGGTGTGGTGGTATGTGCCTGTAATCTCAGCTACTCGGGAGGCTGAGGCAGGAGAATTCACTTGAACCTGGGAGGCTGAGGTTGCAGTGAGTCAAGATTGCGCCACTGCACTCCAGGCTGCGTGACAGAGCAAGACTGTCTCAAAAACAACAGCAACAACACAACAAGAAAAACTGAATTGCTTTGAACAGTGGAGTCCGAATGGTTTTAATCAACATCCATTGAGTATGCATTTTGTCTAACATACTCTACAGTGAGTATTCTTGAATTGATGTCATAACTATCACACCCACCCAAAGGAACTTAAAACTTACTGAAGCTTGTGAGACTGCTGCATATTTTTAAATATTCTAACATTCAGTTTTCTCCTACACAATTTCTAACAATATCCAGACAGCAAAATAAATATTACTGCATGTGAAAATGAAATTTGAAAAAAAAAAACCTCTATTTACAACTCCCTTGGTAAAGTTTCTTTTTGTTTGTTTGTTGAGACAGAGTCTCACCCTGTCACCCAGGCTGGAGTGCAGCAGTGCCATCTCAGTTCACTGCAACCTCAGCCTCCCGAGTTCAAGTAATTCTCCCACCTCACCCTCGTGAATAGCTGGGATTACCGGTGCAAACCACCACCATGCCCAGTCTATTTTTTCTATTTTTAGTAGAGAAGATGTTTCGCCATGTTGACCAGGCTAGTCTCGAACTCTTGGCCTCAAGTGATGTGCCCACCTCTGCCTCTCAAAGTGCTGGGATCACAGGCGTGAGCACCCGTGCCTGGCTCCCTTGGTAAAGTTTCTACTATTTTTAGGTAACTGTTTTGAAGATATGTTGTTTTCCTCTCACAAAAAAGCAAGGAAGACCAGCTATTTAAAGCTAATGAGAGATCACATTAAAAAGATAGAAATAAGTATTTTTACGCATTTCCTTAAATCTCAGCATTCTGAATAACTTGGGCTTTCTTTTGATCAACTTCACTAGGAAAAAAAAACTGTCACTGATTTGAAGTGATGTTTCCACAAATAGGACTCCCATACATGCTTGCTCATCTCTTCCCTTGAACTTCCTCTGTGCTGCTTTCTATATATTTAAAGTGGAATGGAAGTTTATTATATGAAAGCAGATGGTGTTTGGCCCTTGTAAAGAAAACCTAAAACGCAGCATGGAGCGACACAAGCACATTGCCTCCCGCTGCAATTCTGTATTTACACCTAAGCTGCGCAATTTAGGTGTGACTTTGGGCTAGACGTTCATCTGAGCCTCAGTTTCCCCGATGAGTAAAGGGCCTAGATCACTGACCCACCCTTCACTGAGTTTTGGTGAGAATCGCGCGCGCTAACAGGACTCCGATTAAGGTCAAGCACCATGCAAATAGGAGCAGCATTTCTGATGTTGAGAAAGACAGTGCGGAGACCCGGGCTGGCTTCCAGAAGGTGCAGCCCGCCTGCGTTCCGGGCTGCCGGGCCGCCTGCCGGCCGCGTCACCACCACCACTGAGCCCGGCTGCGGCCGTGCAAACGCGGTGAGTCATCCGCAGGGCTGGCAGAGGGTGCTGGCTGGGTCTCTGCACCCCCTAAGCGCGGAGGGATGCGGGAAAATCACTCTCAGAAGATGCAATTGCTTTAATAATCGACTTTCACCCTTTGTAGCAGAAAAACGAGCATGACCACAGTACCACAAAGTTTCTGGTATGTGATTTCACTTTCCAGTTTTCCTGGGGAAGTCAGCCGCCTCTGCTAGGGAGCATTATGACCATATATAGATAGAAATCTGCCTGGTAGGGGGGAATAAAGAGCCCAGGAGAAGCCTGAGTCAGTTGCCTTAGGTAGGAGTGACTGTTGCCAGGGTCAGGATAAAATCTGCCCTTCAGCCGACTCTATTACTAATCCTGTGAAGTTGCAGATGATTCAAACAGCAGAAAAGGGAAGTGTTGCAAACATCAGCACACTCAGGACATCTAACCCGCAGGAGAGGCTGTGAAACAGTTATTAAAATTCTGGAAAACAGATGAAAGAGACTGTTCTCAACCTCGGGGGGGGAAACGGTAAATGTTCCTACCTTTACTTCTAGATTTGTTGTTGAGAAAACAACAACAAAAAATTCTAAATAGAAGCAGTTTAGCTGATGATCTAGGACAAAAATCTCTGTGACTTTGAAGCACTGCTGTAGGTTAAAAAATAATGCATCAGGCGAAACAGTAGTTTTGAGACCAGCCTGGGCAACAAAGTGAGTCCCCGTCTGCAAAAAAATAAAAATTAAAAAAAATTAGCCGGCATGCCCCTGTAATCCAAGCTGCTCAGGAGGCTGAAGCAGGAAGATCCCTTGAGCCCAGGAGTTCAAGGCTGCGGCCACCTGTGATCTAGCCACTGTACTCCAGCCTGAGCAACAGACTGAGACCCCATCTCTAAAAAAATAAAAGTAGCCGGCACAGTGGCTAACACCTGTAATCCCAGCACTTTGGGAGGCTGAGGCAGGTGGATCACCTGAGGTCAGGAGTTCGAGACCAGCCTGGCCAACACGGTGAAACCCTGCCTCTACTAAAAATATGAAAATTAGCTGGGCTTGGTGGTGGGCGCCTGTAATCCCAGCTACTCGGGGGGCTAAGGTGGGAGAATTGCTTGAACCCGGGAGACGGAGGTTGCAGTGAACTGAGATCATGCCATTGCACTCCAGCTTTGGTGGCGAGAGTGAAACTCTGTCTCTAAATAAACGAATAAATAAATGTTAAAAAAAAATTAATGCAGATATAGGCCATAGACATAAGACAACCTTGCTGACAAGTTGAAATGATTAGTAAGTATATAGTAATTGTCTTGATGCTTGTGACATCATAGTTACTGGCAAAAAAAAAAAAAAGAACTATCAAGAATTTTGACCAGACATGTTTCAGGAAGAGGGAAAGGACTTGGATGAATGTTTGGAAAACAATGGAAAGCTTTTACACCTATTCCTGACTTCCATTTTGCTAGATTGCACATAGCTCCCAAAACCTCACTTTCCCAATCATAAAATAATCATAGCATCTGTCTCTACTTAGTTTTTAGTACTCTATTCATATCTTCTGTGATTATTCCCATAACGCTTTTTGAATCTCTTGGAAGAAATATATATCTTCTCATTTTTAGACTTTTCTGTCACAGGCTGTTATGCTCTGATGATCAATATACAATTAAATATAATATATTGTTATCAGATGATAATAAGTATATAATATGAGGAATCTAAACATTACAAAATGACCAGAAGGAGCCTGTGAACTTATTCTTAGATTCCATAAACATGACAAAAAAAAAAAGGAGTATCTATCCTACATAAACCAACCAGGAAAATGCCTCTGTGTGACATTGCTCAGACTTAATGACAAAAGTGATGGAAGAAACCAAGTAATTACACCGTGGGCTTTTCTTTGTGTACAAGAAAAAAAAAAAAAAAGAGCTAGTACAGTGATTTCTTACTTAATGTTGTCAATAGGTTCTTGGAAATTTCAACTTTAGGCGAAAGGATATATAAGGAAATCAATTTGACCATAGGCTACTTGATATAAATGAGAGTTAAGATCCTCTGGCATATTTCTGATCACAAAAATATGACCCAACTTTCAAATAAAGACCCAAAGCACTTCTACTATTAAACATTGAAATTTATGTAAGCTCTACTTAACATTTAAGAAAGATGAATCAAAACAAGTAACGTAATGATGTGCCTGCTGACTTCAGTTCAGGGTCACTGGTGGCCAGAACCTCTCCCTGCAATTCAGGGTGCAAGGTGGGAGCCCACCCCCAACAGGATGCCATCCCATCATGGGGCGCACTCACATACACCCCTACTCACTCTCACCTGGACCATTTTAGACACAATTCACTTAATGTGCATATCTGTGGGATGTGGGAGGAAACCCGAGGACCCAGAAAGAACCCACACAGACATGGGGAGAACACACACACTACACAGACAGTGGCCCTGGCAGGGAATCAATTTTTTCTTCTCATCAACATTATAAAGAAATGACGTTGAATGAAAGGAAAAAAGACAGTATTCAAGGACTTGCTGTATGGTACAGTTTGACTGTGTCCCCACCCAAATCTCATCTTGAATTGTAGCTCCCATAATTCCCACATGTTGTGGGAGGGACCCAGCGGGAGATCATTGAATCATGGAGGCTGTTTTCCCCATACTGTTCTCACGGTAGTGAATAAGTCTCACGAGATTTGATGGTTTTATAAGGGGAAACCCTTTTCGCTTGGTTTTCATTTGCTCTTTGCCTGCCGCCATGTAAGATATGGCTTTGCTTCTCCTTGCCTTCCACTGTGATTGTCAGGCCTCCCCATCCATGTGGAACTGTGAGTCCATTAAACCTCTTTCCTTTATAAATTAACCAGTCTCAGGTATGTCTTTACTAGCACCATGAGAACAGACTAATACATTGTACTTTATCATTAAGTAGACTATCTTTAATTTTTTTAACATTCTCATTGTAGAAAATTCAAACAATACAGGAATGCAAAAAAGTATGAATACTCCTTGTAGTCCCACAGTCTCCAGAGACTAGAGATAATATACTGCCAGATCTCTTTCTTTTTTTAATTTTTTACTTATTATTATTATTATTATTATTGTAGAGATGACAGGTCTCACTATGTTGAGCAGGCTGGTCTCAAACTCCTGGCCTCAAGAAATCTTCCTACTCGGCCTCCCAGAATGCTGGGTTACAAGCCTGAGCCACCATGCCCAGCCTCGGCCAGGCCTCTTTCTTAGGATAAACACGCACACATGATCGCAAAACAGATAATGTTTTGCAATGTACTTTCCTCACCTAATGAATTTTCTGATTACTATATAGAGATCAGTCTCATTCTTTTCATGGGCTGCAGACATTGACTGAATATCCCACAATTTATTTAAGCTGCCGTCTCTTGATGAAAGATTCCCCCAAGGGTGTTTCTCTATTAAAGAAAACACTGCAGTAAACATCATTGGGATTTTGCAAACTCATGAAACACGTGAGCAAATATTTTCCCTATTTTCCCAAAGGTAAGTTATGTAAGAGGAATTTCTGGGTCAAAGTCTACACCACATTGTATAAGTGTCCATTTCCCTTTGTTGTCGTTGTTGTCATTGTTTGTGCTGCTGAAGCTGTTCTTATTAAGACATGGTTCAATTTTAACAGTTTAATCATTACACTAATATGGTCAGAGACCCCCTCCCCAGATGTATCATGTGATCCAGCTCATCATTCTCTTTCCCGTGGCCTTTCCACAGCCAGCAAATGAAAAACAATGTCCACTCCATGATTAGCTATGCAAGCACTAAATACAGAGCTCTGTAAAAGCTCGTATCAAGACTATAGTTTAGACATGAGGTTTAAGACACTTCTTTGGACTCATACCCAAATCTAAATCTTGGGATTCTTACTCACTTTCCAACTGGTCACTATGCAATGATGAGCATGCTCAGTAGCGAATGCAGAAACAGTGGCTTGAATGTGTTTTCTCAAAAATTCAGGCGTTGAAATTTAATGGTCAATGTGGTGGTATTAAGAGGTGGGGTCTAGGCTGGGCGCGGTGGCTCAAGCCTGTAATCCCAGCACTTTGGGAGGCCAAGACGGGCGGATCACGAGGTCAGAAGATCAAGACCATCCTGGCTAACACAGTGAAACCCCATCTCTACTAAAAAAGACCAAAAAATTAGCCGGACGTGGTGGCGGACGCCTGTAGTCCCAGCTACTCGGCAGGCTGAGGCAGGAGAATGGCGTGAACCCGGGAGGCGGAACTTGCAGTGAGCAGAGATCGCGCCACTGCATTCCAGCCTGGGCGACAGAGCGAGACTCCCTCTCAAAAAAAAAAAAAAGAAAGAAAGAAAAAGAAAAAAAGAAAAGCAAAAGGGGTGGGGTATTTTTTTTCTTTGTTAATATAGCTAGTGGTCTATGATCATGTTCATCTTTTCAAAGAACTGATTTTAGATGTTGTTGATTCTTTGTATAGTTTTTGCGTCTCAATTTTGTTCAGTTCTGTTCTGATTTTAGTTCTTTTATTTTCCTCCTGCTAGCACTGGGGTTAGTTTTTCTAGTTCCTCCAGGGGTGATGTTAGATCATCAACTTGAGATCCTTTTAACTTTTTGAGGTAGGTATTTAGCACTATAAACTGTCCTTTTAACCCTACTTTTGCTGCATCTCAGAGATTTTTGTATATCGTGTCTTTGTTTTCATTTATTTCAGAGAATTTAAAATTTCTGCTTTAATTTTATTGCTTACTCAAAAGTCATTCAGGAGCAGGTTGTTTAATTTTCATGTAATTGTGCAGTTTTAAGAGATCTTCTTGGTATTTCTATTTTTATTTGACTGTAGTCTGAGAATATGATTAGTATGATTTTAATTTTTTCGAATTATTTAGACCTCCTTTATGGATAAGCACATGAAAGATCCAAATAAGCACAATCAGAAATGACAAAGGTGACATTACAATTGATCTAACAGAAATACAAAAGAACCTCAGAGACTGTTATGAACATCTCTATGCACAAAAACTAGAAAATCTAGAGGAAATTAATAAATTCCTGTAAACACACAACCTCCCAAGATTCAATCAGGAAGAAACTGAAACCCTGAACAGACCAATATCGAGTTCCAAAATTGAAGCAGTAACAAAAAATCTACCAACCAAAGAAAGCACTGGACCAGACAGATTGACTGCCAAATTCTATCAGATGTACAAAAAGAGCTAGTACTAATAATACTGAAACTATTCCAAAAAATTGAGCAGGTGGGACTCTTCCCAAACTCACTGTATGAAGTTAGCAACACCCTGATACCAAAACCTGGCAAAGGCACAACAAAAAAAGAAAACTACAGGCCAATCTCCCTGATGAACATAGATGCAAAAATCCTCAACAAAATACTAGCAAACCAAATCCAGCAGCATATCAAAAAGTTAATTCACCATGATCAAATAGGCTTCATTCCTGGTATAAAAGGTTGGTTCAACATATTACAATCAATAAATGTGATTTACTACGTAAACAGAACTAAAAAACACACATAAGATCATCTCATTACGTGTGGAAAAAGCTTTCAATAAAATCCACATCCTTTCATGACAAAACACCCTCAAGAAAGAAAGAATATACCTAAAAATAATAAGCACTATCTATGACAACCAACAGCTAACATCATACTGAATGGACAAAAACTGGAAGCATTCCTCTTGAGAACTGGAACGAGGCAAGGATGCCCACTCTCACTACTTCCAGTACTTCAATATGGTACTAGCAGATCAATCATGAAAGAGAAAGAAAAAGACATCCAAATAGGAAAAGAAGAAGTCAATTATCTCTCTTTGCTGACAATATGATTCTATAACTAAAAAACCCTAAAGACTCCACAAAAACGTTCCTGGAACTGATAAACAACTTCAATAAATTTTCAGGATACAAAGTCAATGTATGAAAATCAGTTGCATTTCCATATAGCAATAAAGTTCAAGCCGAGAGCCAAATCAAGAACACAATCCCATTTACAATAGCCACCAAAAAAATAAGATATCTAGGAATGCACTTACCCAACGGGGTGAAAGATCTCTACAAAGAGAACTACAAAACAGTGCTAAAAGAAAACATAGATGACACAAACAAATGAGAAAACATTTCATGCTCATAGACTGGAAGAATCAATATTGTTAAAATGGCCATACTGCTCAAAGTAGTCTACAGATTCAATGCTATTCCTTTCAAACTACCAACATCATTTTTCACAGAATTAGGAAAAACTATTCTAAAATGCATATGGAACCAAAAAGAGCATGAATAGCCAAAGCAATTCTAAGCAAAAAGAACAAAGCCAGAGACATTCATTACTGTACTTCAAACTATACTGTAAGGCTGCAATAACCAAAACAGCATGGTATTGCTACAAAAACAGACATATACACTAATGGAACTGAATAAAGAACTCAGAAATAAAACCACACATCTACAGCCATCTGACCTTTGGCAAAGTTGACAAAATAAGCAATGGGGAAACAACTCCCTATTCAATAAATGGTGCTGGGATAACTGGCTAGCTATATGCAGAAGAATAAAACTGGACTCCTACCTTTCACCATATACAAAAATTAACTCAAGATGGATTAAAGACTTAAATGTTTGTGACTCCAAACTTTAAGAAACGTAGAAGAAAACCTAGGAAACACCATTCTGGACATCAGCCTTGGGAAAGAATTTATGACTAAATCCTGAAAAGCAAATGCAACAAAAACAAAAAATTGACAAGTGGGACTTAATTAAACTAATAAGCTTCTACACAGTGAAAGAAATTATTAATGGATTTCTCCCAAATGGGAGAAAATATTTGCAAACTACACATCCAACAAAGGTCTAATATCCAGAATCTGTAAGGAACTTAAACAACTCAACAAACAAGAAACAAATAACCATATTTAAAAATGGGCAAAAGACATGAACAATTTTCAAAAGAAGACATACAAGCAGCCAACAAACATGCAACAAAATGTTCCACATCACTAATCATCACAGAAATGCAAATCAAAACCTCAATGAGATATCATCTCACATCAGTCAGAATGGCTATTATGAAAAAGTCAAAAAAAAAAAACCCAACAGATATGGGTAAGGCTGTGGAGAAACAGGACTCCTTTACACTGTTGGTGGGAATGTAAATGAGTTCAGGCACTATGGAAAGCAGTTTGGAGATTTTTCAAAAAACTTAGAACTACTGTTCAACCCAGCAATCCCATTACTGGGTATATATCAAAAACAAACAAACAAACAAACAAACAAAAAACCCAACACCAAAAACCACAAATCATTCTACCAAAAAGACATGCACCTGCATGTTCGTTGTAGCACTGTTCACAATAGCAAAGGCATGAACTCAACCTAGATATCCATTAATGGTGGATTGGATAAAGAAAATGCCGTACATACACTATACTAGGCAACCATGAAAAAGAATGTAATCAGGTCCTTTACAGCAACATGGATGCAGCCAGAGGCCATTATTCCAAGCAAATCAATGCAGGAATAGAAAAACCAAATACCACATATTCTCACTTATAAGTGGGAGCTAAAAATTGGATACTCATGGACATAAAAATGGCAACAATAGAAACTAGAGACTATTAGAAGTGGAGGGAAAACACAGGGGGTAAGGATTGACAAACTACTGGGTACTATGCTCAGTACCTGGGTGACAGGAGCATTCATACCCCGAACTTCAGCATCATGCAACACACCCAGGTAACAAACCTGCACATGTACTTCCTGAACCTAGAATAAAAGTTGATTTTTTTGGCACAGTGGCTCATGCCTATAATCCCGGCACTTTGGAAGGGCAAGGAGGGTGGATCACCTGAAGTGAGGAGTACAAGACCAGCCTGAATGACATGGAGAAACCCCATATCTACTAAAAATACAAAAATTAGCTGGGTGTGGTGATGCATGCCTATAATACCAGCTACTCAAGAGGCTGAGGCAGGAGAATTGCTTAAACCCAGGAGGCAGAGGTTACAGTGAGCCGAGATTACACCATTGCACTCCACCCTGGGCAGCAAGAGTGAAACTCCATCTCAAAAAAAAAATAAAAAATAAAAACAGGTTTGTTTTTTAAAAAGTGAGAGTAGGGCCATTAGATGTGATTGGGTCATGAGGGCTCCTCCCTCATGAGTGGGATAAAAGCCCTTATAAAGGAGGCTTCAGGCAGCATGCAGCTCTCTTACTCTCCCACTTCCACCGTGTGAGGACACAGCATTCTTCCCCTCAGGAGGATGCGGCAACAAGACTCCATCTTGGAGGCAGAGAGCAGCCTTCATCAGACAACAAACTTGTCGGCACTTCAATCTCAAATTTCCCAGCCCCTGCAACTGTGAGAAAATAAATTTCTGTTCTTCACAAATGCCCCAATGTGTGGTATTTTGTTACAGCAGTACAAACAGCCTGAGACAAGCCCTGAGTTCATTTGCCCTCCAAATGCAGGAAAAGAAAAGATGAGTGAGATGGAGTCAACCAAGAGTTCCTCCCTTTTAACACCCATAAGCTTTTTCCCTGCAGGGAAGGCCCTGGTTAAAGGCAGGCTCGCATGAGGGAACACAGCAGAAATTTCTCCTCTCCTACCGTTATTTTTTGGTGTTTTTTGTTCTTTTTGAGACAGAGTCTTGCTCCATCACCCAGGCTGTACTGCAGTGGTACAATCATGGCTAACTGCATCCTCAACCTCCCTGGCTCAAGCAATCCTCCTCCAACCTCATCCTTCCAAGTTGCTGGCACTACAGGCGTGCACCATTATGCCCAGCTAATTTATTTTTATTTTTTGTAGAGATGGGGTCTCACTATATTGCCCAGGCTGCCCTCAAACTCCTGGCTCAAGCAATCCTCCTTCCTTGGCCTCCCAAAATACTGGGATTACAGGCATGAGCCACCATTTCTGGCCTCCTACTATTGTTTATTTCATTTATCTCCTCTTGATTTATCTTTCATTAAACCAGTTTTCATATCTTCTTCTTTTGTTTTATTTTATTGACTAGACAGCTCTACATATTCATTCTACCAGCAGATTATTATTTTTTATGTGTGTGTGTGCGTATATATATATATACGCACACACACACACATATATATATATATTTGAGATGGAGTCTCGCTCTGTCAGCCAGACTGGAGTGCAGTGGCGTGATCTCGGCTCACTGCAACCTCTGCCTCCCAGGTTCAAGCAATTCGGTTACATCAGCCTCCTGAGTAGCTGGGATTACAGGCATGCACTACCATGCCCAGCTAATTTTTGTATTTTTAGTAGAGACGGGGTTTCACTATGTTGGTCAGGCTGGTCTTGAACTCCTGACCTCCTGATCTGCCCACCTTGGCCTCCCAAAGTGCTGGGATTACAGACATGAGCCACCACGCCCAGGCTGTTATTATATTTTAACAAAGGAATGTGAGCCTATATTTTCCTATCAAAATCCAATATTCTGACTGGGACCTTTTGCAAGCTTTTACCTTTTCCTCCCTCCCTCTCTCCTACCTCATGGTTTTAGTGAATGATCTGCCTAATTTTTCAGATGCTCAAAAAATTATTTTCTTATACCTCTTCTTTTTCAAGATTTTGTTGATCGAATTACACTTCACTTATGAAAATTTATTTAGATTCTAAGTTTCACTGAATTTTTACTACTTACTACTCTTTCTTATATATTGTGGAGTTTTTCTTTTTTGTCATTTTTACTCTGTTTTTATTTAACTAGAGTATTTTCACAAGGAATTATCCAAAAAGTGCACATGTTGCTATACATTTACATTCTGAATCCCCGAATATCTAGGATGGTGAGTTAGACTCCTTTGCTTTGTTAACTTGCCACTATGGTTAAGTCTCAGAGCCTTCACAGTTCTTGACATTAGAAATGGGCTTTTGAAAAATAAGGCCATGATAAATTGGTGCACTTTTTCAATCCGCAGACACAGCCCTTGTTTCAGCTCTGAGGAAGTATTTTCTACTATTTCACCAACTGTTTGTTCTTCATTGCATTTTTTTCTTGCATTTACAACTCCCGTTATTTTTAGATTGGACTTCCAAATCTGTTCTCCAAGATACTTATCCTTTCTCATGACCTCTCTCTTATATGCACATTCTGTCAATATCATTCAGTGTTTGGAATTGTCTATTATATTATTCACTATTGTTATTTAAATTCATATTTTGACAATTATGGTTTAAGCTTTTTTTCAAAGAATTATTTCAGAGTATTTCTTTTGCATGAAAGACATTTTTAAAAGTGATCTCTCCAATCTCATTGTGAATACGAATTAGAATATTTCTTCCGAACTCTCTCCTGGTTTCTGTTTCAGAAAGGTTCATTTGTTCTGAGTGGTCAACTTGGTGCCCTCCTTTTCACTAGACGGTTCTACCCATGTAGCTAGTGGTTTGTTATTATTGTCTAGCTTATTTAGTATTATTAGCTGGAACAAGTTTCTTAAGTTCTTGCAGAGCTCTGGCTCTGGGATTTCCCCAAAGGAAATAGTCTGAGAGTTGATAAACAAGAGGGCTTGAGCCTTTTCTCGGCAGGGCTGGAGGTGAGGGCACACAGCGGGTGAACAGAGCTCCTCTTCCGGTTGTGCTGATTCCTCTCCATCGAGGCAGGCAGCAGTGGGTCAGAGTGACAAGTCTCACTGAATCTGCTCCTCTGACTGCCTGAGGAGATTTGGGGCAGCGAGAGGACCCCCTCAAACAAGGCTTCTGACCATGGAGTCCACGGGCTTCCCCAGGAAAGGTGAGGAAGAGCACGTGGTCTTTCCTGTAATGTGACTTCTCCTCCACTCCCTCTGCATTCATTTTCTCTTGCTGTGTAACAAAGTACCACAAACTTAATGGCTTAAATCAGCACACATTTGTTATCTCATGGTTCCCATGGGCCAGGAGTCCAGGTGCAGCTGGGTCCCCTGCAAGGCTACAATCAGTGTTGGCCATAGCTGCAGTTCTCATATGGAGCTCCAGGTCCTCTTCCAAGCTCATCTGGGTGTTTGGCAGAATTCAGTTCCCTGCGGCTGTATGACCAAGATCCCTGTGTTCTTGCTAGGGACTACCCTCAGTTCTTAAAGGCCACTTGCAGTGTCTCGCCACATGGCCTTCAAAGGCAGTTCATTTGCTCATTTCCAGATCAGCAGAAGCAAACTGCTGACTTCTAACTTTCTTCCAATCTGCTCCATGGGAGTCTCATAAAATGTGATGCCATCAGGGGAGTGATTATGCCACCACCATGTGCCATATGATGCAGTCTAATTAATGGAGCAACTATCCCGTCATAGTCAAAGATTCCCTCCACACTCCCACATTCCCCCCATAAATAAGCCATGTACATCTGGGGTTGGGAGTTGGGACCCGCTTACAATTTTGCCTTCCACGCTTATACACTGTTGATGAGAGTGTAAATTAGTTCCACTATTGTGGAAGACAGGGTGGTGATTCCTCAAAGACCTAAAAACAGAAATACCATTCAACCCAGCAATCCCATTACTGGGTGTATACCCAAAGGAATATAAACCATCCCATCATAAAGACACATGCATGCGTATGTTCACCACAGGCCTGTTCACAATAGCAAAGACATGGAATCAACCCAAATGTGCATCAATAGTAGACTGGATAAAGAAAATGTGGTATGTATACATCATGGAATACTATGCAGCCATAAAAAAGAATAAGACAATATCCTTTGCAGGAACAGGAACGTGGATGGAGCTGCAGGCCATCATCCTTAGCAAACTAATGCAGGACCAGAAAACCAAATACTGCATATTGTCACTTACAAGTAGGAACTAAATGAGAACACATGAACACAGAGAGGGTGACAATACACACAGGAGCCTGTCAGAGGGTGGAGAATGGGAGGAGGTAGAGGATCAAGAAAATTCATTAATGGATACCACCTGGGTGATGAAAATATCTGTAAAACAAACTCCTATGACACAAGGTTTATCTATATAACAAATTTGCTCATGTGCCCCTGAACTTAAAAATTAAAAAAAAAAAGAAGAATTTTGCCTTCTACAATCTCAGAAGTATAAGAATACCTTTTAGTTTCCAATGTCAGATAGAATTTTTCCTTCTATGTTTGTTGAGTTGCTTTAATAAAGAACTGGTGGGGGAGGGGGATGGTGGGAAGGCAGAATATCAAAGGTGCATGTTTAAGATACCACATTTAGGCTGGGCTCAGTGGCTCATTCCTATAATCCCAGCAGTTTGGGAGGCCAAAGTGGATGGATCATGAGATCAGGAGTTCGAGACCAGCCTGGCCAACATGGTGAAACTCGTCTCTACTAAAAATACAAAAATTAGCTGGGCATGGTGGCGCATGCCTGTAATCCCAGCTACTCGGAAGGCTGAGGCAGGAGAATCGCTTGAACCCAGGAGGCAGAGGTTGTAGTGAGCCAGGATCACGCCACTGCACCCCAGTCTGGGTGATAAAGCAAGATTCAAAGCAAGTGTCTCAAAAAAAAAAAAGATACCACATTTAATTACTCAAATAATTAAACTTTCACCTTAACGAATTGATCAGCATTTATTAAATGTAAAATAGTACCTTAATGGTTGTTTTTACCATTGCAAAATGTTCTTCAAACAAATCAACTAAGCTGATATATAAATAAGACATATATTTGAGGCAGTGTACTTATTTTAATTAATAGACTTTTTTTTTTAGAACAGTTACAGGTTTACAGAAAAATTCATCACAGAGTAAAGAGTGTTCCCATATACCCACTACACACACATACACATCCATAATTTTCCCTATTACTAGCATCTTGAATTAGTGTGATGCATTTGTTATAATTAATGACATTATTATTATTAAAGTCCATAGTTTACATTAGGATTCACTCCTTGTGTTATGCATTCTATAGGTTTTGCCAAATACATAATTATATATATCCATCATTACAGTGTCCTACAGAATAGTTTCAGAACTATATATTTTAATCAAGAAGGTTTTGTTTTGTTTTTTTTTTTAAGATGAAGTCTCACTCTGTTACACAGACTGGAGGGCAATGGCGGGATCTCAGCTCACTGCAACCTGCACCTGAAGCAATTCTCCTGTCTCAGCCTCCCCAGTAGCTAGGACTACAGGCACACGCCAGCACACTCAGCTACTTTTTGTATTTTTAGTAGAGACAGGGTTTTATCATGTTGGCCAAGCTGATCTGAAGTTCTTGGCCTCAAGCAATCTGCCCGCCTCAGCCTCCCAAAGTGCTGGGATTAGAAACATGAGCTACTGTGCGTGGCCCCAAGAAGTTTTTTTAGTCAGATGTCTTTCCTGTCATAGGCCATCTGTGTGACCCTTTCAGGCAAATGTGAGTGTCTAGACAGCATGTCATCAGATTTGGGTGTTTCAGAGCCTTCTGTGACTGAGTAGAGTTGATCTGAGATCCCTACTATTCAAAATTGGTTATTAGGGAGGATGTGGTTCAATCTGCTTAAGAAGAATGCAGTCTCTGGGGAAGGAATTTCAAAACAGAGTAATTTTGGTCCAGACTAAAGCCCAGTGGCATAGAAGAAATCCGAGTTTCCAGAAATAAAATTATCCTGAGGTGCGCTGCAAAAGACACTGTAGAGAGAAGACGATAAGCAACAGACTGGGAGAAAAGTAATTGCAAAGACCTACCTGATAAAGAACTGCTACCCAAAATATGTATATGTATACAAGGAACTCTTGGAACTCAACAATAAGAAAACAAACAACCTGATATAGTTTAGCTGTGTCCCCACCCAAATCTCATCTTGAATTGTGGCTGCTATAATTCCCACATGTTGTGGGAGGGAGCCGGTGGGAGATAATTGAATCAGGGAAGCGAGTCTTTCCTGTGCTGCTCTCGAGATAGTGAATAAATCTCACAAGAGCTAATGGTTATATAAAGGGGAGTTTCTGTGCACACACTCTCCTACCTGCTGCCATGTAAGATGCGCCTTTTGCCTGCTGCCATGTAAGATGTGCCTTTGCTCCTCTTTCACCTTCTGCCATGATTGTGAGGTCTCCTCAGCCATGCTGAAATGTGAGTCAATTAAACTTCTTTCCTTTACAGATTACCCAGTCTCAGGTATATTTTTATTAGCATGTGAGAATGGAATAATACACAACCCAGTTAAAAAAATAGGCAAAAGATCCAAATAGACACTTCACCATAGAAGATATATAGAAGATCAATAAACATATTAAAGATGCTTAACATCAAATTTTGTTAGTCAATTGCCAAAAACAACACTGAGATACCACCATACACTTATTAGAATGACAAAAACCCAGAATACAGATAACTCTAAATACTGGTAAGGATGTGAAGCAGCAGGAACTTTCATTCCTTGCTGGTAGGAATGCAAAATGGTACAGTCACTTTGGAAGACAGTTTGGAAGTTTCTTACAAAACTAAACATACTCTTACCACACATTCCAGCAATTTCAGTCCTTGGATTTACCCAGATAAGTTTAAAACTTAGGTCCACAAACACCAAAAAAAAGAAATGAGTTATCGAGCTGGGTGCAGTGGCTCATGCCTGTAATCCCAGCACTTTGGGAGGGCAAGATGGGTGAACCACTTGAGGCCAGGAGTTCAAGGCCAGCCTGGCCAATATGGTGAAACCCCATCTCTACTAAAAATACAAAAATTAACTGGGTGTGGTGGTGCACGCCTGTAGTCCCAGCTACTCAGGAGGCTGAGGAAGGAGAATTGGTTGAACACAGGAGGTGGAGATTGCAGTAAGCCAAGATCACGCCACTGCACTCCAGCCTGGGTGACAGAGCGAGATCCTGTTTCAAAAAAAAAGACATGTAAGAAACAAATGCATATGTTAAGTGAAGGCAGCTAGTCAAAAAAGGCTAAATACTGTATAATTGCAATTTCACAACATTCTAGGAAAGGCAGAACTATAAAGAGATAAAAAGATCAGGAGATAGTTGGGAGGGAGAAATGAATATGTAGCACATAGAGAGATTTTGGGAGCAGTAAACTATTCTGTATACCACCAGATGGGAACTCTCTACTGTCTGCTTGATTTTGCTATGAACCTAAAATTGCTCTAAAAAATAAAGTCTATTTCAAAAATTATCTTGAGGAAATGGGTGTCCAAACTGGTAACCAAGACTAAAGCCCAGTCCTCAGAATTTGTGGAAGAGAGCTGGTTTGGACTAATACAAAACTGATGCTATTATAAAAGTTCCTCCAAATGCAGCTGTTCTGATGGGTACAGTGTCTATGTCCTGGGAGCAATTGCTGAGCATGGCTGTATTCACTGAAGAGAGGACTTGAGCTGGGAGCACATGCAGCTAAGCTTGTTCCCTAGAGGGGGATTATGAGGGGACCAGGATGGAGCAGAATTGCTGTGAAGTAAACCAGCACCATCTGTTGCTGGAGGATGACAAATACGCAACAAAACTCAATCTGTCAGTGAGAAACAATAGCAAGGTTAAATTGTTCTGACATGAGTACTGTTCTCTCTCAGGTGTGGTAGTCAGGCAGATGGCACTCTGAGGACATGGGAGCCCAAAGGTGTGCTTAGGTGTCAGGGAGGGCAGTGGAAGGGAGCACTTAGTGGACTCTTAACAAATGCTGAAATTGGGGAGTTTCCACTGATTTGGGAGAAAAATTATATAATGTAATATCAGTTCACACGTGATAATCCTGATCTAAATGCTTAAGTTTCCTCTATTTTTTTCTGAATTCTTTGATATTATTATATGTTCTTAAACTGCCATATATATTCGGAATTATATATAAATTGCTATACACATTCAGAAAGACTATGCTTTGTGAAGGAGAGGGATTTGGGAAGTGATCCTGGATTCTATGCAAAAAAAAAAAAAAAAATAGTTAACATTGTATCCAAAAGACTTTTTATAAGGTCATTTCACCCATAGGCTCTATTTATGACTCCAGAGAACAGTTTGAAGTCATAACCTAGTTGACATAAAACATAATTGGTGTGCACCTCTGTTTTCTTTTTAGTGTATTGAGATCTCACCACTTCAGGAATAACCATAACAGACCAAGGCAAAGGGATAGTCCATGGCTGCTTATAGGAAGTCTTCAGTCTTTAGTTCTGCTTGGTTGTTACTGGATTCTCATGCTCATTTGCTCTCTTTTTTCTTCATCTTCTCATCCAGTTAAAAACTAATTAGGCCATACTGTTAGAATGGAAACTCTTAGAAAAAAAAAAAAAAGCAAACAAAACAGAAAATAGCAAGTGTTGATGAGGATGTATAGAAATCAGTACCCCTGCACATTTCTGGTGAAAATGTAAAATAGTGCAGCCACTGTAAAACAAGCAAACAAAGAAACAAACAAACAAAACAATAACAATAACAAAAACAGTATGGCAGGCTGGGCACAGTGGCTCACATCTGTAATCCCAGCATTTTGAGAGGCCAAAATGGGTGGATGGCTTGACCCTAGGAGATCAAGACCAACTTGGGCAACATGGTGAAACCCCGTCTCTACTAAGAAACTACAAAAATTATCTGGGTGTGGTGACACGCGCCTGTAGTCCCAACTACTGGGGAGACTGAGGCAGGAAAATCACTTGTACATGGGAGACAGAGGTTGCAGTGAGCTGAGATGGTGCCACTGCACTCCAACCTGGGCGACAGAACCAAACTCTGTCTCAAGACACAAAAACAAAACAAACAAAAAAACAGTATGGCAGTTCTTCAGAAAGCTAAACAGAATTATCATAGATCCAGCAATGGCACTTCTGGGTGTGTTCCCAAAAGAATTGAAAGCAGGGGTTCAAGCAGATATTTCTACATCCATGTTCATGGCAGCATCACTCACAATAGCCAAAAGGTGGAGGCAACCCAAATGTCCACTGATGGATTAATGGATAAGCAAAATGTGGTACATACATGCAATGGCACTTAGTGGGGTATCATTCAGCTTTAGAAAGGAATGAAGGACTGGGCGTGGTGGCTCATGCCTATAATCCCAGCACTTTGGGAGGCCAAGGTGGGTGGGTCCCTTGAGGCCAGGAGTTCGAGACCAGACTGGCAAACATGGTGAAACCCTGTCTCCACTGAAAATAAAAAATTAGTCAGGCATGGTGGTAGGCACCTGCAATCCCAGCTACTCCGGGGGCTGAGGCAGGAGAATCACTTGAACCCAGGAGGCGGAGATTGCAGTGAGCTGAGATTGCGCCACTGCACTCCAGCCTGGGTGACAGAGTGAGACTCCACCTCAAAAAAAAAAAAAAAAGGAATTAAAAATCTTACACATGCTACAATGTTGATGAACCTTGAAGACATTATGCCAAGTGAAATCAGCCAGACACAGAAAAGCAAACATTGTATTGTTCCCCTCACTTAAGGTACCTAGAGTGGTCACATTCAGAGAGACAAAAGTACAACAGTTCCACTTGGCTGTTACTGGATTCTCACGCTTATTTGCTCTCTTTTTTCTTCATCTTCTCACCAAGTTAAAAACTAATTAGGCCATACACTTAGAATAGCAACTATTAAAAAAAAAAATAGAATAACAAGAATAGTCTCCCTCGGGGGAGGAGAAATGGAGAGTTATTGATTAATGAGTACAGGGTGTCAGTTGGGGAGGAAGAAAAAGCTCTGGAGATAGTTGGTGGTGATGGTTGTACAACAATGTAAATGTACTGAATAACACCAAACTGTACGTTTACAAACAGTTAAAATGATACATTTTATGTTATATATATTTTGTCACAATTAAAGAAAATTCATAAAAGGAAAGAATGTTTGGGCTGTGGGAAAGGAAGCTGGCGTCCGGGATCTAGATGCTCCCGTGCTTGCATGATACTTGACCCTGGGTTCTTTACTTCCTGCCTTCCAGGTCCTGAAAGTCTTTAGTCATTCATTCATTCATTCATTCATTCATTCATTCATTCATTCAACTAATGTTTATTAAGCGTGTACTATGTGTTTAAGTTAAAACTGAATATGTTGGGAACTACTGATTGTTGGTTAAATGCAGAATAGATTCGACTGAAATCATCAATACATGGAAATTACCAAAGAATTTTTCTATTAAAACAATATAATCGTTTGCTATCCTCATTGCAGATTTTTCACATTCAGATATAGACTTGATTCTTAAATCAGTGTGTCACAAAATATGAAAGCTGCAAGGAAAATGATCAAACCTACTAAATCACTCAGTAAAATAGTATTTTTTCAAATAAAATTCAGGGATCACTCATATCATATAATACAGTATTAAAGCTGGTACACAGCCTTCTTAAACAGTCTAAATGGTCATGATTGGACCAAAAACATGAATTCACTGTGAAACACGAAACATGGAAGCACATCCAGGAACTCATGTGGTTCACCTGAGCCCCTAGAAGTATAGAAAGCAAGCCGGGTGCCGTGGTTCATGCCTGTTATCCTGGCACTTTGGGAGACTGAGCCAGAGGCTTGAGGCCAGGAATTCGAGACCAGGCTGGGCAACATGGCGAAACCCCAACTCTATAAGAAATACAAAAAGAAATTAGCCAGACATGGTCATATACGTGCCTGTAGTCCTAGCTACTCCAGAGGCTGAGGTGGGAAGATCACTTGAGGCCGGGAGGTTGAGGCTGCAGTGAGCAGTGATGGCACCACTATACTCCAGCCTCAGTGGCAGAGCAAGACCTTATCTCAAATTAAACAAAAAAAGAAAGAAAGAAAGAAAAATAAAAGAAGAAAAAGTCCACATACATATTTATTTCTATCCCTTTATGCTACTGATTTAAGTGATAACACCTGAAACACATACTGTATTTTTTGTTATTATTTAATTGTCCTCTAAGTTGCAACTGAAAACTGAAATAGTTTGTTCTTTTATTCACAATTTTTTTTAATCTGTAAAGCAATTGCAAATTGAAAAGTCTACATGTCAACAAAGGCAGTTCGGTAACTGTGGCATAGTATAAGAATGTGGACTTGGGGTCCAAAAATCTGCAGGTCACTAGATATATGACTTGGGAAAAATAAATCTCCGTGTTGTTTTATATCTGAAAGTAAGAATAATAATGCCAACACACCCTAATTTCCAAGCTTACCATGTACATGTGAGGTAGGCTTATATTTCTGAGGATGTTTTTTAGTCATGCTCTAAGAGATGATAGCATGCTACAAGTCATGCTCTAAGAGAAAATGGAGTTTCTTTTTAAGTTTAAATAAGATAGTTGTGCATTTAATGCTGTATATAACAGTTATTAAAATGCTATGTAAGTCCAGATTTTTTAAACATATAATAATAAATGGTTATTAATCAGAAAAGAAAAAGAAAACTAGTAAGGCACAACCTATAAACGGGTTTTGAATTCCACATTTGTCATTGGGCAAAAATTCCTACAGACTTAACCCCTGCTCTATTATTTCACCTATCGATTTCCCCACCACAGTGAGGAAAATAGTTATTTGTCCCCCAAATTTATGATCCCTCCATCTACTCACAGTTCACTTTGCATCTTTCCTTTTCTTAATCAAATTTACTTTTTATTTTATTTATTTATGTATTTATTTATTTATTTTTGAGACAAGGTCTCACCCTGTCGCCCAGGCTGGAGTACAGTGGCACCATCTTGGCTCACTGGAGCCTTGACTTCCCAGGCTCAAGTGGTCCTTCCACCTCAGCCTCCCAAGGTAGCTACAAGTGTGTGCCACCATGCCCAGCTAATTTTTGTATTTTTTGTAGAGATGGGGTCTCGCCACATTGCGCAGGCTGGTCTTGAACTCCTTGGCTCAAGTGATCCAGCGACCTCAGCCTCCCAAAATGCTGGGATTACAGGCGTGAGTCACTGCCCCCGGCCAAATTTACCTTTTAAGTGCAAGGTTTAAAAACATTAAATTTATTTTTCTATTGCTATAGTTTTACTAATTTTAATTTTTTTTAATCTACATGACTTGATAAGATTATTCCTCTCTTGAACCAACAGAAACACAAAGCAGGTAACAATAATTCCTATTGTGGACTGATTCTTTGGACAATCATCCAAACAACTAAAACACAGTATACCCATAGAAAATTGTGAAGTTCTCTTGCTATGGCATGGTTTTAAAACCAACAAAAAAATGATGATTTTAAATTGGGGGGAAAAAAAAACAAAACAGTGATCTAGGGCAAACCAAGACCTGTGAACAAAATCTGGCTGACTTCCTGTTTTTGAAAATAAAGTTTTATTGGAACACTGCCATGTTCATTTGCATAGATATCATCCACAGCTGCTTTTGCAAAACAAAGGCAGTTGAGCAGTTGCAACAGAGATCACATGGTTTGCAAAGTCAAAGATATTTACAATTTGGTCCTTCGTAGAAAAAGATTGCCAACTCTTCATCTAGGGACTAAATAGCAGAAAAAGGAAATAGAAGCCCCTCTTTCTTGCAGTAATGTTAAAATCACAATTTCTAAAATATAAATATTTTGCACCAGGTTGGAAAACAGGCATTCAGCCTAATGCTCATTAAAACCTTACACTTAAAGGTCACTCTGTGGTCAGTATTCTTTGCTGCTGGATGACAGGAAGTGTGAGTAAGGTTTCTTTCTCTGCGAATGAACAACTTGCTGTGTCCAGATTTGTTTTGTAAGGATAAACAATATGATGCAAAAAGCAATGACATATAAATGACAAAATGATGTAAACCTTTTCCACAAATTGTTGGATGGGTTTTTAGACCAACCTGACCTTCATTCCACTTTGAGAAGCTGTTTCTTTGGGACTTCAGGTTTTGGTGCAGAGGTCACAGGAGGTGGGCAGTGGTATGGTGGAGGCATCCACACTCCCCTCTTTCCAGCCTTGGTAAGCTCTCTCCTAAGTTGGAAAACAATGCTTCAACACCTATTGTACAGTCTACACCTTCCTTCACCCCAGGCACAGTCAAGCCTTTTGCTGGTTTGACTCCATTCCTTTCTAGCTACCTAAGCCAATAAATTCACATTTTTGCTTAAGTACTTTGAGTTGGGTTCCTGTCACTTAAAATCACAACAGCTTTTTGTCAGAATCGACTCTTTGGCTCTGATGTTCTGATTTTCACTTCCAGTAAGCTCATCTGTGAGGGATGCTGCACATGACGTTTAATGCTAGATGTGCATTAAAATCACAGGTCCAATATTTATTACTTGTGTACACATTTGAGCTTCACTTCTTACCTCTACAAAATGAAGATAATACTACCTGCTTTCACAATTGTTGCGATGATGAAAGGAGATGACGTATTTGTAAAGCATCAGACATGGAAGAGACAATAAATATTGTGGCTTTTTTTTTTTTTTTTTTGAGATATAGCCTTGCTCTTGTCACCCAGGCGGGAGTGCAATGGCACAATCTTGGCTCACTGCAATCTCCGCCTCCCGTGTTCAAGCAATTCTCCTGCCTCAGCCTCCCTAGTAGCTGGGATTACAGGCACCCACCACCACACGTGGCTAATTTTTTGTATTTTAGTAGATATGGGAATTCACCATGTTGGCCAGGCTGGTCTCGAACTCCTGACCTCATGATCTGCCCACCTTGGCCTCCCGAAGTGGTGGAATTACAGGCATGAGCTGCCGCGCCCAGCCTAAATGTTGTAATGGCCTTTCAGTCCTCCCCTACCAAATCACGAACAATGGATCGAGAGGTCCTAAGCCTCACCTTCTCCTACTCATCCTATGCATACTCAGTCTTCTAGAATTAATTTAATCACTCATTTGTGAATCCTCACCTGCCCACCCACCACTTTATTAAGCTCTAGATGTCAATTCTCAATGATTCTATAACCCTCTGAGATTAGCACTCATACCATTTATAGCCCTCAAACCAGTTTTTAAGAACAACTTTCAGGGCTGGGTACGGTGGCTCACGCCTGTAATCCCAGCACTTTGGAGAGCTGAGGAGGACAAATCCTTTGATGCCAGGAGTTCCAGACCAGCCTGGGCAACATGGCAAAACCCTGTCTCTACTTAAAAATATAAAAATTAGCTGGGTGTGGTGGCATGCATGTAATCCCAGCTACTCAGGAGGCTGAGGAATGAGAATTGCTTGAACCAGGGAGGTGGAGGTTGCAGTGAGCCCAGATTGAGCAACCGCACTCCATCCTGGGCAACAGAGCAAGACTCTGTCTCAAAACAAAGAACAACGTTCCACTTTATTCATAATAGCAATATATATTCATTACAGAAAATTTAGAAAATACAGAGAAATACAAAGATGAATATACAACAAAGGCATAAATCAGCTATATTCCCCATCCTACAACCCAGAAATAATTCATTCTCTCTCTCTCCCCGCCCCCCAATTTCTGTCTCTCTCTGATTCTACACATATCCCATTAGTATACTTTTAGTTGCAATTAAGAGAAAACCTGGACTCAACATGCAATTGGTTTAAACTATAAGAAACAATTAGTTCACATAATAAGTTTGGAAATAAGATGAGTTATTTAGCTGGACAACTCATCAAAAGTCAGTCTTCAGTTACTCAACGAGGAACTAGGATCGAGACAATTTTAATATTCCTTAAATGCTATTATTAAGACATAATGAAAATCAGTCAACAATATCTAAATAATTAAAAGAAGTGAATAAATCCAGCAAATCAGCCGTAGTGGAAATTGACTTGCAGTGGGTGCGTGTTTGGTGAATTGGCTCTCGGTCACTGACCTGCAGCCTCCAAGGCTAATAAGTCAACAGATCAGCAGATCAATCAGCTGGGGCCTTTGCATTTTTCCACATTCCCAGGCATGTCAGCTCAGCCTCAGGCCTGGCTGCATGGTGCTTTATCACATGTAGACTCTAACATTTAATGGAAGAATGACTTTGTCTCCTGCTCTTAAAGACAGAGGGAAGCTTTTCCAGAAGGCTCTCCACTCTCATCCCCCTCGCTGGCCTGGAATGAATCATACTCCTGGCCTCAGAAGATCACCAGCCAGGGGAATTCACATTCACCACTCACCGATGATTCACTCCCCAGGGCAGGCCTGGTGACTGCCTCCCCTGAAACACACAGCTGTGCAGAGAAGAATAGAAAGCCCAACAAAATTGAGAGGTGTTAGGAAGGAGAAGGGAAGTGGTATGGGTAGGAAGTCAACAGTTTCTGCCACCGTATCTTTTTGACTTAACACATTTAAATTTCTCCATGTCCATATATAGTTTTTGAAAACATGATTTTATCTGAAAACATAATTGCATGAAAGCATCCTAGTTTATTTAACAAGCTCCCTGCTGTTAGGCATTTAAGGCAATTCAATTTTTCACTATCATCAACCACTTAGAATTTTGTCCTTAAACTGCCAAATGAATGTCCATAAATCCATTGCTTTGAGTCATGCTGTTTCTCTTACTGAATAAGAATTAACATTTATGGTTAAAGATGACTTTATCTTTGCTTACATGCCATCAGTGAATCAATATATGAATTTTCAAGAAATGCTGGATTTGTCCAATACATACGTATGTCCTTTTCCAATCTTTATTATTAGCTTTTATGCTTCCTCACTTTCCCCCATCTAGAAGAGCTCTTGGCAAATTTTAAGAAACCTTTGCTGATCATTTTGCCAGGTCCAATAACGAACCAATCTCTGCCTTCAGGAGCTTATAATTTAGTAGTTTTTCTTGAATTAACTCTCAGTAGGCAGATCACTTGAGGCCAGGAGTTCGAGACCAGTCTGACCACCATGGCAAAACCCTGTCTCTACTAAAAACACAAAATTTACCTGGGCTTGGTGGCGCATGCCCGTAATCCCAGCTACTCAGGAGGCTGAGGCATGAGAATCGCTTGAACCAGGGATATGGAGGTTGCAGTGAGCCCAGACTGAGCAACTGCACTCCAGCCTGGGCGACAGAGCAGAATCGCTTGCATCTCGGAGGTGGAGGTTGCAGTGAGCCAAGATCACACCACTGCACTTCAGTCTGGGTTACTACAGAGCGAGATTCTGTCTCAAAAAAATAAAACAAACAAAAAACCCCACAAAACTCTCACTAGATAAAGATACATAAATGACCAGGACTGTCTGAGTCATACATCTGTTTAATATTTACTGAACATCTATTATGTGCCAGGCCCTGATCCAGAATCCAGGGATGGCCAGGCACAGTGGCTCATGCTTATACCCCCAGAATTTTGGGAGGCCAAGGTGACAGGATCACTTGAACCTGGGAGTTCGAGGCAGCAGTGTGCTGTGATCATGCCACTGCACTCCAGTCTAGGAGACAGAGCAAGACCCTGTCTGAAAAAAATAAAATAGACTAGAATCCAGGGGTGCAATGCTTTTGGGGAACTTAGCAATATTCTTAGGTACTGAGAAAGAAGCCCAAGTGAATCTTTCAAGTTGTTCTTCCTACCTTTTCTTCTCAAGCCCTTTGTCACTTAGAAAGGAAACATCTGGTCTTTCTGCCCTTATCTAAATACTGTTGAGAGAATAATTCGTGTAGATTTTCTCACCTTTGGCCTTGTCACTGTCGTCATAGATAATGTGGCTATTTGAACAAAGGGCTAGACTCAGCCAGAGAATGTCATTTTACAAACTTTATTTCTTGATGCAGCCTGCAGTTCACAAGCAAGGCAGGAAGTGCTGCTCACAATGAACTTAGCTGGCTGTGGCTGCAAATAAAATGGGAGTCTTCAAACATTGCTGACCCAATGGCCAGGTCCTCTCCCCTGGGACCCTGGCCCTACCAGGGCGTGAGAGGCTGCAGAGGACTGGGCTCCGAATTAGGACTTTGTTCACTTTGGAAGTTGAGGGATAGAATATCACCCTTACAAATGGGAATTTAAGTGTAAACAGCTCTGTACTTTCCCAGGTGACTCTGCTTTAAAAACAAGCATATAAACATTTCATTTTTAATGAAATAAAATTATAAGACTCTTTCCACCTTTGTAGGTTTGTCTAAATTAATACAATAAATGAGTTCCTTTCTTGGCTCAAAGGGAATAGCTTGGGAAAAAAATATCATCGTTCATAGAATTTTAGAGTTGGAAGGGCTCTTGGAAATTATCTAGTCTGATGACAGGGAAACCTGGCTGCCCATGGAAATGACATGGACAGCCTTCAAGAACTGACAGAGCTGGGCACGGTGGCGCATCTGTATTCCCAGCTACTCTGTAGGCTGATGTGGGAGGATCCCTGGAGTCCAAGAGTTTGAGACCTGCCTGGGCAACACAGCAAGACCCCTATAAGAAATATTTCAGGACGCAGTGGCAGGCACCTGTAGTTGCAGCTAATCGGGAGGCTGAGGCAGGAAGATCACTAGAGCCTGGGAGGTTGAGGCTGCAGTGAGCTAGGTTCGCCACTGCACTCCAGCCTGACAAGAGAGCTAGACACTGTATCTGAAGACAAAACAAAGCAGAACCCCAGGCCCCACCTGGCCAGCTGTATGGGATTCCCAGGGTACTGGCATGACACATTTACTCAAACATCAACTTCTTTCTTTAGTTTGTTACCCCCCAAAAAAGGTCAGTGAAGCTAGAGGAGAAGCACTGACTGCTGAGAACTGTTTGACTCTTCGGGGGAGATGAGAGTTCAGTAAATAGATAACGGAGGCAGAAACGGCAGGCGCGAGAAGAGTCCCTGGCATAGGAGCTCCTGGCCAGGACGCCAGAAGCAGAGCGCCGGGGTTTATCTGAGCAGCGTCATCGCTTCCTGCATTTCTGAGAGTCCTGCCCTGGGAGGAGTCCGGGCGCTGCCCCTGCCCCCACAAGCCCATATTCCTCCTCTCCCGCACTGCATTGCAGAGCTAGGACCGCACTGAGAACCCAGAGAGCCCTGCCGAGCCTTAATGCAGCAGCGGATCTGACAAATCCGCCGGGTGCACAGAGCACCTGACTCATCGTGATGTGTCAGTGACTGGGTGACTGGACGCGGTTCCGCACAGAGCTCCTAGTCCCATCCCTCCCCGAGGGCGATGACAGAGGTGTAGGCTCCTAGAAGTGGCCAGGCCTTGCAGCAACGCTGCTCGCAGGAGACGCACCTACGGCAGAAGCTCAGCCAGTAGCTTCGGGCTGGCTTTTCTGCTTCATGCAGGTGAATACAAAATGTCCTTGTTTCCTTCCCTCCGTCCCACCTCCAGTGTAGTAAAGCTGATTTTTCTTAGCAGAGAAAGAGCAAACGTTAATTTTTTAAAAAAGATACATTTTTAAAAAGCAAACTTAAATCCAATTCAAAGAAAGATGAATTGCTGTGACTGAATTATCCAATAAGATGCATTTATTCAACAGATATATTGACTACCTACTAAGCACTAGACACCGTTTTAGGCATTGTGGAACAAAACAGGCAAATATTCTTGCTTTCTGAAACTTACATTCTTTTTTTTTTTGAGACGGAGGAGTCTTGCTGTGTCGCCCAGGCTGGAGTGCAATGGTGCGATCTCGGCCCACTACAACCTCCACCTCCTGAGTTCAAGCAATGTCTCCTACCTCAGCCTCCCTAGCAGCTGCGATAACAGGTGTGCGCTACCACAACCGGCTAATTTTTGTATTTTTAGTAGAAATGGGGTTTCACCATGTTGGCCAAGCTGGTCTCAAACTCCTGGCCTCAAGTGATCCGCCCACTTCTGCCTCCCAAAGTGCAGAGATTACAGGCGTGAGCCAGGACACGTGGCCTGGAACTTACATTCTTAAAATGAAAATCATAAATCTTGGTAATCTTGATAATTAATGAAACACACATAAATGATGGTTTCCTTTCCCTGAATTAAGAGCTTCCTAATGTTTATTTAAGTCTTCATATTTTAATATTTAAAGGAGCAGCAATTTAATTAAGTGGGAATATTTGAAATAGTGTGGCATCACAGCAAATAGGAAGAATTAAGTTAATCTCACTCTTCCATAATATAATAGAACCCCTTAAAGTCACACATTAATGTGAAAAGCAAAGTTTAGTAAAATCTATGATTGAGGATCAAAATCCACAAACTGTCAAACGTCAGTTTTTTTTACTCTGTAGTTAACCTAAAAACTACTGATTTATTAATATTACCAGTAGCTACCATTTATGGAACACTATCTATGTGCCAAGCACTGTGCAAATATGCATTTTTAAAAATTAAATTATTGCCATGAACCTTTGAGGCTGGTCTTGTTCTGCCCATTTTACAGTGATAACTGAAACACAGAGAGGTGAAGTAACAGGTCCAAGATCACACAGCTCTAGAATGAAATTCAAACCTGGCATCTGGGATTAATGAATAAATTCTACTGCCTTGCCAAACCTTCTTGTGAATCTATCGTGGATTATAGACAGGAAAATTATAACCTAGTGGTTAAGGGCTTGGTGTCAAGCACACTCGATTTGCATCCTGGCTCTGCTGCTACAAAGCCAAATCATAACTGCTTTGTTGTTATCCTGGGGATTATAGGATAATTCGTGTGAAGCGCATGGGACAATTCTTGGGTCTTAGCTCCCAACTAATGTTAACCATGATAATGACGGTCAAAAAGATGTTGCAAATCAAAACCACAGTGAGATACCATCTCATACCAGTTAGAATGGTGATCATTAAAAAGTCAGGAAACAACAGATGCTGGAGAGGATATGGAGAAATAGGAACACTTTTACATTGTCGGTGGGGTTGTAAACTAGTTCAACCATTGTGCAAGACAGAGTGGTGATTCCTCGAGGATCTAGGACTAGAAATACCATTTGACCCAGTGATCCCATTACAGGGTATATATCCAAAGGATTATAAATCATGCTACTATAAAGACACATGCACACATATGTTTATTGTGGCACTATTCACAATAGCAAAGACTTGGAACCAACCCAAATGTCCATCAATGATAGGCTAGATTAAGAAAATGTGGCACGTATACACCGTGGAATACTATGCAGCCATAAAAAAGGATGAGTTCATGTCCTTTGTAGGGACATGAATGAAGCTGGAAACCATCATTCTGAGCAAACTATCGCAAGGACAGAAAAGCAAATACCGCATGTTCTCACTCATAGGTGGGAATTGAACAATGAGAACACCTGGACACAGAGCGGGGAACATCACACACTGGGGCCTGTCGTGGGGTGGAGGGCTGGGGGAGGGATAACATTAGGAGAAATACCTAATGTAGATGACGAGTTAATGGGTGCAGTACACCAACATGGCACATGTATACCTATGTAACAAACCTGCACGTTGTGCACATGTACCCTAGAACTTAAAGTATAATAAATAAATAAATAAATAAATAAATAAATAAATAATGATGTTGGTTGTAGGCCAGAATCTTGACTTACATATAAACTCTCTTCTTATTTTATCTCCCAAATTTTGAAGTTTGAGTTCCTGAATCTTTAGAGGATAATGATGGTCATCAAATTGCTGTTTTATTTCCTTCTTGACTTATCATCACTGTTATCAAGTAGGTAATAGAGTGGTATGCTAAAGAGCAAGGGCTTTGAAGCCAGAATAGGGTATAAATCTTGGTTCTGGAATGTGCTTGATGTGGAACTTGGACTCATCATTAAAGGTTTAAGCCCCTGTTTCTCAAGCTGTCTACAGTGAAGGATCAGGGTTTTTTTTTTTAACCTTTGTGCCTTGCTTTTTTCTCCTTCCTTCACTTCTTCTGTTCTTCCTTTCTTGCTATTTCCCATCTGTTAGGGACCAATACTTTTACAAAATGCAATAAAAATATCCTAGCAATGCCAAATTGCTCTACATATTCCTCAATACTAACTCTCAAGTTTTGTTCTAAATTCATTGTGGACTGTTAACAGGTTTTTTTTTTGCTTTTTTTTTTTCTTATTTTTTCAGAAATAGAATGGGTGGGTCGGGTGCGGTGGCTCATGCCTGTAATCTCAGCACTTTGGGAGGCCAAGGTGGGTGGATCATGAGGTCAGGAGTTTGAGACCATTCTGGCCAACACGGTGAAACCCTGTCTCTACTAAAAATGAAAAAATTATCTGGGCTTGGTGGTGCGTGCCTGTAATCCCAGATACTCGGGGGGCTAAGGCAGGAGAATCACTTGAACCAGGGAGTCAGAGGTTGCAGTGAGCTGAGATCACGCCATTGCACTCCAGCCTGGTGACACAGTGAGACTCCATTTCAAAAAAAAAAAACAAAAACAAAAAAGAAAGAGAATGGGTGGCATTTGTTTCCATTAATAAGTTTTTCAATGGTGATTTGTGAGATTTTGGTGCACCCATCACCCGAGCAGTATACACAGAACCCCATTTGTGGATTGTTAACAGCTTTTAGATCACACTTTGAATGTCATTACTCTAAGCTTTTGCTTCCTGTGTTTCCTAATTTATAATGTTGGACCCTAATATTTATTTCACGTGATGATTGTCAAAAATCAAGTGAAATAATATAAATAAATTGCTTATTACATTAAGTGTCTAGTATATTGTGAACACTGAGAAATTAGGAGCCCCTTATGATGCCTATGTCAGAAACAGGGACAAAGAGACAGATTTGTAAGAAGTAGACACTCGAGTATTCATAGATGAGTTCCATCTAGGTTAATTTTCTGCCCACCCCATTGGACACTCAGTTGTTCCCTTGGGAGACGTATCCCAGAACTCCTGTTTTTTTCAGTGATGTCTTAAAAGGGATAAGTGACTAGCCTGGGCCAAGCCACGAGTCGTCCCAAAGCTCTGCACATTCTAAACTCTCAGCCTGCTGTTCTATTTTGCTCAGTATACACATGACCCTAGGATGACACTAAAAATAAGCAGTATAGACATTAATATGCCTATCTAAAAAAAGTGAGTACCTTATGATCAGGATTTTAATTGTGGCTCAGGATTGTAACTCTCCCTGTAAAACACAGTCAAATTAAATTGAGAAAATACCGCTTAGTCTATTTAATAACAGTGCTATTACTGCATTGGCATCCATTTGGCTTCAGAAGTGGGATGAATAGAGGTCCCTACAAGGCTAGAAGAGGGCATAGTGATGCCCTGTAATGACACCCATCAGAATGATTCATGTAATAGACAGTGATGGGTTGTCAGGAAGTGCAGCTGCATCACAGTGAATGTCAGCATCCTTCAGGCAATATACAAAGGCTGTATGAGCATCTAAGTGTTTAAATCATGGTGCTGACATGAAACAGGAAGGGTTTCCCTGCTCATGGTATTTAATTGATTCTGGCACGAGCTGCAGCTAAAGCACCAACAAAACATAAAAAGGGAAGATAGCAAATATCACTAAGATGTATCTGATTACTCTAACCTGAGTGATAGCCTCAAAATTCTCAGCAAAAATCACCTCGTAGGCTGGGTGTGGTGCTCACACCTGTAATCCCAGCACTTTAGGAGGCCGAGGTGGGCAGATCACCTGAGGTCAGGAGTTTGAGACCAGCCTGGTCAACATGGTGAAAGCCCGTCTCCACTAATAATACAAAAATTAGCTGGGCATGGTGGCACACACCTGTAATACCAGCTACTCGGGAGGCTGAGGCAGAACAATTGCTTGAACCTGGGAGGTAGAGGTTGCAGTGAGCTGAGATCATGCCATTACACTCCAGCATGGGCGACAAGAGTGAAACTCTGTCTCAAAAAAAAAAAAAAAAAAAAAAAATCACCTCATGAAGACAGCATGAGGCATGAGTAAAAGCTCTCAGAATTCAGATTCATACCAAATGTAAGTGTATATCAAAGTATACCCAATAATCACTATTAAAAACACTTCACATAAAGTATATCAGAGAACAACGAATCCTGTTGTAAATAGCATTTAACTTTTCAGCTGTGATAGGGAAAACTATAACACTGAAACCTATCCGAAAGATAATATCTGTCAAATTTCAAGCACCTGAAAAAACTTCTATAGGAAATAGTTTCCGAAACACCAAGGGTTTGGTCTAGGTCTTGCTGCTATCAGCACAGAAAGCCAATGACTGAGAGAAGACTTGCCAAGGAAGAAGGCTTTAATTGGGTGCTGCAGTTGAGGAGATGGAAGCTCAGTCTCAAATCCATCTCCCCCACCAGCTAAAACTAGGTATTTATATAGCAGAGAAGAAATGTAACAATGTGTAAGAAAATAGGAACTCAGAAGGGGCAAGGAAGCAATCAGGATGAATGAGGGGTCCGCATCTATCCCATTGTCTGGATGGGGTGATGTGGGGAGTTCTAGTTCTTTGGTACTTTTTTTTTTCACCAGGCCTGATGGTCATTTCTTGGGGAAGGAACTCAGATAAAACACATACAAGCTTCAAGCTTTAAGACCAGAGGGTCAATTTCTATGTTTATATTATAAAAAATAACAATAACAACTATCTATGGGACTATGGGTGAATTTCGAAAGTCTCAAACGTAAATAAACTGTTAGAGGAAAAAGACGTGAAAGTCGAATAAAAAGTCAGTACGAGTCAATTCAATGAGAAGAAATATCAGTACATTGACAGGTTATGTGGTTTAAAACAATGGAGCATATCCTAGAATTGATCATTTTCTACTAGTTGAATTAGCAACATCAGTTTCATTATCAGAGGGTACATAAAAGTAGTGGTGTAGAGCTGGAAGAAGAAAAGTTCTAGCTTCTAAAGCAACTGGAACAGAGGAAAAAGAACATTAAAGAAACGACATGGAAGGTAGCACAAGAAGAGAATAAGGCAGGTTGCAGGTAAGCAGCTAAAGTGGTTATGAGTAGGAGCTTCCAGCCGCACATATGTGGGTTGAAATTTTTCTCTAAAATCGGGTTGGTGGCTGGGCGCAGTGGCTCATACGTGTAATCCCAGCACTTTGGGAGGCCAAGGTGAGAGGATCACTTGAGCCCAGGAGTTCAAGACCTGCGTGGGTCAGATAGTGAAACCCTGTCTCAAATAATAATAATAATAATAATAATAATAATAATAAAACAATAAAGTAAAATGGGTTTGACAAGGTCTACCTTGAAGATTTAATGAGATAATATATGGAAAGGCCTTAGCACGATCCTAACAAGTGCTTGGGTAGTTCTGAAGCCATAACCACAGACCTGAAGTCTAAATGACTCTTTAAAAACTCATGCTTTTCCTTTGATCCTTTCTTGGAGAAAGATCTCCTGTTGTTTAGCTTTTGAGCCATCCTAGATGTCATCCCTGTCTTCAGTTTTGCCTGCCATTTTCATTTCCTCTCTTTGGGATGGCTCACATACTCATTTCCCCCTTCCCAGCCTCACTCTGGGACAACTTCTGTGCCCTTCCAAGGTTCATAATCAGGAAACGGAAGAGTAATTAGTACATATTTCTAGTTCAGAAGTCCTCTCAAGAAGAAAAACAACTAGAATGATACTGATGATTACACTTTCCAAGTGAACAAACAATAATATCCATGAAAGATTTTAAAAATAATTTTATGCATAACTAGAAATGTTGGGGACTAATGAGCTAAAACAGTTTGAAATTGTATATCAATGTGTACTAGGAAAACACTACCCACAATAAAATATTTTTTAATGAAATTTGGATTTGAAATTTTTTTTTTTTTGAGACGGAGTCTTGCTCTTGTTGCCCGGGCTGGAGTGCAATGGTGTGATCTCAGCTCACCGCAACCTCCGCCTCCCAGGTTCAAGCGATTCTCCTGCCTCAGCCTCCCGAGTAGCTGGGATTACAGGCATGCACCGCCACGCCTGGCTAATTTTGTATTTTTTTAGTAGAGACAGGGTTTCTCCATATTGAGGCTGGTCTCAAACTCCTGATCTCAGGTTATCCACCTGCCTCAGCCTCCCAGAGTGCTGGGATTACAGGTGTGAGCCACTGCGCCTGGCCTGAAAATTTTTTTTTAATTCTACACTGATACCGTAGCAAGCTCAAACCCAAGCTGCAACTCTACTTGTAAATAGTGCAATACTGACTTTCTTTTCTTTTCTTTCTTTTTCTTTTTCTTTTTTTTTTTTTCCAAGACAGGGTCTCCCTCTGTCACCCAGGTTGGAATGCAGTGGCGCCATCATAGCTCTCTGCAGTCCAGAGCTCCTGGGCTCAAAGGATCACCTCAGCCTCCCGAGTAGCTGGGACTGATGGCATGCACCACCACATCCAGCTAATACTTAAATTTTTTTGCAGAGATGAGGTCTCACTATGTTCCCCCAAGTGGTCTGGAACTCCTAGGCTCAAGTAAGCCTCCCAGCTCAGCCTCCCAAATTGTTGGGATTACAGGTGTGAGCTGCTGCTCCTGGCCAATATTGTCTTATTATGTAAATGACAGTAAGATTTAGATATACAGGAAAAAAAGGAAAAATAAATTTATTTTCAATGAGTTATAGTAAGTTCAAAATTTCAAAATGAAGTGCAAGTATTCAACCTGACACTGGTAACATTAGAATCTAATCAAAATGGGATAACAGCAAAAGTTATTTCCTTTCCACCTATTTTTGCATATATCCTGATTGACCACCTGCAAGACTTTTACTATGCTTGAGGTGCTGCTACTAATTTACATTTCAGGCCTGTTTTAGATGAGTCATCCTGTGAAAAAAGCTGTGGCCTCAACTATATGTAATCTTTTATGCCAAGTAATATTAAGTGTTTCTTGGAACATCTGACAAAAGGTACATTCTGCTCTGCCAGCCTAGTGCTAGCAAAAATATTTCTCCTTAGTAACCCAAGGTAAAGAGCATATATATTTCTGAAAATCATAAAGTCCTGGGCAGGATGAGAAATCATTTTACATGTTCCTCAGGCTTACAGTTTGAATTAACTATTGAGAAGCAAATAAGGCTCTAGCCTGTTTGTAAACATCTCCAGAGATGATTATTGCAAAACTTCAGAGACTCGTTGCTATTCAACAATTCTTTGTCTTCTTCAAACAGAATTCAAGGGTTGGGTTTATCCTCATTTCCTCCACTGTGAAGCGGAAGAGCTGAACACTGGCCTCACCCTCACTGCAGATACTTGACGTTGACAAAGTGGTCTAAATGCATTTAATTTTCCTCAAGTGTCTGGTGTTTTCTGTACATAGACATACAATCGCCACCTGATGAACCATCCCTAAAGCTTTATCTCTCACTTGAACAATTTCACTCTCTTTTCCTTGCTTCCCTGCAGAATTACCTCTCTCCTTCGCACACACACTAACAATTTTAGCTTTCGATATTTAATTTGCTGTAAACTTCCATTTTCTGTATCAGAACTATCATTTTTAAATTATTCTCATCACAGGCACCAAAATGCAACTTTTTTCCTCTAGAGGTAGGAGATTTTTCACAAGAAAATAATGCTTTTTGCCTTTTATTCAAGTGGCTGTTTTCAGTGATTAAAGGAAAACATTCCGGCTGTTTTTAGATGTCTGCTTACTAACTCAATCCTGAGGACCCGTCTGCAGAACTCCTGATCATGCCTCAGCAAAGATACCAATTATTCCAGTTTCTACTACAGTTGCTTAATACTAGTGAAAACTGTAGCTGCTAAACTGTGAATGTCAACCAGTGATTTCTAATTCCTCTGAAAATCAAATTTCCCTCACAACTTAGGCTGGCTTCAAACAGCAACAACTACTGTTAGACTCCTAATTTAATGTTTTCCTGTCTTCTATATTGCTCCTCTCTCCTATTTTTTTAGCTTCTTGATTAAATTCAAGTGTAGTCTCTTTAAAGACCTGCTCCTCCCGTGCCAATTTTAATCAGCAGGGTGTGGGTCCCCAGGTGCACCCTGGCAGATTGAATATTTTTCAGAGTGCCAAAGTGAAAACGGTTGAGTGGCTTTACTATACATAGCAATAGCCTAGTATAATGTGAAGGCTCTTATCAGTAACCAGCCCTCAACCCTCCTGGTTCAGTCAGTCCACTGGCTTTAGTTTTTTCTCTTAGCTTTTACTCTTTTGCCGTTTGATCTCTGTGGTTCTTCTCTGAACTCTCATCACCAAGTTAAACAGGTCTAACTCTTTTGAAGGGATGAGTACTATAGACAGCATTCTTAGAAGGCTCCGACCAGCCTGTCAGTAATGATACAACAGAGAAAATAACAACGTCTTGAGTGTTAAGGTTACTGACCAAGGCCCCGGGGTAGTTGCCACTGCCCAATCAGGCCAGTGAGACTGACCCAAGGTGCTCAAGTTGGTGGTATCCCAAGGTATTTTAAAGGAAAGGAGCTAAAATATGTACCAGCACCATCATTTCATAACATCTAGTATTTCAGTTAATTTTTGCATTACATATATTGTCTCATTTAATTTACTATCCATAAGAACCCTGAGAAAGAGGTTCTTACCATCTCCATTTAACAGATGAAAAACCTAAGGCCCCAAGAGGAGGTGTTAAAAATCAGAAAGAGATTCCAGGCTTGTCTGACTTCAGAGTGCAAGCTTTTACATCAAATCATGCTGTTGTGCAAAATACGGTGGGCTGGGAAAGGCTTCTCAGCCCACCAGGGTGCTTTGCGGTCCTATTCAAATGGTCGAAATGGTGTACGAAAAAAAGAAATGGTATATAGCTTGGGGCACGGACTATGAGGTGTTTTCGCACTTACTAGAAAATTGTCCTCTATAAATATTGAATCTTCTTCTTCAATGAGTGGTTCTGAGTCAACCAGAGAGATGTAAATGTTTTACAAATGTTTTGCAGTAGCATATGAAGCCTCATAACTTTGCAGAAACCAGTAGCTTCTATTTCACTTTCCTTACCTCAGTTTGATACTGCTTGGAAGGGTGGGAAAAGGTGACTAGGGATATAAGAAAAAATAGAGAGGAAATTGATATGGTGCCAAAGATATAACATAGAAATATTTTTCTAAAATAGACTTTGGGATGCTCGAACAGGATTTCCAGGAGGCTAGATTCAAGTTAGTGGTAAGTTGTCCACGCAGTTTTAGGATCTGGGAATATGCTTGATTACTACAGAAAGCTTTGGGTGCAATTTTTATATTAATGGTGTCTACAAGCATGCCCTTTTCAGACTAACATTTGTCAATGGCTCTATACTGTCAGAGTTCACCTGTCTCTATCAAATCTGTGGACAGATGGTCCCTATTTTGAGTTTATGTAAATTATTTTAGGTTAATGTTATAGTTTATCGTGTCTGGGTTTTCCATTCTGCCTTTTTTCCCCCCGACTCACTTTCCAATATACCAACATGATTTTGATACTAATTCTGTTTTCCACAATTAACTATCCATGCAGCTTATCTGTAAATGAGTAAGTCTCTCAGTACCACCTAGGACTCACTCTTGTGAAACGTTTACATCTCTCTGGTTGACTCAGAGCCACTCATTCAAGACGAAAATTCAACGTTTCTAGAGGACAATTTTCTAGTGTGAACACAACTCATAGTCTGTGCCACACACCGTATCATTTCTTTTTTCAAAAAAGTAGATTTTATAAAGATGTAATTATAATCACCAAGTATTATTTAACGTCCTTAAAAGTACTATCAATACTGTGCTACATTTGTTTCATACTGAAAGTCAGAGTTCTTGGTAAAATAAGCCTTTTCCTCTGAAACTCAGAAATTGCCATATAGGATAATTATATATTGCACATAAAAAAATAAAAAAATATATATTGCACATAAACTTCTAATGATAAGCATAAGAATTTGCTTCCTTGGAAAGGGGAGTTATATTGAGGTAGGTACATTTTTCAAATATAGCCCCTAATTCATTTTCTGCTACTAAAAGTTTATGTTTGGCAGGGGGAGAGATGAAGTGATGAATTTATATTTTCATTAATGTGTAATTTTGACAACTAAAGTTAGAGCATGTAAATTGCCCTTCATGTTATTTTTATTAATGTTTGTATACTCCAATAATTGTTCAATTATAATTAAACTATTCAGTGTTTCCATCAATTTAAAGAAAAACAACAGAAAAGATTAAGTGGAGTGGGCAAATTTATTTAAAGCATAAAGTTAGAGTAAGATTAGAAGGAAATTCAGGAATATGAAGGGAATTTTATTTGTTGAAATGTTGACATTATGTAGTATGTATTAATTTCTGTACATTTATTTTTATTTTTATTTCTTTTTGAGACGGGGTCTCACTCTGTCACCCAGGCTGGAGTGCAGTGTGACTCGATCTCAGCTCACTGCAACCTCCACCTCCCAGGTTCAAGCAATTCTCCTGCCTCAGCCTCCCGAGTAGCTGGGACTACAGGCGCCCGCCACCACGCCTAGCTAATTTTTGTATTTTTAGTAGAGACAGAATTTTGCCGTGTTGGCCAGGCTAGTCTCAAACTACCGACCTAAGGTGATCCACCTGCCTTGGCTTCCCAAAGTGCTGAGATTACAGGTGTGAGCCACTGCGTGCAGCCTAATTTTTGTACATTTAAAATGCAGCATGTGTAATATATAATTTTAACTCTATATTATGAAAATTTATAAATACACAAGTAGAGTCACATGTAATGAACCATGATATGTCTATCACCCCAGATCAACAATTATTAATGTTTTATCATGGTTACTTCATTCAACTTTTTCTTCTTATCTCTCTGAGATTCCTGGTTATTTTATCATTTTTCATGTCATTTTATCCTTATTTGTCTAAAAAACTGTGACATTTTCTTACATACTCATAATACCAGCAAAAAAGTGATGATTTCTTAATATGATGTAAAACTCAGTCCATTTCCAAAATTCCCCCAATTATCTCATAAATGTCTTTTTATACTTGGTTTGTTAAAATCAGGGTCTAAATAAGTTTCATTTATTCCATTTAATAGTTATGTCTCTTAAATCCTTTTTTCTCTTCATATTTTCATTCATTCATTCTTTTTTTTTTTTTTTTTTTTTTTTTTGAGACAGAGTCTTGCTTTGTTGTCCAGGCTGGAGTGCAGTGGCATGATCTCAGCTCACTACAAACTTCACCTCCTGGGTTCAAGTGATTCTCCTGCCTCAGCCTCCCAAGTAGCTGGGATTACAGGCATGCACCACCATGCCCAGATAATTTTTGTATTTTTTCTAGAGATGGGGTTTTACCATGTTGGCCAGGCTGGTCTTGAATTCCTGGCCTCAAGTGATCCACCCACCTCACTCTCCCAAAGCACTGGGATTACAGGTGTGAGCCACCACACTCGGCCTGTTCATTGGTTTTTAAAAAACCTTTTCTATGTGTTTTTACTTTTTAAAAATAATAAACTCATGAGTTTTTATAAATTTAGTGTGCTTGAATAAATTGCAGTCATTTTTCCTCTTAGATGTTCCATTTCTCATCTTGGACAGTGGAAGTCTTTCAAGCTGGCCCCATGTTCTTCTAATATAGCCAAACTAATCTTAAAGAGTCTCTTTGTTTTCTGGTGTGTGTGCACACACACACATACAGACACACACACACACACACACACACACACACACAATCCATCTTATTCATTTCCTATTTCAAGTTTCAAATCCATGATTTTCAAAACACCTGGTTGGTATTTCCAATGGACCACAATTTTGATGCTAGATGTACTCCTTGCTTCTGAATTATTAATGATTTTAAGTCTTCTCAGTGTACCAAAGTAGGAAATGGTATTTTTTTAAATTGTGGCAAAATACACATAACAAAATTTATCAACTTAACCAGTTTTAAGTATAGTACAGTTCAGTAGTGTTAAGTACAGTCATGTTGTACAACCAATCTTCAGGATGCTTTACATATTTCAAAGCTCTGTACCCATCAAATAACATTCTCCCAGTCCCTCAGTCCATGGCAATCACTATTCCATCTTTTGCCGCTATGAATGCTCTACTCTAGGTACCTCATATTAGTGGAATCATACAGTATTTATCTTTTTCTGTGGCTGGCTTATTTCACTTAGCATAATGTCCTTAAGTTCATCTATGTTGTAGTATGTGTCAGAATTTCATTCCTTTTTAAGACTGAATAATATTCCATTGAATGTGTGTGCTACATTTTGTTTATTCCATTCATCCATCCATGGACACTTGTGCTGCTTCCACCCTTTGGCTGTTGTGTATAATGCTGCTATGAACATGGGTGAACAAATACCTCTTAGAGATCCAATTTTCAATTTGTTTATGTACATATCAGAAGTGGAATTTCTGGATCATATGGTAATTCTAGTTTTAATTATTCGAGGGACCACCATATCGTTTTCCACAGCAGTTGAGCCATTTTACACTCCCACCAAGAGGGCACAAGGGTTCCAGTTTCTCCACATCCTCACCAATGCTGGTTATTTTCTGGAATTTTGTTGTGTTGTATTTTGTTTTAATAACAGCCATCTTTATGGGTGTAAGGTGCTATCTCACTGTGGTTTCAATTTGCATTTCTCTAATGATTAGTGATGCTGAGCATTTTTTCATGTGTTTCTTGGCCATTTGTTTATCTTCTTTGAAGAAATGTTATTCAAGTCCTTTGCTCATTTTTAAATTGAGCAAAGCTGGGGCTGACTACAGGCACGAACCACCATGGCCAGCTAATTTTTTGTATTTTTAGTAGAGATGGGGTTTCACCATGTTGACCAGGCTGGTCTCAAACTCCTAACCTCAGGTGATCCGTCCGTCTCGGCCTCCCAAAGTGCTGGAATTACAGGGGTGAGCCACTATGTCCGGTCAAATGTGGATACTATTAAAAATACTTTGTTGACCAGCCTGGCCAACATGGCGAAAACCCATCTCTACTAAAAATACCAAAAAAAGCCAGGCATGGTGGCAGGCGCTCGTAATCCCAGCTATTCAGGAGGCAAAGGCAGGAGAATTGTTTGAACCTGGGAGGCAGAGTGAGCCGAGATCACGCTCCAGCCTGGAAGCGCAGGTATGTTATTACACTCCAGCCTGGGTGACAAGAGCAAGACTTTGTCTCAAAAACAAAACAAAACACAAAAACTTCACAAAAAGGATTATATACTGCAACGCATTGTGCATCTTGTTAAACTTGTCTAATTTTTATTTAAAACTGATGATTATTCCATTCCTTAGATGTATTTGAATTTATTTAATCAGAGAATCATTGTTTAAATGTAAGAATGCAGTTCTATCTATCCTGTAAGCTAGAGATCACACATCAACAACATTTACTGGTGAAATTTCGAATGAAGTGCTTCATTTCCACAAGCCAGTGTTCTGACTATAAGAGAAAAATTGTTTAGTTGACGTTTTTGGCATGTGGAAGCCACTGGAAAATTATAGATAATGAAGTATGTATTTTTATCATAAAAGGAGAAGAGTAATTAAGGACTTCCATGTAAACTTAGCTAAATGAAGAGTCAGGAATACAAAAATATTCTAATATTAACTATCAAAACTCTTCAGATTAAGATTATTTCAGTTTAGTACAATAGCACAAAATGCAAAATTCTTTCAACTTGAAAGTTTACCCAACGGCAGCCATAAGCAGTTCTAAATAGGGAATTCTTGTGGTCATAAAGGGAACAGCCTATGACATCAGCCAACAACAATGCAGAAATCTTAAAGTAGAAGCGTCACAGGACTTGCTCTTCCAAATGCTGCATGACAAATATTACTAGGAAATATACTTAACATTTATTTATTTTTATTCTCAATTTAAATAAAAATTTACAATGGTTTTAGTTACGGTGATTTTTAGACATGATTTGAAGTCATTTAAGTCCTAATACGTAAACTGGAATTTGAAATTAAAAGTTCGTTTCTCTTTGAAGTTTATCTTACCTTGAAAAGTAGACATAAACAGCATACTCTTTAGTTGTCCGGTTCGATCACAAAAGATTCTGCTTTTTCTGTTCTACCTCTTGCAGGTTAAATAACATGCAGTGACAATCATGTTATAAGAAAATATTTGGAAGTACTATCTGATGGTTTAAATATTGTTTGAGATAAGACTTATCAATATACAACTCACAGTTCCAGGGCAACCACAGAGATATTTGTTTAGGCATGTAGTCTCTAAAAGAACTAATGGTGTAAGTGCTTAAAATAGTTATTCTTAATGTTTTGTTGTTAAGATCTCATTCAAACCACAACAATGCAGATATATAAGTAAAATTCTGTCTAGAATTTTAGGGGTTTCATAATATCCCGTTCATAGGCATGAGGCAAGAACTCTGCCTAAGATAGTATGTTGTGGGGATTAATTTGTGTGTTCTAGGGGAAGAGGGTGGGAGGGAGGTGCAGGGAAGGTGTTCTTACTTACCCCAAATGCCTTTTTTTAAGTGAAAAGTATCCTTCCTACTCCCTAATGTACCTGGCCTGAAATTGAGCTGTTCCTAACTTAAAATTGCAACTGCTAACTTTCTTCAAGATGCAGTTAAATGAGAAAAGAAATAATATTTTTTATAGTCACTAGCTGTAACACATTGGCAACACAATCATTTCCTGTAATGAGTGACCCTGGTTCCTAAAAATAACTCCAGTGCTAGTCAATTGCTTATATTGGGCATTTTTTTAATTCTTATTTGGGAAGGACATTCCCTTCCACAGCTGAAGAAACTCAGTGTTTGAAAAGAGCTGCCTAAAACACTGTTCCCCGTAGGCTGTTAAAAATGTTCAGCATCTGAATGCTGGTAAGGAATGCTCACACCCAGTGGAGGCAATGCTGTGTGGACTCGAAAAGGAAAAATGGGGCCCCTATATATGGAAAACAGGAAGCAGAACTAGTTGAGGAAGCCTTACTCATCTGTGACCCATATTCAAAGCCATAGTCCAGCCACTGTTACCTAGAAAAGGAAAAGGCTGAATGGCTAGCCTAAGCTCTAAGGGACACACTGCAAATCAGGTCAGACTGTTGTGCCAATTTTCCACCTTATTTTCAAATAAGCAAAGAAATGAAGCCTCAGTATAGCCTGGTGGATACACTGACACATGCCATACCTAGTCAATTGCTGGTTGCCTGATAGCAAACTTAATTTTTTACAGTTCCTCTGGCAATACTCCGTTATGAGTATAGAAGAGTGCTCACTAAATTGAAGCCCTCAAGCAAAAAAAAAAAAAAAAAAAAAAAGTTGCAAATTCAATACACTTCCAGTTTCTCTGCATTATATGACTATTTGCATGTTATTTATACATATGGAGACTGAAAAAGGAGGAACTGGCAGGACCGTCTCACCCCTTCTTGTTTTTCAAAATGTCAATAATTCCCAGGGCTGCTTTACACCAATACACACAGATTCACATTTTTAGAGATGGGTCTCACTGTGTTGTCCAGGCTGGACTACAGTGGCATGATCATAGCTCCTGGGCTCAAGAGATCCTCCCACCTCAGCATCCTGAGCAGCCAGGACTACACACATGCACCACCCCACCTGGCTAATTTTATTCCTCATTTTTCAGTTGGGGCCTGGGCTCGGTGAGGGCAGTGGTCTCACTATGTTGCTCAGTCTGGTCTCGAACTCCTGGTCTCCAGCAATCCTCCCAGCTGAGCCTCCTGAGTAGCAGATTCACATTTTACAACAGTGATTTTAGTTTCTCAGGTAAAGGAATGGAGTTATTCATGATTCAGAAGCACTTCTATGTTAGTATTACAGGATGTTATCAGAGACCTCTATTCCTTCCATCCCTATCCCTTCATCTTTTTCTTTGTTTAATGTTTAAAGGAGTTACATTCAAAGAAACTGGACATGACAGATGAGAAAAATATATCTAGATTAGTCTACAGAAACAGTCCTTAGAAAAGTGGCTGAAGACTTACCTAGCCGTTGTCAATCAATTTGCTCCAAAGTCATCGCATACATTTATTATACAATGGTATTTAAAATCCAAGTCCCATTGATCAGCCAGGGTACTGTCAAGACTTTTTTCTTAACAAAATCTCCTAGTAGGGCATTTTCATCACACAGCAACTGCCTAATTCTTCATACTCACCCCCATGCTGCAACTCACATTTTCCCCTTACTATTACCAATGTTGAAATTAGTCTTCCCCTATAAACCTGGAACCTGATTTGCAATATATCATGAATCCCTTTTGAATTTCTAAAATTATTCTTCTTATTCCTTATTATCTGGACACTGTTCTTTATAGAATGATCATATAAGTTATCATCTATACTAGGACATACTTTTGAGAGGGAAAAGGGGTGCTAATCAATAATAATATAAGTCAAACTAATAAAAACCTAGGCATCCAATAATCTTTCTTGCTGAGCAACTTTGAAACTTTACTTTGGAAAATGTTAGGTGAATAAAGATACATTTTGAAGAGCAAGTAGTAACATCACCAGTGACAAAACTAAAGGAAACATCAACTTTAATTATTTGACATAATAATGACTTAAAAGATGGCAGAAGACAATTGATAATAATTGGGAGACAATGTAGGTAAAATATGGATTTGTCTTGAATTCAAGACACTAATGATGTTTTATTAGGTTGGTGCATGCAGCCATCTGGTTGACCTTAGACATGGGAAGGTAAGAGCCCTCTGATTGACCTTAAACATGGAAAGGTGAGAACTATCTGGTTGATCTTACACATGGGAAGGCAAGAGACATCTGGTAGACCTTGCACCAACCTAATATGATAAGATCTAGCAATGTGGCTTGCAGTATTCCTACTTACCAGGATTTCCTGTTTAGCACGTATGCTGACCAATCTTTGCTTATTCATAAATTTCATAGTTAGCTCACTGTCCACCCATTATTTGTATGAAATCACAAGTAGACTCGTACTCTTGACCGATCACTGCTTTTCTTCGAGAACGTGTTTCTTTAATTTCTTTTTCCTCAAAACTCATGACTTCTGTACACAAATTGCTACCTCATACATCAGTTTAGTCAAGTCCCGGGAGAGCAACAGGACCCATTTATTCATTTATCAGATATTATCTGAGCCCCTGTTATGTGTCCTCACAACAGTGCTCGACAGTGGTGTTAAAAAGGTCAGTAAATTGCCCTGGAGGAACTAATTTAGTTTAGAGTTGTGCATATGTAAACCTCATAATGTTCTTGTAGCAAAGATTAGCCAGTGCCTCCACCAGTCATGTACAGCGGAAAAAATTCTGAGAATTGTAGTGCAAATCAGGCATGGACCAATTATGCTTTTGAACTATACAGTTTTCTGTGCTGAGACTGCGCCAATTCTGATGAATTCTCAACAATGGTAAAATCCATACCTTTAAAATTCAAGAATGTTGTGTTCTAATGGCAGTTTGACCGTTGAGATATTAACATAGGAACATCATTTAGCCTCTTAAGCTTGAACATCCATTAAGCGGGAAAAATAGTGCTTATTTCCTAGAGGTCTGCAGACATTGGCTAACCAATAGTTTTGATTTTGCTGGTAAGTAATGTGCAAATTTTCTTAGATGTGATCGCTTCATTTTCTCTTACATTTTAGATTGGCAGCAGCCAAATGGGCGTTCCAGCCCCTCATCTCCTGCAAGATTCTTCTCAGTTTCATAAATCTGGTAATTTTTGAGCTCTTTTCCCAACAGGGTGCTGCAGCTCACCAAGTGGAATCTACAACATTTTCTGCTACCAGGATAGCAGCTTGCCAGCAGGATATACTGAAATTACTGGGTTTCAGTATGATGTTGGCTGGTACGAACTTCAATCATCGAATCGACATGCGCCCAGCCATTCTCATAATGAATGTTTCCTTCTCTTTCAAATGTTCTGTTTCCAGCCCCCATCTTTTTTTTTTTCTTTTTTAAAGAGGTTTGAAACAGAAACTCTACTCCTTCGGAAGAAACTTTTCCTTCTCATCCCTGTTCCCCATAAAGGGACCTCCAGATAAATCTATCAAAAGCAGGACCCAACTCACCAGGTTTTCTAAAACGTTCCCCAGTCCCACCACCCTTCGTGGCACCCACGGGTTTCCCAAGTCTTCACCTTTCTCTTAGACACACGCAAGCACATTATCACTCCAGAAAAGCAGTCCTGGCTTAGCCAGTTCCCTTCCAGAACGACCACGTGGTTTTTGGCCCCACGGAGTCCTGCAGGGTATGCGGGGTTCATGGTACCGATTTGCCTCGGGACTGAGGGGGCTTCCGGGATGCAAGATCTCCCGGGCTCTAAACGGGACATCAGTGGACAAACGGGAGGGAGGGTAGGACGCGCGGATCCGAGGAAGCGGAACTTAAAGAACACGGGCCCAGCAGGCTACATCAGGAACGCGCGGGGCTCTAGGGCGCAACCGACCCCTCCCGCCCTTCGCAGAGGAGGAAACTGAGGCACGGCGACTGTCTCAGCGGAGTCCCGGCCCTGCCCTCCGCGGAGTCCCGGCCCTGCCGTCCACGGCCTCCCTCAGGCGCGCTCCCGAGCGGGCCGGTTCCTTTGTCCCGGTCGCGCTTCCTGCCTCCTCCTGCGCCTCCTCCTCGCCCCGGGGCCGGGCTGACGCGGCGGGAGAGGAATGCGTTTCCGGAGGGAGAGGGCGGCGGCGGCGGCCTCGGGAGCGGGATCAGACGCGCAGAGGAGGCGGGGCCGCGGCTGGTTTCCTGCCGGGGGGCGGCTCTGGGCCGCTGAGTCCCCTCCTCCCGCCCCTGAGGAGGAGGAGCCGCCGCCACCCGCCGCGCCCGAGACCCGGGAGGCCCCGCCAGCCCGCAGGAGAGGCCGAGCGGGAGTCGCGGAACAGCAGGCCCGAGCCCACCGCGCCGGGGCCCGGACGCCGCGCGGAGAAGGTAGGCGCCGGCGGGCCTCGGGTGTGGGGGTGCGGGCCGCGGCCTCGGGTCTGCTGTGCGCGACAGCACTTAACAGCCGCCGGCCCGGGCCGCGCCGGGACCTTTGTGCCAGGCATGGGGGCGGGGGCGGCCGCCGGCGGGTGGGGGCTGGGGCGGGATTCCAGGCTAGTCCGGGAGGAAGTCCGCACACCGCCACCCCCCTCGGGTCCCCGGCGCTGGCAGCGTCCGGGCGCCGAGTCGGCCCAGCCGCGTTCCGAGCGCCAGGGTCGCGGGCCTGGGCGCTGTCACGTCGGGGCTGCTGGAACTGCGGAGGACCGGGCCTGAGCGGCTCCTGACACCTGCGGTCTCGCGCCAGGCTGGGCGAGCGCAGGTGGGAGCCAGCGAGGCCACCCGGGGCTCGGCGTTTGGGACTCAGCGCGCCCCTGGACTGGTCCTGCGCCTTTGTCTCTCGCTCCCTCGCTGGCTGCTGTCTTTGGAGCAGCGTCGAGCCGGCCGTCGGCGCCCGCTGTTGGGACTGGTCTTCTCCGGCTGGAGCCGGGATAAAAAGTGGCCTCGCGGAGCCGCTGGGGACCGGGGGCGCGGCGGCGGCAGTGCAGTCCACTTCCCGGTGTTTATAAACGCGAATGCCGGGAAGTCAAGAGTCGCCGGCCCCTGCCGGGCACCCCGGGGCCCCCGGGACCAGGACACAGGGCCACGGCCACTTTGTGCTCAGACCTGGTCCGCGGGCCTGAGAGCCGGTCCTGTGTCTAGTATCATTTTTACCGCGTGTCATTTCTTAGGCTTCATAAATTGGATTTATGAGACTCCCACTCTCTAAGTAACTTTCATTTAATCAAATTCGTGCTTTTAAGTCCAAAGCTTTGCACTCATTGGTATGATCATTAGTAAGTTGCATTCTCTAAGCTTCCGTTTCCTCATCTGTGAAATAGGAACAATACTACCTACACTAATAATTCATTTTTATAACAATGACAGCGAGGGCCAGGTTTAGCTCTAGGCATTTTATGTGTATTATTTAATTCTGGAACTGCTCTAATGAGATTGCTACTGTTTATATTTCCATTTTCCGAGTGAAGAAACGGAGGCACAGGAAGCAAAGAGTAAGTTGCGTATGGTCATCGGGAGCTCCTGGAGAAGGCATGGGGTCTAGCTCCAGAGCCTACGTTTAAACCAAAAGTAACCTTCCTAACTATAGTCGTGAAAATCAAATGCAAAATGTAAAACACTTAGCTTGAGAGTAGATGCTCAATGAATATTGACTGCTTTTCAGCCCTTCTTTTATAGTAAAAAGATTTCTCGGAAGGTAATTGGTAACATCATTAGTAAGGTTTCTTTGGGCTAACATGCCACATGGATGGATAACAGGTGGATAGAATTGCTAGGTTATTTTGTTTTGTTTTGAGACAGGGTCTCTGTCGCCCAGGCTGGAGTGCAGAGGAGCTATCACAGCTCACTGCAGCCTCAGCCTCCCGTGCTTAAGTTATTTTTCCACCTCAGCCTCCTGAGTAGCTGGAACGACAGGCGCCTGCCACCATGCCCGGCTAATTTTTTAATTTTTTGTAGAGACAGGATTTCACTATGCTGCCCAGGCTGGCCTCAAACTCCTAGGCTCAAGCAGTCCTCTCTCCTAGAGCTCCCAAAGTGTTGGGATTACAGACTTGAGCCCCTGAGCCTGGCCCTTAGGTTATTATTATTTTTCTTATTGTAGTTCTGATGCTACAAAAATAACGTTCTAGAGGAATTTATACATCTTTCTTAAACCACATATGCCCTTTACGATAGGGTATACAATAGACCACTTTTAGAAATGATTAAGGAACTTTAGTTGGTAGTTACCTGTTCATTTGTGGACATCAAGGCCCAGAGGGGTCAGGACTTAGAGTCTCACTGTAATTCTCATATTTTTAAATAATGTTGGCTCATTGATCAATATTATATAAGTGACTGAAGATGGTGAAGTGTTAAATAAAAAACATTGGTATTTTGATTACAGGCATTTGGGGAGAAAGCCATTTTACTTACCCCAAAATTGAGTATGAAGGTGGAAGATGTTATTAGAATACTAGCTAAAAGGACAAAGAATGTGGTTAATAGTTTAATTCTGTAAAAAGGAAGCAAATAGACTGTTTAACTCATCTATGTTGACTTCAGACCTAGACCTACAATTTTAAGTGTTTGTGATTTTCTTAACAATGTAAAGTTCTGTATTAAAGTTATTTTTTAATACCCTCAACATTCTGTACATGAAACGCATGGAATCAACAATTCTGAAAGTCACTGCGTTTAGTAATTTTAACAATTAGGCAGCTTTCTTCTTAGCTTTCTGGTCAGTGTAATTTAATTTAAATCAGCCCCAAATTACCATCACGAATGAAAATGTAGTTCTGCATTGGTGTTCTTCCTAACTCTGGGAGTGACACTGGGGACAAATGGTCATACTATAATAATGAAAAGTGGTCAAACAACTTAACATGGTGCCAGTTTTTCTAAGAGTGCTTGCCACTGATTTTAATGTCTTTATTGTTTGACTTCTTGATAAATAAGTTGTGGCTTACAGCAGGGAGTAGTACAGTGTTCTGTCCGAAAAAAATATTCATTAATATTCTGTAGCTGCTCTGGTTTGCCCTTAACCATGCTGCTAGTGTGATAAGCTGAAACATCTTGTAACTGGTAAAAGTTTCAGAGAGCTTTCAAGTTCCGAGAACTTAACTTTCTGAGTGTGTAACAAGCTACATATATCTGAAAGGATTCATTTGGACTTCTGTCAGATTTTAGCAGATTTTCTCACTCTATGAGAGAGTTAGGATCTGTTAGGTTGTGGGTGGAATCCTAGAGATTATGCCAGGTAAATATGTAAGTGTCAGTATTGTATTAGCAGTGTTTACTCTGACTTGGTTTTAGGTTCTGAGAATTTGGCCTGTTGTTTTTTCAGAGGTGGGAAGTGTGGAGTAGAGAGGTTAAGATACAGAAAGGTACATTCGTCTTCTGAATCCTGAAGTGTTATGCTAGGGGTATCTATAGCTGTGGAAAACTGAAAGAATATTATGGTATGTACCCAGGTTAAAGGGAGTACAGTCCGTAAAAGTCAGAATATTAGCAGCCTTCCAATATGTCTGTCGGTAGGTGAAAATAAAATTTCTCTCTTTCAGGAGCTGTGTACAAAAGGATCCAAACTATACTTTATACATGTGTTACTGCTTTAAAAGTGGCTGTGAGTTTTTAGAGGTCAACTGACTTTAAACTTGCCGTTTGATTTGTGACTTTAGAAAGTAGAGTTAACTATATTTAGCAATATGCTTAAGCATGTGCATATCACCTCATGAAACGTGTGTATGCATGAGAAAAGCTGCCTCCAGTACATATACATATGTATATAAACACACATACACACAAGCATATATATGTATGTATTTCTTGTAGGACCAGTCTCATTGTATATAATTTCAAAGTGCAGGTTCCTGATCTCCAGGGATGCGTAAAAAGACTCACTGAAGTATGGGAAGAAAATTTTAGGTCTACTATTATGTTTGTTGATCTCATCACTTCAGAGTTTAAAATTTTGATTATGATTTATATCTTACTGTATTGCTGTAGAAGTACACATATTTGAATTTATAAATTACATGTATTTTGGGTACATGTATGCTTAGAATTTTTTTAGTGATAAAGGTGAGTGGTCAGAAACCTTTGCAGATCCCCTATATGGAGGATGACTTGAGTGGAGTTCAAGAACTAGTATATTTAGGAGGGAGAATTGAAAAGACTTGATAAGAGAAATGAAAGAAACCCAATGTGACACTGGTTTCTGGCTAGGAGGTGCTGTTCACTGAGGTGAGAGGGTGACCACAAACCGGGGCTGCTGGTTGGCTGGAGCAGAGGGGAAATGATGACCTTATGAGGCTGAGTTTTATTTTTTTAAGGTGACCGGGGACATAGGTGGAGATGTCTAAATTGCAGTTAAATACACAGGGTGAGAGCTAAAAAAACAAAAAAACAAAAAAACTGAGAGATTTCAATTTGGAAATTCTCAGTCTATTAAGTACTGGTTGAAGCTATAGGCTGTGCATGCAAACACCAAAGGAGGGTGTGGAGTGAAAAACAGGCTGAAGGAGGACCTGGGAACAGTCAAGGTGGGTAGAGGAAGAGGAATCCAGAAAAGCATTTACCTTCCCCAGTTTCTTCTCTGAACTTCTAATTCCTTTGAGTGACATTTTTGTGAGTGACAAAGGTATTTCTGGGTTTTCCCAGTGATTGGCATGTTTGAGTTAAAGACAAAAAGACTTCATTGGTCACATCCCTTTGTGGTAATTTATTTTCAGATACCTTCTCAGAGAAGCAGTTTGATGTAGTAAAGGCTTCTCGATTGGGAGGCAGGAAACCTGGGTGTCAGTGCAGGGTCTGCCACTGAATTTCTGTGTGACCTTTGTCAGAGTACTATACTTCCAGGGCGTTGGTTTCCACATCTGCCCTATAAAGCAGTCTGCATGTTTCTGTTGTTCTCTTGTTCCAGGAGTTGGAGAATAGCTGCTGCCTGATGTAAGTAGAATGCAGTTCTCTCACCCCATGAGCAACCTTTTTTTTTTTTTGTATCACCAGAGAGTGTAGGCGCTGTGCCACTTACTCCTTTAAGGATGCCTGCCAGCGCTGACCAGCAACATCTGTCACAACATCTGTCACAACAGCTCTGCATCAGGATGTAGCTCGGCTGTACATTACATTTTATTCTATCAGTACATTGAGTACCAGTTCCCTGAAAAATGCTTTACTCAGTGGGCACGAATCAAGAAGTCGACATGGTCTTTGATGTTGAGTCTGTTGTCTAGTTGGAACAAGTTGTGTTCGGTTCAGGAAAACATAAATACCAAAGAGTGTTTTATACAATGTACTGTACCATAAAATATTCCCTAACAGCGTTAGAAAAATCTCAGCATTGTCTTGTGTGGTTTCGGAACACGTTGTGTAGGAGATGAGGCCTGAGCTTGGAATGGTATGAGTGAAGGTTGGATGACAGATGGGTGGCACGTTCAAGGGACAGCATAGGAAGAATCCAGTCTAATTTCACAGATAGTACTTGGCCACTTTGTTACTTATTAGGAGTTATGTATAATATATATGTATCACAATGATATATGAAGGCTATATTTTAAAATGAAAGCCTGGATTCTTGCCCTCCAACACTAGCCTGATGAGAGATACAGACATGAATAAAATTAGTTATAATAGAAGTTTGAACAGAAATAACACTATATTATTGAGCATCACTGAAGGTTTGTCATTCACTGTGCTGGCCACTATCAAGGCTATTTTGGAACCACAGAGAAGGAGTAATTAAGTTGATTGTGATTGGTGAGGAGATGAAGAGGCAATAAAGGCAGAAAGGAAGAAGAAAAATCAGCATTCTGTTTTGTGTAGGCGGAAAGGAAGAAGAAAAATCAGCATTCTGTTTTGTGTAGGGAGTAGTTTCAGTGGAGTGATGAGGAAAATATTTACATACAAAATTAGGTATGTACCATTTGAAGTATGGAAGTCACATTTTTCTGTATAAATGTTAATTGAATGAATATGTAAATAACTTAAGCTTTCATAATTTATGAAGTTAGGAATAGTAGATTATTCTGCCCCTATGCACAGTATTTTATGGTTTATGTATGATTTTCTTCATATGATTTCAGTGCTTCTTTTAAAGGGGTGGTACGGGGTCATGTTTGATTATTGGAGGAGGAAATTGGAGTTTGAAAAAGCATATTTGGTAGTATAATGTTATATTAGAAAAATGTTACAAAAAGTATAAAAGGGAGTAAGATTTATGCTTATTAAAGAAGCATGGATTAAAAAGATTGAGAAACATTTGTTAAAGAGTCACTGAGGTTCTTGTTTTAGAAGGCCACGATTAATGAGTTGGAGAACAAGAAGCAAGTTTGGTAATCAAGTAAATTATGAGCTGTTGACCATTTAGAAAGGTATTTGCTGATAAAAGCTTTCATATAATGATCACATTTTATCTTTCCAACAATTCTATGGTAGATACTATTTACAGCTTACTGATGAGTAAATTGAGAAACTCTTTTCTTCCTATGTTTATCATGGTTTTAAAACATTTATCATATATTTAAAATACTGTATGCACTCCACCACAGACAGGATGGAGAGGAAGATGTGACGAAAGATGTGGTCAAAATTAGTTTTAATCAAGGAAGCATTTTGGAATGATCTGCTTAAAAAGGGGATATAATTATGCAGTTTGAGAACATAATTCTCCTTGATTGAAATTACGGGGAATAAGTCTTGCTGTCAGGTTCTTATTGATATCATTGATCATGATGGTTCTTTTGCTAGCTCCACTCACAATTATCTTTGTAAACTTGCCCCAGAGTAAACTTTCTCAACCAAAACCGTTTCCAACTTCTTTCCTCCTCACAGGGAAAGGCAAAAAAGTCCGCAGACATAGAGAGTGAAAAGAAGGAACAGAATACTAAGCTGGTTTGAAAAACAATCAATTGCTAGGTAATAATGTCTTACCTTTTGAGTGGAAGGAGGAGCTGGGAAGAATTAAGTTCAGACAGGTTTTTTGCTCATTTTGGATCAGCCCTTCATATTATGGCTTAATAGCTTTGTTTAAAGTATATTTTTCTGCTTTTATTTTAAGTTCATCCTCTGAAATCTTGAGTTAATTTTGTGCCCCTTTACCCCCATTTGAATTAAATGCTTCATTTTTTTCCCATTTCTCACATAAAGCTTTTTTTTTTTTTTTTCCCAGGGCAGGGAGGGGCTGGTGGTGGTGGTGCTATACCAGTTGTCTGTTTATGAGATCACCATTAGATGACATTTCTAATTGGCTTGAATTATTTGAGTTTTGTGTGATTTTCCTGTTATGTTGATTCTGTTCTTCATGTTTAGGAGTTCTGTAGAGGATTCCAGCCTAAATTTTCTTCCTTTTACTTTTTGTGGTTTTACTTTTTGATCACTGTCAAGATCTGTTTGAGATTTTCTGTCTTTCTTGAAGAGCATAATGACTTCTAGATTTTCTCTTATTTTTAAAGAAGATTCTTCACTGACTCCCTTTCACTTTTTGTTCTGTAGAAGTCTTTCCTGGGTGTTAAGTTTCCAGGCTTTACCTCCCCTTATCCCCAATATACTGTCTTTTAGGCATTTTGTTTGCCAAAGCGTAGTACATCCATTATTTATCTTTCTGTTGCACTTGTAGATTGGGTGTTGCTAAAGATCTTCCGTATTTCATTTTCCTGGAGAAGGTGGGTAAAGTGACTAGTGATGAATTTTATCTTCAGTCTGTTGTTGTATAATTTTCTTGAGGTATCTAGCCCTGTTGTGAGCTGTTCTCAGATTTCAAATGGTTTTGTGAACCTACAGCTTTGGAGCAGCCAAACCTTTGTTGTTAGAGCTTCTTAGCCCAAGCTAACATCATTATGTGAGAAGGGGTTAGTGCTCTTTAAAAAGCCATTTTTCTTCTGGGTGGGAGTAGTGCAGTTTAGACAGTTTTCTAATTCAGACTACTTTTCTATTTGTCAAGGAGAGGAGAAGAGGACTTCAAATGTGGTGTTACATCTTTGTCTGGGATTCCTTAGCCTCTTCTCTTTCATGTCTCCTATTTTTTTCTTCTCTATTCTTTCTGCTAAGTTTTGTTAATCATTAATGCTAGCTTATTAATACTTGGGCCATAAACACCTCTGTAGTCACCAACACACCTCTTCCTGCCAATGGAAGGGAAAAAAGTGTTGAGTTTTAATTGTTCTTCCGGTAAGGGGAAAGGTGCCCTTTCCATGGGAGGAACTTTTCTCCACATGTCACCCTCTCAGATGGTACAGAATTCAGAAAGATTTCTCAGTTTCTTCCATTCATGTTTTTCCCGTTTTTATTACTCTCTATGTGGGATAAGTGGAAGGAACCTCATGTCTTTCAATTTGGCTCTGTGTTCTTTTTCTGGAGTATATTGATTTTTAAATGCTAAAATTTGTTATTGACCTATTTTCCCCCCTTTTAAAAGCAGATACAGAAAATAATGATGGTAGAACAGACTTGGGATGAATCCAACTTTATTATTATTTTTAGGAGACATTTATGATATACCTCTATAGGTATCAGAATCTTTTCTACTGTTAAGGTGAAAAGATTTGAGATTTTGTGAAATCCTTTGTGTATTCTTTTTATTTGAGTTGGTGTTTAGGCGGCTTATTTTTCAACTCTGAAATGAACATAACTTGTTACATTTTTTAAGGTAATTTCTTTCTAAAGTGTAAGTGTTTAATTTCTACAAATGTAGTCCATATAAAGTTTCTAAAGATTGTATCTGTAAATTTAAAAGGAAATGCCAAATGAATTATTTGTAAAATTGTTTAAAACAGTTAATAAATAATGAGTGTGTATTTAAAAGTTTGAACATGATATAAAACCATACTTTTATGGATAAAGATTAGTTTACAGTGAAGATTAAAACAATTATGCACTATTTTTGACAGTAGAAACAATTGCATATATTTCGGTTAAGCACTAAAATGAGATTATTTGTGGATGGTGTTTAAGATTGTTTATTGTTCAGGGAATGAATTATGACCCCTTAGATAAAATTGCATATGGTAGAAAATGACCTTAAGGTGAAATGCTTTTATAGGAACAAGACACAAAACCTTTGTCTGTACTTATGAAATATAGCAATTAAAATAACTTTTCTTGGCCTCTATTAAGTTCAAATGCCCAAGAAATAAACTCATAGAACATTATAAGCCCTTTCCATTTCTGTGCTCTGAGTCAGTTCTAACACTAGAAGGATGTTCTTTATTTTAAAGTAGTGATTAAGTAGGCTTTCAAAAAATTATAGTTTAATGAAGTCAGGTCATAGCTTCTGGATACAGATGGTCAGGTTTCAATTCCACCTGTGCAACTTTTGATTCCACTATTGCAAGTTGTTTAATCTCGCTGTGCTTTTGTTTCCTCATCTGTAAAACAAAGACACTATTATTCTCCACCTCATAGAGTTACCTGGAGGAGATAGATGCTATTATTTTATTATTTTATTATCATATCCATTTGAAGGTGCCGAAATAAAATTCTGATTTTTCAAAGTTCTAAATGAAATAACTTTTTGTTACAAATTACTTTAAATCATCAAAACTTAGTGTATTCTACTCTTCTTGCCTGTACCTAGTCTGGCCCTCTCAATTGAGAAATCAGTCTTTTTTTTTTTTTTTTCAAGTAATCCAAAGTGAGCAGCAGTCCCTGAACAGAATCATATTGCTAGTTGTGTTTGATTAATGAAACAGAATTCGTATTCTAGTCCTTTCAGGGGGGTTTCCTTTCTCGTGATGTAAGAACCTCGTCTTAGTCTTTGTGATGCTATAACAGAATGCCACAGACTGGGTAATTTATGTCAAGGTTCTGGGGACTGGGAAGTCCATTATCAAGGTGTTGGTATCTAGTGTCTTCCTGCTGTATCATCCCATGGTAGAAGGCGGAAGGGCAAGAGAGCGAGAGATGAGGAGGAGGCCAAACTCGGTCTTCTATCTGGAACCCATTCCCCACTCCTCTGGTAATAGCATTAATCCATTCATGTGGCAGAGCAGAGCCCTCGTGACCTACTCACCTCTTAAAGGTCCCACTTCTCATCACTGTTGCTTCAGGGATTAAGTTTCCAACATGTGAACCTTGGGGACACGTTCAAAGCATAGCAAACCTCAAAGGTTCCTCCTTATTTCTCTTTGTATTAGGTATGTTATTACCTCCCCTCAATCTTTTTTTTAAGGGTTTCTGTGATATTAGTGTTCACAGTATTTGTATTTTGTCTACTATGTTAGTATAAAACATTTAAGATTTTGCTGCTTTTATTACTTTATGAACACATTTGTCAGGAATCTGATTGTTAGAAAGCACATTAAATAGAATTCTGCTTGGATGTGGAATCTGTAAAGAGTACAAAAAGGTTTTGACGTTGAGGATGTCAGTGTATGAATGGCTATAACAATCCACATTAATCTATTTTCTGTAGTTGTGTTACTTCTAACTTTCAGACTTTATCCTTTCTTTCATATCTTGTGTCTTCCCTAAAGTGGATCCAGTCAGTTTTCTGGTTATAATTACAATTGAAAAAAGCAAAGCATTCAACCGTGGTTACTTCTTTATTCAATTACGTTGTTATTGAGCGCCTCCTATAACATTTGGTAATAATCATAACAAGTAACACCCAGGTACTTACAATTGGCCAGACATTGTTTTAAATGTTTTATGCTTATCGACTTATTTAAACTTCACAAAACCGCTGCAAGGTAAATACTACTGTCCCCATTTTAAAGGTGAGGAAACTGAGACACAGATTAATTTGCCAGTATAACTCTGCACTACACAATGTTGTACGATGGTAGATGCCACAAATGTCTGCTGTCGTGAAGTTCAGTGTTTTATTTTTTGATACCTCAATGTATCTCCAGTTGTTTTTATCGTTAGTTTCTTCGTTTATTAAATATTAAGACATTGCGCTAGATACAGAAAACATGGAGAAATTTCTAGAAGATGACAATTTTTATGGCAAGTCAACCATACATATCATTAGTAGATGTATAAAAGCTACATATGCCCCAAACAGGAAACCTTTTAAATGAAGATTATTATATATGTTTTAACATACATATGTGTATGTACACACACACACGGCTATATGTGAATCACCTGGCTTAGTCTTTCTTTCCTCCCCAGTTCTTGCCATGATTTGAGGGCTTCAAGAGTTCATGCAGATGATACTTCTCATACCTTGGTCAAGCAGTTTTCTTCCTTTTTTTTATTTAATGAAATTTCAGTTTATTCAGCTAAAGACTAATGTATGCCTGATAACCTAGTGATAACCCATAAGTTTGGTAGTCCACAACCTTTTTATAAAGCACATAACATTAACATTCAGATGAGGCATTATAAAAAGTTCTTTAAAGAATGAAGTGGGCTGGGCATGGTGCCTCATGACTGTAATCCCAGCACTTTGGGAGGCAGAGGTGGGTGGATTACTTGAGGTCAGGAGTTTGAGACCAGCCTGGCCAACATAACAAAACCCCTTCTCTACTAAAAATACAAAAGTTAGCCAGCCGTGGTGGCACACGCCTGTAATCCCAGCTACTCGGAGGCTGAGGCAGGAGAATTGCTTGAACCCAGGAGGCAGAGGTTGCAGTGAGCCAAGATCACACCACCGCACTCCAGCCTGGGCGACCAAGAAGTGAAACTGTCTTAAAAAAAAAAAAAAGTCTTTACTATAATTCTTTTAAAAAACCTTGGTTCGTCTTGAAAGGTTGATGAAGTTTTTTGAAATATCTGCAGAAAAGGAAAATAAATTTCCCCCCCAAAAAATACGTAAGAACCACTTACTGGCACTTGTGTTTTAAGTATCTGGAGAAAAACAGGATAGATTTTTAAAGGCAATTAATAACAGCTATACAAGGACTTGTTTCATTTGCTTTCACACCAAGTAAAGTAAGAGCAAATATGCTGTGGAAGACAGAGTTGAGTTTTTCCTCCTTGTCTCATATGCCCCACTTCTCCTACCAGGTCACAGTACATCAGCAGCCATCCTTGTTGCCCCACTGAGCAATCACTTTAGATTCCAGTTTTTAAATGCCTGCTCAGATGAAACCAGTAGAGTTCTTTCCCCTTAAGATAAGGTGGCAGTGAATGTTAGCAGGTATCAATTTCTTTGATCAGGAACGAAGAACTCCTTCAGAAAACTCACTTTTTTGGTCTTTGTTAACCTATCATGTAAATTCTTTTTATTGGCACACCTTGTTTACTAATTATGATTGATTGCTATTTATGCCAAGGGAACATTCCCCAGGCATGCCTGATCTGTTTACTAATGACAAAGTATGCTCACTTCACGTAATTTCATAGGTTTTCTCTTTTATTTTTGGGAGGAGGGGTATAATAACTTGTTATTTATCAGGGCAGATCATATATTTGGATAAAAAAGAGAAACTGGCAGGTAGATCCTAAAGTACATTTCTTAACCCGAGTAACATCTGAAAACATAGATTTCAATTATATTTTGTTGAAAATTCATTCAACTTTGATGCTTATCCAAGAACTTAAAATGTCAATTTCTCACAAAAATTATAACCCTCAATACATATGTATTTTCAAAAGAAAAGTCATCTTAAAGTAATATTTTTCTGTATGTTAATTGATACATTTTTATAGCAAATTGAAAATTCTGAGTAAATTGAAAGTGTGTTTAACAACAAAATAAATACAGCATATATTTATGGTTAGCTTATACATTTGTTAGTGTAAAGGCAGCAGTGAATTTGTATCTTACAACAAATCTGTAAATCCAGTTGCTTTTTTTCTGGAATTTTATGTAGTATCACTGTGTTCCACAATGCTAGAAATGTCTTTTTTGACATTAATCTATGCAGAAATTTCTGATGAGATATTTTCCCCAAATGACATGGAACTTTTTAAAAACATTTCCAAAATATATGGACGTTTTATCAACCACTTATTCTTAATGAACAAGAAGTTAGATTACTACCAGTTGTTCTTTTAATTTTACTCTAACGTGTTTTAAAAGTTTAGACATCTCTGATGGTTTTGCAGGTAACTGGATAAAACACGCTAGATGATTTCAAAAGATTAATCTTAGTATCTGACTCGTTTGGCACATCCTCAGTATCCAGAATAAAATCAGTGGAAATAAAAGTAATATAATTTTCAAAGAATTCATACATACTGGAAGTCTTAGGAAAAGCAGTTTTTAAATGCAAGGACTAGGAGGTTTGCTCATCTTGCTAGTTACACGCATTTCTCCTCATGAAGTAATGGCAGCTTTCTGGCTTCTTTGTGGAACTTTAGTTTGTAGAAGAGCTAGGTAATATTCCAGGACTGGCTTTGTTTGGGCTTCATAAGCCTTTAGTCTTTTGATAACCGTCTCCGGTTTATCATCCTCACGCTGAGTGAGAGGATCCCCAGTCACATCATCAGTGCCCACAGTTTTGGGAAGGTTGGATTCAATGTTGTAGACTCGGCCACTGGCAGGATGAATCTAGTGAGCAGTAAGGCATTGTTTAATGACCTCAAAGGGCACATTTGGGCTAATCACTGTGTCTGTCTAAGAAGCTCTATCTAGGGCTTCTGCCTGTGGAAGTGCCCTTGGAAAACCTTCCAACAGCTAGCTATACTAGGTGAGATTTTTCAGCTTATGTAGGGCAAGCCGATTCATGACATCATCTGGGATGAGTTTCCTTTGGTCAATGAAAGCGTTAGCTAACACATCAATTTCTGTGCCCCGCAGCATGCTGTCCCGGAGCAGGTCTCCACTGGAGAGGTGCTTCACAGTGTTTGACAACTAGTGCTGTTGCCTGAGCCCAGGGCCCCCATGATCACGGCTGCTGCCACGTGGATGCCCCCTTACAGACCAAGGTCCACACCGCGCCCGCACAAGGGCTTTGGCCCAGCTTTCGAGCTTACCTGCTCTGCAGCCCAGGCCCAGCTGGCTGGCAGCAGTGCCAGTGAGTGGGGACTGTGGCTCCCAGGCCTTCCCTGAAATCTGGTCTAGCCGTTTTCTTGTCTCTCAACTTTAGTGGCCATTGGCCACTGTACTGGAAACCTCGTGTGTCTTTCATCCTCTTGGCTTCCGCTCTGATTCCAGCTGGTGCTGCTGGGAACAGTCTGTGGCTCACTCCTGGCTGACTGCATGCTGCTTCAGGTGCCTCTCTTTTGCTTAACCCTGTGACTCCTCTAACCAGCTTTGTTGTCTGTTCCTTGTTGTCTGTTCCCTCTTGTCTGTCCCTGGGCACGTGCACTGTAGTTCTTAGAAGTGTTAGGGGAGTTAATGCCCCTTGAGGCGACCTTACCTGTGCAACTGGAGTTGATACATTTCCCTGTTGACTTTCATTGGACAGACTTTCTAAGTACTTCTCAAAAGTTTTCCACAAGATCAAGTCCTCAGGTACTCAGTATGTTAAAGATAGTGTCTTTGTATTGGCTTTTTCTCTTTTTCTTGGTTCACCATGTTCAAAGTGTCTCTCTCTTTTCCTGGGGTCACCTTCTAGTAAACTGCCTGCATGCAAGTTCTGGTCCCAGGCTCTGCTTTGGCAGAACCCTAGCTAAAACAGTGACCTAGTACTGTATTTTTAATACAGGCTTCCACCCTCCCCACAAGACTGCCTGTCTCTGAAATTGTAAATTCTTAACTGTCTTAGGTTCCAGCTCTCTTCACTTCTTTGTTTCCGTGGTCCCCTCTCCTCTCACCTCCCTGGTGTGATGTCTGGTCTTTTGACTTTTTCCTCTTATTTGTTAACTTTTTGTTAGCACTGCACCTTCTTTGCCCCCCACCCCTACCTTTCCTCTTGCACCTGCCCTGCACCAGGAAGTAAATTTAGTGATTCCAAATTGGAGTCTGAGGGACCATGGGAGGTATTCTCAGAGATTTGGGCATTTCTACAAGAATTGAAAACAAATTGTACTTTCATGTTAATAATAAACATTTAGTTTATCTGGTTGACCATCTTATAACCCAGTAATATAACTTCAGCGTCTATGTTTGTACTTGGAAGTTAATTTTGGTTTTATAATGTATAAGAGCCATGAGCATGAGACATTTTATATCTATCTTTAAGTTGGCTTATATATTTAAAGTAATTGAAAATTTAAATTGTCATTTGGATATCTATAGTAACACTTTTCTGTTTAGAGAAGTTCTGCACATTAAGTAATTCTGAGACATTCTTCTGAGTAATGTCAGAGAAAAATGTCACACAATTCAGTATAGTTCAGCAAATATATTTTTACCTTTTAAAATTTTTTGAGACAGGGTCTCACTCCATTGCCCAGCCTGGAGTGCAGTGGTGTGATCATAGCTTACTGCAGCTTCCACTCCGGGACTCATGGCCCTCTGCCCTGGTCCCCACCCCCACCAAGTTTTGCTGTGTTGCCCAGGCTAATTTATTTTCTTATAGAGCCAGGATCTCTAGCTGGGCATGGTGACTCATACCTGTAGTCCCAGTTACTTGAGAGGCTGAGGTGGGAGGATTGCCTGAGCCCAGGAGGTTGAGGCTGCAGTGAGATGTGATCACACCACACCACTGCATTCCAGCCTAGGCGACACAGCAAGATCCTGTCTCCAAAAAAAAAAAAAAGAGAGAGAGAGAGGGTCTCGCTCTGTAACCCAGGCTAGTCTTGAACTCCTGCCTCAGGCAGTCCTCTTACCTCAGCCGCTCAAAGTGCTGAGATTGCAGGCATGAGCCACCATGCCTAACAGCAGAGTTTTTGAGCATAGACTTTGTGCCAAGTATTTCTAGTTGCGATAGCTATAAATAAGATACACCCAGGCCCTATTTTCTTGGAGCCTAGAATCCATCAGGGAAGACATGTTAGCAGATAGAAGTGAAATGAGTGTTACAGATATGCCTGTATAAATTAGGGTGTCCAATACCTGGTGGGCTTTCACCATTGCAGGCTCTCACTGTAATGCTATTGTGTTTTCCTAATTTTCTGCAACCCCTAAGCCCTACCTTTTTTCCTAGGAGTTGTTCTTCCTATTTCAGAAAAAAACAGTCATACATGAATGAACTCTGTTTCTTTCTCACCTCCTGCTCTGCCTTAGAAGAAAGACACCATGTCTCTGTTTAGGGTGATCCATCCCCTTGGGCTCCAGATGTCATCCCTCTTTGCTCCAAGGAGGCCTGGCTTCATCACTTACCTTTACTCTTTCTTGTGTCTTCACCTTTTCAAGTTTGCCCCCAGCTCTCCTTTCTTCGTAAGTATTATTTTCATCCCAATCGCATCCATGTTCATAAGTTCAGTTAGCACCTAGGTTATGACAACTCTGATGTCTGTGTCTCTAACTCTTGACTTATCTCTTGAGATCCATATTCATGTCCTAGCTTCCCAATAGGCATCTTCCCTGGATTTCACAGTAAACCTCGTTTTCTCCACTAACTCCATTCTCCCTCCTACATCTTCTTTATTTAAAAGTGACGATTATTCTAAATTTCTTTATTTCTCCCATCCTTTCTTCTCCAAGTAAACAGCAGATCCCTCATAGCTGCCTTCTAATCATTGTTCGTCTTCTTGTTTGTTGCTGTTATCTGAATTTAGACATTTGTCATCTCTCACTTGAACCTTTGCAGTAAATTCTGTATTTGTCTTCCAACTCCTGTCTTGCCCCCTATCCTTTTCTCCACTGAGTTTCTGCCATGTATATGTAGACGTGTTACTAGCCTGCCCAAATTTTTTCGGGTCCCCTCCTATTTATAGAATGGAATCCAAACTCTTTTAGCATGGGTGGTATTTGGCTCTCTGTAATGTAGCTCCTCCTGCCTGCTTGGTCTTCATTCCTGTTATTTCCAACTCATAAGTATCAGAAATATTTCAAAATTCCCTTTGGCCTTTTTGATATTTTAAGATTTTAATATAATATAATTTATACTTACAATAGAAAATTATAAGGAGGAAATAATAACTCATTCCACCAACAAGATATAGCTACAAAAACATACGTTTTTCTAGTCTTTTTTTCTATAAAGAGAGAAAAAGTGAGACAGTTCCAATTTTGGGTTGCAGGGAGCTGCCCAAATGCGTATGCTTAGAAATAAGATTAAGAAGGAGTTTCGCCTTGGGACTGCATGGCTTTGCATGTGCATACCTTTTGCCTGGAATATCTTCTCTCCACTTTTCTCCATACCCGTCTCCTGTGTGCCTTCAAGTCTAACTGAAACACTGCCATGTCCCTGACGCCTCTGAACTTGTCCAGGCAGATTTCAGTGTCCTCAGTGCACTGCGTCCCTGTTTATTACTGAAACCATCATATCATAATAATTTGTATTTTTGTCCTTGAACTGAAAGTTCCTTGAAACAGTGAGTCTTGTATTTCCTGATATGGCTCAAAACCTGACACAGCTGCCTGAAGAGGAACCTCCAGAAAGGCGGGGGAAACCAGTAGAGTTCAGGGGAGTAGAGTATGTTAAAGCATGGTGAATAGTCTTACATGTTGCTTTGTGTAAATTCTTTGGTAGTAAACTGATATACTTCTTCAAGTGCATATTGTAGTGAGTCAAAAAACATGTGAATGAATGAATGAATGATGAATGAATGAATGCAGAGAGTAAGGTAAGGCCTGGAAAGAGTTCTTTTGCAAGAGTAGTTTCACATATATGGTTGGGCATGGACATCAGTTATACAGTTATGTGCCACATAATGACATTTTGGTCAATGATGGACCACATACACGACAGTGGTCCTGTAAGATTATAATGGAGCTGAAAAACACCTCTTGCCTAGGAATGTGGTGTCATAGTACAACACATTTCTCACATGTTTGTGGTGATGCTGATGTAAACAAATCGACTATGCTGCCAGTCATGTAAAAGTATAGCATCTAAATTACAGTGCATAATACTTGATAATAAACAGCTGTGTTACTGCTTTATATATTTACTGTACTTTTTTTTTTTTTTTTTTTTTTTTAAGATGGAATCTAGCTCTGTCGCCAGGCTGGAGTGCAGTGGCACAGTCTCGGCTCACTGTAACGTCCGTCTCCTGGGTTCAAGCGATCCTCCTGCCTCAGCCTCTTGAGTAGCTGGGACTACAGGTGTGCGCCACCACACCCAGCTAATTTTTGTATTTTTTGTAGAGACGGGGTTTCACCACGTTGGCCAGAATGGTCTCGATTTCTTGACTTTGTGATCTGCCCATCTTGGCCTCCCAAAGTGCTGAGATTACAGGCGTGAGCCACCACCACCAGCCTGTTGTTATTTGAGAGAGTATTTCTCCTTATATAAAAAAAGTTAAAACAGCCTCAGGCAGGTCCAGGTCCTTCAGGAAGTAGTCCCGAAGAGGGAGATCTTTTAGGAGATGACAGCTCCATGTGTCATTGGAGACAGGATATGTAGGTGCAGGACAGCGACATTGATGATCCTGACCCACGCCGCTGTGCAGGCCTATGCTAATGTAGTGTGTGTGTTTGTGTCCACAGTACCGTGTACAGTAATATCAGTGATGTCCTGTTCAGTGAGTGTTCTGTGCAGTGTACTCACTTGCCCCACTCACTCACTCACTCACCCACCCACCCAGCCACCCACCCAGAGCAGCTTCCAGTCCTGCAAGCTCTATTAATGGTAATAGTGGTGTATCAATTTTAAAATCTTTTGTACCATACTTTTGCTGTAGTTTTTCTTTGTCTAGCTGAGTGTAGATACACACATGCTTACTGCAGCATTCTAGTTGCCTGTAGTATTCAGGACAGTTGTGTAGCCCAGGGGCAATAGGCTATACTGTAGAGCCTGGGTGTGTAGGAGACCACACCATCTCGGTTTGTGTAAGTGCACTCTGATGGTTGCACAAAGATGAAATTGCCTTCGCATTTGTCAGAGCTCTTTCTTCATTAAGTGACATGTGAAGGGAATGGCTTGAGGAGAGGGAAGGTAGGTAGGAAATGGAGACCAGTGTAGACAACTGTTTCTAGGTCTTTGACTGTGAAGAGGAGACAAGCATTAGAATTAGGACAGCATCTGAAAGGCATCTTTCCCTGTTATGCCCTCATACTCTGTTTCATATGGAATGCCATTGGGAGGAAACCCATTTGGGTCCTTTTCTCAGCATAAGAATCACCTGGAGTCCAGGCCCCATGCTCAGAGATTGTGGATTTTAGGCCTAGGGTGGGCATCCACGTAAACCCAATGCGGTTGTTCCCTAGGCCAACTTAGAAAAGTGCTGTCTTGGGGGCTTTGTGGCATAGGACTTGGGTGCCTGTTCCTTCCCCTTCCATGCACATGTGCAGGGGGCACCCACTACCGGTAGAAGGGAAGACCAGCAGCGTTGAAAGCGAGGCTCCCTGGCCCTCTGCCTCTCCTTTCGTGTCCAGGTCTCTGTGGCTTGCCTCCCTTAGGCCACTTTTAACTGTGGTCTCCTCTCTACCTCCTGGTCCTGTAGGTCTTCTGGGTTCTTAATCGGCCTCATGCTCTAGCCTTTCCCTTTCCTTGAGAGAAAGCCTGGCCTTTTACAGACATCACTAGCCAATGGCAGTGCCTCTCTATTTCTTGCCAGTGCCCTGCCAGTCGCAGGATCGTTGACATCTGTCCTTAAACTGTTTCCAGCTGCTGGCCTTGTTCTCTCAGCTGTTCTTTAACACTGAAGCCTTGTTTCGCCTGCTTCTGGGTTTGGAGCTCTTCTGGAGGTATGAGGGTTTCAGATGGTTGATTTTTGCCTTGTCAAGGTTTATAGAAGGAAAAGGACAAGTGACATTTAAAGTAGTGTGGCTTTGAATATTAGGAATCATTTTTGTTACCTAATAACTTCATCTTAGTGGTGATTGTCTGAATTGTATGATATGTTGACAGATTTCTCAAAGCAGTCTCTAGCGATCATTAAACAGCCTGAGTTGTATCCTGAAGAAACATGTATCTGTCCATATATGGAGCAAATAGTTGTTCCATTCCCTTTGTGTGGAAACTGCCTGCATGCTTCATTCATCACAGTAATGCATTTCCTCAGGAACTTTTAATGTTCCAGGTGTCTGTTGTCATAGCTTTGGAATCATTGATAACATTATTTGACTTGCTTAGAATTGTAGTCTCATGGATTTATTACACATTAAACCTTTTAGGCAGGCCTTGGAAGATGAATTTGGTAGGCATTTCACACTTTTGTGACACTGAGATTTTGCTGGTCTCTTGGATACAGTCACAAGTAATACGTAAGCAAAACTGCACGCTCAGGCGTAACAACCTGCTGGGCTGAGTGCAATTGCAGAAGTGGATGACTTTTCACGTTACTCTTAACTCTTTTCTCTCGGGTGCTCAGAGCACAACTTAAAGCATTCTGTCTGAGCTAGGGGAATAACATCCTGGAATGTAAGCCCTTGAAGATGGAGGTCTATAAAAGAAATATTCAGTGTTAACTTGGAATTCAGTGAACTTTTTTCATATTAAAGGAAATTTATCAAGAAAAAGAACTGCACAGTTAAACTGTGCTACAGTTGTTTTCATTTAAGAAAGTAGAAAGAAGACTCTAACAGTTTAAAAAACAAATGACCCTCATTGTTTTTATATTGTGCATGTAACTCTTCAGATTATATGAAACTATTAGTATTTTTTTTTATATTCCTCGCATCTTTTTTTCTTCTGCCTTGAGAAAGTCAGGTTCTTCTCATCTTATTGTGTACTTTACATCCAAAATTATTTTGTAACTCCTTTTTTTTTCTTTTTTTTGAGACAGAGTCTTGCTCTTTCGCCAGGCTAGAGTACAGTGGCGCGATCTCAGCTCACTGCAACCTCCGCCTCCGGGGTCCAAGCGATTCTCCTGCCTCAGCCTCCTGAGAAGCTGGGATTACAGGAGTGTGCCACTACGCCCAGCTAAATTTGCATTTTTAATAGAGACGGAGTTTCACTATGTTGGCTAGGATGGACTTTGTGATCCACCCGCCTTGGCCTCCCAAAGTGCTGGGATTACAGACGTGAGCCACTGCGCCTGGCCCTCTATAACTCTAAATGTTGCTACATTTTATTATTGTAATGACTAATAGTCCATAAACTTGATGCAGTTAGATTTTCCTGTTATTGGATATAGGATATTTACATTTTTGCTCTTGTGAATATACTGGAGTACTATACTGAATGTGTGTGTATGTGTATATCACCTTTTATGTATTTAATTATTTCCTTAGGGTAAATTCTGAGTAACTGGATTATTAGAGGGTAGAAATTTTCTTTATGGTTTTTGGTATAAATTGTCAAATTATTTCTCAAAAAGTTGTATCAGTTCACAGAGCTACCAGTTGGTTTCTCGCAGCCATCTGCTATAGGTTTGTTGGGTTAAAAAACTTTCTGTTTTTGCTAGTTCATCTTATGTTGCTTTAATTTATATTTTTCAATAATGATTAAACCTAAACTTTTTTTGTATAAATTTGCTTTTTTGAGTATTTCTTCTTGTGAAGGGACTGATATTTATATATAATTATTAGATTGGCTGCTAGTCCAAGAGCATTAAGTAGTTAAGGGATCAAGTGAGCAACCAGTGGCCATAGCCGTCTTTGACCAATCAAAGATATAGATTCATATCGTTGTGAAAGCTTTGATTCCGAGAAAATAGTTTTATATGCATGTGTATATATACACACACACACACACACACCCCTAATAGTAGGAGATTGGGGTAGTTGTATTTAATATATAGAATATTACCTAATTTTTTTGTTAGAGGTTCTAGAAGACGAGACTTTTTCAGTTTGTCTTATGCCGTCCTTGTTTTAATTGGGGAGAGGTGGGGGTTTTGGACACTCTAGGAAGTTAAAACTGAATATTTTACTAATTGCATGCATAGAAGTTGATTTTCTCTTCTTTTCTTTTCTTTTCTGTCTTTTTCTTTCTCTTTTTCTTTTTTTTTTTTTGAGATGGAGTCCTGCTCTCACCCAGGCTGGAGTGCAGTGGCATGATTTTGGCTCACTGAAACCTTTGCCTCCCAGGTTCAAGTGATTCTCCTGCCTCAGCCTCCCGAGTAGCTGGGACTGCAGGCACCTACCACCAGGCCTGGCTAGTTCTTAGTAGAGCGGGGGTTTCTCCATGTTGGCCGGGTTGGTCTCAAACTCCTGACCTCAGGTGATCTGCCTGCCTCAGCCTCCTAAAGTGCTGGGATTCCAGGTGTGAGCCACCGCTCCTGGCAGAAGTTGATTTTCTTAAAAAAGAGAGATAGTAGGAAAACAAGCTCAAAAATCTATTTGGAGCCTTATTCAGGATATTGGCCTTAGCCTGAGGAGAAATAAAAACTGGTGAAGCGCATTGTTAGCAGGGGGATGACTTGATCAGGTTTTTGAAAATGAATGTTCAGCATTGAGGTAACTGAGACATCTGGATATGCCGGTCTGGGCCCCTGGGAGTTGCAAGAGATAATGGAGATAGAGATTCCATGAACTGAGTACTGTTGGTAGCTTTTATGGTGTTGAGGAATACCTAACACTGATTTTTTTTCTTTTCTGAGCCCTGTTAATTAAATGTTAAAATATATTTAGTTTGCTTTAGAGAAAGGATGGATTCTGGGGCTCTGGTATGGAAGCTGTTTTCGCAGTGTAGGTGCAAGGTGAGGGAACCAGCTAGGGAGGGGAGATGGGTGAGGGTCTGTGGAGAGGGGCTGGAGTGAAATGGTTTGAGAGACAACATGTTTATAAAAGCAATAGAAGGTACAGTGGGGGAATACTTTGTATTTAATGCATTTTTCATTTTACTTCTTTCTAATTAATACAAGGCACATTTTACATTTCAGATGAATTTACAACTGATTTTCTGGATTGGACTGATCAGTTCAATTTGCTGTGTGTTTGGTCAAACAGGTAAAAACAAAAAGTTTTCTTAGTTGTCCTTTCATTTCTGTATCTTGTATTGCTCTTTGACCAGTTAGGTTCATGTGAGAACCTAAGTCATAATCATGCTGCTCCTTCTGGAAGCCCTGCAGTTATCCCTGTCACTCAGAGAAAGGTCAAGATCCTTCATGGTCAGGCTCCCCTCACGCCTGCCACCCGGGATGATGGGAAACAGGTTGGCTGGTGAAATACTAAAATGCTAGGGGTTGAACACACTGCAGGAAGATCTTCTGAGAACACGAGAGTGTGTAAGTGAACAGAAGGCAAAGGCAAGTAGTATATTTAGAAGCAAATGAAGTAGATGTGTAGAATGGAGGATTATGAACTATCCATTATTATCTACAAAGACTTTCTAGAAGGCATTCTCACTCTTTGATAAAAAAGTCTTGCAAAATGTTGGCATCATCTAGGAGAGCAGTGAAAATAAAGCTGAAAATGTATTTAACACTTCTATAAAGATGTGGCTCCACATCTGGAATAATGGATATCCAGTTCTGTCGTCTAAATCTTGAAAAACTACACTGCATAGAGCAGTTTGATATCAGGATTGGAAGGTAGTAAAACTGAAGCAGGAGACTGTGAAAGTATCGATACATTTAAATTACATAAAATCAACAATAGCAAAAAAATTCTGTCAGAACACTGTAAACAAGATGAGAAACTAAACAAAGGTTCAACTTCATTAATGTGTGTAGAAATCCAGTAAAAACTGAGGAACATAAAAAAATTTGCAAAAGACATAAAATTATAAAAGACATGGTTAGTAAAAATATGAAACAATGTAAAACCTGAAATTGGTAGGCTTGACCACTGAATTGATATTCTATTTTACACTTATTAAATGAGCAACAGTTTTTGAATATTAAAGCACTTTGTTTTCTTGGGAATGTGATAAACTGGTATTTGTACACTGCCATTTTGTGGGAGCTTATATTAGTAGTGTTGCCCTATGATATCCATGGGGAATTGGTTCCAGGACCTCCTTCAGATACCAAAATCCACAAATGCTCATTGACCCTGATATAAAATGGCGTGATATTTGCATATACCCTACACATATCCTCCTGTATACTTTAAATCTTCTCTAGATTACCTGTAATACCTAATACAATGTAAATACTATGTAAATAGCTTTTGTACTGTATTGTTTAGGGAATAATGACATGAAGAAAAGTCTGTACATGTTCAGTACAGACACTTTTTTTCCCCCAAACATTTTTGATCTGTGGTTGCTTGAATCCACTGATTTGGAAACCACAGATACAGAGGGTCAACTGCATATTACTTTTGGGTAGCAATTAGTGTGTATAGAGAATTTTAGAAGTGTTAATATACTCTTCAACTTAGTAGTTAGTTATTCTTTTGGGATATTTGAAAAGGAAATAGATGGGTACTAAGGTTTATATATAAGACTGGTCATCAGCATGAGTATATGTGTACTTGGGGTATTTATGTGTGCATGTGAGCAAGCATGTATGAACTGTGCACACTTACATTTGGAAACAATCTAAATTTATCCAGCATTAAATAGAGTACACTCATATTGAAATATTACATAATCATTAAAAGCTTTTTAATTCTTTTTAAAAAGAATTTGTAATAAGAATAAAGCACTTAGGATGAGGTATAAAAAACAGTATACAAAACTGTACAACTGTATATATAAAGTGTATCCTCAGTTTCATGTAAATAATACATCTATTAATATATATATATATGCTTGCTTCCCCTTGCTATTTATCTGCATAGGAAAAAGACTGGAAAGAAATAGGCAAAAATGTTAGCAACAGTCCTCTCTTAGTTAACAGATTCAGTGAGTTTTAGTTTTTTCTTTATGTTCTTATGTGTTTTCCAGATTTTCTGTAAGAAGCATGTGCTGGGTTTATAATCAGAAAAGATACATTGGAGACAGTCTGTATTAGTGCTTACCATGTAGAAGGCATACTTTTCCTTAGGTGGATGCAAAGAAACCTAAAACATACTTTGAACATAGGGCCTGAGAAATTCTGGGATTATGGATTAGATGAATATGGACTTTTCAGTTATTTAACATACTGAAAGCAAAGGGAAAGCCCTGAAGATTCTTGTGGGTATGGTAGGATGAGTTAAATAAAGAAATAATGCTTTACCCAGTTGTAGGAAAACTCATGACATTTATGACAATCAAGAATGATAAATTCTGAATTATGCCTTTGGAAAAAAGAATGTTGTCTTTGATATAGAAGACAAGGAAGATAACTTATGTCTCTCTGTGGCTTTCAGTGTCAAGGTGATCAAAAATCATGGTCTTAAATTTCGCATTGTTCTCACTGGTTTATGGGAGCTAAAAATTAAAACAATTGAACTCATGAAGATAGTAGAAGGATGGTTACCAGAGGCTGGGAAGGGTAGTGAGAGGATGGGGAAGTCTGGAGTGTTACTGGTTACAAAAAAATAGAAAGAATGAGTGACCTAGTATTTGGTAGCACAACAGGGTGACTGTAGTCAATAATAATATAGTTGTATATTTTAAAGTAACTAAAAGAGTATAATTGGATTCTTTGTAACACAAAGGATAAAACCTTGAGAGGATGAACACCCCATTTACCACTGTATGACTGTTATGCATTGTATGCCTGTATCAAAATATCTCATGTACCCCATACATGTATACACCTACTGTTTACCCACAAAAGTTAAAAATTAAATTTAAAAAATCCTGCTGTCTTTGGGGAAGGTCTAGTTTAGATGGTAACTACGTGATAGTATTTATATTTAACATATATATTGCATTGTCATGATTTTGATTTTTCATTATTTTCTGACACTTTACATAAAATGTTCTTTCTTCTTTCTGACAGATGAAAATAGATGTTTAAAAGCAAATGCCAAATCATGTGGAGAATGTATACAAGCAGGGCCAAATTGTGGGTGGTGCACAAATTCAGTAAGTAAGGTTGCTCAAGTCCTTTCCATTTCTTCTCTGGTCATTTAGTGTGACTCAGTGCTGTATCCTTGGGAAGCACATATTAATTTTTGTATAAATCAATACTTATTGAATAACCTAATGGTCTGGAGCTATGTGATTCAACACAGCAGCCACTAGGCATATGTGGCTATTGAGCACTTTCATACAGATTAGAATTGCTCTGAATTTCAAAGATATACACGATTTCAAAGACTTAGTATTAAATAAATAATAATGGTGAAATGATAATTTTTGCATATTTAAAAATAATGTTATACCTGTTAAAATTAATGTTCTCTTTTTCTTTTTTTAGTGTAGCTACTAAACAGTTTTAAAATACATATATTCGTAGCTCATCTTTGTGGCACGTATTGTATTTTTACTGGAGAACCTTCAAAAAAATCCTAGTCATTTAGTTTGACTGTTTTAGATTTCCCCCTTTTTGATGGGGAGGTATGAATTAACCTTCCTAATTATATTTGAGTTAAAACTACTAGAATTGATTTGCATCCCAATATAAGCTCATTGAGGTCAATTAGGGTTTGGATTTTACTCACTTTTGTCATCTCTGTGCTTTTGCTAATACGGTACCTTCCACAAAGCCTACTAAACGTTCAATGAGTCAATGAATGAATGAATGAATAAATCAAAAGAGATGGTAAGGAGAAGTCATTTTGAGGTTGTATAATTTATTCACAGAATGAATAACTAATATCAGAAGGTCAAGGGGTTATTGATTGTGTTTTCATGCAGGCATTTGGGTCCAAATTTCAAGTGCCTGTATTTGTACGCCTAAGTGGTCAAGTGTCAGATATGTCATATGATTTGACCACATGAAAGAAAAAATGAGAAGTTTTGGTTTTTTTTTTTCAAAAATTTTCTAATGGTACTTTCAAAAAGTGGTGTGTTGGGATTACATTGGCAACAGTGGAGGAAATAAGGAGTGTTGTGAGTTTGTCTCAGGCAAGGCTTATGTAACTGAAGCTCTCGGTTTTCATATCTGAAAATGAGGCTGATAATATCTGCTTTATCTATTGTTACAATAATTAGAATTGATGAACTTAAAGCAGTTTCACTTAAAAAGTTCTAAATAAATGGTAGCTGCTATTATTGTTAACATATCCGTTTTATGGGGACTATAGTTTATCTGTAGTTGAGGATTATCTTGGCTTTTGAACTTTGGAGCATAATTCTTAAAATTTTAAAGGCTTTCTGAATATATTCAGTGAAATTTTATTTGGGTGTCATGATTGTAAAGTTTCCTGGATTGATTAGTATTTAGAAATGTGTAATTCACTAGGATCTTGTGCTTTGGTAGGTAGTAGTTTAGGTTTAATAAATGAAAGTAGTGCAGCTTTGAATTATCTGATTTTGGTATTCCCCTCCAGTTGTTGATTACATAAATACTCTCATTAGTGTGATGTTTCTCTTAAATATCCCTGTAAAAACCATTGTGTTCTTTAAATTTAAATATCTTCACTTACTATTACTTTATACAGCACCATTAAATTGATACTTGATAAATAAATACCATATATAATGTCACTGATCCCCCTCCCCATTTTCACATTTCATGAAACACCTCTATTCACAGTCTTTATATAGATCTTTAACAGCAGTGTTTTTGAATTCACTAAGGTACTTTTCAGTTATCTGATTAAATTTTTATTTGTGTCTAAGTTGTTTAAGGTATAGCACATTTAAAATCTTTGTCATTACTAGAAATTTTACTGCTGCAAATATCCATTCTCCTGCCATTAGGACCTTTTTTTCCTTTTTTGAAATTTACCTGGCATTAGGACCTTTACCATTGTCATATACTTACTATTTTGCTTTTTAAAAAATTTTAAAAAACGTATTTACAGTAATAGCTAATATTTGAAGTTTTTTCAAACCTGTGGGAATACTTATTTAATCTGTGCTAAATTTCGTGTTCTCCTTTTAAAAAATGCCATAATTAATTGAGATGCTTTTAAGCTCATCTGTTTTCCCTAAACATTGGGTCGTTCAGCATATTGTGGTGGGGAGAGTGCCACATGAGAGGCTTTGTAAGGACTTTGATTCAAAGGGAAATTTTGGAGAAATGATCTGATATTTGGGTGTATGTGTATACATTATTAGTAGCCATTAACCATGCTTAATTAGTGATTTTACTAAAGAAATTGTTTTTGATTAGATACTCTGAATTACAAGATAGAGCATTTACTATGTACACTTGGGTCAGTTCTGGGAAAGGTATTACTTTCTTGGAAATGATTGTTTTTTAACAAGAACCCTTACCACAGTTTGGATGAAGGGAGCATTTTGTTAAAAAGCCAGAATTGAGGTACAGTAGATGTGATTTGATGTTTTGCAACTTAATTGCTTATTTGCAATCATTGTGTAAAAAGGTTTGACCATTAGACTTTTCATTTATACCTGTATTTTATGTCATTTAGACATTTTTACAGGAAGGAATGCCCACTTCTGCACGATGTGATGATTTAGAAGCCTTAAAAAAGAAGGGTTGCCCTCCAGATGACATAGAAAATCCCAGAGGCTCCAAAGATATAAAGAAAAATAAAAATGTAACCAACCGTAGCAAAGGAACAGCAGAGAAGCTCAAGCCAGAGGATATTACTCAGATCCAACCACAGCAGTTGGTTTTACGATTAAGATCAGGTATGGAATATGGAAGCCCAACTCTGTGAATATCTGTGTGTTTACTTGAAGCATTTGACACCAGCTTTATGCAAACTCTGACCATTTTCTGTTGAAGGCTTGTTTTTACATGTGGACTGGCACTCAAAAATGTGGAATTGGTTAAATTTTAAAAAAGTTTTGCAGATACAATTGTAAAACATATATACTTGGAGTAATATTAAATGTTGCCTGATGTTCAGAGTAAATTTTGTTAAAGATTCAGAAAATATTAATTAGCTTTAGTGAGTTTTAAAAATGAAAGTGTTCATCCTCTGGTCTAATTATGTAATATATTATAAAAGCAACCATTTAACCTGTTCTTTTCCTTTGCATTTGTTTAGTATTATTAAACTGTGAAGGTTTTTGTAATTATGTCTGTCAGTCCCACATCTAAACATGAAGGAAAAGACAAGCCCTCTTTCTCCCTTTTCTGGTTTCCAACCTTCTTGTCAGGAGAATGGTAGGGTGGCCCTGTCCCCTGACTTCCCTCCCGGCGCCCTTCCTCCCCTCCCGGCGCCCTTCCTCAACCAGGTCAGCCCTCTCCTCATCCTGCTCTAGCAAAACTCCACCATCGCATTCAGCCTGCAGACCCAGGGGACCCTTGTCAGGGCTTTTTTTTTTTAAACACTTCTGTACCAAGTAACACTTTGTACTTTTTGAAATGCTCTCCCCTTGATCAGTGATACTACTCCTCGGTTTTTCCTTGTGTCTCTTACCTTTGCCTTCCAGGCCTCTTTTTGTGTCTTTTTTCTTCCTCCCTTTTTGTAGTCCACCTGAATGTCAGTTTTGCTCTCATGGCTTTAAAACCAGTTGTATGCGGCAGCAACACAGACTTTTTTCTTGAGCTCCAAACCCATTTCTCCAACTGCCTATTAGAAATTTCTATAGAGAAAACTACAAGTTAAAATTTTAATTACATTTTCATCCAAACCTTCTTTCTCCTGTATTTCCTAAGTAAATTACATTAACATCTCTTGCATCTCTGTCTTCTCCTCCTTCATCATCTCTCTCTGGGTTTGTTTTGTAGATTAGCTAGTCTCTTTGCCTCAGTAATTTATTTTTAAAGCTTTCTGCCAGGTTTTCTAAAGTAAAAATTGGATCGTGTTATTCACTTGCAGGGAGTGGCATCCCATTACACACAGAATGGAGTTCACAACTTCAGTGTCTAAAAAGTTGTACCCTATCACGTGTTCTGCCTTGCTCTCCCCAGACTAATTTATGGTGTTCTATTTGTTTTCTTCTCTTGTAAACTGACTTTTTGTCTGTTTTGTCCACTGTGGAATGGGAATGTCTTTTTTTATCGTTGCATCCTGAAGGCCTGGTGTTTTAAGTATTTGTTGAATGAAATTGAATTCATACCCATTGAGTTACTTATGGAATTCCCAGGTTTTTGTAAAAATTATGACAGCATGTTTTGTTTTATTGTGTTTACCATGTAAATCACATTTATTTGTTTCTTCTCGTTTGCCAACAGGCAAGTTTCATTTTCTAATCTCTTGTCTAATTAGGGGAGCCACAGACATTTACATTAAAATTCAAGAGAGCTGAAGACTATCCTATTGACCTCTACTACCTTATGGACCTGTCTTACTCAATGAAAGACGATTTGGAGAATGTAAAAAGTCTTGGAACAGATCTGATGAATGAAATGAGGAGGATTACGTCCGACTTCAGAATTGGTAGGAATGTTGGAAACATTGATCATTTTCATTATAAAGTCTTGGCAATTCTCAAATGTCGTTTTATGTTTTCTTCCTTTGTTACTCTCTACATACTTGTGAGATAAACAGGCCAGTTTTTTAGCCTTTTCTGAGTGGAAATTGATATTCCAGTCACACGTTTAATAATCTTTTCTGCCACCTTGTTCCTCTGTCACTGGATGCTACTGTTTAACACAGATTGTACCTCATAGATAATGACTTGCATGCTTGTTTTCACATTAACTTGATCATTTGTCTTATGACTTACTTTATTTTATTTTTATTTTTATTTTAAGAGTTTCGCTCTTGTTGCCCAGGCTGGAGTGCAATGGTGTGATCTCGGCTCACTGCAATCTCCGCCTCCTGGGTTCAAGTGATTCTCTTGCCGCAGCCTCCGGAGTAGCTGGGATTATAGGCGTCTGCCACCACGCCCAGCTAATTTTTTGTAACTTAGTAGAGATGGGGTTTCACCATGTTTTCAGGCTGGTCTCGAACTCCTGACCTCAGGTAATCCACCTGCCTTGGCCTCCCAGAGTTTTGGGATTACAGGCGAGAGCCCCCACGCCTGGCCCTTAGGACTTATTTTGTGAACATGTATTGAGTACCCAGATTTTATCTAATTACAAGTTAATATGGCTGTACCTGCCTGTACAGCCTGATCTCACCTTAGACCTGGATTTTTCATACGGTGATGATCTGTTTTCCAAACCTTATTTTTCCCATTTCATGCGTCCCCAGCTTAACCTCTTTTTTGCCTGCTTCTCTCCACTCCTGTTGCTGCAGAGGTTTAGCAACAGAAAATTAGAAAGATTTGACAATCATGAGGCCTAAGAGCTGCCTTTCAAAAATTAGCCCTATTTTAGTGGAAACTTTAAAAAAGAGCACTTGCTTAAAATGTTCTTTTATTCAGTAAGCATAATTCAAGGACCATGGCATTAGGGAACGCCTACCAAATTAGTCTTTTTTAAAATGGCCAGAATTCTAGAATATTTATTCATTTGTTCAGCATGCCATTATTGAGAGCTGGTGTGTCAAGAAAATGAATGTGAGTTATTTTTAAAGTAGGGAGGCAAAATAAAAAGATTGACTTAGGTCTTAGTCCATTTGCGCTGCTTTAAGAAAATACTATAAACTGGGTGGCTTATGAATAACAGAAATTTATTTCTCACAGCTCTGGAGGTGAGAAGTCCAAGATCAAGGCAGATTGAGCATCTGGTGAGGGCCCTCTTCTGGGTGCATAGATGATACCTTCTTGCCATGTACTCACATAGCAGCAGGGGACAGCAGCTCTCTGGGGCTTCTTTGATGAGGTCACTGTAGGAGTCTATTCTTACGTTGCTATAAAGAAATATCCTGGGTAATTTATAAAGAAAAGAGATTTAATTGGTTTACAGTCCTGCAGGCTCTACAGGAAGCATGGCGCTAGCATCAGCAAGGCCTCTGGGAGGCCTCAGGAAGCTTCCAATCATGGCAGAAGGCAAAGTGGGGAGCAGGCTTCTCACATGGTGGGAGCAGGAACAAGAGGTGGGGGGAGGTGCCACACAATTTTAAATACCAGATGTCATGAGAACTCCCTCACTATGTCACTCATTCACTATGTCTGACCATGACTTGGTCAGAATAGCACCAAGCCATGAGGGATTGATCTGCCCCCTTGATCCAAATACCTCCCACCAGGCCGCACCTTCAACATTGGGGATCACATTTCAACATGAGACTTGGGTGGGGACAAATTAGTGACTGTGTCAGTCACTAATCCCGTTCATGAGGGCTCTGCCTGAATGGGCAGACATTCAGTCCGTAGTAACCAATATGTGGTAACATAGATGAATTTTTTAAAGAATGCAAATCTCTGTCTTTCCATCTATCCATCCATTCATTCATTTATGTACCATTTTTTTCTTTACAGGATTTGGTTCATTTGTGGAAAAGACTGTGATGCCTTACATTAGCACAACACCAGCTAAGCTCAGGAACCCTTGCACAAGTGAACAGAACTGCACCAGCCCATTTAGCTACAAAAATGTGCTCAGTCTTACTAATAAAGGAGAAGTATTTAATGAACTTGTTGGAAAACAGCGCATATCTGGAAATTTGGATTCTCCAGAAGGTGGTTTTGATGCCATCATGCAAGTTGCAGTTTGTGGAGTAAGCACATTGATTTCCTATAAGGGGATATTGTTTCTATTATGTGTGTGAATTTTAAGTGTGATTTTACTATGTTAATAGAAAAATTGACCTTAATTTTCATACATTTGATTATCTTAGAGAAGTAATTTAAGTAAACCCTTAAATTGCTTGTATACAGGTGCCTTTATAAAAGCATACTTAATCTTTATGCAAACCAGGCAGTTAGTTTATTCATGCACGCTTTTAAAAGCCAGAATGCTAACCATTTGAAACAGTGGGGCAACCTCTCTGTACTGTAGCTGGTGGTCTGGATTTTAGAAAAGCCCTTGTGTCTTAACTTTCTGGTTTTGTACCAGCGATAGAATTGATGTTATTATCTGAGGCATCACCAGGAACCTTGAAGTTGCTCAAAGGGAGAGTGTCTTGTATCATTTTCCTTTGGTCAGTTTTCTTCTCACTGTCTTTGAAAGACACATCTTTCACATCTTTTGAATTAGTAATTCAAAAAGAAATAACTTTTTAAGCTCTAGTTTTTAAGCTATATGAATAGATGTATTTTGAGAAGTGGTATAATATTTGTAATTTTAATTGTAAGATTTTTAGTAGCAAGCCCATCCCTATTGGATCAGTAATTGGCATTTTATGATCCATGTAGCAGCAGCATATTTTGAGATGACACTTTAATGGTGTGGCTGAGGCTGAAGCTAGAAAACATTGTGAGGTCAAGTTTGTCCTGTGTACCTACTCTTGTCTCATTTTTGTTCCATCCAGTGCCCCCATTCTCTAGATGACCTTCTTTGATTTTAGAGGCCTCTTATTGGTTATTTTTCAGTCAGTTTTTGCTAAGGTGCTAATTGATGCCCAAAATAATAAGTGAAGGAATATGGATAGTAATACAAATTTTTCTATCACCACTGATGCTGGGCAATTTACTTAGTCTCTCCAGGGCTGTTTTCTTTTCTTTAAGAAGGGATGATAATGGTTATCTACCTCATAGGGCTCTTGTGAAGTTAAAATGCATCAATCTCTAAAAGTACCAGTGAGCATTCAGCAAATACCAATTCCTATATTGTTGTTACTTTCGAGTTTTCACTAGAGTGTTTGCAATTTAAGGTTAGTCCCTGCTATTGTAGCCGAAGCAGGTAGCATTCCAGGTAGTCCCTAGCCTTACACCTCTTTTCCTGCTAGCCAGTGACGTATGAACCTGTTAGCATCTCCTTGTGGAGAGAGCATTCTCTGGGCTGCCTCTAACTAGGCCTTAACCTGTGGGATTAAACAAGCCATAGCACCCTTGGTTGTGGCTGTTTTTCTGTGTTGGTCATGCTGATCCACTCCTCTACATGCAAAATGATTCATCACTCCACTTTTGAAAGATTGCCAATATTAATTAATGTGATTACCACCTTAAAGGATTTTACAGTCTTATGAAGATCTAAACAGATGTATTAAATAAATTAACTAAAGCAAGTAAATTCCTGTAGTCATAAGATTTTATAATTATAAATTACCATAGTGACAAAAGGATTTTACAGTTACTTTAGATTCTTTATTGGAAAGGTCAAGAATAAAGTAAATGAGCAGATAAACAGTACTGATTGAGGAGTTAGAATGGGTGAAATTATCCTTAAACAAGATAATTATTTCTGTTATAAAAAAGGGAAGCCTTATATGGTGGGCTGGTAAGGTGTATGGCATAGAATATAGAGCAGATGGGTGGATGGGGACAAGACAGCAGCAGTGGGGTAAAGTAAGAATAGGCTGAGACACTTTCATTTATTCAGCAAATGTTCATCGAGCGCTTACTGCTTGCCAAGCAGTGTGCTGGCTTGCTAGCTGCTGGAGATACGATGATAAGCAGAACCAAACCAAACCAAACAACAACAACAACAACAAAACAGCTTTTAAAAAGAACTGAGAGACTGAGAGAGATGGATGGTCAGGCAAGATATGGTTGTACATGGGATGGAAGAGCTTCATTCACTGGGCTTTGTGCATTTCTCAGCAAGATAATTAGCATTGTATAAAGAGAAGACACAGAAAAAACAGAATTAGGTTAAAATACAATGGTGGCCTGTATGAAAATTAAAGGATTTTTGTTGAATTACTGTGAATAGTGTTTTAAAATTGAAATCCTTTTCTTTTCAAGTCACTGATTGGCTGGAGGAATGTTACACGGCTGCTGGTGTTTTCCACAGATGCCGGGTTTCACTTTGCTGGAGATGGGAAACTTGGTGGCATTGTTTTACCAAATGATGGACAGTGTCACCTGGAAAATAATATGTACACAATGAGTCATTATTATGTAAGTGCTTACTTCCTTACATAGCAAATGTGTTTATGTTGGATTTTAATGTTTAATACTAAGAGTTTGTGGGTGACTGGCTTGGGGTTTCTCAGGGTTTGAGGTTTTGCTATTTTGGTAAGTAGGGGTCCTGATTGAAAGTGCAGGAAAGCTAGTGTTGCTGTTTGTGAAGATGTGGCTTTGTATTTGCTTCCTTCTGCTCAGACAAGGGCCTTACTGGGGTGGGAAAGGGATGCCCAGATGCCACTTTCACTCTTTGCCTCAACTCCCTGCCCACAGCATTTGGTAGCACAGTCACTACTATTTCTAAATAAATAATTTATCTAGTCTCATACTCTTTGTCTTATATGATTTTTAAAAGCAGTCACTCTGCCTTTATTGAAAAGAAGTATTGGCAAAAGCATTCAGGTTCTAGAAGAAATCCAAATGGGAAATCTTGGTCTTTTTCTTAAGTTGTAGATAGTAGAATATTTGATTACTGACTATTCTTTAATTTCATTGTCCCTATATTTAATATACATAGATAATCTTACTATTTAAAACCTTTTGAATATGGAATTTTTTGTTCATACATGAAAGTAAAGAGAAGAGGATTAGCAATTCATGTATACACACTACTCACTTCAGCAGTTTATATTTGATACTATTATTTGAAAGCAGTCTTGTAATCTAGTTACATGTATGCAAGAGATTTACTCTAGCTATATATAAATTACATATGTAATCTAGTTATCTAAAGCAGACTTGTAATTGAGTTATGTATAATCTTGCATGTATGACTAGATTAAAAAATTAGAATAGATTATAAGGGTGTATTTACATACTAAAATATATTACTTGATTTCTTAGGATTATCCTTCTATTGCTCACCTTGTCCAGAAACTGAGTGAAAATAATATTCAGACAATTTTTGCAGTTACTGAAGAATTTCAGCCCGTTTACAAGGTAAATGTGTGAGATAAAAAGAACAAAATTCTAAATATTTTTGGTTGAGTTGTTAGAGGCAAATCATGTCTGAATTGAAATGTGGGAAAATGCCACCAGATAGGCAAACCGAATTTTACAAAAGTGGTTTATGTTAACTTTTAATTACATGTTATAAAACTGGTTTCTAGGTTTGACTCCTAAAGTTAGTTAGGATGAGACATATGGGAACTGGCATTTAAAGATAAAAGTTGCTCAGTAGATGCTAATTGGTTGAATGAATAGTAGATGTATTTTACGTGTTTTATCTTTTAATTGCAGGAACTGAAAAACTTGATCCCTAAGTCAGCAGTAGGAACATTATCTGCAAATTCTAGTAATGTAATTCAGTTGATCATTGATGCATACAATGTGAGTACATCTTAAATAAGATCAGTTTTGGACAATACCCTGTTGAGAATACTTTGTTCAAAGAAAGTGAAACTTCCTTCATACGCACTTTAGTGAGCCCAAAGTACTACAGAAATCTTAAATCTTAAAGGCGTGTGGGGAGTATTTCCAAATAACTGTTTGTTTATCATTAAGGAATAGATCTCCTTGTTAGAAAGCAATTGTAAAACATAACTTACATTTAAACTTACGGGATTTCTCCAGTCTTTTTCCTCCCCAAAATATCCTTTATAGAGGATATCCTTTTCTGATAGAAAAGTTGTTTTTTTTTTTTTTTTTTGGCCAATTCTTTTCCCATATATTCAGAGGATATAGGTTTCTATTCAGGAGGTACACATACAGTCATATATACATATACCATAAAATACATAAAAATGTAAATATATGTGTGATTTGCCTATTTCAAAAAGATTTATAGTGTTGTTTTCTCCTCACAGATGGGAGGAAGTTGAATTGAAATTAAAGAGGAATTGCCTTCTCCTTTTTGAGCATAATTCAGTGTACTTCAATCACACTGAGTTAGCCTTAATTAGTGATCATTTAAATAATCTGAAGGCAATTATGGTAACCCTTGTGTGCCTCGTGCACCGCTTTCAGCCCCCATCCCCCTAACCCTTTGGCAGCTTGAATTTTAGACATTTTTACCTCATGTCATGGGGGTACCATAATACTTTGGAAAGGCCTGACTCGGAGGGGTTTTTACAAAGGTTTTTAAGGTTTTACTGGTTCCACAGCTTTTCCATTCTCCCGTCTTAGATAATTTTCTTAACCCATGTTCTTTCAGGGGTGTGAACAAGAGATAGCTTGCCATTTTACTTTTCTCCATTTGTCCTGAATAGTCTCATACGTTAAACAAGCACTGGTTTGAATCCTTGGGAGATTTTGGGGGTTTTTTTTGTTTGTTTTTTTTGGTTGGGCTACGGTTCCTTAAGCAAATTTGTTCCTAGACTGCATAGTTGATTGTTTACCCTAGTCTGTAGTTAGCTGGAGAGGTAGAACTGCAGAAATGCCATTTTGCCAATGGGGAAGACAGCATTTATTTCACCTTTTTTTTTTTTTTTAAATGGAGTCTCGTTCCTGTCTCACCCTCCCGAGTAGTTGGGATTACAGGTGCATGCTGCCACGCCCGCTTATTTTTTTTTTTATTTTTTATTTTTGTATTTTGGCAGAGATGGGGTTTCACTGTGTTGGCCAGGCTGGTCTCCAACTCCTGAGCCCAGGCAGTCCACCTACCTCTGCCTGCCAAAGTGCTGGGATTATAGGCGTGAGTTACCACGCCCAGCCTGTTGCACATTCCTAAGACTTCTCCTGATCAGCAGCGGCCCTCCACACTGTGTGATCCTGAGTATTTTAACTCAGCGGTTAAAACACAAATACTCTTTTCAGTTGTGTATTTTATTTTACAGATTGGATCCTTATTAATTAAAACCTATTTCTCTGGCCTCTGTGTTTTCTAGTTACTCAATTGGATTTGGCTTGTAAATATTTTATTGAAATATATTTTTTTCTGAATCCATTGGTTTTATGCATTCAAGTAGATTTTGTTTGACTTTTCCTGTGTATAATTAGGCATTCTTTTAGTCCCTTTCCTCAGAAGTCATTTTGGAAAATGGCAAATTGTCAGAAGGAGTAACAATAAGTTACAAATCTTACTGCAAGAACGGGGTGAATGGAACAGGGGAAAATGGAAGAAAATGTTCCAATATTTCCATTGGAGATGAGGTATGTTGTATAAAGCATTTTCTGTAGAAAACATTGGTTATTTATAAGCAAAGTTAGTTTGTACTTTGAGAAACATTAAAATAAGTGAGCAACTTTTTGAAATATTTTTTAGTAGATTTAAGTTGCTTAGTTGGTTGTTAATCTTTTTTTTCCCTTCAAGGTTCAATTTGAAATTAGCATAACTTCAAATAAGTGTCCAAAAAAGGATTCTGACAGCTTTAAAATTAGGCCTCTGGGCTTTACGGAGGAAGTTGAAGTTATTCTTCAGTACATCTGTGAATGTGAATGCCAAAGCGAAGGCATCCCTGAAAGTCCCAAGTGTCATGAAGGAAATGGGACGTTTGAGTGTGGCGCGTGCAGGTAAGCTGGGCATTGTCAGACAGTGACATAGCTACATTGGTTTAGAGAGTACAGGCAGGTCATATTTTGGGACATCCAGAGAATATCTGTTTGGAGCAAATATTTTTTCCAACCACGGTTGCTCACCGCAAGATCAGTTTGATGATCTTGTGTGTGATATTTATATAAAGTTCCTTCCTGCCTTTTTTTCTTAAAGTGATTACTCTTTAAAATAAAAGATTTTATAGCCATGAAAGAAGTATATTCAACAAATTGTCAAGGTAGTGTTTCTCTCATGTGAGAGCAATCTGAATTTTTTAGAACAAAATAAGCTTATGTAAAATATGTTTATAGAAAAATAAAAACATCAAACCGGTGATGGTGATTTCGTTGGGGAAATGGAATTATGAAGCAATAGAAGATGTTTGTCTTGTACTACATGTACTTCTGCATTGTTGGAATTTAAAAAAAAATAAATATGTGTTGTAAAATAAAAAAGAGAAAATGGTATTTTCAGCATGTTGTGTCTAATACTAAGAAAACTAACAAAATTACTTCAGATTATATTTTCACACTGTGGTTATTTTTTGTAATTGAAAATTAAAAACTGAGTATACTTTGAATACAGCTTTCTCCGTAAAAGAATAGGAAGAGGGGAGAGTGTTGAATCCAGTGTCAGCCCCAAATGACTAGGCTTAGAAGGCTGTTGACTGTGAAAGAAATACATGGCTGTAGCTCACTATCAGTTTTTAATTGTCTGTGCTAAGTGATAATTTAAATGTTAGAATTTTTTTATCTTCCATGTTGTACATATCCTGTTTTAATCATGCAGGCCCATTTTTAGTAAATGTCATTTAACCAAAAAGATTATCTTGAAAATACTTTGCCTTTCTTTCCTTTATATTTTTACCAGATACAGAATCAGTGCAGGCAGTGTCCGTGAGCATTATGTGTTCTAAAAATACACAGGGAACCTGAAAAGTCTGCACCTGTAGGATAAATTTGTTTTTAAATAGTATACTAGTTACATTTTTAAGTGGTATGCACGGTATGTTTTTCTTCAACTTCCATACACTTTTTTGCATGTGTGTATTGTATTTTTTTAGGCTAACAGACCATTGCTTTAAATTTAGACAGTTCATCTGGAATAGTAAATGTAATAGCATATACTATTTGAAAATATAACTAATGTACTCTTTAAGTTTATTCTGCCTTTCCACGTGTCATTCACTATTTATTGCTAGATTACATTTTCATCTTGACCAAAATGGTTACTTTCCTGAATAAATTTTTTTCCTAGACTCTTGCACACATTCCGTATGAACTCAAGTTCATACGGAACTGAAATGTACATGTGTGCCTGTGTATATTTGTCCATGCTGGCACATGTGTGTACACTTTACTACATGTCTGTGACATTTGGCATGGACACTCCTACCTAATAGATTGGTAGCTTGAAGAGATTTTTTATAGTTTTATTTCCTTTCCCAGTTTTTCTCTTTTAAATTATTTTCCCCTCCAAGATTCTTCTTCTTCTTCTTCTTTTTTTTTTTTTTTATTTAAGTTCTAGGGTACATGTGCACAACTTGCAGGTTTGTTATATGTGTATACATATGCCATGTTGGTGTGCTGTACCTGTTAACTTGTCATTTACATTAGGTATATCTCCTAATGCTATCCCTTCCCCCTCCCCCCTCCCCACCACAGGCCCTGGTGTGTGATGTTCCCCAGCCCATGTCCAAGTGTTCTCATTGTTCAATTCCCACCTATGAGTGAGAACATGTGGTGTTTGGTTTTCTGTTCTTGCGATAATAGTTTGCTGAGAATGATGGTTTCCAGCTGCATCCATGTCCCTACAGAGGACATGAACTCATCCTTTTTTATGGCTGCATAGTATTCTATGGTGTATATGTGCCACATTTTCTTAATGCAGTCTGTCATTGATGGACATTTGGGTTGGTTCCAAGTCTTTGCTCTTGTGAATAGTGCCGCAATAAACATACATGTGCATGTGTCTTTATAGCAGCATGATTTATAATCCTTTGGGTATATATCCAGTAATGGGATGGCCGAGTCAAATGGTATTTCTCGTTGTAGATCCTTGAAGAATCACCACACTGTCTTCCACAATGGTTGAACTAGTTTACAGTTCCACCAACAGTGTAAAAGTGTTCCTGTTTCTCCACATCCTTTCTAGCACCTGTTGTTTCCTGACTTTTTAATGATCGCCATTCTAACTGGTGTGAGATGGTATCTCATTGTGATTTTGATTTGCGTTTCTCTGATGGTTAGTGACGATGAGCATTTTTTCATGTGTCTGTTGACTGCATGAATGTCTTCTTTTAAGAAGTGTCTGTTCATATCCTTTGCCCACTTTTTGATGGGGTTTTTTTTTCTTATAAATTTGTTTGAGTTTTTTGTAGGTTCTGGATATTAGCCCTTTGTCAATGAGTATATTGCAATAATTTTCTCCCATTCTGTAGGTTGCCTGTTCACTCTGATGGCAGTTTCTTTTGCTGTGCAGAAGCTCTTTAGTTTAATTAGATCCCGTTTGTCAATTTTGGGTTTTGTTGCCATTGCTTTTAGTGTTTTAGTCATGAAGTCCTTGCCCGTGCATGTGTCCTGAATGGTATTACCTAGGTTTTCTTCTAGGGATTTTATGGTTTTAGGTCTAACATTTAAGTCTCTAATCCATCTTGAATTAATTTTGTATAAGGTGTAAGGAATGGATCCAGTTTCAGCTTTCTACTTATGGCTAGCCAATTTTCCCAGCACCATTTATTAAATAGGGAATCCTTTCCCCATTTCTTGTTTTTGTCAGGTTTGTCAAAGATCAGATGGCTGTAGATGTGTGGTATTATTTCTGAAGGCTCTGTTCTGTTCCATTGGTCTATATCTCTGTTCTGGTACCAGTACCATGCTGTTTTGGTTGCTGTAGCCTTGTAATATAGTTTGAAGTCAGGTAGCGTGATGCCTCCAGCTTTGTTCTTTTGGCTTAGGATTTTGGCAATGTGGGCTCTTTTTTGGTTCCATATGAACTTTAAAGTAGTTTTTTCCAATTCTGTGAAGAAAGTCATTGGTAGCTAAATGGGGATGGCATTGAATCCGTAAATTACCTTGGGCAATATGGCCATTTTCACGATATTGATCCTTCCTACCCATGAGCATGGAATGTTCTTCCATTTGTTTATGTCCTCTTTTATTTCATTGAGCAGTTTGTAGTTCTCATTGAAGAAGTCCTTCACATCCCTTATAAGTTGGATTCCTAGGTATTTTATTCTCTTTGAAGCAATTGTGAATGGTAGTTCATTCATGATTTGGCTCTCTGTATGTTATTTGTGTATAAGAATGTTTGTGATTTTTGCACACTGATTCTGTATCCTGAGACTTTGCTGAAGTTGCTTATCAGCCTAAGGAGATTTTGGGCTGAGACAATGGCGTTTTCTAAATACACAATCATGTCATCTGCAAACAGGGACAATTTGACTTCCTCTTTTCCTAATTAAATACCTTTTATGTCTTTCTCCTGCCTGATTGCCCTGGCCAGAACTTCCAACACTGTGTTGAATAGGAGTGGTGAGAGAGGGCATCCCTGTCTTGTGCCAGTTTTCAAAGGGAATGCTTCTAGTTTTTGCCCATTCAGTATGATATTGGCTGTGCATTTGTGATAAATAACTCTTATTATTTTGAGATACGTCCCATCAATACCTCGTTTATTGAGAGTTTTTAGCATGAAGGGCTGTTGAATTTTGTCAAAGGCCTTTTCTGTATCTATTGAGATAATCATGTGGATTTTGTCTTAGGTTCTGTTTATATGATGGATTACATTTATTGATTTGCGTATGTTGAACCAGCCTTGCATCCCAGGGATGAAGCCGGCTTGATCATGGTGGATAAGTTTTTGATGTGCTGCTGGATTCAGTTTGCCAGTATTTTATTGAGGATTTTCGCATCAGTGTTCATCAGGGATATTGGTCTAATATTCTCTTTTTCTGTTGTGTCTCTGCCAGGCTTTGGTATCAGGATGATGCTGGCCTCATAAAATGAGTTAGGGAGGATTCCCTCTTTTTCTGTTGATTGGAATAGTTTCAGAAGGAATGGTACCAGCTCCTCTTTGTACCTCTGGTAGAATTTGACTGTGAATCCGTCTGGTCCTGGACTTTTTTTGGTTGGTAGGCTATTAATTATTGCCTCAATTTCAGAGCCTGTGATTCGTCTATTCAGAGATTCAAGTTCTTCCTGGTTTAGTCTTGGGAGGGTGTATGTGTCCAGGAATTTATCCATTTCTTCTAGGTTTTCTAGTTTATTTGCATAGAGGTATTTATAGTATTCTCTGATGGTAGTTTGCATTTCTGTGGGGTCGGTGGTGACATACCCTTTATCATTTTTTATTGCGTCTTTTTGATACTTCTCTCTTTTCTTCTTTATTAGTCTTACTAGCGGTCTATCAATTTTGTTGATCTTTTCAAAAAACCAGCTGCTGGATTCATTGATTTTTTTTGGAGGTTTTTTTTTTGTCTGTCTCCTTCAGTTCTGCTCTGATCTTAGGTATTTCTTGCCTTCTACTAACTTTTGAATATGTTTGCTCTTGTTTCTCTAGTTTTAATTGTGATGTTAGGGTGTCAATTTTAGATCTTTCCTGCTTTCTCTTGTGGGCATTTAGTGCTATAAATTTCCCTCTATGCACTGCTTTAAATGTGTCCCAGAGATTCTGGTATGTTGTGTCTTTGTTCTCGTTGGTTTCAAAGGACATCTTAATTTTTGCCTTCATTTCGTTATGTACCCAGTAGCCATTCAGGAGCAGGTTGTTCAGTTTCCATGTAGTTGAGCGGTTTTGAGTATCTTAATCCTGAGTTCTAGTTTGATTGCACTGTGGTCTGAGAGACAGTTTGTTATGGTTTCTGTTCTTTTACATTTGCTGAGGAGTGCCTTACTTCCAAATATGTGGTCAATTTTGGAATAAGTGTGATGTGGTGCTGAGAAGAATGTATATTCTGTTGACCTGGGGTGGAGAGTTCTGTAGATGTCTATTAGGTCTGCTTGGTGCAGAGCTGAGTTCAATTCCTGGATATCCTTTTTAACTTTCTGTCTCATTGATCTGTCTAATGTTGGCAGTGGAGTATTAAAGTCTCCCATTATTATTGTGTGGGAGTCTGTCTTTTTGTAGGTTTCTAAGGACCTACTTTATGAATCCGGGTGCTCCTGTATTGGGTGCACATGTATTTAGGATAGTTAGCTCTTCCTGTTGAGTTGATCCCTTTTCCATTATGTAATGGCCTTCTTTGTCTCTTTTGATCTTTGTTGGTTTAAAGTCTGTTTTATCAGAGACTAGGATTGCAACCCCTGCTTTTTTTTGTTTTCCATTTGCTTGGTAGATCTTCTTCCATCCCTTTGTTTTGAGCCTGTGTGTACTTCTGCACGTGAGATGGGTCTCCTTTATACAGCACACTGATGGTTCTTGACTCTTTATCCAATTTGCTGGTCTGTGTCTTTTAATTTGGGCGTTTCTCCCATTTACATTTAAGTTTAATACTGTTATGTGTGAGTTTGATCCTCTCATTATGATGTTAGCTGGTTATTTTGCTGGTTAGTTGATGCAGTTTCTTCCTAGCATCAATGGTGTTTCCAGTTTGGCATGTTTTTGCAGTGGCTGGTACCGGTTGTTCCTTTCCATGTTTAGTGCTTCCTTCAGTAGCTCTTGTAAGGCAGGCCTGGTGGTGACAAAATCTCTCAGCATTTGCTCATCTGTAAAGAATTTTATTTCTCCTTCACTTATGAAGCTTTGTGTGGCTGGATATGAAATTCTGGGTTGAAAGTTCTTTTCTTTAAGTATGTTGAATATTAGCCCCTACTCTCTTCTGGCTTGTAGAGTTTCTTCTGAGAGATCCTCTGTTAGTCTGATGGGCTTCCCTTTGTGGGTAACCCAACCTTTCTCTCTGGCTGCCCTTAACATTTTTTCCTTCATTTCAACTTTGATGAATGTGAAAATTGTGTGTCTTCAAGTTGCTCTTCTCGAGTATCTTTGTGGCGTTCTCTGTATTTCCTGAATTTGAATGTTGGCCTGCTTTGCTGGGTTGGGGAAGTTCTCCTGGATAATGTCCTGAAGAGTGTTTTCCAACTTGGTTCCATTCTCCCCAACACTCTCAGGTATACCAGTGAGACATAGATTTGTCTTTTTACATAGTCCCACATTTTTTGGAGGCTTTGTTCCTTTCTTTTTACTCTTTTTTCCTCTAAATTTCTCGCTTCATTTCATTCATTTGATCTTGAATCACTGATACCCTTTCTTCCACTTGATCAAATCGGCTACTGATGGTTGTGCGTGTGTCACGTAATTCTTGTGCCATGGTTTTGAGCTCCATCGGGTCATTTAAGGTCTTCTCTATGCTGTTTATTCTGGTTAGCCATTCATCTAATCTTTTTTCAAAGTTTTTAGCGTCTTTGCGATGAGTTCAAACATCCTCCTTTAGCCTGGAGAAGTTTGTTATTACCGATCATCTGTAGCCTTCTCTCAACTTGTCAAAATCATTCTCCGTCCAGGTTTGTTGCGTTGCTGTTGAGGAGCTATGTCCCTTTGGAGGAGAAGAGGTGTCTGATTTTAGAATTTTCAGCATTTCTGCTCTGGTTTCTCCCCATCTTTGTGGTTTTATCTACTGTGGGTGTCTTTGATGATGGTGACGTACAAATGGGGTTTTGGTGTGGATGTCCTTTTTGTTTGTTAGTTTTCCTTCTAACAGTCGGGACCCTCAGCTGCAGATGATGGTGACATACAAATGAGATTTTGGTGTGGATGTCCTCTCTGTTTGTTAGTTTTCCTTCTTTGTTAGTTTTCCTTCTAACAGTCAGGACCCTCAGCTGCAGGTCTGTTGGAGTTTGCGGGAAATCCACTCCAGATCCTGTTTGCCTGGGTGTCACCCGTGGAGGCTGCAGAACAGCAAATATCGCAGAACGGAAAATGTTGCTGCCTGATCTTTCCTCTGGAAGCTTCATCTCAGAGGGGCACCTGGCTGTATGAGGTGTCAGTCGGTCCCTGCTGGGAGATGTCTCCCAGTTAGGCTACTTGGGGATCAGGGACCCACTTGAGCTGGCAGTCTGTCCGTTCTCAGATCTCAAGCTCCATGCTGGGAGAACCACTATTCTCTTCAAAGCTGTCAGACAGGGACGTTTAAGTTTGCAGAAGTTTCTGCTGCCTTTTGTTCAGCTCTGCCCTGCCTCCAGAGGTGGAGTATACAGAGGCAGGCAGGCTTCTTTGAGCCACGTTCAAGCTTTCCGGCCGCTTTCTTTGCCTAGTCAAGCCTCAGCAATGGTGGACGCCCCTCCCCAGCCTCACTGCCGCCTTGCAGTTCGATCTCACTGCTGTGCTAGCAGTGAGCGAGGCTCCGTGGGCGTGGGACCCTCCGAGCCAGGCGCGGGATATAATCTCCTGGTGTGCCGTTTGCTAAGATTATTGGAAAAGCACAGTATTAGGGTGGGAGTGTCCTGATTTTCCAGGTACTGTCACAGCTTCCCTTGGCTAGGAAAGGGAATTCCCCAACCCCTTGCACTTCCCTGGTGAGGCGATGCCCTACCCTCATTCGACTCACAGTCTGTGGGCTGCACCCACTGTCCGACAAGCCCCAATGAGATGAACCCAGTACCTCGGTTGGAAATGCAGAAATCACCTATCTTCTGCATTGTTCATGCTGGGAGCTGTAGACTGGAGCTATTCCTATTCGGCCATCTTGGAACCTCTTAAATTATTTTTGTTTTGTGTGATTGCAATTTTGGAATGTTTCTTCAGGTGCAACGAAGGGCGTGTTGGTAGACATTGTGAATGCAGCACAGATGAAGTTAACAGTGAAGACATGGACGCTTACTGCAGAAAAGAAAACAGTTCAGAAATCTGCAGTAACAATGGAGAGTGCGTTTGTGGACAGTGTGTTTGTAGGAAGAGGGATAATACAAATGAAATTTATTCTGGCAAATTCTGCGAGTGTGATAATTTCAACTGTGATAGATCCAATGGCTTAATTTGTGGAGGTAAGTAAAGGACCTGAAGTGGTTGTAAGATATGATCCCATCTAATGCCACAAAAAATCTAGAGTTTACTTGGTGCATAAGTAGAAAAGGGGTAGCTTGAGGGTCAGTTCTGCCCCAGGTATACTTTCTCACACGTTGTTGCTTATTTTACTTTTCAGTCAATACTGTGATTGTATATTTTTACCATTAGTTTGAGAAATGATATGCTTAATTGCAGGAAATGGTGTTTGCAAGTGTCGTGTATGTGAGTGCAACCCCAACTACACTGGCAGTGCATGTGACTGTTCTTTGGATACTAGTACTTGCGAAGCCAGCAACGGACAGATCTGTAATGGCCGGGGCATCTGCGAATGTGGTGTCTGTAAGTGTACAGATCCGAAGTTCCAAGGGCAAACATGTGAGATGTGTCAGACCTGCCTTGGTGTCTGTGCTGAGCATAAGTAAGTATTTCCTAATTGCTTGAAATAGTTGATACTTCCTCTTGGCTCTCCTAAGCCTGTATTGTTACTAGAACCGGAACGGTGCCAGTATTAGAATATACTATAAATAAAATGCCTGCCACATGGAAGCCTACTCTTTAATTCCTAAAAGTTTTTTCTCAACAGCTAGTATGTATTACATGGTATGAAGTGTGTCATGTGAGAGTTTTACTATTATTTTGATCTGAATGTGGTAGATAATTGAATTTACATGGTAACCTTTATTTTGGCAATTAAGATTTAATTTAGTTTGTCATTACCAATTTCTTAATTACTATCTTTTGACAAAACTAAGCCAAATTAAAGATTTTTCCTCTTGAAGGATTATTATACTAACATATTTAAATTATTTAAATATTATGATTTTGGCCAAGGACAGTGGCTCACGCCTATAATTCCAGCACTTTGGAAGGCTGAGGCAGGTGGATCACTTAAGGTCAGGAGTTTGAGACCAGTCTGGCCAATGTGGTGAAACCCCATCTCTACTAAAAATACAAAAATTAGCCAGATATGGTGGTGTGTGCCTATAATTTCAGCTACTTGGGAGGCTGAGGCATGAGAATTGCTTGAACCCGGGAGGCAGAGGTTATAGTGAGCCAAGGTTGTGCACTGCCTGGACGACAGAGCAAGACTCCATGGCAAAAAAAATTATTATGGTTTTATGTTACATATTTAATATGTGATAGGGCTAATTTATTTTACTCTCTTTTATTAATAGCGTTTTAATTTGAACTGTAATAAATCTTTAATTTTATTATGGAAATTAGCATCTTTTTACATAATTTTTCTATCCACAAATGTAATGCACCTCTTCATTTATTCACATCCTCCTTCATAGCTGTTTGTTCAATTTGGTCACAAGAGTTTAGCATGGGAAATATGTTCAAGCAAATATTTATTGAAATAATAAAATTTAAATATAATAATATGGTTTTTTTTTTAACAGAGAATGTGTTCAGTGCAGAGCCTTCAATAAAGGAGAAAAGAAAGACACATGCGCACAGGAATGTTCCTATTTTAACATTACCAAGGTAGAAAGTCGGGACAAATTACCCCAGCCAGTCCAACCTGATCCTGTGTCCCATTGTAAGGAGAAGGATGTTGACGACTGTTGGTTCTATTTTACATATTCAGTGAATGGGAACAATGAGGTCATGGTTCATGTTGTGGAGAATCCAGGTAGAAATGCGATGATTGCAAACATTCTTTTCATATCTTGTATGTCTTGTTTCTGCTTATTTAGGCCTAACATCCAGAAACAGCCTCCAGCTGGAATATTTTAGGTCAAGTTGGGAAATTTTTCATCTCTCAAAGCTTAAAATATTACCTAATTAACTGTATAAGAAATAAGGAAAACAGAGTTCCACTTTTAAGTTTTCTAAGTGGAGAGTTTGAAGATTAAATGCAGTGATTTATATAAGACACTTAGAACGATGCCTGACACCAAGTGCGTAGTAAGAGTTTTTTTTTATGATTGATGATTTTAAAATTAGAGCTTGATTTAAGTTTGAATACTGAGAAAGATAATTTGTTAACGGATATTAATATAAAGTGTTGATTTTGTTCAACTTCTCTGAAGGTGAAACTTTTTTTTTTTTTAATCTTAGTTTTCCTGGTAGCCTTTTTGTAGATTCTTTAGAATTTTCTACCTTAGTGTACATGTTTTTGTGTAAACATAAGCTTTCATTTCTCTTGGGTAAATAGTAAGAATGGCATTTTGGAGCATATGGTAAGCATATGTTTAACTTTGTAAGAAGCTGCCAGGTTCTTAGAGTCCTGTAGTGTTTTGAATTATCATCTAGGTGTTTTGCAAATATTGTCTCCCAGCCTGTGCCTCCTTATTGTTTCATTTTTTTAAGTGTCTTTTGAACACCACAGGTTTTAATTTTGATTAAGTACAGTTTACCAAGTTTTTCTTTTGTGGCTCTTATTTTTACACTGTCTTTCAGAACTCTGCCTAACCCAAGATTTTAAGGATTTTTCTCCTGTGTTTTTTTCTAGAAGTTTTATAGTTTCTGGGGTTTCACATTTAGATCTGTAACTCATCTTTAGTTAATCTTAGTGTGTGACAAAAGGCTCAGTTTTTTTCATGTCAGTGTCCACTTGTTCTAGGGGCATTTGTTGAAAAAAGACTGTCTTTTCTCCACCTTTGTTGAAAATCAGGTGACCTTACATGTGTAGGCCTATTTCTGACTCTATTCTGTTCCATGTATCTGAGTGTCTGTCCGTTAGCTATACCACATGGTCTTGTAGCTTTCTTTATAGCTAGCCCTGAAAGCAGGTAATAAGAGTCTTCCAACTTTATTATTTTACAAAAGTGTTTTTGAGACACTTCCCCTAGTTCACTGCCTTCCATGTTAATTTTAAAATTGGCTTGCTGATTGCTACAGAAGTTCTGCCAGGAGTTTGAGTGGGATACTATTGAGTTTATAGATCAAACTAGGAAGGATTGACATCTTAACAGTATTAGGTTTTGTAACTCCTGCACATGGAGTATCTCTCCATTTATTCAGTCTGAAAGATTTCTTTTTATCAGTGTTTAGTAATTCTTAACATGCAAATTTTGCATATATTTTGTTAGACTTATACGTAAGTTTTTCATGCTTTTTCATTCTATAGTAAATATTACTGTTTAAAAATTTCTGTTTTTAATATGTGGAAATAAATTATATATATAGAAAAGTACATGATTTTTGTTCATTGATTATGTATCCTGCAAGCTTGTAAACTCACTTGTTAGTTCTAAAAGCTATTTTATAGATTCTTTGGGATAGTGTGCGTTCACTCTCTTGGGTGTTTATTCCTGTATTTTTTTTTTATAAGATACTGCCCAGCTTTGTGGTGCTTATTATAACCTTCTTATGTTCCAGAGTGTCCCACTGGTCCAGACATCATTCCAATTGTAGCTGGTGTGGTTGCTGGAATTGTTCTTATTGGCCTTGCATTATTGCTGATATGGAAACTTTTAATGATAATTCATGACAGAAGGGAGTTTGCTAAATTTGAAAAGGAGAAAATGAATGCCAAATGGGACACGGTAAGTTACAAAACATCTAAAAAGCAAAGTGGCTCATAAAGTAAATGTAATACTCCTAAGACTTATATATTAACTGTCAGGGTGATCATTAAAGTCATTTTTAAGTGTTTTATTCACCAAAAGTTACTCAAGGAATTTGCATTTAGTGAAAAACAGAAAACATCCTAAATATATCCCATTGAAACAAAACATTGATTATAAGCATGTATATTCTGGTTACTGTGGCCAGTATTTTTATTTCTTTAATAGTTTCGATCCTAAATCTGCCTTTTCATCTAATGTGGGGTAGAATCCTAAATAATGTTATCTGTGTAGCAAGCTATTCAATGGAAAGCTGTTTCTTTCCTTAAAAAAAGAAACAAAAAAACAAAGAACCTTCAATGAAAGCCAGATTCAAAAGGTTGTATACCAAGTTTGTCCAACTTGCAGCTTGTGGGCCAGGACATGCAGACCAGAACAGCTTTGAATGTGGCCCCAACACAAATTTGTAAACTTTCTTAGAAATTGTAAGTTTTTTTTTTTTTGGTTACTTTTTTTTAAGCTTATCGGCTATCGTTAGTGTATTTTATGTGTGGCCCAAGACAATCGTTCTTCTTCCAATGTGGCCCAGGGAAGCCAAAAGATTGGACACCCCTGCTGTATACAATATGATTCCATTTAGAAGATATTCTGGAAAAGCAAAACTGTAGGGGCAAAAATCAGTGGTTGCTAGGGGCTGGAACGGGGGAAAGGGTTGGCCACAGCAGGGCGTAAGGAATCTTCCTGGGGATGATGTTGATTGTGGGTAGATTTATGTATTTGAAAACTCACAGAAGTATGTACTTTAAAAAGATGTGTGTTCCTCTATGAAAATTGTATCTCAGTAAACCTTAGCTTATAAAAATCTTAAAAGCCCTAAGTGACTGAAAGTTTATGTTAGCATGTTTAGAGCTTTGAAATAAGGAGTCAGAGGGTGGGGTAACCAAATGTTGGCCTTTGTGTATCCATCTTTTGATACAAGAAAGCAATGACAATCTTCAGTATTTTTAAATTGTAAATGAATTGTAGTTAGTTGCACTTTACTACAATTTCCTTGGGTTTTTTAGAATTATCAATTTTTTAAATTATAAATTGCAGAAGGGTAGAAATAGAAAAAAAATTCCCTTTATAGTGTTTGAACACTATAAATGTCCTTTTTTTTTCTGATGAAATCATTAGAAACTATTTCTTTTACTTTAGCAAGAAAATCCGATTTACAAGAGTCCTATTAATAATTTCAAGAATCCAAACTACGGACGTAAAGCTGGTCTCTAAATTGCCGTTCGTATTTTCCTTCACTTTCTGCCTTTGCATGTCAACTTTTATCTTTTTTACTGCACTGTGTGTCCTTATCACTATTGCTGGTCTTTTTTTAAGTCTGGCTTTAAATATCGCTGTTGTGGCTTTTCTTTTTGTGTGTTAACTTCGCGTTTTTCTTAGAAAGACTGTAAAATAAGTCATGTGATATAGAACAGCAGCTATGTTGTAGTGAAAAGAGAATGTGCTTTGCAATTAGTTAGACATTAGGTCAGACCCCACCTCTTCCACTTAGTAAGCAGAACAGCATTGAGCCACTTCACTTCTCATCTATCACAGGGAGTCAGTACTCTGTATTGTATGGGGTGGTTGTATTTGGCAAATGCACTCCACTATATGAAATCAGCCTGTCAGCTCTAATCCTCACAACAGTCCTATGCCTAGAATAATATTATCCTTTTGTCTTTTTCCTTTTTTTTTTTTTTTTTTGAGACAGTCTTGCTCTGTCGCCCAACCTGGAGTGCAGTGGTGTGATAACAGCTCACTGCCACCTCTGCTTTCCAGATTCCAGCGATTCTCCTGCCTCAGCCTCCCGAGTATCTGGGATTACAGGTGCCTGCCACCACGCTAGGCTAATTTTTTTATTTTTAGTAGAGACGGGGTTTCACCATGTTGGCTGGGCTGGCCTTGAAGTCCTGACCTCCAGTGTTCCACCTGCCTTGGCCTCCCAAAGTGCTGGGATTACAGGTGTGAGCCACTGTGCCCCACCAGTATTATCCTTAAATAACAAATTTTTTATGAGTAAATGTTAGGGTCAGATAGTGAAAATTGATCATGAAATCCAAATTGCAGAATAGAAAATTAAATGTAACCTAGTGTGATATTTGTATGGTATGCAACTACAGTATCATTATTGGTTCTCAAAAGATTTGAGATCAGTTTCTTGAATATAACTTGAAATTTCATTAAAAGCCAGAAGACCATATATATGTGTGTATATTATATATATGTGTGTGTGTGTCTGTGTATGTGAGAATGATTCTAATTTTCAAATGTAAGTTTATAACTTCATACCTGAATTTTCATGAAATGTTTCCAGCATATTCTGATATAATCATGCAAGCCCCTAAAACTCTGATAACAAAGGTTAATTGTGATTAGAACTAAATTCTCCTGACTGGTGATTGAGAACTCTTCCTCCTTTTCCCAACTGTCTGACTATAATAGGGCCTGGAAGATTTCAACTTTTCTCACTGCCTACCTTATTGTGCAGATAAAGACAGTGTTGGTGACACATACAGATCATTGTGTCTCAGGCATGATTCTAAACTCTTAATCTATATTTAATCTTCATAGTGAAAGTTGTAGGAATGTTTTACATATGAGAAAACGGAGACACATAAGGGTTATGTAACTTGACCGAGTTCCCATGGCTAGTCAGTCAGAGAGCTGAAATTTGAACCCAGGCAGTTGGGCTCCAGAGTCCATGTTCTTGTCTACGACATTGTACTTCGTAGCAGTTATGTATCTTCAGAAGTTCCTGTTACCTGGTTAGGAAGAGGTAGATCACTCTTTATAGAGATTTACAGCCTTTTTACAATTTGTTGTTACTCTGTCAGAGTTAACACTGCTGCCGTTGGCAAACATCATATTAGGGACATCACTTTAATACATGGAACCCAGTGCTGCAGTTGTGCTTATTGACTGTTGAGAGTGTGCTTACAAACTGATCATGAATAAGAGCTTAAAGGACAGGAATGTTTAATAGTTACAAGTGACATAGGAAGTACTGATAACATTAGAAATCATTAACTTGTCAGATTTTTATTTCTAAGTAGATCGTAAGACTTTTTAAACTTAAATTTGTTGGCAGAAAATTATATTCAAATTAACATACGAGCAGGTTGGTACAAATTTGTGTTAGTCTGAGACAACACATTTTTCTCGTTCTCACTTAGTACTTTACAGAAAGTCATTTTTAGAGGAAAACTGATTAGCCAATGACATTGCCAGGCTTTTTTTTTTTTTAAATAGATATTATTTTCTTTAGTTGTAGGTCAAAAATAGGCAAATGTTGACAATTTCGTGTGGTTATTTCTCGCAGGAGAAAAAATTTCTGACCTACTGAGGTGAAATTTTCACCCTTGCTGTACCTTTAATTGTATTTTGAAGGAAATTATGAGTAAATGTTACTTAAACTTAATGTTTATAATGTATATATGGCTAAAATGTTGCTAAAATAAGCATTTTATGTAATTCAAGAAGCAAAAGTTTGGTAAAAATTTCTCTATGTATTATTGAAGTCCAGGCAATTTGATGGCTACAGATTATTTTAAGAGATGTTTTCTCAAGAAAAAGTAGAAATTAACAATTGAAATAAATGAAGGAGCATCAAGAAATTACACGACGGATTGTAAAAAACTTTTCTGATACGGACCAAGGTTTGCCAGTCAATTACATCATTAAACTTTTTGAAATAATGGGTAGGCACTAATTACTTTGGCACCAGACTACCATGTAGGAACATTAAAAAGAACATGTCACATTACCAGCTTCTAACTGTTGGAGTGGGTTAAAAAAAGTGGGTCTGTCCTCATCTGCTCTATGCGGGTTTAAATGTGGATCCCAAATCTCCCACAGTTCTGCATTACATATTTAATACATTATAGAAATGGTTCTGTAGCTACCACTGTCAGCCATTCCACAGTGAGCACAAAGATGACATTTTATTGAGCTTGAGGTCTTCCTTTCATAATATAACCCTGTTCTCTTGATGTGGATTTTATTGGGGTGGGGGGGGGGGGGTGGTGCACTCTGAATGATGGAAACTAATCTGAATTATTTTAGTTCACCTTCATTTAAAATGATGCCTAATGCAGATAGTGAGCTTAATTTTACCTCTAACCTTGCATGTTAAACTTTTGTTTGAATGGACTTTGAAATAATAAATACAAATGTTTGTATATATGACAAGACAGATTTTTCTCCAAAGGTAAGTTCTTCCATATAAATTATACTTTGGACTCATCTGTATAGGGCTTTTTTTATTTTTTGTTTTCTTTTTTTTTTTTTTTTTTGTCCTTCCCTTATAATTCTTGAGTATTAAATACTAGATTTAGCAAATATATTATTTTTAAGAAACTTAGATGGTAATTTATTTTCCTAACATATTTGAAGGAATGCATAGCACTTAGCCTCAAATCAGATAGGATATAAATGTGGAGTGTAATTTATTTGCACTCTGGCTTTTTAAGATGGTAGTTGCTAGAATCCAGTTTCCTGACCCCCATTTTGAAATGTCTGCTCTCACAACTGTATAATGTATTAGCTTCAGTTGGGACTAGAGCTGAGAGTTTGATGTACACAGTTTTGTCATCCACATCATATGCTGTTTGAGGGATCCTGAGCTTGTCCATGTTTCTGCAGCAACCATTCAAGGTGTATTTTGAGGAGGGGGAGTGATGAGGACTGAGGCATGTTGTCAGGTTCTGATTGGTATCACATGAGCTGCTGAGCTGAAATCACAGAGGTTTATTTGGTGTCTTGCGGGACCCAGCCTTTTATATGCTACATTTTTCCCTTGGTGGTATGGGATACCTACAGGATGAAGGTCAGACTTCATAGCAAGGCTTCTAGGGCCGTTCTTCCTTTGTCTCCTCACCTCAAAACATATGCCCCCTTAACTCATTTTTTTTTTTTTTTTTTTTTTTTTGAGATGGGAGTCTTGCTCTTTTGGCCAGGCTGGAGTGCAGTGCTGCGATCTCGGCTCACTGCAATCTCCGCCTCCCGGGTTCAAGTGATTCCCCTACCCCAGCCTCCCGAGTAGCTGGGATTACAGGCACACGCCACCACACCCAGCTAAGTTTTGTACTTTTAGTAGAGACAGGGTTTCACCATGTTGTCCCGGCTGATCTCAAACTCCTGACCTCAAGTGATCCACCAACCTCGGCCTCTCAAAGTTCTGGGATTACAGGCATGAGCCACTGCGCCCGCCCTCCCCTAACTCTAAAAGCTTCTGAACTATATATATTTCTATTTAAATGTCCCATTCTTTTCCCTACACCTTGACCTTGCATAGATTTCTGTTTACCAGCCAATAATTTATCTATAGTCAATTTCACAATGAAAATCTCCTTAATCTTCTTAAAGTTGATAACTTTTTTCTTATACCATTCCCAGATTATGTTCATAACTCTATTGTAAACTTTATCAGAGTGCCTTATTTTCATGTCTCTCACCCACCAAACTATACCTTCCTTGAGGGCAGAAATTGTGGCACCAAAAGGCAGATCCAGATACAGTCTGCAATGAAGTGTGAATAAAATTTAAAAACAAAATTTACTTTTAGATCAAAAAATGTTTTGAGATGCTTTCTATTTTTTTAAAAATCACCTGCAGTTGGTTCTATAGTGAGATATAAAACTGAACAACATTCCAAAATCTTAATTTTTTCCTGAAAAAAAATTTTCCTGGTAGTTAACAAGTATTTTTGATTTGTACTCACTGTAATTTGCTCTGCTAAAGTGTTATTTGGTCACACTTCTCACTTGGCTTTCAAGCCTGCTTTCAATTTATAAGAACAGGAGAAAAAAGAATGCTATAGCAAGTATTTACATGTAGCACTTGCAGTAAAAGAGAATTTTTAAGGAAAATGGTGATACGGTGATATGTTATTTTCTGCTGAAAAGATCACTGTCAGTATATTTTTGGATCTTGAAAGATCTCTTGTGTTTATGGCTTGGAGCCTGCTTGCTAGCCTTGATTTCAGTATTGTTTACTAAATTATAGCATTGCAATAGGACATTTCACCAATATGATATTGAAGAATAACAACTATTTCATAAGGAATGGTAATTACCTAACATTCTAAGCAAATTTGGCAGTGTGACTTGGTGGGGCACAGTGCTGTCCATGACACAATGGCAGCCTTACCCTCTAAATTAGTAACTTCTGTAGGAGACCCCAGAAGCACACCTCCCTCCCAGCAGTGAAAGCCAAGGATTCCCGTTTTGATTAGCAGGCGCCTTCTGTTCACAATAAAGGGATAAGAATCAGGCAGTGATGGCAGCAGAGTTCATGCTTCCTTAAGGCAGGCATTACAAACTAATTCAAAGGAGAGAATCCACGATGACAGTACATTCTGTGCCATAGAGAACATTCTTAAGCCTTCAATGGAGGGAAGGACTCAAGAATGAAATAGCACCAGATAGGGACATCATTAGACTTGTAAAGCAAAGCTTCCATTTTCTATTTTTATATAAGCCATTATTAATACCTTTAAAACAACTGTGATATCTGGACAAATAAAATAGAAATGACTTCTTAAGATGATTACAACTTTTAGTCTTGATTTATAAAAATTATTCTATATAATTTTAGTAGAGTGATAATTTTTCTTTTTTTTTTTTTTTTAGGGTGAAAATCCTATTTATAAGAGTGCCGTGACAACTGTGGTCAATCCGAAGTATGAGGGAAAATGAGTACCGCCTGTGCAAATCCCACAACACTGAATGCAAAGTAGCAATTTCCATAGTCACAGTTAGGTAGCTTTAGGGCAATATTGCCATGGTTTGGCTCATGTGCAGGTTTTGAAAATGTACAATATGTATAATTTTTAAAATGTTTTATTATTTTGAAAATAATGTAATTCATGCCAGGGACTGACAAAAGACTTGAGACAGGATGGTTATTCTTGTCAGCTAAGGTCACATTGTGCCTTTTTGACCTTTTCTTCCTGGACTATTGAAATCAAGCTTATTGGATTAAGTGATATTTCTACAGTGATTGAAAGGGCAATAGTTAATGAGCATGATGAGAGTTTCTGTTAATCATGTATTAAAACTGATTTTTAGCTTTACAAATATGTCAGTTTGCAGTTACGCAGAATCCAAAGTAAATGTCCTGCTAGCTAGTTAAGGATTGTTTTAAATCTGTTATTTTGCTATTTGCCTGTTAGACATGACTGATGACATATCTGAAAGACAAGTACATTTAGAGTTGCTGGTGTAAAATAGGTTTGAAATAGTTGATCTCCACAGGCCGTGGGAAAAATTCAGAGAGTAGGAAGAAAGAACCAATAGCTTTAAAACCTGTGTGCCATTTTAAGAGTTACTTAATGTTTGGTAACTTTTATGCCTTCACTTTACAAATTCAAGCCTTAGGTATAAGAACCGAGCAATTTTCTGCTAAAAAATCCTTGATTTAGCACTATTTACATAAAGGCCATACTTTGCAAAGTATTTGCTGAATGGGGACCTTTCGAGTTGAATTTATTTTATTTTATTATTTTTATTTTGTTTAATGTCTGGTGCTTTTTATCACCTCTTCTAATCTTTTAATGTATTTGTTTGCAATTTTGGGGTAAGACTTTTTTTATGAGTACTTTTTCTTTGAAGTTTTAGCGGTCAATTTGCCTTTTTAATGAACATGTGAAGTTGTGCCGTGGCTATGCAACAGCTCTCACCTATGCGAGTCTTACTTCGAATTAGTGCCATAGCAGACCACTGTATGTTTACTTCTCACTATTTGAGTTGCCCGTCTTGTTTCATACTAGTCACATTCTTGTTTTAAGTGCCTTTAGTTTTAACAGTTCACTTTTTACAGTGCTATTTACTGAAGTTATTTATTAAATATGCCTAAAATACTTAAATCGGATGTCTTGACTCTGATGTATTTTATCAGGTTGTGTGCATGAAATTTTTATAGATTAAAGAAGTTGAGGAAAAGCATTTCTGGTTGGTGGGTAGTTCACTTATGAAGCTAAAACATAATTCTTTAAAAAAATGTACTAGGAACATAAGGAGAATGGTATGGTAAAATAGAGACTTGAAGACTGTCCTTGGGCTCTCTGAATAATGGTGGATAGATCCTTATGCTGCTGTGCTGGGAGACAGATTTCATCCCAACATTAAGCAGAATTAAATTTATGAACATCTTAGAGCCATTAGTAGGTGCTGGAAATTGTATCAGTTTATTTAAGATAGGGGATTGTTAACTTTTCTGATAAGAAAATTTAGGAAAAATTTTACTTTTATTTGGCTTTGGTTTATGTTTGAAAGGATATATCCATCAGAACTACTTGTGTAAAGCTTATTAGAAGAAATATATGCTCCTTTCTTAAGCATACAACAAATGTCAGAAATATTTGGAGGAGAAAAGGTTTCAGCCTTGCTAGCCTCTCACGTTTATACAATCCCTTCACATCCTGTTAATTGATCTTCTTTTAGTTACTCCATTTAAATGTGTTTCGTAGCTTAAAGCATCTTTGAGGTGAGAATTACACATTTTTACTAATAGTTTATAAGATCCATCAAAACATTATATTTATTATTCTCTGTCGCCCTGTTTCATCTTGTTTACCACCATCCACAATTCCACTCAATTCATTTCCCTGCCTTAGGCATAGTCAGTAAAGTTGAATTGCATATTTCTGCTCCAGAACTCTGCTCTTATAATGGTATTTTAAAAACATATTAGAACAAAGTAACAAAGCATATCTTCTATATGTACATATTTTTTTTATTCCCAAACACATGCTGGAGGCTGGAAGATGGTGAATTTTTAGATTTTATATTATAATGTATAGCAGACAAAAAGATTTTCTAACTATAGGAATCCCTTTGTTGGAAGTTGGAGGAATTGCATACAAGTTTATTTCTCATGCTGACCGTAAGATCCTAAAATACTTAAATTGGATGACTCAGTTTGACATTTGAGTAATTCTAGGCTTGAAACTGGCAATTTCAAAATATAGTCTGAGAAATTGATAATAGTATATCTATCTATATGTAGATATACACACCACACATTGAGATGCTTTGACTGAAGCCGCATAGAACTTCATCACTAAAATATTTATTTTCCCAGCAACAGTACTTTTTGATCTCCAGTGAAACACTTTCCAAAAAGCAAGAGTCCAGGAAGCAAAATAACAATCAGAATTTTTTTCCATTTATACTATAGAAATTTACAAAATATTAAGTATCATGAGTACATTATTTGGCTAATGTCAAATAGTGGCATATTTTACAGTAGTGATTCCATGACATTTTACAAAGTTTTCTTACTCTTTTCCAGTCTTACTTTATGAATTTACTTAATACAGACACCCAGGTAAGACCTTGAGCCACAAGAACAGTTCATAATACCACTTAAAAAGTCACCTGTGGTCAGCTTTTTGTTTTCACCTGGAATTTTTCCTTTCTGTTGCCCGCTGCAGTTTGAGAGAGAACCTGAAGTAGAAGCCATTTGTCTTTATCCCTTGGGGGCTTAATGTTTACATTTTTTAAACGTTCATTTTTATAGATTCCAGGGGTACATGTGTGCAGGTGTGTTAACATGGACATGCTGCATAATGGCTACTAGTGTACCCATCACCTTAGTAGTGGACATGATAGTCAATAGGTAATTTTCCACCTTTCACCCTCTTACTACCCTCTCTCTTTTGGAGTCCCGGGAGTCTGTTCTTTCCCTCTATATGTCCATGTGTACCCATTGTTTAGCTTCCACTTACGAGTGAGAACGTGTGATAGTTGATTTTCTGTTTCTGAATTACTTCACTTAGGGTGATGGCCTCCAGCTCCATCCGTGTCACTGTGAAAGATGACTTCATTAAGGCCTAGATATTTCTGATCTGATATGCTCAAAGAAGTTCAGAAACAAAATGAGTATCTCCTCAGGACTCCTTTTCAACCTGTAAAGATCCTTCACTGGCTCTTTAGAATTTCTCTCATGACTCAGGATTCTTCTGAGAATTTAGGGATAGGTGGAAGTGACTTCTGAGTGATGAGTGGGAGCAGATTTTCAAGGTGGTTTAGGTCTAGATAAAGTAGCCCATCAAGTCTCCACTGCTCTGAGGGTGGTATGTCATCTAAGTGTGAACCTTTAGAGTACAAAAATGGTAGGAGAACCATGAGACAAGTATTAAGTTCACTGATGTGGCAATTCTTATCTTCATTTGCTTCTACAGTTAAGTCTTCACTAGGCTTTTAATTAAGATTTTAAATTTTTGAGGGTATAGAGTTTCCATAAAAAGTCATCAGTGATAATAAATTTTATTTGACTTTCTACTTATTCTGGTTTCTAAAACAGACGGACATATAAACAATTTACTTATGGATCAGTTTGAGAGAGGAAACATTATTCAGAAGATTTAAATCCCAGAATTTAATCCATTGCTTTACTGCAAGTTTACAGAAGACACATTTGTCTTCACTTTTATCTGCAGTAGTTGATATATTGACTTGACATGTGAAAACTTACACTAATGTTGCTTACTGACCAAAACTATTCGTGGGAGGTAAAGAAACCTTCAGGTTTTCTACAGTAACCACTGACGGGCCCCCTAGCAGCCATTTTAAACATAAATTTGATGGTGCTGCCCAAACATCCACAGTCCAGTTCAACTTTCAGATCCTCAAGCCTGCCATAGTCCTTTGTGTTTGGTATTGCTTTCTTATCCTTAAATGTGGTAGCTCCATGAGCACAGGGACCTGTGTTTTGATTCACTGTGTCTGCATACTTCACTTCGCAGAACATTTTCAAGGTCCATCCATATTGTAGCATGTATCAGAACTACACTCCTTTTGTGGCTAAATATTCCATTGCCTGTGTATAGCATATTTATCCATTCATTTTTCAGTGGACACTTGGGGTGTTTCCACCTTTTGGCTCTTACGAATAATATTGCAATAAATATTGGCATATAAGTATCTGTTCAAGTTCATACCTTCAGTTCTTTATATGCCTAAAAGTAGATTCACTGGATCATACAGTAATCATGTTTTGCTCTTTGAGGAACTGCCAAACTGTTTTCCACAGTGGCTGCACCATTTTACATTCCCACCAGCAATGTATAAGGGTTCACCAGAGAACCCTCAGAACAGAACAGATACTTCACCAGAGAAGATCAATGGCAAAAAAATCAGAAAAGAAAAAAAAATGGAAATGCAAATTAAAGTCACAGTGAGATATCATTAGATACCAATTAGAATGGCTAAAGTTTAAATGGCTGAAAATACCAATTGTATCCTTAGAACAATATCTGTCACAAAGTAAGGTGTAAGCAACCAATAAGTATTTGTTGAGTAGATGGATTCATTTCTGTAATTTGCTACCGTGCCCACCTACCTATTAGCATCTGCAGTGACATACTGGCCTTTCTGCCAGTTTTTCTAGATAAACTCTCCAACGCCAGACCTTCCACTTGTATTCCTCTTCCAAACTCCATCACCTATTGCCTGCTAAGACAAGCAGTTCTCTCCTCTCCTGCATCATCAGTTTTCCCCTCTTCTGGGTCATTCCCCTCAGTAACAAACATACTATAGTTACGTAACATCTCTGTTTCTCTCTTTCCTTTTACAACTCAGGAGTTGTCTAAACCATACACCTGTGACCAAATGATTTTTGACAAGGTTTCCAAGTTTGTTCAATGAGGAAAGAAAAATCTTTTCAACAGATGATGCTGGAATAACTGGATTTCCACAAGCAAAAGAGTGAATTCAGAGCCCTAACTCACACCATATACAAATATTTACTCCAAATGGATCAGTGACATATCTAAATATAAGAGCTGAAACCATCAGACTTTTAGAAGAAACATAGGGGTGTACTTCATGACCTTTAATTTGCCAAAGGGTTCTTAAGACACCAAAAGCATGAATAACAAAAGATAAATTGGACTCCATCAAAATTAAAATTAAAAAATTTTTATGCACAAAATTAAAAATATTTGTGCATCAAAGGACATTATCAAAAAAAGTAAGGCAACCTACAGAATGGGAGAAAATACTTGTAAATTATATATCTGATAAGGGATTAATACCAGAATATATAAAGAACTACAATTTAACAAAAAGTCCAATTAAAAATGGGCAGAGCATTACTAATTTCTCTAATGAAGATACATGAATGGCTAACATATTTTGAAAAGAGACTCAGAATCATTAGTCATCAGGGCAATGCAAATTAAAACCGTAATGAGGTACCACTTCACACTACGATGGCTCCACTTTTTAAAAAGTGGAAAGTAAGTGTTGGCAAGCATAGAAATCAGAAACCAGAATGCACTGCTGGTGGGAATGTAAAGTGGTACAATCACTGTGGAAAACAGTTCAGCACTCCCTCAGAGCTAAACATAAAATTACCATATGACCCTTCATTTATACTTTTAGATGTATAGTCAAAAGAAAGTAGGGGCTTGAACAGATACTTATATGCTCGTATTAATTGCAGCATTATTCACAGTAGCCAAAACTTGGAAACAACCCAGATGTCCATTGAAAAGTGAATGGATGAAGAAAATGCATCATATATGGGACAGTGGCATATTATACAGCCATGAAAGGAATAGAGTTTTGATACATCCAACATGATGAACCTTGCAGATGTTATGCTAAGTGAAATAAATAGACACAAAAGGACAAATACATGTTCCACTTACATGAAATACTTTGAATAGGTAAGTTCCCTACAGACAGAGCAGCAATTACTAGGTGCTGGGGGGGTGGTGGAAGTGGGAAGTTATTGCTAATGGCTGTAGAGTTCTGTTTGGGATAGTTAAAAATTTTGGAAATAGTGGCAATGGTCACATAACATTGTGAAGGTAATTAATGCCACTGAAACAAAGTGGCTTTAATTGCAAAAGAAAAAAAAAAAAAAAAAAAAAGGCAAGACATAGTGGGGAAAATATTAGCAAAGCATATTGTCTGATAAAGGACTTCTAGAACACATAAAGATCACTTAAGAGTCTAAAACAAGAATAAGACCCCCCTAAAAGATTTAAACTGGGCAAAATATTTGAACAGATGCTCCACCGGAGAAGATGAATGGCAAAAAAACAAGCAAATGGAAAGACAAAATCATGAGATGCCATTAGACACTCACTAGAATGGCTGTAATTTAAGTGGTTTCCAAGGACATGGAACAACTGGCACTGTGATTTAGCGTTACTGAGAATGTGGACTAGTGCAACCACTTTGGAAAACAAGTTGGCAGTTCTTGAAAAGTTAAACATATGACTTAACATTTGAGTCAGCCATTCTACTTTTGAGCATTTACCCAAGTGAAGTGAAAACAAGTGTCCACACAAAGAATTGTTACACAGTGTTCCTAGCAAGTCTGTTTATAATAGCCAATAATTGGAAACAACCCAATGTCCATCGACAAGTGAATGCACAGATTGTATATTCAAACAATTTAATACAACAACACCAAAAACTAATAAACTGGATACAAGCAACAGGCTCCAGGGGAGTCAAGATTTCCCCTTAGTTATGGTTGGAGAGGGTGTTACTGGGCTTCACTGTAGGGGTGACTTGGGAGCAGTGAAAGGATCCAGTTGCCCAGCCCTGACTCAGACACCTGAATCCTCATGGTGCCCTGGAGGAGGCAGTGCTGAGGTAGGCACTTCCCTCGCTGCCACGTTCCTTCTGCTCCTCTTCCCTCTGACCCTCAGAGGTCAAGTGGGACACCCTGGAAAGGGAAGCAGCTGCCTGCAAGGCCAGTACCCTCCCTAGTTTTTTTAGGTAACAATCTGAAAGGACAAAGCAACAGGGGGCTACTTGGTCCTGCAGGGGCTTGTCAGGTAAAACATCCAAAGAGAGGAAAAGGACCAAAAGTTTGTAGTCACCTAGATTGCAATTTATTCTAAAGATTTTACTTAAAAGGAAAAAAAGGGACTGATTATCTTGGGGTCGGAGCAGCCATACCAGAGAGTACCCACTTCCCGCCTCCCTCGGTTGCTCTTATCAACCAGAGACTAAGAAAACTTGAGCTTCAGGAGGCTAGAAACCAAAAACAAATGAAAGAAAAATAGGAAAGAAAAAAATGGGAAAGAAAAAGAGAATGTCGGATTAGGCAGCTAGCTACAAGTCAAAAGTGGGAAAAAGAGAGGAACTTCAAGGACTAAGCAAACGCCAGTGTAGCAAACATAATGCTAGCCTCAGATCACCTATTGATTTACGAACAAACCTCTGGATGCAGGAGAAAGTAAAAAATAATATGTTTATAGATAATATTTTGATGTAAATATATAATAAACTAAACTACATTCCCACCAGCAGTGCATTCTGGTTTCTGATTTCTATGCTGGCCAACACTTACTTTCCGCTTTTTAAAAATTAGAACCATCCTAGTAAGTGTGAAGTGGTACCTCATTACGGTTTTAATATAATCAAATCCAGTTAGAAATTTAAAATTAATATATTTATATACTGAAGAATTTAACAAAGGGCACTGATTGACTTTTATACTTCTACAACATAGGTTCTAACTTTAACAATGTTAATATGCACTAATTGAAAATAATTCATGAACTTAATGAGCTGGACGCTCAAATTATAAGCCGGGGGATTCCACTAAATTCCACTGTTCCCATAAGCCTGAGAAGATAACTACATATGAAATTTTTAAAAATGACTATGCCTCACTTTAACTGTAGCCTTGCCTAAGTTTTCCATAGTCATATATCTATTGATGTAAAATATACTACATTGGGCATAGATGGAAGGTCTGACACAATAAATAATAATTAAGTCTTCGGCACTTAAAAACTTGGTTAAAATGCAACCCTGTGAACCTCCAGTTAAGATAATTTATGTGACCCAATGTAAGTTGAAACAAGGCATTCAATGATTAAAACTAATTCTATAAAACCTAATAAAGAGGTGATTATCCTCACTGCTGCTTTCAACAGCCCAATTTTTCCGTTCCCAAATCTGAAAAACATACATACATATACACACACACACACACACACACACACACACACACACACACACATAGAAAGGGCACCTCATGATGATGGATTACTGCAACCTTAATGCTGTGGTCCCATCCATTAGGCCCGCCATAGTCAATACCTAATTCATTTAAATTGCTAATTTTATTCAGTTACCTGGTAAATCCTTTGCTCTTAAGGGTTTGGCTGACGGTTCTGTTTAGTGCTCATTTCCATTGCCTCTCTCAGCTTCAGTTTACCTCCCCTTCTGCAGGGACCCAGTGCAGCTTTTCAGACCGCCTAGGAGGTCTCCCTGGCTCTGTTATCGCATATGACCTTTGCAGACGAGATCTTAGCATCATCCCCCTTCTCCAGGAGCACAGGGAGGATGTCCTCCTCCAGGAAATTCATGTAATACTTTAAAGTACTTTAGTACTTTTGAGTTCTAGTGGAATTGTATTCCTCATTTACAAATTTTACTTTAAAGTCATTAGACACTCCTGTGAATGGCCTCAAAAAACTCCACTGGAGAAGCTTTGGCAGCCTTTTGCAATGCCTCCTGGAGCCTTTGGACTATTTAGGATGGCCATTAGTTGCCTGGAGCTTCTGATATAAGATATTACCCCCTTAGCCCCCTGGTATCCACCATTGGAACAACAAAGGACCGCTGCCTACTGGGCTGTCTTGGAAATGGGAGACTGAGAGTCCTTGAGCCTTTCACCCTCCAGACCTAGCTGCCCCTTATGCTTTGGGTCGTGGAAACTGCAGCCCACAAGGTTGGCACAGCTACCTAGGCCTCCTTAAGGCAGGATGGAGCAAAACCTGGGCCCCCTGATACTTCCACCTGCCGGAGTGGGCAGCTTCCTCTGGCCCAAGTCCCTTGCCAAATACCAGGAGCTCATTCCTCCCCTAGACTCCCTGACTGCCTGGGAAGCCCCGTGGGGTTAACGGAGTGAACAGTAATGGGAGTCGTAGACCATGCAAACGTCACCGCTAATCATCCTTGGTGAAGCTTATGGAAAGCTGTTGTTTTCCATCCCTTAGCCAGGATATCCCTAAAAAAGGACAGGACCCCAAAACCACCACTGGTCGAAACTTCAGGCAGTCATCTTAGCACGGGATGTCCTGGTCAACAGCTGGCTTCATCTTCATATTTATTGTAAATCTGAAAACTGTCCCCTTCACATCAAACAAACCCTCCAGGAATCTCTTGCATCACAGACCCCCAAAGCATTAAATCAAAATCACATATCTCCACACAGACTAAGGTCAAAATGTAAGACCTTGCTAGGATATTCCTTGTTCCCTTCAGAGTTAACATGTTACTAATAACACCCAAGGCATATGTTTTACTTCTTAGAATACACCACCTTGGCTCTCGAAAAAGACACTGAATAGAACTTTCATGTCCCTGATAGGTCCCAAGTAACTAGTTTAATTGAAAGATGTAATGATGTCCTCAACTCCTTGAAATTCCAGTGCCACAAATACACTCCTGAAGTTTTCTAGTTTGTCCTGGGCTTTATCTGTTATTATACTTCTTTTTTTTTTTAAATCTTATCCCCATCTGGTAAGGGCTGGAAGCCAGGTTGAGGATGTGTCCTGTCCTGGGGCTCGTTAACCACAGATTGTCCTGCAGGCCAGGCAGCTGCTCATTGGATATGGAACGCATTTTGGGTGATGGCAGAGCCCTCAGGAATGGGATTAATGCCCTTATTAAAGAGGACTGAGGGAGCTTGTTTGTCCCTTCCATCATCTGAGGACACAGCAAGGAAACAGAGGATCACAGTGTCTATGAACCTGGAAATGGGTCCTTGGCAGACACCCAATGTGACAGTGCCTGGATCTTGGACTTCTCAGCCTCCAGAACTGTGAGAAATACATTTCTGTTGTTTATAGGCCACCCACTTCATGGCATTTTGTTATAGCAGCCTGAATGGCCCAAGACAGGTGTCTAGGTCAAGGTTTGGTTATTTGGCTTTTGTTTATTTTGCCTATGGATGTCCAGTTGCCCATTTGAGGGAGAGGCTGGCTTTCCTCTCATGAATTGCTTTTGCGTATTTTCAAACATCAGTTGAGCATATTTGTTTGATTGAGACTGTTCTGTCCCATTGAATAATAAGTCTATCCATTTGCCAATCCCATGTGGAATTTATTAGGTATGTAGTAAGTGTTAAAGTAGAGATGGCATTCTTGTTTTTCAAAATTGCCTTAGCTGTCCTAGTTCCCTTGCTGTCCATATACATTTTTATTACAAGAGAAACGTACACTTCTTATTATTTCAAAGTATAATAGTAAGAAAACCTCAGAGTAGCTTCATCACAAATACTGAACTGTCGTTACTGGGAAATCCAAACGGTCCTGCATCAGAACCTGTTTTCCTGATTAACCCAATAATAAAATAGAGCAAAGGCTGTGGCTTTCTTGCTACACAGGTTTCACTTTCTTATTACCATCCTAGTCTCTGTGGCTTGGTAACAAGAAACCTTAATGTGTTCACATTTATCTCTTCATAACAAGTGTCTATGACATAGTTTGGTGGGGAGGAAATGAAAACGCAAGCACAGAAATCAGGGCTTGGTGAGGTTCAAAAACTCCAAAATTTTCATTCTAACTAAATGAGTTGGGTATATATTTCCATTATCAATGAAAGGGGAAGGGGTATTTTAAATGAATCATATTGGAGAAAGAATGAATGGACACAGATGCACTTATGCTTGCCTAGTTCTTGGAAATAATATTTTTGTATACAAAGAATTAGGATCATCAAATCACTATCTTCACTTTAATTTTCTTAATTTTAAACATGATGGCAGCCTCATCACTGTCTTTTAATTTGAAATTTGTTAACTGTCCTCTAATTTGAAATTTGTTAAGCATGAGCATATGCTTAAGTGCTGATATCTTTCATTTGAAATTTGTAAAATTATAACTGAGACGAGGAGGTCTTTAGAAAATACTGTAAGACTGTTAGATATTTTGTAGGAATGTGAGATTAAATTCTCTAACACAGGTTTTGAGTTAAAGAAAAAAAATCCTCATTTCTTACTGAAGAATTTAAAACTAGTTTATGTATTTACATATATATATATATATTTTTTTAATTACTTACACTATGAAAAGGTACCTTTAAACTAGTAGTTAGGCATTGTTTTATGAACATAAAACAAGCAAAACTGAGTACGTTGAATGAAAATTTAGAAATAAAACATCCTATTCCTGAGGAATATGAATTACTAAAGTTTTGGTCTAAAATGACTAGATGATAGAATGATATATAGCTTGAGAACTGATAATAGCAAGTAAATGAAAGTCAATTTATTCAGAGAATTGAATGGGAAACTAATATTATTTAAACTAATATTTTCTATAAAAAACCATCAGCTTTATGAATCACAAAATTAAAGAATAAATAATACTAAGATAAAAGTTTCCCCATTATATTACAGAGAAAACCATGTTCTGAGCTATGGACTTTTATACCTGGATGTCTACTCTGAGGACATCAAAAGAACTCACCCATGGATCAGTGTGCCTCATTTCATGGTCTGCCTTGGATTCCCACACACCCACTGATCAAAGTCTGTGGAATAAGGAGGTATCTTTCAGCAAAGAAGGCAGACATGAAAGTGCACATTGTGATCTCTCTAATTGTTACGAAGTTGAAGAACTGGCCAAACTGATGTATGTTGACAGGAATCAAAAACAGGGGCTGCTGTGGAGGGGTGGACAGTGGTATCTGAAAAGTTGCAGGGGAGATTATCTGTGTTAATGGACATGAGCCATACATTGAGAGGGGCTGCTGGCTACTGAAAGGAATATAAACTTTTAAAAATTTGTGAAATCATGCAGTTAACATCTGCACACTTCACTATATTTTAAGTTTTTATTAATATAAAAGAATAAGAAAACAGAATAGTATTCCTGTTAAACAATAATAGAGAAAAGTATGCTTTATTTACAAATTTCTCCCCCTAGCCGATCATACAATTGACCAATTCAGGGTGCCCGCTGCTGGTTGGATGCCAGGCGGAATGTCAGGGTGTTCTCTGGTGTCTGTTGTGGCTGTGGGATCCACGGTTACTGGGCGGAGCGCTATGGTGGCTGTGGTGCCATGGAGGGGCTGCGATCTTCTGTGGAGCTGGACCCTGCGCTGACTCCTGGGAAGCTGGATGAGGAGATGGTGGGGCTGCCACCCCGTGACCCGAGTCCTCAAGTCACTTTCCACAGCCTCGATCAGAAGACAGTGGTGTGTCCACACCTCATGGGTTTACTGCTGAGTCTCTTACTTTTATTGACTTTGTCTGTCTCTTAGGAACCGACTCTGTGTAAGAGGTGAAAGGCAACTTGCAGAAACACTTGCATTCACAGGTGAAGGAGGAATGCCAGCTCACTGGCAAGAAAACAGATTGTAGAGACTGAGGCATCTTTAAAAGATGTCAGGGTACAGAAAAAGTCTTTCAACACCCCCGGCTTTGTAGATGCTTACAAGAAGGTGAATAGCACCCATGCGATGCTGATGGAGAAATTCACGTCCCTGATTTAAGAACTGAAAGAAGAGAGATCCAGACTCTCCAGGCAACAAGACGAGCTGGTAGAGATGCTAACATCACTGGAGGCCCTGGGAGAGGCCATGAGAGCCACCCAGTCACAAGGAGCTTTTCCACACCTGCCAGGCAGCTGAGAGCCAAGCCCTGCTGCTCCCTCCCCCATGAGGGGGCTGGGTCTTAGAGCAGCACTGTTCTCTCCCCTCCACTCAGGCCTCCTGAGCTGCCAGGCTTTGTTGCCACACTGACTCCATCTGAGCAGTCCTTGAGGTCACTGGATCCGGGGTACCCCGCCCCTGGCCTGGAGTTCCTCCTCCTCCTCACTGTAACACCACAGCCAGCTCCTCAATGGGCTGTGCCTCCAAATCTAAAGAATATGGAGGTCCTCAAGCACACCAAGAAATGGGGGGACTTTCTCTTCACAGAAAGTTTGAATTCTGTCTTAATGAGACAGAATGCCATACTTGAGCACCTCATCTTTTGCTCAAATTGAAATGTCATCAAACTGTATTTCTCAAATCAATGATCTGTAAATATGATTTATGTATTAATCTCCTAAGTGAACAATTTATATTTTACCAGCTACATAATTATTGTATTATGCTTTAAAAATATATTTAGTTTATCAATAAAGACATTCAGTACTCAATAGCAATTTTTTTTCTGGAGTTTTATTCCCAACAGTTCTAAGTCATAAGTTAAAGTGCCAGTTTTTGGCCTGAGTATTTGTTGAAAATGTTATGCAAAGGGAGATTTATTTGGGGGATAAAGTGAAAGGAATGTTTAGAGAAAAGATTTTTTTTTTTTTTTTTTTTGGAGATGGAGTCTTGCTCTGTTGCCCAGGCTAGAGTGCAGTACTGTGATCTCGACTCACTGCAACCTCTGCCTCCTGGGTTCAGGCAATTCTCCTGCCTCAACCTCCCGAGTAGCTGGGATTACAGGTGCACGCTGCCACATCCAGCTAATTTTTTGTATTTTGGTAGAGATGGGCTTTCACCATGTTGGCCAGGCTGGCCTTGAACTCCTGAGCTCAGGTAATCCACTTGCCTTGGCCTCCCAAAGTGCTAGGATTACAGCCGTGAGCCACCGCACCCAGCCAAGAGATTTTCTTTTTAACTTTTATTTTAGGTTTGGGGGTACAGGTGAAGTTCTGTGACACAGGTAAACAGGTGACATGTGGGTTTATTTCCTCACCCAGGTATTAAGCCTAGTACCATATAGTTATTTTTTCTGCCCCTCTCCCTCCTCCCACCCTCCCCCATCAAGTAGACCCCTAGAAATTGAAAGCCTTCTAATGGACTCCAAAGTTAAAAACAGTAACATCAGATAACTTCTTCCAGTACAATTGCTGTGTAGGTGGAGAGATGGATTTCTGGTATTTCCTACTTCTCCATCTTCACAGAATCTTTATTTCATTCTTTTAAATAATTTCTGTCTCATTGTTGATGATGCATTTTGTTCATATGTCATTTTCCCTATTTTTGTCAGTTCTTTGTGTTTTACTTTAGGTCTTAGAGCATATTTCAGATAATTGCTTTAATGTCTTCATCTAGTGAGTCCAATACTGAAAGCTAGTAGGAATTTACTTCATTCTTTTGAAGGGATGATAGTTTTTTTTGTTTGTTTGTTTTTTGTTTTAAATGCTTTGTGGTATTCATTTGAAAACTGGGCATGTGAAAAAACAAACGCCTCTCCCAGTCTTTGAAGACTGGTGTAGAAGATCTTCACTAATTAGCAGGCCCCTGAGTTTTGGGATCAGCTTGTCTTCGTGGGTATTTTCTGGGAATGTGTCCTGCTGGGGCCTTACTATGCCTTTTCCTCCCCAGTTTCTCTCATATAGATGACTGCTTAGATGTCTTAATTTTCCAGAGTCTCACCCCAGCTTCTTTTTAGGCCTCACATGTTTTATTATATCCTTCTGCCCATAATTTCTGTGCCTAGACATACATATATCTGCTTTCCCCCTGCAGTTTCCATGTGGCATGGTGCCTACCACTGCCTTTCACTGTTTCCACAGCTTAAGATCCACACTGAGCCCTGAGTCCAACAAGACAGAAACCAGTCCCTGTGGGAGCCCACAAATAGGTTTGAATGTGACAAATATTCTCTATTCTGCTTCTTCTGGTTTGAGGGAGAAGACTGGTAATTGGGCTGCTTACTCCTAACTGCCTCATGCCTCATTGGTGGGGTAAGGGCAAGTGAAAATGCCATAAAATTTCCTATGTATATATTTAATGTTTCCATTAGGGAACAAGGGCTGAAGCTTCCTAGTCTTCCATCTTCTTTATGTCATTCCTCAAAACCAATGTAAATCTTGTAACTGTGTATAAAGTGTTTATTATCAAATACTACTAGTTTTCCCTTAAATCTTATCAATGGAAAGTACCTCTATAAATTCCTTAGCTTTATTTCTTGCTTCTAAGTAAGACTGTACATGATAATGATGCCTGTTAAATTAAAATCTTGGAAATCTTTGAGCAAGGGTATACAAGCATGACCTTAGGCTCTCTGAAACTTTTCTCTCTTCTTTCCAGACCTATTTGAAACCTTGTTTCTCCATACTAGTGGTGCTAACTCTAAAGGTAACCAGATGCAAATAAGAGTTTACAACCCAGCTCATAATCCACATCCATTAATCAGGACCGTGTCCTATTTGGTGTTTTTCTCTATATATCTTTAACCCCTTTAATTTCTGCTTTGAACAACTCTCTGAACTTACACCTGTGTGGTGCATTCTTCCCTTGCCAGTAAGCAATAAATTCAGTTTGTTTGAAAACTGCTGTTTGGCCACCCTTTTTATATTGCTTCTTACATGCCTCATATCTTCATAGCACTTTTACAATTACTCTCCAATTGATCTTATAACTGGTGGTTATAATGCTTTTTCCAAGACCTTTAGGTCAATTATCCTTCCCCTAGGAGACAAATACAGTGTGTTCTGCCCACTTTGGAAATAGAAAACCTAACCTGGCAGTACAATGGTTAAATTATAAAATCCAGCATATACCCTCAAAACAGAAGCTGTTCTTCTATCCATATCTAAAATTTAGGGCTTCTTATCCATCTTCTCATTTTGTTCTGCAAATGCTCTGTGGTTGATTAGTTTAAATTTACAGACAAGTTGCTAAAATAATTCAAAGACTTTCCACATGCCCATTACCTTGGAGCTCAATCCAGGTTTTCCATCTTGCTTATCTATACCTATTTCACACTCCAAACATGCAAAACCCTGCTCCCACTCTTCATCATACCTTTAACTTACTTATTCAACCTCAGTATATACATAAAGTGTTTCCAGAATTGTCAACCTGGACTCCTACAAGAAACAAATTTAATGACTAGAGTTCAGTTTTTACATAGAGGGTTTTTGTTTTGAATATTATAGTTTCTCATGTGATTTCAATTTTGCAGTCAATATTATGTTGTTAAAACATTTGAGGATTATTCTTAATTAAGCAGAGTATTGATACAATATTAGGAATATGTTCTAGGCCGGGCGCGGTGGCTGAAGCCTGTAATCCCAGCACTTTGGGAGGCCGAGACGGGTGGATCACGAGGTCAGGAGATCGAGACCATCCTGGCTAACACGGTGAGACCCCATCTCTACTAAAAATACAAAAAATTAGCCGGGCGAGGTGGCGGGCGCCTGTAGTCCCAGCTACTCAGAGGCTGAGGCAGGAGAATGGCGTGAACCCGGGAGGCGGAGCTTGCAGTGAGCTGAGATCCGGCCACTGCACTCCAGCCTGGGCGACAGAGCGAGACGCCGTCTCAAAAAAAAAAAAAAAAAAAAAAAGGAATATGTTCTGTAATGGAATAGGATATAATATATCTCTATTCTGTCTCTTGAGTCTAAGTAGAACTTTCCTTAATGATCCCACTCAGCAACACCACTTTCAAATATACTATTTAATCTTCACAGCCGTAGAGATCATTCTCATAAAGCATTTTCAATGGATCTGTTGAAAATAAACAGATAATGTTTTTGGTGCCAAGCATTGATGCAAAGGCTACACTTTTATTATCTCATTTAATCTCCTTTAAAATTTTTTAAAGTTTCATTCTAGCTTCATCATTGTGTATAACTTATACGATGGCAGAATTAACCTCAATGTTATGAACCATTTCTAACAGTGAGAGACTTCCTACAATTGAGAGAGTAAGATCTCTGTAACCAGATATATAATTAAGTAGAGGCTGAATGATCATCTTTCAAATATTAAGTTGTAAAAAGAATCCTACAGGAAGTAGAAAATTATACATCATATATGATTTGTTATAAAGCAAACTCTGAGCTCTAGAGTTGCTTAAAGAAATATGCGGAACAGAGGTAGGTGAAATGGGATAAACTGTTATCCTTTACTTAAGTCTCAAATTAAAGCCTCTCATTTTTCAAGACTAACTTACTATCTTGATGGAGAATATATCTGTTTTTCTTTAAAATGTGTCTGTGTACTCCTGAGAGGTACCACAGATATGACAAAGAACCCATTTCGAATCTATCTCTGGGATCCACAACTACTGTCTATTATATATTGAGCTCCTCTAATAACATGTGAAAGAGTTAAACTATTAAACACGGAAATTGAAATACTTACTGTTTTTTTTCACTGAAGCAGTAGCCTACCAATATAAGCAGGTTTTGAAATGGTGTGATAACTTTTGGATTCTGAATAAGATCTAATTAAATATATAATACTGTTCTTTCATTTTGTCGTACTCATTTGGGTTACCCAAGTAAGTAAGAAACCAAAATATTAATGCTATTTAGAAATATTAGAAGCTGATACAAATTCTAAAAATAAGACAAATTGTCACATAAAAAGAGGCATATGATTAGAGATGATGGTGACTATAATGAAAATTCATCAGTCTCAGGGCCAAAAGAGAAAATAAGACAATATGAAGATACTGGATTCCTAACATTTAATATTTATAAGAAATTTTTTGCATAATACTTTTCAATGTTCCTCTTAACTAGTGTTAGTGAAGTAATTATCATTTTAACTAGTATCAGTTAAACTTAATATTCATGAAAACATTCCCAAACAGCATGGTTCTTTGAGTTTATAAACAATATCTTTCATAGTTCACCTAAATCTGGTAAATTGCTTTGTAGCCTCACTAGGTTTAATAAATGTTATATAAATAAATACTTTGTTCTGATTTCTTCAATACATTTCTAGTTTTAATATGAAAAAAAGTAAAGCAAGATATTCTCTTTTTAAAATTAAATTCCTTTAACTGGAAGTGTAAGAAATGTATGGAGGTGACTTTTCTCTATTAGAGGATCATACAGAATAGACTTGCAAATAATATGACACTTAAAGAACCATACATTTTCAAAACATGCAGAGCACAAGTTTTGTTTAATTGATTTTACATCACACCAGAAAGCACTACAGGGACACTGGCAAATAGAAGCAAGCTGGAACCTCAACACAGAGCTCCTTTCTTACTCTCAGCAACAGGAAGGCTTGATCTTAGAAGTTCAAAATTGTTCCATATGGTAAAGAGACGTTCTGAAAATAAACCAACAAGTAATTGTAATTTTTTATGTAATTCAACTTCTAATATACACACATACAAACCTTTCTGAAATGTTCAGTCTTGTACATGTCTTGATGTTGAGGCATATTTTCCACTAATTGAAAGACATTTTTCAAAATATTATCTAGAGCTCTTTTCAAAAGTCAATGATCTTTCAATGCTAAAATATTCTTTTTAGCTGAACACTGACAATGACTCCCTCCTTGTTCAAATTTTAGTTAGGTTTCTCTAAGCCCTCTTCTCAACTAGGCCTCATCCTTGGCCTTGGCCTTGGCCTGCCTTAAGCAAAAAATCCTGCTAAGTCAGTTTAGTGAGAATCTCCCATGCTTGATATCTAACCAAGTTTCTCATCCCTTGCCCTTAATGTCTAAGTCCTTAATATGCCTCTAAGAAGAATCTTGTTAGGCCAGTTAAGCAAGAATCCCTCTACACTTGATGTCTCCTCTTAATAATTTTCCATCTGCTGACCCCTTCACTCTGCTCTTTGTCTACAAATTCTTAGCTTTCTTTGTTGTGGAGTTGAGTCTCCCTCTTCTATTGCAATGGTCTTTAATAAAGTCTTCCTTACCATGTTTATCAAGTGTCAAAAATTTAACAACATTATGAGACTGGCTCTTATGGACTTTGTCCTTGTGATGGAGTATATGCTAGAGGTTAAACTCATGTGTAGAGTCCACTCGTCTCGTTACACATCCTTTATCTGTTACTTATGAGCTTTATGTCCTTAAGCAAGGACATAAACTTGTGTCATTGATCCTCAATGATGAATGTGTGCTCCGAACTGATAGGCTTAACTATGAGAAGGTGAGATCTCACAGGTGAGACTGTATCCACACATACCTTTTACCACTGTGACCTCTGCTCAAACTGAAGGGTTTGAGAATTCTGTGCTCTTTGCAAGCAAATTATGCCTCTAATTGTGGGGTATAAGGGGTGGGTAAAGACACGTTGACTATGAGCACCCATCCTGTAAGCTTACTATCTGCAATTTTGGTACATGACTGGCTGTCTAGGAAGGTGATAAAAGGGTTAGGAAAAGACAACAATCAAAAAACCTTCTCTAAGTTTGAATCTGTGAATTCAGGGACTGCAGTCTTTGTCTCAGTGAAACGCTGAGTGGGAGTTCCTGCCTTTAGATTTAAACAATGATAAATGAAAGTTTCAGGCTTTGTGCACCAAGATCTCACTCAGTTAAAAGTTATGAGTTCCCTCAATTTTAGTGATCAATACCACTTATTCCTTGGCCCAATGGCTCAATAATTTTGTTGAAAATTCATATCCTATAAGTTATAATTAATGCCCACAACCTATTAAAAATTTAATTTTATTTGCCACCCCAGTGCTCATTGACTTAGATAAGAACACAACATATTGAGAACCGTTTTTAAAATCAGAAGTAGGGCAGTTGCCCCTGCATCATAACTATAACTCTATCATCAACTGGTACCTAGGAACTCCCCAGTGAACATACCTTTTGTCTCTGCACCTGGAATCATGGCCCCTGTGCAAAATGTTAGCCACCAACTTATAAGGGAGAAAAGAAGTTCCTCAAACCCTCCCCAAAAGTAATCACATGTTCTTCTTGAAAAAGAAAATAGGATTTTTGTCTCTAAAAAAGTACTATGGCATCAAATGGTAACATTATCTTACTAGTCACTTCTGTTGATATCTGATCTCCTGAATGTTTAGGACACTAACAATTTGATTTAAATTAGAGATAGTGTAGCCTTAACCAACATAGCTGGCATTGGTACAAAAATAGACACATAGACAAATGGAATAGAATAGAGAGCTCAGAACTAAGACTGCACATCTACAGCCATCTAATCTTCAGCAAACCTGACAAAAACGAGCAATAGGGAAAGGATGCCCTGTTTAATAAATGGTGCTGTGATGACTGGCTAGCCATATGCAGAAAATTGAAGCAGGACTCCTTCCTTGCACCTTATACAAAAATTAACTCAAGATGGATTAAAGACTTAGATGTAAAACCTAAAACTATGCAAATCCTAGAAGAAAATCTAGGCAATACCATTAATGATATAGGCATGGGCAAAGATTTCCTGATGAAAATGTCAAAAGCAATTGCAACAAAAGCAAAAATTGATAAATGAGATCTAATTAAACTAAAGAGCTTCTGCACAGCAAAGGAAACTATTATCAGAGTGAACAGACAATCTACAAAATGGCAGAAAATTTTTGCCATCTATCCATCTGACAAAGGTCTAATATACAGAATCTACAAGGAACTTAAACAAATTTAAAGAAAAAAAAATCCCATTAAAAAGCAGGCAAAAGACATGAACAGACACTTCTCAAAAGAAGACATTTATGCAGCCAACAAACATGAAGAAAAGCTCCACATCAGTAATCATTAGAGAAATGCAAATCAAACCCACAATGAGATACCATCTCACACCAGTCAGAATGGTGATTATTAAAATGTCAAGAAACAACAGATGCTGGAGATGCTATGGAGAAATAGGAACGCTTTTATACTGTTGGTGGGAGTGTAAATTAGTTCAACCATTGTGGAAGACAGTATGGCCATTCCTCAAAGATCTAGAACCAGAAATGCCATTTGACCCAGCAATCCCAATACTGGGTATATACCCAAAGGAATGTAAGTCATTCTATTATAAATATACGTGCACATGTATGATCATTTCAGCACTATTTATAATAGCAAAGACATGGAATGAACCCAAATGCCCATCAATGATAGACTGGAGAAAGAAAATGTACATATACACCATGGAATACTATGTAGCCATAAAAAGGAATGAGATCATGTCGTTTGTGGGGACATGGATGGAGCTGGAAGCCATTATCCTCAGCAAACTAACGCAGGAACAGAAAACCAATCACCACAGGTTCTCACTTATAAGTGAGAGCTGAACAATGAGAACGCATGGACACAGGGAGGGCAACAACACACACTGGGGCCTATGGGGGGTGGAGGAGGGAGAGCATCAGGAAAAATAGCTAATGCATGCAAGGCTTAATACCTAGGTATTAAGGTATTATCCTCATTCCAAAGTCTGTTAATGTACCTTCTAACCAGCAGTCCTTGCTGAGCCTCCATTAGATCAAGAAGAACTCAAAGGAGACAACTGTTTGATGTTTGTGTGGTTGGTTGGTTGATTCACTGTTTGAGGTTTGGAAGTGTTTGCACTGGGGCCATGCACTGAGCCACCCCCAAGCCCTTCCTTAAGGCTGTAGGTCTAAGAACATGCACATCGCCCTGAACAACGACCTCCAGCAGAAGAAAGTAAATGCTGTTTTACTTCAAATCATGGATGCTGCAATCATATGATATTTGCTAAGCTGCGAAACATGTTTATTTAGCAGATACTGTAAGGAATTTTCTGAACACTTCTTTAATGTATGAGGAAGGTTGTCCTGCTACGGATGCAATTCAATTCTTCGTTTTTTATTACTATTTCAAACATATACGTTTATATTAAGCTTAGATGATAATAAAAATTTTTAAAGGATAAGGATGAGGATAAGGTTAATGGGTGCAGCAAACCACCATGGCACACGTTTACCTATGTAACAAACCTGCACGTCCTACACATGTATCCCAGAACTTAAAATAAATTTAAAAAAATAGAGCGACAAGTAAAGAATGGTTTGCGAGAGGGATCCTTGCCAATTTGAATGGCCTTAACAGCATGAATGGCCCCATACATTTTATGAATAAAATACTATTCTTCCACTGCTTTCTTTCTGGACGGCGCTTGTTGATAAAGATAATATCCTAATTTATATACCAAAACAGACTTCCCATTAATTTTTGGCTTCAGCAGTTCAGATTTGTCTTTAGCAGCACCATCATTAGATCAATCAAAAGAAAAACACATTCAAAAGACTAGAGAAATACTCCCTGTTGTCATTCAGTTTATTTAAAGCATTCATATGATCTCCAACAGGTTGTCAGCTATTGGGTTTCTCACAATAGAACCAAAGGAATTTTTTAATTTCCAGGGTTCATTAAGTATTCATTCTTAGATCTGACTACCTCATAATCTGGGACTAGCCTTATCTTTGATGGCAGCCAAAGTCTTCCAAAGACCCTAGACCATATTCACATTTGCCCTGATTCTGGCCTAATTTGAGCTAATTAGAGTTATTGGTTGAAACTGGCATCCCCTGCTCAATATTAAGGGTTATCCTGCTATCCTGGAAAAGTATTACATTTTACCCCAAAGCTCAGTTGAAAGACTATTCCTGCTTCTACTTCTCCAGGGAGCTATATTTAGCTATTTCTGCTAATAACATCAGGAAGATTTCCTGTATATCCCTCTGAATAGCTCACTGTCTTCCCAGGTCCTGGTGGCTATTGGATCACTGGTAATTCTGGAATTGCATAGTTCAATATGGGAGCCACAAGCCACATAGGATTATTTATGTTTAAACTAACAAATATATGTAAAATTAAAAATCTAGATTCCCAGTCACACTAGCCACATATAAAGAGCCCAAGAACCACATATGACTCATGCCTCCCATACTGTAGGGCACAGATGTGGAACATTTTTATATCACAAAACATTCTACTGAAAAGTGCTGCCAAGAGGAGTCATAATTGCCATGAAAAAGAGGGTCTGGGAGGAGGAATATTTAAATGAAGCCAAGATAGCTTGAATCTATTAACTGGGTCTCCTCTACCAGTAGGTACAGGACCTGGATTAAAAAAAAAAAAAAAAAAAAAAAAAATCAACTGCAAACATTTGCATATGGGCTTGGGCATTAGTTTATTTCCCTTGTATCCTCTTCAAACAATAAGCTCCATGGTACTCAACTCTGGCTGCATATTAGAATCACACAGCAAATCTGGTTTAATTGGTCTGGGGATGCGAGGCAGAAAATTGGTAGGTTTTAAAAGCCCCAGGTGAATTCTCTTTTGTATATAGGCTTGAAAAGTACCGATTTAGAAAATACATTATCTCATTTAATCAAATAAGTATTCTATAAAGGCAGCGCTTCAGTCAAAATAAAATTTCCTTAATGTTTTATAGAAAAGCCTGCTGAATCCCAGACTTAACTAATGGGAATTAAGATACAGCTGGTATTGTTATCTGGGTAGTTCATAGGGGCAAACTGAGAAGCTGGATTGGATCTAGTTTAGATAACCCTAATAATCACCATCCATTGCAGGTAGTCTTCTATACTAAACTAAAATGTACATTGGAAAAATAATTATAGAAAGAAACATAAAATCCACTTCATTCGTACCTCAATTATCGGCAACTTGCAGTAACAATTCTGCTATTCATTTCTGCATATATTCTCTCCCAAACCCTCACCAGAGTTATTAATATGGTTCACATTCATGTTACCTCTGGGATCTTTCACAGTTTTAGAGAATAATTGATCATTAGGGAATAATTCCTCCTTTATTTTCTCTTGACCGTTTCATTATGCTGAATTCATGAGTTTTTCTTACCATATAAATTGTTCATTTTTTGTTACTATATAAAATGTAAATAATATCTTTAAAATGGGAAATTATAAAGGATGGAAACTATTTCAGTCATTTTATTTCACTTTATTTTGTTTGAGTAGAAATCCAATTTTCTTTATTATTTTTGGCAGAAACATAACTCTAGAATATTTAGATTAATATTACTCCTCATTCCTCTGATTCTTGCTGGGGAAAAATAGGAAAATTTAATGCATAAAAGAATATTCTGCAAGTCTAAATATCTATGTCAGTGATAACCCAGATTGGGTTTAGGACAGTTTTGTAGCCAATAATATTTATGCTCTTCAGGGGATAGTAAAAATGCAGCTACAAATGATATTTTAGTGTTATAAAACATTTGATTGATAAGAATCACATCTTTAAAATTATTAGCAGTTGTATTTTGTGCCATTAAAAATTCTACAGAATATGCTTTAACACATGTCAGGTTATTGTCATATATTTTTTACATCTTTTTCTAAGTTGGTTATGCATTGTTCAAAAAAATTAATATTTTGAATAGGGTATTTTTATTATTTGTGATTTAAAAGATAATTGCTAACTTTTTTAAATTGAAAAGAAAAGTAATAAAGTAATTTGAAACTTTCAAACTCACCACTGCCTTATCAGGCTTTCTATGATCTGGGCCTACCCTGTTTATCCACTGTATTTCCAGCTGTTTTTCAATAAGCACCATCCACACGAGTCAGTGTTATTTTCAAAAGGCTTCTATACTTGCAGTTTCCTTTCCTGCATTTCCAAATTTGTCATGTTGCTTATCTTGCTCAGAATTTCCTTCATTCTCAAAAGTATGGGTGTGGTACAGATTTTCGGGCAGCAGCATGTAACACTTTAAAGAAAAGTTATGTGTTAATTGAAAGAAAGTTTAATTTTACTTTAGTTGATATAATTTTTATTGTATATGAGCAGAAGGAAGGAAGAAAAAGAAGGAAGAAGAGGAGGTAGTGGTGAGGAAAGGAGAGAAGAAAGAGAGAAGAAAGCAAAGGGAGGAAAAAGGAAAAGCTATTTTTAAAAAATAGAATGGCAGCTGATAAAGGTAAAAAGAATGATCATATTAGAAAATTGCAATAGATTTTTAAAAAAATTAATGGGTGAGTTTATGAGAAACTCACCCATAGATAAACTCACCCATAGACAGTCTCACCGTTAGAATAGTCTCACTCTTAAAGACTATTCACATGGTCTCTAAGTATCTGCCCCAAATTGCCTATTACTTATAAAAGTAAAAAAATGTACTTTACAGTAGAGAAAGAAACATAATAGACACCATTACAATCTAATGATCAAAATTGCCATCACAATATTTTGAAACAATATTATCCATTGAGAAGGACACAACATTACATCTGGAATACTCCTCCCAAAGATGTGTAACTTAACCTGAAAGTAACCATGAGAAAACTTCAGATAAAACCAAATTGAAAAAATATTCTACAAACTAACTGGTGTTAAAAATATGAAGGTCAAGACACAAAAAGAAATATAAATTAACTATTCCAGATTAAGAGATACTAAAAAAACACCACAAATTTAGTGCATGGTCCTAGATTCAATCTTAGTCCAAAAAAAATCTATAAAGGACATTATGATGACAAATGTAACTTGAATATGGATTATGGAGTAGATGATAAGTTGAGTCAATGTTAAATTTCCTATTTTTGATAATTGTGTTGTGATGATATATTATCATTTCTTAAGAAATACTAAAGTTTCATGGGTAAAGAGACATTATGTCTCCAAGTTATCCCTCTACAGTTCAGAAAAAATAATATTTTATGTATTAAACATTTATAATGTTTATAAATATATGTACCTAATGTTTATAATGCATACATATACATATGAAGATAAAGAATATTATAAAGCAAAAAGGAGAGAATAAAACTGAATAAATTCTAGAAGGGACGGGAATCCCTTCTAGAATTCTTTCAGTTTCTCTGTAAACATGAATGGATAGAAAAATCAAAATATTTTTAAAACCCTATTACACAAAAAGCTGCTATGAAACAAAAAAGATAACTAACAGGAAAATGGGCAAAGAATATAAAAGGCAATTCACAGAAGAAATTAAAATAGAAATAATAGTAAGTTTATTGTTACTAAATATAAATAATTCTCATTAAAGATACAACTATATTGTGTTCATTTTTATTTTTAAAATTAAAAATTTTTAGTAAAGCATACATTACATAAAATTTACCATTTTAACCATTTTTGAGTGTACAAGTTTAGTCGCATTAAATCCATTCACACTGCTCTGCAACTATCACTACCATCTACCTCCAGAATGGTTTTTATCTTGCAAAACCGAAACTCTCCCCATTAAACATTCATTCCTCATCTCCTCTCCCCAGTTCCTGGCAGCCATCATTCTACTTTAAAGACACAGGTACATGTATGTTTATTGCAGCACTACTTACAATAACAAAGACTTGGAACCAACCCAAATGCCCATCAATGATAGAGTGGATAAAGAAAATGTGGCACATGTACACCATGGAATACTATGCAGCCATAAAAAAGGATAAGTTCATGTCCTTTGCAGGGACATGGATGATGCTGGAAACTATCATTCACAGCAAACTAACCCAAGAACAGAAAACCAAACACTGCATGTTCTCACTCATAAGTGGGAGTTGAACAATGAGAACACATGGACACATGGAGGGGAACATCACACACTGGGGCTTGTCAGGGGTTGGGGGCTTAGGGGAGGGATAGCATTAGGAGAAATACCTAATGTAGATGATGAGTTGATGGGTGCAGCAAACCACATATATACCTATGTGACAAACCTGCACATTCTACACATGTATGACGCTGGCCTCATAAAATGAGTTAGGGAGGATTCTCTCTTTTTCTGTTGATTGGAATAGTTTCAGAAGGAATGGTATCAACTCCTCTTTGTACCTCTGGTAGAATTCGGCTGTGAATCTGTCTGGTCCTGGACTTTTTTTGGTTGGTAGGCTATTAATTGCTGCCTCAATTTCAGAACTTGTTATTGGTCTATTCAGGGATTTGACCTCTTCCTGGTTTAGTCTTGGGAGGGTGTATGTGCCCAAGAATTTATCAATTTCTTCTAGATTTTCTAATTAATTTATGTAGAGGTGTTTGTAGTATTCTCCAATGGTAGTTTATATTTCTGAGGGATCAGTGGTGATATCCCCTTTATCATTTTTATTGCATCTATTTGATTCTTCTCTCTTTCCTTTTGTATTTGTCTGGCTAGTGGTCTATTTATTTTGTTGATCTTTTCAAGAAAACCAACTCCTGGATTCATTGATTTTTTTGAAGGGTTTTTCGTGTCTCTCTCTCCTTCAGTTCTGCTCTTAGTTATTTCTTGCCTTCTGCTAGCTTTTGGATTTGTTCACTCTTGCTTCTCTAGTTATTTTAATCGTGATGATAGAGTGTCATTTTAGATCTTCTCTGCCTTCTCTTGTGGGCATTTAGTGCTATACATTTCCTTCTACACACTGCTTAAATGTGTCCCAGAGGTTCTGATATCTTTGTTCTCATTGGTTTCAAATAACATCTTTATTTCTGCCTTCATTTTGTTATTTACCCAGTAGTCATTCAGGAGGAGGTTGTTCATTTTCCATGTAGTTGTGCAGTTTTGAGTGAGTTTCTTAATCCTGAGTTCTAATTTGATTGCACTGTGGTCTGAGAGACTGTTATGATTTCCATTATTTTGCATTTGCTAAGGAGTGTTTTACTTCCAATTAAGTGGTCAATTTTAGAATAACTGCAGTGTGGTGCTGAGAAAAGTGTATGTTCTGTTGCTTTGGGGTGGAGAGTTCTGTAGGTGTCTGTTAGGTCTGCTTGGTCCAGAGCTGAGTTCAAGTCCTGGATATCCTTGTTAATTTTCCGTCTCATTGATCTGTCTAATATTGACAGTGGGATGTTAAAGTCTCCCACTATTATTGTGTGGGGAGTCCAAGTCTCTTTGTAGGTCTCTAAGAACTTTCTTTATCAATCTAGGTGCTCCTGTATTGGGTGCATATATATTTAGGATAGTTAGCTCTTCTTGTTGCATTGATCCCTTTACCATTATATAATGCCCTTGTCTCTTTTGACCTTTGTTGGTTTAAAGTCTGTTTTATCAGAGACTAAGATTGCAATCCCTGCTTTTTTTTTATTATTATTATTTGCTTTCCATTTGCTTGGAAAATATTCCTCCATCAGCTGTGGATTTTTCATAAATGGCCTTTGTTATGTTGAGGAACTTTCCTTCTATACCTAAACTATTAAAAGTTTCAATAAAGAATGCTGAACTTTGTCAAACGCTTTTTTGTGTCAATTGAGATCATCAGGGGGATCATCTGAGATTATCCTGTGAATGTGATGTATCACATTGACTCATTTACCCATGTTCAACCAGCCCTGCATGTCAGCAATAGATTCCACTTGCTCATGATGTTCAATTTTGTTGTTGTTTTCAATTAAGTTTGATAATGTTTAATTGTTGTTGTTGAATTCAGTTGAGCATTTTTTGCATCAATGTTCCTCAGAGATATTGCTGTGTAGTTTTCTTCTCGTATTGTGTCTTTCTTTGGCTTACGTCTTGAGGTGATGCTGGCCTCATAAAGTGTGTTTGAAAATACTCCTTCTAGTGCTATTTTTTTGGGAGAGTTTACGAAGCATTGATAATTCTTCTGTGAATGTTTCATAGGATCCAAATGTGAAGGTGTGAAACTGTGAGGCCACCTCGAAAGGTCTGACCTTTTTTGTTGAAACGTTTTTAATTACTTCTTCAACCTTTTTATTTGGTATTGGTTTTTCTAAGCTTTCTATCTCTTCCTGATTGAATCTTGGTAGCGTATATTTTTTGAGGAATTTATTCATTTCCTTTAGGTTATCCAATTTGTTGGCATATAGTTTTTCATACTAGTCTCTTATGATCCTTTTACTTTCTTTGGTATCTACTATAATGTCTTCATTTTCATTTCTGATTTTATTTGAGTTTTTCTCTACTTTTCTTAGTTTGCCTAGCAAGGATTTTGTCTATTTTATTTTTTTCAAAAAAAACACAACTCTTAGTTTTATTGATTTTTTTCTATAGTTTTTCTATTCTCTATTTGATTTAATTCTGGTCTAATCTTTATTATTTCTTTCCTTCTGTCAACTTTGGCTTGTTTTTCTTTTTCCAACTCCTTGAAGCATAACATTAGACTATTTATTTGGAATCTTTCTTCTTTTATAATGTGGTCATTTATTGGTATAAGCTTCCCTCTTAGAATTACTTTTGCTGCTTCCCATAGATTTTGATACATTGTGATTCTATTGTCATTTGTCTCATATATGTGAGGGTTTATTTCTTAGCTCTCTATCCTATTCCATCAAAATATGTGTTTGTCTTTAGGCCAATACCATATCATTTTGGTTATTGTAGCTTTGCAGTAAGTTTTGAAATTATGAAGTGTAAGTCTTTCAATTTTGTCCTTTATCAAGGTTATTCTGACTATCGGGTCCCTCATAGGGACAGGGTCTCTAACCCCTGGTCTGTGGCCTGTTAGGAACTGGGCCACACAGCAGGAGGTGAGCAGTGGGTGAGCAAGGGAAGCTTCATCTGTATTTACAGCTGTTCCTCATTGCTGGCATTACCACTGGAGCTCTGCCTCCTGTCAGATCAGTGGCAGCATTAGATTCTCATAGGAGTGCAAACCCTATTGTGAACTGTACATGCGAGGGATCTAGATTGTGTGCTTCTTATGAGAATCTAATACCTGATAATCTGCCACTGTCTCCCATCACCCCCAGATGGGACTACCTAGTTGCAGAAAAACAAGCTTAGGGCTACCACTGATTCTACATTATGGTGAATTGTATAATTATTTCATTATATATTACAGTGTAATAATAATAGAAATAAAGTACACAATAAATGTAATGCACCTGAATCATCCTAAAATAATTCCCCCACCACCATTCCGTGGAAAAATTGTCTTCCATGAAACCGGTCCCTGCTGCCAAAAAGGTTGGAGACTGCTGCCTTAAGATTCTGTATGAATTTAAAAAAAAAAAAAAAAAACTTACTTTTTTCTGTAAAAAAAAAAAGCATTTGGGATTTCGATAGAGATTGCACTGAATCCTTAGATCACTTTGAGTGGTACTGACATCTTAACAATATTACTTAATATTCTTAATATTTCCAATGCATGAAAAGTCTATTTCTGGCTTAGGTGCTTGGAAATAGGCATTTCATGCATTTACTAGCAGAACTACTAGCTATAGTAATTTGAAAAGTTTTCTAATATCTATTAAAATTAAAATGATATATACCTTTAATGCACCAACCTCACTTACATGTTCTTTTTTATAGAAATGCAATCACTGTGATATAAATATATATGAACAATGGTATTTATTGCACCATTGCTTGTAGTGGCAAAAAACGATAATAAAATGTTATTCAGTAGAGGAATCATTGAATAAATTAGGACCCATTCACATTGTAGAATATCATGCAGCAGCTTAAAAATGTGACAGATGAAAGAAATTTCTATCAATTTAAAAGTGAGGAGGATATAAGCATATAAGCCTGTTGTTATTCAGAACCACAAACCACTGTTTACATATATATTTTTACATGTTTGAAGAAAGGTTTGGGAAATGATACCTTACTCATAAGATTGGTTGTTTGGAGGAGGAAGCCTAGAGGTTTGAGGTTGGTAAAGAGAGACAATGAGAATATAGCATAAAGCTTTATTTCATATGTCTGTATTGTAGTGATTCTTTTACCTTTATAGGTAGGTTTTCCAATTGTGTTGGTCACAGAAGGCAGAGTAAATTCAATAGTTTTTTGGTTTAAGGTAACAACTTTCGAATGCCCTAAAAAAATGAGAACAGTGTTATTAAATTATGTGGAGAATTAAGTAATTTCAACTTTTAAAAAGTTAAGATAAATCTTAGTCTTCTAAAACACAGTTTCCTTACAACTTTTTCTCAGTAATTTAGATAAAGCAGCTTACCTGACACAAATATTTTCTCTCTGATTTTTTTCTTGCCTGGTATTTGATATTTTTAAGAGTGCATTATAAGAGTACAAATCAAGAAAAAGAAAGACTAAAGCAAATTAACATAGGATCAGAAAATCAAATACCACATGCTGTCACTTACAAGAAGGAGCTAAACCTTGGGAAAGCATGGACATAAATACGGGAACAATAAACACTGGAGATCCCTAGTCTGGAGAGAGAGGGGTCACGGGCTGAAAAATTGCCTATTGGACATTGTTCTCAGTGTCTGGGTGATGCAACCGGTCATATCCCAAACCTCAATGTCATGCAGTATACCCATGTAACAAACCTGCACATGTACCCCCTGAATCTAAAATAAAAGTAAAAATATGAAAACAAATAAAGACTAAATGGCATAGATAAAAGTGTCAGAGAATGAGCCTTTTTGCAGGACAGCAAAAAATGTAAATAAATGCAAAAATGCAAATTTTTAGATAGTTTTTATCTCTATATGAAACATTATATCATTTTATTTAAAAAGAAGTTTATTATTCCCACAATGAGAAATCTAGTGCTATAATTAAGAAGGAGATACTAGAAATACAATTGTAAAGATACATATTTTGAACTTTGCTAAAAACAAAACTATGTAATTAAAACTAGTTTCAACACCTGCTTATTTGGAGGAAAGATGCTGACATTAAAAGCAGAATGTGAAACATTTGAATGGTACTTTCTCAAAATTAGTGAGTAAAATTTTACATTAATATGTTGACTTTCCTCAGTATACTTTTTGCACAGAAATGAAACATTCAATTCTTCCATTCCTTAAGGCAAGTGTTTGCTTGAAAAATGTATATCTGCCATTATTTTTAGATTCAAAGGCCAAATGCTTTCATGAAAACTTTTTTAAAAGTTTATGCTATTATAATTTTCATTCAATCCATAACAGAAGACATTATTATTGCTCTCTAATCATAAAGTAAAAGTATATATAATAGATTATTTAGACCATTTATTAATTTTATTCTCCTCTTTGTTTTCTTTAAGCATTATTATTACTGCTTATAATTAGTATATTCATCAAATAAAAGACTTGGGCTTAGATAAAACCCCAAATTATAGGAAAAACCAGTAGCTACATTAATGAAAAGAAGTATTGTAGGTGATATGAAGTAACAGGTGAACCCCAAATCAATTACATTTATCTAAAATATAATGAACAATTACTGACGCAGCTTGAGAAGCTATAAAAAGCTAGGCATTCCAACCAATAAAACTCCCCTTTTGAGTCCTAGCATATCTTTTAACTTTATTTTGTATCCACTGAAGCCCAGGATTTTGCTTATTATTTTAATATATATAATTGTCATATATAATTTCTGACCATTTTTTCTTCTAGCTCACTAGGAAAGAAAATGGATTTCACTTTCTTTGCTTACATTCATTTGCTTCCCCAGAAGCAAGCCCAAATATCTTTTTATTGTTTTCTTTTTCCTTTTATATTGCATGTAGTAAAAAAATAAAACAAAAGTAATAGTCAACTTTCTGCATTTCCTGTTGATTTTTTACTTAGAACCTTTATGAATAGAAAGTGCCATGGATATTTATTTTAGAGCACAGAATAAATCAAAGAAAAATCATTTACATTTTTTAAAAAGTTCAAACTCTCAGGAGGCTGAGGCAGGAGAATTACTTGAACCCAGGAGGCGTAGGTAGCAGTGAGCTGAGATCATGCCACTGCACTCCAGCCTGGGCGACAGAGCAAGACTCCGTTTCTAAATAAAATAAAATAAAATAAAATTCAAACTTAGTTAACTGTAGAAAATGTACCAGGGTGATAATTACATAATGATGCCTCTGGAGTGACAGATAAGAATCAAATCTTAGTTCTCAGATATTAATGGAGTTAGAAGCCTAGGAAGATGATAATGAAGGGAAGGGAAAAACTAAACATATGATTTATTTTTCTTCTCACCTATCCTTATGCTGTATTTCTATTGTATGCTCTCCCTGGGGTTGAATAAAAGAGGGACATATAAATATAAGAAAGAGATTATAAAATGAGTTTATCTCAGTCATCCACAAAATCTATAGTAGTGAACAAGACAAAAAGGTGGAGAACCAAAATGGAGCTCCAAGTTAGTCACAATGGAGAAGGGGAAGAGAAATGCCAGGGACACTACTCATCGCTAAGAATGAACAAATGTTAGATAAACTTAACTCACAACTTACTTTCATTTATGTTTTGCTAAACTGTTATATGACTGAAGCTATTACAACTTGGTTATTTACATTTAGTTATAGCTTTATTTTAAAAATCACACTGTACACTAAAAATATTAAAAGTTACCTGAAGGGAGTTGATTCAGTAAAGGAAGATGGATGTCTTTAGAAAAGCTTGAACTAGCCCTATATGTTCTATAAACTGCTTTTGAAGGTGCAATCACATAGGGTGAAGAGTACTCATAAGTTTCCTCTAGAAAAATTTAGAAAATATGTTAGCCATGCAATAGATGACATTTGTAATTATTTTTAATACTCACACAGTATATATGCACACAACATCAAAGCATCTAAATATATAAAGCAAACGTTTAAAAAAACCTGAAAGGATACATAGACTGCAACAAAATAATAGTAGGGAATTTCAATATCCCCAACTATTGAACAAGAGACAGGTCATCCAGATAGAAAATAAATAACCACTGGACTTGAACTACACATAAGATAAAGCATGTTTATCAGACAATTACGCAATGTTCTATCCAACAGTAACAGGATACACATTCTTCTCAAGTGCACAAAGAATACTCTCCAGAATAGATCATATGTTAGGCCACAAAAGAGGTCTTAACAATGTAAGATCAAAATTACATCAAATATTAACTACATATCAGTAACAGGAGAATAAAAAGAAACTTAATAGATCTTTGAAACATTAAACAATATGCTCCTGAAGAACTATTGTGTCAAGGAGGAAATTAAAAAGGGAAATTTAACTATATCTACAGACAAAAGAAAATAAAAACATAACATACAAAAACTTATGGGATGCAGAAAATGTAGTCCTAAGAGGAAAGTTTATAGCATTAAATGCCTACATCATAAAAGAAGAATCAAATAAACAACCTAAAATTACACTTTACAGAAGTAGTAAAAGCAGAACTAAGCATAAATCTAACAGAAGAAAAAAAATGAAGATCAAAGCAGAAATAAAGAAAACAGAGACTAGAAATGATCGATTCCATTTGCCCCAGTCTGCATTCCATTCTGGTATCCTCCAACATCCTGGTTCATTTATTTTTTCATGTATGTTTTTGCTGAGAAAATTATAATGCTATTGAATGGTGAAATAGGTGACCTTATTGTATGGATTACTGACTGCCATATCTGCCTTCGTTTCTCCCCATTTTTTGTTAATGGGAATGTCTTCTGCGGTCTGTCCCTGTCTCACCACTGTTACATTGCGTGTGTGTGTGTGTGTGTGTGTGTGTTGGGAGAGACAAGTGACATTTCAAAAAAACTCTGTATCAGAAGATGCCATATCATAGAAGCTGCCTCTGAAAATGATTATATGTATCAGAATATCGTGGTCTTTGGTACTGACGCCAAAATTGGATAAGATTTTGTGGGGTACTGGGAAGAGCTGATTCTATTTTGCATGTGGGAGGGCCATGAATATTCTCAATCAGCAGGAACACGGTGGTGGATTAATTTCAGTGATGGTCTCTGTGTTCTTGCCTACTTGTATTGATGTTCTTCTATACTAACTCTGGTCTTAGTTATATGACTGTGGTGAATATGACAAAAGTAAACGAACGTGAGCAGAGACTTCAAAACTGCTTATACATTGAGGCTTGCCTGCATGCTGCTCTTAGAACTTGAAGACTCCTAGCTAGTTCGTTGGATGATGAGAAACATGCAGCCAACTCACCTCCTGGGCCAGTTATTAAGTTCAGTCACCAAACCACCCTTCTAAACTCTGCTTTATGATATGGGATCTGGGATTCTGCAGACCACATTTTTGCTTTGCAAAGTAGCTCCAAGGCAGGCTGTACAAGATAGACTAGATAGAGGAAAACTGCAAATTTGGAGGAAAAAGGACAGACTTGTTCTTCTCATTTGTTTCTGGTGGGCTTTGAGAGCTTCCTGTCTCTTTTCAGTTTCTGTGAAGAACATCTCAGTATTGTTTCCTTATCCCAGAAGTAGCAATTCCTCCCATGGCAACAAAGAGTTTGCATTTTTTTCCAATATTTGCAGAACCAGTTTTATTATTCCTCCCTGCTTAGAAACTAGCAGTAGATGGCCAGGGCACCTCCTTCAGAAGTATGGATCCAAGGTCCCACCACAGAATCAGGGACACTAGCACCATCTAATCTATACCTTATGCAGAGATCTCCTTCAGTTCTGGATATGGCAATTCCTTTCTGTAATTGCTTCCTCCATGTAACCTTAGAGTTCTTTTAATACTTTCAGTTACCAAGGTAACAACTTTATACTTAGTCATCTACCTTTTTTTTTTTTTTTTTTTTTTTTTGAGATGGAGTCTTGCTCTGTTGCTAGGCTGGAGTGCAGTGGCGTGATATTGGCTCACTGCAACCTCCACCTCCTGGATTCAAGCGATTCTCCTGCCTCAGCCTCCCAAGTAGCTGGGACTACAGGCACGTGCCACCATGCCCAGCTAATTTCTGTATTTTTAGTAGAGACAGGGTTTCACCATGTTGGCCAGGATGGTCTCCTGACCTCATGATCTGTCTGCCTCAGCTTCCCAAAGTGCTGGGATTATAGGCGTGAGCCACCATACCTGGCCCTCTTGCTTTCTTTTTGAACAACCAGTGAAGTTTCTGTTTACTGAATGGGCCCACTCTATACATCATTGTCTCAAACAACAGCCAGTCAACTGCTATACATGTGGGTGAACTGATAATTTGACCAAAAATGCATGCTATCCCAGCCAAGACAATCATCAGTTACCTAAGTGGTTACTGTTTTATGCTTTTTAAAGTTTTAGGGTAGATATGGAGTAGTAAAACACTAACAAATAGGGAAATAAAAATTAAAATAAGAGTGAGATATAATTTAGTAACTTTCAGATGGGTATAAATGAGAAAAAAACCCAGCAATCCATATTGCAGATGGTTATGCAGAGAAAAGAATTTTCCCTAAAGATTGCCAAATGAAAATGTTAATTTATTAGCCCTTTAGGAAAGCAATCTGGAAATATCATTTAACGTTAAAAATCCATGTGCACTTTAATAAGAAATCTCAACCCTAAAATGTCATTGCTCTTTAACAGAATGATTGAATAAAGTGTTCTTACTATGAAGTATCATGCTGCCAATAAAAAGGATGAATTAAAACAATTTTATTTTTATGTTTGTAAGAATTTTCCTAAGATATTTCTGAAAAAAAGTAAGATGCATAAAGAGTAAATGAAAAAGCATACTTTAAAACTATTCTAGGTAATTAGATACTGAATTCATATCTTCATATATAATTCTTTACCTTTATTTTCAAAGGGTGATAAATTGATCACTTTTGTTGGGAATTTACTTGGTGTAATGCTCCTAGTGAAAATACCTTCTTGACGTTGTACGGACATATCTTTGTTTTTAAATAAGTTCACATCTAAAATAAAATTTTAAAAGAAAAAGTGTATAAGTACTCCTGACTATTCACACACTAATCCCCAACTCCACGTATTTGTCTCTATTTCTGCACTGGTAATTTTTCTTCCCACATTTTATTAAATGGCCACTTGTCTATTACTTAAATTTCTATGTAGTCTCTCATCATCATCTCTTTCTCGTCTTTGTTCTGCATTCTGTGATAGTATCTTCCTTAATTTCAACCTTTATCCCAACTTCATGTTAGTTTGACCAAATGTTCATTTCTATAATTGATCCGTAGTCTACATTTGAAAGGATACATTTAGAAAGATAGTTTTGGAGGTCAGAGGTCTATGCATAAGCTACTGGATCCCTCCCTGCCCCAATTCAACCAATGTTTATTAGATTTATTTTTCATTAATCCTATTGTTATAAAAGTAACATGGATTATTGTAGAAAACATTTATTTAAACAGAGAATTATAAACCTCATATTTTTTAAAAAAATCATTGTCTAGAAGTTTTAAAACTTTCTAGCTAATTTCTCATTGATAATATGAGAGTTTAATTATAAGAGAAAATTCATGAAGACATTTGCCCATGAAATATAGGTACTGTTATCATTAAAGATTCACTCTAAAACCCCAGAGAAGATAACTAAACTGTAAATTTTAGACTTAAAATTATTATTCTTACCATAGTGAGTCCTTAGTTGTGTCTTTATCTCACCAATTGTTTTACTTGAACCAATAGCATTTGTCAAGGGTTCTACATCAGTCTCTATAGACATAAAATAAATTTCAAAACACTCTGTAAGGTAACCATTTATGTTACATATGTATTTTAGTTCTTTTTTCTTTTGAAATTTCTTTTTCTTTTCTTTTCCTTTTTTTTTTTTTTTTTTTTTTTTTTTTTTTATTTAGAAACAGGATCTCGTTCTGTCACTCGGGCTGGGGTGCAGAGGTGTGAACATGGCTCACTGCAGCTTCAACCTCCTGGGCTCAAGTGGTCCTCCTGCCTCAGCCTCTCCAAGTAGCTGGGATGACAGGTGTGCACCACCACACCTGGCTAATTTTTGTATTTTTTTTAGAGACAGGGCTTTGCCGTGTTATCTTTTGAAATTTCCATCTTATTTGATATTAATCTCTATTACCTTCCTTTTCTTCCTTAAGAATAATTTCCTTTAACTCTAAGAACATACTTGTAATAAGTGCTTTGAGCTTTCGCTGGCTAGGTCCAACACCTGGGACTCTCACAAACAGTTATTGTGGTATGCCCTTTTCCTTGGTGTAGGTCACACTTCACTGTTTCTTTACATATTAATAATTTTTGCTAAAGATTTGACAGTTTCCATAATATACTGTAGCATCTCCAGATACTGATTTCCTCCTCCTCTGTCTAGGGCTTGTCGTTGTTCTCTCCTTATTATTTGCATAGCGATGTGACTGGGCCATTCTACCAAAGTCTCTTGCCTATAGTGTGAAGTGCTACTGCTGCTCTCCAAGGGGCAGAACCTTGCACATGCATCCAGTACCTTGGATAACACTGGTTTTAGAGGGCCAGCTTCGAATGTGTCTCTTTACATTGTTTCTCTGTTAGCTGTCTGCCTCTTTTTGTATCACACCAGAGATCAAAGAAAATTGTATAACTACGTAACAACCTTACACCAAGATGAAAGTCAGTAGTGTAATCTTTGAATTAGGTAACACAAAAAAAGTACTGTATTGTAGGTGAGATTTTATAAATTTGCCTGACATTTTTGTCAAATAGAGGGAATGGATAAACAGTGAAATAGTTATGTGTTGTACTCCTCTTGTCATCACAGTCTTCAGCTAGCCTTTCTGCTTTTGCCTTTCTGCTTTTGCTAATTAAACATCACTTTTCAGAAACAAAAAGTAAGTAGAATAGCTTTGGAAATGCCTACACTGAGACTACTCTAAGGTAACTGTAACACTGAATTTTTATGCATTACTTTTCAAATGGATGAGTTTTAAAATCAATAATATGCTAATGTTCCACTGATAGTAAATGCTAGAGCTTAATTAAAGGACACTCATGATGAATTTTACCTATGTAACACTAACATGTAGGCACTATTGTCATGAAATGTCTATACTTAATTTAACTCAGGGAACGTAAATAGGTCACAAATATTAGACTCAAAAATTCTTTTTCTTACCCTGGTGACTCTTTAATTGTGCATTGATTGGTCCCTTTATTGTGTCTCTTCCAATAGCATCTTTTAAGAGTTGTTTATCGGTCTCTATAGAATTAAACAGATTTCAAAATACTTTATAAGGTAAACATTACTATACATGTGTATACATGTGTGTTTAATTATAGAAGGATATTCATGAAGGATTTTACCAATGTAACACTATGATATAGGTACCTATGTAATAATAACATGTAGACACTGTTGTCATTAAAGGTCTGCACTTAATTTAACTCAGGGAACATAAATAGGTCACTAATATTAGACTCAAAAATTCTTTTTCTTACCCTGGTGACTCTTTAATTGTGCATTGATTGGTCCCTTTATTATATCTCTTCCAATAGCATCTTTTGCTATGGAAAGTACTATGATATAGGTACTGTTGTCATTAAAGGTCTATACTTAATTTAACTCAGGGAATATAAATAAGCCTAAATATCAGACTTGAAAAATTCTTTCTCTTACCTTGGTGACTCTTCAGTTGTCTAATGATTGGCCCTATTATTATACCTCTTCCAATAGCATCTGCCAAGAATTCCTTATCAGTCTCTATTGAAATAAAACAGATTTCAATATATTTTATAAGGTAAACATTACCATACCTCTGTGTGTGTGTGTGTGTGTGTGTTTAATTATGGGAGGATATTCATGAAGAATTTTACCTGTGTAATAACATATAGGTACTATTGTCATTAAATGTCCACACTTAATTTAACTCCAGGAATATAAATAACCCATAAATATTAGTCTTGAAATTGCTTTTTCTTACCTGGGTGACTTTTTAATTGTGTCTTGATTGACTCCTTCCTTACACCTCTTCCAATAGCATATGCAAAGAAGTTCTTATCAGTCTCTATAGAAATAAAACAGATTTCAGTATATTTTGTAAGGTTATCATTACCATACTTGTGTGTGTTTGTGTGTTTAATTATAGGAGGATATTCATGAATAATTTTACTTATGTAACACTATAATATAGATATTTTGTTATTAAAGGTCTATACTTAATTTAACTCAGGGAATATAAATCAGCCATAAATATTAGATGTAAGAAATTCTTTTTCTTACCCTGATGACCTTTTAGTTGTGCATTGATTGATCCCTTTATTATACCTCTTCGAATAGCATCTGCCAAGTGTTCCTTATCAGTCTCTGTAGAAATAAAACAGATACCAATATATTTTGTAAGATAAACATTACCATATCTCTGAGTATATGTGTGTGTTTAATTATAGGAGGATATTCATTCAGAATTTCACCTATATAATACTAACATATTGGTACTATTGTCATTAAAGGTTCATACTTAATTTAATTCCAGGGATATGAATAAACCATAAATATTAGTCTTGAATTTTTTTTTTACCTGGGTGACATTTAAATTGTGTTTTAATTGACCCCTTTATTATACCTCGTCCAATAGTCCAATAGCATCTGCTAAGAGATCCTTATTAGTCTCTATAGAAATAAAGCAGATTTCAATATATTTTATAAGGTAAACATTTTATGTGTGTGTACGCATGTGTAGTATTTATTATTATAGTAGAAGAGTCGCAATATAATGTCTTATTGCAGTAAGCATCACAAAACAGAATTTGAAGGGCTATTAGCGATCATATAAGCCTATTATATTGAAGTTCAGAGATGTTTCATGATTTGAACAAGACCACATCAAGATAATGACAAAACTGATGCACAAACCGACACTTTGTAATTCCTTAACCAGTGACTTTACTATATAATGGCATCTCTTATGCAAACTAAAATTATCCTAGAAAGTTTATGATGATAATATAACTTTAAATTTTACACCAATAGCACTATCTACTGTGGGATGTACCTGGTGAGATAAAACATAACATTTTTAAGAATAGGTCAATTGGCAAATCATGGTCTCCACAGTCACAGAGAGTTAATGTGGGGCAAAGTGCTTTGATTTGTCCATAAAGACTTCATGTCATTTCTAAGATTTGTAATTATAAATCAAGTATGGATAAATAATGTAGAAAAATAATTAGATATTTTGTGGAATATGAAAATGTGACTTTCATATCTTCTCGAGTTTGTAGACTTTGTAGCTGGGGAGGATGAAGTAAGTAAACTTGTAGTAGCATAAGCATTGAGATTGCATTCCTTTCCACTGGAGTTTTTATGTGATTTGAATCTTTTGCTAGATTCGAAAACTACTGACTAGGTCATATAAAAGGAAAAATACATGAAAGTTATGAAAGGCGAGTTCATATTGAAAAGGGAAAATTAGAATGGGTGACTTGGGTCAAATGGTGGACCTAATATTTAGTGAGAGAAAGTTGTTTATAGCAGACTATATGCTAAAGTTGGAAACCTATAATGACCCAGATACCACAGAGTAAAGTTTTGCTCTGAACAAATGTCTGAGCTCTTGAATAAATGTTAAGTTTTACAGTGTAACATCTGAAGCCCAAATATACCACCAGTGAAATCTAAACCAAAGTATGGACCAGCTGAGGCACCATTACCAAAATGAACCGAGACACATAAGAACCGATTTTCCATAAGTACACAGCTATATTTTGTGAACATAAGCAGATCTATAGAAACATAAAAATAGGGAATATGAGCAGTCATATTTTAGCCTCTCCGATTATTACTCTAACTAGTACACATAAGAAGGAATGGTTCATTTCAAGTGAGTATGCAAAGATTCTTAGATAACAAGAAGGAAGGCAATGAGAAGAGCATTTTAGGGGAGATAAGGTTAAGCATTTAGGAAGAGAATCTATGTACTAAAGTAATTTACAATCTAGTAACATTCATGTTTCCTCCCTTACCGTATCCTCTCATTGCTTTAATTCTTTTTAAATATGATCCTGCCTGGAATTCACTGAGATATTTTTACAAAATAAATAACATATCATGTTATATGCTTATGTAAAATGTTCAATTCAATGTTTTTTAAGATGTTGACATATTTGTGTAGTTCTGACTACAGTCAATTTTAGATTCTACTGGAGTTTATACTAATCAAATTCCAGTGAAGTACAGAAATATTACTCCCATATAGCGTTATTCCTTCTTCAACATTTTTGCCCTATTATGTGTATTACAACTACATATATTAAAGACATTGTTATAATTGATGTTATGATTGATTATTTATATAATACTGTGCATTTTAATTAAGCTAAGAAAGACGAGCAAGTACATATTTATAGTATTTACTATACTAACCTTCTTGTTTATATATTTTTTGCATTTGTTCCTGTGGATTTGAGTTACTATCCAGTGTTATTTTATTTTTTAAACTGTTTAAAAATTTTTATTTTTTTATTTCAGTAAGTTTTTGGGGAACGGGTGGTGTTTAGTTTCATGAATGTTCTTTAGTGGTGATTTGTGAGATTTTGGAGCATCCATCACCCAAGCAGTGTACACTGTACCCAATGCGTAGTCTTTTGTCCCTTGACACCTCCTACTCTTTCCCCAAGTCCCCAAAGTCCAACATACCATTCTTATGCCTTTGCATCCTCATAGCTTAGTTCCCACATGAGTGAGAACATATAACATTTGATTTTCCATTCCTGAGTTACTTCACTTATAATAATAGTCTCTAATTCCATTCAGATTGCTGTGAATGCCATTATTTTGTTCCTTTTTATGGCTGAGTAGTATTCCATGGTATATACACACCACATTTTCTTTATCCATTCGTTGATTGATGGGCATTTGGGCTGATTCCATATTTTTGCAATGGCAAATTGTACTGCTATAAACATACGTGTGCAAGTATCTTTTTGTACAATGATTTCCTTTCCTCTGGGTAGATATCTAGAAGGGGGATTTCTGGATCAAAGGGTAGATCTACTTTTAGTTCTTTAAGGACTCTCCACACTGTTTTCCACAGTAAAAATGTTTCCTTTTCACTGCATCCATGCCAACATCTATTATTTTTTGATTTTTTTATGATGGCCATTCTTGCAGGAATGAGGTGGTATCGCATTATGGTTTTCATTTGTGTATCCCTGATAATTAGTGATGTTGAGCATTTTTCCATATGCTTGTTGGCCATTTGTATATCTTCTTTTGAGAATTGTCTATTCATGCCCTTAGCCCATGTTTTTATGGGATTTTTTTTTTTTCTTGCTGATTTGAGTTCTTTGTGGATTTTGGATATTAGTTCTTTGTTGGATATATAGATTGTGAAGATTTTCTACCGCTCTGAGGGTTGTCTGTTAACTCTGCTGATAACTTCTTTTGCTGTGCAGAAGCTTTTTAATTTAATTAAGTCCCATCTATTTATCTTTTTGTTGCATTTGCTTTTGGGTTCTTGGTCATGAAGTCTTTGCTTAAGCCAATGTCTAGAAGGGATTTTCCAATGTCATCTTCTAGAAATTTATAGTTTCAAGTCTTAGATTTAAGTCTTTGATCCATCTCGAGTTGATTTTTGTATAAGGTGAGAGATGAGGATCCAGTTTCATTTTTCTACATGTGGCTTGACAATTATCCCAGCACCATTTGTTGAATATGGTGTTCTTTCCCCACTTCATGTTTTTGTTTGTTCTGTCGAAGATCCGTTGGCTGTAAGTATTTGGCTTTATTTCTGGGTTCTCTATTCTGATCCATTGGTCTATGTGTTTATTTTTATACCAATACCATACTGTTTTGGTGACTATGGCCTTATAGTATAGTTTGAAGTCAGGTAATATGATCCCTTCAGATTTATTCTTTTTGCTTAGTCTTGCTTTGGCTATGTGGGCTCTTTTTTGGTTCCATATGAATTTTAGGATTTTTTTTCTAGTTCTCTGAAGAATGATGGGAATTGCATTGAATTTGTAGATTGCTTTTGAGAATATGGTCATTTGTTTGTGTTGTCTAGGATTTCTTTCAGCAGTGTTTTGTAGTTTTCCTTGTAGAGGTCTTTCAAGTCCTTGATTAAGTATATTCCTACGTTTGTTTGTTTGTATGTTTGTTTGTTTTGGCAGCTATTGTGAAAGGAGTTGAGTTCTTGATTTGATTCTCAGCTTGGTCACTGTTGGTGTAGAGCAGCACTACTGATTTGTGTATGTTAAGTTTGTATCCTGAAACTTTGCTGAATTCATTTACGAGTTCTAGGAGCTTTTTGGATGAGTCTTTAGTGCTTTCTAGGTATATGATCATATCATCAGCAAACAGCAACAGTTTGATTTCCTCTTTACTGATTTGGATGCCCTTTATTTCTTTTCCTTGTCTGATTGCTCTGGCTAGGACTTCCAGTACTATGTTGAATAGACGTGGTGAGATTGGGCATCCTTGTCTTGTTCCAGTTCTCAGGGGGAATGCTTTCAAAATCTGTTCGGTATAATGTTGGCTGTGGGTTTGTCATAGATAGCTTTTATTACCTTAAATTATGTTCCTTTTATGCCAATTTTGCTGAGGGTTTTAATCATAAAGGGATGCTGGATTTTGTCAAGTGCTTCTTCTGCATCTATTGAGATGATCATGTGATTGATTGTTGTTTTTAATTCTGTTTATGTGGTGTATCACATTTATTGACTTGCATATGTTAAACCATCCCTGCATACCTGGTATGAAACCCACTAGATCATGGTGGATTATCTTTTTGATATGCTCTTGGATTTGGTTTGCTAGTATTTTGTTGAGGATTTTTTCATCTATGTTCATCAGGGATATTGGTCTGTAGTTTTCTCTTTTTTTTGTTATGTCCTTCTCTGGTTTTGGTATTAGGGTGATACTGGCTTCATAGAATGATTTAGGGAGGATTCCCTCTTCTGTATCTTTTGGAATAATGTCAATAGGATTGGTACCAATTCTTCTTTGAATGTTGGATAGTTCAGCTGTGAATCCATTTGATCCTGAACTTTTTTTGTTGTTGGTAATTTTTAAATTACCATTTCAATCTTGCTGCTTGTTATTGGTCTGTTCAGAGATTCTATACCTTCCTGGTTTAATCTAAGGGGATTGTATATTTCCATGAATTTATCCATCTCCTGTAGATTTTCTAGTTTATATGGGTAAATGTGTTCAGAGTAGACTTGAATAATGTTTTCTATTTCTGTGGTATCAGTTGTAATAACTCCTGTTTCATTTCTAATTGAGCTTATTTGGATATTCTCTCTTCTTTCCTTGGTTAATCTTGCTAATGGTCTATCAATTTTATTTATCTTTTCAAATAATCAGCTTTTTGTTTCATTTATCTTTTGTATTTTTTTGTTTGCTTGTTTCATTCTTGTTTAGTTCTGCTCTGATCTTTGTTATTTCTTTTCTTCTGCTGGGTTTGGGTCTGGATTGTTCTTGTTTCTCCAATTCCATGAGGTGTGACCTTAGATTGTCTATTTGTGCTCTTTCAGACTTTTTGATTTAGGCATTTAATGCTGTGAACTTTCCTCTTAGCAATGTTTTTGCTGTATCCCAGAGGTTTTGATTGGTTGTGTCACTATTATTGTTCAGTTCAAATAATTTTTAAATTGCCATCTTGATTTCACTCTTGACCCAGTGATCATTCAGGAGCAGGTTATTTAATTTCCATGTATTTGCATGATTTTTAGGGTTCCTTTTGGATTTGATTTACAATTTTATTCCACTGTGGTCTGAGAGAGTACTTGATATAATTTTGATTTTCTTAAATTTACTGAGACTTGTTTTGTGGCCTGTCATATGGTCTGTCTTGGAGAATGTTCTATGTGCTGATGAATAGAATGTATATTCTACAGTTGTTGAGTAGAATGCTCTCTAGATATCTGTTAAGTCCATTTGTTGTAGGGTAGAGTTCAAGTTCACTGTTTCTTTGTTGACTTTCTGTCTTGATGACTTGTCTAGTGCTGTCAGTGGAGTATTAAAGTCCCCCACTATTATTGTGTCACCTCATTTCTTAGCTCTGGTAGTAATTGTTTTATAAACTTGACACATCCAGTATTAGGTGCATATATATTTAGAATTGTGACATTTTCCTGTTGGATTAGCCCTTTTATCATTCTATAATGTCCCTCTTTGTCATTTTTAACTGCTATTGGTTTAAGGTTTGTTTTGTCCAATATAAGAATAGCTACTCCTGTTTGCTTTTGATGTCCATTTGCACAGAACATCTTTTTCCAAACCTTTACCTTAAGTTTATGTGAGTCCTTTTGTGTTGAGTCTCCTGAAGACAGCAGAAACTTGGTTGGTGAATTCTTATCTATTCTGCAATTCTGTATCTTTTAAGTGGAGCATTTAGGTCATTTACATTCAATGTTAGTATTGAGATGTGAGGTACTATTCCATTCATCATACCATTTGTAGCTTGAATACTTCCCACCCCACCCCACTGTGTTAATGTTATATGGGTCCTGTGAGATTTATGTTTTAAGGAGGTTCTATTTTGGTGTATTTTGAGTGTCTGAAGATTTAGAGCTCCTTTTAGCAGTTCTTATAGTACTGGCTAGGTAGTCGCAAATTATCTCAGCATTTGCTTATCTGGAAAAGACTGTACCTTTCCTTCATTTATGAAGCTCAATTTCACTGGATACAAAATTTTTGAGTGATTATTGTTTCATTTAAGGAGGCTAAAAATAGGACCCCAATTCCTTCTAACATGTAGAGTTTCTGCTGAGAAACCTGCTGTTAATATGACAGGTTTTCCTTTATAGGTTACCTGATGCTTTTGCCTCACAGCTCTTAAGATTCTTTTCTTTATCTTGACTTTAGATAACCTGATGACTATATGCCCACATGATGATCTTTTTGCAATGAATTTCCCAGGTGTTCTTTGATCTTCTTGTGTTTAGATGTCTAGATCTCTAGCAAGGTTGGAGAAGTTTTTCTTGATTATTCTCTCAAATATGTTTTCCAAACTTTTAGATTTCTCTTCTTCTCAGGAACTCCAATTATTCTCAGGTTTGAACATTTAACATAGTCCCAAACTTCTTGGAGTCTTTGTTCATTTTTCAAAATTCTTGTTTCTGTGTGATGGATTGAGTTAATTCAAAAGCCTTGTCATCGAGCTCTGAAGTTCTTTCTTCTGCTTGTTCAATTCTATTGTGGAGACTTCCCAGTGCACTTAGCATTTCCCTAAGTGTGTCTTTGAGCCAGGAAGAGAGGCATCACCAGAAATCAACCTTGGCAGCCCTTTGATTTTGAAGTTTTAGTGTTCAGAACTGTGAGAAAATCAATTTCTGATGTTTAAGGCACCCAGTGCAGTATTTTGTTCTGGCAATCTGGGCAGTGAATACACACATTGTCACCATACCCCCTTTTATGCTTTAATTATGGTTTCCTTGAATTCTGTGAACCTATTTATAATAACTGCTTTGTAGTCTTTGCCAAGTCTAACATCTTAGACTCCCACAGAATTTTTTGTTGCCTACTTTTCTTCCCCTTGTGTATGGGTTATGCTTTACTGTTCCTTTGAATGGCTCATAATTTTAAACTAAAAACTAGGCATTTTAGTTTTATTTATTTATAATGTATTTATGTTAAAATTTCAACTTTCTTTGATTCAGGGGTTACATGTGCAGGTTTGTTACCTGGGCATATTGCATGTCACTGAAGCTTGGAGTATGAATGATCCTATCACCAAGGTAGTGAGCACAGTACCCCATAGGTAGTTTTTTACCTCCCGCCCCCTGACTACCTCTCTACCAGTAGTCCCTGGTGTCTTTTTTTTACCATATTTATGTCCATATCTACCCAATGCTTAGCTTCCACTTATAAGTGAGGACACACTGTATTTGGTTTACTGTTCCCAGGGTTAATTTGCATAGGTTAATGGCCTCTGGCTGCATCCATGTTGCTGCAACAGACATGATTTCACTCTTTTTTATGGCTGTATAGTATTCCATTACATATATATGTACCAGATTTTCTTTATCCAATCCCCCACTGATGGGCACTTAGGTTGATTCCATGTCTTTGTGATTGTGAATAGTGTTGCAATGAACATATAAGTGCATGTGTCATTTTAGCAGAATCATTTATTTTCTTTTGGATACATATCCAGTAATGGGATTGCTGGATAGGATGGGAGTTCTGTTTTAAGTTCTTTGGGAAATCTCCACACTACTTTCCACAGTGGCTGAACTAATGTACATTACCACCTACAGCCTTTCCATACAGCCTTTCCAGCATCTGTTTTTTATTTTTATTTTTAAATAATAGCCATTCTGACTGGTGTTAGATGGTATCTCACTGTGGTTTTGATTCGCATTTCTCTGATGATTAGTGATGTGGAGCATTTTCTCATGTTTGTTGGCAGCTTGTATATCTTCTTTTGAGAAGTGTCTGTTCATGTCTTTTGCTCACTCTTTAATGGGGCTGTTTTTTGCTTGCTGAACTGTTTATGTTCCTTACAGATTCTGGATATAGACCTTTGTCTTAACCATAGTTCGTGAATATTTTCTCCCATTATGTTGGTTGTCTGTTTACTCTGTTAGTAGTTTCTTTTGCTCTGCAGAAGCTCTTTCGTTTAATTAGGTCCCACTTGTCAATTTTTGGTTTTGTGGAAATTGCTTTTGAGGACTTAGTCATAAATTATTTTCCAAGGCCAATGTCCAGAATGGTGTTTCCTAATTTTTCTTTTAGGATTCTTATAGTTTGAAGTCTTACATTTAAATTTGTATCTATCCTGAGTTAATTTTTGTATATGGTGAAAGGTAGGAGTCCAGTTTCATCTACATATGGCTAGCCAGCTATCTCAGCACTGTTTATTGCATAGGGAATCCTTTCTCCATTGCTTATTTTTGTTGACTTTGTCAAATATCAGATAGCTGTAGGTGTGTGGCTTTCTTTCTGGGTTCTGTATTCTGTTCCACTGGTCTACACATCCGTTTTTGTATCAGTATCACACTGTTTTGGTTACTGTAGCCTTATAGTATAGTTTGAAGTCAGGTAATGTGATACTACAAGCTTTGTTCTTTTTGCTTATGATTGCTTTGGGTATTCAGGCTTTTTTTTTGGTTCCTATGAATTTTAGAATAAAAACTGGATATTTTGGATGATATTATAGACAAATCTAGATATTGATTTATTCTTCATATTTCAAAACTTGCTATTTGCTTTTTAGTGATTTCTTTTGACTATTTTACATTATTTTTCTCCACTACAAGAAGATTCTAATATTGTTCCTCCGGGAGCACTGCTTTTGGTATGCACACTGCCACTTTTGAATGATAGTGGTTTCAGGGGGACTCTCTTTAATGGCCTCTTTCCCTTATTTTTCTGTTAAGCTCCCTGCCTCTTTCAGTATCTCACCAAAGATCAAGGAAAAATATGCCTAACACTATTATTCCAGAAGTAAATTTAGTTGTTTAATCACTAAATCGTGGAACACAATTAAATAACTTTACTGTAGCTGAGATATTGTAAATTTACCTGATATTTTTATCAAATAGAGAGGATGGGTAGCCAATAAAATGACTATCTGTTATATTCCTCTTCTTATCACATTCACAAGTTAGTCTGTATGCTTTTACAAATTTAAGGCAACTTTCCTCTCTAAGCCAGAAATATAAAATGATAAGTACAGCATCTGTTTTCATTTTTTTCAACTTTCATTTTAAGTTCGGGGTACAAGCGCAAGTTTGTTACACAGGTAAACTTGTGTCATGGGGGTTTGTTGTATAGATTATTTCATCATCCAAGTATTAATCCTAGTACCCATTAGTTATTTTTCCTGATCCTGTCCCTCTTTCATCCTTCACTCTCCAAAAGGCCCCAGTGTGTGTTGTTCCCCTCTATGTGTCCATATGTTCTCATCATTTAGCTCCCATTTATAGGTGAGGACATGCAGTATTTGGTTTACTATTCCTGTGTTAGTTTGCTAAGGATAATGGCCTCCAGCTCCATCAATGTCCCTGCAAAGGACATGATCTTGTTTCTTTTTTATGTCTGCATAGTATTCCATGGTGTGTATGTATCAACTTTTCTTTATCTAGTCTATTACTGATGGGCATTTGGGTTGATTTCATGTCTTTGCTATTGTGAATAGTGCTGCATTACTAAGGGTAAAGGTTCAATTCAACCAGAAGATCTAACTATCCTAAATATAAGCATCTAACACATGAGCATCCAGATTCATAAAGCAAGTTCTTAGAGACCTTCAAAGAGACTTAGGCTCTAATACAATAATAGTGGGAGACTTCAACACCCCACTGAGAATATTAGACAGATAATTAAGACAGAAAATTGTATCAGAGATATTCAGGACCTGAAGTCAGCATTGAATTACAGTATAGCATTTGAAAAAATAGCATCAAGCATATATTTGGGTCACAAGAGCCTTGCATTTTTATGGATTCTTTACCAATAAATAAGTTCTAAAACTAATTATATCTAACTAATGTTCCATTGATAGCAAATACTAGAGTTCCACAAATTACAGGAGGAAATTTATGAAGATATTTTCTCATGTAATGATGACTTACAGCTACAGTCATCATCAAAGAACCATATTTAATTTAACTTCAGAGCTAAATAAGCCATTAACAGGAGGCTTGAAAAATTCTTGTTCTTACCTGCATGCCTCTTTGACTGTATGTTGATTAGATGTTTTATTATATCTTTTTCATTAACACCTTTCAAGTGTTTTAGGCCAGTCTCTATAAAAACAAAACAGATTTTCAAAATGCTTTGAAAGGTAAATTGTAACATATGTCTGTGTCTGTGTGTATGTGATGGTATATTTGTACCTATAAATAGTAATAACTTAATTAGCATCAGTCATTAAAGAAGATGAATTAGTAAAATAAAAGCTCTGGACTGCAGAATTACAAAGCTTTAGAACTGGAAGCATTCTTAGCAATCATATAAGCCTAGAGAAGTTTAGTGATTTGAACAAAATCAGATATATAGTTAACTATAAAACTTATATAGAAATAGATGTTCGTTATTCCTTAATCAGTGCTTTCTTCCATACAATGCTGCCTCTTCTGCAAACTGAAATCATCCTAGAGAGTTTATGATGAGAATATAATTTTTAAGCATCTTCATACTTCATACAAGCATATCCATACACCAGGTATGGATATACTTGATGAGGTGGAATATAATTTTATTCACAAGTCAACTTGTGAACTATGGTCTTTATAGTCACAGAAAGTTAACCATCAGGGAGAAATTCTCTGATTCTTCTAAGAATATTTTAGACCCTTTTTATGTCATGTAACTATAAGTTATGTGACAGCAGTGATTATTGTGGACTGGTAGAAAGTGCCCTCTCAGGTCCATTTAGAATGTAGACTTTGTAGATGGGGAGGAAGAAATGGGTGATTTTGCATTCGTATCAGCACTGAGATTGGATTCCTTTCCTTTTGAGTTTTGATATGATTTGAACTTTTTGCTTGCTTTTGAAACAACTACGAGGGTCAATGACAGAAAAATAAAATCAAAATTAATAAAGGGAATTCATATTAAAAATCGAATAATCTGGATTTATGAAGCTGGGTAATCTACTGGGCCTCAAGTTTTGTGGGGAACTTGGGTCTTAGCAGAGCATGTGACTGTAGGGTGAAAACTGCAATGACTCAGACATGATAGAGTAGAAGTTTTGCTCTGGAGAAATGGTTGAGTCCATGAATAAATTTTAAAGCTGCACAATGACCTTTGCATCCCATATGTACCACCATTACAATCTGTATAGAAATAGGAACAATTTAGGGTATCATCTCCAAAATGAAAAGATGCATCAGATTGACAGAACAAGTCATTAATTTAATTAAAATATTTTGTGAAAATGATGACCTATAGCAATAACAACAACAGCAAAAAACCTGGGGAACATTAGCAGACATATTTTAACCTTTTTAGTTATTTCCCTGACTTGTATAAGCAAGGAGTATTGATTCATGTGAGTTGATAAGCAAAAGTTTCTTAGATCAGTAATGAGTATTTGAGGACAGATAGGTTTAAGCACTAATACAAAATTATGTGCTAGAGAAATATAATTTAGTAAGAGTCACAATTTTCCTTCTTCATAACATCCTCCCAGTACTTTACATCTCTTTTTAAAAGTGTTACACATGGATTTTATTGAGTTTTCTTTTTAAAAAAGTGTAATATATCATACGATTTGCCCTTGTAAAGCATCTAATTCAAATATTTTAATATATTCACAGAGTTGTTAAACCATCTCCACAGTCATTTTTAGAATCTACTTCAGATTTATTCTAATTAATTTCCAGTAAACTATACAAGCATTTCTGCCAAATTTTCTATTCCCTCTTCCTGACATTTATACTGTAGTTAAACCTATAAATATTAAAACCATTGTTATAATTATTTCTCTATATAACTTTATGCCTTTTAAAGAACTGAGAAAAGAAAGAAGAACAAGTACATATTTATGTTTATTATATGAACATTCTTGTTTATAGTTTCTGGTTCTTTTTATTATTTCCTGTGAATTTGAGTTACCATCTATTGGCATTTTCTTCCTCTAACATACTATTGCTCCCAGCCATTTCCTTTGTGCTGCTATTGTCAAACATATTGCATGTCTATTACATGTCTTTTATGTGATAGGCCCCCAAATACAGTTACATATCAATTTTATATATCTATGTATGGTACCACACAATTACATTTTAAATCACTTAAGAGAAGAAAAAACAAAATATGCATTTATAGAATATTATGTAATAGAATTATTTCACTAATGCTTTTGTTGAAAAAATTACGATGTGAGGAAACTTGTTGTCAGCCTGAGGAACTTTCTTAAGTATTTTTTCTATAGCATGGCCTGATACCAACTAACTCTGCAAATTTTTATTTATTTGATATTCTTTTTGAGTTTCATTTTTAAAAATAATTTTGCAAAACATAAGATTATTGGTTGATATTTTTTTCTTGCAGCCCTTTGCAAATGCCATCCCACTGCCTTCTGGACTCCATCATTTTTTTTTTTCCCCCAAGATGGAGTCTCTCTGTCACCCAGACTGGAGTGCAGTGGCATGATCTTGGCTCACTGCAACCTTCACCTCCTGGGTTCAAGTGATTCTCCTGCCTCAGCCTCATGAGTAGCTGGGATTACAGGCCTGTACCACCATGCCCAGCTAATTTTTATATTTTAGTAGAGACTAGGGTTCACCAGGTTGGCCAGGCTGACCTCAAGCTGCTACCTCAAGTGATCCACCCGCCTCAGCCTCCCAAAGTGCTGGGATTACAAGCGTGAGCCACCGTGCCTGGCCTTGGCCTCCATAGTTTCTGATGCTATGTCACCTATTAATCTTACTAGAATTAACTTTTATATAGTTACAGTCATGTAACTATACAAAATGATGTTTGGACCACATATAAAATAGTGGTTCCAAAAGATTGTAATGGAGCTGGAAATTTCTATCATGTAGTGATGTAACCATTGTAACATCTTAATGCAATGAATTAATCACATGCCTGTGATGATGCTGGTGTAAACAAACCTACTCTGTTGCCAGATATATAAAAGTATAGCACATAGAATTATGTACAGTACATAACACTTGATGATAACAATAAAAAGCTTTGTTACTGGTTTATATATTTACTAGACTCGTTTGTTTTTATTTGAGTATGTATACTGCTACTTACAAAAAATGTTAACTGTGAAACAGCCTCAGACAGGTCCCTCAGGATGTATTCCAGAAGAAGGCATCGTTATCATAGGAAATGAAAGCTTCATGTGTGTTATTTCCCCTGAAGACTTTCCACTGGGGTAAGATTTGAAGGTGGAAGAGAGTGATGATATTGATGATCCTGATTCTGTGTAGGTCTAGGCTAATGTGTGTATTTGTGTTTCAGTTTTTAACAAAAATGCTTTAAAGGTAAAAAAAAAAAAATTAAACAGAAAGCATCTTATTGAATAGGCATATAGAAAAATATTTTTGTACAACTGTACAATGTGTTTGTGTTTTAAGTTAAATGTTATTATAAGAGTTCAAAAATTTAAAAAATTAAAAAGTTTATAAAGTTAAGAAGTTACAGTAAGCTAAGGTTATTTTTAAGGAAAGATTTTTTAAAATAAATTTCATGTAGCCTAAGTGTACACACAGTGTTTATAAAGTCTATTGTAGTGTATAATAATGTCCTAGACCTTTGCATTCACTCACTGCTCATTCACTGACACACCCAGAGCAACATTCAGTCTTGCAAGCTCTATTCATGGTAAGTGCCCTATACAGATGTACCACTTTTTATCTTTTATATGGTATTTTTACTGTATCTTTTCTATGTTTAGATACAGAATTGCTTACTCTTGTGTTACCATTGCCTGCAGAATTCAGTCCAGTAACATGCTTTACGAGTTCGTAGCCTAGGAGCAATAGGCTATACAACATAGCCTAGGTGTGTAGAAAGCTATATCACCTAGGTTTGTGTAAGTATGTAACTTTATGATGTCTGCATGATGATGAAGTTGCCTAACTATGTATTTCTCAGGACACATTTCCATCATTAGACAACACATTACTGTGGTTGTTCTCTTGACACTTTAAGGTTTTCACTTTGTCTCTCAACGTTTTTACTACGTTGGATCTGGTTGTGAATTTTATTGTGTTTATATAACTGGATTGGATAGGTGGACTAGTATTTTACATCAAATGCTTTTCAAAATTTTCAGCCATAATTTCTTTAAATTATTTTGTTCTTTCTCTCCTAGTAATCCTATTACTTTAAATTTACAGATTATTTCTTCTGTTAAAACTATTCTTGAGCCCCTCTAGTGAATTTTTCTTCAGTTTTTGTACTATCAACTCTAGAATTTCCTTTTTACATGCACTAAAACATCATATTGAATCCCATAAATATGCTCAATTATAAATCAAAATACTTTCAATCTTTTTGTTAATATTCTCTATTTGGTGAGACATTCTCATCATATCTTCCTTTCATGCTTAAGCATAGATTTTATGAATTCTTTTAAATATTTATAAGAATTGTTTTGTAGTCTTTCCCTGTTATGCCAAACATTTGACATCCTCATAAAAAGTTTCTGTTGCATTTTTCCTTTGTATGGGACACATCTTCTTGGTTTTTTTTTTTCTTTTTTTCTTGCCTATCATATTTTGCTAAAATGTGGCTTTTTAGATAGCAAACCTACATACGAATTTCTTGTTTACCTTTTGGAATCTTGTTGTGTACATGTTTCCTTATTTAGCTATGTGGGTGGATTATTTTCTATTTTACTGAAGTCTTCTCCTGCAACGTGAAGCTTCTAATGTTATTCCTTTGTGGGCACAGTTGTGTATACACATGTATTAGGGTTCTCTAGAGGGAAAGAACTAATAGGAGATATATACATATATATATATATATAGAGAGAGAGAGTATGTATATATATGTTTTATATATATCCTTATATATATAAGAACTAATAGGATATATATATTTATTAAGTATTGACTCACATGATCACAAGGTCCCACAATAGGTCAGCTCCTGCAAGCTGAGGAGCAAGGAGAGCCAGTCAAGTCCCAAAACTGAAGAACCTGGAGTCCAATGTTTGAGGTCAGGAAGCATCCAGCACAGGAGAAAGATGTAGGCTGGGAGGCTAGGCCAGTCTAGTCTTTTTACATTTTTCTGCCTGCTTTATATTCTAGCCACATTGGCAGCTGATTAGATGGTGCCCACCTAGATTAAGGGTGGGTCTGCCTTTCCAGTCCACTGACTCAAATGTTAATCCCCTTTGGCAACACCCTCACAGACACACCCATAATTAATACTTTGCATCCTTCAATCCAATCAAGTTGACACTCAGTATTAACCATTGTAAGTCCACCCCTTATCAATTTGAACCCATACACATCTCCTGAGATCATACACAATCTTTAAATAAAGGCAACAATAAAGTCATAATTATGCCTAACATAATACAACTATCCTTCATACAACCAGAAACACACAAATCCCCAACCCAAATACTATTACCTAAAGTTAACAATACTTAAATGCTGATATGAAGTCAATAAATCTTATGTCAAATGATAAAGGAAAAAGGAAATAAAATGAAGATATGTTCTTAGTACAAGTGTATACATGCACAAATTTGTTTTTAACAAAAGAAGGAGGAAATACTCATGACAATTACAGTCCTCATTTTTGCAGCTGGTCACGTTGTTGTAGCTGGAATTGGTGACTGCCTTCTTCTACTTATGCATTCTGTATTCCCTTTGCCTTCAGCAAGTACCTCAGCAGGCTATGGAAGTTTTTCCCGGTGGAGTGACCCAAACCTTCATTCCTAAAGGGTCTGTGCTATTTGTAGTCCTGCCTGGATTGGGCTGTTGTAATTCCCCATTGACCTTAATCACAGGGCATGGTAATACTAAGAGATGCGCTGATGAATCTCCTGTATTCCATGCATACTCTTCCTGATCTCCATTGTGGAGTTGTAGACTGAATTCATCTTGATAGTCCAGGTCAATCGCCCAAGCCAACACTGTAGCCCCCTTCTTGGCCTGTTGACTTAAAGGTAGGAGGAGCCCAAAGTGTCCATGTGGCACTCTTAACTTCAGGTTAATTGAATTGTTGTCGTGTCTCCTGGTGGCAGCATTCCTCTCTCTGGAACTAAGACCTCTAGGTGAGCAGAAAGTAATATCACAGGAACAAGAAGCGAAAGTTTTGCTAGTGGATCACTAGGGGTGATGGTGAGTGATGCCACTTCCCACTTCCACCCCATGATTCCTGGACCCATGAATCCTGGCTATGAGAGAAACAGTACCATATATTGGATGCTGATTCAGAGAATACATGGCCTTCCGGAGAACTTTGTCCCAGCCCTGCAAAGTATCGTCACCTAGTTGGCATTGTAATGGTGACTTCAAAAGGCCATTCCAGCTGCTTCAGGATAATGGGGAACATGGTAAGACCAGTGAATTCCATGAGCATGAATCCACTACCGCACTTTTTTTTTTTTTTTTTTTTTTAACAATTTAAACAGGTTTATTCTGAGCCAATGTGAATGACCATGGCCCAGGGAACAGTCTCAAGAGTTCTTGAGAAAGTATGCCCAAGGTAGTTGAATTACAGTTTGGTTTCATACATTTTATAAGCAAAGACATAAATTATAAGCAAAGACATAAATCAATACATGGAAGGTATACTTTGGTTCAGATAAAAAAAAGCAGGGCATCTTAAAAGAGCATGGGCTTCCAGGTTGGAGGTAGATTCAAAGATTTTCTGACTGGCAATTGGTTGAAACAGTTAAGCTTTGTCTAAAGACTTGAAGTCAGTGGAAAGAAATGCTTTAGTCAAGATGAGGGGGATTGTCGAGGCCAAAGTCTTTGTTACGTAGATGAAGCCTCACAGGTCTTTAGAGAGAATAGATGACAAATGTCTCTTTTTGGGACTTAAAAGATGGCAGGCACTTAGTTAATCTCTCCTATATTTGGGAAATGCCTGGAAAGGAATTTCCTGGCTACATTAATGGAGATTCTCTATGGATAGAAATTTCTCCCACAAAAAATATGGTTTTGCAGGGCCATTTTAAAACATGGTTTTTTCTTTTCTTTTTTTTTTTTTAATTATATTTTAAGTTCCAAGGTACATGTGAACAACATGCAGGTTTGTTACATGGGTTTACATATGCCATGTTGGTGTGCTGCACCTATCAACTCATCATTTACATTAGGTATTTCTTCCAATGCTATACCTCCCCCAGCCCCCTACCCCCTGACAGGCCCCAGTGTGTGATGTTCCTCACCCTGTGTCCATGTGTTCTCATTGTTCAACTCCCACCTATGAATGAGAACATGCTACTGCCACACTTCTTTAGCCATAAAGTGAGTGCCTTGGTCAGAGGCAATGCTGTGTAGCGCATCATGTGTGTAAGGCATTCTGTGAGTCCACGGACGGTAGTCTTGGCAGCAGCATTGCATGCAGGATAGGCAAACCCATACCTGGAGTAAGTGTCTATTCCAGTGAGGACAAAGCTCTGCCCTTCCCATGATGGAAAAGGCCCCATATAATCAACCTGCCACCTACCACCAGGTACTGAGGAATGGTGCTCAGTGTTAGTCTCTGCGCTGGCAAATTGGGCACTCAGCAGTGGCCGTAGCCAGATCAGTCTTGGTGAGTGGAAGTCCACATTGCTGAGTCCATGTGTAACCTCCATCCCTGCCACCATGGCCACTTTGTTCATGGGCCCATTGGGCAATGACAGGCATGGCTGGGGAAAGAGGCTGACTGGTGTTCACAGAACGGGTCATCCTATCCACTTGATTATTAAAATCCTCCTCTGCTGAGGTCACCCGTTGGAGAGCACTCACATGGGATACAAATATCTTCACAGTTTTGGACCATTCAGAGAGGTCCATCCACATACCTCTTCCCCAAATTTCTTTGTCACCAATTTTTCAATCATGCTTCTTTCAAGACCCCGACCATGCAGACAAACTATTGGCTCCAACCCATGAATCAATATATAACCACACATCTGGCCATTTCTCCTTCCATGAAAAGTGCACAACCAGGTGCACTGCTCAAAGTTCTGTCCACTGAGAAGATTTCCCTTCACAGCTGTGTTTCAGGGATGTCCTAGAAATGGGCTGTAGTGCTATAGTTGTCCACTTTCTAGTGGTGCCTGTATAACATGTTTCACTCGCGTCGGTGTGAAGAGACCATCAAACAGGCTTTGTGTGAGCAACAAGGCTGTTTATTTCACCCGGGTGTAGGCGGGCTGAGTCCAAAAAGAGAGTCAGCGAAGGGGAGACAGGGGTGGGGCCGTTTTATAAGATTTGGGTAGGTAAAGGAAAATTACAGTCAAAGGAGGGTTGTTCTCTGGCGGGTAGGAGTGAGGGTCACAAGGTGCTCTGTGAGGGAGCTTTTTGAGCCAAGATGAGCCAGGAGAAGGAATTTCACAAGGTAATGTCATCAGTTAAGGCAGGAACAGGCCATCTGGATGTATACGTGCAGGTCACAGGGGATACAATGGCTTAGCTTGGGCCTAGAGGCCTGACGTTTCTGTCTTCTTATATTAATAAGAAAAATAAAATGAAGTAGTGGTAAAGTGTTGGGGTGGCAAAAATTTTGGGGGGTGGTATGGAGAGATAATGGGCAATGTTTCTCAGGGCTGCTTTGAGCGGGATTGGGGCGGCGTGGGAACCTAGAGTGGGAGAGGTTAAGCTGAAGGAAGATTTTGGGGTAAGGGGTGATATTGTGGGGTTGTTAGAAGGAGCATTTGTCATACAGAATTATTGGTGATGTCTTGGATACGGTTTTGTATGAATTGAAAAACTAAATGGAAGAGAAGGATAAAAACAGGTATTAAAGGACTAAGAATTGGGAGGACCCAGGACATCCAATCAGAGAGTGCCTAAGGAGGTTCAGCATAATTACTCGCTTGGTTGATGAGTTTTTAGGCTCTATCCAAGTTTTTGGGGTACAGTTCAAGTTGGGCTGGTGTCCGGAAAGAGACTGGGGCCTAATAAAAGGAAGCGTTCATACAGGAGCTCAAATGGGCTGTACCCTGTAGCATTCTGAGGACAGGCATGAATTCTGAGAAGGGCAAGTGGTAAAAGTATTGTCTAGTCCTTTTTAAGTTAGTGGCTGAGCTTGGTGAGGTGTGTTTTTAAAAGACCATTAGTCCATTCTACCTCTCCTGAAGAATAAGGATGGTAAGGGATATAAAGGTTTCACTGAATACCAAGAGCCTGAAAAACTGCTTGGGTGATTTGACTAATAAAGGCTAGTCTGTTATCGGACTGTATAGAGCTGGGAAGGCCAAACTGAGGAATTGTGTGTGACAGAGGGGAAGAAATGACCACAGTGTCCTTCTCAGACCCTGTAGGAAAGGTCTTTAAAAGTATTAAAGCAGCAGCAGCCGCTGCATGCAGACATAAGGGCTAGGCTAAAACAGTAAGGTCAAGTTGTTTGGACAGAAAGGCTACAGGGCGCGGTCCTGGCTCTTGTGTAAGAATTCTGACTGCACTAACCATGCCTAGGAAGGAAAGGAGTTGTTGTTTTGTAGAAGGGATTGGGGTTTAGGAGATTAGCCAGACACGAGCCGCAGGGAGAGCATGTGTGTTTTCATGAGAATTATGCCAAGATAGGTGACAGATGAGGAAGAAATTTGGGCTTGACTGAAGTAATGGCGACTGTCTGTGAAGCTTTGTGGCAGTACAGCCTAGGTAATTTGCTGAGCCCAATGGGTGTCAGGGTCAGTCCAAGTGAAAGCAAAGAGAGGCTGGGATGAAGGGTGCAAAGGAATAGTAAAGAAAGCATGTTTGAGATCCAGAACAGAATACTGGGTTGTGGAGGGAGGTATTGAGGATAGGAGAGTATAAGGGTTTGGCACCATGGGGTGGATAGGCCAGACAATTTGGTTGATAAGGCGCAGATCCTGAACTAACCTGTAAGCCTTGTCTGGTTTTAGGACAGGTAAAATGGGGGAATTGTAAGGGAAGTTTATAGGTTTTAAAAGGCCACGCTGTGATAACAGGCTTTAATCCTTTTAAAGCATGCTGTGGGATGGGATATTGGCATTGAGCAGGGTAAGGGTGATTAGGTTTTAATAGGATAGTAAGGGATGCATGATCAGTCACTAAGGAGAGAGTAGAGGTGTCCTATACTTGTGGTTTAAGGTGGGGAGATACGAGGGGAGGATGTGAAGGAGGCTTTGAACTGGGGGAAAAGGTGGCAATGAGGTATGGCTGTAGCCCAGGAATAGTCAGAGAAGCAGATAATTAAAATGTCTCAACCTAATAAGGGAACTGGGCAGGTGGGGATAACTAAAAAGGAGTGCATAAAAGAATGTTGTCCAAGCCGGCACCAGAGTTGGGGAATTTTAACAGGTTTAGAAGCCTGTTCGTCAATACCCACAACAGTTATGGAGGCAAAGAAAACAGGCCCTTGAAAAGAATGTAATGTGGAGTGAGTAGCCTCTGTATTGATTAAGAAGGGGATGGACTTACCCTCCACTGTGAGAGTTACCTAAAGTGTCTGTGATGGTCCTGTAGGCTTCCGAGGCAATCGGGCAGCGTCAGTCTTTAGCCACTAAGCCAAGAAGATCTGGGAAGGAGTCAGTCAGACAGCCTTGGACCAGATTTCCAGGGGCTCTGGGAGTGGCTCCCAGGTGAGGTGGACAGTCTGATTTCCAGTGGGGTCCCACACAGATGGGACACAACTTAGGAGGAATCCCGAGCTGCAGGCATTCCTTGGTCCAGTGGCCAGATTTCCAGCACTTGAAGAAAGTTCCTTGGGGAAGCAGTCCTGGAGGAACGCCTGGTCACTGTGGTTTAGGCATTTGGAAGTTCTTGTGTGCTGGAGATGTGGCTGGGATTTTGTCTCACAGTGGAGGCATGTAATTGTAACTTTTCTTTATTATTGTACACCTTGAAGGCAAGGCTAATTAAGTCCTGTTGTGGGGTTTGAGGGCCGGAATTTAATTTTTGGAGCTTTATTTAACAATAATTATTACATTGCCCTTAATATTTACAGGTATAATATGTATAACAATAGCACAAATACTGGGGAAAGAAAATAAAGCTATATATATTATTTAATGTCAGGAGCCGATTGGGTAATAAAATAAAATGCATATTGAGAATAAGACAGCCTTCTGACCTTCCAGGGTCTAGGGCTGTAAAACGTCTAGGGTTGCTGCCAAATGAGCCACGAACTGGGCTGGGTTTTTATATTTGATGAAAAAGAGCCTAAACGCTAACTGATTTGGGAGAGGTCGGATAAAGAAAAAGGAGCATTAACCTTGACTATGCCTTTAGCTTCAGCCACCTTTTTAAGAGGAAATTGCTGGGCAGGTGGGGGAAGGCTAGTGGTAGAATGAAACTGTAAGCTGGACCGGGTGTGAGGAGGGGAGGTGATAAAAGAATTATGGGGTGGGGGAGTGGAGGCTGAGGAAGAACTGGGACCTGCCGAGAAGCAGCCTGGGGAGGAGGGGAGAGGTCAGATGGGTCTGTAGAAAAGGAAGATTCAAAAGACTCAGCGACGCTTGGGGCTGGGACTGAGGGGACAGGTGGGAGGGGAAGAAGGAAGATTTGGGATGAGTCTCATTGGGAGCAGAGACTAGGGAGGGACCAATGTGTAAAAGAATGCCTGGACATCAGGCATCTCAGACCGTTTGCCCATTTTACGACAAGAATTATTTAGGTCTTGTAGGATGGAGAAATTGAAAGTGCCATTTTCTGGCTATTTGGAACCATTGTCAAGTTTGTATTGGGGTCAAGCAGTATTGCAGAAGAAAATAAGACATTTAGATTTTAGGTCAGGTGAGAGTTGAAGAGGTTTTAAGTTCTTGAGAACACAGGCCAAGGGAGAAGGAGGAGGAATGGAGGGTGGAAGGCTGCCCATAGTGAAGGAGGCAGGTTTAAAGAGAAGGGGTAGAGACACGGAGAGAAGGGGTGGGGGGTGCTTGCCCCCTAGGAAAGTGGTGCTTGCTGCTAAGGGTGAAGGACCAAGGCAGGCATCCCCGCGTGGTCACACACCTCTGAAACGTGGGTGAATAATCAGGCAGGCGTCCCCATGTGATTAAACACCAAGGGAAGACTGTCTTCCCGAGTCTGTGACCGGCGCCGGAGTTTTGGGTCCACCAATAAAACGCATCTCCTTTGTCTCTACTGGGAAAGGAAAGGAACTGAAATGAAGAGAAGGGAGAGATTGAAGTGTGGTGCCAAGATTGAAAGGAGAAAAGAGGTTGAGGGATAGTGAGAGAGGTTGGAGAAGAGACTCAAGAGAGGCCGCTTACCCGATTTAAAATTGGTGAGATGTTCCTGGCGCTGGTTAGTCTGAGGACCAGAGGCCATAGGTGAATCTTTCACAGAACAAAGAGCAGGAGGACAGGGGACTGATCTCCCAAGGGAGGTCCCCCAATCCGAGTCACGGCACCAAAATTTCACTCGCGTCCGTGTGAAGAGACAACCAAACAGGCTTTGTGTGGGCAACAAGGCTGTTTATTTCACCTGGGTACAGGCGGGCCAAGTTCGAAAAGAGAGTCAGCGAAGGGGAGATAGGGGTGGGGCCGTTTTATAGGATTTGGGTAGGTAAAAGAAAATTACAGTCAAAGGGGGGTTGTTCTCTGGTGGGCAGGAGTGAGGGTCACAAGGTGCTCAGTGGGGGAGCTTTTTGAGCCAAGATGAGCCAGGAGAAGGCATTTCAAAAGGTAATGTCATCAGTTAAGGCAGGAACAGGCCATCTGGATGTATACATGCAGGTCACAGGGGATATGATGGCTTAGCTTAGGCTCAGAGGCCTGACAGCATGCAGAACCATCTGTGAACCAGGCCTTAGTCTTTTCTTCCTCTGTCCACTGATCATAAGGAACTCCCCATAAGGCCATTGGTGCAGGCTGGGGGAGAGCAGGCAGGGTGGCAGGAGTGGGGACCATGGGCATTTGAGCCACTTCTCATGTAACTCACTTGTGCCTTCAGGACCTGCTCAAGCCCGATCATGTACATACCACTTCCATTTGATAATAGAATGCTGCTGTGCATGCCCCACTCTATGGCTAGACGGGTCAGCAAGCACCCAGTTCATGATAGGTAGTTCAGGTCACATGGTGACTAGATGACCCATAGTCAAATGTTCAGTTTCTACCAAAACCCAGTAACAGGACAAGAGCTATCTCTCAAAAGGAGGGCATCTTTTTCCCGTGCTGGATGCTTCCTGCCCTCGCACACTGGACTCCAAGTTCTTCAGATTTCTGCTCATATAAATTAGAAAACTCAAGTAGTTCTTTTGGAGTGTAGTGCACTTCCATGGGGGTTACACTTTGAACTGCTGGGACTTTAGTCTAGTTATAGGTCTAGAAGCAAACAGGGATGTTGGGGGTGGTTCCTGAGGAGAATAAACATTATCTTGCCTGGCAACTGCCTCAGGGGAGGCCATCACTGTTGCCTCAGGCAGCACAGAGTTTATCTTCTCAAAGATGCAAAGGCTTGTGGCAGCATGGGTTGGGGAGGGGATGTTGCCACTATTGGGGATGGGGAAGCTGCTTCTTCTGGTAAAAAAGATTCATCAGAGTTTACAAACTCAGTGTCTCCAGCTTCATTTGGTCCTTCCACACATCCCCATTCCAAGTTTCAGGATCCCATTCTTTTTCAATCAATGCCCTCACTTTAAGAGTAGACACCTGGCAAGGCTGTGCATGCACCTTTCATTGCAGGTCAGCCACTTGCATGATAAGAGCTTGTGTATGTTTTTCTACAATTCCAGCTCTTTATCAGTGTTCTCCACACTATTAGAAGTAGAGTCCTTAACATTTTTGTGTTTAATCATATTAAGCAGCCAACTCCAGAAACCCCAAAACCAACAAAAGAAACTCCATCCTTAATATTCTGTTCCTCTAGAACCACTCCTGGTACCAAAATCTGTATTAGTTAGGATTCTCTAAAGGGAAAGAAGTAATAGAAGATAGATATAGATATAGATCAATGGAAGTTTATTAAGTATTAACTCACATGAGGGCAGGAAGCATCTGCACAGGAGAAAGATGTAGGCTGGGAGGCCAGGCCAGTCTAGTCTTTTCACATTTTTCACCTGCTTTATATTCTAGCCATGCTGGCAGCTGATTAGATGGTGCCCACCCAGATTAAGGATGTGTCTGCCTTTCCCAACCCACTGACTCAAATGTTAATCTCCTTTGGCAACACCCTCACAGACACACCAGGATCAATACTTTGAATCCTTCAATCCAATCAAGTTGACAGTATTAACCATCATAACACACAATCACTTTTGGATGAGAGTTGTTTTAACAGGGCTCTCTTATCTGTCTCTTTCCCTTATGTCTCTGTTAAGCTCTCTGCCTCTTTGGGTACAACACCAAAAATTAAGGAGAAGTGTGTCACTGTTTCACCACTAAAAATGCAGTAGTATAGTTTTTGAACTATATAACAAAACTAAAGCAGTTGAAACATTGTCAATTTGCCTGATAACATAATGATATAAGAGGGAATGGGTAACCAATGAAATAATTATCAGTTATATTCATCTTGTTATCATGTTCATAAGCTAGCAATTCTGCTTTTGCAAATACAAAGCAACTTTCCTAATTAGCCATAAATAGAAAGTAAATTGAAGAGCATTTGAAATATTTCTGCAAGCATATTCTAAGGTCATTATAGCATTAGACTTTTATGGATAACTTTTTAAATAAATGAGCCCTAAAGTTAATTTTCTATTGAGAATAAATACTAGAGTTCAACTAATTATAGGAGGAAATTCATGAAGACTTTTTCTCATGTAATAATTACATATAGGTACTGTTGTCATTAGAGATACATACTTAAACTCCAGAGAAGATAGTAAACCATAAGTAGATTTACAAATTCTTATTCTTACCAGGGTAAGTCTTTCTCTTTAACTGTGTCTTCATTGCATTATTTATTGTACCTCTCTCAGTTGCACGACGCAATCGTTCATCAGTCTCTATAAAAGCAAACAGATTTCAAAACACTTTTCTAACATAAATATTAACGTGTGTGTGCATGTGTCTAATACTATCCTAATTAATATTCTTCATTAGAGTACAAGAATTATAATAAAATGTCCAGATTGTAGCAACATAGGAACTTAAATTGAAAGGACAATTAGCAATCATATAAACCTTATTATATGTATACCATATAGCAAGTAATAACAAAATTGAGGCACAGACTTATGCTACCTTATTTCTTAACTATTTTTTCCATATAATGCAATCTCATATGCAAATTTAAATCACACTAGTTTGTGGTAATAACATAACTTTCAAGGATATATTAAGAACATATGCATGTTGTAGGGGTATATCTGGTGAGGTGGAACATAAATTTTTTTTTCATAATTGACCTATCTGTACACAACGGTCGTCACAACTCACAAAATATGATAAAACAGAAGTTCCTTGACTCATCCAGAAATATTTTAATAGTTTATTTTAGGTGGTGTAACTATAATTCAAATAGGCATCAGTGATAAAAAAAGAATAAGAAATAACGCATGTAATGAGAAAAAGTCTCTTCTCTCTGGTTCTCTTAGCAGGTAGACTTTGTAGCTGGAAAGAAGAAAACAGGAATATTTGCAGTAGTACCAGCATTAGGATTGTATTCCTTTTCATTTGAGTTTTATGTGATTTATACACTTTGTTGGATTTAGAAACTAGTATCTAGGTATAATGATGGAAAAACTAAAAAATCTACTAAAAAGAATTTCATATTGAAAAAGGGATAATTAGAATTGGTAAACCCGGTTTATTAAACCTAAAGTTTTTTTGTGTCAAAGTTGGTTCTAGCAGAGCATGTAATGGTAGTTGGACACCTGTAATGATCCTGAACAACAGAGTAGAAGTCTTGCTTTGGAATATTGGCTGAGCCCATGATTAATGTTAAAATTTGCACTATTATCATGTCAGCCCAAATAAACCACCAATATAATTCAAATAGAGGCAGAAACCAGATTATGCATCATTGTAAAAATGCATCATACTGGCCAGGTCAGTGGCTCATGCCTGTAATCCTAGCACTTTGGGAGGCTGAACTGGGTGGATCTCGAGGTCATGAGTTCGAGACCAGCCTGGCCAACACAGTGAAACCTTGTCTCTACTAAAAATACAAAAATTAGCAGGGCGTGGTGGCAGGCACCTGTAGTCCTAGCTACTCAGGAGGCTGAGGCAGGAGAATAACTTGAACCCGGGAGGTGGAGGTTGTGGTAAGCTGAGATCGCATCACTGTACTCCAGCCTGGGCAACAGAGTGAGACACCGTCTCAAAACAAAACAAAACAAAACAAAAAAAAAACAAAACAAAAAACCATCATGTTGGACAAAATGAGTTTTCAATAATTCAGTAACAACATTTTGTAAAAGTAAAGCTATATGCAACAGAAAACTGAGGAACATTAACAGGTGCATTTCAGCTCTTTTGTTTTTCTCCTACAGATACAAGAAAGAAAGGCTGATTCATTTGAATTAAGAAATCAGAGGATTTTTAGATAAGCAGGGAGTCAATGAGGAGAGCATTTTAGAGTTAAACACTAGGAATACAAAGTTATGTGCTGGAGAAATTTATCAACTAGTAAAAGTCACAATTTTCCTCCCTTACATTATTATCCTGTTGCTTTAAATTTTACAAAATCTTATCCTGCTTAGAGTTCCTGAGCTTTTAAAAATGTGTATATTTTTAAACCATACTATTTTTCCATTTAAAGTGTCCAATTCAATGCTTATTACAGAAATGTGTAATTATTACCTCAGTCAACTTTATAATCTTTTTCACATTTACACAAATTGCATTCTACTGAGATACAGAAACACTACTCCTTTATATATAGCTTTATTCTCTTTCCCCAGTATTTGTGCTATTGTTATACATATTATACCTGTAAATATTAAGGACAATGTAATAATTATTGTTATAATTATTTATTTGTATAACTTTATACCTTTTCAATAAACTGAGAAAAGAAACAAGACCAAGTACATGTTTATAGTATTTGTTATATGAACACACTTATTTACATTTTTTGGTTCTTTTTATTGTTGCTCTGTATTTATCATCCAGTGTTATTTTCTTAGAATGCTACATCACTTCTCTCTCCTATCACCTTTGTGCTGCTATTGTGAATATATTACAAGTTGATATGTTATATGCTCAATGATACAATTATATAAATTTTTTATACAGTTGTCTTTTAGATAAATTAAGAAAAGAAAGGATGTGGAATATATATTTATAATACTGTCTTTTGCAATTATAACATTTAACTCATACCTTTTTTAGGGGGATTCAAATTACTGTCAAGAGGTCAATTCCTTTTAGCCTAAACAAATTTCTTTAGAATTTCTTGGAAAACAGTTCTGCTAGAAATGAAATCTCTCAATTTTTATTTATTTAGCAATTTCATTTTTCACCTTTTCTGAAAAATAGTTTTGCTAGCAATAAAGTTATTGCTTGGTAGATTTTATTTTCTTCCAGCACTTTTAATATACAACACCATGGCCTTCTGGACTTCGTAAGTTTCTAATGCTAAGACAGATGTTAATCTTACTGGGGTTACCTTCTATGGGATGAATTGTTTTTCTCTTGATGCATTTTACATTTTCTCTTTGTCTTTCAACATTTTTACAATGATTACTTTGGTCATGGATTGATTTGTGTTTGTTCTACTTAGATTTAATAGAACTTGGATGTATAGATTAATATGACCCAGTAAATATTTTTCAAAGTATTCAGCCATTTTTCTTCAAATATTTTTTCTTATTCTCTCTCTACTTGGAATACTCTCATTCTGGTATTCCCATTATATTAAGTTTGCTTATTCCTTCTGACAGTTCAAATCTTTCCTTGACCCTCTAATGAATTTTCCCTTGCAGTTATTTTACCTTTCAATTCCAAATATTAATTTGGTTCTTTAAAAAGTTTAATTTGTATCACAATGTTGACATCTATTTGATAAAAGAGTGTCATTATACCTTCTTTTTCTTCTTTCAGAAGAGTTTTAATTATTTGATGATATTATTATTATTATTTGACTACTTTGTAGTCATTGTCTGCTAAATCTAACATGTAGGACTCTCACAGGCAGTTTTCCTTGCCTTTTTCCTGGTGTTTGGGTTACAGAGTACTGTTTCTGTGCATGTCTTAATTTTTTTGCTAAAATCTGGACATTTTAGATAACGTATTATAGCAAATCTGTATGTTGGTTGACTCTTCCTTTTTGGGGGGCTTGTTGTTCTTGTTTTCTTGTTTCTTGGTGGTGGTAGGGGTGTGTGTGTGTGTGTGTGTTTGTGTATGTGTGTGATTTGACAGAAGTATTTTCCTAAAGTCTCTATCCTCTACAGTGTAAAGTCTCTTATGTTGCTCTTTAAGGGCATCTCCTTGGGCATCAAACAGTCTCCCTTGGATGACAGTGGTTTTAGCACGGCACTCTTTGAATGTCTCTTTCCATTATTTATTTGCTAAAGTGTCTTCTTTTGGTATCACACCAACGGTCACAGAGAAGTGTGTCTAACCCTGTAACCCCGGGACTAAATTCAGTTGTGTAATCTCTGAAAAATATTACTAAATAACTTTATTGCAGCTGAGATGGTACAAACTTGACTGATATTTTTACCATATAGAGTGAACTGGTAACCAATAAAATTATTCTCTGTTATATTCATCTTCTTATCACACCCATCATCTAGCCTTCCTGTTTTTGAAAAGCTAATTTTACATTGCTAGTTGAAACTAGACTTGAAATATTATAGAGGGGAATTCACAAAGACTTTTGCCTATGTAATAATGCATAGGCACTGCTCTCCTTGAAGATGCACACTTAGTTACACTCCAGAGAACGAAACGAACCAGAAATACTAAATGTGTAAAGTTTTTGTTCTTACCAGGGAGACTCTTTGATCGTGTCTTGAATTCATCCTTTAGTATATCTCTTCCAAATGCATCTGTCAACTGTTCTATTTCAGACCCTATAGAAATAAACAGATATCAAAACACTGTAAGGTAATCGTTCATATACAAATGTAACAGTGTGTGTGCATGTGCATATATGTGTGTGTGTTACTAATTTAAAATATTTGTGGCTGGGCGCAGTGGCTCATGCCTGTAATCCCAGCACTTTGGGAGGCCAAAGTGCGGGTGGATCATGAGGTCAAGAGATTGAGACCATCCTGGCCAACACAGTGAAGCCCCATCTCTACTAAAAATACAAAAATTAGCCGGGTGTAGTGGCACATGCCTGTAGTTCCAGCTACTCGGGAGGCTGAGGCAGAAGAATTGCTCGAACCTGGGAGTCGGAGGTTGCAGTGAGCTGAGATCGTGCCACTGCACTCCAGCCTGGTGACACAGCAAGACTCTGTCACCAAAAATATATATATATATATATATATATATATACACACACACATATATATGTATATATATAAAATAAAATAAAAATAAAAATTGTATTTATAGAATAATTAAAATGAAATGTCTTTATTGGAAAATAACAAAAACCTTAAAAAGGAATGGATGTTAACAATTATATAAGCCAGACTATATTCAGGCTTAGATATGTTTAATGAATTGAAATATCATATAGCCAGGGAAACGCACCACTCATGCACCACCCGATGCTGTATACTTTCTTAACCAGTAATTGTTCTATACAATTCTATCTCTTATGCAAATTGAAATTATCCTAGGGACATTATGATAATAATGTATCTTTCCAGTTTACACTAAAAACATACTCAACCTGTAGGTATGTACTATGTGAGGGGGAACATTTTTTTCCATAGGTCAAGCCGCAAACCATGGCCTCATTAGTCACAGAAACTTATCATGAGGCAGAAATTATTTGACTCATTGAGGAATATTTCTTTCCCCTTTTTACATTATGGAATTGTAAATTCTTTAGATATTAGTTATGAACAAATTACAAGATATTTGTCAAACTGAGAAAACCTGCCCTCTGAGGTCCCTTAAACGAGAATCAAGGAGGTAATGGTCAATTTGCAGCACTACCAGAATTGTTATTAGATCCGTTTCCATTTAAGTGTTTATGTGGTTTGATATTTTCCTGGAATTAGAAACTACTAAGTTCAATGAGATAAAAATGTATAAAAATTATTAAAAAGAAATTCATATTGAAAAGGGGATAATGAGGATTGGTGACGTAAGGTCAACATTGGGCTTAAGATTGTGTGGGTAGAATTGGCTCTAGCAGAGTATATAACTATGATTGGACACCTGTCATAATCCTTCCATTGTATTCTAGAGTAGTTTGTTGTTGTTGTTGTTTTTGCTGTTTTGGAAAAATTGGTGAATACATGAATAATGTAAGTGGTTGCATTATGACACCAGCTGCTCAAATATGTCACAACTGCATTCTATACTGAGCACTGCCTCATTACCAAAGTAAAAAGTCATCCATAAGATTGAGCAGAACAAGTTTTCAGTAATTAAGTAACAATATAAGAGATACAGCAACTCAAAACTGGAAACATCAGCAGATGTATTTTTTTCTTCGTTTGTTCTTTCTTCAACTGATATATCAAAGAAAGACCGGTTCATTTGAAATGAGCAAGCAAATGATCCGTACACAATCAGGGAAAAAATGAGACCATCTGAGGAAAGATTGGGTTAAATACTAGAAATTAAAAGGTATGTGCTGAAGATACTTATAATTTAGTAAGATTTACAATTTTTCTCCTTTCCAATATTCTCACTTTGCTTTAAATCTTTTAAAAATCTTTTTCTGCTTGAAGTTCACTGAGTATTTTAAGCGATCTAAAATCTTAAATTCTATGGATTTTAATACATTCAGTAATGTCTGTCACCATCATCACAGTCAATTTTAAAAAGTACTTTAAATTTATACTAAATTCTAGTGAAATATAGAAAAGCTACTCTTAGATAGCTATATTCCCTGTTCCCCATTTTTGTGCTATTGTTATACACACTACATTTGTAAATAATAAAGACATGGTTATAGTTGTCGTTATAATTATTTATTTATCTAATTTTATGCTTTTTTAAAAAGTTGAGGGAAGAAAGAAGTATATATTTCTAATGTTTATTATATTAACCTTCTTATTTATAATTTCTGGTTCTATTAATTTGTTCCTGTGGTTTCAGATTATCATATGTTGTCATTTTCTTTTTTTTGTTAATACATAATATTTGTGCAAATTTATGGGGTACATGTGATATTTGGTTATATGTATAGTGTGCATAAAACTCAAGTTAGATTATTTAGAATAACTATCACCTCAACGATTTCTCATCATTCAGTACCATGTTAGCTGTGGGTTTGTCATATATGGACTTTATTAGTTTGAGGTACGTTCCTTTTATGCCTAAGTTTTTGAGAGCTTTATCATGAAGGAATGTTGAATTTTATCAAATGTTTTTTTCTGCATCTACTGAGATGATTATATGGTTTTGTCCTTCTTTTTGTTGATGTACCTTGTTTATTGATTTGCATATGTTAAACCACCCTTACATCCGTGGTATAGATCCAACTTGATCACAGTGCATTATCTTTCTGATAGGTTGTTGAATTTGGTTTGCTAGCATTTTGTTGGGGATTTTTATGTTTATATTCAACAGAGATATTGACTTGTACTTTTATTTTTTTATGTCCTTGTCTGGTTTTCGTATCAGAATAAATGCTGGCCTTGTAGATTGAGTTACAGAGAATTCCATTCTCTTCAATTTTTTGGAATAGTTTGAGGGGAATTGGTGTTAGTTCTTTAAAGGTTTGGAAAAAATTGGCAGTGAGGCCACCTGGTTGTGTTGGGAACATTTCTAGACCTCTCCCTAGCTATTTTGAAATACAAAATCATTGTTATTAACTATAATCAACCTCTTCTGCTACTTCTTAATTCAATCTTGGTAGGTTATATGTGTTCAGAAATCTGTCAGTTTCGTCTAGATTTTCCAATTTATCAGCATATAGTTGTTCATAATATTTTCTGATTATCTTTTGTAACTCTGTGGTATCAGCTCTATTTCATTTCTGATTTTGTTAATTTGTATCTTCTATCTTTTTTAAGTTAGTCTACCTACTTTTTTTTTTTAATCTTTATCTTTTTAAAACACCAAGTTTTGATGTGGTCGATCCTTTGCTTAAGTATCTATTTCACTTAGTTCTGCTCTGATCCTTATTTCTTTCCTTCTATTAATTTTTGTTGATTGGTTTGTTTTTGCTTTTCTAGTCTCTTGAGGTGCATTGTTTATTTGAAACATTTCTACTGTTTTGATGGAGGTGTTTATTGCTATCAACTTACATTTTTAGCATTGCTTTTGTTATATCCCAGAGGTTTTATTTTTTTTTTCATTTTCATTTGTTTCAAGAATTTTTTATTTCCTTTTTAATTTCTTCATTGATTCAGTGATTATTCATGAGCATTTTGCTTAATTTCCATGTGTTTGCACAGTTCCCAAAGTTCCTCTAGTTACTGATTTCTAGTTTTAATCTATCATGTTCTGACAAGATACATGATATGCTTTTGACTTGTAAAAATGTGTTAAGACTTCTTTTGTGGCTTAACATATGGTGTGGCCTGGAAAATGTTCCATGTGCTCACAAGAAGAATGTGTGTTCTGCAGCTATTGAAAAAAATATTTTGTAATTATCTGTTAGGGCCATTTGGTTTAAAATGATGTTTAAACTCAATGTTTCTTCATTGATTTTCTGTCTAGACGATCTGTCTAATGCTGAGAATGAAGTGTTGAAGTCTCTAGCTATTATTTTATTGGAATCTCTCTGTCCCTTTAGATTTAATATGCACTTTATATATTTGCATACTTCAATGTTGGGTAAGTATAAGTTTAAAATTGGTATATCCTCTTTCTGAATTGATCCTTTTATCATTATATAATAATTATCCTTGTCTCTTTTTATTTTTTTTGACTTAAAGTCTGTTTTATCTGAAATAACTACAGCTACTCCTGCTCACTTCTGGTTTCTGTTTACATGGAATAGTTTTTCCATTCTTTTACAACCAGTCTATATGTTTCTTTACAGGTGAAGTGAGTTTCTTATCGGCAGTATATAGTTTGGTCATGTTTTTAAAATCCATTCAGCCATTGTCTGTTTACATTCAATAATAATATTGATATGTGAGGACTTATTCCTATTGTTTTCTTATTTTCTGGTTGTTTTCTTTATCCTTTGTTCCTTTCTTTCTCTTGTGTTGTTTATCATTGTGGTTTGGTGATTTTCTGTCATAGTAACATTTGAGTTCTTCTTCCTCATTTGTGTGTTTTCACATCCAGTTTTATGACAGTAGCTATCTTTTTGCTTAAGTGTAGTACTCCTTTAAGCATTTCTTGTAGGGCCAGCCTAATGGTGATGAATTTCTTTAGTTTTTGTTTGTCTGGAAAATACTTTATTTTTCCTTCATTTATGAACAATAACTTTGCTGAATATATCATTCTTGGCTGACAGTTTGTTTTCTTTCAGCCCTTTGAATATATCATCTTATTTTCTCCTAGCCTGTAAGATTTCTGCTAAGAAATCCACTGTTAGTCTGATAACAGTTTTCTTGTATGTGGCTTGTATCTCTGTCTTTTACTTTTGACAGTTTGACTATAATGTGCCTTGTACAAGACCTTTTTGGGTTGTGTATATTCGGGAATCTCTTGTTGACATGGGTAGTTTTCAGCCATCATTTTATTAAATAGTTTTTATATGCCTTTTCTCTTGACCATGTGGAACAACCACGATTCAAAACTTTGGTCACTTTATGATGTTCCATGTGTCACATAGGCTTTATTCATTCTTTTTTATTCTTTATTATTTGTTCTTTTTTTTTCTCTCTCTCTCCCTCCCTCCCTCTCTCTTTTGTCTGACTGTGTTATTTCAAATGACCTCTCTTGAAGTTCTGAAACTTTTTCTCCTGCTTGGTCTAATAATTGTTGAAGATCTTGAATTTTTTTTTTCATTATTATACTTTAAGTTCTAGGGTACATGTACACAATGTGCAGGTTTGTTACATAGGTATACATGTGCCATGTTGGTTTGTTGCACCCATTAACTCGTCATTTACATTAGGTATTTCTCCTAATGCTATCCCTCCCCCTGCCCCCTCACCCCACAACAGGCCCCCATGTGTGATGTTCCCCGCCCTGTGTCCAAGTGTTCTCATTGTTCAATTCCCACCTATGAGTGAGAACATGCAGTGTTTGGTTTTCTGTCCTTGTGATAGTTTGCTGAGAATGATGGTTTCCAGCTTCATCCATGTCCCTGCAAAGGACATGAACTCATCCTTTTTTTATGGCTGCATAGTATTCCATGGTATATATGTGCCACATTTTCTTAATTTAGTCTATCATTGATGGACATTTGGGTTAGTTCCAAGTTTTTGCTATTGTGAATAGTGCCATAATAAACATACATATGCATGTGTCTTTATAGTAGCATGATTTATAATCCTTTGGGTATATACCCAGTAATGGGATCACTGGGTCAAATCATATTTCTGGTTCTAGATCCTTGAGGAATCACCAGACTGTCTTCCACAATGGTTGAACTAGTTTATACTCCCACCAACAGTGTAAAAGTGTTCCTATTTTTCCACATCCTCTCTAGGATCTGTTGTTTCCTGACTTTTTAGTGATCGCCTTTCTAACTGGTGTGAGATGGTATCTCATTGTGGTTTTGCTTTGCATTTCTGTGGTGATCAGTGATGATGAGCATTTTTCATGTGTCTGTTGGCTGCATAAATATCTTCTTTCAAAAAATGTCTGTTCATATCCTTTGCCTGCTTTTTGATGGGGTTGTTTGATTTTTCCTTGTAAATTTGTTTAAGTTCTTTGTAGATTCTGGATATTACCCCTTGGTCAGATAGGTAGATTGCAAAAATTTTCTCCCATTGAATGTATTTTTTATTTTATTAATTGAATTGACTTACGGGATTTCTGTTTGGTTCTTTTCTTAATGATATCTATCTCTTTAACACATTTCTCATTCATCTCAAAACTATTTTTCTGATTTCTTTCTATTGGTTATCTGTGTTCTCTTCTACCTCACTGAGTTTCTTAATATCATTATTTTCAATTCTGTTTCAGGCATTTCAATAATTTCTTTTTCACTGAAATCTGTTGCTGAAGAATTATTGTGTTCTTTTTGAGGTGTCACATTTCCTTGCTTTTTCATGTTTCTTATGTCCTTATGTCTGTCATCTCGTGTAACAGTCACTTCTCTCAATTTTGTGGATTGGCTTTCATAGAGCAAAACATTTTCCTGACAATGCTATCTATGATGTTGGTTGGATAGGGTACTTTTTAAATTAAAAAAAAATTTTTTTTTTTTGGTGGAGACAGTGTCTCACTGGGCTTTAACCAAGGCTGGCCTCAAATGTCTGATCTCAAGTGATCCTGCCACCTTCACCTCCCAAAGTGCTGGGGTATAGGCATGAGTCACCATGCCTACCCTGGGTTGGGCATTTTAGCTTTGATTCCGGGTGTATGCAGTAGTATATAGCCTCTGTATAATTTTTTTCAGCTATAAACAGTGTCAGTGATGTCCGTCATTTCCTCAACGGCTTAGGCTGTAGTTGCTGGTGGATGCTGCTATGAGGCTTCACTGGGGACAGAGACTTTGAGTCAGTCCTTGGCCTCATTAGTGACAGCAATGGCTGAGGATGCTTATCTGTGGGCCCCTAGGGGATATATGTGAGCATCAGGATTAGTGAGTCCAGGCAGGCTAATCCTTGGGCCTCTAGGTGGCTTGCTTGAGTGCTGGCCATGGTGCCAGCAGGTAGGTGTGTCCTTGAGCCCCTAGACAGTGTACATGATGTGGGCAATAAAAGTCGCAGTGGTGAAACAACCCACAGGCTCCCAAGTGGCATGCACTGGTGTTGGTAGTGGCTGCAACTGGCTAGCTGAGTTCATCCTCCAGGACCCAGGAAGACTGCACAGATGCCTGTGGTGGTGGATGGGGCAGGATGAGCCCCTGGCCTTTGGGTGTCATGCTTTGGTGCTGGTGGCAGGTTTCTTGGCCTATTGTGAGGTCCCCGGTGATGTCCACGCATGCCCAAGGCAACTGATGGGGCAAGGTAATCCCCAGGTCCCTGGTTGGCATTTTTGCGCACTGGTTCCAGGCTGAGAGGGCTGGTTCTCAGATCCCCCAGTGGTATGCATGGGCACATGCTGTGGCAAGCAGGGTGGGGAAATCCTCAGGACCCCAAATGGTGTGCCTGGGTGGCATTAGCAGCAATGGCAGTTGGCAGGGAGAGCCTGTCCTCAGGGTGCATGCAACTGTGTGGCAGTCTTGCCACTGGGTAGGATTGAGTTGCTCTCAGTGGCTGTGGCCCCAGGAGAGTGGCTCTCAAGCTCTGGTGAGCACACGCTTCAGCCTCTGGTGGTGGTGACAGATGATGAGAGCTTGTTCTCAGGGCATGTGCAAGCGCACAGTAGCCCTCCTGCTTATGGGGGCAGGGTTGCAGCAATGGCAATGGACTCAGGCATTCTGGGTTTTGGGTACTGCATGCTTCAACTCTGTTTGTCCCAGGGGCAGCCTCTCCAGTGTGCTGTACCACCCATTCTCCAGCATTTTGAACACTTGAGCGCTAGGGATCCTACCACACTGTTGGACCCAACTAGGACTGCACTCCTGCAGCCCACTGCATAGATGCAGGGGGATGTCAGTGGGGCTCTAGGAGTGGAAAGGTAGGGATGTTGGGCCATACCAGCCTGGCCAACATGGAAAAAGCCCATCACTACTAAAAATACAAAAATTAGCCGGGCGTGGTGGTGCATGCCTGTAGTCCCAGCTACCTGGGAGGCTAAGGCAGAAGAATCACTTGAACCCAGGAGGCAGAGGAAAAAAGGCACTATGCCGCATCTGCTTGGTTTTCACCATGTGTGTGTGACTCAGCATGAGCTCTCTCTTTAGAGCAATGCCACTGGTCAGGGCCTGTGAGGGTGGTTCTCCCATGGCTAGGATTGCAGCAATCTATGGTGGGAATGTGGACTTCTGGGGACTTCTCACTTACCCTTTTCCCACACTGGGGAGCCTCTCTGGACTTTATCAATCCTAGTTAGGTCAGCTGCCTCCTTTCCCTTTCCTTCTCTGCCTCAGATGTTTCCTGTTAATTCTCTGCTGAATTCTAGTGTTCCTGATTAGATGATCTATTTGAAATATGATTATCAATTCTCAAATTTGTTTTTTTGTATGTATTGAAAGAGTGCCAGATATCTTTAAGACAGCCATCTTGGAGCCCCCTTTCTTGTCTTTTTTTTTTTTTTTTAAACTCCAATACATCACTTCTGTCAACCATCGCCTGTGTGCTAACATTCTAGAATATACTACACGTCCATATTTTAAAGTCCCAGCAATAAAATTCTGTAAATATTTTTTATACAATTGCTTTTTATATCAATAAAGAGTTAAAATTAAGAGTAGAAAGAAGTGAAGGAAGCATTTATGTGGTCTTTCAGAGTTATAGAATTCCTTTAACCCATGTTCATTTTATGGGTTCAAGTTAGTGTCAGAGGTCAATGGTTTTCAACCCGAAGAACTCTGTATTTCTTGGAAAGCAGTTCTGACAGGAATAAATTTTCTCATTTAAAAAAGCCTATTTAGAAATATCTTCACGTCACCTTCATGTTTAATAAATAGTTTTGCTGGATATAAGATTTTTGGTTAACAGTTCTTCATTTAGCTCTTTGAATGTGCTGTCCCAATGCCTTCTGGCCCTAATAGTTCCTAATGATAAGTAGTCAGTTTTTAATTTTAGTGGGGTTCTCTTTACATCATGTATTAGTTTTCTCTTGCTGCTTTTAAGCTTTTCTCTTTATCTTTCAACATTATTACTATGAATGTGATTATAGATTCCCTTGTGTTTATTCTACTTAGAATTAATTGAGCTTGGATGTGTAGACTCATTTGTAATTAAATATTTTTCAGAAAGTTTTCATCCATATTTTTGCTGCTTTTTTCTTTCTAGTGTTCCTAATACTTTAAGTTTTTAAATTCTTTCTTTGGACAGTTGAAATGTACTTGAACCCCTCTAGTAAATTTTACTTCCAGTTTTTGTACTTTTTAACACTGTAATTTCCATGTGGCTCTTTGTAAAATATTTTATATCTCTTTGTAGATATTTTCTATTTGATGCAACATTGTCATAATACCTTCCTTTTCTTGTTAGAGAATGGTTTCCTTTAGTTCTTTCAATATATTTATACTGACTGCTTTGTAGTCATTGTCTGCTAAATCTAACAGCTAGGATTCTCATAAGCTGTTTTGTTTTTTGTTTTTTTTTATGTTTTTTGTTTTTGTTTTTTTTTTTGCCTGCTTTTCTTCTGTGTATGGGTCATACTTTCTTCCTTATTAGAATAACTCACATTTTTATGCTGAAAACTGGGCATTTTAGACACATAATGTAGCAACTCTTAATTTTGATTCTTCTCCTCTTCTTCCTGGGGTATGTTATTATCGTTTGCTTATTTATTTGTTCAGTGATCTGGCTTGATTATTTTACCGAAGCCTATTTCCCCTGTGATATGGTTTGCATGTTTTTCTTGTGTAAGTCTCATGTTGAAATGTAATCCCCATTGTTGGAAGTGGGACCCTGTGGGAGGTGTTTGTGTCACGAGGGCAGATCCTTCTTCTCCATGGAATGGTGCTGTTCTCACAATAGTATATGAGTCCTTGTGAGATCCAGTTGTTCAAAAGTATGCAGCACCTTCCCCTTTTTTTCTCCTGCTCCTGCTCTTGTCATGCAATGTGCCTGTTCTGCTTTACTTTCTGCCATGAGTAAAAGTGCCCTGAGGCCTCCCCCGAAGCCAAGTAGATGCTGGCACTATGCTTGTACAGCCTCTTTTCTTTATAAAGAACCCAGTGGTATTCCTTTACAGCAACCCAAGAATGGCTCAATACATCCTGCACTGTGAAGCCTCTAATGTTCCTCCAATAAAACAGCCTTGGGCATGCAACAATCACCTCTGGAAGACAGTGGTTTTAGAGGGTCCCCTTTGAGTATGTCTTTTGCTTATTTCTCTATTAACCTGTCTGCCTTCCTTTGTATCACACCAGAGATCAAAGGGTGTTTTGCCTGACACTGCTACTCTTGTACCAAAGGCAGTAGTATAATATCTGAACTATATTACACAACTAAAGGATTCTGCCATAGTTGAAAGATTACTATGCCTAACATTTTAAAGTACAGAGGGAATTAATAAGATTAAAATAACTGTCTTTTTCCCTTACTTATTGCACTCATCAGATAGCCTTTCTGCTTTTGCAACTTTAAAGTAACTTTCTATCTAAACTGTAAATAGAAAGGGACTAAAATAACTTTGAACATACTTGTCCCAAGTATATTCTAAGCTCACTATACTATATTATTTTGTGGATTACTTTCTAAATGGATGAGTGTAAAAGTAATAATATCTAGCTAGCTTTACATTTCTAGTAAATATGTTCTAGAGTACAACCAAATATGGGAGGGTATTCATGAGAACCTGTGCCCATGTCATAATAACAAGTGGGTACTATTGCTATTAAAGATACACACTTAAACTTTGAAGGAGAAAAATAAATGAGGAATATTAGACTTAAAATATTTTCTTACCAGGGAAACTCTTTGACTGTGTCTTGAATTCATCATTTAATAAGCGTCTTCCCAAAGCACTTCTCAAGCTTTCTATATCAGTCTCTATAGAAATAAATAGATTTTAAAATACTTGGCAAGGTAATCCTTACATAAGAGTGTGAGGGGTGTGTGTGTGAGAGAGAGAGAGAGAGAGAGTGTGTGTGTGTGTGTGTATTAATCAGCCTTTGTTATTAATGAATAAAAGTTATAGCGAAATGTCTGAATTGCCAAATCACTAAACATTAGGAGTGGAAGGTCTGTTAGCAATCATATAAGCCTTAGTGTATTGAGGCATAGAGATGTATAGTGATTTGACTAAGACCACATATCGAGGTGATAACAAAGTTGTTGCACAAACTGATGCCTCACAATACTTTAACAGTGCTTTCCCCATACAATGCTATCTCTAATGCAAAATTAAAATATCCTACAGAATTTATGATAATAACATGACTTTAAAGTTTACATTGAATCACATTCATACCATAGGGATATACCTGGTAAGATGAAACATAACTTTTTTTTTTCACCTAGCAACTTGAAAACAATGATCTTCATAATCACAGGAAATTATTATAGTGCAGAAATACTTTGACTCATCCAGAAATATTTTAATGCGATTTTTAGGTTAACTTTAAACTAAGTAAGCATCAGGGATGGAAAATAATAAGATATCTTTTAGATTGAGGAAAACATGCGCCCTTAGGTCCCCTTACCATGTGGACCTCGTAGCTTAGGATATGATTAAATTTGCAGAAATACAAGAAGCAAAATTGGGTACTTTTCCATTTGAGTTTTTACATAATTTGACTTTTTTTGTTGGATTTGGTAGTCTAACCATGTTTAATAACAGGGAAAATACCTGAAAGTTATTAAGGAGGAATTTATGTTAGAAAGGGTGATTACGATTGATGAACTAAAGGCAACTACTGGGACTAAAGTTTTGTCGGTGAAACCTAGTTCCAGCAGCACATGTGCCTGCTATAAACCTGTAAACACTGGAAACTAAAGCCAGTTGTTATCTAGACATAATAGATGGATGTCTTTTTATTTTTTGAGAAATAGTTAAATTCATGAATAAATGTTAAAATACCTGAAAGTTATTAATGGGAAATTTATATCAGAAAGTAGTGATTAGGAATGTATATCATACTATATAATTTACACATTTAAAGTGTTCAATTAAACGGTAGTTTCAATGGTAGGACGGGACAAACATCCAAACCATATCAAAAACATACTGGAAGAGGGACACACAAATGAAAAGAAGAATATAAAAAGCCACCACTTACAAAGCTAAGAAACAACATAGAAAAAATACACAAAACAATTAGAAGACACCAAATTAACAAGAACAAATTCTTATCTATCAATAACAATCTTGAATGTAAGTGGTTTAAATTCCTGAATTAAAAGACATAGACAGACTGAATTGATAACAAAAAACCAAGAAGCAACTAGGTGATGCCTACAAGAAATTCATTTTACCTGTAAAGACACACATAGACTGACAGCGAATGAATCGAAAAAGATTATGCACACAAATGGAAACTAAAAGTTCAGAAATAGCTATACTTACAACAGACAAATAGACTTTAAATTTTAGAAAGGAGACAAAAAGATTAGTATATAATGATATAGACATCAATCCAGAGAGAGGATATAACAATTATAAATATATAAAAACTAACCCTAGATAACCCAGTTCTAAACAGAAATTATTATTAGAGCTAAAGAGAGAAAGAGTCCCCAATACAATAATAGTTAGAAACTTCAACATCCCACTATCAGAACTGGATATCATCTAGACAGAAAATCAACAAAGAAACATTAAACTTAAACTGCACTATATATCAAATAGACCGAACAGACATTTACAGAACATTTCCTCCAACAACTAATGAATACATATTCTCATCATTGCTCTGCCTTTTGGCTAAGATCAAGTACAGAATACACATTCTTCTCATTGGCACATGAAAGATCACATATCAGGCCACAAACAAGTCTAAACAAATATTAAAAAGTCAAAATCATATCAGTTATCTTCTCAAATTATGGTGAAATAAAACAAGGTATCAATGTGATTGGACTGAAGGATGCAAAGTATTATACCTGGGTGTATCTGTGAGGGTGTTGCCAAAGAAAATTAACAATTGAGTCAGTGGACCAGCAGAGGCAGATCCACCCTCAATCTGGGTGGCCACCACCTAATCAGCTGCCAGTATAGCCAGAATAAAGCAGGCAGAAGAATATGAAAGACTAAACTGGCTTAGTCTCCCAGCCTACATCTTTCTCCTGTGCTGGATGCTTCCTGCCTGCGAACATCAGACTCAAAGTTCTTCAGCTTTTGGACTCTTGGACCTACAACAGTGGTTTTCCAGGGGCTCTCAGGCCTTCTACTGCACTGTCAGCTTCCCTACTTTTGAGGTTTTGGCAATAGGACTGGCTTCCTTGCTCCTCAGCTTGCAGATGGCCTACTGAGGAACCTCACCTTTTGATCATGTGAGTCAATACTCCTTAATAAACTCCCTTTTGTCTATATATCTATCGTATTAGTTTGGCCCTCTAGAGAATGCTAATACAGATTTTGGTACTGGGAGTGGTTCTAGAGTAACAGAATTTTAAGGATGGAATTTTTAATTGTCTTTGGGGTTTCTGGGGTTGCCTGCTTAATATGATTAGACCCCAAAATGCTAAGGACTCTACTTCTAATAGTATGGAGAACACTGATAGTTCTTGGTGTGAACTGTTTAGAGAATTATGCAAAATAAATGCATTTGATACTCGTGATTCACTGCTCAAAAGACGCAAGGAGTTTAGTAATTCTGCACATAATACCTTTGACCATATGTGAGGAACTAAAGAATGTAATGAAGTTGGTTGGTTGCTCCTAAGTTCATTAGACAATGTGATAAAAGAAAATGAATTCGGGGATTCTATCTCCTGGCTCTAGAAGCACATACTGACCTCAAATCTTCTAAGATTGCCCTGAGAGTTTTATCTCCTGTAGACAAAAAAAAAAAAAAAAAAGAAATTGTGGAAAATCAGACACAAGCTCTTATCCTGTGAGTGGTTGACCTGCAACAAAAGGTGCATGCACAGCCTCACCAGGTATCTACTATTAAAGTGAAGACATTGATTAGAAAAGAATGGGACCATGCAACTTAAAATGGGGACATGTGGGAGGACCCTGATGAAGCTGGAGGCACTGAGCTCCTAAATTCTGATGAGACTTTTTGGGTGGAGGAAACAGCCTCCCCACTCCAAGTGGTGGCAACATCCCCTCCCCAATCTACAACCCATGCTGCCATCAGCCTTTCCACATTTGCTGAGGAAATTAACCCTGTACTGCCTGAGGTAACAGTGATGGCCTCCCTTGGGGAATATGCCAGGCAAGACAATGCTGATTTTCCTCAGGACTCACCCTCAACACCCTTGATCGCTTCTAGACCTATAATTAGGCTAAGTCCTGGCAGACCCCTAGAGGTGAGGTTCAAAGTGTAACCCGCATGGAAGTGCACTACACTCCAAAAGAACTGCTTGAGTTTCTAATTTATTTAAGCAGAAATCTGGAGTGCAGGCATGATAATGAATAGTAAGGGTGTAGGATAATAGTGGAAGAAACATAAAGTTGGAACAGGCTTAATTTATTGATTTAGGCCCACTAAGCAGGAATTCTCCATTTAATGTTGCAGCTTGGGGAGTTAAAAAAGGTTCTAATAGTTTATTTGCTTGGTTAGCTGAAATACAGATTAAAAGATGGCCCACTGTGAGCAAGCTGGAAATGCCTGATTTCTCTTGGTTTAATGTAGAGGAACAGGCTAAGGCTAAGGGAGATCAGGATGCTAGAGTGGATTAGTCACCTTAGACCTATTTATTCCAGCTGGGAGGGTGCAGAAGACATACCCTTGACCAATACTTTGTGAAATAGATTTGTGAGGGCAGCACCTGCATCCTTGAAGAGCTCTGTGATTGCTCTTCTCTGTATGCCAGATCTTACAGTGGGAACCACAGTCACTCAACTATAAAATTTAAATGCAATGGGAATAATTGGATCCCAAGGTGGCAGGGGCCAAGCAGTAGCACTCAACCATCAAAGCCAAGGTGGGCATAGTTACTGCAATGGACAGCAGAGGCAAAGCAGCAATCAGAATAGTCTGACTGCAATGGACAGCAGAGGCAAAGCAGCAATCAGAGTAGAGCTCTGGCATTGGCTAATTAATCATGGTGTTTCTAGAAGTTAAATTGATAGGAAGCCCACTGCATTCTTACTTAATTTATATAAGCAGAAAAATTCCAGGTTGAGTGGACAAAAGACTAATTTGAATTATAAAAACAGAATCATGGAGCCTCAACCAATTTCCAGACTTGAGCCAGTTTACAGACCCAGAACCCCTTGAATGAAGAAAAGGCTGGGTCCCTTTGAGGAAGGACCCCACTACACTACCAACAGTTTATGCTGTTAATCTTTCTTCAATCTTTCCCCAAGAAGACCTCCAGCATTTACTAGGGTAACTGTGCATAGGGGAAAGGGAAATAATCAGAACTTTCAGGGACTACTGGTCACTAGCTCTGAGCTGACATTGATTCTGGAGGACTCAAAATGTTATTTTGAGTCCTCCAGTTAAGGTAGGGGCTTATGGAGGTCAGGTAATTGAGTTTTAGCTCAGATCCAACTTAGAGTGTGGGTCCTTGGACTCATCCCATGCTCATTTCCCCAGTGCCAGAAAGCATAATTGACACAGACATACTTAGCAGCTGGCAGAACCCCCACATTGGCTCCCTGACTGGTAAAGTGAAGGCTGTTATGGTGGGAAAGGCCAAATGGAAGCCATTAGAACTGCCTCTACCTAGAAAAGTCATAAATCAAAAATAATATCGCATCCCTAGAAAAACTGCAGAGATCAGTGCCACCATCAAGGACTTGAAAGATGTAGGGGTGGTGACTCCCATCACATCCCTGTTCAACTCTCCCATTTGGCTGTGTAGAAGACAGGTGGATCTTGGAGAATGATGGTGGATTATCGTAAGCTTAACAAAGTGGTTACTCCAACTGCAGCTGCTGTATCAGATGTGGATTCATTGCTTGAGCAAATTAACACATCTCCTGATATGGTATGTGGCCACTGACTTGGCAAATGCCTTTTGTTCCATTCCTGTCCATAAGGCCCACCAGAAGCAATTTGCCTTCAGTGGGCAAGGCCAGCAATATACCTCTACTGTACTACCTCAGGGATATATCAACTCTCCAGCTTTGTGTCATAATCTCGTTTGGAGAGATCTTGTTCGCTTTCCCTTCCACAAGATGTCACACTGGTCCATTACATAGATGCCATAATGCTGATTCATCCAGTGAGTGAGAAGCAGCAAACACACTGGACTTATTGGAGAGATATTTGCATGCCAGAAGATGGGAAATAAATCCAATTAGAATTCAGGGACCTTTTACTTCAGTAAAATTTCTAGGAGTCCAGTGGTGTGGGGCCTGTCAAGATATTCCTTCTAAGGTGAAGGATAAGTTGCTGCATTTGGCCCTTCCTACAACCAAGAAAGAGGCACGACCCCTAGTGGGCCTATTTGGATTTTGGAGGCAACCATTCCTCATTTTGGCATGTTACTTTGGCCCATTTATCCAGGGACCCAAAAGGCTGCCAGTTTTGAGTGGGGTCCAGAACAGGAGAAGGCTCTGCAACAGGTCCAGGGTGCATTGCAAGCTGCTCTGCCATTTGGGTCATATGACACAGCATACCCAATGGTGCTGTCAGTGGCAGATAGGGATGCTCTTTGGAGACAGTGGCAGGCCCCCATAGGTGAATCACAGTGGAGCCCTCTAGGATTTTGGAGCAAGGCCCTGCCATCTTCTGCAGATAACCATTCTCCTTTTGAGAGACAGCTCTTGGCTGTTACTGGGCTTTGGTAGAAACTAAACATGTGACTATGGGTCATCAAGTCACAATGCAACCTGAACTGCTTATCATGAACTGGGTGCTTTCTGACCCATCTAGCCATAAAGTAGGTCATGCATAGCAGCATTCCCTCATCAAATGGAAGTGGTATATACATGATCGGGCTCAAGCAGCTCCTAAAAGCACAAGTAAGTTACATGAGGAAGTGGCTCAAATGCCCATGGTCCCCACTCCTGTCACCCTGCCTTCTCTCCCAGCCTGCATCAATGGCCTCATGGGGAATTCCCTATGATCAGTGGACAGAGGAAGATAAGATTAGGACCTGGTTCACAGATGGTTCTGCATGATACGCAGGCACCACCTGAAAGTGGACAGCTGCAGCACTACAGCTCCTTTCTAGGACATCCCTGAAGGACAGCGGTGAAGAGAAATTTTCCCAGTGGGCAGAACTTCGAGCAGTGCACCTGGTTGTGCACTCTGCATGGAAGGAGAAATGGCCAGATGTGCAATTATATGCTGATTCATGGGCTGTAGTTTGTCTGGCCAGGGTCTTGGAAGAAGCATGAGTGAAAAATTGGTGACAAAGAAATTTGGGGAAGAGGTATGTGGATGGACCTCTCTGAATGGTCAAAAACTGTGAAGATATTTGTATCCCATGTGAGTGCTCACCAACAGGTGACCTCAGCAGAGGAGGATTTTAATAATCAAGTGGATAGGATAACTCGTTCTGTGGACACCACTCAGCCTCTTTCCCCAGCCATGCTTGTCATTGCCCAATGCGCCCATGAACAAAGTGGTCATGGTGGCAGGGATGGAGGTTACACATGGGCGCAGCAACATGGACTTCCATTCACCAAGGCTGATCTGGCTATGGCCACTGCCAAGTCCCCAATTTGTCAGCAGCAGAGACCAACACTGAGCCCTCTATATGGCACCACTTTTCGGGGTGATCAGCCAGCTACTTGGTGGCAGGTTGATTATATTGGACCTCCATCATCATGGGAAGGGCAGAGGTTTGTCCTCACCAGAACAGACACATACTCCAGTTATGGGTTTGCCTATGCTGCATGCAATGATTCTGCCAAAACTATTATCCATGGACTCGTGGAATGCCTTATCCAGCATCATAGTATTCCACATAGCATTGCCTCTGACCAAGGTATTCATTTTATAGCTAAAGAAGTGCAGCAGTGGGCTCATGCTCATAGAATTCACTGGTCTTACCATGTTCCCTATCATCCTGAAGCAGCTGGATTGATAGAATGGTGGAATGGCCTTTTGAAGTCACAATTACAATGCCAATTAGGTGACAATACTTTGCAGGACTGGGGCAAGGTTCTCCAGAAGACTGTGTGTGCTCTGAATCAGTGCCCAATTTGTGGTACTCTTTCTCCTATAGTCAGGATTCATGGGTCCAGTAATCAAGGGATGGAAGTGGAAGTGGCACCACTCACCATCAACTCTAGTGACCCACCAGCAAATTTTTTCCTCTTTTATTATTTATTTATTTTTTAAATTATGTTTTTATTTTCATAGATTATTGGGGAACAGGTGGTGGTGGTTATATAAGTTCTTTAGTGTTGATTTGTGAGATTTTGGTGTACCCATCATATAAGCAGTATACACTGCACCCAATTTATAGCCTTTTATCCGTTACTCCCTCCCCATCCTTTACCCTTGAGTCCCCAAAGTCCAGTGTGTCATTCTTATGCCTTTACATCCTCATAGCTTAGCTCCCACTTATGAGTGAGAACATACAATGTTTGGTTTTCCATTCCTGAGTTACTTCACTTAGAATAATAGTCTCCAATGTCATCCATGTCACTGCGAATGCCATTAATTCATTCCTTTTTGTGGCTGAGTAGTATTCCATCATATATACATATTATATATGTATGTTATATACATATATGTGTGTGTATATACACATATATATACACACACATATATACACACACACATATATATACACATATCACAGTTTATCCACTCGTTGATTGATGGACATTTAGGTTGGTTCCACATTTTTGCAATTGTGAATTATGCTGCTTATAAACATGCATGTGCAAGTATCTTTTCGTATAATGACTTCTTAGAACAATTCTGAGGTCACCTTGTTTCTTCCCCATCTTAAGTGGATTGTCTTTTAAATTTTATTTGGAATTTTTGGAGGAGAGGGTAAAGTCTGATGTCCCTAGAATTCTGTATATTTAAAATAATTTTAAAAGGCCAGTAAATTTCACCAGGTTATTTTTATATGTTATTAATGCCCAATTTGTCCTGGTATGTCTTTTCAACTTACAGATTTGGGTCATCCATTATTTTAAAAATTAATTATTCAATTATGTCTTATAATATATTGTACATTTTATTTATTCTTCTTTGGGAATTCCAAATATTGAATTCTGGGAAATAGATATCTCAGAAAGTGTGAAAAACAAGTGCAAAGGCCCTCTGATGGGGTGAAATATAAAACATTTGAGAAACTGAAAGAAGCATTTTGGGCATGGCAAATAAATATCATTGCTTCAGTGAAGTTTCTAAGATTTCCTATTCTCTTTAGGAAACTACATTGCTAAATCCATTTATCTGTAATTTTCTAAGGTAGAATTTACCAAAAAAGGATACCCATACTATATTTGGGAGATAGAAGATATGCCATTATCCTTTGCACATAGTTGCAGCCAGAAATGCAGGCAGATACGAGATTTGTAGCAGAATTCTCTGAGCAAATGAGAACCCACAGACGTAAGACAGTTGGTGGGAGATTACTAAAAAATAATTGAGTATTGAAAGCTTCTGGTTTTAAAATGTTGGCATAGAAGCAATCTGGCTTCACTCACTTCCTCCCACAGAAAGCCATAAAGAAATATACAGCATCAATATTATGACCAGCAATATCCAGGAACCCATTATGAGAATGAGACAATTCTTAGGACCACAGAGAAGCAACAAACACTGAAAGCTGACAGTGACTTGTCCCTGCCTCAATCCCTGGGAAAAATAAGAGAGCCTGAAGTGAGAAATATCCATGAGAACAGAGGAGACAGAGGGAGAAGTGAGCCTATTATCCTTAGCCCTGGAAACTGCTCTGTAACTTGGCCAAAGGGGATGTCAAATCAATGGCTACTAAGAGTGGCTCTCAAAAGCCCAAAACAAAGACAGGATCCAAAAGCAGCAAGAGAAAGTTTAATAACATATAAGAAGCACTATCGTGTAGGAGGTATATTCCACAGGTCCTCTGGGCACAAACTTCCAGCTACTCTTCCCACACCTTTGGGAACCCCCACTTTGAGAAGGGCAGTGCTTTACTAGGGCCAAGAGAAACCTGGGTTTAAGGCTCCACCTAGTGCCAAAACTAAGGCAGTGAAAAAAATTTAGTACGGAAATTGCAAAGAATCTCTAAGCAAATGTATCTAATAAAACCCAAAACGAACCAGACAAAGAAGACAAATAAATAATTAATCCTTAAATGCAAAGATAGAAGAATACATCCCCAATAAATAACAGCAAACAAGGAACCATGACTTCTTCAATAGGAAAAGCAAAAAAATAATGACTGACGCTAATGAGATGATGAGAATTCTCTGACCAAAAATTCAAAATAGAAGTTTTAAGGAAACTCAGTAGTCTACAAGATTACAAATAAAAGCAATTCAGAAATCTATCACATAAATTTAACAGAGATTGAAATAATTTTTATTTTATTTTATTTTATTTTATTTTTTTTTTAAATTTATTTATTATTATTAAACTTCAAGTTGTAGGGTACATGTGCACAACGTGCAGGTTTGCTACATATGTATACTTGTGCCCTGTTGGTGTGCTGCACCCATCAACTCGTCATTTACATCAGGTATAACTCCCAATGCAATCCCTCCCCCCTCCCCCCTCCCCATGATAGGCCCCGGTGTGTGATGTTCCCCTTCCCGAGTCCAAGTGATCTCATTGTTCAGTTCCCACCTACGAGTGAGAACATGCGGTGTTTGGTTTTCTGTTCTTGTGATAGTTTGCTAAGAATGATGGTTTCCAGCTGCATCCATGTCCCTACAAAGGACACAAACTCATCCTTTTTTATGGCTGCATAGTATTCCATGGTGTATATGTGCCACATTTTCTTAATCCAATCTGTCACTGATGGACATTTGGGTTGATTCCAAGTCTTTGCTATTGTGAATAGTGCTGCAATAAACATATGTGTGCATGTGTCCTTATAGCAGCATAATTTATAATCCTTTGGGTATATACCCAGTAATGGGATGGCTGGGTCATATGGTACATCTAGTTCTAGATCCTTGAGGAATCGCCATACTGTTTTCCATAATGGTTGAACTAGTTTACAATCCCACCAACAGTGTAAAAGTGTTCCTATTTCTCCACATCCTCTCCAGCACCTGTTGTTTCCTGACTTTTGAATGATCGCCATTCTAACTGGTGTGAGATGGTATCTCATTGTGGTTTTGATTTGCATTTCTCTGAAGGCCAGTGATGATGAGCATTTTTTCATGTGTCTGTTGGCTGTATGAATGTCTTCTTTTGAGAAATGTCTGTTCATATCCTTTGCCCACTTTTGGATGGGGTTGTTTGTTTTTTTCTTGTAAATTTGTTTGAGTTCTTTGTAGGTTCTGGATATTAGCCCTTTGTCAGATGAGTAGATTGCAAAAATTTTCTCCCATTCTGTAGGTTGCCTGCTCACTCTGATGGTAGTTTCTTTTGCTGTGCAGAAGCTCTTTAGTTTGATGAGATCCCATTTGTCAATTTTGGCTTTTGCTGCCGTTGCTTTTGGTGTTTTAGACATGAAGTCTTTGCCCATGCCTATGTCCTGAATGGTACTACCTAGGTTTTCCTCTAGGATTTTTATGGTATTAGGTCTAACATTTAAGTCTCTAATCCATCTTGAATTAATTTTCGTATAAGGAGTAAGGAAAGGATCCAGTTTCAGCTTTCTACTTATGGCTAGCCAGTTTTCCCAGCACCATTTATTAAATAGGGAATCCTTTCCCCATTTCTTGTTTCTCTCAGGTTTGTCAAAGATCAGATGGCTGTAGATGTGTGGTATTATTTCTGAGGACTCTGTTCTGTTCCATTGGTCTATATCTCTGTTTTGGTACCAGTACCATGCTGTTTTGCTTACTGTAGCCTTGTAGTATAGTTTGAAGTCAGGTAGCATGATGCCTCCAGCTTTGTTCTTTTGACTTAGGATTGTCTTGGAGATGCGGGCTCTTTTTTGGTTCCATATGAACTTTAAAGCAGTTTTTTCCAATTCTGTGAAGAAGCTCATTGGTAGCTTGATGGGGATGGCATTGAATCTATAAATTACCTTGGGCAGTATGGCCATTTTCACGATATTGATTCTTCCTATCCATGAGCATGGTATGTTCTTCCATTTGTTTGTGTCCTCTTTGATTTCACTGAGCAGTGGTTTGTAGTTCTCCTTGAAGAGGTCCTTTACATCCCTTGTAAGTTGGATTCCTAGGTATTTTATTCTCTTTGAAGCAATTGTGAATGGAAGTTCATTCCTGATTTGGCTCTCTGTTTGACTGTCACTGGTGTATAAGAATGCTTGTAATTTTTGCACATTAATTTTGTATCCTGAGACTTTGCTGAAGTTGCTGATCAGCTTAAAGAGATTTTGGGCTGAGACAATGGGGTTTTCTAAATATACAATCATGTCGTCTGCAAACAGGGACAATTTGACTTCTTCTTTTCCTATCTGAATACCCTTGATTTCTTTCTCTTGCCTGATTGCCCTAGCCAGAACTTCCAACACTATGTTGAATAGGAGTGGTGAGAGGGCATCCCTATCTTGTGCCAGTTTTCAAAGGGAATTTTTCCAGTTTTTGCCCATTCAGTATGATATTGGCTGTGGGTTTGTCATAAATAGCTCTTATTATTTTGAGGTACGTTCCATCAATACCGAATTTATTGAGCGTTTTTAGCATGAAGGGCTGTTGAATTTTGTCAAAAGCCTTTTCTGCATCTATTGAGATAATGATGTGGTTCTTGTCTTTGGTTCTGTTTATATGCTGGATTATGTTTATTGATTTGCGAATGTTGAACCAGCCTTGCATCCCAGGGATGAAGCCCACTTGATCATGGTGGATAAGCTTTTTGATGTGCTGCTGGATCCGGTTTGCCAGTATTTTATTGAGGATTTTTGCATCGATGTTCATCAGGGATATTGGTCTAAAATTCTCTTTTTTTGTTGTGTCTCTGCCAGGCTTTGGTATCAGGATGATGTTGGCCTCATAAAATGAGTTAGGGAGGATTCCCTCTTTTTCTATTGATTGGAATAGTTTCAGAAGGAATGGTACCAGCTCCTCCTTGTACCTCTGGTAGAATTCAGCTGTGAATCCATTTGGTCCTGGACTTTTTTTGGTTGGTAGGCTATTAATTATTGCCTCAATTTCAGAGCCTACTATTGGTCTATTCAGGGATTCAACTTCTTCCTGGTTTAGTCTTGGAAGAGTGTAAGTGTCCAGGAAATTATCCATTTCTTCTAGATTTTCCAGTTTATTTGCGTAGAGGTGTTTATAGTATTCTCTGATGGTAGTTTGTATTTCTGTGGGGTCGGTGGTGATATCCCCTTTATCATTTTTAATTGCGTCGATTTGATTCTTCTCTCTTTTCTTCTTTATTAGTCTTGCTAGTGGTCTGTCAATTTTGTTGATCTTTTCAAAAAACCAACTCCTGGATTCATTGATTTTTTGGAGGGTTTTTTGTGTCTCTATCTCCTTCAGTTCTGCTCTGATCTTAGTTATTTCTTGCCTTCTGCTAGCTTTCGAATGTGTTTGCTCTTGCTTCTCTAGTTCTTTTAATTGTGATGTTAGAGTGTCAATTTTAGATCTTTCCTGCTTTCTCTTGTGGGCATTTAGTGCTATAAATTTCCCTCTACACACTGCTTTAAATGTGTCCCAGAGATTCTGGTATGTTGTATCTTTGTTCTCATTGGTTTCAAAGAACATCTTTATTTCTGCCTTCATTTCGTTATGTACCCAGTAGTCATTCAGGAGCAGGTTGTTCAGTTTCCATGTAGTTGAGCTCTTTTGATTGAGTTTCTTAGTCCTGAGTTCTAATTTGATTGCACTGTGGTCTGAGAGACAGTTTGTTATAATTTCTGTTCTTTTACATTTGCTGAGGAGTGCTTTACTTCCAATTACGTGGTCAATTTTGGAGTAAGTACGATGTGGTGCTGAGAAGAATGTATATTCTGTTGATTTGGGGTGGAGAGTTCTATAGATGTCTATTAGGTCTGCTTGCTGCAGAGATGAGTTCAATTCCTGGATATCCTTGTTAACTTTCTGTCTCGTTGATCTGTCTAATGTTGACAGTGGAGTGTTGAAGTCTCCCATTATTATTGTATGGGAGTCTAAGTCTCTTTGTAAGTCTCTAAGGACTTGCTTTATGAATCTGGGTGCTCCTGTATTGGGTGCATATATATTTAGGATAGTTAGCTCTTCCTGTTGAATTGATCCCTTTACCATTATGTAATGGCCTTCTTTGTCTCTTTTGATCTTTGATGGTTTAAAGTCTGTTTTATCAGAGACTAGTATTGCAACCCCCGCTTTTTTGTGTTCTCCATTTGCTTGGTAAATCTTCCTCCATCCCTTTATTTTGAGCCTATGTATGTCTCTGCGTGTGAGATGGGTCTCCTGAATACAGCAGACTGATGGGTCTTGACTCTTTATCCAGTTTGCCAGTCTGTGTCTTTTAATTGGAGCATTTAGTCCATTTACATTTAAGGTTAAGATTGTTATGTGTGAACTTGATCCTGCCATTATGATATTAACTGGTTATTTTGCTCGTTAGTTGATGCCGTTTCTTCCTAGCCTTGATGGTCTTTACATTTTGGCATGTTTTTGCAATGGCTGTACCGGTTGTTCCTTTCCATGTTTAGTGCTTCCTTCAGGGTCTCTTGTAAGGCAGGCCTAGTGGTGACAAAATCTCTAAGCATTTGCTTATCTGTAAAGGATTTTATTTCTCCTTCACTTATGAAACTTAGTTTGGCTGGATATAAAATTCTGGGTTTAAAATTCTTTTCTTTAAGAATGTTGAATATTGGCCCCCACTCTCTTCTGGCTTGAAGAGTTTCTGCCGAGAGATCTGCTGTTAGTCTGATGGGCTTCCCTTTGTGGGTAACCCGACCTTTCTCTCTGGCTGCCCTTAAGATTTTTTCCTTCATTTCAACTTTGGTGAATCTGGCAATTATGTGTCTTGGAGTTGCTCTTCTCGAGGAGTATCTTTGTGGCGTTCTCTGTATTTCCTGGATCTGAATGTTGGCCTGCCCTACTAGGTTGGGGAAGTTCTCCTGGATGATATCCTGAAGAGTGTTTTCCAACTTGGTTCCATTTTCCCCCTCACTTTCAGGCACCCCAATCAGACGTAGATTTGGTCTTTTTACATAATCCCATACTTCTTGCAGGCTTTGTTCATTTCTTTTTCTTCTTTTTTCTTTTGGTTTCTCTTCTCGCTTCATTTCATTCATTTGATCCTCAATCGCTGACATTCTTTCTTCCAGTTGATCGAGTCGGTTACTGAAGCTTGTGCATTTGTCACGTATTTCTCATGTCATGGTTTTCATCTCTTTCATTTCGTTTATGACCTTCTCTGCATTAATTGCTCTAGCCATCAATTCTTCCACTTTTTTTTCAAGATTTTTAGTTTCTTTGCGCTGGGTATGTAATTCCTCCTTTAGCTCTGAGAAATTTGATGGACTGAAGCCTTCTTCTCTCATCTCGTCGAAGTCATTCTCCGTCCAGCTTTGATCCGTTGCTGTCGATGAGCTGCGCTCCTTTGCCAGGGGAGAGGCGCTCTTATTTTTTGAATTTCCAGCTTTTCTGCCCTGCTTTTTCCCCATCTTTGTGGTTTTATCTGCCTCTGGTCTTTGATGATGGTGATGTACTGATGGGGTTTTGGTGTAGGTGTCCTTCCTGTTTGATAGTTTTCCTTCTAACAGTCAGGACCCTCAGCTGTAGGTCTGTTGGAGATTGCTTGAGGTCCACTCCAGACCCTGTTTGCCTGGGTATCAGCAGCAGAGGTTGCAGAAGATAGAATATTTCTGAACAGCGAGTGTACCTGTCTGATTCTTGCTTTGGAAGCTTCCTCTCAGGGGTGTACTCCACCCTGTGAGGTGTGGGTTGTCAGACTGCCCCTAGTGGGGGATGTCTCCCAGTTAGGCTACTCCGGGGTCAGGGACCCACTTGAGCAGGGTGTCTGTCCCTTCTCAGATCTCAACCTCCATGTTGGGAGATCCACTGCTCTCTTCAAAGCTGTCAGACAGAGTTGTTTGCGTCTGCAGAGCTTTCTGCTGCGTTTGTTGTTTTCTTAATTCTTTTTAGATAGCTCACTACCAGTGCATAGATATGTAACCAATTTTTGTGTGTTCATTTTGTATCCTGCAACTTTGCTAAATTTGTTTATTAGATCTAACAGTTGTTTTGTGGAATCATTAGGGTTTTCTTCATATAAGATAATGTCACCTCTTGGCAGATAATTTTATTTCTTCCTTTCCAGTTTGGATGTTATCTATCTATCATCTACCTATCTTCTATTCTAACTGGTCCAGATAGATTTTTGAATACTATTTTGACTAGAAGTTATCTAAACAAGTGTCCTTGTATTGCTCCTGATCTTAAGGAAAACATTTTCAATCTTTCACCATTGAATATTATGTTAGCTGTGGATTTTTTGTATTTGGCTTTTCATCATGATGTGGAAAGGCTCTATTCCTAGCTTGTTTACTGTTTTTATATGAAAGTCTATTGAATTTGGTCAAATGCTTTCTCTGCATCAACTGAGAGGATCCAGTGGGGTTTTTTGTTGTTAATTCTGCTAACATGGTATATCACACTAATTGACTTTTGTCTATTGAATTATCCTTGCATTTGAGAAGTAAAACTCATAAATTCACATTGTATAATTTTTTATATGCTGCTAAATTTTATTTGCTAATATTTTGTTGAGGATTTTGCATCATTATTCATAAGGGATATTGGTCTGCCATTTGCTTTCTTATAGCATTTCTGACTTTAGTATCAGGATAATGCTGTCCTCATAGAATGAGTTAGGAAGTATTCCCTCCTCTTCAGTTTTCTGAAAGAACTTGAGGATTAGTTTTAATTCTTCTTCAAATATTTGGTAATATTCACCCATAATGTCGTCTGGTCCTGGATTTTTCTTTGTTGGAAAATTTTAATTAGGATTCAGTATTCATCTTAATTAGGGGTCTATTTAGAGATTTCTTCATAAGTCAGTTCTGGTAGATTGTATATTTCTATCAATTTGTTCATTTCCTCTAGGTTATCCAGTTTTTCGTGTACAGTTGTTCACAGTGTTGTCTTACAATGCTTTTTATTCTTTTAAAATTGGTTGTAATGTTCCCACTTTCTGTTTTGATTTTTAGCAATTTGAGTATTATTTTTCCATAATCAATTTAGCTAAAGTTTTGTCATTTTTGTTCATCTAAAGTGCATCTTTTGTTAGCAGCATATAGTTGATCATTTAAAAAAAAAAATCCATTCTGTAAATTTCTGCCTTTTGAATGAAGAGTTTTGTCAATTTAGATTTAAAATAATTACTGATAAGGAAAGACATTTCTGCCATTTTGATACCTATTTTTTGTATGTTATACTTTTTGCCCTTCATTTCCTCTAATTCCATCTTTTCTGTGTTTAGTTGACTTTTTGTAGGGACATGTTTTGATTCCTTTCTCTTTTCTTCATGCATGCATCATAGATATTTTCTTTGTGATTACCAAGCAAATAATATATAACGTCCTAAAGTTATAATAATTTAATTTGAATTGATACCAACTCAACTTCAATCCATCCAAAAAGTATACTCTTATGCAGCACCCTCTAACTTATCCTTGTTATTAACATCACAAATCATGTCTTTATACATTGTGTGTCCATAACATAAATTTGTAATCATTTTTATGTATTTGTCTTTTGAGTATTATAGATACAGAATAGAGTTACAAGCCAAAATTATAATAATGATGGCTTTTATATTTGCCAATGGACTTATCTTTGCCAGAGATCTTTATTTCCTCATGTGGTGGAAGTTACTGTAGAGCATTCTTTCATTTTAACCTGAAGAATTCCCTTTAGAAGGTTTTTTGTCTGTTTGTTTTTTTGACAGTGTCTTGTTCTGTCACCAGACTGGAGTGCAGTGGTGTGATCTCGGCTCACTGAAACCTCCTCCTCCTAGGTCCAAGTGATTCCCCTGCCTCAGTCTCCTGAGCAGCTGGGACTATAGGCATGTGTCACTACGCCAAGCTAATTTTTGTATTTTAGTAGAGACAGTGTTTCACCATTTTGGCCAGGATGGTCTTGATCTCTTGACCTCGTGATCCACCTGCCTCGGCCTCCCAGGGTGCTTGGATTACAGGGGTGAACCACCATGCCCAGCCTAGAAGTTTTAATAGGGCAGGTCTACTATTAATGCCATGATTGCCAGGTGATTTTCATATTGGCTTTTGCTGGAGCACTCTTTTGAGAGTTCCACAAAACTTTCTTACCATTTTGAAGATAGACTTTTCTTAATTAGGTATTCTCTTGGATGCTATAAATCTGTGACTATTTTCTGGAGCTCTGACAAAGTTGGTTCTGATAGATTATTCTAATTTTTTTCAATGTTTCTATCAGGGAATGAGAGTTTGGATGTTTTCAGCTTGCCATTTTGCTCATGTTTGCCTGTTGCCTTTAAGGAGTGATTTGAAAGCTACCAGAGAACACTTTGGCTATATCTTATTAGAAAATAGTCACTTAACCACACTACCACTAGCTTTCACACATATTCTAGCTTCTTCCCCATTCTGACGATCTTTTTCACCATTTGACATTGCCAATTTAATAATAAGCACATCACAAGGCAGCCATATTGTCTATATGGTACTAGTTCCATTTGTCTTTCCATCTTGCTATACAAAAGATGGTATATGAAATGACAACTATGTCCTCAAGGAGCTGTTCATATAGCATCTAGTTTATGTTATGAAAATTCACGGTAGTGGAAAGCCTATATGTATTTTGTTTCATGAGTAGGTAAAGGGAAATATATGAAACATTACAAAATTAATGTTGTCTAGTGGAGTAAAAACATGTAATTTAAATATACACTTAATTGACATGTAGACAGATTGAGTAGAATGAACTTATTAAGTTGTGAAAGACTACTCCTTCTTTGAATTTCCTGTTTTTTAACAGAACTATACAGTTGAAATATTTTAATTCTTAGATTGTGTTCTACTGTATCCAAACATAAATCTGTACTTACCGACCACTTTGTTTAAATCCAATCGAATTATTAGGTCGCTAATTGATGGGTACACTGCTGGAAGATTTTCTGCTGTATTTGGAAGTTCTGAGGCTGCTTCATTTGTAACTGTAAGAATAATAGATTGACAGAGTCATTGATTTAAAAAACTAACATTTTGTGAAACACCTAGGAATGCATGTAACCAAGAATGCAGTTAACCAGAAACACCAGGAATGCATGTAGATGCAGTTCTCTACAAGGAGAACTGCAAAAACACTGCTGAAAGAAATCAGAAATGGCACAAATAAATGAAAAAACAGTCCCTGCTCATGGATTGAGAGAATCAATGTCATTAAATGGCCATACTGTCCAAAGCAATTTACTGGTTCAATGGAGTCCTATCAAACTACCAATGTCATTTTTAACAGAATTAGGAGAAGCTATTCTAAAATTCATGTGAAGCAAAAAAAGAAGCCTAATAGCCAAAGTCATCCTAAGCAAAAAGAACAAAGCTGAAGGCATCATACTATCTGACTTGAAACTATTTTACAGGGCTACAGTAACCAAAACAGCATTGTGCTGGTACGAAAACAAGCACATAGACCAACAGAACAGAGTAGAGGACCCAGAAATAAAGCCACATACCTACAATCAACTGATCTTTGAGAAACCCAGAAAAAATAAGCAATAGGGACTCCCTACTCAATAAATGATGCTGGGATAGCTGGCAAGCCATATGCAGAAGAACGAAATTGGACCCCTGCTTTTTACCATATACAAAATTTGATCAAGAAGGATTAAAGATTTAAATGTAAGACTTCAAACTATAACAATCCTAGAAGAAAACCTAGTAAATACCCTTCTCAATATCAGCCTTGGCAAAGAACGTATGGCTATGTCTTCAAAAGCAATTGCAACAAAAACAGAAATTGACAAATGGGATCTAGTTAAACTAAAAATCTTTTGCACAGCAAAAGGAACTACCAACAGAGCAGACAACCTACAGAATAAAAGAAAAATATTCATGAACTATGCATCTAACAAAGGTCTAGAATCTATAAGGAACTTAAACCAACAAGCAAAAAACAAATAACTCCATTATAAAGTGGGGCAAAGGACATAAACAGAAACGTCTCAAAAGAAGATATACGAGTGGCCAAGGAACATATGAAAAAATGCTCCACACCACTAATCATCAGAGAAATGCAATTTAAAACCACAGTGAGATACCATCTCACTATTCTATTGGATATAGAAAATGTGGTACCTATATACCATGAAGTAATATATAACCATTAAAAAGAACAAAATCATGTCTCCAGCTGCAACATGGATGCAGCTGGAGGTCATTATCCAGAGGGAGCTAATGCAGAAACAGAAAACCAAATACTGCATCTCTTCCTTATATGTGGGAGATAAACATTGGGTACACATGGACATAAAGATGGGAACCATAGACACTGTGGAATACTAAAAGGGGGAGGAAGTAGGGGTAAAATGATCTCTTGGGTATTATGCTATCTGGGTGACGCGTTCAGTCATACCCCAGACTTCAGCATCACACAGTATACTTTTGTAACAAATCTGCATGTGTACCAGCTGCTTCTAAGATAGAAGCTGAAAAAGTAAAAAAAAGTACATACAGTAAAAAACTACAAAAACCCTAATATTTTGTTTGAGGCAGAAGTACAGTACCTAGTACTAATTAGAGATATTTTACCTCCCAATCATCTAATCATCTAACCTTATTTACTTTGCAATTTAACATGCTAATTATTCAATTGAATACAAATATGTTAAATAATTTCAAATTCATACAAAATAGCTACTATATGCCACCTTTTATACTAAGTACTTTTGAAGTATTATCTCATTTAATTATTACAATAATTGAAGAAAATAAGTATTTTATCTCCATTTAACAGATGACGGAAATAGAACTTATTGATATTATGCATATTGTGGAAGGCCACATAGTTATTAAATATAAAAGCCTGGAATGAATTGATTCCTTTAGTTTCCGAAATCTGTTCTCCAACTAATAAACTCAAATATCTACTGAGACTGAGTATGTAATATGAGTGTAATGAGCCTGGTGATGATAGGGATGGCATAAAGAGCAAGGTGAAATGGAGAGTACCTGTTTTATTAAAAAAAAAAAACACCATTATTCTTACCACTACAAATGCATGACAGATATTCTCAGGTGTTCTAAATTCCCCAAAGAAGCTAGAAATCTAGATATTTACAACAATTTTCAAAATTTCAAAATATTTGCAGATAGTTTAAGACTTCTATATTCATGTTTGAAGGACAAATCTTCAGCTAGTACTACAAGAAAATTATCTGTCTTTAGAAAAGGATTAATTCTAATATATGGGTGCAATTTAAGGGCCAATCACTGGTATATTTCCTTGGAAAATATGATCATTTACCCACCAATGTATCTCTCTCTGATCTAGGACGATGGAAAAGCAATTTTGGATTACATAGTATATATGTTTATTCCTCACCAGATCACTTTGGAGATCTAGAGCATTATGGTTTTTTTCTAAAAACAGATAGTTACTATAGGTATTTAAACTGTGTTCTTAGTAATCTCCAAAGTACTCAAAGTCAGAAAGTCATATAGTAATCTTGCAAAATCTCTGGTTATTTTCTATTTTTAAATCCTTAAGAAGATGACAGAATAAAGCTCCCCTTTGACCTCATTTTTCCTATAAAACCCCCAGAAACAAAAGAAAAAAAGTAAGAATATTTCCATAGCCCCCTGATACTAAAAGTACTGTCATGAAATCTGGCACAAGGCTTTGGAGAATACTAAGAGATAATAGTCATGCTGTCTTGAACCTATAACAGTACACAGGTTTTCCTCCAAAGTGTCATCACTGATAGGCATGCCTAATATGCCTTTATAGTAATAATCATATTTAGGGTGCTAAGAAAGAAGAGTTGAAGAAGAAACTACACTGATGGACCATTTCTATTGCTTGAAACAGAGATTCCTAATAGAAGTTAGGGATGCTGACAGTAAAAACAGTTAAAAATAGAGGGAGGAAGATAGTGCTAAACTGCAACAGACAAAAGACACATATGTGAGTTGCAATAGCTTCTTTAACAACAACAAAAAACGATTTAATAATATGACACCAAGCCTGGACAGAATCTATCAATTTTCCCACAAAATCTCGTCCTCTGTCAACCTACCCCACATATACATTCCACTAATCACTTTACTATTTAGAAGGTCCCATTCAAAAATTAATAATAATCCAACCAGCATGAGAAGCAAGCACAGAAACTGCAACAATCACAAAGAAACCTAAAAGATAAATAACCAGGAAAATCACAGAGTGATGTAAGTAAGATGGCAGAATAGAAGATCTCCCAGCATCGCTTCCCCTAGAAAAAAAATACAACTAGAAATTATTCAAAGACAAGAATACCCTGAATTCACCAAAATTCAAGGGAGAAGTGGAGAAACTTCTAGGAGACACAGAATCAAGAAAACCTGATACTGGTAAGATGAATAATCACTTTAAAGCAGGGCTAATGCCACTCACAGAATTTCCCTAGACACATGGTTCCCAGGGTGGGAGGAGGAAATTGGAGGTGAATGTTCAATCTCCCAGCTGGTTATAGAATCTTCACAGGAAGCTCACTCCAGTCCTGTCTCATGGAACATTTAAATTGCTGGGAGGACTGAACCACCTGGGATGAACTGTGGTCAAAAAGGGAAGGTTCTAATTACATTGACTGGCATGTGAATTTTTGTAGGTGTTCTGTGCTCCAATTAGTGAAGATATCACATTGAGTAAAGTGGATGGCCCACAGTCCTGAAGAAGACACAATACACAGGAACGACCAAATTCCTGGCTGGATTTCCCACAAAGTCCACATATTCATGTGAAGCCTTCTCCTGACCTGGAAACATCTACATGTTTGGTATTTAAGTTCTGGTGCTCACTTAAAAATACAAACTATTTCTATTAATAGTTTTTGTAACTGAAGAACAATGGCAGGGCAGCAACATAGTTCTGGAGCAGTGTTGAAGTTACAGGGCTCACTATAAGTCTTCCACAGACTGGAAAACAACAGGGCAGTGATTTATTTCCAGTGCACCATTTAATTTCCAGTTCTCACTATAAGTCTTCCCCAGACTGAGAAGCAAGAGCAGACTAGTGATTAAGTTCTAATATTAAGCAGTAAAGGCTTAACACTGTCAAAAACACCTGCAAAAGCTCAATGTGCAGACATCAACATAAAAATGCAAGACTTGTAAAAACTCAGGAAAATATGACACCACCAAAAAAGAGCAAAAAACTTTCAGTAATGGATTCAGAAAAACTGAAGATCTATAAAATGATTGACAAATAATTCAGAATAATCTTATTTTAAAAGTTAAAGGAATTACAAAAAAATACAGATAGAAAACTAAATGAAACTTGGAAAACAATTCAGGAACAAAATCAGAAATTTAACCAAGAAATAGAAACAATTTTTTAAGACCAAAGAGAAACTCTCAAAATAAAGAATATGTAAATTGAACTAAAAAATTCAAAGAAAGCGCCCCCGCAGTCATGGCTGCCGCCGTTGCTGCTGCCAGTGCCCGGAAACCCCAGTCCCCGGAAGAATTGCTCCTGAAAGGCGACGCGGAGAAGCCTGAGGAAGAGCTGGAGGAGGACGACGATGAGGAGCCAGATGAGACCCTGTCGGAGAGACTATGGGGCCTGACGGAGATGTTTCCCGAGAGGGTCCGGTCCGCGGCCGGAGCCACTTTTGATCTTTCCCTCTTTGTGGCTCAAAAAATGTACAGGTTTTCCAGGGCAGCCTTGTGGATTAGGACCACTTCCTTTATGATCCTGGTTCTTCCCTTTGTCTTTGAGACTGAGAAGTTGTAAATGAAGCAACAGCAGCAACTGCAGCAGCGGCAGATACTTCTAGGGCCTAACAGAGGGCTCTTAGGAGGAATGCCAGGGGCTCTACTCTCACTTCCTGGAAAGATCTAGGTTGTTACTGCTGTTTGAGCTGTCTCGGTGAGATAAGTTTGAAATTCAAGTGTTTGAACTGCTGATTATTTGGATTTTTTTTTTTTTAACTTTGACACATTGATCTATTGAAACCTAGTGGGGAGAATTCTCCCCACATCGTCTCATGAAAAGACTCAACTGGCAACTGTGCCCTCCACACTATCCTTACTTCTGTCTTCACTCTGATACCAGAGTGCAGCCATGCAGACAGTTATTCCAGCTCTGGCCACCCCACTCCTTTCACCAAATTGCTCCTAACTGGAAGATGTCACTTTCCCCTTGTGGGCAGGAACCGATGCCAGTGGGAGGGATGTGCCCCTGACCACTAACAACTGCCTTTTATATTTTTTAATTTTTTTTTTTTTTTAAATAATGGAGCTGTTGAGGAGGGACATGTACACAATGTGAAAGACAAAATGCATTACACCTGTAGTGTAAAGTGGCCACTATGAATCCCTATGTATGAGAGGAGGGAGGCTGGCTGCAGCTTCAGCCACAGAATGGGGACTGGAAGACAGATCAGGAATTCATTTCCCCTGCACAGTTTGGTTGTTAGACCTGTGTATGTGTTTAAAAAAACAGAAGTCAGTGCTCACTTTTTGTATTTAAATATTAAAAATTATTCCAAGTGAAAAAAAAATTCAAAGAAAGCTTAACAGCAGACTTAAACAGGAAAAAAAATCAGTGAACTCAAAGACAGAACATATGAAATTATACAATTAGAGGGGCAAAAAGAAAAGTGAATAAAAAACAATAAAGAAGGCCTATCAGAACTATGAGATAACATCAAATAAGCTAACCTCAGCATAATAGGAGTTGCGAAATGACAGAAGAGAGAAAAAGGCCTAGCAATCATATTTAAGGAAATAATGACTGAAATTATCCCAAACAAGGAGACAGAAAACAGCATCCAGGTATAGGAAGCTCAGGTCACCAGTCAAATTCAAGCCAAAATGTCATCATCAAGCCACATCATAATCCAATTAACAAGTTAAGAACAGAATATTAAAAGTAGCAAGAGAAAAGAAACATATCAAAATTAATGAAGTCTTAATACAACTTTCAGTTGATTTCTCAGTAGAAACCCTGGAGATCAGGAGAAGATGGGATAATGAGATTGACACTGTGAACTTTTTTTTCAAGAAGTGATGCCGAACATGAACAGGAAAACCAAAGAAATCTATGGACTCTTTGAAGGAAACAAAAGGCAGCAGCCTACACGGTGAGTCAGATGAAGGGCTCCAAGTCCCCAGAATGTAAGAGGTGGGAAGTTTGCCTCTGGCATACACACCCCCACCAGGGATCCTCAAAGTCCACATCACCAGGGAAGGCCCTAATCTCACCCAGTGCAGGAACTGACTTGGGGAGGGTAATGGAATATAAAAGTAGGAGCAGCAGTGGGAAGATCCTTGCATGCACTCCCAGATTCCAGTGCAGACCAAGGGTAGCCATTCCTTACTGATCTTAACAGGGGACCCTGCAGAGGACAGCCAAAAAGTTCAGGTGTTGGTCACAGGTTGAAAGAAGCTCCCAACAGGGTTTCACAATATAAGACAAACTCTCTTGGCTAGGGCCATGGTTGGGGAGAGTGAAAAGCAGACTTTGAGTACAGGAGTCCTGAGTGTAGTAGCTGTGGATGCAGGACCTGGGTGTCTGGCTTTGCAGTGAATAGGGAGGAGTGTGGCCTAAAAGCCATGGTTGCAATTTCCCTGGGGAAAGTTTATGAGTCCTAGTAGCTGTGAGTCCTGATTATAGACTGACTGGAACTCAGCTTTCTGCTGCCAGTGGAACATGGTGAGAGTGGATCTGCCTCACCAAATGAGTGGGAACTATGTGGGGCTTACCACTGCCTGCTACCCCCCACTCCCTGCACAAACTCTTCTGCATAGCAGAGGCAGCAATGCTCCCCTATGGTACATACAACCCAGTGGCCTGAGACCCTCTCCCATCCCTCAACACCCACTGGGGTTGCTGCTTGCTCTGCACAGGGAGACTCAGAGTACAAACCCAGCAGACCTAGTTTCCACCTGGCTTTGCCCTGTCACCTACCCTGGCTTAACACAAAGGATAGAATCTCTTGAAACCTACATGGCCCTGCCCATTGCCCTATGAAACCAGAATACCTCACCCTGGACAACATAAGGCAAGCAGAAATCCCACTGATACTCCCACAGTTGGAAGCGCTGCCATCTGGCTGGAGGCCAACCAACACAAAACACTACAGTATCTCCTGGTAGAATAGCACTGCACCCAGGAAGGAGAAAATAGTTGCATGATCTCAGCTATCATTACTGCCTGCACCACTCTGCTACCAGGAAGTCCTTAGTCTGTCTGTGGGACCAGTTCATTACTACTCTTAACTGGTGTTCACAAAAGCCAACACACTGAGGCTACCAATAACCAAGAACTTTCTCAGAGTCTATGTCACTCTCCTGCCATCCCCATTAAAGCTGGTGCTGGTATCCACTGTTGGAAAACTTGAGGACAGGTCACATCACCTTGCAGACATGCCACAACAGCACCCTGGAATGTGGCAACTTCACTGGGCAGTTAGAAAGAATTCTAAAAGCAGTAAGACAAAAAAAGCATCAGGTAATCTAAAAAGAAAAACTATCAGACTAACAGCAGTTTTCTCAGCAGTAACCATATTAGTCATATTGGATTGGGGAACACTCTTCAACCTCCTTAAACAGAATAACTGTCAGTCAAGAATATCGTATCCTGCAAAAGTAAGTTTCAACCTCCTTAAACAGAATAACTGTCAGCCAAGAATTTTGTATCCTGCAAAACTAAGTTTTATAAATGAAGAAGAAATAAAGTCATTTTCAGACAAATGCTGAGGAAATTTGTCACTACCAAAGCAGCACTACAAGAAATACTAAAAGAATTCTAAACCTTGAAACAAAAGCCCAATATGCACCAAAATATAATTTCTTGAAAGCTTAAAACTCACAGGGCCTATAAAATAAAAACACAGTTAAAAATATTAGGTAACAATTAACATGATGAAGAAAACAGTACCTCACATCTTAATATTAACATTGAATGTAAATGGCCTAAATGATCCACTTAAAATATTCACAATGGCAGAATGGATAAAAAAATCACAACCCAAATCTCTGCTATATTCAGTAGACTCACCTAACACAGAATGATTCATATAAACTAAAGGAAAAGGGATTAAAAAGGTATTGGACACAACTGGAAACCAAAAGTGAGCAAGAGTAGCTATTCTTATATCAGACAAAATACTTCAAAGCAACAACTGTAAAAAGAAAAAAGACAATGATGGTCACTATATAATGATAAAAATATCAATTCAACAAGCAGATATGACAATCCTAAATTTATATGTACCAAACACTGGAGCTCGTAGAGTCATAAAACGATTACTACTACACATAAGAAATAAGATAGCAAAATAATAATAGTGGGACTTCAATAGACCACTGATAATACTCAAAAGATTTTGAGACAAAAAGTCAACAGAGAAACAATAGACTTAAATGACATGCTAGAACAAATAAACTTAATGGGTGTCTATAGTAAATTCTACCCAAGATCTTCAGAATACACACTCTTCTCATCAGCACATGGAACATTCTCCAAGACAGACCATATAATAGGCCACAAAACAAATCTTGATAAACTTTATAAAATCAAAATCTTATCAAGTATCTTCTCAGACCAAAAAGAATAAAACTGGAAATCAATTCCAAGAGGAATTCTTGAAACCATGCAAATACATGGAAATTAAACAACATGCTCCTGAATGATATTTGGGTCAATAATGAAATTAAGATGGAAATTTAAAAATTGTCTGAAACAAGTGAAAATGGAGATACAATATACCAAAACCTCTTGAATACAGCAAAAACAGTGCTAAGACAGAAGTTTTTAATGTTAAATGCCTACATCAAATAAAAATAAATATCACAAGTTAACGACCCAACTTTGCTCCTGAAGGATGTGGAAACACAAGAACAAACCAAACCCAAAACTAGCAGAAGGAAAGAAATAACAAAGATAAGAGCAGAACTAAATGAACTGAGACTTAAAAATAATACAATGTAAATTAGTTCAACCAGTCTGGAAGACAGGGTAGTGATTCCTCAAGGATCTAGAACCAGAAATACCATTTGATCCAGCAATCCCATTACTGGGTACATAACCAAAGGATTACATATCGTTCTACTGTAAAGACACATGCACATGTATGTTTACTGCAGCACTGTTCACAATAGCAAAGACTAGGAACAAACCCAAATGCTCATCAATGATAGACTGGATAAAATAAAATGTGGCACATATATACCATGGAATACTATGCAGCCATAAAAAGGATGAGTTTATGTCCTTTGCAGGGACATGGATGAAGCTGGAAACCATCATTCTCAGCAAACTAACACAGGAGCAGAAAACCAAACACTACATGTTCTCATCATAAGTGGGAGTTGAACAATGAGAAAACATGGACACAGGGAGGGGAACATCACACACTGGGACCTGTTGAGGACTGGGGGGCTCAGGGAGGGAAATCATTAGGGAAATACCTAATGTAGATGACGGATTGATGGGTGCAGCAAACCACCATGGCACATGTATACCTGTGTAACAAACCTGCACATTCTGCATATGTACCCCAGAACTTAAAGTATAGTTTTAAAAAGAAATAATAATAATAATACAATGGATCAACAAAATGAAAACTCGGTTCCCTGAAAAGAGTTTTAAAAATTGATATATCACTATCTAGATTAACCAAGAAAAAAAATCCAAGTAAACATAATCAGATATGAAAAAGGAGCCATAAGAACTGATACCACAGAAATTTAAAAAGATTATCAGAGTACATGAATAACTATACACTCGCAAAGAGAAAAACCTAGAGGAAATGGATAAATTTCTGGAAACATACAACCTTCCATGACTGAACCAGGAAGAAACAGAAATCCTGAACAGACCAATAAGGAGTAGTAAGATTGAACTAGTAATAAAAATCTCCCAATTAAAAAAAAAAAGCACAGAACTAGATGGATTGACAGCCAAATTCTACCAAATGTGCAAAGAGGAACTGGTACCAACTCTGTTGAAACCATTCCAAAAATTAAAAAAAGAGAGAATCCTCTATAATTCATTCTATGAAGCCACCCTAATACCAAAGCTGAACAAGGACACACAAAAAACTACAGACCCAAATCCCTGCTGATTATAGTTGAAAAAAATCTTCAGCAAAATGCTACCAAACCAAATCCAATAGCACATCAAAAATATAATATACCATGATTAAGTGGGGTTTATTCCAGGGATTCAAGGATGGTTCAATATATGAAAATAAATAAATGTGATTCAACACATAAACAGAATTAAAAACAAAACCCTTTTGATAATCTCAACATACGCAAAAATGGCATTTGATAAAGTTCAGCATTTCTTCAGGATAAAAATCTTCAATCAACTAGGTATAGAAGAAACATACCTCAAAATAATAAAGGCCATATATGACAAACCCACAGCCAACCTCATACTGAACACAGAAAAGTTAAAAGCAGTCTTCTAAGAAGTGGAACAAGGATACCCACTTTCACCACTCCTATTCAACATGATACTGGAAGTCCTACCCAGAGCAGTCAGGCAAGAGAAAAAATAAAAGACATCAAAATAGGAAAATAGAAAGTCAAATGATCTTTGTTCACTGATAATATGATCTAATATCTAGAAAAACCTAAAGACTTCTCCAAAACTCTTAGATTTCATAAACAAATTCAGTAAAGTTTCAGGATACAAAACCAATGCACAAAAATTACTGGCATTTCCGTATACCTTAACAAGCTGAGAATCAAATCAAGAAGGCAATCCCATTTACAATAGCTACAAATAAAATACTTAGGAATATATTTAACCAAGGAGGAGAAAGATCTCTACAATGAAAAATACAGAATACTGATGAAAGAAAGGAATTAATGTTATTTAAATAGCTATACTTGTAATGTTAAATACAAGTATTAAATACATACTTATAATATTTAAATAATGTTATTTAAATAGCCATACAATCTTGTAGCATACTGCATTATTTTCCATTTTTTTTCTTCTCTGTATTTTCAAAAGCCTGTCTTTGAGTCAGTAATCCTTTCTTCTACTTGATCACTTCTGCTGTTGAGATACTCTGATGCATTTTTGTATATGTCCGTTGAATTTCTCAACTCCAGAATTTCTGGGTGTTTCTAAAGTTATTACTTCAATCTCTTTGTTAAATTTCTCTGATAAATTTCTGTATTCCTTCTCTATGTTATCTTGAAGATCATTCAGCTTCCTCAAAACAGCCATTTTAAATTCTCTAAAAGGTCACATATCTCTGTTTTGCGAGAACTGGTTACTGATGCCTTATTCAATCAGTTTGGGGAGGTTATATTTTCCTATATATTCTTGATGCCTGTGGACATTTGTTAGTGTCTGGGCATTGCAAAGTTTAGGTATTTATGCTAGTTTTTGCAGTCTGGACTTGCTTGTACCCATCCTTCTTCAGACAGCTGACTTTTTGGTTCTTTGAAGGTGCTGTGTTGTATGGATAGTTGTTCAATTTGATGTTCCTGCAGGGAGAAGAGGAGGATGACTGCTGGAGCATTCTATTCAGCCATCTTGCTCTGCCTCCACTTCACAAATAAATTTGTAAAGGAATAGATACTTGTTCTATTTTGGTTTTTATATTTCTTCTAAAAGAAGCCAAGGCAGAAAATATAATCAATAGTTTAGAAAAACACATTTTATACCACTTGGCTCCCTGAAATACATGTCATTTGGACAAAGAATCACGTTTAACATGACCAGTGTATAAATATTAGGTAAAAAGTAAAATGTAGTATGAACATATCATATCTCTTACAACCCCCAGAACAGTGGTGAACAAAAATTTAATGGAAAAGTAATATGGTTTGTTTATGTCTCCCCTCCAAATCTCATGTTGACACTTGATCACCAATGTTGGATATGTGCCCAGTGGGAGGTGTTTTGGCTACAGGATAAAATTTGTCATGAATGGCTTGGTGTCCTCTCCACAGTAATGAGTGAGTTGTTACTCTATCAGTATTAGTTCATGCAAGATCTGGTTGTTAAAAAGAGCCTGGCAGGATTAGAGCAAGATGGCTGAACAGAAGTCTACACTATTGATCCCTCTTATAGAAACATCAAATTTTAACAATTAACAACACAAAAAACACCATCATAAGAACTAAAAATCAAGAGAGTATTCATAGTACCTGGTTTTAACCTCATATTGCTGAAAGGGGTACTGAAGAGAGTAGGCTGGGAGAGAGAAGGTAATATAGCAGAAGTGGAGACCATGGGTATTAGGCCACATCATATATTTTACTTGTGTCTTCAGAGCCTGCTTGAGCACTGTCTCATGTACACCACTTCTATTTGATGATGGAGTACTACCTGTATGCCAAACTATTTGGAGGCTCAGATAACACCCAATTCATGGTGGGCAGCTCAGATTGCTTGGCAACTTGGTGGTCCATGGTTAAGTGTTCAGTTTCTACTAACACCCAATAGCAGGCCAAGAACTGTTATACAAAAAGGATAATTATTTGCAGAGAATGAGATGGCTTTGCTCCAAGGGGCCTGCACTGTGATTCACCTATAGGAACTTGCCAAGGGCTCTAAAGAGCATCCCTATCTGCTACTGTCACTTCCAGCACCACTGGATCTGTAGGAGCATGTTTTCCAAGTGGAAGAGCACCCTATACCCGTTACAGAACCTTCTCTTGTTCTTGGTCCCACTCAAAACTAACAGATTTCCAGGTCACTCAGTAAGTGAGCCACAGTAGCACGCCCAAATGAGGAATATGTTGCCTTAATATACAGAGAGGTCAAATAGGCATTATACCTGTATTTTGGTAGTAGGAGAGGCCAGATGCAACAATTTTTCCTTATTTCAGAAGGAATATCTAGACATGTCCCATTCCACTAGACTTCTAAAAATTTCATGATGTAGAAGGCCCCTAAATTTTTTGAATTCACGTCTCACCTTCTGACACGCAAATATCTTACTAATATATCTAGACTACTTTTTACCCAAAGGGTCCAGTCAGCATATCATCAATGTAACAAACAAGTATGATATCTTGCAGAAAGGCTTTCAAGTTCCTGGGAAACTAAATTATGATATAGAGCGGGAGAACTAATTTACCCTCAAGGTAGGACAGTGAAGATGCATTGTTAGACTTTCCAGCTAAAAGAAAACTGCTTCTTCACTATAGGAAAGCAGAAAATAAAGCAATTTTCCAGATCAGTATTTGCATACCAATTACCAGGGGATATGTTAATTTGCTCAAGCAATGACATCATTATCTAGTACAGTATCTACAATTAGAATCACCGTCTATTTAAATTTATGATAATCCACTGTTATTCCCTGAGATCCATCTGTTTTCTGAACAGGCCAAATAGGTAAGTTGAAGTGTGTGGTTGAAATCACAACCCCTTCATTTCTCAAGTCCTTGATGAAGTCACTAATCTTCCAAATCTCTCTGGGAATGTAATATTGCTTTTGGTTTATAATTTTCCTAGGTAGAAGCAGTTCTAGTAGCTTCTAATTGGCCTCTTCTACCATAATGGTCCTTACTCCACAGGTCAGGAACCAATGTGAAAATTCTGCTAGTTGATGAGTATATTTATTCAATTATACATTCACGAACTGGGGAAATGACAAGAGGATGAGTTCAGCTCCCACTGGATCCATTGTGAGACAGATCTGTGCTAAAATTCCATTGATCACTTGCCCTCCATAGCTTCCTTTCCAGTGGACCATCATGACATTTTTGACCTTTTGGAATTAGTGTCAGTTCAGAGGCACTGTCCATTAATTCCTGGCACATATACACCATGGAATACTATGCAGCCATAAAAAAGGATGAGTTTGTGTCCTTTGTAGGGACATGGATGCAGCTGGAAACCATCATTCTCAGCAAACTATCACAAGAACAGAAAACCAAACACCGCATGTTCTCACTCATAGGCGGGAACTGAACAATGAGATCACTTGGACTGGGGAAGGGGAACATCACACACCGGGGCCTATCATGGGGAGGGGGGAGGGGGGAGGGATTGCATTGGGAGTTATACCTTATGTAAATGACGAGTTGATGGGTGCAGCACACCAACATGGCACAAGTATACATATGTAGCAAACCTGCACGTTGTGCACATGTACCCTACAACTTGAAGTTTAATAATAATAAATAAATTAAAAAAAAAAAATTCCTTAAAAATCTTATTTTCTTTTATATGTTGCATAGTAGTCCCAGCAAAAAGGCCATAGGTCCCTTTGAGGAAGGCTGGGAGAAAAATTAAAGGTATAAATTTTTGGCAGTATACTGGGTCCTTCCTCAAGGGTACCCTTCCTTCAAGGGGTCCTGGGTCTGTAAACTTGATCAAGTCTGAGAATTGACTGAGAGGCCATGACTGTGTTTTTATTATTTAAATTAGACTTTTGTCCACTTGATCTAGAACTCTTCTGCTTATACAGATTAAGTAAGAATTTAGCAGATTGACCATTTATGTCACTTCAGCAAACACAATGATCAACTAGCCAATGCCATAGATAACTCAAGCCAGACTATTCTGATTTCTACTTTGACTCTGATTTCCATTATGGTAACTGTTGTAACACTGTTGTTTCAGATGTTTAAACACCACTACTTGGCCTCTGAGACCCAATTATTCCTATTGCATCTAAGGTTCCCAATTCAGTAGCAGCAACATCCAGTGTGATTTCTGACCAATAGAGAAGAGCAACCACAGGGCTCTTTGAGAATGCTTGGGCTGTCTTCACATTTCTCACAGTTGTGGTGAAAGGTATGTCCTCTGGACCCTCCTAAGATGGGTTAGCAGATATTAAATGATAAACCCACATTAACATTCCAATTTTCCTAGGCCTTTGAATCCCTTCCTTTTCAGCAAACCAAGGCAATTCTGCATTTCAGCTTCACTTAGTATAGGCCACCTTTTGGTCCATGTTTCAGCCAACCAAACTGACTGTTACAGTCCTTTCTAACCTCCATGCTGCAACATTAAACCAACAATCTCTGCTTAGTGATAAATAAATTATACCATATCAATAAATTTGGTGTGATCTAACTTTGTTCTTTTCATCTTCATCCTATACATGCAATATTGATTCCCAAACATATTCCCCTGATTTCTGTCTAAATAAATTAGAAAAATTATGTAGTTCTTTTGGAATGCAGCACACCTTCTCATGAGTCAAACTTTGTACTTAATCTTAAGGGGGCTGGTGGGACTTGAGTCTAATTATAGGTCTACAGGCAAAAGAGGGTGGCGGGGTTGACTCTTGAGGAGAATCAGAAGTGTTTTGCAAGGTAAGTATCTCAAGGAGGCAATTATAGTTTCTTCGGACAAAGCAGGATTAATCTCTTCCAACAGGAATGAAGGAATGAAAAGGCTGCATCAGCTTTTTTGTTTTGTTTTGTTTTGTTTTTTAGAGATGGAGTCTCGCTCTGTCGCCCAGGCTGGAGTGAAGTGGCGCCATCTCCGCTCACTGCAAGCTCCGCCTCCCTGGTTCCCGCCATTCTCCTGCCTCAGCCTCCCAAGTAGCTGGGACTACAGGCACCCGCCACCATGCCCAGCTAATTTTTTGTGTTTTTAGTAGAGACGGGGTTTCACCGTGTTAGCCAGGATGGTCTCAATCTCCTGACCTTGCGATTCGCCCGCCTCAGCCTCCCAAAGTGTTGAGATTACAGGCATCAGCAACCGCACCCAGCCCTGTTTTTTTATTGTATATATTTATGGGGTATGAGTGGTGTTTTGATACATGTATATATTGCAGAATGATTAAATCAAGTTAATTATCTATCACCTCACATATCAATTTTTGTAGTAAGAATAAAGTCTACTCTCTTAGCAATTTTCAAGTATACAGAATATTTTATTAACTATAATGACCATGCTATACAGTAGCTCTCCAGAAATTAATACTCCTATCTGAAATTTTGTGCCCTTTTGTAACATCTCCCCATTTCTCCCCCTTCCCCCAGCCTCAGGTAACCACCATTCCACCTTCTACTTCTGTGAGTATGACTTTAGATTCAACATATATGTGAGATCGTGCAGTATTTTTCTTTATGTGCCTGGCTTATTTCACTTAGCATGTCTTCCAGGTTCATCCATGTTGTTGAGAATGGTAGTATCTCATTTTTAAAAGGAAGAATAATATTCCATTGTATGAGAACACCAGAATTTCTTTACCACTGACAAACACGTTGTTTTCATATCTTGGGGTTACGGTGAGTACTGTTGCATGGACACGGGGATGCAAATATCTTTACTAGGTATTTATTTCATTTCCTTTGGGTATGTACCCAGAAGGGGAATTGCTGGGTTATATGGTAATTCTATTTTTAATTTTTTAAAGAAACTCCCTATTGTTTTTCACCACCTGTACAGTATATAAGGATTCTGTTTCTCCATAACCTCACCAACATGTTATCTTTTTGATAACAGCCATTCTAATAGGTATGTGATGATAACTCATGGTTTTTATTTGCATTTCCCTGATGATTAGTGATGTTGAGCATCTTTTCATATGCCTGTTGACCATTTGTATGTCTTATTTCAAAAAGTGTCTATTTAGGTTCTTTTCCCATTTTTATCAGACTATTATTGTTATTTTGCTGTTGAGTGTGTGAATTCCTTACATATTTTGAATATCAACTGCTTATCTAACAATATATGATTCACAAATGTTTTTTCTCTGAATCTGTTGGCTGTCTTTTCATTTTCTGCATTGTTTCCTTTGTCCAGAAAAGTTTTAGTTTCATTATACTTCCACTTGTATACTTTTGCTTTTGTGTCTCAGGCTCTTGGTTAGATATCCAAAAATTATTGCCAAGATCAATATCAAGAAGTTTTTCCCTTATGTTTTCTTCAAGGAGTTTTATAGTTAAAGGTGTTATGTTTAGGTCTTCAATCCATTTTTTTTTTTGGTGAATGTTATAAAATAAGGTCCAGTTTCATTATTTTGCGCTTGAGTATTCAGATTTCCCAACACTATTAGTTAAAGAGATGGCCATTCTCCCACTGTGTCTTCTTGATGGCCTTGTGAAAATTAGTTGACATATATGGTTGTGTTTATTTCTGGGCCCTCTATTCTCTTCCATCAGTCTATATATCTGTTTTTATACCAGTACCATAGTTGTTTTTTAAAAATATTTTTATATTTTAAAATCGCTCTGTAATAGAATTTGAAACCAGAAAGTGTGATGCCTGTAATTTTGTTTTTCTTTTTAAAGACTGTTTTGGCTTTAAAACAATTGAATTACAAAGACATCACAACAGTGATGTCTGTTGTGATTCTATAGAAGTAATCGAATTTTTGTTTTCTGTTTCTCTAAAAATGTAATTGGAATATTGATAAGCACTGTGTTGAATCTATGTGACTCTGGGTAGTGTGTGTGTGTATATATATATAGTGTGTGTGTGTGTGTATATATATATTTATTGTGTGTATATATATATCAGGCAGCTTCTGGGAGAGTGTGCCAACAAACTACTTCCAGGAAGAAACTAGATTCTGGGGACATATAACTAGCCACGAGAAGTGCTCGCACACTCATTCAAAACCATCTGTTTGCTCTCTCTTCTCTAGGCAAACTCATGACTTCCAAGTTCCCTCCACTCCCTGAAGTAGGTAATTTAAGAGCCAAACACTCTGGCAGAAACTGTAAATGTTGCAGAACTCTATATGTGGTCCAAACCCTTCATTCCTCTGGAAGAAGTTATGAGTTGTGGATTATTTCCCGATTGTATGACATTGTGCTTAGGATGAAGTTTGTGCATGAGTCTTTGCTTTCCCTACCCAATAGGTGGATATTTTTTCAGTTTCCCAATGTGTAGGAGTCACTCAACCACTTTCTGGCTCTCAGAGAGAATTGATCCATGCAGAAATGTTTATTCTCTGCATCTGTGGGAGGGAGAAAAGTAAGGAACCTCCTATTCCACCATGTTGCTGACATCAGTCTCTAGAAAGCCTGCTTCTAATGGCAAGGGGGACTCAGCAGAGTTTAGAGGTAAACATCCCTAGCTTTATTAGGATCTTCCCATATTTCCTCATTCCAGTTTTTAGGATTTTGTTCTATCCTAATCAATGCTCTCATTTTAACAGAAGATATCCTATAAAATTGGGAATTCAACTTGCATTATAATTCAGTCACTCACAGGATGAGACTCTGGGTATGGTTTTCAGCAATCTGAGCTAGTTTTCAGCAATCTGTAGCTATAGGAGACCAGGGTTTCTTTCAGGGTAGTCATAGAAAGTTGTAGGTCATTATGTGGCTCTTGGGATGGAAATCTGAATTCCAAGCTCATCCTTTTCTTTCCCCACTTTGTCTAACATAGTAAGAGTAACCAGCTAATATCATTATACTCATTACTTTGGCAAAAATATGTTAAGGTATCAAATACATGGTCACTCAGAAACCTGCTGTTTTTAAGTATTTGATTAGGAGTATCCAGTGGTGGTATTTTGTGTCCTATTACCATATGATGCCACGGTATCAGTGCTCTCTTTACTACTGGAGATAGAGTTATTTCTGCGTTTAAAACTAATAATATTGGTGAACTAATTCCCAAAACCCCAGAACCAATTCAGAAAATTCATCCTTAAAATTATGTTCCTTTAGAATCATTCCTGGTACCAAAATATGTATTAGTGAGGGTTCTCCAGAAGCAGAAAGGAGAGAGGGAGAAAGAGTGAGAGAAGTTTTAAGGAACTGTCTCATGGGATATTAAGGGCTGGCTGGCAGGCTGGAAACTGTGGCAGGAGTCAATATTTCAGTCTTAAGTCAAAGTCATTGTGGAGGCAGAATTCCTTCTTTGGGGATCTCAGTCTTTTCTCTCAAGACCTTCACCTGACTCGATGAGGTTCACCCACATTATGGAATGTAAGCTGTTTCCCTCAAAGCCTGGTGATTTAAGTGTTAATTATATCTAATACAAACACCCTCACAGTAACATCTAGACTTGTGTTTGACCATGCAACCAGGTACTAGAGTCTAGTCAAGCTGACATAAAACTACCACAGTTGGCCATCCGCTTGGAAAAGGCCATTCAGGAAAGAACACTTATTAATCTTATGCATATACCAGAAACAACTCTGAGAAATTATAAAACCATCTCTAAGAGGGGCTCTATGCTATGCTACTTACCATGAAGCCTAATACTATTAAAGATGAATGGAGTGGTGTTTTAGAAGCTCAAGCAATAGGGGTACAACAATGGAAGTTCTAGAGACAGTTTAAAGGCAGGCAAGATGTTTATGGGAAATGTGGCTTTTCTGTATCAAGTACCATAGACCCTTTTATTCCTTTGTTAGTAGATGCACATGGTCAATATAGGTGAAGAGAACAAAAGAAACAAGGTATGTGGCAGCTGCTGGGTGCCCCAGTGAGAGAGACACTGTGCTTTCTGTATTCTCTCTTCTTTATTATGTTAAGAAGCCAAATAAATGTAATATTAGTTTAAAGTCTGTTTTGTCTAGTGAATTTATTATAGCCTGAAACTGACAATGATTGGGAGTGCCATAATCGTTACTTTTAGAGAATAAAATACAATTACTTCCATTTCTGAATTCATATGTTATATTATTAATATATTGCCATACCAGTGGTGTTAAATATACTGATTATTACCATGACTAGCACACAATTTGGGGTCTTTCTCTCATAGTTTAGCTGAAAACAGATGTTGAGGAAGTCAGAATTAAGGTGAAGGAATACTTCTATCTTCTATTTACTTTCAATTTTAATTTGTGTTGTGTGTGCAGGGTGGGGTGATAATCTTTATTTTGAACCTTTCTGAGCCATCTTGTTTTGGGTGTTCATTTCTTAAAAACATTATTACTATACTTTTAATAATGCATATATTTTTACATTTAGCTTCTCCAAAATTGAAGTACATTACAATAAATGAAAAATAAAGCACTGTTTCACAATTTGATTGTTAACATTTCTGCTTCCTTATGTTACCTAAAAAGGACATGTCTCATAATCAGTAACATGATACTAGTTAAACATGATAATTGCATTATGTGTTTTTATATAATTTAAGAATGCTTATATAAAATGTGAATTTAAATAAATCATATTTATTTTAATAAATTATATCTTTATTCCATATACTTACTATATGTCTTTCATTAAGCTTTCTTGGTTTTTTGACCCTATGTTTTTGTAGACAATTATGTTTTTGATCATTTATATAATGTTGGGCCTTTACATATCATATTTCAGTTTTATGAGTTAATTAGCATTAGATAAGTTGTGAGCATGTTTGAATCTGTTTCTCTGTCAATATTAAGAGTTAGATATTGGAAATAGGATTTCCTAGCCCTATGAAAGAAAGCAAAAGTATTTATAACAATCATATACCTTATGAAATATATGTGTTTGATGGATTAAAAACTGCATGTAAAAATAAGCAAATGCTAAAAGAAAACATAGAAAAATATGCATATAACCTTGAAGTTAAAGGGACATTCCTAAGAACAGAAACATACAATTGTAAATAAAGTAGAAACATACAAGACCACAATAAATGGAAAAAATATGTGCCAACATATAAAAGATAGAACTATAAAATGATTTTAAAAGTATGTGCTATCTGACTTATTTTGTTAATATATAAAAGCACCTAGAATATTTTTAAAAAGCAGACAACCTAATAAAAAATGGGCAAAGGGTACAACATAACAGAAAAGGAAATGAAAAGAGGTAAGGAATAAAAGATGTTCTGCCTGACTAGTAGTCATGAAAATGCAAGAAAAAAAGAGAAAGATGATTTTCACCCATGACTAAACATACTATTAACTGATACAGAAAGCATGAAAAAAGCAAATAATGATGGCTGAACACACATATTCAAACTTATTAACACTTTAACATTTTTGTTATTTTGATTAGTTTGGAGTGAGAAAGCAATTTAAGAGTATAAATGGAAGTAAAATATTTCTAAGGTTCTTTTATTTGTAATGGAGCTAAAGATACTGATTAGCTTTAGACATAGCAAAAATTATGTATAAGACTAAATACATTTGTTAAGACAAAAAATTGAGGACAAATAATGAAATGTAAAGTTTCAGTTTGGTAGAGAAGAAAGGAAGGAAACAAAACTTGAAAAATAAAACACTCAAAAAAAAACCAAACAAATATATAAATAGATACAAAGCAAAAGGTTTGCAGGAAACATTGTATAATTTATCTGGCAGAGAAATCCAATTCTACCAATAACAACATTTATTAGATACTATTTAAGTTGAAATAGTATAATAACATTTATTATACTATTAATACTACTAGTAATTATATTGCTAATAAAACTATTAGATACTAAGTAATACTAATACTAAAATACTATTAGTATTAAGAACTATTAGTATTACTAAATAGTAAATTTGTTATATACTTCAAACTACACAAAAACGTACCATATATTTCTATGAAATAAAGGATGTACATATAAATAAGATTTTGCTTAGCTCTGAAAGTAAAAAAGATAACTGAGAATGATGGTAATCAAATAACATGAGGGGAGGGGTCTTTAGCTTTATGTGTAACATTATAATGTTAAGATAAAGGATTGTGAGTTATATAGTATCCACACACTCACAAAAATTGATGATTGATAGATAGATAGGTAGGTAGATAGATAGATAAATAGATAGATAGATAGATAGATAGATAGATAGATAGATAGACAGACAGACAAAAGCCTAGAAGCCAATATGACAGTTAACAAAGGCCAATTCTGAGTTTGGTTTGTAGGCATATTAGTGACTGTTATTTTCTTCTTTGTGCTTTTTTATAGTGTTCAACCTTGCCACAATAATAAAAGGAAACATATCAAAACAATCAGGTCCAGAGTAAAGGTAAGTTTGGTTTGGAACATGTTGAGTCCTAGGTGTCTGTGGATTCCAACACCTAGTGCAGGGGCAGGTATGAGTGTATGTAGGAGGATACCCAGCCAGCATTGCACATCCAGCTGAGATTGACCTAAATGTTTTGTGAATGGATCTAATTTCTATAATTGAGAGGGTCTGGGTTTTTTGCTTTTTTCAAATGTGTTCCTAGAAAAATCTGAGTAAGGCAAGTGTGATTGAAATAAAACAGTCCTGGAGAATTGAAGATGATAGTGAATGAAGAATTAAAGTCACTAAAAACAGTATGGAATGATGTTAATAAATAAGGACTTCAAAGTTTAAAAGCTAAAGCAAGACAGACAATAACCTAGAAAAGAGAAATCTCACATTCAAATATTGGCTCCTCTACTTAGAAACCATGTGATGATATTGGTCAAATCATTTAACCACGGTACTTTAGAATTGAGAAGTACAAGGTCAAGGAACAGCAGTTTCAGGATCAGGTGAGGGCCTGTTCCTCATAGATGCTGCATTATCTGTGTCCTTACATACACATATGGAAGAGTGACAAAGATGAATGCTGTGTCCTTACATGGTTGAAAGACAAAAGGGACTAGGACTTCTCTTCTACCTCTTTTAGGAGGGTACTAATCCCATTCATAAGGGTAGAGTCCTTGTGACTTAATCATGTCCCAAAGGCCCCACCTCTTAATACCATCACATTGGGTCTTAGGTTCCAATATATGAATTTTAGGGAAAAACATACATTCAGATCATAGCATTCCACCCCTAGTCCTCCAGAATTCATGTACATCTCACACATAAAGTATGTTCATTGCATCTCAATAGTCCCAATAGTCTTAACTAGCTCTAGCATCAACTCAAAAAGTCTAAAGTCCAGAGTCTCATCTAAATATCATCTAAATCAGACATGGGTGAGAATCAAGATATGATTCTTCCAGAGGCAAATTTCTCTCCATCTGTGAATGTGTGACATCAAACAAGTTATATGTTTCTAAAATACAATGGTGGGATAGACATAGGATAGACATTTTTATTACAAAAGGAAGAAATAGGAAAAAATAAAGGATAATGGATCTTGACCAAATCCAAAACCTAATGGGGCAAACATAAAGTCTTAAGGCTCCATAACAATATTATTTGCCTTAAAGTCCTGCCTTCTGGACACACTGGCATGGACGTTGGGCTCCTAAGGCTCTGGGCAGGGCAGCCCTGCCTCCATGGCTTTGATGGGCTCTGCCCATACAGTAACACTCATGGGTTGAGCCTGAGTGCCTGCAACTCTCCCGGTCTAGTATTGCATGCTGGTGGCTCTGCAGTTATGAGGTTGTGGAAGAAGTACTGCCCCAACAGCTCTACTAGGCATTGCCCTAGTGGGGTATCACACAAGTGGCTGTGTACCAACAGCTCCACTAGGCATTATCATACTGGGGGCACTCTGTGTTGGTTCCACCCCTGTGGTAGTTCTCTATCTGGGTCCTAAGCTTCTTTAAGGCATCTTTTCAAATCTAGGTAGAGGTAGCCATGCCCCCACAGCTCTTGCACTCTCTGCAGAGTTAGTACTACATGGATAGCACCATACAGGTTTATGTCTTGTACATTCTAGAGGGGTGATGTGAGCCACACCTATGCCCTCATGAGCCACAGCCGGGGTAGCTAAGAAGCACTGTGTCTGAAAGTGGGGAACAAAGACTTGAGGTGGCACTGGACAGCAACCTCCAAGATCCCAAGGGCACCTGAGGCCCCACCTTTGAAATAGTTCTGGGCTTCAGGCCTTGACACTATGGGCCTTGATGGAAGGGGAAGTCCCAATGATTTCATAAATGCATTCAGAGTTATTCTCCCAATGTCGTGTTGAATACCATCTGTCTTGCTTCTCTCCATACTAATCTCTTCATCAAACGATCACTTGGCCACACTCTTGGTGTTCTCTCCCAAAGAAGCCCTCTCAATTTGACCAGTCTGAAAATTTTCCAAATCTTCACATGCTGTTTCTCTTCTGATTATAAATTCTGTCTTTAATTTATCTTTTAATGCATTTTATTAAACATAGTCAATAGAAGTCATGCTGCACCCTAAAGACTTGGCTTAGAGATTTCTTCCACCAAATATCCTGTTTTATCACTCCTATATTTTTCCTCTCATAAAACACTCGGACACAAACACAATTCAGTCAAGATCTTTCCCACTTTATAACAAGGATGGCGTATCCTACAGTGTCTGATAGCACGTTCATCATTTCTAAGACCTCATCAGAATGGCCTTCACTGTCCACATTTCTAACATTCCATTCACAATTACTTAAGTAATCTCTAATAGCTCTATAAAATTCCTAGAAAAGTGTTTCCCAAACTGGTACTCTATGAAATACTAGTATAAGAAAAAGAAAAAGGCAGATTCTTTCACCAAATAAATTTAAGAAATACAGTATGAGAATTAGAATATTAAAGAATATGAGAAGAGTGGTGTTAATAGCTTTACAGCATTCATTAACTCTGTGAAACTCTAATTTTTGGTAAACTGTTTTAAAATATTCATCCTAGAGGGGCGGAGCAAGATGGCCGAATAGGAACAGCTCCAGTCTCCAACTCCCAGCGCGAGCGACACAGAAGACCGGTGATTTCTGCATTTTCAACTGAGGTACTGGGTTCATCTCACTGGGGAGTGCCAGACGATCAATGCTGGTCAGCTGCTGCAGCCCGACCAGCGAGAGCTGAAGCAGGGCGAGGCCTTTCCTCACCTGGAAAGCGCAAGGGGGAAGGGAATCCCTTTTCCTAGCCAGGGGAACTGAGACACACAACACCTGGAAAATAGGGTAACTCCCACCCCAATACTGCGCTTTAAGCAAACAGGCACACCAGGAGATTATATCCCACACCTGGCTGGGAGGGTCCCACACCCATGGAGCCTCCCTCATTGGTAGCACAGCAGTCTGTGATCTACCGGCAAGGCAGCAGCGAGGCTGGGGGAGGGGCGCCCGCCATTGCTGAGGCTTAAGTAGGTAAACAAAGCTGCTGGGAACTCGAACTGGGTGGAGCTCACAGCAGCTCAAGGAAACCTGCCTGTCTCTGTAGACTCCACCTCTGGGGACAGGGCAGAGTAAACAATAACAACAGAAAGCTCTGCAGACGCAAACGACTCTGTCTGACAGCTTTGAAGAGAGCAGTGGATCTCCCAACACAGAGGTTGAGATCTGAGAAGGGACAGACTCCCTGCTCAAGTGGGTCCCTGACCCCTGAGTAGCCTAACTGGGAGACATCCCCCACTAGGGGCAGTCTGACACCCCACACCTCACAGGGTGGAGTACACCCCTGAGAGGAAGCTTCCAAAGCAAGAATCAGACAGGTACACTCGCTGTTCAGAAATATTCTATCTTCTGCAACCTCTGCTGCTGATACCCAGGCAAACAGGGTCTGGAGTGGACCTCAAGCAATCTCCAACAGACCTACAGCTGAGGGTCCTGACTGTTAGAAGGAAAACTATCAAACAGGAAGGACACCTACACCAAAACCCCATCAGTACATCACCATCATCAAAGACCAGAGGCAGATAAAACCACAAAGATGGGGAAAAAGCAGGGCAGAAAAGCTGGTAATTCAAAAAATAAGAGCGCATCTCCCCCGGCAAAGGAGCGCAGCTCATCGACAGCAACGGATCAAAGCTGGACGGAGAATGACTTCGACGAGATGAGAGAAGAAGGCTTCAGTCCATCAAATTTCTCAGAGCTAAAGGAGGAATTACGTACCCAGCGCAAAGAAACTAAAAATCTTGAAAAAAAAGTGGAAGAATTGATGGCTAGAGTAATTAATGCAGAGAAGCTCACAAACGAAATGAAAGAGGCGAAAACCATGACACGAGAAATACGTGACAAATGCACAAGCTTCAGTAACCGACTCGATCAACTGGAAGAAAGAATGTCAGCGATTGAGGATCAAATGAATGAAATGAAGCGAGAAGAGAAACCAAAAGAAAAAAGAAGAAAAAGAAATGAACAAAGCCTGCAAGAAGTATGGGATTATGTAAAAAGACCAAATCTACGTCTGATTGGGGTGCCTGAAAGTGAGGGGGAAAATGGAACCAAGTTGGAAAACACTCTTCAGGATATCATCCAGGAGAACTTCCCCAACCTAGTAGGGCAGGCCAACATTCAGATCCAGGAAATACAGAGAACGCCACAAAGATACTCCTCGAGAAGAGCAACTCCAAGACACATAATTGCCAGATTCACCAAAGTTGAAATGAAGGAAAAAATCTTAAGGGCAGCCAGAGAGAAAGGTCGGGTTGCCCACAAAGGGAAGCCCATCAGACTAACAGCAGATCTCTCGGCAGAAACTCTTCAAGCCAGAAGAGAGTGGGGGCCAATATTCAACATTCTTAAAGAAAAGAATTTTAAACCCAGAATTTCATATCCAGCCAAACTAAGTTTCATAAGTGAAGGAGAAATAAAATCCTTTACAGATAAGCAAATGCTTAGAGATTTTGTCACCACTAGGCCTGCCTTACAAGAGACCCTGAAGGAAGCACTAAACATGGAAAGGAACAACCGGTACCAGCCATTGCAAAAACATGCCAAAATGTAAAGACCATCAAGGCTAGGAAGAAACTGCATCAACTAACGAGCAAAATAACCAGTTAATATCATAATGTTAAGTTCACACATAACAATCTTAACCTTAAATGTAAATGGACTAAATGCTCCAATTAAAAGACACAGACTGGCAAACTGGATAAAGAGTCAAGACCCATCAGTCTGCTGTATTCAGGAGACCCATCTCACACGCAGAGACATACATAGGCTAAAAATAAAGGGATGGAGGAAGATTTACCAAGCAAATGGAGAACACAAAAAAGCGGGGGTTGCAATACTAGTCTCTGATAAAACAGACTTTAAACCATCAAAGATCAAAAGAGACAAAGAAGGCCATTACATAATGGTAAAGGGATCAATTCAACAGGAAGAGCTAACTATCCTAAATATATATGCACCCAATACAGGAGCACCCAGATTCATAAAGCAAGTCCTTAGAGACTTACGAAGAGACTTAGACTCCCATACAATAATAATGGGAGACTTCAACACTCCACTGTCAACATTAGACAGATCAACGAGACAGAAAGTTAACAAGGATATCCAGGAATTGAACTCATCTCTGCAGCAAGCAGACCTAATAGACATCTATAGAACTCTCCACCCCAAATCAACAGAATATACATTCTTCTCAGCACCACATCGTACTTACTCCAAAATTGACCACATAATTGGAAGTAAAGCACTCCTCAGCAAATGTACAAGAACAGAAATTATAACAAACTGTCTCTCAGACCACAGTGCAATCAAACTAGAACTCAGGACTAAGAAACTCAATCAAAACCGCTCAACTACATGGAAACTGAACAACCTGCTCCTGAATGACTACTGGGTACATAACGAAATGAAGGCAGAAATAAAGATGTTCTTTGAAACCAATGAGAACAAAGATACAACATACCAGAATCTCTGGGACACATTTAAAGCAGTGTGTAGAGGGAAATTTATAGCACTAAATGCCCACAAGAGAAAGCAGGAAAGATCTAAAATTGACACTCTAACATCACAATTAAAAGAACTAGAGAAGCAAGAGCAAACACATTCGAAAGCTAGCAGAAGGCAAGAATAACTAAGATCAGAGCAGAACTGAAGGAGATAGAGACACAAAAAACCCTCATCAGAGAATACTATAAACACCTCTATGCAAATAAACTAGAAAATCTAGAAGAAATGGATAATTTCCTGGACACTTACACTCTCCCAAGACTAAACCAGGAAGAAGCGGAATTCCTGAATAGACCAATAGCAGGCTCTGAAATTGAGGCAATAATTAATAGCCTACCAACCAAAAAAAGTCCAGGACCAGATGGATTCACAGCTGAATTCTACCAGAGGTACAAGGAGGAGCTGGTACCATTCCTTCTGAAACTATTCCAATCAATAGAAAAAGAGGGAATCCTCCCTAACTCATTTGATGAGGCCAACATCATCCTGATACCAAAGCCTAGCAGAGACACAACAAAAAAAGAGAATTTTAGACCAATATCCCTGATGAACATCGATGCAAAAATCCTCAATAAAATACTGGCAAACCGGATTCAGCAACACATCAAAAAGCTTATCCACCATGATCAAGTGGGCTTCATCCCTGGGATGCAAGGCTGGTTCAACATTCGCAAATCAATAAACATAATCCAGCATATAAACAGAACCAAAGACAAGAACCACATCATTATCTCAATAGATGCAGAAAAGGCTTTTGACAAAATTCAACAGCCCTTCATGCTAAAAACGCTCAATAAATTCGGTATTGATGGAACGTACCTCAAAATAATAAGAGCTATTTATGACAAACCCACAGCCAATATCATACTGAATGGGCAAAAACTGGAAAAATTCCCTTTGAAAACTGGCACAAGACAGGCATGCCCTCTCTCACCACTCCTATTCAACATAGTGTTGGAAGTTCTGGCTAGGGCAATCAGGCAAGAGAAAGAAATCAAGGGGATTCAGTTAGGAAAAGAAGAAGTCAAATTGTCCCTGTTTGCAGATGACATGATTGTATATTTAGAAAACCCCATTGTCTCAGCCCAAAATCTCCTTAAGCTGATAAGCAACTTCAGCAAAGTCTCAGGATACAAAATTAATGTGCAAAAATTACAAGCATTCTTATACACCAGTAACAGACAAACAGAGAGCCAAATCAGGAATGAACTTCCATTCACAGTTGCTTCAAAGAGAATAAAATACCTAGGAATCCAACTTACAAGGGATGTAAAGGACCTCTTCAAAGAGAACTACAAACCACTGCTCAGTGAAATAAAAGAGGACACAAACAAATGGAAGAACATACCATGCTCATGGATAGGAAGAATCAATATTGTGAAAATGGCCATACTGCCCAAGGTAATTTATAGATTCAATGCCATCCCCATCAAGCTACCAATGAGCTTCTTCACAGAATTGGAAAAAACTGCTTTAAAGTTCATATGGAACCAAAAAAGAGCCCACATCTCCAAGACAATCCTAAGTCAAAAGAACAAAGCTGGAGGCATCACGCTACCTGACTTCAAACTATACTACAAGGCTACAGTAAGCAAAACAGCATGGTACTGGTACCAAAACAGAGATATAGACCAATGGAACAGAACAGAGTCCTCAGAAATAATACCACACATCTACAGCCATCTGATCTTTGACAAACCTGAGAGAAACAAGAAATGGGGAAAGGATTCCCTATTTAATAAATGGTGCTGGGAAAATTGGCTAGCCATAAGTAGAAAGCTGAAACTGGATCCTTTCCTTACTCCTTATATGAAAATTAATTCAAGATGGATTAGAGACTTAAATGTTAGACCTAATACCATAAAAATCCTAGAGGAAAACCTAGGTAGTACCATTCAGGACATAGGCATGGGCAAAGACTTCATGTCTAAAACACCAAAAGCAACGGCAGCAAAAGCCAAAATTCACAAATGGGATCTCATTAAACTAAAGAGCTTCTGCACAGCAAAAGAAACGACCATCAGAGTGAACAGGCAACCTACAGAATGGGAGAACTTTTTTGCAATCTACTCATCTGACAAAGGGCTAATATCCAGAACCTACAAAGAACTCAAACAAATTTACAAGAAAAAAACAAACAACCCCATCCAAAAGTGGGCAAAGGATATGAACAGACATTTCTCAAAAGAAGACATTCATACAGCCAACAGACACATGAAAAAATGCTCATCATCACTGGCCATCAGAGAAATGCAAATCAAAACCACAATGAGATACCATCTCACACCAGTTAGAATGGCAATCATTCAAAAGTCAGGAAACAACAGGTGCTGGAGAGGATGTGGAGAAACAGGAACACTTTTACACTGTTGGTGGGAATGTAAACTAGTTCAACCATTATGGAAAACAGTATGGCGATTCCTCAAGGATCTAGAACTAGATGTACCATATGACCCAGCCATCCCATTACTGGGTATATACCCAAAGGATTGTAAATTATGCTGCTACAAAGACACATGCACACGTATGTTTATTGCAGCACTATTCACAATAGCAAAGACTTGGAATCAACCCAAATGTCCATCAGTGACAGATTGGATTAAGAAAATGTGGCACATATACACCATGGAATACTATGCAGCCATAAAAAAGGATGAGTTTGTGTCCTTTGTAGGGACATGGATGCAGCTGGAAACCATCATTCTTAGCAAACTATCACAAGAACAGAAAACCAAAAACCGCATGTTCTCACTCGTAGGTGGGAACTGAACAATGAGATCACTTGGACTCGGGAAGGGGAACATCACACACCGGGGCCTATCATGGGGAGGGGGGAGTGGGGAGGGATTGCATTGGGAGTTATACCTGATGTAAATGACGAGTTGATGGGTGCAGCACACCAACATGGCACAAGTATACATATGTTACAAACCTGCACGTTGTGCACATGTACCCTACAACTTAAAGTATAATAATAATAAATAAATTTAAAAAAAAAATTCATCCTAAAGGAAAATTCAACTATAAAGCCATAAATAGAGCTGAATCACATTTATAACATATTTTTAAATAATCAAGTGCTCTACGTCTATCATTTTAAAACATATTTATCAACATAATACATACTTCTCAATTTTTGGTATTGGCCAACTTCACTTGTCTGAATTTGATCCATGTGTCCTGCAGCTGATTCTACACTATCAGATGTAAAACTCCTATCTGGCAGTTTATCCGTATCTTGATCTACCAAGATTAAAAGAAAAAAAAATTTTAGTAAATTAAATACAGAAATAACTATTGAAACTTACCTACTATAGCCTAATCTCAAGAAGACTATAATTTCTAAAGTTTAGGAACATATTAATACATCATTATGTCAAATAAGAAGAGAAAAATTATCTCTATTAATACCTGAAGTTAATTTGACAAATTTCATATCTATCCTGATAAAACTCTTTGAAAGAGTAGAATTATAGATTTACTCTTAGACATTTACTCCCTTAAGATAGAATACATTTCAGTCTCCACCCTAAAGCTAAGATTTTAGTTTCTAATGAAACACCAAAAGCCATTACTATTAAAATTATGAACAAAACAAAAATGTGACTCATTATTGTTTTCTTTAACAATTACCCATTTCTGGTAAAGTTGGTAATACAATGCAGAAATGCAATAAAGTAGAAATTTTGATTTTCTGCTAAGTTTACTTGTATGACCAAACATACTCATACAATGTTGATTAAAACTAAAAATAGATTTGCCTGTATTGATTTATGAACTTTTTATAATAAAAAATTAAATTAAAAGACAAAAAAGTATATATATCTGGGTCAGAGAGATTGTACATATTCAATGTCAATGAAACGCATAGATATATTTTTATTTTCTAATATAATTGGTACATATTTTCATAAAGATGTCTCCAAATGTCTAAACATTATCTACATCTTTCTGTAACACTGAGATCTGTTTCTCTGTACCCCTACCGACTGATACTATATACTTACAGTATTTATTTTATAAATGATTTTAACTGAATTTTTTTTTTTTTTTTTTTTTTTTTTTTTTTTTTTTTTTTTTTTTTTTTTTTAAGAGACGGAGTCTCGCTCTGTCACCCAGGCTGGAGTGCAGTGGCGCAATCTCGGCTCACTGCAAGCTCCACCTCCCGGGTTCACGCCATTCTCCTGCCTCAGCCTCCCGAGTAGCTGAGACTACAGGCGCCCGCCACTGCACCCGGCTAATTTTTTCTATTTTTAGAAGAGACGTGGTTTCACCATGGTCTCGATCTTCTGACCTTGTGATCCGCCCGCCTCGGCCTCCCAAAGTGCTGGGATTACAGGCGTGAGCCACTGCGCCCGGCTTTAACTGAATTTTTTATTATTGATATAAATGTATTTGATTAACAATAGGGATAAAATATCTGCTGTCCATTTTTCTGTTGGAGAAATTTATTTTAAAAATTTCTTTTAATATATTTTTTATTAAAGAAATAATCTAAAATAAATGTTAAAATATTTTTACATAAAAGTTATACCCTTTTGACTGTCACAAAATTTTGATGTTTGTTTTTTAATTTTGATATTGGTGTTTCTGTGCACAGAAATTTTAAATTATTATTTAGCCAATTTTTCATGATCTTTCCTTTATGTTTGTAATTATGAAGTCATACCTAGGGTAACCTTCCTAAGAATGAGACTAATTTACGTTTTCTTTCACTGTTTGATTTTTCATACGACTTATTTATAACCTAGAAAATCAGTTTTTTGAATAGTAAAAGATAAAGTTATCACTTTAGTTTCTTTTCTGATTTGTCTTAATATGATTCATTAAATAATCATATTTTTTTTTACCACTAATTCTAATGCTTATTTTTCTGGAGTTTCTAGTCTGCTCCACTCATCCATATGTTTATTATTTTATTTTATTTTATTTTATTTTTATTTTTTATTTTACTTTAAGTTCTGGGGTACATGAGAACAACGTGCAGGTTTGTTACATATGTATACATCTGCCATGTTGGTGTGCTGCACCATTAACTGGTCATTTATATTAGGAATATCTCCTAATGGTATCCCATGATAGGCCTCAGTGTATGATGTTCCCCACCCTGTGTCCAAGTGTTCTCATTGTTCAGTTCCCACCTATGAGTGAGAACATGCGGTGTTTGCTTTTCTGTCCTTGTGATAGTTTGCTCAGAATGATGGTTTCCAGCTTCATCTATGTCCCTAGAAAGGACATGAACTCATCCTTTTTATGGCTGCATAGTGTTCCATGGTGTATATGTGCCACATTTTCTTAATCCACACTATCATTGATAGACATTTGGGTTGGTTCCAAGTCTTTGCTATTGTGAATAGTGCCTCAATAAATACATTCTAACTGGTGTGAGATGGTATCTCATTGTGGTTTTGATTTGCATTTCTCTGATGGCCAGTGATGATGAGCAATTTTTCATGTGTCTCTTGGTTGCATAAATGACTTCTTTTGAGAAGTGTCTGTTCATATCCTTTGCCCACTTTTTGATGGGGTTGTATGATTTTTTCTTGTAAATTTGTTTAAGTTCTTTGTAGATTCTGAATACTAGCCATTTGTCAGATGGGCAGATTATAAAAAGTTTCTCCCATTCTGTTGGTTGCCTGTTCACTCTGATGATAGTTTCTTCTACTGTGCAGAAGCTCTTTAGTTTAATTAGATCCCATTTGTTAATTTTGGCTTTTCTTGCCATTGCTTTTGGTGTTTCAGTCGTGAAGTCCTTGGCCATGCCTATGTCCTGAATGGTATTGCCTAGGTTTTCTTCTAGGGTTTTTATGGTTTTAGGTCTAACATTTAAGTCTTTAACCCATTTTCAATTTTTTTTTTTTTTGTATAAGGTATAAGGAAGGGATCCAGTTTCAGTTTTCTACATATGGCTAGCCAATTTTCGCAGCACCATTTATTAAATTGGGAATCCTTTCCCCATTTCTTGATTTTATCAGGTTTGCCAAAGATCAGATGGTTGTGGTATTATTTCTGAGGGCTCTGTTCTGTTCCATTAGTCTATATATCTGTTTTGGTTCCAGTACTATGCTGTTTTTGTTACTGCAGCCTTGTAGTATAGTTTGAAGTCAGGTAGAGTGATGCCTCCAGCTTTGTTGTTTTGGCTGAGGATTGTCTTGGCAATGCAGGCTCTTTTTTCATTGCATTTGAACTTTAAAGTAGTTTTTTCCACTTCTGTGAAGAAAATCATTGCTAGCTTGATGGGAATGGCATTGAATCTATAATTTACCTTGGGCAGTATGGCCATTTTCACGATATTGATTCTTCCTATCCACGAGCATGGAATGTTCTTCCATTTGTTTGTGTCCTCTTTTATTTCATTGAGCAGTGGTTTGTAGTTCTCCTTGAATAGGTCCTTCACATCCCTTGTAAGTTGGATTCCTAGGTATTTTATTCTCTTTGAAGCAACTGTGAATGGGAGTTCACTCATGATTTGGCTCCCTGTTTGTCTGTTATTGGTGTATAAGAATGCTTGTGATTTTTCCACATTGATTTTGTATCCTGAGATTTTGCTGAAGTTGCTTATCTGCTTAAGGAGATTTTGGGATGAGACAATGGGGTTTTCTAAATATACAGTCATGTCATCTGGAAACATGGACAATTTGACTTCCTCTTTTCCTAACTGAATGCGCTTTATTTCTTTCTCCTGCCTGATTGCCCTGGCCAGAAATTCTGACACTATGTTGAATAGGAGTGGTGAGAGAGGGCATCCCTGTCTCGTGACAGTTTTCAAAGGGAATGCTTCCAGTTTTTGCCCATTCAGTATGATATTGACTGTGGGTTTGTCATAAATAGCTCTAATTATTTTGAGGTACATCCCATCAATACCTAGTTTATTGAGAGCTTTAGCATGAAGGGCTGTTGAATTTTGTTGAAGGCCTTTTCTGCATCTATTGAGATAATCATGTGGTTTTTGTTTTTGGTTCTGTTTATATGCTGGATTATGTTTATTGATCTGGGTATGTTGAACCAGCCTTGCATCCCAGAGATGAAGCCAACTTGATCATGGTGGATAAGTTTTTTGATGTGCTGCTAGATTTGGTTTGCCAGTATTTTATTGAGGATTTTTGCAATGAGGTTCATCAGAGATATTGGTCTAAAATTCACTTTTTTTCTTGTATCTCTGCCAGGCTTTGGTATCAGGATGATGCTGGCCTCATCAAATGAGTTGGGGAGGACTCCCTCTTTTTCTATTGATTAGTATAGTTTCAGAAGGAATGGTACCAGTTCCTCCTTGTATCTCTGGTAGAATTCGGCTGTGAATGCATCTGGTCCTGCACTTTTTTTGGTTGGTAGGCTATTAATTATAGCCTCAATTTCAGAGCCTGTTATTGGTCTATTCAGGGATTTGACTTCTTTCTGGTTTAGTCTTGGGAAGGTGTATGTGTCCAGGAATTTATCCATTTCTTCTAGATTTTCTAGTTTATTTGCATAGAGGTGTTTATAGTATTCTCTCATTGTAGTTTGTATTTCTGTGGGGTTGGTGGTGATATCCCCTTTGTCATTTTTTATTGCATCTATTTGATTCTTCTCTCTTTTCTTCTTTATTAGTCTTGCTAGCAGTCTATCAATTTTATTGATCTTTTCAAAAAACCAGCTCCTGGGGTCATTGATTTTTTGAAGGGTTTTTTTGTGTCTCTAGCTCCTTCAATTCTGCTCTTAGTTATTTCTTGCCTTCTGCTAGCTTTTGAATGTGTTTGCTCTTGCTTCTCTAGTTCTTTTCATTGTGATGTTAGGGTGTCAATTTTAGACCTTTCCTGCTCTCTCTTGTGGGCATTTAGAGCTCTAAATTTCCCTCTGCACACTGTTTTAAATGTGTCCCAGAAATTCTGGTATGTTGTGTCTTTGTTCTCATTGGATTCAAGGAACATCTTTATCTCTAACTTCATTTCGTTATGTACCCAGTAGTCATTCCAGAGCATGTTGTTCAGTTTCCATGTAGTTGAGCAGTTTTGAGTGAGTTTCTTAATCCTGAATTCTAGTTTGATTGCACTGTGGTCTGAGAGACAGTTTGTTATAATTTCTATTCTTTCACATTTGCTTAGGAGGGCTTTACTTCCAACTATGTGGCCAATTTTGGAATAAGTGCAATGTGCTGCTGAGAAGAATGTATATTCTGTTGATTTGGGGTGGAGAGTTCTGTAGAGGTCCACTTGCTGGAGAGCTGAGTTCAATTCCTGGATATCCTTGTTAACTTTCTGTCTCATTGAGCTGTCTAATGTTGACAGTGGAGTGTTAAAGTCTCCCATTAATACTGTGTGGCAGTCTAAGTCTCTATGTAGTTCTCTAAGGACTTGCTTTATGAATCTGGGTCCTCCTGTATTGGGCACATATATAGTTAGGATAGTTAACTCTTCTTGTTGCATTGATCCCTTACCCTTCTGTAATGGCCTTCTTTGTCTCTTTTTATCTTTGTTGGTTTAAAGTCTGTTTTATCAGAGACTAGGATTGCAACCCCTGCCTTTTTTTGTTTTCTATATGCTTGGTAGATCTTCCTCCATCCCTTTATTTTGAGCCTATGTGTGTCTCTGCATGTGAGATGGGTCTCCTGAATACAGCACACTGATGGTTCTTGACTCTTTATCCAATTTGCCAGTCTGTGTCTTTTAATCGGAGCAGTCAACCCATTTACATTTAAGGTTAATATTGTTATGTGTGAATTTGATCCCGTCATTATGATGTTAGCTGGTTATTTTGCTCATTAGTTGATGTGGTTTCTTCCTAGCATTGATGGCCTTTACAATTTGGCATGTTTTTGCAGTGGCTGGTACCGGATGTTCCTTTCCATGTTTAGTGCTTCCTTCAGGGTCTCTTGTAAGGCAGGCCTGGTGGTGACAAAATCTTTCAGCATTTGCTTGTCTGTAAAGGATTTTATTTCTCCTTCACTTACAAAGCTTGGTTTGGCTAGATATGAACTTCTGGGTTGAAAATTTGTTGCTTTAAGTATGTTGAATATTGGCCGCCACTCTCTTCTGGCTTGTAGAGTTTCTGCTGAGAGATCTGCTGTTAGTCTGATGGGCTTCCCTTTGTGGGTAACCCAACCTTTCTCTCTGACTGCCCTTAACATTTTTTCCTTCATTTCAACTTTGGTAAATCTGACAATTATGTGTCTTTGAGTTGCTCTTCTTGAGGAGTATCTTTGTGGCATTCTCTGTATTTCCTGAATTTGAATGTTGGCCTGCCTTGCTAGGTTGGGGAAGTTCTCCTGGATAATATCCTGAAGAGTGTTTTACAAGTTCATTCCATTCTCCCTGTTACTTTCAGGTACACCAGTCAAATGTAGATTTGGTCTTTTCACATAGTCTCACATTTCTTGGAGGCTTTGTTCATTTCTTTTTACTCTTTTTTCTCTAGCCTTCTATTCTCGCTTCATTTCATTCATTTGATCTTCAATCACTGATACCCTTCTTCCACTTGATCGAATTGGCTACTGAAGCTTGTGCATGTGTCATGTAGTTCTCATGCCATGGTTTTCTGCTCCATCCAGTCACTTAAGGTCTTCTCTACACCATTTATTCTAGTTAGCCATTCATCTACTCTTTTTTCAAGGTTTTTAGCTGTTTTGCAATGGGTTTGAACATCCTTCTTTAGCTTGGAGAAGTTTGTTATTACCGATCGTCTGAAGCCTTCTTCTCTCAACTTGTCAGTCATTCTCCATCCAGTTTTGTTCCTTGTTGGCAAGGAGCTGTGTTCCTTTGAAGGAGAAGAGCTGTCTGATTTTTAGAATTTTCAGCTTTTCTGCTCTGATTTCTCCCCCTCTTTGTGGTTTTATCTACCTTTGGTCTTTGATGATGGTGATGCGCAAATGGGGTTTTGGTGTGGTTGTCCTTTCTGTTTGTTAGTTTTCCTTCTAACAGTAAGGACCCTCAGCTGCAGGTATGTTGGAGTTAGCTGGAGGTCCACTCCAGACACTGTTTGCCTGGGTATCACCAGTGGAGGCTGCAGAACAGCCAATATTGCAGAACGGCAAATGTTGCTGCCTGATCAGTCCTCTGGAAGCTTTGTCTCAGAGGGGCACCCAGTCATAGGAGGTGTCAGTCGGCCCCTACCAGGAGGTGTCTCCCAGTCAGCCTACTCAGGGTCAGGGACCTACTTGAGGAGGCAGTCTGTCCATTCTCAGATCTCAAACTCTGTACTGGGAGAACCACTACTCTCTTCAAAGCTGTTAGGGACGTTTAAGTCTGCAGAAGTTTCTCCTTCCTTTTGTTCAGTTATGCCCTCCCCCCAGAGGTGGAGTCTACAGAGGCAGGCAGGCCTTATTGAGCTGCGGTGGTCTCCACTCAGTTCGAGCTTCCTGGTCACTTTGTTTACCTACTCAAGCCTCAGCAATGGTGGACGCCCCTTCCCTAGCCTCGCTGCCGCCTTGCAGTTCAATCTCAGACTGCTGTGCTAGCAGTGAGTGAGGCTCCATGGGCATGGGACCCTCCGAGCCAGGCGTGGGATATAATCTCTTGGTGTGCCGTTTGCTAAGACTGATGGAAAAGTGCAGTATTAGGGTGGGAGTGACCTGATTTTCCAGGTACCATCTGTCACGGCGTCCCTTGGCTAGGAAAGGGAATTCCCCAAACCCTTGTGATTTCTGGGTGAGGTGATGCCCTGCCTTGCTTCAGCTCACACTCTGTGGGCTGCACCCACTGTCCAACAAACCCCAGTGAGATGAACCTGGTACCTCAGTTGGAAATGCAGAAATCACCCACCTTCTGTGTCACTCACACTGGGAGCTATAGACTGGAGCTGTTCCTATTCAGCCATCTTGAAACCTCCCTCATGTTTATTATTTTATAATGCAGGTTTTTATTATGCAGTTAGGTCAAGTGCCAGTGCCCTATCCTCTTTTATTAATCAATTATTTTCAAATTGAAATATGTTATTGTTGCCAAGTTTTAGAATCATTTTTATAAAATTTCATCAACACCAAAAGCAATAAACAACCACTGGTATTTTGATTGGAAGTAAGTTATTTACCCATTATTTTTAAGAATCCTTCACTGGTAAGCATGAAATATCTCCCTATGTAGTCAACATTTCTTTAGTCATTAAAGTTCATTGTTTCCATCATATGAGGCCACGTATTTCCTATTTATTTATCAGTTATTTTATTATTTTTGTGCTCTTTTCACTGCTGAGATATATAGAAATGCTTTTGTTTTTCTTTGCCAAATTTGTGTTAGCCACATTGCTGAACATCACACTGATACTAAGTTTTCTTTTATTTGATTCTTTTAAGCTTTAAAAGTAAAAATCTAATAATGTGTAAGTAATAATCATGTTGCATCATTTCTTCTAATATTTATAATAGGTTTTCTTTTTCATTACATTGGTTATACATTTTACAACCATACTTTAGCAGCACTAGGAATTTTGTCTTATTTTTAACTTTAATTGAACATTTCACTTCATCATGAAACACGGTATTGGGATATTAGTAAGAGATTTTCTCCAACATGTTAAAAAAATCATTTGTTTCACTGTTTTAAAAAAAATCAAGAACAGATGTATATCTACTCATAAAAAAGAAATTTATATAAAAATAAACAAGAAAACATGTAAATGCCATTTTTTAAAATCAATTTATCAACATGTATTGTCACTTAAAATCCTGAAACTGAGGAACAGACTATAATTGTTAAGGTAACAGAATTGCATGCTATAAGAGTAATTTAAGAATTTCTGGTAGCAAAAGAAATAGCAAGAGCAAAAGAAGAGTTTGCATGAGAGGTTCGAGGAAACTATCTCACTATATACTTTAAAGCCAAATATAGTCAGATTCTTCTAAGATTTCCTCTAGTTTTCCCAGGGTGATCACAACAGAATAAAGAGCTAGATTATCCGGGTTTGAAATCCATCTCTAATGATGTGACTTTAGGCAGTTACTCCATGTCTTACTCTCTACATCTCTAAATAGTCATAGTAGTAGTATTTCAGTATTTCCCTCATAGAAATTCTTTGTGGATTATTTATTACATATTTGAAAATAAATTCTCAAAAAATATTAATAACAAAATGTTTGCTGTTATTACTGTAAGGGTCCAGATACAAAAATCAAAACTGGTTTGTTTGATATCTATTTATGACCACATTCCAAACTTATTCTTCTGAATATGAATATTAATATAACTTAAAGTTATTTGTTAATATTGTACATACTACGTGTTTCCACTTGGGCAATTTTGTGTTTCTTAATATGAAGCTGATCTTCTGATTTTGAGTCTATTGGCAAAAGACTTTTACCTATCATCTGAGCCACCTTCAGAGCTACAAAATAGATGTTTGAAATACATTGAAAAGAAAATACATCTACTCTAAAAACATAAAACATATTGAGAGACAATGACATATTCCTTTCTTCATTTTATTAAGCTAGCAATTTGCCATATTAAATTGCATAGCTGAATAACCATCAATTAATCTCTTGTAAGTTGTAACAAAATTAGAACATGTGAACAAGTCAGTGGACTAAATACAAGTTGTCATCCCTCTCCTTCATTCAACTCAAAAACCTCAGGAAAAAAATTACATAATAAGAAATATAGAAAGTTAAGGACGGGGTCTGAGACCAAGGTTAAGTGAGAAGGTGCTACCTCTTAAGGAAAAATCTAAATACTGAAATACTTCAGAATCTTATGGGTACAGATATATCATTGATATATTTTTAAGTAATTAAGAGTTTTAAAAATCATTGTATACTCCCACTAATAACATTGAGAAGCAAACTTTTCAAAGCCTATTTCTATCTTTTCCCAATTTTTGTATTAGAATGCTTGTCCTCTTTTATATATTAACCCACTATTTGATACTGTGTTGTAGTCACAAGAAAGGGAGGACCTGAAAGACAATAGTAAGACGAAATCCTTCTTGTGAACAGAAATGTGAGGAGTACAACTAAGACTCCACTATATGTGGGACTAGAGATGGTTTGAGATTTAGATTTACATTGATTTGTAGGCAAGCTAATGGAATTGGCGAGGTAATCAGTTGAAGACTTGGGGGAGAAAGATTGAAAAAATGGTGACAGGTATGTCTTGGAGAGTTTTATGTATGATTTTCTAGAATAGGATGATAGAGTATAAAATTATCCATTCCCCATGTAAAGGTGCGTAGGAAGCCATTTACCATAGTGTAAGCTCTCAATTAGAGGGCCTGTCTATAAATACTAGTCAACCTCATGCCTCAGCTACATTAGTGCTTATTGCACGGACCTAAGTACCAAGAGGCCATGGTGACAGTGGGTTTTGAATACACTTAATGGTACAGGGTTTTTCCTATCAAGAATAATATGGATATTGCCACTGCTGAGTGCTGAAACTGTCAAAAGCATAAGCCAAAGTTAAGCCTCCAAGTATAGTATCATTTTCCAGAAGAATTAGCAAAACATCTGGTTGCAGATGCACTACTGTAAATTTTCTATCATAGAGAGGCAAGCGACCTGCCCTCAGTGAGTTAGGCATTTATTATAGGCACTAAATCACTTTCTCTGCCTGTAGAACTTCTACCAATATTATTGTTCATAAACTTGAAGAATATCTTTTCGACTGCCATAGTATCCTATACAGCATCTCTAACCAGGGGCATGTTTTATGCAACTGATGTGTCATAATGAGTTCATGCCTATAAAATTCACTGGTATTAGCACAAGCCCCCATTACCCAGAAGCAGCAAGTTTGATGGAACAGTGAAATGGCTAGGTGAAGTCTTGGTTACTATGACTTCTGATAGAAAACACTCTGAGAGGCTACAGTCTTGATTTACAGGATGTCATGTATGCTTTAAAATGTATGCCAACATATGGCCCTATCTGTGCCATAGCCTACCAATCTCATACCACATATGCTTTAATTATCCACTTAAAGAACTTTTACTTTATTTCCCAATGACTTTCAATAAGCAAGCTCCATGCAGAAGCATTCTTCCTGATGCTCAAAAGAAGAATGCTCCCACCAAATATTCATGCTTCCAATAAACTAGAAGCTGAGACTGCCATCTTGCCATTTGGGGATCCCATGCCATTAAATAAACTGACAGAGAGAAGAATGTTTCTGTACTGGCTTGGTCTCAATAATTGGAAAAAAGTAAGTTTCTCCTAATTAGTGGAGGCAAGAAGGACTAATTTTGATCCCTGGGGTTTCACTGGGCTACTTTAAATACTCCCTTGCTCAAAATACAAGATAAATAGAGGATGGCAGAAATTTAACAAAACCACCAAGGTATCAGCTATCATAACAATAAAGGTTTGGGTTACCTTACCAGATAAAAAAATATCGTCTAGTCAAAGTGGAGGCAAAGACTAGTGAGAACATGGAAGGGTGATGGAGGAAGGCAGCTATAATTAATTGCCTTCATAACGAGTTATAGAAATGGCAACTGCGGCGATGATTTCTGTCCAATAATTATTTCTTATACCACTACCCCCTTTTATCCTCTGCCACTTTATATACAGAACGTTGATGCTGAACAATGAATGTTGTAGGTTACAGATAGGAGTAAAACCCCATTGAAATTACTCTGAAATATTATGGATTCTAATAGGGCTTAATGTTTCTTAGGTTGGAGACATATTTTCATCACCTGAATGAAAAACAAGATGACAATACTGAAGACCAAACGAAGTAAACTGAGAAGACATCTCTTTTTTTACCTTCCAGATTTACTCTCCAACTTTCTCCAGTTAATGTATGTTTCAAAGAGTGAACCTCCAAAGAGTGAATCAATGGGCTTGCTTGCTCTCTGGCTTCCAAGTGAATTCAACCAATGGAATCATGGCAGAAGATCAGAGGGAGGAAATACAATGAGATCAAGGAATGTATTTCCCTGGTTGCTTCCCTGCAGCATCATGGCAGTGGGCATGTACCTTTCCCAGACCTCTTACCTCTTATTACACTACTCTCTCCATAGAGCTCTCGTTTATCTAAGTTTCCAGTAACCATTCCTTCTCCTTTCCCCTTCAAGGTTAGGGGTAGTAACATTATCCCACTTTTACTGCCTCGAGATTATTAAATTGTTCCTTATGTTTTTGCTGGACACTCCTCCTTTTTAAGAGTATGCCACTTTATTAAACTCAAATTAAACTCAATTTGTGCTGTCTCTTTTCCAACAAGATCTTGACTTACATACTCATAACAAACAGTACTGCCATCACACAGCAATGAAAATAAACAAAATGGTGCCAGAGCAAGATGGCCGAATAGGAACAGCTCCAGTCTCCAACTCCCAGCGCGAGCGACACAGAAGACCCGCGATTTCAGCATTTTCAACTGAGGTACTGGGTTCATCTCACTGGGGAGTGCCAGACGATCGGTGCTGGTCAGCCGCTGCAGCCTGACCAGCGAGAGCTGAAGCAGGGCGAGGCATTGCCTCACCTGGAAAGCGCAAGGGGGAAGGGAATCCCTTTTCCTAGCCAGGGGAACTGAGACACACAACACCTGGAAAATCGGGTAACTCCCACCCCAATACTGCGCTTTAAGCAGACAGGCACACCAGGAGATCATATCCCACACCTGGCCGGGAGTGTCCCACACCCACGGAGCCTCCCTCATTGCTAGCACAGCAGTCTGTGATCTACCGGCAAGGCAGCAGCGAGGCTGGGGGAGGGGCGCCCGCCATTGCTGAGGCTTAAGTAGGTAAACAAAGCTGCTGGGAAGCTCGAACTGGGTGGAGCTCACAGCAGCTCAAGGAAACCTGCCTGTCTCTGTAGACTCCACCTCTGGGGACAGGGCACAGTAAATAATAACAAACGCAGCAGCTCTGCAGACGCAAATGACTCTGTCTGACAGCTTTGAAGAGAGCAGTGGATCTCCCAACACGGAGGTTGAGATCTGAGAAGGGACAGACTCCCTGCTCAAGTGGGTCCCTGACCCCTGAGTAGCCTAACTGGGAGACATCCCCCACTAGGGGCAGTCTGACACCCCACACCTCACAGGGTGGAGTACACCCCTGAGAGGAAGATTCCAAAGCAAGAATCAGACAGGTACACTCGCTGTTCAGAAATATTCTATCTTCTGCAGCCTCTGCTGCTGATACCCAGGCAAACAGGGTCTGGAGTGGACCTCAAGCAATCTCCTACAGCTACAACCTACAGCTGAGGATCCTGACTGTTAGAAGGAAAGCTATCAAACAGGAAGGACACCTACACCAAAACCCCATCAGTACATCACCATCATCAAAGACCAGAGGCAGATAAAACCACAAAGATGGGGAAAAAGCAGGGCAGAAAAGCTGGAAATTCAAAAAATAAGAGCGCATCTCCCCCGGCAAAGGAGCGCAGCTCATCGCCAGCAACGGATCAAAGCTGGACGGAGAATGACTTCGACGAGATGAGAGAAGAAGGCTTCAGTCCATCAAATTTCTCAGAGCTAAAGGAGGAATTACGTACCCAGCGCAAAGAAACTAAAAATCTTGAAAAAAAAGTGGAAGAATTGATGGCTAGAGTAATTAATGCAGAGAAGCTCACAAACGAAATGAAAGAGACGAAAACCATGGCACGAGAAATACGTGACAAATGCACAAGCTTCAGTAACCGTCTCGATCAACTGGAAGAAAGAATGTCAGCGATGGAGGATCAAATGAATGAAATGAAGCGAGAAGAGAAACCAAAAGAAAAAAGAAGAAAAAGAAATGAACAAAGCCTGCAAGAAGTATGGGATTATGTAAAAAGACCAAATCTACGTCTGATTGGGGTGCCTGAAAGTGAGGGGGAAAATGGAACCAAGTTGGAAAACACTCTTCAGGATATCATCCAGGAGAACTTCCCCAACCTAGTAGGGCAGGCCAACATTCAAATCCAGGAAATACAGAGAACGCCACAAAGATACTCCTCGAGAAGAGCAACTCCAAGACACATAATTGCCAGATTCACCAAAGTTGAAATGAAGGAAAAAATCTTAAGGGCAGCCAGAGAGAAAGGTCGGGTTACCCACAAAGGGAAGCCCATCAGACTAACAGCAGATCTCTCGGCAGAAACTCTTCAAGCCAGAAGAGAGTGGGGGCCAATATTCAACATTCTTAAAGAAAAGAATTTTAAACCCAGAATTTTATATCCAGCCAAACTAAGTTTCATAAGTGAAGGAGAAATAAAATCCTTTACAGATAAGCAAATGCTTAGAGATTTTGTCACCACTAGGCCTGCCTTACAAGAGACCCTGAAGGAAGCACTAAACATGGAAAGGAACAACCGGTACCAGCCATTGCAAAAACATGCCAAAATGTAAAGACCATCAAGGCTAGGAAGAAACGGCATCAACTAACGAGCAAAATAACCAGTTAATATCATAATGGCAGGATCAAGTTCACACATAACAATCTTAACCTTAAATGTAAATGGACTAAATGCTCCAATTAAAAGACACAGACTGGCAAACTGGATAAAGAGTCAAGACCCATCAGTCTGCTGTATTCAGGAGACCCATCTCACACGCAGAGACATACATAGGCTCAAAATAAAGGGATGGAGGAAGATTTACCAAGCAAATGGAGAACACAAAAAAGCGGGGGTTGCAATCCTAGTCTCTGATAAAACAGACTTTAAACCATCAAAGATCAAAAGAGACAAAGAAGGCCATTACATAATGGTAAAGGGATCAATTCAACAGGAAGAGCTAACTATCCTAAATATATCTGCACCCAATACAGGAGCACCCAGATTCATAAAGCAAGTCCTTAGAGACTTACAAAGAGACTTAGACTCCCATACAATAATAATGGGAGACTTCAACACTCCACTGTCAACATTAGACAGATCAACGAGACAGAAAGTTAACAAGGATATCCAGGAATTGAACTCATCTCTGCAGCAAGCAGACCTAATAGACATCTATAGAACTCTCCACCCCAAATCAACAGAATATACATTCTTCTCAGCACCACATCGTACTTACTCCAAAATTGACCACGTAATTGGAAGTAAAGCACTCCTCAGCAAATGTAAAAGAACAGAAATTATAACAAACTGTCTCTCAGACCACAGTGCAATCAAATTAGAACTCAGGACTAAGAAACTCAATCAAAACCGCTCAACTACATGGAAACTGAACAACCTGCTCCTGAATGACTACTGGGTACATAACGAAATGAAGGCAGAAATAAAGATGTTCTTTGAAACCAATGAGAACAAAGATACAACATACCAGAATCTCTGGGACACATTTAAAGCAGTGTGTAGAGGGAAATTTATAGCACTAAATGCCCACAAGAGAAAGCAGGAAAGATCTAAAATTGACACTCTAACATCACAATTAAAAGAACTAGAGAAGCAAGAGCAAACACATTCGAAAGCTAGCAGAAGGCAAGAAATAACTAAAATCAGAGCAGAACTGAAGGAGATAGAGACACAAAAAACCCTCCAAAAAATCAATGAATCCAGGAGTTGGTTTTTTGAAAAGATCAACAAAATTGACAGACCACTAGCAAGACTAATAAAGAAGAAAAGAGAGAAGAATCAAATCGACGCAATTAAAAATGATAAAGGGGATATCACCACCGACCCCACAGAAATACAAACTACCATCAGAGAATACTATAAACACCTCTACGCAAATAAACCGGAAAATCTAGAAGAAATGGATAATTTCCTGGACACTTACACTCTTCCAAGACTAAACCAGGAAGAAGTTGAATCCCTGAATAGACCAATAGTAGGCTCTGAAATTGAGGCAATAATTAATAGCCTACCAACCAAAAAAAGTTCAGGACCAGATGGATTCACAGCTGAATTCTACCAGAGGCACAAAGAGGAGCTGGTACTATTCCTTCAGAAATTATTCCAATCAATAGAAAAAGAGGGAATCCTCCCTAACTCATTTTAACAGGCCAACATCATCCTGATACCAAAGCCTGGTGGAGACACAACAAAAAAAAGAGAATTTTAGACCAATATCCCTGATGAACATCGATGTAAAAATCCTCAATAAAATACTGGCAAACCAAATCCAGCAGCACATCAAAAAACTTACCCACCATGATCAAGTGGGCTTCATCCCTGGGATGCAAGACTGGTTCAACATATGCAAATCAATAAATGTATCCAGCATATAAACAGAACCAAAAACAAAAACCACATGATTATGTCAATAGATGCAGAAAAGGCCTTTGACAAAATTCAACAGCCCTTCATCCTAAAAACTCTCTATAAATTCGGTACTGATAGAACGTATCTCAAAATAATAAGAGCTATTTATGAAAAACCCACAGCCAATATCATACTGAATGTGCAAAAGCTGGAAGCATTCCCTTTGAAAACTGGCACAAGACAGGGATGCCCTCTCTCACCACTCCTATTCAACATAGTGTTGGAAGTTCTGGCTAGGGCAACCAGGCAGGAAAAAGAAATAAAGTGTATTCAATTAGGAAAAGAGGAAATCAAATTGTCCATGTTTGTAGATTATATGATTGTACATTGAGAAAACCTCATCGTCTCAGCCCAATATCTCCTTAAGCAGATAAGCAACTTCAGCAAAGTCTCAGGATACAAAATCAATGTGCAAAACTCACAAGCATTCTTATACACCAATAACAGACAAACAGAGAGTCAAATCATGAGTGAATTCTCATTCACAATTGCTTAAAAGAGAATAAAATACTTAGGAATCCAACTTACAAAGGATGTGAAGGACCTCTTCAAGGAGAACTACAAACCACTGCTCAATGAAATAAAAGAGGACACAAACAAATGGAAGAATATTCCATGCTCATGGATAGGAAACATCAGTATCACGAAATGGCCATACTGCCCAAGGTAAATTATAGATTCAATGCCATCCCCATTAAGCTACCAATGACTTTCTTCACAGAATTGGAAAAAACTGCTTTAAAGTTCATATGGAACCAAAAAGAGCCTGCATTGCCAAGACAATCCTAAGCCAAAAGAGCAAGCTGGAGGTATCACGCTACCTGACTTCAAACTATATTACAAGGCTACAGTAACCAAAACAGCATGGTGCAGGTACCAAAACAGAGATATAGACCAGTGGAACAGAATGGAGCCCTCAGATTTCATACCACACATCTACAACCATCTGGTCTTTGACAAACCTGATAAAAACAAGAAATGGGGAAAGGATTCCCTATTTAATAAATGGTGCCGGGAAAATTGGCTAGCCATATGTAGAAAGCTGAAACTGGATCCCTTCCTTATTGCTTATACAAAAATTAATTCAAGATGGATTAGAGACTTAAATGTTATACCTAAAACCATAAAACCTAGGCAGAGAAGAAAACCTAGGCAATACCATTCAGGACATAGGCATGGGCAGGGACTTCATGGCTAAGAACACCAAAAGCAATGGCAACAAAAGCCAAAATTGACAAATGGGATCTAATTAAACTAAAGAACCTCTGCACAGCAAAAGAAACTATCATCAGAGTGAACAGGCAACCTACAGAACAGGAGAAAATTTTTGCAATCTACTCATCTGACAAAGGGCTAATATCCAGAACCCTAAAAAGAACTCAAACAAATTTACAAGAAAAAAAAAAACAAAGAACCCCATCAAAAAGTGTGCAAAGGATATGAACAGACAGTTCTCAAAAGCAGATATTTATGCAGCCAACAGACACATGAAAAAATGCTCATCATCACTAGCCATCACAGAAATGCAAATCAAAACCACAATGAGTTACCATCTCACACCAGTTAGGATGGCGATCATTCAAAAGTCAGGAAACAACAGGTGCTGGAGAGGATGTGGAGAAATAAGAACACTTTTACACTGTTGGTGGGACTGTAAACTAGTTCAAACATTGTGGAAGACAGTGTGGCAATTTCTCAAGGATCTAGAACTAGAAATACTATTTGACCCAGTCATCCCATTACTGGGTAAATACCCAAAGGATTATAAATCATGCTGCTATAAAGACACATGCACATGTATGTTAATAGTAGCACTATTCACAAGATCAAAGACTTGGAACCAACCCAAATGTCCATCAATGACAGACTGGATTAAGAAAATGTGGCACATATACACCATGGAATGCTATGCAGCCATAAAAAAGGGATGAGTTTATGTCCTTTGTAGGGACATGGATGCAGCTGGAAACCATCATTCTCAGCAAACTCTCACAAGAACAGAAAACCAACCACCGCATGTTCTCACTCATAGGTGGGAATAGAACAATGAGCACACTTGGACACAGGAAGGGGAACATTACACACTGGGGCCTGTTGTGGGGTGGGGGGAGGAGGGAAGGGATAGCATTAGAAGATATACCTAATGTAAATGACGAGTTAATGGGTGCAGCACACCAACGTGGCACATGTATACATATGTAACAAACCTGCACATTGTGCACATGTTCCCTAGAACTTAAAGTATAATAAAAAAGAAAAAAAAAACATAGTCTGGAGAGACAGTGTAAGCATGAGTATCAAACTCAGATATGGCAGAATTTTTCAAATATCACATTGGAAATTTAAAATAATTATGTCTAACATATTAAGACAACTGATAGAAAAAGTGGATAACATGTAATAAGAAATAGATAATGTAAGCAGGAAGCTAGAAAAACTAAGAAAAAAAGGAAACGTTGGAAATAAAAAACATTGTAGCAGAAATTAAGAATGCCTTTGATGTTTTTATCAGTATACTGGACACCACCAAAAAAGAATCAGTGAGCTTGAAAACGTGTCATTAGAAACTTCTAAAATTGAAAAGAGAAAAAATAATAAAATAAAAGAAACTGAATACTTGAGATCTTTGGGAAAATTACAAAAGGTATAATACATACATAATGAGAGTAACAGAAGGAGAAAAAGCAAAGAGAGAGAAATACTTGAAATAATAATGGCTAAGAATTTTCCAAAATTAATGGTAAACAACAAACCACAGATCCTAGACGCTCAGAGAACATAAAAAATGGTCAATAGCAAAAATGTCTAGACCTAATAATTTGCTATATTCAAACTACAGAAAATCAAAGACAAAAAGAAAATCTTGAGAGATAAAAGAGGTGGGAAAAACTTAAAATATTTAAAATATTTAAGCATTGAAGAAAAACAAAACCAACCTAGAACCTTCAAAACTTAAAGAGAAATAAAAACATTCTCAGAAAAAAAATGAGGTAATTTGTTGCCAGTATCCCTGCATTGGAAGAAAATATTTTTAAACGTTCTTCAGAGAGAAGGAATATAATACATGTCAGAAACACAGCTCTACATAAAGAGAGAAAAAAATGTTAGTCAAGGAACAAAAGCAAAAAACGCCAGGCATGGTGGCTTATGCCTATAATCCCAGCATTTTGGGAGGCTAAAGCAGATGGATTGCTTGAGCCCAGGAGTTCAAGATCAGTCTGGGTAACATGACAAAGGCCTATCTCTACAAAAAATACAAAAATTAGCCAGGCATGGTGGCATGTGTCTGTAGTCCCAGGTACTTCGAGGCTGAGGTGGGAAGATCACTTCAACCTGGGAGGTTAAGACTGCAGTGAGCTGTGATCACACCACAACACTCTAGACTAGGCAATAAAGCAAGGCCCTGTAAAAAAAAAAAAAAAAAAAAAAAAAAAGAAAGAAACTATTTTATATTCTTTTCTCTTAACTGATCTAACAGATACAGACTATTCATAATAATAATGGTAACAATGTCCTCCGTGATTATAGCTTATAGATAAGTGAAATGACAGGAATCTTATAAGTGACAAAAGGCAGGAAATGGGAATTCTCTGAAATCAGAATATCTGCATTATCCGTGAAGTGATATAGTGATATTTAAAAGTGGACTTGGATATTCTGTAAATGTACATTGCAAATTCTAAGGCAACCACTATACAAAATTTTAGGAAATGTAACTGATACCCTGAGAAAGGGGAAGATATAGGATCATATTAAATATATAATTAAAGCCAGAGAAGGCAGGAAAGGTATGGAAGGTGAAAAAGAAACAAAGAACTAGGACAATAAAGAGAAAATAGCCATAAATATGGTTGATATTAAAGCAAATATATCAATAATCACTTTAAATGTGAATGGTCTAAATACATCAATTCAAAGACAGAGGCTGTCAGGGTAGGTGAATAAACAAATCCAACTCTATGGTGTCTACCAGAAATTGGCTTTAAATATATGAAAACAATAAGATTAAAAGTAAAGGAACAGAGAAAGATATACCATGCTAACTAATCAAAGCAAAGCTAGGGTAGCTATATTAATTTGAGACAATGTGGACTTCAGAGCAAGAAAAATGATTAGAGATATGGAGGGACATTACACAATGATCAAAAGGTCATTATTCAAGAAAACGTAGTAATACTTAATAAGCATGCACCTAACAACATAGCAATAAAATTCATGAGGCAAAAACAGATGGGACTGCAAAGAAAACATACAAATTCATTATATTTGCAGCCTTCAGTACCATCTAACTGTAATTCACAGATCCAACAGGCTGAAAATCACTAAGAATATAGTTGAACTTGACACATCACCAATCAACTGGATCTAATTGATACTTACAGATTACTCCATTCAACGACAGCAGAATACACATTCTTCTCAAGCTCTATGGAACATTTAATAAGACAGATCTTATTCTGGGCTATAAAACAAACCTTAACAAATTTAAAAGAACAGAAGTACAAAGTACAGTGTCATTCCACAATACATTTAAACTATATTACCCTATTACCAAAAGTAGATAAAGGTACTATAAGAAAAAAAACTACAAACCAACATCTCTCATGAATAAAGATACAAAAATCCTCAATAAATTGTTAGCAAACTGAATTCAACAATGTATAAAAAGAATCATGTGCCATAACTAAGCTGGGTTTATCCCAGGTATGCAACACTCATGCAATATTCAAAAATCAATTAATGTAATCCACCACATCAACAGACTAAAGAAAAAATTATATGATCAATAAGAAATGAAGAAATATCATTTGGCAAAATCCAAAGCCCTTTTATGATTTTTAAAAACTATCAGCAAACTAAGAATAGTAGAAACTTCCTCAATTTCATAAAGAATATCTGCAAAAAACAAATAGCTAACATCTTAATCATGAGAAAACAGATGCTTTTTCTCTAAGAAAAGGAATAAATCAAGGACATCATTTCTCACCACACCTATTCTACATTGTACTGGAAGTCCTAACTAATGCAGTAAGACAAGAAAAGAGAATAAAAGAAATATAAAATGAGTAAAATTATTTTTGTTCAACAACAACAAAAATCTAATAGGCCATTATAGCAAGGTTGCTAGATACAAGGTTAATATACAAAAGTCAACTGCTTTCCTATATACCAGCAAAGAACAAGTGATATTTCAAATTAAACATACAATACCATTTACATTATCATCAAAAAAATGAGATAGTTATAAACCTAACAAGATATATATAAGATATATGTAAAAAAACCTAAAATACTCTGATTAAGGAAATCAAAAAATAAATAGATCTAAGATCTAAATGGAGCAATAGTCCATATTAAAGAATAGGAAGTCTCAATATTGTTAGTTGTCCGTTCCTTTCAACTCATTTCAGTGCAATCTCAATCAAAATTCCCACAAGCCATTCTGTGGGAATCAAAATGGAATCAACAAACTGATTCTAATTTGAATGGAAAGGCAAAAGACCCAGAAGAGTTAACACAATATTAAAGGAAAACAAAATCAGAGGATTGACACTACCCAACTTAAAAAATTCCTGTAGCTCTACAGAAATCAAGACAGTGTGCTGTTGATGAAACAATAGACAAATAGACCAACTGGAACAGAAGAGAGATAAAAAGAATCACATACATAGAGTCAATAAATTTTTACAAAGAGGCAATGGAAGTTCAATAGAGAAAGGAGTCTTTTCAACAAATAATGTTGGAATAACTAGTCATCCACATGTAAGCAAAAAATGAATCTAATCTAAGACCTTACACCTTACCAAAAATGAACTCAAAGTGGATCATAGATCTAAATATAAAATGCAAAACTATAAAATTCCTAGAAGATAGCAAAGGAAGAAGTGTAGGTGACCTTAAATTTGGTGATGGCATTTTAGATACAACAAACACACAATCCATGAATGAAAAATTGATAAGTTGTACTTACTAAAATAAAAACATTTTGCTCTGTGAAAGACACTGTGAAAGAAATGGCAAAGAGCTGAAGAGATACCAAAAAAGATACATAGATGGCAAATAAACATATAAAAAGATGTTCAACATATATGTCATTAAGGAATTGTAAATTAAATCAACAATGAGATGCCACTACAAACCTATCAGAATGGTTAAAATCCAAAGCATTAAAAACACAAAAACTGGCAAGGAACATGGGAACTCTCGCTCATTGCTGGTAGGAATGCAAAACACTACAGCTACTTTGAAGACAGTTTAACAGTTTCTTACAAAGTTAAATATAGTATTACTATATGATAGAGCAATCGTGCTCCTTGGTTTTTACCTGTGTAGAAAATATATGTCCCTACAAAAGTTATGCAGTATCTAACAGGTACTGAGTTGTTTTGTACCTAATTAATAAAGAAATTGTTGGACTTCTTTTGTGGTTTAGGAGTATTGTGAAAAAATTACTGAAACCATATAGGTACCAAGAGCCTCTTTCTAAACTGTTTACAAAAGACTGTGTAAATACTGATCACAAGAAAGCATATGTAGCTGTACAAATATCAGATAAACATTAAAACAAAATGCGTTTTTAAAATTTTATTTATTTTATTTCTTTTTTGGAGACGAAGTCTCACTCTGTCACCCAGGCTGGAGTGCAGTGGCACAATCTTGGCTCACTGCAACTTCCACTTCCCTGGTTCAAGAGATTCTCCTGCCTCACCCTCCCAAGTAGCTGGAATTACAGGCATGTGCCACCACACCTGGCTAATTTTTTGTATTTTAGTAGAGATGGGGTTTTAGCATGTTGCCCAGGCTGGTCTCAAACTCCTGAGCTCAGGCAATCTGCTCGACTCAGTCTCCCAAAGTGCTAGGATTACAGGTGTGAGCCACTGCGGCCAGCCTATTTATTTTTAACTTTCATTTTAGGTTCAGGGGTACTTGTGAAGGTTTGTTACACAAGTAAACTCATGTCATAGAGGTTTGTTGTACAGATTTTTTCATCACCCAGGTATTAAGACCAATATCCAATAGTTATCGTCTCTGCTCATCTCCCTTCTCTCACCCTCTACCCTCAAGTAGACCCCAGTGTCTTTTGTTCCCTTTGTCTTCATGAGTTCTCATCATTTAGCTCCCACTTATAAGTAAGAACATGCAGTATTTGGTTTTCTGTTCCTGCATTAGTTTGCTAAATATAAGGGCCTCCAGCTACATCCATGTTCCTGCAAAAGACATGATCTTGTCCTGTTTTCTGACTGTATAGTATTCCATGGTGTATATGTACCACATTTTCTTTATCCAGATAATTTGTCATTGATGGGCATTTAGGATGATTCCATATCTATGCTTTTGTGCATAGTGCTGCAGTGAACATTCATGTGCATGTATCTTTATGGTAGAATAATTTATATTCCTCTGGGTATTTACCCAGTAATGGGATTGCTGTGTTGAATGGTAGTTCTGCTTTTAGCTTTCTGAAGAATCACCATACTGTTTTGCACAATGGTTGAACAAATTTACACTCCTACCAACAGTGTATAAATGTTCCCTTTTCTCCACAACCTCACCAGCATGTGTTGTTTTTGACTTTTAAATAATAGCCATTCTGACTAGTATGAGATGGTATCTCATTACAGTTTTGATTTGTATAAAACAAAATGCATTTTCAGAGATTAACAGTCTCCATTTACCAGGTAAAAAGTATAAATTTGTACACAATAAATAAATAAGATAGTGTCCAAATATATAAACCAATTTGACAGAACTACCATAAGGCATAGAGAAATCCATAATCACAGTGGGAGAAATTAACATACATCTCTTGGTAATACAGAACAAACAGAAAAACTTCAATGAAAAAAGTAAGGACTGAACAGAACAATAAACATATTTGATCTAATAGATGTATACAAAAGACATACTGACTAAACAGTCACAAAGCTAAAAACAAAATTCTTCAGCTTACTCTAATTAAAAATAAATCAATGCTACTGAAAATTATCATACTATTTAGTGTTTCCATTTTGATAGCTCCAAATATCTTAGCTGGAGATTTCCTTTTTGAAAATGCAACTTTATCCTCAGGTAAAAAATCTTCATCTAATACCTCTTCCATTTTCTGAGCTACAAAAAAGATGCTTTTAATCCATTAAATAGAGAAACAAATTGATCAAAAAAAACCTCTGTGATTCAAAATACATATCAATTATCCCTCAATATTTCCTCTCATGTTTTGAAATAATATAATCAAATACCATGTTGTTGAGACAGTGAGTTATAGGCTGAGTATGTAAACTGTAAAAATACAGAACTTTTCAAGAAAATGGTTTCATAAGGCATTCATATTTTATAATAAAGTTAAATTTTTATAACAGATATGGGTAATAAAAATGATAAAAACATATTAAAAATAAACTTTAAAAGGAGATTCAAAAACAGATCAGGTAAGAAATACAGAAAACATAAGTGATAGTATATTAAGCCACAAAATATCAGTACTTACATTAAATATGAATGTGTTAAATGTTATATTTTCAATTCAAAGATTACCACATTGGATTTAAAAAATAACTAGAATACATTTAACACATATAATACAGCTAAGCTATAATAATACAAAAAGGTTGAAAGTATAATGATGAAAAACTGTGTTCTGCAAATGCTTATATTAAAAAGATGCTATGTTAATACCTGACAGATCAATGGCAAAGAAAGTTACTACAAAATGTCCATCATATCGTGGGTGAGGCTACATGTAGGTGGGGGAAGGTGGTATATGAGAAATCTCTATCTTCCTCTCTACTGTGAACATAAGAATGATCCAAAAATTAAGTTTATTTTTAAAAATGTCCACCATAAAGATAATAGTTTCGGCACTCTTAAGAAAATTTAACAATTTAAAATGTCTATGTATATAATAAAGAAACTTTAGAAACAGAACAAAAATTGGCAGAACTACAAAGAGATAGAGAAATAAGTAATCATAGTAGAATTTAAAATACCTTTCTCATAAATGATAAAATAAACAGAAACTCAATGAAGTTCAGAACACATGAAAAATATAATTAATCAACAACAATGGAGAATATACATATATACACATACATGTTTTCTATATATACACATATATGTATACATGACATGTAAAAATCATATTTATGATTGAACATATAAACAAAGGAGAGAATTTTAACTAAAATCATTACACAATATTCTTAATGATTGTATTTACTTTGAAGTCTCACTTTTCTGCCAGTACTAAGTTTTGTAATTTGAGATGGGCTTTTTAAAATTAAAACTTTATTTCAGGTGGAAGATTTTCATCTACTATTTCATCCATCTTCTCAGTTGCATAAAGAAAGGCTTTTAACCCAATAAAAAGTGAAAAAGACTTTACTGTAAAGTCTCTGAATTATTAATATATAGAAAGAACCATTCAAAGTTTCCTATCAGTTTTGTTTTGTTCTCTTTTTTTGAGACAGAGTCTCACTGTCGCCCAGGCTGGAGTGCAGGAGTCGATTCAGCTCATTGCAACATCCACTTCACGGGTTTGAGGAATTCTCCTGCCTCAGCCTCCTGAGTTGCCCGGACTACAGGCGCTTGTCACCACGCCCAGCTAATTTTTGTATTTTTAGTAGAGACGAGGTTTCACCGTGTTAGCCAGGATGGTCTCAATTTCCTGACCTCGTGATCCATCTGCCTCAGCTTCCCAAAGTGCTGGGATTACAGGTGTGAGCCACTGTGCCTGGCCCTATCAGTTTTATAAGACTTTACACTAGTCAATACAATTTAAATAAATGTCACACAATAAAACCTCTGATGCATTTTCAAAATGAATCATGAAGGTAAATGCAAAACCCATCAGAGTACTCTTCCTGAACGTATGTGGAGGCACTCTTGTTACTTCATACATACACTTAGAAAGTTGAAATTAGACTTTATTTTACTAAGTGTACTCACATTTTTAAAAGTTTTTTTATGACATAGGTGACACACTGAATAATTAAACTGATTAAAAGTAATTCCAAAATAAAGAAAGAAAGAAAATAGAAAGTAATCTGAATCAAACAAAAAAAATTGAAAAACACCCCCACCCAAAATATTTAAATCCAAATATATCAGTAAGTACAATAATTGTAAATGGATTACATATTTTACATATTCTAAAAACAAAGACACACATTGAACTGATAAACAATTTAACTATAAGTTCTTTATTAGAGATATGACTGAAAAAAATGCAAACATTAACCAAAATTACTCTGTAGTAATTATGTCAATGTCAGACAAAATAGACTTTTAGTCAAAAGACCTTACTGGAGACTAAGATGATCCCTTTCATAAAAATAAAAGGTTGAGTTCATAAGGAAAACCTAACTTTTTACTTGTATACATCTAATAATGTAGACAGTATAAGGAAAATGGACAGTACTGTAAGAAGAAATAGGTAAACCCACATAGTGGGATAATTTAATATACATCTCTCAATAATTGATAGAATAATCAAGATCCAAGGAAATCTAGAAATAAATTTAAATAACACAACAAAAAGTGAGTTCAGTGGATGCCTATAACATTGTAGCAGAATACATATCCATGGACAAAATTCTGCTTAATTAAAATTTCATTAATGTAATAAGAAATAATTTAATAATATTAATTATTTCCATATTTACTATGGAATCTCTTCTTTCTAGCAGCTCCAGTTGCAGGCAAAAGATTTTCATCTGATACCTCATCTTTTTCTGGACTACAAGAAGGAAGGCTCTTAAAAGCACTAGAGAACTGAATCTATGGTGCAAACTCTAGATTCACAATATATATTAATTACTGAATGATATTTTGTCTTTTTTTAATGATATAAGCACATCAGTGTCTAGTTAAAATATAAGCATAAAAATACATTTTTACTTGTGCCAAAAGCTGTTCTGTTAATTTTTATATACATGGGTATTAAATATATTTTATTTGTAAACATTATTTTATTTACTACTATAAACATTATTATAAATATTTGTATATTTAAAATTTTTCCTTTTCTTATTATATTCATACTTTAGGTAGAGTTTAAAATTTTTGGTACCAAATATTGCTAAGGAAAAATGTATAATGATAAAAAATAGAGTAGTAAGAGAGTGAAAGAAACATACCATGTAGGAAAAATAGGAGAAGCCAAGAAAAATGATATAATTGCACCTAAAAAATCAATAATTAGATTATGTATGTTTATAAGAGATAATTAAAAGAAAAAATATCAGACTAAATATGAGCATATACCAAACATCACATACTCTCTCTTGTAAGTTGGAGTTGAACAACGAGACATATGGACACGTCAGGGACAACACACACTGAGGCCTGTCTGGAGTAGGGGGCAGGAGTAGGGGCAGCATCAGGAAGAACAGCTAACAGGTGCTAGGCTTAATACCTGGATGTTGGGTTGATCTGTGCAGCAAATCACAATGGCACACATTTACCTATGTAACAAACCTGCACATCCTGGACATGTACCCCAGAACTTAAAATTCAAGCTGATTTTAAAAAGAGTATACACAATTATGTTTCTTACAATAGACATAGCAAAATCACAAAGAAACAAAGAAGTTAATAGGATGAAAAAATGTATCAAGCAAATACCAACTGGAAGAAAGTTTGTGGAGCCATAATAACAGATAAAGTAGTTATTAAAGAAAACAAACAAAAATTATGAAAATGGTAAAGTGAATCCTTTCATAAGGAAAAAACTGTTCTGTCTTTGAAGAATATAAATTTAAGTTTACTTGCACACACAAAAAAATAGAGCATTATAAGATACAAAGCAAAACCTGATACTAATACAAGAAGAAAGAGAAATCCACAAAGTGGCAGATTTGACACAGGTAACTCAGTAATTGTAAAAGAAACAAGTCATCAATAAAGATCTAGTAATGTGATGGAAATAAGTAGCAAAAGAAGCATATGGTTGAAGGCATATTTATGAACCAAGAACAAATTTCTCCTGAATTTAATAAAAATAATTGATAAGATTTATAAATAATTACTTACTTTTTCTTGAAGTTACTTTAGCTTGAAGTTTCTTGCTTTGAGATTCTCTTCTTGATAATAAAACTTTCTCCTCAGGCAACAGATGCTCAAGTGATATATCCTTTTTTTGGATTTCAAAAGGAAATGCTAAATAGAAAAAAGATAGATGTGCAATAGAACTTCTGGATATGCCAAGTAATCATCAGACTTTCCACCCATGGGAGTCAAATGAGAAAATCATATGAATAGTTTTCATGAGCATGTGAGGAGGCAGTGATACTACTTAGTAATTAATGACCATTCAAATACCAACCAAAAAGTATCATTACTTTTGTTCTCTAGTTATCGTAGGGTATTCACACATTAGGTCAAAGTCAAAAGTTGATAAAATATAGTCTGAAGTACACATTGGTGAATCAAAGGAAAAGATCTGATGAGTTCAATATAAAATAATTAAAAGTTATCAATAATTATTATACTTACTTTTGTGCTTTTCCACTCCAGGATTTATTTGTTTCTTTTCTTGCATTTGGAGTTTTGACTTTGAATCTTGATGAACAGAAACCACATTTTCATTTGGTGCTACAATATGAGCTATATCAAGAGATGCATTTAGTCCACCAAATGGAAAAATAAATCTATGAATGTATAACATGTACATTTCTCTTATTTTTATAAAGTTATAAGTAAATTACCATAATGCTATATCTGACACAAAAATAGAATAGTTTTAATGGCTGTTATGGAAGCTAACTCATTATTTCATAAATATTCTGAAGCATCAAATAAAGTTTATATTGGTCTCCAGGATTCATAAGTTTACACTTTAATACATAATCAAAATACTTACATAATACATGATGATTTATACTTTAGCTTAATATATAATCATAGGTCAAACAATGAAAATGCACATGCATAAGCTCATTCATTATAGCATTATTTGTAATTGCAAAGTATTCAAAACCATTAAGATTTTCACACATAGGAGATTGGTCAAATGAACAGATATATATACCACAAACAATGGTATAATTACAGTATATAATTATATGGAGATGGGGCTGAGAGTTTCCAGAGAACCTGTGAGCTAATTCGCACCCAAGGACTGCTGTTAGTTCTAAACAGCTACCAGGCAATGATAGACAGCTATGTCCCAGCAAAGTATTGAGACTCATGGTTAAATTGTAAAGGATTTTTTTTTAATGTAGAACCTTTTGAGATCACTTTACCTGTCTACCGAAGGCACCTTAGAACATTATGTACTCTTCTTAAACTTAATGAGAAAAAGTGGTACCTTGTGGAATGAGTCACTACAGATCCCCTCCTTCAGAGTATCAGGACAGAGAAGCTTCACTCAAGGAGGAGAAAGAAAGGGGGTATATGAGATGCCAACTTCAAGACCCTCTCATTCCTCAGCTTAGTAATTGCTTGGGCTCTGATCACTTGGGCATACCCATGATGAACCTACCACTAAAATCATGTTTGGCCCACCCTTGCAGAGGCTAGAGCAGCCCTGTGAATCACAACGCCGGTAGTCCTTTGGTTCTACAATCAAGAGTAAGAACAATAGAGGAGGTGGTTGACCAGACTCAGATTTCTAGGTTCTTTCATGCCACTCTTGCTGAGTTTCCAATTCAATGAAACTCCCGCATAAGGTCAGGTCATATGTTCTGTGACAAAATCCAGAACTTAACTGAAAAATTTTCAGGCATGGGAAAAGCAGCAGTTCCTGAGGTAGAAAAGACTGGCCAGCAGGAAAGTGATGTATTAGGTTGATGCAAAAGTAATTTAATGGCAAAAACCGCAATTGCTTTTGCACCAACCTAATAAAATGGCAATCAAGCGCCCTCTCCTGAATGATGCATGTAGAGACAATCTCCAGATCGGGCTACTAAACAATGAAGTTGATGGGCCCTACTAGGGTCAGCACATTGAGGACTCTATGATTAATAAAATATTACTCCCTCTACCCTTCCCTGTGAATTTGGAGATGAATTGATGAGCCCCTCTAATTTTTACTGAGAACTCTCATCTTCCAACAATGAACAAGATCAGGGGTTAGGCTAAGTCCCAAATCCCCAGTGGGGACCCGGTTCAGAGTTAAATGGGAAGGTGTGGACAATTATATTTCTTGGGCCTTTGGATACTGGTATATAAGTGACTATGAATATATACTCCAGCATCAGAATGAAGGGGAAACTGATAATTCTCTCTAGTTTGAAGTCTGAGGTCACCACCAATGGGGACTTTATCTAGACCCAACTTTGGGTGGGTCTCTTTGGCCAATTACAAATTCTACTGTTATAGTGCACACTACACAATATATTTTGTTATAAATGTATCACTAAGTGAACACCTGCTCACCTTTGCCCACAAGCACTGAAGAAAATTGCTCAGTAGGGTCATTTTAGTGGGGCATGTGAAAGGCCATGAACCTACCCGACTACCTTGTGCTGTTGTTTCTCAAAAACAATACTGATTGCTTGGGGTAAAAAAGGAAATAAATGCCTTCACTGCTGTACTTAAGGATGACAAAGTTTTCTGTGAGACTAATCCTCCATTAAACAGCTCCATCTGACCTGTGCACATGACCTCAGATGCACACAGCCTCAATGCATTATTGGCTGCTCAATGCCACAGTGCAGCCCTGGGTACTGGCAGTACCTGACTTTGTGACTGTCATAGACGCTACTGCCTGAGAGAAAAGAACTTAGTATACAACAACTGACATACAAAATTCCTTTTTCAGCATCCCTGTCCACACCAATGATAAGGATCAGTGTATTCTTATGTGGAGTAGATTGCAATATATCACTAATGTCCTTCGACAAGACTACCCAAAATCCCCAACTATCTATCATCCATGGATAGGGCGTAACCTGGAAAAATTTCTGCTCTTGGAGGGTACACTAGCTTTCTACTATATTGAAAGCATTTTCCTGGTGGGTCCAGACACAGGCACCAACGAATAAAGACTGGCTGGGCCATTAATATATACAAAAACTTAGCACTAAAGTGAAATCCTTGTGTTGTAATCTGGGAAGGAGCACATCGCATTCCAGAGGAGATGACTGCCTATCTTTTGGTCCTCTCAATCCCCTAAAATGAAAAGGAAGCTCAATCATTGTTGGTCATGGACACTTTAACACTCCCCACCACACAAGAAACTTGGGATGGCCACCCATCTATGAGAGTACCAAGAAGACCTTACATTTGTGTGGCGCTCAACCAACAAAATGCCCTAGGGCTAACCAACGAGCCTTCAGGACTATCCTTCTCCTTGGCTCCTGTAATTCCCACTTGCTGTTTGAGTTACAGATCTCAACAACCTCTCAGTTTGTTGACTGAAGGCTAGAGAAGAACATCATCGCTACATGTGATAAGTGATCATTGGGTATAATCTCCAGGAAACTGTAATCTCCCAGAGTCAGCTGAAAGGTATACTCTTTGAGATACTGTAGGCCAATTATTGGGCCTTGATAGATATTGAGTGCTTGTCCAATGGCTGTGAAATAATCTTATGACCAGAAACTCCAACATGAAGTTAACATTTTCATTTTTGCTCTCTACTTACCTTAAGGTGTTCATACTTCAGGCAAAGTCTACAATTTCCTTAAAATATATACTAAAATACACATTCAGGAAACAAAGAAAAAGATCTTCTGATAAGTTCAATTTTAAAATAATTTAAAGTTATCTATAATTACTACACTTACTATTACGCCTTTCCCTTCCAGGAGTTACTTTTGTCTTTTCTTGCATTTGGAGTTTTGACACTGAATCTTGATGAACAAACATAGAATTTTTATCTGGTACTACAAAATGAGCCACATAGAGAGATGTATTTAGTCCGCAAAATGAAAAAACGAATCTATTGTGAAATCTCTATATTTGAAGTTTATAACAAATATACAGCAATATTTTTTCTCATTTTTATAAAATTATAAGTAAATCACCATAATTGAAATCTGACATTAAAATGATGAAAATAGTTTTAATGGGTGTTACAAAAGCTGTCTCATTATATCATAAATATTCTAAGGCATCAAGTATATTTTCTATTGGTCTTCAGAATTCATGGGTTATTTACACTGTAGGTTAATAATAATAATTGGCCAAACAATAAAAATTTGTATGCACATTATTCATTACCATATTATTTGTAATTGCAAAATATTCAACACACCTAAATATTCAAGTATAATATATTGACTCAATAAACAAAGATATATACTGTAAATTATAATATGCTATAAATACTCTACATATCACTATACATAATACTATACATATTATGTAAAAATAATAAAGGTTTCTATAAACTAACATGGAGGGATTTCTAGAAGATAATGTTAAGTGAAAAATAATCTTAAAAACAGGATATCTGGGATGGTAACTTTTGGGTCAGAAATAACCAATCAGAAAAAAATAGAAATAGAGAAATATTAACCTTTTCAAAATGAGACACAGGTAAAATAAGGAAGCAAACACTGTAGCTGGTTATCTACAAGACAACAGGGTAGGAAAAAGGAAGGGAATACAAAGAGAAGGACTGTGGCAGAAATTATATTCTTCTAAGAATATCTTCTGTATAATATTTACTTTTGGAGATAGGATAATGTTCTACATATTTGATATGGTTTGGACGTGTGTCCCCTCCAAATCTCATGTTGAAATGTGATTTCTAAGGTTGGAGGTATTGCCTGGTGGGAGGTGTTTGGGTCATGGGGGCAGATCCTTCACAAATGGCTTGGTGCCCTCTCTATGGTAAGGAGTTCACATAAGATCTGGTTGTTGATGAAGATTTTGGGATGTCCCCCATCTCTCTCTTGCTTCTCTTGCCATGTGACATGCCCTTCCCTTCCACCATAGCTAAAATCTTCCTGAAGCCTCATCAGATGTTGAACAGATGTTGGTACTATGCTTGTACAGCCTGCATAACGATAAGCCAAATAAGCCTCTTTTCTTTATAAATTACCTAGCCTCAGGTATTCCTTTACAGCAATGCAAAATGCATGAACGTAATATTCTAAAAATAAAATTAATTCAGTAAGGATAAGAAGCAGGAACTAAAACTGAAAGGAAACTTAATAAAATGAACCTACTACATGGAACAAAAAACAAGTACTAATTCATGTAACTAATAAATACAGTATTCGAAACATACCCTCAGTCTTGGGCAAGAGTGTTGGGGGCAGACTGCAAACAAATCATGAAATTCTTTTAGTATGTTTGTTTTTGTAGTAGTGTATGCTAAGCAATTCTGAAAGTTTCAAAGTATTACAGGATAGAGCAAATGCATAAATCGGTTGGTGCTTTGAGAGTCAGGATTCAAAATACAAAAGAAAGGACACACACATACAAAATGAAGGAAGTCAAGAATAAGCCCTGAGACACTAAAATTAAAGGGGTCCAAGAGATCTCATGATTTCCAAAATATGTGTATTCATGTACACATGCATGCATATGTGCCCGTGCATGCTTATGTATAAATATATACACATAAACATGTGTATGTACGTGTAAGTAGATATATACACATAAATATATATGTGTATTCTAAGGAGTATGGGTTCAAGTTAAAATCTTGTGTGTGATCTTTCAGGCACACCCATAGACAAGTACAAAGGTATTATCTGGCAGTTATCCTGGAAGACAGCTTTCCGCCCCACACTGGATGTAACATAGAGCCAGTGCACTGTGGTCTCTGTACAGATGTGCAGGTATGGGTTCAGATCTCTCCAGACCAACCATGCTCTTACTCATCTCTGCACACCTAGCTCAGGAACCCTCCATTTGGAGTCCTTCTTGTGAGGGAGTAGAGAGCTCAACTAAGGCACTGTATTATTCAGGGGACTCTGCTTAGATGACCTTACTGGGGAGCCTTGAAGACAACTTTCTTCTGACAGTGTTCAGTACTTTTCCACGCCTGGTCTTCTCCACATGCCACATCTATATAATGGCAAGAGCTTTTTATTTGGGGTTCCTGTGGCAATGAAATGATCCCCCCATTTTTAAATGAAACATCTGCCACTCACCTGGTTCCTTTAATGGGGAAAAATGGAATTCTGCTAAAGTTGGGCCCTTTCCTGCGTAGACTCTTGCTTATATTATCACAGTATCTGAAAAAAGGCTTAATTATTCCTTTCGGTTTGACTTGTTATATTAATTGACTAACTCAATAACCGGCAGCTCTATCACTGACAAAGTGGTGCAGTGAGCAGAGTTGACCAGTAAATATGTTGCCTTTCTAGAAAGGAAAAGAATCCTGAGGATCCCATGGAGATTTTTTGGGAGATGTTAGAGAAATGCATGGGACACTCATGGATGATGGTAATGAATCCTTTGCAAGAGTCTGGGAGTCCCATTAGAGCACTTCGCCAGCCATGACAATGTGTCTCAGGAAGTATTTTGTGGGCCCTGGGGTTGCTTTGGGGGAATGCTAGTGATTGTTTATATAAGCTTTTCAGGTCTCAGGGAGAACTAATGATCCTTCCCTTTAGCTTCCAATTCCCTGGCTGAGCTTGCTTGGTGGGTTAAATTATAAATCCCAAAGAGGAACTCTAGGAAAGCTCGGGAAGCAATCCCTACCTCGTAATACAATCTGAGAGGCAATGGCAATAAAAGTCATCAGAGACCCTGAGTTGCTGAGCTGCACCCAGTTACCAGTGTTAGCTCTAAGCATGTCTCTGACACTGAAAGACAGCCTGTGATGCAACAAATTATTGAGACTCATGCCTAAAATGCAAAAGAATGTAGAACCCTTTGGAGTTACTTCACCCATCTATCTGAAGTGATCTTAGAGACTTGGGTTTTTCACCTCCATGATGTAGAAGGAAAACTTAGTGAGAGTGTCATCTTGTGGGGTGTATCATTATAGATCCCCACTTTCAGAGTATACTATTAGCAGCCACTTTGCCTAAAGAGGAGGAGGAAGAGAGGACTGGGATGAAAGCCTGCAAGCATCCAAAACCATCTACATCCTCAGCTGGATATTACTTGAGCTTAGAAAGATTTGGTCCAACACGGTAAGTTCCTTGACTTTAAAAAACATAGTTGGACTATTCTTCCAATGTATACAGCTTCCCTGTGAGCCACCCTGGTGGTAGATGAGACTGTTAACGAGACTCAGTTTTTTAGGTTCATTCGTTTTACTCCTACTGGTTATTGAACTCAATTAAACCTCCTCATAAGGCCATGCTGATCAGTCTGTGACACAATCCAGATATTCACTGATGACAAATCATCAGAATTGAAAAAGGAGCTGCTGCACAGATAGCAACAACTAGCTGGCAGAAAGAGTGATGTAAAACTGGTAATCACACGCTCTCTCCAGGACCATCTGGGCAAGCACTTTCACAACAAGATTGCTGGTTCTGGTTACTTACGTGTGGGTTCTCAAAGAGGAAACTGATGGGCTCTCCCATCAAGGAACTCATGGCAAGGTAGTGAGCCATGGGGCCCTAGAGGGTGGTCTGCTAGGGTCTACAAAGTAATGGATCCTGATTAATAAAGCGCTATTCCTTCTGTTCCTCCCAGTGAAGCTGGAGGAGAACTGGAGACTCTCATTCAACTCCTAACTGATGTCTCAGCTTTCAAAACTAAACAAGACTAGGGATTAGGCCAACGTCCCTATGTCCCTATGAAGAACAGTGGTTGTTCTTTTCTTTTACCTTGTTATATAAGGTAAAAGTTCAATAGGGATATAGAGGAGCACTGCATTTCTTGGGCCTTTTGGATTTGGTGCACAACTAACTGCGATCTCCATAATCCCTAACACTATGATGGGAGGGTTACGGGTTGAATTGTGCCCCTCTGAAACAGATAAGTTGAAATCCTAACCCTCAGTATCACAGAATGTGATCTTATTTGGAAATAGGAACTTTACAGAGATAAATGAAAATGAGGTCATTAGAGTGGGCCTTAATTCAATATAAATATTGTCCTTATAAAAACAGAAAATTGGAGCACCCACACACACTGGGAAAATGACATGCGAAATTGAAGGCAGAGATTGGGGTGATGCATATAGAAGCCAAGGAATGTCAAAAATAGCAACCCACAAGGAGCTCGGGCAGAGGCATGGAATTGATTTTCCCTCTAGTTCTCAGAAGGAACCAACCTTGTCAACACCGTGGTCCCCGACTTCTAGCCCGCTGAGTATAATTTTTTGTTATCGAAGCCACCCAATTTGTGGGTAGTTTGTAATGGTAGCCCTACCACTGGGAAGTGGATCACTGCTGTAACAAATATTTTAAAATGTGTAAATGACTTTGGAATTAGGTAATGGGTAGAGGATGCAAGAGTTTTGAGGTGTATTATAGAAAAAACTTAGATTACCTTGAAGAGATTGTTGGTAGAAATATGGATATTAAAGGTGATTCTGGTGAAGGCTCAGAAAGAAAAGGGAAGAACTACAGAGAAAGCTTCTCTCATCTTAGATATACACATATATTGTCATGAACAGAATGTCAACAGAAATATGAATGTTAAAGGTGCTTCTAGTGAGGTCTCAGATGGAAATGAAGAACATATTGGAAACTGGAGGAAAGGTGATCTTTGTTATAAAATTGCAAAGAGCTTGTCTGAATTCTGTCTGTTGGGTGGAAAGTAAAATTTGTAAGCAATGAACTTGGATATTTATCTGAGAAGATTCTAGGTAAACTGTTTAAGGCACATCTTGATTTCTCTTTTCTGTTATAGTAAGATGTGAGAGGGAAATGGATAAATCAAATAAGGAATTGTTAAGCAAAATGAAAACAGATCATAAAATTCAGAAAATCTTCAGCCTATCAGTATTGAAAAAAAATAAGAAAGCATATTGTGGAAAGAACACCAAGGATATGACTGCACAACTATTTGCTAAATAGATTAGATATGTGAATTGTGGATCTAATCAACCATCTCAGCAGAAATCCTGACAACTTGAACTGAAGGAGATAGAGAAAGGATGAAATAGAAGTTGACTTTCAGGTTGCTAAGATTCTATAGACAGGGAACAGGTCAATAAACTATTCTGCTGCAATTGTGTTATCCTTCAAGAGAAAGGAACAATGACCCTAAGGATGGTCCCAATACCAGTGGGGCTTCTACTGTCACCAAGAGCCCAGAAGACACAGGCCAGAGGGCTGGGCTGTTGCCCCTTCTGTTTGAAGAGGTGGGTCACCACCTACATCAAAGGAGGCAGGGCCATACCCCACTAGGCCCAGAGGACAGGGCATTGAACCAAGAGGACTACTTTCAAGTCTGAAAATCTAAAGAAATTTACCCTGCCAGATTCTGAATTTGTTTGGTACTTGTGACCCCTTTTTTTCCTTCCAATTTTTCCCTTTAGGAATGAAAATGTCTGTCCTACGCCTGCCCCACCACTGCATTTTGGAAGCAGATAATGCAATGTCTGGTTTTACAGGTTCACAAACGAATAGGACTTCTGCACAGGATGAATCATATCTCAAGTCTCTCCCATAATTATCTAAATGATTTAAACGATGAAATTTGGAACTTTGAGTTGATGATGCTTAGAGATGATTTTGGAAACAGCGTTGAACTTTTGGAGATGTTGTGATGGGGTGAATGTATTTTGCATGTGGGAAGAACATGACTATTTAGAATCAGAGAGTAGACTGTTATAGGTTGAATTGTCCCCACTATCTTCCCCAAATTTGTAGAATTCCTAAACCCTAGTGCCTCAGAACATGATTTTCTTTGGAAATAGAGTCTTTACAAAAGTAATCAAGTAAAAATGAGATCATAACAGTAGGCTTTAGTCCGATATGAATAATATCCTTACAAAAACAGGATATTTAGGTAAGAGACAATTATACTGAGAAAAAGTCATGTGGGGATGAAAGCAGAGACCAGAGTGATGCATCTCCAAGCCAAGGAACACCAAATGTTGTCAATGAACTACCAGAAATTAGAATAGAGGCATTTAACAGATTCTCACTGACAGTCCCTCAAAAAAAACCAACCCTGCTGATACCTTATGTTGTACTACTAGCCTCAAGAACTCTGAGATAGTAAATTTCCATTGGTTAAGCTGCCTAGTTTGTGGTAATTTGTTATGGTAGCACTAGGAACCTAATACAAAAGAGAAACAGACAATCCTCTTTGGCTTGGGGCATGAAACCAACTTCACTAGCACTCTTACCCAAACACAAGTATGTACAGGTCACTCTGGACCACTAAAACCTCCATTGTTATGGCCCCCACTACTGAATGTATAACAGTATAGATACACTGTTTTAGTATATTCCTGCTTGAATTCATTCCCAAGCCCCAAAGAAAATTGCTCTAGTTAGGGCCATTTTTTCTTTATCCACTCTATCATTGATGGGCATTTGGGTTGGTTCCAAGTCTTTGCTATTGTGAATAGTGCTGCAATAAACATACATGTGCATGTGTCTTTATAGTATAATAATTTATAATTGTTTGGGTATATACCCAGTAATGGGATTGCTGGGTCAAATTGTATTTCTAGTTCTAGATCCTTGAGGAACTGCCACACTATCTTCCACAATGGTTGAACTAATTTATACTCCTAACAACAGTGTAAAAGCATTTTCTCCACATCCTCTCCAGCATCTGCTGTTTCCAGACTTTTTAATGATCACCATTCTAATTGACATGAGATGGTATCTCATTGTGGTTTTGATTTGCATTTCTCTAATGACTAGTGATGATGAGCTTTTTTTCATATGTTTGTTGGCCACACAAATGTCTTCTTTTGAAAAGTGTCTTCATATCCTTCACCCACTTTTTGATTAGATTGTTTGATTTTTTCTTATAAATTTGTTTAAGTTCCTTGTAGATTCTGGATATTAGTCCTTTGTCAGATGGATAAATTGCAAAATTTTTCTCCCATTCTATAGGTTGCCTGTTTATGCTGATGATAGTTTCTTTTGTTGTGCAGAAGCTCCTTAGTTTAATTAGATCTCTTTTGTCAATTTTGGCTTTTATTGCAATTGCTTTTGGTGTTGTAGTCATGAAGTCTTTGCCCATGCCTATGTCCTGAATGGTATTGCCTAGGTTTTCTTCTAGGGTTTTTATGGTTTTAGGTCTTATGTTTAAGTCTTTAATCCATCTTGAGTTAATTTTTGTATAAGGTATAAGGAAGGGATCCTGTTTCAGTTTTCTGCATATGGCTAGCCACTTTTCCCAACACCATTTTTCCTTTCCCTGTTGCTTGTTTTTTTTCAGGTTTGTCAAAGATCAGATGGTTCTACACGTGTGACATTTTTTTTGAGGCCTCTGTTCTGTTTCATTGGTCTATATATCCATTTTGGTACCAGTACCATGCTGTTTTGGTGACTGTAGCCTTGTAGTATAGTTTTAAGTCAGGTAGCGTGATGCCTGACTTTGTTCTTTTTGCTGAGGATTGTCTTGACTATACGGGCTCTTTTTTTTTGGTTCCATATGAAATTTAAAGTAGTTTTTTCCAATTCTGTGAAGAAAGTCAATGGTAGCTTGATGGGAATAGCATTGAATCTATAAATTATTTTGGGTAGTATGGCCATTTTCACGATATTGATTCTTCCTATCCATGAGCATGGAATGTTTATCCATTGTTTTTTCTCTTCTCTTATTTCGTTGAGCAGTGGTTTGTAGCTCTCCTTGAAGAGGTCCTTCACATCCCTTATAAGTTGGATTCCTAGGTATTTTATTTTCTTTGTAGCATTTGTGAATGGGAGTTCACTCATGATTTGGTTCTCTGTTTGTCTATTATTGGTGTATAGGAACGCTTGTGATTTTTACACATTGATTTTGTATCCTGAGACTTTGCTGAAATTGCTTATCAGCTTAAGAACTTTTTGGGCTGAGACAATGGAGCTTTCAAAATATACAGTCATATCATCTGCAAACAGAGACAATTTGACTTCCTCTCATCCTATTTGAATACCTTTTATTTTTTTCTCTTGCCTAATTGCCCTGGCCAGAACTTCCAATACTATGTTGAATAGGAGTGGTGAGAGAGGGCATCCTCGTCTTGTGCTGGTTTTCAAAGGGAATGCTTCCAGCTGCTGCCCATTCAGTATGATATTGGCTGTGGGTTTGTCATAAATAGCTCTTATTATTTTGAGATACACTCCGTCATTACCTAGTTTATTGAGTGTTTTTAGCATGAAGGGCTGTTGAATTTTGTCGAAGGACTTTTCTGCATCGAGATAATCATGTGGTTTTTGTCATTGGTTCTGTTTATGTGATAGATTACATTTATTGATTTGCATATGTTGAACCAGCCTTGTGTCCCAGGGATGAGGCTGACTTGATCGTGGTGGATAAGCTTTTTAATGTGCAGCTGGATTCTGTTTGCCTGAATTTTATTGAGAATTTTCACATCGATGTTCATCAGGGATATTGGCCTGAATTTTTGTTGTTGTTGTTGTTGTTGTTGTGTCTCTGCCAGGTTTTAGTATCGGGATGATGCTGGCCTCATAAAATGAGTTAAGGAATTCCATCTTTCTCTATTGTTTGGAATAGTTTCAGAAGGAATGGTACCAGCTCCTCTTTGTACCTCAGGTAGAATTTGATTGTGAATCCATCTGGTCCTGGGCATCTTTTTTTTTTTGGGGGGGGGGGGGGGCGGGGGGGTTGGTAGGCTATTAATTACTATTTCAATTTCAGAACTTCTTATTGGTCTATTCAGGGATTCGACTTCTTCCTGGTTTAGTCCTGGGAAGGTGTATGTGTCCAAGAATTTAACCATTTCTTCTAGGTTTTCTAGTTTATTTTCATAAAGGTGTTTATAGTATTCTCTGATGGTAATTTGTATTTTTGTGGGATCCGGGGTGATATCCCCTTTATCATTTTTTATTGTTTCTATTTGATTATTCTCTCTTTTCCTCCTTATTAGTCTGGCTAATTTTGTTAATTTTTTCAAAAAAACAGCTCCTGAATTCATTGATTTTTGAAGGTTTTTTTGTGTCTCTATCTCCCTCAGTCCTGCTCTGATCTTAGTTATTTCTTGTCTTCTGCTAGCTTTTGAATTTGTTTGTTCTTGCTTCTCTAGTTCTTTTGTGATGTTAGGGTGTCGATTTTAGATCTTTCCCACTTTCTCATGTGGGCATTTAGTGCTATAAATTTCTCTGTACACACTGCTTTAAATGTGTTCTAGAGATTTTTGTCTGTTGGTCTTTGTTCTCATTGGTTTCAAATAACTTATTTATTTCTGCCTTCATTTCGCTATTTACCCAGTAGTCATTCAGGAGCAGGTTGTTCAGTTTCAATGTAGTTGTCTGAGTTTAAGTGTGTTTCTTAATCCTGAGTTTTAATTTGATCGCACTGTGGTCTGAGAGATTGTTATGATTTCCATTATTTTGCATTTGCTGAAGAGTTATAATTCGCTTCCAATTATGTGGTCAATTTTAGAATAAGTGCAATGTAGTGCAGAGAAGAGTGTACACTCTGTTGATTTGGGGTGGAGAGCTCTGTAGATGTCTATTAAGTCCATTTGGTGCAGGGCTGAGTTCAAGTCCTGAATATCCTTGTTAATTTGCTGTCTCATTGATCTGTCTAATATTGACAGTGGGATGTTAAAGTCTCCCGCTATTATTGCATGGGAGTCTAAGTCTCTTTGTAGGTTTCTAAGAACTTTATTAATCTCGGTGCTCCTGTATTGGGTGCATATATATTTAGGATAGTTAGCTCTTCTTGTTGCATTGATCCCTTTACCATTATGTAATGCCCTTCTTTGTCTTTTTTGATCTTTGTTAGTTTAAAGTTTGTTTTATCAGAGACTAGGATTGCAACCTCTGGTTTTTCTTGCTTTCCATTTGCTTGGTAAATATTCCTCCATCCCATTATTTTGAGGCTATGTGTGTCTTTGCATGTGAAATGGGTCTCCTGAATATAGCACACCAATGGGTATTGACACTTTATCCAATCTGCCAGTCTGTGTCTTTTAACTGGGGCATTTTCTCATTTACATTTAAGGTTAATATTGTTATGTGTGAATTCGATCCTGTCATCATGATGTTAGCTGGCTATTTTGCACATTAGTTGAGGCAGTTTCTTCACAGTGTCATTGGTCTTAATATTTTGGTATGTTTTTGTAGTGGCTGCTACCAGTTTTTCCTTTCCTTCATATTTAGTGCTTCCTTCAGGAACTCTTGTAAGGCAGGCCTCGTGGTGACAAAATCTCTCTCAGCATTTGCTTGTCTGTAAAGAATTTTGTTTCTCCTTTGCTTATGAGCTTAGCTTGGTTTGGCTGAATATGAAATTCTGGGTTGAAAATTCTTTAAGAATGTTGAATATTGGCCCCCACTCCCTTCTGGCTTGTAGGGTTTCTGCAGAGATATCTACTGTTAGTCTAATGGGCTTCCCTTTGTAGGTAACCTGACGTTTCTCTCTGGCTGCACTTAACATTTTTTCCTTCATTTCAACCTTGGTAAATCTGATGATTATGTGTCTTGGGGTTGCTCTACTTGGGGAGTATCTTTGTGGTGTTCTCTGTATTTCCTGAATTTGAAAGTTGACCTGTCTTTCTATTTTGGGGAAGTTCTCCTGGATAATATCCTGAAGAGTGTTTTCCAAATTGGTTCCATTCTCCCCATCTCTTTCAAGTACACCAATGAATCGCAAGTTTGATCTTTTCACATAGTCCTGTATTTCTTGGAGGCTGTTATTTCCTTTTCATCCTGTTTAATCTTGTCTTCACACTTTATTTCATTAAGTTGATCTTCAATCTCTGATATCCTTTCTTCCGCTTGATCGATTCATCTATTGATACTTGTGTATGCTTCACAAAGTTCTCGTGCTCTGTTTTTCAGTTCCATCAGGTCATTTATGTTCTTCTCTAAACTGGTTATTCTAGTTAGCAGTTACTTTGACCTTTTACCAAGGTTCTTAGATTCCTTACATTGGGTTAGAACATGCTCCCTTAGCTCAGAGGAGTTTGTTATTATCCACCTCCTGAAGCCTACTTCTGTCAATTCGTCAAACTCATTCTCTCTCCTGTTTTATTCCCTTGCTGGCGAGGAGTTGTGATCCTTTGGAGGAGAAGAGACATTCTGGCTTTTGGAATTTTCAGCCTTTTTGCACTGGTTTTTCCTCACCTTCATGGATTTATCTACCTTTGGTCTTTGATGTTAGTGACCTTCGGATGGGGTGTTTGCATGGGTTTCCTTTTTGTTGATGTTGATACTATTGCTTTCTGTTTGTTAGTTTTCCTTCTAACAGTCCGGCCCCTCTTCTGCAGGTCTGCTGGAGTTTGCTGGAGATCCACTCCAGACCCTGTTTTTCTGGGTATCACCAGCAGAGGCTACAGAACAGCAAAGATTGCTGCCTGCTCCTTCCTCTGGAAGCTTTGTCCCAGAGTGGCAACGGCCAGATGCCAGCTGGAACTCTCCTGCATAAGGTGTCTGTCGACCCCTGCTGGGAGGTGTCTGCCAATCAGGAGGCATGGGGGTCAGGTACCCATTTGAGGAGGCAGTCTATCCCTTAGCAGAGCTCGAGCACTGTGCTGGGAGATCTGCTGCTCTCTTCAGAGCCAGCAGTCAGGAACATTTAAGTTTGCTGAAGCTGCACCCACAGCCGCCCCTTCTCCCAGATGCTCTGTCCCAGGGAGATGGGAGTTTTACCTATAAGCCCCTGACTGAGTCTGCTGCCTTTGTTTCAGAGATGCCCTGCACAGAGAGGAGGAATCTAGAGAAGCAGGCTGGCTACAGCGGCTTTGCTGCACTATGGTGGGTTCTGCACCCAATTTGAACTTCCCAGCAGCTTTGTTTACACTGTGAGAGGAAAACCACCTACTCAAGCCTCAGTAACGGTGATGCCCCTCCCCCCCACCAAGCTTGAGTGTCCCATGTCGACTTCAGACTGCTGTGCTGGCTGCGAGAATTTTAAACCAGTGGATTTTAGCTTGTTGGGCTCTGTGAGGGTGAGATCCACTGAGGAAGACCACTCGGCTCCCTGGCTTCAGCCCCTTTTCCAGGTGCATGAACAGTTCTGTCTCACTGGCATTCCACGTGCCACTGTCATATGAAAGAAACTCCTACAACTAGCTCAGTGTCTGCCCAAACAGCCACCCAGTTTTGTGCTTGAAACCTAGGGCCCTGGTGGTGTAGGCACCCGAAGGAATCTCCTGGTCTGCGTAATGTGAAGACTGTGGGAAAAGCATAGTATCTGGGCCAGATGGCACTGTCCCTCATGGCACAGTCCCTCGCGGCTTCCCTTGGCCAGGGGAAGGAGTTCCCCGACCCCTTGCACTTCCTGGGTGAGGCAATGCCCCACCCTGCTTCTGCTCACCCTCCTTGAGCTGCACCCACTGTCTAACCAGTCCCAATGAGAAGAACCGGGTACCTCAGTTGGAAATGCAGAAACCACCTGCCTTCTGCATTGGTCTCGCTGGGAGCTGCAGACTGGAGCTGTTTCTGTTTGGCCGTCTTGCCTGGGAATATAGCCCCCAGTTTTCTAACCAAGCTCCCTCAATGGTTCAAATTAGAGGACCAACAAAGGGCTTTTTACAGTATCCTGGCCAGCCACCCTGTTAGTCCTTTGGTTGCATAGTGAGAGTGAAAACAACAGATGATAAGATTGTTGACCAGACTCAGATTTCTAGATTCACTTGTTTCAATTCTGCTGGTTATCAAACCTCCTCCTAAGGTCATGTGGATCAGATATAGTCCAGATATTAACTGGCAAATTTTGAGCATGGAAAACATGGCTGCTGCCCGGATAGCAAACACTGGCCAATGGAAAGAGTGGCATAAAAATGGCTATCTGCTCAATCCAGGCAATGGCCTTCTAGAGGAGATCTATCAGATTGGTCACAAAACAACAGGGTCTCAAAGGAGTATGATTGATGGGCCCTCCAACAGACAGTGAGCCACAGTGGTCCTACCAGGCACTAAGGTCCATATGGTGATGTCCACTATGAACAGTATGAGTGTTATTTTCTCTAACTTTCTCAGTGAATCTTGAAATTTGAGTAGTTTGCTTCCTTGATGAAGGAAGTAACCTTATCAAATTTAGAGTGATATATTGTGGGGTCTAACATACAGATCCTTCCTACTTTTACCCGGATCTCTCATCTTTCACAAATGAGCATGACTAGGGGTTAGTACAATGTCCCTATATCCCCAGTGGGGAACTGAGGACCTACACTTAGGACAAAGTTTGAAGTGGGGGTGGGAAAAAATGACATTTCTTGGGCCTTTTGGATACTGGTCAACAAATTACTGTGATCCTCACATTCCCTGACATGAGGATGAGGAGGAAACAAATAATTCTTCCTAGTTTTTAATCTGAGGTCACCATAAACAAGACCTCTTTCTAAACAAACTATGGGGTAGATCCCTTTGGGTCACTATAAATCCCTATTGTCATGGCCTCTACTACTGAATATATTACTGGTTAAATATATTTTCTATATGAACAACTCTAGCATTTACACCCACCTCCTGATGGGATTTGCAGCAGTCCAGGTATTTTGTGGGATATGTGGAAGATCATGACCTACCAAACTACTGGCACCTAGTACCAATGTCTACCAAAACCAGTATTAATACTCTGGGGACAAAAAAGGGAATAATTTCCACCATTGCTGAGCTTTAAGAAGTCGATTATCTGTACACTATTTCTGCATTCAATAGACCCATCTGGCCTATGTGAAAGACCTCAGGTGCCTAAACCCTGTACTGATAAGGGTTCTAAAAAGCATAAGTGCTACCTTTGGCACCAGTGGTAACCTGACATTGTTGGCACCAGTGGTAACCTGACATTGTGACAGTCAGAGGCTGTTCAGGATGAAGGAACTTGGTATGTACCAGTTGACATAGCAAATGTCCTTTCAGCATTCCTCTCCATGAGGATGATCAGGATTAGTAGAATTATGTAGGATAGGTTACAATAAACCACTAATATCTTTCCACAAGGCTTCCAAAATTCCCCAACTATTTGTAATCAATGTATAGGTTATGACCTGGACAAAGTTCCACTCCTGGAAGAAGCATTAACCTTCCACACTGTTTATGAAATCATCCTAGTGGGCTCAGACAAGGACACTACCCAAAAGGAACCAGATGCTCTGTTCACCCACCTGCAGCATGTACTGTGCCATTATCATTGGACAAGGCACAAGGACCTAAAACCCAAGTGAAATTCCTGGGTGTAATCTGTAAAGGCTATGGTGTTCCATTCCAGAGATGATGATTGTCATGCCTTCGGCCAGTTCTGACTCAAAAAGTAAAAATAATGTGAGCAATAGGAGGGACCATTCATCTGCCACCATGCTCACATTCAAGCCACAGAGATCAGACAGCATCCTCTATCAGGTTGCCATAAAAACCACTACCTTTGAATGGGGCCTTGATCAACATGATACCCTGGAAATCCTTCTACTGGCCACCTTGGCTGCCCTTATACCTCTCTGATTTCCATTTGCTGCTTCAGTTACAGATCTCGGCAATACCTCTGCCTACCAACTGGGACTACTACAGATCAGACGTGCCCATAAATGGCCAGCAGCAGATGAAAGGTACCCATCTTTTATGAGACAATTATTGGCCTGTTATTGTCCTGAAATGGATACTGAGAGCATAAATTAAGTTGTGTAATAATATTATGACAAGAAATTCTAACCAAAACATATCATTATCTTTGTTTTTGTTCTTGAGTTATGTTAGAGTATTTACATTTTAGAGTATAAATTATCTATAAAATATATGTACTCAAATACATAAGTATGAACCAAAGAAAAAAGTTCTTTTGAGATTAATTTAAAATAATATAAAATAGCTATCATTATTATACTTACTGCTACGTCCTTCTCCTTCAGAAGTTTCTTGTTTCTCTAATTGCACTTCGATTTTTGACACTGCATCTTGATGTTTAAGCATAGGATTTTCACTTGATTCTTCACCATGTGCTATGTTAAGAGAGAAATTTAGTTCCTTACTAAAAAAACAAATCTACTGTGAAAGCCTAGAGTTCAAATTTATAACAAGTGGAAGCAACATTTTCTTTCATCTTATAAAGTTAAAAGTAAACTACCTTAATGCTAGATCTGACATGAAAATGGTGAGAAAAGTTTCAATGTGTGTTGAAGCCATATTATTATTTCATAAATATTCCCAGATATTAAGTGTGTTTTATATTAGTCTCTACTTTCCTTAAGTTATTTATACTTTAGGTTAATACATAATCATAGACCAAACAATGAAAACGCATGTGCTCAAGGTCATTCATTACAGCATTATTTGTAATTGCAAAGTATTCAAAACCATTGAGATTTTTAAGCACAGGAGATTGGTTGAAAGAACACATATATACACACACACATATATGAACATATATATACACACACACAGAGTTATACATGTATATATATACACACACATATATATATATACATGTATATATATGTGTGTGTATATATATATACCAGAAACAATAGTATAATATAAATTATGGTACATAATTATGTGTATCTATGTGTGGATGAATATATACGGTCTATGATATGGTACACATGGCTGTACATACAGTGAGAAGTTACCCTCCCATCTATGCCGATACATCCTACCCTTGCCCAATGTCATTTTGTGGGGAAAATGTAATATTGATGGAGTCAGTGACCTTCCATGTTTAGACTCTTGCTTATGTTGTTGCAGTAAGTGAATAAAGGCTTAATTGTTAGCTTCAATTTGGCTTGCTATCTTAATTGACCATCTTCACACTTGGCAGCTCCCTTGGTGACAAATGGCTGTGAGCAGGGTGGTCAATTAAGCACAATGCCTTTCTGGAAAAGCAGAAAGCATGCAGATCCCCAGAGAATTTGTGGGAGATGCTAGAGTTGAGACCTCTTGGGGGGTACTAGTGGATCATCCGCAAGAGTCGACTGTCCCATGGTGCACTCTGCCAGCCCTATCGGTAGGTCTCAGAAAGTGCTGTCCAACACCATGGGGCACTCTCAGAGAGTGCTAGCAGATTGTTTACATAAGCTTTTTGGTTCTGAGGGACACCAGTGGCCCTTCTCCTTAGCCCTAGACTCTCAGGCAAAGATGCCTGGTGGGTCAAATTAGAGATCCAACAGAGGGCCTCTGAGAAAGCTAGAGAAGAAATTCCTTGGCCACTGCTATTGTACCCTGCAGATGAGATTGAAAGTTTTCAGAGAACCTGCGAGCTAATTTGCACCAATTCTAAAGCTAATTTATTTGCTCTTAGTTCTAAAGAGGTACCAGGCAATGACAGACAGCCTATGACCCAGCAAGGGATTGAGACTCGTGGTTTAAACAAAAGGAATGGAGAGCCCCTTTGGGATTGCTTTCCTGTGTGATCTAGGAGAACTTAGAGGCATGGATTATTTGCCTGCATGATGAAAGAGGTAATCTTGTTAAACTAACTTAGTGGTACCTTGTGGACTGTGTCACTATAAAATGCCTCCTTTAGAGTGTCATAACAGAAGAGGTTTTGCTCAAGGAGGACAAGCCAAGTCGGAGAATGAGAAGGGAACACCCAAGCCCTTCTTTTTCAACTGGGTTGTATTTGGGTTCTGACAACTTTGGCACACCCATGCTATCTTCCCTATGATTAAAATACATTTTTAGACCATGGTTGCAGAGGCTATACAGCCCTGCAAACCATACTGGTGATCTCTTGGTCTCTTGCTTGAGAGTGAGAGCAGTTAATGATGAGAGTGAGAGCAGTCAATGATAAGATTTTTTTAAAGTCTCAGATTTCTAGGGTTATAAGTGTCACTCCTACTGGTTATAGAGCCAAATTAAAATTAACTCTCCTCTAAGGTCAGGCAAATTGGTCAGTAAAATAATCTAGATCGGGGTACCCAACCCCGAGGCCATGACCAGTACTGGTCTGTAGCCTGTTGGAAACCGGGCCAAACAGCAGTAGGTGAGCAGTGGGCGAGTGAGTGAAGATTCATCTGTATTTTCAACGGCTCCCCATCATTCACATTACTGCCTGAGCTCTCCCTCCTGTTAGATCAGCAGCAGCATTAGATTCTCATAGGAACACAAACCCTACTATGAACTGCACATATGAAGAATCTAGGTCTAGTTTTTTTATGGTTAATTAATTAATTTATTTATTTTTATTATACTTTAAGTTCTAGGGTACACATGCACAATGTTTGTTACCTATGCATATATGTGCCATGTTGGTGTGCTGCACCATTAACTCATCATTTACATTAGGTATTTCTCCTAATGCCATCCCTCTCACCTCCCCCAACCCCATGACAGGCCCCAGTGTGTGATGTTCCCCTTCCTGTGTCGAAGTGTTCTCATTGTTCAAGTCCCCTATGACTGAGAATATGCGGTGTTTGGTTTTCTGTCCTCACGACAGTTTACTGAGAACGATGGTTTCCAGCTTCATCCATGTCCCTATAAAAGACATGAACTCATCCTTCTTATGGCTGCATAGTATTCCACGGTGTATATGTGCCACATTTTCCTAATCCAGTCTATCATTGATGGACATTTGGGTTGGTTCCAAGTTGTTGCTATTGTGAATAGTGCTGCAATAGACATACGGGTGCATGTTGTCTTCATAGTAGCATGATTTATAATCCTTTGGGTATATACCCAGGAATGGGATCGCTGGGTCAAATGGTATTTCTAGTTCTAGATCCTTGAGGAATGACCACACTGTCTTCCACAATGGTTGAACTAGTTTACAGTCCCAACAACAGTGTAAAAGTCTTCCTATTTCTCCACATCCTCTCCAGCACCTGTTGTTTCCTGGCTTTTTAATGATCGTCATTCTAACCAGTGTGAAATGGTATCTCATTGTGGTTTAGATTTGCATTTATCTGATGTCCAGTGATGATGAGCATTTTTTCATGTGTCTGTTGGCTGCATAAAAGACTTCTTTTGAGAAGTGTCTGTTCACATCTTTTGCCGCTTTTTGATGGGGTTGTTTGATTTTTTCTTGTAAATTTGTTGAAGTTCTTTGTAGATTCTGGATATTAGCCCTTTGTCAGATGGGTAGATTGCAAAAATTTTCTCCCATTCTGTAGGTTGCCTGTTCACTCTGATGATAGTTTCTTTTACTGTGCAAAAGTTCTTTAGTTTAATTAGATCTCATTTGTCTATTTTGGCTTCTGTTGCCATTGCTTTTGGTGTTTTAGTCATGAAGTCTTTGCCCATATCTATGTTCTGAATGGTATTGCCTAGGTTTTCTTCTAGGGTTTTTATGGTTTTAGGTCTAACATTTAAGTCTCTAATCCATCTTGAATTAATTTTTGTATAAGGAGTAAGGAAAGGATCCAGTTTCAGCTTTCTACTTATGGCTAGCCAATTTTCCCAGCACCATTTATTAAATGGGGAATACTTTCCCCATTTCTTGTTTTTGTCAGGTTTGTCAAAGATCAGATGGCTGTAGATGTGTGGTATTATTTCTGAGGGCTCTGTTCTGTTCCATTGGTCTATAACTCTGTTTTGGCACCAGTACCATGCTGTTTTGGTTACTGTAGCCTTGTAGTATAGTTTGAAGTCAGGTAGCGTGATGCCTCCAGCTTTGTTGTTTTGGCTTAGGATTGTCTTGGCAATGCGGGCTCTTTTTTGGTTCCATATGAACTTTAAAGCAGTTTTTTCCAGTTCTGTGAAGAAAGTCATTGGTAGCTTAATGGGGATGGCATTGAATCTGTAAATTACCTTGGGCAGTATGGCCATTTTCACAATATTGATTCTTCCTATCCATGAGCATGGTATGTTCTTCCATTTGTTTATGTTCTCTTTTATTTCATTGAGCAGTGGTTTGTAGTTCTCCTTGAAGAGGTCCTTCACATCCCCTGTAACTTGGATTCCTAGGTATTTTATTCCCTCTGAAGCAATTGTGAATGGGAGTTCACTCATGATTTGGCTGTTTGTCTGTTATTGGTGTATAAGAATGCTTGTGATTTTTGCACATTGATTTTGTATCCTGAGACTTTGCTGAAGTTGCTTATCAGCTTAAGGAGATTTTGGGCTGAGACGATGTGGTTTTCTAAATATACAATCATGTCATCTGCAAACAGGGACAATTTGACTTCCTCTTTTCCTAACTGAATGCCCTTTATTTCTTTCTCCTGCCTGATTGCCCTGGCCAGAACTTCCAACACTATGTTGAATAGGAGTGGTGAGAGAGGGCATCCCTGTCTTGTGCCAGTTTTCAAAGAGAATGCTTCCAGTTTTGCCCATTCAGTATGATACTGGCTGTGGGTTTGTCATAAATAGCTCTTATTATTTTGAGATACGTCCCATCAATACCTGGTTTATTGAGAGATTTTAGCATGAAGGGCTGTTGAATTTTGTCAAAGGCCTTTTCTGCATCTATTGAGATAATCATGTGGTTTCTGACTTTGGTTCTGTTTATATGATGGAGTACGTTTATTGGTTTGCATATGTTGAACCAGCCTTGCATCTCAGGGATGAAGTCGGCTTAATCATGGTGGATAAGCTTTTTGATGTGCTGCTGGATGCAGTTTGCCAGAATTTTATTGAGGATTTTCACATCGATGTTCATCAGAAATATTGGTCTAAAATTCTCTTTTTTTGTTGTGTCTCTGCCAGGCTTTGGTATCAGGATGATGCTGGCCTCATAAAATGAGCTGGGGAGGATTCCCTCTTTTTCTATTGATTGGAATAGTTTCAGAAGGAATGGTACCAGCTCCTCTTTGTACCTCTGGTAGAATTAGACTGTGAATCCATCAGGTCCTGGAACTTTTTTGGTTGGTAGGCTATTAATTCTTGCCTGAATTTCAGAGCCTGTTATTGGTCTATTCAGGGATTCGACTTCTTCCTGTTTTAGTCTTGGCAGGGCATATGTGTACAGGAATTTATCCATTTCTTCTAGATATTCTAGTTTATTTGTGAAGAGGTTTTTATAGTATTCTCTGATGGTTGTTTGTATTTCTGTGGAATCAGTGGTGATATCCCCTTTATCATTTTTGATAGCATCCATTTGATTCTTCACTCTTTTCTTCTTTATTAGTCTTGCTAGCCATTTATCTATTTTGTTGATCTTTTCAAAAAAACAGTTCCTGAACTTATTGATTTTTTGAAGGGTTTTTGTGTCTCTGTCTCCTTCAGTTCTGCTCTGGTCTAAGTTATTTCCTGCTTTATGCTAGCTTTTGAATGTGTTTGTTCTTCCTTCTCTAGTCTTTTAATTGTGATGTTAGGTATGAATTTCAGATCTTTCCTGCTTTCTCTTGTGGGCATTTAGTGTTATAAATTTCCCTCCACACACTCCTTTAAATGTGTCCCAGAAATTCTGGTATGTTGTGTCTTTGTTCTCATTGGTTTCAAAGAACATCTTTATTTCTGCCTTCATTTCAATATTTACCCAGTAATCATTCAGGAGCAGGTTGCTCTGTTTCCATGTAGTTGAGTGGTTCTGAATGAGTTTCTTAATCCTGAGTTCTAATTTGATTGCACTGTGGTCTGAGAGACAGTTTGTTATGATTTCTGTACTTTTACATAGGCTGAGGAGTGCTTTACTTCCAACTATGTAGTCAATTTTGGAATAAGTGTGATGTGGTGCTGAGAAGAATGCATATTCTCTTGATTTGTGGTGGAAAGTTCTGGAGATGTCCATTAGGTCCTCTTGGTGCACAGCTGAGTTCAAGACTTGGATATTCTTGTTAACTTTCTGTGTCATTGATCTGTCTAATCTTGACAGTGAAGTGTTAAAGTCTCCCATTATTGGTGTGTGGGAGTCTAAGTCTTTTTGTAGGTTTCTAAGGACCTACTTTATGAATCTGGGTGCTCCTGTATTGGGTGCATATATATTTAGGGTAGTTAGCTCTTCTTGTTGCATTGATACCTTTACTATTATGTAATGCCCTTCTTTGTCTCTTTTGATCTTTGTTGGTTTAAAGTCTGTTTTATCAGAGACTAGGATTGCAACCCCTGCTTTTTTTTAGTTTTCCATTTGCTTGGTAGATCTTCCTCCATCCCTTTATTTTGAACCTATGTGTGTCTCTGCACATGAAATGGGTCTTGACTCTTTTTTTGTTTTTTATACTTTAAGTTCTAGGGTACATGTACACAACATGCAGATTTGTTACATATGTATACATGTGCCATGTTGGTGTGCTGCACCCATTAACTCGTCATTTACATTAGATATATATCCTAATACTATCCCTCCCGGTGTGTGATGATCCCCTTCCTGTGTCGAAGTGATCTCACTGTTCAGATCCCACCTATGAGTGAGAACATGCAGTAGTTGGTTTTCTGTTCTTGCGATAGTTTGCTGAGAATGATGGTTCCCAGCTGCATTCATGTCCCTACAAAGGACATGAACTCATCCTTTTTCATGGCTGCATAGTATTCCATGGTATATACGTGCCACATTTTCTTAATTCAGACTGTCACTGATGGACATTTGGGTTGGTTCCAAGTCTTCCCTATTGTGATTAGTGCCGCAATAAACATATGTGTGCATGTGTCTTTATAGCAGCATGACTTATAATCCTTTGGGTATATACCCAGTAATGGGATGGCTGGGTCAAATGGTATTTCTAGTTTTAGATACTTGAGGAATTGCCACACTGTTTTCCACAATGGTTGAACTAGTTTACAGTCCCACCAACAGTGAAAAGTGTTCCTATTTCTCCACATCCTCTCCAGCACCTGTTGTTTCCTGATTTTTTAATGATTGCCATTCTAAGGGGTGTGAGATGGTATCTCATTGTGGTTTTGATTTGCATTTCTCTGATGGCCAGTGATGATGAGCATTTTTTCATGTGTCTGTTGGCTGTATAAATGTCTTCTTTTGAAAAGTGTCTGTTCATATCCTTTGCCCAATTTTGATGGGGTTGTTTGTTTTTTCCTTGTAAATTTGTTTGAGTCCGTTATAGGTTCTGGATATTAGCCATTTGTCAGATGAGTAGATTGCAAAAATGTTCTCCCATTCTGTAGGTTGCCTGTTCACTCTGATGGTAGTTTCTTTTGCTGTGGAGAAGCTCTTTAATTAGATCCCATTTGTCAGTTTTGGCTTTTGTTGCCGTTGCTTTTGGTGTTTTAGACATGAAGTCCTTGCCCATGCCTATGTCCTGAATGGTATTACCTAGGTCTTCTTCTAGGGTTTTTATGGTTTTAGGTCTAACATTTAAGTCTCTAATCCATCTTGAATTAATTTTTGTATAAGGAGTAAGGAAAGGATCCAGTTTCAGCTTTCTACTTATGGCTAGCCAATTTTCCCAGCACCATTTATTAAATGGGGAATACTTTCCCCATTTCTTGTTTTTGTCAGGTTTGTCAAAGATCAGATGGCTGTAGATGTGTGGTATTATTTCTGAGGGCTCTGTTCTGTTCCATTGGTCTATAACTCTGTTTTGGCACCAGTACCATGCTGTTTTGGTTACTGTAGCCTTGTAGTATAGTTTGAAGTCAGGTAGCGTGATGCCTCCAGCTTTGTTGTTTTGGCTTAGGATTTTCTTGGCAATGCGGGCTCTTTTTTGGTTCTATATGAACTTTAAAGCAGTTTTTTCCAATTTTGTGAAGAAAGTTGTTGGTAGCTTAATAGGGATGGCATTGAATCTATAAATTACCTTGGGCAGTATGGCCATTTTCACAATATTGATTCTTCCTATCCATGAGCATGGTATGTTCTTCCATTTGTTTGTGTCCTCTTTTATTTCATTGAGCAGTGGTTTGTAGTTCTCCTTGAAGAGGTCCTTTACATCCCTTATAAGTTGGATTCTTAGGTATTTTATTCTCTTTGAAGCTATTGTGAATGGGAGTTCACTCATGATTTGGCTGTTTGTCTGTTATTGGTGTATAAGAATTATTGTGATTTTTGCACATTGATTTTATATCCTGAGACTTTCCTGAAGTTGCTTATCAGCTTAAGGAGATTTTGGGCTGAGACGATGGGGTTTTCTGACAAATATAAAATCATGTCATCTGCAAACAGGGATAATTTGACTTCTTCTTTTCCTAACTGAATACGCTTTGTTTCTTTCTCTTGCCTGATTGCCCTAGCCAGTACTTCCAACACTGTGTTGAATAGGAGTGGTAAGAGAGGGCATCCCTGTCTTGTGCTAGTTCTCAAAGGGAATGCTTCTGGTTTTTGCCCATTCAGTATGATTGGCTGTGGGTTTGTATAAATAGCTCTTATTATTTTGAGATACGTTCCATTAATTTCGAACTTATTGAGAGTTTTTAGCCTGAAGGGCTGTTGCATTTCGTCAAAGGCCTTTTCTGCATCTATTGAGATAATCATGTGATTTTTGTCTTTGGTTCTGTTAATATGCTGGATTACATTTATTGATTTGCATATGTTGAACAAGCCTTGCATCCCAGAGATGAAGCCCACTTGATCATGGTGGATAAACTTTTTGATGTGCTGCTGGATTTGGCATGCCTGTATTTTATTGAGGATTTTTGCATCGATGTTCATCAAGGATATTGGTCTAAAGTTCTCTTTTTCTGTTGTGTCTCTGCCAGACTTTGGTATCAGGATGATGTTGGCCTCGTAAAATGAGTTAGGGATGATTCCCTCTTTTTCTATTGAATTGAATAGTTTCAGAAGGAATGGTACCAGCTCCTCCTTGTACCTCTGGTAGAATTCAGCTGTGAATCCGTCTGGTCCTGGATTTTTTTTAGTTGGTAGACTATTAATTATTGCCTCAATTTCAGAGCCTGCTATTGGTCTATTCAGGGATTCAACTTCTTCCTGGTTTAGTCTTGGGAGAGTATAAGTGTCCAGGAAATTATCCATTTCTTCTAGGTTTTCTAGTTTATTTGTGTAGAGGTGTTTATAGAATTCTCTGATGGTAGTTTGTATTTCTGTGGCGTTGGTGGTGATATCCCCTCTATCATTTTTTATTGCATCTATTTGATTCTTCTCTCTTTTCTTCTTTATTAGTCTTGCTAGCGGTCTATCAATTTTGTTGATCTTTTGAAAAAAACAGCTCCTGGATTCATTGATTTTTCGAAGGGTTTTTTCTGTCTCTATCTCCTTCAGTTCTGCTCTGATCTTAGTTATTTCTTGCCTTTTGCTAGCTTTTGTATGTGTTTGCTCTTGCTTCTCTAGGGCTTTTAATTGTGATGTTAGGGTGTCCATTTTAGATCTTTCCTGCTTTCTCTTGTGGGCATTTAGTGCTATAAATTTCCCTCTACACACTGCTTTAAATGTGTCCCAGAGATTCTGGTATGTTGTGTCTTTGTTCTCATTGGTTTCAAAGAACATCTTTATTTCTTCCTTCATTTTGTCATGTACCCAGTAGTCATTCAGGAGCATGTTGTTCAGTTTCCATGTAGTTGAGCGGTTTTGATGGAGTTTCTTAGTCCTGAGTTCTAGTTTGATTGCACTGTGGTCTGAGAGACAATTTGTTATAATTTCTGTTCTTTTACATTTGCTGAGGAATGCTTTACTTCCAAATATGTGATCAATTTTGGAAGAAGTGCAATGTGGTGCTGAGAAGAATGTATATTCTGTTGATTTGGGGTGGAGAGTTCTGTAGATGTCTGTTAGGTCCACTTGGTGCAGAGTTGAGTTCATTTCCTGGATATCCTTGTTAACTTTCTGTCTCGTTGATCTGTCTAATGTTGACAGTGGGGTGTTAAAGTCTCCCATTATTATTGTATGGGAGTCTAAGTCTCTTTGTAAGTCTCTAAGGACTTGCTTTATGAATCTGGGTGCTCCTGTATTGGGTGCATATATATTGAGGATAGTTAGCTCTTTGTGTTGAATTGATCCCTTTACCATTATGTAATGGCCTTTTCTCTTTTGATCTTTGTTTGTTTAAAGTCTGTTTTTTCAGAGACTTGGATTGCAATCCCTGCCTTTTTTTGTTTTCCATTTGGTTGGTAGATCTTCCTACATCCCTTTATTTTGAGCCTATGTGTGTCTCTGCACGTGAGATGGGTCTCCTGAATACAGCAGACTGATGGTTCTTGACTCTTTATCCAATTTGCCAGTCTGTGTCTTTTAATTGGACCATTTAGTCCATTTATCTTTAACGTTAATATTGTTATGTGTGAACTTGATCCTGTGATTATGATATCAGCTGGTTATTTTGCTCATTAGTTGATGCAGATTCTTCCTAGCATTGATGGTCTTTACATTTTGGCATGTTTTTGCAATGGCTGGTACCTGTTGTTCCTTTCCATGTTTAGTGCTTCCTTCAGGATCTCTTGTAGGGCAGGCCTGGGGGTGACAAAATCTCTAAGCATTTGCTTGTTTGTAAAGGATTTTATTTCTCCTTCACTTATGAAACTTAGTTTGGCTGGATATGAAATTCTGGGTTGAAAATTCTTTTCTTTAAGAATGTTGAATATTGGCCCCCACTCTCTACTGGCTTGAAGAGTTTCTGCCGAGAGATCTGCTCTTAGTCTGATGGGCTTCTGTTTGTGGGTAACCCGACCGTTCTCTCTGGCTGCCCTTAACATTTTTTCCTTTATTTCAATTTTGGTGAATCTGACAATTATGTGTCTTGGAGTGGCTCTTCTCAAGGAGTATCTTTGTGCCATTCTCTGTATTTCCTGAATTTGAATGTTGGCCTGCCTTGCTAGGTTGGGGAAGTTCTCCTGGATAATATCCTGCAGAGTGTTTTCCAACTTCGTTCCATTCTCCCCATGACTTTCAGGCACACCAATCAGATGTAGATTTGGTCTTTTCACGTAGTTCCATATTTCTTGGAGACTTTGGTCATTTCTTTTTACTCTTTTTTCTCTAAACTTTCCCTGCTTCATTTCATTCATTGGATCTTCAATCACTGATAATCTTTCTTCCAGTTGATCGAGTCGGTTTTACTGAAGGTTGTGCATTTGTCACATAGTTCTCGTGTCATGGTTTTCATCTCTATCAGTTCTTTTATGGACTTCTCTGCATTTGTTATTCTAGTTATCCATTTTTCCATTCTTTTTTCAAAGTTTTTAGTTTCTTTGCGCTGGGTATGTATTTCCTCCTTTAGCTCTGAGAAGTTTGATCAACTGTAGCCTTCTTCTCTCAAATCGTCAAAGTCATTCTCCATCCAGCTTTGTTCCATTGCTGGCGATGAGCTGCGTTCCTTTGGAGGGGGAGATGCGCTCTGAGTTTTTGAATTTCCACCTTTTTTGCACTGCTTTTTCCCCTTTTTGTGTTTTTATGTGTTTTTGGTCTTTGATGATGGTGACGTACTGATGGAGTTTTGGTGTGGGTGTCCTTTCTGTTTGTTAGTTTTCCTTCTAACAGTCAGGACCTTTAGCTGCAGGTCTGTTGGAGTTTGCTTGATATCCACTCCAGACCCTGTTTACCTGGGTATCAGCAGCGGAGGCTGCAGAAGATAGAATATTGCTGAACAACAAGTGTTACTGTCTGATTCTTGCTCTGGAAGCTTCGTCTCAGGGGTGTACCCTGCCATCAGAGGTGTGAGGTGTCGGTCTGCACCTAGTGTGGGATGTCTCCCAGTTAGGCTACTCAGGGGTCAGGGACCCACTTGAGCAGGCAGTCTGACCATTCTCAGATCTCAACCTCCTTGCTGGGAGATCCACTGCTCTCTTCAAAGTTGTCAGATGGGGCATTTACCTATGCCAAGTTTTCTGCTCCTTTTTGTTTAGCTATGCCCTGTCCCCAGAGGAGGAGTCTACATAGGCAGGCCGGCTTCCTTGAGCTGTGGTGAGCTCCACCCATTTCGAGCTTCCAGGTGGTTTTGTTTACCTACTTAAGCCTCAGCAATGGCAGGTGCCCCTCCCCCAGTCTCGCTGCTCCCTTGCAGTTAGATCTCAGACTGCTGTGCTAGCAATGAGGGGGGCTCTGTGGGCGTGGGACCCTCTGCACCAGGTGTGGGATACAATATCCTGGTGTGAAGTTTGCTAAGACCCTTGGTAAAGCACAGTATTAGGGTGGGAGTTACCTGATTTTCCAGGTGTTTTGTGTCTCAATTTCCTTTGGCTAGGAAAAGGAATTCCCTTCCCCCTTGCACTTCCCAGGTGAGGCAATGCCTCGCCCTGCTTCAGCTCTCGCTGGTTGGGATGCACCTGCGAACCAGCGCCAACTGTCTGACACACCGCAGTGAGATGAACCTGGTACCTCAGTTGAAAATGCAGAAATCACCCGTCTTCTGTATCGCTCACGTTGGGAGCTGGAGGCTAGAGCTGTTCCTATTTGGCCATCTTGGGCGTGCCCCTCAGGTCGACTCTTTATCCAATTTGCCAGTCTGTTCTTTTAATTGGGGTATTTAGCCCATTTACATTTAAGGTTAATATTGTTATGTGTGAATTTGATCCTGTCAATATGATGTCAGCTGGTTATTTTGCTCATTGATTGATGCAGTTTCTTCCTAGAATCGATGGTCTTTACAATTTGGCATGTTTTTGCAGTGGCTGGTACCTGTTGTTCCTTTCCTTGTTTAGTGCTTCCTTCAGAAGCTCTTGTAAGGCAGGCCTGGTGGTGAGAAAATATCTCAGCATTTGTTTGTCTGTAAAGGATTTTATTTCTCCTTCACTTACGAAGCTTAGTTTGGCTGGATATGAAATTCTGGGTTGAAAATTCTTTCCTTTAAGAATGTTGAATATTGGCCCCCACTCTCTTCTGGCTTGTAGTTTCTGCTGAGAGATCTGCTATTAGTCTGATGGGCTTCCATTTGTGGGTAACCTGACCTTTCTCTCTGGCTGCTTAACATTTTTCCCTTCATTTCAACCTTGGTGAATCTGACAATTATGTGTCTTCAGGTTGTTCTTCTCGAGGAGTATCTTTGTGGCTTTCTCTGTATTTCCTGAATTTGAATGTTGGCCTGCCTTGCTAGGTTGGGGAAGTTCTCCTGGATAATATCCTGAAGAATGTTTTCCAACTTGGTTCCATTCTCCCTGTCACTTTCAGGTACACCAATCAAACGTAAATTTGGTCTTTTCACATAATCCCATATTTCTTTGAGGTTTTGTTGGTTTGTTTTTACTGTTTTTTCTCTAAGTTTCTCTTCTCTTCTTCCTTCATTTCATTCATTTGATCTTCAGTCACTGATACCCTTTCTTCCACTTGATCGAACTGGCTACCGAAGCTTCTCCATGCATCACATAGTTCTCGTGCCACAGTTTTCAGCTCCATCAGGTCATTTAACATCTTCTCTATGCTGTTTATTCTAGTTAGCCATTCTTCTAATCCTTTTTCAAAGTTTTTAGCTTTCTTGCGATGGTTTCAAGCATCGTCTTTTAGCTTGGAGAAGTTTATTATTATCAATCTTCTGAAGCCTACTTCTCTCAACTCGTCAAAGTCATTTTCCATCCAGCTTTGTTCTGTTGCTGGCAAGCAGCTGCAATCCTTTGGAGAAGAGGCACTCTGGTTTTTAGAATTTTCAGCTTTTCTGCTCTGGTTTCTCCCCATCTTCGTGGTTTTATCTACCTTTGGTCTTTGATGATGGTGACCTACATTTGGGGTTTTGGTATGGATGTCCTTTTTGTTGATGTTGATGCTAATCCTTTCTGTTTGTTAGTTTTCCTTCTAACAGTCAGGATCCTCAGCTGTAGGTCTGTTGGAGCTTGCTGGAGGTCCATTCCAGACCACGTTTTCCTGGGTATCACCCACGGAGGCTGCAGAACAGCAAATATTGCAGAACAGTGAATGTTGTGCCTGATTCTTCCTCTGGAAGCTTTGTCTTAGAGGGGCACCTGGCTGTATGAGGTGTCAGTCCGCCCCTACTGGGCAGTGTCTCCCAGTTAGGCTACTCGGGGGTCAGGGACCCACTTTAGGAAGCAGTCTGTCCATTCTCAGATCTCAAACTCCATGCAGGGAGAACCACTGTTCTCTTCAAAGCTGTCAGACAAGGACATTTAAGTCTGCAGGAGTTTCTGCTGCCTTTTGTTCAGCTACGCCCTGCCCCCACCTCTGGTGGGGCAAGCAGGCCTTGTTGAGCTGCAGTGGGGTCCACCCAGTTCGAGCTTCCCAGCTGCTTTGTTTACCTAGTCAAGCCTCAGCAACGGTGGACACCCCTCCCCCAGTCTCGCTGCTACCTCGCAGTTTCATCTCGGACTGCTGTGCTAGCAGTGAGCAAGGCTCCATGGGTGTGGGACCCACCAAGCCAGGCGTGGGATATAATCTCCTGGTGTGCCATTTGCTAAGACTGTTGGAAAAGTGCTATAAAAGGGCGGGAGTGTCCTGATTTTCCAGGTACTGTCTGTTACGGCTTCCCTTGACTAGGAAAGGGAATTCCCTGACCCTTGTGCTTCCCCGGTGAGGTGATGCCCCACTGTTTCAGCTCACACTCCATGGGTTGCACCCACTGTCCAACCAGTCCCAGTGAGATGAACCTGGTACCTCAGTTGGAAATGCAGAAATCATCCATTTTCTTGGTCGCTCATGCTGGGAGCTGTAGACTGGAGCTGTTCCTATTTGGCCATCTTGGGTGGTTCCAGGTTGTGTGTTCTTTATGAGAATCTAATGCCTGATGATCTGTCACTGTCTTCCATTAGCTTCACATGGGACCATCTAGTTGCAGGAAAACAAGCTCAGGGCTCCCACTGATTCTACATTATGGTGTATAATTATTTCATTACATATCACAATGTAATAATAATATAAATAAAGTGCACAATAAATGTAATGCACTTGAATCATCCCAAAATCATCCCCCACCTTGGCCCTGTTCCATGGAAAAAATGTTAAATTTGTTCACTTTCTCTGGTGTGAAAAAGGTTGAGGACCACTGATCTAGATCATAATTTTTTTCATTTATTGTGATACTAATCAATTGCCTAGAGATGACAAATTCCTCAGCATGGAAGAAGCAACTGCTACAAAAAAGCAAAAAGAGATCACCAGAGACAGCAACATAAAAATAGTCATTGGGCACACACTCCTCAATGATCTAAGTAAGGGCCTCACCAAAGTGATCTCTAGGTTTGGTTACCCAAAAATAAGGACTCACAAAAGGAGATTAATGGGCTCTTCACCTAACTCATGGCCTGGTGGTAGTGTGCCACTGTGGGCTCAATGGCAGCCTCCTAGGGTCTGCCCAGTGCTGGCCCCTATAACTAATAAAAATGCTGCTCTCCTCTTCTCCCATTGAAGTTTGAAAAGAATTAGAGAGCCCTGCCAATTTTTATGCAAATATTTTCGTTTTAAAAAAAAAAACAGAAAACAAGACTATGACATGGCCAATGTCCCTATGGCCCCAGTGAGGAATGGAGGCCCTATATCAAAGTTAAAGTTCAAAGTGGACATGGAGAATTTCATTTCTTGGGCCTTTTGCATAATAGTGCACAAGTGACTGTGATCCCCAAAATCCCTGGCATGAGAATGAGGAGGAAATAGATAATGTTCTCTGGTTTTCAGCTGGAGGCCACCACCACCAAGATCCTGATCTGACTACAGGTAGGTCTCTTCAAGCCACTACATACTTCCATCATTATGGTACCCATTACTGAATGGGTTGTTGCTATGACATACTGTCTATGTCTACCCCTGACTGTATTCACACCCCATCCCTGAGGGGAACTGTTGCAATTAGGACCGTTTTAGTGGGGTATATGGAAGACTAAACCAGCCAGACTACCAGCACCTAGTGTCTCTGTCTCTTAAAAACACTATCGACTGTCTTGGGGATAAAAAAAAAAAAAGTCTTCATTGCTGTGCTTAAGGAAGCCAAAGTTCACCATCTGGCCTTTTGCTTAAGGCATTGTGTGCCTGGAAAATAATTGACTATTGGTGGCTCATGCTATAGTTCTGTCTTTGGCACTGGTGTTACCTGACATTATGACTATCACAGAGGCTACTACCCAAGCTGAGGCAAATAGTTATAAAGCAATTGACATTGTAAATGCCCTTTTCAGCATCCTTGTCCACAAAGATGATCAAGATCAGTCTGCCTTACATTAAGTGGGCTGCATTACACCTTTAACGTCCTCCTAAAGGCTGTGACATGAAAACAGCACCACTCCCAGATGAAGCACTGGCCTTCCACTATATTCATCGCATCCTCCACTGGGCCCAGACAAAAACACTACCCAGCAAGGGCTGGGTCACTCTCAGCTTTAGTCACTCTCAGCCCCAACAAATAAAAGGAAAGCCCAGACTGGAGCTGTCACATTCCCTTCATGAACATCTTCCTGACACCATCTATCAGGTTACCAAGAAAACCTCTACCCTTAGGTGCATCCTAAAGATAGGATGTTCTGGAGACCCTTCAATGACCACATAGGCTGTTTTTCCCCTTGGCCTTCTCTGATACATTTTGTCATTTGAGTTACACATCTCACCAACCTCTCTGTTTGCCAATTAGAGTCTATGACAGAAGGATACTGCCACATGTCCCAAAGTTCCTGTTGAACACTTGGACCCATAATCTCCTACAGTTGGCTGAAAGTAAACACCCTTTGATAGACTTAACGACTTTTATTGGATTTGGTGGACACCGAGCACATAAGTATGCCATAAAATAGTCTCAAGACCAGAAATTCCAACCAAATATTATTGTTCCCTAGTTATTTTAAGGTATTCACACTGTAACATGTAAAATTTCTATAAACTATACGCTCAACTACATAGTCATGAACCAAAGAAAAATGATCTAATGAGATTAACTTTTAAAATTTAAACCTGTAATTATTATACTTACTACTATGTCTTTTCTCTCTAGGAATTTTTTCTTTTTTTTTTTTTTTTTTTTTAATTTATTATTATTAAACTTCAAGTTGTAGGGTACATGTGCACAACGTGCAGGTTTGCTACATATGTATACTTGTGCCATGTTGGTGTGCTGCACCCATCAACTCGTCATTTACATCAGGTATAACTCCCAATGCAATCCCTCCCCATTCCCCCCTCCCCATGATAGGCCCCGGTGTGTGATGTTCCCCTTCCCGAGTCCAAGTGATCTCATTGTTCAGTTCCCACCTACGAGTGAGAACATGCGGTGTTTGGTTTTCTGTTCTTGTGATAGTTTGCTGAGAATGATGGTTTCCAGCTGCATCCATGTCCCTACAAAGGACACAAACTCATCCTTTTTTATGGCTGCATACTATTCCATGGTGTATATGTGCCACATTTTCTTAATCCAATCTGTCACTGATGGACATTTGGGTTGATTCCAAGTCTTTGCTATTGTGAATAGTGCTGCAATAAACATACGTGTGCATGTGTCTTTAAAGCAGCATAATTTATAATCCTTTGGGTATATACCCAGTAATGGGATGGCTGGGTCATATGGTACATCTAGTTCTAGATCCTTGAGGAATCGCCATACTGTTTTCCATAATGGTTGAACTAGTTTACAATCCCACCAACAGTGTAAAAGTGTTCCTATTTCTCCACATCCTCTCCAGCACCTGTTGTTTCCTGACTTTTGAATGATCGCCATTCTAACTGGTGTGAGATGGTATCTCATTGTGGTTTTGATTTGCATTTCTCTGATGGCCAGTGATGATGAGCATTTTTTCATGTGTCTGATGGCTGTATGAATGTCTTCTTTTGAGAAATGTCTGTTCATATCCTTTGCCCACTTTTGGATGGGGTTGTTTGTTTTTTTCTTGTAAATTTGTTTGAGTTCTTTGTAGGTTCTGGATATTAGCCCTTTGTCAGATGAGTAGATTGCAAAAATTTTCTCCCATTCTGTAGGTTGCCTGCTCACTCTGATGGTAGTTTCTTTTGCTGTGCAGAAGCTCTTTAGTTTGATGAGATCCCATTTGTCAATTTTGGCTTTTGCTGCCGTTGCTTTTCGTGTTTTAGACATGAAGTCTTTGCCCATGCCTATGTCCTGAATGGTACTACCTAGGTTTTCCTCTAGGATTTTTATGGTATTAGGACTAACATTTAAGTCTCTAATCCATCTTGAATTAATTTTCGTATAAGGAGTAAGGAAAGGATCCAGTTTCAGCTTTCTACTTATGGCTAGCCAGTTTTCCCAGCACCATTTATTAAATAGGGAATCCTTTCCCCATTTCTTGTTTCTCTCAGGTTTGTCAAAGATCAGATGGCTGTAGATGTGTGGTATTATTTCTGAGGACTCTGTTCTGTTCCATTGGTCTATATCTCTGTTTTGGTACCAGTACCATGCTGTTTTGCTTACTGTAGCCTTGTAGTATAGTTTGAAGTCAGGTAGCGTGATGCCTCCAGCTTTGTTCTTTTGACTTAGGATTGTCTTGGAGATGCGGGCTCTTTTTTGGTTCCATATGAACTTTAAAGCAGTTTTTTCCAATTCTGTGAAGAAGCTCATTGGTAGCTTGATGGGGATGGCATTGAATCTATAAATTACCTTGGGCAGTATGGCCATTTTCACAATATTGATTCTTCCTATCCATGAGCATGGTATGTTCTTCCATTTGTTTGTGTCCTCTTTTATTTCACTGAGCAGTGGTTTGTAGTTCTCCTTGAAGAGGTCCTTTACATCCCTTGTAAGTTGGATTCCTAGGTATTTTATTCTCTTTGAAGCAATTGTGAATGGAAGTTCATTCCTGATTTGGCTCTCTGTTTGACTGTCACTGGTGTATAAGAATGCTTGTGATTTTTGCACATTAATTTTGTATCCTGAGACTTTGCTGAAGTTGCTTATCAGCTTAAGGAGATTTTGGGCTGAGACAATGGGGTTTTCTAAATATACAATCATGTCGTCTGCAAACAGGGACAGTTTGACTTCTTCTTTTCCTAACTGAATCCCCTTGATTTCTTTCTCTTGCCTAATTGCCCTAGCCAGAACTTCCAACACTATGTTGAATAGGAGTGGTGAGAGAGGGCATCCCTATCTTGTGCCAGTTTTCAAAGGGAATTTTTCCAGTTTTTGCCCATTCAGTATGATATTGGCTGTGGGTTTGTCATAAATAGCTCTTATTATTTTGAGGTACGTTCCATCAATACCGAATTTATTGAGCGTTTTTAGCATGAAGGGCTGTTGAATTTTGTCAAAAGCCTTTTCTGCATCTATTGAGATAATCATGTGGTTCTTGTCTTTGGTTCTGTTTATATGCTGGATTATGTTTATTGATTTGCGAATGTTGAACCAGCCTTGCATCCCAGGGATGAAGCCCACTTGATCATGGTGGATAAGCTTTTTGATGTGCTGCTGAATCCGGTTTGCCAGTATTTTATTGAGGATTTTTGCATCGATGTTCATCAGGGATATTGGTCTAAAATTCTCTTTTTTTGTTGTGTCTCTGCCAGGCTTTGGTATCAGGATGATGTTGGCCTCATAAAATGAGTTAGGGAGGATTCCCTCTTTTTCTATTGATTGGAATAGTTTCAGAAGGAATGGTACCAGCTCCTCCTTGTACCTCTGGTAGAATTCAGCTGTGAATCCATCTGGTCCTGGACTTTTTTTGGTTGGTAGGCTATTAATTATTGCCTCAATTTCAGAGCCTACTATTGGTCTATTCAGGGATTCAGCTTCTTCCTGGTTTAGTCTTGGAAGAGTGTAAGTGTCCAGGAAATTATCCATTTCTTCTAGATTTTCCAGTTTATTTGTGTAGAGGTGTTTATAGTATTCTCTGATGGTAGTTTGTATTTCTGTGGGGTCGGTGGTGATATCCCCTTTATCATTTTTAATTGCGTCGATTTGATTCTTCTCTCTTTTCTTCTTTATTAGTCTTGCTAGTGGTCTGTCAATTTTGTTGATCTTTTCAAAAAACCAACTCCTGGATTCATTGATTTTTTGGAGGGATTTTTGTGTCTCTATCTCCTTCAGTTCTGCTCTGATCTTAGTTATTTCTTGCCTTCTGCTAGCTTTCGAATGTGTTTGCTCTTGCTTCTCTAGTTCTTTTAATTGCGATGTTAGAGTGTCAATTTTAGATCTTTCCTGCTTTCTCTTGTGGGCATTTAGTGCTATAAATTTCCCTCTACACACTGCTTTAAATGTGTCCCAGAGATTCTGGTATGTTGTATCTTTGTTCTCATTGGTTTCAAAGAACATCTTTATTTCTGCCTTCATTTCGTTATGTACCCAGTAGTCATTCAGGAGCAGGTTGTTCAGTTTCCATGTAGTTGAGCGGTTTTGATTGAGTTTCTTAGTCCTGAGTTCTAGTTTGATTGCACTGTGGTCTGAGAGACAGTTTGTTATAATTTCTGTTCTTGTACATTTGCTGAGGAGTGCTTTACTTCCAATTACGTGGTCAATTTTGGAGTAAGTAAGATGTGGTGCTGAGAAGAATGTATATTCTGTTGATTTGGGGTGGAGAGTTCTATAGATGTCTATTAGGTCTGCTTGCTGCAGAGATGAGTTCAATTCCTGGATATCCTTGTTAACTTTCTGTCTCGTTGATCTGTCTAATGTTGACAGTGGAGTGTTGAAGTCTCCCATTATTATTGTATGGGAGTCTAAGTCTCTTTGTAAGTCTCTAAGGACTTGCTTTATGAATCTGGGTGCTCCTGTATTGGGTGCATATATATTTAGGATAGTTAGCTCTTCCTGTTGAATTGATCCCTTTACCATTATGTAATGGCCTTCTTTGTCTCTTTTGATCTTTGATGGTTTAAAGTCTGTTTTATCAGAGACTAGTATTGCAACCCCCGCTTTTTTGTGTTCTCCATTTGCTTGGTAAATCTTCCTCCATCCCTTTATTTTGAGCCTATGTATGTCTCTGCGTGTGAGATGGGTCTCCTGAATACAGCAGACTGATGGATCTTGACTCTTTATCCAGTTTGCCAGTCTGTGTCTTTTAATTGGAGCATTTAGTCCATTTACATTTAAGGTTAAGATTGTTATGTGTGAACTTGATCCTGCCATTATGATATTAACTGGTTATTTTGCTCGTTAGTTGATGCCGTTTCTTCCTAGCCTTGATGGTCTTTACATTTTGGCATGTTTTTGCAATGGCTGGTACCGGTTGTTCCTTTCCATGTTTAGTGCTTCCTTCAGGGTCTCTTGTAAGGCAGGCCTAGTGGTGACAAAATCTCTAAGCATTTGCTTATCTGTAAAGGATTTTATTTCTCCTTCACTTATGAAACTTAGTTTGGCTGGATATAAAATTCTGGGTTTAAAATTCTTTTCTTTAAGAATGTTGAATATTGGCCCCCACTCTCTTCTGGCTTGAAGAGTTTCTGCCGAGAGATCTGCTGTTAGTCTGATGGGCTTCCCTTTGTGGGTAACCCGACCTTTCTCTCTGGCTGCCCTTAAGATTTTTTCCTTCATTTCAACTTTGGTGAATCTGGCAATTATGTGTCTTGGAGTTGCTCTTCTCGAGGAGTATCTTTGTGGCGTTCTCTGTATTTCCTGGATTTGAATGTTGGCCTGCCCTACTAGGTTGGGGAAGTTCTCCTGGATGATATCCTGAAGAGTGTTTTCCAACTTGGTTCCATTTTCCCCATCACTTTCAGGCACCCCAATCAGACGTAGATTTGGTCTTTTTACATAATCCCATACTTCTTGCAGGCTTTGTTCATTTCTTTTTCTTCTTTTTTCTTTTGGTTTCTCTTCTCGCTTCATTTCATTCATTTGATCCTCCATCGCTGACATTCTTTCTTCCAGTTGATCGAGTCGGTTACTGAAGCTTGTGCATTTGTCACGTATTTCTCGTGCCATGGTTTTCGTCTCTTTCATTTCGTTTGTGAGCTTCTCTGCATTAATTACTCTAGCCATCAATTCTTCCACTTTTTTTTCAAGATTTTTAGTTTCTTTGCGCTGGGTACGTAATTCCTCCTTTAGCTCTGAGAAATTTGATGGACTGAAGCCTTCTTCTCTCATCTCGTCGAAGTCATTCTCCGTCCAGCTTTGATCCGTTGCTGGCGATGAGCTGCGCTCCTTTGCCGGGGGAGATGCGCTCTTATTTTTTGAATTTCCAGCTTTTCTGCCCTGCTTTTTCCCCATCTTTGTGGTTTTATCTGCCTCTGGTCTTTGATGATGGTGATGTACTGATGGGGTTTTGGTGTAGGTGTCCTTCCTGTTTGATAGTTTTCCTTCTAACAGTCAGGATCCTCAGCTGTAGGTTGTAGCTGTAGGAGATTGCTTGAGGTCCACTCCAGACCCTGTTTGCCTGGGTATCAGCAGCAGAGGCTGCAGAAGATAGAATATTTCTGAACAGCGAGTGTACCTGTCTGATTCTTGCTTTGGAATCTTCCTCTCAGGGGTGTACTCCACCCTGTGAGGTGTGGGGTGTCAGACTGCCCCTAGTGGGGGATGTCTCCCAGTTAGGCTACTCAGGGGTCAGGGACCCACTTGAGCAGGGAGTCTGTCCCTTCTCAGATCTCAACCTCCGTGTTGGGAGATCCACTGCTCTCTTCAAAGCTGTCAGACAGAGTCGTTTGCGTCTGCAGAGCTTTCTGTTGTTATTGTTTACTCTGCCCTGTCCCCAGAGGTGGAGTCTACAGAGACAGGCAGGTTTCCTTGAGCTGCTGTGAGCTCCACCCAGTTCGAGCTTCCCAGCAGCTTTGTTTACCTACTTAAGCCTCAGCAATGGCGGGCGCCCCTCCCCCAGCCTCGCTGCTGCCTTGCCGGTAGATCACAGACTGCTGTGCTAGCAATGAGGGAGGCTCCGTGGGTGTGGGACACTCCGGCCAGGTGTGGGATATGATCTCCTGGTGTGCCTGTCTGCTTAAAGCGCAGTATTGGGGTGGGAGTTACCCGATTTTCCAGGTGTTGTGTGTCTCAGTTCCCCTGGCTAGGAAAAGGGATTCCCTTCCCCCTTGCGCTTTCCAGGTGAGGCAATGCCTCGCCCTGCTTCAGCTCTCGCTGGTCGGGCTGCAGCAGCTGACCAGCACCGATCGTCTGGCACTCCCCAGTGAGATGAACCCAGTACCTCAGTTGAAAATGCAGAAATCGCCGGTCTTCTGTGTCGCTTGCGCTGGGAGTTGGAGACTGGAGCTGTTCCTATTCGGCCATCTTGCTCCGCCCCCGGAATTTTTTCATTTTTTTTAATTTGCATTTCCAGTTTTGACAATGAATCTTGATGTTCAAGTGCAAGATTTTTGCCTGGTTCTTCTTCATGAGCTACATAAGGAGATGCATTTAGTCTCTTAATGGAAAAACAGACCTACTGTGAAATGTCTAGATTTCAAACTTGTAATTGTGTAGCAAAATTTTCTCATTTTGATAAATTTGTAAGTAAATTATCATAAATCCAGATGTGACATGACTACTATAAGAACATTTTTAATGGGTGTGTGTTGAAGCTCATTATTTCATAACATTTCTAGGCATCTGATACATATTAGTCACTAGTTTCCTTATGTTATTTATACTTTAGGTTAATACATATTCACAAATAAAAATAAAAATGCATACATACAATGTTATTTATTGTATCATATATGTAATTGCAAAATAGTCAAAACCACATAAACTTTCAAGCAGAGAAGATTGGTTGAATAAACTGAGACATGTATATACAGTAAGTCCTCACATAATGTCATTGATAGAATCTTGGAAACTGTGACCTTAAGCAAAATGACACATAATGAAACCGATTTTACCATAGGCATATTGACATAAACAAGAGTTGAGTTCCTACAGTATTTTTTTTGTAACAAAAACATCACAAACTTCTAAATAAAGACCCAAAACACTTCCAATAGTAAACATTAAAATAAATGTGAGCTATACATAGATTTAAGAAAAAATAATAAAAACAAGTAAGATAATTATTTACCCAATTTGTGGTTAATCAGTGAGTGATGGTTGTCATAGTGGTGGTGAGTTAAGTCAAGGAACACACTCCTTGATTTATTCAAAGGAATAAATCAAAAGCAAAGCAAAATTGTAACGAATGCCTCCTCCCACCATATAATTTAAAAGCAATCACAAATCTGGTAGCTTACAGACTGCTTTTGTACTGCATTGTTTATTGTCATACATTTGTATAATTATTGTATACAAATTTTTATTTTACAATAATTTGTATTCATTCATTCACTTGATTTCCAGCCCACTTATTCCAGTTAACGGTTGCAGGTGGTTGGAACATATCCTAGAAGCTCAGAGCACAAGGGGGGAACCAGCCCTCGACAGAATGCCATGCCATATCAGGGCGCACTCAGACACATACCCACACTCACTCAGACAGGGACCATTTAGACACACCAATTTACCTAATATACATATCTTTGGAATGTGGGAGGAAATTGGAGCACCCAGAGAAAATTCATGCAGACACAGGGAGAATGTGCTAACTCCAGACCATGTGCCTGGCTAGGAATCAACTTTTTTTCTTATTAACATTATAATCAAATGATGTTGAACAAAATGATGTTACTCAAGTACGTGCTGTACCACACACTATGGTAGAGTACATATGGTAAATAATGTGGTACAAACAACTGTAAGTGTAACTATAAAAGAAATTAAACATGTCTATAAATTGACTTGAAGGGATTTCAAAGAATAATATGAAGGAAAAAAATACCTACAAAAGGGAAAACTTGAATGCCATCTTTGGGGAAGGAAGATGAAGAAATGAGAAAAAAAATAGAGAAGGAAATAGAGAGATAGTTATCTTTACAAAAAGAAGCAGAGGAAAGATATAAGAAACAATGCTGTTGGTTACCTACAAAATGAGGGGAGAGGACTGGGGAAGAAAATATACTCCTCTAACTTTTTGCATATATATTGTTTTACTTTTGAAAGTAGTTTCATGGCCTACAGATTTCAAAAACAAAATTAAATCAACAAGGAAAAGAAGGTGTGATGAAAACTAAAAGGAAATAATGAAATGAAATCATTGAAGAAAAAATAAAAGCAATAACTCATCAATATAGTATTTGACATAAACCCTCACTATTGGACATGAGAGGTGGAGGTGGAGTGCAAACAAATCATGAAATCTTTTTAGTTGGTTTGTCGTTCTAGTATGTGTTAAGCAATCTGAACTCAATTTGAGAGGAATTAGAATAGGGAACAAATAACTAAAGGTATTCATGTGGTTCAGAGCTCCAGCTAATTCAGCCTCGGGGTCCATAAAATGGAAAATAGCTTCTTGTTTGGGGCTCCTTCTACTGTGAGACAACCCCATCCCATGCCCACTCACACAGTCTACACTGATGCACTTGCTAAGTGCTTTTCTGTGGGGTAAAATGGGACCCTGGTAGAGCTGGGGACCTGCCTCTATCTAGCCTATGGCTTTTAATATGCTAATAAGTGAATAAGGTTAATTGTTACTTTGAGTTTGACCTGTTACTTAATAGACCAACTCAAAAACTGGCATTTCTGTTTCTGACAAACTACCACAAACAACAGGGTGGTCAATGAAGCACAAAGCCTTTCTGGAAGGAACACTTTGGTAGGTGCTAGTGAGCCTGCAGGACACTATCAGTGGAAAGGGAACGGGGAGACTACTGGATCAATTGCAAGAGACTCAGCATTCCACAGGGCACTCTGCCAGTCATGTCAATCATGTCTTAGAAAGTGCCAGCAGACACCATGGGGCTTTCTAGAATGCTAATGTATTATTTACATGAGCTTTTCAATTCTGACATGGAACAATAGTCTCTTTATCCTCTGATTCACATACCAAGATATCCAATGAGTCAATTGAAAAATCTAGCAGATGGGCTGGGAGAAAGCTAGGGAAGTAATTTTGTGGTTACTGCTCATGGCCCTAAGTTAATGGGCTCAAAAAGTTGGAGACTCTGCACACTCAGTTGCACCTAATGACTGTTCTTAGCCCTAGGCACTCCCCTAAAACTGGTGGACAGCCTGTAATGTAGTCAGTTATTGAGCATCATGCTTTAATGAAAAACAACGCAAAGTCCTGATGATCATTTTGCCCGCACTAAGAGACATGGGTAGTGTGCCTTCACAATAAAGTGATAATCTTGTTTAACTTAGGGAGAAAGAGGGACATATTGTGGAGCTTATCACTATAGAATGCCTCCTTAAGAGAGTCTTGACAGTGCCCATATTGTCTAAGGAAGTGGAGGAAAGGGGAACAAATGATGCAAACATCTGAAACCCTCTCCTTGCTCAGTTGTATACTATTTTTGGCTCTGACAGGATTGCCCACCCATGACATGTTCCCTGCTACTGGAAAACGTGTTTGGGCCATCATCTGCAGAGGCTATAATGGCCCCTTGAGCCACACCGCTGTCTCTAAGGTCACTGATGGAGTGAGGACAGTAATGACAAGATTTGACCAGACTCAGATCTCTAGTTTCATTTCATAGCCTTTACTAGCTCAATTAAACTTCCTTATAAGATAATGTCAATTAATTTGTGGCACAGTTCAGATCTTAACTGACAAATTTCAGGGCATGGAAAAAGCATCTACCACCAAGATAGCAATGTGTGACCAGTAACAGTGTGACCTAAAAATAATTTGGCATCCACTCCTGGGTGATCTAGTTGAGGGCTCTCCCCAAGAAATATCTGAGTCTAGTTAATCAATGATGGAATCTGAAGTAGGACACTGATGGACTTTTCACCAAGAATCTCCTGACCAGGTAGTGGGCCATGGGTACCAACACACAGCCCCACTAAATCCAGACTGTGATGACCCCTATGACTAATGAAAGTGCTCTTCCCTTTGTACCTCCCAGTGATATTGAAATGAATCAGAGAACCCTCCACTACTTTTGCTCAAACTTCATGCTCTTGAAAATAAAGAAAATTAAGAGTTAGGCCAAGATCCTTATATTACCAGTGGTAATCCGAGAATGTATGGTAACATCAGAATTTAAAGGGAAGGTGGGAGGAAATTGCATTTCTAGGGTCATTAGGATACTGGTGCACAGGTGGCTGTGATCCCCACAACCTCTGACACCAGGAACTGGGGAAAAGAAGTAATGCTCTCTGGTTTTGCATCTGAGGGCACCACCAACAGGACCCTCAGTCAAACACTACCATGAGAGTATCCTTTCAGACAACTGCAAAACTCCATTTTATTCCCCTCCCCCACCAAATGTATTGCTGGTATAGATGTATTTTCTATGTGAACCCCCACTTGCATTCATCCCAATCCCTGATGGGAACTGAGGCATTTAAGGTCATTTTAGTTGGGCATATGGAAGAGTGTAAATATCCAGATTAACAGTGCCTAGCACCTTTATTTCCCAAAATAGCTTACTAGGAAGAAACAGAAATGGCTGTCATCATTTGTTGAGCTTATTGAAGCAAAAGTTCTCCATGAGACTATTTCTTCGTTCAATAACTAAGTAGATCTTGTACACAGCCTAAGGTGCATAATGAGTCAATTGATTTTGCTGGTCCATTGCTATATTACAGCCCTGGGCGCCAAAGACACATGAAACTATAGTTGTCATACAGGATATTTTCCAAACTGAGGGAACTTGGTTTGCAACAACTGACATCTCAAATGCCTTTCCATATCTTTTTTTCACTTAGATTTTCAGTTTAACCTTATATAGAATAAGTTGGAAAACATAACTAATATCCTTCCACAAGGCTACCAAACTGCTCCAATATCTGTCATCAATGCATAATGACCTCTAAATGGCCTGGTCCCAAGGGAGGACTAGCCTTTCATTATATTGATTATATTATTTAAGTGGACTCAAGCAAGGACATCACCCAAAATGAGTGGCTGCTCTAATGACTCACCAGTGGCTCTTAGCTGGGCCATTAGTTCAGACAAGATACAGTTACCTAGTACCTGGATGAAATGCCTAGGATTGATCTCTAAGGGGTGACATCTCATTCCAGAGGAGACTGCCAAGCTTTGATCTTTTCTGGTCTAACAAATAAAAACAACCCCAGGTTGGGTACAATGGCTCACACCTACAATGTCAGCACTTTGGGAGGCTGAGGTGGGTGGATCATTTAAGGTCAGGAGTTTGAGACCAGCCTGGCCAACATGGTGAAACCTCGCCTCTATTAAAAATACAAAAATTAGGCAGGCGTGGTGGGGCATGCCTATAATCTCAGCTACTTGGGAAGCTGAGGCAGGAAAATCACCTGAGCCTGGGAGGCAGAGGTTGCAGTGAGCCAAGATTGGGCCACTGCACTCCAGTCTGGGCAAGAAAGTTAGATTCTGTCTCAAAAAAAAAAAAAAAAAAAAAAAACAAAAAAAAAAAAACAAAAAAAAAAAAACAAAAAAAAAAACAAGCCCAGCAGTTACTGGAACTGTTTGGATAAATACACTCTCATTTTCCCTATGTGCGATCCTTGATGACATTCATTCATCTATGGGGTTACCAGAAATTCTGTTTCATTTCAGTGGGGCCATGACCAAAAGGATGCCCTAGAGGCCCTTAAACAGGTGTCCTAGGTTACCTTCTCCTCAGTTATTATGATCCCCATTTGCTGTTTTGAGTTACAGATCTAAGCAATATCTTTGCTGATTGGTGCCTATGGCAGAAGGCCACAGGTGAGAGGTTTTAAGTTTTTGGGCCCATAATTACTTTGAGTTGCCTGAAAGGCACACTACTTTGGAAAGACAATTACACATTTGTTACAAAGCCTTGGGGGATACTGTGTGTCCTGTGGTCATGAAATAATCTAAGGGTCAGAAATGTCAACCAAAATGTATCAATATATTTCCCTTTTTTTCTTTAATTATGGTAGGGTATTCACATTTTAGTCAAAGTGTAAAACTTTTGTGAACCAAAGCACAAATACCTTTGGATGAACTTACTTTTAAATAATTTAAAGTTATCTTTATTTTTTATACTTACTAGTAATTCTTTGCCCTTTGAGAGTTCTTTGTTCCTTCACTTGCATTTCTGATTTTGACATTGAGTCTTGATGCCCAAGTGTAAGATTTTCATCTGGTTCTTTATCATGAGCTATAGAAAAGAATGTGTTTAGTCCGTAAATTAAAAATAAATCTATTTGAAATCTATAGATTTCAAATTTACCAGTGTGCAGTGGCATTTTCTCTCATTTTTATAGAGTTATAAATAAATTACCAAGATGCTATATCTACTATGAAAATTGTGAGAAGAGTTTCAATGGGTGTGTGTTGGGACTATCTCATCATATCAATATTCCTGCACTTTGAATATGTTTTATCTTAGTCTCTGGCTTTCTTAGGTTTTTTATATTTTCAATTAATACATATTCATAAACCAAACAATGAAAATGCATACGCACCAGGTTATTCATTACAGCATAATTGCAAATACTCAAAACCACCTAAATGTACAAGGATAGATCTGTTGAGTAAAGCATATAAACTATGACAACATCAACTAAGGGCTATAATATGGTCCAAAAAACTGCACATACCGTTATAAAAGGAATGAAAAAGATCCCTACAAACTGACTTGGTGATATTTCTATGAAATAATGTTCAGTGGAAAAAAACCAAAAGGGAAAATACCTAGAATACTATCTTTTAAGTAATAAAGAAGAGGAAATAAGAAAAATACGGAGAGATATCTATCTTTATTAAATAAAACACAGAAAGATAAACCAGAAAACAAAGTGGTTTGTTATCAAGTCACTGCAAACACTGCTTGCTGAGTTGCACCCAATGACTATTGTTAACTCTAAATATGTCTCTGGCGTGAACAGACAACCTATGATGACACACTTATTTGAGATTTATATTAAATTTGAAAGAATAAAGTTCTCTCAGGTTCACCTTACCAGTGACCTGAGGAGTTTATAGGAACTTGAGTAGTTTGCTTCTACCATAAAGGAGGTAAGCATGTTAAGATAGTGTGTGACAGTGGCACCGTATATAGTGTGTCACAACAGGGCCCCTCGTTCCGAGTGTCCTAAAAGTGTCCAAGGAAGATGAAGAAGGGTGGCAGAGAAATAAAAGAGATATGAGCACTAGAGATACTCTCCTTTCTCTATAGGCTATCATTTGTTCTCTGAAAGTCTGGCCCACTCATGATGAGTTCCCTGACACTGCAAGCATTGTCTAGTCACTCAACAATGAAGTCTCAAAGAAGAGCTTGATGGACTCCCCACTAAGGATCTTCTGGCCAGGCAGTAGGGCATAGGGCCAACATACAGCCCCACTAGAGTCAAAATGGTAGTGATACTTATAACTAACACATGTGCTATTTCCTCTACCCATCATAGTGATCTTAAGATGAATCAGAGAACATGGTCTGTGTTTACCCAGAAGTCTCAGCTTTCAAAACAAAACAAAATTAGGGGTTAGGCCAACAGACCTATTTCCACAGTGGCACCTGAGGATGTATACCAAGTCAGAGTTCAAAGAAGTCATAGTGCAGAACTGCATAACTCGCACCATTCGAACACTAGTTTACCAATGACTGATCTCCACAATCTCTTGACACCAGGATGAGGGTGAAACAGATAATGCTATATGGTGTGTGGTCTGAAGCCACCAAAAACATGACCCTTACCCAAACACAACTATGGGTAGGTCCCACTGGGCCACTACAAGCCTCCGTTTATATGACTCCCTCTACTGAATATATTATTGATATAGAAGTACTTTATGTGTGAACCCCCAATCACATCAGCGTCAAGCCCTGATGGGAACTACTGCAGTTAAAGTCATTTTAGTGAAGCATGTGGAAGACTGTAAACTTACTAAACCACAAGTGTCTAGAGATTTGTCTCCAGAAATTACCTGAGGGAGAAATAGAAATCACTGCCCTTATTGCTCAGCTCTTCATAATCATAAAGCCAAAGATGTTCATGAGACTATTTCTCCATGCAATAACTAAGTTGGCCTGTGTATCGCCTTGGGTGCCTATAAACTCCATTGATTATGGGAAGCTTAATGCTATGGTACATCTTAGAACACTACTATGACCTGACATTGTGACTGTCCATAAAGGTAATTACCCAAGCTGAGGGAAGTAGGTATAAAGCAATTGACATTGCAAATGCCCTTTTCAGCATTCCTGTCCACACAGATGATCAGGAACAGTTTGTCTTACACGGAACAGGTTGGAATACACCTTTAAAATCCCTCCACAAAACAATGATCTGGAAACAGTTTTGTTCCAATTAACCTTCCAAGACATTGATGACTCCCTACTGGTAGGCCCAGGCAAGTCCACTACCCAGCAAGTACTGGATGTTATATTGGCCCAATGCAGCAACATGGTGGGGCCATTAATACATAAAAAATACAAAGACCTTGTTACCCAAGGGGAATTCCTGGGAGTAAACTAGAAAGGGGAAACATGTCTCACGCCTGAGGAGATAACTGTCAAACTATGGTCCCTCTCTATTGCAACAGATACACAAGAGGCCAAGCAATTTGTGAACCTATTCTGCTACTGGCAGTCTCACATTGCGCTTGATGGAATTCTGATTGCAATCATTTTAAAGTTACCAAAAAGGCCTCTACCTTGGAGCAGGCCCCAACCAACAGAATGCCCTGGAGTCCATCTAACAAGCCTCCTATGCCACTGTTCCCCTTGGCTTCTCTGATCTTTATTTGAGTTACAGGTCTCAGCAAATTTTCTGTTCATTGATTGATGCCAAATGGAAGCAGCTTACTGAATAGGTCAGTGGAATAAATTGGGCTTTTGGACCTGTAACTTCCTAGAGCTGGATAAAAGGTACACACTCTTTGAAAGACAATTATTGGCCTGTTATTGTCCTTGGTGAATAATGAGCACATGATCATGGCTACAAAATACCATTATAACCAGAAATACTAACTAAAAGTAATAAATACTCTAGCTTTTGTTCTCTAGTTATCTTATGGTATTCACACTTTAGGTCCAAGGTAAAATTTCTGTAAATTCAAGACTCATGAACTGAAGAAAAATATCTTTGCTGTGACTAATTTAAAATAATTTAAAGTTATGTGTAATTTTTATACTTACTGGTGAGTGGTTGCTCTGTAGAAGTTTCTTGTTTCTTTACTTGCAATTTGGTTTTTGACATCGATTCTTGATGCTCAACTATAAGCCTTTCATTTGGTACTTCATTATGAGCTACATAAAGAAAATATATTTATTCCACTAAATAGAAAAATGGATCTATTGTGAAATTTCAGTATTTCAAATTTATAAAACATTTACATGAGCATTCTCTGTCACTTGTGCAAAGTTATAGCTAAATTACAATAATGATAGATTTGATGAGAAAATGCTGAAAAGAATTTTAATGGCTGTATGTTGATGCTTTCTCACTTTATAAACATTTCTAGGAATCATATATAGTTAGTCTATATTTTTCTTAGGTTATTTACATTGTATAGATCATACAGACATCATAAACCAAACAATAAAAATACATATGTACAAGTTTATCATTATGGCATTATTTGTAATTATAAAATACTCAAAACCACATAAATGTTCAAGCATTGGATATTGGTTGAAGAAGCCAATGTATATACCATATACCATAAAGTTCTAGGGGTGTCCAAGGGAGAGAATACAGTCACAGATTCTTAGTTTCTATTTCTGGTTGTGCCAGTAAAGCCCCTTTTTCATTCCTCTTTTCCGCTTATCACTAGAGACAGAAACTAAAAACAATGGCTTTGGGCTGCTAAAAGCCCAAAACAAAACAGACCAGAATGACAACAACAACAAAAATAAGGCAGGTTGGACGAGCTTGTTATAAACTATAGTATAATGAAAGTTATGGTTAATAATGTGGTACAAAACTATACATAGAGTTGTAAAAGCAATTTAAAAATCTCTATAAACTGACCTGTAGGGATTTCCAGGAGATAATATTAAGTGAAAAAAAACCTGAAAAAGGGAAAACTTGTATGCCACTGTTAGGCAAGGAAGAAAGATAAAAAAAAAAAAAAAAAACGAAAGAAAGGACATTAGAAAGATACTTAGCTTTACAAAATGAAACAGGTGAAATGTAAGAATACAATATAGCTGATTACCTACAAGATGAAAGAGGGAGAACTAGGGAAGGAATGGAACTTCTCTAAGTATACCTTGCATATTTTTTTACTTTCGGAATCAGTTTCAGGTTTCATATATTTCAAAAAAAATAAAACTAAGTCACAAAGGATAAGAAGAAACTAAAACTGAAAGCAAACTTAGTGAACCTATTAAAGGGAAAAAAGAACTCACACAGGTAAACCATCAATACAGTATTTAACATATGCCCTAATACATGGGCAAGTGTGTGGAGAATAGACCGTACACACATCATAAAATATTTTCAGTAGGTTTGTTTCTCTAGAAGTACGTGCTAAACCATTCTAAAATAATTTTGGAACCGCAATACAATCTAGATTTCAAGATCAACATGGCCGACTAGAAGCAGCTAGTGTGAACTGCTTTCACAGGAGAGAAGACAGAGTGGCAAGTAAACTTATAAATTTATAAGTGGCAAGTGGCTCTTCAACTGGCTCATCCAGGAGGCCACCTTGGGATTCATCAAGGAAGCAGTGGTGACCCATGGAGAGCAGAGAGGAGTGAGGCAGGACAGCTGCCTGCCTGGGATTGGCACAGAGCCAAGGAAGGCTCTCCACCATACACACTGCTGCCATGAACCTTTGCAAACCTAGGCACAAGAGATCCTGCCCAACCCTACTCTCTGGGAACCCCAGACTGACACAGAAAGCTGCATGGAGTCACAGCAGATCCCTGTTCAGGCCCACGTGGAGCTCCAAGGGCTTTGGATTCCTGAGCACCCTGGGACCAGCTGCCATAGCTCTGCCAACAAGGGAGGCAGGGATCTCCCATGCGCCCCAACAATAAGGGCCCCATCTAGGATACTGAGATGTGGACAGACTGTAGGCCTCACCTCTGGGGTACCTTGCCAAGCAAAGCCAACCGGCCTAGGTCCTCAGCACAGCCATCCACCCTCCAACCTGAGCACTTGGGCTGGCTGCAGCTCTACCTTTCTCTAGGGCAGAGATTCCAGAGGTAACACAATAGGCCCACAGCTTTTACCACTGCCAAAGTCCCCCCAGTCCCTGTTGCCCTGAGGCTAGGGAGACAGTATAGAGCTCAAAAGCTATCTTGGGCCTCCAACATGCCACACGTGCCATACAGAAAAACAGCCAGACTGTTTTTCATGCAGGTCCCAGGCCTTGCTACTCCTTACTGGGCAGGGCCTCCCGACCTTGGCCCTCAACGCAGCCACTCTACTTCTGCCTGATCACTTCCATCTGTGGCAGCTCTGTGTTTCTCTGGGGTGGAATTCCCATTGGCAACTGGCAACTAGTCCCTCTGCCATTGCTGCTGTAGTAGTACTCATCCTTGTTGCCACCAAGCTGGGGAAGGAAAAAGAGCCTGAGTGCTTTACCTGAGCCTCCAGCACCCCACAGCTGACCTACAGAGAAGAGGCACGACTGTCTTTCGTGTGAGCCCCCACCCCTCCTGCTCTTCACCAGGCAAGGCTCCCTGACTTGGACTACACACAAAGCCACCTCACCATTGGCTGACTGTTCTGATTGGCAGCGGTTCTACTTTTCTTTAAGGTGGAGCTCCCAAAGACAAGTGACAGCACCTATGCTATTAGCACTACCAAGGTCCCCATACCCCTGCTGCCCCCAAGCTGGGGAAAGAACAAAAAGCCTGAGCTTGCCCCAGGGCTGTAGTGTACAATCTGGGAATGCCAAGCCAAGACCTGTGGTTGGCACTGAAGTGAAAGAGAAGCCCACACTCTCAGAGTACTAAGGAGGAGCATGGCTGCAAACACAAGGAAATACAGAGGAGCCACATGCCTTAGTAAGACCCCATTTACCAGCCATTATGCATAAGTGTCATCTATTGGTTTGTAGTCAAAACTATAACAATAAAAATACTTTGCTAACATACTCCCATGTGAAAACAAGGGCAAGAATTCAGCCACGAATAAAGACCCTACACAAAGCCTTAGTGCTGTAAAAACATTCAGAAATGAAGTCAATTGACTATACTCACAATACACCATGGTTAAAGAAATATCAGCCAAAACAGATAAGAGAACCAGTGCAAGAATGCTGGCAACTGTATAATGCAGAGGGCCTTCTTATCTCCAAACAACCACACTAACTCCCCAGCAATGGTTCTTCACTAGAATGAAATGGCTGAAATGACAGACACAGAAAATCTGGATGGCAGTGGGGATCATTGAGACTCAGGAGACAGTTTAAATCCAATCCAAGGAATCTAAGTAATCCAGTAAGACTATCTCAAGAGATGAAAGGCAAAACAGTCATTTCAAGAAAGAAACAAATTGATCTCATAGAGCTAAAAATTCACTATAAGAATTTCATAACACAATCGGAAGTATTAACAGCAGAATAAACAAAGCTGAGAAAACAATCTCAGAGCTTGAAGACTGGTTCTTTGAATTAACCCAGTCAAACAAAAATAAAGAAAAAAGAATTTTAAAAAATTAAAAACCTCCAAAAATGTGTGATTATGTAGAGACCAAATGTGGGATTATGCAGAGACTCACTGGCATCCCTGAAAGAGAGGGAGACAGAGAGAAAGCAATTTGGAAAACATATTTAAGGATACTGTCTATGAAAATTTCTCCAACCTTGGTAGAGAGGTTAATATTCAAAATCCAGAAATTCAGAGAACCCCTTTAAGACGCTATACAAGATGACCATCCCTGAGACACAGTGATCAGATTCTCCAAGGTCAACGTGAAAGAAAAATATTAAAGGTAGCTAGATAAAAAGGGCAAGTCACTTACAAAGGGAACGCCCCCCCAAAATCAGGCTAACAGCAGACCTTTAAGGAGAAACCCTACAAGTCAGAAGAGATTGGGGGCCTGTGACAAATCCACAGCCAATATCATACTGAGCAGGCAAAAGCTCGAAGCATTTTCCTTAAGAATTGGGACAAGACAAGGATGCCCACTCTCACCATTCCTATTTAACATAATACTGGAAGTCCTAGTCAGAGTCACAGGCAAGAAAAAGAAATAAAAGTGATCCGAATAGGAAGAAAGGAATTCAAACTACCTCTCTTCACAGATAATGTGATTCTATATCTAGACAATCCCACAGTATCTACCCAAACACTCCAAGATCTGATAAACAAGTTCAACAAAGTTCCAGGATACAAAATAAATGTACAAAAATCAGTAGCATTTCTATATGTCAGTAATGTCTAAGCTGATAGGCAAATCAAGAATGCAATGCTATTCACCATAGCTACAAAAAGAACAAAATATCTAGGATCACAGCAAACCAGCAAAGTGAAAGATCTCTACAATGAGAATTACAAAGCACTACTAAAATAAATCAGAGATGACACAGATAAGTGGAAAAACATTCTGTGCTCACAGATAGGAAGAATCAATATTGCTAAAATTGCCGTACAACTCAAAGCAATTTACATATTCTATGCTATTCCTACGAAACTACTAACAACTTTTTTTTTTACAGAATAAGAAAAACCTATCCTAAAATTCATATGGAACAAATAAAGAGCCCAAATAGCCAACGCAATTCTCAGCAAAAATAACAAAGCCCAAGATAGCACACTACAGAATTTCAAACTATACTACAAGGTTACAGTAACCAAAACAGCACAGTAGTGGTACAAAAACATACACATAGGCCAATGAAACAGGTTAGAGAACTCAGAAATAAAGCCACACACCTACAACCATCTGATCTTTGACAAAGCTGACAAACCAAGCAACAGGGAAAGGACTTTCTATTCAGTAAGTTGTGCTAAGATAACAGGCTAGCCATATGCAGTAGATTGAAATTGGAACCCATCCTTTTACCTCATTAAAAAAAAACTCGGCTGGGCACGGTGGCTCAAGCCTGTAATCCCAGCACTTTGGGAGGCCGAGACGGGTGGATCACGAGGTCAGGAGATCGAGACCATCCTGGCTAACACGGTGAAACCCCCTCTCTACTAAAAAATACAAAATACTAGCCAGGCGAGGTGGCGGGCGCCTGTAGTCCCAGCTACTCGGGAGGCTGAGGCAGGAGAATGGCGTGAACCCGGGAGGCGGAGCTTGCAGTGAGCCGAGATCCGGCCACTGCACTCCAGCCTGGGCGACAGAGCGAGACTCCGTCTCACAAAAGAGACAAAAAAACCCCAAAAAAACAAAAAACTCGAGATGAATTAAATACTTAAGTGTAAAACCCAAAAATATAAAACTCTGAAAATTAAACTAGGGAATATCATTCTGGACATAGGACTTGGCAAACAAATCATGAGAAAGATGCCAAAAGCCACTGCAATAAAAACAAAAATTAACAAATAGGATCTAATTAAACTAAAGAGCTTCTGTAGAGCAAAGGAAACTATCAATAAAGCAAATAGACAACCTACAGAATAGGAGAAAATATTCTCAAACTATGCATCTAACAAAGGTGCAATATCCAGACTCTATAAGGAATTTAAACTAATCAACAAGCAAAAACCAAAGAACCCCATTAAAAATAGGCAAAGGACATGAACAGACACTTATCAAAAGAAGATATACATGCTGCCAACAAGCATAGGAAAAATGTTTAACATCACTAATCATTAGAGAAATGCAAATCAAAACCACAATGAGATACCATCTTACACCAGTTAGAATGGGCATTACTAAAAAGTCAGAAATAAGAGATGCTGGTGAGGTTGTAGAGAAAAAGGAAGGCTTATACATTGCTGATGGGAATGTAAACAAGTTCAGTCACTGCGGAAAGCAGTTTGGAAATTTCTCAAAGAACTTAAAACTACCATTTGATCTGGCAACCCCATTACTGGGAATATCCCCAAAAGAATATAAATCATTCTACCATAAAGACGCATGCATGTGCACGTTCATCACAGCACTATTCACAGTAGCAAAGACAGAATCAACCTAGGTGCCTGCTCATCAACAGTGGACTGAATAAAGAAAATGTGGTACATATACACCATAAATTGTATCCTTTGCAGCAACATGGATAAGGCTGGAAGCCATTATGCTAAGGAAATTAACACAGGCACAGAAAACCAAATACCACATGTTCTCTCTTGTAAGTGGGTACACTTAAACATTTGAGTACACATGGACACAAAGAAGGGAAAAATAGACACCAAGGCGTACTTGAGGGTGGAGGGTAGGAAGAGTGTGAGGACTGAAAAACTACCTATTGGGTACTATGCTCACTACCTTGGTGACAAAATCATTTGTACATCAAACTCCAGCAATACACAATATAGTCATGTAATAAACCTGCAAGTGTACCACTTGAACATAAAATAAAAGTTGAAAAATAATAATGATGCTGATATATTTGAGTAACTGTGTTATGGACTAGTCAGGATTCACACAGTAGAAGAAAGAATATACATATATGAAATGGAGAAAGACAAGAACAACCTCTGAGAAAATGAACTGGAATTTAAGGTGTCCAAGATTTGCCATGAATTCTAAATATGACTTTACAGGTATATATCCATGTTTATAGGCAAATGTATATGTATGCAGACATATGTATGTATGAAGGTGTGTACGTGTGTGTGTGTATATATGTGTGTGTGTGTGTGTGTGTATAGATACATGAATACACTGAAGAACCCAACTTCAGGCCAACCCTGCTTTTGTGTGATCTTTCAGATCCAATCATGGACAGTTACAAAGGCATTACCTTGCACTTATCATAGAGATTCCCAACACAAAAGAGACTTGAGGTAAGATTTGTGTACTGCAGGCACAGGAGGTAGTTGCAGTCTTGAATCAACTCCTCTCCCCTTGGCCAACCAGGCTCTTAGGCATTTTTAGTCTAGTCACCTTAAGTGGAAAACCTCTTTATAGGGGAGGGTGGGGACTTCACTGTATTATTCAGACAGTAACTGTATTGTGACAAACAATGACTGCGTTGTTCAGTCACTGCCTCTGCCGAGACCATCTATGGTGTGAGGTAGTCGGGTAGAGGAAATCCTTAAAGAAACTTTTCTCAGTTCTCACTCAGTATTCTGTACTTAACCAATACTAGCCTTCCCCACCACTACCTCCCACAGACACAGGTCCAGTCAATTGGTTCACCACAAAATTCAGATGTTAACTGACAAATTACTATGCTGAAATAGCAGCTACTTCCAGTACAGCAATTACTTACTAGCTGAGAGGGTGTTGAAAAAAAATATAGTAATTGAGGACTAATTCCTGGAAAATCTGAGCAAAGGCTTTCTTGAAGAGATCTTTTGTTACTGAAAATGGAATCTCAAAGGAGAAGACTGATGGGACTCTCCATGAAAGCACTCAGGGAGATGTAGTAACTAAGGGGTGCTCTTGACTAGAGTACACATTGTAATAGTTCCTATGACTAAAATTAGGAGAAACAAAAAGAAAAATAATGAAAAAGAGTGAAGAAATCCTACAAGAGGTATGGGATACCATCAAGTGAACCAATATATGCATACGGAAGTCCAAGAAGAAAGAGAGGGAAAATGGCAGAAGGCTTATTTAAAGAAATAATGAATACAGTTTTTTCAAATCTGAGGAGGAAATGGATTTACAGATACATGAAACACAAAGGATCCTAAATAGGTTGAATCTTAAGATGTTTACACTGAAACACATTAAATTGTCAAAACTCAAAGAAAATTTTGAAAATGGAAAGAAAAAAAATGACATCACATACAAGATAAACCCATAAAACTATCAATAAGCTTTTCAGCAGAAACCTTGCAGTCCAGAAGAGAATAAAATAATATATTCAAAGTACTGAATGAAATAAATGTCAACCAAGAATACTACAGCCAGAAAAATAGTGCTTTAAAAGTTAAGCATAGATGCTTTCCCAGACAAACAAAAATTTAGCAAGTTAATCAACACTAGACCAGCCTTACAAGAAGCAATAAAGGAAATTCTTAAAGTTGAAATGAAAGGATGCTCAACAGTAATACCAAAGTGTATGAAAGTATAAATATCACTAGCAAGTAAATACATTGAAAATAATGTATTGAAAATAATACATCAGAAAATAATGTAATACTGTAATAGTGGTACATTAATTATCTTAACTCTAGTATAAAAGTCAAAAGCAAAAGTATTAAGGATGACTATAATCACAAAAATGTGTACTGACATAAAAGACATATACACCAATGTAACAGGGAGTCCAGAATTAATCCCTATGCACAGATTGTGAACTGATATTCTGCAAAGGTGGTACGAATACACAAAAGGGAAAGCATAGTCTCCTCAGTAGGATCGGGGAAACAGAATATCCACGTGCAAAAGAATGAAATTAAACCCTTATCTTACACTATACACAAAAAATCAACCTTAGTAAAGTGGTTTAAAAAATAAATAAGGTAGGACAGCACCAAGATGGCAGAGGAGAAAGCAACCTTCATCCCTCCCTCTACGAAACAAATATAGATACCTTTCACAAACTACTATAGCCCAGAGAGGTTTCATGGGCCCATTAATCAATCTGTAGCAACACAGTGGAGCACAATGTCCAAGTAGAAAGGATCTCTGGTGAGGTCAGCATATCTTAGACACCAGGAGATAGCTAGGAGGCTATGGGCATCAGCCATGCTGCTAGAACCACCATGATTCCCAATGGCCTGATCCACCCAGGACACTGCCATTTCTTTCTACTGAGGTAACCAAGAGCCATCCCCACCAGGAAACCCCAGAAAGGGTGATGTGTCTGTACACTCCTCCTCCAAACAAGAATCAGCACTGTTGAGTCACTATTGGGAAAGAAGTCACCACCTCCTCTAACCCCATGTGTGCCCTGATCCAAAACAAAGTCACTCTGTAAGTAACCACATTCCAGACCTGGGTTTTATGTCTACATTGAACCCACCCCCATCTCAGACATTGGGAATCATTGTCACAGCAAGGTAGTCTGCACTCCAAATCCCAGAGTCACATATTTACTGTGTGTACCCATGCTCCAGGCACTGGTTTAGCCACCATAGAGAGCTATACTGTGCCCCAACTCCAGAGCAGCTCAAACTGTGTGGATATCAGTATTCTCATTCTTAGCTCCCCAGCTATTTCACAGGAATCTGCACTTTGCCTTCTGTTACCAAGGTGGCAGCAGAGGTGCATGTGCCCTGGGCACCAGTGCTGTTACTGCCCTGGATCCCAGATCCATGATCCCTCCACACATTCCTGTGTTTCACATCTCAGTTCTGTAGCCACTCCATTGCCACCACTCATCAAATACTCATGCCACTACCAATGCAAGCAAGCTGATAAGTCAGACCCAGTACCAAGAGGGATTTTATCAGCAAACCCTTCCCACTGAGAGAAAAATAAATCAGAAGAACTTTAATAGTCATTGCCACTGAAGACACCAATAACTTTTGCCACAATTGCAAACATTCACAGCATTGGCTGCTGAGGATCCTCGAAATCTTTGTCACCACCAACCTCAGCTCCCAGAGCTACACAAAGGTGACACAACTCTCAATCTCATGAGTGCCAGAACTGCAGCAACCCACCCAGCAAGTGCCCTCAAACTCCTGTAGGAGAAGGTCTTTCAACAGCTAAACTAGTCAGAAGAGGCTATAAGAGGTGACTGCTGCACCAGATTTGCAGACATCAATGTAAAGCAACAAGAAATATGAGAAACCAAAGATACAACATGACCAAAACACCACAATAATCTCCTGAAGCTGATCCCAAAGAAATGCAGATGTAAGAACTGCCTCATAAAAAATTCAAAACATTTTTTAGAAGGATCAGACAAGTTAGAGAAAATAGTTATGTGTGTCACTTAATGACAGGGATATGTCCCGAGACATGTGTCCTTAGGCAATTTTATCATTGCATAAACATCACAGAGTTTCTTACATAAACCTACATGGTTTAGCCTACTACACACCTAAGTCATATGATATAGTCTACTGCTCCTATGCTATAAAGCTGTACGGTATGTTACTATACTAAATACTGTATTCAATTTGAATACAATGGTAAATACGTGTGTCTCTAAACAAAAATTAGAAAAACATAGCACAAATATGGTATAAAAGGCTTTAAAACTGATATGTCTGTATAGAGTACTTACTATCAAGGTAGCTTGCAGAACTAAGAGTTACTCTGAGTGAGTCCGTGAGTGAGTGCTAAGTGAATGTGAAGGCCTAGGACATTACTGTGCACTACTGTAGACTTAATAAACACTGCATACTTGGGTAACACTAAATTTTGAATAAATTTTCTTTATTCAATAATAAATTAACCTGAGTTTACTGTAACTTTTTTATTTAATAAACTTTTTAATGTTTTTTACTTTTTTACTCTTTTGTAATAACACAGCTTAAAACACAAACACACTGTACAATTGTACCATTTATAGAAATAAAAGCCCACATTAAATAAAAGATCCCAAATAAACAACCTAATGTTACACCACAAGGAACTAAGGAAAATTGAACAAACTAAACCCAAAGTTTATAGAAGGAAGAAAATAATAAAGATCATGGAAGAAATAAACAAAATAGATACTACAAAAACAATAGAAGGGATAAAAAATAGAATAGATCAACAAAGCTAACAGCTGGTATTTTGAAAAGACAAACAAAATCAACAAACCTTTAATGAAACTAACAAAGAGAAAAGACTCAAAATCAGGAATAAAAGAAGAACTATCTTTTAGATACTTTTGTATCTAGAGATACAAAAGATCATGAGAGGCTACTATGAATAACTATATGCCACCAATTTCAATAACCCAGAAGAAATGAATAATTCCTAGATACATGCAACCTACCATGACTAAATCATGAAGAAGAGAAATGCGAATAAACCAATAATGAGTAAGGAGATTAAATCACTAATATAAAGTATTGTATTAAAGAAAAGCTACGGCCTCATGGATACACTGCTAAATTCTACCCAATGTTTTAAGAAGAATTAATGCTAATGCCCCTCAAGTTTTTCAACAAAATAGAAGAGAGATCACTTCCAAACTCATTTTAGGAGGCCAGCATTACTGATACCAAAGCCAGACAAGGACACTACAAGAAAAGACAATTAAAGGTCAATATCTCTGATGATCATGGAAAACCTCAACAAAATACTAACAAACTAAATTCAATAGCACATTTAAAGAATAATTCACCATGATCAAGTGGGATTTATCTCCTGGGTGCAAGGATGGTTCAACATAAAGCAATAAATGTGATGCATCACATTAACAGAATGGGGGACAAAAACCACATGATAATCTAAATAGATGCAGAAAAAACATCCATTAAAATTCAAAAACATTTCAAAAACAAACTTTCAACCAGTTAGGTATAGGAGGATTGTACCTCACCACAATAAAAGCCATATACAACAAACAAGCCACAGCTAACATTATACTTAATGGTAGTAAGTTGAGAGCTTTTCTTCTAAGATAAGAAACAAGACAAGGATGCTTATTCTACAGAGCACTGGCAGCCCCAGGCAAATAAATTATGGGAAAAAAAAGAAACAGAAGGCATTCAGATTGGATGGGGGAAGTAAAGTTATCTTGGTCAGATAACATAAACTAATATATAGAAAACTCTAAAGACTCCACCAAAAATCTATTAGAACAAACGATTAAATTAAAAAATTTCTCAGGGCAGAAAGTCAACACACAAACATTAGTAGTGTTCCTATACTCTAACAATGAACTGTCTGAAAAAGAAGTCAAAAAAATCTCATTTACAGTATCTACAAAAAAAAATTCCTAGGAATAAACTTAAACAAGGAGGAAAAAAAGTTCTACAATGAAAATTATAAAACATTAGTAAAAGAAGTTTAAGAAAGCACAAATAAATAAAAAGATATCCCATGTTCCTGGATTGGAAGAATTAATATTGTTATAATACCCATCAGTTATGAATTTAATCCCTATCAAAATCCCAATAACATTTTTGGACATAAATAGAAAAAATCCAAAAATTCATATGTAACCATAAAAGACCCTGAATAGCCGAAGCAATCTTGAGCAAGAAAAACAAAGCTGGAGGCACTGTACATCCTAATTTTAAAACATATTATTTATCTACAGCAAACGAGACAGCATAGTACTGGTATAAAAACAGACACGTGGATCAATGGAATAAAATACACAATGGTGTTGAAAAACTAGATATCCACATGCAGAAGAATAAAATTATACCTTCGTCTCACACTATATACAAAAATCAACTCAAATTGGATTAATGACATACATTTAGGATCTGAAACTAGGATTGCTAGAAGAAAACATGAGAAACACTAGATTATGTTGATCTGGGCAAAGATTTTTTGGATATGCCCCCAAAAGCAAGGTAATGAAAAAGATAATAATAACAAAAATAAGTAAATGGGATTAAACCAAACTAAAAAGTTCTGCACAGCAAAGCAAACAACAGTATGAAGAAATAGCTTACTGCATGAGAGAAAGCATTTGCAAATCATAAATCTGATAAGCGGTTAAGATCCAATTTACAGAAGCAGCTCAAACAACTCAATAGTTAGAAAACAACCAAATAAAAGATGAGCATGGGATCTGAATAGACATTTCTCTAATGAAGACATGCAAATAGCCAACAGGTATATGAACAACTGTTCAACATCACTAATCATCAGGGACATGCAAATTAAAACCGCTTCCCACACATTAAAGTAACTATTATCAAAAAGATGGAAGATAAGTGCTGGTAAAGATGTGAAGAGAAAGGAACCCTTGTATGCTGTTGGTAGGAATGTAAATTAGTAAAGCCATAATGGAAAACACCACAGGGATTCCTCAAATAATTTAAAATAGATACTATCCACAATTTCAACTACAATATTATCCACAATTTCACTTCTGGATATACCTCCAAAGGATATGAAATCAGTATATAAAAGAGATATTTGTACTCCCATGTTCACAGTAACATTACTCACAATAGCCAAGACACGGAATCAAACTTAGTGTCTGGCCACAGACCAATAGAAAAGGAAAATGAGCCTTAAAAAAAGGAAGTAAATTCTGTCATTTGTAATAATATGGATGAACGAGGAGAACATAATGTTAAATAAAGTAAGCCAGTCACTTAAAACAAATACTGTATCATCTTATCTATATGTGGAGTTTTAAAAAGTCAAGCTCATAGGAACAGAGAGTAAAATGTTGGTTACAAGAGGCTGATGGTGGGAGGACTGAAGCAATGTTGGTCAAAGGACACAAATTTCAGCTGGAAATGAGAAATGTTTAAGAGATCTACTGTACATCATGAGTACTGTTAATAATAACATATTGCATAATTGAAAATTGTTGAGATATTTTAAATCTTCTCAACACACAAAAAACAAGGTAATGTACATGTTAAATAGCTTGATTTTGTTATTCCACAATGTTTATATATATTAAAACACCATGTGGTACACGATGAATGTATATAATTTTTCTTGGCAATTAAAAATTAATCTTAAATTATTTTAAGGTTATCTACAATTATTATACTTACTATTGAGTTGATTATCTTGGAAAGATTTTTGTTTCTTTACTTCCACTTCCGTTTTTGACTTTGTGTCTTGTTCAAGCATAAGATTTTCTTCTGGTACATCATTATGAGCTACACAAATTAATAAATTTAGTGCACTAAACATAAAAAAAACTATAGTGAAATTTTTAGATTTCAGATTTATAACAAGTATACAATCATATTCTGTCTCATTTTTATACATGTAAAATATAAGTAAATTACTATAATTCTAGATGTTACATGAAAATAGTGACAATAACTTTAGAGGATCTGAGGTGAAGTAGTCTCATTATTTTGATATTTCTTGGCATCAAATATTTATATTAGCCTCTACTTGTTCTTGATTATTTATAATTTAGATTAATATATATTCATAGGCAAAGCAATGAAAATTCATATGTAGTTTATTCATTACAGCATACTTTTAATTGCAAAATACTCAAAAGCACTTAAATATACAAGCATATGAGACTGGTTAATAAAAAGGTATATATTATAATTTATGGTATTATCAACTACAATATTTAATGTGATACAAAGAGTTGTACAGGCAGCTCTAAAAGTAATGAAAAGATTGTTATAACCTGATTTAGAGGGATTTATAGAAGGTAATGTTTAAGTGAGAAAAAATTGAAATAGAAGAAAGATATCAAGTATGCTATCCATTAGGAAATAAATGTAAAGAGATACTTACTTTTAGAAATTGAAACACAAGAAAGATAAACCAGAAAACAAATTAGTTGGTGACCAAAATTTGCATAGACGCTACATGCAAAATTGCATTCAATGACGATTGTTAAATCTAAGCATGTTCCTAGCACTAAATGTCTACAATGCATGTTTTCATGTTTTATTCATTTTTCCATGTGTGATGAAAAATTATGTAGAGTCCTCAGGATCATATTGCACACCAATCAAAAGAGACCATAGAAGAGATGTGAATAGCTCACCTTTACCTTAAATGAGTTACTCCTGTTACATTTAATTAGGGACAGTGGCACTTACGAGGTATGTCACTGCAGACCTCCTCATTCAGAATGTCCTTCCATGGCCACTTTGTCCAAGAAGGATAAAGAAGTAGGTAGGGGGAAAGTATTATATACATATGAGACCTTCTCCTTTCTTAGCTAGCTGCTATTTGGCCTCTGACTAATTTTGTCCAATTGTGGTGAGTTCCCTGCCACTGAAAAACTTTTTTTGACCACTCTTCCAGTCACCTGCAAAGTGCCCTGAAAGATAGTCTCTTACTTCAGCAATAAGGAGTAAGAACAGCAGATGACAAATAACACCATTTACCAAACTCAGACCTAGGTTCATTTGTGCTACTCTCATTGGTTATCTAGCTCAATTGAACATGATGATGTGAAATAGTTAGCAGCACAATCCAGATCTTAACTGAAAAATTTCCATGCAAGACAAAGGAACCTACTGCCAAGATACCAATATTTCATTAGCAGTTAGAGTGATGTAAAAATGTAACTGGGCACTCACTCCTGGACCATCTGTTTAAGTCCCTTCTCAAATACATCTATGGCTCTAGTTGCTCAACAATAAGGTCTCAAGGAAGAGATTGAGGGGCTCTCCATTAGATGTTTATGATCATTTAATAGTCACAGGGTCATGACACAGAGCCCCACTACAGTCCACATAGTGAGGATTCCTGTAGCTAATAAAAGTGCTATCCTGGATACCCAGAGTGGTGGAGCAAGATGGTCAAATAGAAGGTTACACCAATTATCCCCCTTGCAGGAACAACAAATTTAAAACTATCTGTACATGAAAAAGCACCTTAATAGGAACCAAAAATCTGCTGAACACTCACAGTATCTGGTTTTAGCTTCATATTGTTGAAAGAGGCACTGAATAGGGTAGAAAAGACAGTCTTGAATTGCTAATGCCCTGCCTCCCTCATTGCTCAGCAGTGTCCGCATGGTGCAGAGAGAAATTATTTGTGCTTTTTGAGAGAAATAGTGCAGTGATTGTGAAACTTTGCATTGAACTCAGTGCTACCCTGTCATGGCAGAAAGAAAAATCAAGCTAAACTCAGCTGATGCCCACCTATGCAGAGAGGCCAAAAGGGAACCGCATATTTCTGCTGTTAGAACTTGAGTTCTGGTAAGCCTCACCACCATGGGCTAAAGTTCCCTGGAACTTAACTTGAAAGGAAATATAGGCCACAAGGACTGCAACTCCTAGGCAAGTCCTACTGCTGAGCTGGATTCAGAGCCAGTGGACTTAGGGGGCATCTACTGAGATACAAGCCAGGACAGCTAAAGGAGTGCTGTGCCAACCCTCCTCCAACCCCAGGTAGTGCAACTTACAGCTCCAAAAAAGTCCCCTTCCTTCCTCTTGAGGAGAAGAGAGAGATGAATAAAGAGGATTTCATCTTGTATCTTGGATACCAGCTCAGCCACAGTAGGATAGGGCACTGGGGAGAATTTTGAGGCCTCCGTTCCAGGCCCTAGCTCCTGGATGACATTTCTAGACACATCCTGGGCCAAAAGGGAAATTGCCACCTTCAAGGGAAGAATCCAGTCCTGGCAAGATCTATCACCTGCTGACTAAAGAGCCCTTAGGCCTTGAATAATCAGCAGCAAGATCTAGGTGGTATGCTATGGGCATCGGGTGAGACTCTGAGATATGCTGGCTTCAGGTGAGACCCAGCACATTTCCAACTGTGGTGGCTATGGTAAGAAACTCCCTCCGCTTGAGAAAAACAGAGGAAAAAGTAAAGGGAACTTTGTCTTACACCTTAGGTACCCACTCAGGCACAGCATAGTGAGCACCAAACAGGCACATACATGTGCACATGTCTTCATAGGAGAATGGTATCTATTCCTTTGGGTATATACCCAGTAACAGGATTGCTGCACTGAATGCTATTTCTGTTTTTAGGTCTTTGATGAATCATCATACTGTCTTCCACAATGGTTGAACTAAATTACACAACCACCAATTGTGTATAAGTGTTCCTTTTCCTCTGCAACTTTGCCAGCATCGGTTATTTTGGGTCTTTTTAGTAATAGCCATTCTGACTGGTGTGAGATGGCATCTCATGATTTCCATTTGCATTTCTCTAATGATCAGTGATGTTAAGTTTTTTAATATGATTGTTGGCCACATGTATGTCTTCTTTGGAAAAGTGTCCATTCATGTCTTTTTCCCACTTTTTAATGGGGTTATTTGTTGTTGTTGTTGTTGTTGTTGTTGTTGTTTTGTAAATGTGTTTAAGTTCCTTATAGACACTGGATATTAGACCTTAAACATAACTTTCATATGTACCATGAAACAAAAAATGTGTAACTTGCTTTATTGTGATATTTGCGTTATTGTGGTGGTCTAGAACTGAACCTGCAGTATCTCCAAGGTATGACTGCAGGTCATATTTTAGGCCACGAAATAAGTCTTAACAAATTTTAGAAGACTGAAATCATATCAATTATCTTTTCTTACCACAATGATATAAAACTAGAAATCAATCACAGGAAATTTTTCAGAAAACTGAAAATGTGGAAAAATTGAGTGTAACAGCCCTGGATAACCAATGAGTCAATGAGAAAATGAAAAGGAAAATTGAAAAACAATATAAGAAACATGAAATGATGCAGAGGGGGTGCCCAAGATGGCCAAAGAGGAACAGCTCCAGCCTCCAACTCCCAGTGTGAGTGAAACAGAAGACTGGTGATTTCTGCATTTTCAGCTGAGGTACCGGTTTCATCTTACTGGGGTGTGTCAGACAGTCGGTGCTGGTCAGTGGGTGTAGCCCAACCAGCGAGAGCTGAAGCAGGGTGAGGCATCACCTCACCTGGAAAGGACAAGGAGGAAGGGAATTCCTTTTCCGAGCCAAGGGAAACTGAGACACAAAACACCTGGAAAATCAGGTAACTACCACCCTAATACTGCACTTTACCAAGGGTCTTAGCAAACTGCACACCAGGAGATTATATCCTACGTCTAGCCCAGAGGGTCCCATGCCCATGGAGCCTCCCTCATTGCTAGCACAGCAGTCTGAGATCTAACTACAAGGCAGCAGTGAGGCTGGGGGAGAGGGGCCTGCCATTGCTGAGGCTTAAGTAGGTAAACAAAGCTGCCAGGAAGCTTGAACTGGGTGGAGCCCACCGCAGCTCAAGGAGGCCTGCCTGCCTCTGTAGACTCCACCTCTGGGGACAGGGCATAGCTAAACAAAAAGCAGCAGAAACCTCTGCAGATGTAAATGTCCCTGTCTGACAACTTTGAAGAGAGCAGTGGATCCCCCAGCACAGAGGTTGAGATCTGAGAACAGACAGACTGCCTGCTCAAGTGGGTCCCTGACCCCTGAGAAGCCTAACTGGGAGACATCCCCCACTAGGTGCAGACTGACACCTCAAACCTCCCACAGCCAGGTACACCTCTGAGACAAAGCTTCCAGAGCAAGAATCAGACAGCAACACTTACTGTTCAGCAATATTCTATCTTCTGCAGCCTCCACTGCTGATACCCAGGCAAACAGGGTCTGGAGTGGATATCAAGCAAACTCCAACAGACCTGCAGCTAAGGATCCTGACAGTTAGAAGGAAAACTAACTCGATCAACTGGAAAAAAGATTATCAGTGATTGAAGATCCAATGAATGAAATGAAGCGAGAAGAGAAGTTTAGAGAAAAAAGAGTAAAAAGAAATGACCAAAGTCTCCAAGAAATATGGAACTACAAGAAAAGACCAAATCTACGTCTGATTCGTGTGCCTGAAAGTGATGGGGAGAATGGAACGAAGTTGGAAAACACTCTGCAGGATATTATCCAGGAGAACTTCCCCAACCTAGCAAGGCAGGCCAACATTCAAATTCAGGAAATATAGAGAATGCCACAAAGATACTCTTTGAGAAGAGCAACTCCAAGACGCATAATTGTCAGATTCACCAAAGTTGAAATGAAGGAAAAAAATGTTAAGGGCAGCCAGAGAGAAAGGTCAGGTTACCCACAAAGGGAAGCCCATCAGACTAACAGCAGATCTCTCAGCAGAAACTCTCCAAGTCAGAAGAGAGTGGGGGCCAATATTCAACACTCTGAAAGAAAAGAATTTTCAACCCAGAATTTCATATCCAGCCAAACTAAGTTTCATAAGTGAAGGAGAAATAAAATCCTTTACAGACAAGCAAAAGCTTAGAGATTTTGTCACCCCCAGGCCTGCCCTACAAGAGATCCTGAAGGAAGCACTAAACATGGAAAGGAACAACAGGTACCAGCCATTGCAAAAACAGGCCAAAATGTAAAGACCATCAATGCTAGGAAGAATCTGCATCAACTAATGAGCAAAATAACCAGCTGATATCATAATCACAGGATCAAGTTCACACATAACAATATTAACCTTAAATGTAAATGGACTAAATGGTCCAATTAAAAGACACAGACTAGCAAATTGGATAAAGAGTCAAGAACCATCAGTCTGTTGTATTCAGGAGACCCATCTCATGTGCAGAGACACACATAGGCTCAAAATAAAGGGATGTAGGAAGATCTACCAACCAAATGGAAAACAAAAAAAGGCAGGGATTGCAATCCAAGTCTCTGAAAAAACAGACTTTAAACAAACAAAGATCAAAAGAGACAAAGAAGGCCATTACATAATGGTAAAGGGATCAATTCAACACAAAGAGCTAACTATCCTAAATATATATGCACCCAATACAGGAGCACCCAGATTCATAAAGCAAGTCCTTAGAGACTTACAAAGAGACTTAGACTCCCATACAATAATAATGGGAGACTTTAACACCCCACTGTCAACATTAGACAGATCAACGAGACAGAAAGTTAACAAGGATATCCAGGAAATGAACTCAACTCTGCACCAAGTGGACCTAACAGACATCTACAGAACTCTCCACCCCAAATCAACAGAATATACATTCTTCTCAGCACCACATTGCACTTCTTCCAAAATTGATCACATATTTGGAAGTAAAGCATTCCTCAGCAAATGTAAAAGAACAGAAATTATAACAAATTGTCTCTCAGACCACAGTGCAATCAAACTAGAACTCAGGACTAAGAAACTCCATCAAAACCGCTCAACTACATGGAAACTGAACAACATGCTCCTGAATGACTACTGGGTACATGACAAAATGAAGGAAGAAATAAAGATGTTCTTTGAAACCAATGAGAACAAAGACACAACATACCAGAATCTCTGGGACACATTTAAAGCAGTGTGTAGAGGGAAATTTATAGCACTAAATGCCCACAAGAGAAAGCAGGAAAGATCTAAAATGGACACCCTAACATCACAATTAAAAGCCCTAGAGAAGCAAGAGCAAACACATACAAAAGCTAGCAAAAGGCAAGAAATAACTAAGATCAGAGCAGAACTGAAGGAGATAGAGACAGAAAAAACCCTTCGAAAAATCAATGAATCCAGGAGCTTTTTTCAAAAGATCAACAAAATTGATAGACTGCTAGCAAGACTAATAAAGAAGAAAAGAGAGAAGAATCAAATAGATGCAATAAAAAATGATAGAGGGGATATCACCACCAACGCCACAGAAATACAAACTACCATCAGAGAATTCTATAAACACCTCTACACAAATAAACTAGAAAACCTAGAAGAAATGGATAATTTCCTGGACACTTATACTCTCCCAAGACTAAACCAGGAAGAAGTTGAATCCCTGAATAGACCAATAGCAGGCTCTGAAATTGAGGCAATAATTAATAGTCTACCAACTAAAAAAAATCCAGGACCAGACGGATTCACAGCTGAATTCTACCAGAGGTACAAGGAGGAGCTGGTACCATTCCTTCTGAAACTATTCAATTCAATAGAAAAAGAGGGAATCATCCCTAACTCATTTTACGAGGCCAACATCATCCTGATACCAAAGTCTGGCAGAGACACAACAGAAAAAGAGAACTTTAGACCAATATCCTTGATGAACATCGATGCAAAAATCCTCAATAAAACACTGGCAAACAGAACCCAGCAGCACATCAAAAAGCTTATCCACTATGATCAAGTTGGCTTCATCGCTGGGATGCAAGGCTGGTTCAACATACACAAATCAATAAATGTAATCCAGCATATTAACAGAACCAAAGACAAAAACCACTTGATTATCTCAATAGATGTAGAAAAGGCCTTTCACAAAATTCAACAGCCCTTCAGGCTAAAAACGCTCAATAAATTCGGTATTGATGGAACATATCTCAAAATAATAAGAGCTATTTATGACAAACCCACAGCCCATAATGAATGGGCAAAAACTGGAAGTATTCCCTTTGAAAACTGGCACAAGACAGGGATGCCCTCTCTCACCACTCCTATTCAACATAGTGTTGGAAGTTCTGGCTAGGGCAATCAGGCAAGAGAAAGAAATAAAGGGTATTCAATTAGGAAAAGAAGTCAAATTGTCCCTGTTTGCAGATGACATGATTGTCTATTTAGAAAACCCCATCGTCTCAGCCCAAAATCTCCTTAAGCTGATAAGCAACTTCAGCAAAGTCTCAGGATACAAAATCAATGTGCAAAAATCACAAGCATTCCTCTACATCAAAATCAGACAGAGAGCCAAATCATGAGTGAACTCCCATTCACAATAGCTACAAAGAGAATAAAATACCTAGGAATCGAACTTATAAGGGATGTGAACGACCTCTTCAAGGAGAACTACAAAGCACTGCTCAATGAAATAAAAGAGGACACAAACAAATGGAAGAACATACCATGCTCATGGACAGGAAGAATCAATATCGTGAAAATGGCCATACTGCCCAAGGGAATTTATAGATTCAATGCCATCTCCATTAAGCTACCAATGAGTTTCTTCACAGAATTGGAAAAAAACTGCTTTAAAGTTCATATGGAACCAAAATAGGGCATGCATTGCCAAGAAAATCCTCAGCCAAAACAACAAAGCTGGAGGCATCACACTACCTGACTTCAAACTATACTACAAGGCTACAATAACCAAAACAGCATGGTATTGGTACCAAAACAGAGATATAGACCAATGGAACAAAACAGAGCCCTCAGAAATAATACCACACATCTTCAGCCATCTGATCTTTGACAAATCTGACAAAAACAAGAAATGGGGAAAGGATTTCCTGTTTAATAAATGGTGCTGGGAAAATTGGCTAGCCATAAGTAGAAAGCTGAAACTGGATTCCTTTCTTACACTTTATATAAAAATTAATCCAAGGTGAATTAGAGACTTAAATGTTAGACCTAAAACCATAAAGACCCTAGAAGAAAACCTAGGCAATACCATTCAGGACATAGGCATGGGCAAGGACTTCATGCCTAAAGCACCAAAAGCAATGGCAACAAAAGCCAAAACTGACAAATGGGATCTAATTAAACTAAAGAGCTTCTCCACAGCAAAAGAAACTACCATCAGAGTAAACAGGCAACCTACAGAATGGGAGAACATTTTTGCAATCTACTCATCTGACAAACGGCTAATATCCAGAACCTACAAAGAACTCAAACAAATTTACAAGAAGAAAACAAACAACCCCATCAAAAAGTGGGCAAAGGATATGAACAGACACTTCTCAAAAGAAAACATTTATACAGCCAACAGACACATGAAAAAATGCTCATCATCACTCGCCATCAGAGAAATGCAAATCAAAACCACGATGAGATACCTTCTCATACCAGTTAGAATGGCAATCATTAAAAAGTCAGGAAACAACAGGTGCTGGAGAGGATGTGGAGAAATAGGAACACTTTTACACTGTTGGTGGGACTGTAAACTAGTTCAACCATTGTGGAAGACAGTGTGGCGATTCCTCAAGGATCTAGAACTAGAAATACCATTTGACCCAGCCATTCCATTACTGGGTATATATCCAAACGATTATAAGTCATGCTGCTAATAAAGACACATGCACACGTATGTTTACTGCAGCACTATTCACAATAGCAACGACTTGGAACCAACCCAAATGTCCATCAGTGATAGACTGGATCAAGAAAATGTGACACATATACACCATGGAATACTACGCAGCCATGAAAAAGGATGAGTGAGTGTCCTTTGTAGGGACATGGCTGCAGCTGGAAACCATCATTCTCAGCAAACTGTTGCAAGAACAGAAAACCAAACACCGCATGTTCTCACTCATTGGTAGGAATTAAACAATGAGATCACTTGGACACAGGAAGGGGAACATCACACATCAGGGCCTATTGTGGGGAGGTGGGAGGGGAAGGGATAGCATTAGGAGATATACCTAATGTAAATGATGAGTTAATGGGTGCAGCACACCAACATGACACATGTATACATATGTAACAAACCTGCACATTGTGCACATGTACCCTAGAACTTAAAGTATAATAATAAAGAAAAAAGAGATAGATACTCATATCTAGGCAGCAGACTTGTTCTGAAGGCCACTAGAGGGTTTTAAAAATTAATTTGAAGGTCTTGAGAGAGGCATGCTCTTCCAGATTCCAACTGAATAATACTCCTTATTGACTCATACTTTGTATTGAATTATAAGGCTTTACTCACGCGTGTTACATTTTTGCCTAGTTCTGAACACACTTGAGGTGTTAGCATCTGAAAGGTATTCAGATGCTAATACTCTGATGAAGACAGTTCTTTTTAATGAAATAATTGCTTCCGAAAATTAAATACAAACTACCCATTTCCCCACAAGGTATATAAGTCATTATTTTTGTGTTTAACTATTTAAGTATATTGAATACTGAACAATTTGACTTGTGTGAAATTTCTCTTTTGCTATAGAAACAAATTTTAATCAATATCAGTTCTTTCTTTCGGCACTAGGGAGTATTTAATTCATCTTACACCTTCATTTAGATCATGTGTATATTGCACACATACACAACATGATATAAAATAGTAGACAGGTATATGCAATAAGCACATAATTCATTATTCAAGGGCAAGTCTTACAAGTGAGATTTTGAGAACTCATAGAGAATAAAACTAATATTAACTCAAAAAAAAAAAAGAAATTATGCAACAGCAATCCCAACATGGAGGTTTATAGCAATGAATGTATACATTAAGAAAAAAAGAAAGACCTCAAATCTAAAAATCTAGCAGTACATGTCATGGAACACTAGAAAACAAAGAGCAAACTAAGTCCACAGTTAATAGGAGGAAGAAAATAATGAAGATCAGAGCAGAACTAAATGCAATAGAGACTAGAAAACCCTAGAAATCATCAACAAAACTAAGAGCTTATTCTTTGAAAGGATAAACAAAATTGGCAAAATTTTAGCTATACAAAAAAGAAAATTCAAACAAATACAATTATAAATGAGAGAAGAGACATTACAACTGACCACAGAAATACAAAAAAATTATAAGACTACTATGAACAATTATACACCAAAAAATTGAATAATCCAGAATAAATGGATAAATTCATAGAAATATGTAACCTACCAAGACTGCAATATATGTCTTTATGGGACTGGATTATTTCACTTAGCATAATATCCTCCAGGTTCTTCAGTGCTCTTGCAACTGACAGCATTTCTTTATTTAAGGCCACATAATATTTCGTTGAGTATATATATGGCACATTTTTATCTATTGATTTTTCAAAGGACACTGATATGGTTTGTGTGTGTCCCCGCTGAAATCTCATCTTGAATTGTAGTTCCCATAATCCCTATGTGTCACGGGAGGGACCCAGTGGGAGGTGATTGAATGATGAGGGCAGCAACCTCCATGCTATGATAGTAAATGAGTTCTTATGAGATATGATGGTTTTATAAGGGGTTTTTCCCCCTTTACTCAGCACTTCTCTGTCCTGACACCTTGTGAAGGAGGATGTCTTTGCTTCCCCTTCCACCATAATTGTAAGTTTTCTGAGGCCATCCCAGCCATGCAGAACTGTGAGTAAATTAACTTCTTTTATTTATAAATTACCTAGTCTCAGGTATTTCTTCATAGCAGTTTGAGAATGAACTAGTACAGTAAATTGGTACCACAGTAGTGAAGCACTGCCATAAAGATAACCAAAATGTAGAAGCAACTTTAGAACTGGGTAACAGGAAGAGGTTGGAGCAGTTTGGAGGGCCTAGAAGAAGGCAGGAAGATGTGGGAAAGTTTGGAAATTCCTGGAGACTTGTTAAATGGCTTTGGCCAAAATGCTGATTAGTGATATGGACAATGAAGTCCAGGCTGAGGTGGTCTCAGATGGAGATGAAGAAGTTGTTGGAAACTGGAATAAAGGTGACTCCTGCAATGCTTTAGCAAAGAGACTGGTAGCATTTTGCCCCTGCCCTACAGATCTGTGGAATTTTGAACTTGAGAGAGATGATTTATGGTATCTGACAGAAGAAATTTCTAAGCAGCAAAGTGTTCAAGAGGAAGCAGAATATAAAAGTTTGAATAATTTGCAGCCTGATGATGCAATACAAAAGAAAAACCCATTTTCTGGGGAGAAATTCAAGCCTGCTGCAGAAATTTGCATAAGTAAGAAGGAGCTAATGTTAATCACCAAGACAATGGGGAAAATGTCTCCAAGGCATGTCAGAGACCTTCACAGCAGCCCCTCCCATCACAGTTCCAGAGGCCTAAGGCGGAAAAAGTAGTTTTCTGGATCAGGCCCAGGTGCCCCTGCTTCGTGCAGCCTCAGGACATGGTGCCCTATATCCCAGCTGCTTTAGCTCCAGCCATGGCTAAAACAGACCAAGGTACAGCTCAGATCATTGCTTCAGAGGGTGCAAGCCCCAAGCCTTGGCAGCTTCCACATGGTTTTGAGCCTGCAGGTATACAGAAGAATTGAGATTTGGGAACCTCTGCCTAGATTTCAGAGGATGTATGGAAATGCCTGGATGTCCAGGCAGAAGTTTGCTGCCAGTAGGCAGCATTCATGGAGAACCTCTGCTAGAGCAGTGTAGAAGGGAAATGTGGGGTTGGAGCCCCCACACAGAGTCCCCACTGGGGCACTGCCTAGTGGAGCTGTGAAAAGAGGGGCATTGTCCTTCAGACCCTAGAACGGTAGATTCACTGACAGCTTGCACCATGTGCCTGGAAAAGCTGCAAACACTTAAGGCCAGCTGTGAAGGCAGCTGGGAATGGGGCTATACCCCCAAAAGTCACAAGGGTGGAGCTGCCTAAGGCCGTGGGAGCCCACCTCTTGCATCAGTGTGCCCTGGATGTGAGACACGAAGTCAAAGGAGATCATTTTGGAACTTTAAAATTTAATGACTGCCCTATTGGATTTTCAATTTGCATGGGGAACGTAGCCTCTTTGTTTTGGCCAAAATTTATCCTATTTAGAATGGGTTTATCTACCCAGTTCATGTTCCCCCATTGTATCTGGAAAGTAAGTCTCTACTTTTACAGGCTGATAGGCAGAAGGGACTTGCCTTGTCTCACAAGTACTTAGACTTTTGAGTTAATGCTGGAATGAGTTGAGACTTTGGGGGACTGTTGGAAGGGCATGATTGTGTTTTGAAAGGTTAGGACATGAGATTTGGGAGGGGCTGGGTGGAATGATATGGTTTGGCTCTGCACACCCAAATTTCATCTTGAATCATAGTTTCCATAATCCCCACATGACATGGGAGGGACCCAGTGGGAGGTGATTGAGTCATGGGGGCAGTTACCCCCATGCTATTCTTATGATTATGAGTTCTCAGGAGATCTGATGGTTTTATGAGTGGCTTTCCCCCTTTGATAGGCACTTCTCTCTCCTGCTGCCTTGTAAAGAGGGATATGTTTGCTTCCCCTTCTGCCATGATTATAAGTTTCCTGAGGCCTCCCTTGCCACACAGAACTGTGAGTCAATTAAATCTCTTTTCTTTATAAATTACCCAGTCTCAGGTATTTCTTCATAGCAGCATGAGAATAGACTAACACAGACACTTAAGTCGATTCCACATCTTGTCTACTGTGAATAATGCTGCAATAAACATAGGATTGCAGATATCTCTTTGACATACAAATTTAATTTCTTTTGACTGTATGCCCAGAAATGGAGCTGCTGGATCTGATGGTAATTCTATTTTTAATTTTTTGAGGAACTGCCATAATAAATATAAAACAATAAAACTACTAGAAGAAAACATAGGGAAAAAGCTCCCTGACATTGGTCTTAGCAATGACTTTTTTATACAACCCCAAAAGCAAAAATAGAATAAGAAAATTGTATCAAACTAAAAAGTTCCTGCACAGAAAACAAAACAATCAACAGAATGAAGAGACTACCTACAGAATGGGAGAAGATGTTTACAACTATAGATCTGATAAGGAGTTAATAGTCAAAATATGTAGGGAATGCAATCAATTGAATATTAAGAAACAACCCAATTTAAAGGTATACAAAAAGACTAATACATATTTCTCAAAAGAAGACACATAGGCCAGATGCTGTGGCTTATGCCTGTAATCCCAGCACTTTGGGAGGCCAAGGCAGGCAGATCACTTGAAATCAGGAGTTCGAGACTAGCTTGGCCAACATATAGTGAAACCCCATCTCTACTAAAAAATATAAAAATTAGCTAGACATGGTGGCATGCACCTGTAGTTCCAGTTACTTGGGAAGTTAAGGCAGGAGAATCACTTGAACCCAGGATGTGGAGGTTGCAAAGAGCCAAGATCACACCACTGTACTCCAGCCCAGGCAACAGAGCAAGACTCTGTCTCTCAAAAACAAACAAAAAAAAAGAAGACATATAAATAGTCAACAAGTATATGAAAAAATGGTCAACATTTTTAATCATCAGGGAAATGCAAATTAAAACCACAATTAGATATTACCTCACACCTATTAGAACAACTATTATGAAAAACACAAAAGATAACAAATGTTGGTGAGAATCTGGAAAAAGAAAAACCTCGTATAATGTTGGTGCAATTGAAAATATGTGTACAGTCATCATAGAACAAATACATTTTCTAATGGCTGATCTTGGTAACAGTTAGCATGTTAATATGCCCTAATTCTATTCCCCTCACTCTAGGTCCTTGGTAGCCCAGTCAACCAACAGCCTCACAACTATAATAGCTGCGAAATCTAGCTGCCTAACAACCCTAGAGTGGGCAAAATAAGTTTGAGGATCCCCAAAAGCACCATTCCTAAAGAATAACCACTATTTGATGATGTATCTGACAGCTTCCTGAAAAGATGCACTGTCAAGGTATATATCTATTTGACCTGACTTAGAGCTTTCTTTGTGCAGAATATCCCTCACACTAGGGCATTTGTCAAAAAATGATCAGTGGTAACTGCTTAACATAGTAGGTGTGTGATGAGCATTACCAGGTTGGGGCTGACCATCAAAATCTCAAAAAGAAAAATTGGGAAATTAGATGTCCATAAGGGGTGGCTCTACAAAGCTCTAACATGTCTCAGGGAATCTAATAGACAAAACACATATGTAGAGCTGTGTACAGGTTTGATGTGTACAGGTACAGATGTGAATATTCCTAGACCTCTCACCTCTAACTGACCTTGAGGTTCTGAGCAAGCAGGAAATGAAGGCTAAGGCAGAGTTACAAACTTCTTACCTCAGCATTGAAAGCATGCCTCAAGACACACAGGGACACACAGGGAGCCCCTCTACAAGAGTGGGAGACATCAATTTAATACATTTAAGGAAATCTCTGTCTAGTCATTAGCTGATCACTAAGCTAATTAAGCAGACTTCAGTAGTTACAAACAACAAAATATATAAACTTTACAAAACTAGTCCAAGAAATGCACGAATCAAGCAAATAACAAAAACAGCAAAATAACAAACCCTGGGGAAGAAGAGTAATCCAATATTCAGAATTTCATATTATATTATTTAAAATTTAAACAAAAAATTATCAGACATGCACAGAAACAAGAAATTAGCCAGTACACAAAAGAAAAATAGATCAGTTAAAAAAACTCTCCCTGAAGAAGCCAAGATGTTGGACTTACTAGACAAATATTCTAAATCAGCTATTATAAAAATATTCAAACAACTAAAGGGAATTATATCTAAAGAATTAAAGAAAAGTGTAATAATATATCACTGTGAAAGAATATCAACAGCATGATATAAATTTCCCAAAGTAACCAAATAGAAATTCTGGAGTTGAAAACCGCAGTAACTGAAATGGAAAGATGGAATCAAAGGACTATTTTAAAAGGCAGTTAAATTAAAGACAAATAAGTTGAAATTACCTAGTGAGAGAAACATAAAGAAAAAGGAATGAAAAAATTAACAGAGCCTCAGAAATTGGTGGACCACCATCCAAGTGTACCAACATATACATAATGGTCATTCCAGAAGGAGAAGAGAGGAAGAGAAGAAAAAAAATTTTTAATAAACAATGAATGAAAAGTTCCCAAATTTTGTCAAAGCATTAATCTTCACATCAAGAAGTTCAATAAATTCAAAAATAAACTCATAGAAATCCACACATACATGGATTATAGTCAAATTGTCATATACCGTTTTCTAGAAATTGCAACATTTGTAATTTGAGATGGGCTTTTTGAGCTTAAAATTTATATTCAGGTGAAAGATTTTTCCTTTGGTTAAAAAAATCTCACCCATTTTCTCAGCTATAAGAAGAAAGGCTTTGAGATAGAATCACCAGAGCAAGATGGAGGAAGAACCCTATCCATCCACAGGAACATCAAACTGAATGACTATCCATGCAAGAAAACACCTTCACAAGAACTAAAGGAATCATGTGAGAGGTCACAGCACCTGGTTTTAGCATAATAACAAGAACATATTCATTGAAGAGAGCAGAAAGTACAGTCTCGCACCCCTCCCCCAAACCCAAGTGGCACAGTGTGCAGCAAAATCTTTCTTCCTGAAGGAGAGGAAAGTGTCAGGGGGTGGGGACTGTATTGGAACTTAGTATCAGCTTTGCTACAGTAAAAGACAGCAGGTTAGAACTATGTGGTCCTCGATTCTAGGCCAGTGCTCACAGAGGGAGCACTGAGACTCACCCCAGCGCCAAGGGAATCAGCTGCCTCAGCAAGAGGAACCTGAGTCCTATACCTCTTCACCACCAGCTGACTAAAGTGACTTCAGGTCCCAGATTAAAAAAATATTAATAATTTTACAGGTTAGGGGGAAGTGAGATGACATATTTAAAATGCTGAAGGAAAAGAACTGACAACCTAAAATAGTGTATTCAACAAAGCTATCCTTCTAACATGAAGGAACGATAAAGATTTTCCTAGACAAATAAAAGGTGAGAAAACTTATCACACCCAAACCTGTTCTATAAGAAATACTAAAGAAGTTACTCAATCTGATGGCAAAGGTTGCTAATGTGTAACAATGAAACATCAGAAATTATAAAAAAATCTCTGCTAATAGAAACCATACAAATTCAGAATACTCTAATACTGTAACTGTGGTATATAAAGGACTCATATGTTTAGTTTGAAGACAGACAAAACTATTAAAAATAATAACTAGAAAAATATATTATTCATTAGGCAATATAAAAATATAGAAATTGAGATATCTAAAAGTCAAAATGTGAGGAGTAAAGTATAAAGGTTTTTTTTGGTTTGTTTCTCTTTTCTTTGTGACCAATGTTAACTTGTCATCAGGTTAAAATAATTAGTTACATAAGATATTTTCGATAAGCCTCATGGTAACCACAAAGTGAAAGCCTATAATAGATATACTAAAAACAAAAGGCAATGAATTAAAACATACCATCAGAGAAAAACAACCACAAAGGAAGACAGAAAGAAAGTAGGAAAGAAAGAGAAATTTACAAAGCAACACTAAAATTAGCAACAAGATGTCAATAGTAAGACCTTAATTATGCATAATAACTGTGAATGTTAAAGGACAAAATTCTCCAATTTAAAAACATAGAGTGGTTGAATGAAAAAAAATAAGATCCAACTATATGTGGCCTATAGAAAATCTACTTCACCTATGAAGACATTCATAAGCTGAAACAAAGGGTTGGAAAAAGATCTTCCAACCAAAGGGAAACCAAAAAAGAGCAGGAGTAGCTATATTTATATCAGATAAAATACACTTTGAGTTAAAAATTATTTTAAAAATATAAATCAAGCCATTATATTATGATAAAGGGCTCAATACAACAGGAGGATGTAACAATTATAAATATATGTACACACAACACTGCAGCACCTAAATATATAAAGCAAATATTAACAGACTAAAAGAGACTGAGTGCAATACAATAATAGGAGGGGAATTCAACACTGCACTTTCAGATCATCCAGACAAAAATTCAACAAAGAAACACTGGAAATATTTCTGACAGAGCAGGAGCATTGCCATCTTGGACAAGCACCGCCACTTTAAAGTTCCCCTTTAAAAAACTGTCCAAATCCCCCCAAAGGGCATCAGTCTAATGGCTAATGTCAGCATGCCCATAAACCACAAATGACATCTCCAACCAGAAACATTCTAACCCTAAGATAAAACCCTCCCCAGCCAGAGACACGCCAGTCCCAAGATAACCTCCCCTCCGACCAGAGACTTTCCAACCCTGCAATAAACTTCTCCACACAGAAATATTCCTACCCTGTGATAAGCTCTCTCTCCCTGAACCCTTAAATACTCTTAGTCTGTAAGAGAGAGTGCTCCTGTCCGAAATCGTCCAGAAATTGCTCTCCAGTTTATTCTCCACAATAAACCTGTCTTTGACTGTTGAGCCATTTTTTGTGTTTCTTTCCTTTTTCTTTAACTCTTACATTTTCCAAGACAACTGACTAGATGCAACCAGGAACTGCTGATCCCATAGACAGAGCTCACAATCTCGACTATACCAACATAATTTGAACAATCTCTGGACAGAAAACACCACATGTGAATGGAGAAAAGATCACATGCTGAGGCTGAATAGGGAGGAAGCTGGGAACCCAACTAGGAGCACCTGAGCACTCCAGCTGTTTCCCAGCACCAGATGGTGCCTGAGGAAGGGGTGAGTTACGAGACTGGGAGACCGCTCAATCTTACTGCAAACCTCTGAGATCCTAGTTGCTGGGGATCTCACTCCCACATGGAACTGTCAGCTGGCAGGGGAGATCTCCCTGAAGATTAGATGGAGACAGAGCTGCAGCAGGTGCAAAGCTGAGGACCCTTGAGTGCAGGCCAGTCCCAGCAGAGCTCAGCCATAAGCATCCATCCCCAAGGCTGCCTGTCTCTCTCTGAGAGGCTGTGAACCCACCAAGGAGAAAACAGGTCATGCTTCCCTGTGGGACTGGGGCACATCTGACCCGCAGGCCCACCTGCCTACCAGGCCCTCCCAGGAACCTTCCCTGACTGTCCCCTAAGAGAATGTACATAATGCAGCCTCCACTGCCCAGCCTGGGTGTTTTGCTCCACCTGAGTGCATTCTGGCATCCTGGGAGCCCTTCGGATCCCACACTGCACCCAGAGCCCATCCCTGAGTGCCTGGAGGAGGGAGCTGCAAGCAGACCTTAGAGCCCTCAGGCTGTAGCCTGTGGCTCAGGGGGGTTGAGCTGAGATTTGTACTTGGTACTTGAACAGGTCAGGAGCCCACACTCTCGAGAGATCTGACTGGTACAGGCTCACAAGCTGTTGTGAGACCTAACCATGCCTCCCTGCACAAGGTTGATCCAGAAAGGGTGTTGCCTGTTTCCCCACCAGACCTCTCCCAAAGGGAGCCCTGTGGCCCAGAAGATGTAACCTGCTGGGCCAAAACTGTGGACACAGTGCCAGTGGTTGGCAGTGGTTCTCCCAAGGCTCATGGGCAAGCCTGGTGAGAGAGTTACATCTGTCCTCTTCACATGGTAGAATACAGTTGCAAATGTGAAGATGCACAAAGGAAATGTGTGGGTAAGAGCTGATCTACTGCTCATTGCTCTCAAGCACCATCTGCTGTATGGCAACCCAAACTAAAACACCAAAAATCACTACTAATTTTCCCCACTGTGAAACCAAGAACGAGAATTTTACAGCAAAGACCCTATACAGAGCCTTAGTCCTCTGAAACTTCCAGAAGCAAAGCCAATGGACTATGCTCAATTTACAACACAATGAAAAGAATACTAGTCCTCCCAGATGAGAACAAATCAGGACAAGGACCCTGGCAATTCAAAAAGCCAGAATGTTGCCTTGCCTCCAAATGAGCCCACTACTTCCCTAGTAATGGTTCATAACCAGTCTAGATTGTCTGAAATGACAGACATGGAATTCAGAATCTTGATGGCAAAGAAGCTCATTGAGATCAAGGAGAAAGTTGAAAATCAATCCAAGAAAACCAAGCAATCCACTAAAACAAAGAGCTGAATGACAAAATTCCCTTTTTAAGAAGAACCAAACTGAACTTCCTGAGCTGAAAAGCTCACTACAAGAATTTTGTAATACAATCAGAAGTATTAACAGCAGAATAGACCAAGTTGAGGAAAGAATCTCAGAGTCTGAAGACTGGTTCTATGGATCAACTGAGTCAGACAAAAAATAAAGAAAACAATTAAGAAAAATGAACAAAACATCCCAGAAATATGGGATTATGTAAGGAGGCAAAATTAACAATTCATTGGCATTCCTGAGAGAGGAGAATAAGCAACTTGTAAAATATATTTGAGGATATAGTCCACAAATATTTTCCTAATCTCGCTAGAGAGGTCAACATGCAAATCCAAGAAATACAGAGAACTTTAGCCAGATACTATGTAAGATAACCATTCCCATGGCAATTAATCATCAGATTCATCAAAGTGATTGCCAAAGAAAAATCCTTAGAGGCAGCTAGAGAGAAGGTGCCAGTCACCTAGAGAAGGAATTCCATCAGCCTAGCAACAGACTCTCAGAAGAAACTTTACAAGACAGAAAAGATTGGGGGCCAATTTTCTTTATTTTTCTTCATCTTTTATTTTAAGTTCAGGGGTACATGTGCAAGATGTACAGGTTTGTTTCATAGGTAAATGTGTGCCGTGGTGGTTTACTGCACAGATCATCCCATCACCCAGGTATTAAGCCCAGAATCCATTGGCTATTCTTCCTGACACTCTCCCTCCCACCATACCTTCCACAGGTGCCCAGTGTGTGTTGACCACCACCCCCTCCATGTATCCATGTATTCTCATCCATCAGCTCTCACTTATAAGTAAGAACATGTGGTATTTAGTTTTCTGTTCCTGCATTAGTTTTCTGAGAATAATAGTTTCCAACTCCATCCATATCCCTCTAAAAGGACATGATCTGGTTCCTTTTTATGACTGCATAGTATTCCAGGGTATATATATACCACATTTTCTTTATCCAATTTGACATTGATGGGTATTTAGGTTAATTCTATGACTTTCCTATCATAAATAGTGCTGCAATGACATAAAACACCATAAAATGTGGGCAAAGGACATTAACAGACACTTCTCAGGAATGCCAATGAATTGTTAATTTTGCCTCCTTATATAATCCCATATTTCTGGGATGTTTTGTTCATTTTTCTTAAATCATTCTATTATAAAGATACTTGCATGCATATGTTTGTTGCAGCACTATTTACTATCAATATAGTAAAAAAGGCCATACTGCCCAAAGTAATTTACAGATTCAATGCTATACCTATCAAACTAACAACACCATTCTTCCTAGAATTAGGAAAAACTATTCTAAAATTTACATGGAGCAAAAAAGAGCCCAAATAACCAAAGCAATACTAAGCAAAAAGAACAAAGCCAGAAGTATCACAGTAGCCAACTTCAAACTAACTATAAAGCTACAATAACCAAAACAGTTTCGTACTGGTACAAAAACAGACATATAATCCAATAAAATACAATGGAAAACTCAGAAATAAAGCCCCATACCTACAGCCATCTGATATTTGACAAGACCAAGCAATGGGGAAAGGGCTCCCAATTCAATAAATGATGCTAGAATAACTCCCTAACCTTATTGAAGTTGAACCCATATCTATCACCTTATATGAGTATTAACTCAAAATGGATTAAAGATTTAAATGTAAGACCTCAAACTATAAAAATCCTAGAAGACAACCTAGGAAATATTTTTCTTGACATAGGCCTTGGCAAATAATTTTTGGCTAAGTCCCCAAAAGCAAATGCAACAAAAACAAAAATAGACAAGTAGGATTTAATTAAACTAAAGAGCTTCTGCACAGTAAAAGAAATGGTCAACAGAGCAAACAGAAAATCTATAGAATCAGAGAAGGTATTCACGAACTATGTATCCAACAAATGCCTAATATCCAGAACCTATAGGGAAATTAAACAAATCAACAAGAAAAAAACTCCATTAAAAATAGGTAACAGACATGAACAGACACTTACCAAAAAAAGACATATATGCTGCCAACAAGTATATGAAAAAGTGATCAGCATCACTAATCATTAGAGTAATGCAAGTCAAAAGCACAATGAGATACCATCTCACACCAGTCAGAATGATTATTATTAAAAAGTCAGAAAACTACAGATGCTGGTAAGGTGGTGGAAAAAAGAGAACTTTTTGTTTTTGAGACAGGGTCTCATTCTGTCACCCAAGCTGGAGTGCAGTGGCACGATCTCAGGTCACTGCAACCTCCGCCCCCCAGGGCTCAAGCAATTTTCCTGCCTCAGCCTCCCAGTTAGCTGGGATTGCAGGTATGTGCTACTACGCCTGCCTAATTTTTTTGTATTTTCAGTAGAGATAGGGCTTCACCATGTTGGCCAGGCTGGTCTCAAACTCCTAACCTCAAGTGATCTGCCCACCTCAGCCTCCCAAAGTGTTGGGATTACTGACATGTGCCACTGTTCCCAGCCTATAAAAGGGAACATTGAAACACTGTTGGTAGGAATGTAAATGAGCTCAGCCACTATAGATAGCAGTTTGGAGATTTCTCAAAGAAATTAAAACAGAACTACCATTCAGCCCAGCAGTCCCATTACTGGGTAAATACTGAAAAGAATATAAATCATTCTACCAAAAAAACATATGCACTCATATGTTCATTACTGCACTATTCACAATAGCAAAGACATAGAATCAATCTAGTTGCCCAACTATGGTAGATTGGAGAAAGGAAATATGGGACATATATACCATGCGATACTATGCACCCATTAGAAAGAATAAGATCGTGTCCTTTGCAGCAACATGGATGGAGGTGGAGGGCACAAACCTAAACAAATTAATACAGGAACAGAAAACTGAATACTGCATGTTCTCATTTATAAGCGGGAGCTAAGTACTGAGCACATGTGGATATAAATATGAGAACAATAGGCACTGTGGACTACTAGAGGGTGGAAGGTGGTGGTGGGTTGAAAAACTACCTATGTAGTACTATGCTTATTACCAAAGTGATGGGGATCAATACTCCAAACCTGAGTATTGTGTAATATTCCCATGTAACAATTCTGCACATGTACCCCTCCACACCTATATCTGAAAGAAAAGTTGAAATAAAAAATGAAAATAAACACTTAATTTAAACTGCATTCTAGACAAAATGAACCTAATAGACATTTATAGTACATGTCACCCAACAGCTAGAGAATACACATTCTTCACCATAGCACATGGAAGATTCTCAAGGATAGACCATATGTTAGGCAACAAAACCACTTTTAAAAATGTTTTAATTGAAATCAAATGAAGTATCTTTTATGATTACAATGGAATAAAACTATGAATCAATAACAGAAGGAACTTTGGAAACTGTTCAAATACATGAAAACTAAACAATATGTTCATGAAAAAAAAAACAACGCATCAAAGGAAAGAAAGTTTTTAATTTAAAAATTCCTTGAGACAAATGAAAAATGAAAATACAACATACCAAAACCTATGTAATATAGGAAAAAAAGTCCTAAAATAAAGTTAATAGCAATAAACACCTACATGAAAAACAGTAGAAAGAACTCAAATAAACAACCTAAAATTACTCCTCAAAGAACCAAAATAAAGAACAACCCCAAAATAAGTAGAAGGAACAAACTAATAAAATCAGAGCAGAAATAAACAAAAAAGAGATTTAAAAAATATAAAAGATGAACAAAACAAAGAGCTGTACTTTGAAAAGATAAACAAAGTTGACAAACTTTTAGATTAAAAATAAAAGTGAGGAAATTCAAATAACTAAAACAAAAGAAGAAAAGGGTAACATTATAGCTGATGTCACAGAAATACAAAGGATCATAAGAAGCTACTACAAACAACTATATGCCAGCAAATTGGAAAACCTAGAGGAAATGGATAAATTCTTGGACACACGCAAGTTACCAAGATTGAATCGTGAAGAAATAGAAAATCTCAACACACCAATAATGAGAAACAAAATCAAAGGCAATAATTAAAAGCTTTCCATCAAAGAAAAGTCCAGGAACCCTGATGGGTTCACTGCTGACTGCTACCAAAATGTAAAGAACTAATGCCAGTTCTATTGAAACTATCCCAAAAACTTGAAGAGGAACGAATACTTTCAAGCACATTCTACAAGGCCAGCATTACTCTGATTAAAAAAAAAAAAGACATGGACTCAACAGAAAATAAAACTACAGGTCAGTATCACTGATGAAAATTTATGCAGAATTTTTCAACAAAAGACTAACACACCAAATTTAGCAACACATTAAAAAGATCATTTACCATGATCGAGTGGGATTTATATCAGGGAATTAAAGATGGTTCAACATCCACAAACAAATAAATGTGACACATCACATCAACAGAACAAAGGACAAAAAACATACTGATTTCCATAGTGTTTACACTAATTTATATACACACAAACAGTGTATGAGTTCCCTTTTCTCCATATCCTTGAAAGATTTTGTTATTTTTGTCATTTTTATAATAGCCATTCTGACATGGATTAAGTGATATCTCATTGTGGTTTTGATTTGAATTTCTCTGATGATTAGTGACGTTGAACATTTTTTCATATATTTGTTGGCCATTTGTATGTCTTCTTTTGAGAAATATCTATTCACATCTTTAGCCCATTTTAAAAATCAGATTTGTATTAGTCTGCTTCCACATTGTTAATTTAAAAAATACCTGAAACTGGGTAATTTGCAAAGAAAACAGGTTCAATTGGTTCATGTTTCTGCAATGAATACTATCCAGCTGTATTAGTACATTTTCATGCTGCTGATAAAGACAGATCTGTAACCGGGCAATTTACAAAAGAAAGAGGTTTAATGGACTTACAGTTCCACGTGAGCGGGGAGGCCTTACAATCATGTTGGAAGGTGAAAGGCACGTCTCACATGGTGGCAGCCAAGAGAAGAGAATGAGGAAGAAGTGAAAGCAGAAACCCCTTATAAAACCATCAGATCTCAAGAGACTTATTAACTAGCAGCAGTATGGGGGAAATCGCACTCTTGATTCATTATCTCCCACCGGGTCCCTCCCACAACATGTGGAAATTATAGGAGTACAATTCAGGAAGAGATTTGGGTGGGGACATAGCCAAACCATATCACCAGCCATAAAACAGAAATGGTGTCCTGTCATTTGCAACAGCATGGATGAACCTAGAGGACATTATGTTAAGTAAAACAAGCCAGGCAAGAAAGACAAACTCCGTAAGATCTCACTTGTATGTGGAATCTTAAAAAGTTGATTTTATAGAAATAGAGAGTAGAATAGTGCTTATCAGAGGCTGTGGAGGGGTTGGGGGAGGAGGCAATGCAAGTGGCTTGTTAATGGGTACACAGTTACAGTCAGACATGAAGAATAAGTTTTAGTGTTCTGCTACATAGTAGGGTACTATAGCAAATAACATTATAGTGTATAATTCAAGATAGCTAGACAAGAAGATTTTGAATGTTATTACCATAAAAATGATCAATTCTTCTAGTGATATATATGGTAATTTCCCTGATTCAGTCATTATACTATGTATACACGGACTAAAACACCATATTGTACCCCATGAATATGTATAATTATTATGTCAATTATAAATTAAAATCTTAAATAAAAAGGAAGAGAGGCTTAGGCTATAATAAAAAGTGACAATGCTTTATTGTGAAGCCTCTGAATTGTTAAAAATATACCAGAAATCAAAGTTTCCATTCATTTTTATAAAAATTTAAGCAAATGACCACAATTATCAATTTATCAATTAAATGATAAAAAAGACCAATTAATTTTCAAAATAAACTACGAAGTTACATGTAAAAATCATGAAAGTGTTTTTACTGCAAGGATGTGGAAACACTCTATTACTTCATATACTATATACACTTAAAAAGTTGAAAGTCAATTTTATTTTTCTAAGAGTATTAACCTTTTTTAAAAAGTTTAAACATTTTAAAACAGATAAAATTGATTTAAAAATCAGAATGAATAAAAAAAGATTCCAACATAAAGAAATAAATTAAAGAGAAGTAAACATGGATTGGGTAGAAAAAACAAAAAGCAGCTCAAAATATTTAAATCCAAATATGTCAATAATTATAATAATTTCACATTAAAACATTCAAACATATTCTAGGAATACAAAAAGACATTCACACTGGATTTGTAAAAAAACAAACAAACAAACAAAAAAAAAACTAAGCGATTTATAAGCCACATCAGTAAATTATAAAAATCCAGAAAGATAGAAAACAAGTAGATGAAAAGAGATACACCATGCATACACTAACAAAAATCACCATAGTATGTCAATGTCAGACACAATAGAATTTAAGGCAAATGACCTTACCAGAGATTCAGATGGTTCCTTTCATAAAATGAAAAAGTTGAGTTTGCCAGAAATACAGAATTTTTATACACATGCACCAATAACATAAGCAGCATTTAAAAAGAAGACAAAACTACAAGAAGAAATAGATAAATCCAAAATAATAGGAGGAGAATTCAACATGCCTCTCTTAGTAAATGTCAGAACAAACAAAAAATTTAAGGAAATCAAGAAATAAATACTACTTTAAATGGCACAATTTAATGAATGTTTGTACAGTCCTAACATGATACACATCCATAAACCAAATTCTGCTTAATTTATTCAAAATTAACTTTAATTAAAAATTACTTAATAATATTCATCATTATATTTACTGCTGAGTATTTTTCTTCTAACAACTCTAAGTGTCAGGCAAAATATTTTCATCTAATTCTTCACCCATACTCTAGGATACAATAAGAAAATCTTTTTAAGAACTAAATGAAAACCAGATCTGTGGTGTAAGTACTAGACTTGCAATAAATGCTAATGACTCAATAATACTGTCTCACTTCACATGATATAAGCACATCAGACTTTGTGGTAATAAATTATTAATAGATACCATCCAGTTGAAGTATAAGCTTTATGCTACTTTTTAGATACATACACAGAGGTATCTTTAGAATAAAGTTTAAAATATTTGGTATCATTTGTCCAAGGAAAAAGTATGTAATGATATTAAGTAATAGAGCATAAAGGAGACTAAAATAAACTTATCAGGCAGATAAAATAGGAAGGCCAGAGAAAATGGTATACTTAAACATAGAAATATCAATAATAAGACTAAATGTGTTTTATGAGAGCTAATTAAAAGACAAAAAATATTAGACTGAATTTGAAAAATATACAACTATAAGCTTCATACAAGAGATACAGAAAAAAACCACACACACACACACACAAAAAAAAACAGGAATGTTAAGTTACCAGGATGAAAAATAAAATGTATCATGCAAACACCAATCAGAAGAAAGTTGGTAGATTTACATTAATAGCAGATGTGATAGTTTGTTTGTTTGTTTGTTTGTTTTGGGTTTTGTTTTGTTTTTGTGGCGATGAGGGTCTCACTCCATTGCCCAGTCAAGTCTTGAATTCCTGGCTTCAAGAGATTCGCCCACCTTTACCTTCCAAAGTGCTGGGATTACAGGGAGACATGATAGTTTTTAAGGCAAACAAACAAAAGCTATAAAAATGATAAAGCAGGTCCCTTCATTAGGACAAAAGTTTATTTCTTCCAGCAAGATTGTTAATTTTAAATTTATATGCACATTAATAATAAAATGTCATAAGATATAAAGTAAAATCTGACATTATTATAAAAAGGAACAAGGAAATTCACAATCATAGTGGAAAAATTGACACATCTAATTCAGTCATTGTACAGACCAGTATAGATCTAGAAGTATATACAAAATAATTACAAAAAAATAGTTGTAGATATATTCATGAAGCATAAAAAGAGCTGTTGAATATAATTGAAAATAATTTTATAGTATTTTAAACTTACTACTTACAATGAAAACTCTCATTTCCAGTAGTTTCAAGATTTTTAGTTTCAGATTGACTTCTTGAGACTAAAACCACGTCCTCAGGCGATTGTGGGGTTGTAAGACTCGCTAAATAGAAAAACAGATCTACGATAAAACTTCGGTATACGTCAAGTAATCAGCAATACTTCCTCTTATTTGTGTAAAATTAATGGAATAGGACTAGGAAGTTATAGCAGTGAGCTATTCGTTAAAACAGACCCTGGATGTGAAGCAGAAAATTCTCATGTGTAGGCAATCTTCTTACATAGTAGTCACTGACTATGCAAATACCAACCAAAAGGTATCAAAGCTTTCACTTTAGTTCTCTAGTTATTTTGCAGTATTCACATTTAGGTTAAAGTATAAAATTTCTACAAATTATATGTTCAAATATTCATGACCCAAAGAAAAAAGACCTTCTGATGAGTTAACTTAAAATAGTGTAAAGGGCCAGGAGCAGTGGCTCACGCCTGTAATCCCAGCACTTTTGGAGGCCAAGGCATGTGGATCATGAGGTCAGGAGTTTGAGACCAGCCTGACCAACATGGTGAAACCCAGTCTCTACTAAAAATACAAAAATTAGCCAGTGTGATGGTGTGCACCTGTAATCCCAGCTATTCAGGAGGCTGTGGCAGAAGAATCGCTTGACCCTGGGAGGTGGAGGTTGCTGTCAGCCAAGATCACGCCACAATCTCCAGCCTGGGTGACAGGGTGAGACTCCATCTCAAAAAATAAAAATAAAATAAAATAGTGTAAAGATATCTATAATTATTATACTTACCCTTGCGTCTTTCCATACTAAACGTTCTTTGTTTCATTTGTTCTACTTGGACTTTTGTTACCGAATCTTTATTTTCAACCATAAGATTTTCATCCGGAACTTCACTGTAAGCTACATAAAAAGATTCATTTAGTCTACCAAATAGAGAAAGAGATCTATTGTGAAATCTCCAAATTTCACATTTTAAACAGGTACACAGCAGCATTTTCTCTCATTCTCATAAAGTGATGAGTAAATTACCACTGAGATAGATCTCACATGAAAATTGTGAGAAGTTTTAATAGGTGTATGTTGCTGTTTCATTATTTCCAGGCATAATGTTAAGTAGGCAGAAGGCAAATAAATGAAAATAGAAAAAATGCATATCTAGAATGCTACCTTTTAGATAAGAATGAAGGAGAGATGAAGAAAAATATTGAAATAGACAGAAAATTGCCTTCATGAAATGTAATACAAGAAAAACAAACCGGAAAACAACATACATGGTTACCTTTACTGGAGAAATACAAAGGGAAGAGATACAGGAGGAATGAAACTATTCTAAGTATACCTTTTGCATATTTTTCACTTTGGGAAGTAAGTTAATGCATAATTCCTATATATGTGTGTGTATATATATACACACACACAAAGCTAAATCAATAGAATTAGAAAGAAAACTATAACTCAAAGAAATAAATGAACCTACTGAGGAAAAAAGCAAAGCATTAATTCAAGTAACCTGTGAATAAAAATTTGACAAATATTAGTCTTGGTCAAGAGAGTGGGGTGCAAATAAAATCAAAAAATATTTTAGTAAATTTGTTTTTCTAGTGCTATGAGCTAAGCAATTCTAAAACAAATTGAGGAGCATTAGAGGATAAAGCAAATGAGTACGTGTGTCATTAATGTTCAGTCAGGTTTACACTGTGGAAAAGAAAACAAATACTTACAAAATGAAGGAAGGTAAGAATAAGACCTGAGAGGATAAACTGGAATTGAAGATGTCCATGAGAACTCCTGATTTCTAAATATGTTTATTTGTATGTATATGCATGTTCGTGTACATAAGAATATGTGTGTATGAATATGAGTGTGTGTGTGTGCGCGCGTGCGTGCATGCAAACTGAGGAGCCCAGTGTGTCTGTGCAAATTGAGGAGCCCAGCTCCAGGTTAAAATCCTATATGTGATCTTTCATGCTCAATCCTTAGCAATTACAGATAGATACTACAACAATCATAGGTGGAGACTTCAATATCCCATTTTAAATAACAGATTGAACAACTAAGCATTAGATCAAGAAAAAAATGGAATTGAAGAATACAATACACTAAGTAGAGCTCATTGGAAGTCTATAGATACCCATAGAAGACTCCACCCAACAGACAAATGCATGTTGCTCTAAAATATACTTGGAAATCTCTAAGATATGCAATATGTTAGGCCACAACTCAAGCCTTGATAAATTTAATAGTATTAAACTCATACAAAAGGTGTTCTTCAATCTATATGAACTAACATTAGAAGTCAGTAACAGGTGAAGATTTGAGGAATTCACAAATAAGTGGAATTTAAACAACACACTCCTAAATGACCAATGGGTCAAGGAAAAAATCATAAGGGAGACTAGAAAATAGGTCGAGATGAAGAAAAACAAAAACACATCACATGAAAACTTATGGGATGCAGCTAAAGTGATGCTTAGAGGAATTTTACAACTGCAAACTTACACTGAAAAAGAAAAGAGACCACAGTCAACAAAACTTCTATCTTATAAGTTAGAAAAAGAAGAGGACATTAAATTAAAGTAAGCAGAAAGAATATATATATATTTATTTATATAAATAAAAGAAAGAATAAGAAAACAAGAGCAAAAATTAACAATCCCATGCTGGCTTGGTTTAATAACTGAAAACCAATTGATATACTAAATGATATTTAAAAATGATTCCCTTTATAATCATCTCAATAGTCTGAAAAAAAGCAAAGTCCAAATCCTTTCTTTAGAAAAACACTCAACAAACTGAAAATGAAAGGGAATTTCATAGCTGGCATCAAACTTAATGGTTAATGCTTTCCCACTAAAGTCAAAAACAAGATAAGGATGTCTCATCACTTCTGTTTAACACTACAATGGAGTTTCTAGCCAAAGAAACAAGACACCCCCTCCCAGAAAAAAGAAAAGAAATAAAATGTATCTGGATTGAAAAGGAAGAAGTAAACCTCTCAACTTACAAATGTTTTATAAAGAAATTTAAGAAACACCTATACACACACAAACACATCCTAAAGAGGAAATAATAAACCTATTAGAAGAAATCAATTTAGCGAAGATTTCAAATTATAAGATCAATATACAAAACTCACTTGTATTTCTATATACTAGCAATTAACAGTTTGAAAACTAACAATAGTATCAAAATAAAACAGTTAAAGAATGACTTTTAAAAAATTAAGTATAAAGGCCTGTATACTAAAAATACAAAGAATCATTGAAAGTAATTGATGAATATATGATAAATGAGAAGACATCCTATGGTTATGTATTGTTAGACAATATTGTTAAAAGGATAATACATTCCAACTGATTTACAGATTGACTTAATCCCTATTAAAACACCAATTAGTGCTTTTTTTTGGAGAAATTGAAAAGGCAACACTAAAGCTTATATGTAAATTTAAGGCATCCAGAACAACCAAAACAATCTTAAATGAGAAAAAACTATATGGAAGCCTTTCACTCCCAATGTAAAAACTTCGTACAAAATTTAAATAATCAAGAGTGTGGCACTGGCATAAGCAAAGGATATACATAAATGGAATAGAATTGAGAATTCAGAAATAAACCCTTACATTTATGGCCAAGCAATTTTTTCTACAAGAGCACTAAGAAAATTCAGTGGGGAGAAAATAGTATTTTCAACAACTAGTGCTGGGAACTGAATATCTAGAGGTAAAAGGATAAATATGAACCCTCATCTCACACTCTAGGCAACTCAAAGGGGACTGCAGACATAAATATTAAGAGTTAAAACTATAAAATCCTTAATAAAAAATAGAGAAGTAAATTTTCGTGATTTTGCTTTAGGCAATGGTTTCTTGGATATGACACCAAAAGCACAAGTTAACAAAAGAAAATATAGATAAATTGAACTTCAAAATTAAATTTTTTTTGCTTCAAATGACACCATTATCTAGAGGTTTAATCACTCACTCACATGTCTGCCTCAGCTAAAGCTGTTAACCAGAGAACCTACATGGGGCCTTCCTTTGCCTTGAGCTTCTCATAGAATGGCAGCTGAGAGATTCTGAGAGAAAATATCTTAAGATAAATCTTTCAGAGACTGTGTGCCAAGAGCCAGGCAGACACCGCATGGCATCACTTCTATCTATTCTATTAATGAAAATGAATATAAGCCAGCTAAACTCACAGAAGTTTGGGTAGACCCCATTTCCTAACTGAAAGAGGCCTCAGAGAATTTGGAGCTATATTTTCTAACTGACACAGCATATAAATTATAAAAATTGATCTTAACTTACAATTATTTTGGATCAACCCAGTAATGAATATTATATAGATCAGAATGATCCATGTGCTGAGAAATATGTATATTCTGCAACAAATAAATAAAATAGTCTTTAAATATCTACTAACCCAATCTATAGTGCAGATTAAGTTCGAAGTTCCTTTGCTGATTTTTTGTCTGGGAGATCTGTTCAATGTTATAAGCGGAGTGCTGAAATCTAGCTATTATTGTATTGGGGTCTATCTCTCTCTTTAGCTCTAACATTTGCTTTATCTATCTAACAAAAATAAGCAATGAGAAAAGGACTCCTTGCACTAACCCCACTCCCTGTACTAACCCCACTTTGAGAACAGCACCTTATAATAAGGAAGGAAGCCCCTACTACAAGCTTCTTCCCAAGAAGTAAGGGGCTTGTTTCATATATATAGAGTACCCATATATATATTTCATACATATATATAGTACCCATATATATATTTCATACACATATATATGGTACCCATATATATATTTCATACACATATATATGGTACCCATATATATATTTCATATACATATATATGGCACCCATATATATATTTCATATATATAGTACCCACATATATTGCATATATATGGAAATATATCTATATATATATATTTGATATAAATATATACATAAAAAAGGAAAAAGTGCCTACTCCCTGCACCTGCTTCTCTGGCTTGCTTCAAAGACAACTCCAGACCAAAAGTCTCCCCAACTGCTAGGAGGGTGTGAGACTTCTGCTTGCTTGAACAAAATAGTGAGCACCCCCGCACATTCTTCCCTGGCTTCCTCCAGCAATAAATCCAGATCTGAGGACTCTCTCTCTCGTAGTTTATACATACATCAAGGACCCCGACTTTTGTAGCCTTCACCCAAGAAACTGACTATCAAATCACCTACCTGTGGGAGCTGACAGAGCTCTGAACTCCTGAGTCTCCTAGACCACAAGAACAAAAAAGTGACTTTTAAACTTGCCAATATTCAGTAGTTATCTCCCCAGGAAACCAAAAGAGAGCAGAGGTCACTATATTTATATCAAAAACATAAACTTCCAGTCAAAAACTGTAAAAAGGGACAAAGAAGCATACTATATAATGATAAAGGGGTCAATTCATCAAAAGAATGTAACACTTGTAAATACATACATGCTGCAAATACTGGAGAACCTAAAAACATAAAGCAAATATTAAATGTCTGAAGGGAAAAACAACTGTAATACAATAATAGCAGAGAACTTTAATATTCCACTTTCAACAATGGACAGATAACACAGATGGAACATTAATAAGGAAACATTGGACTTAAACTATACGTTAGATCAAGTGAACCTAGTAGATATATACAGAATATTCCATTCAACAGCACTAGAATGCAACATTCTTCTCAAGCACATGCAGCCATTCTCTGGAAAAGATCACACATAAGGCACAAAAATCCTTTGCAAATTTAAGAAGATTGAAATCATATCAAATATCTTTTCTCACCACAATGATATGAAACTACAAAATCAATAGCAGAATAAATTTTAGAAAATTCACAAATACATGGAAATGAAATATGGTCCTGGAAACCAATGTGTTAATAAAGAAACTAAAGAGAAAATTAAAACATAAGCTGAAACAAATCAAACTGAAAATACAACATACCAAAACTTAGGGGATATGGAATATGGCAAAAGCAGTTCTAAGAGAAAAGTTTATATCAATAAATATCTATATCAAAAAAGACGAAAGATGTCAAATAAACAATTTAACATTATTCCTCAGAGAACTAGAAAAAAAAAGAATGAACTAAGCCAAAGTTAGCAGAAAAAGGAAATAATGAAGATTAGAGCAGAAATAAATGAAATAGAGACTAAAATTCAATACAAAAGAACAATGAAACTAAGACTTTATTCTTTGAAACGGTAAAGTTTTTTTTGTTTTTTTTTTGTTTGTTTTTTTTTGAGACGGAGTCTTGCTCTGTCGCCCAGGCTGGAGTGCAGTGGCCGGATCTCAGCTCACTGCAAGCTCCGCCCCCCGGATTCACGCCATTCTCCTGCCTCAACCTCCCGAGTAGCTGGGACTACAGGCGCCCGCCACCTCGCCCAGCTAGTTTTTTGTATTTTTTAGTAGAGACGGGGTTTCACTGTGTTAGGCAGGATGGTCTCAATCTCCTGACCTCGTGATCCGCCCGTCTCGGCCTCCCAAAGTGCTGGGATTACAGGCTTGAGCCACTGAAATGGTAAAGTTTTAAAAACCTTTAGGTAGACTAAATTTTAAAAAGACTCAAATAAAATCAAAAAAGGAGATATTACAACTGATGTAACATAAAACCCAAAAAAATGCAGACTACTCTAAACAATTACATGCCAATAACTGGATAACTTAGAAAAATCAATAAATTCCTAGAAACATACAACCAAGCAAGACTAAATCAGTAAAAAAATGGAAAATCTGAACAGACCAATAATTGGTAACGAGATTAAGTCAGTAAGAAAAACTCTACCATGAAAGAAAAGTCCTGGATTTTAGAGCTTCTGTGCTCAATTATGCCAAGAATTTAAAAAAGAATTAATACCAATCTTTCTTAAACTGTTCCAAAAAATTGAAAATGAGGGAATACCTCCAATTTCGGTTTACTAGACCACCACTACCCTAATACCAAAACCAGATAAGGACATTACAAGAAAAAAAATTACTGACCAATATCCCTGCTGAACATAGATGCAAAGATCCTCAATAAAATACTATCAAACCAAATTCAACAACACATTAAAGGTATCACCTATCAAGGTCAAGTGAGATTTACCCTAGGGATGCATAGAAGGTTCAATATGTACAAACCAATAAATGTGATATATCATATTAACAGACTAAAGGACAAAAAGCACATGATCATTTCAATAGATGCAGAAGAGGCATTTGACCAAATTCAACATGCTTTCATGATTAAAAAAGAAAAACTCTCACCAAATTACATTTAGAAGGAATGTATGTAAACACAATAAAGGTCATATATGACAAGCCCTCAGGTAACATTATAATCGACAGTTAAAAATTGAAAGCCTTTCCTCTAAGATCTGGACAAGACAAGAATGCCCACTCTCACCACTTCTATTCAGCATTAGTACTAGAAGTCCCAACCAAATAAATTAGGCTAGAGAAAGAAATAATAGGTATACAAATAGACCAGGAAGAAATAAAATTATCATTGTTTGTTAACAATATAATATTATACATAAAGATCTTTATGACTCCATCAAAAAATGTTGAATTCTGTAAAGTTGCACAATACAAAATTAACACACATAAATCAGTAGTGTTTCTATACATTAACAATGAACTATCCAAAACAGAAATGAAGAGAATGATCTAATATAAAGTTATTTAAAAACTAAATTAGGAAAAAGTTTGACCAAAGAAGTAAAAGACGTGTACACTAAAAATGATAAAATAATTGATGAAAGAAATTGAAGACACAAATAAATGGAAAGATATCCCATGATTTTTAAAAATGTCCGCACTACCCAAAGCAATCTATAGTGTCGATGCAATCCTATTAAAATTTCAATGTCACTTTCCACAGACATAGTAAAATTTTAAATTCATATGGAACCACACACACACACACACACACACACACACACAAAACCCGAATAGCCAAGGCAACCATGAACAAAAAGAACAATGCTGTAGGCATCTTATTACCCAATTTCAAACTATACTATAAAACTACAGTAATTAAAACAGCATGGTACTGGCAAAAAAAAGCAGACACACCAACCAATGGAACAGGCCAGAAAATGCAGACATGAAACCCACCTATATAGCCAATTGATTTTCAACAAAGGTGCTAAGAATACACAATGGGGAAAGGATAGTTTTCAATGAATAGCGTTAGGAAAATGGGACACCCACAAGCAAAGAATTAAATTGAACCGTTATCTCACACCATTTACAAAAATTAAACTCACATTAAAATCTAAAGGTAATACCAGAAACTGTAAAACTATTAGAAGAAAACATAAAGTAAAAGCTGCACAGCATTGGTATAGATAATAATTTTTTTTTATTTGACCCCAAAAGCACAGGCAACAAAAGCAAAAATAGACAAGTATGATTACATAAAATTGAAAAATTTCTGCACAGCAAAGGAAACTATTAATAATTTGAAGAGACAACCTATGAATTAGGAGAAAACATGTACAAGCCATACATTCATCGAGGATTTAATACACAAAATATATAAGGAACTAAACTCAATAGTAAGAAAATAGAAAACCCGATTTAAAAAACGGGTCATGGGACTGAACGTACATTTTTCAAAAGAAGACACAAAAATGGAAAAGAGATATATATATATTTTAAAGCTCAACATCATTAATCATTAAGGAAATACAAATTAAAACCACAATAGGATGTCATCTCACATGGGTCAGAATGTCTATTATCAAAAATACCAAAGATAAATGTTGGTAAGGATATGGAGGAAAGGTAACTCTTGTACACTGTTAGCAGGAATGTAAACTCGTACATCCACTATTAAAAACAATATGGAGGTTCCTCAAAACACTAAAAATAGAACCACCATATGATCTGGCAATTGCTTTTCTGGGTATTTACCCAAAAGTTTAAAACCTGTTTGTCAAAGAAATGTCTGCACTCCCTTATTCACTGCAGGCAGCAGTATTCATGATAGCCAAGTAATGGAATCAACCTGTTTATCAATGGATGAATGGATAAAGAAAATGTAGTACACAGACAGAGTAGAATACTATGCAGCCTTTAAAACTGGAATTCTGTCACTTGCAATGACATGGATAGAATTGTAGAACACTATGCTAAGTGAAATAAGCCAAGCACAGAAAGACAAATACCACATGTTCTCACTTACATGTGGAAGATAAAACAACTGAACTCATAGAAGAAGACAGCAGAATGGTGGCTGCAGAGGCTGCAGGTGGGGGTAATAAGGACATGATGTCAAAAAGTATAAAATCTCAGTTATTCATGAGGAATAAAGATTTCTTTGATATCTACTGTACAGCATGGTGAATATAATAGCATATTGCACATTTGAAAATTGCTATGAGAGTAAATTTCAAATGTTCTCACTATAAAAAAGTTCATATTTGAGCTGACAGATGTGTTAATTAGCTTTAAGTATTCCACATTATACTCATAAATCATAACATTGCTTCATACCCCATAATAAATACAGCTATAAATTTCAATGTATAATAAAACAAATAATAAATAAAATTTAAACAGTATGGTAATGGCGTATAAACAGACACATAAAAATAATAATAATAATAAAACAGACACATAGGTCAAACAAATAGGTTAAAGAGCCCAGTAATAAACCTAGGCATATATGGTCAATTAATCTTTGACAAGGGTGCCAACAATACACAATGAAGAAAACATAATTTCTTAAATAAATCAGGTTGAGAAAATTGGATATCCACATGCAAAAAATAAAATTGGACACTTATTTGACACATACACAAAAATCAATTCAATGAATTAAAATTTTAAGCATAATACCATAAAACATCTGGAAGGAAACATAGGGGAAAAGCTCCTTGACATAATTCTTGATTTTCTGGGTATGACACCAAAATCACAGGCAACAAAAGCAAAAATAAACAAGTAGAACCTCTGCAGAGTAGTGAAGAACTAAAAAAAAAAAAAAATTGTGCAAAGCAAAGAAAAAAGTCAATGAAATGAAAAGGCAATCTATGGATCGGCAGAAATCATAAATTTGATAAGGAATTAATATAAAAACAAAATATAATGAACTCAAGCAATTCAACACCAAACCCCAAATAATCCAATTAAAAATGGGCAAATGACCAAAATAGACTTTTTCATAAAAGTAGACATACAAATGGCCAGTAAGTATATGAAAAAGTAATCAACACACACACACACACACACACACACACACACACACACCCAGGTCTGTCCTCTAAAACCTGCTCTATAAATTTTCATTCCAAGTAGTTGGGAAGATGCAATGGAGGACTCCTAAGCCTTATGGAATGTAGCCACTAGATAGAAGGAGTCTAGGTAACCAGATGACTCTATGGATAAGAAACTTATCCACTGACTCTCATTAAACTATTAGATGAGAGAGACATAAACTTTAGTTATATTAAAGCATTGTGATTTTGACACTGCTTTTGAAGCACTGAGAATACCCTTACCTAAATCAATAAATTTAAAATTAGTGGCATTGGTTGAGCATTTGATTGTTAAAAGGCAAAGGAACAAATAGAAACAACATGCCATTTGGTAGAACTGTTGACTGCTACAACTTGGAAGGCAGACAATGTGTATGCTAAGCCTGCAGCTCTTTGGAAAGTAGTTGGAGAGAATGAGAATGTGATTTATATTTTAAGAAGACCACTCTGGCTTCTATGTGATCAAGATTAGAAAAGTCGGAATCAAGCAACTATTGTAATAGTCCAGGACAACAAAAAAGATAATAGAATAAACTAAGACGGTAAATGTGAAAGTGGTGGAGGTGGTGAAAAGTGGTGGAATTTTTTACATATTTTGATAAAAGAAAGAAAAGAATGTTCTAATGCCTTGAATAAGGATTGTGAGAGAAAGTAAGCAGTCAAGAAAAACTTAAGGTTTTCCGACTGAATAACTGATATGGTTTGGATACTGGTCCCCTCCACATCTCATGTTGAAATGTAATCCTCAGTGTTGAAAGTGGGGAACCTGTTGGGAGATGTTTGGATTATACGGGAGGATCCCTCATGAATAGTTTAGCACCATCCCCTTGGGGAGAAGTGAGTTCTCACTCAGTTCAGGTGAAATCTGGTTGTTCAAGTGTGTAGCACCTCTCCCATTACCCTCTCGTTCCCACACTCACCGTATGACACATCTGCTCCCACTTCACCTTCCTCCACGAGTAGAAGCTCCCTGAGGCGCTCGCCAGAAGCAGATGCCAGCACCATGTTTCTTGTACTGCCTACAGAACCATGAGACAAAATAAGTCCTCTTTTCCTTATAAATAACCTAGCCTCGAGTATTTTCTTATGTCAACACAGATGGACTAAAGCAGTATCTGACAGAGTTATTAATAGTATTTATTCAGGTAAGGCAACTAAGGGAGAAGCAGATTGTAGAAGAGTGAAAATAAAGACATTAAAACTTACTAAAGTATTAAAAACAAAGTGTGCAATGATAGATAACTGTATCAATAAAACAGAATAGAAATCTAAAATAGAAATACATAAAAATGAAAAGATATTAAAAATGGCATTTATATTCATTATAGTAAATATGTTTTAATAAATGAAGCTCACATAATCAGGTTATATACCCTATCACATATCAAATACAAAAATAAAATCCAATTGCAATAAAGATCCAACTGTGAAACAAAATAAAATTTCAGAATGTATAGGATAATTTTTATAAAACATTTGGAAGGACAAGATTCTTTTAAATAAAAAAGGAATTCCTGAATTCACAAAAGAAATATGGGTACATTTAATAACACAATATTTTTAATTGTGTAACAAAATGTAGTAAGAGTCTAGGAAAGACACGTGCAATCTATATGGCAGGAAAAAGTTAACAAAATCAATATTCCTGATATGTAGGGGATGCTGAAAACTTGATGAGAAAATAAAACAGAAGAACAACATGATGTATGACACAAACATTCAGAAGAGAGATTGCGAATTCTCATCAACTATTTGAAAGTATGCCAATTTCTGCTAATGTAGTGAATTACAGTAATTAATTTTCAAGTGTTAAACCAACCTTGCAATCCTCAGGCATAAAAACATTTTATTATTATGAATAATATCTACTTTTTAAACTTATTATCATAGAAATAATTATTGCTGACCCTGTAACAGTTTGCAAGACAAAGCATATGCCATTTACTTAACACAGTAGTTCTCAACTGGAGGTGTTTTTCCCCCCAGGGGGACATTTGACAGTGCTCAATTATGTTTTTCTTTCTTACAGCTGAGGGCCACTACTAGCATCTAGTGGATGGAGAACAGGCATGCTGTTAAACATCCTGCAATACATAGGTAAGCCTCTCACCACAGGAATAATCTGGGCCAAAATGTCAATAGTGCAGAGGTTGAGAAACACTGATTTAACAGATCAGTTTAATCAAGACTTGTCAATTCTATAGCCTAAAGAAAAATTCAATTCTGAACCACTCCCACCCCTATAGTACATCTTCACTATCATTGCAGCTATTCTTAACTACAAATTTGCCTCTTCAGTCTATTATCTAAATTGCTGCCCAAGTAAGAGAAGGCTTGGGTTGAGTTAGGTAGGAATGGGTTAGTTTCATTAAAATACAAATCTATTTATACAATAATTCTTCATTAAATCTCATATTTCCTTTGTCTGAATTTGTCTATTTGAGAAAAAAAAAAATCCAGAATGGGTAGCTAAAACTGGCCACAGCAAGTAGATTGGACTCTATGGGTCCAATGTCAGAAAAAAGACACGGACTTTTATCTAAAGCTGTAACTGAAACTGAGATCATGAGAGTGAGAGTTAGCCAAGAGTCAAAAAGTATCTCAGAATATGGGATGAAGCATACACAGAAGACAGTACATTCACAAACTGAATTCCATAGGGAAAGGTGAGAGATAAAACACACATAAATTGAGTGAACATTTGAATTTGTGAGATCTAAGATTGACAAGCTCTGTTAAGTACAATGGTGCTTGTGATGGTTAATTTTATGTGTCAAGTTGATGGGGCTAAAAGATGACCAGATAGCCAGTAAAACATTATTTCTCAGTATGTCTATAAAGAGTGTTTCTAGAAAATATAAGTATCTGAATCAGTAGATGGGCTAAAGAAGATCCACCCTTACCAATGTAGACAGGTGTCATCCAAATCACTTAGGGCCTGAGAGAACAAAAAGGCAGAGCAGCAATAAGTTCTCTCTTTCTTCTTGGCTGGGATATCCATCTTCTCCTGCCCTTGGAATTGGAGCTCCTGATTGCTGGGCCTTCAGATTCCAAGACTCAAACCAATGGCCTCCCAGATCTTAAGCTTTTGACCTTGGAGTGGGAGTTACACCATCAGCACCTCTGGTTCTCAGACCTTCAGATTCAGACTGAATTACATTATTACCTTTCCCAGATGGCATATCATGGGACTTCTCAGCATCCATAATTGTGTGAGCCAATTCTCATAATAAATATCCTCACATGTATCTATACATTGATAGAGAGATAGACAGATAGACAGACAGATCCTATTGGTTCTGTTTCTGGGGGAAAACCTGACTAATACAGTGGTGGCAGCAGACAGATAATGAAAACATGTAAGACTTTAGAAATTGTCCTCAATATCTGGGACACGAATTGGGAATCCTAACAAAAACATCTTTGAAAACAGAAGTTTTCTTTGTGGTATAAAGATGAGACAGCGGTATCTTCAAGAGACGGTAATGGAAGCATAAGGTAAGGAAGTATTTCATTCATGAAAGCATCTACATCACATGGGTAATATGATTGTAAGAAGATCAGAAATAAAATCCTTCAAAGTAAAGTGACCACATAATTTATCATCTAAATCTTGATAATCTTGAAAACAACAGGGTTGCTATTAGTAATTACATTGAAACAATCAGACTAAACCAGCTTTGTCCTGGAAAACTAAAACACATTATTTCTTAAGAATAGTCTAGAGTAGGTTGGAGATGGGATTATATTCAGTAATTTATCAAAACTTCCAATGTCAAGCTTAAACTCAGCTCAAATGTTTCTGTGCTTAATGGTATTATTTTGGCTATTAAGACACCAAAACTCTATATACCATATTTACAATCATGAAGAGACACAGTATCCTTCTTAAGTTGCACTGCTGAAAATAGTAACAATGACTGTAGACCTCTCCAGCTATATCATATGGTGATAAAATTCTCCCTTTAGTCTGTAACATCTGAGACAACCACTTAACAGTATCTAAACCTTAATCAGACACTGCTAAACACAGAATGGATTGGCTCAGTCAGCCATGGCTGGACAGTGGAAAAGTTCTTAAATATAAATACAAAATCAACAGTGTCTGGCAGTGTCTCTCCATACTTTTCACTAAAATATGTAGAAAGATTAAAACATTCACAAAAACACCAAAATTATAAATGACAATCAAGTACCAGAATTACGGAGGAATTACCCACACACACACACAAAAATCCAATGTGAGGGTGACTATAAAACGGAAAAAAAAAAAATATGATAAAGGAAGAAGGAAATTATACCTCCAAAATTATGGAATATAACTCTAAAAAAATTATTTTCAAAACTGGCAACTTCAGTAGAGTAGAAGATGATATTATCATGCTATAAAACAGGTTCAGGAAATTATATGAGAATACCAATTTGAGATAAAATCACGAATGTAAATAAAGATCACCAAAATAAAACAATGCAAGAAAACCTAAAATGCAATAACAGAATTAAAAGACACATTGGGCTGGGCACATGCCTATAATCCCAGCACTTTGGGAGACCAACACGGGTGGATCATTTGAGGCCAGGAGTTCGAGACCAGCCTGGCCAACATGGCAAAACCCCACCTCTACTAAAAATGCAAAAATTAGCCAAGTGTGGTGGCACATGTCTGTAGTCCCCGCTACTGGGGAGGCTGAGGCGGGAAATTGCTTGAACCTGGGAAGTGGAGGTTGCAGTGAGCCAAGATCATGCCACTGAATGCCAGCCTGGGCAACAGGGCAGGACTCTGTCTCAAAAAAAAAAAAAAAAAAGATACATTGAAGGGCTGGGAACAGTGGCTCATGCCTGTAATACCAGCACTTTTGGAGACTGAGGTGGGAGGATCACTTGAGACCAAGAGTTTGAGACCAGGCTGGGCAACATAGCAAGACCTTGTCTCTACAATTAAAAAAAAAAAAAAAATAGCCTGGCATGGTGGTGCGAGCCTGTAGTCCTAGCTGCTCAGAAGGGTGAAGCAGGAAGAAGATTGCTTGAGCCCAGGATCAATTTCAAGGTTATTTATTTTGTTCATTTATCTGTCTGTTTTTGCATCAATACCACACTGCTTTAATTATTCAAGCATAAGATAATCTAAGATCTGGTAGGGCTAATTAGTCCTCATTATTCTTGCCTTTAACGTATATGCCTGTATGTGTGCACATGTGTGTTATTCTATATGTTTTATTCTTCTAAATAAATTTGATACTAATTTGATCAAATATTGATCCCACTGTGCTCCCTACCATTATTATATTTTCCATGCTATTTCTTTTTTCATCATAATTTTAATATATTAATGTTATTATACAGGCCAGCTATTGATTTTTGTATATTTATCTCATCCTACCATTTTGTTGAACTCTGTTTTTATCAATTCGAGTAGCTTTATAATGGAATCTCTTTGGTTTTATAGATGTACAAGTCATTTTTCTCTTACATGGCTCACAAGTTTTACTATGTTTTTCACGTTACTTGATGCTTTAGGATTTACTAACATTATGTTTTTATTTTGAAATATACTTTTTATCAAAATAAAATTACTCTCTTTACTAAAAGGCTTTGGCCATGAAAAATAAAATAAAATAAAACCAAGCAGAAATTCTAGAACAACAAAAAAATCATTGAAGGAAATAGTGAATACATTCAAAACTTCAATCATAGACTAAATAGAAGAAAAAAATCTCAGAACTTGAAGAAAGGTCTTTGAAATAACCCAGTCAGATAAAAATAAAGATAAAAGAATAGAAGAGAATGAAGCTTTGAGATGTCTGGGACTACATAAAGCTATAGAACTTATGCATTGTTGGTATTCATGAGGAAGGAAGAGCAATCAAAAAATTTAGAAAATAATTTAAGGAAACAATTGCGGAGAACTTCTTATCCCAAGGCAAATACATTGCAAAAAGGAATCACCACAGCATATATATTCAGAATGTCTAAAGTCAGTGAAAGAAAGAATTTTAAAGTTAGAAAGAGAAAATCAGCTGGTGACCTACAAAGGAAACCACATCTGACTAACAGAAGACTTACGGGCCAGAAGAAAGTAAGATGGCGTTTTCAAAGTGCTGAGAGAAAAAAAAAAGAAATCTGTCAGTCGAGAACGGTATATGCTGCCAGAATAAGCTTCATAAAGTCAAGAAAAACTAAAGTCTTTCCCAGATAAACAAATACTTTAAAAATTTTTGGTGACTGGACTGGTCCTGCCGAAAACACTGGGAGTCCTTAGACACGGGAATGAAAGGTTGATAATCACCACTATGAAAACATGCAGAAATATAAAACTTAGCTTTTATAAAATAATCACACAAAGGAGGAAAATAAAGGAATCAAATGGAATCACAACAGAATTTCATCAAACCACAAAGACAAAAAGAGAAGAAAATAAAAAAATTTAAAACAGCTTGAAAATAATTAAAAATATGACAAGAACAAAGCCTCCTATATCAATATTAACCTTTAATATAAGAGGTTAAATGCTCCATTTAAAAGATAGAGATTGGCCGAATGGATTTAAAAATATGATCAAATTACATTCTTCCTATAAGAAACTCACCTTACCAATAAAGACACATATAGACTAAAAGTAAAGGGGTAAAAAATATATTCCATGCAAATGGAAACCAAAAGGGAACACAAGTAGATATGGTTAAATCAGATAACACAGACTTTAGATCAAAAACAGTAATAAAAGACAAAGAAAGACATTATATAATGATAAAGAGATCAATTCAGCAAAGGATATAACAATTCTAAATACGTGGGCACCCAACATCAAAACACCCAGCAATACAATAATAGAGGAGGACGTCAACATCACACTCATAGCACTAGACAGATCATTTAACAAAGAAACACTGGACTGAAACTGGATTTTAGACCAAGTGGACTTAATAGACATTTACAGAACACTCTACCAAGCAATTACAGAATATACTTTAGTTTGATAAGCAGATGGAACATTCTCCAAGGTAGACCATATTAAAGCAAAGCCACAAAACAAGTTTTAACAAATTTTCAAAAATCGAAATCATATCAAGTGTCTTCTCAGACTACAGTGGAATAAAGTTAGAAATCAATACCAAGAGAAACTTCAGAAACGATACAAATACATGGAAATTTAAACAGTATGCTTCTGAATGATCACTGGGTCAATGAAAAAATTAAGATATAAATTTTAAAATTTTATTAAATGAATGAAAATGAAAACACAACATACCAAAACCTGTGAGATACAGCAAAAGCAGCTTAAGCTAAGAGGGGTTTATAGTATTAAAGCCTACAACAAAAAAGTAGAAAGACCACGAATTAATAACTTAACATCACACTTCAAAAAGCTGGAGGAAAAAAAATAAACCAAACCCAAAGTTAACAGAAAAAAACAAACATCAAATATCAAATATCAAAGAAGAACCAAATGAAATAGAAAACAAAATAAAATACAAATAATCAATGAAACAAAAAGTTGGTTCTTTGAAAGGGTAAAGAAAATTGAGAAACAACTAAGTAGACTAACCAAGAAAAGAAGAGACAAGAGCTCAATAAAAGCAATCAGAAATGAAAAAAGAGATATTACAATTGATTTCACACAAATATAAGATATCATCAGTGACTATTAAAAACAACTCTACACTCACAAACTAGAAAACCTAGAGGAAATAAATAAATTTCTGGAAATATACAAACACCCAAGATTGAACCAGAAAAAGCTAAAACTCTCGAACAATCAATCAATAAACAAAATACATCACATAAACATTGTTAAGGACAAAAACCATATAATCATTTCAATAGGCACAGAAAAAGCATTCCATAAAATTCAGCATCCCTTCATGATAAAAATCCTCAACAAACTAGGCATAGAAAGAGCATACTTTAACATAATAAAGGTAATATTAGACAAATCCACAGCAAACATCTTACTTAATGAGCAAAAGTTGAAAGCATTCCCTCCAAGAACTGGAAGAAGACAAGAATGCCCACTTTTACCACTCTTATTTAACATAATTCTAGAAGTCCTCACCAGAGCAATCAGGCAAGAGAAAATGAAAAGGCACCGAAATTAGAAATGAAGAAGTCAAATTATCCCTGTTCACTGATTATCAGATCTTATATCCAGAAAACCCTAAGGAATTCACCAAAAAAAAAACCCTCTTACATTTGATAAATCAATTCAGAAAAGTTTCAGGATGCAAAATTAATGTACAGAAATCAGAAGCATTTCTACACACTGATAATGACTTAGTCAAGGACAAAATCAAGAAGGCAATCCCATTTATAATAGCTATAAAAATGAAATAAAATATCTAGGAATATTCAACCAAGGAGAGAAAAGATCTCTATAAGGAGAACTATAATGTACTAATGAAAGAAATCACAGATGACTCAAACAAATGGAAAAACATCCCATACCCATGGATTGAAGGAAACGGTATCATTAAAATGACCATACTACCCAAAGTAATCAGCAGATTGAACACAACTTCTATCAAATTATCATCATTTTTCATAGAATTCGAGAAAATAATTATGGAATCAAAAAAGGAGTCCAAATAGCCAAAGCAATCTTAAGCAAAAATAACATAGCTGGAAGCATCACATTACCTGACTTCAAATTATACTATAAGGCTAGACTAAGCAAAACAACATGGTGCTGGTATAAAAATAGACACATAGATCAGTGGAACAGAATAAAGAACGATATACCTGCAATCAACTGATTTTTGACCAATTCAACAAAAGTTTACACTGAGGAAAAGATATCCTAATTCAATAAACAGCATTGGGAAAATTGGATTGCTATATACAGAAGAAATAAATTGGACCCATAATTCTCACCATATACAAAAATTAACTCAAGATGGATTAAAGACCTAAACTAACCTGACATTATAAATATTCTAGAAGAAACCTAGGAAAAACTTTTCTGGACATGGACTTAAGCAGAGAATTTATGAACAAGTCCTCAAAGCAAATGCAACAAAAATGAAAATAAGACAAATGGGACTTAATTAAGCCAAAAAGCTTCTGTACAGCAAAGGAGACAATCAATCGAGTAAACAGACAATGTACAGAATGAGAAAAAATATTTGTAAATTATGCATCCAACAAAGGGCTAATATCCAGAATCACAAAGAACTCAAACAGCTTAACAAAGAAAAAAAAAAAAAAAACATTTAAAAGGTGAGCAAGGGAAATGTTGAACAAACATTTTTCAAAAGAAGACACAGAAGCAGCCAACAAACTATGAAAGAAGGTCCAAACTTACAAATCATCGGAGAAATGCAAATAAAAAACACAATGAGATATCATTTTACACCAGTGAGAATGGCTGTTATTAAAAAGGCAAAACACAACAGATGTTGGCAAGGATGCAGAGAAAAGGGAACACTATACACTGTTGGTGGGAATGTAAATTAGTACAACCTTTATGGAAAATAGCATGGCAATTTCTCAATGAAGTAAAAATAGAAATAACATTTGATCTAGCCATCCCACTATTGGATATATACCCAAAGGGAAAAATCATTATACACAAAGATAACTGCACTTATATGTTTATCCTAGAACTATTCATAATAGCAAAGATATGGAATCATCAACCTGTGTCCATCAACAGAGGAATGGATAAAGAAAATGTGGTGTATGTGGAGGTGGTGGTGGGTGGGTGTAGTTATGTGTATACACACACACTATGGAATACTATTTAGCCATAAAAAATGAAATCATGTTTTTTGCAGCAACATGGATTATACTGGAGGCCATTATACTAAGTGAAATAACTCAGAAATGGAAATCAAAAACTTCATGTTCTCACTTATAAGTGGAGCTAAACTGTAGGTACAATGGACACACAGAGTGGAAAAATAGAAAGCAGCAGTGGGTGGAATAGATCAAACTCCTCGGCCCCCCAAAGGACATGTGCAGGTGCTGATGGCAGAAGGTGGTGGTTCCACCCTCAGTTTCCCCAGTGGTGTGTGTGAGTACCAGCTGTGGAAAGCAGGATGAGTCAATCCACAGGTTTTGCTGGAGACTAAAAAATGTGGGAGGGTTGAAAAATGACCTATTCAGTACAATGTTCAGTATTTAGGTGAGGGGTACACTAAATGCCCAGATTTCAACACTATGAAATATATGCATGTAAGAAATCTGTACGTGTTGACACTATGAAGAAACTGAATCAACTAATGGGCAAAATAACCAGCTAGCTTCATAATGACAGGATCAAATTCACATATAACAATAGTAACCTTAAATGTAAACAGGCTGAATGCCCCAATTAAAACACACAGACTGGCAAGTTGGATAAAGAGTCAATACCCATTGCTGTGCTGTATTCAGGAGATTCATCTCATGTGCAAAGACGCACATAGGCTAAAAATAAAGGGATGGAGGAAGATTTACCAATCAAATGGAAAACAAAAAACAAACAAACAAACAAAAACAAAAAACCAGGAGTTGCAATCCTAGTCTCTGATAAAACAGGCTTTAGAGACAAAGAAGGGCATTACATAACACTAAAGGGATCAATGCAACAAGATGAGCTAACTATCCTAAATATATATGCACCCAATACAGAAGCACCCAGATTCATAAAGAAACTTCTTAAAGGCCTACAAAGAGACTTGGACTCCCACACAATAATATTGGGAGACTTTAACACCCTACTGTCAATATTAGATCAATGAGACAGAAAATTAACAAGGATATTCAGAACTTGAACTCAGCTCTGGACCTAATAAACATCTACAGAAGCAGACCTAATAAATATCTACAGAACTCTTCACCCAAAATCAACAGAATATACATTCTTCTCAGTACCACATTGCACTTATTCTAAAATTGACCACATAATTGGAAGTAAAACACTCCTCAGCAAATGCAAAAGAATGGAAATCACCACAATGCAATCAAATTAGAACTCAGGATTAAGAAAGTCACTCAAAACTGCACAACTACATGGAAACTGAACAACCTGCTCCTGTATGACTACTGGGTAAAAAACAAAATTAAGGCAGAAATAAATAAGTTCTTTGAAATAAGTGAGAAGAAAGACACAGCATACCAGAATCTCTGGGACACAGCTAAGCCAGTGTTTAGAGGGAAATTTATAGCACTAAATGCCCACATGAGAAAGCAGGAAAGATCTAAAATCAACACCCTAACATCACAATTAAAAGAACTAGAGAAGCAAGAGCAAACAAATTCAAAAGATAGCAGAAGACAAGAAATTAGTAAGATCAGAGCAAAACTGAAGGAGATAGAGACACAAAAAATCCTTCAAAAAATCAGTGAATCCAGGAGCTAGTTTTTTGAAAAGAATAACAAAATAGGTAGGCTGCTAGCCAGACTAGTAAAGAAGAAAAGAGAAAAGAATCAAATAGACACAATAAAAAATGATAAAGGGGATATCACCATTGATCCCACTGAAATAAAAACTACCCTCAGAGAATACTATAAATACCCCTAGGCAAATGAAATAGAAAATCTACAATAAATGGATAAATTCCTAGACACATACATCGATCCAAGACTAAAACAGAAAAAAATAGAATCCCTGAATAGACCAATAACAAGTTCTGAAATTGAGGCAGTAATTAATAGCCTACCAACCACAAATGTACAGGACCAGACAAACAGTTTCACAGCCAAATTCTACCAGAGGTACAAACAGGAGTTAGTACCATTACTTTTACAACTATTCCAAATAATAGAAAAAGAGGAACTCCTCCCTAACTCATTTTAGGAGGTCAGCATCATCCTGATACCAAGACCTGGCAGAGACACAACAAAAAAAGAAAAGTTCAGGCCAATATCCCTGATGAACATCGATGCAAAAATTCTCAATAAAATATTGGCAAACTGAACCCAGCAGCACATTAAAAAGCTTATCCACCATGATCAAGTCAGCTTCATCCCTGGGACTCAAGGCTGTTGCAACATATGCAAATCCATAAACGTAATACATCACGTAAACAGAACCAGTGACGAAAACCACGATTATCTCAATAGATGTAGAAAAAGTCTTCAATAAAATTCAACACCCCTTCATGCTAAAAACACTCAATAAACTAGGTATGGATGAAATGTATCTCAAAATAATAAAAGTTATTTATGATAAACCCACAGCCAATATCATACTGAATGGGCAAAAACTGAAAGCATTCCCTTTGAAAACCAGCACAACACAAGGATGCCCTCTCTCACCACTCCTATTCAACATAGTATTGGAAGTTCTGGCCAAGGCAAATAGGGAAGAGAAAAAAGTAAAGGGTATTCAAATAGGATGAGAGGAAGTCAAATTGTGTCTGTTTGCAGATGACATGATTGTATATTTAGAAAACCCCTTCATCTCAGCCCAAAAATTTCTTAAGATGATAAGCAACTTCAGCAAGGTCTCAGGATAAAAAATCAATGCACAAAAATCATAAGTTTTCCTGTACACCAAGAATAGACAAACAGAGAGCCAAATCATGAGTAAACTCCCATTCACAATTGCTACAAAAAGAATAAAATACCTAGGAATACAATTTACAAGGGATGTGAAAGACCTCTTGAAGGAGAACTGCAAACCACTGCTCAAGGAAATAAGAGTGGACACAAACAAATGGAAAAACATTCCATGCTCATGGATAGGAAGAATCAATATTGTGAAAATGGCCATATTGTCCAAAGTAATTTATAGATTCAATACCATTCCCATCAAGCTACCATTGACTTTCTTCAGAGAATTACAAAAAACTACTTCAAATTTCATATGAAACAAAAAAGAGCCTGTATAGCCAAGACAATCCTAAGCAAAAAGATCAAAGCTGGAGGCATCATGCTACCTGACTTCAAACTATACTATAAGGCTACAGTAACCAAAACAGCATGGTACTGGTGCCAAAACAGATATATAGATCAATGGAACAGAACAGAGGCCTTGGAAATAATGCCACACATGTAAACCATCTGATCTTTGACAAACCTGACAAAAACAAGAACTGGGGAAAGGATTCCCTATTTAATAAATGGTGTTGGGAAAAATGGCTAGCCACATGCCTTTCTTACACCTTATACAAAAATTAACTCAAGATGGATTAAAGACTTAAATGTAAGACCTAAAACCATAAAATCCCTAGAAGAAAACCTAGGCAATACCATTCAGGACATAGGCATGGGCAAAGACTTCATGACTAAAACACTAAAAGCAAGGGCAACAAAAGCCAAAATTGACAAATAAGATCTAATTAAACTAAAGAGCTTCTGCACAGCAAAACAAACTATCGTCAGAGTGAACAGGCAATCTACAGAATGGGAGAATATTTTTGCAATCTATCCATCGGACAAAGGGTTAATATCCAGAATCTACAAAGAACTTAAACAAATTTACAAGAAAAAATCAAACAACCCCATCAAAAAGTGGGCAAAGGATATGAACAGACACTTTTCAAAAGAAGATATTTATGTGGCCAACAAAAGTGAAAAAAAAGCTCATCATCACTGGTCATTAGAGAAATGCAAATGAAAGCCACAATGAGATACCATCTCATGCCAGTTAGAATGGCAATCATTAAAAAGTCAGGAAACAACAGATACTGGAGAGGATGTAGATAAATAGGAAGACTTTTATGCTGTTGGTGGGAGCGTCAATTAGTTCAACTGTTGTGGAAGACAGTGTGGCGATTCCTCAAGGATCTAGAACTAGAAATACCATTTGACCCAGTAATCCCATTACTGGGTATATACTCAAAGGATTTAAGTCATTTTACTATAAAGACACATGCACACGTATATTTGTTGTGGCATTCACAATAGCAAAGATTTGGAAACCAAAATGCCCAACAATGATACACTGGATAAAGAAAATGTGGCACATATACACCATGGAACACTATGCAGCCATAAAAAAAGGATGAGTTCATGTTCTTTGCAGCTACATGGATGAAGCTGGAAACCATTATTCTCAGCACAGTAACACAGGAACAGAAAACCAAACACCGCATGTTCTCACTCATAAGTGGGAGTTGAACAATGAGAACATATAGGCTCAGGGAGGGGAACATCACACACCCGGGCCTGTTGTAGGGGTAGAGGGCAAGGGGAGGGACAGTATTAGGAGAAATACCTAATGTAGACGACGGGTTGATGGGTGCAGCAAACCACTATGGCACGTGTATACCTATGTAACAAACGTGCACATTCTGCACATGTATCCCAGAACTTTAAGTATAATAAAAAATAATAATAATAATAAAGAAATCTGGGGCCAGGCGCGGTGGCTCACACCTGTAATCCCAGCACTTTGGGAGGCTGAGGCGGGTGGATCACGAGGTCAGGAGATCGAGATCATCCTGGCTAAACACAGTGAAACCCCGTCTCTACTAAAAATACAAAAAATTAGCCGGGCATGGTGGTGGGCGCCTGTAGTCCCAGTTACTCAGGAGGCTGAGGCAGGAGAATGGCATGAACCTGGGAGGCGGAGCTTGCAGTGAGCCGAGATCATGCCACTGCGCTCCAGCCTGGGCAACAGAGCGAGACACTGTCTCAAAATAAATAAATAAATAAATAAATAAATAAATAAATAAATAAATCTGCATATGTAACCCCTAAATATATTTTAAAAGCTTAAAAATCACACACACACACACACACACACACACTCACACATACACATACACATACAAAAATATCATACTATCTCACTCCATCTCACCCAGGATATGAAACATCTCTTTGTTCAGCATATCTGCACTGTATACACAACTCAGCCATTACTCACTTAGTAGCCATGTCATTTACCAGATCAACTGCCTCAGAAAACTTACAATCATGGCAGAAGTTGAACAGGGAGCAGGCCCATCACGTGCCAGAGTAGGAGTGAGAGATGAGGGATGGGAGGTGCCACACACTTTTAAATAACCAGATCTTGCGAGAACTCACTCACTATCACAAGGATAGTGCCAAGAGGATGGTGCTAAATCATTTATAGGAAATTTTCCCCATTATACAGTCACCTTCCACCATGCCCCACCTCCAACACTGGGGATTACAATTCAACATGAGATTTTGGTGGGGACGCATATCCAAACCATATTAGCCCTGGTGTATCAATAGTAACCTTGAATATAAATGAGTTCTCCACTTAAAAGCTATAGACTAACTGAGTGGGTTTTTTTAAAAATGACCCAAGTATATGTAGCCTTTGGAAATTCAAAGTGAAGGGATAGAATTTAAAAATTCCATGCAAACCAAAACCAAAAGCAAGCAAGAACAGCTATATCTATATCAAATAAAAAAGACTCTAAGTCAAAACAGTAAAAAGTGACAAAGAAGATTGTTACATAATAATAACAGGATCAGCTCAGCAAGAGGATATAACAATTCTAAACATATATGCAAACAATATCAAAGAACCCAGATATTTATAGTAAATATTACTAGATCTAAAGGTAAAGATCAACTCTAATGCCATAATAGTGGGAAACATCAACACAGCAGCATTGGACAGGTCATCTAGACAGAAAATAAAAAAAGAAACATCAGACTTAAATTGCAATGTAGACTAAGTGGATGTAACAGACCTCTAAAGACCATTTTACCCAACAGCTACAGTATATACATTCTTCTCATCAGGACATAGAACATTTTTCAGGATAGATCATATCTTAGGCTATAAAACCAGCCTCACCAAATTTTTAAAATACAAAATCATATCAAGTATCTTCTAAAATCACAATGGAACACTAGAAACTAATAGCAAGAAGATCTTTGGAAACTACAAATACATAGAAATTAAGCAACATGCTCCTGAACAACCATTGGATCAATGAAGAAATTAACATGGGAATCAAGGCATGACAGGCAGGGTGGCTCATGCCAGTAATCCAAGCAGTTTGGAAGGCTGAGGCGGGAGGATCACTTGAGGCCAGGAGTTCAAGACCAGCCTGGCAAACATGGCGAAACCCCATCTCTACTAAAAATACAAAAATTAGCTGGGCATGGTGGTGCAGGCCTGTAGTCCCAGCTACTCAGGTGGCTGAGGCAAGAGAATTGCTTGAGCCTAGGAGGCGGAGGTTGCAGTAAGCCTAGATTGCACCATTGTACACCGCCTGGGAAACAGAGCAAGACTCTGTCTCAAAAACATAAAAAATTAAAAATAAAAAAAGATGGAAGTCAGGAAGTCAAAAAAATTCTTAAAACAGTAGAAATTGAAACATAACATATTAAAACTATGGAATGTAACAAAAGTAGTACTAGGAGGAAAGTTTAATAAGATAGAAGTCAAAAAATTCATAAAACAATAGAAATTGAAACACAGTATATTAAAACTATGGAATGTAATAAAAGCAGTACTAAAAGGAAAGTTTATAGCAATAAATGCCTACATCAAAAAAGCAGAAAGATCTCAAATAAACAGCTCAAATAAAATACTATACCTCAAGGAACTAGAAAAGGAGGAACAAACCAAACCAAAAATTTGTAGAAGAAAAAAATAAAGATCAGAGAACTAAAATACAGATACTAAAAACAATATAAAGGACAAAAAAAAGTTGGATTTTTAAAAGCTAAACAAAATTGATGAACTGTTAGCTGGACTAAGCAAGAAAAAAAGAGAAAAGACCCAAATGAAATCAGAAATGAAAAAAGACACATTACAATAATTACCAGAGAAATACAAAAGATCATCAGAGACTACTATGAAAAACTTTATGCTAACAAATTATAAAATGTGGAAGAGATGAATAAATGCCTGGACACATACAACCTACCAAATTGACCAGTGTCTGTTAAAAAGCCTTAACAGATCAATAATGAGTAATAAAATTAAATCAGTAATAAAAAGTCAACAACAACAAAAAAGCCCAGGACCAGATGGCTCTACTGCTGTATTCTACAAAACTCATAAAGAGAAACTAACACCAATTCTTCTCAAACTATTCCATAAAATTGAAGAGAAAATTCTTCCTAACACATTTTATGAAGGCCTTGATATCAAAACCAGACAAAGATACAACAAAAAAAGAAAACTACAGGCCAAAACCCCTGATGAAAATTGATGCAAAAAGCCTCAACAAAATAGTAGCAAACCAAATTCAAAAAACATTTAAAAAGTTCATTCACCGAGATCAAGTGGGATACACCTCAGGGACATAAAGATGATTCAATGTCCACAAATCAATAAATGTGATACATCACATAAAGAGAATCAAGGACAGAAACCATTGATTATCTCAATAGGTACTGAAAAAACTTTTGATAAAATTTAAAATCATTTCATCATAAAAACTCTCAACATATTGTGTATAGAAGAAACATACCTTAACACAATAAATGCTACATATGACAAACCCACAGCTAACATTATACTGAATGGGGAAAAGTTGAAACCTTTTCCTCTAAGATTTAAAATAGCACAAGGATGCCCACTTTCACAACTCTTATTAACATAGTATTAGAAGTCATAATGTGTTAGGCCATTCCTGCATTACTATAAAGAAATATCTAAGACCGGATAATTTATAAGGAAAAGAAGTTTAATTGGCTCACAGTTCTGCAGACCATACAGGAAGCATGGCACCAGGTATCTGCTCAGCTTCTCATGAGGCCTTGGGCTGCTTACAATCATGGCAGAGGGCAAAGGGGGAGCTAGTGTCTCCCATGGAGAAAGCAGAAACAAGACGGGTCAGGGGAGATGCCACATACTTTTAAACAACCAGATCTTGGCCGGGCGCGGTGGCTCAAGCCTGTAATCCCAGCACTTTGGGAGGCCGAGACGGGCGGATCACGAGGTCAGGAGATCGAGACCATCCTGGCTAACCCGGTGAAACCCCGTCTCTACTAAAAAATACAAAAAACTAGCCGGGCGAGGTGGCGGGCGCCTGTAGTCCCAGCTACTCGGGAGGCTGAGGCAGGAGAATGGCGTAAACCCGGGAGGCGGAGCTTGTAGTGAGCCGCGTTCGTGCCACTGCACTCCAGCCTGGGCGACAGAGCAAAGACTCCGTCTCAAAAAAAAAAAACAGATCTTGTGAGAAGTCACTATTGTAAGAATGGCACCAAGCCACAGGGGATCTGCCCCCATAATCCAATCACCTCCCACCAGGCCCCATCTCCAACATTGGGGTTTACGTTTCAGCATGATGTTTGGGTGGAACAGATATCCAAAACATATCATTCTGCATCTGGCTCCCAAAATCTCATATCCTTCTCACATTTCAGAATACAATCATCTCTTCTCAATAGCCCCCAAAGTCTTAACTCATTCCAGCATTAACTCAAAAGTCCCAAGTCCAAACTCTCATGTGAGACTCAAGCCAATTTCTTTCTATCTACAAACCTGTAAAATCAAAGTCACTTTATTTATTTCTAGATACAGTACAGGCATTGCGTAAAGATTTATGTTCCTAAAGGGAGAAGTTGGCCAAAAGAGAGGGATGACAGGCCCCATACAAATCTGAAACCCATCGGGGCAGTTATTAAATCTTAAAGCTCCAAAATAATCTCCTTTGACTCCATGTTCCAAATCCAGGGCATACTGGTACAACAGGTGGGCTCCCAAAACCCTGGGCAGTTCTGCCCCTGTGGCTGTTTGGGGTAAAGCCCCCACAGCTGCTCTTACAGGTTGGAGTTGAGTACCTGCAGTTTTTCCAGGCACAGGGTTCAAGCTGCCAGTGGATCTACCATTCTGGGGGTCTGGAGGACAGTGCCCCCCTTCCCATAGCTCCACTAGGCAGTGCCCTGTGGGGGACTCTGTGTGGGCCCTCCAGTCCCTCTTTTCCCCTTAGCACTGCTCTAGTAGAGGCTCTCTGTGAGGGCTCTGCCCTTGCATTCTGCCTAGGCACCCAAGATTTCTCATACATTCTCTGAAATCTAGGCAGAGGCTGCCAAGCCTCCTTCACTCTTGTACTTTGTTCACCTACAGGCTTAACACCATGTAGAAACCACCAAAGCTTATGGCTTGTACCCTCTGAAGCAGTGGCCTGAGCTGTATCTGGGGCCCTTTGCACCAAGGCTGGAGCTGAAGCAGCCCAGATACAAAGAGCAGTATCCAAAGGCTGCACAGGGCAGCAGGGCCATGGGCCTGGCATTCTTTCCTCTTAAGCTGCTGGGCATGTGATGGATGGGCTGCTATGAATAGCTCTGAACTGCCTTTGAGGCCTTTCCCCATTGTCTTGGCTGTGAGCACCTGGCTCCCTTTTTGCTATGCAAACCTCTCTAGCAAGTGGTTACTCTGCTTGGATTCTCCTGAAAACAGATTTTTCTTTTCTTTTCTATATAGCCAGGCTGTAAATTTTCCAAAGTTTTATTCTCTGCTTCCCTTTTAAATATAACTTGGAATTTTAAGTCATTTCCTTGCTCCTGTATCTGAGTTAGGTTGCTAGAAGCAGCCAGGCTATGTCTTAAATGCTTTCCTGCTTAGAAATTTCTTCTGCCAGATACCCTAAGTCTAAACTTCCACAAATCCCTAGGGTGTGAACAAAATATAGCCAAATTCTTTGCTAGGGCATAGTAAGGGTGATCTTTGCTCTACTTTCCAATAAGTTCCTCATTTGCATGTTGAGACCTCCTCAGCCTGGACTTCACTATCCATATCACCAACAGCATTTTGGTCACAATCATTTAACCAGTCTCTACAAAGTTCCAAACTTTCTCTCATCCTCTTTTTCTTCTTCTGAGCCCTCCAAATTTTTCCAACCTCTGCCTCTTACCCAGCTGCAAAGTTGCATCCACATTTTGAGGTATCTTTATAGTAATGCCCCATTCCTTAGTACCAATTTCCTGTATTAGGCCATTCTTGTCTTGCTATAAAGAAATACCTGAGACTGGGTAATTTATAAATAAAAGAAGTTTAATTGGCTCATCGTTCTTCAGGTGTCCAGGAAGCACGGCATTGGGCATCTGCTTGGTGTCTGGTGAAGCCTTGGGCTGCTTACAGTCATGATGAAAAGCAAAGGAGACAGTTTTTCACATAGAGAGAGTGGAAGTAATGAGCAGGGAGGTGTCACATACTTTTAACCAAACCCCGGAGGACTCACTATCATGAAGATAGCACCAAGCCATGAGGGATCTGCCCCCACAACTCTAACAACAGACTCCATCTCCAAAACTAGAGATTACAGTTTAACATGACATCTGGGTGGGACAAATATCTAAACCATATCACATAAACAGAACAATCAGGCAAGAGAAAGAAATAAAAGGCATCCAAACAGGAAAGGAAGGTGACAAATTGTCACTTTTTACAGATGACATGATCTTATATATGGAAATACCTAAAGATTCCACCAGAAAACTCTTAGAACTGCTCAATGAATTCAATAAATTTATGGCATACAAAGTCAACATTAAAAAAGTCAGTAGCATTTCTATACACCATTAAAGAATTAGCTGAAAAAAAATCAAGAAAGCAATCCCATTTAAATAGCTATAAGAAAAAGTAATATATCTAAAAATAAATGTAATGATGACAGTGAAAGACCTCTATTAGGAAAACTGTAAAACATTGATAAAATAAATTGAAGAGAATACAAAAAAAAAAAAAAAGAAAGAACATCTTATGCTCACTGAAGAATTAATATTGTAAAAATAAAGATACTACCTAAAGCAAACTACAGTTTCAATGCAATCACTATCAAAACATTATTAAAAGTATTATTTTAAACATTATTAAAAGAAATTTTTAAAATCTATATGGAACCACAAAAGAACCCAAATAGTCAAAGCTGTTCTGGGCAAAAAGAGCCAAATTGAAGGCATCACACTACCTGACTTCAAAATATACTACAAAGCTATAGTAACTAAAATGTCACATTATTGATACAAAAACAGACACATAGACCAATGGAACAGAATAGAAAACCCAGAAGTAAAGCTATGCACTTACAGTCAACTCACTTTTTACAAAGGTGCCATGAACATACATTGGGGATAGGAAAGACTCTAAAAATGGCACTGGGAATACTAAATCTTCATGTGCAAAGAAATGAAACTAGGCCCCATGTCTCAAACATCAATGAAAATGCATTGAAGACTTACATGTAAGACCTGAAACTATAAAACTACTAGAAGAAAACACAGGAGAAATACTCTAGGACATTGGTCTAGCCAAAGATTTTATGGCCGTGATCACAAAAGCACAGGCAACAACAACAAAAATAGACAAATGGAACTATATTAAACGAAAAAGCTGTTGGCCAGCAGAAGAAATGATAAATAAAAAGGCAAATTGTTGAATGACAGAAAATATTTGCAAACTATTCCTTCAACAAGAAACTAATATCTAAAATATACAAGAAATCCAAACAACTCAATAGCAAAGAAACAAATAATCCCATTAAAAATTGGGCAAAAAATCTAAATAAACATTTCTTAAAGACAACATACAAGCAGGCAACAAACATTTAAAAAATGCTCAACATCATTAATCATAACAAAATGTAAATCAAGACCAGAATGGCATATCATTTTACTCTAGATCGAATGCTTATTATCAATAAGACAAAGAATAACAAACACTGTCAAAGATGCAAAAAAAAAAAAAAAAAAAAAAGAACTATCACACATTTCTGGTAGCAATGTAAATTAGTACAATCATTATTAAAAAACAATATAGAGGTTTCTCAAAAAGCTAAAAATATAACTACTATATGATCCAGCAATCCTGCTACTGGGTTTATCCAAAGGAAATTAAATCAGTACATCAAAGGAATACCTACACCATCCTGTGTACTGAAGCACTATTCACAATAGTTAAGAAATGAAATGAAGCTAAGTGTCCATCAATGGATGAATGGATAAAGAAAATATGGTATACATCCACAATGGAATACTATTCAGCCATAAAAAGAATAAAATTCTGTGATTTGTAACATGGAGGAAAATGGAGGTCATTATGTTAAGTGAAATAAGCCAGGCACAGAAAGATGAATATCGCATGTTCTCATTCTTATGTATGAGTTAAAAAAGAAAAAAAAAAAGGTGTGGGGGGTGGATTTCATGGGGATATAGTTACAATGATAGCTACCAGAGCCTGGGAATGGGTGGGAGAATGAAGCGACATTAGCTAATGCGTTAAAACACACAATTAGGTAAAAGGAATAAGCTCTAGTGTGTGATAGCACAGTAGGAAGACTATATTAACAAAATATTTTATATTTCAAAATAGCCCATAAGATTTTAAATGTTCTCACACAAAGAAATGATAAATGTTTGAGGTGATGAATGTCCTAAAGGCCCTGATTTTATCATTACACATTGTATGCATAAATCCAAATGCCACATGTACAGATATTATGTATCAAAAACATTTACAAGCTAAAAAAAGAAATATGAATGATGATGATATGGCAGACTCTGTTCTGAACACTTTAACTACATTAAGTTACTCAACTTATATTAACATACTTGATCTTCATTTTAGATAAGGAATCTGAGGTAAAGAGAGTTTAAGAAACTTTCCCAAGGTCACATCATTAGTGAGTGACAGAGCAGAATTCTAAGAAAGGAAAAAGTACATGAGGCAAAAAAAAAAAATACAAATTAAGCATAGGTGGAAAAATTAATATCAAAGTAGAATCCAATTAAATATTAATAGGCATTGTGATGTCAGAAAAAAATGGTGAAATAGAAAGCTCCAAGCTCCCAAACTCCCCACGAAAACATAAAACACAAGCAAAAACTATGAGAACCAACTCTGTCAGAAGTCTGCATCTGGAATTTATTCCTTCCAGTGGGTTCTTAGGTCTTGCTGACTTCAAGAATGAAGCCATGGACCCTCACGGTGAATGTTACAGCTCTTAAAGATGGTGTGTCTGGAGTTTGTTCCTTCAGATGTTCAGATGTGTCTGGAGTTTCTTCTTTCCAATGGGTTCCTGGTCTCGCTAACTTCAGAAGTGAAGCTGCAGACCTTCACAGTGAGTGTTACAGCTCTTAAAGGTGGTGCATCCAGAGTTGTTTGTTCCTTCCGGTGGGTTTATGGTCTCACTGACGTCAGGAATGAAGCCGCAGACCCTTGCTGTGAGTGTTACAGCTTATAAAGGTAGTGCGGACCCAAAGAGTGAGCAGCAGCAAGATTTATCATGAAGAGCAAAAAAACAAAGCTTCCACACTGTGGAAGGGGACCAGAGCAGGTTACTGCTGCTGGCTTGGGTGGCCAGCTTTTAGTCCCTTATTTGGCCCCACCCAAGTCCTGCTGATCGATCCATTTCACAGAGTGCTGACTGGTCCATTTTCCAGAGTGCTGACTGGTGTGTTTACAATCCTTTAGCTAGACACAGAGCGCTGATTGGTGCATTTTTACAGAGTGCTGACTCGTGCATTTACAATCCTTCAGCTAGACACAGAGCACTGATTATTGCGTTTTTACAGAGTGCTGATTGGCGCAATCAGAATCCTATAGCTAGACACAGAATGTTGACTGGTATCTTTTTACAGAGTGCTAACTGGTGTGTTTACAATCCTTTAGCTAGACACAGAGTGCTGATTGGCATGTTTTCACAGAGTGCTGACTGGTGCATTTACAATCCTTTAGCTAGACAGAAAAGTTCTTCAAGTCCCCACTCAACCCAGGAAGTCCAGCTGGCTTCACTTCTCAATGTCAGAAAATGATGGAATAGAAAGCTCCAAGCTCCCGAACTCCCAACAAAAACATAAACACAAGCAAAAACTATCAGAACCAACTTTGTCAGAAGTCTGGAGAACAGTCAAAAGTTTACAGCAAACAAAAGAAAGGTGAATTCAGAAAAACATAACTTAGGGTGATAGCTCATCCCTGTAATCCCAGCACTTTGGGAAGCTGAGGCGGGTGGTTCACTTGAGGTCAGGAGTTTGAGACCAGCCTGGTCAACACAGTGAAACCTCGACTTATCGAAAACACAAAATTAGCCTGGTGTGGTGGCACATGCCTGTAGTCCCAGCTACTCAGGAGGCTGAGGCAGGAGAATCACTTGAACCTCAGAGGCAGAGGTTGCAGTGAGCGGAGATCATGCTAATATGCTCCAGAAAGTCTTGACTTATCACATACAAGCGATCCTCAATAAGATTAACAACCAATTTCTCATCAGAAACTATGGACGCCAGAGGCAGTGGGATGATCCACTTAAGGTACTAAAAGAAAAAAAAAAAAATCAAATAAGAATTCTAGGGGGGCAGAGCAAGATGGCCAAATAGGAACAGCTCCATTCTCCAACTCCCAGCGCGAGTGACACAGAAGACAGGTGATTTCTGCATTTTCAACTGAGGTACTGGGTTCATCTCACTAGGGAGTGCGGGATAGTCGGTGCTGGTCAGATGCTGCAGCCCGACCAGCAAGAGCTGAAGCAGGGTGAGGCATCGCCTCACCTGGGAAGCGTAAGGGGGAAGGGAATCCCTTTTCCTAGCCAGGGGAACTGAGACACACAACACCTGGAAAATCGGGTAACTCCCATCCCAATACTGCGCTCTACCAAGGATCTTAGCAAACGGGCACACCAGGATATTATATCCCACACCTGGCCAGAAGGGTCCCACACCCAAGGAGCCTCCCTCATTGCTAGCACAGCAGTCTGCGATCTCCTGGCAAGGCAGCAGCGAGGCTGGGGCAGGGGTGCCCGCCATTGCTGAGGCTTAAGTAGATAAACAAAGCAGCTGGGAAGTTCGAACTGGGTGGAGCTCACAGCAGCTCAAGGAGTCCTGCCTGTCTCTGTAGACTCCACCTCTGGGGACAGGGCACAGCTAAACAACAACAACAACAACAAAAAAGCAGCTGAAACCTCTGCAGATGCAAACAACTCTGTCTGACAGCTTTGAAGAGAGGAGTGGATCTCCCAACATGGAGGTTGAGATCTGAGAACGGACAGACTGCCTACTCAAGTGGGTCCCTGACCCCTGAGTAGCCTAACTGGGAGACATCCCCCACTAGGGGCATACCGACACCCCACACCTCACACGGTAGAGTACACCACTGAGAGGAAGCTTCCAAAGCAAGAATCACACAGGTACACTCGCTGTTCAACAATATTCTATCTTCTGCAGCCTCTGCTGCTGACACCCAGGCAAACAGGGTCTGGAGTGGACCTCAAGCAATCTCCAACAGACCTACAGCTGAGGGTCCTGACTGTTAGAAGGAAAACTAACAAACAGGAAGGACACCCACACCAAAACCCCATCAGTACGTCACCATCATCACAGACCAGAGGCAGATAAAACCACAAAGATGGGGGAAAAGCAGGGCAGAAAAGCTGGAAATTCAAAAAATAAGAGTGTATCACCCCCTGCAAAGGAACGCAGCTCATCGCCAGCAATGAATCAAAGCTGGACAGAGAATGACTTTGACGAGATGAGAGAAGAAGGCTCCAGTCCATCAAACTTCTCAGAGCTAAAGGAGGAATTACGTACCCAGCACAAAGAAACTAAAAATCTTGAAAAAAGAGTGGAAGAATTGATAACTAGAATAATAAATGCAGATAAGGCCATAAACGAATTGACAGAGATGAAAACCATGACACGAGAAATACGTGACAAATGCACAAGCTTCAGTAACTGACTCGATCAACTGGAAAAAAGAGTATCAGCGACTGAGGATCAAATGAATGAAATGAAGTGAGAAGAGAAAACTAAAGAAAAAAGAAGAAAAAGAAATGAATAAAGCCTGTAAGAAGTATGGGATTATGTAAAAAGGCCAAATCTACGTCTGATTGGGGTACCTGAAAGTGAGGGGGAAAATGGAACCAAGTTGGAAAACACTCTTCAGGATATCATCCAGGAGAACTTCCCCAACCTAGTAGGGCAGGCCAACATTCAAATTTGGGAAATACAGAGAACACCACAAAGATACTCCTCGAGAAGAGCAACTCCAAGACACATAATTGCCAGATTCACCAAAGTTGAAATGAAGGAAAAAATCTTAAGGGCAGCCAGAGAGAAAGGTCGGGTTACCCACAAAGGGAAGCCTATCAGACTAACAGCAGATCTCTCGGCAGAAACTCTTCAAGCCAGAAGAGAGTGGGGGCCAATATTCAACATTCTTAAAGAAAAGAATTTTCAACCTAGAATTTCATATCCAGCCAAACTAAGTTTCATAAGTGAAGGAGAAATAAAATCCTTTACAGATAAGCAAATGCTTAGAGATTTTGTCACCACCAGGCCTGCCTTACAAGAGATCCTGAAGGAAGCACTAACCATGGAAAAAAACAACCAGTACCAGCCATTGCAAAAACATGCCAAAATGTAAAGACCATCGAGGCTAGGAAGAAACTGCATCAACTAACGAGCAAAATAACCAGTTAATATCATATTGGCAGGATCAAGTTCATACATAACAATATTAACCTTAAATGTAAATGGACTAAATGCTCCAATTAAAAGACAGAGACTGGCAAACTGGATAAAGAGTCAAGACCCATCAGTTTGCTGTATTCAGGAGACACATCTCACATGCAGAGACATATATAGACTCAAAATAAAGGGATGGAGGAAGATCTACGAAGCAAACGGAGAACAAAAAAAAGCAGGGGTTGCAATACTAGTCTCTGATAAAACAGACTTTAAACCATCAAAGATCATAAGAGACAAAGAAGGCCATTATATAATGGTAAAGGGATCAATTCAACAGGAAGAGAAAACTATCCTAAATATATATGCACCCAATACAGGAGCACCCAGATTCATAAAGCAAGTCCTTAGAGACTTACAAAGAGACTTAGACTCCCATACAATAATAATGGGAGATTTCAACAGCCCACAGTCAACATTAGACAGATCAACGAGACAGAAAGTTAACAAGGATATCCAGGAATTGAAATCATCTCTGCAGCAAGCAGACCTAACAGACATCTACAGAACTCTCCACCCCAAATCAACAGAATATACATTCTACTCAGCACCACATCACACTTATTCCAAAATTGACCACATAATTGGAAGTAAAGTACTCCTCAGCAAATGTACAAGAACAGAAATTATAACAAACTGTCTCTCAGACCACAGTGCAATCAAACTAGAACTCAGGACTAAGAAACTCAGTCAAAACCGCTCAACTACAAGGAAACTGAATAACCTGCTCCTGAATGACTGGTACTGGGTACATAACGAAATGAAGGCAGAAATAAAGATGTCCTTTGAAACCAATGAGAACAGAGATACAACATACCAGAATCTCTGGGACACATTTAAAGCAGTGTGTAGAGGGAAATTTATAGTACTAAATGCCCACAAGAGAAAGCTGGAAAGATCTAAAATTGACACTCTAACATCACAATAAAAGAACTAGAGAAGCAAGAGCAAACACATTCAAAAGCTAGCAGAAGGCAAGAAATAACTAAGATCAGAGCAGAACTGAAGGAGATAGAGACACAAAAAACCCTCCAAAAAATCAATGAATCCAGGAGTTGTTTTTTGAAAAGATCAACAAAATTGATAGACTGCTAGCAAGACTAATAAAGAAGGAAAGAGAAGAATCAAATAGACGCAATAAAAAATGATAAAGGGGATATCACCACTGACCCCACAGAAATACAAACTACCATCAGAGAATACTATAAACACCTCTATGCAAATAAACCAGAAAATCTAGAAGAAATGGATAATTTCCTGGACACTTACACTCTCCCAAGACTAAACCAGGAAGAAGTGGAATTCCTGAATAGACCAATAGCAGGCTCTGAAATTGAGGCAATAATTAATAGCCTACCAACCAAAAAAAGTCCAGGACCAGATGGATTCACAGCTGAATTCTACCAGAGGTACAAGGAGGAGCCGGTACCATTCCTTCTGAAACTATTCCAATCAATAGAAAAAGAGGGAATCCTCCCTAACTCATTTGATGAGGCCAACATCATCCTGATACCAAAGCCTGGCAGAGACACAACAAAAAAAGAGAATTTTAGACCAATATCCCTGATGAATATCGATGCAAAAATCCTCAATAAAATACTGGCAAACCGGATCCAGCAGCACATTTAAAAGCTTATCCACCATGATCAAGTGGGCTTCATCCCGGGATGCAAGGCTGGTTCAACATACTCAAATCAAGAAACGTAATCCAGCATATAAACAGAACCAAACACAAAAACCACATGATTATCTCAATAGATACAGAAAAGGCCTTTGACAAAATTCAACAGCCCTTCATGCTAAAAACGCTCAATAAATTCAGTATTGATGGAATGTATCTCAAAATAATAAGAGCTATTTATGACAAACCCACAGCCAATATCATGCTGAAGGGGCAAAACCTGGAAGCATTCCCCTTGAAAACTGGCACAAGACAGGGATGCCCTCTCTCACCACTCCTATTCAACATAGTGTTGGAAGTTCTGGCTAGGGCAATCAGGCAAGAGAAAGAAATCAAGGGTATTCAGATAGGAAAAGAAGAAGTCAAATTGTCCCTGTTTGCAGATGACATGATTGTTTATTTAGAAAACCCCATTGTCTCAGCACAAAATCTCCTTAAGCTGATAAGAAACTTCACCAAAGTCTCAGGATACAAAATTAAGGTGCAAAAATCACAAGCATTCTTAGACACCAGTAACAGACTAACAGAGAGCCAAATCATGAATGAACTTCCATTCACAATTGCTTCAAAGAGAATAAAATACCTAGGAATCCAACTACAAGGGATGTGAAGGCCCTCTTCAAGGAGAACTACAAACCACTGCTCAGTGAAATAAAAGAGGACACAAACAAATGGAAGAATATTCCATGCTCATGGATAGGAAGAATCAATATCATGAAAATGGCCATACTGCCCAAGGTAATTTATAGATTCAATGCCATCCCCATCAAGCTACCAATGAGTTTCTTCACAGAATTGGAAAAAACTGCTTTAAAGTTCATATGGAACCAAAAAAGAGCCCGCATTGCCAAGACAATCCTAAGTCAAAAGAACAAAGCTGGAGGCATCACGCTACCTGACTTCAAACTATACTACAAGGCTACAGTAACCAAAACAGCATGGTACTGGTACCAAAACAGAGATATAGACCAATGGAACAGAACAGAGTCCTCAGAAATAATACCACACATCTACAGCCATCTGATCTTTGACAAACCTGAGAGAAACAAGAAATGGGGAAAGGATTCCCTATTTAATAAATGGTGCTGGGAAAATTGGCTAGCCATAAGTAGAAAGCTGAAACTGGATCCTTTCCTTACTCCTTATGTGAAAATTAATTCAAGATGGATTAGAAACTTAAATGTTAGACCTAATACCATAAAAACCCTAGAAGAAAACCTAGGTAATACCATTCAGGACATAGGCATGGGCAAGGACTTCATGCCTAAAACACCAAAAGCAACGGCAACAAAAGCCAAAATTGACAAATGGGATCTAATTAAACTAAAGAGCTTCTGCACAGCAAAAGAAACTACCATCAGAGTGAACAGGCAACCTACAGAATGGGAGAACTTTTTTGCAATCTACTCATCTGACAAAGGGCTAATATCCAGAACCTACAAAGAACTCAAACAAATTTACAAGAAAAAAACAAACAACCCCATCAAAAAGTGGGCAAAGGATATGAACAGACACTTCTCAAAAGAAGACATTCATACAGTCAACAGACACATGAAAAAATGCTCATCATCACTGGCCATCAGGGAAATGCAAATCAAAACCACAATGAGATACCATCTCACACCACTTAGAATGGCAATCATTAAAAAGTCAGGAAACAACAGGTGCTGGAGAGGATGTGGAGAAATAGGAGCACTTTTACACAGTTGATGGGATTGTAAACTAGTTCAACCATTATGGAAAACAGTATGGCGATTCCTCAAGGATCTAGAACAAGAAGTACCATATGACCCAGCCATCCCATTACTGGTTATATACCCAGAGGATTATAAATCATGCTGCTATAAAGACCCATGCACACATATGTTTATTGCGGCACTATTCACAATAGCAAAGACTTGGAATCAACCCAAATGTCCATCAGTGGCAGACTGGATTAGGAAAATGTGGCACATATACACCATGGAATACTATGCAGCCATAACAAAGGATGAGTTTGTGTCCTTTGTAGGGACATGGATGCAGCTAAAAACCATCATTTTCAGCAAACTATCACAAGAACAGAAAACCAAACACCGCATGTTCTCACTCATAGGTGGGAACTGAACAATGAGATCACTTGGACTCAGGAAGGGGAACATCATCCACTGGGGCCTATCATGGGGAGTGGGGAGGGAGGAGGGATTGCATTGGGAGTTATACCTGATGTAAATGACGAGTCGATGGGTGCTGACGAGTTGATGGATGCAGCACACCAACATGGCACAAGTGTACATATGTAACAAACCTGCATGTTATGCACATGTACCCTAGAACTTAAAGTATAATAATAATAATAATAATAATAATAAGAAGAAGAAGAAGAAGAAGAAGAAGAAGAAGAAGAAGAAGAAGAAGAAGAAGAAGAAGAAGAAGAGAAGAAGAAGAAGAAGAAGAATTCTATACCTGGAAGAAGAAGAAGAAGAAAAGAAGAAGAAGAAGAAGAATTCTATACCTGGCAAAGCTGTCCTTTACAAATGAAGAGAATATTAAGATGTTCCCAGAAAAACATAGGGAGTTCATGATCATGAGAGAGTTAATACAAAAGAGATCCTTCAGGTTGAAATCAAAGCACACTAAGTAGTAACTCAAAGTCATATGAAGAAATAAAGTTTCCTGGTAAAGATAACTATATGTACAAATACAAAAGCCAATATTATTGTATCATTTATCTGTAACTTCACTTTTTACTTCCTGCATTATTTAAAAAACAAATTAATAAGAAATAATTTTGCACCATTATTGGGTATGCAACATATAAAGATGTAATTTTGTCATTAGATACAGGGTGCAGGGAATTGAGCAGTCTCGAGCAGAGGTTCTCTAGGCTATTAAAATTAAGTTGGAGAAGTCCTAGCCAGAGCAATCAAGCAAGAAAAAGAAAAAAGGCATCCGAATTGGAAAAGAGGAAGTCAAACTATTTTTGTTTGCCAATGATATGATCATATACCTAGAAAAGCCTAAAGGCTCCTCCAAAAAGACTCCTATATTTGATAAATGAATGCAGTAAAGTCTCAGGTTACAAAATTAATGTACACAAATCAGTAGCACTGCTATACACCAACAATAACCAAGCCAAGACTCAAATAAAGAACTCAATCTTTTTTAGAATAGCTGCAAAAAAAAAAAAAAAAAAAAAAAAAAAAAAAAAAAAAAAAAAAAAAAAAAAAAACCTCTACATGGAGAACTATAAAATACTGCTGAAAGAAATCACATATGACATAAACAAATGAAAACACATCCCATGCTCATGGATTGGAAGAATCAATATCATAAAAATGACCATACTGCCTAATCTACAGAATCAATGAAATTCCTATCAAAATGCCAACATCATTTTTCACAGAATCAGAAAAAAATCCTAAAATTAATATGGAACCAAAAAAGAGCATACAAAGTGATACTAACCGAAACAGCATGGTACTGGTATAAAAGTAGATAGAAAGACCAATGGAACAGAATAGAGAGTTCAGTAATAAAGCTAAATACCTAAAACAAACTGATCTTCAACAAACCAAACAAAAACATAAATTGGTTAAAGGACACCCTATTCAATAAATGGTTCTGGGAAACCTGAATAACCACATGTAGAAGAATGAAACTCTATCCCTATCTCTTACCATATACAAAAAGAAAGGTGGGAATAGGCAAGATGTTTAGAAACCTACATATTGGATACAATGTATGCTACTCAGGTGACAGGTGCACTAAAATCTCACACTTCACCATTGTATAATTCATCCATGTAACCAAAAACCACTGTACCCCAATATTATTGAAAAAAAAATTTTTAAGTATCAAATCAAACTGTTATAAGTTTAAAGTGTTAAATATAATCCCCATATTAACCACAAAAAATCAAAAACCATATGCAAAAGAAAATGAGAGGAGAATAAAAAATGTTACACTATGAAAAAAATCAATGAAACACAATGAAGACGCTAATGGAGGAAACCAGAGGGAAATGGCTTAAAACATACTGAAAAGAAACATAATAATGACAAAAGCAAGTTCCCCTTAACAGTAATAATATTAAGTATAAGTGGATTAAACCTCCAATCTGGAGAGAAATTGACAAAATATTTTAAACACATACATACATACATGACCCAATGATATGCTATGTATAAGAGACTCATTTTAGATGCAAAGACACAAAAAGATTGAAAGTGAAGAGATGGAGAAAGATATCCTCTAAAAGTAATAACAAAAAAAATCTAGCATGGCTACACTAATATCAAACAAAACAGACTTTAAACCAAGAACTGTTACAACAAAGACAAGCAGTACATACTAATAAAAAGGTCAATGAATCAAGCAGATATAACAACTAAAAACATATATATAACAAACAGCAGAGTCCCAAAATACCTGGACCAAACACTGACAGAGCTGAAGGGAGAAATAGACACATCTATTATAGTTGGAGATATACATGCTCCTCTTTTAATAATGGAAACAACAAGCACAGAGAAGAGCAATAAGTAAATATTTGATTTGGACAACACTATAGCCCAACTGGACCTAACAGATATGTGCAGAACCCTCCACCCAACATCAGCAAAATACACAATTTTTTCTAGTGTACATGGAACTCTCTGTAGGAAAGACCATATGTTAGGACACAAAACAAGTCTTAATAAATATTAAGAAATTAAAATAAATATGAAGTACCTTTTCTAATCTAATTTTTAAAAACTAGAAATTACAGATGGAAAATTTAAATTCACAAATATGTTGAATTTAAACAAAATGCTCTTAAACTACCAATGGGTCCCACAATAAATCAAATGGTAAATCAGAAAATATCTTGAGACAGGGGGGCGCCAAGATGGCAGAATAGGAACAGCTCCAGTCTCCAGCTCCCAGTGTGAACTACACAGAAGATGGGTGATTTCTGCATTTCCAACTGAGGTACCACGTTCATCTCACTGGGGCTTGCCAGACAAGTGGGTGCAGCCCACGTAGCAAGGCGGGGCATCGCCTCACCCAGGAAGCACAAGGGGTCAGGGATTTCCCTTTCTAGCAAAGGGAAGCGGTGACAGACAACACCTGGAAAATCGGGACACTCCCACCCTAATACTGCTCTTTTCCAATGGCCTTAGCAAATGGCACACCAGGAAATTATATCCCGCACCCGGCTTGGAGGGTGCAGAATATAACCCAGGCAGCCTCACTCTACTAGCACAGCAGTCTGAGATGAACTGCAAGGCAGCAGTGAGGCTGGGGGAGGGGCGTCCGCCATTGCTGAGGCTTGAGTAGGTAAACAAAGCAGCTAAGGAAGCTCAAACTGGGTAGAGCCCACCGCAGCTCAGGAGGCCTACCTACCTCTGTAGACTCCACCTCTAAGGTCAGGGTATAGCTGAACAAAAGGTGGCAGAAACTTCTGCAGACTTAAACGTCCCTGTCTGACAGCTTTGAAGAGAGTAGCAGTTCTCCCAGCACAGAGTTTGAGATCTGAGAATGGACAGACTGCCTCCTCAAGTGGGTCCCTGACCCCCGAGTAGCCTAACTGGGAGGCATCTCCCAGGAGGGGGGCAACTGACACCTCATAAAGCCAGGTGCCCCTCTGAGACAAAGCTTCCAGAGCAAGGATTATGCAGCAATATTTGGTGTTCTGCAGCCTCCACTGGTGATACCCAGGCAAATAGGGTCTGGAGTGGACCTCCAGCAAACTCCAACACACCTGCAGCTGGGGGTCCTGACTGTTAGAAGGAAAACTAACAAACATACACCAAAACCCCATCTGTACGTCACCATCATCAAAGACCAAAGGTAGATAAAACCATAAAGATGGGGAGAAACCAGAGCAGAAAAGCTGAAAATTCTAAAAATCAGACGCCTCTTCTCCTCCAAAGGAATGGAGCTCCTCGCCAGCAATGGAACACAGCTAGACGGAGAATGACTGATGAGTGGAGACAGAAGGCTTCAGACGATTGGTAATAACAAACTTCTCTGAGCTAAAGGAGGATGTTCAAACCCATAGCAAACAAGCTAAAAACCTTGAAAAAAGAGTAGACAAATGGCTAACTAGAATAAACAGTGTAGAGAAGTCCTTAAATAACCTGACGGAGCTGAAAACCATGGCACAAGAACGATGTGACACATGCACAAGCTTCAGTAGCCGATTTGATCGAATGGAAGAAAGGGTATCAGTGATTGAAGATCAATGAATGAAATGAAGTGAGAAGAGAAGTTTTAAGAAAAAAAGAGTAAAAAGAAATGAACAAAGCCTCCAAGAAATATGGGACTATGTGAAAAGACCAAATCTACATTTGATTGGTGTACCTGAAAGTGACAGGGAGAATGGAACCAAGTTGGGAAACACTCTTCAGAATATCATCCAGAAGAACATCTCCAACCTAGTGAGGCAGGCCAACATCCAAATTCAGGAAATACAGAGAACGCCACAAAGATATTCCTCGAGAAGAGCAACTCCAAGACACACAATTGTCAGATTCACCAAAGGTGAAATGAAGGAAAAAATGTTAAGGGCAGCTAGAGAGAAAGGTTGGGTTACCCACAAAGGGAAGCCCATCAGACTAACAGCAGATCTCTTGGCAGAAACTCTACAAGTCAGAAGAGAATGGGGGCCAATATTCAGTACTCTTAAAGAAAAGAATTTTCAACCCAGAATTTCATATCCAGCCAAACTAAGCTTCTTAAGTTTGGAGAAATAAAATACTTTACAGATAAACAAATACTGAGAGATTTTGTCACCTCCGGGCCTGCCTTACAAGAGCTCCTGCAGGAAGCACTAAACATGGAAAGGTGGTACCAGCCACAGCAAAAACATGCCAAATTGTAAAGGCCATCGATGCTAGGAAGAAACTGCATCAACTAATGAGCAAAATAACTAGCTAACATCATAATGACAGGATCAAATTCACACATAGCAATATTAACCTTAAATGTAAATGGGCTAAATGCTCCAATAAAAAGACACAGACAGGCAAACTGAATAAAGAGTCAATACCCTCAGTGTGCTATATTCAGGAGACTCATCTCATGTGCAGAGACACACATAGGCTCAAAATAAAGGGATGGAGGAAGATTTACCAAGCAAATGGAAAACCAAGAAAAAGCAAGGGTTGCAATCCTAGTCTCTGATAAAACAGACTTTAAACCAACAAAGATCAAAAGAGACAAAGAAGGCCATTACATAATGGTAAAGGGATCAATGTAACAAGAAGAGCTAACTATCCTAAATATATATGCACCCAACACAGGAGCACCCAGATTCATAAAGCAAGTCTTGAGAAACCTAAAAAGAGACTTAGACTCCCAAGCAATATTATTGGGAGACTTTAACAACCCACTGTCAATATTAAACAGATCAACGAGACAGAAAGTTAAAAAGGATATCCAGGAATTGAACTCAGCTCTGCACCAAGCAGACGTGATAGATATCTACAGAACTCTCCACCCCAAAACAACAGAATATACATTCTTCTCAGCACCACATCACACTTATTCCAAAATTGACCACATAGTTGGAAGTAAAGCAATCCTCCACAAATGTAAAAGACAGAAATTATAACAAACTGTCTATCAGACCAGAGAGCAATCAAAATAGAACTCAAGATTAAGAAACTCACTCAAAACCGCCCAACTACATGGAAACTGAACAACCGGCTCCCAAATGACTACTAGGTACATAATGAAATGAAGGCAGAAATAAAGATGTTCTTTGAAACCAATGAGAACAAAAATACAGCATACCAGAATCTCTGGGACACATTTAAAGCAGTGTGTAGAGGGAAATTTACAGCACTAAATGACCACAAGAGAAAGGAGAGATCTAAAATTGATACTCCAACATCACAATTAAAAGAACTAGAGAAGCAAGAGCAAACACATTCAAAAGCTAGTAGGAGGCAAGAAATAACTAAGAGCAGAATTGAAGGAGATAGAGACACAAAAACTTTCAAAAAAATGAATCCAGGAGCTGGTTTTCCGAAAAGATCAACAAAATTGATAGACCACTAGCAAGACTAATAAAGAAGAAAAGAGAGAAGAATCAAATAGATGATATCAAATGATCAAGGGGGTATCACCACCAATCCCACAGAAATATAAACTACCATCAGAGAATACTATAGACACCTCTACACAAATAAACTAGAAAATCTAGAGGAAATGGATAAATTCCTGGACACATACACCCTCCCAAGACCAAACCAGGAAGAAGTTGAATCCTTGAATAGACCAATAACAGGTTCTGAAACTGAGGCAATAGTTAACACCCCACCAACCAAAAACAGTCCAGGACCAGATGGATTTACAGCCGAATTCTACCAGAGGTACAAAGGGGAGCTGGTTCTATTTCTTCTGAAACTATTTCAATCAATAGAAAAAGAGGGAATCCTCCCTAATTCATTTTATGAGGCCTACATCATTGTGATACCAAAGCCTGGCAGAGACACACACACACAAAAGAGAATTTTAGTCCAATATCCCTGATGAACATCAATGCAAAAATCCTCAATAAAATACTGGCAAACCAAATCCAGCAGCACATCAAAAAGCTTATGCACCACAATCAAGTGGGCTTCATCCCTGGGATGCAAGGCTGGTTCAACATATGCAAATCAATAAACGTAATCCAGCATATAGACAGAACCAAAGACAAAAACCACATGATTATCTCAATAGATGCAGAAAAGGCCTTTCACAAAATTCAACAGCCCTTCAGGCTAAAAACTCTCAATAAATTCGGTATTGATGGAACATATCTCAAAATAATAAGAGTTATTTATGACAAACCCACAGCCAATACCATACTGAATGGGCAAAAACTGGAACAACTTTGAAAACTGTCACAAGACAGGGATGCCGTCTCTCACCACTCCTATTCAACATAGTGTTGGAAGTTCTGGCCAGGGCAATCAGGCAAAAGAAAGAAAAATAGGGTATTCAATTAGGAAACGAAGAAGTCAAATTGTCCCCATTTGCAGATGACGCAATTGTATATTTAGAAAACCCCATTGTCTCAGCACAAAATCTCCTTAAGCTGATAAGCAACTTCAGCAAAGTCTCAGGATACAAAATCAATGTGCAAAAACCACAAGCATTTCTATACATCAATAACAGACAAACAGAAAGCCAAATTATGAGTGAACTCCTATTCACAATTGCTTCAGAGAGAATAAAATACCGAAGAATTCAATTTACAAGGGATGTGAAGGACCTCTTCAAGGAGAACTACAAACCACTGCTCAATGAAATAAAAAAGGACACAAATAAATGGAAGAACATTCCATGCTCACGGATAGGAATAATCAATATCATGAAAATGGCCATACTTCCAAGGTAATTTAGAGATCCAATGCCATCCCCTTCAAGCTACCAATGACTTTCTTCACAGAATTGGAAAAAACTACTTCAAAGTTCATATGGAACCAAAAAAGAGCATGCATTGCCAAGACAATCCTAAGCCAAATTAACAAAGCTGGAGGCATCACGTTACCTGACTTCAAACTATACTACAGGGCTACAACCAAAACAGCATGGTACTGGTACCAAAACAGAGATATAGACCAATGGAATGGAATAGAGCCCTCGGAAATAATATCACACATCTACAACCATCTGATCTTTGACAAACCTGACAAAAAAAAAAAAGAAATGGGGAAAGGATTCCCTATTTAATAAATGGGGCTGGGAAAACTGGCTAGCCATATGTAAAAAGCTGAAACTGGATTCTTTCCTTACACCTTATACAAAAATCAATTCAAGATGGATTAAAGACTTAAATATTAGACCTAAAACCATAAAAACCCTAGAAGAAAACCTAGGCAATACCATTCAGGACATAGGCATGGTCAAGGACTTCATGATAACAAAAGCCAAATGTCAACAAAAGCCAAAATTGACAACAAAAAAATTGTCAACAAAAGCCAAAATTGACAAACAAAATCTAATTAAACTAAAGAGCTTCTGCAGAGCAAAAGAAACTACCATCAGAGTGAACAGGCAACCTACAGAATGGGAGAACATTTTTACAAGCTACCCATCTGACAAAGAGCTAATATCCAGAATCTACAAACTTAAACAAATTTACAAGCAAAAGTCAAACAACTCCATCAAAAAGTGGGTGAAGAATATGAACAGACACTTCTCAAAAGAAGACATTTATGCAGCCAACAGACACATGAAAAAATGCTCATCATCACTAGCCATCAGAGAAATGCAAATCAAAACCACAATGAGATACCATCTCACACCAGTTAGAATGGCGATCATTAAAATGTCAGGAAACAACAGGTGCTGGAGAGGATGTGGAGAAATAGGAACACTTTTACACTGTTGTTGGGACTGTAAACTAGTTCAACCATTGTGAAAGACAGTGTGGCAATTCCTCAAGGATCAGAACTAGAAATACCATTTGACCCAGCAATCCCATAACTGGGCATATACCCAAAGGATTATAAATCATGCTGCTGTAAAGACAAATGCACACGTATGTTTATTGTGGTACTATTCACAATAGCAAATACTTGGAACCAACCCAAATGTCCATCAGTGACAGACTGGATTAAGAAAATGTGGTACATATACACCATGGAATACTATGCAGCCATAAAAAAGAATGAGTTCATGTCCTTTATAGGGACATGGATGAAGCTGGAAACCATCATTCTCAGCAAACTATCACAAGAACAGAAAATCAAATACCACATGTTCTTACTCATAGGTGGAAACTGAACAATGAAAACACATGGACACAAGGTGGGGAACATCACACACCGGGGTCTACCAGGGCGTGGGGAGAGCGGGGAGGGATAGCATTAGGAGATATACCTAATGTAAATGACAAGTTAACGAGTACAGCACACTAACATGGCACACGTATACATATGCAACAAAACAGCACATTGTGCACATGTACCCTAGAACTTAAAGTAAAATAAAATATATACATATATATAGAGAGAGAAAGAGAGAGAGAGAAACGAAAACAAAAATAAAAATTTACCTAAAACTTATAAGATGCAGCGAATGTTGTACAAAAAATGAAATTTACAGCTGTAGACACACATTAAAAGGAAATCTCAAATAAACAACCTAACTTTATGCCTTAAAAAAACTAGAAAAGGTAGGACAACCTACACCCAAAGCTGGCGGAAAATTAATAAATGTAAGATCAGAGATAAATGAAGCAAATAGAAACACAATAGGTAAAATCTATGAAATCAAGAATTGGTTCTTTGGAAAGGCTGACAAAATTGAGACATTTAGCTAGATTGAATTAAAGAGAGAGATGACTTAACAAAATCAGAAATGAAAAATAAACATTATAATTTTATAAATTAATAAGGATTATAAGAAAATACAATGCACAACTGTAAAATAAAAATTGGATTACCAAGGTTATATGAATAAATTTATAGAAACGCCAACCTACCAAGTCTGAATTATGAAGAAATAGAAAATCTGAACAATAGAGGAAGTAGAGCAAGATGGCTATGAATAGAATCTTCCACAAATAGTCCTCTGCACATGAACACCAAATTTAACAACTATCTACACAAAAAAAGGACCTTCATAAGAGCCAAAAAACAGCTTAGGTACCATCTCACTCAGAGTGAGAAAGAGCACCAAGTGCTTTCTTGAGGTCTCCAATTCCAGACCTTTGCTCTTAGATGGCATTTCTGGACCTACCCTGGGACAGATGGGAGACTGCTGCTCTGAAGGGTGAATTCCAAGCCTGGCAGCATTCACCAAAAACTAACTAAAGAGCCCTTGGTCCTTAAACAAACACAGACAACACCCTGGCAGTGCTCCCCATGGGCCTGTGGTGGTGCTGGTGAGACTCCTCTGCCTTTTAGTGAAGGTGATTTTCTCTGGTGGCATATAGTAATTACTTGCTTCTATTTTTTGTGTATCCATTGATATATTTTTAGATTTGAAGTTACCATGAGGCTTGCAAATCATATAACCCATTATTTTAAACTGATGATAATACTGATTGCACAAACAAGCAAAAAGGAAGCTAACAAAAACTCTTAAATTTGCCATTTTGATGCCAATAATCCTTAAATTTGCCCTTTTTGACATTGCAGCTAATAACACTTAATTTTCCCTAATTCTAGAATTAAATTTTCCCTAATTCTAGAATTGAAAAATGCAGTGAACATGCTGAATAATGCATCAGAGTCCTTAATAGCAGAACTGATCAGGCAGAAGAAAAAATTTGCGAGTTTCAAGACAGGCTATTTGAAAATACACAGTCAGAGGAGAAAAAAGAATAAAAAACAATGAAGCATGCCTATAAGATCTATAAATTAGGGAAAATTTAAGTGTTATTAGCTGCAAAGGCCAAAAAGGGCAAATTTAAGGATTATTGGCATCAAAATGGCAAATTTAAGAGTTATTGGCCTCAAAGAAGAGGTAGAAAGAGGGAGATGGGGTAAAAATTTATTCAAACAGATAATAACAGAGAACTTCCCAAACCTAGAGAAGGAGATCAATATTTAAGAACAAGAATGTTATAGAAGCAGATTTAACCCAAAGAAAACTACCTCAAGGCATTTAATAATCAAACTCCCAAAGGTCAACGATAAAGAAAGAATCCTAAAAGCAGCAAGAGGGAAAAAAACAACATACAATGGAGCTCCAATACATCTGGCAGCACACTTTTCAGTGAAAATCTTACAGGCCTGGAGAGAGTAGTATGACATATTCAAAGAGCTGAAGGAAAAGGACTTTTACCCTAGAATATGATATCTGGCAAAATATGCTTTAAGCATAAAGGAAAAGTAAAGACCTTCCCAGACAAACAAAAGCTGAGGGATTTTATCAACACCAGACCTGTCCTATAAGAAATGCCAAAGAGAGTTCTTCAATCTGAAAGAAAAGGACATTCATGAACAATAAGAAATCATTTGAAGGTATAAAACTCACAGGTAGTAGGAGATAGAAAAACACAGAATAGTGTAACACTATAATTATGATGTGTAAAATACTCTTAAGTAGAAAGACTAAATAATGAACCAATTAAAAATAAATAGAACTACAACAACTTTCCAGGACATAGTTAACAATAAAACATAAAGAGAAAACTCAAAAAGTTAAAAAACAGGGGGATGAAGTTAAAGTGTAGAGTTTTTGCTAGTTTCCTTATTGCTTGCTTTTTGTTGTTGTTGTTGTTTGCTTGTGCAATCAGTGTTAAGTCATCATCCAGTTTAAAATAATGGGTTATATGATTTGCAAGCCTCATGGTAACCTCAAATCTAAAAATATATACAATGGACGCACAAAAAATAAAAAGCAAATAATTACTACATGTCACCAGAGAAAATCACCTTCACTGAAAGGAAGACAAAAAGGGAGGAAAGAAGGAAGAGAAGACCACAAAACAACCAGAAAAGCAACAACAAAATCGCAAGAGTAAGTCTTTAGAATCAATAACAACACTGAATGTAAATAGACTAATCTGTCCAATCAAAAGATACACAGTAGCTGAATAGATTTACAAAAAATCAACAACCAATGATTGGTTGCGTACAAGAAGCACACTTCACCTATAAGGATACGCATAGACTGAAAGCATAGGGATGAAAAAAAGCATATTCCATGCAAAAAAATCAGCAGGAGTAGCTACACTTATATCAGACACAATACATTTCAAGATAAAAACTATAAGAAGAGATAAAGAAGAACATTATAAAATGATAAAGGGGTAAATTTAGCAAGAGAATATAACAATTGTAAATATATATGTACCCAAAACTGGAACATCACAGTTTATAAAGCAAATATTATTAAAGCTAAAGAAAGACGTAGACCCAAATACAATAATAGCTGGAGACTTCAACACCCCACTTTCAGCATTAGACAGCTCATCCAGACAGAAAATCAACAAAGAAACCTTGTACTTAATCTACACTATAAACTAAATAGATATTTACAGAACGCTTCTTTCAGGGGCACCAGAATACACATTTTTCTCCTCAGCACATGGATTATTCTCGAGCATAGACCATTCGTTAGGCCACAAAACAAGTCTTTCAAAATAATGAAATAGCCAAAATTTGGAAGCAGCCTAAGTGTCCAGCAACAGATGAATGAATAAAGAAAAAGAAAATGTGGTACATACACACAATGGAGTACTATTCAGCCATAAAAGGAATGAGAGCCTGTTTATGTGCAACAACATAGATGGAACTGGAGGACATTATGTTAAGTGAAATAAGCCAGGCACAGAAAGACAAACTGCATGTTTTCACTTATTTGTGGGAGCTAAAAATTGAAACAATTGAACTCATGGATGGAAATTGAGAGTAGAAGGATGGTTAACCAGAGGCTGGTAAGCATAGTGGGGGAAATGAGGATGAGTACACAAAAACAGAAAGAATGAGTAAGATCTAGTATTTGATAGCACAACAGGGTGACTATAGTCAATAATAATTTAATTATACATTTTTAAATAACTAAGAAAGTATAATTGGATTATTTGTAACACAAAGGATAGATACTTGAGTTGATGGATACCCCATTCACCCTACTGTGAGTATTACACATTATATGCAGTATCAAAATACCTGATATTCCCCATAAATATATATACCAACTATGTATCCAGAAAAAAATTGTGAACTAAAAATTTAAAAAGAAAATCTGAATAGACCTATAACTAGTAAAAAAATTGAACTGGTAATCCTAAACCTTTCAACAAAGAAATGTCTAGGACCAGATGGCCTCACTGATGAATTCTATGAAACATTTAAAGAAGATTTAACACCAATCCTCCTCACACTCTTCCAAAAAATAAAAGAACAGGTAAAACTTACAAAATAAGACCAACATCACCATGATACCAGAACCAGAAAAAGATATTATTTTTAAAAACATACAGAGCAATATCCTTATGATACAGATGTAAAACTTCTCAAAAATACTAGAAAATGGACTAATGGCATATTAAAAGAATCATACATCAAGACCAAGTAGGATTTATCCCAGGAATGAAAGTGTGGTTCAAACTAGGAAAATCATTCAATATAATACACCACATTAATAGAACAAGGGAAAAAAAAAACATAATCATTTCATCTCAATTGATTCAAAAAAATGCACATGACAAAATCTGTTACCATTTCATAGTTTAAAAAACACTGTCACAAAACTATGAATAGAAGAAAACTTCCACAACATGATAAAGTACATTTATAAAAACCCACATCTAACATACCTGCCTTAGTCCATTTTCTATTGCTATAACTGAATACCTGAGACTAGGTAATTTGTAAAGAAAAGAAATTTATTTCTTACAGTTCTGAAGGCTGGGGATTTCAAAGTTGAGGAGCTACATCGGAGGAGTGTCTCCTTGCTGGTGGGGACTCTCTGCAGACTGCTGAGGCTGTTCTGGGCATCACATGGTGAAGAGGCTCACAAGAGACAGACAAACTTGCTTTTATAAAAGACCCATTCTCTTGATAACCCAGTAATCTATGAATGGATTAATTTATTCATGTGGCAAGGCCTCCATGACCCCAATCAACTCCCAAAGGTTCCACCTCTCAACACTGCTACAATGGGGACCAAGTTTCCAGCACACGAACTTTTAGGGTACACATTCAAACCATAGCAGTATCCAATTGTGAAAGACTGAAAATTTTCCTCTTAAGGAAAAAAATGAGCACATCTGCTTTCATCACTGTTATTCAACATTGTACTAAAAGATCCAGCCAGAGAAATTAGAAAATAAAAAGAAACAAAGGGCATACAAATTGGAAAAGAAGAAGTAAAACTATCTTTATTCACAGATGATTCATATATATATAATTTCAAAGGTTCCACACAAAAACATAAGAGTTAACATATAAATTCAGCAGTTACAGAATACAAATCAGTGTGTGCTTTGATTTAAACGTGCCTCCTAAAGTTCATATACTAGAAACTTAATCCCTGCTGCAACAATGTTGAGAGTTAGGCTCTTTAAGACATAATTAGGTCATGAGGGCTTCATCCTCATGAATAGCTTAATACCATTATTGTAGGAGGGGGTTAGTTATCACTAAGTAGCGTCCTGAGTTTGTCCCCCTTCCTCTCTCTGTTGCTCTCTCATGCTCTCTCACCCTTCTGCCTTCTGCCATGGGATGATGTAGCAAGAAGGCTGTAGCCAGAGGCAGGTCCCTTGACCTTGGACTCCCCAGCCTTCAGAAATGTAAAAAATAAATTTTTCTTTATATTAGCCAGTTTGTGGTATTCTGTTACAGCAACCCAAAATGGAGGAAAATGCAGGGAATGAGAGTTATTGCTTAATGAGTTTCCTTTGGGGGTGATGAAAAGTGGAAATAGATGTTAGTGATGTTTGCACAACAATGTGAATATAATTAATTCCACTGAATTGTATACTTAAAAATGGTTAAAATGATATATTTTATGTTATGTATACTTCATATTTTGAAAATTTTAACTTGATTAATTCAGTTCAACTTGACTGCTGGGATAAAAGAAAACGTCTTTAGATAATAATGAATATTTAGCTCAGATAATGGATCATCACAGGTCAAACAGTTACAGGCATTCCCACTTAAAACACAACAGAAGAGTGTTGCTCCTGTATCCTACACCACGACCATTTAATATTGTTTTAAAAGTAAAAACAAAAAGAACAAAGCTGGAGGCATCACACTACCTGACTTCAAACTATATTACAAGGCTACAGTAGCCAAATCAGCGGGGTACTGGTACCAAAACAGAAATATAGACCAATGGAACAGAACAGAGGCCTCAGAAATAACACTACACATCTACAACCATCTGATCTTTGACAAACCTGACAAAAACAAGCAATAGGGAAAGGATCCCCTATTTAATAAATGGTGTTGGGAAAGTGGCTAGCCATATGCAGAAAACTGAAACTGGATCCCTTTCTTATACCTTATACAAAAATTAACTCAAGATGGATTAAAGACTTAAACGTAAGACCTAAAACCATAAAATCCCTAGAAGAAAACCTAGGCAATATCACTCAGGACATAGGCATGGGCAAAGACTTCATGACTAAAACACCAAAAGCAATGGCAACAAAAGCCAAAATTGACAAATAAGATCCAATTAAACTAAAGAGCTTCTGCACAGCAAAAGAAACTATCATCAGAGTGAACAGGCAACCTACAGAATGGGAGAACAATTTTGCAATCTATCCATCTGACAAAGGGCTAATATCCAGACTCTACAAAGAACTTAAACAAATTTACAAGAAAAAAACAACCCCATCAAAAAGTGGGTGAAGCATATGAACAGACACTTTTCAAAAGAAGACATTTATGCAGTCAACAAACATATGAAAAAAAGCTCATCATCACTGGTCATTAGAGAAATGCAAATCAAAACCACAATGAGGTAACATCTCACATCAATTAGAATGGTGATCATTAAAAAGCCAGGAAGCAGCAGATTCCGGAGAGGATGTGGAGAAATAGGAATGCTTTTACACTGTCGGTGGGAGTCTAAATTAGTTCAACCATTGTGGAAGACAATGTGGCGATTCCTCAAGGATCTAGAACTAGAAATATCATTTGACCCAGCAATTCCATTACTGGGTATATACAAAGGATTATAAATCATTTTACTATAAAGACACATGCACATGTATGTTTATTGTGGCACTGCTCACAATAACAAAGGCTTGGAACCAACCCAAATGCCCATCAATGATAGACTGGATAAAGAAAATATGGTACATATACACCATGGAATATTATGCAGCCATGAAAAGGATGAGTTCATGTCCTTTGCAGGGACATGGATGAAGCTGGAAACCATCATTCTCTGCAAACTAACACAAGAACAGAAAACCACACACCACATGTTCTTACATATAAGTGGGAGTTGAACAATGAGAACACATGGACACAGGGAGGGGAACTGTTGGGGGTGGGGGCTAGGGGAGGGATAGCATTAGGAGAAATACCTAATGTAGATGACGGGTTGATGGGTGCAGCAAACCACCACGGTACATGTGTACCTATGTAACAAACCTGCACGTTCTGCACATGTATCCCAGAACTTAAGGTATAATAATAAAAAAAAATTTAAGTTTAGGTCAATGCAATAAAATATGGATTGAATACTAACATTATATATGTTGGAAAGGAAGAAAAAAGATTATCTTTGCTTTTAACCGTATAATATATCAAACACCTAAATAACCTAGCAAAAATATTATGTATACAGAAATCATCTTTTTTCCTGCTATGCTTAGATTAATTTTGGGTGTCATATTAAGAATTCATAATGCCACCTACTATTATTTGCTTGAGATAAAGCTACCGCTTCCCCTTTACACAGATCTTAGTTAAAATCGATTCTCTAAGTAATATAATGATAACTCACCAATTTTTTTTTTTTTTTTTTTTTTTTTGAGATGAAGTGTCACTCTGTCACCCAGGCTGGAGTGCAGTGGTGTGATCTCGGCTCACTGCAACCTCCACCTCCCAGGTTCAAGCGATTCTCCTGCCTCCACCTCCTGAGTAGCTGAGATTACAAGCACGCACCACCATGCCAGGCTAATTTTTGTATTTTTAATAGAGATAGGGTTTCATTATGTTAGTCAGGCTGGGCTCGAACTCCTGACCTCGTGATCCACCCGCCTTGGCCTCCCAAAGTGCTGGGACTACAGGCGTGAGCCACCGTGCCCGGCCCACCAAGTTAATTTTTTATAATTGTTGTTATATTTGCATGCTATCCAGTGACTCCCTAACAAGTTGTTTGTATATTTAATAATGTTCTCCCCTCATTTATTTATAATTATATCATGAGAACACATAATCATTCACATTTTCATCTTCCAAAACAGAATCTTTTTACCTTGAGATTTTTCTGGTGCTTGGTAAGTTTGTTCTTCAGTCTTCTTTTGTAATTGTTCTTCTGAAACATCAGCCTTAATAACAAAGTTGTAATAAGTAATTAGAAATTATATACATATATATATCAAGACTGGTATTTAATTACCTGCTTTGAGAAAAAGAGCTAGCTTTTTGCTCTCATCTACAATGTCATTGCAGACACATTTTATTTTTCATTATTTCCTGAATGTATCAAATTTAAAAGTCAGAACAATTAATGGACCTGAGAGGCAATTGGGAACACTGAATAGTAAGGAGGGTGCCCGAGCAATATTGTGATATTTTTCCTTCACAAATAGTTCTAAGAAAATAGTGTTAATAATTATTAAGATCCTTGTTTAGATTTATATTTTAGTCTGTTTTAATCTTTAGAAGAACTCAAATGACTTACAAAATTATTATTATAGGAATATTTTAATAAAATGTATGATTAAAATATATTGTGGATACATGTCAGATATGTACAGCCTTTTTATCTTTTCTCTTTTTCCCAGCATTTTTGCCATGAAAATTTCCTACTTAAATGCTTTTTAACAAAAGCAATTCTAAAAATTTTTTAGATCTTGTTTAGAGACCTATATAAAATTATTTCAAAATGAGTTGCTTTTGCAATCATCTTATTGTATAAAAATATTTTTTGTAGATGAAGCTGAAAACTATGAAAATTTCCCTTATCTCAGAATGACATACCTTTTATGTTACCATTAAAACTAAAATATAACCCACAACTTTTTAATCAATATCAAACAATTTGTATAAGTTAAGAATATTACTTAGATTCCCAAATATTACTTTCAGCATTCTAAATATAAAGCAGGTTGTCTTAAAAGGCAAACTTTTAATTCTCTTGAAATAAGAAAATATTGAATTTTTAACCCATTTAAATGGGTTAGTATTTATTTGGGATATTGAAGGAGCAATATGAAATAAACGGCTTTCAAATTTCTATATATATCATACCTTTTTACTTTCTGTAAGAACAGGAGGTAAAATGAATGGTGACATCACTGTTTCACTTTTTTGAGCCAATGTTCCAACAGACAGTGAATCTTGAGCTTCTTTGCTGGATGATACTGTTGTAAGTGATTTATCATGGGTCTCTAATGGAGATTTACTGGATTGGTTTTCAGCAACTGAAACTTCATTTGAACTCTCTAAAAATGCTGATTCATCTTGAGACTTAAGGATCTGTGAAAGATCTGAAATAGCAGGGCTAGATCGTTTCTTCTCTGAGCTTTAGAATTATAAAACATCTGGTATTAGATTATGTGAAGACCATTTTATTTGCAACTGAAGAATCATTTTAATAACACATAAGGATATTAAATAAGTAATTATAATTACTCATTAATTTATGATAATTCCAATATGAAATTGATGCTAGGTAACAAGTTGAAGACAGTAACATATGTCCTGTGATTTAAAGGGACACATAATACTAAGGAAATCCTTTAAAATACTCCAATATAATCATTATTCAAGGTCACAAGCCACAGAACAAGAAAAATTTACTCAGCCAAAGTAGAACACAGGATGGTTTGGTGATTTACCTTTTAGTCACATTTATTCCAAAATTATTTTTCCACAATTTTATTTCAGAATGAAAATTAAAATCACTCCACAGTCACTTTGACATTAAAAGATCACCATCTTTCACCAAAGTCAATTTCCCAAGCTCTGAGTTAGTTTTCTTTAAGGTAAGGGGTATTTATTCTCCACCAATTGCCAAAGGATCAGATTTCCAGGTTCCAGAACTAGGGTAACCAGGTGTCACGATTTGCATGCACAATCCCAGTTTTTGCTTGTTGTCGCAATATTCTAGTTTAGATGATAATTTAAGTGATCAAACTATATAAAAATGTAACAAAGCTTTCTTAGTCCTATGAAATGCAACAGAATTTGATGCATTTTGTTTTTAACAGCTAATACCCCAGTTGACATAATTTGCCTAAGGTTTGTTGCAAAGTGTTTAAAATAATTTGAATTTTGGTCTCACAGAAGCAAAATTTTTCAGTGTACCTACTGCCACCTATCCTACGTTTGTTAGTTTAGAATGAATTTCAAACTCCAAAGTTTGGGTTATAAAAAAGGGGAGTGGGGTGGAGAGGACAGCTCTGAAAAAAAAAGGTAGATATAGATATAGATATATAGATATAGATATAGATATAGGTATAGATATAGATATATAGATATAGATATATGGTGTGGACAGTTTTAAAAAACATAAAACTTATGACAAACTTCTGTAGTGACATTATAAAGCAAATTGCAGTATTAAAAGTAAAGACAATAGGGGCTTCCTATCCTAAATTAAGGATAGTATCTCATTCTCAAACCTGATTTATTAGTTCTATTAGGTATCTGAATTTAAGATGACTAGTTCTAAAATAAAGTCTAACACTCATCTGGAGACTATCTGTTACAGTTATTCACAAACCGCCACCCCGACACTAATATTACCACATAGCTAAAAATAGAAAGCAAATTTTTTAAAGATTCTGAAATGGTTATTATGGAACATCATTAATCACTTGATTCTACACAGGCAATTTTCTTATAACAATAGAGAAACTATGTGGCAATACAAAGAACAATGCCTTAAATGCTAATATACTGTTCATTTATAACCATATTCCCACATTCAGGCATGCCCCACTTCTATTGTCTCTTGCAACCATAAGGAACCACAGCATAACAAGCATGATACTTCCGCTCAGGGGTCAGGAATAAAAAATACTAGGAAGGTGTGCAAGCAATGCTGTATTCAAGCTTGTGTCAGTCAAAGAGATGTGGAAATACTTTCAAAGCCCTACTGATTGGATAGTGAAGGAGAAGGGAGGAGGAAGAGAAAGAGGAGAATGAGGAGAAGGAAGAGGAGGAGTTGAAGGAGGAGGAGGAGGACAACAGCAATGATGACTATAGAAGGCAGCCTATCGACACAAAGAAAATAATAATAAAGCAAGTGATTTGCACCCTCCCAATTATTTGGTGAATTGCCATAAACAACCAAAATATGGTTTACAAATCTTACTAAATTTGTGTCATTCACTGTCTGATTTAGAGTAAGACTCTATAATAATCACTCCATGTCTAAATACTACCATATAATAGTCTAATTATGAGCATGTATTTTAGCAGCTTTTATATAAGCATATTCACAGCACTCTACATGACAGTCTTCAACATCAATGGAAGTGGTATAAAGAGCATCTCCTCCTGCTTGCGAAAGCATTTGTTAACTCTGAAGATCTGAGCATTGCATCCTTTTCTTACTAGTCAAATAGATGTACAGGGGCACTATCTGTTATGCATATAATCATGGACATTTCATAATTCTTAAATCAGGCAAAATGGAAAATGTCATTGAATAATAACTGCCCAAACTGCCCTCTTTTTTTTTTTTTCTTTTCAATACCTTCTTTTTCAGGAACTTTCCTTAACTCCATCCATTTTCTAAAATGTCAATACAACCCGCAACCCATACCCCTCCCCTTAGGGAAAAAACTCTCTCACAAGTATTGATGTTACACTGAATTTTTAATTATCAATGCAAATAAGAGACAAATTATCAATAAAATACTAATAAAATATTATTGATATTCTTATCTGCAATAATACAAGATGTGGAATGCATTCCTATATACAAGACAAACAAAAATATCTAGGACTTAAAGTGTGTAATACAGTACAAACTAACATGATTCTAAAAATCAATTTTATAGAAAAATTTCAATATAGGTGTTACAAAAGTCAAAAGTTACAAATATTTTGACAGTTTTTAAAAATTACAATTACTGTTGATCAAAATATTCATAGTGAATAGTTTAAGGCTCCTCAACTGAAAAGAAAGTCTAAAATTTTTAAAGGTTCAGTAAAAGTCCAAGATGACTAAGAGCCTGGAAAAAATAAAAGGTTAAAATACTTGAAATTATTAACTTAAAGAAAATTAGTTTGATGGACTGCTTAGAAATAGTTTGTAAATGTGTAAATAATTCTTATACTGACAAGTTGCCTAGCTACATCTAGCTCCACTAGCAATGCTATTACTGAAATAATCAGAAATGGAACTCAAACTATGGGGAAATTACATAGGATAAACAAAAAACTATTCTCATAATAGAAAAAAAAAGTTAGCAGTTAATGAGAATGACAAACATGTTTCTGAATGGCCTCGGTTAATATCTCCCTTCCCTACTTGGTAGCTTGGCAGAGATCTCAATATTGCAATGTGCTCTGCTTGCTATTCTGCTCATAAGTTTTTCTCAATAAACCTTGTTATGTGTAGCTAGTGGTATGTGACTCATGTGTATGTTACAGCTTTTGAAAACAGAGAGTTTGGGCTACCACTGAAGTGGGAAATAACCCCATTGGAAGCCTTATGCCAGACAAACTACTAAGTTGAAATGGCCAATATCTCAGCGTCCATATCTTACATAGTCATAAAAACTCAAGAAGAACAAATTGCTTGTTCTCAGTGAGAATGGCTATAGAGATCAGGTAGCTATGGAATTATGGAACACCATAATCTCAGATTAAGTAGGATGTTTCTTTTGTATTTTTACCATGCACGTTTTCCCTTTGCTCATTTTGCTTTGCATCCTTTTTATATAATAAATCATGGTCATCATAATGACTATATGATGAGTGCTGTGAGCTCTCCTAGTGAGGGGAGTAGTCCTGGGGAACCCTAACACACAAGGCTACTATTTTGTACTCTATATTAATACTGATTGCTGTTTCTTTCTCAGATTATATAACTGATAAGGACATTCCAAATTATTAAACCGAGAACGGGTACACAACCATATTAGTTGGATAATTATCTATTGATAACCTCCATAATGACTGGCCAAGCACATGGTGAAAACCTGTCTGAACTGGCAAGATCATTCCATAATATTTCATACAGGAAGCATAAAAATAAAGTATTTTTCAAACAAAATGTAATGGATGCAGTGATTCTATGCAATGCTAGTCAGGTTAAGAAAAGAAAAAAACACTAGACACTCCATAGTGGACTACTGAAACTTAAGGAAAGAAACAGTTCCACTTACTCCAGTCTCTGTTGTTACACAAGATATAGAATAAATTGCTGCCACTACTGACACATGTATGTAGCTGAGGATTTGGCAAGATATGCCAAGATTAGTAAATATACCTTTAATAATCCTTCTTGAGAATGTTTTAATTCCTATTATACACTTTCAATATGGGACAAAACCTAGTAAAATGTGCATTACTAGCAATCTCCAGATATTATGTCACACTGATGACTGTGATCAACACCGAAGAAACTTACATGTTGTCTAGGCATACCTGATTAAAGATAACTTTAAATGATCCAGGGCCCTGTTATTCAGATAAATTTGGAGAAGGCAGTCATCATCTGGACAACATCAAAAAAATACATTCTATATCACTTAAAGCAGGCATCCCCAACCCCCGGACCATGAATGATACCAGTCCATGGCCTGTTAGGAACTGGGCAACACAGCAGGAGGTGAGTGTCGAGTGAGCAAGCAAAGCTTCCTCTGTATTTATAGCCACTCTCCCATCACTAGCATTACCACCTGAGCTCCGCCTCCTGTCAGATCAGCAGCCGCATGAGATTCTCATAGGAGCACAAATCCTATTGTTAACTTCACATGCGAGGGATCTAGGTTGCGTGCTCCTTACGAGAATCCAGTATCTGATGATCTGTCACTGTCTCCCATCACACCCAGATGGGACCATCTAGTTGCAGGAAAATGGGCTCAGGGCTCCCACTGATTCTACATTAAGGTGAGTTGTATAATTATTTCATTATATATTATAAAGAAATAATAATAATAATAAAGTGTACAATAAACTTAATGTGCTTGAATCATCCTGAAACCACCCCCTCCATCCTGGTCCATGGAGTCTTCCACGAAACTGGTCCCTGGTTCCAAAAAGGCTGGAAACTGCCACTTTAAAGGAAAATTTATAGGGCCTCCAGTCCCAACCACAAAGGATTTTCCTTGTTAGGTAGTGGTGACATCACATTCTACACCTGGTGATTCTTCAAAGCACTATATCAATGCAACTAATTTTAAATAGAAGCTCATATATTAATATGCCTTGGAAGAGGTCTAGGCATCATAAAAACAAGCTCTAACTTTAGATTTTGCCATATCTTTCAAACTCATGGGATTACACATACCTGTAAGAAACCATTTTCTGAAGGAAGCTTTTGGCAAAAATACTGTTTTTTTTGTTTTGTTTTGTTTTTTGCCAAAGATGTCTCCCACATCTTTGGACGAAATTATTTCCTTCTCCTGCTGAGTGGCACATGCCAGTGACTGCTAGTCTACTACTGAGCCCTAATGGGACAGACTTTTCTCACTCTTCAACCCGACATTCGTATCCCATTATGGGCCTTCTCTAATCCAAAATCTGATAAAGTGGTACATGCCCAGGAAAATTCTACTAAAAGGGGGATACTGCACATCCAATCAATTAGACCTTAAACAAATTCATAAAATATGGCCTTACACTCACAGGCACAGAGATCTCTCTGCTGTTTTAAACAAACCATTGACTCGGTAAGGCACTTGCCTGAAAGATTTGCCACCTGACAAGAAAGCATGATTAACTAATGGAAAGGCCTCTCTCAAAGGTCATAAAATCTCAATGAAGTGACACATTCCTTCACCATAATGATGGTGAGTTGTTGAGATCCCATGGTATTGGACATTTTTCAAAACTGGGTAAACTTCAGGCATTCTTCATGGCCATAGAGAACAATCTCCTCAGACTGACTGAATCGCACCCTTATAAAGACTAATGAGCCATCAGTAATGAGCCTAGTTACACTGTCAGGCTGTTGAGTACCCTAGGACAGAACTCTTTTTTATATATATATAATGGAGTCTCACTCTGTCACCCAGTGGCAGGATTTCGGCTCACTGCAACCTCCACCTCCCGGGTTCAAGTGATTCCTCTGCCTCAGCCTCCGAAGTAGCTAGGACTACAGGCATGCGACACCATGCCCAGCTAATTTTTGTATTTTTAGGAGAGATGGGGTTTCACCAAATTGGCCAGTCTGGTCTTGAACTCCTGACCTTGTGATCCGCCTGACTCAGCCTCCCAAAGTGCTGGGATTACAGGTGTGAGCCACAAAGCCTGGCCAACAGAACTCTTTACACTTGCTTTTCTGAGGTAACCTTTGCCCAAGGAAATAGTTGCAACAACTTAGTCACAAGCTCAGTTCTTATATTCTATGTGTATATGTCCATGAGAAGGAACTGAATCTAAAGGAAAACATTTGACATGAAAAAGCCAGTTAAGAATGTGTGACCATCATCTCTAGTATAGTCTTGGGTCCCTGTTCAAATCCATCCCACCATGAAGGAACACAATGGACAATAAGGAATTTATTCAAAAGACATAGAAGTCTTCAGGAAGCTGAGGTGCGAAAAGCCCTTGAGTCCAGGAGTTCTAGACCAGCCTGGGCAACATAGGGAGACTGTGTCTCTATAAAAAATAAAACAATTAGTTGGGTGTGGTGGTGCATGCCTGTGGTCCCCGCCAATCAGATGGCTAAGGTGGGAGGATGGCTTCAGTGTGGAAGGTTGAAGACATACTAAGCCATGATGGTGCCACTGCACTCCAGCCTAGGAGACAAAGTGAGACCCTATATCAAAAAAAAAGAAAAAAAAGACATACAGGCCACTGTTCTCCATCAAGCTTATTCTACTTGCAATTTAAGGCAGCCTCTTTGAAAACAACCTCCACCAGGCTTGTCAGTCCACTTTTCCCTAATTGTTTACAAGTTACAGGCTACCATACCAAGCAAGGGCCCCTCTTGCCATGGTTAAACTCCAAAGTACCTAGAAGTTAAGGAGTAGAGAAAAATATCATTTCAAGAGGAATAGCATACTCCTTTTCTTTTCTTTTTCTTTTTTTTTTTTTTTTTTTTTTTAACACCCTTTGCTTTGACCTCAGTTGCAAGGGAACACACAATATATTGCTCATTTAAAAGCATCAGATGGTGCTGCAGACATCCTCTTCTAACCCTGCAGGTGGCCTATGATGGCAAAATGGTAACTTTGGGGTCCCCACTGAACTATCACTCCAGACAAAGGACAACATGGCTCATCTCCATGGAGAAAAACAGATCTGTTTGTCAGATGTGAACATATCTGACCCTGGGAAATGGTTGGAGGCAGATGTTCAAGGGAGGTGATGAATGACTTTCTCTTTCCTATGGTAGATATGGAACAGACATTCCAAAACAAAGGTATCCGCACTTAGCCGGGAAAAAGGGTTCATAATGTGAAGTTATTAGGATGTTGGTTCTACATCCTCATCTAACCCAGCTGGTGACCTTACTAATATTCTTCTCCCAGACAATACTAAGGAAATTGGTATGCTCAGGTCCAAGTGTCAGCCAGAGCTAATGCAGAGATCTATAATAATGAGTCTCCAAGATCAAAGGGTGGACAGCAGTGAGAAAAATCTTTATTCACGGATGGTCCTGGTGATTCTCTTTCTTCCCTCTTTTTGTGGTTTCACAGAGCTGGCTCAGCAGGACTGTTTGACTCACTGATACCAGCTACATTGGTATATAAAGTACCTACTCCCTTCTCCCTTTTTCCAACAAGGCCATTGCCCCAACCAGGAAGCTCTCAGTGATACACAGTTGATAAGATGCTCTCTATGCCCTCCCAATTCCCCTATAATTTTGTAAAGTGATATGTGAGAAGGTGGTTCCTCTCAGCAGCATCTTTTATGGTGAATTCAGCTTTGCTTAATCTAAGTCTATTTCTGTATGGAATAATGACAACTCAGGGGATATTTTATCCTCTATTGCTTCCTGGATTGCAAGGTTTCCTCTATAAAATCTACCTTATGACTACTATTTGGGTCACTAGTCATATGCCCCTTAACTGTTATCCCAGTTAACTGAGGATATTAAAAGCTCCTTTAGTCTAGATCTTTTAGTTATAACATAAATTTTCATTTGCAGAAATTTATTTTGATAAAAATTGAAAAGAAACAAAACATTTTAACAGCTTTTATTTCACAATTAGATAATGCCTTTTCTTCATTGTTAACACCTTCCTTGACCACCCAATCTAAATTATCCTTCCCTATGACTGTCAGATATGTAGTTTCATTACCTTCATGTATTAGTCTCTAAAATCATCTTGTTCATTTATTTTTACTTGTTTATGTTTTGTCTCTCCTGTTATAATGTAAGTATCACAAGAGAAGGCATCTTATCTGTCTGATTTTTCAGTAAAACACAATACCCCAAAAAGAACTGGACATATGAAGGTGACAATAGTATCTGTTGAATGAGTTGGGTGAATAAATGAATGAGTAAATTCAACAGCTAATCATCTAATCTATGGAGAAAAAAAAATGGACATGTTCCACCACTCTTCTCTTGTATGATTTTGTGCTTTATAGAAAACCCAAGTAATAGTGAAAGTCCTAATGAAAGTATTTAGAAAGAAATAGGTTGACTGTGTAACTCTTAAAAATAAAACACCATGAATTAGTTTACATTTTCATTTCTAAAAAGTGTGAATTTCAATGCCGCAAAACATTTAAGAAAAGCTAACAACACACATGATGTGAAACAATAAATCATTAAAATCTATTGTTTGATTATTTACCACTAACTCCATTCCCTAAGCCAAAATAAACTGATAAATGTTGTAAAGAGCAAAATTGTACTTTATTGTAAGCAATACCATGTATCTGCTCAGGTGGGGTCTCCTTACTTCGCTCCCATCCACTCTCTGAAGGTTTGGGAGACTTTTCCAAAGTATTTCAGAAACTCTATTAGGATCTAAGAAGTAACCCAAAATGAAGGTTGATGAATAATATTGTGTCATGTGCTTAATAGTTTGAATTTTTATTATATTTAGCAATATAATATAATATGTAATGTATTATATTATATTATTATATAATATATAATAATTAACCTAAATCTATTGAGGGCAATTCTATAAAACCTATCAAGCTGAAACAACCTATTTCATCTCATATTTCCCATTATTGTCCTTAGTCTAGGATCCAAAAAAAATGAATTTTTGGCCTTTTCCTGAGCACACTGTATAGATTCTAAACATCCTCGTCTTTGCCTCAAAGCAAAGTTCTGTCCACTTGGCACACCCTTTCCTCACATTTCCCTATTAAAATCTAATCCAACCATCCTTCTTAAATTAAATGGTATGTAATTCTTAATCCAGTCAGAAACAACTTTTCCTCTTTGATGTAGCTTCTTGGTAATCTTTTATAGAATGCAACGTCTGCATTATACTCCACTTATTTCTGTACATGTCTAGTCGACCCTACTAGACTGTTAATGCATTGAGGGCAATGACCATATATTTAAAGCCCTTTATATACCATAATACCCAGTACAGTGCCTTGCACAGCATGGATGCTCAGTCAGTGTTTCCTCATTTGAGCTAAACTGAATTGAAATGAATTACAATCATCTTCCTCCTGAAGTTATTACATCAATCAACATTTCTAGGGGAAAAAAGGCATTTAAGAGGGATTATTTGATATATTGATTCTATGATTTTTTTTAATCTTGATGTCCTATCATCCTCATTCTGTTGTTCTCCATTGAACCCTTCTTCCATTCTATCACTTCCCATTAAAATTCTAAAATGTGACTTATCAGAAAAGTAGAATGAGGGCTGGCAGGGGTAGTAACTCACTAGGTAATATTATCATAATGCCTCTTTAAGATTTTTCCGAACACCCATGGAAAGTAACTGAGACTACCTTACCATGTCTTCATAGAGACTAGAAACTCTCTTTAAAATGCTTTTTGTAAGCCAATGTTTGTATTTTCTGGGAGTTACCAATGTACAAAGAGCCTATCACATTTATCAGCAGCAACTAAATGTTCAATATTAAAACAACTTATATCAAAAGTTACCACCTCATGTTCTTCAGGGTGATAAACTACTGGCTCTGCAGGATTTTCAAAGGCTATAGGTCACCATGATTGCATGGAAAACTATAGTAATATTTCATGCTCTACCATAATCTGAGTATGAATATAAGAGCACCAGCCGGGCACAGTGGCTCACGCCTATAATCCCAACACTTTGGGAATCCGAAGTGAGTGGATCACCTGAGGACAGGAATTTGAGACCAGCCTGGCCAACATGGCAAAACCCCGTCTCTACTAAAAATATAAAAGTTAGCCGGGCACGGTGGCAGGCACTTGTAATCCCAGCTACTGGGGAGGCTGAGGCAGGAAAATCACTTAAACCCAGGAGGCGGAGGTTGCAGTGAGCTGAGATCATGCCACTGCCCTCCAGCCTGGGCAATAAGAGCCAGATTCCATATTAAAAAAAAAAAAAGCACCATGCTTTTGCTTTATTTCTTCCTATTTCTGCATGATACATAAGTTCCCATTACTGTTGCAGATAATTATTAATACTTTTCCTTATACATTCTCAAATGCTTATAATGCTGACCATACATATTTAAAATATAAAGAAATCAACAATAAGAAACCAACCATAATAAGTTTGCAAAGCAACAAGTGAACCAATGTCTAATTTTCTCTTGCACATTGTATTTAAAACATGTAGTTTTTAGTATGTATCTAGTTAGTATTTAAAATATGTACTTTTAAATATAAACATTCACTACAAACATTTAAAATGAACATTTTCAAAACTTCTGGCCATTAATCATTACACTTATTACCTAATTCTTGCTAATTCACCTGGGTCTATAATCCATAAATATTTAAAATGGCAATGAAGTACATAAATGCATACTTCTAGGTAATTCCTCTTTACTCCATGGTAATGTGAATCAAGAAAGTCTGTGAATCAATCATAATATAATAATCAAAGAGACTCACTAGCGAAAACTATAAGATTCAATTGGATGAATCAATCAACTCAATTATATATGTGAATGCATGTACATATATATGTGTACGTATAGTAACTGAGTTAAAATAGAAGGTAAAAATGATTTTTCAGTAAGTTGTTAATGTATCTAGCTCATGCATCTTGATGATAACTAAGTTGAAAATAAGGGTTAGTTCCTCACTATCTGGAAATTTTAATTGTTGTTGTCAGAAAAAAAAAGTGTGTTTGTACATAGACCTGGTCCTTAATTTAAATTTTTCATTTAATTTTTACTTTTGACTGCATCAACTCCTCAAACTTTGAAATCTAAAGTTTCTAACATTTTCTACTTAAAATTAGTTTCAAAGAGTTTTGTGACAAAATTTAATATGGTTATTTTCATTACTTAGGTATGCAAACTGATAAAGATTAGAAAAAGACAGAACAAATTTTTAAAAAGTGTTTTACCTTTTTTCAATCAGTCTTCCGCTTTGGGCAGTGATCTGTGATAAAGATAATACTAGATTTTAAAATATCAAGTATGCATATACAATGTTTACATTCAGTCATTTAGAAAAATGTCATTTAATATGACAATTTTGTAAGATTAAGGTATTGAAAAAGCAAAGAAATTATATTTTAGCATTGGAAGACACACTATAGAAGGTGAGTAGGCCCTAAAATTACACTTGTATTTCTAAATTAAAAGCAAATAAGGTTTTATACTTTTAGTAAACAAAAATTTTTTTTTTGAATGAAAGAAAAGCATGTTTATTAGAGCAACAGAGTACAAGAAAACAGCTGCTCCATAGACAGAGCAGGCCTGCTCCATAGGCAGAGTAGCCCAGAATTTATTTCAAACTTATCTATTACATAATTATCTAATCCTTTTAAATATTCTTGTTGAAGGATGTATAATGCTAATATTATGCATAATAAACTGTGGAGGTGATTTTTGTAATTTATCAATTTTAAAATAAGTATACTGAGAATACATGTTCAAATATGTTTACAGAAGTATGTAACCAACAGTGTTAGGCCAGCCAGGCAAGGTGGCTCAAAACTGTAATCCCAGGACTTTGGGAGGCCAAGGCAGGCAGATCACCTGAGGTCAGGAGTTCAAGACTAGCCTGGCCAACATGGCGAAACCCTGTCTCCACTAAAAATACAAAAATTAGCTGGGTGTGGTGGCAGGCTCCTATAATCCCAGCTACTCGGGAGGCTGAGACAGGAGAATTGTCTGAACCTGAACCAAGGAGGCAGAGGTTGCAGTGAGCCAAGATCGCACCATTGCACTCCAGTCTGGGCAACAGAGTGAGACTCCATCTCGGGAAAAAAAAAAAAAGGCCAGTGGCCTTAAAAGTGTGATTTTTTATTAATAAATTACCTCTTGTGAATATAATACATACTTTCCTATAGTATAAATGTTGATTCTAGGTTTTATTCTGGACCTGATTTTCATCTAATTCAGTTTCTTTTATGCAGAGATTAACTGGTTTTATCTTTATTCCCCTGTGGCAAAGACTTCTAAATGGTCAACAAACTAATTTTCTCTTCTTCTTAGACACATTGTTAGTCTACATTTGTTAATTCTCCCTGTAGTTAAACGTAGCAAATAGAATGTGAGAAAAAAGGATGTGCATCTCAAACGGTATCTTACATGTTACTCCTTTACCCAGAAATTTTCTTTTCCGAAAATTGAAGACCAAACTGCTTGATTTAGCATTCGATTCAGGAATTTTCACAATCTCATGCTTATCTATTAATACTCATGATAGGCAGCCTCTAAAATGGCTAACAGTGATCCCTGCTCATGGTGTTCACGCCAGTGGTATACCTTTCCCTTGTGTGTGAGCTGGCACTAGTGACTACTTCCACTTTTAATGAACAGGATATGACAAAAGTGATGGAATGTCACTTCCAAGATTAGATTCTCTCTCTGTCTCTGTCTCCATGTCGATTTTTCTCCATCTATGTCTCCCTATATCTCACTCTGCCTTTGTTTCCATGTTGTAAGCTACATTATGGAGAGGCCCCTATAGCAAAGTACTGATGTCTCAAATCAATAGCCAGCAAGAACCTGAGGCCTAACAACAGTCATGTGAGTACATGAATGAGCTTGGGAGTACATCCTTCTCCAGTTGGACCTTAAAATACATACAGCCAAGGGTAATGCCTTGGCTACATCCTTGTGAGTGGGAACCTGAGCCAGAGGACACAGCTAAGGAACATTAGGATTCCTGACCTACAAATATTCTGAGATAGTACATGTTTGCTGTCTACACCACTAAATTTTGGCATAATTTGTTATGTTGCAAAAAATAACAAACAGTACTTTTTGTTTCTCATTTATCTTTTAACCAGATACATTTTAGGAAACGGAGAAGGGAGAAACAGTGTTTCAAGCAGAGAACAAAATAGGCAAAATACTTAAGGTTACAGAAAACACCATATGTTCTATACACTTAAAGAAGGTTCAGTGTAGCTAAAGCATAAAATATATGATACACATGTGCATATGAAAGCACGTGCAATAGCCTGGGGGGATAATTAAAGGTGAGGCTGGGGCCTCAGGAAAAGACCAGATCTAACAAAGCCTTAAACCATAATTAGGACTTTGTTCTTAAAGTAAGGGCAGTAGAAAGCATTCAAGATTTTAGGCAAGAAGGTAACAAACAAATATCAATTTTTGCAAGATGACTAGCCACCAACAAGGAGACTGGCCTGGAAAGAGAGAGACCAATTAGAGTCCTGGTGGGAGCTTGACTAACAGAACTGTCAGTAATATTGACAAAACTGGACAGAATTTGATAGATAATAATTGGGTCAAGATGAAGGAAAAGAAGAAATAGCAGTGATGCTGGACTTTATAGTTTCAGCAATTGGATGAGGATGCCAGGAGACTGAATACTGAGAGATAAAGCAGGTCTGAGAAGAACGCAATTGGTTCATTTAGGGACATGGTGAATTCTAGATGTTTGAAGCCCATTGAAATAGAAAAATTCAGTATGTTAATGAATAATAGGTCTGGAAATGAGGTGTTATTCAAGTTAGAGATAAGAGATTTATATGGCCCTAGAAGCCATGAAGGTATATGAGCATGTTCAGAAAGAGTATATGGAATAAAAAGAAACTCTAGGGCAGAACCCAGAGAAGTACTAACATTTAAAGAATGAGCAAAGCAAGAGGAGACCAAAGAGGCGTTCCAAAAATATATAAGGAAAACCAAATAATTATGCTGTTTCTCAAACTATAGACTATATATGTACCCCAGAACTTAAAGTATAATACAAAAATATTTAAAAATAAATGATTAAACATGGTTAAATGCTGCTAAGAGGACAAATGAGATTAAACTATAAATCATCTGACCGGGCGTAGTGACTCATGCCTGTAATCCCAGCACTTTGGGAGGTTGAGGCAGGTGGATCACCTAAGGTCTGGAGTTCGAGACCAGCCTGACCAACATGGTGAAACTCCATCTCTACTAAAAATATAAAAACTTAGCCAGGCGTGGTGGCAGGCACCTGTAATATCAGCTACTCGGGAGGCTGAGGCAGGAGAATCACTTGAATCTGGGAGGCAGAGGTTGTAGTGAGCTGAGATCACAACATTGCACTCTGGCCTGGGCAACAAGAGAGAAACTCCATCTCAAAAAATAAAAAGAAAGAAAGAAAAAAACTATAAAGCATCCTTCAGAATAGCATCAAATAGATTTGTTGTAACCTTGGCAAAAATAGTTTTAATACAGTGATTGAGAAAGAAGATTACAGTTAAATTACTGTAAGAACATGGACAGTGAGTATAAACTTCTATTACATCAAAATCTCCAATAATGATATCTCCTGTTTCACTATTACCAGAACAAGCCATCTGAATACATGACATTATATACACCGTCTATGCAAAGAACCTAGCATATAATAGATGTTTAATTAATGAGTGTTAAGCTAGATACACAAGAAGACAGATGTGTATTGATCTATATATAAACCCACTAAAATTAGAATCACTTATGTGTGAAAGCAATGTGATGTTTTAGCTACTGTTCTGCTAAGGTTCATTTTACTATTTAACTTTTTCTGTCATATATGAAAACCTTTGTTTTGGATTAGGAGATAAATACTGGGAAACAGAAAACAATAAAGCTTTTAACAAAGCAAGTTTCAAATGCAGCCATGTAGACAAGCAAAGAAGGTATCTTCAGATGTGATTTTGGAGCTGGAAAGACCTGAATTTGAAATCTAACTCAATATTACTCACTGTAATGTGGCATGGCTAATTTTTTAAAGTTTTGGTTTCATCCTCAAAATGGAGGTGCTAATAGCTATCTTATGGTCTTGTGTAAATGACTAGCCCATATACGTAGATATAAAATGACTAGCAGATTTTATAATAATAGCAGCTATAAAATGACTAGCAGATTTTAAGTTGTGCTGCTTCTTTTGTTCTTTGTCTTAAAGCAGCTGACAGACAATCCTACATTTCTTTAAATATTTTATATTCAATTCAGTGTACCTTACTCCATTTATATACATGACCTAACAACTTTAATAATTTTTATTGCCCTCAGAGAAACTATCTTTATTATTTATCTTTCCAGGAAGAAGTTGAGGTCGTTCACAACAAAAATTACACAAAAAGAGAAGGTAAAAATAAAGGACTCAAATCTCAGATGCTGATGTGGTCATTCAAAATCAGTATATATTTAAGTCATAGTTTAGTATTCAAGATAATAATGAGTTGACATATCCAGAAGGTAAAGGGAAAAAGTAAAAACAAACCCAAAAACAGAAGCATGATTTTTTAAATAACATATACAAATGAAGTAAATAATAATATAAAAGACAAACTTCTCACAACATATACTACTGTCTCCATTTTGGTTATTTCCTCACCTGTGGATATTCTTGGATTTTATCACTTGTCTTCTGTCCACCTGAATCTGAAACCAGTGATTTTCCTGTTTCCTTCTCCAATTGTATAGTTTTTGAATCTTCACCTTTAACTTCTGTTTGACTATTACCCACTCGCATGGTTGTCTCAGTTTTCCCCTCACTTTTAAGTAACTTCCTCTCTTGACTTAGGAAATAGTTAAGTTGATGCTTAGCTTTTTCAGCTTCCTGTTTTTAAAGAAGTACCAGTTTATTAAGCATTTTCTGATATTTTCCTGCCAATACTACCACATTCAGAAATCTACATATATTTATGCCTACATGATTTCTCAACTCATTTTTACTGAGTTGAAGTGAGCAAAGGTAAGCTATTGGTATAATTCATACTTTAATAATTCCACAGTTAAAATCAGAAGTTGTGAAGAAACCTCTTCCACCTTTGAGGGCTATTTTTATACCCACGAGTTTCTCCTGGCTGTTATTTTTAAGGCTCTAATTATTATACAAGCAAAATAAAAATTCATATAAGGTATATATTATAAAAACTGATAGACTATAAGAAGGATAATTAGCACCTATAATATCAAAGAATGAAATAAAATGTGGAAAACAACTTATTTATTCTGGAATAAAATTCTTCTCAAAAATGTCACTTTTTATAATTTTTATTTAGTCATACAATTAACTTACTTATATAAAAGAATGCATAAACAAAAAGAAAATTCACAAATAATCTCACCTCATAAAGAAAAATTACTATTAACATTTTGAGGTATATCCTTTCTAAACTTTTCTAAACATAGCTAGTGTGTGTATACATATATACACACTACATATATATATACACACACACATACACACTATATACACATATATAGTGTGTGTACATATATATACACACTGGCTATATTTAGAAAAGTTTAAATATATATATTCAGGTTTTTTTGCAATCTCTAGTCTCCTGGGTTTAAGTCATCCCACCACCTCAGCCTCCCAAGTAGCTGAGACTACAGGCTCACACCACCACACTCAGTCAGTCTGTGTATTTTTAGTAGAGACAGGGTTTCACCACGTTGTCCAGGCTGATTGCCAACTCTTGGGCTCAAAGTGATCCACCGGCCTCGGCCCCCCAAAGTGCTGGGATTATAGGCATGAACCACCATGCCCAGCCAAATTTTTTAAATGTTTATCTAAATTGGGTCATACTATACATACTCACATATTATGCTCTTTTCATTAAATAATGTCATAGATATGTTTCTATAACAATAAATGTACATTTAAATCAGAATAGGTAACAGAAGTACGTTTAATAATATACCATAATTGTCTTAGCAAACTCCTTATCAATGGACATTTAGATCATTTCAAAATTTTTGCTATGACAACATATGACATTGTACATACTTGTGCAAACTCTCTGTATACTTTTTTCTTCTTTAGGACAAACTTTTAAAAGCTTTTATTGAGTGAAAAGACTACATCTTTCCAAGTTTGCTATGTCTTTTCTGTCTCCCAGAAAAGACATAACAAATATCTTTCATAATTCTATTATCAAAAAAATGATGAATATATCAATTCATACTTTTTTGATAATAGAAGTATGAGAAAAGTTGCTCATTTCAGTATATAACCACAAATACTACATATTTCTGTCCTTTACATTTTTACCAAGATGGTAGGCAATAGAATTTTATAATACACAAATATACTTTTGTCTATTCATTTATGAAATGCTTACAGTTTTTTTCATTTCTTATTGTATTATTTAACTAGAATTTTAAAAAGAGTAGTAAGAGTTAACGTCTTGGTTCAACTGAGTTTAATTGGAATGCCTGCAGTATTTTACCTTTAAGTATATTGCTTATCAGTTTGAAATATTGTCTTTTTTTCTTTTCCTTTTCTTTTTTTTATACTGCAACCATGACAGAAGAATAGATTGCCATTATTAGCTTAAGAAAGTTTGTTTTTCTTTATATCTCACTATTTTTGATAAGAACGAATATTAAATTTTATTAATATATCCCTAATGCATAAAATGAATATAGTTTAAACCTGGCCAAACAGCAGAATATGTAGACCTCTTAGCTTACAAAGTAAAAATTATTCATTTGAAAAGTTCTTTGTGGATATTTTTTTTACTTGTTAACAATGTTAAAGAAACATGACATCCTTTACCTGTAAAGCCTGTTTCAATTGCTCCTGAAGGACTTTGTTCTCAATTTCCAGACGTGCTACTTTCTAGGAAATAACAAGAGGGAAAACGGTATTTACTTTGGTATTTTTAATTAATTTAGTTTTACCGGTATTACTTTTCTAAAACCCATAGATAGCCAAGATAAGATTTGAGCACAGACATTGAACTGCACACCTTTCAGGTGTCATGATGGATAATGCCTGAAGCTAAAGCTTCCTATTGATTTTTCACAGGCAAACTGAGCATGAATCGGGAAAATTACAATTGCAATAAATTAAACGTTTCATTTCTCCTTTCCTCTAGGCCTGAAATATTTAAAAAGAAAAATTTCAAATTTTACTAAAAGAAGAACCTTTACTCTTAACACAAAATAAACATTGTTCTGGCTTTGTGCAAATGAGCAAATTCTATTTCACGGGATGTTCCAGGAATTCTCCATCAAATTAAAGACACTTTGAGGACCATATTTAGAGCTTCCACTTTTGCTTCTGATATGACTGAGTTCCCACTGGACAAATGCTGCCACACATAACAACCATAAACTCTGGACTAAATACAAGTACAAACAATAGGAGAACAATCAGGAGTAGGCAGACTTGTTAACTTTTTATTTTATTTTATTTTATTTTACTTTTTAGAGACAGGGTCTTGCTCTGTTACCCAGGCTAGAGTGCAGCAGTGGGTTCCTACCTCACTGCAGTCTCAAATTCATAGGCTCAAGTCATCCTCCTGCCTCAGCCTTCCAAAGCACGGGGATTATAGGCATGAGCCACCACACACCCAGCCAAGTGTAGGTAGATTATTGAGGGAAGGTGACACTTGGAGGAAGGGAAGAACTCTAGGTAAGATTCTCATTTTTGTGGTTTTTAGTTTGAGAGCAATTCCTATCTGAGCCATTCAAGGTGCCTAATAGCTGATTTTAAAACCACCAGAGGACTCAGGACAATTCAAGCCACTGGAAAGGTTAGAGGGAAATTATACAAAGAAAAGAATATAAGAAAGGGAGCCCCAGATTCTTTGTATAAACTCTACCCAAATCTCCACCTGACCCCTGAATCACATATGCATAAAGATTTGAATCCAATAGTATTAATTATATATTAAAGAAAAAAAAACCACCAGAAGAATATAACACAATCTAGGGTTTCAAGAATATGATATTCATAATTGCCAGGATATAATTTAGAAATACTTGACATTTGGAGAAACAGAAAAGTGAAACTAATTCTTAAGATACAAGACAATGAGGGGGGCGGAGCAAGATGGCCGCATAGGAGCAGTTCCAGTCTCCAACTCCCAGTGCGAGCGACACAGAAGACAGGTGATTTCTGCATTTTCAACTGAGGTACTGGGTTCATCTCACTAGGGAGTGCCGGACAGTCGGTGCTGTTCAGATGCTGGAGCCCGACCAGCGAGAGCTGAAGCAGGGTGAGGCATCACCTCACCTGGGAAGTGCAAGGGGGAAGGGAATCCCTTTTCCTAGCCAGGGGAACTGAGACACACAACACCTGGAAAATCGGGTAACTCCCACCCCAATACTGCGCTCTACCAAGGATCTTAGCAAACGGGCACACCAGGAGATTATATCCCACACCTGGCGGGGAGGGTCCCACGCCCACGGAGCCTCCCTCATTGCTAGCACAGCAGTCTGCCATCTCTGGGGACAGGGCACAGCTAAACAACAACAACAACAACCAAAAAAAAGCAGCTGAAACTTCTGCAGACGCAAACAACTCTGTCTGACAGCTTTGAAGACAGCAGTGGATCTCCCAATATGGAGGTTGAGATCTGAGAACGGACAGACTGCCTGCTCAAGTGGGACTCTGACCCCTGAGTAGCCTAACTGGGAGACATCCCCCACTAGGGGCAGACCGACACCCCACACCTCACACGGTGGAGTACACCACAGAGAGGAAGCTTCCAAAGCAAGAATCAGACAGGTACACTCGCTGTTCAGAAATATTCTATCGTCTGCAGCCCCTGCTGCTAACACCCAGGCAAAGAGGGTCTGGAGTGGACCTCAAGCAACCTCCAACAGACCTACAGCTGAGGGTCCTGACTGTTAGAAGGAAAACTAACAAACAGGAAGGACACCCACACCAAAAACCCCATCAGTACATCACCATCATCAAAGACCAGAGGCAGATAAAACCACAAAGATGGGGAAAAAGCAGTGCAGAAAAGCTGGAAATTCAAAAAATAAGAGCGCATCGCCCCCTGCAAAAGGGGCGATGCGCTCTTATCGCCAGCAACAGATCTAAGCTAGACACAGAATGACTTTGACGAGATGAGAGAAGGCGGTTCCAGTCCATCAAACTTCTCAGAGCTAAAGGAGGAATTCGTACCCAGCACAAAGAAACTAAAAATCTTCAAAAAAGAGTGGAAGAATTGACAACTAGAATAATTAATGCAGAGAAGGCCATAAACGAATTGACAGATGAAAACCATGGCACAAGAAATACGTGACAAATGCACAAGCTTCAGTAACTGACTCAATCAACTGGAAGAAAGAGTATCAGCGATTGAGGATCAAATGAATGAAATGAAGCAAGAAGAGAAACCTAAAGAAAAAAGAAGAAAAAGAAAAGAACAAAGCCTGTAAGAAGTATGGGATTATGTAAAAAGACCAAATCTACGTCTGACTGGGGTGCCTGAAAGTGAGGGGGAAAATGGAATTAAGTTGGAAAACACTCTTCACGATATCATCCAGGAGAACTTCCCCAACCTAGTAGGGCAGGCCAACATTCAAATTTGGGAAATACAGAGAACGCCACAAAGATACTCCTCGAGAAGAGCAACTCCAAGACACATAATTGCCAGATTCACCAAAGTTGAAATGAAGGAAAAAATCTTAAGGGCAGCCACAGAGAAAGGTCGGGTTACCCACAAAGGGAAGCCCATCAGACTAACAGCAGATCTCTCGGCAGAAACTCTTCAAGCCAGAAGAGAGTGGGGGCCAATATTCAACATTCTTAAAGAAAAGAATTTTCAACCCAGAATTTCATATCCAGCCAAACTAAGTTTCATAAGTGAAGGAAAAATAAAATCCCTTACAGATAAGCAAATGCTTAGAGATTTTGTCACCACTAGGCCTGCCTTACAAAAGATCCTGAAGGAAGCACTAACATGGAAAGGAACAACCGGTACCAGCCATTGCAAAAACATGTCAAAATCTAAAGACCATCGAGGCTAGGAAGAAACTGCATCAATTAATGAGCAAAAAAACCAGTTAACATCATAATGGCAGGAGCAAGTTCACACATAACAATATTAATCTTAAATGTAAATGGATTAAATGCTCCAATTAAAAGACACAGACTGGCAAATTGGATAAAGAGTCAAGACCCATCAGATTGCTGTATTCAGGAGACACATCTCACATGTGGAGACATACAAGACTCAAAATAAAGAGATGGAGGAAGATCTACCAAGCAAATGGAGAACAAAAAAAACAGGGGTTGCAATCCTAGTCTCTGATAAAACAGACATTAAACCATCAAAAATCAAAAGAGACAAAGAAGGCCATTACATAATGGTAAAGGGATCAATTCAACACAAAGAGCTAACTATCCTAAATATATATGCACCCAATACAGGAGCACCCAGATTCATAAAGCAAGTCCTTAGAGACTTACAAAGAGACTTAGACTCCCATACAATAATAATGGGAGACTTCAACACCCCACTGTCAACATTAGACAGAACAATGAGACAGAAAGTAAACAAGGATATCCAGGAATTGAACTCATCTCTGCAGCAAGCAGACCTAATAGACATCTACAGAACTCTCCACCCCAAAGCAACAGAATATACATTCTACTCAGCAGCACATCACACTTATTCCAAAATTGACCACATAATTGGAAGTAAAGCACTCCTCAGCAAATGTAAAAGAACAGAAATTGTAACAAACTGTCTCTCAGACCACAGTGCAATCAAACTAGAACTCAGGACTAAGAAACTCAATCAAAACCGCTCAACTACATGGAAACTGAATAACCTGCTCCTGAATGACTACTGGGTACATAACGAAAAGAAGGGAGAAATAAAGATGTTCTTTGAAACCAGTGAGAACAAAGATACAACATACCAGAATCTCTGGGACACATTTAAAGCAGTGTGTAGAGGGAAATTTATAGCACTAAATGCCCACAAGAGAAAGCAGGAGAGATCTAAAACTGACACTCTAACATCACAATTAAAAGAACTAGAGAAGCAAGAGCAAACACATTCAAAAGACAGCAAAAGGCAAGAAATAACTAAGATCAGAGCAGAACTGAAGGAGATAGAGACACAAAAAACCCTCCAAAAAATCAATGAATCCAGGAGTTGGTTTTTTGAAAAGATCAACAAAATTGATAGACCGCTGCAAGACTAATAAAGAAGAAAAGAGAGAAGAATCAAATAGATGCAATAAAAAAATGATGAAGGGGATATCACCACCGATCCCACAGAAATACAAACTATCATCAGAGAATACTATAAACACCTCTATGCAAATAAACTAGAAAATCTAGAAGAAATGGATAATTTCCTGGACACTTACACTCTCCCAAGACTAAACCAGGAAGAAGCGGAATTCCTGAATAGACCAATAGCAGGCTCTGAAATTGAGGCAATAATTAATAGCCTACCAACCAAAAAAAGTCCAGGACCAGATGGATTCACAGCTGAATTCTACCAGAGGTACAAGGAGGAGCTGGTACCATTCCTTCTGAAACTATTCCAATCAATAGAAAAAGAGGGAATCCTCCCTAACTCATTTGATGAGGCCAACATCATCCTGATACCAAAGCCTGGCAGAGACACAACAAAAAAAGAGAATTTTAGACCAATATCCCTGATGAATATCGATGCAAAAATCCTCAATAAAATACTGGCAAACCAGATCCAGCAGCACATTAAAAAGCTTATCCACTATGATCAAGTGGGCTTCATCCCTGGGATGCAAGGCTGGTTCAACATATGCAAATCAGTAAACGTAATCCAGCATATAAACAGAACCAAAGACAAAAACCACATGATTATCTCAATAGATGCAGAAAAGGCCTTTGACAAAATTCAACAGCCCTTCATGCTAAAAATGCTCAATAAATTCGGTATTGATGGAACATATCTCAAAATAATGAGAGCTATTTATGACAAACCCACAGCCAATATCATACTGAATGGGCAAAAACTGGAAAAATTCCCTTTGAAAACTGGCACAAGACAGGGATGCCCTCTCTCACCACTCCTATTCAACATAGTGTTGGAAGTTCTGGCTAGGGCAATCAGGCAAGAGAAAGAAATAGAGGGCATTCAGTTAGAAAAAGAAGAAGTCAAATTGTCCCTGTTTGCAGATGACATGATTGTATATTTAGAAAACCCCATTGTCTCAGCACAAAATCTCCTTAAGCTGATAAGAAACTTCAGCAAAGTCTCAGGATATAAAATTAAGGTGCAAAAATTACAAGCATTCATATACACCAGTAACAGACAAACAGAGCCAAATCTGAATGAACTTCCATTCACAATTACTTCAAAGGGAATGAAATACCTAGGAATCCAACTTACAAGGGATGTAAAGGACCTCTTCAAGGAGAACTACAAACCACGGCTCAGTGAAATAAAAGAGGACACAAACAAATGGAAGAACATTCCATGCTCATGGATAGGAAGAATCAATATCATGAATATGGCCATACTGCCCAAGGTAATTTATAGATTCAATGCCATCCCCATCAAGCTACCAATGAGTTTCTTCACAGAATTGGAAAAAACTGCTTTAAAGTTCATATGGAACAAAAAAAGAGCCCGCATCTCCAAGACAATCCTAAGTCAAAAGAACAAAGCTGGAGGCATCACGCTACCTGACTTCAAACTATACTACAAGGCTACAGTAACCAAAACAGCATGGTACTGGTACCAAAACAGAGATATAGACCAATGGAACAGAACAGAGTCCTCAGAAATAATACCACACATCTACAGCCATCTGATCTTTGACAAACCTGAGAGAAACAAGAAATGGGGAAAGGATTCCCTATTTAATAAACGGTGCTGGGAAAATTGGCTAGCCATAAGTAGAAAGCTGAAACTGGATCCTTTCCTTACTCCTTATATGAAAATTAATTCAAGATGGATTAGAGACTTAAATGTTAGACCTAATACCATAAAAACCCTAGAAGAAAACCTAGGTAATACCATTCAGGACATAGGCATGGGCAAGGACTTCATGCCTAAAACACCAAAAGCAACGGCAACAAAAGCCAAAATTGACAAATGGGATCTAATTAAACTAAAGAGCTTCTGCATAGCAAAAGAAACTACCATCAGAGTGAACAGGCAACCTACAGAATGGGAGAACTTTTTTGCAATCTACTCATCTGACAAAGGGCTAATATCCAGAACCTACAAAGAACTCAAACAAATTTACAAGAAAAAAACAAACAACCCCATCAAAAAGTGGGCAAAGTATATGAACAGACACTTCTCAAAAAAAGACATTCATACAGCCAACAGACACATGAAAAAATGCTCATCATCACTGGCCATCAGGGAAATGCAAATCAAAACCACAATGAGATACCATCTCACACCACTTAGAATGGCAATCATTAAAAAGTCAGGAAACAACAGGTGCTGGAGAGGATGTGGGGAAATAGGAACACTTTTACACTGTTGGTGGGATTGTGAACTAGTTCAACCATTATGGAAAACAGTATGGCGATTCCTCAAGGATCTAGAACTAGATGTTCCATATGATCCAGCCATCCCATTACGGGTATATACCCAAACGATTATAAATCATGCTGTTATAAAGACACATGCACACGTATGTTTATTGTGGCACTATTCACAATAGCAAAGACTTGGAATCAACCCAAATGTCCATCAGTGACAGACTGGATTAAGAAAATGTGGCACATATACACCATGGAATACTATGCAGCCATAAAAAAGGATGAGTTTGTGTCCTTTGTAGGGACATGGATGCAGCTGGAAACCATCATTCTAAGCAAACCGTCGCAAGAACAGAAAACCAAACACCGCATGTTCTCACTTATAGGTGGGAACTGAACAATGAGATCACTTGTACTCGGGAATAGGAACATCATACACCAGGGCCTATCATGGGGAGGGAGAAGGGGGGAGGGATTGCATTGGGAGTTATACCTGATGTAAATGATGAGTTGATGGGGCACAAGGATACATATGTAACAAACCTGCACGTTATGCACATGTACCCTAGAACTTAAAGTATAATAATAATAAAAAAATTAAAAAATTAAAAATTAAAAAAATTTTAAAAAAGACAATGAGCAAAGAGCGATCCCAAGCAAGACAATCCAGATTTTAAAATTCACATATGGATTTTTAAAGGAAGTATAATAAAAATGTCCAGTATAAAGGAAAATATGCTCATAATAAATAAAAATATGGAAATCTTAGCAGAGAAATATAAACTATAAAAATGCAGGGCCACATCTATAATCCCAGCATTTCAGGAGGCTGAGGTGGGAGGATTGCTTGAGGCCAGGAATTCAAGACCAGCCTGGGCTACATAGCGAGATGCTATGTCTATAAAACACATTTTGAATTAGCTGTCCATGTTGGTACACACCTATAATCCTAGCTCCTTGAGAAGCTGAGGCAGGAGGATCATATGAGCCCAGGAGCTCAAGGCTGCAGTGAGCTATGATCCTGCCACTGTACTCCAGCCTGGGTAATAAAAATAAGACCATGTCTCTTTAAAAAAAAAAAAAAAAAAGTCAAATGGAAATTCTGGAACTGAAAATCGTGATATCTGAATTTTAAAATTTAATGTATGAGCATAAGAACAGATTGGATCTGAAGACAGTGGAAAAAGTCAAACCACTTGAAAATATATCAATACAAAATACCCAATCTAAATACAAACAACTTTTTTTAACTAACAGATACTGAGGCAACTGTAGGATAAAATCAAATATCTAATATGTAATTATATCCCATAAGGAAAAGAGAGAGAGGAAGTGGTGGACAAAATATTTTTAAAACAATAATACATTGAAAACGTCCCAAACTTGGTGAAATTAACATACTCAACATGTTCAGTGCTGCCGAAGTTGATATTTACAAAGAAAATCATGCCCACACAAAACAAAGCCAAACTGCTGAAAACCAAATAAAACGAAAAAAATAATAATAATAAAAGTGGCCAAAGAAAAATGACATATTATACAAAAGGAAATGATGATTTTAATAATTGCTTCTCATCAGAATAAACATGAAAGCCAAGCAAAAAATAGAAAAAAAAAGTCTTTACAGAATAATGTCCCTTTTCCGAAACAAAGTTATTTTAAGAAACAAAAGAAATCCCTAAATCTACATTTTATTCTCATTGAAATTTGAGAGAACATAGCATCTATAAAACAGAAGCATGTGATAATGGGAACAAAAGTAAACCTTACAACAACTGCACAAGAGATTTCAATACATGATCAACGAGCTGCTGAGGAAACACGTCCATAAACAGGCACAGAAATGCAATAAACCATGGGATGGGACTAAGTAACTTGAGAGAGGAAGTTGTACAATCCAATGACATAGCCCCTACTAAAGCAGAACTAGAGGGATAAACAGAAAATAATTAGAAAGAAAACATTAAGACCCTGAGAGTGTTCTCTGACTGATGCAATTAGTGTTCTCCGACTGATGCAATTAGTGTTCTCTGACTGATGCAATTAGTGTTCTCTGACTGATGCAATCCTAAATTAGGATCGCCTGAGATTTTTAAAGAAAGCAAACTTTTTTTTAACTTAAAAGTTCAAGAGGAAGTGAAAACGAAAAAGGTTGCTTACTTTTGAGAATAAGTTTAGAAACCTTGTAAATTAAATGGAAGACATATCTCATACCACAGAACAAACATACACATAGAAGCCATGATGAAAAAGATAGAAGACTTAAAACAATCAATCTAGAAATCATAATATTCAAATACAAGTTTCAGCAGGATAAAAGGAAGAAGAAAGTTAAATGATGATGAAAGAAATAAGAAAACTTCCTTGATATAGATAAAAAAATTGAGATATAATAAAATTTATACATTTCAATGAGAAACAAGAGCAAGAAGTAAGGAGTCTAGGTACCAGACAATATCAAACTACTATACTTGCTGGAACCATCAACTCAAACTTTGCATGAAATAAAAATGATATTCTACCTTGTTTAAGCCATTGAATTATATGGGGTCTCTTTCTATAGCAGCCTAGTCAATATTCTAACTAATAAAGATGACAGAAAATTAAAATAATGAAACAAATCTAGACTTCATTGAATTTTATACACAGGGAGAGAGAAAATATATACCCCACTGTGGTAGACTACAAATGGCCATAAATTCTTCACAGTAGCTCCCATAAAAAGATACACTCTATTTCCTCACTTCTTGAAACTCAGCTGGCCTAATTCTTGTTTGAGCCAAGAGGATACAACACAAATGGCACTATGAGTGATGTGAGCTTAGGCCTCCAGAGATCTTTCTGCTTTGTTTTGATCCTTACTACTAGGGATTCTTCTTTAAACTACCCAGAGCTAGCATCCTGGAGGATAAGAGACTAGAAAGAACTCCCACTTGTCCCAGATGTCCCAGAATGTCAGACATAGGAATAAAACTTATCTTGCACATCCAAACTAAGCTGAGCTGCCCAGCAACTATAAGAAATAATGATTCTACTGTTTTAAGTTACTACGTTTTGGAATAATTTGTTATTTAGGAAAAGCTAACTGGTATACCTAGTGATAGAAAATGTGCATTAGTTTATGTCATTAGAACGCTTACAAAAATTGAATATTGTGTTGGATTATTTCCAACAATTTTCTCCCACCCTATACATGCATGCCACTCTTACCTCTGAATATGGACTGGCCTTATGACTTCCTTACAGAATATGTCCTCTCCTTAAAAAGTTAAAAATAGGCCAAGTGTGGTGACTGACGCCTGTAATCCCAGCACTTTGGGAAGCCAAGGCAGGCAGATCACAAGGTCAAGAGATCGAGACCATCCTGGTCAACATTGTGAAACCCCGTTTCTACTAAAATTACAAAAATTAGCTGGGTGTGGTGGTGCCTGCCTGTAGTCCCAGGTACTCGGGAAGCTGAGGCAGGAGAATCACTTGAAACTGAGAGGCGGAGGTTGCAGTGAGCTGAGATCGTACCATTGCACTCCAATCTGGCAACACAGCGAGACCCCGTCTCCAAAAAAAAAAAAAAAAAAAAAGTTAAAAATAGAACTAACATATAATCCAGTAATCTTATTGTTAGGTATATACAAAAAAAGGAAATCAGTATATTAAAAAGATATCTGTACTCCCACGTTTATTGCACCACAATTCAAAAGAACTAAGATTTAGAAGAAATGTAAGTGTCCATCAACAGACAAATGAATAAAGAAAATGTAGTACATATACATAATGGAGTACTATTCAGCCAGAAAAAAAGAATGAGATCCTGTCATTTGCAACCAGAAGTCACTGCGTTAAGTGAAATAAGCCAGGCACAGAAAGACAAACTTCACATGTTCTCAATTATTCATGGGAGCTAAAAATCAAAACAATTAAACTCATGGAGATAGAGCACAGAATGATGGTTACCAGAGGCTGCAAATAGTAGTAGGGGGTGGAGTGCAGTGGCAATGGTTAATAAGTACAAAAATATAATTAGATAGAATGAGTAAGATCTAGTATTTGATAGCACAACAGGGCAACTACAGTCAATGATCATTTATTGTACACTTAAAAATAACTAAAAAAGGACCCACAGACCCTCTGAAGGAAGCAGATAGCTCCTGCAGGACCTGAGAGACACCCCAAACACTGTGAGTGCCCCACGCGGAAGTGGGAAAGAGAGACCCTCCTCTCCTGAACACACACTCTCCACTGGAGAAACAGAAGTTCTGCTCGCCGGAAAAGTTTCCAACCTTACTTGGAGCTGAGTCCATTTAGAGAGCCAATATAAGAGTAGAGGAAGCAGCAGAAAAGCCCTGGGAGCTCACTGGGTCCCGAAGCAGGCCATTCCTGCCTGGAACCACAGGGATCCACTGGGAGGACAGACAGAGAAGCAGGGGGTAAAACTCCACAGGGAGAAGGAAATCTCTAGCTGAACTTTGTAACAATTTGAACAGGGCAAGAAACCTCCTAGCCAGAACTCAGGGGAGGGCACAATCCAGTGTGCAGACTCCAAAGGTTGGGGAAGAATCAAGCACTTATCTTTCGCAGCTGTGAGGCAGATAGGTTGGGGCAAGTTTTCAAGCCCAACTCACCCACCGTCTGGAAACAGACTGGGGCTACTGCGGAGGAGGGTGGGAGTGAGACCGGCCCTTCATTTTGGGTGGGAGCTGAGTGAGCCCTGTGACTGCCCGCTTGGCCTGACATCTCTGACAACCTGACTCAGCAGAGGCAGCCATATCCTCCTAGGTACACAACTCCAGTGATCTGGGAATCTCACCCCCATTCCCCACAGCAGCCACAGCAAGACCCACCCAAGGAGTCTGACCTCAGCCACACCTAGCCCTGCCCCCACCTTATGGTCCTTCCCTACCCGCCCTGGTAGGGGAAGACAAAGGGAACATAATCTTGGGAGTTCTAGGGCCATGCCCACTACCCCTTCCTCTCCATACTACCACAGCTGATGCTCTCTGGAAAGTGCCACCTCTCAGCAGGAGGCCAACCAGCACAAAAATAGAGCATTAAACCACCATATCACAGGACTCTGTGCAGACAACCCCAAGTACCAGCCCAGAGCCAGGTAGACTCACTGGGTAGCTAGACCCAGAAGAGAGACAACAATCACTGCAGTATGGCTCACAGGAAGCCACATCCATAGGAAAAGGGGGAGAGTACTACATCAAGGGGACACTCCATGGGACCAAAGAATTTGAACAACAGCCTTCAGCCCTAGACCTTCCCTAAGACAGAGCCTATCCAAATGAGAAGGAACCAGAAAACCAACCCTGGAAATATAACAAAACAAGACTCTCTAAGATTCCCCACAAAAATCATACTACTTCATCAGCTATGGACCCAAACCAAGAAGAAATCCCAGCTTTACCTGAAAAAGAATTCCAGAGGTTAGTTACTAAGGGAGGCACCAGAGAAAGGTGAAGCTCAATGCAAGGAAATACAAAAAATGACACAACAAGTTAAGGAGAAATATGCAAGAAAATAGAAAGCTTAAAGAAAAAAACAATCAACAATTCAGGAAACTCTGGACACACTTTTAGAAATGTGAAATTGAAATGGCTTAAGCCTGTAATCTCAGCACTTTGGGAGGCCGAGACGGGCGGATCACGAGGCCAGGAGATCAAAATCATCCTGGCTAACACGGTGAAACCCCGCCTCTACTAAAAAATACGAAAAACTAGCCGGGCGAGGTGGCAGGTGCCTGTAGTCCCAGCTACTCGGGAGGCTGAGGCAGGAGAATGGCGTGAACCCGGGAGGCAGAGCTTGCAGTGAGCCGAGATCGCGCCACTGCACTCCAGGCTGGGTGACAGAGAGAGACTCGGTCTCAAAAAAAAAAAAAAAAAAAGAAATGTGAAATGCTCTGAAAGGTCTCAGCAATATAATTGAACAAGTAGAAGAAAGAAATCCAGAGCTCAAAGCCACGGTCTTCAAATTAACCTAATTCAACAAAGACAAGAAAAAAGAATGAAAAAATATAAACAAAGACTCCAAGAAATCTGAGATTATGTTAAATGACCAAACCTCAGAATAAACGATTTTCCTGAGGAAGAAGAGAATTCTAAAATCTTGGAAAAAATATTTGGAGGAATCATCAAGGAAAACTTCCCCAGCCTTGCTAAAGATCTAGACATCTAAATACAAGAAGAACAAGGAACACCTGGGAAATTCATCACAAAAAGATCTTCACCTAGGCACAATGTCATCAGGTTATCCAAAGTTAAAATGAAGGAAAGAATCTTAAGAACTGTGAGATAGAAGCGCCAAGTAACCTATAAAGGAAAACCTATCAAATTAACAGCAGATTTCTCAGCAGAAACCCTACAAGCTAGAAGGGATTGGGGCCCAATCTTCAGCCTCCTTAAACAAAACAATCATCAGCCAAGAATTTTTTATCTAGTGAAACTAAGCATTATATATGAAGGGGAGATACAGTCTTTTTCAGACAAACAAATGGTAAGATAATTCACCATTACCAAGCCACCACTACAAGAACTGCTAAAAGGAGCTCTGAATCTTAAAACAAATCCTGGAAACATATCAAAACAGAACTTCTTTAAAGCATAAATCACACAGGATCTATAAAACAAAAATACAAATTAAAAAGTAAAAGCAAAAAACAAACGAACAAAAACCCAGAGTATGCAGGCAACAAAGAACACAATGAATGCAACAGTACCTCATATTTCATGACTAATATTGGACTAAATGCTCCACTTAAAAGACACAGAACTGCAGAATGGATAAGAACTCATTAACCAACTATCTGATGCCTTCAGGAGACTCACTAACACGTAAGGACTCACATAAACTTAAAGTAAAGAGGTGGAAAAAGGCATTTCATGCAAATGGACACCAAAAGCGAGCAGGGTTAGCTATTCTTACATCAAACAAATAAACTTTTCTTTTTAAGACGGAGTCTCGCCCAGGCTGGAGTGCAGCGGCACAATCTCAGCTCACTGCAAGCTCCGCCTCCCGGGTTCACGCCATTCTCCTGCCTCAGCCTCCCGAGTAGCTGGGACTACAGGCGCCCACCACCACACCCGGCTAATTTTTTGTATTTTTGGTAGAGACAGGGTTTCACCGTGTTAACCAGCATGGTCTCGATCTCCTGACCTCGTGATCCACCCATCTCGGCCTCCCAAAGTGCTGGGATTACAGGCGTGAGCCACCGCGCCTGGCCACAAATAACCTTTAAAGCAACAGCAGCCAAAAGAGACAAAGAAGGACATTTTGTAATAGTAAAAGGCCTTGTCCAACAGGAAAATATCACAATCCTAAGTACATATGCACCTAACACTGGAGGTCCCAAATTTATAAAACAATTACTAATAGACCTAAGAAACGAGATAGACAGCAACACAATAATAGTGGGAGACTTCAATACTCCACTGACAGCACAAGACAGGCCATCAAGACAGAAAGTCAACAAAGAAACAATGGATTTAAACTATACCTTAGAACAAATGGGCTTAACAGATGTATACAGAACATTTCATCCAACAACCACAGAATACACATTCTATTCAACAGCACATGGAACTTTCTGCAGGATAGACCGTATGATAGGCCATAAAATGCGCCTATCATTTTTTTATGAAAATTTAAGAAAACTGACAGTATATCAAGCACTCAGATCACAGTGGAACAAAATTGGATATCAACTCCAAAAGGAACCTTCAAAACCATGCAAATACATGGAAATTAAATAACCTGCTCCTGAATAAGCATTGGGTCAAAAACAAAATCAAGATGGAAATTTAAAAATTCTTCAAACTGAATGACAATAATGACACAACCTACCAAAACTTGTGGGATACAGCAAAGGCAGTGCTAAGAGGAAAGTTCATAGCCCTAAAAGTCTACATCAAAAACACTGAAAAAGCACAAACTGACACTCTAAGGTCACAACTCAAGGTACTAGAGAAACAAGAACAAACCAAACCCAAACCAAGCAGAAGAAAGGAAAAAACCAAGATCAGAGCAGAACTAAATGAAATTGAAAGAAAAACAATACAAAAGATAAATGAAACAAAAAGCTGGTTCTTTGAAAAGATAAATAAAACTGATAGACTACTAGCAAGATTAACCAAGGAAAGAAGAGAGAAAATCCAAAAAAACCTCACTAAGAAACAAAACAGGAGATATTATAACTGACACTACTGAAATACAAAAGGTAATTCAAGGCTACTATGAACACTTTTATACACATAAACTAGAAAACCTAGAAGAGGTGGATAAATCCCTGGAAAAATACAACCCTCCTAGCTTAAATCAGGAAGAATTACATACTCTGAGCAGATCAATAACAAGCAGTGAGGTTGAAATGGTAATTTTAAAACTACCAACAGCAAAAAAGGCCAGGACCAGATGGATTAACAGCAGAATTCGAAGTGGGGGCGGAGCAAGATGGCCGACTAGGAACAGCTCCAGTCTCCAACTCCCAGCGCGAGCAACACAGAAGACCGGTGATTTCTGCATTTTCAACTGAGGTACTGGGTTCTTCTCACTGGGGAGTGCCAGAGGATCGGTGCTGGTCACCTGCTGCAGCCCCACCAGCGAGAGCTGAAGCAGGGCGAGGCATTGCCTCACCTGGGAAGCGCAAGGGGGAAGGGAATCCCTTTTCCTAGTCAGGGGAACTGAGACACACAACACCTGAAAAATCGGGTAACTCCCACCACAATACTGCGCTTTAAGCAAACAAGCACACCAGGAGATCATATCCCACACCTGGCCGGGAGGGTACCACACCCACGGAGCCTCCCTCATTGCTAGCACAGCAGTCTGTGATCTACCGGCAAGGCAGCAGCGAGGCTGGGGGAGGGGCTCCCGCCATTGCTGAGACTTAAGTAGGTAAACAAAGCTGCTGGGAAGCTCGAACTGGGTGGGGCTCACAGCAGCTCAAGGAAACCTGCCTGTCTCTGTAGACTCCACCTCTGGGGACAGGGCACAGTAAACAATAACAAACGCAGCAGAAAGCTCTGCAGACGCAAACGACTCTGTCTGACAGCTTTGAAGAGAGCAGTGGATCTCCCAACACGGAGGTTGAGATCTGAGAAGGGACAGACTCCCTGCTCAAGTGGGTCCCTGAACCCGGAGTAGCCTAACTGGGAGACATCCCCCACTAGGGGCAGTCTGACACCCCACACCTCACAGGGTGGAGTACACCCCTGAGAAGAAGCTTCCAAAGCAAGAATCAGACAGGTACACTCGCTCTTCAGAAATATTCTATCTTCTGCAGCCTCTGCTGCTGATACCCAGGCAAACAGGGTCTGGAGTGGACCTCAAGCAATCTCCAACAGACGTACAGCTGAGGGTCCTGACTGTTAGAAGGAAAACTATCAAACAGGAAGGACACCTACACCAAAAACCCATCAGTACATCACCATCATCAAAGACCAGAGGCAGATAAAACCACAAAGATGGGGAAAAACCAGGGCAGAAAAGCTGGAAATTCAAAAAATAAGAGCGCATCTCCCCCGGCAAAGGAGCGCAGCTCATCGCCAGCAACGGATCAAAGCTGGACGGAGAATGACTTCGACGAGATGAGAGAAGAAGGCTTCAGTCCATCAAATTTCTCAGAGCTAAAGGAGGAATTACGTACCCAGCGCAAAGAAACTAAAAATCTTGAAAAAAAAGTGGAAGAATTGATGGCTAGAGTAATTAATGCAGAGAAGGTCATAAACAAAATGAAAGAGACGAAAACCATGACATGAGAAATACGTGACAAATGCACAAGCCTCAGTAACCGACTCGATCAACTGTAAGAAAGAATGTCAGCGAATGAGGATCAAATCAATGAAATGAAGCGAGAAGAGAAACCAAAACACAAAAGAGGAAAAAGAAATGAAAAAAGCCTGTAAGAAGTATGGGATTATGTAAAAAGACCAAATCTACGTCTGATTGGGGTGCCTGAAAGTGAGGGGGAAAATGGAACCAAGTTGGTAAACACTCTTCAGGATATCATCCAGGAGAACTTCCCCAACCTAGTAGGGCAGGCCAACATTCAAATCCAGGAAATACAGAGAACGCCACAAAGATACTCCTCGAGAAGAGCAACTCCAAGACACATAATTGCCAGATTCACCAAAGTTGAAATGAAGGAAAAAATCTTAAGGGCAGCCAGAGAGAAAGGTCGGGTTACCCACAAAGGGAAGCCCATCAGACTAACAGCAGATCTCTCGGCAGAAACTCTTCAAGCCAGAAGAGAGTGGGGGCCAATATTCAACATTCTTAAAGAAAAGAATTTTAAACCCAGAATTTTATATCCAGCCAAACTAAGTTTCATAAGTGAAGGAGAAATAAAATCCTTTATAGATAAGCAAATGCTTAGAGATTTTGTCACCACTAGGCCTGCCTTACAAGAGACCCTGAAGGAAGCACTAAACATGGAAAGGAACACCGGTACCAGCCATTGCAAAAACATGCCAAAATGTAAAGACTATCAAGGCTAGGAAGAAACTGCATCAACTAACGAGCAAAATAACCAGTTAATATCATAATGGCAGGATCAAGTTCACACAGAACAATCTTAACCTTAAATGTAAATGGACTAAATGCTCCAATTAAAAGACACAGACTGGCAAACTGGATAAAGAGTCAAGACCATTCAGTGTGCTGTATTCAGGAGACCCATCTCACACGTAGAGACATACATAGGCTCAAAATAAAGGGATGGAGGAAGATTTACCAAGCAAATGGAGAACAAAAAAAAGCGGGGGTTGCAATACTAGTCTCTGATAAAACAGACTTTAAACCATCAAAGATCATAAGAGACAAAGAAGGCCATTACATAATGGTAAAGGGATCAATTCAACAGGAAGAGCTAACTATCCTAAATATATATGCACCCAATACAGGAGCACCCAGATTCATAAAGCAAGTCCTTAGAGACTTACAAAGAGACTTAGACTCCCATACAATAATAATGGGAGACTTCAACACTCCACTGTCAACATTAGACAGATCAACGAGACAGAAAGTTAACAAGGATATCCAGGAATTGAACTCATCTCTGCAGCAAGCAGACCTAATAGACATCTATAGAACTCTCCACCCCAAATCAACAGAATATACATTCTTCTCAGCACCACATCGTACTTACTCCAAAATTGACCACGTAATTGGAAGTAAAGCACTCCTCAGCAAATGTAAAAGAACAGAAATTATAACAAACTGTCTCTCAGACCACAGTGCAATCAAACTAGAACTCAGGACTAAGAAACTCAATCAAAACCGCTCAACTACATGGAAACTGAACAACCTGCTCCTGAATGACTACTGGGTACATAACGAAATGAAGGCAGAAATAAAGACGTTCTTTGAAACCAATGAGAACAAAGATACAACATACCAGAATCTCTGGGACACATTTAAAGCAGTGTGTAGAGGGAAATTTATAGCACTAAATGCCCACAAGAGAAAGCAGGAAAGATCTAAAATTGACACTCTAACATCACAATTAAAAGAACTAGAGAAGCAAGAGCAAACACATTCGAAAGCTAGCAGAAGGCAAGAAATAACTAAGATCAGAGCAGAACTGAAGGAGATAGAGACACAAAAAACCCTCCAAAAAATCAATTAATCCAGGAGTTGGTTTTTTGAAAAGATCAACAAAATTGACAGACCACTAGCAAGACTAATAAAGAAGAAAAGAGAGAAGAATCAAATTGACGCAATTAAAAATGATAAAGGGGATATCACCACCGACCCCACAGAAATACAAACTACCATCAGAGAATACTATAAACACCTCTACGCAAATAAACTGGAAAGTCTAGAAGAAATGGATAATTTCCTGGACACTTACACTCTTCCAAGACTAAACCAGGAAGAAGTTGAATCCCTGAATAGACCAATAGCAGGCTCTGAAATTGAGGCAATAATTAATAGCCTACCAACCAAAAAAAGTCCAGGACCAGATGGATTCACAGTTGAATTCTACCAGAAGTACAAGGAGGAGTTGGTACCATTCCTTCTGAAACTATTCCAATCAATAGAAAAAGAGGGAATCCTCCCTAACTCATTTGATGAGGCCAACATCATCCTGATACCAAAGCCTGGCAGAGACACAACAAAAAAAGAGAATTTAAGACCAATATCCCTGATGAACATCGATGCAAAAATCCTCAATAAAATACTGGCAAACCGGATTCAGCAACACATCAAAAAGCTTATCCACCATGATCAAGTGGGCTTCATCCCTGGGATGCAAGGCTGGTTCAACATTCGCAAATCAATAAACATAATCCAGCCATATAAACAGAACCAAAGACAAGAACCACATCATTATCTCAATAGATGCAGAAAAGGCTTTTGACAAAATTCAACAGCCCTTCATGCTAAAAACGCTCAATAAATTCGGTATTGATGGAACGTACCTCAAAATAATAAGAGCTATTTATGACAAACCCACAGCCAATATCATACTGGAGGGGCAAAAACTGGAAAAATTCCCTTTGAAAACTGGCACAAGACAGGGATGCCCTCTCTCACCACTCCTATTCATCATAGTGTTGGAAGTGCTGGCTAGGGCAATCAGGCAAGAGAAAGAAATCCAGGGGATTCAGTTAGGAAAAGAAGAAGTCAAATTGTCCCTGTTTGCAGATGACATGATTGTTTATTTAGAAAACCCCATTGTCTCAGCACAAAAACTCCTTAAGCTGATAAGCAACTTCAGCAAAGTCTCAGGATACAAAATTAATGTGCAAAAATCACAAGCATTCTTATACACCAGTAACAGACAAACAGAGAGCCAAATCAGGAATGAACTTCCATTCACAATTGCTTCAAAGAGAATAAAATACCTAGGAATCCAACTTACAAAGGATGTAAAGGACCTCTTCAAGGAGAACTACAAACCACTGCTCAGTGAAATAAAAGAGGACACAAACAAATGGAAGAACATACCATGCCCATGGATAGGAAGAATCAATATCGTGAAAGTGGCCATACTGCCCAAGGTAATTTATAGATTCAATGCCATTCCCATCAAGCTACCAATGAGCTTCTTCACAGAATTGGAAAAAACTGCTTTAAAGTTCATATGGAACAAAAAAAGAGCCCGCATCTCCAAGACAATCCTAAGTCAAAAGAACAAAGCTGGAGACATCACGCTACCTGACTTCAAACTATACTACAAGGCTACAGTAACCAAAACAGCATGGTACTGGTACCAAAACAGAGATATAGACCAATGGAACAGAACAGAGGCCTCAGAAATAATACCACACATCTACAGCCATCTAATCTTTGACAAACCTGAGAGAAACAAGAAATGGGGAAAGGATTCCCTATTTAATAAATGGTGCTGGGATAATTGGCTAGCCATAAGTAGAAAGCTGAAACTGGATCCTTTCCTTACTCCTTATACGAAAATTAATTCAAGATGGATTAGAGACTTAAATGTTAGACCTAATACCATAAAAATCCTAGAGGAAAACCTAGGTAGTACCATTCAGGACATAGGCATGGGCAAAGACTTCATGTCTAAAACACCAAAAGCAACGGCAGCAAAAGCCAAAACTGACAAATGGGATCTCATTAAACTAAAGAGCTTCTGCACAGCAAAAGAAACTACCATCAGAGTGAACAGGCAACCTACAGAATGGGAGAACATTTTTGCAATCTACTCATCTGACAAAGGGCTAATATCCAGAACCTACAAAGAACTCAAACAAATTTACAAGAAAAAAACAAACAACCCCATCAAAAAGTGGGCAAAGGATATGAACAGACATTTCTCAAAAGAAGACATTCATACAGCCAACAGACACATGAAAAAATGCTCATCATCACTGGCCATCAGAGAAATGCAAATAAAAACCACAATGAGATACCATCTCACACCAGTTAGAATGGCAATCATTCAAAAGTCAGGAAACAACAGGTGCTAGTGAGGATGTGGAGAAATAGGAACTCTTTTACACTGTTGGTGGGATTGTAAACTAGTTCAACCATTATGGAAAACAGTATGGCGATTCCTCAAGGATCTAGAACTAGATGTTCCATATGACCCAGCCATCCCATTACTGGGTATATACCCAAACGATTATAAATTATGCTGCTATAAAGACACATGCACACATATGTTTATTGCAGCACTATTCACAATAGCAAAGACTTGGAATCAACCCAAATGTCCATCAGTGACAGATTGGATTAAGAAAATGTGGCACATATACACCATGGAATACTATGCAGCCATAAAAAAGGATGAGTTTGTGTCCTTTGTAGGGACATGGATGCAGCTGGAAACCATCATTCTTAGCAAACTATCACAAGAACAAAAAACCAAACACCGCATGTTCTCGCTCATAGGTGGGAACTGAACAATGAGATCACTTGGACTCGGGAAGGGGAACATCACACACCGGGGCCTATCATGGGGAGGCGGGAGGGGAGAGGGGGGAGGGATTGCATTGGGAGTTATACCTGATGTAAATGATGAGTTGATGGGTGCAGCACACCAACATGGCACAAGTATACATATGTAACAAACCTGCACGTTATGCACATGTACCCTATAACTTAAAGTATAATAATAATAAGTAAATAAAAAAAAAAAAACAGCAGAATTCTACCAGACATTCAAAGAAGAATTGGTACCTTTTGACACTATTCCATAAGACAGAGAAAGAAGGAACTCTCCTTAATTCATTAGATGAAGCCAGCATCACCCTAATACCAAAACTAGGTAAAGACATAATTAAAAAAGAAAACTACAGACCAATATCCTTGATGAACATAGATGCTAAAATCCTTAACAAAATACTAGCTAAGTGAATCCAACAATATATCAAAAAGATAATCCACCATGATCAACTGGGTTTCATATCAGGGATGCAGGGATGGTTTAACATACCCAAGTCAATAAATGTGATACATCACATAAACAGAATTAAAAACAAAAATCACATGATTATCTCAGTAGATGCAGAAAAAGCATTCAACAAAATCCAGCATCCCTTAAAACTCTCAGCAAAACAGCATACAAGGGATATACCTTAATGTAATAAAAGCCATCTGTGACAACCTAATGCCAACATAATACTGAATGGGGAAAAGTTGAAAGCATTCCCTCTGAGAACTGGAACAAGACAAAGATGCCTATTCTCACCACACCTCCTCAACGTAGTACTGAAAGTCCTAGCAAGAGCGATCAGACAAGAGAAAGAAATAAAAGGCACCCGAATCATTAAAGAGGAAGTCAAACTGTCACTGTTTGCTGACAATCATTTACCTTGAAAACCCTAAAGACACCTCCAGAAAGCTCCTAGAACTGATAAAATAATTCAGCAAAGTTTCCGGATACAAGATTAATATCCACAAATCAGTAACTCTTCTATACACTAACAGCAACCAAGTGGAACATCAAATCAAGTACTCAACTCTTTTTACAATAACTGGAAAAAACAAAACAAAACAAAACTTAGGAATATACCTAGCCAAGGAGTTGAAAGAGACCTACAAGGAAAACTACAAAATGCTGCTGAAATAAATCACAGTTGACACAATCATATGGAAGCACATCCCATACTCATGGATGGGTAGAATCAATATTGTGAAAATGACCATACTGCCAAAAGCAATCTACAAATTCAATGCAATCCCCATCAAAATACCACCATCATTCTTCCCAGAACTAGAAAATAAAATCCTAAAATTCATATGGAACCAAAAAAGAGCCCCCATAGCCAAAGTAAGACTAAGCAAAAAGAAGAAATCTGAAAGCATCACACTACCTGATTTCAAACTATACTATAAGGCCATAGTCACCAAAACAGCATGGTACTGGTATAAAAACAGGCACATAGACCAATGGAACAGAAAAGAGAGCCCAGAAATAAAGCCAAATACTTAACAACCAACTGATCTTCGATGAAGCAAACAAAAACATAAAGTAGGGAAAGTACACCCTATTCAACAAATGGTGCTGGAAAAATTGGCTAACTACATGTAGGAGAATGAAACAGGATCCTCATCTCTCACCTTATACACAAATCATCTCAAGGTGGATTAAGGACTTAAACCTAAGACCTAAAACTATAAAAATTCTAGAAGATAACATTGGAAAACCCCTTCTAGATATTTTCTTAGGCAAGGATTTCATGACCAAGAACCCAAAAGCAAATGCAATAAAAATGAAAATAAATATTTGGGACGTAATTAAACTAAAAAGCTTTTGCAGGGCAAAAGGAACAGTCAGCAGAGTAAACAGACAACCCACAGAGAGGAAGAAAATCTTCATAATCTATACATCTGACAAAGGACTAACACCTAAAATCTACAGGGGACTCAAACAAATCAATAAGAAAAAAACAAGGTATCCCATCAAAAAGTGGGCTAAGGACATGAATAGACAGTTCTCAAAAGAAGATATACAAATGGCTAACAAACATATGAAAAAATGCTCAACATCACAAGTGATCAGGGAAATGCAAATCAAAACCACAATGTCATACCACCTTGCTCCCGCAAGAATGCCCATAATCAATAAATCAAACAGTAGATGTTGGTGTGGATGCGGTGATCAGGGAACACTTCTACACTGCTGGTGGGAATGCAAACTAGTACAGCCACTATGGAAAACAGTGTGGAGATTCCTTAAAGAACTAACAGTAGAACTACCATTTGATCCAGCAATCCCACTACTGGGTATCTACCCAGAGAAAATGAAGTCATTATTCAGAAAAGATACTTGCACACACATGTTTATAGCAGCACAATTCACAATTGCAAAATCATGGAACCAACCCAAATGCTCATCAATCAACAAGTGGATAAAGAAACTGTGGTATATTTATATGATGGAATACTACTTAGCCATAAAAAGGAATGAATTAAAAGCATTTGCAGTGACCTGGATGAGATTGAAGACTATTATTCTAAGTGGATGTAACTCAGGAATGGAAAACCGAACATCGGATGCTCTCACTGTAGGATATAATAAATTACTCTTCAAAGGTAAATTGTTGAGTATAATGATTTCTGAGATCCTCTCCAAAGAACCAGTGTATCAGGATGTTCAGATCCCCAGTTCTTTGTCCTCCATTTTAAAGTTTAACTTCTTCATTCTCCTTGCCCCTAGTTTCAGTAAACAACCTTTTCCACCAGTTCTAATCAGTAGTTCACATATGTTTCCCTGGTCACCTGATACATCTTGAGTCACCCCTGGTTACCTGCTCCGTCCTGAGTCACCCTGGTCACCTGCTCTGACCTGAATTATCTGTTCTGTAATTGCCCTTCCTGCCAAACTACTCACTCAACTCCAGCTCATACCCCTGCTTTCTTTAAAATAGCCAATCGGAATTAGCTCAGACTGTGCAGTCCAACCCTAGCCAATAGGGGAATGACACAGCAGTAGAGGCTACCTCCATCAGGAATAAGAACCCCTTCCCCTCCCTTGTTCAAGTGTGCTCCCACCATTGCTCCATCCGCAAGTCACACCCTTCTATAGAAGTAAAATTGTCTTGCTGAGAAAATTAAATTTATGTTCGAGTGCTGTTTCTTTGGCAGCACCGAATATTTACTCATAACATCACTGATATGTGTGAGCTAAGCTGTGAGGATGCAAAGACATAAGAATGATACAGTAGACTTTGGGGACTTGAGGGCAAGAGTGGGACGGGGGGTGAGTGATAAAAGACTACAAATATGGTGCAGTATATACTGCTTGGGTGATGGGTGCACCAAAATCTCACAAATCACAACTAAAGAACTTACTCATGTAACCAAATACCACCTCTACCCCTATAACTTATGGAAAAATAAATTTAAACATAAATAAATAATAAAAACAACTAAGAAAGTATAATTGGATTATCTATAACACAAAGAAATGAAAACTGCTTGAGGAGATGGATACCCATTTACCCTGATGTGATTATTATGCATTGTATGCCTGTATCAAAATCTCATGTATCCCATAAATATATATACTTATATATATACCCACAGAAATAAAAATAAATTTTTTTAAATAAAATAATATGGCAGGTAAAAATCTAAGATAATCCCATAACCTTCACCCCTAGGGTCATGCCATGTATAATAATCCAGCCCCTCTGAGTGTGGGTGGGACCTGTGACTTGCTTCTGTCCAATAGAATATGGCAAAGTGATAGGATGCCACTCCCTTTATTAGGTTCATTATATAGCAAGAGTGAGAGGATGTCACTCCCATGATCAAGTTACATTATATTAGAACTCTGTCTTAGCAGACAAGAGAGACTCTTCATTTGCCCAAAAGAAGAAGTGAGCTAGCCAGGCATGGTGGCTTATGCCTATAATCTCAAAAATTTCAGAGGTTGAGGCAGGAGGATCATTTGAGGCCAAGAATCCAAGACTAGCCTGGGCAACATAGCAAGAACTTGGTGTTAAAAAAAAAAAAAAAACCTTAAAAAACATAAAACTTAGCAGGGTGTGATGGTGCATGCCTGTAGTCCTAGATACCTGGAAGGGTGAAATGGGAGGATGGCTTGAGCCCAGGAGTTCAGGCTGCAGTGAGTTAGGGTCATGCCACTGCACTCCAACCTGGGTGACAGAGTGAGACGCTGTAGAAGAAGAAAGGAGGAGGAGGAGGAAGACGAGGAAGAAGAGGAAGGGGAGAAGGAAAGGTGCTATGATATGAACAATCTATGGAAAAGGCCATGTGGCAGGAAACTGCAGACTGTCCCTAGAAGCTAAGTGCCTCAGCCCTACAACTGCAAGGAACTGAAGTTTATCATATCCACTTGAGCTTGGAAGAGGATTCCCAAGATATATAATGGAATGGAGCCCAGCCAACACTTTCATAATAGCCTGGTGAGAATAAGTTGATTACAGCATAGGACACAGCTAAGCCATGCTCAGATGCCTAACCCACTGAAACTATGAGATAATATAAATTGCTTAAGCTGCTAAATTTGTAGTAACTTGCTATGCAGCAATAGAAAAGTAATACCATAAAATAGTACATTTTATATTCACTATTTTATGTGGTACCCTCATTTTTTACAAAGTTTATGTTATCTAGTTCTTGGGCCATTCAGGTGTATAGATACTTACTTGTACACTTGCACATACTTGTACACTTAACTCCAGCCATTGACTGAAATGGGTGATATAATGCTAGATGGTTGTTAAGAAATTAACATGTAACTGTCTCTAACTCAACTTCCCAGTTTGGGAAACAATCATTTGGGAAAGAAAAGGCTCTGCTTTTTCTGATACCACACTCTACAGATATTTTCTCACATATTTTTAAACATTTTGCAATAACATGTTGTTTATAGGAAGTTTATAGGGTATGTGATGATTAAAATTTTTAAGTGACTTGATAGTTGCAAAAGAAGGATAATATTTAAGGTCAGTGAGTAGCAAGACAATCTAAAGTTTCTGTTATATCTGGCACTCTATTAATTATAGAGCAAAGATTCCCTTACAGAATCCTTTTATGAACAGCAAACTAGAGTCTATCCCTAGTAGTTAGAGCATTTGCTATGTTTTCCAGGAGACAGTTATGCCAGGGTGATCTGAATGGATAGATGTGCTGTTTTGCCTGCTTGTAGAATTCATCCCAATCTTTGGTCTCTCTCTCTCCCTCCTCCACCTCTCCCTCTCTCTTCCGCACCAGAGCCTAAGGCTGCCCCACCAACATGCGTCATTTTTTCCAGAGGCTACATTTTTTTTTTTTTTTTTTTTTTTGAGACAGAGTTTTGCTCTGTTGCCCAGACTGGCATGCGGTCTCGGCTCACTGCAGCCTCCACCTCCCGGGTTCACGCGAGTCTTCTTCCTCAGTCTCCAGAGTGGCTGGGACTGCAGGCGCATGACACCATGCCCAGCTAATTTTTGTATTTTTATAGAGATGGGGTTTCCCCATGTTGGCGAGGCTAGTCTCGAACTCCTGACCTCAAGTGATCTGCCTGCATCGGCCTCCCAAAGTGCTGGTATTATAGGCACGAGCCACCACATCCTGCCCAGACATATCAAATTTGACAGGTATTGTTTACCCTTTGGATCTTTAGGAATTAATTTTTGCCTCTGTCACTCAGCTTTGTATATTTTGAAATGGAGGTAAGTATAGGGAGGTCATGGAAGGAAAATTGCCAGAATTCCCAAACCATGTAATACTCATTGAGAATTCTAGATCCATTATATCTAAAGGGCAAGTGAAGGAAACAGTATTGTGAACTGGGTATAACTACTTGGTTCTTGACTAGTACATTCTTAATTTGTGAGATCAAAAGGTTGATAAACAATAATTTAAGATCGTACAGTAATCTAAACATCTGCAAAGGTCTAGATATTATCAGTATCACTAGTTTTATTTCTGCCAGTAGATCCCTTTTAGGTTACACTGTTGTCCTCTTTCCAGTGTGGCATCTATCATTGGTTTTTTACTATGGCAAGTTCATTAAAAAGCTTGCTCCATTGTTGTCTTCAAGAAATGCCGATAAGGAGATGGAAGATATGAGACGATTAAGGCTTTAGCTTCTAGGCAAGAGAAATAACATTGCATTAAATTCCAAGTTTCTTTCTGCTAGACTTGAATGTCTAGCCACTCTAATTTATGGGGGCTTTTGGTTTTTTTCCTATTGTACTTTGTATGTAGAATTGTTTTGAAATATCAAGCATATTTGCTTTGAATTGGAACTCTTTCTTAATTTTGTATTTATCCTTTGAATAAAATGTAAATCCAAAAAAAGAAATTAACATGTAGCAAAAGAAAAAAAATATTCAAAAGTCAAAATGTAATAACAGGTTACCTGTATTCCTTTGATGGGATCACATAAACCAGAGTCAGATGTAGAGTTTACAATTTCTGAAGAAGTTTTTCATTGCATCTTAAAACATTTATACCTTTTTTTTCTTTTTTGTTATACTTAAGTTCTAGGGTACATGTGCACAACGTGCAGGTTTGTTACATATGTATACATATGCCATGTTGGTGTGCTGCACCCATTAACTCATCATTTACATTAGGTATATCTCTTAATGCTATCCCTCCCCGCTCCCCTGACCCCACAACAGGCCCCGGTGTGTGATGTTCCCTGTCCCGTGTCCAAGTGCTCTCATTGTTCAATTCCCACCTATGAGTGAGAACATGCAGTGTTTGGTTTTCTCTTCTTGTGATAGTTTGCTGACAATGATGGTTTCTAGCTGCATCCATGTCCCTACAAAGGAAATGAACTAATCCTTTTTTATGGCTGCCTAGTATTCTATGGTGTATATGTGCCACATTTTCTTAATGCAGTCTATCATTGATGGACATTTGGGTTGGTTCCAAGTCTTTGCTATTGTGAATAGTGCCACAATAAACATACATGTGCATGTGCCTTTATAGCAGTATGATTTATAATCCTTTGGGTATATACCCAGTAATGGGATGGCTGGGTCAAATGGTATTTCTAGTTCTAGACCCATGAGGAACTGCCACACTGTCTTCCACAATGATTGAACTAGTTTACTGTCCCACCAACAGTGTAAAAGTGTTCCTATTTCTCCACATCCTCTCCAGCACCTGTTGTTTCCTGACTTTTTAATGATCATCATTCTAACTGGTGTGAGATGGTATCTCATTGTAGTTTTTATTTGTATTTCTCTGATGACTAGTGATGATGAGCAATTTTTCATGTGTCTGTTGACTGCATAAATGTCTTCTTTTCAGAAGTGTCTGTTCATATCCTTTGCCCACTTTTTGAAATATCGTTTGTTTTTTTCTTGTAAATTTGTTTGAGTTCTTTGTAGGTTCTGGATATTAGCTTTTTGTCACATGAGTAGATTGCAAAAATGTTCTTCCATTCTGTCGGTTGCCTGTTCACTCTGATGGTAGTTTCTTTTGCTGTGCAGAAGCTCTTTAGTTTAATTAGATCTCATTTGTCAATTTTGGCTTTTGTTGCCATTGCTTTTGGTGTCTTAGACATGAAGTCCTTGCCCATGCCTATGTCCTAAATGGTATTGCCTAGGTTTTCTTCTAGGGTTTTTCTGATTTTAGGTCTAACATTTAAGTCTCTAATCCATCTTTAATTAATTTTTGTGTAAGGTGTAAGGAAGGGATACAGTTTCAGATCTCTACTTATGGCTAGCCAGTTTTCCCAGCACCATTTATTAAATGGGGAATACTTTCCCCATTTCTTGTTTTTCTCAGGTTTGTCAAAGATCAGATGGCTGTAGATGTGTGGTATTATTTCTGAGGGCTCTGTTCTGTTCCATTGGTCTAAATCTCTGTTTTGGTACCAATACCATGCTGTTTTGGTTACTGTAGCTGTGTAGTATAGTTTGAAGTCAGGTAGCATGATGCCTCCAGCTTTGTTCTTTTGGCTTAGGACTGCCTTGGCAATGCAGCTCTTTTTTGGTTCCATATGAACTTTAAAGTAGTTTTTTTCCAATTCTGTGAAGAAAGTCATTGGTAGCTTTATGGGGATGGCATTGAATCTATAAATTACCTTGGGCAGTATGGCCGTTTTCACGATATTGATTCTTCCTATCCATGAGCATGGAATGTTCTTCCATTTGTTTGTGTCCTCTTTTATTTCACTGAGCAGTAGTTTCTAGTTCTCCTTGAAGAGGTCCTTCACATCCCTTGTATTGGATTCCTAGGTATTTTATTCTCTTTGAAGCAATTGTGAATAGGGGTTCATTCATGATTTGGCTGTTTGTCTGTTATTGGCACATAAGAATGCTAGTGACTTTTGCACATTGATTTTGTATCCTGAGACTTTGCTGAAGTTGCTTATCAGCTTAAGGAGATTTTGGGCTGAGACGATGGGGTTTTCTAAATATACAATCATGTCATCTGCAAACAGGGACAATTTGACTTCTTCTTTTCCTAACCGAACACCCTTTATTTCTTTCTCCTGCCTGATTGCCCTGACCAGAACTTCTAACACTATGTTGAATAGGAGTGGAGAGAGAGGACATCGCTGTCTTGTGCCAGTGTTCAAGGGGAATGCTTCCAGTTTTTGCCCATTCAGTATGATATTGGCTGTGGGTTTGTCATAAATAACTATTATTATTTCAAGAGATGTTCCATTAATACCGAATTTATTGAGCGTTTTTAGCATGAAGGGCTGTTGAATTTTGTCATTTTCTGCATCTATTGAGATAATCATGTGGTTTTTGTCTTTGGTTCTGTTTATATGATGGATTACATTTATTGATTTGCATATGTTGAACCAGCCTTGCATCTCAGGGATGAAGCCCACTTGATCATGGTGGATAAGCTTTTTGATGTGCTGTTGGATTCGGTTTGCCAGTATTTTATTGAGGATTTTTACATCGATGTTCATTAGGGATATGGGTCTAAAATTTTCTTTTTTTGTTGTGTGTCTGCCAGGCTTTGGTATCAGGATGATGTTGGCCTCATCAAATGAGTTAGGGAGGATTCCCTCTTTTTCTATTGATTGGAATAGTTTCAGAAGGAATGGTACCAGCTCCTCCTTGTACCTCTGGTAGAATTCAGCTGTGAATCCGTCTGGTCCTGGACTTTTTTTGGTTGGTAGGCTATTAATTATTGCCTCAATTTCAGAGCCTGTTGCCTATTCATGGATTCATCTTCTTCCTGGTTTAGTCTTGGAAGAGTGTAAGTGTCCAGGAATTTATTCATTTCTTCTAGGTTTTCTAGTTTACTTGCACAGAGGTGTTTATAATATTCTCTGATGCTAGTTTATATTTCTGTGGGGTCAGTGGTGATATCCCCTTTATCATTCTTTATTGCATCTATTTGATTCTTCTCTCTTTTCTTCTTTATTAGTCTTGCTAGCAGTCAATCAATTTTGTTGATCTTTTCAAAAAACCAGCTCCTGGATTCATTGATTTTTCAAAGGGTTTTCTGTGTCTCTATCTCCTTCACTTCTGCTCTGATGTTAGTTATTTCTTGCCTTCTGCTAGATTTTGAATGTGTTTGCTCTTGCTTCTCTAGTTCTTTTAATTGTGATGTTAGAGTGTCAGTTTTAGATCTCTCCTGCTTTCTCTTGTGGGCATTTAGTGCTATAAATTTCCCTCCACACACTGCTTTAAATGTGTCCCAGAGATTCTGGTATGTTGTATCTTTGTTCTCATTGGTTTCAAAGAACATCTTTATTTCTGCCTTCATTTCGTTATGTACCCAGTAGTCATTCAGGAGCAGGTTATTCAGTTTCCATGTAGTTGAGCGGTTTTGATTGAGTTTCTTAGTCCTGAGTTCTAGTTTGATTGCACTGTGGTCTGAGAGACAGTTTGTTATAATTTCTGTCCTTTACATTTGCTGAGGAGTGCTTTACTTCCTACTATGTGGTCAATTTTGGAATAAGTGCAATGTGGTGCTGAGAAGAATGTATATTCTGTTGATTTGGGGTGGAGAGTTCTGTAGATGTCTATTAGGTTCACTTGGTGCAGAGTTGTGTTCAATTCCTGCATATCCTTTTTAACATTGTCTCGTTGATCTATCTAATGTTGACAGTGGGGTGTTAAATTCGCCCATTATTATTGTGTGGGAGTATAAGTCTCTTTGTAGGTCTCTCAGGACTTGCTTTTTGAATCTGGGTGCTCCTGTATTGGGTGCATATATATTTAGGATAATTAGCTCTTCTTGTTGAATTGATCCCTTTACCATTATGTAATGGCCTTCTTTGTCTCTTTTGATCTTTGTTGGTTTAAAGTCTGTTTTATCAGAGACTATGATTGCAATCCCTGCCTTTTTTTTCTTTTCCATTTGCTTGGTAGATCTTCCTCCATCCCTTTATTTTGAGCCTATGTGCACGTGAGATGGGTCTCCTGAATACAGCAAACTGATGGGTCTTGACTCTTTATCCAATTTGCCAGTCTGTATCTTTTAATTGGAACATTTAGCCCATTTACATTTAAGGTTAATATTGCTATGTGTGGACTTGATCCTGTCATTATGATGTTAGCTGGTTATTTTGCTCATTAGTTGATGCAGATTCTTCCTAGCATCAATGGTCTTTACATTTTGGCATATTTTTGCAATGGGTGGTACTGGTTGTTCCTTTCCATGTTTAGTGCTTCCTTCAGGAGCTCTTGTAGGGCAGGTCTGGTGGTGACAAAATCTCTCAGCATTTGCTTGTCTGTAAAGAATTTTATTTCTCCTTCACTTATGAAACTTAATTTGGCTGGATATGAAACTCTGGGTTGAAAATTCTTTTCTTTAAGAATGTTGAATATTGGCCCCCACTCTCTTCTGGCTTGTAGAGTAAAAGATTTATAACTTGTTCAGACAAATAGAGCAGCTATTGTTTTATACATTTGGGTTATAAAAGTTTTGAAAATTTTGAAATTCAAATAGGTTAAAGGGAATTCTCCAAAGTCATATAACCAGTAAGTTGCCGTTCTGACTGCCAATATGATGTTCTTTCCTCTGTAATTGTTTAAACCATGGTAATTTTCATAATGTTGACATAAATATGCCCGGGATTGCCATTTCATTTTCTGAACCTTGATGAGAAGAGTCCATCAACAAGAAAGACATTATCTCAGGAAGAATTTTAGTTCACACACACACACACAGAGACACACACGCATACACACAGATATATATACCTATAATCCCATACATAATAATGTTTCTCTACATATGACTATCAGAGCAAGTATTAATCAAATATTGATGCATACAGAGAGTGGGTGTGTTACCTGTACTTGATCCAAATCTTCTTTTATTTTAAACTCTTTTTCTGAAGACATCTTCCTGTAACATAAAATGTTTTAAAATGCATCATGATATTTTTAAATGCATCACTGCTTTGCTTTCTTGAGAACTTTTTAAACCATTTTAAAATAATGAAGTTTTTTTAAAAAATTCATATTTCTAAGAGACATAAAATTCATACAGGCTAAATTACAAACAACTGAATAACATTTCCCAAGCTAACTTCTCACTGCTATGATTAAGATGTGAAAAGACAGATATTCAAAGCATATTGGTCATTTTTTCTTCTTGGGTGATTTTTTGTTAAAGGTCAAAGCCATTTGTCCCATGAATTTCTTTTCAGGATTTGTGGAACTCTATAAAGTTTGACTTCATAGTTTCCTTTTAAAAAATATTTTAATATCAGGGTTTAATCAGGCAAATTCAAATGCAATAATTATTTTATAATACTAAAGAAAAGATTTACTTAAAAATGCTACTTTATAATAATACATATACACAAAAAATAAATACCTTTTTATAAGAATAATACAATTAATAAGTACAGTAGAAAAGAACAGCCAAGATTTTGGAGTTAACAAATTACAAAGCGGGGCGGAGCAAGATGGCCGAATAGAAACAGCTCCAGTCTCCAACTCCAAGCGCAAGCGACACAGAAGACAGGTGATTTCTGCATTTTCAACTGAGGTACTCGGTTCATCTCACTGGGGAGTGCCAGACGATCGGTGCTGGTCAGCTGCTGCAGCCCGACCAGCGAGAGCTGAAGCAGGGCGAGGCATTGCCTCACCTGGAAAGCGCAAGGGGGAAGGGAATCCCTTTTCCTAGCCAGGGGAACTGAGACACACAACACCTGGAAAATCGGGTAACTCCCACCCCAAAACTGCGCTTTAAGCAAACCGGCACACCAGGAGATCATATCCCACACCTGGCCGGGAGGGTACCACATCCACGGAGCCTCCCTCATTGCTAGCACAGCAGTCTGTGATCTACCGGCAAGGCAGCAGCGAGGCTGGGGGAGGGGTGCCCGCCATTCCTGAGGCTTAAGTAGATAAACAAAGCTGCTGGGAAGCTCGAACTGGGTGGAGCTCACAGCAGCTCAAGGAAACCTGCCTGTCTCTGTAGACTCCACCTCTGGGGACAGGGCACCGTAAACAATAACAAACGCAGCAGCTCTACAGACGCAAACCACTCTGTCTGACAGCTTTGAAGAGAGCAGTGGATCTCCCAACACGGAGGTTGAGATCTGAGAAGGGACAGACTCCCTGCTCAAGTGGGTCCCTGACCCCTGAGTAGCCTAACTGGGAGACATCCCCCACTAGGGGCAGTCTGACACCCCACACCTCACAGGGTGGAGTACACCCCTGAGAGGAAGCTTTCAAAGCAAGAATCAGACAGGTACACTCGCCGTTCAGAAATATTCTATCTTCTGCAGCCTCTGCTGCTGATACCCAGGCAAACAGGGTCTGGAGTGGACCTCAAGCAATCTCCAACAGACGTACAGCTGAGGGTCCTGACTGTTAGAAGGAAAGCTATCAAACAGGAAGGACACCTACACCAAAAACCCATCAGTACATCACCATCATCAAAGACCAGAGGCAGATAAAACCACAAAGATGGGGAAAAACCAGGGCAGAAAAGCTGGAAATTCAAAAAATAAGAGTGCATCTCCCCCGGCAAAGGAGCGCAGCTCATCGCCAGCAACGGATCAAAGCTGGACGGAGAATGACTTCGACGAGATGAGAGAAGAAGGCTTCAGTCCATCAAATTTCTCAGAGCTAAAGGAGGAATTACGTACCCAGCGCAAAGAAACTAAAAATCTTGAAAAAAAAGTGGAAGAATTGATGGCTAGAGTAATTAATGCAGAGAAGCTCACAAACGAAATGAAAGAGACGAAAACCATGGCACGAGAAATACGTGACAAATGCACAAGCTTCAGTAACTGACTCAATCAACTGGAAGAAAGAATGTCAGCGATGGAGGATCAAATGAATGAAATGAAGCGAGAAGAGAAACCAAAAGAAAAAAGAAGAAAAAGAAATGAACAAAGCCTGCAAGAAGTATGGGATTATGTAAAAAGACCAAATCTATGTCTGATTGGGGTACCTGAAAGTGAGGGGGAAAATGGAACCAAGTTGGTAAACACTCTTCAGGATATCATCCAGGAGAACTTCCCTAACCTAGTAGGGCAGGCCAACATTCAAATCCAGGAAATACAGAGAACGCCACAAAGATACTCCTCGAGAAGAGCAACTCCAAGACACATAATTGCCAGATTCACCAAAGTTGAAATGAAGGAAAAAATCTTAAGGGCAGCCACAGAGAAAGGTCGGGTTACCCACAAAGGGAAGCCCATCAGACTAACAGCAGATCTCTCAGCAGAAACTCTTCAAGCCAGAAGAGAGTGGGGGCCAATATTCAACATTCTTAAAGAAAAGAATTTTAAACCCAGAATTTTATATCCAGCCAAACTAAGTTTCATAAGTGAAGGAGAAATAAAATCCTTTACAGATAAGCAAATGCTTAGAGATTTTGTCACCACTAGGCCTGCCTTACAAGAGACCCTGAAGGAAGCACTAAACATGGAAAGGAACAACCGGTACCAGCCATTGCAAAAACATGCCAAAATGTAAAGACCATCAAGGCTAGGAAGAAACTGCATCAACTAACGAGCAAAATAACCAGTTAATATCATAATGGCAGGATCAAGTTCACACATAACAATCTTAACCTTAAATGTAAATGGACTAAATGCTCCAATTAAAAGACACAGACTGGCAAACTGGATAAAGAGTCAAGATCCATCAGTCTGCTGTATTCAGGAGACCCATCTCACACGCAGAGACATACATAGGCTCAAAATAAAGGGATGGAGGAAGATTTACCAAGCAAATGGAGAACAGAAAAAAGCGGGGGTTGCAATCCTAGTCTCTGATAAAACAGACTTTAAACCATCAAAGATCAAAAGAGACAAAGAAGGCCATTACATAATGGTAAAGGGATCAATTCAACAGGAAGAGCTAACTATCCTAAATATATATGCACCCAATACAGGAGCACCCAGATTCATAAAGCAAGTCCTTAGAGACTTACAAAGAGACTTAGACTCCCATACAATAATAATGGGAGACTTCAACACTCCTCTGTCAACATTAGACAGATCAACGAGACAGAAAGTTAACAAGGATATCCAGGAATTGAACTCATCTCTGCAGCAAGCAGACCTAATAGACATCTATAGAACTCTCCACCCCAAATCAACAGAATATACATTCTTCTCAGCACCACATCGTACTTACTCAAAAATTGACCACGTAATTGGAAGTAAAGCACTCCACAGCAAATGTACAAGAACAGAAATTATAACAAACTGTCTCTCAGACCACAGTGCAATCAAATTAGAACTCAGGACTAAGAAACTCAATCAAAACCGCTCAACTACATGGAAACCTAACAACCTGCTCCTGAATGACTACTGGGTACATAACGAAATGAAGGCAGAAATAAAGATGTTCTTTGAAACCAATGAGAACAAAGATACAACATACCAGAATCTCTGGGACACATTTAAAGCAGCATGTAGAGGGAAATTTATAGCACTAAATGCCCACAAGAGAAAGCAGGAAAGATCTAAAATTGACACTCTAACATCACAATTAAAAGAACTAGAGAAGCAAGAGCAAACACATTCGAAAGCTAGCAGAAGGCAAGAAATAACTAACATCAGAGCAGAACTGAAGGAGATAGAGACACAAAAAACCCTCCAAAAAATCAATGAATCCAGGAGTTGGTTTTTTGAAAAGATCAACAAAATTGACAGACCACTAGCAAGACTAATAAAGAAGAAAAGAGAGAAGAATCAAATCGACGCAATTAAAAATGATAAAGGGGATATCACCACCGACCCCACAGAAATACAAACTACCATCAGAGAATACTATAAACACCTCTACGCAAATAAACTGGAAAATCTAGAAGAAATGGATAATTTCCTGGACACTTACACTCTTCCAAAACTAAACCAGGAAGAAGTTGAATCCTTGAATAGATCAATAGTGCGCTCTGAAATTGAGGCAATAATTAATAGCCTACCAACCAAAAAAAGTCCAGGACCAGACGGATTCACAGCTGAATTCTACCAGAGGTACAAGGAGGAGCTGGTACCATTCCTTCTGAAACTATTCCAATCAATAGAAAAAGAGGGAATCCTCCCTAACTCATTTGATGAGGCCAACATCATCCTGATACCAAAGCCTGGCAGAGACACAACAAAAAAAGAGAATTTTAGACCAATATCCCTGATGAACATCGATGCAAAAATCCTCAATAAAATACTGGCAAACCGGATTCAGCAGCACATCAAAAAGCTTATCCACCATGATCAAGTGGGCTTCATCCCTGGGATGCAAGGCTGGTTCAACATTCACAAATCAATAAACATAATCCAGCATATAAACAGAACCAAAGACAAGAACCACATCATTATCTCAATAGATGCAGAAAAGGCTTTTGACAAAATTCAACAGCCCTTCATGCTAAAAACGCTCAATAAATTCGGTATTGATGGAACATACCTCAAAATAATAAGAGCTATTTATGACAAACCCACAGCCAATATCATACTGAATGGGCAAAAACTGGAAAAATTCCCTTTGAAAACTGGCACAAGACAGGGATGCCCTCTCTCACCACTCCTATTCAACATAGTGTTGGAAGTTCTGGCTAGGGCAATCAGGCAAGAGAAAGAAATCAAGGGGATTCAGTTAGGAAAAGAAGAAGTCAAATTGTCCCTGTTTGCAGACGACATGATTGTATATTTAGAAAACCCCATTGTCTCAGCCCAAAATCTCCTTAAGCTGATAAGCAACTTCAGCAAAGTCTCAGGATACAAAATTAATGTGCAAAAATCACAAGCATTCTTATACACCCGTGACAGTCAAACAGAGAGCCAAATCAGGAATGAACTTCCATTCACAATTGCTTCAAAGAGAATAAAATACCTAGGAATCCAACTTACAAGGGATGTAAAGGACCTCTTCAAGGAGAACTACAAACCACTGCTCAGTGAAATAAAAGAGGACACAAACAAATGGAAGAACATACCATGCTCATGGATAGGAAGAATCAATATCGTGAAAATGGCCATACTGCCCAAGGTAATTTATAGATTCAATGCCATCCCCATGAAGCTACCAATGAGCTTCTTCACAGAATTGGAAAAAACTGCTTTAAAGTTCATATGGAACCAAAAAAGAGCCCGCATCTCCAAGACAATCCTAAGTCAAAAGAACAAAGCTGGAGGCATCACGCTACCTGACTTCAAACTATACTACAAGGCTACAGTAACCAAAACAGCATGGTACTGGTACCAAAACAGAGATATAGACCAATGGAACAGAACAGAGTCCTCAGAAATAATACCACACATCTACAGTCATCTGATCTTTGACAAACCTGAGAGAAACAAGAAATGGGGAGAGGATTCCCTATTTAATAAATGGTGCTGGGATAATTGGCTAGCCATAAGTAGAAAGCTGAAACTGGATCCTTTCCTTACTCCTTATACGAAAATTAATTCAAGATGGATTAGATACTTAAATGTTAGACCTAATACCATAAAAATCCTAGAGGAAAACCTAGGTAGTACCATTCAGGACATAGGCATGGGCAAAGACTTCATGTCTAAAACACCAAAAGCAACGGCAGCAAAAGCCAAAACTGACAAATGGGATCTCATTAAACTAGAGCTTCTGCACAGCAAAAGAAACTACCATCAGAGTGAACAGGCAACCTACAGAATGGGAGAACATTTTTGCAATCTACTCATCTGACAAAGGGCTAATATCCAGAACCTACAAAGAACTCAAACAAATTTACAAGAAAAAAACAAACAACCCCATCAAAAAGTGGGCAAAGGATATGAACAGACATTTCTCAAAAGAAGACATTCATACAGCCAACAGACACATGAAAAAATGCTCATCATCACTGGCCATCAGAGAAATGCAAATCAAAACCACAATGAGATACCATCTCACACCAGTTAGAATGGCGATCATTAAAAAGTCAGGAAACAGGCCGGGCGCGGTGGCTCACGCCTGTAATCCCAGCACTTTGGGAGGCCGAGGCAGGCGGATCACAAGGTCAGGAGATCGAGATCATGGTGAAACCCCGTCTCTACTAAAAATAGAAAAAATTAGCCGGGCGCAGTGGCGGGCGCCTATAGTCCCAGCTACTGGGGAGGCTGAGGTAAGAGAATGGCGTGAACCCGGGAGGCGGAGCTTGCAGTGAGCCGACATTGCGCGACAGAGCGAGACTCCGTCTCAAAAAAAAAAAAAAAAAAAAAAAAGTCAGGAAACAACAGGTGCTGGAGAGGATGTGGAGAAATAGGAACACTTTTACACTGTTGGTGGGATTGTAAACTAGTTCAACCATTATGGAAAACAGTATGGCGATTCCTCAAGGATCTAGAACTAGATGTACCATATGACCCAGCCATCCCATTACTAGGTATATACCCAAAGGATTATAAATTATGCTGCTATAAAGACACATGTACACGTATGTTTATTGCAGCACTATTCACAATAGCAAAGACTTGGAATCAACCCAAATGTCCATCAATGACAGATTGGATTAAGAAAATGTGGCACATATACACCATGGAATACTATGCAGCCATAAAAAAGGATGAGTTTGTGTCCTTTGTAGGGACATGGATGCAGCTGGAAACCATCATTCTTAGCAAACTATCACAAGAACAGAAAACCAAACACCGCATGTTCTCACTCATAGGCGGGAACTGAACAATGAGATCACTTGGACTCGGGAAGGGGAACATCACACACCGGGGCCTATCATGGGGAGGGGGGAGGGGGGAGGGATTGCATTGGGAGTTATACCTGATGTAAATGACGAGTTGATGGGTGCAGCACACCAACATGGCACAAGTATACATATGTAGCAAACCTGCACGTTGTGCACATGTACCCTACAACTTGAAGTTTAATAATAATAAATAAATTAAAAAAAAAAAAAAAAGCAAATTACAAAGCATGAGCTAGACCATCAAAGAAACAATGTAAATCCTTTTTTCCTAAAATTAAAGATCTAACTCTGTTCACCTATTTCTGAATGCATTGTGGTTCAATCTCCTCTTCCAGTCCATTTTTGGTTCTTTGTTCTTCCCCTTTTAGCTTTATCCCATAATCATATACTGATCAAAAACATGTGTTTGTCTATTTTATGTTTTCAAAAGCTTATTCATAAGTTATGTTTTTTTGACTTTAAATTGTTTTTATAAAAAGAAAATATAAATTAACAAGAAAAAAAGATTAACATGTATCTTTATGTCTTACTTTTCTGAATCCTCAGATTTTCCTTTGTCTTTTTTCTTCACTGTTTTCGCAGCTTTCTTTGTTCGATTATTTGTAGACTTAATTTTCTGTATAATTTTATATAAGCCAGAAATAAAGGGTTGAAAACACAATAAGTTATTTAAAAAAATGATAATATATATTGCTAATGTACATTTTACTCTAAGAGTCACTATACAACGTTTCAAGAAAAATTATCTGCATAGAAGCAAAACAAAATGACACATCTGGTCTGTTTGTAATAGTGCTTTATGTGGTGTAAGTTGTATATAAGCTAATACATATTAAAACATTTAAATTTTTCTGACAATTACAATCAATTATGTTATAATGTAGCATATGCCTTCCAGAAAATCATCTCACTATGCAAAAACACGCAATAAAACCTGTAGGATGTATGGGGGAAATGGGTTAGGTGCACATCTTGCAAAAACCTTGTAGGTGATATATTTTTAAAAATAGAACCTAAGAAAAACAGTACTATAGTACACAGTTAAATGATTAAGAATACATAAATACCATGAGAAATATAGACTTCCATTTTGAGAAAGACCTGAAACTTGTTTGTGAAAGTGAGCATTGAATAGGTTGCAACTTGTGAGTTATTGCACAGTGGAAGGAAATTATCTGAAATTAAAATGTCATACCACCAGATATGGGCTTGTGTGGCATACTATACACAGGTGAACCAAGGTAGATGGAGAAAGTTGCTTTCTGCTTTTTTTCTTTTTTTTTTTTTTTTTTTTTTTTTTTTTTGAGATGGGAGTCTCACTCTGTTGTCCATGCTGGAGTGCAGTGGCACAATCTCAGCTCACTGCAACCTCCACCTCCTGGGTTCACACAATTCTCCTGTCTCGGCCTCCTGAGCAGCTTGGATTACAGGGGCTTGCCACCACACCCAGCTAATTTTTGTATTTTTAGTAGAGACGGGATTTCACCATATTGATCAGGCTGGTCTTGAACTCCTGACCTCAGGTGATCCACCCGCCTCGGCCTCCCAAAGTGCCGGGATTACAGGCGTGAGACACCGCACCCAGCCCTTCTGCTTTCACTCATTGTTTCTGCAGATGAAACAGCTTAATTAAGCACATGTGAAATTCAAACTATGCTCAAATTGTTCAATTAAGTTAGAACAAGTTTGCATTTCAAACAAATATTATAGCAGAACTAATCACGTTTTAAAGTATTCTTGAGCTGCTGTGTAGTACAAGATCTTTTTCTTTTCAGTAGAAAGAATAAAAATGTTTTCTGGGCTTTATTTTTAACTGACAGCAAATAGAAATCCTTTAGTGAGATCATGGCAATTTGACAGTATTATAATTAAGCTCAATCAAGGTACATGGGGTACTTGGAAGATCAAGTTCTACAGCTGCCTATTTCTACATCTTTCAATCCATCTGGTTCCTTAAACAATAGGGGGAAAACCCCTTATTTGGTGGAGGAGCATTTCCAAAATGAAGTTACAGTTTCTTTCTCAAAATTTACTGTCGTGTCAACTGTTAAAATAGGGCCTTTTGTGTGTTTTGTTATTTCATCTTAATATCACCAGAATTTCTGTAATTCCACAACTGTGATTTTACAACGTAGAAGAGAATTCAGTTCTAGTCTATTGCTTTAGATGTAAAAACAGCTGAAAACCCAAAGTGGATTAGAATTGCTAAAAGATTTCCCTGCCATCGTTTGATACAATCTATTCTCTTGATTCTTGATAGGTGCATAGGAAGCCTAACTTAGAATTCTTTCTACAGGAACATGTCTGATTTCAGGAGTACCCAATGAAGGATCCCATGGATGGCCAGCCAGTTACTCAGAGTAATATGTTTATGAATTAAATGGATTGCATAATGGTACCACTTTTTCTTTGTCACTGTTGGTGGATAAATGACAAAGTAGATTCCAATATCCTGTATAGAAAGGTGGTTACCCAACAGCCTCACTGGTGGCTTGCTAGCAGTAGAGCCTCAAGTCGCACCTCTGTGGCTTTCTGTAAATTTGAGTCCTATAGCCACTTGTAATCCCCAAGGCCCACTTGGTCCATGCTGAAGAAGCAGCTGTGACCCCAATCTTGCCCCTTTTGCTCTTCAATATTACTGGAGGAATATGTAATATCTAGGTCAAGTCTAGGAGAGGCTCATCCTAAAAAAAATTGCCTAAAAAAAAATTGCCAAGTCTTTTCTCAATTAAAACAAAAAAAGCCTCAAGTACATCTCAATCATGTCAAAATTATGGTTAAAAACTGACATTATGTAGGGAAATAGCAGCAGAGAATGGCTAATCTTAAGAAACAACCAACCAACCAAAAAAACAAAACAAAACAAGACCAACAACAAAAAAGTGCCATCTCACCCCTCCCCTTGGTTCTTTCAATTGGGGTTAAAGACTCGAGCCTCTGAGAAAATGAGAAAGGGAAAGCCATAGAGGAAAACTGCTTCAAGGCCAGAATTTTGGGCAAGGTAAAGAAAAAGTTGTACATGAAAGCAGGGACTGTCTGGAAAAGAATCAGAATCTCAAGATCTATTTTTCTTAAATGGGAAAGCTCTGAAACCCAGATCTCTGTTCTACCATCATCCTGATCCTTTAGTTATGGGGCAATAAACTCAAGTGCAATGAGTAAAGTGCCAGCCGCGGATACAAAAACAAAATATAAAACAAAACAGCCAACCAAAATAACTCTGGTCTTAGGGTAATAGAAGACATATAGGAAAGGACTGTCTATAGAACACCTGAGGTTCTCAAGAAATTACTATTCAATGGTTCTGTTTTTGCTTACATTAAAAATCAGACTAAAGATTCAAAGATCTTAACTATTAAAAGATGAAAGGAATTTGACAGTGCTTTGAACAGTGATAAAATGGTACCCAAATTTGGTGTTCATACAGTTAACTAAAAAAGATAGTAGCTTAAAAGTTGCAGGAAAAAATGTGAACATACAGAACAACAGAAACAGTCCAGGAAGATGATGCAGCCTGGACACAGCAAGTTTAATGTCTCTGCTGGTGTACATAGAATTAACACCCTTTCCCCTCCTCATCCTCATGCAGGCAATAGAATCTACACTAGAAAATTTGACTCTTAATGAATAAAAGGATGGGCTCATACACCTTCATAGCTCTTTTCAAAAAGGATGCTTATAATTTAAAGGATGTCCTAATAGGAAGGAAAGATACAGGGGAAGAGGCAGTTTCACATTTTAGTCCATTAGTCTTTGGTAGAGCCCAACCAAGGCCAAATTCACCTAGGATGCCCAATGGCTGTGGGGATCTCCACAGTGTCAAGTAAGCAAACCCAAATGAACATGTTGGATTACAAAAAAAAAAAAAAAAAAAAAAAAAATCTAGAAACTCTTGAAGAAAGAGCTTCACCCTAAAAAGGGAAGAGGAAAATGCTTGGAGGGGAAGGGCTGAGGGTCAGTGTGTGATCTCTGCTGTGGTGCTGGCCAGGGGCTTAGGAGTTAAGCCAAGGGTGGCGGAGACACTCAGTGGCAGTGGCTCTCTTCTCAGGGATCAACTCCAACATGGGCAGTAAGAAATCTGTGAAGTCAGCTGCCTCTTCCTGAGACCACTCATACTTCTCTACTAGAACCTCAAAAAGGCCCCAAGGTTTCAGCTTCGTGATACGTTTCAGGTCACCTTTTTTGGTGAAAAATTCCTTGGAATATTGTCCTGCCACAATGAGCTTGCAAGGCACCTTCCCTAGAAGTTCCATGATCAATGCAATGTGATCTTCATCTTGAGTGTACTCTTCCCCTGAATGAGGTTCAAACAAATAGGCATCTGTGGCCAGTTCAAAGGTCATGCATGTCATGCTCCAAATGTCAGCAGGGGTATTACAGCCAGATCCTATTAGAACTTCCAAGGAATGATATTGCCTCGTTTGAATATCTTCAGTGAAATGTTTGTGCACTCAACAAGCATTTCCAAGATCAGCAATCTTCACCTTGAACTTTTCTGCATTTTTTGGCTCAAGGGAATTAACAAGAAAATTTCCAGCCGTGGATTTTCGTTTGTTGTCCAATGGTCCATTATGTTCTTGCTCTTGTTCATCTTCACAGGGTATCTCTGACCGAATGCTTTCTTGAAGTTGGCTAATGTACTGTTCACTGAATGACTAATCTATAGTTGAGGAAGACTGGCACACCATGGAGTCTGACACCTCAGATGTTATAGGTGTACAGGAGTCTGTTTCTTGAGATGTGCTACTGTCTCCATTTTGGGAGCTTAGGAAACTAGATTCCTGATTCAAATTTTGGACATCACGGTCATTAGCATTATGTAGATCCTCTTTATGCCTCAATGTTTCATTATTACTGTTCTGACTATAATTAATGACTTCAATCACTCCATTGCAATTAATTTCTGCTGCACCACCCTCTGTATCACGTTCCATAAGTGTTTGATCCTGGCCAATGGTACTTGACTATTCAAGTTTTTCTTGGGTCATTTTATTAGGTGGGTTCTCTTTCAAGGGTCTTTCAACAGGACTCTCTGATTCTTCTTGCTTGTTTGGTCTTTTTTGCCCAGGGTCCGACTCTCTCCATTTCCTCAATTTCCTGCATTCACTTCTCTAGTAATTCTGCCTGGCGCTTCTGCTTCTTCTTCAATTTCTTCTTCTTCTTCTTTGACATTTTGTCAGCTGGTTTAGGTTGGGGAGAAGTACTGACTGCAGATCCAGAAGGTGGAGGAGCTCCAGACTGCTGCCATTCTGTTTCTTCTGCAGCCAGCCTCCGAAAGTACTGCTCATTCACTGACAATAAGATGTTCTCTGGTTTAATGTCAGTGTGGATGATACGGCACTTGCTATGTAAATAATCAAGACTCTGTAACAACTTGCTGAATAATTTTTTTGACGCAAGGCAGTGGAAGCCCCTGATAATTGGACTTGGTGATCCACTTGAGCAGATGATGCCCCAAAACTTCAAATACCATGCAGATACGTGTTCCATTAACTCCTGATATTTTAAAGTCATCTAGTAGTTGTACAACCATTTCTCTATTTGGATCATTAGGATCTGAATTACGAGCTGACTTCAGCAACCGGATTTCATCTAGTGCTGTTTCAGTGTAATGTTCAGCACTTTTAACTACTTTCATTGCCACAAATTTCTTCCCGTGAATATCCCATGATAACCATACCATTGAAAAGTGTCCCCAGCCTAACTTTTGGATCACGTGATAGCTCCCGTTGAATAGATCTCCAATTTTCACAAGATGATAACCTCCTTTACAATAATCATTAGGATCTTCTTGCTCATCATCATCAGATCCCAGAATCTCCTCTTCCTGCTCTGGTAGATCACTCTCGGAGTGGAGAGCAGAGCCTCGGTGCTGAGTTTCAGATTCCTTTTGGGCTTTGTCCTTCTTGGGTATGGTCCTTCTCTTTCAGGCCTGGAGCGCAAACACTTTCCGCTCCATGGTGAGACCAATAACTGCCAGGCGCCTGCGCACCAGTACAAGATCATTTTATACCAGAAAGTAAGGGAAAAAATTAACAGTTAAAAATTATTTAAAATTTTAGGATATTTGGACAAGACGGCAGACTAGAAGCATCTCATATGCACCATTCTCACAGATCAGAAACAAAAGGGGCTAGTAAACATTGACCCTGCAGGCCGATCATCTGAGAAACCACGTTATGATCCATCAAGGCAGCAGGGTAACACAAAGAGCAGAGATGAGTGAGGTGGGACACCAGCATGTCTGGGCTCAGTGCAGAGCCAGGAGAACCTTTCAATATGGGAAAGGTTGAGTAAGTGAACCATTTTCCAACATGGGAAAGGGTGAGAGCCCCTTAGGGGGATTCAGCTCTCCACAGGGACCTGTGCAAGACTAGGAATGGGAGAAACCCCCTGGGCCCCCACCAACTCTACCACATTTCTAGACTGAAGGAGGAGCCACTGGGACATTTTGTGGGGGCAACTCTTGCGTCCACGGGGACCTCTACAAGCCTTGGGCCCAAGGGCAGACCAGTACCAATGCCACTGCCTCAGTAAAAACCACAGTTGCAGTACCTGGGAGCTGTACGATTTATCCATGTCTTCTTGCCAGATGGGGCTCAAGGCCAGCTTCCGGACTAGCAGGCCCACTTTGGGCCAAACTCGGCTGGCCACTCCACCCACCCCCACCACTGGTAGCCAGGTAGGTGAGGCTTCCTAGAGCTTCCAGCCCAGCAGTCCTGCTTTTGTGTGAACTCAGCTGGAGGGTGCAGCCTCCTGCTTTCCCAGGAAATACCCAGAGAGCTGAGCAGGTGACTCCACCCACCCCTCCCATGGAAACCCATATTGGCAACACCTTCTAGAGCTTCCAGCCCAGTGGCCACGCTCCTGTGTAAACTCAGCGATAGGGTGCATCTTCCTGTTGTCCCAGGAAGCATCTAGACTATAGACCAGGCATCCCCACCCACCCCCACTTCTGGTAGCAAGGCGAGCCATGCCTGCTAGAGCTTCTAACTCAGTAGTCCTACTTCTGCCTGAATTTGCCTCCTGCTGCCCTGGAAACACACAGAAAGCAGGGCAAGCAACTCTATCCATGCCTGTGGCTCTCTAAAATAAATCAATCAGACAAAAACAAAAATAAAAAATGAAAAAAAAACTGAGAAATTTGGGGTTAGCTAGAGGTCAAATCTATGACTTATTGGTATTCCTGAAAGAGGCGGGGGAAAAGCAAGCAACCTGGAAAACATATTTCACTGTATCACTGATGAAAACTTACCCAACCTCACTAGAGAGGACAACATTCAAATCCAAGAAATACACAGAGCCCCTGAAAGGTATTATACAAGAAGATAAAACCAAGACACATAATCATCAGATTTTCAAAAGTCAACATGTAAGAAAAAATGATAAAGGTAACTAGAGAGAATGTGCAGGTCACCTACAAAAAGAATCCCACCCATCAGGCTAAAAGTGGACCTGTCAGCAGAAATCCTACAAGCCAGAAGAGATCGGGGGTGGGGCAGGGGGAGGCCTATATTCAGCATTCCTAAAGAAAAAAATTTCCAGCCAAGAATTTCATATCCAGCCAAACTGAATGTCATACGTGAAAAAGAAATAAGATCCTTTTCAGGCAATCAAATGCTAACAACATGATAGCGAGATCAAACTCATACACATCAATATTAACACAGAATGTAAATGGGCTAAATGCCCAAATTTAAAGGTACAGAGTGGCAAGCTGGAAAAAGAAGCAAGACCCAATGGTATGCTATCTTCAAGAGATCCATCTCACAGGCAATGACATCCACATAGGCTCAAAATAAAAAGAGAAAAATTTACCATGCACATGGAAAACAGGAAAAAGCAGGAGTTGCAAACCTAATTTCAGGCAAAATGAACTTTAAGTGAATAAAGATCAAACAAGGTAAACATGGGCAGTACATATTGGTAAAGGGTTCAATTCTACAAGAAGATTTAACTATTCTAAACATATATATACCCAACATAGGACCACGCAAATTGATACCCAGGACAAGCAAGTTCTTAGAGACCTACAAAGAGACTTAGACCCACACACAATAATAGAGGGACACTGCTATTAGACAGAAGACCCCACTGACAGTATTAGATAGACCATTGAGGCAGAAAATAAACAAAGATATTCAGCACCTAAACTCAACATTTGACCAGTGGACAAATAGACACTACACAAGGCTCCACCCAAAAACAACAGAATATACATTCTTCTCATCATGACATAGCACATACTCCAAAAAATCTAGCTGGCCATAAAATAATCCTTAGCAAATTAAAAAAAAAAAAATCAAAATCATACCAACCATACTCTCAGACTACAGCAAAATAAAAATAGAAATCAAGACTAAGAAAATCACTCAAAACCATACAATTACATGGAATTTAAACAACCCCCTCCTGAATGACATTTGGGTAAACAATGAAATTAAGGCAGAAATTAGGAAGTTCTTTGAGACTAACGAGAACAAAGATACAACATACCAGAAACTCTAGGACACAACTAAGGCAGTGTTAAGAGGGAAGTTTATAACACTAAATGCCCAACATGAAAAAGTTAGAAAGATCTAAAATTAACAACCTAACCTCACAACTAGAAGAAGAGAAGAGTAAACCAACCCCAAAACAAGCAAAAAGTAAGAAGTACCCAAATCAGAACTGAACTGAAGAAACTGAGATACAAAAAAACATGAAAGATCAACAAATCCAGAAATTGGTTTTATAAAAAAATTAATAAGATAGACCACTAGCTAGACAAATAAAGAAAAACAGAGACCAGATCCTGATAAACACAATTAGAGATGACAAAGCAGATGTTACCACTGACACCACAGAAATACAAATAACCATCAGAAACTACTATGATTGCCTCTATGCACACAAACCAGAAAATCTATACTAGAAATGAGTACATCAAACTAGAAATACATAAATTCCTGGACACATACAACCACCCAAAAATGATCCAGGAAGAAACTGAATCCCTGAGCAGACCAATAATGATTTCCAAAATTGAATTAGTAACAAAAAGCTTACCAACCAAAATAAGCCCAGGACCAGACAGATTCACAGCCAAATTCTACCAGATATATAAAGAAGCGTTGGTGCCATTCCTACTAAAATGATTCAAAAAAACTGAGGAGGAGGGACTCCTCCCCAACTCATTCTATGAGGCCAGCATCATCCTGATGCCAAAACTTGGCAGAGACACAACAAATAAAGAAAACTTTAGGCCAATATCTTGATGAACATAGATACAAAAACCTCCTCAACAAAATACTAGCAAACTGCTTCCAGAGGCACATCAAAAACCTAATCCACCATGATCAAATAGGCTTTATCCCTGGGATGCAAAGTTGATTCAACATATGCAAATCAATAAATCTGATTCACCAAATAAACAGAACTAAAAACCAAAACCACATTATTATCTCAATAGAGGCAGAAAAGACTTTCAATAAAATTCAACATCTCTTCATGTTAAAAACCTTCAATAAACTAGGCATTGAAGGAACATACATCAAAATAATAAAAGTTATCTATGACAAAACCACAGCCAACATCATATTGAATGGGTAAAAGCTGAAAGCATTTCCCTTGAAAATCAGCACAAGACAATGATGCCCTCTCTCACCATTTCTATCCAACACAATATTGGAAGTCCTGGCAAGAGCAATCAGGCAAGAGAAAGCAATAAAGGGCATCCAGATAGGAAGAGAGGAAGTGAAACTACCCCTGTTTGCCAGCATGATTCTATATCTAGAAAACTCCATAGCGTTGGCCCAAAATCTCCTTCAGCTGATGAACAACGTCAGCAAAGTTTCAGGGTACAAAATCAATATACAAAATTAGTAGCACTCCTATACATCAATATCCAAACCAAGAGCCAAATCAGGAATGCAATCGCATTCTCAACTGCCACAAAAAGAATAAAATATCTAGGCATATAGCTAACTATGGAAGTGAAGGATCTCCACAATGAGAACTTTAAAACACTGCTCAAAGAAATCAGATGACACAAACAAATGGGAAAACATTCCATGCTCATGGATAGTGAGAATCAATATTGTTAAAATGGTCATACTTCCCAAAGCGATTTAAAGATTCAAAGCTATTCCTATCAAACTACCAATGTCATTCTTCACAGAAATAGAAAAAACTATTCTAAAATGCATAAGGAACCAAAAAAGAGTCAGAATAGCCAAGGCAATCCTAAGCAAAAAGAATAAAGCTAGAGGCATCACACTACCCAACTTAAAACTATACTAAAGGGCTACAGTAACCAAAACAGCACAGTACTGGTGCAAAAACAGACACCTAGGCCAATGGAACAGAATAGTGAAGCCAGAAATAAGGTGCACACCTAAAACTATCTGATCTTCAACATACCTGACAAAAACAAGCAATGAAGAAAGGACTCCCCATTCAAAAAATGAGGGTGGAATAACTGACCAGCCATATGCAGAAGATTGAAATTGTACCCCTACCTTACACCACATTCAAAAATCAACTCAAAATGAATTAAAGACTTAAATGAAAACCCAAAACTATAAAAACTCTGGAAGATAATCTAGGAAATACCATTCTGGACATAGGACTTGGCAAAGATTTTATGATAAAGATGCCAAAAGCCATTTCAACAAAAACAAAAACAAATGAGATCTAAACTAAAGAGCTTTTGCATAACAAAAGAAACTATCAACAGAGTAAACAGGCAACCTAGAGATTGGGAGAAAATATTAGTAAACTATGCATCTGACAAAGGTGTTATATCCAGAATCTATAAGGAACTTAAATTTACAAGGAAAAAATGACTCCATTAAAAAGGGGACAAAGGACATGAATGGACAATTTTCAAAAGAAGACATACATGTAGCCAACAAACATACAAAAAATGCACAACATCAGTAATCATTAGAGAAGTGCAAACCAAAACCATAATAAAATATCATCTCACACCAGTCAGAATGGCAACTATTAAAAAGTCAAAAAGTAACAGATGCCGGTGAGGTTGAGGAGAAAAGGGAAAATTTACACACTGCTGGTGGGAGTGTAAATTAGTGTAAATTAGTTGTAGAAAGCAGTGTGGTGATTCCTCAAAGAACTTAAAAAAGAATTACCATTTGACCCAGCAATCTCATTGTTGGGTATATACCCAAAGGAATTCAAATCATTTTACCATGAAGACACATGCACATATATGGTTATTGCAGCACTATTCACAATAGCAAATACATGGAGTCAACCTAAATGCCCATCAGCGGTGGGCTGGATAAAGAAAATGTGATACGTATACACCATGGAATACTACATAGCTATAAAAAATAATTAGATAATATCCTCTGCAGCAACATGGATGGAGCTAGAAGCCATTATCCAAATGGCTAGTGCCAAATACCCCATGATCTTACTTATAAGGGTGAGCTAAACAACAAGACCACATGGATTCTAGGAGAGTAACAACAGACATTGGGGCCTACTTGAGAGTGCAGAGTGGTAGGAGGAAGGGGATCAGAAAAAATACCTATCGGGTACTATGCTTACTACCCAGGTGATAAAATTATCTGTACACCAAACACCCATGACATGCGAAGTTTACCTATATAACAAACCTGCCCGTGTACCCCTAAACCTAAAATAAAAGTTAACCAAAACGTGAGGTTTGCTGGGAGGAAATAGATATATTCAAGTGCTAGCAGCTTGTGAGACGGCAAGACTTAAGTCTCAAAAAGCCATCTCAAAATCTCAAGCCGCCTAGAGGATGTTTAAGGGGAAAGGTGGCATGGAAATGATGCACAGGAGAGGCATGGGGTGTAGGTCTGCTTGTTGCTTTCTGATGGCTAGCTGGAGTAACAGACCATCCACAAGCCTGGTTGGTGTCATCTCTGCATGGGTCTGGTTATAGACTAACTGCTCCAATTTCTTCCTGGAAGGGAGAAAATTGCAACCACCCTCTCTGCTTTCCACCTGGGTTGTTTCAAGATTAACCTTTGGAATTCTCAAGCAAACAGGTAGTTAGATATATATGTAGCAAGAAACAAACTGAGGGAGGGGTTACTTCTAGAGTAAACTAGCAACCTGGCTATCCCAGTGAGGACTAAACTCTGACCTTTTCTCTCTCTTGCTGAAATTCCTATTTAAGCGGCCTGGGAAGACATGCCCTATAAACCATAAAATCTAAATAGACGCATTTTATTTAACCCTATATAACATTGCTTACTCTCCAACCTGACTCTGGCATCACATCACATGACAGATAAAGAAAGAAATCCAAATATTTGACCCCAAAATATGTTTCTTTGCCATATTTTGAAATAGTCCTGCAAAGCCATCTTTTACTGGGGAGATTTGCATCTGTAAATAACTTCTATTAATGTAATTAACGTAATTAGATCTTTCCCCTTTCCTCCCAACCTTGAAGAGATTAGCTGACAGTCCAGCACCTCTTAAAGGTCTAAACAGGAAACATTTGCCATCTATTGTTTCTAAGGGTAGCCACCTATGAGATTTCATATAACAAGAACTTGGTCTCCAAGCCCCTTCACTTTATCTAGACACTCCTTTCCATTGATTCCAGATCTTTAGATAATAATAACTTGACTCTTTCAATCAATTGCCAGTCAGAAAACCTTGAATCCATCTATGACCTGTAAGCGCCCCCCACACACATCCCTCCTTCAAGTTGTCCCCCACTTTTGCTAACCAAACCAATGTATACTTCCCATGTATTGACTGATGTCTTATGTCTGTCTAAAATGTATAAAACCAAACTGTAACCCAATTGCCTTGGTCGCTCATATTTGGCTCAGGGTAAACTTCTTTAAATATTTTTAAAAATTAGATTAGCTTATGATAAGCAACTTCAGCAAAGTCTCAGGATACAAAATTAATGTGCAAAAATCACAAGCATTCTTATACACCAGTAACAGACAGACAGAGAGCCAAATCATGAATGAACTTCCATTCACAATTGCTTCAAAGAGAATAAAATACCTAGGAATCCAACTTACAAGGGATGTAAAGGACCTCTTCAAGGAGAACTACAAACCACTGCTCAGTGAAATAAAAGAGGACACAAACAAATGGAAGAACATACCATGCTCATGGATAGGGAGAATCAATATCGTGAAAATGGCCATACTGCCCAAGGTTATTTATAGATTCAATGCCATCCCCATCAAGCTACCAATGAGTTTCTTCATAGAATTGGAAAAAACTGCTTTAAAGTTCATATGGAACCAAAAAAGAGCCCGCATCTCCAAGACAATCCTAAGTCAAAAGAACAAAGCTGGAGGCATCACGCTACCTGACTTCAAACTATACTACAAGGCTACAGTAACCAAAACAGCATGGTACTGGTACCAAAACAGAGATATAGACCAATGGAACAGAATAGAGTCCTCAGAAATAATACCACACATCTACAGCCATCTGATCTTTGACAAACCTGAGAGAAACAAGAAATGGGGAAAAGATTCCCTATTTAATAAATGGTGCTGGGAAAATTGGCTAGCCATAAGTAGAAAGCTGAAACTGGATCCTTTCCTTACTCCTTATACGAAAATTAATTCAAGATGGATTAGAGACTTAAATGTTAGACCTAATACCATAAAAACCCTAGAGGAAAACCTAGGTAGTACCATTCAGGACATAGGCATGGGCAAAGACTTCATGTCTAAAACACCAAAAGCAATGGCAGCAAAAGCCAAAAGGACAAATGGGATCTCATTAAACTAAAGAGCTTCTGCACAGCAAAAGAAACTACCATCAGAGTGAACAGGCAACCTACAGAATGGGAGAACATTTTTGCAATCTACTCATCTGACAAAGGGCTAATATCCAGAACCTACAAAGAACTCAAACAAATTTACAAGAAAAAAACAAACAACCCCATCAAAAAGTGGGCAAAGGATATGAACAGACATTTCTCAAAAGAAGACATTCATACAGCCAACAGACACATGAAAAAATGCTCATCATCACTGGCCATCAGAGAAATGCAAATAAAAACCACAATGAGATACCATCTCACACCAGTTAGAATGGCGATCATTAAAAAGTCAGGAAACAACAGGTGCTAGAGAGGATGTGGAGAAATAGGAACACTTTTACACTGTTGGTGGGATTGTAAACTAGTTCAACCATTATGGAAAACAGTATGGCGATTCCTCAAGGATCTAGAACTAGATGTACCATATGACCCAGCCATCCCATTACTGGGTATACACCCAAAGGACTATAAATCATGCTGCTATAAAGACACATGCACATGTATGTTTATTGCGGCACTATTCACAATAGCAAAGACTTGGAATCAACCCAAATGTCCATCAGTGACAGACTGGATTAAGAAAATGTGGCACATATACACCATGGAATACTATGCAGCCATAAAAAACGATGAGTTTGTGTCCTTTGTAGGGACATGGATGCAGCTAGAAACCATCATTCTTAGCAAACTATCACAAGAACAGAAAACCAAGCACCGCATGTTCTCACTCATAGGTGGGAACTGAACAATGAGATCACTTGGACTCAGGAAGGGGAACATCACACACAGGGGCCTATCATGGGGAGGGGGGAGGGGGGAGGGATTGCATTGGGAGTTATACCTGATGTAAATGACGAATTGATGGGTGCTGATGAGTTGATGGGTGCAGCACACCAACATGGCACAAGTATACATATGTAACAAACCTGCATGCTATGTACATGTACCCTAGAACTTAAAGTATAATAATAAATAAAAAAAATGGTTAAAATAGCAAAAAAAAAAAAAAAATAGATTAGCTTAATAATAAGTACCTATTAAGGCAGTAGGTGGTTATTTCTTGTTTTAAACCACAACTCCCAGTGGATACCAAATTCACTATAGTGGCACTCTTCTCATAAGTTAAATACAAAGCACTGAGATTTTCACCAGCAACAACCCAGAACATAAATATAAAGATGGGACATATTTTCCTACCATCTGCCCGGAGTTTTTCCACTTCTCTGGGTCCTCAAAGAAGTGAAAAAACTCCGGGCAGATGGTAGGAAAATTGAATTTCCACATCCATGATGCCCCTCCCCACATTCTGTCCTGCCACAAACATGCAGAAGAAAATCTTCCCCCAACTCCAAATTTCTACACTGCAAAAAGTGAGAATGAGGGGGTCAACCAGCTTTCCCACAACGCTGGGTTCCTTGACAGGAGACTTGACTTGGTTTAACTCTCAGGACAGAGACAAAGAAGAAAAGTAAAACTACCATCCCCAGCCCTGGAAACTCTGTAACTTGACCAAAGGAGATGCCATATCAGAGTGGCTATTTAGCAGGACCACGATGTAGAAGGAACATTCATTCCCAAATCCTTTGGCCCAAATCCCTGGCCAGCCTTCCCACACTGCTGGGATAAACCGTTTGAGACCTCCCCAATTCCAGACAAGCAGCACTCTCATCATTTACTAGAGCTGAGGTCAACCAGGGCTTAAGAAGCCACCGAGAGGCCCCCAAAAAAGCAGCAAACCAGTGATAAATACTTGCAATATATATCCATTTTTTTAAAAAAGCCAGAAAGAGAAAATGGGAATAAATAAGTAATTCTTCAAAGCAAAGGCATAGGCATATACCCACAAGAAACAACAGCAAACAAGGAACCATAACCTCCCCAAAAGGACAAACCAAAAACACCATGACTGACCATCGCAAGATGTTAATTCATGAGTTCTCAGAACAAGAATTCAAAATAACAGTTTTAAGGAAACTCAATGATCTCCAAGGTAGCACAAAAAAGAAATTCAGAAATTTACCAGATAAAGGTAACAACAAGATTAAAATAATTTTTTAAAAACTCAAACAAATATTGGAACTGAGAAATACATTTGCTGAACTGAAGAACTCATTAGATGCTCTCAACAGCAGAATGGACCAAGTAGAGGAAAAAAATTCAGTGAAATCTAAGATTGGCTGTTTGAAAATACACAGTCAGAGGAGAAAAAAGAAGACAGAATGAAAAGCAATAAAAATTACCTTCAAGATACAGAAAATTACTTTAAAGAACCAAATCTAAAAATTATTGATGTTCAAGAGAGAGTTGAGGAAAAGAAAGGGGTAGAAAGCTTATTCAAAGAAATAATAACAGAAAACTTTCCAAAACTTCTGAAAGATGTCAATATCCAGGTAAAAGAAATTCTGAGAACACCAAACAGATTCAACCCAAGGAAGACTACATAAGACACATAATAATGAAGCTCTCAAAGGTCAAGAGCAAAGAGAGAATCCTAAAAGAAGCAAGAGAAAAGAAGCAAATAGCATATTAAAAAACTCCAATTTGTCCAGCAACAGACGTTTTAATGAAAACAATACGGGCCAGAAGGCAGTAGAATGAGATTTTCAAAGTGTTGAAAGAAAACAACTTTCATTCAAGAATACTGTATCCATCGAAATTATCCTCCAAATATGAAGGAGATATAAAGTCTTCTCCAGAAAAATAAAGCTGAGAGAATTCACAACTACCAGACCCATCTTATTAAAAAAAAAAAAAATGCTAAAGTGATTTCTTCAATCTGAAAAAATAAAATAAAATAAAACACTAATATGCAAAATAAAAATAAAATTTTTCCAGGTATAAAACCCATGGTAAAATTAGGCACATTAAGAAACCGAAAATACTCTATGTTGCAACTGTGGTGTGCAATTTGATCATAACTGTATTATGAAGTCCAAAGACAAATCTATCAAAAATAAAAATATTATAGCAACCTGTAAAGAGATTGGTAATATAAAATATGTAAATTGAGACAACTTACTCAAAATGTGGGGGAGAAATTAAAGTGTAGAATTGTGTGTGTGTGTGTGTGTGTGTGTGTGTGTGTGTGTTTCCTTTGTTTCTATTCTTTTATTTGGGATTAAAGATAAATTATCAACTCTTTAAAACAACTTGTTTTAACTATACAATGTCCTTTGTAAGCCTCATGGTAACCACATCACAAAAACATGTAATAGATTCATTAAAAGTCAAAAGCAATAAATCAGAACATATTATCAAAAAAAAGTACTTAACCACAAGGAAAACAGTAAGAAAGAAAGAAAAGAAGGACTCAAAACAATTAGAAAACAGGCATCAAAATGCTCATAGTAAGATCTTATTTATCAACAATAACACTGAATGTAAATGGTCTCAATTCTTCAATTAAAAGCCATAGAGTGGCTGAATGAATAAAGAAACAAGACTCAATGATATGCTGCTCTCAGGAAACCCACCCACTTTACCTCTAAAGACACACACAGCCTGAAAGTGAATGGAGTAGAAAAATATATTTCATGTAACTGGAAGCCAAAAAAGAGCAGGAGTAACTATACTTAGATAAAATAGACTATAAATCTAAGATTGCAAAAAAAGACAAAGAAAGTCACTATATAATAATAAAGAGGTCAATTCAGCAAGAGGATGTAGCAATTATAAATACCTGTGCATCCAATAACAGAACTCCCAAATATATAAAGCAAACATTAAATAAAATATAGATCTCTAGGGAGAGATAAACTGTAATACAGTAACAGTAAGGGACTTTAAATGACACACAAAATTGAATAGGCCTATCTGGCATTTACAGAACATTTCACCCAACTGCTACAGAATATACATTGTTTTCATCAATATATGGAACATTCTTCAGAATAGACCATATCTTAGGCTACCAAACAAATCTGAACAAATGCAAAACATAGAAATCATTTCAAGTATAATTTGTAACTTAAATAGAATAAAACCATAAATCAATTAACTAAAGGAAAACCTCAAAAAATACACAAACACATAGATGTTACCATGTTCCTAAACAACCAATGGGTCAATAAAGAAATTAAGAATGACACTTAAAAATTTCTTCAAACAAATTAAAATGGGAATACAACATACCAAAGTTTATAGAATATGGCAAAATCATTAAGAAGACAATTTATAGCAATAAATGCTGATGTTAAGGAAAAAAGTAGAAAGACTTCAAATAACTTAATGATGAACCTCAAGGAACTACAAAAGGAAAAAGAAATCAAACCCAAAATAAGTAGAAAAAAGAAATAATGAAGATTAAAGCAGAAATACATAATATTGAGACTAAGAAATGTGCAGAAAATCAACAAAGAAAAAGTCAATGTTTTGAAAAGATAAACAACATTGATAAGCCTTTAGACTAAGAAAAAAAGAGAAAAACCCAAATAAATTCAGAAGCTAAAAAGGAGAAATAACAACTGAGACCTCAGAATACAAAGAATCACTAGAGACTACTATGAACAACAATAGTCAACAAATTGGAATACCTACAAGAAATAGATAAATTCCTGGACATACTCAACCTACCAAGATTGAACCATGGAGAAACGGAAAACATCAACAAACCAGTAATAAGTAACAAGATCAAGGTGTATTAGAAAGTCTCCCAACAAAGTTAAACCCAGGACCCAATGGTTTCACTGCTGAATTTTACTAAACACTTAAAGAAGATCTAATACCAATCCTACTCAAATTCTTCAAAAGTAGAAGAGAAGGGAATGCTTCCAAATGCATTCTACAAGGCCAGAATTACCTTGATATCAAAACCAGACAGCGACACAGCAAAAAAAGAAAACTACACGCCAATATGACTGATGAACATAGATGTAAAAATCTGCAATGAAATACAAATCAAACTCAACAACACATTTAAAGATCATTTATGGCTAGGTGCAGTGGCTCACATCTATAATCTCAACATTTTGGGAGGCTGAGATAGGAGGATTACTTCCACTCAGGAGTTCAAGACAAGCCTGGGCAACAAAAAGAACATTAGCCAGGAGTGGTGGCACATACCTGTAGTTCCAGCTACTAGGGAGGCTGATGGGGAAGGATTGCTTGAGCCCAGGAGGCCAAAGCTGCAGTGAGTCAAGACTACACCACTGCACTCCAGCCTGGGTGACTGACTGAGACTTTGTCTCAAAAAAAAAAAAAAAAAAAAGAATCAATCACCGTGATCAAGTAAGAGCCATCATCCCAGGAACAGAAAGATGGTTCAATGTCTACAAATCGATAAACATGATATATCATATTAAGAGAATCAAGAGCAAAAACCATGATTATTTCAATAGCCGCTGAAAAAGCAACTGATAAACTTCAACATCCTTTATGATAAAAACCCTCATCAAAATAGGTATAGATGGAACATACTTCAAAATTATAAAGGTCATCTATAACAAACCCACAGCTAACATTATACTGAATGGGGAATAATTGAAGGTCTTTCCTCCAAAGACTGGAACAAGACAAGGATGTCAACTTTCACCACTTTTATTAAACATAACACTGGAAGTCCTGGCCAGAAAAATTAGGTAACAAAAAGAAATAAAGGGAATCCAAATGGTAAAGGAAGAAGTCAAATTATCCTTGTTCACAGATAATATAACCTTATACCTAGAAAACCCTAGAGTCAACCCCCAAGAAAACTGTTAGAACTGATTAACAAATTCAATAAAATTGCAGGATACAAAATCAGTATGCAAAAATCAGAATCAATTATATACCATTTCACTGAATTGAAAAAGAAATCAAAAAAATAATTCCATTTAAAGCATGAACAGTGTTATGTTTAATAAAAGTGTTGAAAGTAGACATCCTTGTCTTGTTCCATTCCTTGGAGGAAAGGCCTTCAGTTTTTCCCCATTCAGTATAGTGTTAGCTGTGGGTTTGTTATAAATGACCTTTATTATTTTGAGGTAAGTATGACCATACTGGCAAAAGTAATCTATAAATTCAATGGAATTCCCATCAAAATACCACGATCATTCTTCACAGAACTAGAAAATACAACCCTAAAATGCATATGGAACCAAAAAAGAGTTCACATAGCCAAAGCAAGACTAAGCAAAAAGAAGAAATCTGAAGGCATCACATCACCTGACTTCAAACTATTCTATAAGGCTATAGTCACCAAAACAGTGTGGTACTGGTATAAAAATGGGCATATAGACCACTGGTACAGAATGGAGAACCCAGAAATAAAGTCAAATACTTATACTCAACTGATCTTTCACAAAGCAAAGAAAAACATAAAGTGGGGAAAGGACACCCTATTCAACAAATGGTGCTGGGATAATTGGCAAGCCTCATGTAGGAGAATGAAGCTGGATCCTCATCTTTCACCTTATACAAAAATCAACTCAAGATGGATCAAAGACTTAAATCTAAGGCCTAAAACCATAAAGATTCTAGAAGATAACATCAGAAAAACCCTTCTAGACATTGGTTTAGGCAAAGACTTCGTAACTAAGAGCCCAAAAGCAAATGCAACAAAAACAAAGATAAATAGATGGGACTTAATTAAACTAAAAAGCTTCTGCACAGGAAAAGAAACAATCAGCAAAGTAAAGAGACAACCCACAGCATGGAAGAAGATTCTTGCAATCTATATATCTGACAAAAGACTAGTATCCGGAATCTACAAGGAACTGAAACAAATTAGCAAGAACAAAACAAGTAATCCCATTAGAAAGCAGGCTAAGGACATGAATAGACAATTTTCAAAAGAAGACATACAAATGGCCAATAAACATGAAAAAAAAAATGCTCAACATCACTAAGGATCAGGGAAATACAATACAAAACCACAATGCGACACCACCTTACTCCTACAAGGATGGTCATAATCAAAGAATCAAAAAATAATAGATGTTGGCGTGGATGTAGTAAAAAGGGTACACCTTTACACTGCTGGTGGGAATGTAAACTAGTACAACTGCTATGGAAAACAGTGTGGAGATATTGGGAGAACCCACTCCTGATGTTTAACATGGGCTCTTTTCTATTTCCTAAGTGTCTCGGATGGGTTGAGAAATAAAGGGAAAGAGCATAAGAGAGAGAAATTTAAAGCTAGGTGTCCGGGGGAGACATCACATGTCCGCAGGATCTGTGATGTTCCCCAAGCTATAAAACCAGCAAGTTTTTATTAGTGATTTTCAAAAGGGGAGGGAGTGCATGAATAGGGTGTGGGTCACAGAGATCACATACTTCACAAGGTAATAAAATATCACAAAGCAAATGGAGGCAGGGCGAGATCACAGGACCACCGGAGGAGAAGAAATTAAAATTGCTAATGAAGTTTCAGGCATGCTTTGTCATTGATAACATCTTATCAGGAAACAGGGTTTGAGAGCAGATAACCTGTCTGACCACAATTTATTTGGCAGGAATTTTCCTCCACCTAATAAGCCTGGGAGCGCTATAGGAGACCGGGGCTTATTTCATCCCTTTGGCTTCAACCATAAAAGACAGGATGTCTTAAAAGGGGCCATCTATCAGCCTATCTTCAGGGCGCATTCTCTTTCTCAGGGATGTTCCTTGCTGAGAAAAAGAACTCAGCGGTATTTCTCCTATTTGCTTATGAAAGAGGAGAAATATAGCTCTGTTCCATCTGGCTCACGGGTGGCCAGTTCAAAGTTACCTCTCTTGTTCCCTGAACATCGCTGTTATCCTGTTCTTTTTTAAGATGCCCAGATTTCATATTGTTCAAACACACATGCTCTACAAACAATTTGTGCAGTTCACGGGTGGCCAGTTCAAAGTTACCTCTCTTGTTCCCTGAACATCGCTGTTATCCTGTTCTTTTTTAAGATGCCCAGATTTCATATTGTTCAAACACACATGCTCTACAAACAATTTGTGCAGTTGATACAATCACAGGGTCCTGAGGCAACATTCATCCTCCTCAGTTTACAAAGAAGATGACGGGATTAAGAGATTAAAGTAAAGACAAGCATAGGAAAATACAAGGGTATTCATTGGGGAAGTGATAAGTGTCCATGAAATCTTCACAATTTATGTTCAGAGATTACAGTAAAGACAGATGTAAGAAATTATAAAAGTATTAATTTGGGGAACTAATAAATGTCCATGAAATCTTCATAATTTATGTTCTTCTGCCACAGCTTCAGTCGGTCCCTCCGTTTGGGGTCCCTGACTTCCCGCAACATGGAGATTCCTTTAAAAATTACAAGTAGGTTAGGCGCAGTGGTTCATGCCTGTAGTCCCAGCACTTTAAGAGGCCAAGACAGGCAGATCATGAGGTCAGGAGTTCAAGACCAGCCTGGCCAACATGTGAAACCCCATCTCTACTAAAAATACAAAAATTAGCTGGGCATGGTGGTGGGTGCCTGTAATCCCAGCTACTTGGGAGGCCGAGGCAGGAGAATCATTTGAACCCAGGAGACAGAGGTTGCAGTGAGCTGAGACCGCACCATTACACTCCAGGCTGAGTGACAGGGCAAGACTCCGTATTAAAAAAAAAACAAAAACTACAAGTAGACAGTAGATCTATCATTTGATCCAGCAATCCCATGACTGGGTATCTACTCAGAGGAAAAGAAGTCATTATACAAAAAAGGTATTTGCATTTGCATATTTATACCAGCACAATTTGCAACTGCAAAATATGGAACGAGCCCAAATGCCCATCAATCTATGAGTGGATAAAGAAAATATATATATATGTATATATATATACACACACACACACACACACACCATAGAATACTACTCAGCCATAAAAAGGAATGAAATAATGTCATTCACAGCAACCTGGATGGATTGGAGACTGTTATTCTAAGTGAAGTAACTCACGAATTGAAAAACAAACACCGTATGCTCTCACTCATAAGTGGGACCTAAGCTATGAGGATGCAAAGGCATAAGAACAATGCAATGGATGTTGGGAACCCAGGGGAAAAGATGCGAGGGGGGTGAGCAATAAAGAACTACATATTGGGTACAGAGTACACTGCTTGGGTGATGGGTACACCAAAATATCAGAAATCACCACTAAAGAACTTATTCATGTAACCAAACACCTGTTCCCCAAAAACCTATTACAATTAAAAAAAAAGAAACGTGCTACATATACACAATGGAATATCATTCAGCCATTCAGTCATAGAAAGGATGGAATCCTGTCATTTGTGGCAACATGGATGAAACTAGAGGTCATTATATTAAGTGAAACAAGCCAGACACAGAAAGACAAATATCCCATATTCTAATTTACAAGTGGAAGCTAAACAATGTGTACACATGGACTTAGAGTAAGGAATGACAGAAATCAGAGACTTGGAAGGGTCACTGGGTGGGCAGGGAGGTAGATGATGAGACATTGTTTAATGAGTATGTTAACATACGTTATTTGAGTAATGGAGACCTTAAAAGCCCTGACTTCACCACTATTCAGTCTATGCATACAACAATATTACACTTTTACCCCATAAATTTATATAAATAAAAAAATTAAAAATAAAAATAAAAATTAGAAATCCTGTGTTTGACATATTTCATAACCATTATTCTCTCCCCACCATCCTATTTCACCAATTGCCATGTTAAATTTCCTTCTCTGAAAACAGACGACTACTCAGATTTCTTGATCCCTATCCTTGTATGGATATAACAATTACTTCCACAGTTCTCCTTCATACATCTACATCATGATCAGAAATTCTTTAAGTAATTTATAACAAGAGAAGGTAAACTCATTCATTGACTACATTTCACATTTATATAGTATTAGAAATGTGGTCCAGCGGACTTTAATATATTTTAGAATACTGAAAGCTTAATTGAAGAGCGAAGCAGGAATGATGTGCAAGGCTGAGACAAGAATGGTGGTGGCAAGATAGCAAAATAGAAGTCTATACTGTTCGTCCCCTCTGTTAGAACACCAAATTTTAACAACTATCTACACACAGGAGAGCACCACCACAAGAACCAAAAATGAGGTGAGCAATCACAGTACCTCGTTTTAATGTCAGATTGACAAAAGAGGCATTGAGGAGGGCAGAAGAGACAGTATCAAATGCTGATGCTATTCATCCCCTATCACAGTGCAGCAGCCATGTGAGGTGGAGAGAGAATCTGTGCACTTTGGGGAGGTAGAGCACAACAGTGGGGGAACTTAACAATGAACCCAGAGCTGCCCTGTCACAGCAGAGAATAAAGCCATGCTGGGCTCAGCCAGCACCCACACATGGAGGGAGCATTTGGACCAGCTCTTGCCAGAGGGAAACTGACTATCCTAGTGGCCGAACTTGAGTTTCTTGGGAATCCTCAACACCATGGGCTGAAGGGCTCTGGGTTCCCAGGTGAACTTGAAAGGCAGTCTAGAACACAAGGACTCCAATTTATAGACTATTTATAGGGTTAGGTTGGGCTTAAAGCCAGTGAACTTGGGTGGCATGTGACCTACGAAGATACCACCTGGTATGGCAAAGGGAATGCTTGTGCCAACCCTCCCCCAACCCCAGGAAATGCAGCTCAGCAATGAAAGTGACTCCCTTCTGCTTAAAGAGAAGAAAGCAAAGAGTAAAGAGGATTTTGTCTTGCATCTTGGATACTAGCTTGGGTACAGTAGGATAGGGCACCAAGGGGAGTCATGAGGCCAACTATTCCAGGCCCTCGCTCCTGGACATTTCTAATCACACCCTGGTCCAAAAGGGAGCACACTGCCTTGAAGTAAAGGACCCAGTACTAGAAGGACTCATCACTTGCTGACTAAAGAGCCCTGGACCTTGAATAACCACCAGTGATATGCACGGAGTACACTGTGGGCCTGGGCTCTGAGACATGGGGGCTTCAAGGGTGACTCAGTACATTCCAAGCTATGGAAGCTATGATGAAAGACTCCTTCTGCTTGAGAAAATAAGGGAGAAATATAAAGGTGACTTTGTCCTGCATCCTAGGTATCAGCTCAGCCATAGTAGGGTAGAGCAACAAGCAGGCTCTTGGGGTCCCTGAGCCCAGGCTGAGACTTCTGGACCTGACCCGGGTCACAGGAGAACCCACTGCCCTGAAGGGTGAGTCCCAGGCCTGCAAGCATTCACCACAAGCTGAAGGAAGAGCCCATGAGCTTTAAGTCAGCATCAATGGTGTGTACAGGCAGAAGCCCTCACGACCCAGTTGTGGTGGTGGCCACAGGGAGAGGCTCCTCTGCCTATGCAAAGGCAAAGGAAGGGTGGGAAGAACTGTGTGTCATGAGTTGAGTTCCAGCTTAGCCATAGCAGAAAACATCAGGTAAAATGCTAAGGTTTTTTTCCTCTCATCCCTGCCTCCCAGATAGCATCTCTGAACACTCTTGGGGCTTGGGGGAACACACCACCCTGAAGGAAAGGGCCTTGGGAAAGGCCCAGTGCTGTGCTGGCTTCAAGTCTGACCGGGTGCAGTCCCAATGGTAGTGACCACAGGGGTGCTTGAACAACACACCTCCAGTTCCAGATGGCTTAGCAGAGAGAGAGAGAAAGAGACTCTGTTCCTTTGAGAGAAAGGAAGAGAAAAGAAGAAAAGTCCCTGCCTGGTAATTCAGAGAATTCTGGATCTTATCCAAGACCAACAAGGTGATACCTCTAAGAGTCTACAAAAAACACAGCATTATTGGGCTTGGGGCCCCAGTGCCTTCAAATACATAAAAAGTCTTCACAAAAAGGACGGCACAAACAAGTTCAGACTGTGAAGACTATAATAAATACCTAACTCTTCAAAATCTAGACCCTTATAAACATTTACAAGCTTCAACACCAACCAAGAAAACAAATTTACCAAATGAACCAAATAAGGCACCAAGAACCAATCCTGGAGAAACAGAGATATATGACTTTTCAGAAAGAGAATTCAAATAGCTGTTTTCAGAAAACTCAAATTCAAGATAATACAGAGAACGAATTCAGAATTCTATCAGATAAATTTAACAAAGAGATTAAAATATTAAAAAAGAATCAAGCAGAAATTTCGGAGTTGAAAAATGTAACTGACACGCTGAAGAATGCATCAGACTCTCTTAATAGCAGAATTGATCAAGCAAGAGAAACAATTAGTGAGCTTAAAGACAGGTTATTTGTTTTTTCTTTTCTTTTCTTTTCTTTTTGTATTATGCTTTAAGTTCTAGAGTACACGTGCACAACGTGCAGGTTTGTTACATATGTATACATGTGCCATGTTGATTTGCTGCACCCATTAACTCGTCATTTACATTAGGTATTTCTCTAATGTTATCCCTCCCCCATCCCCCTATTTGAAAATACACAGACAAAGGAGACAAAAGAAAAACACACACAAACACACACACAATGAAGCACACATACAAGATCTAGAAAACAGTCCCATGGGGGCATTTTAAGAGTTATTGGCCTTGAACAGAAGAAAGAGATGGGTTAGAAAATTTATTCAAAGGGATACTATCAAACAACTTCCCAAACCTAGAGAAATATATCAACATTCCAGTACAAGGTTATAGACTAGCAAGAAAACATAACCCAAAGAAGACTACCTCAAGGTACTTAACAATCAGATTCCCAAAGATCAAGGATAAGGAAAGGATCCTAAAAGCAGCAAGAGAAAAGAAACAAATAACATACAACAGACCTCAAATGTGTCTGGCAGCAGACTTTTCAGTGGAAAACTTACAGGCCAGGAGAAAGTGGCATGCCATATTTAATAAGCTGAAGGAAAAAATCTTTTACTCTAGAATAGTGTATCTGGCGAAAATATTCTTTAAGCATTGAGGAGAAATAAAGACCTTCCCATATAAACAAAAGTTGAGGGATTTCATCAACACCAGACCTGTCCCATAAGAGTTGCTAAAGGGAATTCTTTTATCTGAAAGGAAAGGATGTTAGCAAGCGATGAGAAATCATCTGAAGGTACAAAACTCACTGGTAATAGTAAGCACACAGGAAAGCACAAAATGATGTAACACCATAACTGTGGTGTGTAAACAACTCTTGACTTAAATACTCAATGATAAAGCAAAAATAAAAACCACACCAGCTTTTTTCAAGACATAGTACAAAAAGAAAAAAATCAATGAACGAGGGGATGAAATTAAAGTGTAGAGTTTTTATGAGTTTTCTTTCCATGTGTATGTCTGTCCATGCAATCAGTGTTAAGTTGTCATCAGTTTAAAATCATGGGTTATAAGACAGTACTTGCAAGCTTCATGGTAACCTCAAATCAAAAAACATGAAAGGAATACACAAAAAATAAAAAGCAAGAAATTCAAACCACCAGACAAAGTCACCTTCACTAAAAAAAAAAAAGAAAGAAACAAGAAAGATAAGTCTGTAAAACACCCAGAAAACAAATAACAAAATGGCAGGAGTAACTCCCTACTTATCAATAATAACACTAAATGTAAATGGACTAAACTTTCTAATCAAAAGATATGTGATGGCTGAATGGATTAAAAAAAACAAGAACCAATAATCTGTTGCCTACAAGAAACACACTTTACCTATAAAGAGACACATAGATAGAAAATATAGTAATAGAAAAAAATACTCCATGCCAGTGGAAACCAAAAAAAAGCAGAAGTAACTGTATTTATACCAGACAAAATAGATTTCAACACAGAAACTGTAAGAAGAGACAAAAAAAGGTCATTATATAACGATAAAGAGGTCAATTCAGCAAGAGGATATAATGATTGTAAATATATATACAGCCAACACTGGAACACCCAGATATATAAAGCAAATATTATTAGCGCTAAAGAGAAAGATAGATACCAATACAATAATAGCTGGAGACTTAAACACCCTACATTTTTTTTTTTTTTTTTGAGATGGAGTCTCACTCTGTCACCCAGGCTGGAGTGCAGTAGCGTGATCTCGGATCACTGCAACCTCTGCCTCCCAGGTTCAAGCAATTCTCCTGCATTAGCCTCCCAAGTAGCTGGAACTACAGGCAACTGCCACCATGCCTGGCTAATTTTTTTGTATTTTTTTAGTAGAGACAAGGTTTCACTGTGTTGTCCAGGCTGGTTTTGAACTCCTGAGCTCAGGCAATCTGCCCTCCTCAACCTCCCAAAGTGCTAGGATTACAGGCATGAGCCACCATGCCTGGCCAAACACCCTACTTTTAGTATTGGAAAGATCTCTGAGACAGCAAATCAACAAAGAAACATCAAACTTAATCTGTACTATAGAACAAATGGAACTAATAGATATTTATAGAACATTTCATCCAACGGTTGCAGAATACACATTTTTCTCTGCAGTGCATGAATCATTTTCAATGATATACCATATGTTAGGCCACAAAACAAGTCTTAAAACATTCAAATAAAACTGAAATAATTCCAAGTGCCTTCCCTGACAATGAAATAAAACTACAAATCAATAACAAAAGGGATTTTGGAAACTATACAAACACATGGAAATTAAACAATTTGCTCCTGAATGACCAGTGAGTCAATGAAGAAATTAAGAAGGGAACTGAAAAAAATCATGAAATAAATAATAATGAAAACACAATATACCAAAACCTATAGGATACAGCAAAAACAGTACTAAGAGGAAACTTTATAGCTACAAGTGCCTACATCAAATAAGAAGAAAAATTTCACATAAATAACCTAATGAACCAACATAAAAAACTAGAAAAGTAACAGCAAACCAAACCCAAAATTAGTAGAAGAAATAATAAAGATGAGAGGAGAAATAAATGAATTTGAGATGAAGAAAATAATACAAAGATCAATGAAACAAAAAGTTGGTGTTTTGAAAAGATAAATAAAATTGAAAAACCTTTAGCCAGACTAAGAAAAGAAGAGAAAGACTGAAATAAATAAAAATCAGATACAAAAAAGGAGATATTACAACTGATACCACAGAAATTCAAAGAATCATTAGTAGCTACTATGAGCAACTATATGTCAATGAATTAAAACATCTAAAAGAAATAAATTTCTAGACCCATACAACCTACCAAAATTGAAACATGAAAAAATCCAAAACCTGAACTGACTAACAAAAAGTAACTAGATCAGGGCCATAATAAAAAGTCTCCCAGTAAGGAAAATCCAGGACCCACTGGCTTACGGGCGATTTCTGCATTTTCAACTGAGGTACTGGGTTCATCTCACTGGGGCGTCTCGGATAGTTGTTGCTGGTCTGCGGGTACAGCCCAGCCAGCGAGACCTGAAGCAGGCAAGGCATTGCCTCACCTGGGAAGAACAAGGGGAAAAGGAATCCCTTTTCCAAGCCAAAGGACAGTGAGACACACAACACCTGTAAAATCGGGTAACTCCCACCCTAATACTGTGCTTTACCAAGGGTATTAGCAAATGGCACACCAGGAGATTATATCCCACACCTGGCCCAGAGGGTCCCACGTCCAAAGAGCCTTTCTCATTGCTAGCACGGCAGTCTGAGATCTAACTACAAGGCACCAGTGAGGCTGGGAGAGGGGTGCCTGCCATTACTGAGGCTTAAGTAGGTAAACAAAGCCACCTGGAAGCTCGAATTGGGTGGAGCCCACCACAGCTCAAGGAGGCCTGCCTGCCTCTGTAGACTCCTCCTCTGGGGACAGGGCATAGCTAAACAAAAAGCAGCAGAAACCTCAGCAGAGGTAAATGCCCCTGTCTGACAGCTCTGAAGAGAGCAGTGGATCTCCCAGCATGGAGGTTGAGATCTGAGAATGGACAGACTGCCGCTGAAGTGGGTCCCTGATCCCTGAGTAGCCTAACTGGGAGACATCTCCCACTAGGTGCAGACCGACAACTTACACCTCACATGGGGAGATACACCCCTGAGACAAAGCTTCCAGAGCAAGAATCAGACAGCAACACTCACTGTTCAGCAATATTCTATCTTTAGCAGTCTCCGCTGCTGACACCCAGGCAAACAAGGTCTGGAGTGGACCTCAAGCAAACTCCAACAGACCTACAGCTGAGGGTCCTGACTGTTAGAAGGAAAACTAACAAAAAGAAAGGACACCCACACCAAAACCCCATCAGTACATCAACATCATCAAAGACCAAAGGCAGATAAAACCACAAAGATGGGGAAAAAGCAGTGCAGAAAAGCTGGAAATTCAAAAAATAAGAGCACATTTCCCCCTCCAAAGGAACGAGCTCATCGCCAGCAACGGAACAAAGCTGGATGGAGAATGACTTTGACGAGTTGAGAGAAGAAGGCTTCAGTCAATCAAACTCCTCAGAGCTAAAGGAGGAACTATGTAACCAGCACAAAGAAACTAAAAACCTTGAAAAAAGAATGGATGAATGGATAACTAGCATAATCAATGCAGAGAAGACCTTAAAAGAACTGATAGGGATGAAAACTATAACACGAGAACTACGCAACAAATGCACAAGCTTCAGTAACTGACTCAATCAACTGGAAGAAAGAGTATCAGCGATTGAAGATCAAACTAATGAAATTAAGTGAGAAGAGAAGTGTAGAGAAAAAAGAGTAAAAAGAAATGAACAAAGCCTCCAAGAAATATGGGATTATGTGAAAAGACTAAATCTATGTCTGATTGGTATGCCTGAAAGTGATAGGGAGAATAGAACCAAGTTGGAAAACACTCTGCAGGATACTATCCAGGAGAACTTCCCCAAACTAGCAAGGCAGGCTAATATTCAAATTCAGGAAATACAGAGAACACCACAAAGGTACTCCTCGAGAAGAGCAACTCCAAGACACATAATTGTCAGATTCACCAAAGTTGAAATGAAGGAAAATTTCTTAAGGGCAGCCAGAGAGAAAGGTCGGGTTACCCACAAAGGGAAGCCCATCAGACTAACAGCAGATCTCTCGGCAGAAAATCTACAAGCCAGAAAAGAGTGGGGGCCAATATTCAACAGTCTTAAGGCAAAGAATTTTAAACCCAGAATTTAATATCCAGCCAAACTAAGTTTCATAAGTGAAGGAGAAATAAAATCCTTTACAGACGAGCAAATGCTTAGAAATTTTGTCACCACCAGGCCTGCCCTACAAGAGCTCCTGAAGGAAGCACTAAACATGGAAAGGAACAACCAGTACCAGGCACTGCAAAAACATGTCAAAATGTAAAGATCATTGATGCTAGGAAGAATCTGCATCAACTAATGAGCAAAATAACCAGCTGATATCAAAATGAAAGGATCAAGTTCACACATAAAATATTAACCTTAAATGTAAATGGACTAAATGGTCCAATTAAAAGACATAGACTGGCAAATTGGATAAAGAGTCAAGAACCATCAGTCTGCTGTATTCAGGAAACCCATCTCACATGCAGAGACACACATAGGCTCAAAATAAAGAGATGTAGGAAGATCTACCAAGCAAATGGAAAACAAAAAAAGGCAGGGATTGCAATCCTAGTCTTCGATAAAACAGACTTTAAACAAACAAAGATCAAAAGAGAAAAAGAAGGCCTTTACATAAAGGTAAAGGGATCAATTAAACACGAAGAGCTAATTATCCTAAAGATATATGCACCCAACACAGAAGCACCCAGATACATAAAGCAAGTCCTTAGAGACTTACAAAGAGACTTAGACTCCCATACAATAATAATGGGAGAATTTAACACCCCACTGTCAACATGAGACAGATCAATGAGAAGGAAAGTTAACAAGGATATCCAGGAACGGAACTCAACTCTGCACCAAGCAGACCTAACAAACATCTACAGAACTCTCCACCCCAAATCAACAGAATATACACTCTTCTCAGCACCACATCACACTTATTCCAAAATTGACCACATAATTGGAAGTAAAGCACTCCTCAGCAAATGTAAAAGAACAGAAACTATAACAAACTGTCTCTCAGACCACAGTGCAATCAAACTAGAACTCAGGACTAAGAAACTCAATCAAAACCGCTCAACTACATGAAAACTGAATAACCTGCTCCTGAATGACTACTGGGTACATGATGACATGAAGGCAGAAATAAAGATGTTCTTTGAAACCAATGAGAACAAAGATACAACATACTAGAATCTCTGGGACACATTTAAAGCAGTGGGTAGAGGGAAATTTACAGCACTAAATGCCCACAAGAGAAAGCAGGAAAGATCTAAAATCGACACCCTAACATCACAATTAAAAGAACTAGAGAAGCAAGAGCAAACACATACAAAAGCTAGCAGAAGGCAAGAAATAACTAAGATCAGAGCAGAACTGAAGGAGATAGAGACACAAAAAAACCCTTCGAAAAATCAATGAATCCAGGAGCTGGTTTTTGCATAAGATCAACAGAATTGATAGACCGCTAGCAAGACTAATAAAGAAGAAAAGAGAGAAGAATCAAATAGATGCAATACAAAATGATACAGGGGATACCACCGACCCCACAGAAATACAAACTACCATCAGAGAATTCTATAAACACCTCTACGCAAATAAACTAGAAAACCTAGAAGAAATGGATAATTTCCTGGACACTTACCCTCTCCCAAGACTAGACCAGGAAAAACTTGAATCCCTGAATAGACCAATAGCAGGCTCTGAAATTGAGACAGTAATTAATAGCCTACAACCAAAAAAAGTCCATGACCAGACGGATTCACAGCTGAATTCTACCAGAGCTACAAGGAGGAATAGGTACCATTCCTTCTGAAACTATTCAATTCAATACAAAAAGAGGGAATCCTCCCTAACTCATTTTACGAGGCCAACATCATCCTGATACCAAAGCCTAACAGAGATACAACAAAAAAAGAGAATTTTAGACTAATATCCCTAATGAACATCGATGCAAAAATCCTCAATAAAATACTGGCAAACCAAATCCAGCAGCACATCATAAAGCTTATCCACCATTATCAAGTGGGCTTCATCCCTGGGATGCAAGGCTGGTTCAACATATGCAAATCAATAAATATAATCCAGCATATAAACAGAACCAAAGACAAAAACCACATGATTATCTCAATAGATGCAGAAAAGGCCTTTGACAAAATTCAACAGCCCTTCAGGCTAAAAACTCTCAATAAATTTGGTATTCATGGAACGTATCTCAAAATAATAAGAGCTACCTATGACAAACCCACAGCCAATATCATACTGAATGGGCAAAAACTGGAAGCATTCCCTTTGAAAACCGGCACAAGACAGGGACGCCCTCTCTCACCACTCCTATTCAACACAATGTTGGAATTTCTGGTCAGGGCAATCAGGCAGGAGAAAGAAATAAAGGGCATTCAGTTAGGAAAAGAAGTAAAATTGTCCCTGTTTGCAGATGACATGATTGTCTATTTAGAAAACCCCATCGTCTCAGCCCAAAATCTCCTTAAGCTGATAAGCAACTTCAGCAAAGTCTCAGGATACAAAATCAATGTGCAAAAATCACAAGCATTCTTAGACACCAGTAACAAAGAGAGGGTCAAATCATGAGTGAACTATCATTCACAACAGCTTCAAAGAGAATAAAATACCTAGGAATCCAACTTAAAGGGATGTAAAGGACCTCTTCAAGGAGAACTACAAACCATTGTTCAGTGAAATAAAAGAGGATACAAACAAATGGAAGAACATACCATGCTCATGGATAGGAAGAATCAATATTGTGAAAATGGCCATACTGCCCAAGGTAATTTATAGATTCAATGCCATCCCCATTAAGCTACTAATGACTTTCTCCACAGAATTGGAAAAAACTGCTTTAAAGTTCACATGGAACCAAAAAAGACCCTGCATTGCCAAGAAAATCCTAAGCCAAAACTACAAAGCTGGAGGCATCACGCTACCTGACTTCAAATTATACTACTAGGCTCAGTAACCAAAACAGCATGGTACTGGTACCAAAACAGAGATATAGACCAATGGAACAGAACAGAGTCCTCAGAAATAATACCACACATCTACAGCCATCTGATCTTTGACAACCCTGACAAAAACAAGAAATGGGGAAAGGATTCCCTATTTAATAAATGGTGCTGGGAAAATTGGCTAGCCATAAGTAGAAAGCTGAAACTGGATCCTTTCCTTACCTCTTATACAAAAATTAATTCAAGATGGATTAGAGACTTAAATGTTAGACCTAAAACCATAAAAACCCTAGAAGAAAACCTAGTCAATACCATTCAGGACATAGGCATAGGCAAGGACTTCATGTCTAAAACACCAAAAGCAACGGCAACAAAAGCCAAAATTGATAAATGGGATTTTTTTTTTTTTTTTTTTTTTTTGAGACGGAGTCTCGCTTTGTCGCCCAGGCTGGAGTGCAGTGGCGCAATCTCGGCTCACTGCAAGCTCCGCCTCCCGGGTTCACGCCATTCTCCTGCCTCAGCCTCCCGAGTAGCTGGGACTACAGGCGCCCGCCACTGCGCCCGGCTAATTTTTTTTTCTATTTTTAGTAGAGACGGGGTTTCACCGTGTTAGCCAGGATGGTCTCGATCTCCTGACCTTGTGATCCGCCCGCCTAGGCCTCCCAAAGTGCTGGGATTACAGGCGTGAGCCACCGCGCCCGGCCGATAAATGGGATTTAATTAAACTAAAGAGCTTCTGCACAGCAAAAGAAACTACCATCAGAGTGAACAGGCAACCTACAGAATGGGAGAACAATTTTGCAATCTACTCATCTGACAAAGGGCTAATATCCAGAACCTATAAAGAACTCAATCAAATTTACAAGAAAAAAAACAAACAACCCCATCAAAAGGTGGGCAAAGGATATGAACAGACACTTCTCAAAAGAAGACATTCATACAGTCAACAGACACATGAAAAAATGCTCATCATCACTCGCCATCAGAGAAATGCAAATCAAAACCACAATGAGATACCATCTCACACCACTTAGAATGGCAATCATTAAAAAATCAGGAAACCATAGGTGCTGGAGAGGATGTGGAGATATAGGAACACTTTTACACTGTTGGTGGGATGGTAAACTAGTTCAACCATCGTGGATAACAGTGTGGGAATTCCTCAAGGATCTAGAACTAGAAATACCATTTGACCCAGCCATCCCATTACTGGGTATATACCCAAAGGATTATAAGTCATGCTGCTATAAAGACACATGCACACATAAGTTTACTGCAGCACTATTCACAATAGCAAAGTCGTGGAATCAAGCCAAACGTCCATCAGTGACAGATGGATTAAGAAAATGTGGCACGTATACACCACGGAATACTATGCAGCCATAAAAAAGGATGAGTTTGTGTCCTTTGTAAGGACATGGATGCAGCTGGAAACCATCGTTCTCAGCAAACTATCACAAGAACAGAAAACCAAATACCGCATGTTCTCACTCATAGGTGGGAATTGAACAATGAGATCAGTTGGACACAGGAAGGTGAACATTACACACCGGGTTCTAATGTGGGGAGCAGGAGGTGGAGGGATAGCATTAGGAGATATACGTAATGTAAATGACGAGTTAATGGGTGCAGCACACCAACATGGCACACGTATACATATATAACAAACCTGGCTGTTGTGCACATGTACCCTAGAACTTAAAGTATAATAATAATAAAAAAAAGAAATAATACCAACCCTATTAAAACCATCTTAAAAAGACGAGAGGAGGGAATACTTCCAAACTCATTCTACAAGACCAGTATTACCCTGATACCAAATCTAGACAAAAGCTCCTCTACAGAAAGGCCTATATGCCAATATTTTGGGCGACTATTGATGCAAGAATTCTCAACAAAACTCTAACAAAACACATTCAACAATATATTAAAAGGATCATTCAACATGACCAAGTGGGATTCACAATATGCAAATCAATCAATGTGATACATCATATTAACAGATTGAAAGACAAAAACCATATGATCATTTCAATTGATGCTGAAAATGCATTTGATAAAGTTCAATATCCCTTCATGAAAAAAACCCTCTAAAAATTGGCTACAGAAGAAACATACCTCAACCATAATAAAAACCACATATGACAAACCCACAGCCAGTTTCACTCCAAATGGGAAAAAACTGAAAGCCTTTTCTCTAAGATCTGGAACATGATAAGAATGTCTACTGTCATGACTGTTGTTCAGCATAGTACTGGAAGTTCTCACTAGAGCAATCAGATAAGAGAAAGAAATAAAGGGCATCCAAACTGGAAAGGAACAATTCAAATTATCCTTGTTTGCAGATGGTATGATATTCTGTTTGGAAAAATCTAAAGACTGGCCCAAAAAAAAAAAAAACAAAAACAAAAACAAAAAAACTCTTAGAACTGATAAATTCAGTCAAGTTACAGGATACAAATCAAAATACAAAAATCAGTAACATTTCTATATACCAACAGTGAATAATCTGAAACAGAAATCAAACAACTAATCCTATTTACAACAGCCACAAATTAAATACCTAGGTTTTAACCAAAGAAGTGAAAGATCTCTACAAGGATAACTATAAAACACTGATGAAAGAAATTGAAGAGGATACAGAAAAATGGAGAGATATTCCATGTTCATAGATGGGAAGAGTCAATATTGTTGAAATGTCCATACTACCCAAAGCAATGTACAAATTCATTGTAATCCCTATCAAAATACCAATGATATTCTTCACAGAATAGAAAACAAATCCTAACATTTATATAAAATCGCAAAAGCCCCAAAATAGCCAAAGCTACCCTGAGCAAAAGAAATGAAACTGGAGAAATTATATTATTTGACTTTAAATTATACTACAGAGCTACAGTAAACAAAACAACATGGTAGTTGCATAAAAGCCAACACATAGACCAAAGGAACAGAAGAGAACCCAGAAAAAATTCCACACACTTACAGTGAACTCATTTTCAACAAAGGTGCCAAGAACATACAGTGGGGGAAAAGACAGTCTCTTCAATAAATGTTGCTGGGAAACTGGATATCTATATGCAGATGAATGAATCTTGAATCCTATCTCTCACCTTACACAAAAATCATATCAAAATGGATTAAAGACTTAAATCTATGACCTCAAACTATGACACAACTCCAAGAAAACATTGGAGAAACTCTCTAGCATATTGGTCTGTGCAAAAATTTCTTGAGTAATACTCCACAAGTAACGGTAACCAAAAAATAAATGGACCCATGGGATAACATCAAGTTAAAAACCTTCTGCACAGCAAAGAAAACAATCTACAAAGTAAAGAGACAACCCACAAAATGAGAAAAAAAAAATTTCCAAACTACCCATCTGACAAGGGATTAACAATCGGAATATAAAAGGAGCTCAAATAACTCTATAGGAAAAAAATATCTAATAATCCAATTTAAAAATGGATAAAAGATTTGAATAGGTATTTCTCAAAACAAGACATACAAATGGCAAACAGGTATGTGAAAAGGTCCTCAACATCACTGATCATCTAAGAAATGCAAATCAAAACTACAATGAAATATCGTCTTGCCCCAGTTAAAATGACTTTTATCCAAAAGCCAGGCAATAACAAATGCTGGGGATGAAATGGAGAAAAGGGAACCCTCGTACACTGTTGGTGAGAATGTGAATTAGTAAAACCACTATGGAAAACAGTTTGGGGGTTGCTCAAAAAACTAAAAATAGAGCTACCATACAATCCAGCAATCCTATTGATATGTATATATCCCAAAAAAGGAAACCAGTATATCAAAGAGATATCTGCACTCCCATGTTAGTTGCAGGTCTGTTTTCAGTAGCCAAGATTTGGAAGCAACCTCTGTGTCCATCAACATATGATTGGAAAAAGAAAATGTAATACTTATACACAATGGAGTACTATTTAGTCATAAAAAAGGAGATTGTGTCATTTGCAACAACATAGATGGAACTGGAAGTCATTATGTTAAATGAAATAGGCCAGGCACAGAAAGACAAACATTGCATGTTTTCACTATTTGTTGGGGCTAAAAATTAAAACAATTGAACTCACAGAGATAGAGAATAGAAGGATGGTTACCAGAGGATTGGAGTGTGAGCAGGGAGTGGGGATGGTTAATGGGTACAAAAAATATAGTTGGAAAGAATGAATAAGACCTAGTATTTGATAGCACAACAGGGGGACTACAGTCAATAGTGATTTAATTGTACATTTAAGAATAACTAAAAAAGTATAATTGGATTATTTGCAACACAAAGGATAAGTGCTTAAGAAAATGGATACCCAATTGTCCATGATGTGATTATTACACATTGTATGCCTGTACTAAAATATCTCATGTACCCCATAAATATATACACCTACTGGTACCCACAAAAATAAAAAAAGTTTTTAAATGTTTTAAAGAATGGGTAAGAGTATAACCTACCAAATGAGCACCAAAGTTTCCATGTATTAAACAAGAAAACCTTGTGGTATCCTAGATCATATATTGAAGTTCGTGCAAAAACCATTGCTCTCTAGAGCAGAATTAGAGACAAAACACCTAAAGAAACAACACAAGGAAGCAAAACCAGAAACTGGTGCAACATCCTCAAGTCATCTAAGAAGCTCCAGCGTTTTTTCAATGTGGCTCTAACAGTATGTGATTAGCATGCTGCAAAATTCTCACACTTGGTCAGACTACTCAGTTCTTCAACATGACAATTTACTATTTTTAGTTATTTCGTTCCAATGTTCTATTCCTACTTGGCATGATACCTAAAGGAAAACTATTCCTAAACTGAACATATATGACAGCGCTGATCTTATATTTGACATCTGTGTAAGACTACTGCTTCTTTAACTGATCAAATAGCAAATCTCCTGTATGATTTCTGCTTCCTCCCCTAGTAAGGAAGAAATATCAAGCAACCAACATTATTGAATTTAGTATTTTTCCTCAACCATATATCTTAAGTTCTTAAGTGGTTAATAAAAGTTCACTTTTAATGTATTTGACTTTATTGTCTATAGTTTGAATTTGTAAGCTCTCTAACGATGGCAAAGAGAACAATAAAATACAAGAGGAAACAAATTTTCCTTTACCCTTGCATTTCTATTTCTATTTACTCTATTTGGTATAATGAACTGGGATACACACATTACATAATTGTAGAAAATACCACGAAATGCATTTACAATATATTTGAAAACTAATTTACTGCTAGTTTAATAAAGGTAAATATTTGGCCTAGAAATGTCTTTCAGATGTTTAAATTTTAACTGTTTTTTCATGGCATCCTTTTGGTTTTGACACCTAATATGATAATTTAGAATATGGCATAATTTTATTTTTTAAAGCATAGCTGCTACGAATTATTAATAATAAAAACATATTATATAACATTTAAATATCTCTTTGATTTCTATCCTAACATAATAACTCTTGTTAGGTGTATGCCATTTTCAAACACTAAAATTTTTCCAACCTCTGTGTCCTTCAACTTTTGTAGTTCATTTTCCAGCACCAACTTCTCTTCTGATAACAACTGAAAATCACGTTGTATCTGTTTGTATTCCTAGAAACAAATAATTTTAGTAATAATGAAGAGTAAAACTCTCAATGTAGAAAGGTTATTCAGATATTTAATTATTAAGGTAAGAAAGTCTTCATTAAGTCATGACAAGAATGAAACATTGATATCAGTATGTACAGTGAGACAAGAATTGGAGCTGAAAGACATAAAAGAGCTACAAGTGTCAAGGACTGGAACTATTCAGATGACTGTAGGACATTACAGTTTAGTATTTCAGAAGTGAATTATTTCTGAGTGATAATGAGAGTAAAATGAACAAAATAGACAAGGCTTTCCAGTTCACATATGCATAAAATTATTTTAAATAAACTAAGTAAGCAATGGATCTTTATATAGGATTATGTATCCTGACAATTTCTAGAATCTGTTAAGAACTCAAGGACAAAGTGTAATTTCAAATTGAGATTACTATACTTACAGCATCTAACAAAACTTGATCATTTACAGCTCTGAAAAATAAACCAAAAAAGTATGTTTATAATTGTACATTTATATTTTAATTTATATAACACACACATTTTCTTTGTAAAGATTTTAATACAAATGAAGTTTAATGGACACTTTGATTACCACTTCGAAAATTTAATACTCTCCCTAGAAATATTATTGAATCACTGTTACCTTTCCAGGACTTGTTCTATGCATTTACACAATACTGCATGTACCTTTTCCATTCTGTAATTTTTATTGGTAGGTTGGATTTCAGTTTTCTTTTTCACATAAATGACATCACTGTATATATTGTTCTCAATTTACTTTTTCACTTAACATAAAGTCTGAGATTTCTTCATATCCATAAACATAGATCTTTCTCAGTTTTTTTAAGTGCTAATGATTATTCCACAGCAGGAGTTGGCAAACATTTTTTGCAAAGAACTAGATAGTAAGTATTTTAGATTCTGCAAGCCTGATGGTCTTTATCACTATTACTCAATGGGTATGGCGGTATTCCAATTAAATTTTATTTACAAAAATAAGTTTCAGGTTACGTTTGACATTGTACCACAGTTTGCTGACACAGTTTGATGACATTGTTCCACAGTATGGATAAACCATAGATGATTTGGGCCACAGTTTGCTGACATTGTTCCATAGTATGGATAAACCATAGATTATTTTTGACAAGAGTTATTCATTTATTAAATCAGAATTTATAGCAGCTCTATTTAGGTATAATATATCATACAGTGCACATTTTAAAGTATACATTTCAATTTCTTTTAATATATTCACCAACTTGAGCAACCATCACCACCATCATACAGTGCACATTTTAAAGTATACATTTCAATATCTTTTAATATATTCACCAACTTGAGCAACCATCACCACTATCTAATTTTACGACATCTTATTTACCCCACAAAGGAACCGCAGACACATTAGTAGTCACTCCCAATTCCTCTTTGCAAATACCCAGCCAGTAACCTACTTTATCTCTCTAGATTTGCCTATTCTGGATATTTGACACAAACAGAAGCATATAGTATGTGGTCTTTTGAAACTGGCTTCTTACATTTAGCAATATGTTTTCGAGGTTCTTCCCTATTATAGCACATGTTATTACTTTGTTCCTTTTTACTGCCAAATAACATTCCATTATAAGGATATTCCACATTTTATTTATCAATTACTTTAAGGACATTTTGTTTGTTTCAACTTTTCTGCCATTATGAATAATGCTATTATGAACATTTATGTACAAGTTGTTGTGTGAACATGTGTTTTCATTTAACTCATGCGTAAACCTAGAAACAGAATTTCTGAATCATATGCAGACACTGTATTTAACATTTTGAGGAACCAGCAAACTGTTTTCTAAAGCAGATACATAACTTAAATTCCCATTAGTAATGTATGAGGTTCCCAATTTCTCTACATACTTGCCAAAAAATCATTGCCTTGTCTATTTGATTATAGCCATCCTAGGGCGTGTAAAGTGGTATCTCATTGTAGTCTTGATTTGCAATTAAAACTAGTGACAGCCAGGACCGGTGGCTCATGCATGTAATCCCAGCACTTGGGGAGGCCGAGGCGGAAGATTAGCTGAGGTCAGGAGTTTGAGACCAGCCTAGCCAACATGGTGAAAACCCATCTCTACGAAAAATACAAAAATTACCCAGGCATGGCAGCAGGTGCCTGTAGTCCCAGGAACTTGGGAGGCTGAGGCACAAGAATTGCTTGAACCCAGGAGGTGGAAGTTGCAGGGAGCTGAGATCATGTCACTACACTCCAGCATGGATGACACAGCGAGACTCTGTCTCAAAAAAAAAAAACACAAAAAACAAAAAAACCTAGCAACTACCAATGTTAAGTATCTTTTCATGTGATTATTGGGCATTTCTATTTCTTTGGGGAAATACCTATTCAGATACTTTGCCTATTTTTAATGGAATTATTTATCTTTTTATTATTGAGGTGTAAGAGTTCTTTGTATGTTCTACTAAGTACCTTAGCAGATATATGATTTGTGAATATTTTTCACATTCTATGAGCAATTTTTTTCATGTTTTTGATAGTATCATTTGCAGCACAAAAGTTTTTAATTTTGATAAAGTTTATCTATTTTTTTCTTTTGTTGATTGTACTTCTGATGTCATATCTAAGAAACCACTGCCTAACCCAATGTCACAAAGATTTACTCCTATGTTTCTTCTAAAAATGCCTATCGTTTTACCTCTTAAATTTAGGTCTTTGATAATTTTGACTTTAGTGAATGGCAAAAATAAGTAATCCAGCCTCGTTCTTTTGCATGTGGATAACCAGTTGCCCAGTACCATTTATTATAAAGTAAAGACTTTTCTTTCCCCCATTGAATCATCTTACCTTGAAAATCATTTGTTCATAAATGTAAGGGTTTATTTGTGAACTTTCAATTCCATTCCATTGCTCTATATGTCTAGCCATATAGCCATATGTCTAGCCTTATGCCAGTAACATTTTGCCTTGGTTACTGTAGCTTTGTATTGAGTTTTAAAATCAGTTAAGTGTGAATCTTCTAACTTTGTTCTTAAGATTGCTTTGGCTATTCTAGCTTCCTTGAACTTCCACATGAGTTTTAGAATCAGCTTGTCAGTTCTGAAAAAATGTCAGCTGGAATTTTGAAGTAATTACATTGAATCTGTAGGACAATTTGGGAAGTATTGCTACCTTAAGATTATTAAAGACAGGTGTGGTGGCTCACGCCTGTAATCACAGAACTTTGGGAGGCCAAGGCAGAAGGATCACTTGAAGCCAGGAGTTCAAGGCGAGCCTAGGCAACACAGCAAGACCCTGTCCCTACAAAAAAAAAAAAAAAATTTTTAATTGCCAGGCATGGTGATGCATGCCTGTAGTCCTAGCTGCTTAGAAGGCTGAGGTAGGAAGATGCCTTGGGCCTAGGAGTCAGCAGTTGAAGTGAGCCGTGATTGCATCACTGCACTCCAGTCTGGGTGACAGAGTGAGACCCTGTCTCTAAAAAATAAAATAAAAAATATTACGTTTAACAGTCTATGAAGATGAGATATCTATTCATTTCTGTAGGTATTCTTTAAGTTCTTTCAATTATGTTTTGTAGTTTCAGTGCCCAAGTCTTGCATTGCTTTTTTTAAATTCAGTCACGATCTCCTTGGTGCTATTATAAATTGAATTGTTTTCTTTATTTCACTTTTGAAATGTTCATAGTTAGTGTATTCATTTCCTACGGCTTTAGTAATAAAGGACCACATATGGGTGATTTAAGACAACAAGAATTTATTTTCTCATAGCCTGGTGACTTGAAATTCAAAATTAAAGTGTTGGCACAGGCATGCTCCCTCTGAAATATCTAGGGAAGGAATCTACGTGCCTATTCTAGCCACTGTTAGTCCCTGGTATTCTTTGGATTGTGGCAGAATAAATCCAATCTCTGCCTCCATCTTTACATTAGCAGTCTTTCCTCCACGTTTATCTGTCTTCTCCAATTCCTATAAGGACATCAGTCATGTTGGATTAAGGGCCTATTCTACTCCAGTATGACCTCATCTCAACTAATAATATTGGCAATAACCCTGTTTCCAAATAGGGTCACCCTGAGGTAGCAGGGGGTGAGAACTTCAACTTATCTTTTGAGGGGATACAATTCAGCTAGTGTATAGAAATACAAATTGTTGGCTGGGCACTGTGGCTCACGCCTGTAATCACAGCACTTTGGGAGGCGGAAGCGGGCAGCTCACGAGGTCAGGAGATCGAGACCATCCTGGCTAACACGGTGAAACCCCGTCTCCACTAAAAATGCAAAAAAAAAAAAAAATTAGCCCGGCGTGGCGGCGGGCGCCTGTAGTCCCAGCTACTTGGGAGGCTGAGGCAGGAGAATGGCGTGAACCCAGGAGGCGGAGGTTGCAGTGAGCCGAGATGGCGCCACTGCACTCCAGCCTGGGCCACAGAGCGAAACTCTGTCTCAAAAAAAAAAAAAGAAAAGAAAGAAAAGAAAAGAAATACAAATTGTTTTTGTTTATCGATCTTATATATTGCAGCCTTGATGAATTCATTAATTACTTCCAATAGGTTTTAGCAGAACTCAGGATGTTTTAATATCTAAAATCATGTCATTTGCAAATAGAGGTAGTTTCACTTCTTCCTCACCAGTGCAGACACTTTTATTTCCCTTTCTTCCATAATTGCCCTTGCTAGAACCTCTACTATAATGATGAATAGAAGTGAATGCGTTGTCTTTTTCCTGATCATAGGGAGAAATTATTCATTCATCACCTCTGAGTATGATGTTGAATGGGGTTTGCAAATGGCCTTTATCAGGTTAAGGAAGTTTCCTTCTATTCCTAGTTTGTGGAATTTTTATCATAAAAAGATGTTGAATGTCAAGTGCATTTACTGAATCTAGTGAACTGATGTGATTTTTTCTCCTTTATTTAATCAATATTACACATTATGTAAATTGATACCTGCATTTTAAATCAACCTTGCATTCCTAAAATAAATCCCCCATGTTCATCATATGTAATCTTTTTTATACATTGTTGGATTCAGTTTGCTAGTATTTTGGTGAGGATTTTTGTGTTCATATTCATAACACATATTTATCTTCTTAAAATAAATATATTTTCTTGTGATTGTCTAATTTTGGTATCAGAGTAACACTAATCTCACAGAATGAATTGAGAAGTGTGAACTCTTTTATTTTTTGGAAGAGTTTGTACAGGCCTGGTATTAACTTTTCTTTAAATATTTGACAGGATTAGAAAGTGAAGTCATCTGGCCTAAGCATTCCTTGGTGGGAATATGTTAATTACTAATTAAATCTTTTCACTACTTATAAGTCCAGTCACATGTTCTTGTTCTTCTTGATACAGTTTAGTTTGGGTCTTTCTAGAAATATATATCATCTTAGTTATCTAATTTGTTGTCATATAGTTATTCATAGTATTCCCTTATCATTCATTTACCATAGATTATTGAGCCATACTCCTACTAACAAAAATAGGTTCTTTCTAGTTTTGCTGACATCACACTGATGCAAAAAAAATTCCTTTTGTATGCTTTCTTGAGCATATTGTACTCCTTTCTCGAGGGTAGATAAAAATAGATTTGCGATATAACATGGCATACACTTTTGTTATTACTAAACTGTGTTAATTGTCCTCAAAAGTGGGAAATTTCTATTATACTAGCATTGTAACAGTATTCATTCCACTACCTCTCTGCCAGTAGTTGATATTAGAAAACTTCTAAATTTTGTAGACAAAAGTCATGGCTTTGTCTTGTATCTTCCCTGATCACAGTGAGACTGAGCATCTCTTAAAACGCTTATTGGCCAATTTTTTTGTCTTTTCCTCAGTTACCTCTTTATATACTTTGCCTATTTTTCTTATGTGTTTTTAGGGAGTTATAGATTCTTATTACTACTCCTTTTTTCTACTGTATGTGCACAAATCTTTTCTCCCAGTCTATTGCTTACATTTTAACTTTGCTTCAATTTTGAATGAGGTGTTTTTAGTTTTGAGAGTTGAATTCCCTCCCTTTTTATGGTTTTATTTTCTTACATTTAGGTCTGTAATCAGTGTTAGCTTTTTAAATGACATGAATTCAGAATCTGTCATTACTTTTTAACCACATGGATGCCTTTACCTTGCCGATGCCCTACCTAATCACCAAAATTCATTCACGAATGTGAATTTGCCATGTTAGAATTATTGTGAGTCCAATTCTGACATAAGGTAACTATTTGTGATGCATGCAGTTGGGCTAAAGACACTTTGAAAGGCAAAACAGCCTATTACCCTCACTTGTAACGTCTATGCCTCCCTAGAAAAATGTCATGATGTAATTCTTAACAGGACTGCTTTCCTGTCCAGACCACATGATTCAGGTAATGTACATTGTTCTTATCTAACTTAACAACTTCATCTCTAAGACTGGACACTAGTTCTAAGCATTCTGTTTACCAAAAAGGAATCATATCTTCACAAGCCATCCTACAAATCAATATCTAATTGAGATCTCAATTTGTCCCACAATTACAGAAGAATTTCAAGGCCCTCTAGGTCTATGCCTATTTATTTATTTGTCATTATGCACAGGTGAACAGCTAGACAATGCACTGACAATATCCTGAAGAATATGTCTATTAGCTCCCCCAAAGACCAGAATGATTGTCCTATCCTGCTACTATGTAAATTTATGCATAATAATTTAATAAAGCCCTAGTTTCTATATTTTATCCTGTATGTTTAAATTACTTTATTAGTATGTAATTAGTATATAAAAAGCTATACATTTTTATTGTGTCCATCCCAATGAATTGGGGATATGAATATACCCATGAAATTATCATCATCTAGGCCACGAAGAGATCTTCACTCCAAATGTTTCCTTCTGCCCTCATTAATATCATAATTGTTTGTCATGGTTTCTGCTGATGCCGTTGTTATTAAGAAAAATTAGGAGCAAGATGGCCAAATAGGAACAGCTCCAGTCTCCAGCTCCCAGCGTGAGTGACACAGAAGACAGGTGATTTCTGCATTTTCAACTGAGGTACTGGGTTCATCTCACTAGGGATTGTCAGACAATGGGTGCTGGTCAGCTGCTGCAGCCGGACCAGCGAGAGCTGAAGCAGGGTGAGGCATCGCCTCACCTGGGAAGTGCAAGGGGGAAGGGAATCCCTTTTCCTAACCAGGGGAACTGAGACACACAACACCTGGAAAATCGGGTAACTCCCACCCCAATAATGCGCTTTACCAAGGGACTTAGCAAATGGGCACACCAGGAGATTATATCCCACACCTGGCTGGGAGGGTCCCATGCCCACGGAGCCTCCCTCATTGCTAGCACAGCAGTCTGCCATCTAACTGCAAGGCAGCAGCGAGGCTGGGGGAGGGGCGCCCACCATTGCTGAGGCTTAAGTAGGTAAACAAAGCCGCTGGGAAGCTCGAACTGGGTGGAGCTCACAGCAGCTCAAGGAGGCCTGCCAGTCTCTGTAGACTCCACCTCTGGGGACAGGGTACAGCTAAACAACAACAACAACAAAAGCAGCAGAAACCTCTGCAGCCGCAAACGACTCTGTCTAATAGCTTTGAGGAGAGCAGTGGATCTCCCAACATGGAGGTTGAGATCTGAGAAAAGACAGACTGACTGCTCAAGTGGGTCCCTGACCCCTGAGTAGCCTAACTGGGAGACATCCCCCACTAGGGGCAGACCGACACTCCACACCTCACAGGGTGGAGTACACCCCTGAGAAGAAGCTTCCACACCAAGAATCAGACAGGTACACTCGCTGTTCAGCAATATCCTATCTTCTGCAGCCTCTGCTGCTCATACCCAGGCAAACAGGGTCTGGAGTGGACCTCAAGCAATCTCCAACAGACCTACAGCTGAGGGTCCCGACTGTTAAAGGAAAACTAACAAACAGGAAGGACACCCGCACCAAAACCCCATCAGTACGTCACCATCATCAAAGACCAGAGGCAGATAAAACCACAAAGATGGGGAAAAAGCAGTGCAGAAAAGCTGGAAATTCAACAAATAAGAGCGCATCTCCCCCTGCAAAGGAGCGCAGCTCATCGCCAGCAATGGATCAAAGCTGGACGGAGAACGACTTTGACGAGATGAGAGAAGAAGGCTCCAGTCCATCAAACTTCTCAGAGCTAAAGGAGGAATTACGTACCCAGCGCAAAGAAACTAAAAATCTTGAAAAAAGAGTGGAAGAATTGATGACTAGATTAATGCAGAGAAGGCCATAAACCAACTGACAGAGATGAAAACCATGACACGAGAAATACATGACAAATGCACAAGCTTCAATAACCGACTTGATCAACTGGAAGAAAGAGTATCAGATATTGAGGTTCAAATGAATGAAATGAAGCGAGAAGAGAAATCTAAAGAAAAAAGAGGAAAAAGAAATGAACAAAGCCTTCAAGAAGTATGGGATTACGTAAAAAGACCAAATCTATGTCTGACTGGGGTGCCTGAAAGTGAGGGGGAAAATGGAACCAAGTTGGAAAACACTCTTCAGGATATCATCCAGGAGAACTTCCCCAACCTAATAGGGCAGGCCAACATTCAAATTCAGGAAATACAGAGAATGCCACAAAGATACTCCTCGAGAAGAGCAACTCCAAGACACATAATTGCCAGATTCACCAAAGTTGAAATGAAGGAAAAAATCTTAAGGGCAGCCAGAGAGAAAGGGCAGGTTACACACAAAGGGAAACCCATCAGACTAACAGCAGATCTCGCAGCAGAAACTCTACAAGCCAGAAGAGAGTGGGGGCCAATATTCAACATTCTTAAAGAAAAGAATTTTCAACCCAGAATTTCATATCCAGCCAAACTAAGTTTCATAAGTGAAGGAGAAATAAAATCCTTTACAGATAAGCAAATGCTTAGAGATTTTGTCACCACCAGGCCTGCCTTACAAGAGACCCCGAAGGAAGCACTAAACATGGAAAGGAACAACCAGTACCAGCCATTGCAAAAACATGCCAAAATGTAAAGACTATCAAGGCTAGGAAGAAACTGCATCAACTAATGAGCAAAATAACCAGTTAATATCATAATGGCAGGATCAGGTTCACACATAACAATATTAACCTTAAATGTAAATGGACTAAATGCTCCAATTAAAAGACACAGACTGGCAAACTGGATAAATAGTCAAGACCCATCAGTTTGCTGTATTCAGGAGACCCATCTCACACGCAGAGACATACATAGGCTCAAATAAAGGGATGGAAGAAGATCTACCAAGCAAATGGAGAACAAAAAAAAGCAGGGGTTGCAATCCTAGTCTCTGATAAAACAGACTTTAAACCATCAAAGATCAAAAGAGATAAAGAAGGCCATTACATAATGGTAAAGGGATCAATTCAACAGGAAGAGCTAACTATCCTAAATATATATGCACCCAATACAAGAGCACCCAGATACATAAAGCAAGTCCTTAGAGACTTACGAAGAGACTTAGACTCCCATACAATAATAATGGGAGATTTCAACAGCCCCACTGTCAAAATTAGACAGATCAACGAGACAGAAAATTAACAAGGACATCCAGGAATTGAACTCATCTCTGCAGCAAGCAGACCTAATAGACATCTACAGAACTCTCCACCCCAAATCAACAGAATATACATTCTTCTCAGCACCACATCACACTTATTCCAAAATAGACAATATAATTGGAAGTAAAGCACTCCTCAGCAAATGTAAAGGACAGAAATTATAACAAACTGTCTCTCAGACCACAGTGCAATCAAACTAGAACTCAGGACTAAGAAACTCAATCAAAACCGCTCAACTACATGGAAACTGAATAACCTGCTCCTGAATAACTACTGGGTACATAACGAAATGAAGGCAAAAATAAAGATGTTCTTTAAAACCAATGAGAACAAAGATACAACATACCAGAATCTCTGGGACACATTTAAAGCAGGGTGTAGAGGGAAATTTATAGCACTAAATGCCCATGAGAGAAAGCTGGAAAGATCTAAAATTGACACTCTAACATCACAATTAAAAGAACTAGAGAAGCAAGAGCAAACACATTCAAAAGCCAGCAGAAGGCAAGAAATAACTAAGATCAGAGCAGAACTGAAGGAGATAGAGACACAAAAAACCCTCCAAAAAATCAATGAATCCAGGAGTTGGTTTTTTGAAAAGATCAACAAAATTGATAGACCGCTAGCAAGACTAATAAAGAAGAAAAGAGAGAAGAATCAAATAGACGCAATAAAAAATGATAAAGGGGATATCACCACTGACCCCACAGAAATACAAACTATCATCAGAGAACACTATAAACACATCTATGCAAATAAACTAGAAAACCTAGAAGAAATGGATAATTTCCTGGACACTTACACTCTCCCAAGACTAAACCAGAAAGAAGCTGAATCCCTGAATAGACCAATAGCAGGCTCTGAAATTGAGGCAATAATTACTAGCCTACCAACCAAAAAAGATCGAGGACCAGATGGATTCACACCTGAATTCTACCAGAGCTACAAGGAGGAGCTGGTACCATTCCTTCTGAAACTATTCCAATCAATAGAAAAAGAGGGAATCCTCCCTAACTCATTTTATGAGGCTAACAGCATCCTGATACCAAAGCCTGGCACAGACACAACAAAAAAAGAGAATTTTAGACTAATATCCCTAATGAACATCAATGTAAAAATCCTCAATAAAATACTGGCAAACCAGATCCAGCAGCATATCAAAAAGCTTATCCACCATGATCAAGAGGGCTTCATCCCTGGGATGCAAGGCTGGTTCAACATACATAAATCAATAAACGTAATCCAGCATATAAACAGAACCAAACACAAAAACCACATGATTATCTCAATAGATGCAGAAAAGGCCTTTGACAAAATTCAACAGCCCTTCAGGCTAAAAACTCTCAATAAATTCGGTATTGATGGAATGTATCTCAAAATAATAAGAGCTATTTATGACAAACCCACAGCCAATATCATACTGAAGGGGCAAAACCTGGAAGCATTCCCCTTGAAAACTGGCACAAGACAGGGATGCCCTCTCTCACCACTCCTATTCAACATAGTGTTGGAAGTTCTGGCTAGGGCAATCAGGCAAGAGAAAGAAATCAAGGGTATTCAGATAGGAAAAGAAGAAGTCAAATTGTCCCTCTTTGCAGATGACATGATTGTATATTTAGAAAACCCCATTGTCTCAGTCCAAAGTCTCCTTAAGCTGACAAGAAACTTCAGCAAAGTCTCAGGATACAAAATTAATGTGCAAAAATCACAAGCATTCTTATACACCAGTAACAGACAGACAGAGAGCCAAATCATGAATGAACTTCCATTCACAACTGCTTCAAAGAGAATAAAATACCTAGGAATCCAACTTACAAGGGATGTGAAGGACCTCTTCAAGGAGAACTACAAACCACTGCTCAACGAAATAAAACAGGACACAAACAAATGGAAGAACACACCATGCTCATGGATAGGAAGAATCAATATCGTGAAAATGGCCATACTGCCCAAGGTAATTTATAGATTCAATGCCATCCCCATCAAGCTGCCAATGTGTTTCTTCACAGAATTGGAAAAAACTGCTTTAAAGTTCATATGGAACCAAAAAAGAGCCCGCATCTCCAAGACAATCCTAAGTCAAAAGAACAAAGCTGGAGGCATCATGCTACCTGACATCAAACTATACTACAAGGCTACAGTAACCAAAACAGCATGTTACTGGTACCACAACAGAGATATAGACCAATGGAACAAAACAGAGTCCTCAGAAATAATACCACACATCTACAGCCATCTGATCTTTGACAAACCTGAGAAAAACAAGAAATGGGGAAAGTATTCCCCATTTAATAAATGGTGCTGGGAAAATTGACTAGCCATAAGTAGAAAGCTGAAACTGGATCCTTTCCTTACTCCTTATATGAAAATTAATTCAAGATGGATTAGAGACTTAAATGTTAGACCTAATACCATAAAAACCCTAGAAGAAAACCTAGGTAATACCATTCAGGACATAGGCATGGGCAAGGACTTCATGTCTAAAACACCAAAAGCAATGGCAACAAAAGCCAAAATTGACAAATGGGATCTCATTAAACTAAAGAGCTTCTGCACAGCAAAAGAAACTACCATCAGAGTGAACAGGCAACCTACAGAATTGGAGAACATTTTTGCAATCTACTCATCTGACAAAGGGCTAATATCCAGAACCTACAAAAACTCAAACAAATTTACAAGAAAAAAACAAACAACCCCATCAAAAAGTGGGCAAAGGATATGAACAGACATTTCTCAAAAGAAGACATTCATACAGCCAACAGATACATGAAAAAATGCTCATCATCACTCGCCATCAGAGAAATGCAAATCAAAACCATAATGAGATACCATCTCACACCAGTTAGAATGGCGATCATTACAAAGTCAGGAAACAACAGGTGCTGAAGAGGATGTGGAGAAATAGGAACACTTTTACCCTGTTGGTGGGATTGTAAACTAGTCCAACCATTATGGAAAACAGTATGGCGATTCCTCAAGGATCTAGAACTAGAAGTACCATATGACCCAGCCACCCCATTACTGGGTATATACCCAAACGATTATAAATCATGCTGCTATAAAGACACATGCACACGCATGTTTATTGCGGCACTATTCACAATAGCAAAGACTTGGAATCAACCCAAATGTCCATCAGTGACAGACTGGATTAAGAAAATGTGGCACATATACACCATGGAATACTATGCAGCCATAAAAAAGAATGAGTTTGTGTCCTTTGTAGGGACATGGATGCAGCTGGAAACTATCATTCTCAGCAAACTATCGCAAGAACAGAAAACCAAACACCACATGTTCTCACTCATAGGTGGGAACTGAACAATGAGATCACTTGGACTCGGGAAGGGGAACATCATACACCGGGGCCTATCATGGGGAGGGGGAAGCAGGGAGGGATTGCATTGGGAGTTATACCTGATGTAAATGACGAGTTGATGAGTGCTGACGAGTTGATGGATGCAGCACACCAACATGGCACAAGTATTCATATGTAACAAACCTGCACGTTATGCACATGTACCCTAGAACTTAAAGTATAATAATAATAAAAAAAAAAGAAAAGGAAAAGAAAAATTAACAAAACACCTACCCTCTTAGAAAATTTTAAGTATACAATGCAGTATTGTTCACTATGGGGATTCTGCTGTATAATAGATCTACAAACCTTATTTATCTTGGAAAACTGAAACTTTGTGCATTTTAGCCTACAACTTTTCAGCTCCTAAATTATTTTGCGTTCTGTGCCTGGATTCTTTCACTTAACATAATGCCTTCTAGGTCCATCCATGTTGTCACAAATGGAAGGATTTTCTAATTTCTTAAGAGTGAATAATATTCTGTTGTATGCATAGGTACATTATATCCATTCATCCATTAGGGATACTTAAGTTGTTTCCATATTTTGGCTACTGCAATGAACATGGGAGTGCAGATATCCCCCTGACATATTGATTAAAATTCCTTTGGATACATATCCAGAAGTGGCATTTATGAGTCATATGGTAGTTCTATTTTAAATTTTTATGCACTTCCATACTGTTTTCCATAATGGCTCTACCAATTTACATTCCCACCAGTAGTGTTGAAGGGTTCCTTTTTCTCCACATCCTTGCCAAGAATTGTTATGTCATTTTTTCCTAATAACAGCCAACCTAACAAGTATGATGTATTATTTCATTGTGATTTTGATTTACATTTCTCTGATGATTGGTGATATACAGTACCTTTTCCTATACCCATTGTATATTTGTATGTCTTCTTTGGAGAAATATCTATTCAAGTCCTTTAATTACTTTTTATCTTCTATTCAGGTGTATGAGTCCCTTGTATTTTTTTTATATTAACCCATTATTATCACATGTATAGTTTGGAAATATTTTCTCCCATTCTATAGTTTTCCATTTCATTTTATTATTTCCTTTTTTAGGCAGGACTTTTAAGTTTGATGTAATCTCAGTTGTTTATTTTTGCTTTTTTGCCTGTTTTTTTGGTGTAACATCCAAAAAAATCATTGCCCAGACCAATGTCATGGAGCTTATGTCCTATGTTTTCATCGAGGAGTTTTATGGTTTCAGGTCATACAGGTAAGTTTTTAATGCATTTTGAATTGATTTTTGTGCATGGCATGAAAATCCAATATCATTCTTTTGCATATAGACATCCACTTTTCCCAGTATCATTTGTTGAAGACACTATCCTTTCTCCATTGCTTATTTCTGACACTTTTGTTGAAGATCACTTGTCCATACGCTTGGGTTTGTTTCTGCGCTTGCTAAGCTGTTTCATGGGTCTATATGTCTGATTTTATGCCAGTACCATACTGCATTAATTACTGTAGCTTTAAAACATAATTTGAAATCAGAAAGTAAGGGCCAGGCACAGTGGCTCAGGCCTGTAATCCCAACACTTTGGGAGGCTGAGGCAGGCGTATCATCTGAGGCTACTCAGGAGGCTGAGGCAGGAGAATCACTCAAACCTGAGAGGCGGAGGTTGCAGTGAGCCGAGACCACACCACTGCAGTCCAGCCAGGACGACAGAGCAAGACTCCATTTCAAAAAAAAAAAAAAAAAAAAAAATGCCAGGCACAGTGGCTCACGCCTGTAATCCTAGCACTTTGGGAGGCCAAGGTGGGAAGATCACTTGAGGTCAGAAGTTCAAAACAGGCCTGACCAACATGGTAAAACCCCGTCTCTACTAAAAATACAAAAAAAAAAAATTAGCCAGGCATGATGGCAGGCATTTGTAATCCCAGCTACTTAGGAGGCTGAAGCAGGAGAATTGCTTGAACCTGGGAGGAGGAGGTTGCAGTGAGCTGAGATCGCACCACTGCACAGCAGCCTGGGTTACAGAGTGAGACTCCGTCTCCAAAAAAAAAGAAAGTAATGTGCTTCCAGCCTTACTACTCTTGCTAAAATTTGCTTTGGCTATTCAAGGCCTTTTGAAGTTGCATATGAATTTTAGGATTTGTTTTATGTCTGTGAAAAATGTCATTGGTATTTTCATAAGATTCACACAGAATCTGTAGATCATTTTGGGTACATGGACTTAATTATAATGGTATTAACTCTTCTAATCCGTGAACATACGATATTGTCCCATTTCTTTGTGTCTTCTTCAATATATCTTACATATTTTATAGTTTTCTGTGTGCAAATCTTTTACTTTCTTGGTTAAATTTATTCTTAAACAGTTCATTTCTTTTCATGCTACTCTAAATGTTTTCTTCTTCACAGTTATTGTTAGTGTGTAGAAACACAACTGATTTGGGGATGTTGATTTTGTAACCTGCAACTTTACTGAATTCATTTATTAGTTCTAAGAGTTTTGGGAGTGGCACCATTCTATATTTGATGGGGGTCGGGGAGGCATCCTTAGGGTTTTCTATATATGAGCTCATGTCATCTAGAAACACATGGATTTACTTCTTCTATTCTGATTTGGATACCTTTAATTTCTTTTTCTTGACTAATTGCTTGGCTACTACATTGGACTTCTGGTATGACATTGAATAGAACTGTTAAGAGTAGGCATCCTTGTCTTTTTCCTGTTATTAGAGAAAAAGTCTTCAACTTTTCACCACTGAGTGTAGGGTTAGCTGTAGGCTAATATGGCCTTTTTACGTGGGGAAAATTCCTTGTATACCTAATTCGTTGTACGTTTTTACTATGAAAAGATTTTGAATGCTGCGAAATGCTGTTTCTACATCTATTGAAATGATCATATGATTATTGTCCTTCAAAATGGTAATAGTGAGCCAGGCACAGTGGCTCATGCCTGTAATCATAGCACTTTGGGAGGCTGAGGTGGTGTATCACCTGAGGTCAGGAGTTCAAGACCAGCCTGGTCAACATGGAGAAACTGTATCTCTACTAAAAATACAAAAATTAGCCAGGCGTAGTGGCAGGTGCCTGTAATTCCAGCTACTCAGGAGGCTAAGGCAGGAGAATTGCTTGAACCCAGGAGGCAGAGGCTGCAGTGAGCCGAGATTGCACCACTGCACTCCAGCATGGGCAACAGAGTGACAATCCATCTCAAAAAAAAAAAAAATGGTAATAGTAAGTCCTTACATATAAATAATTACTTTGAATATATATATTTAAGTGTAAATGGATTAAATCTCCAACAGAAACACGTCAAGTGGCTGAATGGATTTTTTTTTAAGAACCCAACTACATACTGCCCACAAAAGACTCACATAAACTTTAAGAACACACAGGCCAGGTGTGGTAGCTCATGCCTGTAATCCCAGCACTTTGGGAGGCCGTGGTGTGTGGATCACGAGGTCAAGAGATCGAGACCATCCTGGCCAACATGGTGAAACCCTGTCTCTACTAAAAATACAAAAATTAGCTCGGTGTGGTGGTGCACACCTGTAGTCCCAGCTACTCGGGAGGCTGACACAGGAGAATCACTTGAACCCAGGAGGCAGAAGTTGCAGTGATCCGAGATCGCACCACTGCACTCCAGCCTGGAACACACAAAAGCTAAAAGTGAAGGGATGGAAAAAGATACTCCATGAAAGCAAAACCAAAAGAAGGCACGAGTGGCTATACTTATATAAGATAAGAGAGATTTCAAGTTTTTAGCTGTCTCATGAGACAAAGAAGGTCATTATATAATTATAAAGGGGTCAATCCATCAAGAGGTTATAACAATTTTAAATAATATGCATCGAGATAAGACTACCTAAATACATATAGCAGCATATAGATCTATACAATAGATCTGAATACATATAGATCTATATAATAGATCTGAATCGAGTGACAGACAGCAATAAAATAATAACCCATGTACAGTAATACCCCATTTACAATAGACAGTTCATCTAGACAACAAATGAATATGGAAACATTGGACTTGAACAATACTTTAGGCCAAATGGACCTAATAGACATATACAAAACATTCCACTCAACAGCAGCAGAACATACATTCTTCTTGAGTGCACATGAAATATTTCCCATGATAGCTCATGTGTTAGGCCACAAAACATGTCTTAATATACTTAAGAAGACTGAAGTCATATCAAGCATATTTTCCAATGACAATAATTTGAAACTAGAAATCAATGACAGGAAAAAAACTGGAAAAATTCACAAATATGTAGAAATTAACACATTCCTAAACAAATGATGAGTCAAAAAAGAAATCCAAAGGGAAATCAGAAAGTATCTCGAGACAAACAAAAATGGAAATATAACATACTAAAACTCATGAAATGCAGCAAAAGCAGTTCTAAGTGGGAAGTTTATTGCAATAGATGTCTACTTAAAAAAAAAATGATCTCAAATAAATAACCTAATGTGATACATCAAAGAACTAGAAAAATAACAAATTAAGCCAATAGTTAATAGAATGAAGAAAATTACAAAAAGCAGAAATAAATAATAGAGACTAGAAAAACAGTCGAAAAGGTTAACAAAACTAAAAGTTTTCTGAAAAGATAAAATCAGCAAATCTTTAGCTGGATTAAGAAAAAAGAGAGAAGGCCCAAATAACCTCAGTAAAGAAAAATGAGACATTACAACTGATACCATAGAAATAAAAAAAAAGATAATAAGAAATACCACAAAAAAAATTACATTCTAACAAACTGAACAACCTAGAAGAAAATGAGTTAACAATCTAGCAAGACTGAAGAAATAAAAAATCTGAAAAGACCAATAATGACCAAGAAGAGTCAATAAACAATAAAAAAATATCCTGTCAAAGAAATGCCCAAGGCTTCCCAGCTTCATGGCTGAATTCTACCAAATATTTAAAGAAGAACTAATATAATCCGGCCGGGCGCGGTGGCTCAAGCCTGTAATCCCAGCACTTTGGGAGGCCGAGGCGGGCGGATCACAAGGTCAGGAGATCGAGACCATCCTGGCTAACACCGTGAAACCCCGTCTCTACTAAAAAAATACAAAAAACTAGCCGGGCGTGGTGGTGGGCGCCTGTAGTCCCAGTTACTTGGGAGGCTGAGGCAGGAGAATGGCGTGAACCCAGGGGGCGGAGCTTGCAGTGAGCCGAGATCGGGCCACTGCACTCCAGCCTGGGGCACAGAGCAAGACTCCGTCTCAAAAAAAAAAAAAAAAAAAAAAAGAACTAATATAATCCTTCTCAAACTCTTCCAAAATCTTGAAGAGGAATAAATACTTCCAAACTATTTTACATGTCATCATCAATCATCCTGATACAAAGTCAGACATGGACATCACAAGAAAAGAAAATTACAGGCCAATATCCGTGATGAATATAGATGTAAAAATCTTCAACACAATACTAGCAAAACAAACTTAACAGTAGATTAAAGGGATCATTCACTATGATCAAGTGGAATTTATCCCTAGAGTACAAGGATGAATCAGCAAATCAATAAATGTTGTGCATCATATTAGCAGAATGAAAGATAAAACCATATGATCATCTCATAAGACGTAGAAAAAGCATTCGACAAAATTCAACATCCTTTCATAATAAGACCTATCAATAAGTAGGTATAGAAGGAATGTACCTTAATATAATAAAATCCATATATCAGAACCCCATAGCTAACATTATTATACTCGACAGTGAAAAGTTTAAAACTTTTCCTGTAAGATCAAAAACAAGGATACCCACTCTCACCAATTCTATTCAACATAGTACTAGAAGTCCATGCCAGGGCAATTAGTCAAGAAAAACAAATAAAATGTATCAAAATAGAAAAAGAATAAGTAAAATCATATTTGTTTCCAGATGATATACTCTCCTATATAGAAAACTCTAAAGATGCCCCCAAAAACTTGCAGAACAAATGAATCCAACAAAGTGGCAGGATACAAAAACCAATATACAAAAATCAGTTGTGTTTCTATAAATTAACAACAAACCATCTAAAAAAGAAATCAAGAAAACAATCCCATTTATAATAGCATAAAAAGAAATAAAATACTTGGGAATACACTTAATCAAAGAAGTGAAAGATCTGTTACACTGAAAACTGTAAGACTTGTTGAAATAAATTGAAGAACACACAAAGAATTGAAAATACATCCCATATTCATGAGTTGAAACAATATTGTTAAAATGTTCATGCTACCCAAAATAACCTACAGTTTCAATGTAATCCCTAGGAAAATTTCAATGACATTTTTCACAGAAATAAAAATAGATCCTAAAATTCATATGGGAACACAAAAGATCCTGAGTAGCCAAAGCAATCATGAGCAAAAAGAACAAAGGTAGAGGCATCACACTATCTCAAAATCTACTACACAAAGCTAAAGTAATCAAAACTGCGTGACCCTAGCATCAAAACAGATATAGCCAAAAAGATGGCCAAATAGGAACAGCTCCAGTCTGCAGCTCCCAGCAAGATTGACACAGAAGGCGGATGATCCCTGCATTTCCAACTGAGGTACCCAGTACATGTCACTGGGACTGGTTAGACAGTGGGTGCAACCCACAGAGGATAAGCCAAAGCAGGGTGGGATGTCACCTCACCTGGGAAGTGCAAGGGGTCAGGGGATTGCCCTTCCCTAGCCAAGGGAAGCCATGAGAGACTCTACTGGCAAAAATGGTGCATTCTGGCCCAGACAATGCACTTTTCCCATGGTCTTTGCCACCAGCAGACCAATATATTCTCTTGGTGCCTGGCTGAGCAGGTCCCAACCTCATGGAGCCCAGCAAGCTAAGATCCACTGGCTTGAAATTCTTTCTGCTAGCACAGCAGTGTGAGGTCAACCTGGGACACTCGAGTTTGGTAATGGGAGGGGTATCCACCATTGCTGAGGCTTGAGTAGGTGGTTTTTTGTTTTTTGTTTTTTTTTTTGAGATGGAGTCTCGCTCTGCTGCCCAGGCTGGAGTGCAGTGGCCGGATCTCAGCTCACTGCAAGCTCCGCCTCCCGGGTTTATGCCACTCTCCTGTCTCAGCCTCCCGACTAGCTGGGACTACAGGCGCCCACCACCTCGTCTGGCTAGTTTTTTTTTGTATTTTTTAGTAGACGGGGGGTTTCACCGTGTTAGCCAGGATGGTCTCGATCTCCTGACCTCGTGATCCGCCTGTCTCAGCCTCCCAAAGTGCTGGGATTACAGGCTTGAGAGTAGGTGGTTTTACCTTTCAGTGTAAACAAAGCCCCAGGAAGTTCGAACTGGGTAGAGCCCACCACAGCTCCCTGGGACACAGCACCTGGGGGAAGGGGAGGCTTTCGGACAGCTTCAGCAGACCTAAACATCCCTGCCTGACAGCTCCGAAGAGAGCAGTAATTCTCCCAGCAAAGTGTTCAAGATCTGATAATAGACAGACTGCCTTCTCAAGTGGGTCCCTGACCATTCATGTATCCAGACTGAGAGATACCTCCCAGTAGGGGCCGACAGACACCTCATACAGGAGAGCTCTGGCTGGCATCTGGCTGGTGCCCCTTTGGGATAAAGCTTCCAGAGGCAGGAAGAGGCAGCAATCTTTGTTCTACAGTCTCCACTGGTGATACCCAGGCAAACAGGGTTTGGAGTGGACCTCCAGCAAACTCCAGCAGACCTGCAGCAGAGGGGCCTGTTAGAAGGAACACTAACAAACAGAAAGGAATAGTGATGTTGATACCAACATCAAAGACCAAAGGTAGATAAATCCATGAAGATGGGGAGCAACCAGTGCAAAAAGGCTGAAAATTCCAAAAACCAGAACACCTCTTCTCCTCCAAAGGATCACAACTCCTCGACAGCAAGGGAACAAAACTGGACGGAGAATCAGTTTGACGACTTGACAGAAGTATGCTTCAGAAGATGGGTAATAACAAACTCCTGTGAGCTAAAGAAGCATGTTCTAACCCAATGCCAGGAAGCTAAGAACCTTGAAAAAAAGTTACAGGAATTGCTCACTAGAATACCCAGTTTAGAGAAGAACATAAATGACCTGATGGAGCTGAAAAACACAGCACGAGAACTTTGTGAAGCATACACAAGTATCAATAGCCAAACTGATCAAGCGGAAGAAAGGATATCAGAGACTGAAGACCAATTCAATGAAATAAAGTGAGAAGACAAGATTAGACAAAATACAAGTGAAAAGAAACAAACAAAACCTCCAAGAAATATGGGACTATGTAAAAAGACCAAATCTACATTTGATTCGTGTACCTGAAAGTGACAGGGAGAATGGAACCAAGTTGGAAAACACTCTTCAGGATATTATGCAGGAGAACTACCCCAACCTAACAAGGCAGGCCAACATTCAAATTCAGAAGATACAGAGAACACCACAAAGATATTCCTCGAGAAGAGCAACCCCAAGACACATAATTGTCACATTCACCAAAGTTGAAATAAAAAAAAAAAATGTTAAGGACAGCCAGAGAGAAAAGGCAGGTTACCCACAAAGGGAAGCCCATCAGACTAACAGCAGATCTCTCGGCAGAAAATCTACAAGCCAGAAGAGAGTGGGGGCTGATATTCAACATTCTTAAAGAAAAGAATTTTCAACCCAGAATTTCATATCCAGCCAAACTAAGCCTCCTAAGCGAAGGAGAAATAAAATCCTTTACAGACAAGCAGATGCTGAGAAATTTTGTCACCACTAGGCCTGCCTTTACAAGAGCTCCTAAAAGAAGCACTAAACATGGAAAGGAACAACCGGTACATGCCACTGCAAAAACATACCAAACTGTAAAGACCATCGATGCTATGAAGAAACTGCATCAACTAACGGGCATAATAACCAGCTAGCATCATAATGGCAGGATGAAATTCACACATATCAATATTAACCTTAAATGTAAATGAGCTAAATGCCCCAATTAAAAGACACAGACTGGCAAATTGGACAGAGTCAAGACCCATCGGTGTGCAGGAGACCCATCGGTGTGCAGGAGACCCATCTCACGTGCAAAGACACACATAGGCTCAAAATAAAGGGATGGAGGAAGATTTATCAAGCAAATGGAAAGAAAAAAAAGCAGGGGTTGTAATCCTAGTCTCTGATAAAACAGACTTTAAACCAGCAGAGATCAAAAGAGACAAAGAAGGGCATTACATAATCATAAACGGATCAATGCAACAAGGAGAGATAACTATCCTAAATATATATGCACTCAATACAAGAGCACCCAGATTCATAAAGAAAGTCCTTAAAGACCTACAAAGAGACTTAGACTCCCACACAATAATAGTGGGAAACTTTAACATCCCACTGTCAATATTAGACAAATCAACGAGACAGAAAATTAACAAGGATATCCAGGACTTGAACTCAGCTCTAGACCAAGCAGACCTAATAGACATCTACAGAACTCTCCACCCCAAATTGACAGAATATACATTCTTCTCAGCACCACATCGCACTTATTCTACAATTGACCACATAATTGGAAGTAAAATACTCCTCAGCAAATGCAAGAGAACAGAAATCATAACAAACAGTCTCTCAGACCACAGTGCAATCAAATTAGAACTCAGGATTAAGAAACTCACTCAAAACCACACAACTATATGGAAACTGAACAACCTACTCCTGAATGACTACTGGATAAATAATGAAATGAAGGCAGGAATAAAGATGTTCTTTGAAACCCATGAGAATAAAGACACAACATACCAGAATCTCTGGGACACATTTAAAGCAGTGTGTAGAGGGAAATTTATAGCACTAAATGCCCACAAGAGAAAGCAGGAAAGATCTAAAATTGACACCCTAACATCACAATTAAAAGAACAAGAGAAGCAAGAGCAAGTAAATTCAAAAGCTAGCAGAAGAAAAGAAATAACTTAGACCAGAGCAGAACTAAAGGAGACAGAGACACAAAAACCCTTCAAAAAATCAATGAATTCAGGAACTGGTTTTTTGAAGAGATCAACAAAATTGATACACTGCTAGCCAGATTAATAAAGAAGATAAGGGAGAAAAATCAAACAGATGCAATAAAAAATGATAAAGGATAAAAAATGATATCACCACTGATCCCACAGAAATATAAACTATCATCAGAGAATACTATAAACACCTCTACAGAAATAAATTAGAAAATCTAGAAGAAATGGATAAATTCCAGGACACATACACCCTCCCAAGACTAAACCAGGAAGAAGTCAAATCCCTGAATAGACCAAATAAAAGTTCTGAAATGGAGGCAGTAATTAATAGCCTACCAACCAAAAAAATGTCCAGGACCAGACAGATTCACCGCCAAATTCTACCAGAGGTACAAAGAGGAGCTGGTACCATTCCTTCTGAAACTATTCCAAACAATAGAAAAAGAGAGAATCCTCCCTAACTCATTTTATGAGGCCAGCATCTTCCTGATACCTGGCAGAGACACAACAAAAAAAAGAAAATTTTAGGCCCATATGCCTGATGAACATCGATGAAAAAATCCTCAATAAAATACTGATAAACTGAAACCAGAAGCACATCAAAAAGCTTGTCCACCACGATCAACTCAGCTTCATTCCTGGGATGCAAGGCTGGTTCAATATACACAAATCAATATACGTACTCCATCACATAAACAGAATCAATGACAAAAACCACATGATTATGTTAATAGATGCAGAAAAGACTTTTGACAAAATTCAACAGCCTTTAATGCTAAAAACTCTCAATAAATTAGGTATTGATGGAATGTATCTCAAAATAATAAGAGCCATTTATGACAAACCCACAGCCAATCTCATACTGAATGGGCAAAAACTGGAAGCATTCCCTTTGAAAACTGGCACGAGACAAGTATGACCTCTCTCACTACTCCTATTCAACACAGTATTGGAAGTTCTGGCCAGGGCAATCAGGCAAGAGAAAGAAATAAAGGGTATTCAATTAGGAAAAGAGGAAGTCAAATTGTCTGTCTTTGCAGATGACATGATTGTTTATTTAGAAAACCCCATCGTCTCAGCCCAAAATCTCCTTAAGCTGATAAGCAATTTCAGCAAAGTCTCAAGATACAAAATCAATGTGCAAAAATCACAAGCATTCCTATACACCAAGAACAGACAGAGAGCCAAATCATGAGTGAACTCCCATTCACAATTGCTACAAGGAGAATAAAATACCTAGGAATCTAACTTACAAGGGATGTGAAGAACCTCTTCAAGGAGAACTACAAACCACTGCTCAAGGAAATAAGAAAGGAAACAAACAAATCGAAAAACATTCCATGCTCATGGATAGGAAGAATCAGTATCATGAAAACGGCCATACTGCCCAAAGTAATTTATAGATTCAATGCTATCCCCATCAAGCTACTACTGACTTTCTTCACAGAATTAGAAAAAAAGACGTTAAATTTCATATGGAACCAAAAAAGTGCCTTCATAGTCAAGATAATCCTAAGCAACAAGAACAAGGCTGGAGACATCATGCTACCTGACTTCAAACTATACTACAAGGCTATAGTAACCAAAACAGCATCGTACGTACCAAAACAGAGATATAGACCAATGGAACAGAACAAGGGCCTCAGAAATAACACCACACATCTACAACCATCTGATCTTTGACAAACCTGACAAAAACAAGCAGTGGGGAAAATATTTCCTATTTAATAAATGGTGTTGGGAAAACTGGCTAGCCATATGCAGAAAGCTGAAACTGGATCCCTTCCTTACACCTTATATAAAAATTAACCCAAGATGGATTAGACACTTAAACTAAGACCGAAAACCATAAAAACCCTAGAAGACAACCTAGGCAATACCATTCAGGACATAGGCATGGGCAAAGACTTCATGTCTAAAACACCAAAAGCAATGGCAACAAAAGCCAAAATTGACAAATGGGATCTAATTAAACTAAAGAGCTTCTGCACAGCAAAAGAAACTATCATTAGGGTGAACAGGTAACCTACAGAATGGGAGAAAATTTTTGCAGTCTATCCATTTTACAAAGGGCTAATATCCAGAATCTACAAAGAATTTAAACAAATTTACAAGGAAAAAAAACCCCATCAAAAAGTGGGTGAAGAATAGGAACAGATACTTCTCAAGACATTTATGCAGCCAACAAACTTATAAATATATGCTCATCATCACTGGTTATTAGAGAAACGCAAATTAAAACCACAATGAGATACCATCTCACACCAGTTAGAATGGCAATCATTAAAAAGTCAGGAAACAACAGATGCTGGAGATGATGTGGAGAAATAGGAACACTTTTACACTGTTGGTGGGATTGTAAACTAGTTCAACCATTATAGAAGACAGTGTGGTGATTCCTCGAGAATCTAGAACTAGAAATACCATTTGACCCAGCAATCCCATTACTGGGTATATACCCAAAGAATTATAAATCGTTCTACTATTAAAACACATGCACACATATGTTATTGCGGCACTGTTCACAATGGCAAAGACTTGGAACCAACCCAAATGCCCATCAATGATACACTGGATAAAGAAAATGTGGTACATATACACCATGGAATACTATGCAGCCATAAAAAAAGATGAGATTACATCCTTTGCAGGGACATGGATGAAGCTGGAAACCATCATTCTCAGCAAACTAGCCCAAGAACAGAAAACCAAACACCACATGTTCTCACTCATAAGTGGGAGTTGAACAATGAGAATACATGGACATAGGGAGGGGAACATCACACACCAGGGCCTATCATGGGGTGGGGGAGAAATACCTAATGTAGATGACAGGTTGATGGGTGCAGCAAACCACCATGGCACATGTATACCTATGTGACAAACCTGCACGTTCTGAACATGTACCCCAGAACTTAAAGTACAATTTAAAAAATGGAAAAAAAAAAAACAAAAAAAAACAGACATAGCCAATAGAACAGAAGAGAGAGCCCAGAAATAAATTCACGTATATATGGTCAATTGATCTTTGACAAATGTCCAAAAACACATAATTAGGAAAAGAATGTCTCTTCAATAAATTGTGTTGGAGAGACTGCAGAAGAATGAAAATAGGTCCTTATCTTATCCCATATATAAAAATAGACCCAAAATGAATTAAAAACTTAAATGTAAAACCGGAAACTGTAAAACTACTTGAAGAAAACAGGGTGAAAACTTCTCGACATTGGTCTTGGAAAAGATTTTTTTGATATGACCCCAAAAGCAAGGGTAACAAAAGCAAAAATAGACAAATGGGACTGCATCAAGTTAAATAGTTTCTTCAGAGCAAAGGAAACAATCGATGGAATGAAGATACAACCTATGTAATGGGAGAAAATATTTGCAAACCACACATCTGATAAGAGTTTAATATCCAAGATGTAAAAGGAGCTCAACTCAACTACAAGAAAACAAATAACCCCATTTAAAAATGGACAAATGGCTTGATATTTCTCAAAAAAAGATATATGAATGGTCAACAGGGTATATGAAAAAAATGTTCAACATCACTAATCATCAAGGAAAAGTAAATTTAAACCACCAGGTAATATTACCTCACACCTGTTATCAAAAAAATGGCTACTATCAAAAAGGAAAAATATAAGTACTGGCAAGAATGTGGAGAAAAGGGAACTCTTACACAATGTTAGTGAGAATGTAAATTGGTACAGCTATATGGAAAACAGTATGGAGATTCTTCAAAAAATAAAAATAAAAATAGAACTACCATATGACCAAGCAATTCCACTTCTGAGTATACATCTAAAGGAAATGGGATAAATCACGTTGAGTAGATACCTATACTCCCATGTTCATTGCAGTATTATTCACAATAACTACAATATGGAATCAACCTAAGTGTCCCTAAATGTAAAAATAGATAAAGATACAAATAAAGAACATGTGAAATATATATATATATATATCTCTTATCCAGCCTTAAAAAAGCAGCAAATCCTGTCATCTGTAACAATATGGATGAAACTGAAGGGCATTACGCTAAGAAGTCAGGTACAGAAAGACAATTACTGCATGATCTCGCTTATATGTAGAACCCCAAAAAGTCAAACTCAAGGAAATAGAGAACAGAATGCAGGTTACCAGAGGCTGGGGTTGGAGAAAAATGGGGAGATATTAGTCAAAGGGTACAAAATTCAGCTAGACAAAGGGAAAGTTTCTAAGAGAGTAGTTTTTAAGTGTTTTCACCAGAAAAAAAAGATATATATGTGAGGATTTGGGGTCTGTTACATAGCTTGATTTAGCCATTCCACAAAGTATGCACACATAAAAACATCACATTTTATACCATAAATATATATAATTTTGCCAATTTAAAAAAAACATTTTTTCATGTGTCCGTTGGCTGTATGAATGTCTTCTTTTGAGAAATGTCTGTTCATATCCTTTGCCCAATTTTTGATGGGGTTGTTTGTTTTTTTCTTGTAAATTTGTTTGAGTTCTTTGTAGGTTCTGGATATTAGCCCTTTGTCAGATGAGTAGATTGCAAAAATTTTCTCCCATTCTGTAGGTTGCCTGTTCACTCTGATGGTAGTTTCTTTTGCTGTGCAGAAGCTCTTTAGTTTAATGAGATCCCATTTGTCAATTTTGGCTTTTGTTGCCATTGCTTTTGGTGTTTCAGACATGAAGTCCTTGCCCATGCCTATGTCCTGAATGGTATTACCTAGGTTTTCTTCTAGGGTTTTTATGGTATTAGATCGAACATTTAAGTCTCTAATCCATCTTGAATTAATTTTCGCATAAAGAGTAAGGAAAGGATCCAGTTTCAGCTTTCTACTTATGGCTAGCCAATTTTCCCAGCACCATTTATTAAATAGGGAATCCTTTCCCATTTCATGTTTTTCTCAGGTTTGTCAAAGATCAGATGGCTGTAGATGTGTGGTATTATTTCTGAGGACTCTGTTCTGTTCCATTGGTCTATATCTCTGTTTTGGTACCAGTACCATGCTGTTTTGGTTACTGTAGCCTTGTAGTATAGTTTGAAGTCAGGTAGCATGACAGCCAACAGATACATGAAAAAATGCTCATCATCACTGGCCATCAGAGAAATGCAAATCAAAACCACAATGAGATACCATCTCACACCAGTTAGAATGGCGATCATTACAAAGTCAGGAAACAACAGGTGCTGGAGAGGATGTGGAGAAATAGGAACACTTTTACCCTGTTGGTGGGATTGTAAACTAGTCCAACCATTATGGAAAACAGTATGGCGATTCCTCAAGGATCTAGAACTAGAAGTACCATATGACCCAGCCATCCCATTACTGGGTATATACCCAAACGATTATAAATCATGCTGCTATAAAGACACATGCACACGCATGTTTATTGCGGCACTATTCACAATAGCAAAGACTTGGAATCAACCCAAATGTCCATCAGTGACAGACTGGATTAAGAAAATGTGGCACATATACACCATGGAATACTATGCAGCCATAAAAAAGAATGAGTTTGTGTCCTTTGTAGGGACATGGATGCAGCTGGAAACTATCATTCTCAGCAAACTATCGCAAGAACAGAAAACCAAACACCGCATGTTCTCACTCATAGGTGGGAACTGAACAATGAGATCACTTGGACTCGGGAAGGGGAACATCACACACCAGGGCCTATCATGGGGAGGGGGAAGGGAGGAGGGATTGCACTGGGAGTTATACCTGATGTAAATGACGAGTTGATGGGTGCTGACGAGTTGATGGGTGCAGCACACCAACATGGCACAAGTATACATATGTAACAAACCTGCATGTTATGCACATGTATCCTAGAACTTAAAGTATAATAATAATAATAAAAATAAATTTTAAAAAAATAAAGCATTTATTTTAAAAAGAAATTATATGAGTTTACAGGTGAAAAAATATTCACAAACTACATTTTGTATCATTGTAACTTTTAATTTTTTACCTATGGAAAAATACATATAACATAAAATTTACCATCTTAACTATTTTAAGTGTATAGTTCATCAGTGTTAGGTAACTTTACACTATTTTACAACCAATCTCCAGAACTCTTCTCCTCATGTAAAACTGAAGCTTTGTGTGCATCAAACAATAACTCCCCATTTCCCCCTCCTGCACCCCCTGGCAAACATCATTCTGTCTTCTGTGTCTATGAATTTGACACTGCTCTAGATACCTCATCCAAGAGGAATAATTGCATTTGTCTTTTTTGTGGCTGGCTTATTATACTTAGCAGAATGTCCTTAGGCTTCATCCATGTTGTAGCATGCATCAGAATTTCCTTTCTTTTTAAGACTCAATAACAATTTCATTGTATGTATATGCCACATTTTGTTTATCCATTTATTCATTGTTGCACATGTGGGTTGCTTCCATCTTTTGGCTGCTGTGAATAATGCTGCAATGAACATGGATGTACAAATATCTCTTCAACACTCTTGTTTTCAATTTTGGGGTATACATGCCCAGAAGTGGAACTGCTGAATCATATGGTAATTCTGTTTTTAATTTTTTGAGAAACCAATATACTATTTTCCCATAGCACATATTTTACATTTCATTTTACATTCTCTATGTTTATAATTTTCCATTTAAACATTATACGTACATAAAATCATAAAAATTGATATAAGAAATTCTAAATTTGCTGACAGAGGCATTATTTTCTTCTTTATGTTTTCAATATTTCTGCAATAAATACATACTAACTTTTATCAATAAGCATATTACATATGGAAAAATACAATTTTATCTGTCTTTTTTTTAAAATAGAAAAATAAAAAATGCTTACCTCTCCAACATATTTGCCTGGTTTTCAAATACTTTCAACATGGTATTAAATCGATTAGTCATTGAATGAGCAGTTTCTATTATTCAAAAAGTCAAAAATGTTAAAGGTTTTATAAATAGCTGAAGTTATAGCTCTATGCTAAATACAACTGCTATAGATGTGAAAGCTAAACAAACATAAAGAGCGGCTAGCAGGGCTACATGAGGCTACAGAATGCTTATGAGGAACATAGCTACCATTTTATTAAATACCTATTATGTGCAAATCATCATGTTATATTGCATTCTCTTATTCTTAAAATAATCTAAAAAATAAGACACTGTCATAATTTTCAAATAAAGAAGTTCAGGCTCAGAGAGGTTACATAACTTGATCAATACAATATATCTAGTAAAATTCAAAACTGGATTAATGTCCAACATATGTGATCTTCTTATGATATGGCATATCAGAGGGACTCCAGGATATTAAAAGAGAACTGCTTTAGTTGCTGTTGCTAAGTCAATAAGGTCTATGGGAAGGATCTAGCTAACCTACTAAGCTTTACAACTGTATCAAAGAATCCAAAAGAGAACCCAAGATGCTACTTAAAAGAGATCCAACATGATAAGGATCCACAATAATCAATGAACTATTCGGGTAATACCACAAGACTCTTCAATCTTGTGACATAAAAAGTATATGACAGAAGACAGTCCCTGCACTAACTTTTCTGCTAGATAAACAAGACATGACACAAAGAAAATATTAAATAACATAGAAGCATACAACAATTCCTAAACATTAATTATATTTTTTCTTTTTTTTTTTTTTTTGAGATGGAGTCTCGTTCTGTCACCCAGGCTGTAGTACAGTGGTGCAATCTCGGCTCACTGCAAGCTCCACCTCCCAGGTTCACGCCATTCTCCTGCCTCAGCCTCCTGAGTAGCTGGGACTACAGGTGCCCACCACCACGCCCAGCTAATTCTTTTGTATTTTTAGTAGAGACGGGGTTTCACCGTGTTAGCCAGGATGGTCTCAATCTCCTGACCTCATGATCAGCCCGTCTCGGCCTCCCAAAGTGCTGGGATTACAGGCGTGAGCCACTGCTCCCGGCCAAAATAAAATAATATTTTAAGAGTAATCTGATCATAGCATATGAGATAATTTTAAATTCTGCCCTAAATATGGTAAAGGACTACAAGGAACATCAACTCTTATTTCAGTTACAATTTGAAAATTCAGTCCCCAGAAAGAAGAAAAAGCCATTAGAAAACAGTCCTGGGGGAAAAAAAGGAAGAACACAAAATGACATTAGCAAGATGAGAAAGTAGGAGATAACAGTCTTCATCTCCCCCCTAAAAAAAAAACCACTAGACAGCTATCCATGGATGAAAGTGGCCTTGGTGGGGCTCAAAGTCTCAAAGAAGCTGCAGCAAGATAGTAAAGCAAAAAAAATGGAGAATAACCACACAGACAGGATAGCTGAGGAGATCAGCATACCAGAGACATCTGGAGACAGCAAGGAATGAGGAAGAGTGCAGGAACCACAGGTCCCACCATGGTTCCTAGTAGCCTGCTCTACAGAGAACACTGACAGCTCTCACCACTAACATAACTAATAATGACTGCCACCATTAAACCCCCAGATAAGAAAAATGTTGCTCCATCCACCACCGAGAAGGAGTCACTGTTTTGCCAACCCAGGACCAGAGCCACCATGCCCCAATTCCATGGGTGACCCAGACCACAGAGTCACAATCTTTCCATATGTACCCAGGCTCCAGCACTTGCCAGAAGGCTGCATCATGCACTCCCATGCCTCAGACACCAGAGCCACTTTCACTGAGGGCTAGCCCCACCCCAGGCCGTACAGGCATGCTCACTCTGCACCAGCCTGCGCAATGAACCCTAGCTCTGCCACTCCTCTATGAATCCTATGCTCCAGGTATCTGAGCCACTGCCACAGTGAGCTAAGCCACAGCTCAATCCTAGAACCACTGTTGTTCTGCATGTGTTCACACTCCAGTCCACATCTCTGAGGCTGCACCATGCACATGTATAATATAGTCACCAGAGCCGCTGGCTTTACATGCTAGCCTTGCCCAGGGCCCTGAAGCTGCAGTCTCTCAGTACACATGTGGGCTGTAACCTCAGCTCTGCTGCAATTCTTTGAGATTCTGACTGCACATGCATCAGACATCAGAGCTACCACCACGACAAGCTAGCCCACACCCAAGGCCCCAGAGCAACTGTTGCTCTCCAGGTGTGACCACATTCCAGAATGTGGCTCTGCAACCACTCAACAAATGCCTGCATTCTAGACACCAGAACCATTAATGCAGCAGGGATATCCATATCACAGTCCTCAGAGCAGCAGTAGACTTGCACACACTAGCATCTGGACCCGAAAGCCACTGTCAATCCATACATACCTGTGCTCCCAGATCCAAGCTTCTTGACCACTCCACAGGTATCATGCATCAGACATTGGTACCATTGTCACTACAAGCACACCCACAAGCCAAACCCAGAACAAAGAGGTGTCACCTCTGCCACAACTTCCCTTAGGGAAGTAAAAGAGATCAAAATAATTCTGTCAGGCTTTGCCACTGTTGCAGATACCTATAGCCTTGGCCACTGCACACCGCTGAAATTTTTACCCACATCAACCACAGCCAAAAAAGCTACATGGACACTAAACTGCCACATCCTCACTGGATCCTGAATTGCCACATCCCACCCAGCTAGTGTACTCACAACCACCCCATAGGTGAAGATCTTTTCATATAAAACTAGTCCATAAAGTCTAGAAGCAGTGACTCTATCAATATCTGACAAAATATTCAAATACTAGTTTTAAGGAAGCTCAGTAAGTTATAAGAAAACACCGATAGACAACAAAAATCAGAAAAACAACACACTAACAAAATGAGAAGTTTAGCAGAATGATGGAAATCATAAAGAAGAACCAAACAGAAATTCTGATGCCAAAGAATATAATTAATACAATTAAAATTACAAAAGATAAGTCAAAAAATATGTCAACTATATAATTCATCAAGGAGAAGAAAGAATCTGTAAACTTAAAGAATGTTATTTGAAAATATACAGTTAGGAAAACAAGAATAAAGAATACAAAGGAATTTTAAAGGCTATTACCTATTGGAAACAATGTTCACTATTCAGGTGATGGGTACACTAAAAGCCCAGACTTCACCACGACACAACATATACATGTAAGAAATCTGAAGTTACCTCCTCTAAATATACAAAAATTTAAATGTTTTAATTCTGAAAAATAAAATAAATAAATAAAGCCTACAGGATTTACAGGACAGCATCAAGAGTGTTATCATTTACATTATAGGAATTAAAAAAGAAGAAGAGAAAAAAGGGGAAAAGCTTATATGAAGAAATAATGGCTCAAAATGCCCCAAATATGGGGAAGGATATAAACATTCAGAAAGATAAAAAGTCTCCAAACAGGTAAAACCCAAAAGAATATTTCACCAAAACATATTATAACCAAACCATCAAAAATTAAAAACAAAAAGAGAATCCTGAAAGCAAGAGAGAAAAGAGCTTCCTCACACAGAGAGAATCCCCACAGGGCTACAGCAGTTTTCTAAGTGAAAATTTTGCAGTCTAAGAGAGTAAGAAGATATTTTCAAAGTTCTTCAAGAAAAAAAAAGCTGCCAACCAAGAATACTTTACCCAGAAAAGTTAGTCTAAAAAATGAAGGAGTGATACTTTCTCTGACAAGCAAAAGCTCAGGGAGTTCATCATCATCAGGCTTGCCTTACAGAAATGATAAAGGGAGCTCTTCAATCTGAAATGAAAGGACACTAAGTAGTAACACAAATACATATGAAAGTATAAAACTCACTGGTTAAAGTACGTATACAGTAAAATTACATACTATAATATTATAACAGTAGTCTGTAAATCACTTATGTCTACAGAATAAAGGGTGAAAGACAAACAAAATACCTATAGCTACAATAATTTCCTAAGGTGTACGCAATATAAAATATGTGAATTATGACATCAAAAACATAAAATGCTTAGAGGGGATTAAAAGTATATCAACAAATCACAAAAGAAGATAGCAAACAGGGAATAAAAGAACAAAGGATCTACGAAACGGCTAAAAAGCAATTAACAGAATGGCGATAGTAAGTCCTTATTTATTAAAGGTAACTTAAAAGTAAATGGATCAAATTATTCAATTCAAAGACATAGAAAGGCTGAATAAATAAAAAAACAAGACTACATGCTGCTTACTCACAGAATAAAAGTGAAGGGATGTAAATAGGTATTCCATGCAATTAGAAACCAATAAATGAGCAGGTGTGGCTAAACTTACATCAGACCAGATACTTTGAGTCAAAAACAGTCACAAGAGACAAAGAAGGTTATTATATAATGAAAAAAGCTCAAGAGAATATAACAAATATATACACACCCAACACTGCAACACCTAAATATATAAAGCAAATATTAATAAATCTGAAGAAAGAGATAGACAGCAATACCATAATAGCAGAGGCCTTCAGTATTCTACATTCAATAATGAACAAATCATCCAGACAGAAAACAAATAAGGAAGCCTTACATTTTAACTACACTTTACACCAATGGACCTAACAAACATATACAAGATATTTCATTCAACAGCAGGAGAATATAGAACTTTCTCAAGTGCAAATGGAATGTTCTAAAGGACAGATCTTGTGTTAGGCCAGTAAGTCTTATAAAATTTAAGAAGGCTAAAATCATATCAGGTATTTCCCAATCACAGTGGCATGAAACTAGAAATCAATAACAGAAGAAAAATTGAAAGATTTACAAATATGTGGAAATTAACATACTCCTGAACAATGGGTCAAAAAGAAATTCAAAAAGAAATCAAAAAATATCTTACAACACACAAAAATGGAAACATACCAAAATTTATGTGATGCAGCAAAAGCAGTTATTAAAAGGGAGATTATAGCAATAAAAACCTACATTAAAGCTAGGCACAGTGTCCCACACTTGCAGTATCAGCTACTAAGGAGGCTAAGTGAGAGAATCACTTAAGGCGAGGAGTTTGAGGTTGGAGTGAGTTATGATCACACCACTGTACTCCAGCCTGGGCAACAGAGCAAGACCCTGTCTCCAAATAAATAAATAAACAAAGTATACATTAAAAAAAGAAAAAAAGAGCTCCAATAATGTAATGTCACACTTCAAGGAACTAGAAAAAGAGCAAACTGAGCCCAAGTTAGTAAAAGGAAGGAAATAAAAGATTAGAGCAGAAGTACATAAAATAGAGACTAGAAAAATCATAGAAAAGTTCAACAAAACTAAGAGTTGGTTTTTTGAAAAGATAAACATAATTGACAAGACTTTAGCTAGACTAAGAAAAAAGAGCAAGACTCAAGTAACATCGGAAAAGAAAGAAGAGACATAATAACTGATACCACAAAAATACAAAGGATAAAGACTACTGTGAACATTTATACACCCACAAATTAGATACCTTAAAATAACTGGATAATTCATAGACACATACAACCCACCAAGACTAAATCATGAAAAAACAGAAAGTCTGAACAGACTAGTAATTAATTAGTAAGAAGACTGACTCAGTGATAAAATCCCCCATTAAAAAAAAAAAGAAAAAACCAGGACCTGATGGTTTTATGGCCTAATTCTACCCAACATTTAAAGAACTAGTAGAATCCTTCTTGAATTCTTCCAAAATCTTGAAGAGGAAGTAGTACTTCTGAACTATTTTACAAGGTTAGTATTACCCTAATACCAAAGCCAGACAAAGACACTATTAGAAAAGAAAACACAGTCCAACATCTCTGATGAATATGGATACAAATATCTTTAACAAAATACTAGCAAACTGAATTTACAGCACATTAAAAGAATCATTCACTATGACCAAGTGGGACTTATCCCTGGGGCGCAAAGATGATTCAAATATGCAAATAAATGTGATATCATATTAATAGAATAAAATACAAAAATCATATAATCATCTCAATATACGGGAAAAAGCATTTGAAAAAATTCAACATTCTTTCCTGACAAAAATAACAAATTAGATACAGAAGGAATGTACCTCAAAACAATAATGGCCAACTATCACAAGCCCACAGCTACACAGTCAACAGTGAAAAGTTGGAGGATTTTCCTCTAAGATGAAGAACGAGATAAAGATGCTCATTCTTGCCACTTCTATTCAACATAGTGCTGGAATTCCTAGCTAGAGCAATTAAGCAAGGAAAGAAATAAAAGGTATCCAAATAGGAAAGCAAGAAATAAAATTATTACTATTTGCAAAAAAGAAAGAGGGACCATCACTACTGACCACATGGGCATAAAGGGACAATAAACAAATACTATAAATAACTTATGCTAATGAATTTGATGATTTAAATTATATGGACAAATTCTTGGAAACTCTCAATCTACCAAAACTCACAAAGGAGAAATTGATATTATGAATAGGCATATATAAAAGAAATTGAATCAATAATTAATAACCTTCCAAAACAGCAGGTACTATGCTCAGATGGTTTCACTTGGCAAATTCTACCAAACATTTAACTAAGAAATTATGCCAATTCTTTATGATCTCTTCCAGAAAATAGAAACATAGGGAACATTTCCTGACTCGTTCTATGAGGCCAGTATCACTCCAACACCAAAGCCGGACAAAGACATCACAAGAAAAGAAAACTATAGATGAATATATTTCATGAATACATGTATGAAAATCCTCAACAAAACATTAGCAAATCACATACATAAATGTATAGAAAGAACTACACAACACAACCAAATGGGTTATTCCAGGTATGTAAGGCTGGTCCAATAATCAAAAATCAATTAATGTAATCTACATGCTAAAGAAGAAAAATCATATGATCATATCAATAAATGCAGAAAAAGTATTTGACAAAATCTAACACCTATCCATAATTTTAAAAAACTCTTTTAAAATTATAAATAAAATAGAAGTAAGCTTCCTCAGTTTGATAAAGAAAATCTACAAAAAGTTTACAGCTAACATCATACTTAATAGTGAAATCCTAAATGCTTCCTCCCTAAGATCAGGAAGAAGGTAAGCATGCCCATTTTCACCATGCTATTTAACATCATACTGGAAGTCCTAGCTAATGCAATAATGTAAGAAAAGAAAATCAGAAGGAAGTAGCACTGTCTGTTAGATAATGTGACTGTCTCTATAGAAAATCCCAAAGAATCACCAATATCCAGTAATAAACAATTATTGCAAATGTATAGGACACAAAAGTTAATTGCAATTGCTTTCCTATATACCAGAAATGAACTATTTGAATTTTAAATTATAGATATTAACACAGTTTATAGTAGCACTGAAATTTCAACACTTCAGTGTAAATCTAAAAGAAAATATGTACAAGATCTATATGAGGAAAAGTTCATTATTCTGATGAAAGAAAGCAAGTAAGATCTAAATAAATGGAGAGATTTCATGTTCATAGAATGAAAGATACAATATTGTTAAGATACAAGTTCTTGTCCATTTAATCCATAGATTCAATGCAATCTCAATCAAAATTCCAGCAAGGTATTTTTTGGATACCAACAAATTGTTTCCAAAGTTTATATGGAAAGGCAATAGACCCAGAGAAATCAACACAATGTTGAAGAACAACAAATTGGAGGACTGACACTACCCAACTTCAATACTTACTAAAAGCTAAAGTAATCAAGACATGTAGCACTGCCAAAATAGACAGACAAGCAAACAGAATAAAAAGCCCAGAAATAGACTCACAAATATACACAACTGGTCTTTGGCAAAGGAACAAAGGCAATTCCATGAAGAAAGAGTAGTCTTCTCAACAAACGATGCTGAAACAACTGGACATCCAAATGCAAAAAATAATAATAAAAAATAATGAATCTAGACATAGACTTTACACCTCTCACAAAAATTAACTCAAAATGGATCAGGCACAGTAGCTCACGCCTGTAATCCCAGTACTATGGGAGGCTGAGGTAGGCAGATCACGAGGTCAGGAGTTCGAGACCAGCCAGACCAACATGGTGAAACTCCATCTCTACTAAAAATACAAAAGTTTGCCGGGCATGGTGGCGCATGCCTGTGGTCCCAGCTGCTAGGGAGGCTGAGGCAGAAGAATCACTTGAATGGGGCGGCAGAGGTTGCAGTGAGCCGAGATGGCACCATTGCACTCCAGCAACAGAGTGAGACTTCGTCTCAAAAAAATAAAAAAATTAACTCAAAATGGATCATAATTATAAACATAAAATGCAAAACTATAAAACTTTTACAAGACAGTAGAAGAGACGATCTAGGTAACTTTGAGTTTGAAGATGAATTTTTACATATAACACCTAAAGCACAATCATGAAATTTTAAAAAATGGTAAGTTTGACTTTATTCTGGCTCTGCAAAAGACACTGCTAAAAGAATGAAAAGATAAGCCACAGACTGAGAGAACATCTTTGCCAAACACATATCTGATACAAGGCTTGTATCCAAAATATAAAAAGAACTTTTAAAACTCAACAATAAGAAAACAAACAACCCAATTTTTAAAATAGGTAAAAGATCTGAGCACCTCACCAAAGAAATGAAACAGATGGCAAATAAGCATATGAAAAGATGCTCAACATCATGCATAATCATGGAATTGCAAATGAAAACAATGAAATATCACTACAAAACTATTAGAATGGTTAAAAGCACAAACACTGTCAATTCTAAATGCTGACAAAGATGTGGAGCAACAACAATTCTCCTCAATTTTAGGGGGGAATGTACAATGGTGCAGCCCCTCTGCATGCTCATTTGGCAGTTTCTTAAAATGCTAAACAACTCTTACTATATGACTTAGCAGTCATGCTGCTTTGTGTTTACCCAATTGAGCTGAAAACTTACATCCACACAAAAACGTGCACAAAAGCGTTAATAGCAGCTTTATTTATAATTGCCGAAACATGGAAACAACCAAGATGCCCTTTCACAGGTAAATGGATAAATTGTAGTAAATCCATAAATTTATTATTTATCAGCAATAAAAAGAAATAAACTGTCAAACTATTGAAAGACATGGAGGAACTTTAACTGTACATTATTAGGTAAAAGAAAGACTAATATCAAATATACAACATTCTTGAAAAGGAAATACTATCGAAACAGTAAATAAACAGATTAGTGGTTTCCAGGGATTCAGGTGGATGGAGGAAGAGGTGAATAGGTGGGACACAGGGGGTTTTTAGGGCAATTAAACTATTCTGTGTGACACTGTAATGGTGGATCCATGACATGATACATTTGTCAAAACCCACTGAGCTGTACAAGGCAAAAAGCAAACCAGATGTATGCTATGGACTGTAGTTAATAATAATGTATCAAAATTGGTTCATCAACCATAACAAATGCATCACATTAATGCAAAATGTTAATAATAGGGGAAGCTTTATGCAGGAAGCGGGGTGCGGGGGGAGTGCGCTAATGGGAACTCTCTATAATTTCTGTTCAATTTTTCTGTGATCCTAAAACTTCTCTAAAAAATAGTCTATTAAATGAAGCAACATCAAGATGAAATTGTGACCTAAAAGCAAAACCAGAGTGCAATACAAAGGTAGCTTCCGTCTTGCCAGCCAGGCTATAAGATTTAATAGAATTTAGGAAACAGGAAGGGAAGAGAGAATTAAGTGTGGCCAGAGAAGAAGAGAGGAGGTACTTTTAAAAGAAAATGATAGTGAACAAGTAAAACGCAGCAATAAAGAGAGTAAGTCTATACTAATAGAGCTAAGAAACTGAAACAACCACCATTGGAAAAAGATGTTATGAATTTGCAAAGCATTTTCTCCATATTACACAATATAATTCTGTCCTCTGCTCCCCTTTAGAACCATGAGTAAAATCTCAACCATATTTTATCCTTTTGAAATGTGGTTTTCTGATTGGAAGATGTATTCCATTAAACTATGAGTGAGTACAGGGATTTCTGCTTTCATCCATGATGGAGCATCAGGGACCACAATTACTCTTCTACCTTAAACCACTTAAATACTGGACAAAAATACATGAAACAGTGGTATTCAGAAATTGGAAAACAGTGAAAGCAGTATATATGGTAATAAAGTGGAAGGACCCTGTGATGACCCCAATTTGCTGTCTGGAATTGCCAGTCCACACTATAGGGAAGGGGAACTCAGGGCATACTGGTTGCCTTGAGTTTAGGAAACAAAGTTCAGTGTTTGTGGAAGCCAAGGTACAATATTAGAAGGAAGGCAACCATACAGACTGAGAGAGAGAAAAATAGAGAGCTCTTGAGAGGTTCATAGATGTACAAGGGATTCCCCTTGATGTATACAGAGGTTTTCACTATCTAGTCCAAAGTTCTATACACCTTTCTACCCCACCTAGTCAGTCAGACCTCTCTTCGATCAGAAATCTCTATAGAACTTGGGAGTGCTGTAAGATGTGCAGCTGTCCTTGGTTTAAACATGGCAAGGTTTGGGTTTAAAGCTGAAGTTGAAAGAGGGCAGAATTCCCAGCAACCTGTTCCAAGCAAACATTATTTTCTACTTTTGAACTGTATTCCACAGTGTGCTTTACACTATTATTTCAAAATTCTCTCCAGCCCTAAGACATGAGTAAGTTAATTTCTCCCTTCTATTGACAAGTAGTCATAAACTTAACAGACAAGCTCTAGCAGCTCTTTATATTCCTGAACTGACAACTACTTATCTGCAGTGAAAGCATTTGTGGATATAATTCCTAGTAACAAAATCTACAAACTACTTAAATTTGTCACTGCTACACCTCAAAGGCCTGCCAACGCTTCAGTATTATGTTCTAATCACAACTCAGAATCCTCCATTCCATGTACTAACATGCACTCCTCAAAAATTAATCTAGGCCGGGCGCAATGGCTCACGTCTGTAATCCCAACACTTTGGGAGGCTGAGGCAGGCAGATTACCTGAGGTCAGAAGTTCAAGACTAACCTGGCCAACATAGTGAAACTCTCTCTACTAAAAAAATAGATAGATAGATAGATAGATAGACAGATAGATAGATAGATAGATAGATACACACAAAAGTTATAAAAGTTAGCTGGGCGTGGTGGTGCATGCCTGTAATCCCAGTTACTCGGGAGGCTGAGAGACGAGAATCACTTGAACCCAGGAGGCAGAGGTTGCAGTGAGCTGAGATCATGCCACTGCACTCCAGCCTGGGCAACAGAGCAAGACTCTGTCTCAAAAAAAAAAAAAAACTAGTTTCAATAACACATATCCTTAACTAAGAATTTTAATAGTTGCTTGACAACCAGCTCAAGCAACTATTTTTTATGGCTCCAAACTCCAAGGCAGGGAGTCTGCACTGTTAACCTAATAATTATTACTTTAAATTATAGAAATTAATGTAACAGAGGTTATTATCACAATAATGCTTTAATGAATGGAAACTTACGTGGTTCTGTTGCAGAAACACCTTTAAATTCATCAGTTGAGTGGGCTTCTATGAATTCTGAAATAATTAAAAGTGTATTTGTCACTATAAATTTCAAATGGCAATTATATATACTAATTGAGTTTAAATTTTATTGTTTTAATTTTAGGAACTTATTAAAAGAAAGAAAACTTTGAAAAAATAATAGCTGCCAACACTGCAGATCTTCCCAATCAGGCAACAAATGGTAACATTTAAAAGAATGTGTGTAACAGCTGATTATAAACCACTTTCTCACCAAAACTTGTTTTTGCTCTTGTATTTGCTTATATTCGTTGATTGTACCATCATTATCTAGTCTTCCTTCCATATCCGGTCACCAACTTTCAAGTAAATATTTCTCAAACCTGACTCCCTTCTTCTTTTCACTAGTCTTTGAATATAGGTATTTATCACACATCTAAGATATAATAACTTCCCTTTCCTACTCCTAGTCCCCAAATCTAGCTTCTACAGTGCAGTCAGGAAAAAACTTCTCTAAAATTAAATCCTACAAAAAATCTTCAATGATTCTTTATTATTTTTTTAAAAAGTCTAAGCTCCTTAGCAGAGCATCCATTCCCACTATGACTGGCCCTCTGTTACTTCATCCCTATATATCGCTTCTTACTCTAATACCAATCCAGTTGTAATTCTCTATGTATGTTGTTTGCTCATGCTATTGTCTTCTTAAAATACCAAATATTTCCCTTCTTTACTTTACTAAATCCTATTCATCCTTTAAAGTTGCATAAAGTCTTCCTAACTCCTTAGGTTGAACAGATTGCTCCTTTCTGTGGACCCAATGCAAATTCCACATGCCTTTATCATGCATAACACTGTACTAACATGCTTGACAATGTACTTGTATCCTTACTAAGCTGTAAGTTTTATGGAAGTAACAACCACATTGTTGTCTGCACAGGGGATACACATTGTATTTTTTTGTATGTTCCCAGAATCTGGAACATAATAAAAACTTTTATTAAAATATCAAACTCACTATTAAATATTATCTAAATTTACCATTGTATAATTTTATAACTGTAAATTTTTTTACTTTAAGTTTCAAAATGTTAATACACTTAGGAAACCCCATAAAAGTCAAACATGCTGGGCATAATGGCTCATGCCTGTAATCCCAACATTTTGGGAGCCTGAGGTGGGAGGATCTCTTGAGGCCAGAAGTTAAAGACCAGTCTGGGCAACATAGTGAGACCTACATGTGTACAAAAAAAAATCAGCTGGCCTCAGTGGCTTGTGCCTGTGGTCCTAGCTACCTCAAAAGGCTGAGCAGAAAGGATCGCCTGAGCCCAACAGTTTGAGGCTGTAGTGAGCAATATTCATGCCACTACACTCCAGCATGGGTGACAGAGTGAGACTCTCTCTTTAAAAGATAAAAATAATAACAAAATTTTTAATAAAATTTTTAAGGACAAACATGTATAAAATATCATCACCTTCAATTTTCTGTGCTACAGCTTCACAACTTTTCACTGCTTCTCGTCGATTTTCTTCATCCCTGTTCACATTCAATAAATGAAACATTTTTTAATATATCAAAGAGTAAGAGTTTAAATTACACTAAAATAAGAACTAAAATGTGTAGTCTAGACATATGAAGTTTGTAAAATAAAAATTAAACACATATTTAATCTTTATTCACAGACACTAAGGTAAACTTACAAGTGAAAGTTGAAAAGTCAAACTAAACTATGTAATTATATGAATTCCACGTAGGCCATGAATATAATTAAGTATACCAAAAACATTAACAACAAAAATAGCAAAAATAAATTGTTAGAAACATGAGGTATCTTTTTGTCAAATATTATTATCAGTCGTATAATGATGAAGGACATAAGTTCTGGAGTGAGACTAGCTGACCTTTGGGTCAAAACCTGTTTCATCCACTTACTTATTATATGAACTCAGCCAGGTACATTACTTAACCTCTATTGGCTTCAGTTTATTCTCATTAAAATTGGGGTGTAATAGTACCTTTCTCATAAAGTAGTTATGAAAATCAAAGATTATACATGTAAAGTTACTACAAAAATCCCTAGTACACAGCAGACACTTAAATGTCAAGTATGAATATGGTCTAAACCTTAACCTCTGAGCCAAGGATCTAGTTATGCAACCCCCAGGAACCAACTCAAGTACCACTCTCTTCATTATTTTCAGTTATTGACAGAGATATCACTAACGTAACTGCATAACTAGTGGTCCCTCCCAACTATGGGTACGTATATTCTATTTTAACACTAAAAAATAATGTTTTGTCTGTTTAATGCAAAAGCATGGTTGCTTATAAATGTAAAACTTTTACTTGGATAAGCTGTTGATATAATTTTTAATGAACTTGTTCATCAACAATGAAGTATTTCATTAGATCTTAGTTTCCTATTTATTACTAGGAGTTATCTAATCAAACTGAGAAAAGAATTTATGAGCCAGATATTTCAAAGCTAGCAATGTCCAATATAACTTTCCAATAACAGCCACATGTGGGTACTAAGCACCTGAAATGTGGCTAGTGTGACTAAGAAACTGATTTTCTACATTGAATTTGCATAGCCATATGCAGCTAATGTCTCCTGTATTGCACATCTCCGATTATTAAAAATTGCAAATAGAAATAAGTTGACTAGACCTGATTTGACTAAGAAGCCCTGTGTACAGCCATCATATCTGACTCATTATTTTACATTCAGTGCTAATTATATACCATTTCTTATTGTTTTTGTTTCAATTAGTTCTGATATTTCACTTACATGGTTTTAGACAACATGACTTTCCAGGAGGATTTAGACCTCTGTTTAAGGCGATTCTTCAGTTCTTCAAATCTTTGTAAAAGGCGTACTATTTGTGCAATACTTAAAGTGACTGTTTTGTCAGGTTCTGGAGGCTCTGCTTGTAAAAGAGTTTGATCTTTACTTATCTAAAATAATAAAATTAACCAGTTACTTAGTAAATACCCATTTTGTTCCCATACCTCAAATAAATTTCATTATTTCCTTTATTAAATCAAAGTAATTGTTATATTATTCTTATCTATAGCTATAACCAAGTAATGATATAATATTTTACAAATATATTTATATGAGCAATTATCTATGAACAGAATTACAGCTCAGTGATGGTTTTTACATGTAAAACCTGAAATCCAATAATCTGTTTAATGTTAAAATATATAGGAATTTTAAGCAAGTCCAATAACAATAAATGCAAGTCAAAATATTTACAAGAGTAATTCTAAATTGTTTCCCATAAATTCTTTTTAAGAATACCCTTACTGTGGTAAATTACCTAAAGATAATAATTTTTTCTCAAAGGCTAATACTGTCTATTACTAACTCCCAGAAGTTAAAATATAAAAGTCTATGGAACTAGCATTTTTCCAGTCTGCGTGGGGAAGACTGAGACATAGTTGGGTGTCTTGAGACCTTTAGAATAGACCAAGCTAAAAAATAACAGGCAGTGAGAAGAAACAGCAAAATTCACAGAATAAGATGACCATAATTACTATTCTAGATAATAAGTTTACCTAAAGAAAATTCAGCAAGAATGAGTGTCCAGAAACCACAGCAAAAGAAACCTACAAACAGCCAATGTGTGGAGACATAAACAAGCAGAACAGCAATTGGGGTCAGAAAGTTTTGATAGGAAAATGACACAGAATATTTACAAGAGTAATGCTAAAATAATTGCTTGCCCTAAATTCAGAGATCCACCCATGTAGAGATCTCCAATCCTTATGCTAGGAGGAGAAGTTGGAGAAAAAATGAAGTCAAGGACTTAGCAAAGATAAATTCCAGCACTGGGGATTTAGAACAGAGACTTCATTTTTGTAATGAGTGGAATGAGAGTAGGATGTAACAGCAGGAAGTAAATGCTGGGCAACACACTAGAAGTCTGAGCTTGGGTGTAGGGAAGATATGACAAGGAACACAGAATAGATGGAAGGGAAGCAGGAGACCTATGGAAACTTTATAGACAAAGGAAAGATCCCAAATAAGAAGCCACAAACCATAAATTGAGTGAAAAATAATGTCATCAGTTTACTGTGTCTCACCTCAACAATCTATTCTTCATTGTGTTGTCTGAGATAGTGGAATATTTCTTCCTTGACCGGTGGTCTAATGTTAACCTTTTTCAGCAGAGCGTACTGAAGAGGCATTGGAAGAGGAAGAAGCTTCTCTTCCTAGTTCCGTGTCTCTCTCTGCTTCTTTCTCAGGCAGTGTGTAGTATATTTTATAGTACTCACCCCCAGAAAATTTCAACAGCATCAGCTCATGGATGACTTCCTGGTAAGGTCCCTGGCATGGCAGATTCCTATGGGCAGCTTCCCCCAGAACTTTGTAGCAAAATTCACCAGTGCAGAGCCTCCCTTAGGGAAGTTTTCCAACATATCACCCTTATGAACAGCTTCCCAGCAGGAAGTACAGCACCTCTCTGGAAGGTGGCTTTCCTAGCATCACAGAGGGCAGATTCCTAAGTGTACCACCCTCATGGACAGCTTCCCAGTGAGTTCAAGCTCCACCAGCCTCGCAGCCCAGCAAACTTCTCTGCCATGTAGTGATGAAAGCTGCTCCCTCTTCAGAAGTTCTGCACCTTAGCCCTGCATTGCTGGGAGGGAATGATTGGGGATATTCATATTCTGATTCCACCCTAGGAGTTGAAGTTGTTCCCTCTATCTTCTACTCCTGTATTCATTAGAATTATCTTTACTCCTTTAGTAGAATGTCTATCAATATCCTTCAGTAGATATTCCTCTGTTACAATAATTCTTTATATCAAACTTTCCCTAACCAAATTACTGTGTGGTTTTTGTCCCTTGATTAGACTCTTGATACATTACATTTCCCAATAGATATTAAATTTTAACAGAAGTCCTTTCTGGGAAAAAAGATGAAGTCACAGAACTAAAAGAGTATGGAATATAGACAGTGGGTTATCAGCTAAATGGTTTCTTCAGAAAGACCTTGGGGCACAGATTCCAGCAGGACAACTCTGAAAAGTACAGGCTACTGCAGGCTCAGCCTACATTTCTCTGGTGCAGCTCACCATATACTCTAATGGTTTCCACATGTATCTCTGTTAATGAAACATGTAATGCAACATGATCACTGACATTAACCTCGCCAGCATGTAGTGACAATAAATTTTGTCAGCAGTAAAAAGATTATCAGAAGATTCTCAAATGTTAGTGTGCATGAGAATCCCTTGTTTCCTACCTGTTGAAGCAGTAGATTCCTAACTCACAGACTCACAAAAGAAATCTAATCCAGTAACGTGCACTTATAACAGGTATCTTGGGTGACATTTAAACATGTTCTATCAACTACACTTTAAGAAAGATTCCTTGAGGAGCCCTCTCCCACCACTCCTATTCAACACAGTATTGGAAGTCCTGGTCAGAGCAATCAGACAAGAGAAAGAAATAAAGTGCATCCAAATAGGAAGAGTGGAAGTCAAACTATCCCTGCTTATAGACAACATAATCTTATATCTAGAAAATCCCAAAGTCTTGGCCCAAAACCTCCCTCAGCTGATAAACAGCCTCAGCAAAGTCTCAAGATACAAAGTCAATGTACAAAAATCACTAGCATTCCTATACATCAACAACAGTCGAGCCAAGAGCCAAATCAAGAGCCAATCCCGTTCACAATTGCCACAAAAAGAATACCTAGGAACACAGCTAACCAGGGAGGTGAACAACCTCTACAAGGAGAACTACAAAACACTGCTCAAAGAAATCAGAAATGATACCAACAAATGGAAAAACAGTCCATGTGCATGGATAGAAAGAATCAAATTATTAAAATGGCCATACTGCCCAAAGTAAATTTATAGATCCAATGATATTCCTATCAAACTAACAACGAAATTCTTCACAGAACTAGAAAAAATCTATTTTAAAGTTCATATGGAACCAAAAACAGCCCAAAGAGCCAAGGCAATCCAAAGCAAAAGGAACAAATCTGGAGGCATCACACTACCCAACTTCAAACTATACTATAGGGTTACAGTAACCAAAACAGCATGGTACTGGCACAAAAACAGACACATAGAGCAATGGAACAGAATAGAGAAGCCAGAAATAAGGCTGTACACCTACAATTACCTGATCTTTGACAAACCTGACAAAAGCAAACAATGAAAAAAGGATTCCCTATTCAATAAATGAGGCTGGGATAACTCGTTAACAATGTGCAGAAGATTTAAACTGGACTCACTGCTTAAACCATATACAAAAATTAACTCAAGATGAATAAAAGACTTAAATGTAAAACCCAAAACTATAAAAATTCTGGAAGACAACCTAGGCAATACGATTCTGGACACAGGAATGGGCAAAGACTCCATGAAGACACCAAAAGCAATTGCAACAAAAGCAAACATTAACAAATAGGATCTAATTAAACTTAAGAGCTTCTGTGCAGCAAAAGAAACTATCAACAGAGTAAACAGGCAACCTAGAAATTGGGAGAAAACATTTGCAAACTATTCATCTGACAAAGGCCTAATATCCAACATCTATAAGAAACAAGCAAATTTATAAGACGCAAACAAACAACACCATTAAAAAGTGGACAAGGCCAGGCGCAGTGGCTCACGCCTGTAATCCTAGCACTTTGGGAGGCTGAGGCAGGCAGATTCCTGGGCTCAGGAGTTTGAGACCAGCCTGGGCAACATGGCGAAACCCTGTCTCTACTAAAATACAAAAAAAAAAAAAAAAATTAGCCGGGCATGGTGGCATACACCTGTAGTCCCAGCTACTTGGGAGGCTGAGGCAGGAGAACTGCTTGAACCCGGGAAGCTGAGGCAGGAGAACTGCTTGAACCGAGGAGGCAGAGGTAGCAGAGAGCCGAGATCGTGCCACTGCACTCCAGCCTGGCGACAGAGCAAGACTCTATCTCAAAAAAAAGAAAAAAAAAAAAAGGTGGACACAGGACATGAATAGATACTTTTCAAAAGAAGACATACATGGTGCCAACAATCATATGAAAAAAAGCTCAACATCACCGATCATTAGAGAAATGCAAATCAAACCACAATGAGATACCATCTCATACCAGTCAGAATTACTATTATTAAAAAGTAAAAAAAAATAATAAAAGGTGCTGGCAAGGTTGTGGAGAAAAAATTGCTTATACACTGTTGGTGGGAGTATAAATTAGTTCCCTGTTGTGGAAAACAGTATGGTGATTCCTCAAATATCTAAAAACAGAACTACCATTTGACCCAGCAATGCCATTACTAGGTATACACCGAAGGGAAAATAAATCATCCTGTCATAAAGACACGTGCATGTGTATGTTCACTGCATCACTATTCACAATAGCAAAGACATGGAATCGACCTAAATGTCCATCAGTGGTTGACTGGATGAAGAAAATGTGGCATATATATACCATGGAATACTATGCAGCCATATAAACGCATGAGATCATGTATTTTGCAGGAACATGGATGGAACTGGAGGCCATTATCCTTATCAAACTAGCACAGGAACATAAAACCGAATACTGCATATTTTCACTTGCAAGTGGGAGCTAAATGATGAGAACTCATGAACACAAAGAAGGGAACAATAGACACTGGGATCTACATGAGGGTGGAAGGAGAGGAGCAGAAAAGATAACTATTGGGTACTGGGCTTAATATGTGGGTGATGAAATAATCTGTATAACAAATACCTGTGACATGAGTTTACATAAATAACAAACCTGTACATGTACCCCTGAACTTAAAATAAAATTTACAAAAAAAAAAGAAACACTCCTTGAGAAACAGCAGATAATACAAACCTTTAGATAATGTATCTGGTATACCAAATTAATAAAATATTTAAGATAAGCAATTATGGGTTTAAACACTGAAAAACTTGAAATTCCAGATCAGAAGTATACTGTGTAGTGGGGGTTCCTCCTGGTGATTATTAATGCACCGGTTGGGATTTCAGGCATAATGGATATGATAGTAACTAACAATAAGGTGTAGACACAGAGAAAAGTGGACACATCTGACAGTTATTTAGAAAGTAAAACCCAGAGGACTTGTGGATAGATTAAATATCAGGAATAGATGGAAGTGAGTTGTGAGGAATGGTTTCCACATTTCACATTTACCCAATCTGATAAATAGTACTCATTCACTAAGATAGGGAACACTAGAAGAGTTTAGGAGGAAAAAATTAATATTTCTGACCCACTGCATCTGAGGTGGAATAGTCAAGTAAGCAATTATATACAAACCCTGGAGTTCAGGGAAACATTTTGAGCAAAAGGTATATGTTTCTAAATTACATGCATAAAGGTAATACTTGAATGGAAAAACTGGATGAGACTGCCTAGGGAGAAAGTTTGGAGCAAAAAGAAAAAAGGCATAGGATAAAACTTTGAGGTACTCCAACATTTACTGGTTGGGTTAAGGAGGGGACTTTAAAAAGAAGATAGCCAAAGAGGTAAAACAATAGCCAGGAAAATGTAATTCACAGAAGCCAAAGGAATAGTGTTTCAAAAATGAGGGCACAATCAATAATATTAATTATAGCTGAGGCAAAAAAAAAAAATGTCTGTTTAATTTAACAACATACAATTTACTGGGAACCATATGGAGAGAATGTTTTACTTGTCAGAGAGACAGAATTCAGTCTGGATAGATTGAGAAATGCTTGGGAAATAAGAGCATAGTGTATAGTAAATTAGTATACAAATAAATGTGGCTCTGAATGTGTGACACATGCTCCATGGCTAAACTCTTAAGGGTTATTACAGGAAATCCATAAACAACTCTAACTGTTTTACTTAATACCCTTAGTTGTCTCTTACAAGGAAAGAGTGCCCAGATTAATCTCTTCACTAGGTGCCAGTTTATTCACTGAATACTTAAAAAAAAAAAAAAAAAAAGACCCAACTAGTTTCATTGTTCAAAGACTGTCTACTCTGTTTTTCTCTCCACTCGCTTATAAATCTGCTTTGCCTTTACACCCTGGTAATAATCTAATGACTGTTTCCCTAATATGAGTAAATTTGCATACAAAATAATTTTTTTAAAACAGAGTAATAGAGGACATGGAAATAGGCCTTTAGAGAGGAATGTGGATCAAATGAGAGATAAAAGAGCATATTTAAAAATTGAAAGGAAGGGTAAAATTGAATGAGAGAAATTGAATATACAAGAGAGAATAATTAATTAATCAAAGTTCTTGAGAAGGCATGGCAGGGCACAGTGGCTCCCACCTGTAATCCCAGCACTTTGGGAGGCAGAGGCAAGGGAATTGCATGAGTCAAGACCAGCCTGGGCAACATGGCGAAACCGCATCTCTATTTTAAAAAAATACCAATTAGCCAGGCATGGTGGCTCACACCTGTGGTCCCAGCTACTTGAGAGGCTGAGGTTGAAGAATCACCTGAGCCCAGGAGGTCAAGCCTTCAGTGAGCCGAGATCAAATCACTGCAGTCCAGCCAGGGCAACCAGAATGAGACCCTGTCTCAAAAACACAAACAAACAAATACAGAATCTTGAGAAGACAAGAGGATATGAAATCCAAAATAGAAGCGAAATAATTAGTCATATGTATAAGAAAGAACAATATATCTGTCTTAACAGGAAAAATGAAAGAGAAAATGAGTACAGATGTTAATATTTTGTTAGGTAGCAGGAATTGAAGGAGTTCCAACCAATGGCTTACATTTAGAGTATTCCAAGTGTTTGGCAGCCAGAGCAGTATTTAAAGTAATAATTGGAAAAACAGAAATTCATAGTTCAAGAATAAGTTGCCTAAACTAGTGATTTTTAAAATAAAGTAATTTTGTTAATGACAAGGTGCACAGTGTGACTGGAAGTGGAGGCCAAGAGATCTTTGGAGATGAGGAAGTCAAGAAAGTAAGAGGCCAGGGTTTTGGATAGGTCATGTACATTGACAGGACTGAGTGTAAAAGAATAGTAAAAGTAAACCCATTAATAAAATAATAAAAAGAGGTTGATGGATGAAAAGAAGATGACAAGATGAATTTCCAAAGTTGTAAAGAAGAACACCTTTTAAAAGAGGGTAGAGGAATAGTAGACTTCACTCTAACCCTACTTCTCTGGAAGGATAATGACCACTATGCCATAATCAAAGAATGACTAACACTTTTCCAATGTCAATTAAATGTATCCTAAAGCAAAGAGTATGTAGACCATGAAAGTCTTCTATTCTGGGACCAGAGATAAAACAATGAGAAGATGCTAGGATATAGTCCCAGTTCATGCATTTAAGGTTCTATCTATATTTATCCTTTAACTTTACACCCCCAAAGAAACTGGCCTCTTTTCTTTGAAAAGCCTGGGCTTCAAGAGTGTTTAATTGGACTGAACCATAAGTGTGACCAAATGAGAACTAAAATAATTCTGTAAATCAGTAAAGCTACCCTGGAAATCATTCCAATATACTAACAGCATATATAAAGTATTTTCCAAAGTAGAATTAAAAGCCCCTAAGCCCCTAGTTTGAGACCAGTAGTTCTCAAACTAATGGTAAAGTACCTGAATCAAAAGTGTAAAAGAACATCATTAAAATAACATATTTCATCTATAGAAAATCAATACATAATTTTATGTCTATACATACATCATCATTTAGCATGATTTTTTTAAATATGGTAGAAAGTTTTAAAGTGAAAGATTCTCTCATCACCCTTTTATGTAAATTGGAAAAAAATAATAACTTAGTTTCCATTATTCAATTTTAGGAAAAAACATGTGTCAGTCAAACTTGGAGTACACCAGATATATGCAGGGACATAGGGTGTAAGTCACTGAGAAATATTTTATCTCATACACTTATTCCTTGTCTACCTAAATCAAAAGATTACTTTATAACCAACAGTTATTCAAAAATGACTTATACATGCTTAACTTATACATAATCCAAATTGGTTTTCAAATGAGTTAAAAAATATTAACAATTTTAAAACATTAGACTTACTTCTTCCATCTGATTGACTTGCCACTGAAACCACTTTAACAAAAGAGGGACAAAAAAAGAAATAGTGACTATTTAAATTGCAGCAATGAAATAAATATCTATATAAATGTGTGTCTGTGTCTGTGACTCTTCATCCATCAAATATCAGCCCTGACCGAAATATCACTTGGGATTCAGAATGGGGCTAATGCACTATACAAATGAACATAAAATTCTTAAACATATAGAGCAGCAAATATGGAATTCCTTCTACTCCCTTAAAATTTAGAAACCTCTTCTTCATTGGCATGTATTTCTGTGTTAAGTTTTAGTAGGCTTAAGAAGTGATATATTGAACATACCTTAAAAAGAGATTCCAAAATCTGAAAAATAAAGTTTTAATTAATACGTTTAAAAATAGAACACTTAACCATGTATGATATAATATTTAGTTTAGTCTTTTGCAATTTTCAATCACAAAAATGTACTAAGTATTAAATTATAACTTTATAAATCTGTAGTTGAAAATTATAATTTTTTATTTACAGACAGTGCTTTTAGTTCACCTTGCATAGACAACTTCATTCTAGAATTTAAAAATAATTTTTCTTTTTATATATAGAAAGGGAGAAAGAGGGAAAGAGAGACAGAATCTCACTGTCACCCAGGCTTGAGTGCAGCAGCGCACTCATAGCTCACTATAACGTTGAACTCCTAGGCTCAAGTGATCCACTTGCCTCAGCCTCCTGAGTAGCTAGGACTACATGGGCACGCCCCCATACCTGGCTAATTTTTAATTTTGTTTTTAATAGGGACAGAGTTTGGTCATGTTGCCCAGGTTGGTCTCAAACTCCTGGCCACAAACGATCCTCCTATCTCAGCCTCCCAAAGCACTCAGCATGAGCCATCATGCCTGGCCCTAATACATCTATAACAGGAAGCCCCCAAACAATTCCCAAATGTATTTCGTATATTTTCTTAACATAGGTAAGGAAGCTGGGTGTGGTGGCTCATGCCTGTAATCCCAGCACTTTGGGAGACCAAGGCAGGTGGATCACCTGAAGTTGGAAGTTCGAGACCAGCCTGACCAACATGGAGAAACCTCGTCTCTACTAAAAATACAAAAATTAGCCAGGTGTGGTGGTGCATGCCTATAATCCCAGCTACTAGGGAGGCTGAAGCAGGAGAATCACTTGAACCCGGTAGGCGGAGGTTGCAGTGAGCCAAGATCATGCACGCCAGCCTGGGCAACAAGAGCAAAACTCTGTCTCAAAAGAAAATATATATATATGTGTGTGTGTGCATGTGTGTGTGTATATATATGTATATATTTATATTTTTTATTTATTTTTTTATGTATATAGGTAAGGAACAAAATTTAAATTCCTCTCAGAAGAGCATATTTCTTTTCATACAGCAGCAAGTACAATAACAAAAAGCATCATCTTCCCAACACTATCTTCCCAATACAACTCTGTTCCTGCTAAATGGTCCAGAAAATCAAGATATAAAATATTATAATACTATTTAATATTTTTAATGAAAAATACAAAGTACTCGCTTGAGAAATTATAAGAGAAACTGAATAAATATACAAAACCCAATAGAAACTGAAATCCACATACACATTAAACCATTCTGTTTTTCACTTATAGTACAGTATTCAATAAATTTCATGAGCTATTTAACACTTCCTTATAAAACAGGTTTTGTGTTAGATGATTTTGCCCAACTGCAGGCTAATGTCCAGTGTTCTCAGCACATTTAAGGTAGGGTAGGCTAAGTTATGATGTTTGGTAGGTCAGGTGTATTAAATGCATTTTCACCATATGAAAAATTCAACTCACGATGGGTTTATCAGTATGTAACTCCCTCACAAGTTGAGGAGCATCCATAAACAGCTCAAAATATCAATATTTACCACTTAAATATCTAATGTTAAAGTGATTACATTTGCTACAAAAACAAAACAAAATTCCCACCCTATCAAATTGGGTAAAAGTTTTCAATTACATTATTAAAGTAAAATATTACTATGTGCATTCAGGGAGTAACATAAAATTGAACAGAAATTAAACTAGATAAATTAAATTTATCTTCCCCAACACTAACTCTAGATCTGTGGTTCAAAAAGTAAAGTGCCATAGCAACAGCATCAGCACCACCTACAAGCATACTTATTAGTATTGAAAATTCTCAGGTCCCACCCTACCCTAGTAAATCAGAAAATCTAGAAGTGGGACTAGCAATTTGTGTTTTAACTAGACCTGCAGGTGATTGTTTTGCATGCTAAAGTCTAAGAATCACTAAGCTAAATAATAAGAAAGCATAAATCTAAGCAAAAATGGATGATACCCTTCAGGAAATATACCAAAGCAAATTAATGTCTGTGTCAGAAGAAAAATATTTTCAGCTACGTAAGTGTTTAGAAAATAATGTCCACTAAAGCACATTATACCTAGAAATAACTAATTTTTTCCACTGTCAAGAGAGATTCCAAGGTTCTCAAAACTTCCCTGCCTGCACTGGAACCTGATGGGAAACATTAGCATATATCAATTCAACCACTCATTGTAGCCACAGTTCTACAATAATTTAAACCACTCCTAGTTTAAGGAGAACAGTGCCTTTCTCAATTACTGAGGAAACCCACAGCATCAATTACTGATACTGCTAAATCTAGATCATTATTGATAAAAATGAGTGAAAAATAAAAACTGATCCACTGTGAAATGCCTTTTTATTTCATAATGATTTGTTTAATCTTTTACTTACTGATAAGTAGACATTATATAATCCAGATAATCCTTTATGTGATTAAATACACATATACGTCAGGTATACATGATCCAAATTTTGACCCAATTTGAAATTTCTCTTGCCCCTCTCTTTATGAATTCTTTATATAATAGAGGTTATAAATTTAATATAGGTGAATTTATCAATATTGCCTTTTATGATTTGTATTTGTTTTGTGATTGTTTCTTGCTCCAGGTCATATACTTATGTCAGTATCATATTTGATCATATATCAAATTAGTTTTTCCCCTTATAAATAACTAGTTGTTCCAAAGCCATTTATTATACTGCTGGCTCTGTCATCAACAAAATTTTCCATATACAGAAGGGTGTCTGAGACTTTGTTCAATTTCATCAGTTCATCCAGGCTTGTACCAAAAGCACATAATCATAATTGATACAGCTGCATAATGAATCTTGATATCTGTTAGGGTAGGTCCTTTCACCGTGTTCATTTTCTTCAGGTCTCACTTGGTTATTCTTGGTCTACTGAAATGCTATATATATAAAATTCAAAGTCAATTGTAAATTTGCATCAAGAAAAAAACTATTAGGGTATTTGAAGAGTGATAACAGCAAAAAAAAAAAAAAAAAAAAAAAAATGTACAGTAGGGAAGTCCAAGGGCCTATGCTCCAATTTTGTTAGAACTCTGAAAAACAGTTAAACATTTAAAGCAACTAAGTAAAGCCACATCAGTAAAATGTGGCTTGAACACCACAGCAGAATTGTGTGGTATTTTAACTTGGTCTTACCCCACCCTCTCCTCCAGCACAGAAGTCTTAAAAACAGCAACCCTCATTTTGAGTGGTTCTGGAGACAGCATAGCAGACATATTCCCAAGAAACTGTGTGAGTGTTTTGAGCTCTCTAGAGGTTCCCACTTTTGAGCTCTCTAGAGGTTCCCACTAAACAGAGTTAGTTTCACCTAACTCAGAACTCTCCTAGGGAAGAAAAGCAACTAAGTGAAGGGCCTTAAAAGTGTCCCTGTTTGCAGACAACATGAGCATATACATATTATATATATAGAAGACTCCACTGGAAACTTCTCAGAATTAATGAATAAATTCAGTAAAGCTGCAAAATACAAAATCAACATATAAAAATCAGTAGTATGTTCATATACTAACTGAAAAAAGAAATCGAGAGACCAATCCCATTTATAATAGCTACAAAATAACATATAAGATACCTAGAAATAAATTTAACCAAGGAGGTAAAAGGTCTCTACAATGAAAATTATAAAATACTCATGAAAGAAATTAAAGAAGACACACACAAAAAAAACAAAAGACATCCTATGTTCATGGATTAGAAGAATTAATATTGACACTGGGCTTATGCCCAGTAGCATTTTGACAGGGATTTCACTAAATGTGCAGATAGCTTTCAGTAGTATGGTCATTTTAACAATATTAATTATTAATACCATGACATTCTTTACAGAAATAGAAAACAAATCCTAAAAATTCATGTAGAACCACAAAAGACCATAAGTAGCCAAAGCAATCCTGAGCAAAAAGAAGCAAGCTGGGAGCAACACACTATCTGACTTCAAAATGTACTACAAAGTTAGCCAGGCATGGTGGTTCATGCCTGTAATCCCAGCAGCTTGGGAAGCTGAGGCAAGAAGATCCCTCAAGTCCAGGAGTTTGAGGCTGCAGTGAGCTATGATTGTGCCACTGCACTCCAGCCTGGCCAAAAAAGTGAGACCTTGTCTCTTTAAAAAAAAAAAAAAAAAAAAAAGGCACACACACACACGTGCAAACACATACACAACATACTCTTCAAAGCTATAGTAGCCACAACAGCATGGTGCTGGCGCAAAAACAGACACATAGACCAATGGAACCCAATAGAGAACCCAAAAAATGAATCCACTTATTTATAGCAAACAAATTTTCAACAAAAACACCAAGAACATTGGGAAAAGGACAGTCTTTTCAATAAATGGTGCTGGGAAAACTGAATATCCATAGGCAGAAGAATGAAGCTAGACCCCAATATCTCACCATATGCAAAAATCAGCTCAAAAACAGCTTAAAGACTTAAATATAAAACCCAAAACTATGAAACTACTGGAAGGAAACAGAGGAAATGCTTCAGGACATTGGTCTGAGAAAATATTTTATGGGTAAGACCTCAAAAGCATAGGCAACACAAGCAAAAACAGACAAGTGGTATTATATCAAACTAAAAACCTGCACAGCAAAGGAAACAATCAACAGAGTTAAAACACAATCTTCAGAATGAGAAAAGATATTTGTAAAACAAATTCATCTAACGAGTGATAAATATTCAAAATATACAAGGAACTCAGACAACTCAATGGCAAAAAAAAAAAAAATCTGATTTTAAAATAGGTAAATGGCTTGAATATTTCTCAAAAGAAAGATAAACAAATGGCTAAAAAGTATAGGAAAAAAAATGCTCATCATCACTAATCATCAGGGAAATGTAAATCAAAACCACAATGAGATACCATCTCTCCTCAGTTAGAATGGCTATTATCAAAAAGACAAAAAATAAATACTGACAAGGATGCAGAGAAAAAGGAACATATACACTTTTGGCGGAAATGTAAACTAGTAGAACGATAACGAAAAATAGCATGGAGTTTCCTCAAAAAACTACAAATAGAGCTACCATATGATCCAGCAATTTCACTACTGAGTGTATATCCACAGGAAAGGAAATCAGTACACTGAAGAGACATCTGTACTTCCATGTTTATTGCAGCACTAAACTGCAATAGCCAAGATATAGAATCAACCTAAATGTCCATCAATAGACAAATTAATAAAGAAAATGTGGCATATAGGGAGAATGGACTACTATTCAGCCGCTTTTAGTTCCAAAAAAGATTTCACTCTTAATTCCAAAAAAGAATTAAATAAATCCTGTCATTCACAGCAACATGGATGGGCCTATAGGATATCATATTAAGAGAAGTAAGTCAGGAACAGAAAGATAAATATTTCATGTTCTCACCAATATGCAAATACTAAAACAAGCGGATCTCACAGAAGCAGAGGGTAGAATCATGATTACTAGAGGTTGGAAAGGGTAGGGGTGAGGGAGGATAGGGAGAGGTTGGTTAAAGGATAAAAAATTACAGTTAGATAGGAGGAATAAGTTACAGGGTTCTACAGCCCTATAGGGTAACCACAGCTAACAACAGTTTATTTTATACATATATATGTATTCAAATAGCTAGAAGAGAGTATTTTGAATGTTCCCATCACAAAGAAATGATAAGTGTTTGAGGTAATGAATATGCTAATTACTCTAATTTGACCACTACACATTGTATGTATCAAAATATCACTATGTACCCCACAAATACGTATAATTATTACATGCCAATTTAAATACTATTACCAAGAAAAGCAATAAATTAAGTGTATTCTATTATAAGAAAAAAAGGCAATTTCAACAATTCCACTGCAGTCTTACCTTTTACTCACAGCTAACTGATAAGGGTTATGGTACTAAACCATGATTATGTGGTCATTCTCTGTAATGGTCAATCATTCTCTCTTTGAGGCTGATTGCCACAACCTTAATCTTTATTAACTACCTTGTAACTACTTACATGCTCTTAGTGAGGGAATAGGGCAGATTCATTAAGATTCACACAACTATTGAAGAATTAATTTAAAGTTCATGTCTTACTTGTGGTGGTTCAGTGGCATAATCTTTGCATTTGGGCATAGTAAAAACCCTTGATGATGATTTAAAAAAAGAATAAAAAATAAATAAATAATGCTTTCCAATGCCATTTATAATTTCTTAAGACACTGAATCTAGGTTAATGTTAGCTGACTGGATAGCAGATTCAATTTTCAACAACCAGTACAAGTCTGATATTTTATACTTGGCCGTATATACAGAATACATACATTTTGTTCTTCTTTAAGTGCTGCTTCTAGCTGAGTTGCAAATTGTGAACAACATGTCAAGAATGAATTCATATCATCCCCAACCTTTTGAAAAGAATAATAAAACATAAAGTTACTTTTATTTAAGAGTCCATATGCATGTCTGTCTTTTTCTAGCATATTTACTTTTTGAAAAATTTTAACTTTGCTTAATTTACATCCCTTCAAACATTTACGACAAGAAGCCATGCTTCAAATGTCATACTAGCAAATTCTCCCAGAGAGAAAACATGGAAGAAAGTACATTCTGGGAAGTGGCCCATCAGTGACATATACCCAGCTATGTCTCTCCTCTCATTCATCTCTACACAGTTCCAGAAAATCCAGCATCCCAGCCTATGACTACTACCTATGACATCTAACTGTATACTTGCCATGAACTGCAGTCTTCTGCTCTCACCTAATAGGCAATGTAAAACTTTGAGGAAAAAAATAGTTACAGCTTAAATATCATAATGATCAAATCCCTTCTAGTAAAGCAGTGATTTGTAAATCAGAGAATTGACTCATGATAAACAAATATTACAGGCTTATATACAGTTAGAATTTTCATAGAGTGGTTCTCCATGAAGAATGTATTCCCTGAGCATTACATTTAAAGATACTGAGCCAGGTGCGGTGGCTCACACCTGTAATCCTAGCCCTTTGGGAGGCTGAGGCAGGTGGATCACTTGAGGTCAGGAGTTCAAGACCAGCCTGGCCAACATGGTGAAATCCTGTCTCTACTAAAAATACAAAAAAATTAGCTGGGCGTGGTGGCACACACCAGTAATCCCAGCTATGTGGGTGGCTGAGGCACGAAAAACGCTTGAATCCAGGAGACAGCAGCTGCAGTGAGCCAAGATTATACCACCGTACTCCAGCCTAGGTCACAGAGCAAGACTCTGTCTCAAAAAAATAAAAATAAATAAAATAAAACAAACAAATAAATAAATAAATATACTGAGAGACTCACATACTTTTTGACACAATAAAGACCTTTAATCATATAGGAGACAGGGAAAAAAACTAAAATAATCCAGCAGAGAGGAAAATGAACAGATTAGTGTTACTAATCACAAATATAATGGGAAACCATTAGCCCACTTCTTCCACCCACATTCAGGTGCCACAAATATAGAGAAGATAGAGAAATATAGAGAAGATAGAGATTGATTTGACTGAGTTTATAATTTAACAAATAAGACCAATAAAGCAGAACAGGGCAAGAGAGTTAAGTGTGCATGAAAGGGAGTGATAACAATAGTGGACCATCCTATTTAAGCTGGGTAAGTAAGGGCACAAGGAGGATTTGAGACACTAAAAAGGCAGCAGGACCAATGGATTATGGTTCCCTGTGAAATCAAAGGATTTTTGGAGTCAGAATTTTGGACAGACTGAGTGGGAAAGACAGGAGGTAGTGGCCAGAGATTAGGATGACTGAAATTCAAATTCTGAAACAGTTATGGTAAGGAATACAGGATATCACTCTGTCAATTAGTGGTTGAGGTAAAATAAAATACAAGATCATTGGAGGAAAGAAACTCAGTAAAATAAAGGCGGTATCCGAAGGGCTGATTTCTTCAATTTTGTCAGTATTGGAGAACACAGGAATGTGAACTTAATTTCATTTTATTTTATTTGTTGGTGGGTTTTTTTTCCAACTTTTATTTTAGATTTAGTGGGTACATGAGAAGGTTTGTTACCTGGATATACTGCTTGATGCTGAGGTTTGGGGTATCAATGATCCCATCACCCAAGTCCTGAGCACAGTACCCAATAGCTAGTTTTTCAACCCTTACCCCACTTCCCTCCCACCTCTAGTCATTCCCGTTTCTTTTGAACTTCAATTTTAGATTTTAGTTTTGGTTCTTTGATTCGATCCTGGCAGGGCTTCAAAACATAATAACCACAAGGTCGTGCAGCATAAGGATTGTGATTACACAGTCCTTTTAATAGTTGGGTAATGACCACCACAATAAAAATATAAAACATTTCCATTATTTCAAAAAGCTTCACTGTACTCCTTTGCAGTCAATTCTCCCCTCCTACCTTAGCTCAAGACAACCACTGGTCCTTTACTACAGTTTTCCCTTTCCCAGAATTTCATATAAATAGAATCATATGGTATGCAGCCCTATTTATTTAGCTTCCCCACATCCTAATGTTTTTGAGATTCATCCACATGGTTCTATGTGTCAGGAGTTTGTTTCCTTTATTGTGAAGAGTATTTCATTGTATGCTATACCACAATTTGCTTGTCCATTCACCAGTTAGTAAATATTTGGGTTGCTGGATTCAGTAGCTATTCTGGCTATTATGAACAAAATTTCTATAAACATTTATATACAAGTCTTTGTGAGAATGTATGTGTTCATTAATCTTGGATAATCACTTAAGAGTAGAACTAGTGGTTATCTTTTAAGTATATGTTAAACTTTATGAGCAGCTGTCAAACTGTTTCTCAACATAGCAGTCCCATTTGTGTTCCCACCAGCTCTGTATGAGAGTTCCAGTGGCCCCGTATCTTTACCAAAACTTGATTATTGTCTATCTTTAAAATTTTGGTCATTCCTAATGGGTATGTAGAACTCCTTTTCTGCAACCTTCTTGGCAAAATTCAGGTCAAGAGGGATTTGGTTGGGTTGAGTAATTTTCTAAGAGGATCATTTTCATGGATGGGAAATTCATTCCGAGAACATATAAGTAATCCAAAAGAAAATATTTTAAATTTATATTTTTGGAAAGAAAATCGACCCTTTTCAGTGTTAATGTCTCTATATTAGGGTTGCATATACTTACAGATAAAGATAATTCTTCATGTTCACGCTTTACAAATGGTTCTTCTCCATTCTGATCACAGTGTCCATAGGTTTCTTCCAAAGTGGAAACAACCTGTAAAAAAAAAAAAAAAAATCAAAGCCAATTTGATACTTTAATAGTTTAAAATTAACTACATTAAATGTAAATAATATTCAATCAATTATGCCAGGACCTTTTTACCAGTAAAACTTATTTCTTCCAGTGCCACAAACTTAAATTTTCCATCCCATACCCAATTTCATGTCATCATGAGGAAAAAGCAATATTCCTTAACCTTACTCCCTAGCAAAAGAGAGATGCTCTGTGACTCTAACATTTCTGTGTTGATAGGTATCTTAAAACGGAGAGGGCCTGTCCATGAGTGGTTGAAGCATTAAGTAGAGGTTTCCTCAAAGTCTGCCTTGATTTTCTCCTCCAAAGTGAGTTAGGGAATATTGAAAGATGGAGACCAGAAAGCAATGAATTTTTAAAGAAAATTATCTGACCTAATCCCTCAAACTTTCAACAAACTTGTACTGTACAAGTTTGATGTACTGTATCTTTTTTATATATTTGTGCTCTTCCTCATCATTCTCACTTGATATTTGGTACATTTACAATTCAATTCTGGATCGCGGTGAAAAAAAAAGAAACTCAGAAAAAGTAAAATTTTTCCCCACATCAAAAGCTAAAGTTTCGGCTGGACGCGGTGGCTCACACCTGTAATCCCAGCACTTTGGGAAGCCGAGGTGAGTGGATCACCTGAGGTCAAGAGTTTGAGACCAGCCTGACCAGTATGGTGAAACCCCATCTCTACTAAAAATACAAAAATTAGCCGGGCGTGGTGGCATGCTCCTGTAGTCCTAGCTACTCGGGAGGCTGAGACAGGAAAATTGCTTGAACCCGGGAGGCAGAAGTTGCAGTGAGCCAAGATCATGCCACGGCACTCCCGCCTGCGCAAAAGAGCGAGACTTCATTTCAAGAAACAAAAAAAGAGCTAAAGTTTCTGAAATGCGGAGTTTAACATAGTAGAAATGCAGGACTTAGGAAGGCCTGCTTGCAAGGCTGGCCTTAACCTGGCATCTGAGAACTTGGATATCAGGAGGGTTCTCCCCATTCACTGACAGGAGCTCACTGTCCCTAAACTGTTTGTATAATGTGGTTTATACTGAACCTCCTTTCCTTGTGAGAGTCTGAAATTTTCATACATGCTAAGCACAGAGTGAATAGTAAACTCCCAATAAATCCCAGGGCACTAAGTTTCTAATGACTTTCCCCGACAGACATTTCATATGTGTTGTCACAATTCATTGCTAAAGAAATTAAGCATGTCCTGGGTGACTCTAAGGGGAAAAGACTCTTGCAAGCTTAGATCTGGTTTTCTCCTAATTTCACCTCATGTGCCTACTGTAATAAATCTTAACCATCAGTATGACTATATGTGGAGTCACGTGAGTTCTCCTAGAATATCACCAAACCTGGGGTGATCATGGGGTCCCTGCAACACAGAAACTAACAAGCCTCTTACCATCTTCAGATGTTTGATAATTTTTCCAATCATTTCATCTCCTGGTAGTAAGTTCTTTGTCTTACTCGATGGAATGGGCAAAGCATACCGTACAATGGATTCTCCTGTTGGTGGAGATCTCAGGACCATTGGTTCAATTTTATCATGAATTAATTTTGCATTATGTTTTTCCTTCAGTTTAGGTGATAGTGGTAAATTATGTAGTCCTTTTTTGCTGGTTAATGCTGGAAGAGTTGCCGATTTGTTACTGGTGGTCAACAGATGCTTTACTGGTTTCATTTTGTTACGACTTGGCTTCCAAATTATAGATGAAAAAAATTTATTCCTCCCTGTGAAAAAAAATTAAAAGAGATTGAGAGAAAACACCAGGCTCTAATTAAATTTACATACTACATTTCTCTTTCTCTGATGCTTTAGCAATTTGCTCAGAGTACATTAAGCAACTTCTGGAAGCTACAATTACACTTCAGGATTTTGAGTCACAGTTACTCAAACAAAACAAAGAAAAATAGAATGCAGTTATCACAATATCTAACGTATATCAAGAAGTTATTTAAACCTAAGTATAATAACAATAACAGTAAAAGCTCTATCGTTTTTAATCTAAGGTATGCCCTTTATGTACAGCATTATTCCATTTTACATGAGAGTAAACTGAGCTCAGACAAGTTAAGTGACTAACCAAGAGTCACACAGCTAATAAGTGCTAAATTTTCCAGAATTACAACATAGGTCAAATTGGCTACAAATCTTGCTTCTTTTCTATAACCTTTGCTCTCCATATGGAAAATGTTGGGTTATTTTACCTATAGGACTTATAGCATTTCCTGTAAGTAAGGAGGGTTGTAGATGAAAACATTTCAGATTTAAAATGATAAAAGGATTATCAATTGCCATGAAGATGGTGAATCCTAAAATCAACTTCGAAAAAATGAAAAATAGAAAGGAAAATATTCCTAACAACAAAAAACAACAAGAACAAAAAAAATTTTAACTGTAAGAAACCCCTAAACGAAGGCTAATTTGTTTATGGGGCATTTAGGATACAAATATAGGGACCGAAGAAGCCAGAAGCAACAATGAGACAATACACTCAGGAAAAAAAAACTACATTTTCTTCCTACCTTTCTCCCATATTTGAGCTAATATATGTCCTTAATATACATCTTTATTCCCACAGGAGCAGTAGTCTTGGCCCAAGGTATCATTAGGGTAATATTAAGGCAGCATCAAAGCTATGCTAAGTAAGTATAAACTAGATAGGTCTTGGGCTTTTATTCCTCTATTTTTCTCTCCCCTCAAAGCTAAGACTCAGGACAATGCCACCTCCCAAATAGTTTAAAAGTATAAGCCTAACCATGGAAATTGTCAAGTACAGTGGCAAAATTAAGATAAAGTAATGTAACACTGGTACTCTGTTATCTGAAGCTCTCTGTTACTTCAGCTTGTCCCACTGTTATGTGTTGAACTGTGTCCCTGAGAAAAATATGTTCAAGTCCTAAGCCCCCAGCACTTTGAATGTGACCTTACTTGAAAATAGGGCCTTTGCAGCTATGACAAAGTTAAGATGGGTCCTAAATCCAATGACTGGTGTCACTACAAGAAGACCGTATAGCGACAGGCAGAAATTAAAGTGATGCACCTGTAAGCTAAGGAATATCAAGGATTGCTAACATCCACCAGAAGCTTGTAAAAACCAATGAAATTCTTCCCTAGAGCCTTCAGCAGGCAACATGGTTTTGCTGAAACCTTGATTTCAGTTTTCTGGCCTCGAGAATTATGAAATAATAAATTTCTGTTATTCTAAGTCACCCAGTTTGTGGTACTTTGTTACAGCAGCGCTAATGTCTTAGTCTGTTGAGGCTGCTATAACAAAACACTATAAATTGCATAGCTTATAAACAAGAAACATTTATTTCTCACAGTTCTGGAGACAGGAAAGTCCAACGACAAGGCACCAGCAGAGTTGGTGTCTGATGAAAGCCCAGACGCCAAATAAATGGTGCCTTCTCTCTGTGTCCTCACATGATGGAAGGAGCAAGGGAGCTTTTTCAGACCTCCTTCATAAGGGCACTAGGTCCATTTATGAAGGTGCTTTACTCATGACCTAATCATCTCCTAAAGGGCCCACCTCCTAATTCTACCATACATTGAACTGGGGTCCAATTTCAACATGCAAATTTGGGGATGACCCAAGCATTCAGACCACAGGAAATATCTAGCACTTCAAAAACAAACACACCCACATACTTTCCCTAAACTTCCAGGAGGAACACAGGCTGGGAACTGGCTTTTGATCATTTCCTAATAATAGATTATCAGATAAAGTAGGTGACACCCCAAGGGTATATAAGCTCACAGGCCAAAACTACTTGACAACTGAAAAAAACAACCATTAAAAAATAAAAAATAGGCCAGGCGCATTGGCTCACACCTGTAATCCCAGTACTCTGGGAGGCAGAGGCGGGTGGATCACCTGAGGCCAGGAGTTCAAGACCAGCCTGGCCAACATGGTGAAACCCTGTCTCTATTAAAAATACAAAAAATTATCCAAGTGTGGTGGTGGGCACCTGTAGTCCCAGCTACTCGGGAGGCTGAGGCAGGAGAATCGCTTAAACTAGGAGGCGGAAGTTGCAGCGAGCTGAGATTGCACCACTGCACTCCAGCCTAGGGGATGCAGCAAGACTCCATCTCAAATAAACAAATAAATATAAAAATAAGAAACTAAAAAACATGTTTTAGTTGTAGAATCATTAAAATAGAGAGACTAAAAATATATAAACACACAGAAAGAGAATATTAGCCATATAAAACAGGTATAAGAGGTATTTTTAAGACCCAAGTGAAAATATTAAAAAATGAAAAATATAATAGATAAAATAGCACAAGTAATCACAAAATAATATTGCTGAAGAATAAAAACTGATGCAAAGAATAAAAACGGTTAAGAAATAATCCAGCTAAAGAATAAAAAATGATGCAAAGATCAGCAGCATTTATCACATATTGTTGAACATTAATAAAATACACATCAATAGTGATAAGTATTAAAAGTAGCAGGTTTGAAAAAAATATAATTAGCAATTCTACTGAAAATGAGAAAATAAAGGCCTATATATTTGTTAATAACAATAAACATGATTGAATTTTTGGAGAAGCAGTATCTAATATTCAGAAGATCATTCAATAAATATTGAGACCAATAATAGTATTTTTTTATTTGCCAGAAACCACGGCAAAAGTTGATATCCTGTCAGCACATTTATGCAAAACACAAATATCAATACCGAATAGTATAATATACTATTTCAGAGAATATAAAAACAAATAATACAACTTACAGATGTTATAAATAAAATCACTTTGAATAAAGTTTTAAAAACTAATAATTTCTCAATTACTTTGGACACATGGACAGCAGATAACAATTGTTGATGTAATTATGAATTTCCAAAATCCAGATATTTCAATATGTGAACATTTATTAGGATTTTAACAAGTAGATGATGATACCCCGCTGGAAAAGAATCATATACATGTTTAAGAGATTACTTATAAAAAAATTAAAATTAAAAACATAGAATATATATGGGGCCAGGGATACATGCCCTTAAATACGTCTGATAAGCACAAATAGAAAATTCTCAAAAACTAAAATTCTAAGACATTTTATACAACTTGCTGTTACATTCTTTAAACTAGGTTGTAAACAATAGAATGAAAATATCTTAATAGCACTGAAAATGTTTATTTCATCCAAGAATTATACAACTGCTTTTTTGTTCTGATGATACACTATAGTTAATTGAATGCATAGTTATCAAGCATAATTTTTAAATCATAGTCAAATATCACTTAGCAAAGATAACTTGATACCAGTGTCACTAAAAATCCATTTGAAGGAAGAACACAATGCTCTACTGGAAACTACTGATGATAATAGTAAATGCATACATTATAGCACTTGAACCAAAGCCCCTGCAAAATATTCCCTTTTACATTTTTCTTTTTTTTTTTTTTTTTTTTTTTTTTGAGACAGAGTTTCACTCTAGTCACCCAGGCTGGAGTACAATGGCGCAATCTTGGCTCACTGCAACCTTCGCCTCCCGGGTTCAAGCGATTCTCCTGCCTCAGCCTCACGAGTAGCTAGGATTACAGGTATCCGCTGCCACGCCTGGCTAATTTTTGTATTTTTAGTAGTGTCAGGGTTTCACCACATTGGCCAAGCTGGTCTCACACTCCTGACCTCAAGTTATCCGCCCACCTCGGCCTCCCAAAGTGCTGGGATTACACGCCTGAGCCACCGTCACTGCCCCCTTTTACATTATTCTCATACCGATTGTGACATGATGCTTTAGGTAAAAATTAATGTTACAAGCAAAATGATGCAGAAACCAAGATTAAATTTACAAAATTGAAAAGCCTCAAAAGAATTCTGAATAAATTACATTGCCAAAGAAACTCCATCAAAACCATCAGGTTCAAGCAAACATCAAAAATTCCACCAAAACCATCAGGACCAGCAAACAGGATGTAAGAAGAGTGGCCAATGAACCAATAAGTAAAACCAAAAGGGCACATATACATAGAAAGCAAGGAAAAGAAAATGTCACCAAGGACGGAGCGATGAACTATGTCAAATGCTGAGTCAAGTAAAATGAAGACTAAGAGCTGACACTGGATTTGGCAACATGGAGGTAGGTCATTTGTAACCTGAAGTACAGAACGGCAACAATTTCAGTAGAATGATCGAGGTAAATATCTGACTTACCGTTCAAAAGACAGGAAGTAAGAACAAAGAATTGAATACAACCACTGTAGACAAATTTTACTACAAAAGGGAGGAAAGAAATAGAGTATTACTAGAAGAAAACATGGTCAAGAGGAAAGTTCGATGGAAAAAAGAACAAGTGTATTATGGATTGCATTGGGTCCTCTCCCCCCAAAAAAGTGTGAGGAAAGGAAGGAAGGCAGGCAGGAAGGCAGGCAGGTCGGCCGGCCGGCCACGCTCACTTAGTGCAAAAAAAAAAGAGAAAAAAGAACCTGACAAATGCTCCGATGAAGTTCACATAAATACAAAACTAGAGTCACACGCAATGAATACTTGTATTAGCAAGCAAATATTTAAGGATTTTACATATTTAATTCATTTATCCCTCCTAACAATGCTAGGAAGTGGATGTCAGCATTACTTCGCCCAAGTGCATCTGTCCCTTTCCGCCACCACGACAAATGTTTTCTGGTTTCATCCTTCAAGGATTAATGTACATTCATTTCAAACCCTTTAATGACACTGTACAAAATCGAGGACAGCGGCAAGGGTCAGCAGGGGGCGTAGGGAAAGGATGATTTGCCTTCGATCCCAGATCTTGCATAAAAAGCAGCACAACCGCCACGGAGGCAGCCAGGCAGCGGGAAAACTAAGTGCAAACCCAGGACTCTCCCGAAACCCTCAGGTCCGGCTGAGGGAGCCGCTCGCGAGGCTCCCGGCCCTGTGTACCTGCTGAGACTGTGGGAAGTCGGGTGACTGGGCGGTTTGGCCTTGCCAAGGCTGACTCTAAGGTGAAAAACTATTTGCCTGAGGAAGATGGCAATTCCGAGCCTGCCAGACTTCCTTCGAGACAGAAGCCTGAAAAGTCCTCAGACTCCAGCCCCACCCTTTTACAAACTGACGTTTGTGCTGAAAGAAAAGGCCCGGCCTCTGCGCCCCCGGGCGGCAGCAAAGACCGCCGGGCGCCCGCCGCCGGCGCCGGATGGGGCCGTTGATGCCACGTCCCAGACGCCCGACGCCACGACGCCTTGGCGCCGCCGACGTCGCTGACGCTGCGGGCGTGAGCTGCGCGCCAAGAGCGGCAGAGGAGACGCAGTTTGGCCGCTGTGGGGATCTGACGGAAGGTTGATAATGTCCATGGGCACGTCGGCCTCCTCCTTCCTTATTCTTTCCCATGTGTAATTCCGGGACGCCGGCGGAGCGCAGATTCATCGAGGCATTTGGCCTAGAGGCCTGCGAAGGAGAAATAAAATACAGGCCTGGTAGGACCTTTAAGAACCTGGGCTTCACCTGCAAAACCAGAGCCCCAGTCCTTCATTCATCTGCTATCTCCTCAAGCTCTTTTCAGTGTATTGTGGAGTTCATTACCAGACTCTAAGCTCGCACGGAAGTGTACATCAGCTTTGTGATCTTAAAAGCAAAACAAAATCAAATGGACTAGGAATTAACTCGAAGCAGAGTTGTGACACAAGTGGTTTCTTGCCATCAGCTTCCACGCACTGCTTTAATATGCAATTTTATAAGATAGAGTTTTTTTCGATAATTTGACCTCAAGAAATATATTAATTTTGTCTTTAAGTTGAACAAAGTAAAATGTTTTTAATATTTTAAAATATTAATTGGTTCTCACTTATTAGGTGGGAATTGAACAATGAGAACACTTGGACACAGGAAGGGGAACATCACACACCGGGGCCTGTTGTGGGATGGGGGGAGGGGGGAGGGATAGCATTAGAAGATATACCTAATGTAAATGACGAGTTAATGGGTGCAGCACACCAACATGGCACATGTATACATATGTAACAAACCTGCACGTTGTGCACATGTACCCTAGAACTTAAAAGTACAAAAAAAAAGGAAAAGAAAAATACACATATAGACTGTGGTAGGGGGCGGCAGGGGAGATCAATTTACTTGTTGAACTGGTTCATATGCATTTTCCAGGCAACAGAAAATCTAAATTTGAAAGGAAAAAGGTGAGGAAGGGGAAGCTTTAGTAGCATCATTCAAGTGTGAGTATGTATTACTACATAGTCCCTGAAATAGAAGGGGCTTACATTATGAAATACTGAAAGATCTAAGAGCTTTGAAACAAAGTTGAAAACATATTGCTCAGTGGTAAATAAAGCAATGTAGGGTTTCAACTGTGCTATCCAATGTGGGAGCCACAATCCCAGGTGGCTACTGAACACCTTAAACGTGTTGGTCCAACTGGTATGTGCTATGAATGTAACACATACAATACACGTCAAAGGGTTGCTATGAAAATAAAAAAGAATGTAAATATCTCTAATTTTATATTGATTGTGTTGAAATACTATTTTTAATATATCAGCTTATAAAATATATTACTAAAATAAAATATTAATTGATATAATTTAATTGTTAATAATGCCTGTGTGTAAATGAAAGGAATAGGAAAGATGGAACTAAAACTAAAAACCAGATTTAAAGGAGACCTTAGATTTGACATAATAGATTTAAACTATTTTCTAAAACTCTGAAAATTGATTGTATCTAATTATTTCTAATTTTCCAGTAAAATCTGAATGCCTCATCAGAGATTCCTGAAAATTTATCAGCTCCCAAGAGCTGGTGTAGGCTAGCTCCAGCACACCACTGGGAGTTACCACTGGGGTTGCCTGGAAAGGGAAAACAAGACATCTTCTGGAGTGCCAGAAATGTTGTCTTCTGCTCTTTCTGGGTGTATTCAAAAATTCATGAAGGCAGGCGGGCACAGTGGCTCACACCTGTAATCCCAGTACTTTGGGAGGCTGAGGTGGTGCATCACTTGAGGTCAGGAGTTTGAGACTAGCCTGGTCAACATGGTGAAACCCCATCTCTACTAAAAATACAAAAATTAGCCGGGCATGATGGCAGGTGCCTGTAATCCCAGCTATTTGGAAGGCTGAGGCAGGAGAATCACTTGAACCCAGGAGGTGGAGGTTGCAGTGAGCCGAGATTGTGCCATTGTACTCTAGCCTGGGCAACAGAGCAAGACTCCATCTAGAAAAGAAAAAAAGAAAATCATGAAGGCGTATGCTTATTTGTGCACTTTTCAGTATGTGTGTTTTATGTCAGTAATAAAGAAAATGTACATATAAATGATCAGATTTATTAAACTTTCCACCAACAAATTTTTTAAGTTGGCAATAAAATTAAGAAAGTAGTTTAGAAAGAATTGAATTGCTAAATTCAAAATCTCCCAAAACCATTGTAAATGAAAGGGATAGGAAAGATAGAACTAAAAATCAGGAGAGATAAAAGAAGACCTTAGATTTAACACAGCCAATTTCAGTAATTTTCTAGAACCCTGAAAATGGATTATATCTAGTCATTTCTTATTTTGTTGGTAAAATCTTAATGGTCAAGTTGTCAAGTTAGCATACATTAGCAAAACTCTCAGCATGAGTCTAGCCAAAAGTTCATCATTCATATCTGTAGCCTTAATAGTCAGCACAGCTAAGAACCATAGAAAAGTTATCAGTGCTGACAATGTAAAGCAAAGAAGTTTAAAAAGTTAATAAATTTAAGCATGTAATATCAAATTTTGCAGTGGTTTGAGTCTGTGACATGAATAGATTATTCTTTGAAAACAAACAATACTTATGAATAGAGAGGAACTTTTTCATCTGATGAAGGACATCTGTGAACTATCTCCAGCTAGCATCATTTTTAAGAGTGAAAAATTTATTTTTCCTTAAGATCGGAAGGAGGCAAGGATATTTGCTCTCACTATGTCTATTCAATATTATATTGGAGTGCAGTAAGGCAAGAAAAAGAAATAAAGGCATAATGATTTCAATGAAAGAAATAAAGCTGTATTTCCAGACAACAATACAATTTCCAGACATCTACAGTGAAAACTATATAACATTACTGAGAGAAATTAAAGAAGATCCAAATAAATGGAGATTATATACCATATTAATGGATTAGAAGACCCAATATTGCTAAAATGTCTATCAATATTTATCTATGGATTAAATGCATCTATGATCAAAATCCAAGCAGATTATTTTCTAGAAATCAAGAAAATAATTTTGCAATTTATATGGAAATGAAAAAGGCTAGAACCAAAACAGTCTTGAAAAAAAATGAGCAAATATTTAAATGACATATACTACAGGAGTTATAAAGTTATAGTAAGATAGTATATTACATGAAGATAGACAAAAATGGAACAAATAGAGGTTTAAGAAATATATCCATATATGTAAAGTCAATTGATTTTAAACAGTACCAGTGTACTTCAATGGGGAAAGAAAAATCTTTCCAACAATGAAAATGAAAACTGATATCATTGAGAGAAAAAAAAATTATCCATGACCCCTGCCTCATGCCACACCTGAAAGTTAATTTAAATTAAATCATAGCCCTTGTGCCATGGACACATACCATACATATTATCCTTCAAGGGATAATGTGAAGGGTTCTGCTTCCAGCCAAGATGGAGTAACAGCAACTGGGTTTATGTGAAGGGTTCTCCTTCCACCCAAGATGGAGTAACAGCAACTGGGTTTAACCTCCTGTCTGGAACAAGTAAAGAATCAGACAAAATCTATGAAACAATGAATTTTGATACCTTGGTTATCAGATAATGAATGATAATGACCCCTGCATAACAGGAAACAGACAAGATGATCCCTGTGATTTCCTAAGCTTACTGCCTGAAGACAGGTGGTTCCAAGTCATGATACAAAGAACAGAAAACCCAGGCAGCTTCTAGCGGTCTCTGAGTTGAGGGAAGGAGGTGTCCAGGAAGGCCAAGGAAGCTAGAGTTCAAAGAGGAGAATCCTACAGAAGAAATTAAAGAACAAAGAGAGCTCCATAAATCTTTAGGGCACCCCTTTAGTCTTCAACTGGGTAATGATCACTGTATACATGTATGAAAACTATCCAAGGCCAGGGAAAAGGACCACCTGGAAGCATGATAGGATATGATACTCAGTGCCCACAAAGAGCTCAGAATATTTCATGTTACCACCAGCTAGAGTCAAAAGTTTTATAATTTAAGAGGCAGTGAGTAAAGTGCTCAAAAGATTTTGCCTCAGGAAGGGTTCAAAAACAGTCTTACACTAAACACTCCTCTGGACCTGTCAAACAAAGCTTAAAAGTAAGACCTGAAAGGATTGAATGTTTCCAGTAACTTAGTTGAGAGCCAAAACACAACTCAAGAATATTTATAGGCATACAAAACCTTCCAGCACTCAATAAGGTAAAAAGTTACAATGATAACTATAAAAAAATTGCTGAGAGAAAATAAAAAGACCTAAATAAATGAAGATACACTGTGTTCGTGAATCAGAAGATTTAATAATGTTAGGATGTCAGTTCTCCCCAAATTGATCTATAAATCCAACGCAATTCCATTGAAAATACCATCAGGCTTTTGTGAAGCAATTTGCAACCTGACACTAAAATTCATTTGGAAATAGGAAGGATCTGCAATAGCCAGAATTACTTTTTAAAAGAAAAACAAAATTGGAGGTAGACATTACAAGAAGTATAGTCAGGGAGCATTGAGTGCCCTGGAAATAAAGTCTTGTTTACATTTGCTGGGTAAACCCTTTCCCCCTACCTCCACCAAAATGGCACTCATAGTACTCATGAAGCACAGGTTGACCATGCCTCCAACATGGCCTCCCAATCACTGACACACCTTAGGATTCCTAGTTCAGTTTGAATAATTGAGAGTCCTTGTTTTTGTAGGTACCACATGGTGGAAGTCAGTCCAATCTTTCCTGTCCTGTTTCATCCATCACCACAAAATACCTAAGTGACAGCTATGGGACTGTCTACAGGCAATACCTACAAGCTGTTGACAAGTTTTTGCATGGGAAATGAAGAAGCTGAGGCCATTCACTGCTGTTTCTGATAGACTTCTCAGAATAAGAGAATAGTAATCAAATTGTGGTCAAAGCCATCTAACAGAGGATAACAGACCCAAGAATCAGTTAAATTCAAGGACTTGAAACGGTTTGCAAAAGCTGCACCAGGGCATTTTCCTTTGTGAGGGAAAGCTCCAGGATCAGTTCTAAAAGACAAAAGAATATTACTACTAATGTCCCTTTATCCCCCAGTGCCCTTCCAAGTACTTAGGTCTCAGTGTCTCTCTCTCTCTCTCAACACTGCCACAGAATTAATGTGTCCCATTCTAGTAACTATAACCTCTTTCCCATCATGCTTCTAATCTCACCTAAACCTTTCATCTAGAAGAGTCAGTCAAGAGCAAGAGTGACAAGGGAATTTTTATAAAACATATAAAAACCCATTTGTCCCTCACTCCTGGCTTTTATGGGTAAGTGTCAGGGGACTGGGTGGAGAATATCAACCCAAAGCAGAATAGTACAAGCCTGAATACTAGATATTGCTTCATCTCTGGTTTCCTGTGGTAGGTTCTCTGTCTCAGGAATCTCTTACTAAAAGGGCCAAATACACTTACAGCAGCCAGAGCCTACTCCACGAAAACTCATACTGTCATCTTCAAAAAGATCTAATATTGACCTGATAGAATTCAGGAGGAGTTAAGCTGTAAGAGGATGACATTGCTATTGCCATACCTCCTTAACAAACATTGTGTGCCTCTCTCCCTCATCTCCCAAGCTAACAAGCCAAAGTTCCTAAGATTTGCATGACTTCTGTTCATAGCAGTCACAAATTCTCTCCTTTTGCATTTAGAGATGCATATCTCTGTAACTATTTTCTGAAAAGGATCAGAACCTTACTCTAACCCAGAATGGATCTTAGTTCTCATTGTTACAATGGGATGGGAGTGACACTGACTATCAGATTCACCCTCCTGCCCCCACCTCGATGAAGCTATTTTCCAGTACTCAGTCTGCAACCATCTCCCTAGTTCCTCCTTGGTCGCAGAGAATGAAAGAGGGGAGGATCACTTATTGCTTGATTGACTAGACAGTTTGAATAATATGGCTGCTACTAAATCCTACAGGCTTCTCTCAAATTATAACTGAACTGTGGGAAAGCTCTTGTCTTTCTTATTCCAGAAAGCCATGTCTTGTCAATATTCCATCTTTATCACCAAAACTGGTAAGAATAATAAGAGTCTGTAATTTTACCCTGCTAGAAAACAAGTTAGCATGCCACAGATTCATAGACACTGGCAGGAGATACGAGATTCCTGGGCTAGGGATAAAGAACAATTTATTAATCAGAGCAATAGCAGTAGTCAGAATAACAACATTTGTGTTAGTTCTTCAAACCGTGATTCCCATAGAGCACACTCAGTGAGTTGCATTACCCAAGTTGCGTTAGGAAACCCCAATATTTTCTAAAACCATTGTTAGAAAACCTTTTCAACCTTTTTCCAGTGGAAGACATTGTCTTTATTATCATGAACAGCCAACAAACCTGCCTTCTTCCCCAGAGGGAGACACTTTATTTTCCAAAGCTGTTTGCTATACAGACTTTCTTGAAAAGACAGTCTAGAAAAAAGCTACGAATACAATTGCTCAGAAGATATGCAAAAACATAAGATCTATGGAGAATTATCTCCCAACACCTCCATAAATATATTCACACATAGACCTAACTGTAAAACCTAAATCTATAGAGGTTCTAGAACAAAATATAGGAGTAACTTGAGTTACCTTAACAACCAACAAGTTCGGGGTAGTCCAGAAAGCTTGACCTACAGGGACAGGGACAGGACTTTGGTGAGGCAAGCAGGGCATCTCCTATGAAAACTCTAAGCACTCACTGTTAGGTGCTGAGCCTGCACTTGCACAACCTGAAAGCGAGCACCTCCTTAAATTTTTTGTTTTCCTAATTGGGCTTGCCATAATCTCCACACTGCCTCCTTTTCCTTCACTGACACAAAATCACAGAGAATGGCAGCATGTTTTGCTCAAAGCAGCAGTACAGCTTACTTACATCACAACCTGGACCTGCTACGTTTTCTGTCCTAAGCCCCATTCAAACGTGGCAGCATACCATGTGATGTTTTATCTGCTGGATTAGCATTTGGAGGTATGGAATGTATTGCTTCCACAACCCAAACAGACCCATGACATTGCACTTCCTTCTTTGTAGTAGGACATGGATTCTTACTAGGAATAATATCACCCCCAAGGGGGCAAAAATTGGTATTTAATGGTTTATGTGGTCTTGTAGTCTTCCAAAGGCCACACTACCTAAACAAATATACAGTACATCTGTGCTATCAATATTCCATGATGGAGAGGCAATTAGGGGTAAAATGTTTAGAAAGCTTCCTTACCAGGGCATTAATAACAAAAAGGTTGAGAAACACTGTAGCAGGAGAAGATGCAACAACAACCAAAAAAGACATTTTTTAAAGAGGATGTCTCTGCATGCCTTTGATCATCAGATCTCTGAAGTATTTACTGAAGTGTGAGTCCCAGAATCTTAGAAGAGTTTACTTTCCACCCTCTAGAATGTATTTGTCAAAAAGTGCCCATTATGGGCCGGGCGTGTGGCTCACGCCTGTAACCCCAGCACTTTGGGAGGCCAAGGCAGGTGGATCACGAGGTCAGGAGAATGAGACCATCCTGGCTAACAGGGTGAAACCCCGTCTCTGTTAAAAATACAAAAAAAAATTAGCCAGGCATAGTGGCGAGCGCCTGTAGTCCCAGCTACCCGGGAGGCTGAGGCAGGAAAATGGCGTGAACCTGGAAGGTGGAGCTTGCAGTAAGCCAAGATGGCATCACTGCACTCCAGCCTGGGCAACAGAGCAAGACTCTGTCTCAAAAAAAAAAAAAAAAAGTGCCCATTATGAACTTGGTTCTGTCAGATCTATCAAGTCATAAAGGTGAGTGAACAAAGCATCAGTTCATCATAAGATGTAAAAAGCGCATCTGGGATTAAACCTGAACAGGAGTAGAAAGTAGGAATAATCTACATGAGGAAGTACCTCCATGTCACCCACCACAGTTGCACCAGGGCCCTTCCCCTCAGCTCACATCTATGACTTTACAGGAGTCCTGTACTACTAGTTGAAGGAAGGGGAAAATTAAGAGGTTAGTTTCCAGATAGGCTGTCTAGGTATAACAGAGCAAGACAAAAATAGATGGTGGCTGCATTATAATCACAATGGGGGACAGTCTTGAACAAGTGTTGAGAGAAGTTTTTCCTGAGAAGCTGTGAGCAACGTCTCTGCTCACCCACTTTGTGTGAAAGAAGTGGCTCAAGATGCGACTCATATATGGACTATACATGGACTCATGGGTGGTGGCAAGTGACTTGTCCTGCTAATCACGGGCTTAGAAGGAAATGGACTGAAAGGTCAGAGACAAGGAGATCTTAGTTAGAGGCATGTGGTGCCAATGGCTAAACATATGAAATTTTTCATATCATAAGTAATTTCCTATCAGATGGCATCCACCACAGAAGAAGCACAGAACAACTTTATGGACAAAATAATTCAGCCAGCTAATGTTAGCCAACCTTTGTCTTCAGCCGCCCCAGACCACATAGCCACATGAAAGAAGTGGTCATAGTAACAGAGATAGAGGCTACACATGAGACCAAAAGCATGTACTCCCTCTTACAAGGTCAGTCTAGCTACTGTTGCCTCTGAATGTCCTCCATGGCAGCAGTAGAAACCAGTATTCTTGTATGACACTATTCCTTCAAGAGACCACTTAGCCATTTGATAGCAGGTTAATTATGTTGAGTCCCTTCCATTCTGGAAGAGCCAGTGAAATACACAGATCTGGAAACCAAAGGATGCAAGCAGGAAATATTCCAGCTAGCCTCACTCCCAATAACCACTAACGAGCTTTGTGCATCTCTTCCTACAATCCTGGACTTCAAAACCTTAGACATTTTCATTCCCAAAAGAGGCATAACAAGCCTCCTACTGAACTACAAGCTATAGCTGCCACATGGGCACTCTGAACTTTTCATTTCCAGGAACCACAAGGCTGTAAGAAGGAGTCACAGTCTTGGTAGTCTAGGTGACACTTACAAGCAGGATGAGGTAGAAGTAATGTTAGACAATGGTGGTGGAGAGGAATATGTGTGAAATTCAGGTGATCCACTTGCGTGCCTCTTGATACTTCCTTGCCCAATGTGACTGTGAATGAGCAAATGCAGCAAACCTGGCCTGAAGTTGACAAGAGCTATAGAGGAGCTGCACTCAAATGTGTAAGGACAAATACATGTAAAGCAAAGAGGGGACTGTAGCAGACACGAAAACATGCCACTTACAACTCCCTTCAAGAAGGAACCTGCAGCAAAGAATATAGACCAGTGAAAACCAGCTATGGATGTCTTCAGGATTTGTCTTAATAAATAACTTTTGAGCTGAGGCCACTTGCCTCCTGGGCATCCTCCAGCTGATGACTCAGCATGCAATGATGTAAATATTTGCTGTTTCTGGCCAGTATGAGACTCCTCTGTGGACAATATTTGTTTTTGAGATCACTGGGCTTTCTGACACATTGCCAGAGCTACCCCCACGGTCTGATGCTCTTTCTATATAATCTTCTTTCTTTTCCCCACTTTTTTCACAGGTATCAGACCGGCATCACAGTCTGAAAGCTTTCTCTGCCACTCCTACTCTCTTTCCTTTAACTTTCATAATTATAAATCTCCTTCACTTAGAACACCATTTGGCATATACATCCTGGAGGACCCAAATCAACACAGACCTAGCCATAAAAACAAAAACATAAAGCTACGAAAGCAAAAAGTGTGAAGAAAACAGGTGAATATATTGATTACCTTGGCATAGGCAACTTTTTTTTGACAAGACACAATTTACTAACCATTTGAAAATTGATAAACTGGAATGCTTTCAAATTTTTTAAAAATGTGCATCAACAGATGAATAAGTATAGTATATTATTACAATGGAATACTGTCCAACAATAAAAAGGAATGAACTTTTGATACACAGAACCATTTGGATGAAACTCAAAGGTATTACACTGAGTGAAAGGACCCAGTCTCAAAAGGTTACATACTATATGATTCCATTGACATGACTTTCTCAAAAAGACACAACAGTGGTAATGAAGAATTAATCAGTATTTTCCAGTAATTGGAGGTGGGAGAGGGGGTGACTATAAAAGGATAGAATGAGGAAGTTTGGGGGGTTGTGGGACTGTTCTGTATCCAGATTCACGTTGGTTATACTTCATGTATGTGTTAAAGTTCATATAACTGTGCAGGAAAAAGTCCATTTTACTGCATGTTAATTTTTAAATTAAAAATACACAAAATCTCCACATATTCATACTCTGCTTAAAATTATTCAGTGGGTGAATGCTTGGGACTCATTTGCTGATGCATATAGTAGGTGTATATTTGATTTTTTTGTTAAAGCTGCCAGGCTGTTTTCTAGGGTGTTTGTTCTATACAGGCATAGCTCATTTATTGCACTTTACTTTATTGCACTTTGAAGATACTGCACTTTTTTACAAGTGGAGGGTTTGTGGCAAGCTTGCATCAAGCAAGTTAATCAGCACGATTTTCCCATCAGCATGTGCACACTTCATGTCTATGTCACATTTTGGCAACTCTTACAATATTTGAGACTTGTTCATTATTATTATATCTGTTATGGTGCCCTGTGATCATTGATCTTTGATGTTACTATTGTAATTGTTTTGGGGCACTGCAAACCACACCCATGTAAGACAGTGAAGTTAATTGATCAATGTTCTGTGTTCCGACTGCTTCACCAACTGGCCATTACTCCATTTCTCTCCGTCCCCTCAGGCCTTCCTATTCCCTGAGACACAACAATATTGAAATAGGGCCAATTAATAACCCTACAATGGTCTGTAATTGTGCAAGTGGAAGAAAGAGTCATGTGCCTCTCACTTTAAATCAAAAGCTAGAAATGATTAAGCTGAGTGAGGAAGACATGTTTAAAACTGAAATAGGCTGAAAGTAAGGCCTCTTGCACCAAATGGCCAAGTTATTAAAGCAAAGGAAAAATTATTGAAGGAAATTAAGTGCTACTCTAGTAAACACAATTGATAAGAAAGCAAAACAGCCTTATTGCTGGTATGGAGAAAGTTTGAGTCATCTGGGTAGAAGATCAAACCAGCCACAACATTCCTTTAAGCAAAAGCCTAATTCAGAGGGCCCTAACTCTCTTCAATTCTATGAAGAAGCCATCCCTATAACATAAAAGTTCAAGAAGGAAGTGTTGATATAGAAGCTATAGCAAGTTATCTAAAAGATCTATGTAAGAACTGATGAAAGCAATTACATTAAACAGAAGCTATTCTTTTCTTTATCTTTTTTTTTTTTTTTTTTTTTTTTTGAGACAGGGTCTTTCTCTGTCATCCAGGTTGGAGTACAGTGGTGTGATCATAGTATAATGCAGCCTTGAACTCCCAGACTCAAGTGACCCCACTGCCTCAGCCTCACAAGTAGCTGGGACTACAGATACATGCCACCATGACTGGCGAATTTTTTTTTTTTTAATAGAGACAAGGTCTCACTATGTTGCCCAGGCTGGTCTCAAACTCCTAGGCTCATGTAATCCTCCAGCCTCAGCCTCCCAAAGTGCAACTAATACAGGTATGAGCTACCATGCTCAGCCAACAATAGCTTTCCAATATAAACTAAACAGTCTTCTATTGAAAGAAAATGCCATCTGGGACTTTCATAGCTAGAGAGTGGAAGTCAATGCCTAGCTTCAAAGACTCAAAGCACAGACAGACTCGTCTGTTAGGGGCTCATGCAGCTGGTACTTTAAGTTAAAGCCAATGCTCATGTACCGTTCTAAAAATGTTAGGAGACTTAAGAATTATTCTAAATGTATTCTGCCTGTGCTCCATAAATAGAACAACAAAGCCTAGATGACAGCATGTCTGTTTATAATATACTTTACTGAATATTTTAAGCCCACTGTTGAGACCTACTGCTCAGGAAAAAAAAAAATACATTTCTTTCAAAATATTACTGCTATTGACAATGTAACTGGTGACCCAAGAGCTCTGGTGAGATACAAGGAGATTAATATTTTTATGCCCACTAACACAATATCCATTCTGCAGCCCATGGATCGAAGAGTAATTTTGACTTTTAAGTCCTATTATTTAAGAAACACATTTTGGGCTGGGTGCAGTGGCTCATGCCTGTAATCCCAGCACTTTGGGAGGCCGAGGCAGGCAGGTCAACTGAGGTCGGGAGTTCCAGACCAGCCTGACCAACATGGAGAAACCCTGTCCCTACTAAAAATACAAAATTAGCTGGGCGTGGTGACACATGCCTGTAATCCCAGCTACTTGGGAGGCTGAGGCAGGAGAATCACTTGAACCTGGGAGGAAGAGGTTGCAGTGAGCCAAGATCATGCCATTGCACTCCAGCCTGGGCAACAAGAGTGAAACTCAACCTCAAAAAAAAAAAAAAAAAAAAAAAGAAAGAAACACATTTTGTAAGACTATTGCTGCCATAGATGGTGATTCTTCTCATGGATCAGGGAGAGCTATATTGAAAATCTTCTGGAAAGGATTCACCATTCTAGATGCCACTAAGAGTATTTGTGATTCATAGGAGGAGACAAAATACTAATATTAACAGGAGTTTGGAAGATGTTGATTCCAACCCTCATAGATGACTTGCAAGGGTTCAAAACTTCAGTGGAGGAGTAACTGTAGATGTGGTGGAAATAGCAAAAGAACCAGAATTAGAAATGGAGCCTGTAGATGACAATGAATTGCTGCAATGATCAAATTTGAACAAATGAGGAGTTACTTCTTATGGATAAGCAAAGAAAGTGGTTTCTTAAAATGAAATCTACTCCTGGTGAAGATCCTGTGAACATTGTTGAAATCAAAACCAAGGATTTAGAGTGTCACACAAATTTAGCTGACAAAACAGCAGCAGAGTTTGAGAAGATTGACTCCAAATTCAAAAGAAGTTCTAGTGTGTAAGATGCTATCAAACAGCATCGTGTGCTGCAGAAAAATCTTTCACCAAAGGAAGAGTCAATCGATGTGGCAAACTTCATTGTTGTTGTCCTATTGTAAGAAATTTCCACAGCCTTCTTTATTAGTCTTGCTAGCAGTCTATCAATTTTGTTGATCTTTTCAAAAACCAGCTCCTGGATTCATTGACTTTTTGAAGGATTTTTTTGTGTCTCTATCTCCTTCAATTCTGCTCTATTCTTAGCTATTTCTTGCTTTCTGCTAACTTTTGAATGTGTTTGCTCTTGCTTCTCCAGTTCTTTTAATTGTGATGTTAGGGTGTCAATTTTAGATCTTTCCTGCTTTCTCTTGTGGGCATTTAGTGCTATAAATTTCCCTCTACACACTACCCATTCAGTATGACATTGGCTGTGGGTTTGTCATAAATAGCTTTTATTATTTTGAGATACGTCCCATCAGTATCTAATTTATTGAGAGTTTCTGTCCCAGAGATTCTGGTATGTTGTGTCTTTGTTTTCATTGGTTTCAAAGAACATGTTTATTTCTGCCTTCATTTCATTATGTACCTAGTACTCATTCAGGAGCAGGTTGTTCAGTTTCCATGTAGTTGAGCGGTTGTGACTGAGTTTCTTAATTCTGAGTTCTAGTTTGATTGCACTGTGGTCTGAGAGACAGCTTGTTATAATTTCTGTTCTTTTACATCTGCTCAGGAGTGCTTTACTACCAACTATGTGGTCAATTTTGGAATAGGTGCAATGTGGTGCTGAGAAGAATGTATATTGTGTTGATTTGGGGTGGAGAGTTCTGTAGATGTCTGTTAGGTCCACTTGGTGCAGAGCTGAGTTCAATTCCTGGATATCCTTTTTAACTTTCTGTCTCGTTGATCTGTCTAATGTTGAGAGTGGGGTGTTAAAGTCTCCCATTATTATTGTGTGGGAGTCTAAGTCTCTTTGTAGGTCTCTCAGGACTTGCTTCATGAATCTGGGTGCTCCTGAATTGGGTGCGTATATATTTAGGATAGTTAGCTCTTCTTGTTGAATTGATCCCTTTACCATTATGTAATGGCCTTCTTTGTCTCTTTTGATCTTTATTGGTTTAAACTCTGTTTTATCAGAGACTAGGATTGCAACCCCTGCCTTTTTTTGTTTTCCATTTGCTTGGTAGATCTTCCTCCATCCCTTTATTTTGAGCCTATATGTGTCTCCGCACATGAGATGGGTCTCCTGAATACAGCACGTTGATGGGTCTTGACTCTTTATCCAATTTGCCAGTCTGTGTCTTTTAATTGGAGCATTTAACCCATTTACATTTAAAGTTAATATTGTTATGTGTGAATTTTGTCTTCTCATTATGACATTAGCTGGTTAGTTTGCTCGTTAGTTTATGCAGTTTCTTAGAGAGAAGAATCAAATAGATGCAATAAAAAATGATAAAGGGGATATCACCACCAATCCCACAGAAATACAAACTACCATCAGAGAATACTATAAACACCTCTATGCAAATAAACTAGAAAATCTAGAAGAAATGGATACATTCCTGGACACATACAGAATCGAGCAGCACATCAAAAAGTTTATCCACCATGATCAAGTGGGCTTCATCCCTGGGATGCAAGGCTGGTTCAACATATACAAATCAGGGGGCGGAGCAAGATGGCCAAACAGGAACAGCTCCAGTCTCCAACTCCCAGCGCGAGCGACACAGAAGACCAGTGATTTCTGCATTTTCAACTGAGGTACTGGGTTCATCTCACTAGGGAGTGCCGGACAATCGGTGCTGGTTAGCTGCTGCAGCCCGACCAGTGAGAGCTGAAGCAGGGCGAGGCATCGCCTCACCTGGGAGGTGCAAGGGGGAAGGGAATCCCTTTTCCTAGCCAGGGGAACTGAGACACACAACACCTGGAAAATCGGGTAACTCCCACACCAATACTGCGCTTTAAGCAAACAGGCACACCAGGAGATTATATCCCACACCTGGCCGGGAGGGTCCCATGCCCACGGAGCCTCCCTCATTGCTAGCACAGCAGTCTGTGATCTAACCGCAAGGCAGCAGCGAGGCTGGGGGAGGGGCGCCCGCCATTGCTGAGGCTTAAGTAGGTAAACAAAGCCGCTGGGAAGCTCGAACTGGGTGGAGCTCACAGCAGCTCAAGGAAACCTGCCTCTCTCTGTAGACTCCACCTCTGGGGACAGGGCACAGCTAAACAACAACAAAAGCAGCAGAACCCTCTGGAGACACAAATGACTCTATCTGACAGCTTTGAAGAGAGCAGTGGATCTCCCAACACACAGGCTGAGATCTGAGAAGGGAGAGACTGCCTGCTCAAGTGGGTCCCTGACCCCTGAGTAGCCTAACTGGGAGACATCCCCCACTAGGGGTAGTCTGACACCCCACACCTCACAGGGTGGAGTACACCCCTGAGAGGAAGCCTCCAAAGCAAGAATCAGACAGGTACACTCACTGTTCAGCAATATTCTATCTTCTGCAGCCTCTGCTGCTGACACCCAGGCAAACAGGGCCTGGAGTGGACCTCAAGCAATCTCCAACAGACCTACAGCTGAGGGTCCTGACTGTTAGAAGGAAAACTATCAAGCAGGAAGGACACCTACACCAAAACCCCATCAGTACGTCACCATCATCAATAAAGACCAGAGGCAGATAAAACCACAAAGATGGGGGAAAAGCAGGGCAGAAAAGCTGGAAATTCAAAAAATAAGAGCGCATCTCCTCCGGCAAAGGAGCACAGCTCATCACCAGCAATGGATCAAAGCTGGACGGAGAATGACTTTGACGAGATGAGAGAAGAAGGCTTCAGTCCATCAAACTTCTCAGAGCTAAAGGAGGAATTACGTACCCAGTGCAAAGAAACTAAAAATCTTGAAAAAAAAGTGGAAGAATTGATGGCTAGAGTAATTAATGCAGAGAAGGTCATAAACGAAATGAAAGAGATGAAAACCATGACACGAGAAATACGTGACAAATGCACAAGCTTCAGTAACTGACTCGATCAACTGGAAGAAAGAGTATCAGCGATTCAGGATCAAATGAACGAAATGAAGCGAGAAGAGAAACCAAAAGAAAAAAGAAGAAAGAGAAATGAACAAAGCCTGCAAGAAGTATGGGATTATGTAAAAAGACCAAATCTACGTCTGATTGGGGTGCCTGAAAGTGAGGGGGAAAATGGAACCAAGTTGGAAAACACTCTTCAGGATATCATCCAGGAGAACTTCCCCAAAGTAGTAGGGCAGGCCAACATTCAAATCCAGGAAATACAGAGAACGCCACAAAGATACTCCTCAAGAAGAGCAACTCCAAGACACATAATTGCCAGATTCACCAAAGTTGAAATGAAGGAAAAAATGTTAAGGGCAGCCAGACAGAAAGGTCGGGTTACCCACAAAGGGAAGCCCATCAGACTAACAGCAGATCTCTCAGCAGAAACTCTACAAGCCAGAAGAGAGTGGGGGCCAATATTCAACATTTTTAAAGAAAAGAATTTTCAACCCAGAATTTCATATCCAGCCAAACTAAGTTTCATAAGTGAAAGAGAAATAAAATCCTTTACAGATAAGCAAATGCTTAGAGATTTTGTCACCACTAGGCCTGCCTTACAAGAGACCCTGAAGGAAGCACTAAACATGGAAAGGAACAACTGGTACCAGCCATTGCAAAAACATGCCAAAATGTAAAGACCATCGAGGCTAGGAAGAAACAGCATCAACTAACGAGCAAAATAACCAGTTAATATCATAATGGCAGGATCAAGTTCACACATAACAATCTTAACCTTAAATGTAAATGGACTAAATGCTCCAATTAAAAGACACAGACTGGCAAATTGGATAAAGAGTCAAGACCATTCAGTCTGCTGTATTCAGGAGACCCATCTCACACGCAGAGACATACATAGGCTCAAAATAAAGGGATGGAGGAAGATTTACCAAGCAAATGGAGAACAAAAAAAAGCAGGGGCTGCAATCCTAGTCTCTGGTAAAACAGACTTTAAACCATCAAAGATCAAAAGGGACAAAGAAGGCCATTACATAATGGTAAAGGGATCAATTCAACAAGAAGAGCTAACTATCCTAAATATATATGCACCCAATACAGGAGCACCCAGATTCATAAAGCAAGTCCTTAGAGACTTACAAAGAGACTTAGACTCCCATACAATAATAATGGGAGACTTCAACACTCCACTGTCAACATTAGACAGATCAACGAGACAGAAAGTTAACAAGGATATCAAGGAATTGAACTCATCTCTGCAGCAAGCACACCTAATAGACATCTACAGAACTCTCCACCCCAAATCAACAGAATATATATTCTTCTCAGCACCACATCACACTTATTCCAAAATAGACCACATAATTGGAAGTAAAGCACTCCTCAGCAAATGTACAAGAACAGAAATTATAACAAACTGTCTCTCAGACCACAGTGCAATCAAACTAGAACTCAGGACTAAGAAACTCAATCCAAACCGCTCAACTACATGGAAACTGAACAACCTGCTCCTGAATGACTACTGGGTACATAACAAAATGAAGGCAGAAATAAAGATGTTCTTTGAAACCAATGAGAACAAAGATACAACATACCAGAATCTCTGGGACACATTTAAAGCAGTGCGTAGAGGGAAATTTATAGCACTAAATGCCCACAACAGAAAGCAGGAAAAATCTAAAATTGACACTCTAACATCACAATTAAAACAACTAGAGAAGCAAGAGCAAACACATTCAAAAGCTAGCAGAAGGCAAGAAATAACTAAGATCAGAGCAGAACTGAAGGAGATAGAGACACAAAAAACCCTCCAAAAAATCAATGAATCCAGGAGTTGTTTTTTGAAAAGATCAACAAAATTGATAGACTGCTAGCAGGACTAATAAAGAAGAAAAGAGAGAAGAATCAAACAGACGCAATAAAAAATGACAAAGGGGATATCACCACCGACCCCACAGAAATACAAACGACCATCAGAGAACACTATAAACATCTCTATGCAAATAAACTAGAAAATCTAGAAGAAATGGATAATTTCCTAGACACTTACACTCTTCCAAGACTAAACCAGGAAGAAGTTGAATCCCTGAATAGACCAATAGCAGGCTCTGAAATTGAGGCAATAATTAATAGCCTACCAACCAAAAAAAGTCCAGGACCAGATGGATTCACAGCTGAATTCTACCAGAGGTACAAGGAGGAGCTGGTACCATTCCTTCTGAAACTATTCCAATCAATAGAAAAAGAGGGAATCCTCCCTAACTCATTTGATGAGGCCAACATCATCCTGATACCAAAGCCTGACAGAGACACAACAAAAAAAGAGAATTTTAGACCAATATCCCTGATGAACATCGATGCAAAAATCCTCAATAAAATACTGGCAAACCGGATTCAGCAGCACATCAAAAAGCTTATCCACCATGATCAAGTGGGCTTCATCCCTGGGATGCAAGGCTGGTTCAACATTCGCAAATCAATAAACATAATCCAGCATATAAACAGAACCAAAGACAAAAACCACATGATTATCTCAATAGATGCAGAAAAGGCTTTTGACAAAATTCAACAGCCTTTCATGCTAAAAATGCTCAATAAATTCGGTATTGATGGAACGTACCTCAAAATAATAGGAGCTGTTTATGACAAACCCAGAGCCAATATCATACTGAATGGGCAAAAACTGGAAAAATTCCCTTTGAAAACTGACACAAGACAGGGATGCCCTCTCTCACCACTCCTATTCAACATAGTGTTGGAAGTTCTGGCTAGGGCAATCAGGCAAGAGAAAGAAATCAAGGGTATTCAGTTAGGAAAAGAAGAAGTCGAATTGTTCCTCTTTGCAGATGACATGATTGTATATTTAGAAAACCCCATTGTCTCAGCACAAAATCTCCTTAAGCTGATAAGAAACTTCAGCAAAGTCTCAGGATACAAAATTAATGTGCAAAAATTACAAGCATCCGTATACACCAGTAACAGACAAACAGAGAGCCAAATCATGAATGAACTTCCATTCACAACTGCTTCAAAGAGAATAAAATACCTAGGAATCCAACTTACAAGGGATGTAAAGGACCTCTTCAAGGAGAACTACAAACCACTGCTCAGTGAAATAAAAGAGGACACAAACAAATGGAAGAACATACCATGCTCATGGATAGGAAGAATCAATATTGTGAAAATGGCCATACTGCCCAAGGTAATTTATAGATTCAATGCCATCCCCATCAAGCTACCAATGAGTTTCTTCACAGAATTGGAAAAAACTACTTTAAAGTTCATATGGAACCAAAAAAGAGCCTGCATCTCCACGACAATCCTAAGTCAAAAGAACAAAGCTGGAGGCATCACGCTACCTGATATCAAACTATACTACAAGGCTACAGTAACCAAAACAGCATGGTACTGGTACCAAAACAGAGATATAGTCCAATGGAACAGAACAGAGTCCTCAGAAATAATACCACACATCTACAGCCATCTGATCTTTGACAAACCTGAGAGAAACAAGAAATGGGGAAAGGATTCTCTATTTCATAAATGGTGCTGGGAAAATTGGCTAGCCATAAGTAGAAAGCTGAAACTGCATCTTTTCCTTACTCCTTACACAAAAATTAATTCAAGATGGATTAGAGACTTAAATGTTAGACCTAATACCATAAAAACCCTAGAGGAAAACCTAGGTAGTACCATTCAGGACATAGGCATGGGCAAAGACTTCATGTCTAAAACACCAAAAGCAACGGCAGCAAAAGCCAAAATTGACAAATGGGATCTAACTAAACTAAAGAGCTTCTGCACAGCAAAAGAAACTACCATCAGAGTGAACAGGCAACCTATAGAATGGGAGAAAATTTTTGCAATCTACTCATCTGACAAAGGGCTCATATCCAGAACCTACAAAGAACTCAAACAAATTTACAAGAAAAAAACAAACAACCCCATCAAAAAGTGGGCAAAGGATATGAACAGACATTTCTCAAAAGAAGACATTCATACAGCCAACAGACACATGAAAAAATGCTCATCATCACTGGCCATCAGAGAAATGCAAATCAAAACCACAATGAGATACTATCTCACACCAGTTAGAATGGCGATCATTAAAAAGTCAGGAAACAACAGGTGCTGAAGAGGATGTGGAGAAATAGGAACACTTTTACACTGTTGGTGGGATTGTAAACTAGTTCAACCATTATGGAAAACAGTATGGCGATTCCTCAAGGATCTAGAACTAGATGTACCATATGACCCAGCCATCCCATTACTGGGTATATACCCAAACGATTATAAATCATGCTGCTATAAAGACACATGCACACGTATGTTTATTGCGGCACTATTCACAATAGCAAAGACTTGGAATCAACCCAAATGTCCATCAGTGACAGACTGGATTAAGAAAATGTGACACATATGCACCATGGAATACTATGCAGCCATAAAAAAGGATGAGTTTGTGTCCTTTGTAGGGACATGGATGCAGCTGGAAACCATCATTCTTAGCAAACTATCACAAGAACAGAAAACCAAACACCACATGTTCTCACTCATAGGTGGGAACTGAACAATGAGATCACTTGGACTCGGGAAGGGGAACATCACACACCAGGGCCTATCATGGGGACAGGGGAGGGAGGAGGGATTGCATTGGAAGTTATACCTGATGTAAATGACGAGTTGATGGGTGCTGACGAGTTGATGGGTGCAGCACGCCAACATGGCACAAGTATACATATGTAACAAACCTACACGTTATGCACATGTACCCTAGAACTTAAAGTATAATAATAATAATAAATAAAGAAAAAGAACTCTCAAAAAAAAACAAAAAAACATATACAAATCAATAAACATAATCCAACATATAAACAGAACCAAAGACAAAAACCACATGATTATCTCAATAGATGCAGAAAAGGCCTTTGACAAAATTCAGCAGCCCTTCATGCTAAAAACTCTCAATAAATTAGATATTGATGGGACATATCTCAAAATAATAAGAGCTATTTATGACAAACCCACAGCCAATATCACACTGAATGGGCAACAGCTAGAAGCATTCCCTTTGAAAACTGGCACAAGACAAGGATGCCCTCTCTCACCACTCCTATTCAACATAGTGTTGGAAGTTCTGGCTAGGGTAATCAGGCAGGAGAAAGAAATAAAGGGTATTCAATTAGGAAAAGAGGACATCAAATTGTCCCTGTTTGCAGATGACGTGATTGTATATTTAGAAAACCCCATCGTCTCAGCCCAAAATCTTATTAATCTGATAAGCATCTTCAGCAAAGTCTCAGGATACAAAATCAATGTGCAAAAATCACAAGCATTCTTATATACCAAAAACAGACAAACAGGGAGCCAAATCATGAATGAACTCCCATTCACAATTGCTTCAAAGGAATAAAATACCTAGGAATCCAAGTTACAAGGGATGTGAAGGACCTCTTCAAGGAGAACTACAAACCACTGCTCAACGAAATAAAAGAGGACACAAACAAATGGAAGAATACTCCATGCTCATGGATAGGAGGAATCAATATTGTGAAAATGGCCATACTGCCCAAGGTAATTTATAGATTCAATGCCATCCCCATCAAGTTACCAATGACTTTCTTCACAGAATTGGAAAAGACTACTTTAAAGTTCATAAACTTCATAAAGTTCATATGGAACCAAAAAAGAGCCCGCATCTCCACGACAATCCTAAGTCAAAAGAACAAAGCTGGAGGCATCACGCTACCTGATATCAAACTATACTACAAGGCTACACTAACCAAAACAGCATGGTACTGGTACCAAAACAGAGATATAGTCCAATGGAACAGAACAGGGGCCTCAGAAATACCACACATCTACAACAATCTGATCTTTGAAAAACCTGACAAAAACAAGAAATAGGGAAAGCATTCCCTATTTAATAAATGTTGCTGGGTAAACTGGCTAACCATATGTAGAAAGCTGAAACTGGATCCCTTCCTTACACCTTATACAAAAATTAATTCAAGATGGATTAAAGACTTAAATGTTAGACCTAAAACCATAAAAACCCTAGAAGAAAACCTAGGTAATACCATTCAGGACATAGGCATGGGCAAGGACTTCATGTCTAAAACACCAAAAGCAAAGGCAACAAAAGCCAAAATTGACAAATGGGATCTAACTAAACTAAAGAGCTTCTGCACAGCAAAAGAAACTACCATCAGAGTGAACAGGCAACCTACAGAATGGGAGAACATTTTTGCAATCTACTTATCTGACAAAGGGTAATACCCAGAATCTACAAAGAACTCAAACTTACAAGATAAAAACAAACCCATCAAAAAGTGGGCAAAGGATATGAACAGACACTTCTCAAAAGAAGACATTTATGCATAGGTGGGAATTGAATAATGAGAAGACTTTGACACAGGAAGGGGAACATCACACACCAGGGCCTGTCGTGAGGTTGGTAGGGGGAGGGATAGCATTAGGAGATATACCTAATGTAAATGATGAGTTAATGGGTGCAGCATACCAACATGGCACATGTATACATATGTAACAAACCTGCACATTGTGCACATGTACCCTAGAACTTGAAGTATAATTTTAAAAAAAAGAAAGAAATTTCCACAGCCACCCCAACCTGCAGCAACCAACACCCTGATCAGTCAGTTGTCATTAATATTGAGGAAAGATCCTCCACGAGCAAAAAGATTACAACTCACTGAAAGTCTGAATGATCATTTGCATTTGTAGCAATAAAGTATTTTCTTTTTTTTTTTTTTTTTTTTTTGAGACGGGATCTTGGTCTGTCACCCAGCCTGGAGTGCAGTGGCGCAATTGCAACCTCTAAGAGCCTCCCAGGTTCAAGCAATTCTCCTACCTCAGCCTCCTGAGTAACTGGGATTACAGGTGTGCACCACCACGCTCGGCTAATTTTTGTATTTTTAGTAGAGACAGGGTTTCACCATGCTGACCAGGCTGGTCTTGAACTCCTGACCTCAAGTGATCCACCCACCTCAGCCTCCCAAAGTTCTGGAATTACAGGCATGAGCCACCACGCCTGGCCAACGTATTTTCAGTTACAGTATGTACAATGGTTTTTTAGACATAATGTGATTGCACACTTAATAGACTAAAATATAGTTCAAATAGTTCAATAACTTTTATATGCAATGGGAAACGAAAAAAATCATTGCAATATTCACTTCATTGCGGTGGTCTGGAACTAAACCTATAATATCTCTGAGGTATATCTGTATTTTAGTAGGGATGGTAGTTACATGGGTATATACAAGAAAATAAAACTACACGCCATTATCACTGATGAACATAAATGCAAAAATCCTCAAGAAAATACTAGCTAACCATATTCAGCAGTACATTCAAAGTATCATCCACAATAATTCAGTGGGATTGATCTCTGGGATGCAAGATTGGTTCAACAAACACAAATCAATCAATGTGATTCACTATATTAGCAGAATAAAGGGCAAAAACTACATGATCAGATCAGGCATGGTGGCTCACACCTGTAATGTAAGTGCAGCACTTTGGGAGGCCAAGGCAGGAGGATCGCTTGAACTCAGGAGTTCAAGACCAGCCTGGGCAACATGGTGAACTCCATCTCTACAAAAAAATACAAAAATTACCCAGGTGTGGTGGCACATGCCTGTAGCCCCAGCTACTCAGGAGGCTGAGAGAGGAGGATCAATTGAGCCAGGGAGGTAGAGGTTGCAGTGAGCAGAGATTGTGCCATTACACTCCAGCCTGGGCAACAGAGTGAGACCTTGTTAAAACACACACACACACACACACACACACACACACACACGATCAATTAAATAGTTGCAGGAAAAAAAATTTGAAAAAACTTCAACATCTTTTCATAATAAAAACTCTTAATCAACTTCATATAGAAAGAATGTTTCTCAACACAACAAAGGCCATATATGACAAGCCCATAGCTAACATACTCAACGTGAAAAAATGGAACGCTTTTTCTCTAAGAGCAGGAACAAAATAAGAATGCCCACTCTCATCCCTTCTGTTCAACATAGTACTGAAAGTCCTAGCTAGAGCAGGTAGGCGAGAGAAAGAAATAAAAAGTATCCAAACAGGAAAGGAAAAAGTAAAATTATCTCTGTTTGCTGATGATTTTATCTTATATGCAAAAAACTTTAAACATTCCACCAAAAAGCAGTTAGAACTAGTAAACAAATTCAGTAAAGCTGCAGGACACAAAATCAACTTACAAAAATCAGTAGTGCTTCTATACATTAACAACGAGCTATCTGAAAAAGAAATTAAGAAAACAATCTCATTTACAATAGCATTAAAAAAATAAGACAATCAGGAGTAAATTGAAACAAGGAAGTGAATGATACGTATACTGAAAATTATAAAACATTGGTGAATAAAATTGAAAGTGACATAAATAAATGGAAATATATCCTATGTTCATGGATTGGAAGAATAACCATTGATAAAAGTCATAATACCCAAAGCAATCTACAGAATCAATGCAATTCCTATCAAAATTCTAATGTCACTCTTCACAGAAATGGAAAAATTAATCCCAAAATTTGTATGGAAACACAAAGGATCCTGAATGACCAAAACAATCTGGATCAAAAAGATCAATGACAAAGGCATCACGCTACCAAATTTCAAAATATATTACAAAGCTCTAGTAACAAAACAGTATGATGCTGGCATAAAAACAGAAACATCGATCAATGGTGTAGGATTGAGCCCAGAAATAAACCCACACATCTATGGTCAACTGATTTTTAACAAAGATACCAAGAACACACAATGATGAGAGGATAATTTCTTTAATAAATGGTGTTGGGAAACCTAAATAGGCACATATGGAAGAAGAATAAAGATGGACTCTTATTTCACCCCTTACACAATAATCAACTCAAAATAGATTAAAGACCTAAATGTGAGACCTGAAACTATAAAACTACTAGAAGAAAACATAGGGAGAAAGTTTTATGACATTGATCTAGGCAGTGATTTCTTGAGTATGACCCCAAAAGTGCAGACAATAAAAGCAAAAATAAACAAATGGGATTGCATTGAAATAAAAGGCTTCTGCACAGCAAAGGAAACAACAGAATAAAGAAACAGCCCACGGATCAGGAGAGAACATTTGAAAATTGTATATTGCTAAGGGGCTAATACCCAAAATATACAAGGGACTCAAACTACTCAATAAACAAGAGAACAAATAATTCTATTTTAAAATGAGCAAAGGACTTAAATAGATATTTATCAAAAGAAGACATATGAATGGCCAACAGATATATGAAAAATGCTCAACATCTCTAATAATCAGAAAAATACAAATTGAAATCACAATGAGATATCACTTCACACCCACTAGATTGGCTATTATCAAAATGGTAAAACATAACAAGTATTAGCAATGATGTAGAGAAAGGGGAACCTTTGTACACTATTGGTGAGTACATATATTTTTTTAAGACCGTGATATCCTCTTGATAAATTGACACCTTTAAATTTGTATAACCATCTTGGAAAATAGTAAGGAGGTTCTTCAAAAAGCTAAAAATAGAATTATCATATGATCCATCAGTCTCACTTCTGGATATTTACCCAAAGGAATTGAAATTAATATGTCAAAGAGAATTCTACACTCCCATGTGCACTGCAGCATTATTCACAAGAGCCAAGATACGGAAACAACTTAAATGACTATCAACAAATAAATGGATTTTTTATGTAATTATATAAAACATATATACAGTAGAATGCTATTCAGCTTTAAAAAAGAAAAAGCAGAAAATTCTGTCATTTTTAAAAATGTAGATAAATCTGAGGACATATGTTAAATGAAATAAGCCAGGCACAGAGAAAGTAATACTGTATGATCTCATCTATACGTGGACTCTAAAGAAGTCAACCTCATAGAAGTAGATGGTAGAATGGTGATTACCAGAGTCTGGGGGTGGGGGTGAATGGGAAAAGAGAAGATGTTGGGCAATGGGTACTAAGTTTCAGTTAGAGGAGAGAAATTAGTTCTGGTGTTCTATTGTACAGCATAGTGATTAAAGTTAATAATTTGTGTATACTTCAAGGTAGATAATAGAGAGGATTTTAAACATGCTTACCACAAAGAAATGATAAATATTTGAGGTGATGAATATGTTAGTTAGCCATATTTGATTATTCTACAGTGTATGTAGTATCAAAACATCATATTGCAGCTTATAAGTATATACAATTTTTATTTTTGGGAAGTAAAACTAAAAACTGTTTTAAAAAACATGAAATTTGGAAAAGGCATTAACAAATAAATCAGAAAATGGAATATAAAGCCCAAAACAGACCCATGTATATGTAAGACTTTTCAGTTATAAAAATATAGCATTTGGAATTACTGATGAAAGAATGGACAATTCAATTAATGGCTAGGGAATGTGGAACTACCATTTGGGGAATAAATTAAGTTGTATTTCTACCACACAGCACATAAAAAGTTCTAAATGGATTAAAACATAAAAGGCTAATTAACTATGAAGTATTAGAAGAAAAATTAATATGATATTTTTATAACATTACTTGAGATAAAGATGCCTTCTAAAAACACTGTGAGCTCAAAAACCATCAAGAAAAAGGTGAAAAGATCCGATTACATGACATTTTTAAAATTCTATTTGTTGCATGATATCCTTTAAAACATTAAAAGACAAGTAGAAGACATATTTGCAACATATGTAACTGGCAAAGAATATATAAAGAGCTTCTAAAAAGACAACTCAGTAAAAAAAAAAAAAATGAGCAATCAACAATTCACAGAAGAAATTCAAATAGGGAATAAACATAAGATGTTCAAGTTCTCTAAAAATTGTAAAAATGCAAACTAAAACAAGAGTGATATATCACTTTACACCTATCAAACTGGCAAATTTTTATTTTATTTTATTTATTTTGCAAGAGATCCTTAAGGAACCATTAGCAAAAATTTAAAGTATTGATAATATCCAGTGTTAGCAAGGATTTGGGGAAAGGAAGACTTATGCATACTTCATGAGAGAACCAATTAGCAAAGCCCTTTTGGAAAGCCATTTAACAGTATCTTTTTTTCTTTTTTTTTTTTTTTTAGACAGAGTCTCACTCTGTAGACCAGGCTGGAGTGCGGTGGTGCAATCTCGACTCACTGCAACCTCTGCCTCCTGGGTTCAAACGATTCTCATGCCTCAGCCTACCGAGTAGTTGGAATTACAGTCATATGCCACCAAGCCCAGCTAATTTTTGTGTTTTTAGTAGAGATGGGATTTCACCTTTCACCATGTTGGCCAAGCTGGTCTCAAACTCCTGACTTCAAATTATCCTCCCACCTCAGCCTCCCAAAGTGCTGGGGTTACAAGTATGAGCCACAGCGTCTGGCCAATAGAATCTTTTAAAGTTAAAATTTTACACATTCTTTTATCTGATAATTTGGTATCAATCTAACCTATAGATTTAAAATGTGGGCACAAAGATATTTGAACAAGGATGTTTATTATAACATCGTTTGTAATAATGAAAATTTTTAAATAATCCCAATGTTTGTAAATACAGAGACTAGTTTAATAAATTGTGGCATATCAAAAATACTAGGTAATGATACGCAACTATTAAGAGTAAGATAGAACTTTGTGTGTCACCATGGGACAATCATTAAGACATATTCATTGAAAGTTTCATATTTATGCATAAAGTACTATTTTACTTGTTTTTAAATTCTACATTTCATATATATTAATGCAGAGAAAAGGACTCAAATTATACACATTAATATATATGTGTATTTATAATGTGTGAGGTAAAGATAAACTTTGAGTATTAACCTATGTATTTCCATACATTCGAATATTTTATAAAAATAATTTATTCCTATATTACTTATATAACAAAAATACAGAGAAAAAAATCTTCAAAAAATACAATTATGGTGCGGTGGCTCATGCCTGTAATTCCAGCACTTTGGGAGGCTGAGGCAGGTGGATCACCTGAGGTCGAGAGTTTCACCAGCCTGACCAACATGGTGAAACCCCATCTCTACTAAAAATACAAAAATTAGCTGGGCGTGGTGGTGCATGCCTATAATCCCAGCTACTCGGGAGGCTGGGGCAGGAGAATCGCTTGAACCTGGGAGGCGGAGGTTGCTGTGAGCCAAGATCAAGCCACTGCACTCCAGCCTGGGCAACAGAGTGAGACTGTCTCAAAAAAAAAAAAAATACAATTACATATCCTAAGTACAATTTACAAAAAAAAACATGACTCTATGAATCATTAAACAGTAGATAATGTTGCCAACCTTTCTTATAATTTTGCAAAATGCCCATTTTTACAGTTTATCCAACAAATATTGATTTAGGGTCACTAAGCAATGGGAATTGTGTAAGGCACTTAGACATAGTGGTCAGAGAAAACATAGCCAACTACCCTCTTTGAGTTTATAGTCTATTTGGAAATAGAGAAAACTAAATAAGTGATTAAATAAAATATGATGAATGTTAAAACTCGGAAAAGGTGAGGTGCAAGAAAGAGGAAATAGCAAGAAAACCTAATGTAATCTAATCTAAAACCGAGTCAAATAACAAGAAAACCTAATCTAAGAAAAGAGATTTGGCCTCCTAGAAAAGATGGTTAGGTTACAACCAAAATGTTGACTTAGAGTTTGCCACCAAGGAAACAGAGGAGCAGGTGCTGGGGAAGAAAAGGAAAAGGAACAAAATGAGAATGTCCCAAGCAGAAGGAATATCATGTTCAAAATCGGTATGGTTGGACTGTAGTGTATGAGGGGCTGCATGGTAATGGATTAGTTGAGAAAGGGAGCTTGGGCCTTCTTTGTGCTGGTAAGAAAGGAAGGACTTATCCTCAGACCAACTGCCATCATTAACAGTCACAGGCTGAGATTTAGGTCAGGTTTTTGAAATATTATGTTGGATGATTACGGAGAAAGAACTCCAATGGCACAAAAATAGAGGCAGAAAAATCTATCAGAATGCAGTTCTAGTAATGCAGGCAACAGGGACAAAAATAAGGGAAAGACTTGAAAGATATTTAACAGGTGGAATTCAGTGGAATTTAGTGACTAGGTGAATGTGGTGAGGAAAGAATCAAGAATAAATTCCAACCTTCTAGTATCTGCACCCACCTTCCTACATATTAATTTATTTAAATCATAGAAGTGATTCTCTCTGTTAATCATTTTAAATTTAACTATTTTCTAGAGCTATCTGAAATGATTCCCTTCTTTGAGAAGCCTTATATATTACTTCATTATTGTCTATGTACTTGTGGTTCATGTTTCTTCTGAAAATGGAATTCTAGCCTAGAAATTAAATGAGATTATCTACTATATATCCAAAGTTTTGTAAATTGTAAAAAGGAATGATCTGTAGCAAAACTACTGCCCGATAGCTTCATTTACATTTAGAGGAGAATAAAAAGAGGGAGGCCAGGCGTAGTGGCTCACGCCTGTAATCCCAGCACTTTGGGAGGCCAAGGTAGGCGGATCACCTGAGGTTGGGAGATTGAGACCAGCCTGACCAACATGGAGAAACCCTATCTCTACTAAAAATACAGAATTAGCCCAGCATGGTGGCACATGCCTGCAATCCCAGCTACTCAGGAGGCTGAGGCAGGAGAATTGCTTGAACCCAGGAGGCAGAGGTGGTGGTGAGCTGAGATCGTGCCATTGCACTCCAGCCTGGGCAACAAGAGCAAAACTCCGTCAAAAAAAAAAAAAGAGGGCAAACAGAACACAAATGAAAAGTTTACAAACAAACCATTCTGTTGGGTTATACTGTCAGTGGGTCAATAAGCAATCAGTATTGATTATTGTTTCAGTTAGATGCTATGGTGGGTTGAATAATTGCCACCTCCTCAATCCCCCGACTGCCCTTCTCTGCAAATATGTCCGCGTCCTGACCCGTGGAACCTGTGAATATGTCACCTTACATGGCAAAAATGCCTTTACAAATGTCATTAAATTAAGGACTGTGAGATAGGGAGGTTATCCTGAATTATCCAAGTGGGCCCAGCACAATCACAAGGGTTCTTGTAAGAGAGGAGCTGGAGGGTCAGAGTCAGAGAAGGCGATGTGATCATGGAAGGAGATGCCAGTGATATGGCCATGAAGGCAGGCAGCCTTTGGAAGCAGGAAAGGGGCAGGGACAGAGTCTCCCCTGGAGTTTCCAGAAGGCAAGCAGCCTGGAACACCCGTTTTGAACTTCTGACCTCCTGAATGATAAGATAGTGAATTCCTGTTGTTTTTAAGCCACTAAATTTGTGGTGATTTGTTATAGCAACAGTAAGAAACTAATACAGGTGGTCTTTAAAACAATGTGTGAACCCAGGTTTCACTACACTGAACAGATTATTTTACCTCTAACCTAGTGGTCCCCAACCTTTTTGGCACCAGGGACTGGTTTCACGGAAGACAGTTTCTCCATGGACCCAGGGTAGGGTGGAAGTGGCGGGGTTTGGGGCTGATTCAAGCACATTACATTTATTGTGTACTTTACTTCTATTATTACATCGTAATATTAATACAAGATGAAATAATTATACAACTCTCCATAATGTAGAATCAGTGGGAGCCCCAAGCTTGTTTTCCTGCAACTAGCCAGTCCCGTCTGGGGGTGATGGGAGACAGTGACAAATCATCAGGCATTAGATTCTCATAAGGAGCAGGAAACCTCGATCCCTCACATGCACAGTTCACAATAGGGTTCGCACTTCTGTGAGAATCTAATGCCACCACTGATCTGACAGGAGGAGGAGCTCAGGCAACAGGTAATGCAAGTGATGCGGAGCAGCTGCAAATGCAGATGAAGCTTCATTCACCCACCGCTCACCTTCTACCGTGCAGCCCAGTTCCTGACAGGCCACATACCTGTAACCTCCTTTTCGTCAAACTAATATGAGACTTTCTACTCTCCTTGTTCCACCATCCATTTGCACCTGGGTCTTTCTCCATCAGTGATTCCTCTCTCCTGTATCTTTACTGTTTTCCTCTCAATGGATTCTACCCATCTATCTACAAATAGGTCCAAATAATAATCACAACAGCATTTATTGTGTCTTTTCTATATGCCAGCCATTAGGCTATGTTCTGCTTCATTACAGGATTTAATTCTCTGAGATAAAAATATTATGAGAAGTAACAGATTTACTGTGAGGCTAATAAATTTAAACTCCGGGGCATTCAATTGTACAAGCCATTTCCAGAGCACTGTATCTAATTTTACATGTATACTTTTGTATTCCTTTCTTTAAAAGGCCCCTAAAATTGTATGAGCTTCAAGGCTTCACAAACCAGAATCCATCCTGCCTATACAATACATGTTATTATCTCCATCTTACAAATTAGAAAACTGAGCTGTGGCGAGGTTTTATAACTTGCCTAAGGTTATGTTATATTATCAGTAAGAGGCATAGCAATAATTCAACATTGTTTCTGACTCTACGGTCTAGACACTGATCATTTACCCATTAAATTACTCTATCTCATCAGGAATTTCTTACCCAAAAATCCTCCTTTTTTGCCAATTTCAGCTTTCTATTCAGTAATAGTTTATGTTTCTTTTATTTTAGAATCCAAGGAATAATCTGTATTTACTATCTTTACTTTCTTACTTTCCACTTACTTTTAACTCACTATAATCTAGTCTCTACCTCCATCATGACACTAAAACTTTTACCATGGTAACCAGTAGCCTCCAAATCACAAAATCCAATGAATGATTTTTATTCTTAACCATACTTAAACTTTCTACTGACCACTCCTTCCCTCCTAAAGCCTTCTTCTTCCTTGCTTACTAAGATGCTTTCCTCCTTCTCACTCCCTCTGAGATACTCTTTCTCACATTTACTCTACTCCTCCTTTATTTGTCCCCATTTCCTCATCCCACTCCACGCTTTAAATGTCAATAAAGTTTACAGCATTATTTCTTCTACCCTCTTCTCACTTAATTTATTTCCTTGGGGTTATCTCATTTTCATATTTCTCACAGCTTTAACTAAACTCTCATAGTCTCAAATTTAGCTGCGTATGGGGCCTATAATCCTAGTGCTTTGGGAGACTAAGGGTGGGAGGCTAGCTTTAGGCCAGGAGTTTGAGACCAGCCTGGGCAACATAGAGACTGTGTCTCTACCAAAAATAAATATGTATCTAATGCACACATCAGATATATACACATTTTTTCACTATCTTAGCCATTTTTCACAAATTACAGATGTATATTTATAATTGCTTAATGGACATCTTCATCTAGATTCCCCCACCTCCAATTCAGCAGTTCTCATCTGCTGTTCTTTCTGCTCAATCCATCTAGTCAATCAAGTCAAACCCTAGGAATCATGCTTGAATCTTTCCATACCCTCAACTTCTACCTCTAATCTCTACCAATTCCTTTTCATACTGTATTTCATTCTTTTTCTTCAAACTAACTGTGATTGCTTTAGTTCAGACTAGCACAATATATGATATCCTTTATCTTAAAAAGCCACCAAGGCCAGATGTGAGGGCTCACGCCTGTAATCCCAGCACTTTGGGAGGCTGAGGCGGGTGGATCACCTGAGATCAGGAGTTCAAGGCCATCCTGGCCAACATGGTGAAACCCCATCTGTACTAAAAATACAAAAATTAGCTGGGCATAGTGGCACATGCCTGTAATCCCAGCTACTCGGGAGGCTGAGGTAGGAGAATCCCTTGAACCCAGGAGGCAGAGATTGCAGTGAGCTGAGATCATGCCATTGCACTCCAGCCTGGGCAACAAGAGAGAAACTCCATTTCAAAAAAAAAAAAAAAGGCACCAAATTTGTTTTACTAATCTGTATTTTGCCTCCCCAATACTCTCTCTCTCTCTCCCCACTCCCACCCCCTCTCTCTCTCTATCTCTCCCCTGTCCCACGTATTTCCTCCAGGGTGCTTTTCTGAAATGCAAATCAGATCACATTACTTTCCCTGTTTTAAGGCATTCTTGTCTTTCTGTTGTGAAGGTGGTCAAACAAATGTGTTGCACGGCAAAAAGAGACCTTCACTATCTATCCATAAATGCATTTGACCTTAACTTCTAAGGTCTCTGCCTCAAAGCTTGTATTTTAACCATTCTAAACATATGCAGGTCTTTAACCATGTTGTTTCGTATCTCTTTCATATGCATGCCAGTCTGTGACCAGCTTCCATTTCTATGGTCCTACATACCAGTTGTTTAAAACTCACTATGTGTCATCTCCTCCTTTCTCCCCTCATCAAGTAAAACTGATTACCTCCCCACATTGTGATCTGTTATTTTACTTTGTATATTTATCTGCTCTGCTACTAAACACACTGCATTGCAATTATTTATTAATGTGCCTATATCTTCTTGTAGTATGTGAGTACCTCAAGGTCAGGGATCATGCTTGAATTCCCAGGTCTTGGCTTCATGTCAAGAACATGGTAGGAATACATAAATATTGAATGAATTAATCAATAATATGATAACTGAATACAAGAATTACACCAAAAAAAATGAAGATTTGTTAAGGAGTGATAGATTTTAAAAACAGTCTCAAAGGGCCAGGTGCAGCGGCTCATGCCTGTAATCCTGGCACTTTGGGAAGATAAGGCAGAAGGATCACCTGAGGCCAGGAGTTCAAGACCAGCCTGGACAACATAGCAAGACCCTGTCTTTACAAAAATAATACAAAAATTAGCTGGATGTGGTGGTGTGCACCTGTAGTCCCCCAGCTACTCAGAAGGCTGAGGTGGAAGGATTGCTTGAGCCCAAGAATTGGAGGCTGCAATAAGCTATGATTGTGCCAATGTCCTCTAGTCTGGGTAAAAGTGAGGAACTGTTTCTAAAAAAATAAAAATAAAATAAAATTTAAAAATCAGTCTCAATGATAAATCTTTTAGGCTTTTGGAGACTTCTGATTATGACCAAGATGCTTTAACAGGACCATCTTTTCTGAAAAAAATTAAGATACTGGAGAAAATACATCAAACACCAGTTTTCAAGACATTGAACATCAGACAACAAAAGACAATGATCCCTGAGACAGGAAATAAATGAGAGAAGCCCTGTGAATTTCCCTAGCATACTTCCTGGAGAAAATTTTCACGTTGCATGCAAGGAGGAGGATAGGACATCTCTTAGTCTCCCAGAAATGAGAAGATGAACCAGGCATCCAAGAATGCCAAAGTGGCTAGAGTTTGCAGGCAGAGTACCAGAGATGAGACAGCTTCAGAGGAAATGATACCAGAGACCAGTCTCCCTTGAACAACCAATGAACATACCAGTATATATGTGTGTGTCAGGAAACTACTTGAGGCCAAATACAGAACCATACAAAATGATTTCAGCAAACAATCCCACAGTTCACACAGGACTAGGAATTACACCAGAGTGGAAAGCCTCAGACTTCAAGGAGCACTGAATACTGTATTTGAAAAGGTTTGCCTCAGTGTAGGGGCATATTTAGTCCTAGAGGAATACTGCTGCTCTGGTCTACCCCAACTACACACACACAACAAGCTCAAAGTAAGACCCAAAAGATCCAGCAGTTTTCAAGTAACTACATTCAGGAACAAAGCTCAAGAATATTTATAAGAATACAAAATATCCAACACCCAACATGAAAAATTCACAACTGTGTGGACTTCAATCAAAAATTACCCAGGTAGGCAAAGAAAAAGAAAAATATGATGTAAAATAGGAGAAAATAAATCAATTGAAGTTAACTCAGAACAAATGTAGATGATAGAATTAGTAGATAGACAAATAGTTATCATAACTGTATCCCACATGCCCAAGAAGATAGAGGAAAGACTGAACATGTTACATAAAGACATGGAAGATATAAGAAGAACCACATTAAATTTTTAAAGGTAAAATCTATAATATTTGTGATGAAAAACACACTGAATTGATTTTTGATAGATTAGACACTGTAAAATAATAGATTAGTGAACTTGAAGACCTAGCAATGAAAACTATCCAAAATAGAGAGAGAGGGAAAAAAAAAAAAGTCCAGGTGCAGTGGCTCACCCCTGTAATCCCAACACACTTTGGAAGGCTGAGGCTGGTGGATCACTTGAAGTCAGGAGTTCAAGACCAGCCTGGCTGACATGGTGAAACTGTCTCTACTAAAAACACCAAAATTTAGCCAGGCTTGGTGGCACATACCTGTAATCCCAGTTACTTGGGAGGCCGAGGCAGGAGAATAACTTGAACATGAGAGGCAGAGACTGCAGTGAGGTGAGATCATGCCTCTGCCCTCCAACTTGGGCGACAGCGCAAGACTCCATCTCAAAAAATAAAAAACAAAACAAACAAAACAAAACAAAAAACGAAGAGAAAGAAACCTAGCAGAGCATCACTGAGCTGTGGAACATTCCAAAAGGCCTAACTAATATTTATGGTATTGGCATCACCAATAGTGGTTGAGAGAAGGGGAGGAATCTGAAGAAATAATGGTCAAAAAACCTTTCAAATTTGGTAAAAACTATCAAAACCAAAGATGAAAGAAGCACAAGAAATAGAAGGAAAACTATACTAATATAGGTCATATTGAATTGGCTACAACCAGGAAAAAAAGAGAAAACTCTGAAAGCAATCAGAAACAATACATTATTGGCAGTAACAAAAATAAGAATGATGGAAGACTTCTTGTCAAAAACAAGGCAAGCCAGGAAACAGGGAACCAATATCTTTAAAGTACTAAAAGGAAAAACTACCAACCTAGGACTTTCACTCAGTAAGAAAGGACAACAGCATCTTCTCAGTGAAATTATTTTTCAAAAAGAAACAAAATAATCATTTTGTTCTGAGAACTAAAATAATTTACCTTATCACACCAGCTCTGCAAGAAATGTTAAAAGAAATCCTTGAAGCAAAAGGAAAACAATACCAGATGGAAATCTAAGTCTACACAAAGGAGTGAAGAGCACCAGAATGGTAACTACACAGGAACAGTTGAAGACATTTTTATACTCTTTAAATCATTTCAAAGATAATCAACTGTTTAAAGCACAAATAATAATGTATAGTGGGGCTTGAAACATATGTAGAATAAAATGCATGAAAATAACATGAAGACCAAAAGGTGAGAAATGGACTGATATTGTTCTAGATTTTTACTGTTTACGTAGTGGTATCATATTATGGGAAAGTAGACTATGTTAAGTTAAATAGATATTCTATAAATGCTAATGCAATGACTAAAATAATACAACAAAGAGTTATAGCAAATAAGTCAACAAGGAAGATAAAATGGGTCATTAAAAAACTCAATCTCCACCAGGCATGGTGTCTCACACCTGCAATCGCAGCACTTTGGGAGGCCAAGGCAGGTGGCTCACCTGAGGTTAGGAGTTTGAGACCATCCTGGCCAACTTGGCAAAACCCCATCTCTACTGAAAATATAAAATTAGCAGGGTGTGGTGGCAGGTGCCTTTAATCCCAGCTACTCGTGAGGCTGAGGTAGGAGAATTGTTTGAACCTAATAGGTGAAGGCTGCAGTGAGCTGAGATCATGCCACTGCACTCCAGCCTAGATGACAGCACGAGGTTTCATCTCAAAAAGAAAAAAAATAAAAATAAAAACTCAATCTAAAAGATGGTACAAAAAGAGGAAGAGAAGACCAAACAAAAAATGGACAAATAGAAAACAAATACCAAGATGGTAGATAATCACATTAAATATAAATGTAAAAAAACAGAAATAGGCAGATTAGATAATGTTATGGCCAGGATGTTTGTATCCCCCCATAATTTATATGCGGAAACCTAATCACCAATGTGAAGTTATTAGGAGGCAGAGCCTTTAAGAGGTCATTAGGTCATGAGGACAGTGCCCCAATGAGTGGAATTAGTAACCATTAAAAGAGGACCCAGAGAATGAGAGCTGCCTCACCCCTCCTACCATGTGAGGAAACAACTAGAAGCCACCATCTATGAACCAGGAAACAGGCCCTCACCAGGCACTGAATTTGCCTTAATCTTGAGCTTCCCAGGCTCCAGAACTCTAAGAAATAAATTTCTTTTGTTTATAACCTATTTGAGTTTATTTTATTTTGTTATTGCAGCCCAAATGTACAACACAGATGAGAAAGCAAAATCCAATACAATGCTGCCTAAAATAAACTCACTTTAAATATAAAGGCACAAATAGAATAAAAGGATGGAAAGATAGACTGTACTAAAATAAAATCAAAAGGAAGATGCAGTGGTTATGATAATATTAAATAAAGGAGACTTTAAAGAAAAGAATATTACCAGAGATAAAGGAGATTATTTCATAATGATAAAGCTATCACTTCATCAAGAGAACATAGTAATCTCAAATGTATATGAAGCTAATAACAGAGCTTCCAAACATATAATGCAAAAACTGATAGAATTGCAAATAATAGAGATTTCAACAATGCTCTCCATAATTGGTAGAGGAAGTAGACAGAATGTAAGTAAAGATACAGAAAACTTGGACAACACCATGAACCAATTTGACCTAAATGACATTTGCAAAACACTCCATCCAACAATACAAGAATGCACATTTTTTTTTCAGTTCACATGGACTGCTTACCAAAATAGACTGTATTTTGTGGCACAGAACAAGTCTCAAAACATTTATAATAGTTCAAGTTATACAAAGGTTTTCTCAGACCTTAATGGAATTATATTAGAAATCAAAAAGTAGCAAAAAGATATCTAGAAAATATCTAGAAATACCTAGAAATAAAATAATACAGATCCAGAAAAAATCAAATGGAAGATGAGCCAAAGGAGAAAGTATAAAGTATTTTGAGTTGAATGAAAATACAACATAAAAGTTTGTGAGATGCAAGTGAGGCAAGGAAATACAGCACAAAGTGCCTATATTAGAAAAAAAGAAGACTTCAAATCAAAGTCCTCAGTTTCTACCTTTAAAAAAAAGAATAGCAAATGAAAACTGAAATTAAACATTAATAGAAGAAGATAAAAATCAGACAAAAATCAAAGAACTAACAAATCAACATATAGAGAAAATTAATAAAACCAAAAGCTGGTTCTCTGATAGCATAATAATAATTGACAAACATTTAGCCATACTGATCAGGAAAGAGAGAAGGCACAAGTCAATAATTCAAGAATAAGAGAAGTGACATCAATACAGATCATAGAGAAAATAAAAGAATCATAAGGGACTTATATATAATAGTTCTCTTTATGTCTACAAATTCAACAATTTAAATAAAATAGATAAATTTCTTGGAAAAAAAACTACCAAAGCTTGTTTAAGGACATTTAGGCCGAGCATGGTGGCTCATGCCTGTAATCCCAGCACTTTGGGAGGCCAAGACGGATGAATCATTTGAGGTCAGGAATTGCAGACCAGCCTGGTCAACATGGTGAAACTTAAAAAATACAAAAATTAGTCGGGTGGTAGTGGCGCACACCTGTAATCCCAGCTACTTGGGAGGCTGAGGCAGGAGAATCACTCGAACCCGGGAGACGGAGGTTGCAGTGAGCCAAGATTGTGCCACTGCACTCCAGTCTGGGTGACAGACAGACTGTCTCAAAAAAACAAAAAAATTCATCTAGACAATTTTGGAAAAAATATATCCTAACTCATTCTGTCAGCCAGCATTGCTCTTTGCTCTTTCACTAAAACCAGATAAAGATGTTATAATAAAAGAAATTCACAGAATATCCCTCATGAATATATGTAAAAAAAATCTGAACAAAAATTTAGCAAATAAAATCCAACCATATATCAAAAGGAAAATTCATCATGAACAAGTGGGGTTTATCCCAGGAATGCAAAGTTGATTTAACTTTTAAAAATAAATGAATGTGATTTACTATATTTTTTAAAAGAGAGAAAAGAAAAGCCGTATCACAATAGCAATTAATGTACAAAAAGAATTAGACAAAATCCAACATCCATTTCCAATCTTAAAAAAAAATCTCTTGGCAAGCTAGGAGTAGAATGTGACTTTCTTAAACTACTAAAAAACATTGATGAAAAATCTGCACTTCATTTTTTAAATATCATTTATAATAACATCGCAGATATTAAATATTTGATGATAAATCTGACAAGATATATGCAAGACTTGTACACTAAAAACTACAAACCATTGCTGAGATAAATTAAAGATGATCTAAATAAATGGAGATATATACTATGCTCATGGATGAGACATTAAATATGGCTAAGATGTCCATAAGTAAGACTACATTTTGCTAAAATCTTAGACTAAGATTGACTAATAGGTCATCTGAAAATTTATTTATTAGTTCAATGTAATCTCAATCAAAAATTCCATCACAATCTTTTGTAAAAATCAACAGGTCAATGCTAAAATTATATGAAAATATAAAAACTTGGAATAGCCAGCAAAATTTTGAAAGAGAAGACCAATTTGAAAGAGAGAGAACTTTCATTACCTGACTTCAAGACGTATTATAAAGCTATAGTAATTATGACAGTGTGGTATTGATTTTTAAAATAGGCAAATAGATCAATAGAACAGAATAGAGTCTAAAATAAACCCACATATAAAGGGTCAATTGATTTTCAACAAAGTTGCAAAAACAACTCAGTGGAGAAAGGGCAGTGTTTTAAATCAGTTGTGCTGTAAAAATTGGATACTCATAGGCAAGGAAATGAACTTTGATTTATACCCCCACTGTATAAAAATAACTCTAAGTAGATCAAAGAACTAAATGTAGGAACTAGGACTATAAACCTCTAGAACAAACATGAGAAAAAGTCTATCTGTAACCTTGGGTTAGGCAAAGAATTTCATAGATACCACACCATAAGCATGACTCATAAAACAAAAAAAGATAAATTGGATAGTATCAGAATTTAGGCTGGGAGAAAATATTAGCAAATTACATATCTGATAGGGAACTTACATACAGAATACATAAAAACTCTCAAAATGTAATAATAAAAAACAGGCAATCCATAAAAAATAAGCAAAAGATTTTAACATACACCTTATCAAAGAAGGTGTGTGAATGGCAAGTTGAGCACTTGCTCAACATCATCAGTCATTAAGAAAGTGCAAATTAAAATCACAATGAGATACCACTATGTTTGTGATATCAAAAATTAAAAAGAGCAACTATATCGAGTGTTGATGTAAATGCAGAATAACAAACATTAATGTATTTCCAGTGAGGAAGTAAAATGACATAATTGGTTTGGGGCAGTTTCCTAAAAAGTTACACATACATGTCATGTAATCCAGCCATTTTACTGCTAGGTATATACTTAAGAGAAATGAAATCATATGATCATGCAAAGACTTGTACATAAATATTTATAATTTGTAAATATTTCATGCATCTATCTCTTGTATGAATTAAAATGCACCTCCTTGTAAATAGGAAATCCCTTTATAGAGTAGTACCTTTTAATCAGGGAGTTAAGTGAGTTATAGCTGACTTTTTTCTGCATCTAATCATCCATTAATAGGTGACTTTTAAAAAACATGAGGCTGTGGGACGGTTGAAGGGGAACTTGGGGAAATTTTTCCAGATGAGGAAAATGTATCTTGTGGCTAGCCTAAAAGACAAATGAATTAAAAGAAAGTGAAAAGTTGAAATACAGGAGAGCGCCAGGCTTAAAAGTCATTGCTATGGTCTGAGTATGTCCCCCAGTGTTCGTGTGTTAAAAACTTAATCTCCAGTCAACAGTGCCGAGAGATGGGACCTTCAAGAGTGATTACATCATGAGGGATGTGCCCTCCTGAATGCATGAATGTCATTATCGCAGGAATGGGCTCATTATCATGAGAGTGGATTTGTTATAAAAGTGAGTTCAGCCCTCTCTTGCTCTTTCCTTGTACTCTCTTCCTCTTCCACCTATAGCTATGGGATAAGGCAACATGAAGGCCCTCAAAGGATGCTGGCCCCATGCATTTGGACTTCCCAGCTACCAGAATTGTGACCACATAAATTTCTGTTCATTATAAATAACCTGTTCTGTGGTTATAGCTGCACAAAACAGACTAAGATCGTCATTAATTGAAATTTTTAATAAATTAATTTTTTTTAAACTGTTGAACATTATTCAAGGAAACTGTGGTAACAGACATTGAGTGTATTTCTACAAGAAATGTTGACCCCATTTGACAACATATGGGGATTTCTCCACAGCTGGATCACACTCCTCCCACCTTGTTATCCTCCCTCCTCCTAGAATCCTCTCCAACTCACCTCGCTCCATACTCCACCCTAACCACCAGGTCATTTCCCCATGAAGCAAAGGGAGAAAAGAAATAGGCTCAACAGCCACAAAGGAGTAAAAAGCAGTTGCATATGTTGAATCTAAAAGAGTATTTTCTACTAACCACCAAGATTGCCTTCTGCCTGATTTCAAGGGGCCAGCTCTGGGAAAGTTTGCAGTGCATCTGAATTCAGTGAAGGTCTTGGAGGAGAACCAAATCACCACATTCGGAAGAGTTCCAGGAACTCTGGGAGGCTGTACGTTCCAAACAGAGAGAAAGAACACAGAAAGCAAGGCTTGAAGTGGAGCCCAGAAAGGAATCTAGTAACAGGAGGCATTGAGTGAGAAAAATGAGCATTTTAAATTAAAGTTGCTCAGGAATTCTCAGAATCAATGGATAGTCTAAATAATGTTTGAAATATGCTTTTTACAGCATTCCTTTCTGTTCATTAAACTTCTTACTACAGTTATAAACTAGAGTGCTAACAGAGAATAGCCTATGGAGGAGAACACTGGCTGATTCAGAGTAATAAATATGCCCCCGTGTACATACACAAAATAAAGTGGGATATTCATAACATGCATAGTATTAGTGACTAGAGGCTGCTTCTAGGCACTATTTCACTTTTTACGGTTTCACAATAATAATATATGGTATTGGGGGCATCATTATCTATCAATTGTGGAGAAATATAATATTAAAGGAAATCTGGAAATTTTAGCAAGCGTATCATAAAAAGTAGTTTTTTTGTTTTTTGGTTTTTTGTTTTTTTTGTTTTGAGACGGAGTCTCGCTCTGTCGCCCAGGCTGAGTGCAGTGGCGCAATCTCGGCTCACTGCAAGCTCCACCTCCCAGGTTCACGCCATTCTCCGGCCTCAGCCTCCGGAGTAGCTGGGACTACAGGCGCCCGCCACCAAGCCCGTCTAATTTTTTGTATTTTTAGTAGAGATGGGGTTTCACCGTGTTAGTCAGGATGGTCTCAATCTCCTGGCCTCGTGAACCACCCGCCTCGGCCTCCCAAAGTGCTGGGATTACAGGCGTGAGCCACCAGGCCTGGCAGAAAGTTTATTTTTAAAATTAAGTTCACCAAAGGATATTCTGATACATGCCGCAAAATGGATGCACCTTGAGAACATTACACTAAGTGAAATAAGCCAGTCACAAAAAGACAAATACTATATGATTCTGCTTACATAAGGATCTAGAGTATTCAATTTCATAGAAAGAGAAAGCAAAATGGTGTTTGTCAGAAGCTGAGGGTAGGGAGGAATGGGGACTTATTTAATGGGTATAGAGCTTCGATTTTGCAAGATGAAAAAGTTCTGGAAATTGGTTGCACAACAATGTGAATATACTTAATAATATTGAACTGTCCACTTACAAATAGTTAAGATAGTAAATTTCATGTTTGCATATTTTAGCATAATTTTTTAAAATATTTAAGGTGATGAAAAAAGTAAGTTCACCAGTAACCAGACTTTCTGAAAAGCATCTGCAGAAGCATTGACTAAACCTGAAAAATAAAAATATGTTGAATAGAATATTTTTAAGTACGTAGTTGGAAGAAAAAAACAAAGTAAGTGGGCATTTAGTCCCAACATCTTTAGTCTTATCACTGTGTGAAGTCCTTTGACATAGATTATCGTAGTAAATTCTCGTAATAAACCTGAAAGTAGATATTCTAATCTTGATTTTGAAAATCAAAAACTTTAGGTATAAAAAGGACAAATATGTTGCTTAAGTGTTCACAGTTGATAAGCAGCAGAGGGCAATAATTGATTATCTAATACTGGAAAATAAGAGGTGTATTATAATGAAAGTTTGGCAAATTAAGGAAAGAAATAGTCTTCTTACCCCTTCTACATTACTTTCACTTTTCTTTCTAAGTGTACTGAATCATGAGAAGAAAATTAAAAACAAAGTGAATCTAGCATTTATGGAGAAAACTTTGGGAAAAAACTTTGAGAGTTTCTTAACTTAATTAGCATAAGATTTTGGAGCTGGAAGTAATTATCAAGGTACCTGACAGAAAACAGGGTCCTGACCAGGTGCAGTGGCTAACATCTGTAATCCCAGCACTTTGGGAGGCCGATGGGAGAGCATTGCTTGAGGCAAGGAGTTCAAGACTAGCCAGGGCAACATAGCAAGGCCCTGTCTCTACAAAAAAAAAAAAAAAAAAAAAATTAAAAAGTAGCCAGGCAGGGTGGCCCACACCTATAGTCCCAGCTACTTGGGAGGCTGAAGCAAGAGGATCACTTGAGCACAGGAGTTCCAGGATACAGTGAGCCATGATCATGCCACTGCACTCCAGCCTGGGTGACAGAGCAAGACCCTGTCTCTAAAAAAAATAAAAAGACCAGACTCGGTGGCTCACGCCTGTAATCCCAACACTTTGGGAAGCCAAGGCAGGCGGATCACTAGGTCAGGAGATCGAGACCATCCTGGCTAACACAGTGATAGTATTTATTAATTACATGAGGTATTCAACATTGTATTATAAAATAAGCTTTGTGTTAAGTGAATTTTCCCAACTAGAGGCTAATTGAAGTGTTCTGAGCATGTTTCTGGTTGGCTAGCTAAGCTATGATGTTTGATAGGTTAGTGTATTCAATGCAATTTTGACTTACGATATTTTCAGCTTACAATGGGTTTATTGGGGCATAACCTCATTAAGATGAGAAACATCTGTATTTTTCTTATTTAATAATATCCTCTGGCCATGATTATACATTTCTGCCAATTGCATTTACCATCCATGTTACTAAAAGGAACCATAAAGATAAACACCATTAGCAGAAATGTCAGCCTGAGAACATATTATAGGTACTTCTCATTCTGTCCTGTAGGTCTGTTTCAAAGCATACAGAGTAGATTAGGATCTAGCACCTAAAAAGCACTAAATGTGCTTCTTATATACCATTCCCCAGTCACTTAGTATCTCCAAACTATTGTACAGTTATTTCTAAATCATTAGCAAATATATCAATTTTTAAAATATATTAATGATAATTTTTCGAGATTTTTATGTTCAATGTTTTCTGACTGCACAGCTAAAGTTACAATGTTTTTACCATACTAATTGATATACTGTGCATGAAAGAAGGAAAATCCCGAAAAATCTTAGAAAGGATTGAGCAATTATGTTAATAAACTTTTTTTTTTTTTTCCTTTGAGACATTGTCTCACTCTGTCCCCCAGGCTGGAGTGCAGTCGGGTGATCTCAGCTCACTGCAAGCTCTGCCTCCTGTGTTCACACCATTCTCCTGCCTCGGCCTCCCAAGTAGCTGGGACTACAGGTGCGCACCACCACGCTCGGCTAATTTTTTATATTTTTAGTAGAGACGGGGTTTCACCGTGTTAGCCAGGATGGTCTCGATCTCCTTTGCTCGTGATCCCACCCGCCTCAGCCTCCCAAAGTGCTGGGATTACAGGCCTGAGCTACCGCGCCCAGCCGATGTTAGTAAACTTCTAATCCTGTTTAGGAATTTCTTCCCCAGTGTGCCTGACAGAGTGTCATTCCACCTCTGGTGACAGACACCATCTAATGAGATCGTCTTTTAGATAGTCTATTTGATGGAACGTTATAGTTTGCTGTGTTTTTTTGTTTTTTGTTTTTTAAATTGATCTAAAATCTTCATCTCTTCAGCTCCCTCTAATTGTTCCTAGTTTTATCCTTGGGAGTAAAGCAAATGTCTCTCTTCTGTATGACAGCAGTTTCCAGATAGCTCAGTATCTGGAAACTGCTGTAACATGTGCTACCCCGCCTCCCTGATCCCATTTCCCACTCTGCCAGTACTTAGGTTTTCTCAAGACAAGGGATCTTTTGAGAAGTCCTCCCATGTCACCTCTCTAGAACTCTTTTCGTCCTGGTTGCACTCTTTTGGACTTAGCTGAGAAAAAGAGATCCAAATGAGATGTAATTCTAAATTTTAAACGTAAGTTGATTCATATTCACTATGCCTTCCTCAAATGTCCAGTCTAAAACAAAACCTTTCGTTATATTTTTTCAAGGTATGGTGTTCTAGACCTTCATAGCACTCATCGTGACTTCTACTTCTACTTTTAATTAACTTATACATTTAATTTATATTACATTTAAAACCATTCACTGTACATTTAATAACTTAAGCAGATGTATAATATCTGTTTCCCCCACTGGTCTCTTAAGTTCTATGAGGGGCAGGAACTGTATCTATTTTCCTTACCACCTAATTCTTGCTGTCAGTGTAATAACTGACACACAGTAGGTATTAATCAATATGAATTGACTGATTTAAAGCTGTTGAATAAAATGAAGTTTATATTATAGACATAATTTTTAAATGCAGAGCAGGATTGTCTATTTAGAAAACGTATCCTAGAAGATATGAAGTGGATTTTAAAGAGAACAAGCGTCCTGGATAGAGAGGAAGAGAAGGGAAAATTCTCATGCACGTAGCACATCATCTAGTAAGGTGGAGACTAGTCTGGCAGAGGTTCACCAAACGTTCATTCTCCCCTTCCTCCTGAGCATGCGGTTTAACTGCATTTTCAGACCTCCCTTCCTGTTAGATGACCTACTTACTGGTGACTACGTTCTTACCAATGGGATGTGAACATAAGTGATGATGAACACTTCTGAGTTTCTGTCTTAGAAGTGGTAATGTTTTCTCCTTGCCCTTTTCTCTCTTCCCAGCTGACTAGAACCCAGACAGGACTGACTCAGCCTCCACGCAGACAACAGCAAGGCCATAGAGATGGTGGAGCCAAACACCGGAGGAGCCTGAGTCACTCTGTGACTCCCTAGAGCAAAACTGTCCCATTCACCTGAACTGCACACCTTGGACTATTACGTAGAAAGGAAATAAACTTCTTCGCTCTTTAGGCTGCATTATTGGATCTCTTCCCATGACTTACCCTTTGCCCCAACTAATGCATCTGGGATTTGGAAAATGCTCAATCTATACTTACTGGATTTTTTACATTCTAAAAAATAAAAATAGGCCGGGTATGGTGGCTCATTCCTGTAATCCTAGCACTTTGGGAGGCCTAGGCAGGCAGATCACTTGAGGTCAGGACTTTGAGACCAGCCTGGCCAACATGGTGAAACCTCTTCCTTACTAAAAATACAAAAATTAGCCAGGCGTGGTGGCAGGTGCCTGTAATCCCAGCTACTCGGGAAGCTAAGGCCAGAAAATCACTTAAACCTGGGAGGTGGAGGTTGCAGTGAGCTGAGATCACACCACTGCACTCCAGCCTAAGCAACAGAATGAGATCCTGTCTCAAAATAAAATAAAATGTAAATAAAAAGCAAAAATAAATATTAATTGGATTCATAATATAGAGAACAGCATATGTAACATAGTCAAAGAGAACCTAGTCACTAAAAGAGGTAATGAACATGCCCGTAACAAGAGGCTAATGACAAAATTAGTGAGAAATTGTCAGTGGTGATTAAGTTGGGAAAGTATTTACGGCTACTATTATAAAGTATATATATTTTTTCCCAACTCTCATGTACCTACCCCTTATAATGAATAAATGTTAGCGTTTTTAAAAATTTACTTCAGACATTTTTTCTCTTAAAAAAAAAAAAACTAGAATCTTACAAGTGAAATTACAACCCAATCCCCTATAATTATCCTCCCTGGAGGAGGTTTTTCAGCATACCTCTCAAAATGAGGCACCCACCTCTGAACTCCAAATAAGGGCTGACCACGAAAGTATAAAGCGTCCATTACTCACTGGGATCTGAGCAGTAGTACACTTCTATTAATAGAGTCCTAGATTGCACTACTTACTTAATAACTGCTTAACACTATTTGCTCACGTTAAACTTGAAATTTACTAATACTGCCTGGCCATCCTTCCCATCAACTTCTACCACCAGTTCTCCCTTTTCTATGCTAGTGAAATGTGTGAAATTGACTACTAACGTAAGTGCACAACCCAACATTTACATTTACATTGAAATTATTGTCATTTTTATGCTGCTGATTTTGGTCCTTTCATGGTGGGGCATCATTTTTCCTCTGGTGAAATTTTGGCATCAGATAGAGGCATTGGCCACTTACGAGCATTGAAAAAGTTCTGGGTGGATCCCAGCACTCCCAGTATTCCATATCAAGACTATCACTTGGGCTCTTTTCCAAAGCCAGTTAACACATCAGGCTGCTACAGGGTGAAAGTAGGGCTCTATTTTTATTTTTGTTTTGTTTTCTTTTGTTCTAAATCTGAAAAAGTTTTATTTAAAAGTTGCTAGACATTTTCTGCCACTAGCAGTAGTGACATCAATTATCCCTTGGAACACATTTCCTCTGTTTTGGAAAAATTACGTGAAGGAGCCCTTTAGTTATATTTCCCCCAATTGTTCTGTGGATTGTTCTTTGGCAACATGGAACAAGTATTTTGTTTTGTTTTGTTTGTTTTTGTTTGCTTATCAAGGGCAGAATGGGTGAAATGAGTCAGTGCTGACAGATTCCCAGACAGTATTATTGAATGACAAAAGTAACATTCACAGAAGTGTGTATAATTCCACATATGTAAGACAAGTGATAAGGTGTGTATATGTATGAATATGTTTATAAATAAATATAAACATATAAAAAAGTACCTTAAGCTGTACACCAGACTGTGAACATGGGCTGGTCTCGTAGTATAAGAAGAAAAGTGAGAACAGGTAACACAGATAAAAATAGAAAAAGATATTTTTTATAAAGAAGAACATTAAAAATCAACACTGCCCATGAGAGATGAGAGAAAGACTGGACTTTGCTAAACTAGTGTGGGGGCTCAAAGTTGTTGCAGTTTAAATATTTTTTAGATGAGACTTTATTTTGTAACCACAGGCTTGTGAGGTTTAGGGACATATGTATTATGAAATGAATATTTTTTAAAACCTATATGCAAACTAAGAGAAAGGTGATGATGGCTTTCATCTACGGCTGAAGCAAGTGCAGATTATCTCAAGTGTTTCTGTTAATAGATTGTTTAAATGTTCTTTGAGAAGAAACTGTAACAGTGTCTCATCCTTAAGAACAAAGAAAAGAAAGGCTAACCAATGTGGATTTGATTACAGATGGTGGAATAAAGTAGGTAGCCTAGAATAGCTTCTCATATTCTAACTCTACAATAGGTATTATACTCATTTAACATACGATGGTTATGTACATTTTACATATCTATTTTACAGATGTTGTAGGTGAGTCTTGGAAAATTTTAGCAGGTTTCCTAAGATCACTCTGCTTGAATTTCAGCCTGTTTATATAGTTACAAAGCCCATATACTTCTCACTACAACGTAATATATCTATGCTAGATCTGGAATCCACTTAAGAATGTGACACCTATATCCTGCATTTGTCCCAGTAGCCTGTATTCGAGTTCATGGAAGTGCCACCTACCATCTCTCTCCTTTTGTGTTAATCCAAATGTTCTTTGTGTTTCTAGCTCCAATTTATAGATCCTTCATTAAATGTTTTTAGGCCCTATAAACCTACACAATCAGCACACATTTTATTTATCTGATCTCATTTCCTTTCTTACCCTACTCCAGCCACTCTGGCGTCCTTGTTATTCCTTGCTGTGACGAGCATGCTCCTGCCCCAGGGCCTTTGCACATGCTGTTACCTCTGCCTGGGACATTCTTCCATTGGGCAGCCACTTGCCTTTGCTTTCTGTCTGTATTAGTTAGGGTTTATGTTTCACAACCTCAGATTAGGCATAGCAGCCTGCTGGACTTAAACATATTCATCATCAGGGGAAAAGAAACCAACAAAAATTCCCTCTAATAGTGATGAGTGAATTGGGAAAAACCTAGTGCTGAATCCTTGCCCAGTGGTCAGGAGTGGAAAATGTGACATATGGAAGACTCACTCCCTAGTGCAGCTCAGGCCCAAGTGCTGATGGAGAATGTGAACAGTGTGAGAGCGGTAGCAGGCCTGGGGGACCAAACCCGGATCTTCCTGGAGTTGGGGTCCATGGGAATGCAGTTTAAAGTGGGTGGTAAACTCCATCCAGGGCTAAATACAAACCCAAGACAGATAGTCAACAAGTACCATATGGAAAAGTTGGAAAAAGCTTTGTAGAGAGGGCAAAAGGGGGCCAAATTAGCCTTTATAACAAAGCCACTCTCCCAATAACTACATTAATCCATTCATGAGGACAGAGCCCTCATGACCTAATTACCTCTTATTAGGCCCCGCTTCCCAACATTGCTGCTTTGGAGATTAAGTTTCCAACACATCAGCTTTGAACAACACATTCAAACCATGGCATTTTGCCTCTGGCCCCCAAAATTCATGTCCTTCACACAATGCAAAGCACATTCATTTTGTCCTAATAGCCCCAAAAGTCTTAACTTATTACAGCACCAACTCAAAAATCCAAAGTTCAGAGTCTCATCTGAATCAGATATGGATGAGATTCGAGGCATGAATTATCCAGAGGCAAATTCCTCTCCACTTGTGAGCCTATGAAATTAGTAAGATACATGCTTCCAAAGTACAATGGTGAGACAGGCATAAGATAAACATTCCCATTTCAAAAGGGAGAAATAGGCAAGAAGAAACAGGTAACTGATCCGGATCAAGTCCAAACCCAATGAGAAAAACAACATTGAGTCTTAAAGATGAAGAATAACCTTTTTTGACTCCATGTCCCACATTCTGGGCACATTGGAGTGGGGGTTAGGTGTCCAGGGCCTCAGGCAGCCCCACCTCTATGGCTTTGTTGGGCTTAGTCCACTCAGCAGTTCTCAGGGGTTGGAATCTCATTCCTGCAGCTTTCCCAGGCTGGAGCTGTACACCGGTGCCCTACAGTTCTGGGGTCTTGGAGGCTACCCAACTCCCACTGCTCCTTTAGGCATTACCCTAGTCCCAGGGCACTCTGCAGTGACTCTTCTCCTAAGATAAATCTCTACCTGGGCCCCTGGGTTGTCTGCAACGTCCTTTGAAATCTAGATGGAGGGCCGGACGTGGTGACTCATGCCTATAATCCCAGCACTTTGGGAGGCCAAGGCAGGCGGATCCCTTGAGGTCAGGAATTCGAGACCAGCCTGGTCGACATGGTGAAACTGCATCTCTACTAAAAATACAAAAATTAGCTGGACGTGATGGCACGTGCCTGTAATCCCAGCTACTTGGGAGGCTGAGGCAGGAGAATTGTTGAACCCGGGAGGTGGCGGTTGCAGTGAGCCAAGATCACGCCACTGCATTCCAACCTGGGCGACAGGGAGAAATTCATGTCAAAAAAAAAAAGAAAAGAAAAAAAAAAAAACCATGAAATCTCGATGAAGGCTGTCATGGCCCCACAGCTCATGCACTCTACGTATTTACAGAGTTAGCACCGTGTGGATACTGCCAAAGCTTACTACTTGCACCTTCCAAAGCAGCAGCACAAACCACACCTGGGCCTACTAAAGCTATGGCTGGCATGGCCAAGAAGCATTATGCCGAGATACAGGAAGCAGAGTTCTGAGGCAGCTCTGGGCAGTGAATGCTAAGTGCCTCTCTTGAAAGCTTGTCCTCAAAGTTTTAGCTTGCCTCAAAGATCTCTGAACTGCCTGTGAGGTCATTCACTCACTGTCTTCATAAATAGCACCTAGTTCCCTTCTAGACATATTATTCACTTGGCCACACCCTTAGTATTCTCTCCCTAATACACTTTTTTATTTTTGACATGGCCAGGCTGAGGGTTTTCCAAATCTTCTCATTTTGTTCCCTTTTAAATTGTAAATTCCATCTTGAAATAATTTTTCACCTCTCTCATTTTACTGCAAGTTGACCAAAAGGAGGTGATACAGTTTGGCTGTGTCTTCCCCCAGATCTCATCTTGATTTGTAACTCCTGTATTTCCCACATGTTGTTGGAAGGTCCTGGTGGGAGGTAATTTAATCATGGGGCAGTTTCTCCCATACTGTTCTCATGGTATCAAGAAGGTCTCATGAGATCTAACAGTTTTATAAGGGGAAACTCCTTTTGCTTGGCTCTCATTCTGTCTTGCCTGCTGCGGTGTAAGAAGTGCCTTTTGGCCAGGTGTGGTGGCTTAGGCCTGTAAAACTAGCACTTTGGGAGGCTGAGGTGGGCAGATCACCTGAGGTCAGTTCGTGACCAGCATGGCCAACGTGGTAAAACCCCATCTCTACTAAAAATACAAAAATTAGCCAGGCATGGTGGTGCACACCTGTAATCCCAGCTACTCGGGAGGCTAAGGCAGGGGAATTGCTTGAACCCAGGAGGCAGATGTTGCAGTGAGCCAAGATCACGCCACTGCATTTCAGCCTGGGCAACAGAGGGAGATCCTGTCTCAAAGAAAAAAAAAAATTGCCTTTTGCCTTCTGCCATGATTGTGAAGGCCTCCCCAGTCATGGGGAACTATGAGTCCATTAAACTTCTTTTTCCTTATAAATCACCAAGTCTCAATATGTCTTTATCAGCAGCATGAAAACAGACTAATACAGGAGGCTTGCCACACCTTTAATGCTTTGCTGCTTAGATATTTCTTCTGCCAGATATCCTAGCTTGTTGCTCTTCAATTTTACTTTCCACAAAGACCTAGGACATGAACACAATTCTCCCAAGGTCTTACCAATCATATAACAAGGGCGGTCTTTACTCTAGTTTCCAATATCTTGTTTCTAATGTCCATCTAAGACCTCATCAGAATGGTCTTCCCTGTCCATATTTCTATCAACATTCTGATGATGACCACTTAAGTAATCTCTAAGAAGATTCAGACTTTCTCTACAGCTCTCCTCTTCTTCTGAGCCCTCACCAGAATTGTCCTTCATTTTTCATTCACAACAAACTAGGCTTTTTCTACCAACTCCATTTCTTTCAGCCTCTACCCATCACCTACTTCCAAATTTGCTTCTACATTTTCAGGTATTTGTTATAACAAAAACTCCACTTCTCAATGCCAATTTTTTTTGACTTAGTCCATTTTGTGCTGCTATAACAGAATACCAGAGACTGACTAGTCTATAATTAACAGAAATTTATTTGGCTCATGGTTCTAGAGGATGGGAAGCCCAAGAGTATGGTACTGGCATCTGGCAAGGGCCTTTGTGCTGTGTCATTCTATGACAAAAGGTGTAAGGGCAAGAGAGTGTAAGAGAGGAGCAAGAGAGGGCTGGCCTCACTTTTACAACAAATCCACACTCAGGATAATTAATCTATTCATGCAATGATGACATTAATCTATTCATGAAGGAATAACACTCATGACCTAATCATCTCTTTTTCAATCCCCCAACACTGTTGCATTGGGGATTAAGTTCCCAATACATGAACTTAGTGGGGATGTGCCTCAAACCATAGCACTGGCCTCCTTCACAGTGAACCCTTTCCAGAACAACTCACTTAAAATTGTAGTCTCCACAGCCAATTGGAATCTTCTTAACCCTCTGTCCTGTTTTATCTTCTTTTCTCACTGATCATCATTTAATAAGTTTTATTTTTATTTATTTAATTTATTTAACCTTCCTCAAATACACAAAAATGTTATAAATTTTATAGGACAAGGATTTTCTCATTGTTCATTGGTATGTCCCAAGCACCTAAAATATAACTGTCAGCCAGGTACAGGGCACACCTATAGCCCTAGCTACTTGAGAGGCTGAGGTGGGAGGATCATTTGAGCTCAAGAGTTCAAGTGCAGTCGGGGTAACATAGTAAGTACTCAATGTATGAGTGTAGAAAAAGTGGATTATACATTGCCATTCTCCCTTCTAATATCTAATATCAACATACCATCCAATTCAGATTTGATAGTATGTTGTTATAAAGTATCTCTTTTAATTACCACATGCTGGTTGTTAATCTCATCTTACCAATTATATGAGTTCTGGAGCTAAAAACAGAGGAGGGGGGTACAGATGAGAAAAGTGATTCAATAACATTGTTGAAGAAATAATAATTGTATAGTCTGAAAATCTAAATTTGGCCTATGATCATACTTTACACAAAAATGAATAGGCTATATATATAACATGTTTTTAAATGGTATAAAGCCACAGAAAATAGAATTTTATTTTATCACCAGAGAAGTAGCATATAATGCCTATATTGTAAAAAGGAATCAAATAAATTTGTAAAATATAGTTAAGATTTCAATACACAAATGGCCAAGTATGAATAGACAATTTATATGTGGATACTGATATGGTTTGGCTCTATGTCCCCACCCAAATCTCATGTGGAATTGCAAATCCCACGTGTCAGGGGAGGGGCTTGGTGGGAGGTGATTGGATCGTAGGGGCGGATATCTCCCTTGCTGTTCTCATGATAGTGAGTGAGTTCTCATGAGACCTAATGGTTTAAAAGTGTGTGGTACTTCCCCCTTCGCACTCTCTCTCTCTCTCCTGCCACCATGCGAAAATGGTGCTTGCTTCCCCTTTGCCTTCTACCATGATCTTAAATTTCCTAAGGCCTCCCAGACATGCTTCCTGTTAAGCCTGCAGAACTGTGAGTCAATTAAACCTCTTTTCTTTGTAAATCACCCAGTCTCAGGTAGTTCTTTATAGCAGTGTGAGATCAGACTAACACAGATACACAATTTGTAAACGAACACGGAAAAAATCTTCAGTGAGTTAACAAAAATGTAAATGAAGACAATATGGTGTCACAGTCTTGATAACTATATAGTAATATAGTAAAATGGTTACGATGATGTTACATTAAAAAGATAAAATTGAAAATTACATCTGTCAGCTGGACACAGTGGTGTACTTTTACAGTGCACTTCTACGGCTACTTGAGAGGCTGAGGTGGGAAGATCACTTGAGGCCAGGAGTTCAAATGCAGCCTGGGTAACATAGTAAGACCCTGTCTCTAAGAAACATTTTTTAAAATTTTAGTTTCAAAAAATTGTATCTGTCATGTTTATAGGTATCCACATGGACATGGATGGGAAGGGAACCGAAAAGTTGGATATAATTTGGTCTGCAGGGTATATGAGCATATTAAAATTTAACATCCACTTGATTTTTGTCCCTATGCTATATTTTGGTATTTTTACATCTGAGGTCAATCCTCATCTGACCAGATTTAGTTTTGTTGTTGTTGTTGTTGTTGTTATTTTAAACTGAGAAGTATTTTCTGTCCCTTTCACACAATACCTTTTCCAGAGCATTAAGTTTTAGAGGTTTTTGTTTGTTTGTTTGTTTTCTTTGGAGATGGAATCTCACTCTCTTGCCCAAGTTGGAGTGCAGTGGCTCGATCTCAGCTCACGGCAACCTCTGTCTCCCAAGTTCAAGCGATCTTCCTGCCTCTGGCTCATGAGTAGTTGTGATTATAGGTGCGTGCCACCACGCCCGGCTAATTTTTGTATTTTTAGTAGAGACGAGGTTTCACCATATAGGCCAGGATGGTATCGAACTCCTGACCTCATGATCTGCCAGCCCTGGCCTCCCAAAGTGCTGGGATTACAGGCGTGAGCCACAGGGCCCGGCAAGCTTTGGAGTTTTGAAAGACAGAAGAGCACAGATGTTGCAGGCACAGACTCTGAGGCCAGGCCACCCCAATTTGAATCCCAGTTCAGCATCTGACTAGCTGGGTGACCTTGGACAAATGGCTCTGTTTTTTATCTTTAAATAGTCATAGTAATAATGATTTCTAACTCATGTGGTTACTGCAAGGACTAAATGGGTTAATACATATAAAGCACTTAGAACAGTACCTGGCACTGGATACTAATTAGATATTACTAATTATTTATTTTTCTCTCTCTTCCTTAATATTCATTTAAAAATCCTCTTGATCAAGTTGAGTCTCTTGCCAAACATCCTTTCCAACCTTAATGAGAATCCCAGGATCACTTGGTCAGGAGTCTATGATTTTAAAATTATAAACAATGGTGCAGGTCATCAAAATCTGACCGCCATTGCCATCTTTGTAGCTACCCAACCACAGAACACAGCCAGGCAAGTCTCAGTTTCTCCAGGTGACAGGGCATAGTAGAAGAGGTTGAGATCTGGAGCTAAACCATCCAACTGTGGGGACATACAATGGAAAACCAGACCCAACTCTAGGTGCAAGCAAATTCCATCAAAACGTTTACTGAATACTTGTCATGTTCCAGGTATTGTGCTGTGACTAAAACTAGACTAGTAAACAAGACAGACAGTCATTGCCTTCACAAGTTCAAAGGCAAAGACAAACATTCAATACTTACAAGTACTGGCGGGGCACGGTGACTCACACCTATAATCCCAGAACTTTGGGAGGCCAAGGTGGGAGGACCACCTGAGGTCAGGAGTTTGCAGCTAGCCCGGCCAACATGGGGAAATCCTGTCTCTACTAAAAATAAAATTAGCTGGGCGTGGTGGTGGGCGCCTGTAATCCCAGTTACTTAGGAGGCTGAGGCAGGAGAATCGCTTGAACCTGGGAGGCAGAGGTTGCAGTGAGTGGAGATCGTGCCATTGCACTCCAGCCTGGACGACAGAGCAAGACTCCGTCTCAAAAAAAAAAAAAAAAGTTACAAGTGCAATGAGTGCTACTAAGAGGTTCAGGGTTCCATGGATGTTCATAGTCTGACAAGCAGGTTTCGTGATTACATGGTCTCAGTCAACAAATCACAGGTTTGACCAGTGTACACTGGCATCTGGCAATAAGAAATCCAGAGCAGGTATTACTCAAAAACACACTCAGGCATGCAGGGGGTCTTCATTCAGGAAGTCCCTGCTACCCGGCTAGGGTTCAGGTAGAGAATTTCAGATACTGAGAAGAGTTTGACAGGATGTCATACCCTGACAGGAGGTGAAAGGGATATATACCATTCTAGCACTGCAAGTAATTCAGTATGGCTAGAACCTAGAGTGGAGGGAGTGCCAAGAAATAAGGCTGGGGCAGTAAACAGGGACTGGATCTTGAAAGCATTTATTAATACATGCGTGTGGTGTGTATCTGCCAGGTAATGCCACAGCTTATGCTGGCCATGAGTACTATAAGACTCAGCTCTTCTCTTGCCCTTTCTACCTATTCATAGCACAAAACTGAGCCTCAGCTGATGGGGAGAGGAGTTTTCTGACTATCATGTTGCTCCAAGTGGCTCAAACCTATACTTGTAACCAATATGACCTGTGTATTTGCCGTCAGGGTACACACAAGAAATAAGTTTCTTTTTTCCTCTCTCTCTCTCCCCCTCTCTCTCCTCTCTCTCCTGCTTTTTAAGTTCAAAGTCCAATAACCTCTTTTTGTTTGTTTGTTTTTTGAGACACAGCCTCACACTGTTGCCCAGGCTGGTGTGCAGTGTTATCTTCTCAGCTCACTGCAACTTTCACCTCCCGGGTTCAAGCGATTCTCCCACCTTGGCTTCCTGAGTAGCTGGGACTACAGGCATGTGCCACCACGCCCAGCTGATTTTCTTTTCTTTTCTTTTCTTTTTGTTTTGTTTTGTTCTTGTTGTTTGTTTGTTACAGATGCGGTTTCACCATGTTGGCCAGGCTGGTCTCGAACTCCTGACCTCAAGTGATCCACTCACATTGGCCTCCCAAAGTACTGGGATTACAGGCTTCAGCCACCATGCCAGGCCCAAACTCCAACAACTTATTTTTTAATGAATAAGTATTCCAGTGTTTATTTACCTTCTCCTCCCGTGTATTGAAAGGGAATAATAATGTTGCCCTCAATTTCTCTATGAATGATGCTTGCTGAAGCTGGGTACTAGTGCTAGCGGATGGCGGCATAGAAGGAATCTCTGCTGAGAACGCTAGGTCCAAAGGGCAGAAAGACTCATATTTTATTGAAAAAGTGTGTGGATTTTTTGTTTGGTTTTTGTTTGTTGTTGTTGTTGTTGTTGTTGTTGTTGTTTGAGACAGGGTTTCACTCTGTTTGCCAGGTTGGAGTGCAGTGCTGTGATCATAGCTCACTGCAGCCTTCTGGGCTCAAACAATCCTGCCATCTTAGCCTCCTGAGTAGTTGGGACTACAGATGTGCACCACCACACTCCACTAATTTGTTTTTTTTGCTTTTTGTTTTCATTTTTGTTTTCATTTTTGTTTTTGTTTTTGTAGAGACAAGATCTCACGATGTTGCCCAGGCTGGTCTCAAACTCCTAAGCTCAAGTGATCCTCCTGCCTCAGCCTCCCAAAGTGCTGGGATTACAGACGTGAGCCACAACACCCAGCTCATGCGTTGTGAGTTGTTTCTTGGAATCATGCCGACATTCACAAGGTTGTCTTTTCCAAACTATACGATTTTGGATCTACATTTGTGTTATGAACACTAACTGCTTATACTGCATAGATGAAATTTTTTGAAATAATTTCAAATTTATAACAAGTTTGACATTCTACTGGTAGGAAGAACTTTCCCTTCTTTCTGTTTACTTATTTATTTACATATGTATGGGCTTGTGGATTCCTACTTTATTCACGGAGTTGTAATCTGTAACTATCATTACTTTGGTGCTCACATTGGTCTAGATTTGACAGGTTGGATCCCGTCAAGCTGGCTCCTCTGTCCTTGGACAAGTCTTCATCATTCTTTAAGCATTTCCTTACTCTCATGAGCAAAAGTGGTCCAAAATCATCTCGTGGCCGGGTGCGGTGACTCACACCTGTAATCCCAGTACTTTGGGAGGCCAAGACAGGCAGATCACAAGGTCAGGAGATCAAGACCATCCTGGCTAACACAGTGAAACCCCATCTCTACTAAAAATACAAAAAATTAGCTGGGCGTGGTGGCAGGCGCCTGTAGTCCCAGCTACTCGGGAGGCTGAGGCAGGAGAATGGCGTGAACCTGGGAAGCAGAGGTTGCAGTGAGCCGAGGTCACGCCACTGCACTCCAGCCTGGGTGAGACAGCGAGATCTGTCTAAAAAAAAAAAAAAAAAAAAAAAAAAATCATCTCGTACTTTCTCTGCCTCAATCCTGGAACCAATCATTTCCAACAAGTACTGGTTCCTTTCAGCAGGTACGGATATTTAGAAATCAAGATCTAGGCACTTTGTAGGATTATTTCTCCAGAGTTGCCATTGTTTCTATACTGTCTCAGACAACAGAGCTAGGAGATGTGTATGTGTGTACACATAGACACATACACATACATCTATGTCTAGTTCTGAATCTCTCAGTGCATATATACTAAACACATCCATCTACATATCAATACTTTCATTTCAGCCCAGCATCTCAGGCTTCTCTCCAACCTTCCTCCTTCCATGTTTATAAATCCCTTTTCCAATAGTGAGAAACTTGACTCTCATTATCCTCTCAATATGTTTATTTATTTGCTCAAATTCTCTGTATGTAACTTATCTGTCTACCATGCCAGTTGCCTCCTCAGTCCCCAGAGACTGCACCTTCACAGCTTCTCCTTTTCCAAAAGAGGAGAATCAGTGGGAAAAGTGGTCTAATGGAAAGGAAGGAAGGAAGGAAGGAAGGAAGGAAGGAAGGAAGGAAGGAAGGAAGGAAGGAAGGAAGGAAGGGAGCCAATAATCCAATTGTAGGGTTTCTCACTTACAGATTGTTCAGTAATCTAAGGGCTTAATAAAAAGAAAAGTTTAATCCTGCTTACAAGTGCCAAATATGGAAAGAAAGGGAGAGACTAATCAGTATTCAACTGCCTGTGCTTCTTGCAGAAACTCAGTCTCTGTTCAATAATATTCTCAAAGTCCTACAGAGGCTCTTCTATTGTGATTATGGCTGAGGACATTACTGCCAGAGTCACAGTAATATACCCATTTAGGTTCTACAGTTATAGCTCTCCTAACTCACACTCACATGCTCCTCCATGATCAACCACTATGCCACAACAACTGCATTAAAAGGAGCTTTTACACAGTGCTGAAACTAACCCTCCCCCATGCAAGCTTTTATATTGAAAGCTCAGGCTCTTGGGAACGAACTGTAATGACAAAAATATATTATAAGGAGTTGTTAGGCCTTTATCTTCTCTAGAAAAGATCTTGGTATCCTTTTTAGGAAAAAAATAGTGATAATCTCTGATTTTTTCAGGGAAGTGGTGATGTTTAACGGGTCCTACAATTTACAAAATTCTAGGGCACATATAATCTCATTTAAGAAAAGATAGAGGCCAGGCATGGTGGCTCACAAGTGTAATCCCAGAACTTTGGGAGGCCAAATCAGGAGGATCACTTGAACCAAGGAGTTCGAGGCCAGCCTGGGCAAGGTAGTGAGACTCTACCTCTAAAAAACATTTTTTAAAAAATTCGCTAGATGCGGTGGCACATACCTGTAGTCCCAACTACTCAGGAGGCTGAGGTGGGAGGATCCCTTGAGCCCAGGAGTTCTATGTGGCAATGAACGATGATCGCACCATTGCATTCCAGCCTGGGGAACAAAGAAAGACCCACATCTTTAAAAAGGGGAAAAAAATATGTAAATACCTTTAGACTTGTGTGGAATGTTGAATATTTGGTTATGCTTGGAAGACTTCAACCAAATTCTAATATGTGAATGATTTTCTTCACTGTCTCTTAGACAAAGAAGTCTTAGCAAATTCTCTTTTTTTTTTTCTTTTTCTTTTTCTTTTTTTTGACAGGGTCTCACTCTGTCACCCAGGCTGGAATACAGTGGCACATTCATGACTCACTGCAGCTTCGACCTGCTGGGCTCAGGTGATCCTCCCACCTCAGCCTCCTGAGTAGCTGAAACTAAAGGCACATGCCATCAGGAGCAAATTCTAATACTAATCTGAATTCCTTCTTAGATAACAAAGTACTCTTCATGTAAGTCCCTTGATTAGGTGGTATTATCCTTCCTCAACAACATCACATCAAAGCCAACCTTTAGAAATTTTCCTTTAAAGTCCGGAAGCCAGTTTTCTGGGCCAAGTCTGTCCAGCAAAAGATCAAAATGCCAACAGCAGAATGAATAAATAAATTGTAGTATATTTCAAACAGTGTAATATTATAGAGCAATGAGTGAGCTACAACTATGCAACAATATGAATGAATCTCACCAACAAAATGCTAAGTAAAAGAAACTAAACAAGAAAGTATACATTGTATGATTCTGTTTATGTAAGATTTAAACATAGACAAAGCCAAGGTATGGTACTAGAAGTCAGGAGAGTAGTTACTTTTGTGAAGGAGTAACTAGATGAGAGCACAAATGGGGTTTCTATGAATCTAATACTCTTCTGTTTCTTGAACTACATCCTATTTGTTTTGCAAAATGTCATCAAACTATACACTTGCAATTTGCATAGTTTTTAGTATGTATGTTAAATTCGATAAAATAAATATGCCTCGGCTGGGTGTGGTGGCTCACACCTGTAATCTCAGCACTTTGAGAGGCCGAGGCAGGTGGATTACTTGAGGTCAGGAATTCAAGACCAGCCTGATGAATATATTAAAACCCTGTCTCTACTAAAAATACAAAAATTACCTGGACATGGTGGCACGCGCCTGTAAGCCCAGATACTCAGGAGGATGAGACAGGAGAATTGCTTGAACTCTGGAGGCAGAGGTTGCAGTAGGTCGAGATGGCGCCACTGCACTCCAGCCTGGGCAACAAGAGTGAAACTCTGTCTCATAAATAAATAAGTCTCAAAAGACTCCTTAAATGAAAGTACGGTTGATCCTTAAGGATATCCAGAAGTTTTCGGGACAAAAAAAAACATTCATAGGTCACTTTCTAACATACTCAGGAAAGAGCAAAATTGTGTATGTCCCCAACAAGATGGCAATTATCTTCTTCTCTGTCTCAATCCCAGTTTTTCCTGTCTAGTTTAACTCTTTATCTTTGAATGAGATACCTCTAAGACCATGTGGGTACTGTTGAATGGCTGGAAACTTTCAGAGATGAGGAGCCTCCATGTTTACCCCAATATTTTTGAGAAAGCTGACTCTCACCAAGTCAGATTTGCTACAGTAATATGTGACTGCGAGCCTACTCAACATCAATGCACTTTCAAGGCCTGAGACTGCGCCTCCAGGTGGAAGTGGTAAAGTCCAATCATGACAAATGAATACTGCCAGGAAGATGCAACCATCTTTCAAATTTTTAAATTTAAGATTAAACTCAATCAGCCAGAATTGCTAAACTCTTGTCCCATCTTTCCGTCTTAAGAAACAGATACTTTTATGCACATGTACCCTAGAACTTAAAGTATAATAATAATTATAAAGAAATAAAAAATTAAAAAAAGAAGCAGATACTTTTGAAAGTCCCATGCCCCAGAGATTCTTTGCCCCTTCTGAATAAGGTGAGCCTACAAGTACATTTAAAGCTATGAGACCTAAACCGGTGGGGGGAAATCAGCTTTTTGTTGCTTTCGAGAAGAAAAAGAAAAGAAAAGAAATGAAATGAATTTGTTTATTTGTTTAGAGAAAGGGTTTTGCTCTGTCACCCAGGCTGGAGAGCAGTGCTGCAATCACAGCTCACTGCAGCATCTAAGTCCTAAGCTCCAGTGACCCTCCTGCCTCATAGCCTCCTAAGTAGCTGGGACTACAGTCACACACCACCACACCTAGCTAATATTTTTCTTTTTCTTTTTGTAGAGACAGGGTCTCGGCATCTCGTACAGGCTGGTCTCTAACTTCTGGGCTCAAGCAATCCTCCCACTTTAGCATCCGAAAGTGCTGGGATTACAGGCGTGGGCTACTATGCCCAGCCAAATTTTATTTTGTTTTTTACTCTTCCTTTTCTATAGAATTCAAAAAAAAATGTTAACCACACAAAAGTTTTTGAACTCCCATTTGGCACTTTAGGAAGTTATTTAATCCTAAGGTAAAAAATATTTAACTGTTCCCTAGATCCACACTTAATGGATGTATGCAACTACTGAATATATTTGCAGCAGCATTTTTCTGTAATAAAGAGTTCAAGGTTGATGGTTTATTATGCCTATTCTTGCCACATTATTATTGTCACAACTATTCACACCCCAAATCTTGTTCAACTTATTTAAAAACCCTTTCTTTTTTCTATTACTACTCAGTCACCTTTGCAGGCTTTTTTTCAATTATTGGTAAACATTCCTTATTCTCAGCCCAATTAATGGAATTACTATAATATCTAACCATAAATTTTTATTTTTGCTCCATGTATTTCTTCCAAAATAAATCGCAACTTGCCTCATCCCTAAGTCAAGCTATACTCTTCACTCTTGGCAGCTGAAAAACTGAGAGGATGTCTCTGATCATCATTCTCAGTGGATCATGACTCTCATCACATAATCCCTATATTTGGGCAATGGACGATTTATTTGAATTTTCTTGAATAATAAAATTATTGTTACAACGGTTCCATCATTCATATATTTTCCTAAGAGACTGCTGGGCCCTTTTTTGCTCATCCAGTAACGAATAATACCCATGAGTGTAGCTACCACCTAAGTAACCCATGCAGTATTTTTTATTTGATTTATTTACTTATTTATTTATTTTTTGAGACACGATCTCACTCTGTCACCCAGGCTGGCATGCAGTGGCAAGATCTCGGCCCATGCAACCTCTGCCTCCCGGATTCAAACAATTCTCCTGCCTCAGCCTCCAGAGTAGCTCGGATTACAGGCGCCTGCCACCACCCCTGGCTAATTTTTGTGTTTTTTCAGTGGAGACAGGATTTCACCATGTTGGCCAGGCTGGTCTCAAACTCCTGACCTCAAGTGATCCGCTTGCCTCAGCCTCCCAAAGTGCTGGGATTACAGGTGTGAGCCACCTGCCTAGACTCATGCAGTATTTTATAAACCTATAAAAAATAAAAGGAATCTTTCAGGATGGCATATATGTTTCCAGAATCAATGGATTAATCCAGAATGATCATCAGAAGTAGAATTTAGCTTAGGAATCAGGTCTTGAAATTCTTACCACTAGGAACATTTATCATTCTTTTTTCTTCCATTCTTAATCTCCCTACTACTGTGATCATTTCCTACTCCGCAACTTATAAGTTTCTAAGCCCCTTGTTTGAAGATCTTACCATGTTTTTTGCTTTTCTTCCCCCATCTTAAGACTCAAAACCTGCAAGTAGGGCTCACCAAACTTTCTAGTCATATCCAAGAGGAGAAATTTTGTCAAACTTGATGCATTCTGATCTCAGCTCTGTATTATACCACTCATTTTCTTTATTTGTAGTTTCTAACTTCTATTAGCTCCTTTATGCCACAATCTAATGCCCTATACTTTCCAGTTACTTCCCGCAATTGGCATGAAAATCTCTCTTTTCCTCACAGATAATGGACTGTAATGAACATAGTAAACAGTTTAAAACCATTTTAAGGGCCAGCCATGGTGACTCACGCCTGTAATCCCAGCACGTTAGTAAGCCGAGGTGGGTTGGTCTCTAGTAAAAATAGAAAAATCATAGAAAAATCATCCAGGCATGGTGGTGGCACCTGTAGTCCCAAGATACTCAGGAGGCTGAGGCACAAGAATCCCTGGAACCAGGGAGGCGGAGGTTGCAGTGAGCTGAGATCACGGGCTGCACTCCAGCCTGGGAGACAGAAAAAAAAAAAAAAATTTAAATGGGGGAAATTTTAAAATGGGGGAAATTATGGCACAGAAAATTATATTGCTTTCATACTATTCTATAGTCTATGCAATAGTTTATATAATTGTTAGAAGTAAACTACAGGCTTCCTAATTTCCAATACCTGTTTTTGGAAAAGAATTTAATAGTTATTGTTTTGCCATTGTATTTAGTTTTGAGATTATCCTCCATTAATAGCGATACTGTCATGCTCACTTTGGCGGCACAAATACTAAAATTGGAATGATACAGAGAAGATTAGCATGGCCCTTGTGCAAGGATGACACACAAATAATGATATTGTCCTCCCATTAATGGTAGTAATATAAAGTAACCCTTTAAAGTAATATATTTAAGCTAGGATGTCAATAATTTAAAGAAAATTTAAGTAAATACAAGTAAGGGTGATAGGATATGGCAAAAATTTGATGATCAAATTATTAAGTCTGGGAAGCATCACTAATTGGGAAACACTGTAAAGTCTGGTGTAAAATGATGGCAGAGGAATTGAGATTCAAGAATGCCTTATCCTAGTCTCTGGGTGATACTTAATGGTACATCCTTTGCCACTTCATGACACAGGAGGTCCTAACGGCAAGAGCCAAAGCCAGATTTCCTGCTCTGCTTTAATCCAGCCTATAGCTGGTATCACTGCCTTCTCTACTGGCTAGCAATCGAGGAAAGACTCCTATCACAGGCCTGGAACGGCCAGGAAATATGTGGACAGAAGCAAATCTGAGTAACAGTGTTCACAGCCTGTAAAAAACCATAACACTAGCTCAAATAAAGAAACAGACAAGCTTGCCAGGATCGAGGAGAATAGTAATTTCTGCTCTTGGCAAAGCCATAAGAGGAAAGGTCCAGTTGATGGGTTGGGAACGAGGGGTGGGGTCTTTTACAAAGATCTGGTCTTAAAGCCTTAACAACAGGGATGAATTTAGAGGAGAAAGCTCATGCTTTTAAGAATTTTTTTTTTTTTTTGAGACAGACTCTCGCTCTGTTGCCCAGGCTCAAGTGCTGTGCAGTGGCACCATCTTGGCTTACTGCAACCTCGACTTCCCAGGTTCAAGCGATCCTCCCGTCTCAGTCTCCCAAGTAGCTGGTACTGTAGGCACATGACCACACTTAGCTAACTTTTGTATTTTTAATAGAGATGGGGTCTCTCTATGCTGTCAAGCCTGGTCTCAAACTCCTGAGCTCAACGGCTTCAGCCTCCCAAAGTACTGGGATAGCAGGCGTGAGCCACCACACCCGACAGATGCTTTTAAGAATAAATTAGAGGGCCAAAAATTAAGACAACATGTATTAACCTTGGGAAAAAAACCTTATAACTTTTATAAGCTTTAATTTCTGCATCTGAAAATGAGGAAGACAGTAATAACTGACCTGCCTCAGACCGGCTAATGTGTGTATTGCATAATACAATGCATATAAAATACCAAGTCATGCTAAATGCTCAGTAAATGTGGCTTCCCTATAAAGCCAAAAGACTTCAAGTCAATCTCTGGACCTTACTGGTTGAGTAACTATAGGTCAGTCTACTTATTTATGGCTCACAATTTTCCAAAATGTACATGAGGTAGATTATAAAAATTCCAAACAATAAAATAGTATGCACAAAACTTCAGAATCAGGGAAAATATAAATTAGAATAGAAAATTAAGACTAGGAGAGAAAATATAACGTAGATATTCAGACCAATAAGTCTTACAACAGTACTAATGTGTACTATAGTCCAAAATTAGTTCTGGGGTTCCTGTCAGTCCAAAAGAAATTTGAAAAATGTTCAGTTACAAAATATTCATTCTTTATCCATGAGGAGAAAAAGAACACCCAATGCTGGTGGTAAAACTATGTTGTTTCAGGGTATATCACTTCATTTATCCAATCTTTAAAACAACAAAATATTATCTACCTTTCAGGGTAGAGGTAGAGAATTAAATGAATAACATACGTGAAAAAGTATTTCATAAAATTGATGTACTGTATAAATGTTACTTATTATTTTATATATCTTAATTTACCCAATAGAGCAGGCTTATCATATGTTTGGACCTTCATTTAAATTACTGAGCTAAAAAGAAACCTTTGTACACTGTTGGTAGGAATGTAAACTAGTACAGTCATTATGGAGAACAGTTTGGAGGTTTCTCAAAAAACTAAAAATAGAGCTACCATATGATCCAACAATTCCATTGCTGGGTATATACCCAAAAGAAAGGAAATCAGTCTATCAGAGAGATACCTGGACTCCCATGTTTGTTGCAGCACTGTTCAGAATAGCCAAGATTTGGAAGCAACCTAAGTGTCCAGCAACAGATGAATGGATAAAGAAAATGTGGTACATATACAGAACGGAGTATTACTCAGCCATAAAAAGCCTGAGATCCCGTCATTTGCAATAACATGGATGGAATTGGAGGTCATTATGTTAAATGAAATAAGCCAGGGACAGAAAGACAAACATTGCATGTTTTCATTTATTTGTGGGATCTAAAAATCAAAACAATGGAACTCATGGAGATAGAGAATACAAGGATAGTTACCAGAGGCTGGGAAGGATAGTGGAGGTTGGGGACAGGTGAGGATGGTTAATGGGTACAAAAGAGATATATAAAAATGGATAAGACCTAGTATTTGATAGCACAATGGGGTGACTATAATCAATAATAATTTAATTATACATTTTAAAATAACTAGAATGGTATAATTGGATCGTTTGTAACACAAAGGATAAATGCTTGAGGGGATGGATATCCCATTTTCCATGATGTGATAATTATGCATTGCATGCTTGTATCAAAACATCTGAGGTACCCCATAAATCTACACACCTACTATGTATCCACAAACATTAAAAAGTAAAAAACCAAATAAGTAAATAAAATAAATTACTGAGCTAAATCATTTTTACTATAGGAATACTCAGTATTCCCAGGCACTGTTCTATTAATTTACATGTATTCAATTACTACCCACAATAATAGTAGGTACTATAATTACTTTCATTCCGATGAAGAAATCTGGGTACAAAGGTCTTAAGTAACATTCCCAAGTTTACTCAGCTAGTAGGTGATGGTGCTAAGATTGATATCCAGGAAATCTGGCCCCCGAGACCATCCTGGTATACAAATACAAAAAGGTATAAATGACATATGCTTACAGCCCTCTGTAACTATAAAAGCTTCCAACCTATAAATTAAACATAAGCCTAACAAGAAAACTAATAAGTGAAAGGTATTAATTTTACGTGACATGCCATATTGTTTTCTCATCACCAGTTGTAGCATGAATTTGATAGCATTATGGTCAGGTTATTAACAGGTCCTGTGAGATGACAATTTCCCATCACTTTTTTTCATTCAGATTACTGGAAACCATTTGTTTATACAGCTTGTTGTGATATGTGGCCTTCCCTTGGTATAAATGTATCATTTACATATTAAGTCAGCTTTCGTTCTTTTCTCATTAGCTCTCTGATTAAAATAGAATTGCTCGCTTCTAACTCAATTACAAACACAAACACAAGACTAAAATTGCAGGATAACACTTGGCTACAGAGAGGTTATCTAGATGATCCAGGGGCTGCTTATATTGTTTTTTAAGTTACATTGAAATGAAAATGTAAAATTCTCATAGAGAAGGCCAAGTTCAGTAGCTCATGCCTGTAATCCCAGCACTTTGGAAGGCCGAGGCAGGAGGATTTCTTGAAGCCGGGAGTTTAAGACCAGTCTGGGCAACATAGGGAAACTCCATCTCTACAAAAATGTAATAAACTTAGGTTGGTGTGCTGAGTAGTCCCAGCTACTCAGAAGGCTGAGGTGGGAGGATCACTTGAGCCCAGAAGTTTGAAACTGCAGCAAGCTGTAATTGTGCCACTGTACTCCAGCCTGGGCAATAAAGCAAGACCCAGTCAAAAAAGAAAAAAAACAAAACAAAACACCCACAGAGAGTTCATAAACATCAGTGTCTCTAGTTTGAGAACTCCCACCACAGAGTACTCTCAAGAAGGCAGGCAACCCGACTGCATCTCTGTAATTTGATGGGCAACCCGATTCCAGACTCTGCCAAAGAAGAACCACTGGAGTATCCCCTCCTTCTAGGAAGAGCAAAAAGTCTGTAAGCACCACCTGTATTCTCCTGAGGTTCCATCCTTTCCTACCATGTACCTAGGACTCTTCCAGGCATCCTGAAGTAGGGAGTTCAGCTGGTTTGTGTCCTATTTTGATACTGATTACTGGGGAGAGGAACGGTAAGGAGAGATTTGGCGATAGTAAATCTGTTCTGATGGTACCGAGTTCCCTATGCTGGCTTGGGAAACCTCAGAAGGGTAGAAGGCTTTTTTGTAAGGGTTCTTTTGCCAACAGCAAATTCCCAGCATCATGTTTGGCTCAGAGTCCCAAACCCTAAAGGGTTGTAGCTCTGAACAAACAGCTCAGCCCCTACATGGACTTCCCAGGGTGAAAGCTGGCCCAGAAGCACTGCTTCAGGATTGGTTCAAACAGGAAAAGAATTCGGCCTGTCTCCTTGTAAATACCCCCTCAAATTATGGTTTGCAAATTGAGGTTTGATGCATTGGTTTTCCAAATACGTACAACAGACACAGCAAAATTGAGTTGACAGGGCACACAGTTTAAGATATCTGTTAGTGAAAATTACATTTTAAGACTTCCGTGATGACACTGAATATATTGCAACTGAGAGGCCAAGACAGAGTCCAGCGTATCAGCTTCTGGCTTAAAATTTCCTCAAAATAAAGCACCCTTAACACATATCTTTATGAACAGTGCTGAGAGTGAAGGCTGGACCCTAAAATAGAGTGACGCTAACTCGCTCTCAGGATGTCGGAAAACTGATCATGGTCTCATGGACATTTTACACCAACTCCTGGATAAGTAATCTCTTTAGGAAACTCCTAGTGAAGATAAATAGTGTTCAACTAGAATTTCCTTTTGCTAGTGAGAAGCAATGAGGCCAATGATGGCAAGTCAAAAATCAAGGGTGGTCAGGTCAAGAGGTGATCATGCACATGGTGAAGGTAGCAAACAGATGGCTGCCCCGGGGGCGATAGGGTTTTTTTCTTTTTTTAAGTGTATCTAAAGTGATCATATTTCCTGATTTTCCCTGTATTTAAAGCAATCATATGTATGACAAGTGAGCATGTTTTCCTGATTTTCCAACCTGTTATCTCAGTACAATTATTATTAATTTATTTTCTTGAGACAGAGTCTCATTATTGTCGCCCAGGCTGGAGTGCAATGGTGTGATCTCAGCTCACTGCAACCTCTGCCTCCCAGGTTCAAGTGATTCTCCTGCCTCAGCCTCCCAAGCAGCTGGGACTGTAGGCCCACACCACCATGCCTGGCTAATTTTTGTATTTTTAGTAGAGACGGAGTTTCACCATGTTGGCCAGGCTTAACTCCTTACCTTAAGTGATCTGCCTGCCTCGGCCTCCCAGAGTGCTGGGATTACAGGTGTGAGCCACCATGCTCAGCCAGTACAATTATTAATCGTGCCATTTTCACTCTTGAAAATGTCATAGATTTTACTATAAGTTGTATGATCACACTATTTATGGCACAATCCCATATTATTTTATGCTCCACCTCTCCTCCTCTCCCTCATTCCCTGGGATTCCCACATCTTTGGTTTTGCCCATTGGTGATCTTTCCCTGTTTTCCAAGTGTTTCATGCTCCAGCATTACCCTCAATTCAATATTCACCCCCCAAAACACTATTCATTCAACTCAGATGATTTTGGTGTATTCGTTCATTTTCACACTGCTGATAAAGACATACCCACAACTGGGTAATTTATAAAGAAAAAGAAGTTTCATGGATTCACAGTTTCATGTGGCTGGGGAGGTCTCACAATCATGGTGGAATGGGAAAGGCACGTCTTACATGGCAGCAGACAATACAAAGCTTGTGCGAGGAAACTCCCCCTTATAAAACTATCAGATCTCGTGAGACTTATTCAGTATCACAGAACAGCACGGGAAAGACTGGCCCCCATGATTCAATTACTTCCCACCGGGTCCTTCCCATGACATGTGGAAATTGTGGGAGCTACAATTCAAGATGAGATTTGGGTGGAGACACAGACAAACCACATCACTTGGTAAATGACCCAAAGCAAAAAAGCAATCTTACCATCTCATTTTAAGTAGCCTATACATGTGCTATGGTTTTATAAAACATTTAGAATTATAGAGGGGAGACCGTTTTCTAATGCTTCTTGCAAAATCTCTGCCCTTTATCAAAGTAAGGTGCAATAGTGTTAATTATGTAATCACTCCTGTCTGAGTTATTTTTGTGAGTGCTATTATATATACTTGGTCAGTTATATAATAGGGATTGCTGACTTGGCACCCTTTATTCTGAAAGTTTGCCAACACAAAAAGAAGTACAGGAAAAGGCACTGTAAAGAGATCCAGAGAAAGAGGACTACAAGTGGTTGGGATACTCTTTGCTACACATTTTCCGAATGGCCAGTAATAAGTGTATATTACTTTTATATTACTTTTACCATCTGGTAAAAAAAAAATGAATACAATAGAAGAGAATCATACACATTACATGAATAAAGGTCATTTAGACTATAGTTATTTTTATCCGTATGAAAACCTGAAAGCTTAATTTGACATTAGATAATAGTTGACTGGTTATAAATCTATGTATTTATATCACAGATACATTAAATACTGCTTTTTTCAGTGGTTAAAGAGTTGAAGTGGCCAGGCATGATGGCTCTAGCCTGTAATCCCAACACTTTGGGAGGCCGAGGCAGGCAGATCATTTGAGGTCAGGAGTTCGAGACCAGCTTGGCCAACATGGTGAAACCCTGTCTCTACTAAAAATGCAAAAACTAGCCAGGCATGGTGGTGCATGCCAGTAATCCCATCTACTCAGGAGGCTGAGACAGGAGAATCACTTGAACCCAGGAGCTGGAGGTTGCAGTGAGCTGTGATTGTGCTATTGCACTCCAGCCTGGGCAACACAGGGAGACTCCATCTCAAAAAAAAAAAAAAGAGTTGAAGTGAATCTTCACACTGGCAATCCAGCTTTACAAGAACTGCCTGTCTTTTACTAGTTAACCTTACTGACAATGTAAAGGCCCCATGCTCCCAGTGTGAGGTCCTGTATGGTGTTAACCCAGCTAGACAGAAAATAGGTGCTGCTTCTCTGCACCACCTACTCTAAGCACCTGAATTTCTATTGCAATTGTCAGTTTAGGGCTATTCAGTCTCAAAATATAGCCGAAAACAACGCCCAAAGTGTTATTTTAATGCAATACAGTACAAAGACAATAGGATTTGTTAATAATAACTGGCTAAATATTAAGAACATAATAAACCACCTGCATGGATTCTGTTATTAATGTCAAGTCCCTCTCCCCACTCCCTGTAGTAAGGAATTATAAGAACCTTTAGCTAGACATAGCTAGGAAAGTTATTTATGATTTGATTCAATTAAACTCCTCTTCCTTTGTCATCCTGGGCCTGAATTATTTGCTGACTCTCTTTTTGCTCCAATAATGATTCATATTCCATAACAGTAAATGGCCTTTCTTGTATGGCAGCTTTAATGATCTCTTACAGAAAATTCTGTCTCCCTTTCTGTAATTGCTCAAGGTTTATACTTTAAGTGAAAGGCTTTACCAACTGTGTTTCTATTGCTATAGCTATTCCAGTTTTACTTTCACCTCATAACTCCGTGCAATGCTGACATTTTAAACAGTACGGTTTCTGCCAATGTATGAGTTTTCTCATCTCTACCCTGCACTGGGACATAGGAATGGGTAGGAACAGCCAGGAGAAGGAGTTCAATATAGTTTTCTTTTTTTAAGAGCAAAATGCATAACTTTCATTGAATACTAGACGAAACATTCTCCCTGGTGCTTTTACTATAGTACTTCCTGTATCATATTACAACAAAACCTCAACCTAGAGTTTTGCTGTTTAACCACTTCATATCCACTAGCTCTACTATAGTTCAGTTACCATAGAGCCAAGAATTCTGATAAGCCATTTACAAATGAGAAATTTGATTCATGGCTAAGGTCACTCAAGACGTAGGGCTCATAAATGAAGTCAGATGGCTGCTGCTGATGAAGGCATAGATATTGCCGTAAAATAAGAACATGGAGCCGGGCGTAGTAGTCCTACCTACTTGGGAGGCTGAGGTGGGAGGATTAGTTGAGGCCAGGAGTTTGAGGCCAGCTCGCACAATATAGCAAGACTCTGTCTCAAAAAAAGAATTGTGTGTGTGTATACATATATATATGTGTGTGTGTGTGTGTATAAGAATATTGAGAGAGTGAACACTGATGGAATATGCAATTTGATACCATTGAGTGTCTGCAACATGATTACAGGGAAACATATAAACACAGGAGCACCATTTTTTGTGGTAGAAATAGGCGGCTGTCTTAGGTATTCTAAGGGACACTTAGAATAAAAAGATTATTGAGGCCCAGACGCCATGGCTCATGACTATATCCCAGCACATTGGGAGGCCAAGGTGGGCAGATCACTTGAGGTCAGGAGTTTGAGACCAGCCTGGCCAACATGGTGAAACCCCGTCTCTACTAAAAATACAAAATTAGCTGGGTGTGGTGGCACACGTAATCCCAGCTACTCAGGAGGCCGAGGCAGGAGAATTGCTTGAACCCAAGAAGCGAAGGTTGCAGTGAGTCAAGATTGCGCCACTGCACTCCAGCCTCGGCAACAAAGGGATACTCTGTCTCAAAAACAAAACAAAAAAAAGATTATTAATATATTTTTTAAATGAATAATATCTGTCTAGCTTTTTAAACAATGTCTATATTCAAATTATCAGATGCCATCACTGTCTGTAATATATTAAAATAGTTTTCTTTAGCTAGGCACGGTGGCTCACACATGTAATCTTAGTGCTCTAGGAGGTCAATGCCAGAATGTCACCTGAGCCCAGAAGTTTGAAACCAGCCTGGGCAACATGGTGAAACCCCATCTCTACCAAAAATACAAAAATTAGCGGGGTGTGGTGGCACGTGCCTGTAGTCCCAGCCACCGGGAGAGGCTGAAACAAGAGGATCACTTGAGCCCAGGAGGTGGAGGTTGCAGTGAGGCAAGATCATGCCACTGCACTCCAGCCTGGGTGACAGAGCAAGAACCTCTCTCAAAAATAAATAAATAAATAAATAAAATAAAAAATAGCTTTCTTTAAAGGATAACATACATATAATAAAATATAGTTGGTGTACTAATCTTGATGTACAGTTCAAACTTTTTACATATGTGACGTGTACATATGTGATACATATATACATATTTCATGTATATGTAACTGCAACCCAGATAAAGACAGAAGATTTCTTGCAACCCAAAAGGGCCCCTTGTCCTTGCTTTCAGTCTAATACTACACAACAGCTTAAAAGTAGCTGATTTTTACAGATAAAATGCTTTGAAGATTACTCGCACTAATTTTATTAGAAATTGCATTTAGTTGTGAATAGGCTCATAAAAGAAAGATTTGCATGGAATACTATGCAGCCATAAAAAGACAAAATCATGTCCTTTGCAGCAACATGGATGGAACTGGAGGCCATTATCCTAAGTAAACAAACTCAGAACATCAAATACCTCATATTCTCAGTTACAACTGGAGCTAAATAATGGATATGTACAGACTTAAAAAGATAGACGTAATAGACACTGGGAACTCCAAAAGACTGGAGGCTGGAATGCGGGTGAGGGTTGAAAAATTACCTACTGGGTACAATGTTCACTGTTTGGGCGATGGGTACACTAGAAGCCCGATCTCCATTATTATGCAATATGCCCATGTAACAAACATGGACACATGCCCTCTGAATCAATAGGCTGGGTACAGTGACCCACGCCTGTAATCCTAGCACTTTGGGAGGCCAAGGCGGGTGGATCACTTGAGGTCAGGAGTTTGAGACCAGCTTAACCAACATGGTGAAATCCTGTCTTTACTAAAAATACAAAAAAATTGAGCTGGGCGTGGTGAAGTGCACCTGTAATCCCAGCTACTCAGGAGACTGAGGCGTGAGAATCACTTAAACCCAGGAGGTGGAGGTTGCAAGGAGCCAAGATCGCACCATTGCTCTCCAGCCTGGGTGACAGAGGGAGATTCTGTCTCATAAAATAAAATAAAATAAAATAAAATAAATAACAAAGGTTTAAATGAAGTAGCTGTTTTCTCTTTCTCTCTTGTAAAAAGCAGATCTAGAAGCAGGCCCCTCAGTGGCTGGTGTGAAAGCTCCACAGAACCCAGCTTTCTTCTTTCTATTGAGCTACCCATAGCACTAAAGAGCTCCCTTTGGTTGACACAATGGAGCACCGGACTCTACCCAGGTGTGGTGACCATCCTCCAAGCCTGAAGAAGGGCAAAGGTAAGAAGCACAAGGCGGCAGCCACTGAGTCAGCCCCCTATAAATGCTTTCTTGGAAGCCCAACCAATGGCTTCTGCTTACATCTCACTGGTTAAAACAGTGTCATGCAAAACAGTTTTGGGTGGCACACCCAAAATAAAATGGGATTTTATGAAAAAGAAAGGGAGGAGGAATGTTGGTTAGTTAATGAGTAGTCTCGGCCACACCAGTGGCCACAAACTACTCGCGTGAATGACCTTTCTTGAAAATGCCATGTTGCATGATTTTAGATTGCAGTGGATCAAAGCAATCTAAAATCATGCCACAACAGATAAAGAGTTCTGAAATAAACACTCTTAAGCTCTTGGCTGAAGCAGTGCTTCAAAATTTGATTGCAAAAAAAGGTAAAACTTTTCACTATTCTTAAGAGGAAAAATATAGGGAAATCATAAAGAGTAAAATTAATAGCATTTGCACAAGACTGCACAAAATTTAATAATATTGTATGCATTCATTTATTAGGGCCCACAAACGGAAATCTGACTATTTCCAAGAGGTAACTGTTTCTAATCATTAGGATTGTGAGTTCTGATTTAAACTAAGAATAATATTTTAACTACCTGAATGCAACAAAAATCTATAACTCCATAATTTTAAATACACAGTTATGAATCCCCAGAACTTTTGAAAACTGAAAGTTTTTTTTGCAAATTGCAGCATCCTCTTTGGTGGCAAAAGCGGACCTGATGCCAGGTGCGGTGGCTCACACCTGTAATCCTAGCACTTTCTGAGGCCGAGGTGGGCGGATCACTTAAGCCCAAGAGTTCAAGGCCAGCCTGGGCAACATGCGGAAACCTCATCTTTACAAAAAATACAAAAATTAACCAGGCGTGGTAGCACACCTGTAGTCCCAGCTACTCGGGAGGCTGAGGTGAGAGGATCACCTGAGCCTGGGAGGTCGAGCCTACAGTGAGCCGTGATCATGCCACTGCACTCCAGCGTGGGTGACAGACTGAGATTCTGTCTAAAAAAAAAAAAAAAGTTGACCCGAAATGATGTGGGGCTTCTTATAGTCTTTACTCCATTTAATGTGATTGTAATATTTAGCACAAAAATATTACGGCCTTTGATTATAGCGTGCTGCATGATGTTATTTTTTTTTAACTCAGAAAATTAATCCAAATTCCAAAACAGATCTATCTCTACCTCCAGTTCTGTGAGGTAAAGATTTTACAAACTACACTACCCGATTAGTTCACGATTTGATTTGTTTGGAGATTCCTGTTAATATCAAAGCTCATTCAATGGATTACACATCATTGATCTGACCTAACTCCTTTTGTAATTTTTTAAAGTCTTAGACCTAAGAAACTGAACATGTTATTTCTGCCCATGTGCTTGTAGGATTTTGGTTTGCTAACAACCAGTTACTAAACTGAAAAAGGATAACTTTTTAATTCTGATCGTGTTAAATTCTCACTTTAATAATGTTTTGCTTCATTTGTTTTGTTTTGTTTTTTGTTTTTGGTTTTCTTTTTTCTTTTTTTTTTTTCTTTTTTTGAGATGGAGTCTCATTCTGTTGCCCAGGCTGGAGTGCAATGGTGCAGTCTTGGCTCACTGCAACCCCTGCCTCCTGGGTTCAAGCATTTCTCCTACCTCAGCCTCCTGAGTAACTGAGATTACAGGTGCCCACCACCACACCCGGCTAATTTTTGTATTTTTAGTAGAGATGGGGTTTCACCATGTTGACCAGGCTGGTCTTGAAACCCTGACTTCAGATGATCCACCCACCTCAGCCTCCCAAAGTGCTGGGATTACAGGTGTGAGCCACTGTTCCCAGCCTCATTTGTTTAAAAAAAAAAAAGGTGAGCACTGTTCAACTGATATAAAATGTAGTATTTTTTGAATCAAAAATATCAAAATCAGCACCATTAGAGAAAACTGAGGCAATTCGTTGCCTGAATTCCTCCTTTTCATTTTGTTTGTACTATGTATGATTTGTGTCTTATTCATATTTATTTATGAGCTGAGTCATAATCAATGGCTGTAAGTATGTGCGTGAAATATGGATTTTTAAAAGTATAATACCGAAACCCTGTAATGTAGCTATGTAAATTCAAAATTCGCATTGAGGGTTTTTTTCCCTCTACCTTCTCTGGACCTTATCATTATCAAAACCTCTAAAATCTGGAAGTCCAACGTTCTCTGTCTTAAACACAGAATTCATTTCTGTGGCCTATAAACCTCTGCAGGATCTCTCTCCAGTCTACATTTCTGACTTCATCTGATGCATTTCTTGATGTGCTAAAACCACACTGGCATCATTTCCCTTCCTAGAATGTGCCAAGCTTCATTCTGCCTCAGGGCCTTCGCACATGCTATAGCCTCTTTCCTAGACTGTGACTTCTCCGATATTTTTCAAATGTGTCTCCTTGTCATCCTTCAAGCTTAGCTTAAGCCCCACTCCTTTAGAGACAACTTCCTTACCACCTTGTTTATTTATTTCCCTCCCTGTTATTCTCTAACACTGCACTGTTTCTTTTTTTGTTTGTTTGTTTTTTGAGACGGAGTCTCACTCTGTTGCCCAGGCTGGAGTGAAGTGGTGTGATCTCGGCTCACTGCAACCTCTACTTCCCAGGTTCAAGTGATTCTCCTGCCTCAGCCTCCCGAGTAGCTGGGATTGCAGGCACCCACCACTACACCCAGCTAATTTTTGTATTTTTAGTAGACACAGGGTTTCACCATGTTGGCCAGGTGGTCTCAAACTCCTGACCTCAAGTGATTCACCTGCCTCAGCCTCCCAAAGTGCTGGGATTATAGGCGTGAGCCACCGGGCCCAGCCCTGTTTGGTTTTTTAATAGCACTTAGAATAATGTGCAATAATATACACTTGACCCTTGAACAACACAGGTTTGAGCTATACAGGTCCACTTATACACAGATTTTGTTTCAATAAAAGTTACACAGAGTATTCCTGCCTCTCCTGCTTCCCTTTCCACCTCCTCCACCTCTGCCACCCCTGCCACTCCTGAGACAGGAAGACCAAACCCTCCTCTTCTTTCTCCTCTTCAAGTACTCAATGTGAGGACAATGAGGAATAAAGATCTTTATGATGATCCACTTCTGCTTAATGAATAGTAAACATATTTTCTCTTCCTTATACTTTCTTAGTAACATTTTCTTTTCTCTAGTTTACTTTATTGTACAAATTCAATATAGAGTACATACGACACACAAAATGTGTGTTAATTGACTGTTTATGTTATTGGTAAGGTCAATAGTAGATTATTACAAGTTCAGTTTGGGGGAAGTGAAAAGTTACACAGAATATTTGACAGCATGGGAGATTGGCACCCCTAACCCCCACATACTTCAAGGATCAACTGTATTTGTTCACCTGCTATTTATCTGTCTCTCCACTAGATTATGAACTCCATGAAGGAGGAAATAAACTATTTACTTGTTCACTAATATATACATAGCACCAAGCATCATGCCTGGCACATTCTAAGTTCTCAAGAACTGTTTGAATAAACAGTAAAATAATTATTTATCTTATGTATTTCTGTGATAATCTGCCCCAAAACATTTCATTCTACAAATTATCTTTACCTAAACAAAAACCAAAAATCCCTCGAATTGTGTATATCATGAATACGGTCTCAAAAACTCCAAAGAAAATTATCCCATAGGAAAGCATGTAATCAGAAGTATGTGTATCTTACAAAGTGCACAGACCATCCTAATCTACAGATAATAAAGTATATGAAGGTGTATACACATATGGATGTGCATATCTAGGTATTTTATTTACCCTGGCTGTTCATTAAATATATCTGACCCCAAGTCTACTCAGATTGTCTACTTCACTTGACAGTAGAACAAAGGCAGGAGATGCACCTCAGAGAGGGGTCTAGCTCAAATGCTATCTAAATTGGCCAAGGCCCCATGGCGGTAGGTGACCTGTCTAGTTACAGTTCAAGGAGGTCTCACTAAAAACATAGTGAGTTCTACCTCCTAGCTTACCATGGACAGGCTCTGTTTATTCCAACTGTCCTGTAATTAGCCCTTTTTACTCTCAAAGTATCCTGTGTTAGACGATAAATTCATAGTCACCCTAGCTACATCTTTCTAAGAATGTTACCTATTAAATGCCAGGCAGGGATACCAGACCAACGTGTGTGTATATACATGTACGTGTATGTGTGTGCATATGTGCATGTGTATGTGTGTATGTGCGTGGTGTGTGTGGAGGGGGAAGAGATTGTGAAGAATGTAGATCATTCCCCACTCCTTTCTTAATCCAGTTCCTTTAAACCCTGTTCTCTCCTTGACTCATTAGAAAATTTAGTGGGCAAAGAATTTTTACTGACTATGTTAACACATGTATGCAGTATTTAACACACTACGATCTTTGTCGACTTTTCTGACTTTACATTAGCAAGCATAGTCTTGCGTCGGTTTAACGTTCATTTTTTAAAGTCTTAGACTTTGTCTTTATCTAAAAGCCCAGTTGCAAACACCAAATACCTGACTCAGCTCACAACTAGAGACCGAGCATCAAATTTCCCAGCCCACTTAATTTGAAAGCCTGCCAAGATAGGTGAAAGACCTTATAAATATGTAAAGCAGGAAGTTCAAATTACAGTCAAGTAACTCTCTAGTGATTGATGTTCTTTTCAAAACAATTTTAAAAAACTAATAATGACTAGCACAATTCTAAGACCCTCTTTCCAAAGGCTTCCCCCGAATTCAGACTCAATGGTGTACTTTCAGTACTGTATTTATTTTGGATTTTTACCACTTCCTGGAGGCCAGGAGGAGGCACAGTGGGAGGATCCTAAAAAACTCAGTACCACAGCCATTTTGTTTGTAAGGCAGAGTGGTAGAATTCTGCCAGCCGGTAAAGGTTTTTGAAACAATTTTTAAGGGGGGCGGGGGAGGGGGTGGGAATATGCCTATTGTTTTCATTTAACCGCTAAATTCATTATTTTGTTTTACTTTTTGCACACATGGTAGTTACTGTGAATAAGGAATTACGTATTTTTTTCCCAAGGAATTAGAGATCTCGGAGCTAAAGGAGTCATGAATTTTGTTCCAGGATGACTGGCTTCTCTAGGTACCCTCATGAGATCAAATTGAAAAAATATTTTGATGGACATAGTTTTTACATGGCCAGGTTTGCATGCGGAGGATCTATCGACGTTTTGGAAAGGAGCAACAATTTGCTCAAGAAAAACATAATAATGCTGTTTTAAAAAGCAAAAACAAAAACAAACAAACAAAAAAACCCACATCCAAGAAGCCAGAGTGTTCCTTCAGATGTTAAAAGGGGCATTCCCCCGAGCTCACAGGCAGCCGTGGGTGCTATTGTCTTGCAGTGTCACTTAATAGCGAGCTTAGACTTTTGTCATTTGGGTGGCTGTGCTTTTAAAAGCCCAGTGTAAAATGGCACACACACTGCATTTTTTTCCGAGCTGCAGGAGGCGGGGGCAGCGGGGGATAGTGCAGACTGTAGGGACACTGCCCTCCCAGCCAATCAGCGCTCGCCTGCTTGCCATCGCAAAGTTGTTAACCCCAGAGTCTTCTGGCTGTGCTGCCTCCTCTGCTTTTAATCTTCTGTGGATATTTCTCCGATTTCTCCCAAACGCCCATAGATCCTGGGGGAAGCCACCCCATTCGGCCGCCGATCATGGAAGAAAGTATTACTTTTTATTTACCAAACATTTTAAAGATGTTGGAAGATCCGTATGCTGCCTGGAGGCTGTTGTTTCTAGAGACACAAGTATCCAGCCTATATTGTTACAATTTTTTTTCAAGAACTGCCGTCTTCTTTGCCTGCACTAATGGTAAGTTTGTAATTTTCACCATTTATGTCATTCAGTCTTCGAAAGAGCCACCGGCTAAAAAGGATTTTCATTGTGTTTCTTCTAACAAAACCAATCTTTGTATTTTTCTTTAGCTTTGATCTCTGCACGTTCTACCTAATCTTGCTTGGTTAATTTTTACCAAGAGAAAAAAAAAATAGTTTTTTTTTTTCATTGTTAAAACTAAATGTTTGTAATATAAATTATACTTTAATTACTGTGAACTACAGAGGAACTCAGATATTTCAAGATGGACTTGTTTTGTGCCAGTAATGTTGGCAATGCCAAATATGTGCATATCCTCTTTATAAAAATTATGTCTTACCTAATTTGTCCAGGACTCAATTATCAGCAGGCAAACTATGGATATAGTTTTTTTTAAATGGACCTATTGTGGTTCTCTTGATAGATTACTTGGATACAAACTACAGAAAAGCTGCCCTTGGTATAATGAAGGTGGAGGTTGACATAACCGGGTTTATATTAAGTTATGGCTGTTACTAAATAGTGGATCTTTTATTTGCTGATCAGATCTCAACTTGTAGTCTATGATATTATTTCTTTGAAGCTCTTCATTAGATAATCTTTGCAGATCTTGCTTATTTTTCTCCGATAAGATACATTTGGGAGACATTTTGTAATTTTTGGCATTTTTCTAATTTTTTTTCTTTTTGCACACGGTGGGAGATCTTTTTTGTTTTGCATTGATCTGTGTTGGTGGCGCTGTAGTGCTCCTCAACAATTTATGTCAGTTTCACTAAAAGAAAAAAGGAAGAAAAAAAAGAGGTGGGGCAAGATTTGATCTATTCTCTTCTCCCTTTATTTTCTTAAAGAAAGTTCATTTTAGTCAGTGGAAATATTCAGTTGTGTTATTTAAATGTTTTCTGTGAACTGTGAACTGTGGTGAGAGCAGACATGTCGTCACAACCAGTCGAGGGAACATCAGGGACAGGCATGCAGTTTGCAGTTGTTTTATCTGATCTGATTTATCATCTCTATATCAAAATTATTCAATAATAAGCTGTCGATTTATCTTTTTAGTAACATTTTGCGTTTTCCTTATATTACAAAATTACATGTGTTAGTGTATTTTCAATTTAACCAAACATTTGAGTTTTAGTTCCTTCAACATTGTAAAAGTTGAATTTCATTTTGAACCTAGGGATTTCTTAAATAACTATTCTAAGTTTCTCCTGAGGTTTTTCTAATAAATAATCATATAATAATTCCTACATTATTATTTGTTTCATTTTGAAATGATACTTCAACTGAATTTACAGATAGCCTTGTTTATAAAATAACAAATATTTTGGAATAAAATAATTTTTTAAGAATATGTGCACAGTTGCTTTTAGCTTTAAAAATTTTGATGTTCACATATCTAAATGCAGGATTATATCTTTTCCATCTTTGTTCTTATTGAGAGTTATCTGATTAGAGAACATGGGATTTAGGCCCAAAGCCTCCCAAGAACAAAAATGTGTTACGATCTGACATAGGTTTTACTGGTCTCTGTAAATATTTTAGTTGTTTATGGAGATAGTAAGTGTGCCCTTAGTTCAAAAAGAAAGTGGGACAAATCAGTAACTGAACCCTAAAACATATTTTTTTGCCACATAAAATAAAAACAACTGAAATAGTATACTAGACCACTTTTCCATAAGATTGAAGAGATTATTTTTTGAAAGAGTGAACATGTCAAGAATTATTATTTAGTGTGTTTATCCACTTTGAAATATGTAAATGCTCGTTTCACTTTTTAACCATTTAACAGGTTGAAGTAAAAGGATGTGTGAAAATGGCTAAAAATAGTATTTCTGATTTTTGTGTCTCTATATCTACATAACCCTTTCCTTGAACTTCAAAAATAATTATGTATTATGCCCATATTTTGTTTATACTATGCTATAAAAATGTGAAAATGTTCACTGTAACATTTTAGCTATTCATAAAATGTAAATGCCCCATCAAAGCTGGTTTTTGACATTATAGATTATTTATAGAATGAAATACTGCAGGTGTAAATATATTATCTAACCCTCTGGTTATGCTGGAGAGTTTAGTTCTCTGAAGTTGATCTACCAAATAAAATATACTTTCCAACACATGTATTGCTAAAATAGTCTGCTATTCAGAATGGTGATAATTTTTATTTTATTTAATCTCTGAAAACTAAACATGTGTATATAATGTAGCCCCCTTTTAAAAACAAACTGATGCTATGAAGTCCATATGTAGCTATGCAATGCTCTTTGTTCTCCTACATCATTGACTATTACATCATTGATTATGAAGTAACTATTACAGTTAAATCTTCACTTTTAAAAATCCTTCATATATATTTATATGACAGATAACATTTTATATGTGACTCTTACATCACTATGTATTTAAGGAGGTTGAAATCTATGAGACAAAAACAATTCACTATTTTATATTATTCTCCATTTTAAAATCCACCTTGAGCTTCATTTTAACTCTTGATTCCTTGGACATTAATTTTTTTAATTGATAACATTTTTATAGAAATTTAGTTCATGAGCTTGGTGTGATTGTGATTAGAATTATAACAAATTTTTTTACTAAAAACCTTTATTTATTAAATTTAGTAGATAGAGAACTAACTCAGTCTTTCATGGTAACAGTTGCTAGACCATGGACAATAAAAAATTATTTTTTAAAAATCCCAAAATGTCATTTTAGTCAACAGTTACATACTTATTTCTTTCTAGCACACCAATTTTATCAGATAATAGCAAGTAGCAAAATTTACTATATCGTCATATCATTTTTCTCATCCTGCCCATCCCTCTGATGGAGGGAGGGGTTAATGAGTAGTGAAATAACCAAAAAACAGGTTGCAGAAAGCAGAAAGAAATCATGCCAAAGACATGGAGATCTGTAAATCAAACTCCAAACAATAAACCTCAGAAAAATGAACTTGAAATTATAGAGCTTGATCAATAACAAATAAACTGAAAATTATATTAAGACAATGTAATGACCCAATTCAATTTCCTAATTTATTAACTTACATTCATTAGTATTGTTAAAGACTGAGGAAGTTTCAGGTTAGCCAAACTCATTAGGTAATAGGTAATGGTAGGGTGAGGAAACAAAGGGAAGAAAGATTTAGAGATGTTAAGGTGACCAAACATAAAATGCTAAAAATATTAGCCAGGGCTTATCTAATCTACCTTGGAATGAATTTTTTTTTTAAAGAAGAAAATATAAATGAAAATTCTATCCTGTGAAATCACATACAATATAAACCTGAAATTGTCTGTTTCCAATTCTACCCACTTCTTGTGCATATTTACCTCTGTTATTTGCTAGATGTGTTACTACTTTCCATAAGACGATACAGATACACTGCTGTCCTCAGCATGGTTTTGCAAAGGAAAACAAGAGGAAAATGATACACAAAATGTGTGTTTGTGTTAGGACTTTGCTTTTGATCTTTCCAAAATGATTATCAAATGGAGAATCTAAAGGGAAAGTAAAGCAGATGTATAATTTTATAAATATTTTTATGAAAAAGATAAAAGTAGATTTTATACTTGATTTGTTCAACATTTGTTTTTATTTTTATTCGGGGGTTTGTTTATTCTAGATCCTCCCCCATCTATTATGTATCATTCTGAAAAGATGCTAGGGTGCAATATTAAGCAAAAGAGGCAAGGATTCCTGCTGTAATGGAGTCTACACTCCAACGTGGTTCAGAGTTCTAAAGACACTTTCAATCTAAAGTCTTAGATGTCTGAGGTTCCCAAAGGAAGACCAAAAAATATTTTTAAAATTTAGATCTGTTTACTTAGGATTTGACAAGTGTTATTCCATTGAAGGACCATTATTTGGGCATCAAGTACTCACATATTGGGGTTGGGAGAGGATGTAGCCCTTAAGCTTTATATATAACCCAAATAGATGCTACAGATGGTTGCCTAATACAAATTCCTATTGTAAAATGAGAAATAAAACTTTGACGTATTGGCTAGAGAAAAGAGATGAAGAGGGGATCACTCTGGTAGTAGGAGTTTTGTGCATGTCCCTGTGGGATCCATTTGATGAAAACATTTTCTAAAACATGGTAGGGCCTCATTTTTCATATTTTGCTCACAGTATCATCAAATAAACATCAAGGTAAATATAAACTGAGAAGATGAAGCGGGGAAATAAAATTAGTATTGAAGTATTATATTAGAACTAAAATTTTTATTTTAAAACCTTCTGTAATAATTTCTAATGGTATATATAACAGAAATTTTAAAAATAAAAACAGACATTTTAATTTATGAAAATAATATAATTAGACACTTAGCTAATGGTTAATTAGTTAAACATATCAGGTATGGAGCAGGAAAGTAAGACTGATGTTATTTCTATATAGATGAATTTGAGGAGAAGGAACTATTTATTAAGGAATCTCTATGTGGGTTAAGATGATCTCAGGAATAAAGTTACCAGATTATTGTGTCATACAGCCAATTAATCTATAGTAGCTGGATGTGTTATATTGTTTAGTTTGCTTTCATACTAACATAGAACCCTCCTGATAGTGGCATAAAAAATAAAGATATTTATTTTTTCAACTAAATGAATAATCAGGTGGCAAGTGAGTTATAAGTTTGGTTCAATAGTGAGTTCTAGGTTTGGTTCAACAATGTTATTAAGTTCCTTTAACCTTTTACGTTGCCATAACATCAGCAATGTCTGTCCTCATAGTCACAAAGTGGCTGCCGCTGACCCAGGCATCATATCCTAATATTAAAATATCCAAAGTGAGGAGAGTTACTCTTATTCATCTTGTTGTAAGGGAAGAAATCCTTTTTCAGAAGCTCTATAGCACAATGTTTCTTAGAGCTCATTGGGCAAGTTTGTAGGACGTGCTCACACCTAAACCACTCACTGACAAGGGGACTGAAATTACCAGGATTGGTTTAACTGGTTTAACTAGGGAAGATGCTTAGAAAGGTGAACACCTGCTTAATATTTACAGTTCAATAAGGTTAGCACTTAATTGCTTTGCGTAAACTTGAACTGTTTTGTATAAACATTCTTCAATGATTAAAACATTAGTATCTGTTTTCTCAGTGGCCAGATATGTCACTCGTGGGCTAATTTTAAAAATAACAAAAACAACATTTGATTAGAGTTTACTGTGTTCCAGTCTCTAGCCTAAATGCTACCTCTATCTCGTTAAATCCTCACACAAAATTAGGAGATAGGGCATTTATTATACCCCATTTGCAGTCAAGGAAACTGAGGCATAGAGAGGTTTATACCCCTGAGGCTAGGCCCATGTTACATAGAAATGAAAAAGCTAGAGTTTGAACTTGGGAAGTCTGAAATCAGAGTCTGTGTACTTACCTCCTCTTCTTTACTATCACATGAGATATTTGTAAAATTGGTGTTCTCTAACTGTTATTTTATTTTATTTTATTTTATTTCATTGAGACCGAGTTTCGTTCTTGTCGCCCAGGCTGAAGTGCAATGGCGCAATCTCAGCTCATTGCAACCTTCGCCTCCTGGGTTCAAGAATTCTCCTGCCTCAGCCTCCCAAGTAGCTGGGATTACAGGCGTGTGTGTGGCCCACCACCACACCCAGCTAATTTTTTTTTGTATTTTTAGTAGAGACGGGATTTTACTATGTTGGCCAGGCTGGTCTCGAACTCCTGATCTCAGGTGATCACCCGCCTCGGCCTCCCAAAGTGCTAGGATTACAGGCATGAGCCACCGCGCCCAGCCTGACTTGTATTTTAAGTGCCCTCTATGATATTACTGTTGAATCTTCTGGTTAATTTATTACTTTGTAAATCTAACAGTGTTCTCCTAGAATGAGTAATTGGCCTTCTGATTTGTCAGTCATATACAGATGAAATTTTGTATGTTGAATTTGCGTCCGATACATACTTGTACATTACCTCCTCTCTTCAGGAACATCTCATGAAATTCTTTCACACTAATTTTTACAGGGAAAAGAAGATCAAAGCCTAGAGATTCAGTGAGGCCTTATTGAAGCAGGTAAATTCATGATTCATAACATTAGGTCCGGATGGAATATTGGCATCTATTTCACAGTGTATAAGGCCAATTGTATGTACTGAAATGTTTCAGTTTTCATAACTTTGGCATATATGGAAGCTTTCACCTCTGGGACATTTTGAGGGGTTTTGTTGTACTCTAGATCAGTGGATCTCAAACTTTGGTGTGCCCTGGAATCACCTGGACGGCTTATTAAAACACAGATTGCCAGGCCCCCGCCACAAGAGTTCCAGGTTCAACTGGCCTGTGGTGGGGCATGAGAACTGTCATTTCTAAGTTCCCAGATGATGAGATGCTGTTGGTCCAGGCAACAACATTTGAGAACACTGCTCGAGAGTATCAGATACTGTCTGCCATGATAAGTATTTTGGCTTTGAAGTATGGATTGTAAACTTTGAAAGGGTGTCATTTAATATTTGGCAAAAGAAATTAATAAATAGGATGGTCAGGGTAGGCTGATTGAAAAGGTGAAAGCTGAGCAAAGACTTGAAAGAGGCATCTTTTTTTTTTTTTTTTTTTTTTTGAGATGGCGTCTCCCTCTGCTGCCCAGGCTGAAGTGCAGTGGTGCCATCTTGGCTCACTGCAACCTCTGCCTCCTGGTTTCAAGCAGTTCTCCTGCCTCAGCCTTCCTGAGTAGCTGGGACTACAGCGCCACCCCACCCAGCTAATTTGTGTGTGTGTGTGTGTGTGTGTGTGTGTGTGTATTTAGTAGAGACGAGATTTCACCATGTTGGCCAGGCTGGTCTCGAACTCTTGACCTCAGGTGATCCACCCGCTCGATCTCCCAAAGTGCTGGGATTACAGTCATAAGCCACCACGCTTTGCCATGGAGGATTCTCCTTATACTTTAGCATTAATCTCACATTTAAAATTTATTTGCCAATGATTCATGAATGTATTTTTAACTTTTTAAAATAGCACTCATACTTTACAAATGATTTTTTTTAAGTAGGTAAAAGTAGAGTTTAGTTTTGCTCAATATCAAGGTCCATTAGTGAAAGACCTGAATCTGTGTCATTTTGCTGTTCTTCTCAAGATTTTATTCCACCAACCACCAATGCCCCATATTCACTAGTAGGACATAGTATCCATGAGACTGAGAAAGGGAGGCTGCCATGCCAATGACCTATATTTAGCTCTGAAACTCAGGCCACTGCTCCAATCCACTGGAAACTCTCCATCCTCCAAGATAGAGGTCACAATCCCCAGTTGAAAAACACTGCAGGCCGGGCACGGTGGCTCAAGCCTGTAATCCCAGCACTTTGGGAGGCCGAGACGGGCGGATCACGAGGTCAGGCGATCAAGACCATCCTGGCTAACACGGTGAAACCCCGTGTCTACCAAAATACAAAAAAATTAGCCGGGCGTGGTGGCGGCGCCTGTAGTCCCAGCTACTCGGGAGGCTGAGGCAGGAGAATGGCGCAAACCCGGGAGGCGGAGCTTGCACTGAGCCTAGATCTGGCCACTGCACTCCAGCCTGGGCGATAGAGCGAGACTCTGTCTCAAAAAAAAAAAAAAGAAAAGAAAAACACTGCAACATGCCAAAGAATGAAGAGGACCATTTCCAAGAGTTTAATTGCTTTGTGTTTCCATTATTAAGCTATGAGACTTCAGAAATTTTTAATTCTGAAGGTGTTCGTTCATTTTTCAAGAAACAAATTGCCAACCTAAATGAGGGAGGAAAAAATCAGCAAATTCCATGTCCTTTCTATCCTCAGAAGCCATTATAAGCTTCAAGCCATCCTTCCATACCATTGGAGGTCTTCTTAAGAAGCTGGTATGAAGTATCCTGAAGAGGCATAAGTAGTAAGTTTGGGCTAGTGTGGTCTAGTATTAAAAAGAGTCATTCAGCACCTATTTAATAGTAGACTCAGATCATTTAAAATTGCCTAAAACTCCACAACTGTGCTGTCCAATACAGTACTCACTAGTAACTTGTGACTATGTGTATTTAAATTTGAATTAATTTAAATTGTAAAGTTCATTTTCCCAGTCACACTATCCACATTTCAGTTGGTCCATAGCTACACCCAGGTAGTGACTACCATATTGGACAGCACAGATTTATAGCACATTTCCATGACTGCCCAAAGCTCTATTGAACAGTCCTGGTCTAGAATGATCCTGGGTCCTTCAGATCATGTGAGGCTCACACTCTTGCGCCAGTGGTTCTCAACTCTGCCTGTATGGAAAATCACCCAGAAACTTAAAAACAAAATGTCTATGCCCTACCCTAAAAAGTTCTGGTTTAGTTGGACTGGATGGGATCTGGAAATAAGAATTTTCCAAAGTTGTCCATGGGATCGTAGCAGTCAGGGTTGAGAATTACTAAGTTATACAGACAGGCTGACGGCTATTGAAGCAAGCCACTAAACCAAAAACTTGGGGGAGGTTTTTGTAGACTTGCCAGGCTACTTCTCATCTCCATCTTTCAAAACCTACAATCCATCTCCTAGAAGGTGAGGGAGGCCCAGACCTAAATAAAGATTAACGACGTTGAAACCAGTTCTGTGGAGTGAAGCAATAAACTGACTGCCTAATGAACATAAACTTTTGCTGGAAAAAAACCAGCCCTGTAACTCCTCTTCAGTTATGATGCCCTTCAGAGTGAGTTTTATATTATTGAAAGGCTATTCAGAAGTTAATTCTAATCTTTAAAATATATATAAAAAGTTTTTAACTTATATATTCAAAGTAGTAGTTCTCCATTATGTTTTAAAATTTAGTGTACAAATCTTATCACATTCATAAATCTTGCAACTTTTAGAAATCATGATCCTTTAAATAATACCTGGTCTTATCTGTAGCATGACTTAATTAAACACCTCCCAAATTTTGACACTGAATTTATAAATTTAGTACATATAATTGCCTTCTTTAGTACTTTGTAAACATTTTCAAGAAGCTAAAATCTTACAGATCTAATAATTTAACTTCTAAACATGGTAACTCTTAAGTTCGCTCTAATGTTTCAATAATACACATAAACTTAGTAAGAATTCTGCTTGAAAGTCTAATAGGCTGACCTCCTATTCCATTAGGTCAAGTGTTCTTAAATAGTACAATTACTTACACTAAAAAAATATTGCAGTACTTTCGACAGCACATTCTAAATCTTTCTGGAGTTAAAATATGCTTACCTGTTAAAACAACCGTTATGACCTACCCAAACAATTTGGGGTGTTACTTCCCCAGTGAATTTTTTGGTCTGCCTTCTTAGCTTGTTCAAATTTTTTGTGGTTTTGTTTGGAATACAACTAGATCCTTGTCTGAGACACTGATGGGGTGTACTGAGCCTTATTTATATTTACTGGGTTTTTTATATTAAAAAAAGATATTCTGAAGGCTTACTTGTCTTAGATATTGAGTCATATCTTTACTTATTTTCAAGTCAGGTTAGAATCTATGGCTACGTCAGTTGAAAAATACCTGGATTTTGCACTTCCTATCCTTTTAGAATATGTAGCTGTCTTTTATCTCCAAATCTACACACCTTTGAACTTGGCAGAATGTCATATCCTTCCACATTGTCTCGTAGGGCAATCAACTCTTCCAGATATTTCTGCTCCTTGACTGACTGAATTTCTCTCATTGCTTTGTCTGGCTATGTGGTCACAAGTTCCAATGTTATTCTATTGACAAGGTTTTTTAGCTTCCAGAATAGCTAACCAGAAGCCTCTCCATCCACATTTCTATTGCAGACATTAGGAGAACACTTAAAGTACACGGCTTTGTCTGATCTGTTCTGAGTTCCTAACTTTGCCCTTTACTACCAATTGTCCAGGCCCTCAGTTTCTTCTTCTATCAAACAAGGTAATATTACTTAACCTCACATGGCTGTTGTGAGAACTCAATGAGTTAGTGCATCTAAAGTGCCTTGAATAGTGCCAGACTTGCCATAAGTACTCAAGATGTGCTCTAAGTTCTGTATTTCTTAGGCAAACCTGATTTCAGAGATCAAAATAGGCCTTACACAGTGCTATGGGAATTTAAAAGATCACCCCATTCAGGAGTATGGATTTTGCAGTATTAAAGATGCTCGCTGGAATAGATCATTATCTTCTCCAAGTACTCTATTAATGAGTCAGATAGAATATAAGGTTCATTATCTGCTTTTCTTTCATTAAATAAATCTTTATTGAATTTCTACTACATTAAAAAACAAAAACAAAAACAAAAAAACACTGCCATGAGCCATAAAGGAGAAGGTAGTTTTGACTGGAACCTTGAAGGATGGGTAGACTTTCAGCATGTAAAAATTGAGAGAAGACCTTCCAGGTAGACAAAGCAGTGTGGGCACATGCAAGGATGGAAGAACGCACATGACTTTGGGAAACGCAGCTAGAAGTCAGTGCAGATAGAGAATAAGCTATGATGTGCAGAGGTTAGACACTGGGAGAGAGAGGTCCATGAGAGTAGCTTGGACTAACACAGGGAGGGTTTGGAATCCCAAGCTGGGGAACGTAGAAATCAGGCATTGCCCAGAGAACACCAGTTCAAATGCTTGTGTCAATTGCCAGAAAATGATGAAGGGATATATAAAGAGGGAACTACTTCTTTCTTTTATTTGTCTGTTAACCCATGTGGCATTGTGGAGGAAAACTCCAACAGTCTGGGTCTCTTGCCAGGTAAGTTTTGATAGGGAGAGTAAAGAGAAGTAGTAAGGTTGGAAGTTTCGGACAATTTTCGGTAAGTGTGGACACTGGACAGCAGGGGGCAGCATAAGGGCACCAAAAAGTTGAAAGATGCAGAAGACATTCGCTTATGTAACATTTCCTGACAATTATGAGTTTACATTTATAAGGCTACTTGTATTAGTAACTTAGCATTCTTCTCCCACAAATGAACAGAGATTGACAGAGAAAAGAAGAAAAATAACAGTTGCACTATATTAGGCTGGCGAACAGCAGAATGGCACTGCTATTTATTTGAGAGGATAGAAACAGGCAGTTGTCTGCTTATTGTTTCCTTTCAAATAAATACAAACTCAGAATTCAATGCAAATGTGTACATTTCCATTGGAAAACACACCTTTATATGACTTTATGATTTTGCATTTTTTAAAATACATTTATTCAGCTGTACTGTATTCACAAGTTTTCCTAGTGAAAAAGTGGGGAAACTTGAAAAAATATATATAATTTTAAAATAAATTGAAAGTTTAATATACATGTTATTTTATAGGCCAAATATATGGAATTGTAAATTTTGAATTTTTATGATTATGAAATTTTCTGGACTTTTAAATAACTTTTTTCTTTATGTCTAAAATTTAAAACTATCTATATTTAATCAGATTTTTTTAGTGAAATTCATCTCTTACTAACCTTTTTAAAAGTTTCTTCAGCTTATTGTTTTAAAAAAGTTTGGGGCCGGGCACGGTGGCTCATGCCAGTCTTTACATTAATAAGAATAGCATAAGGCTGGGCGTGGTGGTTTATACCAGTAATCCCAGCACTTTGGGAGGCCGAGGCAGGCAGATCACTTGAGGCCAGGAGTTTGAGACCAGCCTGGCCAACATGGTGAAACCTCTACTAAAAATACAAAATTTAGCCAGCTGTGGTGGCTAGCGCCTATAGTCCCAGCTATTCGGGAGGCTGAGGCAGGAGAATTGCTTGAACCCAGGAGCCGGAAGTTGCAGTGAGCCAAGATCGTGCCACTGCACTCAAGCCTGGGCAACAGAGCAAGACTCTTTCTCAAAAAATTAAAAATAAATACATACATACATACATACATACATAGTTTGGATGGCTAGTGATATTAAGAGTGGAAAACTGGAAAGTTCCACGTAGATTTTTTTTAGCTCTGGAATTTGCCATGGCAAAAGCCGCATTATACTCACCTGAAATCTGTCTCTCCAATTTGTGAGGAGGATGGTAGCACACTGCTTCATACCTTCACACTTAAGGAGAAATCTCTCTGTCTGTGTTCCTTCATGATTCTTTCAATGTCTGTCACACGTTTGAAGGTTGTGATCACTGTGTGGGTTGCACTTTGTGTGCTGCTTTTGTTCTCTTATTTTGCTTTTTTATATATACTTCTTTGCATGTATTATATAATACCTCATATTTATCACTTTAAATGGCCAAATAAATTGATGGCAGACTATTCTTATGATTATTGAATACTGATTTCCAGTTTTAATAAGGAAAATCTGAAACAATGAATACATTTGGGGATTAAGCTGGTTAACATGAAACTTTATTCTTCAATATCATAATTGAAAATAAATTACTCTGTAAAGTAAGTTCATGAAAAATTACCTATATTTTTCATTGTAATCACTTGTAAATCTGGGCATATAAAGATATAAAATTATTTAAAATGTTACCTTTCAAACCAGAGTTTACAAGCAGGGTGTGCCTGCTTGTGTTTATAAGAAGTAAGTTCACTAAGGGCAAGAACAACATTTTCTTTTATATTTCCCCTGGCATATAGTGCAATGCTTTTGCACAGAGGTGGGGCCCAATAAACAAAACAAGGTTAGGAAAAACTTATTAAAGCATCATACGAAACATAAACATGTTTTGTAATGTAGATTTAGAAGTACTCTTGTTGTTGTTGTTTTTAGGCTGAGTTTCGCTCTTGTTGCCCAGGCTGGAGTGCTGTGGCATGGTCTCAGCTCACTGCAACCTCCTCTTCCCGGGTTCAAGCGATTCTCCGGCCTCAGCCTCCCAAATAGCTGAGATTACAGGCATGTGCCACCGCGCCATGCTAATGGCATATTTTTAATAGAGACGGGGTTTCACCATGTTGGTCAGGCTGGTCTCGAACTCCTGACCTCAGGTGATCTACCCATCTCGGACCCCCAAAGTGCTGGGATTACAGGTGTGAGCTACCACACCCGTCCCTTTTTTTTTTTTTTTTTTTTTTTCCTTGAGACGGAGTCTCCCTCTGTTGCCTGGGCTGGAGTAGTGCAGTGGCATGATCTTGGCTCACTGCAACCTCTGCCTCCCGGGTTCAAGCGATTCTCCTGCCTCAGCCCCCAAGTAGCTGGGATTACAGGTGTACACTACCATGCCTAGACAATTCCCTTTTTTTTTTTTTTTTTTTCTTTTTTAGTAGAGACAGGGGTTTCACCATGTTGGCCAGGCTGGTCTGGAACTCCTGACCTCAAATGATTCACCTGCCTCAGCCTCCCAAAGTGCTAGGATTACATGCATGAACCACTGTCCCTGGCCTAAATGTACTCTTCATACTTCCGTCATATGTTTCAAATAGTTAAACTGGTTAAAGTGCGACTGTTATTGTTCTTGTTGTTGTTGGTATTTTTCTCAGTGCCTAAATAAGACTGTGTTAAATATTTTCTTACATAGAAATTCTCCTCACTTTCTAGTGAAACTATCAGACTAATTGCAGATCTTTTATTACTAGAAGGTTATTTTGATCTGCTTTAGCCTTTATTCTAAAGTTTGCATCTTTTCATATTAATTCTGAATCCTTGGTATCTAGTTTTAGTAACATATTTATAAACAACACTGATTCCTGAAATCACATTTGACCACACTTAAGGCAGAGCTATTTCCACTAACCACCCTATAAGAACGTTTTGTTTAAGTGTCAAGTGTCACCAATTACTAACTAATAGGCCATAACCTCTCTGACTCAGTGATTGAAATTAGTTTCCCTAGGGCATATCTTCCAGAACTTTTTCTCTTATACTCCTCTTAAGTGCTTTTTTTTACTATGTAAACCAGGGGTATCCACTCTTTTGGCTACCGTGGGCCACATTGGAAGAAGTAGAATTGTCTTGAGCCATAAAATATACAAACGCTAGCTGATGAGCTATTTTTTAAAAATCGCAAAAACATTTTCATAATATGTTAAGAAAGTTTATGAATTTGTGCTGGGCTGCATTCAAAGCTGTCCTGGGCTGCGTGTGTCCCACAGGCCACAAGTTGGAAGGTTGCAGGTTGGACGAGCTTGATAAATATATAGTTAGAAAATACTAAAGGCATAGTTTCTTTAGAAATCACATGTCTCAAAGTAAATTATCTTTGAGAGTTGAAAGAGTTGGGAAGGGTCTAGTCTTTTCAAAGCTGAGGAGATAGAAGCCCAGGGAGATTAACATCAAGATCATTCAACTAGGTGGTGGCAGAGCCAGGATTGAAACTTATATTTTTTTAAAATAAAAGCTTGCAAATAACTACGTAATACAGTTAAGGTAACCTAGCATGGATTAATTTTTAATTCATTGATGACGCTAATTATAAACATGTCACATGGCTTAAAAAAATTTTTGCTTTTTAAAAATACCCTTAGTAACCAACATGATGGGGACGGGCACAGTTGCTCATGCCTGTAAGCCCAGCGCTTTGGGAGGCTGAGGCAGGCGGATCACCTAAGGACAAGAGTTTGAGACCGGCCTGTCTCTACTAAAAATATAAAAATTAGCTGGGTGTGCTGATGGGCACCTGTAATCCTAGCTACTTGGGAGGCTAAGGTAAGAGAATCGCTTGAACCCGGGAGACACAGGTTGCAGTGAGCTAAGATCACACCATTGCACTCCAGCCTGGGTGACAAGAGTGAAACTCCATCTCAAAAAAAAAAAAAAAAAAAAAACCACAACATAATGGACACAATACTATTATAAAATGAGACTTTTTCTCTGTACATAAAATGGTTTTGTTTTTTATTCCCACTGAGAAAGAAAAAGAGAATATTTTAAGAAAGACCATTATACAGAGGATAGTTCAAAATTCATGCTGAAGAGCTATTGCTTTTCAAGTAGATTGTGCAAGTTTAGCTATTTGAAAAAGCACAGTTATTGGAACAACTCAAGAAAACAAAGGCAAAAAGAGTTCTGTTAAGACAGAAGAAGGGAAACTATATGTTGGAAATACACACAATAGTGTCCCCTACAAGCCTGGTGTAAAGAAGCTTATATATACATGTGTGTGCACACTAGTATTTTTGTGAATTGAAAGAGAAAGGATAGGGTTTGAGAATTTATTTAAGAAAAAATGCTTTTTTAAAAATTCAGAATAGCATTTCTTTCTCTTAAAGGTCTAGGTTTTTAGTATTTTTGTTCAAGGGAAAGAATGACTGACAGCTAGTATTTATATTAAAATGAAGGTAATTAGAACCTGGCTCAGAATACTCAGGGGCAACTGACTTTCTACCCTACACTGAAAATTATTCCTTACTCTTTCTTCAAGAAAAAATGGGCTGGGCATGGTAGCTCAAGCTTATGGTCCCAGCACTTTGGGAGGTCAAGGCAGGCAGATTCCTTCAGCTCAGGAGTTCGAGACCAGCCTGGGCAACATGGTGAAAATACAAAATTTTCTCTGTAAAAAATACAAAAATTAGCCAGGTGTGGTGGCACATGCCCGTAGTCCTAGGTACTCTGGAGGCTGAGGTGGGATGATTGCCTGAGCCTGGGAGATCAAGGTTGCAGTGAGCCGAGATTGTGCCACTGCACTCTAGCCCAGGTGACAGAGTGAAACCCTGTCTCAGAAAACAGAAGACAAGAAAGAAAGAAAGGGAGAGATAGAGAGAGAGAGAGAGAGAGAAGGAGGGAGAGAGAGAGAGGGAGGGAGGGAGGGAGGAAGGAAGGAAGGAAGGAAAGAAGGAAGGAAGGGAGGGAGGGAGGGAGGGAGGGAGGGAGGAAGGAAGGAAGGAAGGGAGAAAAATGCAAGACTGGGCATGGTGGCTCATTCCTGTAATCCCAGCACCTTGGGAGGCCAAGATGGGTGGATTGCTTGAGTCCAGAGTTAGAGACCAGCCTGGGCAACATGGTGAAAACTCATCTCTACTAAAAATACAAAAATCTAGCAGGGTGTGGTGGCATGCACCTGCAGTCCCAGCTATTTGAGAAGCCAAGGTGGGAGGTTGGCTTGAGTCTGGGAGGTAGAGGTTGCAGTGAGGTGAGATTGCACCACTGCACTCCAGCCTGGGCAATAGAGCCAGACCCTGTCACCAAAAAAAAAAAAAAAAAAAAAAATAGAAAGAAGGAAGGAAGGAAGGAAGGAAGGAAGGAAGGAAGGAAGGAAGGAAGGAAGGAGAGAAAATGCAGTTCAGGTGACAGAGCAAAACCCTGCCTCAAAAAAGAAGAAGAAGGAGGAGGAGGAAAAATGCTCAGCTTTTTTGTGAAATAATAATAATAATGGCAATGTCTAATACTTACTGAAATCTTATTATAATGATTGGTGCTGAAGCTATCTTATAAGATTTTGTGGCCAGGCTCAGTGGCTCACGCCTGTAGTCCTAGCACTTTGGGAGGCCGAGGCAGGCAGATTATCTGAGGTCAGGAGTTCAAGACCAGCCTGACCAACAGGCAGAAACCTCATCTCTATTAAAAATACAAGATTAGCTGGGCAAGGTGGTGCATGCCTGTAATCCTAGCTACTCAGGAGGCTGAGGCAGGAGCATCGCTTGAACCTGGGAGGCAGAGGTTGCGATAAGCCGAGATTGTGCCATTGCACTCCAGCCTGGGCAACAAAAGTGACTCTGTCTCAAAAAACAAACAAACAAACAAACTTTGTAGAGATTAAAAGATAGTGCTTGTGAAATACCCATCCCGAAGTAAAAACTCGCAGAATTTGGTTACATGAATTATTTATAGATTCCAAACAACTGTAGAGGAGCAAAAAAAATATGACTTCCAGGTTTTTTGGCTGGGCTATGAATAAATTGACACAAGACAGACTAACAAGAGAAAAACCATACTTAATTATGCACATACATCCCACAAAATATGAGACTCAAAGAAGAATCAGATGATGGAAGCTTGTATAGTATCCTTAGCTACAGAAAAGAATAGGAGCTGGGGGCTTTTGATGGTGGTGGGTGGTGGGGAGCACACAAATAATGGGAGGGTGAGGGGAGAAATTGTATGGTGAATAAAGATTGTCCTGTTATGCATATAAAATGGTCTCTTAGGTAAGAAAAAGTTGTCTGGAACAGCCCTCTTCCTGTTACGGATACTTTTACTAATATAGATTTCCTTTACAGACGCAAATTTCTTTTACAAAAGTATAGCAGAAATACAGGTTCAGTAGCTGGCTACTTGCAGAGTTCACTTAATAAGGAGGTGTGGTATAAAGAAGGTGACTTTTTGTTCCAAAGCTAGCTTAGGGGAAGAAGTACAGGCTTCCTGCCTTAAGGGTACTGCTTCACTTCTGGAGCAGAAAGCAGACACTTTTAAAAGGGGGCCTAACATGAATGGCACACAGTGGAGGAAGCAAGCAGGTGGGGTATCTATGTGCTAGTTTGGTGCCTTATCTACCAGGCAGTTGAGGTGCCATCTTCATGGGCCAAAAATTATCCAGGTGGGAGAGAGTTTTGTAGCAGGCATACTGTATTAGTTTGCTCTTGCATTGCTATAAATACCTGAGACTGGGTAATTTATAAAGAAAAGAGATTTAATTGGCTCATGCTTCAGTAGGCTTTATGGGAGGCATGGTCCTGGCATCTGCTCAGCTTCTGGGGAGGCCTTAGGAAACTTACAGTCATGGTGGAAGGTAAAGGGGAATGAGACTCTCATAGCCAGAGCAGGAGCAAGAGAGAGAGAGAGCAAGCGGGGAGGTGCTACTATGCTTTTAAACAACCAGATCTCATGAAAACTCACTCACTGTCACGAGAACAGAACCAAGAGGATGGTGCTAAATCATTCATGAGAAATCCACCTCCATGATCCAAGCAGCTCCCATCCGACCTCACCTCCAACATTAGGAATTACAGTTCAACATGAGATTTTGGCAGGGACACGTATCTAAACTACATCACATGCTTCTGTTACCAGAAAGGAGTCCCAGTCCAGACCCCAAGAGAGGGCTCTTGAATCTCGTGCAAGAAAAAATTCAGGGCAAGGCCACAGAGTGAAATGAAAGTGAGTTTAGAAAGCAAAGTAACAAAAGAATGGCTACTCCACACACAGAGCAGCCCCAAAGGCTGCTGGTTGCCCATTTTTATGGTTATTGCTTAAGTATCTTCTAAACAAGGGTGGATTATTAATACCTCCTTTTTTTAATTTAATTTTTTTTTTTTTTTTTTTTTTTTTTTTTTGAGATGGAGTCTTGCTCTGTCGCCTAGGCTGGAGAGCAGTGCCATGATCTCGGCTCACTGCAAGCTCAGTCTCCCGGGTTCTCGCCATTCTCCTGCCTCAGCCTCCCCAGTAGCTGGGACTATAGGCACCCGCCATCACGCCCGGCTAATTTTTTGTGTTTTTGGTAGAGACGGGGTTTCCCCGTGTTAGCCAGGATGGTCTCGATCTCCTGACCTTGTGATCCACCCGCCTCGGCCTCCCAATAAAACTATGTTGCAGTAAAGAAGTTGGATAAAACCCACCAAAACCAAGATAGTGATGAGAGAGACCTCCACTACACTACCACCAGCATCATGACAGTTTTCAAATGCAACATGTTTTATTGGTAAGGTCTTTGTGACCTGTATCTTGTGCCGACCTCCTATCTCATCCTGTGACTTAGAATGCCTTAAGTGTCTGGGAATGCAGCCCAGTAGGTCCCAGCCTCATTTTACCCAGCCCCTATTCAAGATAGAGTTGCTCTGGTTCAAACACCTCTGACATTTGGGGCTGTAAATTGACTATTATCTCTCAAAGCAGTCTCCTGATGGGTGAGAGTTCCACTCTGGAGCTTGGAAGCACATAGATGAACTTGCCCTGTAGGGGGTGTCTGGTGATGGGGAGGTAAAAGGTTATAATTGCATTTCTAAATGACTAAGTAGGAAGTGGGGTTCAGGGAAAATGCACAAAAGAGAAAAGAAGAGAAAACAGTAAACTATAATCGTAACTTTTTCTATTTTTCTTAGAAAAAGGGGGGTATTCTATAACAAAGGATGGCTTTTCAGTGCTACTACTGTATCTGCAACTTCTCAGAATAACCAGCTCAAATATGCCAAAGAAATATATTTTGGGGGTGGCATATTCTGGTCTCCCACTGTCATATTTTGGAGTTGTATGTCCTGATCCCCAACACAATGCCTGCAGATAGACATTAATTATCTCTATGTTAGAGGAAGCTGAAACTCATAGAAGTTATAAATTTCATTCATGTTTACAGAGCTAGAAAAAAGCAGAGCTGAGATTCAAACCCACATCATGTTTGACTCCAGAGCCAGACCTTTTAACCACTACACAACACTATATCTCTTAGCAATTTGTTTTCCTAAAGCTGTCGACCTAAGGGAAGAAGCTAAGACACAAAACACAATTTTAAGAGTTTATTTAAGCCAAAGTGAGGATGGCTGCCCAGGGCACATCCTGGAGAGTGCTTCCTTGGCCTTTGTTACAAGCATGTTTTTAAAGGCAAAAGGGAAAAAGGAATGGGCTTTTTGACAGGAATTCTCATTGGGTTACAGAGACCACATTGATTACTGATTGACTATACTTTTTTTTTTTTTTTTTTGAGACGGATTCTCACTCTGTCGCCCAGGCTGGAATGCAGTGGCACGATCTCGGCTCACTGCAACCTCCGCCTCCTGGGTTCAAGTGATTCTCCTTAGCCACTGCGCCTGGCTAAGTTTCATATTTTTAGTAGAGATGGGGTTTCACCATGTTGGCCAGGCTGGTCTCAAACTTCTGGCCACAGGTGATCCACCCACCTTGGCCTCCCAAATTGCAGGGATTACAGGCGTGAACCACCACGCCCAGCCTGACTATACGTGTTGAACTGTGGAGTATAAGTTATGGTGTCCAGTATGTGGCATTGCTAGCTTAATTTATGACTACTTGGTGTCAGTCTAGAGCTCCCATCAAGTGGCTTCAAGAGATAATTATTTAACCGAAGGAGGAAGTGAGACATGACTGCTGTCACATTTCAGTGCCTCTCTGGGCCTGCTGATAATGTAAACGGGCTTCCATTCCTCAGAAAGTTTCTTTTCTTTTCCAAAGTTCCTGCATATATGTGCTAGCAACCTTTATTGCTGCTTTTAAAAAGGGGAAATCAGTGAGCAGAGAAAACTCAGGAAAAAAACATTTTTTTTTAATGTTTCTGGGGTGGTGATAAGGAAGAGGCTTCATATTGAAAGTTATAGCAGTAAAAATTACAGGTAAATATCTTATCACAAAATAATGCAAACATATCATAGATTTCCTAAACTTTGCATTGTACTAGACATTCTTTAGAGTACAGTGAAGAAACACAGCAAGCTAAATTAAAAGGGGTGGAGAAAAGACAATTTAAAAAATAAAATGGGTGAATTTTGGTTTTGCCTAAGATTTCCTTTTTAAGGAAACATTCAAAGGGCCCAACTCTAGTAATCAAATCTGTGATTAATTACATGATTTGAACAGGTCCTAGATTTTCTGTTCTAATGTGTTCTTTTGGGAAATATATCCCCTTCCCAACCACGATGGTGAAATTGAAACAAAATTATGTGGTATTCTTCTTTAAACTTGTATGATACTTTGGAATTTTCAAAGATTTTTCACCATATTGTCTCATTTATTGTTCATAATGCCCTAACGGAAAGAGAACAAGTATTCTGTAGACCATGCATGTGAGATACTTATGGCTCAGAGATCGAATCCTTTCTATAAAGTCCTAGTGCTGGTAAATGGTAAATACTAGATTTGGATCCAGATCAGCAAATATGGAAGCCCATGTTCCTTCTGGAACATCCTGCTGTGTCTCACTACACTATGTGGCTGCCTTGAATGCAAATTGTTACTTATCACTGGACTGTTTTCACACACAGCACTCACCCTGAGGCAAACAGTAGCAACCTGTGCAAAGAGGCCTTGACCCCCTGGGGAGCTAGCTTGACCAGATTTGGAGATTGGGCAGCCACTGTGCAACTACCAGATGAAATCACTTGGCAATGAGAAGAAAGAGGCAACAGGGCTCCTTGTAGACATATGCATGATACAAAACTACTAAATATACATAGAAATGATACAAAACTACTAATAATACAACATATGAATGATACAAAACTACTAAATATACCTAGGAATGATACAAAATTACTAATGATACAAAACTACTAATGATACAAACCTATGAATGATACAAAACTACTAATGATACAAACATGAATGATACAAAACTACTAATGATACAAACATAGGAATTATAGAAAACTAATGATACAAACATGGATGATACAAAGCTGCTAATGATACAAACATGGATGATACAAAACTACTAATGATGCAAACATATGAATAATACAAAACTCCTAAATGGAAACAAAACAAAAAGATCTCAGAAGGTGAATGTCCTCTTTTAAATAAATTAATTTTATATAGTATCTTTCAGGCATTTGGCTTCGTATGAGAATTTCTTTTCTCTTTCCTTAGCTAAGAGTTTTGAAGCCTTTACAACACAATATTATGTTGTATACTGTACATATGAAAAATAAATCTCAGAAGAGTAAAATGATCTATTTGAAAAAATAGGGTAAAAATATCATTCAAACAATAGCTTATGTTTATTAAACATGACTTTTGTGTCAAGCCCATGCTATGCTGTTTTTGTTGAAGTCTTGCAACAACCTAGGTAATAGATTCTGTTATGATTCCTATTTTATGGATGGGGAAACTACAGCTTTCAATAGCTTAAATTAGTGTCAAAATCTTTTAGTTAAAATTCAGTGTATTCATTTTACTAAAGAAATTTTTGGAAAGAAATGTAGCTAAACATTTCTAGTTAATTTGTTATTAAACCATATATACTATCAAAGTGTAGCAATGTGCTCAACTCTAGTACCTGCCAGAATTTCATCCAGTTTTATATTTTAATGTCTTATACAATTTTTAGCAGGATGAAACATTTTAAGACAGTAATAAAGATAATATTTTACATTTATAAGATCTTTCTGCCTTTTCAAAGTTTATTTGGCAGACTTAAGTAATTAGATGGATAACTTGATTGGAAAAACTTCTGTTTCCTTGAATTGCCTAAAATGACATTTCCTAAAGTGTGCTCTTATAGAACTAAAGGTAATAACAGTGTACAGAAAGGGGTTCTATGGTCAGAAACTTTGGAAAATACTGTGCTAAGCATCAGTAAATGGGTTTCCTTTCTGCAGGACTTCCCTGAGCCTATACATGGTGAGCCTATACCTATCTTAAAGAGGAAGATTTAATAAGTAGCATTTCCCTAACTTATTAGTTTTATATGGAATTCTTTACATAACTCTCATTTCAGAACATCAGTATTTTATGGTGCCTAGTTTTTGAAAACGCTAAACTAATATCTGGGAAGAAATACTGATATTTAAATACTAGGTGCTTGTCATCTACTCAGACGGCTGGTGAAGCAGCTAACCTTCATTCATGTAGACTTGTCACTATCATTATTCAAAGAACAGCAGACATTTGTTCTGTGCCTTAAACCATGAAAATGTAAACCTATTTTCTTTCCCCTTTTTTTTGACTCTGTTGCCCAGACTGGAGTGCAGTGATGCAATCACAGCCCACTACAGCCTCAACCTCCTAGGCTCAAGTAATCCTCCCACCTCAGCCTCCCAAGTAGCTGGGACTACAGGTGTGCACCACCACACCCTGGCTAATTTTTGTAATTTTGTAGAGATGTGGTCTCATTATGTTGCCCAGGCTGGTCTCAAACTCCTGGGTGCAGGTGATCCTCCTGCCTCAGCCTCGAAAAGTGCTGGGTTTACAGGTGTGAGACACCACACCCATCCTAAACCCATTTTTTATTTTAAATGTACTATTCGGATTATATGTGTTCTTTATAACAATGAAAAGTCAGTGCATTCTATACTTTAAGAGGGTAATTCTTAAGTAAGTTATTTTATAGATGCTGGATAAGTATCTCTGTCAAATAATAGTCTTAGAAGAGTATTTAATGAGATGGGAGCATTCTCAAATTATACTGAGAAATAGGCTAGGCATGATGGCGCATGCTTGTAATCCCAGCACTTTGGGAGGCTGAGGCGGGTGGATCACTTGAGGTCAAGAGTTTGAGACCAGCCTGGCCAAAATGGTGAACCCTTGTCTCCACTAAAAATACAAAAATTAACTGGGTATAGTGGTGGGCACTTGTAATCCCAGCTACTCGGGAGACTGAGGCAGGAGAATCTCTTGAACCAGGGAGGTGGAGGTTGCATTGAGTGGAGATCATGCCATTGCACTCCAGCCTGGGCAACAGAGTGAGACTCTGTCAAAAATATATATATATTGAGAATTAAAGGCCACAAAACAGAATAAACTATACTATCTCAATATTGTAAAACCAGCCAATGAAAGGCAAACACAAAAACTAACAAATGGGCCAGGCATGGTGACTCACACCTATAATCCCAGCACTTTAGAAGGCTGAGGCAGGAGGAGTGCTTGAGGCCAGGTCAAGATCAGCCCAGTCAACATAACAAGATCCTGTCTCTAGAAAAAAATTTAAAAATTATCCAGGCATGGTAGCATGCACCTGTAGTCCCAGCTACTGAAGGCTGAGGCAAAGGATCACTTGAATCCAGGAGTTTGAGGCTGCAGTGAGCTGTGATAGCACAACTGCACTGCAACCTGGGCCACAAAGTAAGATCCTGTGTCAAAACAACAACAACAAAACTAACAAACAAAACCAGAAAAGACCAGAAAAAACAGAAACACAAAGTGTTAAACTTATTATAAATAAATCAATTAAAACAAAAAATATTATCTCATTCCAATATGCATACTGCTGCAATGCAACTGTCTAACGTTTTGACTTATGTGTCTCGTACTTGGGAAACCAAATTCAGAAGAAATATTAAGATCAGGATGTGGCTTTTACCTGTGTCAGTAACTCACGTAGAGAAGTCAGGTAGGTCTTTGGTTTCTGAGTTTATACAACTTTAACTCTGGAAGATACATCATGTACTCTGTTCCAACTTGGGAGGTGCTGATGATGATGGCTACTCTGTGTCCCTGGCTATGTCCTGAAGCTTAACTGATTTTTGGCTTCAAAGTGGTCTCATTCTTGTGAACAAGTATTTAAACAATGATTATAGAAGGTACTGGGAAATCACTTTTTTGGGGGCTTTGGTAAATGTTTAATCAATGTGTGCAGGCACCACTCGGCCTATAACTCTTCCAGTTGACGGCTCAGCTCACAGTCTATTTTCCTCCCACGCTGTCCTAAAGAAATTGGGTTTGCTGTGACCTCCTCATTCTTTTTGATTCTCTTCCATCTCTTCCTTGAAATGCTGACCTCATTTGGCTTGTCTCCAGGCTTCTCCCAGCCTCGCCCTCCGTTCTTGTCCTGGGTATCTTTTAGATGTTGGTATTCCCCAGGGCTCCTCTCTCACTCCCTGAGTGAGTCTTCACACCGAGAATCCCACTCCACAGGCTTCCAGTCATTCCCTTTCCCTTCCCTGCTCTGAAAGGGAAGGGGAACTAGGTTCACAGTGTTTACCTAAGCAATTGGAACAAAGTTACTCACGGTGTCATGGAGAAGAATAAATACAGTGAAAGATAAAACATTTTATTTCACTAATCTTAATTTATTATATGATAAGATAATTAGGTACCCCAAGTTTCAGTAAGAAAATAGAAAGGATTTCCTTCTTCAGGTTATAAAAGCAAAAGCAATTCATGATATTTTCTCTCTCGAAGCCCTTTTTCCCTGACAGTCATTGTCTACCACCCACTAATAAATTGTACTTAAACCTTCCAACATACCTTTCTACTTCATTAACAATTTTTCTAATTCTTATAAATTTCATTCCTTCACCCGTCATGGACCATCTGTACCATACTGATTTGTTTGTGTGTTACTAATGCTTAAGTAGTCTATCTACTCAAAAGTGTAAGGCACTGGCCGGATGCAGTGGCTCACGCCTGTAATCCCATCACTTTGGGAGGCCAAAGTGGGCAGATCACCTGAGGTCTGGAGTTCAAGACTAGCCTGGTCAACACAGCGAAACCCTGTCTCTACTAAAAATGCAAAAATTAGCTGGGTGTGGTGGCACATGCCTGTAGTCCCAGCTACCAGGAGGCTGAGGCAGGAGAATAGCTTGAACCCAGGAGGCAGAGGTTGAAGCCAAGATCATGCCACTGCACTCTAGTGTGGTCAACTCTGTCTCAAAAAAAAGGTGGGGGGAGGTAAGGTACTAAAGGTAGCATGTTCTCTCGTTTTTTTGTCTTTCTACCCCTTACAGCCTTGCACCAATGCCTGGCCTACACATAGTAATCTGTCAGTATGTGCCAGTCAATGGGTTTAATGGGTTGACAGTAATTTAACATAATCCAGTTTAGATAAACACCACCAAATATTTCTAAAATGTATATGGTTTAATTTGTACATTTTTCTAAGACAGACTTTTATTCTGAGAAATTAATCGCTGGGATGAGACATGGAAGAGACTACTCTATACTTCCTCTGTTAAGTACTAAATTATTATTTTTCAAGTTCAGTTTCTCTACAGTTTCCTGTTCATGCCTCCCACCACTTCTCCAACTGCAACTAGTAGTATCCCCCTTAAAATGCTGTCATAGAAGTCTCAACTGCTTGCCAGCGCAGTGAGGAAAAGATCAGATGATTTACAGCACTGGTCCCCAGCCTTTCTGGCACCAGGGACTAGTTTCATGGGAGACAACCTTTCTATGGATCCAGGGGGAGGGGGTGGTTTGGGGATGATTCAAACGCATTACATTTATTGTGCACTTTATTTCTATTATTATTACATTGTAATATATAATGAAACAGTTCTACAACTCACCATAATGTAGAATCAGTGGGAGCCCTGAGCTTGTTTTCCTGCAACTAGATGGTCCTATGTGGGGACAGTGATGGGAGGCAGTGACAGATCATCAGGCATTAGATTCTCATAAGGAGCATGCAACCTAGATCCCCCAATGTGCGGTTCAGAATAGGGTTTGAGCTCCTATGAGAATCTAATGCTAGGTGAAGCTTGGGTGGTAATGTGGGCACTAGGGAGTGGCTATAAATACAGATGAAGCTTTGCTGGCTCGTCTGCCACCTACTCTTTGCTGTGTGGCCATCTACACATTACACATTTACAATAAATGTGTAAATCCCAATACATTTACATATTTATTGTGTAAATCCTAAGGTTATAGAAAACCTAAACCTTAGGTTATAGAAAACCTAAACCTTAGGATTTACACAATAAATGTGTAAAGACATTCTATTTAGATTACATAGAAAATCTAAAATGTATTGTGTGTCATTTTTTTAAAAATCCCAATACTGCTGCAACTACAATTCTCAGATAGTCCCATTTGTTTGAATCACACATTTTTCTTTTCTTTTCTTTTCTTTTCTTTTTTTTTTTTTTTTTTTTGAGGCGGAGTCTCGCTCTGTCGCCCAGGCTGGAGTGCAGTGGCACAATCTCGGCTCACTGCAAGCTCTGCCTCCCGGGTTCACGCCATTCTCCTACCTCAGCCTCCCAAGTAGCTGGGACTACAGGCGCCCACCACCACGGCTGGCTAATTTTTTGTATTGAATCATGCATTTTTCATTTCTTCGTTGTTGTTGTTAAACTTCATATTGAAGACAAGGTTAAACTGAAGTAACTTTGAGTCCATCCTGCTACTATTTGCTAAGATTGATAATTTGCCCTTTATTCTCTTAAGATACAGATATATTGTTTCTAAATATCCTCTGAATGATTTTATTTTATGTGAAACATAGTTCTTAAAGATTATGTACAGAACTCCATGCACAAATTACTCAGTAAGGAAATCAGTAGTTCAGATATTGTTTCTGTGACACTTTATTAAATATATTGAAAGGCAACTGTAATATTTTCTTTCCAATACTTCCTAGATGAAAAAAACAACATACCATAAAGGGCTTCCAGTGTTTGTTTACCCAAATGTTATAGTGGAAGCATTGTTTGCAGTCATTTCTTTATGTAGCTTATTACGAAAGTAAAAAGCAGGAAGTTAAGAGAAATGATTAGAAATGATTGCTTCAAGTGAAAATGTATTCAGTATTCATACTTTTGCAGAATGCTTCAAATTATTGTACTATGTCACTTTTTAATGTAGACATCATTGTGCATTTACACGGTTTAAAGACATTAATTTCCCATTTTCCCAATTAAATACAAATACAGTACCTCACTTTATTATTAGTCCTGCCAGGATATAGAGACCATACCTTGTGTATTATTGTTTCTCCAACACAAACTGTTTTGCCTTAGCTCTTAGTAAACATTCAATAAATATTTTTTGAATGCTTGAAGAAATGAGGAATCCAGATTCCTGCTACCAAAACTAGTATTATGCTTTTTAATCTTGTTGTCCCATCAAACAGAGTTTAACTCTTTGCATCACCTCCTTCCTGCCTGCCTCAGAGAAAGATAGCCCTAAAATGATAATGATTTATTTAAATGATTTAATTGATTAAATTAAACCATTTAAATGATTCTTTGCTTTTAGTGTACAAACATGCCCACATGTCTCCTACTTTCAAAAACAATGAAACCCTTGACTTCAAATAGCTACCCCTTTCTCTCTCTCTTCTCCCTTCATTACCAACCCTTTTAAACATTCTGTCTTCAATTCTAGTTCTCTCCTCACTTCACTTCAATCTGGGACTGCACTCTGGAATCAGATACTAGGGATTTATTTTATTTTTTTTTCTTTTTCTTTCTTTTTTTTTTGAGATGGAGTTGTGCTCTTGTTGCCCAGGTTGGAGTACAATGGCACGATCTCGGCTCACTGCAACCTCCGCCTCCTGGGTTCAAGGTATTCTTCTGCCTTACCCTCCTGAGTAGCTGGGATTACAGGCATGTGCCACCACACCCAGCTAATTTTATAGTTTTAGTAGAGACAGGGTTTCTCCGTGTTGGTCGGGCTGGTCTTGTACTCCCCAGCTCAGGTGATCCATCCACATTGGCCTCCCAAAGTGCTGAGATTACAGGTGTGAGCCTCTGTCTCTGGCCAGATATTAGGGATTCTAATCTCAGCACTGCCTCTTACCAGCTTCGTGGTCATAAACCAGTCACACAAGCTCTCTAAACCCTACCTAATAGCTAATAGGGACATACCTATTGCTTGAAGGACTGTCATGAAAATTGAGATAATGCATTTAAAGTATTTCTGCATCGCCTGGTACACAGTAGGTGTTCCATAAATGGTAGCTATTCTTCCTGTTGACTGAAAGCACAATAGGAGTTCAGAGATGAGAAAGATTGGGGTAGGCTTATTTTGCATTTACCTAACTGTTCACTGATGCTTCAGATTAGGAAAATAGAGCCAGAGAGTTTAACTAGTCAATGTTTCATGGGGGAGGTGGTATTTGAGTTGGATTTTAAAGGATAATAACAATATCTTACATCTATTGAGGGTTCACTGTGGGCCAGGGATGATTCTAAGTGCTTTACATGGTTTTACTTAGTGTTCAAAACATTCCTGTGAGATAGGATTTCGATAGACAGTCAGTCTGAGGCAGGACAGCGAGGACAGACTGAAAAGAATGAATAAGGCTGGGCGCGGTGGTTCACGCCTATAATCCCAGCACTTTGGGAGGACGAGGCAGGTGGATCACTTCAGATCAGGAGTTCGAGACCAGCCTGGCCAACATATAGCAAAACCCCGTCTCTACTAAAAAAATACAAAAATTAGCCAGGCATGATGGTGCACACTTGTAATCCCAGCTACTTGTGAAGCTGAGGTAGGAGAATCACTTGAACCCGGGAGGTGGAGGTTGCAGTGAGCCAAGATCATGCCACTGCACTCCAGCCTGGGCAACAGAGCAAGACTCTATCTCTCAAAATAAAATAAATAAATAAATAAGTAAATAAATAAATAATCAACAGAATGAATAAAAACCTAGAGGCAGGAAAGACATGCTGATTTTTTTTTTCTTTTTTTAAGACAGAGTTTCGCTCTTGTTGCCCAGGCTGGAGTGCAATGGAGCAATCTCGGCTCACTGCAACCTCTGCCTCCCGGGTTCAAGCAATTCTCCTGCCTCAGCCTCCTAAGCAGCTGGGATTACAGGCATGTGCCACCATGCCCGGCTAATTTTTTGTATTTTTGGTAGAGATAGGGTTTCATCATGTTGGCCAGGCTGGTCATGAACTCCTGACCTCAGATGATCCACCTGCCTCGGCCTCCCAAAGTGCTGGGATTACAGGCGTGAGCCACCACGATTTCTGAAGATGGTGATGAGACTGGTAGCTAGCGTGAAAAGCTTGTCTTAAGCAATAATGACAAACGATGTTGGACAGAGTGGGGCAAAATTATAGGAGGTCTTGACAACCAAACACTCCAAAATTTGGCTTTATCTAATGGGCAAAACAAAGAGCAGTTATAAAGATATGACTTGGGGAAGGGAGAATACAGAATGAAGTAGAGTTTTTGGCACACTGACTTGGTGACATGCATTGTGAGGCCCCAGGGACCCACTGACTCTGCTTCCACTTTTGGTTACCACTAGCCACCAACAGAAGAGTACTAGCACAGTTTCCTATAAAGTGGGGGCTTTAAACAGGTTTATTGAGTGAGTGAGTAAATAAAGGATGGACTGAATAAATAAAGGATTAATGGGAGGCTGTTTCTAGGGGTGAAGTGATGGGAGATGGGGCTATGTTTAAGACAATGGAAATGGAAATCGGGAAGTAAATCCTAGAAACAATTTCAAAGAAGAAATCATAAGACTTGGATACATAGTGAACATAAACTACCATTTAAAGCTGTATTTCAAATGTATTATTTACCGCAGAATGCAGTGTCAGAGCAGTTGCCTTTGGAATATTCTAAGTTTTTGTTAAGTAGAAATTCTGCATTTGGAACAGAAATCACATGTCTCATGCTGTTATATGTAATGATTATTACCATGAAAACTCATGTCTCTTTTACCTTCTACTCCTATTCCATCCACCCAAGTTCTTACTAGTTTTACCTCCTAATGGGATTGTTGTTGGGGTCTCCTACTGAACTCCGGCCAAATAAACCTCCTCATCCTCAATCATACCTGATAGTTGCTGCCTCTCACCTTTTTGTTCATACAGTTGTGTTCCCCCATGAATGTTCTTTCTTCTATAATAGCATTTCATTCCCATGAGCAGTTGGAACCTTAGCCATCCTTCAGAATCAGATCACATGCTGCTTCTCCATGCTGTCTGATCAACCCAGATGGAACCTACTGCTCTCTTTTCTGAATTCCCATAGCCACTTACATTTCATTATACTGCCTTGCCACTTGGGTAACTGGGTATCCATTTGCCAGTGTTTTATTTGTATCCCCTACAATGACAGTACTGTGTGTTACCTGGTTATCCAATACATATTTATAACATGAAATCAAACTATCTTAAATACTCCAAATCCCTTCCCAAACAAGAATTTCCTTCTGCCATTAGTGTATTCAGCTTTGCCCTAGCATACATTTTATGCAACATCGAGAATTTCACATCACTTTTGTTGGGGACACTTAGAAAAAGAAGGAATTTTAAGTTGAGAACAGAAAAGAATTGTTAAAGTGGAAGTAGAGGATTAACCATTTTTTCAAGGAATCTTTTGGATAGATAAAAGAATCTGGGGAAAACTAAGCCTGAACCTTTACTGCTGCCTTCCTGCCCCTTAAGGTGAAGAAAAGTGAACTGCATAAAAAAGAGGCATGGGTCCGAATGCAGTGGCTCACACCTGTAATCCCAGCATTTTGGGAGGCCGAGGTGGGAGGACTGCTTGAGGTCAGGAATTCAGGAGCAGCCTGGGCAACAGAGGGAGGCCCTGTCTTTAGAAAAAATATTAGAAATTAGCAGGCTATGGTGGCATGTACATTTAGTCCCAGCTACTGACGGCTGAGGCAGGAGGATCGCTTGAGCCCAGGAGTTCAAGGCTGCAGTAAGCCACGATCACAACACTGAACTCAAGCCTGGGAAATAGAGTGAGACACTGTCTCTAAAAAACAAAAATTTCAAGAAAGGGTTTTTGTTTGTTTGTTTGTTTGTTTATAAAAGAGGCTTGGGATTCCAGCCTTTGGGTCCTTGGGAACCCAGAAGGACCTGAGAGTTGGAAATCCACATTACTGAGGAGCTGGATAAAGGAATGATGAGAAAAAGGTGTCTCTTAGCAGGCATATAATGTTATCTGCCAAAAGGCAAACTTAATCTGTACGCTTATCTCTGAATTTGCCATGGAGAGTGATTTTAGACTCTCTAAAGAATAAGAAACTTTTTGTGTCCACCCATTATTACTAATGTAGGATGTGGAAATAGTTACTTGGTTGTTTACCGTTATTTTAATGAGGGTAGAAATAATTCATTTCCTTGGTTCACTCTTGACTTACTCTATTTTGTTCTTAAAATCTTAGGCTCCTCAATCAAGAATTCTACTGCTAGGACTTTCAGGAACCTAATGTTGTAGGCTGGAGCAGGCTGTTAGAATAATATTCAGCCAGTATTTTTGGAACTGTTAAACCTGGCTAAACAGGTGTCATTCCACAGTGAAGTTGGCAATTCTTGAGGCTCCCAGAAAGTGACTGCTATCTAATGACTCAGCCTTGGACACGTCTCTGCTGTTGTCTTAAAATACCCTTCTTCCCTTCATTTTTACTTTTTTTGCAAAGTTAACCCACACTTATCCTACATATTTACCCAGATATCATCTCTTCCAAAAAGTCTTCCCTTGCCACTTCATTAAAACCACTCCCCTGGGTTGGGCGCCACTCTTGCCCCTTCCCACAGTGGCCTGGGCTTTCACATAACACTTAGTTCGCCGTGTGGCAGTTGCCATTCGCGGGTCCTTCTCCCCACTGTGTAAGTTCCTCCAAGAGCCCTGTGGGTGCCAAGCTGACTTGGAAGGCTATGAGGGCTCAATACACACACTCATTACTCATTGGATGAATAAATGCACAGTCTCTGTATAGGAAATGCAGGTGAACGTCCTTCTGCCTCATTTAAGTGAGCTGCTAATATCGGAGTTTTAGGATAATTTTGGAGAACTGCAATCCGCCTGTCTTCTCCCTACCCCACGGAGTTGGCTAAACCAGCCTGGAGACTAGCAGTTTGCCTGTGTGCCCTAAGCTAGTGACAGCTCATATCAAGCCCAATATTTAAGGAGCATGATTACTTTTACTATGTAGTCCCCAGGGAGAAAAGGAGACTCACAAAACATTTTTGTATCTTTTTGTATCTTGTTACACAAGATACAAACTTGTGCACCAAGATACAAATTGAAACTCGAATTGAAATTTGGCTGCCAATTTATTAAACCCACCTCAACAATTTTCTCTATTTAAAAAAAAAAAAAAAAAAAAAAAAAAAAAACACGAAAAGAGAAGAGATCTCTGGTACCCATTTTCATGTAATATAAACCGATGCCACCAATCTATCATATCCATCTAAATCCAATAATTCAGCTTTTTGTTTGTTTGGCGGGAGTACGACAGGTCTTTATATGATTCAGTGTTACAAAGTTTTTCGGAGGACAAATGGTAAGTGTGAACCCACGGCTATATGAAGCCGCCGTTTCTTTGAGTACAAAATCATGAGCTAGACCTAAAGAACCGGCTTTAAATTCCGAAGTAAATCTGGCTTCTAAATGTTACGGTGGTGGGTAATAATTTCCTTTGCTTCAGTTACTATCTAAAAAGTAAGTATGTGTAGATAAAAATGCATGATTTTAAAAAATCTACTTTGTAGAATAGGATACTATCATTTATATTAAGCCCAATGCGTGGGAAACGGATCAATGACTTGATGCAGTGCCTACAAAATATTATAATCCAAAGTTGCATTAGGACATAAAAATAACTGCTGATAAAAGTTTACTCAAAGTAGCATCTGCCCCTAATTCAGTTTGTATTTTTATCGTAAAGACCTAAGTCGCCGCGGGAACTAGGCTGTGCGTTCGCCCCCCGCCGGCAGACGGCGGCGCGCGGCGCCTCAGGAGCGCCCCTCCGAAGCCCTGCGGGGGCGGCCGCTGGCGGACACCCCACAGAGGTCCGAGCTCTCCGAGTCCCCGGTCCCCGGGCCCGAGCCCCGCCTGCCACTCTCCCCAGCTGCCTTTCCAAACACCGCCGTGCTGGTGTTTTCCCGCACCTTGTTCGCCCGTCAGAAAACGGCGCTGGGAGGGAGCAAGCGTGAGAAAGTGAGCGTGTGCGCGGCCGGAGAGCACGACCCAAGAGCCGACGCCGGGTGTCCGAGCGCCCAGTCCGCCCTGTCCGCCCCTGGGCCCGCGAAGGGCGGGGGCCCGGAGTAGCGAGGCGCGGGAAGCGAGGCCGGCGGGTGCCGGGGGTTGGCGGGACGCGCGCTCCGTGCCGGCGCCGGCCTCGAGCCCGCGCTCCCTCCCCCCGCCCGCGTGCCCGCGCCGCTGCGCGATGCAGTGTGGGGAATGGCTGGGGTTGGCTGAAGAGCGCACAGTGGAGTTTTAATGTCCGCCATGTTGGCCATGGCGTATTGAAGAGAGCGAGCGAGAGAGGAGCGGAGCGGCACAGCCTCCCACCCTCCCGGCTGGTGTTAGTGCCCGGACGGCGGGCTCAGCGCTCCGCCCCTCAAGTCCCCGGCAGCGGTTGGCGAGTGGGGACCGAACCCCCGGTTCTCCATGATCCCGCTGGCCGGGGCCGTTTCCCCAGAGCGGAGAGGTATCTGCTGCGCCTGAGATGAGTAAACTGTCGTTTCGGGCGCGGGCGCTAGACGCCTCGAAGCCGCTGCCGGTTTTCCGCTGTGAGGATCTGCCCGACCTGCACGAATACGCCTCGATAAACAGGGCCGTGCCGCAGATGCCCACCGGAATGGAGAAGGAAGAGGAGTCGGTACGTGTTAACTCCCCTGTCCGACCCACCGTCAGGCCCGCTCCCTCTGCTGCCTGCGGCGGCGGCGGAGCAGCAAACCCACACAAAATGGCCGCCATCTTCTCTTCGCCGCCGACTCTCAGTCGCCGGCCGGGCCTATACCCCGCCTCCCCCGGCCTCGACCCCCGGTCGCCGCGGCCCGGCGGGGCCCCTTCTAAGGCCACCCGCCGACCCCGGCCACTTGTACCCGGGTCCCGCGGAGTTCGGGGGCCCGAAAGGCACAAAGGGGTCACGTGACGAAGCTGCCGGCAGCCATTTTGTGTCTTAGTTCTTGGGTTGGGCCTTGTGCATCCGGAGAGGGGAACGGGCTGGGTGGCGGTGGGGGTGCGGCGAGCCGGGAGCCGTGGAGGACCCGCCTGCAGGCCTCTCCGTGGGCCGCTGGGTGGCGCTCTAGGGCCACTGCGGCCCGCGCGCCGCTGCCCGGGCCGGGAGCGCAGGTTCTGTGCACGGTCGCGGAATTTGATTGCCCCATGGCCTGGGAAGCTTGTTGGGCTCAGTGCAGCCCCCACGTGGAGCCTCAGACGGGCATGTCATGTTGCCTGCGGCTCTATGAGGCTTTTCTCCCCTCTGCAAGGAAATGCCGAGGGTGCAGTGTGTTTGCCCGGACGACTTACTTTCCTAGAAGATAAGACTTATTCTCAATGTCCTCTTTCTGGGACGTTTGCATCCATCCCTCTCCAGAGCTAGTTGTTTGGAGGATAATAAACCACTATCCCTGACGTTTTCTGTGATCCTTGCGAGTATCTTGCAGATTTGTTTGGAGTGCTCTCTCTTCCGAAGCCTGTAATCTTATCTATTTGTAAAATAAATTTAAGTTCTCCTGCTTTCTGGTATCTCAACATAGGGGGAGAAGAGACCCAATTTAAGTAACTGTTATAGATCTAAATTTCGAAGGAGGATCCTTATTCAAAACCGAACTAAAACTAAGTGACTTGATTCACAGAAATCTTAATATTGAGATGTCTAAATTGGGTGGGTTTCAGCACGTAAATGACTGTTAACAACTAATAGACATTTTACCATCGCTATGGCTTTACCTTGTTGTGGAAGTTGGGTTCAGACACCAGGATAATAGAATCTTCCTCTCGTTTCCCCCAGATCCTTGACAGTATAACTTGATGACTTCTAAGCCTAAGGAATTGCATACCTTGGTTTTCAGGTACAGCCATTTAAACAGGGTGCAGTGTATTGACAGTTCAAGGAAGTCCAGCAGTCGCGTGGATTTGTGTGCTACAATTTTGTTGTGGAAAATTGTACTGTAATACTTCTCTTGGTACTGTAAGAATTTTTATTGTAGAAATTATGCTCTGTACTGTTGTTTTTGGAAATAAAACTGTTTAAACTCTTTGGGTTGTTTAACCTTTTAAAGTAAAATAGCTGTGACAGTGGAATGTTACTTTTGAGAGTAGTGTCTTAAATCTAACTTCACAGATAAGCCAAGTGTATGTAGTAGCTGAGATTGTCTAGTTGGGCACTGACTTTCAGCACATTGTCTTATGAGACACTACCTCTTAATTTATTTTACTTGTATCAACTTTAGAGTAGCATGGTGCCATTTGTTTATTTTTTAATAAGTGATTTGTTTTTAAAATTAAAGTACTTGTGACTGCAGAATCTTGTCTTTTGGTTTTATTTTTATTTCTGTTTATAAGTTTTACAGATAATACTTTCAAGTATTGGGGTGTTGGTGTTACCCTGCCCTGGAAATTAATTTGTAGTTCTTGTTTTACAGGCAAGGAAGGGGAAAGCCTTGATTAAAGCAAGACAGCACTACAGTACACTTTAGACATTAGTTAAGTCTTGCTTCTGTGAATACTTTGGACAGTCCCAAGAGTTACAACCTAAAGTCAGAGCTGAGCTCAGTGAAATACCAATGCTTGTTAAATTTTACAGGTAATTTTATTCGCTGAAATAATTTTGATTTTTTTTCTTTTCTGAGACGGAGTCTCACTCTGTTGCCCAGGCTGGAGTGCGGTGGCACCATCTTGGCTCGCTGCAGCCCTCCACCTCCGAAGTTCAAGTGATTCTCCTGCCTCAGCCTCCCCAGTAGCTGGGATTATAGGCGCTTGCTACCACGCCCGGCGGATTTTTGTATTTTGAATAGAGACGGGTTTTGCCATGTTGGCCAGGCTGGTTTTGAACTCCTGACCTCAGGTGACCCCCCCCCCCCCCCGCCTCGGCCTCCCAAAGTGCTGGGATTACAGGCATGAGCCACCGTGCCCAGCCAGTTTTGACATTTTATACTGCAGTGGCTATCAATAGTTTGTGACATGTGGAGTCCCTAATTTTGAAACAGGCATTTTTTTTCCTTCAGATTGCCTTTTTCTGTTATCTGTTTAGAATTTTTCACTTCACATCCAACCCAAGCTATGTATGAGGAGAGAAGCGTAGACCTCAAGAATAGATACCGAACCTAATGGAAGAATGTAAAAAGTACCCCGTAAACAAGCTGCTGTACAGTCCTGTGGTTCATGCTGTTAGTGGTAGGCTGTGTAAATCATAATATTGAAAGTAGTGTGTTATGCAATGTTGAAAAGGTATACTAAACATAAAGGTAATTGAATTCTGGATTCACCATAGAAAAACAGAAACTTTTTGATGATTTGTGGAAGCATTTTGTACTTCTAATAAAGAGGAAGGGTTAAAGCAAACTTCTGCCTGTAACTGACACATTAGTTATTTGTTATCTTGTTAGGTCACTGTAACCTAGAACCTGAATTGACTGTCTCAGAAAAAAAAGTATGTAGTCCTATGTTGGTCCTGAAAGGTGAGGACAGTTTTTGTTATACACCACCTCATTAAAGCATTTTATTGATCAAAATAATCTGCAGAATTGTCATGTGAAATACGCCTAGTAATTGTTATGTTGTTTCTGGATATACTTGACAGAAATCCATGTCTTTTAACATTGGGAAAATAAGTATTATTCGTGTATTCCCATTTAACCAGTTCTAATAATATGAGCTGAACATACGGACCTAACGAGGCAGACTTTTTTAATTTTTAAGAAACAAGTAGAAGCCCTTACCCCCCCCAAAAATAATTTGGAGGTGGAAAATGTTACTGAACTTTCTTATTTTTTAATTATTGTGGTAGTACTGAAAAAGTAATTTCAGATTGTGATAAATTGGAGAATTTGACTGGATCAAAGATGTTAGAGATTAAATGTGAATTCGCAGAATGTAATGCATCGAAATTTGCTAAGTCTGAAAGTAACAGATTGGCGAGATGCTGTGTCTCATGCCTGTAATCCCAGCACTTTGGGAGGCCAAGATGGGTGGATCACCTGAGGTCAGGAGTTCGAGACCAGCCTGGCCAACATGGTGAAACCCTGTCTCTACTGAAAATACAAAAATTAACCAGCCGTGGTGGCGGCTTCCTGTAATCCCAGCTATTCAGGAGGCTGAGGCAGGAGAATCACTTGAACCGGGGAGGTGGAAGTTGCAGAGGGCTGAGATAACCCCATTGCACTCCAGCCTATACAACAAGAGCGAAACTCCATTTCAGAAAAAAATGATTTAATTAAAAATAAAAAGGTAACATGCTGAAAATACAATGTATTTAAGTACAGATGTGACTTAAATCACAGCGAAATAATAGACTTTCAGCTCTGAGATAATTGAGTCCCTTTGGGGTTTAAAAAAAGATAAAAGTTTAAACAAGTGCTTGGTTGGTGCAGGGGCATATGTCCTATTATAAATATTTTACAATGTTAACTTTAAGATTATAATTTAATTATCTTTATAATCTTAAACCTTGTGCTATGGCTTTGCATTCTATTGAAAGGTTAAACTTACCAAATAGATTAATACTATCAAATATTTTTATTAAAATTGACTCGATTAAAATTGGAGCTTTATGTTGTTACGATTCTCCTTTACGGAAACATCACTTTAAGAGACATTCTTAAAAAGTCGATTTTAAAATGATACTTAGCAAAATGGAGCTACTGTTCCATAGTAGTTTAACTTTTCATTGGGTTGTCTAGGGTGCATTGTTCCATTTATGAGGGGATGACAACCTTTCCTCTTCTGTTACCTCGACTGGTTTGGGTAGAATATTTGGTGTAATTAAGATGTTAATGATGTTATATTGATACTACCTTACAGTCACCTTTGAAACTGTTACAAGTAGGATCTAACCACCATAATCCAGCACCTTAGTTCTATAGGATTCTAACAGGACAGGATAGTCTTTATACTCCCACCTTTTCTGTATTACTGGCACCATATACATTGTTACTAAGCCCAAGTTAAGAACTATTTATAAAAAGTGGATGGGAGTTGTTTGTTTGTAATTATGGGGAAATGGGAAATATGTACATATCCTTGATATGAGAAAAAAAATGGTTACTGCATTTCCAAAACTTAGTAATAAAAACCTCGTTTAAATTTAAATCACTTTTGAAGGAAACCAAGAGTCTCTTTCTTTTACCTTTAATATTTTAAACCAGTATTTTTAGTCCCTTTATCTGGAGCTGTAAAGATCAGTCTAGATTTCTCCATTCTATCCACTGTCTTGGAAGTGAAGAGAAATACATGAAATCTCAATTATAGTAGAAGAAAGTTTAACAGACTAATTACACATAGTTTGAATTAGAAAATAATTGAGAGTATGGGGATTTTTGCATTAGATTATAATTAGTTCAGATAAAATCAAAGATAGTAATAAAATATTTCAGCTTTCTATACTGTCCAAAGATATTTTTGCATAAAGTTGCTAAGCTAGGGTTCTGAGGGTTATGTGGAAATAATTGTGGAAGTGATGAATTCCCACCATATGCCTATAAAAGGTTAGAATATATTTTTCTAGGGAGAAGGTTCACACTTGTCATCAATTTCTCAAGGTGTTGGTAATGGCCTGGGGCAGAAAGCCCAGGGTTTAAGATCAACTGTCTCATAAATTTCAGACTGAGTCATTTTTGGTTTTATCTCATTTGGCAGTTACTAAATAGACTTAGTCAAAGGAGGATAATTGAAAAAGGACAGGCAGTCCAAGAAGAGACTAAGGATTCTTGAATACAGTAGGGAACTTTTGAACACTTACATGCTGACGCACCTGAAATGTTAGTACTAACTTTTGTTTCAGTATACCATTTGAATGTGTTTGTGTATCTAATGGTATTTTGTGGGTGCTTCATGATCAGCATTGGCAATTGTACTGAATTACATTTTTTCTGTTAATAGGACTTAATTAAAAGTACTGTCTAGATACAGGGTAGCTTAAATTTTATGAACAAGAGAAAAAGTTGTGCATAATGGTTCATGAATTTGTGGGCAGAATTAAATATATCAACCCCTCCTGTTAAAAACAGCTGGGTTTTAGTTTCATATTTTGCATTCTACTATGTCATGGTATGTACTGGTAGTAATGGTAGAAACATAGAAGCTGTAACACACACAGAGACGTGTCCGTTTTAAAGCAGTAATGACGAGAGTTCTTTTCATATATATAAAGATGTGAATTCTGATTACATTTATTACTCAATTTTCTTGAAAAGTTAAGGATGCTTAGTTGTTAACAGCAGTTAGTTACAAGCAGAAGATAGCATTTTAAGGGAGCAATAATACCATGGAATTAATGGTATCATTTGTGATCGTACTTCTTAGAAGAAGAGAATGCACAAGGAGATGAGAATTTTATATTGTAATTCAGGAATAAAATGAGTGTGTCTAAGGGCAAAAGTGATATGAAAGTATGACATACTTTCAGAGACAGAACTAGAGTATGTATTTTACTTTTAAAGTAGACTTTTGGAACATGAAAGTGTGACTTGCATTAATATAACTTTTTGATAAGAATAAGCCAAATTATGAGAAATCAGTAAGAAGACAAGGGATTCAAATGTTTTAAACAACTTGCTAGAATTGCTTTTTTTTTTTTTTTTTTTTTTTTTGCGTCAAAGTCTTGCTCTGTCACCCAGGCTGGAGAGCAGTGACATGATCATAGCTCACTGCAGCTGCAGCCTCAACCTCCCTAGCTCAAGCACTGCTCTCACCTCAACCTTACAAGTAGCCGTGACTACAGGTACACACCACCATGCCTAATTCTTTGTATTTTTTTGTACAAAAAATTTTTTTGTACAAAAAATACAAAAAATTTTGTATTTTTTGGTTAGGAAACATGTGACCTGATTTACTGTGTTGTCCGGACTGTTCTCAAACTCCTGGGCTCAAGTGATCCACCTACCTTGGTCTCCCAAAGTGCTGAGGTTATAGGCGAGAGCCACTGCACCTGGCTCTAGAATTGCTTTTAATTTATTGATGCTAACTATGTTGCCTTCAACACATTTATAAACTGTAGCAAATCTTTCTTAAGTTTATTAAAGCCTATAATAATAGTGATTTTGAGTTCTTACAGTATTTTAAATATAGTGGACACTCAACTTTGCACCTTTAAATATATGAAGTGAATTCCATCTACCAACCCTGCTGTAATAGGTATATGAAAAACAAAAGCAAACTTGCTGTACTTACTACATCTACTGTAATATGTTACCTGAGATGTAGCTTTGATCAATGCAGATACAATCAGTTCTTCAAAAGCTAAAGCTCTCCCTCAAGTATTTGTTGTAATGGAGGTAATCTTTAAAGTTTTGGTTCAGTTTTTGTATATGTGTTGTGATAATCACTTGCTGAATTGCAAAGCAGATTATTAAAGCAAATCGTTTCAGTTGAATTTCCCTCAGTATAGCAAGTACTGACTGAAGAAATTGGATGTGACCTTAGAGTGAATCTAGGGGCAAGCATGACCTGAGGTTTAAAATGTCCTGCGAATGATTTAATATAGGTTCCAATCTTTTTATATATTGGAATGAACTGTTTTGATAATGTAGCAATTGTATATCCTCTGAGTATCCAAACAGCAATTGTGTATCCCCTGAGGAAACTTTCCTACCTTGATTTTTGTATCCATTGACAAGGCACTTAACCTCACTGAAAGAACATTAGTCTCTGCATTTGTTAAGTCTTCTGATCTACCTTACAAAATAGCTCTGAGGAGTGAATAAGGCAGTGTATGTAAAATCATGTGCAGATGAATTTCATTATTACCAAACACTAATAGAATTTTTAGAATGACAGTGCTTTTTGTTCTCAGAAGATAGTTAACATTATATTTTGTATTTGGGATTGTTTGACATAAAAGTGTTAGATATATTTTGTCTCCTTACAGAGTTGTATGATATGATTGTGAAAAACTATGTATTTTAACTTAGTCTATTATTATTATTGAGACAGAGTTCACTCTGTCACCCAGGCTGGAGTGCATGCCACAGTGCAGTGGCATGATCTCGGCTCACTGCCACCTCCACCTCCCAGGTTCAAGTAATTTTCGTGCCTCAGCCTCCTGAGTAGCCGGGACTACAGGTATGTGCCACCATGCCCAGCTAATTTAGGTAATTATTAGTAGGAAAAAGCATCAAACTAGGAGTTTCTAGACTTAAGGCCTTACTCTAGCCTCTAACTCTGCTTCCACATGCCCCAGGTTTTCTTGACTGTAAGATGCAGTAGGCCTATGGTAGTTTCCTGTTGTAATGAGAACATTGTGTTGCCATTATATTTAAATCTGTTTCCAAAAGAATTTTATGTGTTTAGAGAGTAGTCATTAAATCGAGTTAATCTCATTTGCGTGTTACCTAAACGTAATTTGCATGGAAGTAAAGGTTAATGGATAGTTGGTTCCAGTTTAGGAAGGGTCAAGTTCTAAAAGCCAGTCTCTAAAGGATTTTAAAGATATAATTGGATGCAGTAGTCAGAAAATAACTTTTATTGTCATGAGAATTTGAGATTAGAGCCAGAATGTATTATTATTATTATTATTATTATTTTATTTTTATTTTTTCTGAGACAAGGTCTCCCTCTGTTGCCCAGGCGGGAGTATAGTGGCACGATCTCGGCTCATTGCAGCCTCAGCCTCCTGGGCTCAAGGATCCTCCCACCTCAGCCTCCTGAGTAGCTGAAACTCCAGGCGGATGCCACCATATGTTCTTACGTGGCAGTGGAACAAGATACTACAGAATGTTAGTTAGAAGGAGAAGGATAATTTTTTTTGGGTTAGGAAACATGTGACCTGAAACTGGAGTGGTGGGAATGAGCCAGCCATGGGAAGAGCTGCATGAGGAACATTCCAGACAGAGAGACCTACAGGTGCACAGAGACTGAACTGAAACAGAAAGGAGGCTAGTGTACTCAGAGCAGAGTGAGCAGGGGATTGGAGATTAGGAGATAAGGACACATACGTACTTGGGATCCACATCAGGAAGGGATTGTTAGGCTACCATGAGAAGTTTTGACTGTGTTGAAATGAAGTAAGCTATTCACAAGTTTAAGGGAGTGACATGATCTGATTTAATGGTTTTTCAAGATTATTCTGGCTACCATGTGGAGAATGAGTCATACTGGGCAAGAGTGATGATGGTGGCTTTAAGTAGGGTTGGTACTAGTGGAGATGAAGAGAAATGGATGGATTTGAGATATATTTTGAGAAGCCAGAACCAACAGAACTTGCTGGTGGATTTGAATGTACTAGTTGGAAAGAGAGAATCCAGGATGAACCTCCAGCTTGAGCAGCTGGATAGATGAGTGGGCCACTTACAGAGAAGGGACAGTTGGGGTGGGGGATGTAGAAGGGATGGACTTACTCAGTTTGAAATGTGCCTCTTTTGTCCTAACTGGATATGTGAGAATATATACATTAGAGCAGTTTGTGCTAGTAATGTATAATTTGGAAGTCATGAGTTGGTACTATAAATCTGAGAGTCTTCCCCTTATGAATCACATAGAATGCTGTGCTGTGGCACTGAGAGGAGAAGCTACTGAAAAGATTTTCTTCATTTTTAGAGTAAAAGCATCTCAAGAAGGAAGGACATTGGTTAACTATGTCCATTGAGAAGACGAAAGTATAGGAAGGTAATTTAATTAGATGTGTGCCATTGGCATGTTTTGGTGGAGTGGTGAGAAGGAAAGCCCAGCTGGAGTAGAAGAAATAATAGAAGATGAAAAAGGGGACATAGCAAGTATAGTCAGCTCTTTGGAATAGCTCTGCTATGAAAGAGCGGGGAAAAAAAAACGGGCTGGAGTAGCTGGAGGAGGCTCCCAGATCAGCAGATGATTTCTTTTAAAAATTAGTTACAGAGTTCCACCAGGCACAAATGAAGGAAACAAATGAAGCTGAGCCCTAGATTGCCCCACTTCACTGCTTTGAGAATTTTCAGATTGCAGCACAGGGAGGGGAAATCCCAAACAAATCTGGCAACTCCTTCAGTTGAAGAAACAGGATTCAGAGTGTGGGGAGGCCTAAGTGACTTCGGAGCAGAGTACCACAGCTGCACAGAGAAAGAGCTCCAGATATTCACAGGGTGTCCCTCCAAGTGGCTAGCTGAAAACTCATCTGACCCTGTCCATGAGGAACTTCCAAGTCTAGGGAAAAGCAACAGGAAAGAAAAAACAGTTTGGGAAGCTCATAGAGCCAAGACTATGCTACATTCCCACTAACCAGAATGGAAAGGCCTCAATACACAGCGTATCAAGTAGAACCCTCAGAAGGGTTATTGTCTCAGTAGTGAGGCTGAGGCCATATTAGTTCTAAAGACTGTTCTGGACTTGCCCTAACAAAGATTGAGCACTAGCCTGAAAAGAATCAAACTAAATTTCAAGTAACCTGATTGTGTCGCAGAACAAAGGCCAAAAATGTTTAAAGGAATATGAATAAGATCCTGCAACATAAAGCTCAGTGTTTAGCATCCAATAAAAAATTATCAGGCATGCAAAGAAGCTGGAAAATATGGCCCATAATTAGGGAAAAAATTAACAGAAAGAGACATAGAAATAACCCAGGTAATCAAATTAGATTAAAATGTTAAAGCTACAAATAAAAGCAAGAATTACTAGAACTAGTAGAATTATTTCATTTAAATAGTATGAAATAATCTCATCCTCTCTCCTACTCAAGGACTTCACTCCTAATAACTATTTTATGTCTCTCCTGGATCCATTTAATGGAGATATTGGTTACTAATTACAACAGGAACTTTTTTTTTCCTTTGTGAAAGGCAGGCAAATAAACGAGAAAAGATGCATGTCAGTCGTTAAGAGTTGGTTATGACAGGATGGCGTAGTTTATCCTATGATTGTATTTTCTCTGTGGGGTATGAGTGAGGTCATCACCTCAGAGTGAGGGAGAACCTTAAGATAAGGTAGGTATAGGAAAACTTAACTTAGTAGAAAAATGTAAAAGGATTGATAGACTTGCTGAAGGCTCAATATTTGTGATCATTTAAAATGAGACCAGTCAGCTCACTTAGGCAGTAGCATTCACTTGAGTTCCAGCACAAAGTAGGTAGATAAGGTTTGTCAAGGGTCAGTGTTTGGCCAGCAGGTACAAAGGAGTAAGACAGGGATGAAGGCATTAAAAATTAGGTAGTAGGCTGGGCACGGTGGCTCACACCTGTAATCCCAGCACTTTGGGAGGCCAAGGTGGGCGGATCACGAGCTCAGGAGTTCGAGACCAGCCTAGCCAACATGGTGAAACCCAGTCTTTACTAAAAATAAAAAAATTAGCTGGACATGGTGGCAGATGCCTGTAATCCCAGCTACTCCAGAGGCTGATGCAGGAGAATTGCTTGAACCTGGGAGGCGGAGGTTGCAGTGAGCTGAGATCACGCCATTGCACTCCAGCCTGGACAACAAGAGCACAACTCCGTCTCAAAAAAAAAAAAAAAAAAAAAAAAAAGGTGGTAGATGATCGTGATGGACCATGGAATCTAAGCAGGTAAGCAGGGAAAGAAGACATCTGGGAGCTGATGAGTAGTTGAAAAATGGTAGGACTCAATTGGGATGGAAGGCTCTGTGGAATTGATTGGTTACAGTGGGAGTGCTTGAGTGAGTGAAACCAAGTCATGAGGGTGGTGGCTAAAGAGTGACATGCTTGAGTTTAAACTTCAGAGGTGGCACAATTATTAGTGAAGGCAACATCTAGAGTATAACCATAGGAGTGGTGGCTGAGATGGAGTAGAGGAAAAGATCAGCGTGGGCAAGGTCATGCTGTTTCATCATTATTCATGTAAATTCTGTCATGAAAAATTATGCTAGAAGTGTGGTAGTTGAGAAAACAGCACTGTGGCTGTGACTGAAAGAGTGTATATGACAGCTTTAGGGAGAGAGTGATGCTGTGAACTTGAGGGGTTGTGTTTTTTTGAAAGGACAGCAAAGAAATGGGGTAGAACTGGCAGTGGAAAGCAAGGAGAGTGGGTGTGTATGCCATCCACAAGTCTGTGGCATATGGGAAAATAAACAGCTTCTGCTTGAAAGGGCGATGGGGAGTATTGTTTCTGGAATACACTGCCAGACTTCAGTTAGGGCAAGATGAGGAAACACTGAAAGAAGTTGAGAATGAATATAAAGAAGAGTTTGCTGATACATCTTTAGTCTAGACAACAGAGTAGAAGACTTTGAGACAGTCAGGAAGGGTGGAAGATTGGGACAGATTAGGAGATGCTGAGATTAGAATGGCGATGAGAGCCAGGATGGTACTGTTGTGTCTTGGACTCTGTTGGTAATGGTTACAAAGAATGATGGGATTTATCCAGCCAACCTCAAGTGAGCAAACAATACAAGATAACCCTCCTGCTAGATACTCTAAACTGTAGAGGACCATTCTTGCAGCTAGATAGCCTCAAGGAAGGGCAGCTCCACTAGGTAGGAAGTGATGACCCCTTGAACTCCAAGGAGTACCTATCATTCCTTCTGCACAGTTGTATAAATATCTTCACAATGAAGGATTTTTGTACAGCACGGTTGTTTCAGGGCTCAGAAAATGGACCTTTAAGGGTTGTATTGAATATCTCAGACTTCTCCTTCCTCTGCAGTGGTTCTCAACAGGGACTATATCATTCTCCCACCCTGGGGACATTCCGGAAATTTGTGGGGGTGCTTTGGATTGTCAGTTATTGGGAGATGCTGTTGACATTAATTAAAAATAAAAGGGGGCCTAGTAGTGATATAAACCCCACCATACAAAACAGAGTCCCATAAAATGACTTTTGAGTATCCCAGAGAACATTCCAGCAGATAAAATTATAATTTATAAATTATCTGAGTCTAGGACGTAATTTCATTTTACATGTGAAGTGTTTTTTGTACAGTTTTAATATACAGTAGATTTTCCAGAAAAGCAGCTAGTGTATAAGAGGATGTTGTACTTTTTTTGTTCAGAACTTTTGCAGGAGTTCTTATCATTGAAAAGTCACTTCATTGACATCACCATTTGTGGTATTTGAGTCAATAGCATATACCTGTATAAAGTGTGATTTTTTTTTTTTTTTTTTTTTTTTTTTTTTTAGCTGTTATATTCAAAAGTCTTATCCCATTGCAGCTCAAAGTCCAGAATCTCATCTAAGTTAGATTTCAGGTATAGTTGGGACTTCCTGGATGTTCCTTAAGTACAGCTTCTCAAGTACAATTCCTGCTGACCTGTAAAACCAAAGCAATATGTTACCTGGTCCTCATCCTTCCTCCAGACACTTGCCTAATATACAGCATTGGGTCAGGCTTAAGATAACCTCTATAATAAACATTTCTATCCAAGGCGGGGGCCAAGAGATAGTAGGCACAAGGCAATCCCTGGTCTGTAACAATTCTGAAATCCAATCAGGCAATCTTGGTTGGGTCTCGATTCCCGGGGATCCCCGGGTGTAATTCAGCTTTGCCCTTTGGGCATGTGGTTCTTTCTCCTGAGTTACCTTTTTCCATGAAAAGCAGTACATGTTGGTTTGCAAATGACTAGTTTTCTTATCTTGCTTTCTACCAAAATTTGGGGCCTCTGAAGGCTTCATTTTCCATCTGCCATCTCTTTCAGTTCAAGCTGGCAGTGTTTCACCATATGTAAGTCTTTTTTAAAAGCTTTGTGCATCTTTTGTGAATCCTTTTGGGGTCAGTCTGTTAATTGAAAATCATATGCACAAATTTCTTTGAGATACGCCCTTTACTACCTTGAGCTTCTGCTGAAAGACAACACCCTTTGCCTTGCAAAGCCTTATTGTCTGAGAGACACTGTGAAGTGCATAATTCTAGCAGGCCTTTTGTCTGACAAAGTAGTATTCTGAGGTACCATCATTGGTATTTCTGAGATATTAACAGAAGATTTTATAGTTACTCCCATGGCTTAGTTTTTAGATCATGTTTTTCTGGCAGTGCCCTGGATTTGATCTTGGCTCAGAATCCATTTCTGAATATTAGCATTGTTTGCAATCTGAAGAGACTGCAAATTTTCCAAATCATCAAGTCCTTGCTCTTCTTTAAGAAGTCTTCATTTAATTTATGTCTTCTCATTTTTTGCTGCATATAGCAGAAAAAGCAAGGCAGCACTTTCTAGTTGAAACTCTCCTTAGCTAAATGACCCAGTTCATTACATAAAATTTCCAGGTTTTTGTGGGGTTTTTTGTTGTTTGTTTTTGAGACGAAGTCTCACTCTGTCGCCCAGGCTGTGGCGCGATCTCGGGTCACTGCAACCTCCGCCTCTTGGGTTCAAGCGATTCTCCTGCCCCAGCCTCCTAAGTAGCTGGGACTACAGGCGCATACCACCATGCCCAGCTAATTTTTGTATTTTTAGTAGAGACAGGGTTTCACCATGTTGGCCGGGATGGTCTTGATCTCCTGACCTCGTGATCTACCCACCTCGGCCTCCCAAAGTGCTGGGATTAACAGGCATGAGCCACCGCGCCCAGCCAAAATTTCTGGTTTTTATATGACCAGAGGTCACAGTGCTACTAAGCCTCCTGCCCCTTCCTAACAAAGATGCCTCCTCTTCTAGTTTCCAATAACATCTGCCTCACTTTTCTGTTCTCCTTGTAGCCTTATGAAATACCATGAGACTTTTTAAAAACAGCTTCTTAACTAAACTATCCTTAAGAGCCATGGGCTGTTTCCAATGCCAATCCAACATTTCAGTGTTTTGTTATAGCAGTTCGCACTCCCAGTATCAACATGTGTTATGTATCTATTACTATGTAACTAATTACCCAAAATGTAGCAGTTTAAAACAACAAACATTTGTAATCTCACAGTTTATGAGGATCAGGAATCCAGGGGCAACATCTGTTGGGTGGTTCTGACCAGGGTCTCCATAAAAGCTGTTCAGGATTGCAGTCGGCTGCAGCCCTGCTTCCAGGCTTGCTCACATTGTTGGCTGGAGGCTTCTGTCCCAGTCCTCTCTACTACCTGTGTGTCTTCACAGAACAAATGACTCTAGAGAGTGTGTACTAAGTGAGTAAGAATGCACACAAGTCTTTTATCACTCAATCTTAGAAGTGACATATCATCACTTCTGCCATGTGCTGTTGGTTACACAGACCAACCCTTGTTTACTGTGGGAGGGGACTACCCAAGGGTATGAACACCAACCATCCTGCAGGCTGGCTGCCATAACTGAACTATACGGTGAACTGAACTATACAGTGCTTCATGCTCTCTCATTGGCCATGCTGCCTCTCACTTCTGCCTTTACTTACACTGCCCTTTACCCCAAATGCTTTTCCTTTCCTCTATCTGTTCAACAAACCTGTTCGCTATCAACTTTTATGAAGCCTTTCCAAGCCGTATCATAGCACTTTTGGAAAACAGATTCATTTATGATTGTTTCCTATGCAACAAACCCTTTGAAAGCAAAAACTATTGTATCTTAAAGGCTTAATATTGCACTAGCATAAATGTTTCTTGAATTAGTGTTTAAATAGTTCCAAAATCTAGGTAGTCAATAACTTTGTATTCTAAAATAGTAATCAGATACCTGTTTTGTGTTTTCCTGCCTTTGAGCTTTTGAAATGAGACTAATAAAGTAAGGTTTAAGCTGTGCTTTATCGGAAGGACATGAGACATTTCAATAAACCAAAATTTTAAGCCAGAGAAAACGTTATGGCCTCCCCCAAAGTGTGTTTTGTGAAATGCTGTGCTTGGGCTACTTGTATGTCATGTTGACTTATGAGATGACTTACTCATCAAATACTTACACATTTACATTTACAAAGTATAGTGCCAAATACTGTGGAATTTACAAACATGTCTTGAAGGGGCTTATAATTCACATGGTAAATAAAACAATCTGAGGTAGTCTTTTTAAAGTCCCTGTTGTAAATATCAGAAATACTTATTTTTACTTTGGATAGTTTATATGTTCTCTCTAAGTCTAGTAAAACTGTGTAAACCAACTTTTAATATTAAGTTCTGGAGAAGTCATCTTTTTTTTTTCATTTGAAGTAAATGTAAGTACAATAGATGATGTAAAATCAAAACCATTCATTTTGCTCTAAATTTTTGTATATTAAAATTTCTTCTCTCTAATCTGAAAGTTTTGAAAATGAAGATTTTAGTTGCAGTTACCATATTACCTGCCTTAAAGTTTTGTTGTTGTTGTTTTTGTTTTTGTTTTTGTTTGAGATGGAGTTTCGTTCTTTTTGCCCAGACTGAAGTGCAGTGGTGCTATTTTGGCTCACTGCAACCTCCGCCTCCCAGGTTCAAGCAATTCTCCTGCCTCAACTTCCCAAGTAGCTGGAATTATAGACGCCCACCACCATGCCCAGCTAATTGAAGTTTCCTTTTCATTTACCATAATGGAATCTTGACACTGAATATGACTTCTGTATGGATTTTTTTATCTTTGTGAATGTTTCTTTGTAATGCAATTTAAAAGAAAATAGCAGTCTTTTTTTCTGTATACCCTGAAATATACAGAAAAAATAAATGATATACCTTGATTCATTTGTCTTGGAATTTTCTGTACAGTATTTTAAAACATTCATTAAGTTTTATTTCATCTTACGTTTGAACTTTTACACTGATTTTGTACTATACACATGAGATCAGACATTCTAACTTCTGTAGTGATGAAACATTTTGTTTTGCTTTTTTGGGGATGCTTTTTTTTCTGGACTTCATATTTTTATGACTGGGGTTTTTTTCCATAGAATTTCTCAGTTGAACCTTAATTCTTGTTCATATCTTAAAACTATTTCTCAAGGATGCATAATAGTTTGTATCACTAGCAAGAAACCAATTAATACCTATAATAATGCTCCTTTATTTGGGGCCGTAACTACCTTAAATCCTTTCTGGAATCTTAAATTTAAATAAAATCTGCAATTTCTAACATTTGGATCCAGGATTTTTCACTAAGCAGCCTGCCTTAGCAATTGGGAAATAATGGAATATAATCCAGTGTGTTTGACTACTAAATAAAGTGGCATGAAACAAGATGACCACTCATCCCTAATACATGTGTGTCTTCTAAAAGGATTGCTGGGGCTGTTGGAAGGGCATACTTGTGATGTAAATGCTGTTTTTTTGTTAGCTAGCTGTAACAAATCGGTGTGGGCTGCCCTTCCACTCAGTTTAATGTATTCAGATGGACTGTGAATCCAGTGGAGAAATTGGAGAGCTAGGATGAAGGTGTTGACAGGCTAGCAAAAGTTTAAAATAAGTTCCAAATATTTCAGATGGTATTGTCTCCATTGCTACTTCCCTAATTCAAGGTATTGCCATCTCTTGCCTAAGTTTAAGTAGCTTCCTCACTGGTCCTCCCAAGACTATAATTGCTGCCTCCCCAGTATTCTTAATACAACCAGTGGCCCTTTGAAAAAGGAAATCTCATTGTGTCACTCTTGCTAAAAACCTGTGAAGAGTTGCCATTGTTTTCAAAGTGGCATTATATACTAGGCTTTATGTAATCTAGTCCCTGTGTCCTTTTAGTACCTCCAAAGCCTTCAAATTCACTTCAGCCACAGAATCAGTTCTCATTTATTCTCCTGCACTGAAACACCATTCCCCTGTGGGTTGATTTAGTAATCTCCCACGGATCCTTCAGATCTCAGCTCAAGGTCACTTCCTTAGGTATCCACTCATTATGACAGGACTGTCACAGGCTCTCATAATATCATCTTTCATGGCAATTACTGCTGTAAATTTCCATTTTTTTTATGTAGTTACTTGGTTATAGTCTCACCACATGACTCCAAACTGCAGGTACCCCTAGCATTGGAGCTTAATGCCTCTGTAATTTTTTAATAAGTGACTGGATTGGCTTATTGTTAATTTATTCATATGCTTCTAGTTTAGTCTATCCCAGAGCTATGTTTAGAGATTAGAGACATAACTCCTATTGTAATTTACAGTTATATGAGGATAATGATGGTTCCATCAGAGTCTACCATGTAATTACTATGTGATTAGACAAGTAGCTTAACTGCTAGCCCTCATTTTTATCATTAATAGAGAAAACTTGAAATAGATGGTCTGTATGCTTGCCTCTTACTTGAATGTTCAATTGAGTTTAAGAGTTTCCCTCCATTTATTAGGCTAGGTATGGTTGGGCTATAAACATAACAATCTCAGAATCTTAGTGGCTTTGCAACAAAGTTCTGTGTTTAGCATTGCACTATCCGTTGGGTTGATTTGAGGGTTCTGTTCTATGTGGCCTCACTCCAGGATACAGACAGGCAGAGCAGCCTTTATCCTGAACATTGTGTACACTGCAGTGGAGGAGAGAGAGCTCTGGAAGATCTCATGTCTTTCTTTGCATCAGCTGTTAAGATGCTCTGGCCAGAAGTTACATGCCACTTTTGCTTACAGCTCATTGGCCAGAACAAGAAACATAGCTGCATCTAATCATAAAGGAGCCAGGAGGTACAATCTTGTCATATGACCAAAAGGTAGAAACAACAATATTAATAAGTAGGCCAAGGTTTGGCTTACCCTTCTTCTCACAGAGAAAATACACTCCTCTCCCCCAGTGAAGCCAGCTCAGAAGTCCCAAGTAATGACAGCTTCAAACTTAAGAGTTTCCAGGTGATACACATAATTCTATATATCAGACCTTGACCTGGAGAACTGTGAACGAAAATGTTACTTGCAACCACCTTCCCGCCACACCCAATATACGTTATAATAGGGACAGGATAACCCCAATAAGCACTTCCATGTGGATAACAGAACATTAGAGGAGCCCTGCAGTCCCCATCCCACAGCCATTCAGAAATCCCCCCACAGCCCCATGTCACAAGGGCTGGCTTACCCTAGATATGGGGAGTGTGCTTGTTTCAGCACTAGGTCTGCTCCCTAGGGGGACTCCCCAGGCCATTGTTTTTTGTGGCTGTTGGCATTGATATCTAGAAGATTCTTCCTTTTCCATCATCTTCCTTAGCCTCATCTGAAGTAGTCATTGGAAAATATGCCCTCATTGGGAGCTAAAAGGCTTGACAACCTGCTTTGTATAGAAAGTTGGAGACTTAAGCATACTTTTAAATCAGGTTTTTAATTCAGGCTCGGGGTTGTTTGTTGGTAGCACAACTGTGCAAGCTTGTAATGTGTCTAAAAACACATTTCCATTCAGCTCATATGCCAGTGTTCTTTACGGGATGTGTGTCTTATGAACTCTGCCACCAGGAACCTGCTGGGCTTTGTGTGTGTGTATTTATGTGTCTTTTTCTTTTCCTCAGACCTTTTTATTCAACTGAGAGCATTTACAGGGTGTCACAATTTTAGTTGGATCTCTGCTCTGAGACTCTTCTATTTAACCCATTCAGATGTTTTAACAGGGAATATGATGCCCATACTCTTGATTTGATTTGATACTCTTCCTTTGTTGCTCAAAGCCTTTGGTGGTTTTTAAACTTATGGCTTGGGGTTGAGAAATCTTTTCTTCCAACTGTGCAAGCCTCCGGGGCCCTCTTCCTTTTATTCCTGCTTACAAACTCTGGTCAATTTTAAAATTTGTTTCTTTCTTGCAATACTAAACACAGTCAAAACAACCAACACACCATTTTAATGTTAGCTTTTTTTTAAATTGGCGCATAGTGATCGTACATACAGTCATGTTCTGCATAGTGACATTTCAATCAACAACAGATCACATATATGACTCTTGATGTCCCCCAAAATTGTAATACCATATTGTTACTGTACCTTTTCCATGTTTAGATATGCTTAGATCCACAAATACTTTTTTGTGGTACAATTGCCTACAGTAATCAGTACGGTAACATACTATACAGGTTAGTAGTCTATAAGCTATACCATGTAGGTTAGGTATGTAGTAAACTATACCATCTAAGTTTGTTAAGTAAAATCAATAGTGTTTGCATGATCCAGTCACCTCATGATGCATTTGTCAGAACACATTCCCATTATTAAGCAATGCATGGCTATATTTATGGAATAATGTTTATACATGTGTACACTGTGTAATGACCAGATCATGGCAATTAACATAGCCATGACCTTAAGCATTTATCATTTATTTGTAGTGAGAACACTCACAATCCTTTCTTCTGGCTATTTTGAAACATATAATGTGCTGTCGTTAGCAATAGTCACTCTACTGTCCAATAGAGTACCAGAAATTACTCCTGTCTGTAAATTGTACCCCTTGACCAATTTCTCCTTGTTTCCCGTCCCTCCTGTCATCCCCAGTCTCTGGAAAACACTGTTCTTCCCTCAACTTCTATGAGTTGTTGTGTTGTTTTGTTTTGTTTTGTTTTGTTGAGATTTCACATATGAATGAGATCATGTGATATTTTTCTTTCTGTGTCTGGTTTATCTCACTTTAACATAGTATCTCCTAGGCTCACCTGTGTTGTAGCAAATGACAGAATTTCATCCTTTTTTGTAGCTGAATAATATTCCACTGTGTGTGTATGTGTGTCACCACATTTTCTTCATTCATCTATTGATGGTAATTTACTTTTTTTTTTTTTTTTTTTTTTTTGAGGACCCTCTCCATACTGTTTTCTGTAATGGCTGTACTGATTCACATTGCCACTGACAGTGTGTGAGAGTTCTTTTTACTCTGCATCCTCACCAGCATTTGTTACTTTTTGTCTTTCTAATAGCCATTCTCACTTGAGTAAGGTGAAATTTCATTGTGGTGTTGATTTGCATTTTCCTGATGGTTAGTCATGATGAGCATTTTTTCCTATACCTGTTGGGAAATGTTCAGTTTTTTTAACCTCTTCCCCTAGAGCTATAGGTTTATTAAATACGCTATCTGCTTTTCAAGTTATTATAACTGACTTTTACCAAATATTTTGTACTGCATGTTAAGGATTGCCATCATTCTAGCCTCTGAGAAGTTTCCTTGCTGCCTGGCCTTCAAGCCAGTGGCATATATTTTAGTTTTTTTGTTATAATAGTATCCTATCTCTGGTACCAATTTATATTTGTTAGGATGGGCTAGGATATGCTGTGATAACCAAGAACCTCAAAATCTTAGTGGCATGAAATACCCAAAGTTTTTTTTTCTTGTTCTTGTCACATTTTGGATCATTGTCCTGGATCAGCAGGGGAAGCAGGGTGGTGTAACAGTAAACATCTCAAGCCTGGTGACAGGTGAGTGCATTGAAAGATTTCACATCTTTCACTGACAGTTAAATGCCATGGTTCAGAAGTCATACTTTGACTTACAATTGGTCAGGATTAGGCACCTAACCCCTCCCAGCCACAGGACAACCAGAAAGTACAATCATACCAGAAATTTTGATGAACAGCTCTAAAGACTAACCCTTTCAGTATTCGTTTTTGTGTATTCCAAGAGGAAGGATAAGGAAGTGGGGATATTGTAGTCTGTCCTACAACTCCTTGCAGTGTGTTAACTGTACTATTGTTTTTTGGAGATCTTTGAGAAGATAGATAAGACGTATAAATTCATCAGGCCATGTTTCATCTGTTCTGAGTTTAAGGTATTTAATCTATCCTTCCTACTATTAAAAAGTAAGTTTTGCATTCTGACCATGATTTGGTCAGACTTTAACATAAAGACCTCCTTTACTTACTGGAAGGCATACTGTAGTTGATATTGTCAGACCAAAATAAATTCCTAATTAAGTACAAGTGTTGTAACACCAGTCCTCTGCTACCATTTATCACTGGAAAGAGTTAATTTGCCTTTATAGAGTTAAAAAAAAAAAAAAAAAAAAAAAAAAAAAAACAGTGTCTGCCACAGTTTGCTTCTTTGAAATGAGATTGTGATTACTCTTTTTTTGCCTACATTTGGAAGAATCAGCCTTTCGTTCTTACCAAATTTAATGCATGATACAAACTTTTAGTATGGTTTACTTAATATTTTTGTGGGGGAACATCTTAAATATTATCTGGAAACTTTATTGGTGTATTTTATCTCCTTCCACTCTGAAATAAGGGAATTTGTGTGATGTTTATATTAGCCCCGGGACCTTTACAAGAAAAGATAAAATTTTCCTCCTTTTATAGCACGTTTTCCAACCATTTGCCCCGTCCTGTGCAAATTAAAGTTGTTAGGAATTTTCTCTTATTTCCATAGGAAAGAGGAAACCAGATTTATTTCACACAGCATTAAGCTTTAAAAATGATCCAATGAGTTATCTCATACCCATCGTGGGGTGAGGTATGTGGTGTAAATCTTTGAAATGAATTATTGCCATTAATTAGAAAAGCTGTAAAAACAAGGCTTCCCCGTGATGATAATACACATTTTCCTTTTTAAATTTTGTTTTGTGTTTTACAGTGTGTAGAGAGATCTCATTCTCTTGTACAAGCTGAAGTTTGTGACTATACTCAGTATAGTATAGTGCTGGAATTTATCATAAAACGTCCTTAAGTCCTACAGTGAGAATTGATTATGTTTATAGGTTGACACTTGTTTTGTTAACAGTGATAGTCTGCCACTAAAAATTAAGGTTTAATTTTTTTTGTTTTTGTTTGTTTTTGGTTTTTTGTTGTTTTTTTGTTTTGTTTTGTTTTGAGACAGAATCTCACTCTGTCACCCCTGCTGGAGAACAGTGGCCGATCTCAGCTCACTGCAAGCTCCGCCTCCCGGGTTCACGCCATTCTCCTGCCTCAGCCTCCCTGGTAGCTGGGACTACAGGCGCCCGCCACCACGCCCGGCTAATTTTTTATATTTTTAGTGGAGACGGGGTTTCACCGTGTTAGCCAGGATGGTCTCGATCTCCTGACCTCATGATCCGCCCACCTTGGCCTCCCAAAGTGCTGGGATTACAGGCGTGAGCCACCAAGCCCGGCTAAAATGTTTTGTTTTTTTAAGATTAGTAGGAGAAAGAATATCTTTTAAGAAAACAGGAGGTAAATTTGGAACTAAACTTTTAAAAATATTTACTCATTCTTGTATTCTATAAAGTAAGATTTATTGGAGTAACTTTTTTTTTTCTTTTTTGAGACGGAGTGTCTCACTCCGTCGCCCAGGCTGGAGTGCAGTGGCACAGTCTCGGCTCACTGCAGCCGCCGCCTCTCGAGTTCAAGCGATTCTTCTGCCTCAGCCTCCCGAGTCGCTGGGATTACACGCACCCGCCACCACGCCCAGCTAATTTTTTGTAGAGACACGGTTTCACCATATTGGCCATACTAGAGTAACTAGTAAGCTTATTTATTAAAGAATAACTAGACCGGGCGTGGTTGCTCACGCCTGTAATCCCAGCACTTTGGGAGGCCAAGGCGCGCAGATCACGAGGTCAGGAGGTGGAGACCATTCTGGCTAACACGGTGAAACCCCGTTTCTATTAAAAATACAAAAAAAAAAATAGCAGCGCGTGGTGGCGGGCGCCTGTAGTCCCAGCCACTTGGGAGGCTGAGGCAGGAGAATGGCGTGAATCCGGGAGGCAGAGCTTGCAGTGAGCGGAGATCACGCCACTGTTCTCCAGCCCGGGTGACAGAGCGAGACTCTGTCTCAAAAATAAAATAAAATAAAATATTTATATTAATAATTTAGGCCACTAATTATTATAATTTGCCTATTAGAATAATAATTGCACCAGGACTTATGGACGTATCTTTATTTAATCCTTATAGCAACATTTGAAGTTAGGTGGCATTTTCTGTGCTTCACCAGTACAGAAACAGGCTGAGTTGATTTCATTAGTCAGAGAGCTAATATGTGTATGCTAGGGACCTTGCTAAGAGGTTTATGTCCATTTCTTGTCTCAATTTCTTCTTAAAATGGCAATTACCTATTTTACTAATGAGATTTGGTTTAGAAAAGTCAAGTCACAATTAGTAAACAGCAGAGTTGGAATTCCAATTCAGATTTCTGATCATTGTGTGCTGTTGAATAGTATTATATCTTTTATATACTTAGATACCTTCCTATTTGATAAGACACATCTAATCAGAAACTTTGTTTCCTTACACCATGTTATACAATACAGAAGAAAAGAATTTATGGTATTAAATTAGAAATTATGAAATATTTACTACTGTGGTAATTATAAATAAAAGGGGGTAAGCTTGAACAAATATGAAAGACGCACATTTAAACAAGAAAGTTTTGAGATTGTCAAAGTCCCTTTTATTTTTTAACCAGTCCAGAAAGATACTACTTCTACTACAAATATCAGAAATTACACCGGGGGGGATTTTGTGATTTTGGTGAAACTTAGGGACTTCGTGAAAAGGAAAAAAATTCTATAAGATTATTTTTAGTTCTGGTCTGAAGTGAATAAGAAGAAGTACATTGTATATACTTCTCTTTTCAAAAAAATTATGGATACATAATAGTTGTACCTATTTATGGGGTACATGTGATATTTTGATGCAAGCATACAATGTGTACTCATCAAATCAGGGTAACTGGAGTATCCATCACCTCAAGCATTTATCATTTCTTTGTGTTAGGAACATTCCAGTTCCACTCTTTTAGTTGTTTTGAAATATACAATAAATCATGGTTAAAAAAAAAAAAATGGTCTCTTTATTGTGCTGTCAAACCCTAGATCTTATTCCATCTAACTGTACTTTTGTACCCACTAATCATCCCTTCTTTATCCCTCCCTCCCCGCTACCCTTCCCAGCCTCTGGTAATATCATCACTTTATTCTCTGTCTCCATGAGTTCAGTTTTTTGTTTTGTTTTGTTTTTTTAGCTCCCATATATTGATGAGAACTATCATTTCTCATACTAGGCACGTTATAGTATTCCAGAGTCACCTTAAACATGCACAAATGTTAGCATTCATAGAAATCCTAAAGGTTTATATTTTAAGTAAGTAAAACAATGTGTGTAATAAAGTAAGTGTAGCAACAGCTAAGTGCTACATTGACTGGCAAGAAACCAACCATAGATAAATCTGTTATTTTTGATAGAAGAACAGGGTATGGTCAAATTTAGTCTACTTGATACTCTGTTTCAACCTATTTAGTTCATCACATAAATCCTTCTCTCTCTGGATGGTAAATAATTTAGTTATCTTCTGACTTCTTTTATGGAAGATTTTATAGTAATAATAAAGTACTAAGCTGATTGCTTATAAGTAAACTCATTTCTGATTACTTTCTGTAAAAAGATTATATTATTTTGTTTCCATATATGGTATAGTAAATGTGTCAAAGATAGAAGCAAAGTGTTAGAAATCCAGAGGAAGAACTAACAAATTTTAATAGTTTTCTAGTTTTGTTTATATTAAGCAAGATAAAACAGACTTTGTACTGCAAACTGCGATACATGTAAGGCTAACACATGATTAAGAATGGCATAGGGAAACATCTGTACCTGGTCTTGGCTTTCTTGTGACTTCATCTTCCTCAGCTGTGTCCTTCATACCCAGGATGCCTGGACATTAGCAGCAGTTAAGTCTTAGGAGCTAAAATCAAGTAGAAGTACTCTAAGGAGAATCCTGTAAGCGAAGCTAAGAAACCTGTTCTTACTTCCTTAGGTGGATTGGTTGTAGCTTTCTAATAATCCTTGTACCTAGGATGCTGTTGATCATCTCTTCAGCCATTTAAAGTCCTTCTTGCTTCTCCCTTACTATTCTAAGTCTTCCTCTGAGTACCAACCGGAACCCAGCCATAGATGGGGAAGGCAAAAGAAGACAAGAAGGGAGAATTAGGCTACAGTACAAAGACCATAGGGTTCTGGAGTCAGACCTCAGTCCAAATCTTACTTCCACCACTTCAGGCAAGTGACTTAATCAGTCTTCAGAGTGAACATGAAGTATCTAATAAAGGGTCTGAACATAGTGATAAGGTTTTTTGACTTAATATTACTTCCCTCTTTTCTCAGTCATTTTCACTATGTAAATAGTAGGCATTCTTTAGCTCTGCCACTGATCTGCCATACCACAACTAGTCTGCTAAACCTCAAAAATTAAATGAATCTAAGCTGGGTGTAGTGGCTATACCTGTAGCACCAGCTACTTAGGAGGCAGAGGCAGGAGGATCACTTGTCCATAATTTGGGGGCTGTAAAGGGCCGTTTGTGCTTATTAATAGCCACTGCACTCCAGCCTGGGCAATATAGCAAGACCCCATCTCTGAAAACAAAACAAAAAAATAGATCTATATTAAAGGTCTGCAAACTTTTCCTGTAAAGAATCAGATAGTATTTTAAGATTCGCTGGCCCTTCAGTCTGTGTCATCACTACTCAACTCTCTTCATAAGGGCAAAAGCAGCTGTGGAATGATATGCAGACCAATGAGTGTGGCTATGTTCCAATATAATTATTTAGAAAAACAGGTGGTAGGCTAGATTTGGCCCCAGGCTATATAGTTTAACCTCTAATCTTTGTCTTTAAGCATTAAAGGTAGTTCCATTTTGAGATTCCATGGTCAAAATACAGCCCCCTTAAAAAAAAAAATAAGTGAAAAAGACCTCATTATGAGTTGGACAGTGAATGGAGTTACCAGATGGTGTTTCCCAAAATTGATGACATATATTGTGGAGGAGAATGGTAGTATAAATTAAAGATCAGGTCCCACCAAACATTTAAAGAAATCACATTAACAGTGGTCAAAAGCTGGGTGTGGTGACTCACGCCTGTAATCCCAGTACTTTGGGAGGCTGAGGCAGGTGGTTCACTTGAGTCCAGGAGTTCAAGACCAGCCTGGCCAACATAGTGAAATCCTGTCTCTACTAAAAATTAGCTGGGTGTGGTGATGCATGCCATAATCCAAGCTACTTGGGAGGCTGAGGCAGGTGAATCACTTGAGCCCAGGAAGCAGAGGTTGCAGTGAGCCAAGATCACACCACTGCACTCCACTGGGCCAACAGAGCAAGGCTCTGTCTCAAAAAACAAAAAGAAAGGTCAAATGACTAAGAAATGTTGAATTCTGTATTATTTATTTGGAAGATCATAATGCATTTTGGCATACATAAAATCTGTAAGGATTCTTCTGTAAAGATGTTGTTCAGCATAGTTTATCCCTGCCTCTATGCATATCCCAAAATTATTTAGTCACAGGACCCCTCATGTAACACTTAATGATATTGCTGGAACTACTTTTCAGAAGACAGTATTCTGAAACTATCTAGTTTAAATAGAGAAATTAAGAAAGGGAATTTAAGAAAGAGACTTTCACTGACTTGTAAAGATTATGCAGTTACTTGGTAACAGTTCTGGAAGCAGTACTTGAATCTTTTGTGCAGATTGTACTTTTTTTAAAAAGTCCTTTTGCTTTTAGCTTTATTTAAACAAGAGAAAAACTATTATTTGGAATTAATTTTACTTACAGAAAAGTTGCAAGAAAAGGAGTAGTAAGTACATAGAGCATTCTCTACCCTTTACCCAGACACACTTGTTGTTAACACTGCCTCATTTGCTTTATTGTTCTCTTTCTTATATGTACACACATATTTTTTTCCCAAACCATTTAAGTTGCCTGCATTGTGGATCTTTACCCCTAAATAGTTTCATGGATGTTGGCTGGGCATGGTGGCTCACGCCTGTAATCCCAGCACTTTGGGCGGCCAAGGTGGGCAGATCACCTGAGGTCAGGAGTTGGAGACCAGCCTGGCCAAAATGGTGAAACTCTGTCTCTACTAAAAATACAAAAAAATTAGCCGGGCGTGTTGGCACGCACCTGTAAATCTCAGCTACTCAGGAGGCTGAGGCAGGAGAGTTGCTTGAACCCAGGAGGTGGAGGTTGTGGTGAGCCGAGTTCGCACCACTGCACTTCCAGCCCAGGTGACAGAGCAAGACTCTGTCTCAAAAAAGTATACATCTTTTCATGGATGTTTTCATCTTTTTTAATGTAGACATTTTTGAAGAATATAGTTTTGACTTTTTTAATAGAGTGACCCCATTTTAGGTTTGTCTGATGTTTTCTCATACTGAAGTTTTGCATTTCCAGCTGGAATATCACATAAGGGATATTGGGTACCCATGACATCACCTCTGGAGGCACACAGATGCATCTGCACCTCACTGGTAATGGTAATTTTTACAATCTGGTGAAAGCATGGTCCAATTTCTCCACAGTATAGTTACTATATTTCCCTTCTAACAAATAAGCAATCTGTGGGGAATCTACATCCTTCTTGTTATTTTGTTATCTTCTGCCATTTCCAGTATGTGTGAGGCAGGTTGTTCAGGGGTCATGGAATCCCTATCAGGAATTTTTTTCCCAGATTCTGGCTTGCTCAGGTTTCAGCTCAGTTTTCAACTTTATAAAGATTGCAGTTGAATCTTTATGAAGATAGACATTTTTAAGTCACCTCTTCCTGTTTTTTATGTTACCATAGTATTACATAATCATTGTAGGAGACTTTCCAAAAGCGGGGTAGACATCCTAGTAGAATTGTAAAGAAGGGAGAAGGGTTATGGATGGAGTTAGTGTCAGGGAACAGTACATATAGGTGTTACTAGAAAGTTCTGTTAGATGCTCATTCTAGGTGGAGTAGGAAATTCAGGGGAGGAAGTGGTCAGGTGTTGAACTGGAGGAATTATCTAGAGCTAGGTCATGAGGGCCTGTTTGCCAAGGCAAGTTTGAATTTCACCAGGGAGGCAAATAAAGAACCAAAGATGAAGTGTGAGAGTGACTTGGTCAAACTCTTAGAAAGACCAGTGGAAAGTAATGTGATACTAGAGATTAGAAGGCTCCTTGCTGCATGAACTGTGGCCATGGGATGGAGAAGTATTGAGTAATTTCTAGTCATAAAACCAATGAGAAATCTGTGCCTGACTTGGAAATGGGGAAATAAGAAGCAAGAGGGGGCTGGAAACATTGAGGCTTCTGACTTGGGTGACTGCATAGATGACAGTGCAACTTATTGACATAGGTCAGGAGGAGGAACAGATTTGGAGAGTCATGGAGTGGGGGTGTCGATGTTATGTGAGAGATGTCTGTGGAGCATATAGTAAGGTCTTTATATACGTGTCTAGAGTTAAGAATTCTGAGCTAGAAATTAAGATTTAGAGTAATCACCAGCATCCAAATGGTAGTTGAAGCCATGATACTGGGTGAAGTTGCAAGAGCGTGTATATACAAGGGCTAAAGACTAAGCAGTGGGACAGATTTAATTTGTGTTATTGATTACATAAGCACTTTTAGACATTTAAATTAGTTTATTGCTGCGTAGGGCATTTTAGAAAAAAAAACCACATTTGTATCTGTATTTTACTGCTCTCGGGGCTATTTTGGAAACATAGAAATCATCAGCATAAAGATTACAACAAAAAATAACAGTTTGGGGGGCCTTTTAAAATTTTATTTTGGGGAAATGATTCGATTAGATTGTGGCTTTTCTAAGCGTAGAAGGAGACTGTAATTTTATTCCCTTCCCCCTTACATTGTCACACATCACAGTGGGCATGTAGGCTCTTAATATGTACAGCACAAACAGCCTAAGCCTAAAGGGATGCTAGGGGTACAAATAAGGACGTGAGATGACAGACCCAGAATGAAACTTCATGTCTGGGCCACCTGTGATCGTGCCACTCAGTCACTTGACTTTACATCCTGTTAATTTTATAAGGAAAGTAGTAAATTGGCAGTGATTCACACTGAAGAGAAATAACAGAACTGGACTATTTTATCTGTAAAGATCTTCCTTTTTGTATTTTATAAATTAATTTGAGTGCTGAGCTTTAAGCGAGAGGATAGGTAGAGAGTAATAAACTTGTATCATTTATTTCTTGTGGAAAATAATAGATATTAAATTGCTCTTTTCCTTGCCAGATACTATCTATCCTTAAACTGTTACCCTAAGTATTTCAGATACAAAAGTAAAATGTATTCGTTTTAATTTTTTCTTGTTTTCCTTTTTTTTTTTTTTTTTTTTTTGAGACGTAGTCTTGCTCTGTCACCCAGGCTGGAGTGCAGTGGCACGATCTTGGCTCACTGCAACCTCTGCCTCCCAGGCTCAAGCAATTCTCCTTCCTCAGCCTCCTGAGTAGTTGGGATTACAGCCATGTGCCACCACACCCAACTAATTTTTCATATTTTTTGTATTTTTAGTAGAGACAGGGTTTCCCTATGTTGGTCAGGCTGATCTCGAATTCCTGACCTCAAGTGACCCACCCGCCTCAGCCTCCCAAAGTGCTGGGATTACAGGTTTAATTTTTTCTTTGCGTTTATGAAATGTTATCTTTGTTTCTTTCTGAAGTCTATTCCAAATGGTAATAGTTTGTGGATCTTAAATAACTGGTGTAATTCACTGGCTCATTTATTTATTAAATAAGTATTTATTGGATACTTAGATGCTTTAGGCATGATTCTAGAGCTGGGATAAAGCAAAGCAAAAAATCTCTTACCTTCAAGGAACTTCTATTCTGGTGAGAAGAAACTCAAGTAGTCTATAAGGAAGTGGCAAGTGCTAGGGAAAAATAAAGCAGAGTTGGGGAACACAGTGTTCTGGGATTGAGCAAGATTTTACGATGAAGATTTTCAAACATTCAGTAAAAGTTTTCACAATTTACAGTGAGAATTTTCCCATGGTATACCACTAGCTAGATGCTTCCATTTTATTATATTTGTTTTATCACCCATGTATCTATCTCTCCATCTTATTTTTTAAAGGCATTTGAAGTAAATTACACAGGAGTGCATGTTTTGTGAAATACTTCAGCGTGCATATCATTCATGAGAGTTCACTATTTGTTTACTGTTTCTTTCATTTGAGATAAAATTGACATGCAGTGAGATTCACAAATAGTGGATATTGGCTAAATTTTGTCAAATTCATGTATTTACGTAACCCAGCCCCCCATCAAGATAGAGAACATTACCATCATCCCAGAAAACTCTTTCATTCCCCTTCTCAGTCCCTGCCTTCACTTCCCAGAGGGAACTACTGTTATGATTTTTTTATTCCTGTCAGATTATTTTTGCTGGTTGAGAACTTCATTGATGTACTTTGCATGAAGCTATTTTTACTCCCTATAGTGTTGTTGAGATTTACCCATGTTGTTGCATGTATAAATAGTTTATTCCTTTTTATTGCTGAGTAGTAGTCTGCTGTATGGCTTTACCACAGTTTGTTCATCTGTCCTATTTTGGTGGACATTTGGGTGGCTTCCAGTTTGGGCCCATTATGAATAAAGCTCTTTGAATATTCTTACTCAGGTCTTTCTGTGGACTTGTGTTTTCCTTTCTCTTGAGTAAATTCTTAGGAGTGGACTTGCAGGGCTATGCCGGATTGTGTGTGTTTGGTTTTACAGTTATCTATCAGCCTTTCCTCACTAACCGCGTATGAGAGTTCTAGTTACTCTTTATCCTCATCATCATGTGATGTTAGTTTTTCCATTTTAGCCATTCTGCTGGGCATATAGAGGAATAACTGGTAAGGAATGATCTGATCAATCTGGGAAGATGACTTTTAAACAAAAATGTAAAGAAGGTGAGGGAGCAAGCTGATTCTTATAAGACTGACAAACAGCAAGGAATCCAGTATGACTAGAGCAGGGTGGGTGAAAAGGGGAATAGTAAACACCAGAGAGGTAACAAGGAAAGGAGAGTACAAATCATGTTGGACCTTGGAAGCAGTTTTAAGGACTTTGTGATTTATTCTGGGTGAGATGGGAAATAAGTGTAAGATTTTGAATGGAAGAATGAGATGACCTGACTTGTATATTAACAGGATTGCTCTCACTATTCCGTGAAAAATAGATTAAGGTGCAGGCAGGGAACCAGTTAGAGGCGATTGTAACGAGTCAGGGAAGAGTTAGGTGTTTGGATTTAGAAAAACTAGGTGGTATTTGCTGGAGCAGTGTTCCTCCATAGAGTTGTTTGGGTTCTTAGAAATGTCTTTTGAAAGTAGGAGAGAAAATAATTCAGCTCAGGCCTTTTGTTCAACTAGCAATGGAGTCTCCCTCTACATGCATAAATATTCAGGGATTTAAACTTCTTAAGTAGCTTCTTACAGAATTAATCATCACTTATTTACACATACGGAATTTTGTATATTATTGCTTTTAATAAGCTGTTTTTAATTCAGTAACCAAAAAGCTCTAAATGTGGCCTTAATTGTTATGGCTAAGTGGTATGATCATTATTTGCTTAAATAAAAGTGTAATGAATAAATGAATATAATTTAATCTTTGTTTAGGAATCTGCATAACATAACCTTGAATAGCTCTTTTTAGTTTAGTAATGTTTACTATAATTTATTATAGAACAAGTAGAAATGTCTTTTTTCATGTGTTTTATTTAGGTTGATCCTTTTCATCTTTCGGCAATGATACTTTATAAAATATCGAGTGCCTACAGTAAGCTAAAATATACTAGGCAATGAGTACATTACAAAGACAATATTATTTACTCCTCAACATTAAAAGATTTACAGCCCCCAAATAGTACATGAGAATACATCTTTTGAAGGAAAAGATGCAAAGGCAAGTTAGACATGGTCTCTACTCTTAAAGAGCTCACATTTTGGAGATCAGTATGTAAACAGAAATAGTGACAGCACAGTGCCTCTAAGTATAAAATGTAGTATTGCGGAATCACAAATGAGAGAGAAATTCTTCCTAGGAGAGGTAGAGAAAAGATCATTTTGAACCAGACTTTGAAGATCAAGTGGGAATTTCCCATGGTGAGGTGAGAGCATGAGGAATGGCGATAGCAGCAGAGATACCCACCCATGTGAACAAAGGAACAGAGCACATGTTTATGACACATTATAGCAAAACCTATGCCTCCAGATAGGCTTTATCTACAGACAGCTAATGTCACTCTTACTTAATAAAAAATATTTCTGGCTCTTAATATTAATGATATGCCCTGTTTAGAGCAGGCTTACCCTTTTGTGTTAGCTACCCATGCGTTTAACAGAGACTGTAGAAAGCCACTTGAAAAGGCAATGTTTTTCATGGTGTAAGCAAAAGTAATGAAGAGGGAGCATTTCTTGCTGGAGAGAAGAGAGGGAGATGGGTAAGGAAAATATATTTTGTAAATAATAAAAATACATAGCAGGGTGACTTGCTGGACTTGGAGTCAGATGTTGAAGCTAAAATTCACACTTGGGTCTCTAAAGCCTGTGCTCTTCTATTACAGTAGGCAGGCTGAAATAACAAAAGTGAATACTTTCAGAGCTGGGTGCTGTGATAGCAAAGCTCATGACATGAAAGTGTGCCTCTGAATTTTCTAAAGATGGTTTTTCATTGTTTTCTCATCCTCTTTTTATTGTTCATATTGCTATGTATAGAAAACTTATCTATAGTTACTTTCAGCCCAAGAGGCTTTTAAGCTATGCTTAATTATAAGCTATGGTTCTTCTGATTCCAATTCCATTTTTGTAAGATTGCATATTAAATATTTCTTTAAATTATTTAACTTTATTTCCTTTGTTCATTTTAAAATCAGGCTGATTTGAGAGTTTATGCCTCTGTACAATGAAAAATTGGAATTGATCTTGGTGTTACATCAATTAACAGTGAAATCACAGCTGAAACTAATTATCGTAAATATTTTATAATTAAAGAAATTTTACCCATCAAACATGTTATAAATAGTAAGTGGTCTTCAAACATAACTATTCCCTCTATTCCCTCTTTTTTTTTTTTTGAGACAGAGTCTTGCTGTGTCGCCTAGGCTAGAGTGCAGTGGCACGATTTTGGCTCACTGCAGCCTCAGTCTCCCGGGTTCAAGCGCTTCTCCTGCCTCAGCCTTCATAGTAGCTGAGATTACAGGCACCCGCCACCACGCCCAGCTAATTTTTGTATTTTTAGTAGAGGCGGGGTGTCACCACATTGGCCAGGCTGGTCTCAAACTCCTAACCTCAGGTGACTCTCCTGCCTCAGCCTCCCAAAATGCTGGGATTACAGGCATGAGCCACTGTGCCCAGCCTACTCCCTCTTCTTAAAACAATCTTTCACTTAACTCCTGTTCCTGCAAATATTAGCTTAAATGTCACTTTCTCCACTGGTAAAGCGATAGTCTCAGAAATGTTTCCTGTTTATATTTCTCTAAACATATTGTACTTTTCCTTCATAGTACTTTACTACACTGTACAATTTTTAGATTTCATTAGTATCTGTCCTTCCTGTTAGAGTGTAACCTCTGCAATGTCATGTAGAGCATGTCTGTCTTATTTGCCATTGTGTCCCAGTGCCAGGCACATAGTGGTTAGCACTCAGTAAATTTAGACTAAGTTAATTAATGAACAGAATTAAGTCTGGATGTTCTGCCCTGTATCTCTGGTTTTTGTTTTATACCAGCATTTCCCAAACTGCATTTCAAAAGTTTTCTATCAACTATTAGTGGATAATTTCTGAAAAAAAATGATTCCCTTGTCATTGGTTTGGAATGGCTGTATCCTCCTTTATTAAGAACTACAGTTTACATTACCACGCTGAACGCTCTCAGAAGTCCTTAAAAAAAAAAAAAACTAAGTTTCAAACCCAGCCTTCTCTACACTTAAATTATCAAACTTCTCATTAGACTAACTATTAATAATTTGAAATTAGTACTTCAGTGAAACAGCTTGGAATATCATTGTAATTTGTACTTGCATAATCTCAGATATTTAGTGAAGGCATTAAATAAATATCTGTTGAATGAAATACAGAACTCATTTCCTAATTTATTTTGTTTCTTGTCTTTATCGTTTTGCATCTTCTTCCTACTGAAACAAAAAAAAAATCCCATTTTCACTTATTTAATGTTATTTTGTGGAAATAGCCTTGGGTTTTAAAAATATTTTTTAAAACTGTATGTGTGTGTGTGTGTGTGTGTGCACATGTAATCATTTAAGCACTCCGCTTTGTTCTAAACACTGTTAGGGTGGTGATAACAGCAGTGGACAAAATAGACAAATCCCTTCCTTATGTTGCTTAGATTGCGGGCGGAGGTGGAGGGAGAGGTGGTTAATGGTAGTAAACAAACCAATTATATGGCATTATCAGAGGATGGTACATGCTATGAAAAAATCAAGGTAGGGAATAAAGGAATATAGGGATGATTGAGATATATATCTATATTTTAGATTGTTTTCTATATAGATAGACTCAGTTGTGTCTTTTTCCTTAAAAACTGTTTAAATATCTTGAACATAGAATTTTCAGGTATCTCTTTAATTGATGGTTTGTACATGTCATTAAATGTCATTCAGAACTATTTAAGGGCTACAAATGAAAGTATGGTCTATTTACTACATAGCAGCCAAGGTGCTCTTGTAAAACCCTGCAGCCACTATTGCTCTTAGAAAAAGGACAAATCCTTGACGTGACCCCTAAGACTCTGCATGATCTGCTTGACTCCTTGTACATAAGACTGTCGCTCACCACCTCACTCACTATGATTCAGCCTCACTGGCCTTCTCTGTTTGGTCTCCTTGTCTTAGGCTCCTGGTGTACACAGTAATCCCCCCTCATCCATGGTTTTGCTTTCTGCAGGTTCAGTCACCTACAGTCAACTGCAGTCTGAAAATATTAAATGGAAAATTCCAGAAATGATTTTTAAGTTAAAATGAGTTTTTAAAAACTTTTTAAATTAGTTTTCAATAGTAGCCTAACACTACATCACAGTGCCTACCTTACTCACCTCACTTCATCACATCATGGAGGCATTTCATCATCTCACATCATAAGAAGAAGGGTGAATGCAGTTTATTTTGAGAGACTACATTCACATAACCTATCACAGTATATTGTTATATTTGTTCTATTATTGTTACTTGTTGTGCCTAATTCATAAATTAAGCTTTGTCATAGGTGTGTATGTCTAAGAAAAATATAGCATACATAGGGTTTAATAGTGGTTTCAGCCATCCACTGAGATTGTCCTGAAATTTAACCCCTGTGGATAAGGGAGAACTGCCGTACTTGGGGAGGGAGTAAATATGAATAGTAGAAGGTAATGATTATTTCAGCTGTTGAGGAACGAAGGTTTTTGTTTTTTAAGCCTTAGAAGAACCTAACCATATTTGCTTTACATTATATACATCCCTGACCCGTAGTACCCTCGTCTTTATCCAACCTTTTATTATAAAAATTTTCAAATTTATAGAAAAGTTGAAATAGTAGTAGGGTAACCATCTATATACCTTCAACCCAGATTCTACAATATTTGTAGTGTTTTTTCTTGTTCTTTTTTTTTATTTTTTTATTTTTTGAGACGGAGTCTCGCTCTGTTGCCCAGGCTAGAGTGCAGTGGCACAATCTTGGCTAACTGCAAGCTCCGCCTCCCGGGTTCACGCCATTCTCCTGCCTCAGCCTCCCTGGTAGCTAGGACTACAGGCGCCCGCCACCATACCTGGCTAATTTTTTTTGTATTTTTAGTAGAGACAGGGTTTCACTGTGTTAGCCAGGATGGTCTCAATCTCCTGACCTCGTGATCCGCCCGCCTTGACTTCCCAAAGTGCTGGGATTACAGGCATGAGCCACCGTGCCTGGCTGGTTTTTTCTTATTCTTTAAATCCCGTTTTCTGAACCATTTGAAAGTATGTTGCACACATCATGACATTTCACCCCTAAATGCCATTTATAAAATGGAGATTGTTTTATTCACTGTTAAAGATAGGAGGTAATTATGTGAAATTTTTATTTATTTATTTATTTTTTTGAGACAGAGTTTTGCTCTTTTGCCCAGGTTGGAGTGCAGTGGTGTGGTTTCTGCTTACTGCAACCTCTGTCTCCCAGGTTCAAATGATTCTCCTGCCTCAGCCTCCCGAGTAGCTGGGACTACAGGTGCCTGCCACCACGCCTGGCTAATTTTTGTATTTTTAATAGAGACAGGGTTTTACTATGTTGGCCAGGCTGGTCTCCAACTCCTGACCTCAGGTGATCCACCCACCTCGGCCTCCCAAAGTGCTGGGATTACAGACATGAACCACCATGCCCGGCCTATGTGAAATATTTTATACAAGAAAACTACAAATAAGATTTTTTAAAGCAGTGAGTAATCACTATAATATTGATACACCAAATTTTGGTTTCACAGTTATGAAAAATGGATATAACATAAAGGAAGTTTTTTCTACAGATCACTGTTCATATAAGAGGATATAAATGGTTACTAAGTGTATGAAGAACTTCAGCTTCTCTAATAGTGAAAGATATAGACTAACTACCATGCATTCGGTACTAGTACATCTTGGGCATGTTGACCACAATCCCACATAGTAGGTATGTAATACACATATACAAATAATAAAACTCTTGCTGGAAAAGAAGAAATAATTTATCCCAAGTCCCAAAGTCATAGAGTTAGTAAACTGTAGAGCCGACATTCAAATACCAGGGAACTCTTGATTACAAAATCCATGTTCTTTATTTTAATTTTTCTTTTTTTCTTTTTTTGAGACAGTGTCTTACTCTGTCACCCAGGCTAGAGTGCAGTGACGCGATCTCAGCTCACTACAACCTCTGCCTCCTGGGTTCAAGCGATTCTCTTGCCTCAGCCTCCTGAGTAGCTGAAACTACAGGTGTGCACCACGATACCTGGCTAATTTTTGTATTTTTAGTAGAGACGGGGTTTCACCGTGTTGGCCAGGTTGGTCTTGAACTCCTGACCTCAACCCATATGACCTCCTTGGCTTCCCAAAGTGCTGGGATTACAGGTGTCAGCCACCACACCTGGCCAAAGCCCATGTTCTTAACCACTATACTGTATTGCTTGTAAAAATCAGAACTCCTTAGGGGTCATGTTTTATACCTAAAGAATTAAATTTATTATGGTTTACTTGAAAGAAATAAATGAGAAACCTGATAAGAAAAAGTATGAGTGGGAAATTACCATACTGGATAATAAAATGCAGTATGAGGCTACATTGTTTTATTTATTTATTTTTTTGTAGTTGTTGACTTTTTTTTTTTTTCTCCAGAGACAGGATGTCGCTATGTTGCCCAGACTGGTCTTGAACTCCTGGGCTCAAGTGATCCACCTGCCTCAGCCTCCCAAAGTGCTGGGATTACAGGCGTGAGCCACCGTGCCCAGCCCAAGGCTACATTGTCTAAAACACATTAAATACTGGCATAGGAGAGAGTTAAGTAGAATGGGAAAAGAAAAGAAAAAAAAAAAAAAAGCTTGAAAATACTCCCTGTTGCAAGTGAAATGTGTTTTATAATATAGAGAATTTTTTAAATTTTTTATTGTGGGTGCATAATAGGTATAGATATTTAAGGAGTACATGTGATGTTTTGATGGGGCATACAATGTGTGATGATCACATCAGGGTTATTGGGATGTACAACACTTCAGCATTTATCATTTCTTTGTTTTAGGAACTTTCCAATTCTACTCTTAGTTATTTTAAAATAATGTAATAAATTATTGTCGGTTGTCATCATGCTGCTGTGCTATCAAATACTATTCAAATTTTATTCATTCTCACTATATTTTTCTACCCATTAACCATCCCCACTTTTTCTGCCCCTCCCTAGTACCCTTCTATTGTTTTAATGAACAATTGAGTTCAATTGTGTTAATTTTTAGCTCCCACACAATGAGCGAGAACGTGCAAAATTTTTCTTTCTGTGCCTTATTTCACTTAACATAATGTCCTCCAGTTCCATCCATGTTGTTGCAAATGATAGGTGTTTTCATTCTGTTTTATGGCTGAATAATATTCCATTGTGTGTAGTTCCACATTTCATTTATCCATTTATCTGTTGATGGACATGTAGGTTGATTCCAAATCTTGGCTATTGTGAAAAGTACTGCAGTAAAAATGAGAGTGCAGATACCTCTTTGATATACTGATTTTCATTCTTTCGGGTATATACCTAGCAGTGAGATTGCTGAATCGTATGGTAGTTCTATTTTTTAGATCCTTGAGTGACTTCCATTCTGTTTTCCATAGTGGCTGTACTAATTTACATTCTCACCAACACTGTGAGGATTCCTAATGGAATGTTTTTAAGATTAAGGAGAATAGATTATTTTATGCATGACATTAGGACAGATGGCTCACTATTTGGGGGAAAAAGGTAGATCTTTGTTTCTCCTTATAGAAAAATTACAGATGTAAAAATAAACTATTAAAAGGGGTAAAAACCTGATGAGGGTGAATTTGTTTCATAATCTTGAGGTGGGAGGATGTGGTAATATGTGAAGTATTCATTTTCTGACCAACTAATAATCTCAGACATTGGCGTATTTTTTTTTTTTTTTTTTTTTTTTTTGAGACGGAGTGTTGCTCAGATTCCCAGGCTGGAGTGCAGTGATGCAGTCTCGGTTCACTGAAACCTCCGCCTCCCAGATGCAAGCGATTCTCCTGCTTTGGCCTCTTGGGTAGCTGAGATTACAGGCCCACGCCATCACACCCGGCTAATTTTTGTATTTTTGTATTTTTAGTAGAGATGGGGTTTCACCATGTTGGCCAGGCTGGTCTCAAACTCCTGGGCTCAAGTGAGTTTAAGCCTCCCAAAAGTGCTGAGATTACAGGCATGAGCCACCTCATCCAGCCAACATTGGCACATTCTGTTCTCAACTACAACTACCTCTCATTTGGACCAGGTGCCAGATATCAGAACTAGTTAAGCAAAATAAACGAATGCTTGAATGCTATCTTCTAAAGGCATCACCAGGAGTAAGACAGATTTGCAAAAGTCCAAAAGGTAAAACATCTAACTTATATGTTCACCTACACATAGCAATTAAGGGTTAAGAGATTAAGGGTTGTGAGCTGGGAACAAAAAGCAAACTATGAATCACATGTCTTGCTTCCCTGCTCTCTCCTTGAGTTTGGTGTGTGTGCGCTAAGAATATTTCTCTTGACATTTGAGGATATCTGAGAGTTCAAGAGTATGCGTGTAACTGACTTATACTGGGGTTGGCAAAAACACCCTCTGTCAGTGGGCCAGTAAATATGCCAGTAGACTACCAAAGTAGAAGAAGATAGAATTAGCTGTTTAGTAACACTGTTCTCCCCACCCTACATACACATATACAGACCTAGTTTCTACCAGCTCCCAGGAGTCATTAGGCATCATGAGGGTTTAGAATCAAAAATCAAATTGAATATGAATAAGAAAAACCCAACACTTTTGAAAATGAGCAAAGAAGAGCAACATTTGAAAGAAAAGAATCTTCACTATCATTTGTAAAGAAATTAACCTAAAGTAACGAGATAGGCAAAAAGTTTTAAACTCAAAAGGAATATTGAGAAATAGTTACTTAAGGAATGAAGAATATGTGTTGTTACAACCTTAGATATACCCTTTGAGCATTTCCATTCATACTTGTCCTACAGATGCTTTCACAAGTCCACAAAGATATCTTGTACATAATAATACATAAGTGGTTCTTTGTAGCACTTAGGAGATGGTAGGCATTTAGTTTGTTGCCAGAGTTTTTTTCCTACCAATTTGTATCTGGTTAAATAAATTTGGTTAAGTCCATATAGTGGAATATAATGCAGCTATTATAAGGAATGTAGTAGAAGTATTGGTATGGAAAGATCTCCAGGTTATATCAAGTAAACCAAAGCTATGGATAAAGTTCTATATTGTGTATATCTTATATCTATTTATATAGGAATATATATATTCCTTTACATATTCAAATATGCACACATTTGTATATACATTAAAATACTGGGAAGAATATACGCATTCTGAATGGGCTACCTATGAAGACTGGAACTTTTCATACTATTAGAATGTTTTTTATCCATGAACGTGTGTGTGTGTGTGTGTGTGTGTGTGTGTGTTTGAATTTAATAAGGTATACACCAAAATTCAGTGTTGATAGTCCTGGATGAGACTAACACCTTTATATGGCAGTTGGTAGTATCACAAACTAGGAAAAGCTTTCTGTGTGGTGGCTAAACCAAAACTTATTTTGAGCACCTGTTATGTGCCAGGCATTATACTAAACATTTTACTCACATTTATCTTACTTAAATCTCCAACTCTATACAGTAGATTCTTTTTTTCTCTTACTGGAGGAAATAGATTTAGAAGACTGATTTCTTGCCGGGAGTCACAAACTGTTTCAGTATCGGAGTTGGATTCTAATCCAGACAGCCCGAGTGCAGAGAATGTTCTTTCTGCCCCTACACATACTCTGCAGCAGCTCAGAAAGAGTGTATGAAAGGTTATCATTTCAGACAAAAGACCAGGATTTGAGTCTGTCAGTTTCAACTCAAAATGGAGATAACCTCTGCCCTTCTTTGAAGAAATCATATTTAGTTGATTTGTATTCAAATACCTTCTACATTCATGACGTATTATATGAATAAGAGATTTGGATCAATAAAATATTTTTAACCATAGCCCACTTTCTTTATATAACAAGTTCAAATGTTTTAACTCCTCCACATCTCATCTGTAAAATGCAAGCTTTGTTTTTGTCAACTGTTTTGTATCTCTTTATATAACTCTCAGTTTTGGCAATTTATTTTGCTATATTGAGGAAATATTCAGTGTTTCTGACACTTTTTTTTCGTTTCTACCTAAACTGATTTTATCACTAGTTATATCGTGTTAACAACATGCTTTTAAGACCTAATACTAGAATCTCTCTATTTTAAAAACAAATGAGCGAAAGAAAACTTTGTAGGTCTATGTCGTCTGTTTGCTACTTTTTAAAAATACATGAACTTACCTGTTTTTTCTTCTTTTTAGGAACATCATCTTCAGCGGGCTATTTCAGCACAGCAGGTGTATGGCGAGAAGAGGGATAATATGGTTATACCAGTCCCAGAGGCAGAAAGTAATATTGCTTACTATGAGTCTATATATCCTGGGGAATTTAAGATGCCAAAGCAGCTCATTCACATACAGCGTAAGTAATGATTCTCTTAATGATTGTATTTTCTTTATTTCTCTTATTATGTGTAAGTTGACAGATTTTTATCTCTTCAGGAACATTTTTCTTATTTGTTTCATTGACCAGTATCAGCTTAAGAGTTACTAGAGCCCATTTTCAACTTGTAAAATGGTATTTGAGATATCTGACAAGAAAAGATAGCATTTATTATTCTACATTTTTTATTTCATCCCAGCATACAATCTTATGCTGCTTCAGTCAAGTAGGATGGGGGGGGGGGGGGGGGCGGGAAACAAAACTCAGATATAGAAATAGTTTTCTTCCTGTTCAGAATTAATAATATTAATAGTCTTAAAGAACTTCCTGCCGGGCGCGGTGGCTCAAGCCTGTAATCCCAGCACTTTGGGAGGCCGAGGCGGGCGGATCACGAGGTCAGGAGATCGAGACCATCCTGGCTAACACGGTGAAACCCCGTCTCTACTAAAAATACAAAAAACTAGCCGGGCGAGGTGGCGGGCGCCTGTAGTCCCAGCTACTCCGGAGGCTGAGGCAGGAGAATGGCGTAAACCCGGGAGGCGGAGCTTGCAGTGAGCCGATATTGCGCCACTGCACTCCAGCCTGGGCGACAGAGCAACACTCCCTCTCAAAAAAAAAAAAAAAAAAAAAAAGAACTTCCTGATGTAAGTGAAAGTCAGCAGACTTTTTCTGTACAGCGTCAGATTGTAACTACTGTAGGCTTTGTGGGTCATTCAGTCTGTCACAACTATTCAGTTCTGCTGTTGCAGTGTAAAATCAGCTAAAGAGAATACAAAAATGAGTGAACATGGCTGTGTTGCAATAAAACTTTATTGATAAAAACAGATTGGCCCATGGGCCATAGCTTGCCTGCCAAACCCAGATCTGTTTTTTCTAGTAGAGTGATGCTAATTTTTAAAATTTAGTGGTCTGATTGGGAACTTATTTCACTTAATAGTGATAAGTTCTTTATAAGAAATGATCGTTTGTGTGTGACATTTGGTGATGAATAGCTGTGAGAGCTTTTACTCAATCTCCAATTAATTAACAACTTAAAAACAAATAATTGAAAGGTTAGTAAGATAAAATTCCTGCAGCTTTCGTTGTCTTGTTAATCTTTATGATCAAGAGGTTTTTTTTTTTTTCCTGGTTTTTTTTTTCTTGTTTTTTTTTTTTCTTGTTTTTAAGACGGAGTTTCACTCTTGTTGCCTGGGCTAGAGTGCAATGGCACGATCTCAGCTCACTGCAACCTCTGCCTCCTGGGTTCAAGGGATTCTCCTGCCTCAGTCTCCCGAGTAGTTGGGATTACAGGCATGTGCCACCATGCCCAGCTAATTTTGTATTTTCAGTAGAGATGGGGTTTCTGCATGTTGGTCAAGCTGCTTTCCAACTCAGGTGATCTGCCCGCCTCGGCCTCCCAAAGTGCTGGGATTACAGGCATGAGCCACCGTGCCTGGCCTGATCAAGAGGTTTCTCTAGGGGACCATCTAAATGTTTTTTTTTAGGACAATATAAACCTATGTTGTTTTTATTGTTCCTTGCAAGCACCTTGAGAAACCAGTTTTAACTAGTTTACTTGTGCAGTCACATGTTTTGTTAAATTTAAGAGACAGACACAGACATTATAAACAAATGTGATAGATATTAGAACCTAAAAAGTTGTTTTCCAGAAACTCATGTCAAGGTGGATTTGAAAGCTAAGGATCTGATCTTCCCCATGTATGTTAACTGGAACCAAATCATTCTGTTCTGCTGTCACAACCTATGTTATCTTATAAATGCATGCTTTTAGCTTAAAGCAAGGTTGAGTAAACTAAGATAAAATTATACTAATTTACATTATCATTATGAGACAAAAATTAATACATGTCTTAAAGATGGCTTACTTATTGATGATCAAAATCTATAAAATACATTTGACTGATAACTAGTGAATTATATGTGGTCAGTAAAGTCAAAAGGTACTATATTGAGAAAGGAATTGACTCCTGACATTATAATCAAATATTAATAAATGACAGCAGAATTGTAGCTTATTTGGGAGGAAATTTTTTATCAGTACAAATTTGAGGTAACTTGTCTTTGGAAAGATGTATACTTTGGAATATTAGTAAAGATAATGCTGCTAAATTTGTGTTAGCTGCCCTATATCTATGGGAGGTTGCAAAGAAATGTACAGAGAAGTCTCCTGCACAGTTCCTCTAGCCTCATCTAGTATTAACCTCATGCACAACTATTGTATAGTATCAAAACCAAGAAATTAAAATTGGTACAATCTAGAGTTTACGCAGATTTCACCAGTTAGACATGCACCACATATGTGTGTGTGCATGTTTGTAGTTGTGTATAATTTTATCATGCATAGCCCTGCATAACCACCACCACTATCAAGACACTCACCTGCACCATCACCAGCAGATGCCCTCTTGTTAGTTTTTTGTTTTGTTTTGTTTTGAGACGGAGTCTCACTCTGCTGCCCAGGCTAGAGTGCAGTGGCGCGATCTCGGCTCACTGCAAGCTCCACCTCCCGGGTTCATGCCATTCTCCTGCCTCAGCCTCCCGAGTAGCTGGGACTACATACACCTGCCACCACACCTGGCTAATTTTTGTGTATTTTTAGTAGAGACGGGGTTTCATCGTGTTAGCCAGGATGGTCTCGATCTCCTGACCTTGTGATCCGCCCACCTAGGCCTCCCAAAGTGCTAGGATTACATGCGTGAGCCACTGCGCCCAGCCTTGTTATTTATTTATAACCGTATCTCTTCCTCTTCCCATCCCCTGACCATCACTCATCTTTTATCCATCTGTATAATGATGTTCACTGATGTTACATAAATGGAATCATGCAGTATGTATCCTTTTGAGGTTGGCTTTTTTTTCACTCAATATCTCTGAGGTTCATTCAGTTGTTGGATATATAAATAGTTCATTCCTTCTTATTGCTGAGCAGTATTCCATGATATGTATCCATCACAGTCTGTTTAATCATTCACTTACTGAAGAACATTTGGGTAGTTGCCTGTTTTTTATTGTTACAAATAGAGCTGCTATGAACATTCATGTACAAGTTTGTGTGAGAACATGAGTTGTTTGTTGTTGTTTGTTTGTTGAGACAGAGTCTCACTCTGTCGGCCAGGCAGGAGTGCAGTGGTACAGTCCCAGCTTACTGCGACCTGCACCTCCTGGTTCAAGCGATTCTCATGCCTCACCCTCCCGAGTGGCTGGGATTACAGGTGTGGCTAATTTTGTACTTTTAGTAGAAATGGAGTTTCACCATATTGGCCAGGCTGGTCAATTCGTGTCCTCAAGTTATCCACCCTCCTTGGGCTCCCAAAGTGCTAGGATTGTGGACATGAGCCACTGCACCCAGCCAGAACATGAGTTTTTCTTCCTGTGGGGTATATATTCATGAGTGTAGTTGCAGGGTTCATCTATTTTTAGTTTGGAAGGGAACTGCTACCCTGTTTCCTGGAGTAGATGTACCATTTTATATTATCACCAGGTGTATATAACCCAGTTTCTCCATCTCTCTCCAGCACTGGGGTTGGCACTATTTTTCATCCTAGCCTATTCAAATAGGTGTGTAGTAATATCTCATTGTACTTTTCGTTTACATTTTCCTAAATGGCCAAAGTGAAACATCTTTTCATGTGTTTATTTGCCAGTCTGTACATCCTCTTTGGTGAAATTATCTGCATGTCGTTTGCGCGCCCCCCACCCCCAGCCCTTTTTTTTTTTTTTTTTTTTTTTTTGAGGTGGAGTCTCACTCTGTTGCCCAGACTGGAGTGCAGTAGTACAATCTCAGCTCATAGCAACCTCTGCTTCCTAGATTCAAGCAATTCTGCCTCAGCCTCCCGAGTAGTTAGGAGTACTGGCATGTGCCACCATGCCCAGATGATTTTTGTTTTGTTTTGTTTTGTTTTGTTTTAGTAGGCCAGACTGGTCTCAAACTCCTGACCTCAGATGATCCACCAACCTCGGCCTCCCAAAGTGCTGGGATAATAGGCATGAGCCACCACGCCCAGCCTCTTTTGCTTACTTTCTATGGGATGGGTGTCTTAATGTTGTGTTTGAGGTGTTTTTAAAAAGATAACATTCTAGGCACAATGTCTTTGTCAGATATATGACTTGGAAACATTTTCTACCATTTCTTAATATGTCTTTTAATGTTGAGTTTGAGGTGTTTTAAAAAATAATATTCTAGACACAGTGTCTTTGTCAGATATATGACCTGGAAATTTTTTCTTTTTTTTTTTTTTTTTTTTTTATTTGAGATGGAGTCTGTTGCCCAGGCTGGAGTGCAGTGGCGCGATCTCAGCTCACTGTAAGCTCCACCTCCCGGGTTCACGCCATTCTCCTGCCTCAGCCTTCCAAGTAGCTGGGACTACAGGCACATGCCACCACGCCCGGCTAATTTTTTGTATTTTCAGTAGAGACGGGGTTTCACCGTGTGAGCCAGGATGGTCTCGATCTTCTGACCTTGTGATCCGCCTGCCTTGGCCTCCCAAAGTGCTGGGATTACAGGCGTGAGCCACCACCATGCCTGGCCGCGAAAAATTTTCTACCATTTCTTAATATGTCTTTTCATCTTTTTTTTTTTTTTTTAAATAGACTTTGATGGGACAAAAGTTTTTCATTTGGATGAGATCCGGTTTCTCAATTTTCCTCTTAATGGATCCTGCTTTTGGTGTCAAGTCTAAGGGCTCTTTGCCTTTCCTATGTTCTCTTCTAAGTTTTGCCATTTTACATTTAAGTCTGTGGTCCATTTTGAGTTAATTTTTGAATAAAGCAAGAGGTTTAGATCAAAGCTCATTTTTTTGCCTCTTGATGTCCAGTTGTTTCAGCGTCATTTATTTAAAAAACTTTTCCTCCTCTATTGAATTGCTTTTGCTTCCTGGTCAAAAATTAACTGGACATCGTTGTGTGGATCTATTTCTAGATTCTCAGTTCTATTGATTTCTGTGTTTATCTCAAGACAATATTGCTGTCTTGAGTACTGCAACTCTATAGTAATTTTTAACATCAGGGAGAATGATTCCTCTTGTATTATCTTTCTTTTTCAAGATTATTTTGGTATTTTAAGGTCTCTCCACATATACATTTTAGAATAAACTTCTCTTTGTCTACAAAGAAACTTGCTGATATTTTTATGGGAATTGCCTTAAATCTGTAAGTCAATTTAGAGAGAACTGACATCTTTTCTATGTGAATCTTCCAGGTTATGAACACAATGTTTGACACTCAGAGTATTCAGGTCTTTTTTTATCTCTTTCATCAACACTTTATAACTTTCATTATACAGATCCTGCACATTTTATTAGATTTATACCTGACTCTCCTCTTAATACTCAAAGGAAGCCTTTTTTAAAAGGGCAGTCAATGTGTATATTTTTATATGCAGTTGTGTATATGGGTGGGTAGGTAGGTAGGTAGGTAGATAGATAAATGTGCTTCTAATTCTTTAACTCTGTAAGGGCCAAGAAGCAAAAATAAGCAAACATAGCACCTATTCTCTAATTTATTCCCCACTAAACAGCCCAGGAAGCCTTGGAGAAATGGCTGAGGCAGGGTAGGCACAAGATGACCCTGTAACATCTTGTTATACTGGATATTAAGCTTTAAAAAAAATGATGATATTGTGTCATGAAGACACAGGGGTTTCTGCTGGCTAATTCTGGGACAGTTCGAGCAACAATGTAAGTACAATAATTATAAACCAATGAAAAAGTAAGAATCGGCGGGGCGTGGTGGCTCATGCTTGTAATCCCAGTACTTTGGGAGACTGAGGTGGGCAGATCACCTGAGGTCGGGAGTTCGAGACCAGCCTGGCCAACACGGTGAAACGCTATCTCTACTAAAAATACAAAAATTAGCCGGGCATGGTGGCGTGGGCCTGTAATCCCAGCTACTGGGGTGGCTGAGGCAGGAGAATCGCTTGAACATGGGAGGCAGAGGTTGCAGTGAGCCAAGATCGCACCACTGCACTCCAGCCTGGGTGACAGAGCAAGACTCCCATCTCAGGGGAAAAAAAAAAAATAAAAGAGTTGAATTGATACAATGTAGAAAGAATGCTAGGTTAGAAAATCATTTTTTTCAATTATCATAAATTAGGGTTGGATCAGACTAGAATCATCAGTGTGTGCTCAACAAGAGAGGAAATTTTGATGAGGAGATTTGCATGGCTTTAAGCTCTCCCCACCAACCACTCATTAATTACAAGGAAGAAAAAAAAATTGGGCAACATCTTGACTGGTGATCAAAATTGTCATTACTTATGAGGAACAGATGAACATTGTGTGGCTCTAGATGTGGATATTCTGAGAAGGACTTAAAAAGTTTATTTTACAATAACCTAGCCAAGAATGTGTAATCTAATCACAAAATGGAGGAAAAAAATCAGAAAAACAGACTGAGGAATGTGCTAATAATAATAATAATGACGATGATGATGGAGGCTTGGGGAGGGGGACATATCCAAAGAACATCTGTGTCTTAAAAGACAGTGGTGGCCAGGCACCGGGACTCAAGCCTGTAGTCCCAGCACTTTGGGAGGCCAAGGTGGGCAGGCCACCTGAGGTCAGGAGTTCAAGACCAGCCCGGCCAACATGGTAAAAGCCCATCTCTACTAAAAATACAAAAATTAGCCGGGCGTGGTGGCAAGTGCCTGTAGTCCCAGCTACTTGGGATGCTGAGGCAAGAGAATTGCTTCAACTCAGGAGGCAGAGGTTGCAGTGAGCCGAGATTGCACCGCTGCACTCCAGTCTGGGCGACAGCGTGAGATTCCATCTCAAAAAACAAAACAAAACAGCCATTATGAATATAATGTACCCTCCTATGGCTTAGAAAATGAAAAAATAGCGTGTATAATGAAAGTGCCCACAAGCACGAGCACATGTGCACATAATAAAACAAAATAAAAATTTAACCATAGCCGAATCTGGGTAAAGAGTATGCAGGTGTCCTTGTACTATTTTTATTTCAACACCTTGCATAAGTTTTGACTTCTAAATAAAGTTTTTTTAATGGATATATTTTTCCTAAAGTAGAACCTACGTTTTCGTTACCTCTCTGAACGGATATCCTGTCTTTGTGCTCTGATTCTGAAATATTTTCTCCTTCCCTCTGCCTGCCTCAATATCCCCTGCAGCATATTCTTCTGGTACCGCTTTCTGACAGATAAAATCTATAGCAGCAACCAGAGAACTCTATGTATGAAAGATCTTATATCTGAGATTTCAAATCTAATATTCCCCATTTTCACTCCCTAAGTACATTCTAGAAGTGACCCCAAGCTCTAGCTTTTAAGCAAGGGAAACTGAAGATTTTCATTAGCTAGTCAGCGATATCTTTGTCTTAGATCTGAGGGAAGGATGTCAAATACCTATGACCCCATAGTAAATAACACCTTCACAACGGTCTTTCTGCTGATCAGAATTGGTATCAAGAGCTTTGCAAGTAGATATTATTAATCATGTAGTTAGTGCTCGTGTTGAAACTGCTGTGACAATTTTTCTTCAACCTTGGGTAGTGTTCCTTCCTTCCTTTCAATCAGGGAGTATATTCTGTTCCTAATTCACGTTGTGTGCTGTTTCATGGATCCAGATATCCTTTCACTATTTGCTTCCTGTATTTTAAAAATGCTGTTTGAAGTTATGGACATACTCACCCAATGCACACTTAGTTTGAGTCATAAATGGCACTTGTTCCATAGACACTTACATTTCATCTCTATTACTAAACTTTAATATCTTTGTCTTAGATCTAAGACAAGGATGTCAAATACTTCCCACCCCATGGTAAATATCTATTACTAGACTCTAAATACAATGATTTGTACCAGCCTGGATTTCCTTTAAAAATAATCTAATCAGCCGGGTGCGGTGGCTCACACCTGTAATCCCAGCACTTTGGGAGGCCAAGGCGGGCGGATCACAAGGTCAGGAGATCGAGACCATCCTGGCTAACACAGTGAAACCCTGTCTCTACTAAAAAATACAAAAAACTAGCTGGGTGTGGTGGTGGGTGCCTGTAGTCCCAGCTACCCAGGAGGCTGAGGCAAGAGAATGGTGTGAACCCGGGAGGCGGAGCTTGCAATGAGCCGAGATCATTCCATTGCACTCCAGCCTGGGCGACACAGCGAGACTCTATCTCAAAAATAATAATCATCATCATCTAACCAATGTATAAGTCCTATTGTATTTTACTTAGACTTATTTTATGTCTACATGGTAGTTATGGTATACTTTTTCCTACATCTGTGTATCACACATAATACTGTGTTTTGTTTACCTGTATGCATCTCTGGGTTTATTCCTATCAGAATATTTTTAAAGGAGCCAGTTTCCACAGTGTAGTTCTCATTATTGAAGAATTATAGGCCAGGTGCGGTGGCTCACGCTTGTAATCCCAGCACTTTGGGAGGCCAAGGCGGGCAGATCACCTGAGGTCAGGAGTTCGAGACCAGCCCGGTCAACATGTTGAAATCCCATCTCTACTAAAAAATACAAAAATTAGCCGGGCGTGGTGGCAGGCACGTGTAATCCCAGCTACTCAGGAGGCTGAGTGAGGCAGGAATAGCACTTGAACCCGGGAGGCAGAGATTGCAGTGAGCTAAGATCACGGCGTTGCACTCCGGCCTGGACAACAAGAGCAAAACTCCATCTAAAAAAAAAAAAAAAGAAAAGAATATTAACAAGCTAAGTCTCACTTTAATTGATAAAACTTAATTAGAAGAGATGACCTATTTGCCTGTTTTTCTTTAGACCCTGTTTTTTACTTTGAACACATCCAATAACATGACCCAGAAAATCTGAAGGTACTCCTAATTCTAGGAACATGATGAATATTTTACTTTTTTATTAGCTTGGGTTGAGGTGTTACTTGGAAGCTGCAGATTCAGCTATAGCTAAATTACATATTAAGGTTGTTGACTGTGGGTTTTTTGGTCAAATGAAATTCCAAGGTGGGTTTTTACATGTTAGCTTTTCTCGAGGGTTTTGGTATTGTATATGTGAACAAGATTGGGTACTCTTCCTATTTAATACCTTTTTCTTGTTTTTTTTTTTTTTTTTTTTTTTTTTTTGAGATGGAGTCTTGCTCTGTCGCCCAGGCTAGAGTGCAGTGGCACTATCTCAGCTCACCGCGACCTCCGCCTCCCAGGTTCAAGCAATTCTCCTGCCTCAGCTTCCCAGGTAGTTGGGATTACAGGCACCTGCCACCGTGCCCAGCTAAATTTTGTAGTTTTAGTAGAGATAGGGTTTCACCGTGTTGGCCAGGCTGGTCTGGAACTCCTGACCTCACGATCCACCTGCATTGGCCTCCCAAAGTGCTGGGATTACAGGCGTGAGCCACCGTGCCTGGCCCCTGTTTAAGATTTTATATGAGTTTGCACTGAATAAAAGAAAAGCCTCTTGCAGAGGCAAAAGGGCTCGGACACTCAGGTCCTTGTTAACGTCAGAGGGAAAGACCCTGAGCTCCTTGATTCGTATAATAGAAATCATCCTTTTCAGTCTTGATACAGCCCCTGATGTGTTGGGTGTGACTTGTCATTGATAATATAATATCTACCAGAGCCTATGGCAAATGTATTTTGATGCGAAGCAAAGTGATCCTTGGCAAGCTCATTTTGTTTTTATGAATAATTGAGCTTTGTGATTGTGGTTTGACATGTGATATGATCTAAAGAAGAGGATGCCAAACTGTTGTGTGTAAATGAGATCCTAAAAATGAAATACAACCTTAAGAAGCAGAACATTGGCCGGGCGCGGTGGCTCATGCCTGTAATCCCAGCACTTTGGGAGGCCGGCGTGGGTGGATCATGAGTTCAGGAGTTCAAGACCAGCCAGCCTGGCCAAGATGGTGAAACCCCGTCTCTACTACCAAAAAAAAAACCCCGTCTCTACTACCAAAAAAAAAAAAAAACTACGAAAATTAGCCAGGCGTCATAGCAGGCTCCTGTAATCCCAGCTACTTGGGAGGCTGAGGCAGGAGAATCGCTTGAACCCGGGCGGCAGAGGTTGTAGTAAGCTGAGATCACCCCATTGCACTCCAGCCTGGGTGACAGAGAGAGACTGTCTCAAAAAAAAAAAAACCAGAACATTGAAAACATTGCTAGTTGGTTGCTATCAGTTTGGCTTTTTGGATTATTTTGATCAGTGCTCTTAATTTAATAGAACTTTCTATGATGATGGAAATGTTCTGTAATCTGTGCTAATACAACACTAGCCACATATAGCTATTGTAGCACTGTGGCGATTGTGACTGAGGAACTGAATTTTATTTAATTAATATAAATTCAGTTAGCCACACTTGGCTAGTGGTTACCATATCAGACAACATAGACCTGCATTATTTTGGTTAGGAATAAAATACATCATGTTTTTAATCTAACAATTTCAGTCAACTTGAGGATCTCTAAAAGCCTATTTACATAATAATGACAAAATGAGATGATGGAAAATCATTGGAGGGCCCATGATTGCAGGTACTGTGAGTATAGAGATGTTAACGTCTAGAAATTTTTATAGTCTGAATACTTACTTATTTTAATTAGGAATGTTATCAAAGTGATATAGGTCAAAATAAAAAATAAAACAGTGAAATAATACATTCAACTGTACCAGTATTTTTTTACTTCTCCAGGCCAGACACTATGTTAAGCTTTAAGCAGAGGTGGTGGTATTTGGCAGCTAAATAGTGCTCTTTGTACCTATCACAGTCTTTAATGTCTGACTGGTTTTGGAGGTTATTTCCCCCCACTTTAATAGAGGTTACATTAGAATACTTTTCAGTAGAGTACTGCAAGCAGAGGTGGTATACAAGGTGAAACCTGTTACCCTCCACTTAGAGGTACAGAAATAAAGAAGGCATGCCTCTCTCCCTAAAGAGATCATGCACATTGTAATAGGGAGGCATGCTTAACAAGTACATTATAAAGTATGAGAAGTGGGTTCTTAGCCACTAAAAAAGATGAAAGTGGTTAGGAACTACTTCTTGGGTGGGGAACAATCAAAAAAGGATTCTAGAGGAATGATACCAGGCTGGGTGCTAAAAAGAATAAATAAGCATTTGCCTTCTTGGTGGTCAAGCAGAAAAACAGGGATTTTTGTAAAGGCCTGCAGTATCATGAAATAGCATACTGGATGAAATCAATGAAATCTGATCTTACTAGATCATAAAGAACTGATGACACTGGAGAGAATAGGAGAAAAGGGCCTTATACCATTCTAAAGATGTGGAATCTAAGGTTAGTAGAAGGAATTAAGTAAGGGAAAGATGTGAGACAAATTTTTATGTTAAAGCTGTTTAATGTTTTGCTTATCATATTCATATCAACTTAGCTTAATTTTGGTAAGTAATTAAACAACATTTGATAGTAGCAGTGGTTCTTGCCAGCAGATCTAAGATCCTCCCATTTCCATCAACATGGCACTGTTCCCATAGAGAAACAAACTTCCTAGGCAGGAATGTACTCACTGAGTGACAGCTGCTGAAAACTCAAAATCTGAAATGCTCCACATTTCGAAACTTTTGAGCACCAGTGTGATTCCACAAGTAGAAAATTATACATCTGCCCTCATGTGATGATGGTTCACAGTCAGAACTTTGTTTCACGCACAAAATATTACATAAAATCACCATCAGGCTATGCATATAGGGTATATGTGAAAAAAGTGAATTTTGTGTTTAGACTTGGGTCCCACCCTCAAGAAATCTCATTATTTTCAAATATTCCAAAATCCAAAACACTTCTGGTCCCAAGCATTTTGAATGAGGGATTCTCAATCTGTACTGTTATTGGTAGTGACTTCTAACACTTCAGCTTTAAAGACCGCTCCCTTAGCTTTTGGTAAAGTAGTTGAATAATCTACAAAATAGGACTTAAATATTATAGAAAAAAATCTTATTTAAAAGCCTTCTCCTTTTATATTGTAAAAATTGCCTATGTGATGATTTTTGAGCTATAAAAATGGTACTTGCACATGGTTCAACCAAGTAAGTTTTAATGATTGCTTTATGTTCTTAATAGGCTTCTAGTTTATTTGCTTTTAGGAGTGGTTGGAGGGGGTCGCATCCGTTGTCTTTTATTACTTATATGTATATTCATAGTGAAGATAATCTCCTTTCTTTAACTTTAAATGTGAAAGACAAATCTGTAAAAACTTAGATTGTTTGCGACTTTGAAAAGAAAATCCAGAAATTCTTTCTTATTTCTTTAGAAAGTATAGGTCTTGTTTTTATGCAGACATCTGTGAAGTTTTTGTTGGTGAATTCACACAGTAAATGATTGCATATGGTTCCTTCTGTCAGCTTTTAGTTTGGATGCTGAACAGCCAGATTATGATTTGGATTCTGAAGATGAAGTATTTGTGAATAAACTGAAAAAGAAAATGGACATCTGCCCATTGCAATTTGAGGAGATGATTGACCGCCTAGAAAAAGGCAGTGGTCAGCAGGTACAACTTCATTTGTATATAACAAGTATATACATATTGTGTGTAAAGAACTGTATTGTATGGAAAAAGTGTGAGATTGTAGGTTGGGGGTAATCAGGCAGACTTTAGAGTTAAAAAGTATGAATTCAAATCTCATCTCTGCTTGTCAGTAACCTGTGTAATCTTGAGCAATATGTTTAAATTTTTCTGTGCCTCGGTTCCCCTGGGATTGTTGTAAAGATTAAATAATGTATATAAAGCACCCTAGTTCAGTGACTGACATGGATAATGTACTCCTCAAGTTTCCCATTTGTTAATAATGTTGTAATATCGATAATTGTCCTTTAAATTTAGAAGTAAATACTGATGAACCTTGTATGTGTATTGTATGAAAATGACATAATGGTTTTACATTTAGCCAGTCAGTCTGCAGGAAGCCAAACTACTGCTAAAAGAAGATGATGAACTAATTAGAGAAGTTTATGAATATTGGATTAAAAAGAGAAAAAACTGTCGAGGGCCATCTCTTATTCCATCAGTAAAACAAGAAAAGCGAGATGGTTCCAGCACAAATGATCCTTATGTGGCTTTTAGAAGGCGTACTGAAAAAATGCAGACTCGAAAAGTGAGTGAATTTGAAGAATTTTTTTGATAGTTATTTATATAATAATTATAGTTGTGACTATCTCAATACTATAGTTTAATTTATATTCAAATATGACTTTCCAATTATAAGAAAAATACTTAAAATAAATTGAACTTAAGATTTATTATGCAGCTGTTAATGTTATATTTTAATGTTAATCCATTTAAAAATCAATACAAAATTGATTTCTTGGTGATCTGTACTCCCTTTTATTGTCTTTAAATTCTGATTTAACCCTTCAAATATATAAATTTAATGGGTCAGTAACTATACCACTAGTTAGAAATACTTACCTTAAACAAGCAACTTCACATTTGCAGAATCGCAAAAATGATGAAGCCTCTTACGAAAAAATGCTTAAGCTGCGACGAGATCTAAGTCGAGCTGTTACTATTCTAGAGATGATAAAAAGAAGAGAAAAAAGTAAAAGAGAGCTATTGCACTTAACACTGGAAATTATGGAAAAGAGGTAATGTATATTTTAATAATGTTAGAGGAAGTATAGTGCCGTTAACATTTTGTATATTGAGTTAATTTATTTCCTATGCAATAATCTAATTACAGAAATACCTCTTTTTAATATAGAGACTTTAAATTTGTGGTATACTTTTTACACTTTTACATGTTTTCCTCTATTTTCTTTAAAAGTGACTGGATTCACTTAACACTGGACTGTTAAATAGAAAAGGGTAAAGAAAGAGGGGGAAAGGCCCATATATCTTACTACTCAAGCATTTGGCAAGGTACACAATGAAAACTTAAAAAAAAAAAAAAAAAAAACCCTGCCCTATTTCCAGTCCCTATCCCCAAAGAAAACCACTTTTAAATTTCTTGTGGTTACTTTTAGAAAAATTGCTTTTAAAGCCCAGGCAATTCTAATTAGCAGAAAGATCCATAGCACCATTTTAGGCATTACTTTCAACTTCTTCACCAAATCTTTCACCAAAATTGCTATGTTAAAATTCCAACTTTTGATTTCTTCCCCACAGTCCTCTGTTTATATGCCATGATAAAGCTATAAGCCAAAAAAGTAAAAGAAACAAAAGGAATTATGTAATCTTTAATTTTAAGAGACATTGAATAGTCAGAGTTTAACTACAATCTTGCCTTAAATGTAATTGGTGTTTATAATTACATCCCAGTCAGCTAGTTATTAATGGTTATAAAGATAAATACTTACAAAATTAACTTTCCAAAATTTTCTTCTTTTTCCTGCTTTATTTAGGTATAATTGACAAATAAAAATTACATATTTTGTATGTTGATCAAAGGGTACAAACTTACAGTTATGAAATGAATAAGTTCTGGAGACCTAATGTACAGCATGGTTAATAACAATGTATTATATACTTGAAATTTGCTAAGAGTAGATCTTAAGTAATCTCACCATATATACACACAAGGTAATTATGTGAGGTGATGGATATGTTAATTAGCTTGATTGTGGTAATCATTTCACAGTATAAATGTATATCAAAACATCACGTTGTATTCCTTAAATATATATAATTTTAAACTTTCATTTGTATAATTTTAGGTATAATTTGGGCGATTACAATGGAGAGATCATGTCTGAGGTTATGGCACAGAGACAGCCAATGAAACCTACTTATGCCATCCCCATCATCCCTATTACTAATAGCAGTCAATTTAAACACCAGGAAACAATGGATGTGAAGGAGTTCAAAGTTAATAAGGTGATTAATGTTTTTGTGATAATAGTATAATGGGATGGTGTTTTATCATCAGAATGAAGGTTAAAAAGAAAAATATATATAGGCTGGGCACGGTGGTTCACGCCTGTAATCCCAGCACTTCGGGAGACGGAGGTGGGTGGATCACCCGAGGTCAGGAGTTGGGGACCAGCCTGACCAACATGGTGAAACGCGGTCTCTACTAAGAATACAAAAAAAATTAGCCAGGCGTGGTGGCATGCGCCTGCAATCCCAGCTATTCGGGAGGCTGAGACAGGAGAATTAATTGAACCCAGGAGGTACAGGTTGCGGTGAGCCGAGATCGCACCACTGCACTACAGCCTGGGTGACAAGGCAAGATTCCATCTCAAAAAAAAAAAAAGATTAAAAAAGATAAATACATATAAACCCCACTTTAATGTATACTGCAATGATTGTGCCATAATATGAAGAAAAGCAGAATTTTAATCTATAATTAAAATTTTATTTTTGTTTTTCTTCCTTATAAAGGGAAGCTGTTGTTACTATATCTGATAAAAGGAAAAATACTCCTTTTACAAGTTGTAGGATTATGAAGTATTGAAATAATTCATACAAAATATGGAGAGTTAGGGAGAAAGAGATGAAATCCTCCGTGATCAGATGAGTTTTTCTTTCTTTCTTTCTTTCTTTTTTTTTTTGAGACGGAGTCTTGCTCTTCACCCAGGCTGGAATGCAGTGGCGCACTCTCAGCTCACTGCAACCTCCACCCCCCAAGTTTAAGCGATTCTCCTGCCTCGCCTCTCCTAGTAGCTGGGACTACAGGTAGCGTGCGCCACCATGCTGGGCTAATTTTTGTAATTTTAGTAGAGATGGGGTTTCGTCATGTTGGCCAGGCTGGTCTCAAACTCTTGACCTCAGGTGATCCGCCCGTCTCGGCCTCCCAAAGTGCTGGGACTACAGACGTGAGCCACCGAACCTGGCCTCAAAGTTTTTCTGTCTTTTGTGGACACAATCGTGTATAAGAAGGAATTTTGGTATCTTAATAGTTTGTAATATAATGATTTAGAAATGGAAATATTTGACAGATTAGTATTTAAACAAATCACAATTTGTGAAGAATAAAATTTGTGAGAGGAAATAAAATTAGTGAAGGGAAACCGAGGTAAATAAAGGGGAGCCGTTAATTAAGTGGCACTTTCTTGGAAAGTGTACATCTGAGGAAAAAGTACCTTATGCATTTTTTTGAATGAAATTTTTCATGACTGGGCGAGTGGTTCGTGCCTGTAAGTAATCCCAGCACTCTGGGAAGCCGAGGCGGGCGGATCATGAGGTCAGGAGATCGAGACCATCCTGGCTAATGGTGAAACCCCATTTCTACTAAAAACACACAAAAATTAGCCAGGTGTGGTGGCGGGCGCCTGTAGTCCCAGCTACTTCAGAGGCTTAGCAGGAGAACGGCGTGAACCCAGGAGGCGGAGCTTGCAGTGAGCCAATATGGCGCCACTGCACTCCAGCCTGGGCAACAGAGTGACTCCGTCTCAAAAAAAAAAAAAAAATTTTTTCTTGAAACTTTGCATCTACCATACCAGTTAATTTGAGGAATGGGCAAATTTGTCATCAGTTTTATCTCCCCTGTGTCATTTAATATCATTCTCACACAGGTGTTTTTTGTGTGTGGTATACAGACCTTCCAGCCTGAATGTACAACCTGCCACACCAGTTTGAATGAATGATGATTTCCCCAGCCTGGACTTTTTTTGGAGGGGACCGGGGGGAGGTGTTTAAAGCAGTGCCAGGGACCAGACCATTTTGTGAAAAAACATGGACTTTTTTTTTTTTCCTACTTTGTTAACATAGACATTTTGATTTTTAAAAAACATAGCGGAGGGTGGGAGGAAGAATAGAATTATTCTCGTTACTCTCTTCAGTAATCTGGAAAGTTAGAACTGTGCCTCAAAATACTGGTTTAGTTTACTTATGTAAGTTTTTATTTAAATTTTGCATTTATCTAAATTTTATGTCCTGTATTTATAATATATTAGTTCTAAATGTATCTTTAAAGCTTAATGGGATTGTTTCCACTGTTACTGTTTTTTTTTTTTTTTTTTTTTTTTTTTTTGAGACGGAGTCTAGCTCTGTTGCCCAGGCTGGAGTGCAGTGGCGCAATGTTGGCTCACTGCAACCTCCGCCTCCTGGGTTCAAGCAATTCTCCTGCCTCAGCCTCCCAAGTAGCTGGGATTACAGGCGCCCACCACCACGCCCAACTAATTTTTGTATTTTTAGTAGATGGGGTTTCACCGTGTTAGCCAGGATGGTCTCAATCTCCTGACCTCATGATCTGCCCGCCTCGGCCTCCCAAAGTGTTGGGATTACAGGCATGAGCCACCCCACCCAGCCTCCCACTCTTAACTGTTTTAATATGGTCCTCCAGTCTGAACCCTACATTATTTTGTGAACTACTTTAGTATTATCCTTCAGTTTTCATATTTTAAGATTAATTATTCTATTCTTTGCTTTCCTCTGTATGTGCCACTCACGCTTAAAAGTTACTTACTTTAGGCCAGGTGCGGCAGCTTAGGCCTATAATCCCAACACTTTGGGAGGTAGAGGCAGGCAGATCACTTGAGGTCAAGAGTTTGAAACCAGCCTCGCCAACATGGCAAAACCCCATCTCTACTAAAAATACAAAAAAAATTAGCCAGGTGTGGTAGCGCGAGCCTGTAATCCCAGCTACTTGGGAGGCTGAGGCAGGAAAATCACTTGAACCTGGGAGGCAGAGATTGCAATGAGCCGAGATCGCACCACTGTACTCCAGCCTAAGTGACAGAGCAAGACTCCATCTCAAAAAAAAAAAAAAGAAAAGAAAAAAGTAATAGATAATAATGTAGTCCTCAAGCACTGCCCTAACTGATGGTTGATGTTAATTTTTAAATAACATTTTGCATTGCCATGGCCAGCTTTTGATTTGATTATCCTGTCAAATACAGCAGTAGAAATTGTAGAGAGATGCCCTATGGTTTGGGAAAGCCATGGTTTTCCCAAAAAACCATAATGTCATAAACTACATAAAACGTAACATAAATATTTAGCGTATTTACATAACCGTGGTGCTTGCCATGATCTTTTTCTTCCCAACAAATACAGTTTTTGCCACTACTTTACCTTACCTATTGCCTACATTTCAAATTCATACTTCTCCCAACCTTTGCCATCATCTGTAATCCATGTTTCTGACGTGCTGTGTTCCATCAGCTCAGTTACTCTTGCCTGTATATTTTATCCTGAATTTCCCCTATTTAATGATTTCATATCTTTATCTGTTAAAACTGTTTAAAATTCACCATTTCAGAAAGCTTTCATTGTTCAGCCCGCAAATCCTTACTACTCTTTATTTGTATAACCCCTCGCTCAGTATTATGGCTTTGTTTTCTACTATGTTAACAGTTTTCTGTAGTTTGCTTTCTGTATATACGAAGACATTTTCATTATTATTTGTCCTATATTTATTATTTCATGAGAATAAGGACTAGACAATCCCCTTTTAAAAAAAAATTCTCTTCTAGAATTTTCATAGAAAATTAAGAAAATGAGAGGAACCAGCAGTAAATATACTAATTGCAGTTGTAAGACTTCAGAAGTTGGAGAACTTCTGTTCTCTCCTTTTACTTTAATTGAAACAAAATTGTTTGTGTGATTATGTTTAGATTGTAGGATAAATTTATGCTTTCATGGAGGCCAACTTCTCTAGACTTTACACTATAAGATGGCCAAACATAGAGTCTTGTGTCTCTTATGAATATGAATGCCCTCATTATAGCAATAAACTTCTTTTTAAAATTTCCCCCAAAACTGCAAGTGTGTTGAACATGGTTTCTGGTGTATAATTAATTCATGTCTTTGTTGCAGCAAGATAAAGCCGATCTTATCCGACCGAAACGGAAATATGAAAAGAAGCCCAAAGTCTTACCATCGTCTGCCGCTGCTACTCCCCAACAGACGAGTCCTGCTGCACTGCCAGTTTTCAATGCTAAAGATCTGAATCAGTATGACTTTCCCAGCTCAGACGAAGAACCTCTCTCCCAGGTACAAATACAATTCTCTATGAACATTGAGGAGGGACATAGGAAGTCACATATCTGACCTACTTTCTTTATTTCATTTAAAGGTTTTGTCTGGCTCTTCGGAAGCTGAGGAAGACAATGATCCTGATGGTCCTTTTGCTTTCCGTAGGAAAGCAGGCTGTCAGTACTATGCTGTAAGTTTCAGACTGTCTTTGTAAATAACAAACTGTTTACCTTTAACTGACAAAATTAAATAATTTGGATTTTTTTTTTAAGCCTCACTTAGACCAAACTGGCAACTGGCCTTGGACTAGTCCTAAAGATGGAGGATTAGGGGATGTGCGATATAGATACTGCTTAACTACTCTCACCGTACCCCAAAGGTGTATTGGATTTGCACGAAGACGGGTTGGGCGCGGTGGAAGGTAAGGTATTTCTATATTCCTAGCAGAAGGATTTTTTAGGCATTAGGGTGATCGAATTTAACTTTTAAAGTCAGGTAATCCCTCTGAACAACTCATTAGTTCCTATTTGCTATTCTTAACTGATTTGTTGACTAAAATATTTTTGTTGCTGTACTACCTGGTTCTTACACATCCATAGCTTTTGTCATAACTCTAATGGGTCCCTGATGGACCTGCTTTTCTCCGCAAGGTGGAAAACTTCAGATAAATTATCAAGGGATAGAATTGTGAGAAAAGGCAACAGATGAAGACAAGTGTAAATCCTGATTGCGCACAGTGTATTAAGTTAAAGAAACTGCAAAAAAGTTGTTTCACACTAACTAGTATAATGAGTTTAACCTGACAATGAAAAGGATCCGTGCATAACCTGATCTTGACATCCCAGTTTGTCAGGATCTAATTGTTCTTCCTTTGTTTAAACCTTGTAGAATTCCTTCCTTCATACTCTAAATGCCTTTATGCAAGAAGTTGTTTGTATAGGGACAGGAAACAAATGGCAAAACACAAACTCAAGGAATGGAGCGACGTTAATGTATAATGTGTGGGGAAAATTAAAAGGGAAAGCAAATAATGGTATCAAGGCGATTTTTCAGGAAGAAACCCAAGGGTATATTTATGATAAACCAATGGCTTATACATATATATTTTTTGTCTTTAACTCTTAATTGCAGAGGGTTTTTTTATTATTTAAACATTGGTTAAGAATTATCTAGGCACTAAAATACATTTTTAGTCCGTTTTTTTCCATCACTATGTTGACATCAGGAGCAGTGAAAATTCTCTACATTGGCTATATTTTATTCTATTACTAACATTAATCAATGTTATTTTGAATTGGAGTCATTTATAATGTTTATATAAATAACAAGAGGCCAGGCATGGTGGCTCACACCTGTAATCCCAGAACTTTGGGAGGCCAAGGTGGGTGGATCACTTGAGGTCAGGAGTTTGAGAACAGCCTGACCAACATGGGGAAACCCCATTTCCGCAAAAAACACAAAAATTAGCTGGGCATGGTGGCAGGCACCTGTAATCTCAGTTACTTGGGAGGCTGAGGCAGGAGAATCACTTGAACCCCGGGGCGGAAGTTGCAATGAACCAAGATCGCACAATTGCACTCCAATCTGGGTGACAGAGTAAAACTCCATCTCAATCAATCAATAACATAAGAATATATCCTCTAGAGTAGTGGATCTCAAATATTTTGTCTATAAGAAATGTTAATGGTATAAAATACTATGTTTTTTGTTGCTTTTCTTCTTTTTTCGCCCTTTCCCCCCAAAAGAATGAAGTTTTTGCTTAAATATAGAATAAATATGTTCGCAACATTTTATAAAGCATTCATTTTGGTGCTTTGTAATGGAAGTGAAAATCTTTGGTTGAAAAACCATTTGTTAAAAGAACTTTTATTAGAAATTGAGATTGTAGCCTATAAGAACCAAATACTAAATCAATTTTAAAGCTTTAATTATTCAGTATGAGTTGGCCTTTTGGCAGTTGGGGGGAAAAGGAAAAAGATTTCGTATATAATCTTTGAATAACTATTTTAAGTAACTGTTTCTTATCTGATTTTTTAATAGGGTCTTACTGGACAGAGCTCATTCAGACTATGACAGTGTGTTTCACCATCTGGATTTGGAAATGCTTTCCTCACCACAACATTCTCCAGTCAATCAGTTTGCCAATACCTCAGAAACAAATACCTCGGACAAATCTTTCTCTAAAGACCTCAGTCAGATACTAGTCAATATCAAATCATGTAGATGGCGGCATTTTAGGCCTCGGACACCATCCCTACATGACAGTGACAATGATGAACTCTCCTGTAGAAAATTATATAGGAGTATAAACCGAACAGGAACAGCACAACCTGGGACCCAGACATGCAGTACCTCTACGCAAAGTAAAAGTAGCAGTGGTTCAGCACACTTTGGTATGTTGACTGTTATGATGTACATTTCTATAGAAATATCAGGTCCAACCATTTGCCATTTGTTTGACTGTGTGGTCTGTTACATTTATGGCTTAAAATCCTTTTCTCTGAAACAGTTAAAAAAAAAAAAAGAAAAAGAAAGATCTTGGTCTAAGTATTTATTTGAATCCTGTTGCTATAGGAGTTTGTATGTATGTGTCTTCATTTAAACATACCTGCGTACAAAGATGGTTTATTTCTATTTAATATGTGACATTTGTTTCCTGGATATAGTCTGTGAACTACAAGATTTATCATATTTTTCAATAATATGAGAAGAAAATGGGCCATAAATTGTTAACTGTTTTATGTTCAGATATTTCTCTAGTTTTTACCTAGTCTTCTTTAACATAGAGACCAGCAAGTGAATATATATGCATAACCTTATATGCTGACACAGTAATTCAGAATAATTTATTAAAGATAAACTAATTTTTCAGAGAAGAACATTTAAAGGGTTAATATTTTTGGAACGTTTCAGATAATATCTATCTGATTATTGTGGCTTTTATTTGAAATGTGTCTAAAATAAATGCTGTTTATTTAAAATATTCCTATAATCTTAGCTGTCTGTTTTAAAGCATTAAGTTTGTGTTATTTGAAGCATATATATTGTAGAAATTCACTATTGAATTATGTTACTACTGATTTTTGTAAAGGTAATCTAAGGACTCTAAAGATATTTATTGTTCCCCTAATTCACCCTGTAGGATTATAGTTAAACTGCTTCATAAATATGAACATTTGCTCTGATTCTTAAAGACCTCCAGAAAATGTTCCGTAAACTAGTTTACTTGGTGGTTAAAAAAGGTACAGTTGACTCCTGAACAACATGAGGGTTAGGGGCACCTCCCCATGCAGTCCAAAATTCATGTATAACTTTTGACTCCCCAAAAACTTGACTAATAGCCTGCTCCTGACCAGAATTACCAATAACATAAACAGTCCATTAGTCTGTTAACATAAACAGTCCAAACATACATATTTTGTATGTTATATGTATTTTGTACTATATTCTTAAAACAAGCTAGGAAAAAGAGCATGTTATTAAGAAATTTATAGAGCCAGGCATGGTGGCTCATGCCTGTAATCCCAGCACTTTGGGAGGCTAAAGTGGGCAGATTGCTTGACCCCAGGAGTTCAAGACTAGCCTGGGCAACATGGTGAAACCCCATCTCTACAAAATATACGAAAATTAGCTGGGTGTGGTAGTGAGCGCCTGTAGTCTCAGCTACTCAGGAGACTGGGGTGGTAGGAGCCCAGAAGGTCGAGGCTGCAGTGAGCCGAGATCATGCCACTGCATTCCAGCCTTCACAGCAAAGCAAAACCTTGTTTCAAAAAAAAAAAAAATTCATAAAGGAAAGAAAATACATTACATTTACTAATCATTAAGTGTAAGTGGATCATCATAAAGGTCTTTATCCTCGTCATCTTCACATTGAGGAGAAGGAGGGGTTAGTCTTGTCATCTGAGGGGTGACAGAAGCAGAAGATAATTTACAAATAAGTGGACCCAGGCAGTTCAAACCCATGTTATTCAAGGGTCAGCTGTACTTCTGTGAAATGGAAGTCTTTTAGCTCATGAGAAAAATAATCACAATTCAGAAATGAACTGGAAGATAAAGCTATTTTAAGGCCGAATAGCTTATTTATAATCCCATTAATGTTACTGTATTTATCACCAAAAGCCAGTTTCTCTCTACTTTTATAGTCTTAAGAATCAAAATAAAGAACTTTTCAATAAAGACTTAAATATAGTGTTAGTGTAGAGGTTTTAACAGTATAAACTTCTCATAGGTTACCCTGGTAATGAAACTTTCTAAGCTGTAAAAAATTCTTTGAGACTTCTCAGAAAATAGGCATGTTCTGTCAATCTCTATCTTCTCCACCCCTTAAATAGAGAAGTTGAAGTGTATAACTATCCTAAATATTTAAGAATTTTATAATGCTCTTTTTTTATGAAAAATGTTTTGCTGTACTGCTTTAAATAGGCATATTAATAACAGCTGTAAAACTTGGTTGATTTGTGTTTGCCAAAGAACGTTAAAAGATGAGCATTACCAAAAGCTTAGCTGAAAAGAAATAATTAGTAACCTTGTAATTTTTCTTCTTTATCATTTCTTTCCCTCATATATGTGATACAACTATTTATTTATGTATTTAAGACTGGATCTTTCTCTGTCACCCAGACTGGAATACAGTGGCACAGTCATGGCTCACTGCAGCCTCAACTTCCCAAGCTTAAGCGATCCTCCCACCTCAGCCTCCTGGGTAGCTAGGACTGCAAGCGTATGCCACCATGGCTGGCTAATTTTTTGTAAGAGACAGGGTCTCTCTATGTTGCCCAGGCTGATCTCAAACTCCTGGCCTCAAGTGATCCTCCTGCCTTGGCCTCCCAAAGTGCTAGGGTTTCAGGGGTGAGCCACTGCACCCAGCCTTGATACTACTTTTTAAAAATGAGTTTATCTATTTTTTTTCCTATTGTCTTAATTATTTTCAATTTCTCCTTAAACTTTGCTAGATCTTGTAATACTTAGAGGATAGATACCTACAGACTACTGTAGGGTGACACTATTCATTTATATTTGTGAATATTCCAGAGACCTAAAGCTTTTCTCTGCATACTCTATAGAGTATATTGCAGTGCACCCATATTATAAGTGCATTTCACTTAATACAACTCCAGACCCCTGAAGGAAAAAAAGAAAATTTAGGCCAGGCGTGATGGCTCATGCCTGTAATCCCAGTACTTTGGGAGGCTGAGGCGGGCAGATCACCTGAGGTCAGGAGTTCCAGACTAGCCTGGCTAATATAACGAAACCCGGTCTCTACTAAAAATACAAAAATTAGCGGGGCATGATGGCGGCGGGTGCCTGTAATCCTAGCTACTCAGGAGGCTGAGGCAGGGAGAATGGCTTGAACTTGGGAGTCAGAGGTTGCAGTGGGCCGAGATTATGCCATTGCATTCCAGCCTGGGCGACAGAGCGAAACTCCATCTCAAAAAAAAAAAAGAAAAAAGAAAATGTAGCAGCTCAAATGTTATACAGAATTCTAAATACAATTTACTGAAAGAATATATTCTCCAGAGTAAGCCTGGAGCAGGGGAAGTTGAATGTGTTGCTCCTCTTATAGCATGAGTGCCTGCTGCCACTTTATTCATAGGTTAAGCATCTTACCTCATTCAGTAGTAATTGTGATTTTAAAGATAATTTTTAATTTTCATACAGCATGGCCCCCACATACAAACCAGACTACTTCCTCTGGCAGTTAACCAAAGAAACTCTGATGTAGTCTGATGCCAGCGGAAAAACTGGCAGCGTTGGGCTTATTAAAAGAGGAGAGTCAGGCCAGGCACAGTAGGTCATGCTTGTAATCACAGCACTTTGGGAGGCTGAGGCGGGCAGATCGCCTGAGATCACCTGAGGTCAGGAGTTCAAGACCAGCCTGGCCAACATGGCAAAACCCGTCTCTATTAAAAATACAAAAATTGGCCAGGCGCGGTGGCTCACGCCTGTAATCCCAGCACTTTGGGAGGCCAAGACGGCGGATCACGAGGTCAGGAGATCGAGACCATCCTGGCTAACATGATGAAACTCCGTCTCTACTAAAAAAACAAAGAAAATTAGCCAGGCATGGTGGCGGGCGCCTGTAGCCTCCCAAGTAGCTGCTGGGGAGGCTGAGGCAGGAGAATGGCGTGAACCCGGGAGGCGGAGCTTGCAGTGAGCCGAGGTGGCGCCTCTGCACTCCAGCCTGGGCGACAGAGCAAGACTCCATCTCAAAAAAAAAAAAGGAAAAAAAAATACAAAAATTAGCCAGACGTGATGGTGGGTGCCTATAATTCCAGCTACTCAGGAGGCTGAGGCAGGAAAATCGCTTGAACCCAGGAGGTGGAGGTTGCAGTGAGACAACATCACGCCACTGCACTCCAGCCTGGGTGACAGGGCAAGACTCCATCTCAAAATAAATAAATAATAAAAATTATGCATGAAACAGAATATTGACTGCATTTTGACTATGGCCCATCACATGAGGCCAGGTGTGGAATTTTCCACTTGTAGTATCAGGTCAATGCAGAAAAGTTTTGGTTCTTGGAGCATTTCAGATTTCTGACTTTCATATTAGAGATTGCTCAACTTGTTTATGAGTTTGGAAGTTAACTATTTCGTAAAATACAAGTCACCTGATAAGCTTTGCTGCTATTTAAGCCAAATATATGAGTTATAATATAGCTATTTCTGAATATTCAATCATTGTTTTTTTTGTTTGTCTTGTTTTTGAGACGGAGTCTTGCTCTGTTGCCCAGGCTGGAATACAGTGGCATGATCACAGCTCACTGCAACTTCCACCTCCCCGGTTCAAGCAGTTCTCTGCCTCAGCCTCCCAAGTAGCTGGGATTACAGGCACCCACCACCATGCCTGTTTTTGTATTTTTAGTAGAAACAGGGTTTCACCATCTTGGCCAGGCTGGTCTTGAACTCCTGACCTTATAATCCACCCATCTCAGCCCCCCAGAGTGCTGGGATTACAAGCGTCAGCCACCGTGCCTGGCCTTTTTTTCGAGACACAGTTTCACTCTGTCTCCCAGGCTGGAGTGCCATGGCGTGATCTCACTCACTGCAACCTCTGCCCGCTGGCTTCAAGTGATTCTCATGCCTCAGCCTCCCAAGTAGCTGGGATTACAGGTGCGCACCACCACACCCAGCTAATTTTTGTATTATTAGTAGAGATGGGGTTTCACCATGTTGGCCAGGCTGGTCTTGAACTCTTGACCTCAAGTGATCCGCCCACCTTGGCCTCCCAAAGTGCTGGGAGTTTTAAGTTAAATCGGAAATTCTAAATGAAGATAATAGAAATCCATTTTAGTAAAGTGCATGAGCTTTAATATGCTCATTTTATAGTCTGTTTGAGCTACCCAGAATCTTTTTTACTTTCCTTCCCACTCTTGACTATTTTGCATATTTGTATAGCCTGAGCAGTCAGGTATTAGGCTTCCTAATACCCGAGTGTTGTGTGAGTTAGGTGTGTTGAGTGCTTGGTCCTCTGGATACCATGCAGCAGGATAGCACAGTGGTAAGGAACTGGGAAAGACCATATGTGTATATGGAATTTTGGGGGCTAGGTTTTAGTACTTAAGGATAAATTGCATATTTTTAATAATCTTCAGTTAATAGGTGATTTTGGACAGTTTCCAAATACAGTTTTGGTTTTTGCTTTTTTTTTTTTAACTCACAAAAGCACCTTGGGAAGTTGAGTGTTCAGTGACTGAGTATTCATTTGCATAAGGACTCTTATGTAAGGGTGCTTATATATTCAGAAAGACTGGAAACAGAAAGTGATTTTTAAGCTAGTGAATTCCTAATTTCCAGTAAAATTTCACCAGCATTCTGAATTATTTTTCTAAGCTTTCATATCTGCAGTAAAGATTTGGTTTATTTTTATAAATGAATAGGAGATACGTGGTTAGAATATGTTCCAAGTCTTAATATCTATAACTTAGTGCAATTTAGTTTGTAACATAACATTTTAATCTTACTGTGGAAAAGGAACTCTAGATTTGAGCACTGAATATTTTGTAAGGTTTTGTGAATCTGCAGGACCTTGACTTTATTCAAATGTGTTCCAAAATTCAGAATTTTTGTTTCTTTTTTTTTTTTTTTTTTTTGAGACAGAGTCTCGCTCTGTCGCCCAGGCTGGAGTGCAATAGCACAATCTCGGCTCACTGCAACCTCCGCCTCCTGGGTTCAGCAATTCTCCCGCCTCAGCCTCCCAAGTAGCTGGGACTACAGGTGCGCACCACTACACCTGGCTAATTTTTGTATTTTTTTAGTAGAGATGGGGTTTTACCATATTGGCCAGGCTGGTCTCAAACTCCTGACCTCGTGAGCCTCCGTGCCCAGCCTCAGAACTTTTTTGCTATAGAAGGTGGATTATTACATAACATCTGTAGCAGAGTCAGGAGTAGCACCTGTAGTAAAATACATTAATAGTTCTATAGTCATATAATAAAGTGCAAGAATATTCACACTAAGAGGAATATTTGACTGCAGATAATCTCATGTTCAATCATTCATAGCCAGATGAGGTCAGGTCTGGTCATAGTTTGCCAACAAATGAATTACAACAAACTTTGGTTTTCAAATTAGATTTCTAGATGGCTGATAAGGGCTCGTGAATCCTGTCAGCTCAGTCTCATTAATTTAGGAGATCATACTTTAATAACTGCCTGAAGAATCATTTTGCTTTATATTTCTTTAAAGTTATATTTTGTTTTATATTAAAATAATGTTTGGCCTGTGTACTAAAAGAAATTTCTAATTCAGGGTCTTTAGGTATTTGGGGTTACTTTTGGTTTTATTAAAAACAAAGTATACATTTGAGGGGCCGGGTGCTGTGGTTCACGCCTGTAATCCCAGCAGTTTGGGAGGCTGAGGCAGGTGGATCAGGAGTTCAAGACCAGCCTGGCAAACATGGCAAAAACTCCGTCTCTACTAAAAATACAAAAACTATCCTGGTGTAGTGGCACACACCTGTAATCCCAGCTACACGAGAGGCTGAGGCAGGAGAATCGCTTGAACCCGGGAGGCCTGGGCAACAGAGTGAGACTCCCCCCCCCCCCCAAAAAAAAGTGTACATTTTGGTAATCTAAACTCCATCTTTCACGGCTGAATGTTTCCTTAGCACCCATCACTTTCCCCTCAGTTTCTCTCCTTTGATCATCTCCGTTGATGACCTTTAGCTATAAGAGTACAGTGCACAGAGCAGCAGTCTGAGCTATAGGCTGTCCAGCTGCTGGTGCACCGTACCATGACTTCCCTGTAGTACAAGTGGACTCAGAGTCTTAGGCTGGGCGCAGTGGCTCACGCCTGCAATCCCAGCACTTTGGGAGGCCAAAGCAGGGGTGGATTGCTTGAGCCTAAGGAGTTCAAGACCAGCCTGAGCAACATGGTGAAACCCCCATCTCTACAAAAAATACAAAAATTAGCCAGGCATAGTGGTGCTCACCTATAGTCCCAGCTAGAGCTACTTGGGAGGCTGAAGTGGGAGGACCAGTTGAGCCCAGGAGGTCGAGGCTGCAGTGAGCCCATATCACACCACTGCACTCCAGCTTAGGCAACAGAGTGAGACCCTGTCTCAAAAAAAAAAAATTCTGCCCCAGAGAATTGGTTACTTAGAAGCTACCAAAACTACCAAAACAAAGGTAGTTTCTACTTCTGCCTAAGTATTTCTAGTGAAGGTAAATTCAACAACTTTCTAGATCGAGTTATTTGAGGTTCTTGGTTAGCACATTTGTCTATGTATTGAACCAAAAACTGCCTTTTTAAATTTAAAGTTGCAGGTCCCTGGTTTGCTCATGGAAGCATACCGAGTGAGTTTGCTCCCCCTCCGGCATCATGATGGCCTTCACACAGTTGAAGTCCTATCATGCTTCCTTTCCTAGTCCCGTTCCTGGTTAAATATTTGGAGCTTTTAATCCTGTCCCACACATAGGATTCTCCCTGCATAGACCCTTGTTTGTCAGGTGCTCTAGGTGTACGGGCTTTTTAAGCACTTGATTCATACTGTTGGTATGTTAGATTTCTTATAAATAGAAGTTAGATTTCTTATAAATATTAAATCCAAGAATTTTTGTCTATTTTTCCATTTAAAATCTCATTGCTTTGGGGTTCTCTTTTCCTTCCACTACTACATCTGTGTGACCTCAGAAGTTTCTTCATCTGTAGGTGAGGTTGTAGGAAGAAATCCTACAACCTCCAAGAGTCCTTCCTGACCTCAAAACTTTCTGGTTTTGTGCAAGGATTCTGACTCTAGATTTGGTCCTCTGTCAGCAACAACCATCTTGCCCACCTTTGTGTGAATTACAAACTTGATTCCCACACCATATCAGGAGGTAAACATGCAACCTAAAAATGTTCTACCTTGATATCTCAATCCATAGACATTTAGAGAGGGTGAGGGTGGTCATTTTTGTCTTACTTCCATTTAGCATTTGGTTAGACTTTCAGGTTATAATGGTATCATGACCTGAGGTCATCTCAGGATAAAGACCCAGGAACTTTTTCTGGATAAATAATGTATAAAACCCAGTTCAGATTTCATTTGCCCATATTTACTACCTTTGTCCAAGTTTTTCTACTCATTCACACTAGAACCTTCTTTAGGAATTGAACTTTATTTCTCAGAAGAAATATAAAACCTTAGCATCTCATAGCTGAAAAGGACCTTAATGATCACCTAATTTAATCTCATTCTCATTTTATTTATGTATGTATTTACTTTTAAGATGAAGTCTCGCTCTGTGGCCCACGCCGGAGTGCAGTGGTGCAATCTCAGCTCACTGCAACCTCTGCCTCCTGGGTTCGAGCAATTCTCGTGCCTCAGCCTCCTGAGTAGCTGGGATTACAGGCATGCGCCACCATGCCTGGCTAAATTTTTGTATTTTTAGTAGAGACGGGGTTTCACCGTGTTGGTCATGATGGTCTCAAATTCCTGACTTCAGGTTATCCACCCGCCTCAGCATCACGAAGTGCTAGGATTTCAGGCGTGAGCCATGGCGCCCACCCTGTCTTTCTCATTTTAGATGAAGATACAGAGTCCCAAAAGATCTAACTTTCCCAGGAATACAGAGCTAGTTATGATAGAGCTGAGGACTAAGAATGTCAAGGTGTTTTGGCCCCTAGACCATGGTTTTTGTTACCACCACTTTCAGCTTAAGGGTTGCTCTGTGCATTTTTCTTAGACTATTTGCCAAAAGTGTCCAGGAAAAATTTCATAACTAGACTCTGTAGAAGACAACACTAACAAACAGGCCAACATAGTAATCTAAAATGTTGATTGCATTTTTTCTTTTTTTTTCTTTTCTTTTTTTTTTTTTTTTTTTTTGAGACAGAGTCTCACTCTGTCACCCAGGCTGGAGTGCAATGGCCTGGTATCAGCTAACTGCAACCTCCACCTCCCGGGTTCAAGCGATTCTCCTGTCTCAGCCTCCCAAGTAGCTGGGAATACAGGCTCGTGCCACCACACCCAGCTAATTTTTGCATTTTTAATAGAGACGGGGTTTCACTATCTTGGTCAGGCTGGTCTCGAACTCCTAACCTTGTGATCCACCCATCTTGGCCTCCCAAAGTGTTGGGATTATAGGTGTGAGCCACTGCACCTGGCCTTGATTGCATTTTTATTTCCAAGTCTGCATTAGGAAGAAGTTAACAGTTGTTAAGAAGTGAAATTCACAAGACCTTCAAAGACCCAGGATTAAGATGTTAAATAAGGCAAAAATATTTGGACTTTATTCATGTGAATTTCTAATTAGTTCCTGATAAATGTTTAATTAAACACACACACCAGCAAAGTTCTACAACAGAATACTTTTTTTCATCTATATAGACTTTCATACATAGACATTCAGTGAATGCTAAATTATGGTTTTTCTATATATGTAATGACCTGACCTTCCAAAAATGGTTTGCTTTTAAATTTACTGATCATTCTCTACTAGAAAAGCCAAGGCTTAGGCCACACACTCAAACGTAGGAAATTCAGCTGTAAATCTCAAAAATATATTGGCAAAAGTATCTAGTGAATCAAGGATCCTTACATTTAAATAATTGCTTTTCGTGGATATTTTTTAAACATAAGGAGAATATTAACTATGAAATTGTTTTAGGGCAGCATTAACCTTTTCTTTTTAGATTTTCTTCAGGTTTCAAAACAACACATTTCTGTTTGTATGGAAATGATCATGTTGACAGTTATTTTTATGTCAGTATTTAAGGAGCATTCTATTATCAATAAAAATCTTTTCTAAAGATTGCAGATTTGTGAATTACAAACATAGTAGGAAAAGGAGCTCATCAAAGGACAGATACCAACTGAACAGATTTTAACACACACAGAAAATAAGAAAACCAATTTCCAACAAGAAGTTACTTTTTTGCCCTTGTAACCCAAGAACTTAGTTCGACTCAAGTATGAGAGCCTGTGTAGATACTAATAACTTATGAGATTTTCTTGAATATTATTTCACAATTTTCTGATCCATTCAAAATATGGCAGAATTTGTAACTAAGCATTTTCTAGTTGTACCAGGCAGAAACTATATCCTGGAGGGTAAAGAAAGATTCTTCATGAGTTATATAAGTGAAAATTATAAGACCTGAAGTGATATTCTAGCTAAATTATCAAACTGCAGTTAAACAAGAACAAATTAAGTGACAGTATTTTGAAAACATTAAACTTTAGATTGAGGAAATGTGCATGATTTATGGATTCCCTGGTAGCCAGGGATGCATGATAAATCTTTTTTTGTTTTAATTAATTACTCAAACATCACAGTCTTCTTAAAGACGCCTTTAAAATCAGACGTATTGTGATTGTATGTGCTTTTTTTTTTTTTTAAATTGGCAAAAAAAGAGAAAAAGGTTTCCTTTTTAAAAACTGCACACACTTTTTTTGGGGGGGTAATAAATGAACATTTTTTTGTTTGTTTTTTTTAGAACTGAGCTCTCCATAGACAAACATAAGTAGCATAACACAGTGTCTTTCCTCAGACATCATTCTGTACAGTAAATCAACATAAACAACTCCGTTCTTATTGACTGGATTTTTTCCAGGTGGGTTAATTGGGTGGGGAAAATTAATTAACCTTAACATTGGAGCCTCTTTTCTTCCTGTTAAACTTAAAGGATGAGTTCTTTTAAAAAAAAAAAAAAAAAAAAAGGCAATAAACCAACCAACAACTGTAATCTTTCATATAGAGGAAAATTTTTTAATGACTATAATTAGAAAATATGTAGAACAATTAGTATATATACACAGCTGTTAGGGATCATCTGAATGCATTGGGAAGATATGGATTAAATAGAAATCAAATGGTAATGATCAGAATTTCTCTCCAGCTCAGTGCAAAGTTGAATTCCAAATCTATGGGTTTTAAAAGCTATACTACCTTTCTACACTGTCTAGAACAAGTGTCACAGCTTACAAAAAAAAAAAAGTGGTGTTGAAATTTGGGAAGTGAGAAGTTCTCTTTCCTGTGTTTAATTCAGGAAGTTTAAATTTTTTTTTCTTTAAATTCATGCCACTCTTGTTAAATGTGGTAGCAGAAACACAGAAATTTTCATTTGGAAGTGATCTTTAGCAGGATCATGATCCTTTGTCAGATGCTTCAATTTTGCACAAATTTCTTTTAATGCAGAATTTTCATTTTAGTATTGTAAGACATATATGACAGCTGGGCATTTGTATAAAGTGTTTCTTTATTTTATGTTCAGCATTTACAGCCGAACAATACCAGCAACATCAACAGCAACTGGCACTCATGCAGAAACAGCAGCTTGCACAAATTCAGCAACAGCAAGCAAATAGTAATTCCTCCACCAACACATCACAGGTGAGGGATTTGTCTGTCTTATGATTATCCCTCATTGTTTCCCACCAGAGTTCATCTCTAATTACCAACTGTTGTCATAGAACCTTGCATCTAACCAGCAGAAAAGTGGCTTTCGCCTGAATATACAGGGTTTAGAAAGAACACTACAGGTGAGTATGGAAGCTGTTGCCTCTGCTCCCTATTTTAAAAAGTAAAACTAAGCACTTAGTTAAATGAGATGAAGATACTGTCTTCCCGTCTGACCTGTAGTCCGTTAATGTACTTCTTGAATATATAACCCCACCCAGTTCATTCTGTTGGGCATGTTAATTATTATTAAGATTTTTTAAATTATGCAAAAGTAACCTTTCCTACTGTTGAAAGAGGTAACTTTTAAACCTAAAGCATGATAAATGTTTGCCATTTAAACACATGTAGGACATAAAGCTGAGTTTTGAGTCTCTATGCATCTTGCAGGAAAATTTTATTTTTAAAAAGTTGAGGGGCCTGTCAATTTCTAGGTTAAATTATGTGACATTTTGTTGCTTCCATTTCTAAAGGGATAGTTATCTTATCCCAAAGGTGCCTTTCATTGTGTGTGTATACATACGTGTGGTGTATAAGATAGGTGAAGGAAGTTTACGTATTTATTCATTCATTATATGGATTTGCAAATCACTGAAATGTTTACTAGCGTATTTCTTGTCCAACATTTTGTGTTGGAGGTTTGCTGTTTCCACATTATAGAAGGCTTATTTTGGTAATCGACTTATACATATTATATATTGTCACATATGAAGCAAAATTTACAACTTAGATTACTTTTCATTTTTCAAATATATGACTATCAAAAGAGATAATTACTGTTGCATCTCAAGGTACTAAAAAAGAAAGATTTCGGTGGTTTGCCGTTTTTACTTACTATATTCAAACTGATTATGGTATACATGTGTAGCTTTGCTACTGATTTGATACTAAGTGATACTGATTAGATTTCTTTTGTATTTTCTTTTTAGGGTTTTGTTTCTAAGACTTTGGATTCTGCTAGTGCTCAGTTTGCTGCTTCTGCTTTGGTGACATCAGAACAACTGATGGGATTCAAGATGAAGGATGATGTGGTGCTTGGAATCGGGGTGAATGGTGTCCTTCCAGCCTCAGGTAAGAATAAAGACATTCAAATTGTTTGGGTTATATTTATAACATATATCTATAATATAAACAGCAAAGTTGTACATTGTTTAGATGTTTCTTTCTTTTTCTCTCTAGGAGTATACAAGGGCTTACACCTCAGTAGTACTACACCAACAGCACTTGTACATACAAGTCCATCAACGGCAGGTTCAGCTTTGTTACAGCCTTCAAATATTACACAGACTTCAAGTTCCCACAGTGCACTGAGTCATCAAGTAACTGCTGCCAATTCTGCAACTACTCAGGTTCTGATTGGGAACAACATTCGATTAACTGTACCTTCATCAGTTGCCACTGTAAACTCTATTGCCCCAATAAATGCACGACATATACCGAGGACTTTAAGTGCTGTTCCATCATCTGCCTTAAAGCTGGCTGCCGCAGCAAACTGTCAAGTTTCCAAGGTCCCATCTTCATCCTCTGTAGATTCAGTTCCAAGGTGAGTAGTTATTTTAGCCTAACATACCTGGAATAGGAGATCTAACTTCAGTCCTCCACCATTGTTCTTTACCTATTTCTTTGTGCTTCCTGTTCTTTTCTTTTTATACATTAAAAATGTATAGTTGAGAATTGATCACTTATTCATTCAAGAACTAAACAGTTCTTGAACACTTAATTCAATATTAAGAATTTGAACTAACTGGTATAGTGAATATTGCATATATGATCTGGAATGTCCCTTTCTTGCTATAGCAATAGATTATGC